>NC_132868.1:21280833-23755000 GCF_048164855.1 Canis lupus baileyi
CCTACCCTACATCACAATGCCATGGAAGCCCGGGAGAGTTCCACACAGGTGTTACCTTTGACCTAAGTCTTTCTGGTTGGCTTATGTGTGGTCTGGCCCTTCTGTAGCCAGTGCCATCTATGGACCAGACCATTTCATGTATGGGCCGTCACCATCCTGATTCATTTCCAGTCAAGGTCACTTTGGCCTGGATGATCTCATATTCCAGAATTGGCTCATGCAGGGGATACTTAGAAAAACCATAGATCATGGGGTTTGGGAGATGGAAAGAAACTAAAAGACTAACAGGTCACAGCAAACACTGGACTGGGTGGGGAGATACCTGGGACCTTGACCTGGCTTTTCTCTCCTAGGTCCCATATGACTCTGGGTAAGTAAATTTGGACTTAAATTTTTGATCTGCTAAATGAGACAGTTGGTCAATATGATCTCTGTGGATCTTTCAAATTCCAAATTCCCTCAATTTTTATTTCATTTCCCCTGGCCACCTCCATTTTATGGTGAGTAAAACTTTCCATAGGTTAAATAATTAGCCCAAGGTCACGTGGCTATGAAGTTAACAGGGGCATTAGAAGAGGGCTTAACTAGATTCTAAGATCAATGTCTTATCCTCTATCTCACAGTTCCTCATTACATATACAAATCATGGTCATGGACTCTGTAACTTTTTCTTCTTTGGCCAAAGGACTCATGCTGTGAGTGCATGCCCAGGCCATCCAGGGTCAGGAAAAGGTGGCATAATCTACAAGCAATGATGCAAAGGCCCAGCTCTGAGGCACCCATCATTGCACCCAGGAACCCTGTAGTACCTTCAGGGGAAGAAGAAAGGTCTGATCAAGCTTCATTCCACTGAGTTGCACCCCGAGCATGCACATGCATCACCAGCCTCCTGCAGCCAAATGCCTTTGGCCCATGAGCAGGGGGTCTTCAGTACCACTCCTCTGCTGGCTAAGAACAAGCTTACATGAGCCTTCCCAGCAAGGTTCTTAGGCCTAGGAGGTAAGCGTGGTGTGAGTGTGGGCTTCCTTTTGGTTGCAAGTGGCCAGGCTATAATCTTTGGTCCCGGACACTTTCAGTGATCCTTTAAAGACTAAGGAACATTTGACTTTTCTTGGCAACTTTGAGAGGTCAGGCTTTCAGCAACCTAATGCTTTTCAGATGCTCTTCTTCCTGATGCCAAAGGCTTCTTACATGATTCTTAAGCACTCTGTCATTCACACCAGGCCAGATGTGAGCTGGCCTTTGCTAACTTTTTTGGGGCCTGGTCTTTCAGAGTTGAAGGCCAGACTCTCAGCTACAAGCCACAGACTATGGAGTGACATCTCAAAGTGATCTGTGACTGGCCCTGCACAATAGTTCATTTAGTGCTGAAATGCCCTCATCTGGTTAAAGCTGGGCCTGTGGCTGAGTCCATGCTTACAACAAAGCTAGTGCTGAGAGGTGTTTTTCTCCACTGTCAGAGCTGGGGAAGCTTGGAGAACCACTAATTTACAGATACAGAAATCGAGGTTCAGAGAAGGCAAGTGACATACTCAAAGACATTAGTGACAGAGCCAGAAGTAGAGCCCATTTCTTCTAGCTCTTGCTCCATTTTCTCCACTAAAGTCTGTTTTTCTTCTTGATATGCTTTTGTCCTTTCAAGAGGTTGAATGATGCAACAGGCCTTGAGAGAGCTCATCGAAATGAGGCCATTCTTTTTGGCTGCTACCATTCTCCATCCAGTCTTTCCTGGAACAAAGGAATCTTCTTGAAAGAAGCCAGATTTGGCCTCTTGAGCACTGGAGGTACTAAGAAGGGCCCTTAAAACAAAATGTGATATTCTAGAATTCTGGGTCCATGAGGATGGCATGAAACATAATCAGAGTCAGGAATGGCTTAGCATTGCTTGTGTTAATTAAAAAAAAAAAAAAAAAAAGTCTTGGCTTCAGCTTCCAGCTCTGCCCCTAACTCTGTGGATAATCTTTGACAAATCATTACACCTCACTGAGCCTCTGTTTATCTCACATGAAAATGAAGGGCAGATATGGTTAATAAGGTTCCTTGGAAGGTGTATATTATGATGCTAGATAAAATGGCTTTCTCCATTCCAGCTTGCTTCTGTGTTCAATTTTGGTGTTTTAGGAGGAAAGAATTTAGAAATCTCTGGCATGGTCCAATGGTAAACCACAGTTCTTTCCAATACCAGGTATTAAAAGAATTTCATGACTCCCTGTATCTAAGATGCTTTGTATAAATATAGAGGGTAATGACCACTATGGGTCATAGAACGTTATGGATCACCTGGTCCTGCTCTGTCACTTCTGAGGTATGGGATCCTAGCCTCAGAGAGGTGAGATTACTCGCTAAAGATCACAGTAAGAAAATGGACTAGGACCGAAGTCTCTGACTCCCAGCTCAATACCTCTTCCCCTTCCAGAGGTTGTAGCATGGCTGCCTAGGATGGAATCCACCTGAAATGCTGTTTTCTTTGGCCCACATGGTACCTAACTCTTCTTATCTTAACTCCCTAAGTGGGAGTTAGGTTTTTCAGTTCACCGCATTCCATCTTCTATGAGGGTTCACCAACTATGCCCTAGGGTATGCTCTGGGCTAAGCCTAAATGAGATGATGGGGATCAGCAGAGTTTGAGTGGGCTGACCTTTCTTCTGCTCCACCTCCTTCAAGTTCTTTATTAGGCTTCATAAAGCCCTCCCAAGTGAAGTCTTCCTAACCAGTCCTCACCCCTCCATTCCCAGATTATCACACACAGTAAATGTCTCCTTCTCTAGGATCTCATAGCAACTGTGATGGCCAACATGGAATGCTAACATTTTCTTTGGTTCTTAAGGATAATGGTAAACAATGCCATAGTCTTTCCATTTTGACATCTAAATCTAACATCTAGAAGCTTACTGAGGGGATATTGAGGGTTACTAAAATGTGCCATTCAGATAATACACTAGCTTAGTTTACCCAACACTCTAATTCAGTAAAATACAAATGCCACCCGACATAGAACTACACTGCAAAGCTCCTGCTGTTCTGCTGAATGTGCAGACAGGACCTACATCGCTCCTCAGTGCTGTCCTAAATGGTTATATCTTTCAGTGAATTCTGTTTGATTAATTAAATCAATTCCAGTATTCTTGCTTTTATTAAAAGTGTAAATTACTATGCCATGACTCTTAAATTTTTTGGTGTGGATTATTTGTTTCATCCTACAGTGTGCATTTGAGGCTATAATTTTCTAGTTAAGTTGATTTGAATATAAGTGTGTACTATGATTGCAATACAAATCACCCATGCTTTTAATGCTAAAGCAAATATCCACAAAATGTCCCCCAAATCTCTATTCACAGTGACACTTTCTATTACCACAGAATTCTTTTTTCATTTTAAAGTAGGGTCAGTAGGTGAACCATGGGGTTGTAGCAGTCAGTAAGACTTGAACACGTTGCTCTTTGGAAGAACTTCTTACTCTGTCCTATAGTTATTTGTTGTCTTAAGTTGCTCATCTCCCCTACAGCACAGTGAGTGTTTGAGGACGAGGTGCCCACTTTCCTGATTTCCCTGGTGCACAGCAGGTGTACACACAAACTGTTGGAGGGAAAGCCTGGTGGGAAGGGAGCAGAACGGCAAAGACAGGAGACAGGAAGGCTCTTGATGTGATAGCACAGGCTGAGTGTAGAGGCTGGTTGGTTTGCAAAGGCTAGAGGCTGGGCTTCTCTATTTTTGGCTCTCTGAGGTATCTCTTAATAAAGAACCAAAGCATCATGCTCCCCATCCCCACCCCATCAACAGCCAGAGAACCTTGGGTGGGAGACCAGGAGGCAGAGGACTGGAGGGTCAGGTACCTGGCAGGCAGGTGGGCTGGCTTCTCCCCAGTACTTCATTCATCCAGACTCCTTGGGCAGAACAGGTATATACACCTGGGAGAGTGAAAAAAGGTGGGAGAAGAGGGAGAAAAGTGTTGGTTTGTAGCACATGGAATATAGATCTGGGTTCTTAATTCTTCTATGGACTGCTGCAAGCCTTCCACATGGTCTCTCTGATGCCATTCTCTAAGCCAGTTCTCCCTGCAATCTGAAGGATCTTTCCAAAATGGGAATCTATGCTTCCTTTCTGCTCAGAATCATCAGTGGCTCCCATTGCCCTCAAAAACAAACAGCATGCTCTTCAGCACGGTGCCCGCGGGTCTGCATAATTGGACTCCTGCCTGCCTGGGGGCTGCTTCCTCCCCTGGGCCAGCCCAGCCCCTGGCAGGCACTTCCTCCCTCTCAGGCACCAGGCTCCCACAGTTCTCTGTGGCACACTTACCTTTCTTCCTTTCCCCACTTCATAAACTCTTTAATAAACCATGCTTATGCCCACCATCTCATCTGAGTCTTATATTAGCCCTGTGAATTATATTGCTGTTGCCCTTGTGAAAAGCAAGGACTTAGAAACTTAGAGAAATTGGAAGAATTTTTCTTAGGAGCAGTCTGTGGCAGACGCAGAACTGATGGGCTTTACCATCTCCCTGAGGGCTCCTTCTCTGCAAGGGGCTCTGGGTGTACATGTGAAGGTGCTGGGATGCCATATGGCTTAATCCCTGGGATGGCAGCCTGAGGCAGGGAGAGGTGAGGTATGGCCCCAAATGTTTCTCCTCCCAGTTTCTCTCAAACTTCAGCCAGTGGCCTGACTGCTGCAGCCCCCAGTCCAACCCTGAGACCCAAATGGTGTGAGGTGGGAGAGGGCTGGTTTAGCATGGAGGGCTCACCTGTGATATTGTGGAGCATCTTATAGTAGGGCTGCTGGCAGGAGTATTGGATCTCAGATTTATATGTGGTAAGGTTGTTCCTGGTGGAGAAGGTGATCAGCCCATGTTTCAGCTCTGCTGGGGCTCCACAGTCCGCAACTGAGAGAAGAGAGTTAACACCTCTCAATTAACCTTTGCTCTTCTTCTTGGGGCCATATGGTAGGTCTGTCTCATACAGATGTGCAGGTTGTGCACTGTGCACAACTGCAGAGAGCAATGCTATAGTTCATGAGAGTAGTACCCTAGAGATTGTGTAGGGCCTGTGTAGCCATGGGTGGCACTGCTTTGGGGGTCTCTTCCATCTACCGTGGCACTACCGTGTGGCCAACTCACTGGACCTGGTGTTGATTCCAGGGCAGGGGCAGGGCTACCGAGATTGAAGCAGACCCTGGTCTTTTCCCCATGTAGCCCTCTTCTTGACTTCCAGTTCTATTGTGCAACCCTCTTAGTCTCTCCTGCCTAAGCATGAAGTCTCTAGCTCAGCAAAAAAACTCTGGCTGACACAAACTGAAGAATCTTCAGTCCTCCCTGACTCGATCACATGCTGAGTAAGAGCAGTTAATGTGCTCACATTAGTGCTTCACATAAAAAAACCCAAAAGCAAACAAATAGAAAACAGCTCCTGCATGAGTACACGACCCCATCCTGCTGTCTCTCTCTGTAAGCATCTTGCTTGATCACAGAAGGTGGGAGGTGGGGTCTGGGGTAGACTAAGTTTTAATCATTCATCTGCTTATGTTCTCCAATTGTTGGGGCCTGGATGTTGGGCTTGGCTATAGGATGGCTGCTCCTCAGAGGTGATCTCAGGGCCGTTGCCAGCACAGAGTCCAGCATGAGTCTGTCAGAAGCCAAGTCACAGGCTGAGGACCCAATTTGTCAGGGTTTCTTCAGGGGCTTCCTTTGGGGGGTGGTGCTCATTTCTAAGGAAATCTTCATCTTAGGTCTAACAGCCTATGCCAGAGCTGGAGAATCATACAAAAATCATAGAACTTTGTGGCTGACAAGGGACCCGAAGGCAGACAATTCAGAGTATCTACTTTACAAACTGAGCTCATAGAGGAGACCTGACTGGCCTAAGGTCACATAGCGAGTTATAATCAGAAAAGTAGACCCGACTTTAAACTCAGTGTTCTTTTAAGAAAACCATCTGACAGTTCTTATGGATCTGCTTTCTAATTAAAATGGCTTAAAAAATCAATATTAACCAGGTAATGATGGACATTAGCTATTAATCTTCTGATAATTTCAGAGGACAACATTCCAAAACCAAGAATTTCCAATTTCCCCTCACCTTGGGAAACAGAGAGAGGGCAATTTACCCCTGAGATGCTACCCTGAACTTGTAGCTTTTGAGTTTAGAACTCTAAATTCATCATTTTGATTGAATAAAGAGTTATCTAATATAAAGCATGGATGACACCAAGGCCCTCCATTGTGGAGGAGAGAAATGAAGGCTGAGAGTAAAAGCAGGTGCCTTCTAGCCACAAGGAAGGCAAAAACCAAGAGGACTGGATAATGTTTTGTCTTGTCCTCTAATCCCCTTAAAGAAATTGTTCCCATTCGTTTTGATGACCCAAAAGTAGAAACATGCTTCCACTCTGTGAGTGAGGGTCAGCACTAGGATCACAAGAGGCAATAATATCTATTATTTAAAGTTACAAAATAGTTTTAAATGTATTTTCCTGCTGAGTCTCAAAGCAGAATTTTCTTCCTTTTCCCAGAAATGCCATTGACTGATGCCTGAATCTTGACTTTGGTCTAGCAGTTCATTTCGCCTAAAGTAGTCTCTGGACCTAATACCTAGTTCTAAGGGGAGGAATTGCAGGGTTGACCTTGGACATGGCTAGATGGTCAGGCTTTTGAAAGCCTGTTTACTTGGCCAGCAATAGTAGGGAGCTATTTCCTGAGTAGAGGGCCTGCTTTCATATCACTCCAGAGAAGTAGCTTTGCTGGCCCTACAGCCAAATAGAGGTGATAAGTAGTATAAAATAGAGGGTTGCTTCAGCTTGGGTATGGTAAGTGGGGTGGTATGCTTCTACTCCCAAGTCTACAGTGGCGGATGAAGGGCCATGTGTCTCTGGGACCTGGAGATGACTTCCTTTTCTGAGGAGCCTGGAGCCCTGTTAGTCACAGTCAAAGATCTACACACCCAGAACCCACTTCCTCAGCTGGTCTAGCTTCTTCGCTTTAGGAAGGGTCTCATCCCTTCTCTAATGCTCTCTCTGGCTACTTCCACACCCTGGAATCAAAATGCCCTTCCTTTTTCCATTCCATTGGCCTCACTTTCTCATCATCCTCTGGGATGGGACGCACCACCCCACCCTCTGTCTCTGGTGTCACCTCTGGCTGCCATTTATTTTCCTTCAGATATGTCTTTCTTGACCTGCTGACCTGAGTGTGCTTTGCCACAATCTGGGGCTTCCTGGAGAACTATGCACCACGGACTCCCCCTGGCACTCAGGCCTCAGGGGTGGCTCCTACCCCAGCATCCCTTCATCTCTGCCCTCCATGCACCCATGCTCCAGCATCACAGACGCTGCTCCCTTGCCAGCTTTCCCCGCACAGGAACCACTGTGGTCCATACTCTGGCCACCCTCGAGGCCTTGATCAAATACTGCTTCTTCCTGAAAGTCTTTTCTCAGTATTCTAATTGGACAGGGCACCTCTTCCTTTCTCCTTACAGAGGCCTCTATTCATCTCTCTGATGCATTTGTCTTCTGTTGCCCCGTATTGCCATTATTGGGGTCCATATCGAATCTTCTGCCTAAATTAGGATTCCTTTCATCTCACTGAGTACAATATCTGTTACACTTTGTGGGCTCAGGCATATTGATTGAACCGGTGCTCATCTTTACTGCCCACCTCATCTATGCTCTCGGAGGCACCCCTGCCCTAGGCTGGCACCACAATCTATGCACCTGCCACTGTCCACCCTTGCAGGAATCTACCTCATTAAAGCCCATTTAATCACCACATGGACTGAGTAGTCACAGTGTAATGCAGGGATTCTCTTGATACATCGATTCTGGTTTTGTTCAAGCTGAAGCAGAGGTTCCTGTTGCCACTACAGAGCCCTTTATCGCGTTACCCACTGATGTCCCATGGCACCAAAGCAGAGGACTGCTGCTTTCAAGTGTGATATCTATCTCTCGAAATCTTTAATCAGGGAATTTTCAGAAATGCAAAATTTATAAGTCCAGCCCAGAGGAAAGAACCTCTGATAGTGGATTTTCAGCCCCGAGTTAGGTATAGGTGGAATAGAAACTTTTGTGGTTGAGGATATGCCTATATTTCCTAAAAACCCATGCTCTCGGAGTTATTGTTAGTTTCACCTACTCATGGTTGTTAGAAAGTAACAACAGATAAAAATATTACAGTCCTAAAGTCACAGGCCTTCTGGCCCATTTTATCTTGAAGTGTGGAGTGGATTAGGAACCAGAGGCCACTTTGACCTTGTCAGCCTGGGGCCATGTGGTTTTATATGACATCTTGGGTCTCTAGGACCAAAGTGATTTTTTTCTTCGAGAAGAGTACCAGTCTACTTGGAGTTGCTAAAAAAAAAAAAAAAAAAGAATGCCTCTTGTCTTTACATTATTTTCCAGAGTACTGTTTGAATGATGGATGAGCCCTCCAGTGGAGAAATGTTCTCCTTTACGCAGCAGTTTCAACTGCTCGACACTGTGTTGCTTTGTTCAGCATCCACACTAATCCACAAAGAAATTGGAAATGGAGCGTTGGCGGGGTGGGGAGGGGTGCAGTAGCTCTGGGGCCCCAGGGTCTTGTGAGTGGTCCATTCCTGGACGTCTGCACTTTTGTGGGGTCCCGTCATTCATTCTGTCTGTTGCTCTGACCCGGGTTCGTTCTCCTCATCCATTTCAGTTTCTGCCACCAGGGTGAAGATCAAAGAAGGGTCAGGAGGTGCAGAGAAAGGAAGCAGAGAGAGGAAGGGAGAGAGAAAAAGAAGAGAAAGAGAAAAATTAGCAAGCAAAGCAGAAACAGTTTATGCAGGAAATACAGAAATCGCTCCACCAGATTGATTAAGAATGCAGTTTAGGTACAGCTGGTGTGGATGACAGTTGGGGATGGTAGAATTTGTACCATTCTGAGAATCTGCACAGTCATAAATCCTGGCTCGTGAGGATTACAGCACTCTGCCCCTGGAGCAAGCTTTGTATTCATCTGGTCCAAACCTTCGTTTGACATACAGCATTCAGGGTGGAGCAGTACTTGTCTCGGGTCACCATGGCAAGGTGGAGGCGGTATAACAATGCATGATTTCCACTTCCTATTCCAATACAAGTTTCTTCACTACACATGTACACTTCCTGTCTGTTCCTAACCTCTTTTCTCACAATCCCTAGGGACTTGAATTTCTCAGTCTTGCTCATCTTTGCACATCCTTAGGACCCAGCACATGCCTGGGCAGAGAGATGCTTAGTTAAAAACCTGCTCAGTGAATGAGCAGAGACACCAGGAATGCCTGAATGAGGATCCTAATAATTCAAATCTGGGCTATCCTGGGAGAACCAGGTCATATTCAGGAGGGAAACAAAACAAAACAGAACAAAAAAATTCCTCTTCTCTTTAGTACAAAATGGCAGGCGTTCTTTTGTATACTAACAGAAGTCACATAAAATGCTACCATCAAATACAGCTGTGCGTGACACTTATCAGCGCTTCTGTTACAATAAAAAGTGTGCATGCTTTATTAGGGAAAATATTACTATTAAAATTTTCTACCTTCCAAAAGCATGAATGAGAGAAACCAAACCTCTGCCTAATGAGGCGATTTGGTGTAGGTGGGGGGGAGGGAAGAAATAAGCTTTTATTAGACTCTCACTTATTCCTGGTAGCCCACAGGTATAATTCAGTTAATTGATCCTTAGAAGAATCAGGAATGCAGGAAGCTGAGGCCAAAAATCTGAGTAAATTGCTTACGGACATTTGACTGGATGAGTCTGGATTTGATCTAGAACTTCCTGCTATTAAATATCCTGTCCTCTCTACACCAAATTCTCTTTTCCTTCCTCCTTCAGAATGTCCCTTTGCTTTGTCCCGCACAGTGCTTCCCACAGAACTCAGTCACAGCACTACTGAGTCGGAGAAGGTGGTGGCTGTGTTTACTGACACTTGAATTCCTCAATTTCTCAACCTGTGTTTTCTATCTAAACTCCCTATAGGCATCCAGTCAATGTTTGTTGAAACCAGTACTTGCCCCCTCTCTTCCCACAATGGGTTCTGACTCCAGCCACATCATTATATTAAAAAAGAAAAATTAAAAAGCAAGAATATCCTCAAGATTCTGTCTGGGATTTGCCATAAGAGAGTTCACCCTGACGGTGTTCTCCTGGGACTGAGGAAGTGGATCTGCCTGCCTAAAGAATCTGAACCATTTAGAAGAAGGGATGAGGACACCACTTCACAGTTTATACGAGTCATGAAATGAGGATGGACGGGATCAACCCTAGTGCTTGACTTCTTACCTCTCCATCCTAAAGCCAATCCTCCCCTTGCTCCTTCTCTTCCTTCTCTTCTCATCATCATCACACTTTCCTTCCTCACTGCTACCATAATGAGTTTCCTAAAAATGTGGTCTTTACAAGTCTTGACCTAGAACTACCTGGATAGGGGGACAGGGTGGTGACTGGTAATCTATATTTTTACAATGTTCACTAAGTGATTTATATGGATTACATTATTTGGAAAACACCCCAATATATTCTAGAGTATTAAAGCTAGTTCAACTTTTTATTTTAAATTTAAGGTGAAGGATCTTATCCATGGTTGCAGGGTGGATTAGGAGCAGAGCCAATGTAAGAACTCTGCGCTGACCTCACAGCCTTTCCTGACAGGTCCTAAATCATGAGCTGTTCCAGAAACCTTAGTGGGTATGGCTGATGGCCACATAGAGACTGGCAAGGTCATTGAGCTCTGGGCGCTGGTGCTGAAATAGTTTCCTGAATTAGCAATTGCCAGAGCTAGTTTCAAACCTGGGGACAAGCTACTCCTTTAGCAAATTTGGCAACCTGTCTATAGGCAGAGGTAAAATTAGTATTTAGGAAGTAAACTGGAACCGACAAGAAGTTTCTCTTGGAATTCTAATGTCTTAATGCCAAAAGAAAAATTAATAGCCTTTTGGTCCAGCCCTCCTGTGCTTGCTGCATTCCTG
Organism: Canis lupus baileyi; assembly: GCF_048164855.1. Classification (NCBI taxonomy): domain Eukaryota; kingdom Metazoa; phylum Chordata; class Mammalia; order Carnivora; family Canidae; genus Canis; species Canis lupus. The sequence continues at coordinate 21,291,780 of NC_132868.1, forward strand.
CCCCCACCCCTCTTTGAGCCCATCTGTTGGGTTTTCACCCTTGTGTGGTCTCTGGTTGGAACCAACCAGTGCTGGGGAGCTCACTATCCTTGTCACAGACCAATATGGCTTTCTTACTTTTACAAGTGGGAATCCTGTTACTCCATGTCCCATCCTTCAGACACTCGATCTGGAATGTATCCATCTCCACATTATCCTAGGAAGAAACATGAAGAAGATGCAGCAAGAAGGAGGAGGGGTAGGGTCGGTGGTTGTTTCCCAGTACAATCAGCTCAAATTCCAAACCCGGTTGTCCTTGACTGAGATTTTCCAACCATGGGCCTCCAAGGGCAAGCTTGATGGATAAGGAAAAGAGAGATGCTGAATTCATAGTCCCTATTCCTACTCTGGAGAGGGGCAAGGACTATGTGGAAGAGAGGGCTTGGACAACGTCTGGGAGGGGAAACCTGTACCCCTGACTCCCTTTCCAGAGCAGTGGCTCTCAAACACAAGTAAGCACTAGTATCCTTGAGGATTTGCACAGACTGCTGGGCCTCACCCCCAGAGCTTCTGATTCAGTGGGTCTGGCCTGGAGAGCAGTTTGAATTTCTAATAAGTGATGTGATGCTCTGGAGACCCCATGTGAAAACCCATTCCTTAAGAGTGTTCCTCCAGCTTGGCTCACATCAGACTCAACTGGGTAACCTAACAGAAAAACCAATCACCCATCCTGCCCCAGAGATTCTGTTTTAATTCATCTTAGGTGAGGCCTGGGAAGTAATTTTGTATCTTTAAAAAACTATCCAGGTGATTCCTAGGAGAGTGAGCAGCGTCTGTCTGCCACCTCTAAAATCTCTGCTTCCTGTCCCAGTTTCCCCCAGTAAGCCTGATCGATGAACTTTATTAAGGTTGTGTGTCCTGATAGTAGGGTTGAATGAATCTTAATTTGTGTTTGAAATTCAAATCAGCCCAAGCTCTGAAAGAAGACTTCTGTGCCATTTCCAGAAGTGAAAATCTGGGATGCATGCTTTGGATTTTCAGAGGACTGGAATTTCTGAAGCATGTTGGAGATTTATGGGAAAGTTAGCAAATACTGTGGTGGGATCATGCAAGCTCTGGAAGCCCATCTGCCTTGGGGGGGCACTGGACCATTTCTCTGACCTGATGGCTCTTCTTCCCCCCGCAGGACCCTGTACCTTCAGAACTTTGTAGCCTGTGTCACAGCTGATGAGCACCTGGTCTTTGAAGGAATACGTGGCTTGCAGGGGCTCGATTTTCCCGTGGACAGGAAGCTCTGGATCTGGACACTCATTCCCTGGTGGGAGCAATGAAAGATTGGTGGGTGAGAAAACAAAGAAAAATCTGCAGCAGGCAGCCAGCCCCCATGGTGCAAGCAATGGTGCAGGAGAAACCCACAAAATGAGTTGTTGGGGGCCTCGTACCTACTAGGCCCTGATAACTTATTCTGGAACCTTGAGCAGGTCACTTTTCAACTTAGACCTCTAGTTCCTCAACTGTAAAATGAGGTGGTTGGCCAAATGATTTCATCATGAGTCAGGGTTTAATATCCACGGCAGGATATTAAATGCCATTGAGTGTAACCCTTATCTGAGGCTGCGTTTACAACATGTTCAATAGTAGTGATCAGACATCTATTTGCATTCCTACAGTGACAGAGAGCTTAATACCTCTCAAACCTATACCTTTCTTACTGGACTTCTTTGATCAAAGGAACAGTGTTTTCCTATTCAACCATAATCTATATCCTTGTAATTTGCTCTCACAGGGCAGAGGTTGTCCTCTTGGGCAGCTCAGGATGACTTTAATCGCTCTTTCTCCCCAGGACCATTCTTCAAAGTGTTAGAGAGAGAGAGAGACTGTGACCATATGCCTCTGAGCTCTCCCTTCCAAAGGCCACATTGGACAGGATTCCTAGGTCTGAGTCTATCCCTGACATTTTTTCCTGGACAAACTCTCTTTTAATACCCTCTTTACATCCTTCTCCAGAACTGGACACCAATGTGATAATGCAGGCAAGGCCAGGATATCAGATCTATAAACTGGATTACCCACACCCAGCACCCTCTTCTTTCTTGGCTAACTATAAATCCCTGAGGCAATGGCTCTATCAGGGTTTGGGCCAGGACTGGCTGCCTTGGAGTACTGGGAAATGAGACCTGTGGGCACTGCCAGTCTGGTGCTACAGGAGGCAAACTGCCACGACAAAACATTTTAAGCTATGGGCCCAAACTCAAATTCCTGCCCAAAACCTGGAAAGGGCTGAGTGGGAGGGTTCTCTCCAGGCCCAATGAATCAGTGTAAAAGAGTTGAGTTTAGGAAATAAGCAGTTTTCTTTCTTTATTTGTTTTTGTTTTTTAAATCTCCTTATGTGATTCTGAAGTGCAGCAAGTTTGAAAACTATTTCTAGTCTAAATCCACCATTTTTGCTGCCCTTGCTCCCATTTTATGGATGGGAAACTCAGGGTAAGAGAAGGTACTTGGTCCCACACTCTTCTGTAGCAGAGCTAGGTGTCCTGCCAAATCCCCAGAGGAGTCTCAGGCCTGCACTGCTCATCCCTGAGCCACCCCTCATCCCTCAGCTCATGAGGGCTGAGCATGGTGACCAAGCATGATCCATGGAGGGAGAGGCTGTGTTACCTGTCGCCCTGTATGAGAGCCTCCAGCCCTGGTTCTCCCCTGAGTTGTCGCTGCGGAATAGAATCTGGACGCTGTGGCTCTCAGTGTTGATGGGTTCTGGGGCTTTCTCTCCACAGAAGGGCCCCAAAACTTTTGGGCCAGCTTTAATCTGTGATTGGCAAGATAGAGAAAAAAGGTCACATCTGAGTAGTGGTGGCAGCCGCTGGGACCACCTCTATGGTGCATCCTGGTTTTCTGGAGGCCTCCATGTGAACCCGTAGTATTCACTCATGTTTTAGTGGGCATTGCCATTCACCAAACAGTTCCATTTCCACTCTCTCATTTACAGATTACGACGGCCTTGGAAATGGATGAAGCTGGCTAATAACCCTCTGCTCAAAATGAACATATGGCTCAGAAAGGGACAGAGCTCTGTCCAGGTGCATGGGATAGAGAAGGCCTCTGCTCTCAAAGAACCTACAGCCTAGTCGAGGATGGCTGGGATGGGGTAGCAGATGGGACTAATAATAAAGATTAAGCAAAAATAAATAAATAAATAAATAAATATTAAGCAAAAAATTACATGCTGTGTCAAGAATTATAAAAAATAATCAGGGTGATATACACACATCAGATAAATATATGTTATATATTTTTAATTATGTAGTAAAAGCTATGTAACCTAACTCATTACTCATATAATAAATAAAACTTTATTTTTTATTTTTATTTATTTATATATTTTTAATTTTTGTTGTTTATTTAAATTCCATTTAGTTAACATATAGTATAATATTCGTTATATCTTAGTAATTCATCACTTACATATAACACCCAGTGCTCGTCATAGCAAGTTCCCTCCTTAATACCTATCACCCATTTAGCACATTCCACCGCCCACCGCCCCTCCAGCAGCCCTCAGTTTGTTTTCTCTGGTTAAGAGTCTCTTATGGTTTGTCTCCCTATTTTTTTCTCCTCTATGTTTGCCAGTTTTATTTCCTAAATTCCACATGAGTGAAATCATATGGTTAAAATGCTATTTTTAAAAAATTTAAAGTTCTCTTTCAAAGAAATGAAAAATTTTTTTAAGATCCATTTTTTCTATTTACCTACATAGTTAGCATTTTTGGTGCTCATCCTTTTTTCCTACAGATCACAGTTTCTATCCGGTGTCAACTCTTTAATAGTGCAATCAAAAAACTTTATTTTTTAATAGATAAAACTTTAAATAGGTGGTCAGGGAGGGCTTCTTTGAGGAGGTGACATTGGATTTGAAACATATAGGATGAGTAGAAACTTGTTATTTAAGGAAGAGGGGAAAATATTTCCCAAGCGGAGAAAGTAGCATATGTAAAGTTCAAGGTCAAAGGTGGCAAAGGGCTCAGCAAGTATTAAGAACAGGAAGGAAGCCAGAGTGGCTGAAACAGAGGTAATACCATAGCTTGAGGTAGGAAAGGCAGGCAAGTGCCATATTGTGTTGAGGAATTTATGTTGATTTCCAAGAGCAATCCTGATTTAATCTGGCTTTTATAAAGATTAGCCTTGATGCCATGGTGAGCAGACTACGCAGGGCAAGGATGGAAGCAAGAAAACCAGCTAGAAGCTTTGCATCGGACCAGGAGATAATGGGCATTGGCCTGGGATGGAGTCAGTGGGATGGAGAGAAGGAAGTAGGTACTATTAGCTGATCTAGATTTCCTGACTTCCAGACTCAGTTCCTTTCTGTGCTTCTAACTCTTTTTCTTCCATCTCCAAGGACCAGGACTCCTGAACCCTCATGTGGTGACTTCTACAATCCTGGATGATATCTCCGTCTTGTCGCCCTTATTGTGGATGGGGGGGAAGTGAAGCCTCATGAGATTAAGTGTCTGGAGAAGGCTCACAGCGTAGCTCCGGGGATACTTTGTGTGATAAGCAGAATTTTAAGATGGTCCCTATGACCTTCACCTCTGGTGTGACTTCATGATGATATCATGTAACATGGCAAAAGAGATTTTACAGGTGGCTGAGGAGCTAGTGTTCAATCAGGGAAGGTCCTAGGCTGGATCTGATTAAGCTGGTAGATGCTATTTTAACTAATTACCTTTTGGGAAGCAAGAGGCTTGGTCCCCTATCCCGGGAGAAGGCAAAGGGCCAAGAATATCAATTTTCCCAATTCAGCCAAGATTTCCCAGTATCCCCAAGGCCAACATCCACTGTAGGCTTACCTTGATGTAGTCATAGGGGCAGGGCACCTCAGGATGATCCTCAATGTCGAAAATGTCCTCGAACTGCAGGCTGACCATGAAACCCTCCTCTAGCTCTATCGTGTAGAAGCATTCTGAGCTCTTAGGGTAAGGGTTGGGGAAGTCAGGGCTGGTGATCACGCCTGTCCTCTGGGTATAGACGTTGTCACTGCACTCCACTGTGGAACACATACCAGAGCAAAGTGACACACCACAACCATGGCTAGGGCAACCCGTTTCTTATCTGTTACTGTACAATTTTCTCACTAGTCCTGAGCAGCAAGCAGGGAAGACATCACTATCCCCATTTTATTGATGGGTAGAAGCCCTCATGGAAAATGGCCAAAGCCTTCCATTTCTCCATTTCTCCATCCCTGCTCCACCTGGAGAGGACATCAGGGTGGGCATATGGATGAGACATGAAACAAAGATAGAAGGAATAGGGCATTTTCTTGCTGTCTCTCTTTGCCTCTCTCCTCCCTCATCTTTCCTTTGGACTGAGGTTCTCTTGATCACAGAGGAACTTGGGAGGCCATAGGAGTGAAAAGAAAAAGAAACTGCTGGGTGAGGCCAAGCTTATGGCTCAGAGTGATGGGACTGGTAAACCCGTGTTTTCCCATAACTTGGCCAGCCCGGGTACCTACAGTAACCAGGAGAGCCGAAGTTGCTGCTATCCAGGGAGAAAGATGGCCTAGAGCCTAGGGATTCTGAAATGTGGTCCTTTGAAAACCTGAACCCGGACTTCCTGGCTGCTAGGCATTTCAGCATCTTCATCCATGTGGTATCTGAGGCAGAGCTCTCTGGCTTCATTTTTAGTTATTCCTATTCCATATGTACCCCTCTTCTGAGCCTCCCCTAATCTTATTGGGAAACTCAGCACAAAATGGTGATATATATACAGTGTCATCTCTGGGGCCCACCTCGGCAAGTCCTGTTGTCTGTGTGGAGGAGGTAGCCAAAGCGGCAGGAGCAGTAGTAGCCGCCAATGTAGTTATGGCAGTAGTGGTCACAGGACAGCTCCTCATCCTCTCGTTCAGTGCACTCGTCCACATCTGCAGGGCAATCGATCCACGGGTGAAGATGAAGACAACAGCCAACATTTACAGAGCATGTAGTATGGGCCTCTCCCTGTGTTAGCCTCACACAAAGCCCAGAAGTAGCCATTACTTCCATTTACAAATGAGGAGACTGGAAATCAGAGCAGCGAGGCAACTTCCCAAGATGACAGAAAGCCAGGTTCAAGGCCAGGCAAGCTGACCCCTGGTGGTGCTAGTGCCCTCTAACAGTTGTGACAATAGCAAGCAGGACTCTTACCATCCCCATTCCACAGATGATGAAACAGAGACTTGGGGCCTTTAAAGAACTTACTCCAACTCACAGAGATGGTATGTGGTGGAGTCAGCATTCACACCCAGGTAGGCTGGCTCCAGAACCCACTCTTTACTTCTAGTCCATGCTGCCCCTTTCTTTCTATGTCCCACTTCCCTGGGCAGTGGCAATGTAAACGTTAAAAAAAACTATGCTCTCAACCCAATTTAAAGATTTCATGGTACGTTTTTCCCCAGCAAATATAGGAATGGCCAAAAAGCACATGAAAAAGATGCATGACATCACTAGTCACCAGGGAAATATAAATTAAAACCATATGAGGTACCACTACATACCCCACCAGAATTCTAAATTTAAAAAAACTTAAAAATTGACATCAAACTGTCATTTGTTGGTGAAGGAATATAAAATGGTGCAAAAAAACTTTGTAAAAGGTCTAGCAATTTCTTATAAAACCAAATATACACCTGTCCTATGATCCAAGGATTCTGTTCTTAGATATTTACCCAATAGAAGTGAAAATATATTTTCACAAAAAGTCTTCTACAAGAAAGTTCATAGAAACTTTATTAATGGGAGCCAAAAAAAAAAAAATGGATAGAGTGCAGGTGTCCATCAATGGAAGAATGGATAAACAGACTGTAGTATAGTCATTCAATGGAAAATTACTCTGCCAGGAAAGGAGCAAATTTCCAATGCATTGCAACATGACTGAACCTCAAAAACTTTACACTAAGTAAAAGAATCCTAACTTCCAAAATATATTCTGTGTATGTTCATCTACATGAAATTTAAGAAGACGCAAAATTAATCTATGGTGGAAAAAAATTGGAACAATTGTTGCCTCTAAGGGAGATAAGAGCAGAGTGTGATTGGGAAGGAGCATAAGGGAACTTTCTGGGTTTAACAGTAAAGTTCAATATCTTGTTAGGGGTTTGGGTCACATGCAAATATAAATTTTTCAAAACTCAACAAGTGTGCCTAAGGTTTGTACCTTTCATTGAATGTAAATTTTACATTAAAATAAAAAAATTGTGGGTAGATATTGAACTTTAGCAAAATGATATGCATGCTGAAATATTTAGGAAAAAGTTTACTGTTGTCTGCAATGCACCTTGAAATGCATCAAAAAAGGATGGACTGATGGATAGATGGAGGATAGACAGATGGGTAGATATGTGATAGAGCAAATGCAGTAAGGCAGTAAGAGAGCATAAGGTACTTTTAGTCTTTAGAGAGAAAAGGAGATCTCGGGATGAGCCACCCTCTTCTCCAACATACCCACAGCCATGTAGTGGGCATCAAAGCCCGTGAATCGCTCCTCATTGGAGAAATCTGACCGGAAAGTGATGGACATGAAAGAGCCGGGGGAGAACACGACTTCCTGGCCGGGGGTCTGCTCTGTGTCTGTAGTCTCCCTGCCACAGAAGGTTGCCAGCACCTGCTCTTCAGTTTCTACCTTTGGGATCAAAGAGAGAGGGAACAAGATGAGTTGCTTCCCAAATTAGCTTCCCTGATGGTCTCCAGGAGAAAAGAGGGAGAGTCTGTTTATGAGTAGATCAGGGATAGAGATAAGGAATTCGGGATTCTGGGCCTTGAGGAAAGATACCATACAGGTTAAGTCTCTGGGGCTGTTCAGTCACCGTTTCATTCATTTGTTTAGGCCCATCAGGAGTAGCTTGGCATTTATCATTCCTATTACTGGCTTATTTGTTGAAAATAACTCAATATTAGAATTCAGAAAGAGATCACCTCACTGATAGATTCCACATGCAACAGAAACTGACCACATTTCCAAAGAAGAGAGATAAACTTCAGGTCATTCATTGAGCATTCAGTGTGTGCTGCGTGAGCAGAGCATGGGAGCTGTGCATGGGGAGGCAGTGTTCAGAGGGACGCAAACACAGACAGGGCTATTATACAGTGTGACAAGTGCTTTAATGGGAACACAAGTGCTGGGACTGCACTCCGAAGGAGATGAAAGATCCCATCAGAATGGAAACTGCAGGAGAGCGAGACTTTGTTTTCTTTACAGATGTGTTTTCAGTGAGCGGAGCAGGATCTGGCGCATAGCACTTACCCAACAAATGTTTGTTGTCAAGAACTAAAATGCAAGGCTTGTTCTGAGAACAATGAGAAGCCAGGGAGTCTGTGGGGATTATAGCAGGAGAGGTTGAAGAATAGGTTGAAATGACATTATACTGTCTTTGAATGCTATCATAACACTACGCGACTCTTAATTCTGTGAGTAAAGATACTGAAAACTTTTGAGCAGGGAAATTGTGTATTTAGAACTATATTTAATAAATAGTTTTAATAATTCAGAAATGACTGGGTTCATCCCTGAAACAATTGTGTTTGTGTTAAGACTCAGAGGCAAAAATGACCTATTTGCTAAAAGAATTCCCTACTTTGGAAAAGCTAGAGGCCCTGTGTAAATTCAGAGACCCAAGTAGAGATCCTAAACTGGCTGCCTAAAGCTGATTTTGTGTGAATTTGGTTTGGGAAACAGTGTGATAGCTGGCTGATCTATTTATTTGACTATGAACGCTTGGCCTACCTACCGCTCTTACCATTTACACTAACTGGGTTCTTTTAAGGTTGTATTTGTGTTTGCAAGCTCTAGATTGACATTTTAGCCAAGATGCATGAGAAAATCTTTTAGCAAGAATGATTCTGCTGCCTTTCAAAGTCATTAAAGGAAAAGTTCTCAAAGCCTCTGCCTATCTCTAGTAGCTTCTAATGCATTCATTGTTTTGTTCATTAGCTTAGTATGTCAGAAGTATCTTGACATTTGACACTTCTGTTTTGAAACTAATGATTTATTTATTTAAGATAAGTGGGAGTTTTAAAGAAAAACAATTTGCCCTGGCAACAAAACACAAGGACAATTAATCACTAACTTTGGGAATTGAAGTGTAAACAGAAGATGAGATCATGGCTTTGCTGTTTATTCCTCTTCTCTGCAGATACTAGCCAAACTCACACCAGCCTTTTTAAAGTAGAATGTACCTATCTGCACACAGTCACTTCCTTGACCACCACGGCTGATTTGTTCTTTCGCTTACCTGAGTTTCCTAGATAGCTGAAGTTTTACCTGACTATAATTAATTTATCATCATCATCATCATCATCATCATCATCATCATCATCATCATATTTGGCGTAATGCTTTATAAGGTGCTTTATACAAATCCCTGCTTTCTTAGGTGAAACATGCTAACCCTCTTTGGTGATCTGGGGACCTTTTTATGAATGTCAACCATCTTGGGGATATTGTGTTGTGTGATGTTACTTGCTCTGCATTGAACATCCCCAGACTATAACGCCTTTGCAATTCTTATGTCTCCTTTATGTAATGTTTTATTTTGTGTCTTTTTAAAATCAGTTAGCTGATATATGTTATAAAATAGAATCTCATTGAGCTGCTCTTATTAGAACTTAATAAAGATAAGACTAAATAGTTTTAGTGTGAAGGCCTAGGAAAGGCATGAAATTGGGTACAGGTCTTGGTGACTTCTGCTTTGGAGTAATATAAGGTAGATGGACCTGGCAGTTAGAGGTCATGAGCTTATTCTTGACTACCATAAACAGTTATATGGCCACCTCCTCTCTAGCTCTCAGTTATCCACCTGATAGAACAGAGTTTTGAACTAGCTGAGCTATATGTTCTCTTCCAATTCCGACATACTAGTATTCTAACAAGTCACCATACCCACACATTCGATAGGCCAACTAGAAGATGATGAGCAGGAGTTTCAACACAGTGATTGCTTTCTGTTGAAGAACTTGATGAACTCGAACTTCTTCGTGACCTATAACCATGTAATACCAGGTCAGTTATTTAATGAATAGTGACGCCTTGAGCATTAACACCTCCAGACTCACAATTCCCTTCCTGTACTTTGATATCCCCAAAGTCTTTGTAGCATGGACACGTTCCATGTAGCTACTCTCTGTAGCTTGGACACTTTCATGTGAAAGCAACCAGGGGAGGGGTGCCTGGGTGGCTCAGTGGTTGAACGTCTGTCTGTGGCTCAGGGTGTGATCCCAGGATCCTGGGATCGAGTCCTGCATCGGGCTTCCCTGCAGGAAGCCTGCTTCTCCCTCTGTCTAGGTCTCTGCTTCTCTCTGTGTGTCTCTCATAAATTAATAAGTAAAAGCTTAAAAAAAAAAAAAAAAGAAACCAACCAGGGATAACTTAGATCGGGGGAGACCTAATGAAAGTCTGTGATAATAAACTCTCTTATAAATTCCTGGATAAAGGACATTTTCATGATGGCAGATAAAACAGTCATCCCATACAGAGCCACACTATTGCAGAGAACAGGTAAGCATGTTTTGGCTGAAGCCCATGGGAACATCTGAGACATCTACACCTTTAGGAGCAGGGAAGAGAAGGCCCTGGAATCCTGGGAATTCAGCCTACAGCTCAGAATAGAGTCTTGGAATATCAGAACTGAGGAAACTGAGGTCCAAAGAAGGCCAGTGACTTGCTCAGGAGTAGAGAGATAACCACAAGCATTTCCTGATACAGTTTTACTTTTGGAACTATTCTGACCCTGAAGAAAGGAACCCACCAACCCAGAGAATACATGACCAAACACATAGGCACTTTGCCAAACAAATTTTCTGGCTCAAGGGCCTCTTCAAACTTTATCTTGGGTTCATGGACTGTCTCCCAGAGAGGATGTGGCTCAGTGACAGCTCCAGCCCTAACCCAAACAGAGGGGTCACTGACCTTGGTTAATATTTGCAGCCCCTGCTATGAATTAAAACATTCTACAAAAATCATTTACCTCTGAGTATAGGCAGAAGATTGAGTCCTGGCTTCTGTTTGGACTGTCCCATTTCTAGGGTCATCATATTAACATGATGGGGGGAAGTACCTTATCAAATGAAGACACAAAATTCATAATAGAGAACTATCTGGCCAGGGATCACAGACTCCTCATTTTTCTATTTTTTATTATGGCAACCATATCCTTTCAGGCTATTGTTATTTAGGGCAGCAACACATGGATGCATGTCCTCAATTTGTTTTCTTTCAACTCAATTCAAAAAATATTTATATACCAAATTCTGTCTGGACTACAATGTGGAGGATGCCAAAAATTACTTATTTGTTGCATGAGCTTAAGGAGCAAGTCCCCTGCCTCTGGGAATGTGAAATTTAATAGGAGAGTAAGATAAGTACTCAAATGGGTATGTGTCAGGGCATAGTTATTGCAGTGAAAGATAGGAATCTCCAGGGGTTAAAGGAGGAAAAAAAAATTACATCCAGCTGAGGGAAATCATAAAACATTTAGGAAGAAGAACATTCTTTGAGCTGAGGCCTGAAAGATGAGTAGGACTTAGGGAGATGGAAATAGTAGGTGGAGGGTAGGGGGTAGCAGGAAGAGCTTCCAGGCCGAAGGAATAGTGATGTCTCAGAGATATTCAGAGTCTCAACTGTCCCTTCCTTCCCACTACCACCTGCCATAGGAAGGGGGTTCTATTGAGGACAGGGAGCTGGGGAGAGAGATCTAAGGAGGAGAAGCCAGAGTCTGTTTTCTATGAATTTTCACCTTAGTAGAAACAACAAATTTGGCAAACAACAAACTTTGGCAAAACTAAGGCAGGGCTGAGACACTTTGGCCCAGTTTCTGTGGGAGGACCATGGTGGCTGCTCTCCATGTGTCTATAAAGTCATCTCATCAGAGATTAATACTGACAGCTCTCCACCAGTCCCTGGAGCAATGTATGGAGGAGGTAGCTCAGGAATGAGTGTTCTCATTTTATTGAGGAAAATCTTGAAGCCCAGCTAATTTAAATGAATTAGGCCAGGTTATTATCTATCAAGTGGTGGTTTCAGGCCCGGGATTGTAGCCTAATTTCCTGGCCAATAGCCTCCTGCTCCTTTAAGGCTTGAGGCAAACAAACAAAGACTGTCATACAGATCTAAATACCTCAAGGCTTTGCTTGTCAGTGTTCCCAAGCTAAATCTTGGAGCTTCTCCGATCTTCTTTGGGCCTTTGAAGTGCTTTTCAGAATTAATTTAGTCAGATATTCAGGGAGTGTGCTGGATTGTCCTGCTGTTGATTTAGTTAATCTGGGAACTACATTCCCCAGAATCTCCCTTCTTGTATACTTCCAGGCCAGAAGAGAAACTTGTGTGAGTTTAGAACACAACAATCCTTACTCTCTGCAGGGTGTTTTGTGATCAGATACCAAGATGGACAGGTGTAGATGTGCCCATTAGGTTCTAACCTGTCTCACTTTCCTCTACTCTACATCCAGTGCCTCTTTCCAACAACTGGCTCTAATGACCAACAGTGGCCTAAACATACCACCGCTTGTAGATGGACCCACAGATGTGGGAGTTGCTCAATGCCAACAGCTTCTCACAGAACTCCTCATGGGCCCCCTTCACAGGCCCACTTTGGCTCCTTAGATGCTCTTGAATTCTCACATTCCACTGCAGATGTCAACATCTGCACCCATGCCAGGGCTTCAGGAACACTGATTAGTGACTGATCCTCTTAATTCCAAGCCCTGCCCTTCACAGCCCCAGCTCCTCCTCTAGTCATGTGATTTCTGATACCCAAAATAGCCATTACCTCCCAATCCTCACAGAGGATCTGCCTTCCTCACTGAACTCTGGCTGATACAGTTACTAGAGCCAGAAGTCCAGTGTTGTAGTAACAATTAAGACCTGTGGCTTGGGTTTTGGGATTGTCAGCAAGTAGAGGGTAAAAAAGCAGTGAGCTATAGAAAGCTTGCAAAGGCACTGGAGTCACTTAGTGGTGAAACGTTTGGCACAACTCCCCATGGCCACATAGAAGATAGAAAAACGTACACAATAAACTTGTGGATCTGCTAAGGAGATCTCTAGGCAATGTTGAAAGTGTCAGTATGTATTTCTAGCTGTATATGGCAAGGTACTTCAGGAAGAAGTAGGTCTTCAGTGTGTAAGCCTGTGACTTGCTTTGACAAAAGGCATGTGATATGCAGAGATATGCCACTTCCAAGGGGCCCTGTAGCTCTTTCAGGCATCAAGGGGTCTTGTAGCTCTTTCCCATGTGAAATAGTGCCCTGAAGCCTCCATGTGAGGAAGCCCTGCCAGGCCTACTGGAGATGAATCACCCCAGTTCAGGTCTCTAGGCCAACCAGCTGACAGCTACCACCAACTGCCAGACAAGTGAGTGAGGCCATCTTGGACTTTCTAGATTCTCAAGCCTCTACTGGAATGGCCTTGGGCATATCCAGCAAAAGCACCATCCTGCTGAGCCTATCCCAAACTTCTGATCACAAGATCTAGGCAAACGTAATGGATGTTGTTTTAGCTACTAAGTTTTAAAGTGGTTTGTTGCACAGCAAGAGATATGCTATGGGGTATAGGAAGCAACTTCCGACAAAGGGAAAGATGGACATTTATGAACTGACACTTGGAGAATTTCAATCTCATGGGTTCTCGAGGCCTTGAAAGTTACTTAATCTAATTTCTTATCTTTGTACCACACCTTATAGCAGTCATGTATAATGGTAGAAAACCAGAAACAATGTAAATATTCAATTTTAAGAGAGCAGTTAAATTAGCCTTAACTTAGTAACCATTAGGCACCCATTACTTATCACATTAATGGAGAATTTGCAATGATCTGAAAACTTTCCTAGTAGGTTATATTAAGCAAAAAAAAAAAGGGGGGGTGGAAAACCCATGTACATGGTGAAATTACAATTATGTTAAAGGAATACAAAAATAAAAAGGAGAAGGAATTAGAGCTAACTGTTAACAGTGGCTAGTTGAACTACAGGTAATATTTTTTCTCTGTTTTTATATTTTAAAAGTATTTTGAAAAGAAACCTGAACCCCCCCCCCCCCAAAAAAAGAAACCTAGACCCACAACTACTTCCTTCTATAGCATAAACTCAGTTAGTTGGGGTGTAAATGGATGGATGAGAGGAGACAGAAGAGTCCCTGTTGTGGAGTTCATGAAGACTTTGTGAGAAAGAAGGGGGGGGGGGAAGAGAGAGAGAGAAAGAGAGAGAGAATGTGTGTATATGAGAGGTGGGAGGGATTGGGCATTTAAGACTGCGGTAAGAACATCACTGCTCTGTTTTGGTTTCTCAAGAGAGGGAGTTGAATTGTGAATTGCTTTGAATTTTAAAGTTTTCTTTTTTTAATGTAACCCCTTGCTGAGACTGGATCATGAGGGACATCATCTTTATATGAGTCATACATGAGTCTTCACCAATTATTACATGCTGGGAAAATCACTTAAATTCTCTGTGTTGTAGGTTGAATTGTGTCCCTGCTGAAGTATATACAGTTAAATCTTAACCCTTGGATTTGACTTGACCTTATCTGGAAACAGGTCCTTGCAGACGTAATCAAGATAAGATGACATCATGCTGGCTTGGGGGTGGGGGGACCCTAATCCAGTGATTGATGTCCTTATAAGAGGGACATTTGTTCACAGAGACACACACAGAGCAAAGTGTGAAGGCAGAGGGAGAGATTGAAGACACTGCTGCCACATAACAGGAGATGCCAAGGATTGGAAACAAGCACCAGAAAGCTAGAAGGGGCAAGGAAGGATTCTTCCCTAGAGCCTTCAGAGGAAGCATGGCCCTGCTGACACTTTGATATGAGACTTCGGGCCTCCAGAACCGTGACATAGTATATTCTTGTTATAGGCCATCTAGTTTGTGGTACTTTGTGATGGCAGCCCTAGGATATGCAAATACTCTGGATGTAGGTTTTGTCATCCGTGACACAGTGACAGCAATAGTGGTAATATCACAGGACTCTTGTGAACATGACATGAACTAATACTCATAAAATACTTAGAAGGGCCCCTGGGATCTAGTCAGCACTCAGTACCTCGGTGAGAAGAACAGGACTGCTGAGGTTCCATCATCCGAACAGAGCTGCTTCTGGACTCCTTGCTAGGTGGGCATGGGTAATTTCACAATTTGAAGAAGAATGAGAGTCTGGAACTGTCCCTGGATCCCCTCTGGTTTCTAATTCCTAATCTCACTGAAGCCATCAGCATAGACTCCTTTCCTGCGAGGACTCCAGAACCCTCTTAGTCCTGCCACTTCATTTGGCAGGTGGTGTCTGTCTTAGGTTCCTTTAGCCCTCAGGGGAGCCTCCTGGCAATGCTGGGAGGTGGGTGACAGGCAGAGGACAGGCAAATGATACTGATCTCCCAGAGGAATGTGAGGGATCTCTAAAAGCTTTCATCCCACAAGAGAATGTAAGTCCAGGAATCTCCTCACTTCCCTATGTTTCAAAGGATTGCTCTAGATGTGTGAATTTAGGTCAGTGATTCACTCACAGCCCCAGCCCAGGACTTCTGACTCAAAAAGGAGTGCTCTGCCCTTCTGGGGTTGCGCTCTCAGTAAGTCTGTCACCTCCAGGGACTGGGCCAGGGCTCCACAGCCCAGTCTTGCTATTTTACCCACTTGCCTACATTTCAGTTAAAGATCATGAGAAAGAGCAAATTAAAGTTACCGGATTCCAGACAAGAGCCTGGGACCAGGGGAAAAAGGAGATGTATGTGTGCACGCATGTTGTGTATTGCACTCGGGAAGCTCTTGAAAGCAAAGCCATGGAAGTAAAAATAGCACAGCTGGTGGGTTTAAGACTCATGATGGCCCCATCTGAGAGGAGCTGGAGGTTGATGCTTTGATTTTGGCTGAGTCATTTGGCCATAAAGCTAATAATAATAATAATAGTAATACTAGTAGTAGCCATCTCCCTCCTCTGTGTGGAACTTTCCAGCAGACAGGTACATTCACCTTCTTTATTGAATATATTTGCTTCTTTTTAAATTTTTTTTTATTTTTTAAAGATTTTATTTATTTATTCATGAGAGACAGAGAGAAAGAGAGAGGCAGAGACACAGGCAGAGGGAGAAGCAGGCTCCATGCAGGGAGCCCGACGTGGGACTTGATTCCGGGACTCCGGGATCATGCCCCTGGACAAAGGCAGGTGCTAAACCACTGAGCCACCCAGGGATCCCCAATATATTTGCTTCTGATGGAGGCTTGCAATGAATGCACTTCAGGCTGATATTATGCTTCTGGGCCTGAAGAGGTGACATGAGTTCCGAAGGGAACACAGCTTAGGAGTGACAGACCTGAGACAAAACCCTGATGTCCTGACTTCCAGCCCTGGTCCAGTAATTGGAATCAGAGAACCATAGAAGGTCAGAGATAGAAAGGATATGAAAGGCTATCAAGTTTATCTCTTTTCTTTCTTAGATGGGCACAATGAGACTCAGAGAAAGGAAGTAATCGGCTCAGAGTTGCATGGCCAGATAATGGCAGATCCAGTCTCAGAGCCCAAGCGTATGATGGTCCCAGGACAATGTTCTTACTGACATGTGAACCAGAGTAAAAAGCTCCTAACAGAGCTGGGTGAGCCCCTAACAAGGTATTGTGTCCATGCAAATGCTAGACACCGTTAGCAGCAGGGCCTGAGCTGTGCCTGGCAGGTCTTTGGAGTCCAAGATTCCATTGCTCCAGGGAAGGATTGCCGTTTTGCAAGGAGGGCTCTGGACAGAAAAGGGGATGGTGTCTAGGCAGCATGAACACGGGGAGAAAAGGAGGGCTGGCAGGGAGGGGTCTCTGAGAGCCTGGGAAGCGGGCGTCCCGCAGGTGGGAAGCTGGCAGCGCCCACCGTCCCAGCAGGAGCAGGGTTGAGAGGGGGTAGGCCAGACAGTCTGGGAACTGGGGCCAGTTGGAGAGCCAGGAAGGATTCACTCTTTGGCCCTGAAAGACTCCCCACCCCGTGCCTTCTGGGACTCCAGAGCCAAGCTCATTCACATGCAAATCTCCCCAGGGACTGGGAGGCTGGGCCTCAGACCGTTGAGAGCTGGAAAACAGTCCCAGGACAAGAAAACACAGCAGTGTTGTGTTCTTCTGTGGCAGAGGCAGCCTGGTTCAAGGTATGTCATGGGACAGGGGTGAAAGCAGTGATTGAGTAAGAGCTGGGTACAGCGAGGGGACCCGCCGCAGGCCAGGGTCTCCAGGCAGAGTTCCCAGGAATGTGTGAGCTGGCGTGGTCCCCCGCCACTGCCCTGGACCCTGTCTCGCCCCAGCCTCCCATCTTCATGTGGAAGCCCCTGTAGAGCCCTGGAATAAGGACTGGACGACCTGGGTTCTGGTTTGCGCTCTGCTACTCATATGTCATGTGTCACCCTAACCCCCGCAGGCAGAAGTATGCCCACGCTGGCTGGTACCAGTGTATAAGGCCAAATTGTGAACTTTTCAGAGATTCTGCGAACCCTGTTGTTAAATGCAGTCATCATTCGGAATTAGGTTTCATAAAGTTACAATTCATCAAATTATATTAAAGACAAATTACACAAAACCGCGCCCTCTCCTATTTTTAGCATCTGACGACTTGCTCTGCTCTCAAGGTCATTAAGGTCTAGCATATCTGAATGGTGAATGGTGTGCTACTGTGCCTCCCTTCTCCCTGCCAGTCCAGATCCACCTGTTAATCATTCACAAGCACACCACTGTCTTCCGGTCTTGGTGTTCACAGACATCAAGGTGGGGACAGTGCATTAATACTGTCCTCTAAGAGTCAAGAGGTCATGAAACACTGCCATGGGAACAATGTGTAAAGTCTATCATTCATGGCCTGTTGGCACCCAGCAGGGGCCTTATCTCCCAGCCCCCTGGTGACCTGGCCCTCCTTCTTTGCTCCCTACCTGCACCTCTATCTCCACTTCTCATCCCTGTCCTTCCTACTCCAGTCACACTGCTGTCCTTGCTGCTCAGCAGAAGCACCAGCTACTTGCCTACCTCAGGGACTTTGTGCTGACTATTCCCTCCAGTTGGAAGGGTTTTCCCCAGAAAGCCACATGGCTAACTTCCTCAACTTCTTCAAGTCTCTGCTCAAGTGTCACTCTGTCAATGAGGCCTATGCTGACCAACATATTTAAGTCACAGCCCTCACCCCTCCTCATGTAGACCCTCTTTGTCTTGCTCTATTGCATTTCTCTGCCTATCACCTTGCAACTCACTGTATAAGTTAGTCGTGGATTATGCTTAGTGTTTATCTCCTGTTTCCCCCAATGCAACATAAGCGTCTTGCTGGCAGGGATTTCTGTATGTTTTAATTACTGCTACACCCCAAGCTCTAGTAAATAATAGGCCTTCAATAAATATCTCCTGAATTAATGAATAACTCTCATTCCCTACCTTTTACCTTTATGAACACACCAAAGGAAATTCAAGCTCTGCTTTTTAGCAAGGTATATCAGAGAGCGGCCTGTGTCCACACAAGCATGTAGATTTGCACACCAGGTACAATGCCTCCCCAGAGCACTGCACTTCACACTCCTCTGAGCTCTCCTGTGTGCTCTGCCCCACCACTGGAACCTTCCTTCTGTTTTCCATCACCCAGAGCCTGTGCTGTTTGCACTTCCTGCATAAAATGAGCCTTTGTCACACTTTTCTGGAGCTCATTCCCCCTTCCTGATTTCCGTGTGCCTAGAATTGAAAACCGCTATCTCGGGAGTAGAAGAATCCCCCTGCGGACTACAACCAAACTTCATGAGAAACGTCTCTCCTTTTCTTCTTTCCTTTGGGGACCAAGGCTGCCTGCCTGTCTACTCGCAGAGAATTAGCAGAGCTCCTGCAGTAGCTGGGGTCAGCCACAGCATGAAGGTCGAGGGCATGTTCTGAGTAAACACAGAGCATTGCACAGAAATTAGGAGCCTGGGGGTCAGGGGAGTCAGTCTTGGAGCAGGGCCATGGGAGGGACTTATCTCTCAATAACATAGCAGGATACAGACTGACCCAATGAGGCCTGGGGAAGGGAGCACTGGACTGGGCGTTGTAGGCCATCAGAACCGGAAGGGCTTGGAGAGGCTGGCAGGTCCACTTTCCCCATTGGGCAGATGGGGAAACTGAGGCCTGAGCAGGTTGCTCACGTGTCCAGCATCTCAGCAGGAGTCAGTGGCTGACTTCTAGACCAGAGCCCCTTCCTTATGCTCTCTGCTGAGAGATGTATGCCTTTTCCTGCTTTGCCCCAAGACTGTGCTTGCTGCTGGAAACAAACCTTGACGTGGACCTTGAGGGGCTGATGGTCTAGTAGAATGACCTGGAGTTCACCGTTGGGGCTTGTTTGCCACAAACAGATAAATCAAGCATACTCATGCCTCATAGCTCACTCTCCATTTCTTGTTGTGTTTGTAAAATATATTTCTTCTCAATGTGAGGATAAAAGAGAAAGTTCTTTAACAAAATCTAGACAACACAAGGACCCTCAAGGGGTTTTTGTGTTATTAATTTTACTAAATTACCCCGACAGCAGAGTTGCCTTAGGAATAACACATAGGCAGGGAGCATATCCAGGTCTCTTCCAGGACAAGACCCATTCTAACAGAGAAGGACTAAGGAGACAAAATTATGACGGGGGTAAGCTGATCAGGGGCTGAGAACTGGCTTTCTATAGAGACCAGACAAATTCCCTCAGGTTCTTTGTGCTGTTTCTTTTTCCTCTTTATCTCTTTTTTTAAAAATAGGCTCCATGCCCCACACAGGACTTGAACTCACCATCCTGAGATCAAGACCTGAGTTGAGATGGAGAGTTAGCTACTTAACCTACTGAGCCACCCAGGTGCCCCTGTGCTGTTCCTTTGACTGTAAATGAGATGTAATCATCCCTGCTCTTCCTATTCCACGAGAATCAAGCATGGCGATAAATTAGGAACTACCATAAATGTGTGTTACTACAAGGGAAATACACAGGAAAATAAGCTTTTGCATCTGATCAGTCCTTTTAAAGTACTTTTCCATAAATTGCCTGAAAATACTGAGTGACATGAGCAGGGTCATAGACAGTCAGTTAGTAGTACAGTCAGAGCAGATGAGAAAAATGATGTTCATTAAGCACCTAGTGACCCCAGCAGGCACTTTATTACTCACACTGCTGCCATCGTTGCCACTCTAACAGTATTGTCGAGTGAGTTACACATGTCCTGGACATACGTCATGAAAACATTTGCCTCGTTTGGCAATATGCCCACAAGATAGGCATTATTATTATTATTATCATCCCCATTTTATAGTAAGAGATGGAGGCAGAACCTACGCCAGGTCTGACTGTCCCTAAAGCCTGATCCTGGAACCATTGGGCATGCTTGCCTCTTGTAGTAGGAATTCCACTTACAGTCAGCATTTCATTTGAATCCTCCCACAACCTGTGAGGAAGGTACTATGTCATTATGAACTTCTTCTTCTTCTTCTTTTTTTTTTTTTTTTTTTTTTGTACTAATGACAAAACCAATGCTTAGGGAGATAGAGAGGCTTAGGGAATTGCACTGTGATCTCCTATTTACCCTTCAAGACCTGTCTAAACATCCAAAGCCTTTCTTAAAACCCAGAAATGACTACTCCCCGTCTTATGTAGTGCCTCACATCCTTTGTGATACTTTATACAGCTTTAATTTATTAATAAGATATTTGTCTCATGATGCACAGTGAAATCACAAATTCTTTGAGGGCAGGTGCTGTCTCACTCATGTTTGTAGGCCCTGTCTTTGGTGTAGTGTCCAGTTTCCAGTGGGTTTTTACTGGGATTCTTGGACGTCATTCCACAGACAGTGGGGAACCATTGAAGGATTTAAGAGTGTTGCAATCAAAGACATGTTTTAAGATCTCTCTGGACACATGCCTCTAGAGGGTGGACTGGTTGAGGAAGGACTATGGCTCATAGAAACTTAGGAGATGATTGCAGTAGATTAAGTGAGAGGAATAGGAATTGGAATGAAGGCAAGAACAGTGGAAAGAATGGAGGAAATGTTGAGTAGGTCAAGGGTAGACGGTTGATAGGAGAAGTTGTGTGACATTACAAGAGCATCCAACAGACGCCAGTGGAGCTGTGTGCACTCAGTGAGAAAAAGAGAAAGAATAAAAGTGAAATGCAGCTTCTTATTATCTCTTTTTCCAGTGAACAGGTGCTATGATGTGAACTTGAAGATGGGGTATGTGTGGCTCTGGTGTTCCCTCAGTGATTCTGGTTTCTCAGTACATCTTTTCAGTGACTATGACTCTGGGGCCCCTTTCTAGGCACGAGTCCCCACTTCATCTGATACCCAACCAAAGGAACTAATTTGTTATATTCCTGGGGAAAAAGGCCCTTCTGGACATACAGAAAGACAGTGGTCTATTATACTGAAGAGATTCAGTAAGTTTGACTATTGGCAATTTTTGCCTTATGTTACACTGATTTACATGTACATTATAAGATGCAGCTTCACTGTCATTTAGTTTTTTTTTTTTTTTTTAAAGAAAAGGGGAACTCACAAGATGGGATTTCACTGTCATTTAGTCGTTGTTGTTGTTGTTTTTAAAGAAAATGGGGCACTTGGATGGCTCAGTGGTTGAGTGTCTGCCTTTGGCCCAGGTTGTGATCCTGGGGTCCTGGGATGGAGTTCCACATGAAGGTCTCCACAGGGAGCCTGCTTCTCCCTCTGTCTCTGTCTCTGCCTCTCTCTCTGTGTCTCTCATGAATAAATAAATAAAACCTTAAAATAATTAAAAAAAAAACATTTAGAAAGAAGAAGAAAAGACTGAGAGTCTTGAGATATAAATTCTGGTCCCAGTGTGGCCCTGGACAATGAATTGTCTTTCCCTAGGTTTTGGTCATGATGGCCATAGAGTTGAACAGTGATTTCTGAGGTCTTAGACACACAGACTATTGGGGCTGGGGCAACTTCGGAGACCGTCTGCTTCGACTTCCTGTATTTAAGAGAGGAGGAAGTAGAGTTCCATCTAGAAATATTCACTTGCCCAAGGTTCACTAATAGAGAATGACCCCAGGGAACCAGCTTTTCCTACTGCACAGCCAGCATCCGTGCTCTGCCCCTGCAGTGTCAACCGGCTGTGACTCATATGCTACATCTGTGCACTGCAGGAATCCACACATTGCAGCCACATTCCAAGGAAGCAGATGCTGTCGTGCAGATGTGCACATGCCTCGAAGACCAAGGACTGCAGGGAGTCAGGCTGGAGAGGAATTTTCATAAAATGAGAGCATCCGGACCACAGCCTTGAGGTCCTGCTCTTCTTCAAGCTACTGACGTACAGAGTCAGCAGTTCCATCATGGTCACCCCTAAGAGCCGGGGTAGGGAGGGCAGTTGTGAGCGTAGGCGGGGCCAGAAGGGGATCCCTGGGAACTGGAGGGGGCTTTAAATCTCTTCCTTGGCCTGTCAGGGGAATTCAGCCACAGAGTGTAAAAGCTTCAAAATAGGTGATAGGATCCCATCAAATGGAAATCAGTGGTATTTAAAGTTGCTTGGAAAAGGACAGTGGTGGCATAGTGTGGTTCCAAGTTTTCTTGAGATGACATGTTGCCAAGGCATCCCCAGTGGATGGTAGGCTCTTATTGGAATGCTTATGGCCACAGAACTTAGAGGAGTGCATGTTCTAACATATTATTACCATTTCTGGCATTATCCTAGCAAGAATAATGAGGGTTTATTGGGGTCATCTGGACTGTTCTGGCAGGAGGATTAGGATTAGAGTCCAGGAATCTGAGGGACTGCAGGGATCATCTCATGTCACCCCCTCATGGAACAGATGAGAAAACAGAATTTTGGAGAGGGATGTTGACTTATCCGGGAATGACATGGCGTGCTCCTGCTTTATTGCTGCTCTCATTCACAGCCAGGAAAGGCACATATTTTGGTGGCAGAGGGAGTGAGTCAGTTAGAAAAAAGTGAATGGGTTTCAACTGTATGTGGAAGGCTTCTGGATTCAGGAGTTCAGAGGCCAGAGGACTAGTCTTGTGCTTGAATTCTGAGTTTCAGGCCCCTCTTCTGTCCTTTGGTGACAAAAGCAATATTCGTTGTAAATCCCCTAAGGTAGGACCTTTTTGGGGGATTGAGGAGGATGAGTGAGCTGAATAAGCTTCAGAGCCACCTTTAACCTGCCAGCTGCTCTTCTGTCTTCTATATTGGGCCTACCAGAAGATTTGTTAGCAGAAAGCCAGGAGAAAATGTTTGAAAAACAATACTAACAACAACTCTGGGATTAGATGACTCTCTAGAGGGCTGCTGCAACTTGACCTTCTGTGAGAGTTCATGACTCCAGGACAGGAACCCTACCAGGTGCTTGTGGACAGAGGCATGGGGCCTGTCTCCACATTAGCACCAGTTGCCAGCCAACCAAGGTGCGGCGTCCTGCAAAGAGGGGCCTGCTCAGGCCCCATGGCCAGTGGAACCTCTTCAGGGAGGCTGATGCCGATGCTGGGACGGCATCCTGGAAGGGAGTCAGCACGAGCAGAGAGATACATCTTGCCTGCCCTGCCTAATACATTAATCCCTTTTCCCAAAGGACTTAGGAAAAGGTGCCTGAATCAGAGAGGCTAGACTATTAGGCACTTCAGGTAGCAGACGGCTTCTTTGCTATGCCAAGGGTCACAATCTTATTGGGAGTGGAGAGGCTACTCCAAGATTTTATTCATTCATGAGTTAGTGGCAGATTGGAGACTAGCCCAGGCATTTCCTGAATGTCTGGCAAGAATCCAGGACCATGCTACCCTTCCAGGAGACCTACCTCCATCTGCCTGAGCTTTCATGAAGGTGTCTCACTGTTCCTGATAGAAACCATCAATCAGTTTCTAAAAAATTCTCCAGCCAGAAAGGCCAAGTTTTGGGTAGAATGTATGCCAGGGTCCTTAATTCAGTTTCAGAAGAGGTCTTCAGTTTCTTTCATTGCCCTTGAAAAGTACCTGTTTGTTTTTATTTTTGTTTTTTGGGGTTTTTTTTTTTATTCTTTTTTTCTGTTACAAAATGCAGCTGATATCAGCTTCTTAATCTGCTTTGCCAGGAGGTTCAGTTTATTTGGGACAAAGGAATGAGTTAAACCCTCTGTTGTGTGTTGTCTCTAGAAGGGAGTCCTAACAAGGTCAAGCTTGGCATCTGTCTGAACAAGAGGAAAACTTGTGAGAAATGATTGCTTAGTGTATTATGAATTGAGAGTTAATTCCTCGGGTAGAGGAAGGATGGGGTGGATAATGAAAGTAAGTTGTTACAGCTAAAGAAAAAAAAATTTCTGTAATGTCCATAGTCTTAAGACCTCAACTACTAGTAAAAGCAAGTGTTTTCTTTCTTTTTTTTTTTTTTTAAAGATTTTATTTATTTATTCATGAGAGACACAGAGAGAGAGAGAGGGAGGCAGAGACACAGGCAGAGGGAGAAGCAGGCTCCATGCAGGGAGCCTGACGTGGGACTCGATCCCCAGTCTCCAGGATCACACCCTGGGCTGAAGGTGGCGCTAAAACGCTGAGCCACCTGGGCTGCCCAGCAAGTGTTTTCACTAAAAAAAAATCTAGGTGGTTTGACATGTTTGAAAATAGAGAAGAAAGCAGTTAGGAAGTTCACATCTAGCTTTGTCTAAACCTATGGAACTTTCTGTGGTATTGAGCCAATGTTTGATCATTTTCCTTCTGGTTAAGTCCACTCTCTAATCCAAATATTTGAGAATGTCACAGTTTTATGACCAGCATTAGTTAGGGGAATGGGCTGGAGGAGTCAGCTAACCTAATGCTCCCTACCCACAACGCATCTGCTCCTGGAGTCTGGCTCTAATAGAGGCTAGATTATATCCTGGAAGATATAACTAACATGTTTGTCAGGAATTTCACTTTATGATGATGAACGCATAGGGTCTTAGTGAATACTCCTTGCTGGATCCTTGTGACTCAGAGAAGTTGGCTCCATTTTTAATGAATTCACAGAAACTCTATGTCAATCTAGACTGCCAACTTCCATTATCTCCTAGAGCAACTGGCTCTCCCTCTTCTCATTCTTTATCATCAGTCTTTAATTGTCGTTACTTTTCCATCTTATGCAGTGGCTACTTTTCTAGGCTCACTTCTCTTTGTAAGGGATCAGATCTTTTGTATCTTTAAATTCTCATAGTCCCCAGCACAGTACATTCACAGGGGTGCAGCATCCCACTGAACGGTGGTTCTCAAATTAAGAGATTCTGTCCCTCTGGGGATAGGGCCAGCTTCTAGGGATATTTTTGTTGTCACAACTGGAGGTAGAGTGATATTGGTGTCTAGTGAGTAGAAGCCAGGCATGCTCCTAAAAATCCTATAATTCTCAAAACAGCTTTCCTCAGCAAAGAATTATCTGTAGGTTAAAATATCAATGGTGCTGAAGCTAAGAAACTGTCAGAGAGCACCAATTTGAGGGAGTTTTTCATCACAGAAACCTTGTTGTAAATGAGATATTTGATGCATGCCCAACATATAAAATAAGCAATACCCAACATTTAAAATGTGTTTAAGCAGGATGGGGGTTCATATTCCCACTTAGCCCCTCCTTCCTCCCAACAGTAGTCTTACAAGTTCCTGCAGTATCCTGCGGCTCAGTGGAGACAAACTTGAGAGCAGTTCAGTGTAGACAAAAGAGTATGGGATTGAAAGTCAGAAGACATGGGTTTGGAAATTGACCCACCACTTACTAGCTGTAGCTTCACCTTCTTAGGTTTGTTCCTTTGCCTGTGAAGCAGGACAGTAGTACCTGTCTTATAGAATTATTTTAAAGATTGAATGGGATTACAAGTATAAAAGTACATTGTAAACTCACTACTTTGCTGTTGATCCAATATTCTGGTTAATACAAGGTCAACTCCTGTTGAATTACTGGCTGTGGAGAACAGAGATCACATTAATACTAACAATATATGAAGTCTACTCTAGAGTAATTTGATGAGATCTTTTCCAGAAAGCCAGAGAGAGCTTAGAAAGTAGGTTCTTGGACCTCCAGATCTTTTTGAGCCAGATACAGCCTTAGTAAACTTGATCTCTCAGAAGTACTCCAAACTTTCTCAGTCCCACTTTCAAAGAACAGCTTTCCCATCCATGGCATTGTTTGTGGGTTCTCTCTAAATTCCAGAGAATAGGGCATTGATGTTGTAATCATTTCCTGTTTCTCTTCCACATGGTTTTTACATCCAGCTCTGATGGCCCCTCAATCCTGCCAATACCCTTTGCAGAGAAAATCCAAACTTCTTAGCATCGCATTCAAGACCCTTCAGAATCTCACCTCAATCCAACCTTCTGACTTCATCTCCTACTGTCTACTACTGCATACCCAACCTTTCCCAAATACTTGGGAACTACATACTCAACCTTTCCCAAATACTTCCCCTTTACTTAGGGAAGTGGGCAATGCTTTTTAATGCCTCAGCTTTGGACATAATTATGGCTGTGTTTCAGTCTGGTTATCCTTTTCTGGGGTCTCTGCCCTTTTATTTCTGCTGGTAAAGGATTAGTGGAAACATTAAGGACTTTGAGAACAGAAAGAAAAAGTAGAAGTTATGTTTGGCTGAGTTATACTTCACCAACCCCAGTTTCCCTTGTGGTCCTTTCTAGATCTACCATTCAGTCTGTACCTAGCATACCACCCCCAAACTTCATCATGTAACTTTGTGCATATTCCTCACTGGACTGCTACCCTGGGGTGGGGGGTGGCGGGTAAGCACAGTATCTAGTTCATCTGCGCTTCTCTAACTCTCAGCAGATTCTCTAGTAGAGAAACTGCCTCAGTTAGGGAACATCAGAGGTCTCACCTTCACATAGTCATATTCACAAAGGTAGGAGGACTCCAAGTTGAAGTGCATGAAGTAAAGCTTGATCCGAAATCCCTCTGGGACAGTGATATTCCAAGTCACCTCTGAATCACTCGGATAGGAGTCTGGATAGCCAGGTGACTGAATCTGGCCAAACATATTGTTAAGCTCCACGGTATGGGCCGAAGCTTTCAACAAGGAGAGGCACAGAACATGATAGAGAAGGAGCCACCTGAAAGACATGAATGGATTCTCTTACATTCATGGACACAGGTCCCCACCCTTTCACTAAGTCAGCAGCCAGGAGACCATGCTATCAGCATATCTCTGCCCCTGACCTGCTGCATTTACTTTTCCCCACTCAGGGCCTTGCTTACCCTGTCCTTTCTACAGGGAGATGGTGACTCCATGATTTCTAAGCTTTCTTCCCGCTGTGCTCTTCTTTTTATTATTATTTTTTCAAGATTTTGTTTATTTATTTGAGAGAGAGAAAGCATGTGTGCGCATGTGCATGAGTGGGAGAAGGGGTGGTATGAGGCAGAGGGAGAGGGAGAAGCTGATTCCCCACTGAGTGGGGAACCTGAATTGGGCCTCGATCCCAGGAGCCTGGGATCATGACTTGAGCTAAGAGTAGATGCTTAACTGATTGAGCCACCCAGATGCCCCCAGCTGTGCTCTTCTGAAGATTTGATAATAAAGATTCAATTCTCCTAGACAGTGCCCTATTTGGGACTCTGACATACATTATTTTATTGTTGAGAATGTCAGTTTCATAATTAGGTAAAAGTTGTGTCCTTTCTTCAACTCAGCTTCATTTAAGAATCATAAACTCTTGGTTCAGTTTTGTAAGAAGTAACTAATAGTAACATGGTAATGGCGAGATAAGACTTCTACTCAGAGACGGGATCTTGCATTACTTAAAACAGATTTAACAAAACTATTCAAAGTATTATGCAAAGTTTTGAATTAAGAAAGAATAAGCAAAACAAGTTTTTTCCCCTCTTGGTAAATATTCTTACGAAAGGATCAGAAACCTACAATTTATTTCCAGCTGTAGGCATCAGAGATAATGGAGGGTTAAGAGAATTGCCTAAGGAAGGGGCAAGGAAAACCCAATAAAACTTAGGGAACACACCCAAAGTGGCGCAATAATGAGGCAGGATATCCAAGGCTAATCAGAACCCTAATGGTCAATATGCATAACATCAGGCATCTAATAGACTGCTCCCCTGCAAGACCCAATGATCTTGAACTCGAACCCCCCAAACCTGGCTCATCGACTTCTTCCCTCATTCCTGTTTATTCTGCTTCCTATCTTTTGGAAATCCATCTGCTTCTCTCCAAGTCATTTAATTTAAATGTTCTTATCTGGCCTATCGCTACTGCATCCTAAGTAATCTCCCCTTACTCCATTTCATACCATTCAGCACTTTTCTGCCAAAGTTGATTTTTTAAAACACACGTGTGACCATACTGCTTCACTGTGCCTGCAGCATAAAGCATCTGCTCCCAGGATGGCAGATGAACCCTTTTTGATCTAGGGCTGATCTGCCTGTCTGGCCTCATCTCAGTGCCAGCTATGCCCCGGCATGCCATTCTGAAAGTCTGTCATGCCTGTCCATGCTTGGGCCCCCTTGCACAGACCCTACTCATTCTTCATCTGCTTGCCTTATTTATCCTCCGTTATCCAGCTCAAAGCTTCCGAGGCTATGGAGTACCCTTCACACCTCCAGATTCCATTCTGTGTATCTCATATTGCACTGCTTTTAGACACAGTTCCTGAAGTTAGATATATTGGGTTCAAATCCCCATTCTTCTACTCACTGGAGGTGAAATCTTGGATAATAGTCTCTCTGAGCCCTAGTATCCTCGCATGTTAAATGGGGATTATAATTTCTAATTATTGGACTCCCATGAGCATTAGAGATGATGTATATAAAGGACCTAGTATACAGCCTGGTTTATAGTAGATGATGAATGAATAAAATGAATGGATGAATGAATGAATGAGTGAATGAATGAATGAATGAATGAAAGAAAGTGGTGCCAGTGCCTTCTATAACCTAAATTCATGCTGGGAAATTATACCAGCATCCTCAGATTACAGTATTTCTCCTTATCCACTATTTCCTTTTCTGTGGTTTCAGTTACCCATGGCCAGTCCTGGTCCACAAGCAAGATGATCCTCCTTCTGACATATGGTCCAAAGGTCAGTAATAGCCTAATGCTACATCATAGTGCTTATGGCACGCACCTTGCTTCATCTCATCACATAGACATTTTATCATCTCAGTACCATCAGAAGAAGGGTGAGTACAGTATAATTAAGATTTTTTTCAAAATTTTACATATTTATTCATGAGAGACACAGAGAGAGAGGCAGAGACACAGGCAGATGGAGAAGCAGGCTCCATGTGTGGAGCCCGATGTGGGACTCGATCCCCAGGCCAGGATCATGCCCTGAGCCAAACAAAGGCAGATGCTTAACCACTGAACCACCCAGGTGCCTCACAATTAAGATATTTTGAAAGAGATCCCATTCACATCATTTTGTTGCAGTATATTGCTACAATTGTTCTATTTTATTATTAGTTACTATGATTAATCTCTTATGCCTAATTAATAAATTAAATTCGAGCATAGGTAGGTATACATAGGAAATACATTGTGTCTAAAGGGCTCCCTGTTCTCTGTGGTTTCAGGAATTCTCTGAGGATCTTGGAACCTGTCCACTGGGGATAAGCAGGCATTACTGTAATGCTCATACTTTACTAATCGGAAAGTTGTTTCTCCCTACCCAGACGCATGTATGTGTATATATGGATACGCATGAAGTTTTGAATATGTAACACAACAAGATAACTGTAAACGTAGATTATCTAGCTGTCTCATATGATATTTACATGAAAGGTAAATAGTAAATGCAAAAAGGCCTAGAAGGATATCACCAGTGTATTAACAGTGGTTATCTCTGAAATGGGAATATGAAAGTTTTAAGTTTAATTTTTGTGTATATGCGATGTTCATATTTGCCAAGAAGGACCTTCTACTGTTTTTTCAATAAAAACAAAATAATAAAGTCATTTAATTTTTTTCCAGTGTCCCTACAATAGTAACTTGTGAGATTTCAACTGAGGAAACAAAATGTTTTAATCCAATTGGCAGGGTCAATATTTTTTTTAAAACCAATCTTGTGGGGGTAGGGCCTCCAAGGGAGAGAGAAGGGAAGGCATAGGTCCAAGCTCTCCAGTGAACTCACAGGAAAGCAGAGTCTAGAAACCCCGTCTCTCAGGGCCCACGCAGCCCCAATTTCAAGCGAGGAAAGGTGTGGATGTTACCGGGAGCTGGGAATTCTGGTTCAGTTCTGCCTGGGGGAGGGGAGAGCCCTGGACTTGGATCAGAAGATCCATCCTTTGACTTTATTTATCTGACCCATCTTGGGGAAGGCATATAAGCTCTCAGTGTCCTCGTCCAGTAAGTGGTGATAATAATAAGTTGCCATCGGACTGCTATCAGAGTAAAGGAGGATTGGAAAGTCCTTTGTTAACTGTCCAGCCCTCAGCAAACATTGGTTATAATTACTCCATCGTGCTGCTTCCCGAAAAGCAGAGGTTAGGAAAGAACTTTGGCTCCCAGGCTGGACTTCACTGCAATAGCGACACCCAGATTATGCAAGGCTGAAAGGTCAACTTTCTCCATGCCTGCTTTTTCCAGACCACATGGAGGAGACTCTGAGCCTCCTAATGCTGGGCCTGTCAAGGGCTGGCTGCCGACAGCCCCATTCAGCTCCAAAGGCCCACATGTGGTAGGTAACTGGCCAGTGTGGGAAGAAGCTTTCTGTTCTATTTTGTTTGCATCTCAAAACAGTTTCAAACATATGAAACAAATATCTCCTTGCACATAATGGGCTTGAGCATATGCTTGCTTGCTTCAGGGGCTGCCAATCGAAGAACGAAGAACGTTAAGTGGTAGCTTTTGTTTCTCATCACACTCTCTGAATGCTTTTTGCTTCCCATACACCAGGCACCGGCTGTACAATTCCTGACACCTGCTACCTATTCTTGAGCTCATCAAAAAGTTTCACTACATTTGCTTGAAATGTCAAATAATATAGAAAGCTGGGATTTGATAGGTCCTCCTGCTGGAGCAGGCTATGGGGAGTAGACAAAAAGCCTCCGTGTGTCAAAGATTGTGGAAGAAGTAGCACTTTGTATCCTCTTCATTCCCTCCCTTCACTTCAACCTACACTACACCAAGACTGTTTTTTAGTAGAAGAGTTGAAAGCGACTGTGTAGATCCCTCGGACAATGCGCTTATTTGACAGATGATGAAAAGGATACCCCAAGTAGTGACATGTCATGCCCAACACCATATGGTGAATTAGTTCAACAGAAGAAGGGAATAACAAAAGCTAACAGAGGAAGCCGCTGGGTCCATGCCCATATCATGCCTAGGCATTTGGCCAAAGCAATTAATCCTGTGAAAAATAATTAAAAAACTCACGGCTTTATGTAGAAATATAAAAAAAAAAAAGATACTAATAACAAAGCCCCTCCCCAACAAATTCTAGTTTAATTGGTTTGGAGTAAGGTCTGGTCATTGGCATCTTTGAAAGCATCACAGATGATCTTAATGTACGACTAGAATCGAGAGCTGTTGGTATAGGAAAATACACTTAGATGAGAGTCTGGCGGAATGTAGCAGAAAAAATATTGGACTTGGAGTCCAGAGACCAAAGTTTGAGTCAGAACCTTTTCAAGATCATCTGTATGGCTTTGGGCAAGTTACTTAATGGCTTTTATCCTCACTTCTCCATAAATCCTCACCTTATCTAAAATCTAAAGACCAGATGAGAGAGGACTATAAAAAGTGCTTTGCAAACTCTGAAGTGCTGTGTCCCTGCAAGGCAAGACCCCTTGGAGACTTCTAGTGGAGCACTTCTCTACTGGTTGGTTTGCTAGTCAACTGAATTCCATTCAGCTAGCATTTATTGAATGCTTCTTAGGAAACATACATTATGCTAAGTGCTGGGGATACTAAGAAGAACAAGACACAGATCCTATACCTTTTAAGGAGCATTCAATCTTGGAAAATCAGATAGACATTTGAACAGTGAAATATTAAGAAGATGAAGAGAGATGTAGCTCCCAAGAACAGAGATAGCACGAAGGAGAAGATGCTCATTCTGGGGATGCTGGCCAGAGAAGAGGAGATGATGTTTGAGCTGTGGTTTGAACAATCTGGTCCTTTAGGTGGAAAAAAAGGAGGGGGGTGCGGGGAGAGCTGTTCTGCGCTAAGGGGGGATTGAACACAAAGATACAGGACTGGTAATCAGCCTGTATGTTGTTATGGATGGGGCCTGGGGTGGTAGGTAGGATTCTGATCTCAACAGACCAGCCAAATTATCCCTCCACATAGATGGACATAAATCCTATCTCTTTCAGGAGAAAGGAAAATGAAGTTAGATGGCAGGCTTAATGTTACAATGGATTTTAAAAGAACAGATCAAATTAACCTTAGAGGCCTGATTATTTCTCTGAACCACAGGTAATCTGAGCTCAAAGAGTTAACCCAGTGTGAAGCCCCCCATTGGCCCCAGACCCAGAAAAGTTGCTAGGTGACTTTGCAGAAGAGAAACAAATAGAAATCCTTTTCCAATTGAGAAGAAAATCAATGAGAAAAGAGGTGCTTAGGGACTTAACACATCTGCAGAGTGTTTTTCTTCTCCTTTCTCTTTTTTGGTATTTTTAACGGCATTAACACTTATAAATAGCAAAAATAATTACAGTGGTTAGGTTTTGAGACTTGCAGAGGAAAACTTAGAAGGAATGCCTGGTAAGAAGGATCAAGTAACTCTAAGTATAGGCTGAGGAATAGGAAATGTTGAAGAGTTTAAAAACAATTAGAATTTAAAGTCCTGGATTTAGAACGCCAGAGACTCCTTTTTAATTTTTTTTTTTTTTAATTTGTGGTATCCCTTTAAGAGCCATTCAGTGCAAATCATACCCTGATTCATGCCACCAGCTGCCTCTGATTTCAGGGAAAAATGCAGAAATTTATAGGGAACTGTAAAATGGGAACAGGTTTTTACTTTTCTAAATTGAGGTTTTAACGGGCAAACTTCTGAAGGTTTAAGAAACGGCAGAGCCGAGCTGTGGGAAGCTGGTTTCTTTTCCGGTCAGGACAAATAAACACACAAACACATACCTAACTCACAAAGTGTTGGAAGAGATAAACCCATGCTCTTTGCAGAGAGGGAAAACCTAAAGTCGGCCTTGTGGGCAACAGGAGGAAAGTCACATTCGCCAGCAGACAGCACCCTACGCTGGCAGAGGGAGAAACTGAGCTTCAGCAGGAAGCTGGGGCAGGATTTGCACAAAGTCTCCCGTCTCAAGCTGTGGGTCTCCGCAGTCCCAGGGCAGCGCCCAGCCCACATCTCCTTTCTCAAAGCCCCAAGGATTGATGAGAAGCCCCTGCAACACCCGCAGGACACGCAGGTGAGTCTGCCCAGAGGCAAGGTCAAATGCTCCAGGGCTACTTGACACCTGGTTCCCGAAAGGGCACCCGTGCCCCCTCCTGCCCTAGCACTCACCTCATTTTCCTGCCTGGGGTGCTCCTGGCTGCCTGGCTTTGGTCCCCTCGGCCTGACTTTCCTGTGAGCTTGTCCCCGGTGTGGTGTCAGCGATGCCTTATCTTTGTTCTGAGGTCCCTGTGTGTCTCTGGAATTGGCTGGCATTCTTCATTCAGGTCACGCCTTCCCCTGCCTGCAACAGATCCCCTCTCCCCCTCTCTCTCTGCCTCTTCCTCTCTCTCTCTCTCTCTCTCTCTCTCCCTCCCTCCCTCCCTCCCTCGTCTCTCGTCTCTCTCCTCTCTCCCTCTCTCTCCCTCCTCTTTCTTCCCCCCTCTCTCTCTCCTCTGACTCGCTCTTACACACACTCATAGGAACCTGACAGAACAGAATCTGTCTTCTTGCTTAAAAGATCTGCTCCTCTAGTTCCTTCCTTTATCCTGTGTGGCTAGCTCCAGCTCTTGAGAGGAAACTGAGAGGCTCAAAAAGGTATTTGTATCTGTGTGTCTGTGTGTGTCTGTGTGTGTGAGTGTGTAAGTGTATGTGTATGTGTGTGTGGATGTGTATGAGTGATTTGTATGAGTGAGTGTGTGTGTATGAATGTGTTGAGTGAGTGTGTGAGTGTGTGTGTGTGTGTGTGTGTGGAGGGTGGAGAGAGACAAAGTCTAATTTCTCTTTAGTCTCCCTTGCCAGATGGCCGTAGTTTTCTGCTCTTCTTCAGGACACCAGCAAAAAGACACCAGTGAAGCAGAAACAACCAACTAAGAAGGCAATTCTGACATCTACACTAGGAAAGGAAAAAGGTCCAAATCCCAAAGCCTCAGTCAGCCTGCAAACAGCGAGACAGATTTTCCTGTGCACAGAGCCGTTGGCCAGGAATGTGAGGGAGCCCCAAGTCCTGCAGTTGGCTAGTGGCTCTTCTCCACTTAAAAAGCAATACTCATGCTGTTTTACCAACTCAGGGTGTTGGTAATCCAGCCAATCCAGCCCGGTGAGGATCCCTCACCGCAGGAAAGCCCGCACCCCATGGGTGTAGAAAGCCCTAGGTCTGTACACATGTCTACACTCTGAGATCGTGGAGAAATGCAGCACCAGATCTAAGCCGAGCTGAATAATAGAGGTAGTTACTTCCCCCACAACAATGACAACCAATACTGAATAGGGAGAGAGATGTCTGGGTGCAAAAAATGGATTTTACAGAGAAAAATCTGTGTTAGGCACAATGCTAAGCCTAAGCATCATCTCAAGCACTCCCACAAACTTGTAAGAGGCACACAATTGTACTCATTTTACAAATGAGAAAACTGAGGCTCAGAGAGTTTCGGCACCTCGCCAGGATCATCCAGCTCTCTCCTCTTTTTACTCCTTACTGCTACTGCCGCTAATAGTCAACATTTATTGAGCACGGTGGGTCAGGGACTGTTGTAGAGATGTGTTAATTCCTTTCAATCTTCTTTATACCTTGGATAGTTGAGTAGTTGACAGATGAGGAAACTGCCCAGAGAGATTAAGTAACATGCCCAAGGTCACACAGTTGGAAAGTGCTAGGGGAAGAATCTGAGATCCTACCCACTCTGTTGCACTGCATCTCCCTCATATAGTCTAATGCATTTGGTATTTCAAATACAACACTCATGGAGAAACTCAAGTTGAGGCATCCTGAAAAGAGCAGTAGACGTAGAGTCAGACTTTAATCTTTCCTTTCTGTCCAAGCCAACTCTGCACTCCGGGTCCAATCCTTAACACCTCTGCTCCTGCTTTGCCTCTGGGGAATGAGGGTTGCTATGAGGCTGCAAGGAGATTATGGCTGTGGAAGTGCCATGTTAGCTGTCTGGCGGTGCACCTGACGTTAGGCCCCGCGTCCAGTCTGACCGACGTAGCAAAAGCATGTGCTACCCACGCTCTAACACTGCTGCTTTGGCACATTTGGGGGAACACTGGTTTGAATCTTGCTAGTATTCCCTCTGCTCCCTTTTCTCTCCAGTTTCTCTATTTTAACACTTTCAAATGTCAGTCTTGCCAGGCCTGGCATTAGTAAGAGGCTGTGGTCGATAATGTGGGTGCAAATATATGAGATGAGAGAATATGTTTGAACTCAGGCACTGTTTTAGCAAAATGTTGCTTTCTGTTTCAGGCAGAGTGAAAAAAAAAAAAATTTAAAAGTCCCATTAAGAAGCCTCACAGGCTCCTCAGACATCAAATAACTCTCACAAAACAACATTTTAATGATTTAAGTGTAAATGAATCTGAAACACATGGACTACATTTCTCTTGGAGTACCCAAGGGTTTCAAAACTGAAGGAGAAAGAACTTGGCTCGAAGCACAGTGCGCTGTGCAGAGGGCTTTGCCCGTCACAGACATTCCCTCTATTCATGCGGCAGCAGAGCTGGCCCTCTCCTCATTTAGGGCACATACAGGAATATGCAGTCATTTGTTCTGGGCACAGAGGGAAGAGCTTGGGAGGGAAAGCCATCAGCTTCTCCTTGTAAAGTGTCATAGAGCAATCGAGCTTCCCAGAATAATTTCCTGGCCATATTTTTTCAAGGCTGCCAATGTTCAATGGGAGGGATTTGAAATAACGTTCTAAGCCAAAGTTCTGCCAATATACAGCAGATCTGATATGTGCTTCCCTGGGAGTTAGCCAAG
Source organism: Canis lupus baileyi (assembly GCF_048164855.1). Taxonomy (NCBI): domain Eukaryota; kingdom Metazoa; phylum Chordata; class Mammalia; order Carnivora; family Canidae; genus Canis; species Canis lupus. The sequence continues at coordinate 21,327,758 of NC_132868.1, forward strand.
GCTCAGATGGAATCTGCACGAAAACAGGAACTACATGGCTCAGTGAATGATCTGGGTGAGATTCAGGGCAGTTTCCCACTAGCCTAGAAGACATTGGTGATATTGTCCGGACCTTTTGATAAAGACTCTGAAGGATCATGAATAGATTATGCGAAGTAGGACGAATGTGAGAGACACTGATCTTGGAGTAGGCTCAGTGTCAGTAGGCTGACATGTATGTGACCTTGGGCAAGTCATCTACTTTCTTGGTTGGAGGGAGGGAGAGGAGGGGCCTCCATCTGCTACTGTACAGTCAGGGGATTGGACCCTGTTGAGATGATGGAGCACATATAAATGTGGGTATGAAAACTGGGGAATGGTATTGCAGTGAAGGTAGTCATGTGGGTTACTCTCATGACCTGTGAAGAGAGTGGAGTCCAGAGTGGCACTTTCATCTTGACACTTATTTTATCTGTGGTCATAGCAGCATGCTCAGGATTCAATCATAGGCATTCATAAAAATAATTTTTAATAAGATTCAATTAGTTTTTAAAAAGTTTGACAGAAAGGTTAAGATATGCCCACAATGAACTAACAGTATGTCACATAGAATCATAAAATGTAGAATGACAGATGTGGGCATCATACCCCTAGGTTATTGTTAGGGACAAGGATCAGAAATGTAGTTCTAAGAGAGTACATGTTATAGCATTCCTACCACTAGAACCGGGTTTGGTTTACATGCTCTACCGAAGTATTTATTATATGCAACTCCTGAACTGAGACTTTCTGGAATCCCATGAATGTGTTAGAAAATGTGAAGTATTTGGGCAATGGGATTTTGTTGGCAAAGTCTGAAATCCAGGCTTCCTATAGAATATCTAAGAAACTGATAAATAGCCCCAAAGATGGCACATTAGAATTAAATTTTGGGTTCTACAACACATGACTATGCTAAAAGCCATTGCTTTGGATCCTGGATATCATATTATCAGAATAATACAGGGAATTAGAAAAAATACCAATCCCTAAGCTTCATCCCAAGAGATTCAGATTCAGTGAATTTGGGGTGGTGCTCCTGAATCTCTAATTTTAAAAGCTCTCATGGCATGATTTTGCCAACTTGGGTACAGAGATCATAATGGTGCATCTTGTAATTGATGTCATTTTAGATTTGATGAAATATCCTTAGCATGTGCCAGATACTTCCATATACATTATTACATGTAATATTCATATATTTTTACAGAGGAAGACAGAAAGTTTCAGAGAGACTATGTCAACAAGAAGATGGTTGATGTGTAGAGCTCAGGCCTTCTGACCCCGGATCCAGGACTCTTTCCCCTCATCTACAGGCTCGGGATCCTGCCTATGGATTTTGAACATCCATGAGCCATGCTATCTTGTGTCTGCAAGATTGCAGGGAAGGAAAAATAATTTCTATTAGAAAATAAACTACTAGGCTCTGTTATAGGCTGTACTGTATCTTTTCAGAATTCATATGTTGAAGCCCTAACCTTACCCAGGACCTCAGAATGTGACAATTTGGAAATAGAGTCTTTGAGAGGTGATTAAGTTAAAATGGGGCCCTGATCTGATGTCATTTGTGTCCTTATAGTAAGAGGAGATTAGGACACAGACAACACAGAAAAAAAGACCACGTGAGAAAACAGTGAGAAAATGGCTATCTGCAAGCCAAGGAGAGATACCTCAAAAGAGCATTTTGACCTTGAACTTTAAAACACATGCCAACATCTTGATTTTGAAGTGCTAATCTCCAAAACTATAAGAAAATAAATTTCTGCTGTTTTACTCCCCAGTCTGTGGTACTTTGCCATAGCCTAGCAAAGCCCTAGCAAACTGACACAAGCTCTCTTACGCAAAGTTCCTGAAAAGCATGAAACACATGTCCCCCAGGGGTGTCAGGCTGATGTCAAGTGCCACACACATGGAATTAAAAAATACTGAGTTAATTAATATTCTGGTAAATAATATTTGGTAAATAATAAAAGAGACCTTCACTAATGCTCGAATAGAATTTATTTTCCTCACATAGCAGGAAGTGAGGAGGAACATAGGTCTGGGGTAGCTGCTTGACATTGTTTTCTTGTTTTCTGCTCCGCCAGCCATAGTATATGGGTTTCATCCTCATGCTTGCCACTTCATGGTCACCAAAAGGCTGCTGTAACTCCAGATGTCAAGTCCACATTCAAAACATAAAAAAATGAGGAAGAAAAAAAGGGGACTGGGGGACTTCTCCTAATGTCTCACAGACCAGAGCTGGGTCACATGGCCACCACTAACTGGAAAGGAGACTGTGAAGTCTGTTTCTTACTTTTACAGCTTTATAGAGCAGAGCCAGGTGGCAAGGAAGACAGGGATTAGAAATGGAAATTGCATGAGTCAACCTTCAATATCTGTCACCACCATATGCCAAGAAAGTCCTGCCTTTTTCATTTCTCTTTCACTCCTGATATTGTTGAGAAGAAAATCTCAAGGTGATGCCATTATGCCACTGATGCTCATTCTCATTTAATAAGGAAAGACTGGTCTCAAATTCAGAGTCTTGAAGAGGCAATATTATTCTGCTAGCATTTAACAATTTTTACTCATTATTTTTATTTTTATATTTAGAGTAGCAACATACTTTCAAATATATGGATTTCAGTTAAAAAAACAAATCCAGAGTAAAATAAAAATATGAAATAAATAATAATAACACAGATGATATTCATGGATACAAAAAATTTATAAATGTAAGTGACTAAATATTGGAAACATTGTTCTAGAGGGTGGACACGGTAAAAGCAGCTCAGCACTTTGGAATAGGACTGGCCTATGAGTCAGTATGCTGGGGATGGGGGTCACATTCCGCCCCAATCTCCTGTGAAGCTTTGTTTCCAGGAAGAATGTTTTCATCCTGAAAACAACTGACGAAGGCCATGCATTATTATCTGTATTTTACATAAATGATTAATAATATTGAAATGAGGTCGTTGAGTCCTAGCGGAGAGAAATGTGTTGCCCAGGGTCTCATTGAAATTAGATGGTGGGCTGAGACCATGAATCAGAGTTCCCTACTCCCATGTTATTTCCTGTTAGGTTGTTGGTCACTCTATTTGAGAATGAGTACTTTGAAAAGAAAACTTACTTGTTTTTCTGAAGGCACCAAATGATCCTTGCCTGGCCAACACAGCTGGCTCTCCATGACACATTTTTATCGAACAAGGAGGTTGATGAGGTGTTTTGACCTCTCTTGAAGAGCAAAATCTTCATGCTTCCTCAGCTGCCAGTAGGCTTATAGCTTCTAGAATCTACTTTGGTAGCTGTGTAAGAGAGGACACCTCTCTCCTTTTCCCACTTTTCAGCCTATCCTGATTCCCACCTCTTTCCTTATGCTTCAGGCCATAATCTAAGCTTATTAGTGGGCAGTGGAAGTAAATCAACTGGCCATACACATCAGCTTCTCTTGCTTTTTTGCTTTATTTCATTCAATGAAAAAAATATCTGGGAACTAGCCTTCTTTGGGTCTTCTGGCTCCTCTTTGCTCTACTTTCTCCATGCACCTGGCCAAAGAGTGATAGGGGAGGATATTAGGATTTAAGTTCTGGCAGGCAGTGGGCATGCTCTTTTTAAACTTCTGATCAAAGGAGGTCTTGTCATGGAGCCATTGAGCTCCAGCTTTACTGGAGACCCCAAGTCTGTGGAGCCAGGTACTAGCCTAGCTGGTAACACAGGGTACCTGGTTTTCTGTTTGGTAATTGGTCCTCATGGTGATCTTGCAGAAGGAGGGGTGATGATGTGTAATGATCCTGGGATTCTTAAATACTTGAGACATATACCATCTGTTTAGGTTGAACTGTGTCCTTCCCAAACTCATATGTTGATGTTTGAATATGATTCAAGGAGAGGGATCTCAAGAGAACCCAAATCTCAGAATATGATTATAAGGAGAGAGGTCTCAAAAGAACCCGAACCTGCCAACACCTTGATCTTAGACTCTAGCCTCCAGAACTGTGAGAAAATAGATTTCTGCTGTGCAAGTAACCCAGTCTGGTATTTTGTTATGGCAGTCCTCGGAAACTAATACACCTTCCATATTTCCCATACCTTTGCTCACCTAAATCCATTTTATAGCAACTATAGTTGCTATTTACTCACATTATGTCTCCTCTCTCCCAGAGGTTCCCAGGTACTAAGGCCACATGGACCAAGCAGATCCAACCATAGGACAGTATTGATTATGCCATAAGAAGCAAATGGACATTTGGGGTAAGACCATGGGGCGGGTTCAGATCTTGGAGGAGTCACTGTCCTTACTTCCTTAACTACCTACTGCTATTTCATGACTACTATTTTTCACATCTATTTCCAAATTCCCTTGCTCTTCTATCACTCTGGCAAACTCTACTTATCCCTGCTACTTCTACCTTCTGACTTCTTGGTCCTATTTTTTGTTCTTTTTTAAAAGAATTTAGGCATGTGGCACCAATGCTTACCTTTCCTTCAGTTCCTCTTGATGTCCTGAGTGACACTAGGCTCTTGTCCTTTGACCTCCTCATCTTAAGTGATGACTTCTTCCACTTTACCTTAGCTTTACCCATACTGCATCCACCTCTGAAAGCTTCAGCTCCTAACACCCCATTATCTCCTATCTTTCTAGGTCTTTTACTCCTTCAAAAACCATATAGACTCCAATAACCCTAGACTTCAATCTCATCAAGACATCCAGTCCTTTGACACCATTCCATTTTAAGATTAACCGATTCTCTTACCTTCACATCTTTTCTGAATCGCACAATCAATCACCAGCACTCCTTTGTGGACTATTTTTTCCCCACTTGCTTTCTCAGCTTGGTTCTTGCTTCAGAGGAATTATTCTTTATCTTTCTAGTGAATCACTGAGAATCTAATGGAAGGTAGATTCCCTGTTTGGAATACACCCAATAAAGCCACATAGCGCACTCCCTCAATTCCTTTGACTCTTTCTAAAAGTGTTACCTTAAAAAAAACCAAAAAAACAAAAATAAAAAATAAAAGTGTTACCTTCTCTGTGAGGTCCTTCCTGACCATTTTATTCCACTACTACTTCTATTCCTACCCACACTCACAATCCCCATATTGGTTTCAGTCTTTTTCATGGCACTAACCACCAGCTAATATACTACTTATTTTAATTATTTATTTGTTTGTTGCTGACTTTCTGTCCCATTAGAATAACAAAATCTTGAAGTGGACAAACAGTTTTGTATTTTTTTTTTATTTTTTTTCAGTTTTGTATTTTTTATTTACTGTTTTATTTCTAGTACCAGGCCAGTGCCTTTGACTTGTACATAGTAGGACCTTCATAAACATAAACTCAACAACAAAGAAACAAACAATCCAATCATGAAATGGGCAAAAGACATGAAGAGAAATCTCACAGAGGAAGACATAGACATGGCCAACACGCACATGAGAAAATGCTCCGCATCACTTGCCATCAGGAAAATACAAATCAAAACCACAATGAGATACCACCTAACACCAGTGAGAATGGGGAGAATTAACAAGGCAGGAAACAACAAATGTTGGAGAGGATGTGGAGAAAAGGGAACCCTCCTGCACTGTTGGTGGGAATGTGAACTGGTGCAGCCACTCTGGAAAACTGTGTAGAGGTTCCTCAAAGAGTTAAAAATAGATCTGCCCTACAACCCACCAATTGCACTGCTGGGGATTTACCCCAAAGACACAGATACAGTGAAACGCCTGGACACCTACACCCCGATGTTTCTAGCAGCAATGTCCACAATAGCCAAACTGTGGAAGGAGCCTCGGTGTCCATCGAAAGATGAGTGGATAAAGAAGCTGTGGTCTATGTATACAATGGAATATTCCTCAGCCATTAGAAACGACAAATACCCACCATTTGCTTCGACATGGATGGAACTGGAGGGTATTATGCTGAGTGAAATAAGTCAATTGGAGAAGGACAAACATTATATGGTCTCATTCATTTGGGGAATATAAAAAATAGTGAAAGGGAATAAAGAGGAAAGGAGAAAAAATGAGTGGGAAATATCAGAAAGGGAGACAGAACATGAGAGACTCCTAACTCTGGGAAACAAACAAGGGGTGGTGGAAAGGGAGGTGGGCGGGGGATGGGGGTGACAGGGTGATGGGCACTGAGGGGGGCACTTGATGGGATGAGCACTGGGTGTTATGCTATATGTTGGCAAATTGAACTCCAATAAAATGAAATTAAAAAAAAAATAAAAAAAATAAAAAAATTTTGTGGAATGGGCTTTCTTTGGAGAAAAATTTAAATATGCACATATTCTTAAAACTTGCCGGTATTTAGTGCCATGAAAAAGACTGTTGTATACTGATTACTTACAAATCTATTTCTTGAGCATGTCTTTTTTTTTTAAGATTTTATTTATTTTTTTATGTGAGACACAGAAAGAGAGAGAGGCAGAGACACAGGCAGAGGGAGAAGCAGGCTCCATGCAGGGAGCCTGATGGGGACTCAATCCAGGGTCTTCAGGGTCACACCCTGGGCTGAAGGGGGCACTAAACCGCTGGGCCACCCGGGCTGCCCTAGCCTACATGTCTTGCCACAGTTCCTCACTCACCAATCAAATGTCTGTCCCCACCTCCACCTGAAGTGTCCATTGGGTAGAGATTATCTTTCCATTCCAACCTGCTCATCCTCCTGAACCAACAATGTCCATGAACCACCATCAGCTCAGAAACTCAAGCCAGATATTTGAGTGTCATCCCTGATTTATTTTTTCCTCCCTTCTCATATGCCATCAGTCAATCAGTTCCATTGTTTACATGTAAGTATCTTTCAAATCCAACATCAAGCATAGCTTCCATTCCCTCCTGCCCTTGCATTACTGGAAGATTATCTTAACAGCTTCTTAATTGGTTTCTCTGTCTATAGTACCATTCTTATAAAAATATAAGTCTCATTGGAATCCCTGGGTGGTGCAGCGGTTTAGCGCCTGCCTTTGGCCCAGGGCGCGATCCTGGAGACCCGGGATTGAATCCCACATTGGGCTCCCGGTGCATAGAGCCTGCTTCTCCCTCTGCTTATGTCTCTGCCTCTCTCTCTCTCTCTCTCTCTATGACTATCATAAATAAATAAAAATTAAAAAAAAAGTCTCATTAATTCTGTCCTTTTGTCAAACCTTCTTCTAAAGGCCCTCTTTGCTTAAAGAGTAAAATAAAAATGTCTTAAAATAATATTTGAACTCTGAAGCCTCATGTTGACGTGAGGTGCCATGAGATCGAAGTAGCCTGCAGTATTGAGCCAACATGTGGAGGGCAGCTGCCTTGGAAAGTCAACTGGGCCCACAGCACACTTTTCATGAGTGAGAAAAAACCCTGCTGTATGAAGCCACTGAGCTTTTGTTATTGTTTGTTTCTGTGGATGATCTGGCCTATCCTGACTCACATAGTACTTTTACGAGAGATTGTTCTTTCACTTCTTTATTTTTCACCACATTTAGGCACACACACTTTATTTTTTTTTTTTTTTTTTTTTAAATTTTTATTTATTTATGATAGTCACAGAGAGAGAGAGAGAGAGGCAGAGACATAGGCAGAGGGAGAAGCAGGCTCCATGCACCGGGAGCCTGATGTGGGATTCGATCCCGGGTCTCCAGGATCGCGCCCTGGGCCAAAGGCAGGCGCCAAACCGCTGCGCCACCCAGGGATCCCGGCACACACACTTTAATGTCTAGAACTGGTTCCAAACTAGTTGCTTAATCCAGATTCCATCATGCTCTTTCACACTTACATGCACTACATACTTGGTTCTCTTGGTCTTTAGTGTTATTCCCTTCCTCATTTGCTTATGGAATTTCTTCTAATTTGTCCTTTGAAATCTTGCTTAAATGTCAGTTTTCTTTGAAATCTTGCTTAAATGTCAGTTTTCCTGGAAAATCTTCTCTGATCATCCAAAAGGGAATTACATACTACCTTGTTCCTTACACATGCTTTAAATTATTGCATGTGTCAAATTACAAAACCAGTATTTGTCTACTCATACCCTTCTTTCATTATAGTAATTCAAGAGCCTGAACAATATTCTTGGTACCTTGGGATCAGTAGTGCTTTTTGAATAGATAGATGTTCAAATAATCTTTAAAAAGGCATCAAGATAGGTAAGCACACAAATTAATGTATAATTACAAATTGTGATGATCACTATGTAGGAAGAGGACAGAATTCTATGGGAGAGACCAATAGAAGGACCTAATTTATAGTAAGTGGTCAGCAAAGTCACAGTGACACGGTGGCTAAATAGAATGGGCGTAAGTTAGCTAGTGAAGGTTTGGTGGGTTCAAATGATGGATTATATTACCTGGACTTCAAGACACACATAAATTCCCTATTTCTGTATCTAATCCATAGAAATAAAAAGAAAGATAAATGAGATAAATAAATGAATAGCTGCACTCAGAATCAAGATAAGGAATTATCTGTGGATGAGAAAATAGAAAGGTCTGTACAAGGAGGTCTGTAGATGAGAAATTGTAGCAGTGAGCTGAGGGAACCCATTCTGATTGGGAAACTCATCCTGTGGGAACCCATCCTGACCATATGGGAAACTGTCAAGGTCCCATAGGGAAGCTGGAAGCTGACAAGGCTGTAGCATGAGGTTACTTGGGAAGAAATAGAAACCACCACTACTGAAACATTGACAAGAATCAATAAATTCTTTTTTTTAATTTTAATTTTATTTTTTAAGATTTCATCTGTTTATTTATGAGAGACACAGCAAGAGAGAGGCAGAGACATAGGCACAAAGAGAAGCAGGCTCCATGCAGAGAGCCTGATGTGGGACTCGATCCCTGGACTCTAGGATCACACCCTAGGCTGAAGGCAGGGACTCAGCTGCTGAGCCACCCAGGTGTCCCAACAGATTCTTTTTAAAGATTGTATCTGGAAAAGGGATAATAAATTCAATAGGAGAATCTCATGTAAGGAAATAAAGTTAACAGAAACATAGGAACACGATTTTAAAATAAGCTATCTCCAGAGAACTAAAGGAGGGTGTATCATCTATGAAACAAGAAGAAGAGAAAAATTTGAAATAAGAACAGATTAAAATACAAAAAGAAGCAATTGTATGATTAGTGAAATTAAAACAATAATTTTGAATTTATTAAATATAATTATGTTAAGTATAATTATTGAAATTAAAAATCAAATGCAATCATAAGTATGATAGGTGAATGGTCACAAGTGAAGAATTATTTTTTTTTAAGATTTTATTTCTTTATTTGAGAGAGAGATTGAGCACCAACAGGGGTGGGGCAGAGGGAGAAGAAGGGAGTTGGATGCAGGACTCAATCTCAGGACCCTGGGATCATGACCTGAGCCAAAGGCAGATGCTTAACCGACCAAATCATCCAGGTGCCCCTCACAAGTAAAGAATTAATTAATGATCTGAAAAATCAAGCTAAGGAATTTCCCCAGATAAAGAGATCAAAAGTATGAAAGAGTAAATAGAGTATAGATTCAGAAGATCCTACATGGGTCTAATAGAATTTTCATTAAAAAAGGAATAAAGAGAAATCTTTGAAGAAATATTGGCCTCAGTTTTCCCAGAATTGAGAAAACCCATGAATTCTCAGACTGAAAGGATCTTCCTCGCCTCACATAAGATACACGTGTAAAATTATACATAGATTCCTTGTAGTGAAATTTCGGCGTATCAAGGATAAAGTCAAAATTTTAAAAAATTACCAAGGAGAAGGAATGAAAACTATATTAATATCTAGATTTCCTGCCATCTACCTGGAAACAAGAGGGAAATAAAAAATGTCTTAATGTGCAAAATACCTTTAAGCCTATCATTCTACACTAACCAGAGGATTATGTCAGCATAGTTGAAATAAAGACATAATCAGGTTCTAAAAGCTTAGGATGTGCAGGCCCTTTCAGAAAGAATGATTGGATGATGTTGGAGATGGCTAGTGTTGGTGAAAGTGGGAAAGAGTAAACTGATACAATGCTTGTAGGAATGTATATTGGCATGGTCACTGGGAGGGTGAGCCAGAGCTATTAGTAAAATAAAAACATGCATATCTTATAAATCAGGAATCTTTTTTTCCCCCTTTTTTTCCCCTGTCTTCCTACCTTGATAGAAGCACAGACTCTTCTCACTGTAGCATTCCAGCTGTTTTCTCTTTAAATCTCAGACCGAATTTGTAGGTTTTCAGGATGTTTTGAAAGTTATCTAGGTAAGTTGGGGGGGACAGGTGACTTGGGGACCCTACTCTTCCGTCATCTTTCCTAGCCTCCTCATAAATCAGGAATCTTACTTCAAGATCTGCCTTAGAGAAATGCTTACATGGGTGAGCATGTTCCTTTTAGCATTGTTTGTCAAGGTGAAAAGTGGGCCTCAGTAAATGTAGTATAGTCATACTATGGAATATGGAGCACCAGTAAGAGAAAAATGGGAAAGATCTATGTACAGCAATAGGAACTTATTTCTAAGACTTATCACTGAGTGAAAAGGGAAGGTCGAAGAATGATATGTATGTTAGGATACCACTTATTGAGTGAAAAAACAATAGGCTCACCAAACAACACATATGTATTTTGTACATATCATAGACATTTTGTATGTATTTTCCCTGTTATAAAAGTAAGTGTGGAAGGAGGTATATCAAACATAACCAGTTACTCATGTGGAGGATGTAGTCAAAAGGCTTCATTCCTATTTATAATAATGCAAAGCCTTTAGAGACACCTGGATGGCTCAACTGGTTAAGCATCTGCCTTTGGCTCAGATCATGATCCCAGGGTCCTGAGATGGAGCCTGGCATTGGGCTCACTGCTCAGCACGGAATCTGCTTCTCTCTTTGTCCCTCCTCCACTGCTTGTGCTCTCTCTCTCTCAAATAAATAAATAGAAATATTTTAAAAAAAATGCAAAGCCTTTAGTGCCTGGTAGGGGTGCTTAGGCAGGGGAGTGGCACGATCCAATTTACAGTGATAAAAAGTCCCTCTGGGTATTGTCAGGATAATGGATTTGGAAGAGGGGAGGCAAGGAGGCCAGGTAGAAAGCTGCCCTAGTAGTTAGGACTAGGACTCATTCATCCATTTGGCATAGTGGGTTCAGAGCCTGGGGCCCATGAAAATGTTTTAATTAAAAAAAAAAAAAACCCCAAACAAATATATAACAATAAACTCAGCCTGGATTATGTTTGCCTTTATACCAATGTAGTGTTAAAATATAATTTTTTATTTATATTCTAGATGGATGAAGGAGCTCATAAAGGCAAAAGTGCCTAGAACCCATGAAAGTCATAAAGCAGCCCTGATTAGGAGAGACAATGGTTGCATGGATCAGTGTGGAGAAAGGCAAAATGTGTTTTGTAATAAGAAGAGCCTGAACCTGGCCCTAAATTGAGTGAGAAATCTGGGAAGGGAGAAAGCAAAGATAGGTCCCAGAATGCTGATTTTAGGGGGTGCTGGGGCCATTTACTGGGACGGGGACGAGAGGAGGAAGGTCCCAGGGCCCATAGGATCACAAGCCCTGCATGCCAGGCCAGCTGTGGACAAGTCACCACTGATCCAGGATCTTGAAAGGGCTGAGGACTGCCACTGAATCTTTACACAACAGGAAGACAGAAAAGATTTCTTAGCGAAGACTGACATGATCATACGGTTTTAGAAAATGCGTGTTTGATGAGCCCACGGGACATTGAAATGCATTGATGAGAGATTGGAGGATAAACCAGGAGCTAACAATACCTAAGTAGCCAGGCACCCAGATTCTCCTGCCACTCCCAGGCTCAGGAAAATGTAATGAAACTAAAGCAGTTTGGAAAAGAGCTGGAAAGACCTCCCAGCTAGACCCAGCCCAGAGCGCAGCTTGGCTGGAGCTCAGGCTCATGGGGAGCACATGGCCCTTGTGGCTGGCTGCATTCACCGGCCAAACCACAGGGCAAATTTAATCACTTCAGTTGTCACAACACAGCAAACCTGAATGACAACAGCTTTTTTTAAAGCAGGACTTAAAAAACAAAAATACTTCTTCACAAAAAAAAAAAAAAAAAAAACCAAAACAAACCAGAACAAAAAAACCATCTCAGGAAAGCTGGCTATCTCTCAGGCAATTGTTTTAAAAGGTGGGGCCTCTAAATATTTTCAACCCTGGCCCACATGGAAGGGGCACAAAGCCCTGTGGACCTTCTGTTTTCACCATATCTGACCAAGAAAAAGAATGACTCTTCAGAAGACAAGGCAGTAGACCCTGATAGTTAAGTGTCTACACATGATGCTCACCGCTGGATTATTAGGATGGTGGGGCTATGTGGTGGGTAAGTCAGGATGACTCTTTGGGCCTGAGCTGTTTTGAGTTTTCTCTCCATAAATGGGTGGAATGATAACATTTTCTTACATATTCTTTCAAGGACGTAGTTCTTCTTTCTTTAAGATGTATTTATTTATTTTTTGAGAGAGAGAGAGAAAGAAAGAAAGAGAGGAACGAGACAGAGAATGGCACAGGGCAAAGGGAGAGGGAGAGAGAGAATCTCCAACAGACTCTCCACTGAGCTCAGAACCCAATGCAGGGCTCATTTCATGACCCTGAGATCATGACCTGAGCCGAAATCAAGAGTTGACACTTAACCCACTGAGCCACCCAGATACTTCTCAAGGACATCATTATTCTTAAAGTCCTTTCAATAACAAATACCTTTGAGAATCTAATAAATGCTGTTTATCCCAGAGAAAATTGTGTATTCAAATAAAAATTTTCCTATACCTGGGTATTTATAAGAACAGTGATTAAAAACTTGGTAATATCTTTAAACCACCTGCAAAACGCTGTCCCTTTACAGGACTCAACCTATAGTAACAATTATTAGTATCCACGGGAAGTAAGAGTAGAAGGATCATGAGCAGGATATCAACAGGCTGAAGGAAAGAGCAAGGGCTATAGAAACGGCAAACTGTGAAGTGGGAAAACCAGTGATGGAGGGATTGTGCACAACCAGTAAGGATACTGACCATTTGTTGAGCATGCGCTATGTGCCAAGCATCATATGCATTCTCATAATCAATCTTCACAAGTTTGTTAATGCTAGCTCCATTTTAGACATGAGGAAACAGAAAATTAGGGTGTAAATAGTGAGGCAATAGTAGAGATAGGGGCTCACCTTTTAGTCTCTATTTCAATTCTTCATGTAGTTCTCTTTAATTTTGGGTATGCATGGAAATTTTCCTAATAAAACATTTTTGAAGTCTGCTCCTTGCAATTTCTCTACCACAAGATGGCTTAATGGGAAGAGCACTATCACCAAATACCTGTTATCTGTGCAGCTTTGGACATGTTGCTCTCTTCTGAGTTTCATATTTGTTCTTATCTGCAAAAGCAGAGGATTCATCTAGAATGAACTCAAAGTACTCTTCCAACCTTAGAGTCTGATTTTTTTAAAGGAAAAATTATTCATCGTTCAATAAAAAATTGTCTGACATGTTCATGCTCCTACTTTCTCAGTAGCTTTATTTTATTTTTTAAGAGAGAGAGAGGGAGAGAGAGAGAGAGAGAGAGAGAGAGGTGGGGAAGGGGTAGAGGGAGAGGGATAGAATCCCAAGCAGACTCCATGCTAAGTGTGAAGCCCAATGTGGGCCTCAGTCTCAAAACCCTGAGATCGTGACCTGAGCTGAAATCTTAAGTCAGACACTTAACTGACTGAGCCACCCAGGCACCCCATGTTATTTTATTTTTAAGACAGTTTTATTGAGGTATGATTGACATCCAGTAAACTATACAAATTGAATGTGTGCAATCTGATAAGCTTTGACATATGTAACTCTGAAATCATCACTATAATCAAGATAATGAACATTTTCATCATCCTCAAAAGTTCCTTGTGTCCCTTTGCAATCACTCCTTCCCCTCTAGCTTGTCCCTGCCTCCCTAGGGAAAAACTGAGCTACTCTCTGTCAGTACATCTGAGCTTGCATTTTCTACAATTTTATGCAAATTAAATTGTACATTATGTACTCATAGTTGTCTGGCTTCTTTCACTCAGTGTAATTATTTTGTCATTCACCCAGGTTGCATGTATCATTAATTCATAAGCCATAGTTTGTTTATCCATTCACTCATTATGGATATATGTATTGTTTCCAGGTTTTAGCTATTAAAAATAAAGCTGCTATGAGCATTCACATTCTTGTATTTGTTTGGAAACATGCTTTCATTTCTCTGGGTACATTTCTAAGAGTGGAATGGCTGGGTCTTATGGAAGGTATAAGTCTACCGTTTTAAGACCCTGATGGTTTTCCAAAGTGAACATTCTAGTTGTGCCACGTGCTTGCTAAAACTTGGTAAGGTCAGTCTTTTTAACTTTACCTATTCTCATGTATTTTTAGAGACATCTCACTGGATTTTAATTTGCATTTCCCTAATAGTGATTTTGAGGATCTTTATTTGTTTGTTATATATATATCTATCTACTTTGGTAAAGTGTCTGTTCAAAAGTTTTATCTGTTTTTTCAATCATATACTTTGTTTTTTGATTACTGAGTTCTTTATATGTACCAAGCCCATTATATAGACAAATCCATTATCAGATGCAGGATCTGCAAAAATTTTCCCTAGTTTATGACTTGTCTTTTCAATATCTTAGTGTCTTACAGAAAAAAGCTCTTAATTTTGATAAGTACAATTTATAAATCGTTTTCCCTCTGAATCATGCTCTTGGTGTCATGTCAAGGAAGTCTTTGCTTAACCCAAGTGTTGGCATACTGAAGTACCATATGCTGGGTTGTAAATAATACACATTTATTTTTCATAATTCTAGAAGCTGTAAAGTCCAAAATCAAGGTGGCAGCAGATTTGGTTCATGGTGAGGGCCCTCTTCCTGGCTTGCAGACTAGGTTTTGTTTTTGTTTTTGTTTTTGTTTTTTTGTTTTTGTTTTTTGTTTTTTTGTTTTTTTTTGCTATGCCCTCATGGGGGAAAGAGAAGGGATGCAAGTTTTATGGTGTTTTTTCTTAGAAGAGCACTGATCCCATCATGAGGGTCCTACCCTCATGATTTCATCTGATCCTAATTATCTACCAAAGGCCCTTTCTCCAAGCACCATCACACTAGAGGTAGTACTTTAACATGGATTTGGGAATGGGACACAATCATTCAGTCCATCAGTCACAATGGTTTTTTCCCTGTTTTCTTCTAGAGTTTTTACAGGTTTAGGTTTATAGTTAGGTCTATGACTCATATTGAATGGATTGTTGTTATATATGGCATGAGAGATAGGTTGAAGTTAATTTTTAAAAATATTCAGATATCCAATTTTTTTTTTTTTTTTAGGATTTTATCTATTTATTCACGAGAGACACAGAGAGGGAGGCAGAGACATAGACAGGAAAAGCAGGATCCTCACAGGGAACCCTATGTGGGACTTGATCCCAGGACCCAGAGATCATGCCTTGAGCTGAAGGCTCTGAATATTGCTCTGAAGATTTCTTATAACCACTGAGCCACCCAGGTGTCCCTAGATATCCAATGTTCTAGCATGTTTTGTTAAAAGGAATTCTTTCTCTGCTGATTTGTCTTTGCATCTTTGTCAGTTGTCCTGTATGTGTGGATCTATTTCTGCCCTCTCAATTCTGTTTCATTTCTCTATTTGTTGGTCTTCATGCCAATACCACAGTATCTTGATTTCTGTAGCTGTAGAAAAAGACTGGACATCATGTAGTATTAGTTCTCAAACCTTGTTCTTTTTCAAAATTGTTTTAGAAAAAGCTTGTCAATTTCTACCAACAAACTTGCTGGGATTTTGACTGGGATTGTGTTGTATCTGTAAATGAATTTGAGGAGAATTGACATCTTAAGTATATTGAGTGTTCTGACCCACAAATATATCTTTTCATTTATATAGTTCTTTAATTTCTCACAATGATGTTTTATTGTTTTCAATAAATAGTTCCTTTCCATGTATTGTCATATTTATCTCTAAGTATTTCATAAATTTTGATTTTATTGTAAGTGATTTTTATTATAATTTCTGATTGCTTATTGTTAATATTCTAAAAATATGATTCATTTTGTATATATTGATCTTATATCCTGCAACCTTGCTGAATTCACATGTTAATTCTAGTAGCTTTTTAAAATTTAAGATTCCTCAGGTTTTCTACATAGATGATCATATCATCAAGAGAATAAAGAGAGTTTTGCTTCTTTTCTAATCCGGATGCCTTCTATTTCTTTTCCTTGCTTTGTTACACTGGCTGGAACCAGAAGTATAATAACATATACATATAATAGAAGTGTGAACATAAATGTCTCACTCTTGATCTTAGGGAGAAGACACCCGACCTTTCACCATAGAATAAGATATTTACTGTAAGTTTTTTATAATCGTCCCCTTATCGGGCTGAGGAAGTTTTCTTCTATTCCTACTGTGCTAAGAGTTTCTATCAGAAAATGGCAGTTGGACTTCATCAATTGTTTTTATTTTCCATTTATTGAGATGATCATATGATGTTTCATTTGTAATTTCTTAACTTGGTAAATTCCATTGGTTTATTTTCTTGATTTTTCCAGAAAATTAGTTTTGCATTCCTGAGAGAAATTCTACGTCATGATATATTATTTTTTTCCATATTTTTTCATATTTTTTCTAAAAGTCTATTGAAAATTTTTGTGTCCATGGTTATGAAGGATATTGCTCTGAAGATTTCTTATAACATTTTTGTCTGGTTTTCTTGTAACATCAGCAAAACATGGCCTCACAGTGACTTGAAAAGTATTCCCTCTTCTTCAATTTTCTGGAAGAGTTTATGTAGAATTGATATTATTTCTTCCTTAAGTCTTTAGTAGAATTGACCAGTGAGTTGATCAAAGCCTGCCACCCCCCCCTTCTCCTTTGTGAGAAGATTTTTAACCACAAATTCAATTTTTAAAAATAGATATAGGGTTATTTAGATTGCCTATTTCATCTTGAGTAAACTTTGGTAGTTTGTGTTTTTCAAGGGTCTATTTTGTCTATATTGACAAACTCATTGACATAGCATTGTTCACAATATTCTGCTATTATGCTCTTAATATTTTTAAAATCTTAAGTAATATCATCTCTTTCATTCCTGAATTTGGTATTTTATAATTTTGCTCTTTTTGTCCTGATCAGTCTATATTAAAATTTGTCAATTTTATTACCTCCTCAAAGAAACTACTTTTGGTTTCATTGATATTTTTCCATTATATTTCTGTTTTAGATTTCACTGATTTCTTCTCTGATCTTTACTATTTCCTTTGTTCTGTCTAACTTTGAGTTTGATTTTGGTTTGATCTTTAGTGCTATAAATTTCCCCCTAAGTACTGCTTTAGTACCATACCACAAATTTCTATGTGTTATGTTTTCATTTCATTCAGTATTTTATTTTTTGAATCCTGGTTATAGAGAAATGTATTATTTAGATTCAAAATATTTGATGACTTTCTAGAAATCATTCTGTTATTAATTTTAAATTTAATTCCATTTTGATCAAATAATCTAGTTTGTATGACTTGAACCATTTTTAAATATATTGAGATTATTATAGGCCTGAAAAATAGTTTATCTTGGAAAATGTTCCATGTATACTTGAAAGGAATGTATATTCTGCTGTGCTTGAGTGAAGTTGTCTTTAAATGTCAAATTGCCTAATTATCTTATTTGAGTGTTCCATATCCTTACTGATTTCCTGTGTGCCTGTTCTCATCAACTATTTAGGGAGGAGTATTGATATCACTAACTATAGTTGCCATTTTTTGTATTTCTCCTTGTAGTTCCATTAATTTTTGCTTCATGTATTTTAAAGCTCCTTTATTAGGTATATAACACTAGGATTGCCACAGCCTCTTTATCAATTAATACTTTCATTTACCATTACGACTTTCTTTATTCCTGGTTATATTCTTGGCTCTGAAATCTACTTTGTCTCATATTAATATAGCCATTCCAGCTTTCTTTTATTTATTGATTGATTTTTATTTTTTTAAGCTCTACACCCAACATGAAACTTGAACTCATGACCCTGAGATCAAGAGTCACACATTCCACCCACAGAGCCAGCCCAAAATTGAAAGACTGAAATGTCAGTTAAATAAAAAACAAGAACCAAAGTTATACTGCTTATAAGAAACACATTTTAAATACAAAGATAGAAGTAGGTTAAAAATAAAAAGTAAAAAGATATACCACAGGAAAAGATATATATATACACACATGTATATATATATATCTTTTTTATATATATATATATCTTTTATATTTAGATAATTTACATTTTCTAAAATCTTTTTTAAAAAGATAGCATTTATTTATTTGAGAGAGAGAGTGAGAGAGAACATGAGTCGGGGGAAGGAGAGGGAGAAGCAGATTCCTCTGGTGAAGAGGGAGCCTGACACAGGGCTCCATCCCAGGACTCTGGGATCATAACTTGAGCCAAATGCAGATGCTTAACCCACTGAGCCACCCAGGTGCCCTAGATCATTTATGTTTAATGTGATTATCAACATGGGTGAGTTTGAGTGTATCATATCACTCTGTATTCTGTTTATCCCACCTGTTCTTTGTTTTTCTTGCTTTTAGATTAATTTATATTAGAATTAGTGTATGTGCTATAACTTAATTTTATCTCTTTTGTTATTAGCTTATAAGATATAATTTTTTGTTTGCTATTTACTGGTTGGTTTAAGGTTTCACTTATCACAGTTTACCTTCCAGTGATATCATACAAATTCAAGTATTAGAACCTTATGGTAATACACTTTCATTTTCCTCTTTTTGTCACTAGCCTGCTATTGTCAATAATGTTCCTTATACATATGTTATAAATATACATTGGTATTACCTTATTATTTTATTTTTAAAAGATGATTACATTTTAAATAGATTTAAATAATAAAAGAACTCACTCCCTCTTTTTTAACCGTTTCCAATACTCTTCATTCCTTTGTGTAGATCCCTATTTCCATTTGGTATAACTTTCATTCTGTATGATGGAGTTCCTGTAACATTTCATTTAGTGTGGATCTGCTGGTAATCAAGTCTTTCAAATTTTGTTATCTATTAAGTCTTTATTTTGTCTTTATTTTCATTTATTTATTTATTTAGAGCAGCAGGGGAGGGCCAGAAGGAGAGAGAGAATCCCAAGTAGACTCCCCAGTCAGTGCAGAGCCAAACCTCAGGCTTGATCCCATGACCTCAGGATCATGACCTGAGCCAAAATCAAGAGTTGGACACCTGACCAACTGAACCACCCTGCCACCTCTATTTTGCCCTTGTTTTTAAAATAGACTTTCACTGGAAGTAGAAAGTATTATTTTGAAGGTGAAGAGAGGCACAATTAAAATGACAAGTCACATATATTAGGCACTTACTATATGTCATCCTCTGAATTAAGTATTATTATTATTTGCATTGTACACATTTGGAGACTGAAGCTCAGAGACATTAGGTAAGTTATCCAATATCATATGCCTGTCAAGTGGAAGAGTGACGTTATTCATGTGACTTTAGAATTTCTAATATTAACCTTAATATTCTACTATCTATCAAGAAAAATAGAAGACATGTGGGTATACACTCCTGGAAATGCCTCATGCTTATATTTCTGAGAAAAGATCAAGTCATTTAAGAGTCATTCCAGATTCTTTCCAGGACAATAGTCTCAACAGGAAACTCCCGGAGCCCTGTGAATCCGAACAACTCCCCAGAGACAAACTTATAGAGAGTATGATCAACAAAGCTCCACAACACAGCTGGTTGGTTAAGTCCAGCCCAAAGTAATTCCTAGAGCCTGGGAAATGGTCTATAAAACCAGCTATTCAGGGATTTGGGATGGGGACTTACAATGTATAAAGGAGCCTTTCCCACATATCCTCAGGGACATGGCCAAACCAGTTATTGGGATGGGGAGCAGATCAAGGTTTTAGTCCTGTCTTTATTACTTTTTCTGGTGGTGTGAACTTGAGAAATAAGCTTACTGCAACTCAGTCCCCTCTCTATAATATGACAATAGTAGTAAGATGGTAATAATAATAATAATAATAATTTTAGTCTAGTCTTTTGGGTTTTCCTGGAGAATCTGGGAGTATCTGAACATACTTGAGAATCCTCTAAATCATTCTCTTATTAGTCATCTGTCCAAGAAGCCTTTCTGACTGCCCCTTTACTCATACCTCTTCAGCTAGAAGTGTCTTTCTTTCAACTTTCAGAGCCATTCTGCATACCCTCTGAAGTCATGTAGCTCTATCTTGTGTTTCAATCATTTATATCTAAAAAGTATATTTTATACTTTCTTTTTTTTAGATTTATTTATTCATTTTAGAGAGAGAGATATTGAGAGAGAGAGAGAGAGAGAGAGAGCACAAGTGGGAGGGGCAAGGAAATGGAGAGAGAGTCCCAAGAAGACTCTGAGCTAAGGATGTAACTGGACTTGGCTTTATCTCAGGACCCTGGGATCATGACGTGAGCTGAAATCAAGAGTCAGATGCTTAACGAACTGCACCACCCGGTCACCCCTGAATTTATACTTTTTACTATACATATAGCTTCTTGAGTAAAATACTTATAACTGTATTATTGCTGTATCCCCTGGTGACTTGTACAGCGATTCACATATTTAGGAGTGCTTCACACTCCTAAATAGATTTAAATAATCTATGTAAATCTAAACACATGGTAAACATGTGTTTAATCAATAAAAGACTGTCAGAATGAATATTAGAAATAGTACTGGAATGGACATTTCAGAAAGACCCCATTGGATCCAGGTGAAGATGTCCACAAGAATGTCCCTGATGGGTTTATACTATTTTCATCCTCCTTGGTTTGAGGAATTTAAAAAATCGATTCATCTATATTAGTGCGTTTCACTAAGCCCTGGCTCAAAGCTGTATCTGAAATGTACTCCAGGTCCATGCTATGATGTTTAGAGAAAGGTCATGAATACCCTTAACCAACCTGGTCACAGCTCATATCTCTTTCCAAGAACAAAGACTGTGGGCTATAGGGATTTCTCTGTGGATAGTAGCATTTATCTTCATGTTAACATTCATGCCAGGTCTCACCAGAGAATAGGGCAGATGCCCCAATTCATCATTCCTTTTCTGCTGTCTGGTTCAAGCCCTCACTATGTCACTGGGAAATTTGTGAGCATCTTTGAACTGGATTTCATTTTTCCAGACTTGCAATTTCCAATTTATACTCCACAATGCCCACCAGTGATTCTTATTGAACACAGATTGAGAAGTAATTTGGGTTCCTATACCCAATTCTGAAGTGTGGAGGAGAAGGGGCTTCCCCTTATGCCACCAAGCAACTCAATTCAACTCAATTGTTTTTTTTTTAAAGAATTTTATTCATTTATTTGAGAGAGAAAGAAGAGGAGAGAGAGAGCATGAGCAGGAGGGGGGCAGGGGTGAAGCAGACTCCTTGCTGAGCAGGGAGCCCAAAATGAGGCTCAATCTCAGGACCCTGGGATCATGACCTGAGCCAAAGTCCACTTAATGGACTGAACCACCCTGGCACCCAATTCAACTCAATTTGACAGAATATACCTATAAGACTGCACCTCTATCCTCACACTTCAGATGCCAATCACAAATCCAGGTTGTCGCCTGTGCTTCTGTTCAACCAGCTATAGATTGGAGGTTCTAACAATCTCCTTCAACCAAGGGTGCCAATTACTAGTCTAGGTTTTTACTTATACTTCTGACCAATTGGCTATAAATCAAAAGTCCCCATGACTCCCTCCTCTGGTTTGATTAATTTGCTATAGGAGCTCAGAAGTCAGAGAAACAGTTTATTTACTAGGGTATCAGCTTATTATAAAAGGTTGTAACTCAGAAACAACTGGATAGAAGAGATACATAGAACAAGATAGGGGGAAAGGGCATGAAATTCTCATGCCGTCTCTGAGCACACTGTTTTCTCCAAATCTCATCAACCTGGAAGTTTTCTAAACCCTATCCTTTTGGGATCTTTATGAAGGCCTCATTACATAGACCTGGTTGATTGAATTATTGGCCATTGACAATTGATTCAACATTAAGCCCCTATCTCCTCCCTGAGGTCAGGAGATGGGACTAAGTTCCAACCCTCTGGGGCAACTGGGTGGCTCAGTTGGTTGAATGAATGACTCTTGGCTTTGGCTCAGGTTGTGATCTCATGGGTCAGGGGATTAAGCCTCATATGGGACTCCATGCTCAGCAGAGAGTCTGCTTGAGGATCCTCTCCCTCTGCCCCTTCCCCCTCATTCTCTCTCTCTCCAACAAATTTTAGTAAATAAATAAGTAAATAGATAAAATCTTTTTAAAAAGATTTATTTATCTATTAGAGAGAGAGAGAGAGAGAGAGAGCATGACCACAGGATGGGGGAGTCAGAGGGAAAAGCAGATTCCCCACAGAGCAAGAACTCTGATCCGGAGCTTGATTCCAGGTCCCTGGAATCATGACCAAGGCTAAAGACAGATGCTTAACCAACTGAGTCACCCAAGTGTTCCTAAATAAATAAATATTAAAAAAAGTTTCAACCCTCTAATCACCCAGTTTGTTTCCCTGAAAACCAGCCCCCATCCTTATGTGGGGTTCAAAAGTCATCTCAGTAGCATAACAAAAGACATCTGTATAATTTATCACCTGGAAGATTACAAAGATCTTGGGAGCTCTGTGCCAGAAATGTGTATGAATATGCAAGAATATGTATTTCTTATTATAAATCAGAATATCATGAGAGGCAGTAGTGCATGGAGTTGGAGACACGAGCTTGTAGCCTGACAGACCTGGCTGTGAATCCAGACTAAGCCACTTCCTAGGTGTTTGACCATGGGGAAGAACCATCCTCTCCCTTCATTCTTCATTTCTTGTAAGCATTATACGGTATGCTGCATGGACATCTCTTAGCCCCGTGCCTGGTGCATAGTTTTAAATTTGAGTAGTAGTTACTAATTCCTATCTTTGTCACAGTGAAATATACGTGGCTTTGAACAAGTCACATTTGGTCTTTGAACTTTAGTACTCCCATTTGAAAAATAGATTATTTGGGATCTCATTCAGCTGCACCAATTGATAATTCTATAAATGGACTATTAATTCAATGACATGTTTGAAAATTTAGAGCTCTCCAGAATAACTGTATAGGTTTTACATTCTGATGTTCTAGAAGCCCCCTTCAGTGCTTGACAGCCGCAAACCGAGAATTCATGGTTTGATGGGCAGGAATGAGTGTGTCCTGACTCAGCACCCCTTCCTAGCAGGGTTCTGGGATTGGTGGGGTAAACACCTCTTCAGATCTCTGTGGCCTGAGGATGGTGGAGGAGGCTTCTAACCCCTTCTGGCAGTGTGAACTTAACTGTTCTGACTTCTCAGAAATTTATACTTTATGTTAATCCTTACAACAATCTTCAAGCCCCTTCCAACTCTGACATTGTCTTGGTTCTGATGGCTAATCCACATGTATGAAAAGAGAGCTTGTTGTGTGGAAGGATGGGTTATTGGTATAGGGTGGCGTGGCATGTTCTTTTCTCAAGTATTTTATGAAAGTAGCATGGTGTGAAACGAGGATTCTGTGTCTGTACCCACAGCACCTGGAGAGGTAGACACAGCTCTAAGAACTTGAGCATCCCATGGATCTTGCCTGAACCTATGTCCTTGTGGGATAGGAGTCATCATTCAGCCTCCCATTAAGCACTATTAAAAATGAGAAAAACTATTCTGGCTGTTGTTATTTTCTGAGTACTTAAGATTTTGCACAGAAATATGATGAAAACATTGTATACCACACACTAAAAAAAATCGAAATATACACAAAAAACTTTTATACGAAGTTAGAATTTGGAGCAGAAATTATTTATAAAACAGGCACTGCTACCGGGCATGTTTTGGTCTTCAATTAAATTCTTTTTAAACTCTGGCTCCATGGCGTAATGGTTTTGGAATTAGTAATAATGAAACATTAGTTACACTGGTTAGTAATAGTTTTGCTTACAACAGGATGAAAACGTTAACCCAGTGGTGTCCAGAACCAAACATAAGACCTCTAAGTGGTTACCGTCCTGCATATCAGAGGTCATGGTCATTACTATTGGCCTTTAGTTGGGTGGTGGAGACACACAACAACCTGCATTTCACTTTGCAGTTTTACTTGACTGTTTTCTCTGTCCTTCAAAGCCTTTTAGACAGTACTTGATGTCATTTTTTTTTTTTTATCTAGCAAAGAAACTGGTTCTCAGAAATATTGATTTGGCCAAATTCACACAGGTTGTAGGGGCTGATAAAGCCCAGGATGTCATGAGGCAGTAAACCAGTGGAGAGAGCAGTCTAAAGTCAGGCATCAGCTGGTGTGGGTACCTGCGTAACCTGGGAATAGTTACCCTGTGTGAAGGGGAGTAATGGCTACTTCATGGAGTCCAAAATGTGTACAGTGCTCAGCCCAGGGCTGGGCACTTACTTAAGTACTTAAAAACAGTTACATGCTTCTTTTTTTTTCCATTTTCTTTTTCTGCTTCCTCCTCTTCTCCTTCTCCTTCATCTTCTACCTCACTTGCCGCTAGAGCACATGAGTGTTGACAAACACAGCCACAGGCAACCTTCTACTTACGCAGTTCCCCCGAAACCACCCAGGAATGTTCCCCTATAAACCAGCCTGGAATTGACTACATTTCCACTTTCCTTTCAGCCTGTGTGTCCCCGGCTTTGGAGATTTTCGTCCCCTCAGTCTCTTCCTCTCTCTGCTTTCGCAGTCAGCCCTTCAGCCTGAGTCCTGACCTTACTTGGCTCTGGAGTGTGGGGTGTTGGGGACAGTGCTTTATTTTGGGTGGAAAGAGGGGGGAAGGAAAAACTGGAGCAATTTTTCTCCCTAGCCTTCCTCAGGAAAAGCCCCTGCTCTGATGTCCCAGAGCCCATCCCAGCTGTCACCTTCCCTAAACCTACATTTCTTTCTCCTTGGCTTAACTTCCTTGTTCCATCCCTTAGGGCCAAGATCCCTCTGATTTCCTCTGCACCATGGGGTGTGGAGCCATCCTCTGTGTTTGCAAAGAAACTCATGTCAGCAGCAGCATCACCTGAGAACTTTCTGGAGTCTCACATTCTCTGAAGTCCTGCACCAGACCTACTGAAAGAGAACTCCCGAGAGAGAGAGAGAGAGAGAGAGAGAGAGAGGCCAGCCATTTGCATTTTAACAACCTCCCCCAGGTAATTTGGATGCACTCAAAGTGTGAAAACAACTGTTCTAAGGAAGCTAAGAACCTGTGTGTTCAACCTTGCTTCTTGCTTTGCACAGTGAGACTATCACAGGGGCGGGGCATGGGGATGAGGGCAGAGGGTGAGTTCTGCTCTATGGGAAGGGAAGGGGCAAAGGGGCAGGAATTAAATATTTTCTGAGTATTTACTATGAGTCAGGCACTTGGCATGTACTGCTTCCTTTTATCTTTAATTTAACAATTAAAAAGAATAAGTGCTATTTATTCCTACATCGAAGGTGGGAAATCTGAGCAGCCGGGGCAGGAAAAGGATGAAGAGAGGGGCAAGACTGACATAGACCTGAGGCCACAAACTGGACCACAGATGGGGAGGGCGTTATATAAGAAGAGCATAGTAGCACAGTATGGGATACCTTCATATTACTGGTGTAGAAACTGAGGACCAGAGAGAAGAGAGGACCTACCCAAGGTCACATAGAAAGACAATGTCTACTTTTTTTCTAAAAAGATTTTATTTATTTATTCATGAGAGACACATAGAGAGGCAAAGACATAGGCAGAGGCAGAAGCAGGCTCCCTGTGGGGAACCTGATGCGAGATTTGTTCCCAGGACCTTGGGATCACGACCTGAGCCAAAGGCAGACGCTCAACCGCTGAGCCACCCAGGTGCCCTGGCAATGTCTAATTCCTCATCTGGTGCTCTGTTCTCCTCCCTATCAATAAGCAGTTTCTTGCATTTTTATAAACTGTTTCTAAACTTTTTATTTTGAAGTAATTTCAGATTGTCAGAAAAGTTGGAGAAACAGTATAGATTTCCATTACATCCCTCACTCTGCTTCTAAAGGTAACATCTTACATATTCATTAAGTGTAGTTATCAAGAACTCTCAGTTTTACTTAAACCTTTTATTGTGAGGTCATTACATTCAGTTCAAAGAAATAATACAGAGTTCCTGTGTAACCTTCATGCAGTTTTCCCCAATGGGGAATGATTTACACAGAACTTTAATGTTTGTTGATATGTTTTTGTTTTATTTTTCAAGTTCATCCTCACTCGGGAGAAAGTGTTCAGATTTCTTTTGAGGGGCCAGAGAAGACAGAAAAAATAAATAAGAATGGTAGCGGTTTTCTCAGCAGGAAAGACGAGCGGTCTGCTTTTTCTGGACCCACTGTTGTTCCTCCAGGGACCTCTGGTGCCTTCCAGCACAACCCCCTGGGGCTACGGTCCTGCAGGTGCCTTTGGTACCTTCCAGTGCAACCCTCTGGGGCCACGGTCCTGCAGGTGCCTTTGATGCCTTCCAGTGCAACCCTCTGGGGCTACAGCCCTGCAGGTGCCTTTGGTACCTTCTAGTGCAACCCTCTGGGGCTACGGTCCTGCAGGTGCCTTCGGAAGAGAGCCCCGCGGGCAGGAGGCAGGAGGCAGGAGGCAGGAGGCAGGAAGGCAGCAGGGCAGTGCTCCAAGAACTCAAACCTCAGGAAGCTCGCTCGCCCTCGAGAGGGACCTCGGAGGTCAGCCACCGGATCCTGCATCTGCCACTTGCGTCTCTATCCACCTCTGCTCCAACACTTGCCAGTGCTGGGAACTCGCCCTTATTCCAAAGCTTTGCTAACTGGGGCTACTAGGAAGTTCCTTCACTCGACGTGACAGCAGGACCGCGTTTTCTCCTTCCTTGCCATATTCTTATCCCCCAGGCCCAGTGCCCAGGAAATGCCAGGTGCACGAGTGGCTGGATGAATGAAGCAGCGACAGACATCCTGCCCAGTTTGCGAGACTGGAGGCAGGACGGTGGTGAGGAGCTGCCGGGGACGCCGGACCAGGCGCCTGTGTCTTGTCCCGGGAAGGACCCCTGGGCCTTGCGAGGGATGGCGAGCCCCGGGCTCCGGGCAAGGCGTCTCCGGGTGGGGAGAGCATCTTGCAAGTTTTCCGAGCGCCCGGCCGAGTGGCTGCCTCCCTCCACGGCCCTGACTTCTTACATTCCTGGGTAAGTTGAGGGAAATTCAATCCATATGTTCCCGGGGCTATTTACACGATTCTCAGCAAGATGCTGTCATTGTGTAAGAGCCCTTTGACGTCGATGGTGCTGCTGTCTTTTCCATTCTGGAAGGAAAGTCAACTCCGCAGTCCCTGGGGAGGGCGGGGCAGGAGGCCAGGGAGCCCTCATCTGGGGCTGGACCCACTGGGCCATGCAGTGTCGAGGAGGCTGCTTTCAGTGAGCCTCAGGCGGAGGCTGAAGAGAGAAGGGGGGATGGGCATTGGCAGGTTGCTGCCCCAGGACCCCTGCCCAGCACGCACCCATGCGGGCTGTGCCAGCTGCTGCCAGCAGGGTCTCAGCCCAGGGAATGGAGGTGGGAGCTCCTCGAGGACTTACAGAAGAGCGGGAGGGCCAGCAGGGAGATGGGGGCTTCCAGGAAAGGCACTTGGCTTCGCGCTCTGGCATAACTGTGGCTAAGTTACTTCTTCCCCTTGGGCCTCAGTTTCCCCTTCTGCAAAGCGTGCAGCCATAGTCCATCCCACAATCATTGTAGGTACCAATAGTGTATTCTAGAACCCTCCCCCCTTTTTTTGTCCAACTGTGAGCATTATCTGGCACCACTTGGATAAATGATTTTCAAGAAGATATTTTTACCACAGTCCTCAGTAAGAAATACATTTTACACATGAACGTGGTGTATATAATCAAAACGTTTTCACAAATCAATGCTTATCCTTCCTACAAGCATGGACATGTAGATCAATGGAACAGAAGAGTCCAGAAATCAACCTACATATTTATGATCAATGGATTTCCAATAAAGATGCCAAGGCAATTCAATGGGGAAAGATCGCCACTTTAAATGGTGGTGGCATTGGGACACCTGGTGGCTCAGTGGTTGGGCATCTGCCTTCCACCCAGGATGCAATCCTGGGATCCGGGATTGAGTCCAGCTTTGGGTTCCCTGCATGGAGCCTGCTTCTCTGCCTGTGTCTCTGCCTCTCTCTCTCTCTCTTTCTCTCTTTCATGAATAAATAAACAGAATCATAAATAAATAAATAAATAAATAAATAAATAAATAGTGGTGGCACAATTGGATATCCATGTGCAAAAATACATGCATGTATACATACATACACTTAGGCCCTTACTTCTCATGATACAAAGTATGAATTAAAAATGGATTGTAGGGACGCCTGGGTGGCTCAGCAGTTGAACGTCTGCCTTTGGCCCTAGGGCATGATCCCGGGAGCCCCAGGATCCGGTCCCACCTCGGGCTCCCTGCATGGAGCCTGCCTGTGTCTCTCTCTCTCTCTCTCTCTGTGTCTCTCATGAATAAATAAATAAATAAATAAATTTTAAAAATGGATTGTAAACTGAAATGTAAAAGCTGAAAGTATGGTGCAAACTGTGTGTTCACGGAACAAGAATGATCCTCACAAATGTTATGCTAAGTGAGAGAAGCCAAACCTGAAACACTAAACATTATGCGTTTCCCTTTATATGAAGTTTCTAGAAAAGGCAAAAAATCAGAGACAGAAAGGAGATCCGAGGAATACATAGGCTGTCGGTCGGGCTGCTAACAGGTGTGAGGGAACCTTCTGGAGGTGGCGGTATTCAAAACCATGGTGATGGTTGCACAGCTGTTTAAATTTACTGGAAATTGGACACTTACTGGGGATGAATTTTATGGTATATAAATTATAACTCAATGACACAAGTCAGCTAATAGAAATAAACTTAAATGATAAAAATGATAAGGGATTTGTTCGCTTGTGTGCTTTGGGCGTGATGAGGTCATTCCAAACTACCTCTTGATCAGTCTCTATCTCTCTTACACCCATGGCAGCATTACACATGGATATGTTACTTATAAATGATTAACCATTTGAAAAGATTATAATATATATATGGTGATTTATATTGAAAACTAAACCCATATAAGAAAAGGAGTTTAGGGGTGTCTGGGTGGCTTGGTCTGTTAAACATCTGACTTGATTTAGGTTTAGGTCATGATCTCATGGGTTGTGGGATCGAGCCCCATGTTGCGCTCTGTGCTTAGCAGGGTTTCTGTTTGAAGATTCTCTTCTTCCGCCCCACCCCTCCTCTCAAATAAGTAAATAAATCTCAAAAAAAAAAAAAAAAAGAAGGGGAAAAGAAAAGGAATTTATAAATCTAAGCAAGTCTTCCAAAACTTGTATAGGCGATACCAACCCCTGGCATTGGTATACCACAATAAGCCATAGTTTCAAGCATGTAAGTGTCAAACTCACTAAAGGCACAGTCTGTTGGTTCTGAATAGTTGTGAAGCACAAGGGAGAATGTTCTGTGACTCCTTAGTGGCTTAGGATGGGAACCAGATACATCCAAAGATTTCCTTGCCACTTCAGTGGCTTCCAAACCTCTCACTGTGGTTCATTGACAGTTCCCTACCCTCAAGAGCTACACAATCAGAATCTCCTGGAGGCCAGAAGGTCTTGGGGATCTTGCAAAACTCCCTGGGTGGTCAGGGAGATTTGTGAGGTTTGTTTGATGGAATCAGCACAATCAGTTTTGAGATCGATCACAAAAAACTGGCTTCCTATTATGGTTAAAATATCAAGGTTTGCAAATGAGTTACTTTATTTTTTATTTTTATTTTTAAAGATTTTATTTATTTATTTGAGACAGAGAGAGCAGGGGGAGGGGGAGAGGCAGAGAGAGAGGGAGAAGCAGGCTTGAACCCAGGACCCTGGGATCATGACCTAAGCTAAAGGCAGATGCTTAACCGACTGAGCCATACAGGTGCCCCTAATAAGTTATTAAAAGACATTTATAAACCAGAGTATAGGCTGGGGTGTCTCAACATTCACACCACCCACTCTTTCTCACCCTCACATCTTTAGAAAAAGGTGGAGTAACAGTTGGTGGGCTAGAATTTTGCAAGTCCTGGGATCTCACATTGGTAACCTCAGATCCTTAGCTTTTAAAGCCTCATAATCCTTTTCAGTAAAATAGAGACTATCTTCAATTAATTTTTTAAACTGTTGACTGCTATGGGGTCAAGTGCTTGCAGAAGCTAATTTTTAACCAGGTGCAGAGTTTATGTTTGCCTGATTAAAACTGGGTTTTGGTTCTTTACTCTAGACTCTTAACATCTTTTTGAATCTTCATTCAGTTACTTAATGAACTTAGCTATTTCTCCCAGATTTATATCAACTCAGATTTTGGCCAAGTGAGTTGATGTGTTTATGGTATTTCTCTTCTTTGCACCTAATTTGAATCAACCTGTGAACCAGTTTTGGAGCACACCTTTCCCCTCCCCCTCCCCACTGGCCTCAGGGGAGGAGAGGCTCGACCTCTCCCCTGCTCCAGCTCCTCCCCAGGACAATCCCTTCTTGGGTCATCCCTCCCTCCCAGATCCTCTGCTGGGATCTCCACCCACTCTGCCTCCACAGGAGAGAGATAGTCAAGTGTCTCCTCCTGAACACCCAAATCCTTCTCTGGCACCTATTTCCTTCCTCATCCAGCGCCATGTCTTTCCTCATTTCCTTTCCAGGCCCAGCTACTGGAGGGAGGAAGAGCCCCTGACTGTCAGTACTCCTCCAGTTACTTCTGAGCCTCTGTTGTCTGGCGCTGTCCCCACTATTCCAGCAAAACCTCCTGCTGGATAGTCATTAAGGATTTCCTCATCGCCCAAAGCCAATCAACCCATTTTTCTGTTCATACCTAATTTAACTTTCTTGGGGAGTTTGCTTTGGGGGACCATTCTCCTTAAAACAGCTTTCCTGTGGTCTTACAGGCGCTGCTTATTCTCTTGTCCTTTGCCACCCCTCCATTGTTCCTCCTCGGCTGCCACCACAAGGCATCTTTTTCACAGCCCATCCCTTACGGTGTGGCCTTCTGTCCTTAGCCCTTGTTTCCTCTCATTCTTTTCCAGAGCTCCTTCAAGGGTGGCCCTTGACCATTTGTACCAGAAACACCCAAAATGCTTAATTCTTGCTGAAAGTGCCAAATCCTGGGACTGCAAGCCCAGACTTACTGAATCAGAATCTGTGGAGGGGCCCTGGGACTCTGCATTGTAAGACCTCCATTTCACTGTTGTCCTTAAAATCCTTTGCAGGCACCTCACCTCTGGAAACCGAGGCAAAGCTCCCACATGCTGGCGTTAGAAGTCCTTGTGACCTGGCCTCTCTGGGGCTCCTGGGTTTGCCTTTGCGACCCACAACTATAGGGTGCATTCTGTACTCCAGATGTGCTCTTAACACACTTACTTGTTCACACCTCTGGGCCTGGTTGTTTCTACTGCCAGATGTCTTCCACCAAGAGTCACCCGAGTTCACCTTGAACATCACAGCATCACCCCAATGTCTCTTTGCCCTTAGGGCACCTGTGTGTAGGACTCTCTGCACAGTATTGTGATCCGTGATTGACCTTGCTGGACCTCCTCTCTGATTCTTCAGTCCCACCACGTGATAGGGACCATGTCTTTTCTCTCCAGGACCCTGAAGTATAGGAGGTGCACAGCACAGAACAGGAAGACAGTGGTCCTGACGACAGGTGCAGTGACGGTGCTCCTTGCCCACATGCATGCTGCACTGCTCACCTGTGTGATGGGGGACTTCACGCACCTGTTCATGCATCCCAGGCTCCAGGCTGGGTCTTGGGTCACAAGAGTCCAAACAGTTTCTGCTCTCAAAGATCTCTTGTTGAGTGAGAAAAGTCAGCAGGACAGCCTGGGTAGCAAAGGCTGTTGCAGAGGGAAACTTCAGGAACTGTAGGAGCACAGAGGAGGACAGTTAGCACAGACATTGGCTCCAGATGGAAAATTCCTGTCCCAGATAAAGAGTGAAGTGGTGGGAAAAGTTAACGTTGCTCAGGGTGGGAAAGTGCTCTGGAAGGAGAGTGTGGAGGCCTAAGCTTCAAGGTCGGCTCTGCCACTGATCCGCCACCAATCACATCCCTGAGCCTCAACCTCCATGCAGGTGAAGGGAGGAGTTTAAACTGAATTCAGTTTTGAATTAGGTAAAAAAGAAAAGAAATACAAACAATGCCATTATGTGTTGTAAAAGGTGGGTTCATGAGTGGTGACCACCAGATGGCACCAGAGGATCACTTTTAGCACAAACTGGCTTTTGCCTGGTAACTGAACCGTCAAGGGGGTGGGCTGGGTCCTGCAGGATTTGAGGTAATAGATGCCACAGGCTCGAGGTCTGGCCTCTATGTAAAGCTCTTTTGAGACATATGAGCGGAAATTCTCACTTAAAACACCTCACTTTGGGGGAACTAGGCATTAGTTGTCTGTAAATAAAGTTTAAATGCAGCTCCTTCGATGCCCGCGGACGTCCTTTGGAGCCGGTTCCAGCATCCGCAGGCCGCAGCTCTGGTTCTGAGCCCACGGGCTGGACACATGCTGGACACACGGAGGGAGAGGTGTGGCTCGGCTCCCAGTGGGACGACCTGCCCACCCCTCGCTCTGTGGGGGGCAGGCACTGACCACAGGAAACAGCATTTGCAAAGGACAATGTCCTATCCCTGGGGCTTCGAGCAAAGCTTAGCAGCTGGGAAGCTGACACGTCTATTCTAGATGCTGATGTGGCTGGATTTGGATCAGAGATCCCTGTCAGGATCTGATGAAAACCACGGACCCTCTCCTGGAGAACATTCACGAAGTGCATGTTATTTCAATTGCTTCCAGCCCTTGGCTTAGGGACTCAGGCCATGGCCCATTCAGGGTTCCCCATGACCTTAAGGACCCAATGTTGCGTGGTCGTTCTCGACCATCAGCTGTGCACATTAGCTTCCTAATTTCCAGGAAGATTCTCTCCTCCTGAGATGGTTATTTCCTCCAGAGAACAAGCAGTGGCAACGACAGGGCCTGAGTCTTAGGGAGGTGAATATCTAACCCGCGGACCGGGCGCAGGTCAGTTAGAACTCTGATGTGTCTGGATCTGGGTTTTCGTGGGAGCACTTCAGCTGCCCAGAGGGCTGCCAATATTCCCAGCTGAGCCCTGCCTGCTGGGAACCGACCTCTGCTGCAGAAGGAGGACTCAGGGCTTCTTGCCAGTTGCTCGTCCACATCTCCGTCTTGAGCTTTCTTTGTAAAGCTTTCTCTGTGCTAGAAAGCTCTACAGGTTCCATATGCTTTTCTGCGCAGAGTTCAGCCGCTCACACATTAATGTCTTTGGGATTCTTTGCTTCCTGAAGCTAATGACCTAGAAGCATCGTAGGACAAAGTAACTAGCAATGACCTTGGGACGAGAGTCTCCGTCTGGTCCTGGCTCTGCCATTCATTAACTGTGAGACTCTAGACCTCAACTATAAAATGAGGATAATGGCTTATTTTTCTTGCTTCATAGGGTTCATTTATTCCACAAATACGCATTGAATGTCTAGAGCTATGTGCCTCTCACTGCTCCAAGCACTGCGGATACAATGGGTGAGACAGACAGGATTTCTCTGTCTCAATGAAGCTGACAGGGCAGGACAGTTTGAGAATCAAATCTGAAAACATATCTGAATACCGTTTGACTCTGTAGTGCTTTGCTGCCAGATACTCTTCCTACTCCTTTTATTTGAGTGGTTTTGTGGCCCATTGTGGCAGGAGACACACACAGACTCAGAGTCACAAGCATGGGGAAGTTACTTCCAAGCAAAGTTGATGGCTCTCAACCCGGGTCAGTGGGAAATTGTAAAAGGGGCTGGCCTCTCCGGTCCTCCTTCCTCCCTCATACTCTCTCTCCTGGAAGATACATTGGTGGGACTGAGACCTCATTATTTAAACAGGCCACAAAGTCCTCCACTGAGGCCAGGGCAGGCAAAGGAAATCTTGTGGAGAATATATGCAGGACATTGCCACTACCCCAGCACCCTAGGGCATCCTGAGTTACAAGTCTCTTGAGGGTTTCTCTCTCTGATCCCACTACCCACTGTAGTTGATGCTGGGTGCCCCGCTTCATACCCTCCCCCACTCTGTGTCCTCATCTTTCTTTCTTTCTTTCTTTCTTTCTTTCTTTCTTTCTTTCTTTCTTTCTTTCTTTCTTTCTTTCTTTCTTTCTTCTTTCTTCCTACCACAAATTGATTTAGTACGGTGTGGGGAAGGAATACTGTTAAAAACTAAAAGGAAATAAAAAAGAAAATGCTGAGCTGTACCAAATGAGACATATTTATAGAGAACAGGGTTTCGAGCAGAAGAATCTGTAGCAGAGAGCTTCGAATTCCTTCTTCGGGAATATCTGCTCCCCAGCATCCACCCTCACCTATGGACCCCCAGCTGGCCTAGCATCTTCCACGTCAATGTCCTTATAGACTCAGACCCATCTTGTTTCCTGGTCATTCAGGCCTCTTCAATGACGGACTCCAAATAACATGAAACTAAGCCTTTCTTTCACTCCCAACTCCCTCACTAGTCCAAGTTTTTTAAGTGTTGAGGTCACAACTGAGTTGAAGCCATCTTCTGCTTTTCTCCCCAGTTTTTCTTGTACCCATCCTCTCTCCTTAGCCCACATCTGCAGAGCATTGATTTTCATGTTTCCTTGGGTCCCTCACATGGAATTTTGGTTCAGGACACTTACTTTGGAAAATGGAACAGTAGCAAACTCGATGCACACAGAGGCTTCAAAAACATGCCTGATTTCTCACTTGGACCTCTGACATGGCCATGAGAGCACGCTTGGGCTGAACTGCTGGACAGATGTGACAGACATGTGATACAGAGCTGACCAGAGAATCCCCAGCCAACCTGCCAGCTGAGCAACCACAGACATGTGCATTAGCCCAGTTGAGACTGGCCAGTTAGGCCAGGTCAGTGAGACCTATAAATTTCCTGTAGATTTTGAAAAATAATAGACCGGAAGTTTTAGGGTGACTTGTTACTCAGGAGTTCCTAGCTGATACAACTGTTTCTCAGACCATTATTATACCTTTCCTAACAGAGCATGAGAAAGGTATTAGCAATTTAATGGTAGCTCATATCCTGGCCTCCAGGCAATTTTCTTGCAATCCAGCCTCCACTCTGATGTCAGAGTGATTCACTTGTGGTATATAGGACTGAACTGAATTGCTACCTGAAGAGGCCGTGAGGATCATTTTATCCATTTCACAGATGAGAAAACGGAGGCCTAGAGATGGAAAATGACTTTATCATGTCAAAGCCCCAGTCAGCCCCAAAACTGAATCTCTGAATCTGAATCTGAATCTCTGGGCTCCTGTTTGAGGCTGTGTCCCTGCCTTGGAAATCTGCTACTTGCTCAGAGTAGCCCATTGCCATCTCCTACTCTAATGTGTCCATTCCTGGTAGCAGAGGTCTTTCTCTTTTCACTAAGGGAGAAGCCCAAATGTCTCTCCTCCAATGTCAATGGTGACAGATGTGTGATGGCCCAGTTCCAGTGACACCTCCAGAGGACCATCAGTTCCCTCATCACATCCCACCTATCCTCTGCTCAGAGGTAGGCCCTGGCCCTGCTCAGACTGGGAGGTGGGACCTCTGTTCTGGGACAGTTGTCCCTAACCTTTTTAATGATTCCATACACATGATCTGTGAGGTCTCTTTGCCAGATATGCATGGTTCTGCCCAAGTTTACAAACATGGCCAGCTCGAAACTTTAATTCTATTTCATTTGCTCCTTTAAGAAAGCAAATGGGATGGGATAAGGATGACATTATTCAAGGAACAACTTTGATGACACTTGGGTTTAGAGAGCAGGGAATCACTGGAAAACTGTAACACAGCACCTCTGAGCCAGGCGATGGCAGGGCCCTTGACCCTGGGGCTGTTTGCAGGCTCTCACCTGCTGGTAACTGAACCCACTTTTGGGCATCCTGGGCACTGCAGGAGCCATGGCCATGCTTTTACATCATGTGTGTCCTTCCCTGCAGTGCCCAAGCCTCCCAGGCAAAATGATTCCAAAAACAATCAGTCCAAGGCTTCCACTTGATCTTACTGCTTCATGTGGTTCTAAACTACAGGTAACATATATAAAATATATATGTATATTATATTAGTATATTAGTGGTGGGGAGCTGGGAGACCCTGGATCCCCACTTCCCACTCTTATTCCCTTTTCACTTCCAGCAAGGCTTTCCTCTGGGCCAGGCTCATCTTGGGCGAGGTGCTGTCAGTGGACAGGCTAACACTGAGTGGCAGCAGAAAGCCAACAGCTCAGGGGACTCAGGACCAGAAAGCCTGGCACCTCACCTCAAGTGTTTAGAAATGTAAAATATAATCCCTTCCCCTTCTCCAGGACCCTTTCAATCATTTGAATACCCACCCCTCTTACTTGGCGGGGGATGGGGAGTGGGGGGTGCTTGGGGAAGGGACCTTTATGTAGAGTGTGAGTTCACTGGGGAAGGGGGTGCAGGGAGGTGTCCATCAGGAAAATCACATTTTTATTGAAGAATAAGAGACTGGGGCTATTCTATTTTGTGGAAATTATTCAGGAAGCTCATTCTCCTGGGCAGAGCAAAAAAAGCAGGAAATACAGCAAAAAAATGATTAGGGGTTCTGAGGATGAACCCTTCTCTCTTGTTTCTGAGGAAGTTGAGGAACTTTTGCCTGTCCTGCTTTGAGGAAGATGTATGTGCTGTATGTGTGTACAAAGCAGTTGACTTAACGCAGCCTTGCCTTTGCCCCCGTCCCCATGCACACACATATTCTCAGTGCACCAAGAGTGTCCCGTGTGTCCTGTGAGCTGCTGTGAGGCCCCATCCTTCCAGGCACTCAGCCCCACACTGTGGTACTTCTCTACCCTGGCTCCTTACACTCTCTTTTCAAAATTACAGCCAGGGTGGTCCTGCAAAAACATAAGCCACATTAAATCAATTCCCTTGCAAGCCCTTTCATCAAAACAAAAACAAATTAAAACCCATTTGTATTCTCTACTGATGGCTGAAATGTCTTGACAGGCTTTGCAGAATCTATCCGTGCTTTGTTCACAGCATTAAATACTATATCAGCTCTTGGGTTTGGGCCTAATTCTCCGATTTCCTCTAAAAGACCAAAAAAATCCTGAAAATGAGGGAACAGCAGAAATAGGCTAAGAATTCTTTGAGGTTATTAATTTTTATCTCCCACTAGCTAAATTGGGCCTGAGGTTCTCCTGAGAAGTACAGAGCAGTGATTTCAGCAGAGCCCTGCCAGGGTTAAGTCCAAGAGATCCATCTAAGGTTGGCACAAGAGAGCGATTGGAAGAAAACCAAAAAAGCCCATGCAAGTCAACTGGAAGTAAATGAGGCTTGGATAAGCTTCATTACCCAGCAAGCTTTTCCCCCCACCCAATGTCTTCCCTTTAGGGGGCACTCTGCCAGCCACGTTCCTGGAGCTGCATGCTGTGAAATCTGAGTGGAATAATGGGAGGTAATATTGATGATGGTTAATAATTCTGAAGCACTTACTTTGTGCCATACACTATTCTTCTAAACCCTTTCTACTCATCCATTCATTTACTCATTCATTCAACAAATACTTATTGGGCATTTAATACATATATAAATAAACAAACAAAAGAGAAGAATAAATCCCTGCCCTCCAGAGCTTACATTCTGGAACAAGGAGAGAAAGCATATATCATGACTATAAGGAACAGGTGAATTGCATTGTATAGTAGAAGGTGATAGACTAAGGAGAGGAAAGGGAGTATTTGAAAGTGGGGATGACTTGTATATAGTTGGTCCAGGTAAGGTCTTACTGAGGAAGTGATGTCTGACTGGGGAAGGATGTGGTAAGGAAGGTAACTATGTGGTTATCCAGGGCACCAATGTTTCAGGTAGAGGGGACAGCCAGTGCAAAGAGTCTGCAGTGAGAATAACCTGGATCCTCTAGGACCAAGAAGGAGCCCTGTGGCTGGAATTGGAGGCCACAGAGGAAGGAGTTGATAAGGTCAGAGATGTAAGGGTTGGCATATGCCATGGAAGTCTTAGGGGGCTGTAAGGGCCTGGCTTTCTCTCTAACCAGCTGGGAGGCACTTGAGGATTTGACCAACCATGACTGATGTTCTACAGAATTTCTCGGACTGCTGTGTTGAGAATCGAGTGTAGGTGCAAGGAAGACACAGGGAGACTGGTCAGGTGTCTACTGCAATAATCTTGGTGAGAGATGATGATAGATCAGGAGAAGGGGTGAGAAAGGCTTAAATTCCAGATATATTTTAAATGTAGAGTCAATAGGGTTTCTTGGACCCGTGGAATTAAAAATGAATACCAAGGTTTGGGCCTGAGCACCTGGAAGAATGGAGGTTCCCTTAGCTGAGATGGAGAATGCTGGTGAGCAAGCTTTTGGAGGAAGAACTGGAGTTCAGTTTGGGACATGTGGTATTTACTGGATTAGGCAGTTGGATATGTGAGCCTGGACTTCAGGGGAGAAGGCCAGCTGGAGGTATAAATGTAGGGATTGTTGGCACATAGGTGGTAATTAAAACCTTGAGCTTGGATAAGCTTACCCAGGGAATGTGCATAGACAGAGGGTGGACTGAGGACAGGGCCCTGCGGTCTCTCACATCCCGGGTCTGAGAGAAGATGAGGACCTCCCCAAGAAGAATGAGAAGGAACAGTCAGACAGGAAGGACAAAGCCAGGAGCGTGTCGTCTCAGAAGCCAAGGGAAGGGACTGTGTCAAGGAGGCAGCAAGGATCCGCCGTGTCAAATGTCACTGGTGGCTCGGATAGGAACAAGGTCGAGAATTGGCATGTGGATTTATTTTGTCAAGGTCATTTATGGCCTTGACAACAACCTCTTTAGGTGAAGGAAAGGGGATGCAAGCCTAGTTCCAGGGTGTTTAAGAGAAAGTAGGAGAGGAGTTGGACATAATAAGCACATCAACATGGGAATAAGCGAGGTGGGAGGGGTAGCGGAATGAAGGCTATTGGAGAAAAGAGGAGTACTGTTGGAACAATGTCTTTGGGTAGCCTAAATGGGGTAAGAATCCAGTCACTTTAGGTCACTGGAGGGCTGGCTTTTGTCTTAATTTTCTAGGGCTGCCATAACAAAGCACCACAAACTGGATGACTTAAACAATGGAAATTTACTGCCTCACAGTCTCGGAGGCTAGAAATCCAAGGTCAAGGTGTTGGCAGGGTTGGTTGTCTCTGAGGTCTGTGAAGGAGAATCTGTTCCCAACCTAGTGGTTTGCTGGAAATCTTTGTCATTTCTTGGCTTCCAGGCACATCACCTTGTGCTTGCCTTCTTGTTCATATGGTGCTCTTCCTGTGTGCATGGCCGTGAACAAATTTTTCCTTTGTATAAGGACACTAGTTGTATTGAATTGGGGGCTCACTCTACTTCAGTATGACCTCATCTCAACTAATTACATTCACAACGGCCCTATTTCTAAATCAGGGCACATCCTGAGGTGCAAATCTTTAGATTTGAAGCCCAGGTTGCTCTTAACTGGCTGTTGGGTTTATCTCTTTACTATTCTAAGCCTCATTTCCTTAAGACTTCAACATATACATTTTTAGAGGGTGTAATTCAACACATAATCCCTTTAGACAGGGGATGGACAATGTATCTTTAGTAAGAGGAGAGAAAGTAGAGTACTTGTTTGAAAATGCTGGCAGGTTTATAGATACATCTGTGAAAGTCTGTGAACACGCTTTTCTGACTGCTTCAATTTTTTCAGAGATGGGGAAAGCACAGTCATTAGCTGAGAGTGCTGGCAAAGGCAGATTGAGGAGAGGGGGTGTTGTGACATTGTTTCCAGCAGGATGAGAGTGAGTGGTCTAAGGAAATACAGCCTGACAGTTGGGCAGATTTACCGGCACACCTGTGGTCCTCAGTTCTGTATCTGAAGCAGGGAAGTCGGTATGGTGTTGAATTTTCTCCACTCAGCTGCATGGGGGCAGCAGGGTTTGTGGGGGAGGGCTGTGATTTACTAGGGCTGGGGTTTTCCACTGGGAGGAGGAAGGGGAGAAGGGACTTGAGAGTAAACTCAAGGAAGTTGTACTGATAGACTATGGAAGTAAAAGTGGGTAAGAGGGAAGAGAGAACCCTATGTGGAAAGACTCTGATTAATCCAATTTTATAGATGAGGGGATGATGGCTAGAGAAGTGAAGTGCTTTTTTGGGGTTCAATTAGTGGCAGAATCAGGATCCAAATCCAGCTAAGCGACTCAGAGCCCATGTTCCTAGAGGCAAGACCAGAAAGGTGGGAGGAAGGAGGCAGGACAGAGGAGGCATCAGATTAGTTTGGGGACTGTTCTTTCCACTGACTCAGCTCATAACCATTCATAACCATAATAAGCAAGGCATTCCTGATTCTTGTAACTCGACATCTATGATTCCTGTGATTTCCTTCTTTTGGAGAAGGATCTTTTCTCCTTTATCTTGACAGATACTCTCTTTTATTGAAAATAGATAACTGCTTCCCTACTAACCTCCCATCCTTACTTCCTTTCTTACCTTAAATATATATAGTGACTTATTTCACTCAGCATAATACCCTCCAGTTCCATCCACGTCGAAGCAAATGGTGGGTATTTGTCGTTTCTAATGGCTGAGTAATATTCCATTGTAAGTCAATTGGAGAAGGACAAACATTATATGGTCTCATTCATTTGGGGAATATAAAAAATAGTGACAGGGAAAAAAGGGGAAAGGAGAAAAATGAGTGGGAAATATCAGAAAGGGAGACAGAACATGAGAGACTCCTAACTCTGGGAAATGAATAAGGGGTAGTGGAAGGGGA
Source organism: Canis lupus baileyi (assembly GCF_048164855.1). NCBI lineage: Eukaryota > Metazoa > Chordata > Mammalia > Carnivora > Canidae > Canis > Canis lupus. Next base: position 21,368,575 of record NC_132868.1, read on the forward strand.
GGTGGGCAGGGGGTGAGGGTGACTGGGTGACGGGCACTGAGGGCGGCACTTGATGGGATGAGCACTGGGTGTTATTCTGTATGTTGGCAAATTGAACACCAATAAAAAATAAATTTATTAAAAAAAATATAGTGTTTTAATTGTTCCCCAGATATTTTATATTCATTTTCACAGTTTGTCCATGGCCATCCTACTATGGCAGTTATTGTTATTCCTATTTTCAAGATAAGGAAATGAGGCTTAGAATAGTAAAGAGATAAACCCAATAGTCATTTAAGAGCAATGTGGGCTTCAAATCTAAACCTTTAATTTTAAAAAGTATTTATTTATTTACTTTATTAAAGCAGGCCCCATGCACAGTGTGGGGCCCAATACAGGGCTTGAATTCAGAGCCTGGAGAGCCAGACTCTTGAGCTGAGATCAAGAGTCAGATACTTAACAGACTGAGGCACCCAGGTTCTCCTATGAATCTTTAATTTTATATTCAATTCTCTTTCTATCTCCTAAGATACTTTCTCTAGAAATTGCTTTTTGCTGATTTTGAAGTAGGGTGAATTAGAGAACAGGTGTGTTGCTGACAATGGAGAAGTTCAGGAGCCAAGATTAGCACTCTTCTGGGATTCTGTAGAGTACATTCAAGCAATAATCATGGTTAGACTAAATGACCACTGGCTCGCCTTCCATCCTTGACTCTGGGGTAAATCAGAGAATAAATATCTATGTTACTGTAAGAAGACAGGCTGTTTGGGCAGCCTGGGTGGTTCAGCGGTTTAGCGCCGCCTGCAGCTCAGGGCGTGATCCTGGAGTCCTGGGATCGAGTCCCAAGTCAGGCTCCCTGCATGAAGCCTGCTTCTCCCTCTGCCTCTCTCTCTCTGTGTCTCTCATTAATAAATAAAATCTTTTTTTTTTTTTAAAGAAGACAGGCTGTTTAAATGGTTTAATTATGAAGTACAACTATTGTTTACATCATTTGTAGTATGGTAGGTGAAGCTGTCTTATTTGTTCTTGGGGCATTCTTTCTGTATCAACAAAAAATGTTTATGAAATATTTGGTAAAGATCCTCAGTAAAGTTTATTCATTCAAATATTCAGTCATCTGTTCATCAAATGTTTATAGAGCCCTTGCTATGCACCTGGAATTATGCTAGGTTTTGGATCCTTGCCTTAGGAGGTTTGTAATCCAGCAGGTAATACAGACTTGTAAACAAACAAATACTCTATCAGTGCAGTGGGGTGAAAGGTACTAACTGCTAAGGAGCATGAGCTGGGCTTCACTGTCTGAGGAAGGGAAGGAGGGCTTCAAGTTGGAGGTGACTGCAGCTTCTAGAGGAGTTCTCTAGACCATGCAGGGGAATGATTGCACAACTCCCACAGCTCCCTCCATTGCCCTCCGTGAGACTGGTCCTAGCATGGAGTCCACACCTGTAATGACAGGACACCTGCCACACTAATACTTTCAGACCAGCAAAGAGCAGAATGATTTCTTCAGCTCTGAACAGCCATGGAATTCAAGAGATAGACATTGCTGTGACCAACATGATTATGGGCAGAAATGTGGACATAAGCAGGCAGCACTGAGGGCTCAGCTGAGCTTCCTGAAAAACACAGTAACTCCACCTAGGCTTGTGGCCAATCTTGTGTTCCTCTAACCAAAGAGACAAAAACCAAAGTCTTCCTGTTTCAAAGGGAAGTGCAGAAGACTGGTGTGGAAGAGACCGGGCCCGTGACCTGCTGACCTACCACTTCTCTCTGGACCATGCTTCATAAATTACAGAGCTGGTATTGCTAATTGTAATTGGTTTATGAGTCAATTCTTTTCTTTATATCATTTTACATTTTCTGTATTTTCCTTATTTTCTACAATGAGAATGTCTTAACCAACTTTAAAATGTTAATATATTCATTAACCTTAAAAAAAGTGAAAATGAAGGAATTGAAGTAAATGGCTTCTGAGACTCATTCAAATTCAAAATATGATTTTCAAGAAAGACTAGAGACAGAGAAAATAAGCAGAAAGTTATGGTTTTTGCTGACAGTAATATTCTGTTAACAATACTTTTTCATAGTAGCGCTCATTTGAGTGCCAAGTCTTGTGTAAAACACTTTAAATACATCTTTACTATGTCCTAGATATTTGTGTATATAGAGATACAGCATATATCTATGTAAATGTCTACGTGAATGTCTCTATATAGACAGTACAGATACAGATCTATAGATAGATACTGGGTATATCCCCAGAATAAGGAAAAGCAAAATAGTGAAGTGCTTAAGGTCCTTTTGACTGTGAATTAAGTTCTGTTAATATAAGTTCTGTCTCATCTGTCTCTGAGCTGAGTGTTAATAAAATTCAGAGAGGCATATTTACTCTTCATATGAGCATCAGCAATATAATTCTCCAGGTCTAGATGGTCTCAAGACCCACTGCTAGTGTTGTCTGTCTTCACCTTCTCCTTTCACTGAGTCAAGCGGCAAGCTGCATGGGGGAGTACCCTTAGCGTAGGCAGTGCCTCTGCATGCTAGGGCTGCAAGGCAGGGCCCCTGTGACATCCAGGAGTGGCTGGCAGCCCCAACACCCAGAAGTCTGGCCACATGCATGGCTCATTGCCTAGAGCACATCCCACCCTCCCATCACCCATCACAGGGCTAGATTAGATTTTGTTAAGGAAGAAGCACTCAGGTGGCCTTAAAAACAATCTCTAATAGAAACTGAGCATGTTACCAAGAATTGCTGAAGATTTAAGGAAAACAAACACTGTATAAGAAAGGAACAAAACTCAACAAACAGAAAAATTAGCACCCTGGGAAAGAGAAAACAGAACAAATAAAAATGGGGAAATGTAATTAATACTTACACTTAAGAAACAAGAATGGAATCTTCTGGAGAAGTTCCGTTAGAGAACTTAGAAGTGAAAAAAAAAAGCTTTTTGAAGAAAAAGTCAATAAATGAAGTAGCAGAGCATGTTTCTCTTAGCATCAGTGAAGAGCACATGAGTTTGTGGTGAGCAGTCCCTGAGCAATCCCACAGAAGGATCAAGGGATAAAACATCCAGAGAAAGTTCAGATTACTTGGAGGAAAGAATCTGAGGTCCAAAATATCTCTGTGATAAAAGTTCAAGATGGAAGGGGTAGACCAAATGACCAAGAGAAAATCAGAAATTTCATAGAAAATATCCCAGTGCCGGAGAAAGATACACATTTAGATTGAAAGGACATGCCAGGCTTCTGAAGAGAGTGAAAAAAAAAAAAAAATCAACCCTAGACACATCTTAGTGAAATTTTGGAAAGTGAAAGGGAAAAAGAGCCAAACAATCTAATAGCTTTCAGAAAGAAAACAGATGATCTACAAAGAAAAAAGAATCAGATCAACAACAAGCTTCCGGTTGTCAATAATGACTGCAAGAGATAATGGAATAATATCTTAGGAAAGAAAATGATTTTGAGCCTGGGATTCTATATTGACCTGGATGATCATTAAAATGTAAGGTCAAAATTAAAGCATTATAGACATACAAATCTGTACAGCAACTCTCACTTTAAGAATTTCTGAAAGCTCTAGTCCAGCAAAAGGAAAAAAGAACACAAGAGAACTATTGCAGGGAGGAACATTCTCGAGTAAAGAAACAGAGACAATTTAAAAATAAATCTTAGTAATTGTTGACTATTAAGAAAATTAACATTATACTAGAACTCAAATCCAAAATGGTCCCTATGTATAATGTGGGGGAAGAGGAGGTTAACATTTTTGTTATAAACAGGGGGAAATACAGATACAGTTCAATTTTAAATTATAGAAAAATTGATTTTTAAAAATATTTTATTTATTTATTCATGAGAGACACACAGAGAGAGGCAGAGACACAGGCAGAGGGAGAAGCAGGCTCCATGCAGGGAGCCCGACGTGGGACTCGATCCCAGGACTCCAGGATCACACCCTGGGCCGAAGGCAGGTGCTAAACCACTGAACCACCTAGGTGTCCCTAGAAAAATAGATTTATTGTATTATTTGGACTGCAGCATTAAGTGTGAGTTGCTTTCAGAGTTTTAAAGGAAAGCCAACGAGTTATACATAAAAGAAAAAAAATACTCTGCCATCGAAATGGAAATAGTCTTAGCTAACACCTCAATCACTGAGTATAATTTCTCTCTAACACCTACTGGTTGTCTGTTTAACTAAAAACAAAAAACAACAAAAAACAAAACAAAAAACAAAAAACAAACAAACAAAAAACCCCCTGTTTAACTAAGAGTAAGAATGGAGCTGTGACTCTCAAACTTTGGTGCATATTAGGATCAGCTGGGTAGTGTTTATGACTCAATAGCAGGTTCCACTCCATATTAATAAGGTCAGAATCTCTGGGGCGGGACTTAGGCACCAATAGTTTTTAAAACCCCCCAGGTGATCGAGTGCCTGGGTGGCTCAGTTGGTAAGCATCTGCCTTTAGTTCAGGTCAGGATCCCAGGGTCCTGTGATGGAGCTCCACGTTGGGCTCCCTGTGCAAGTGGGGCGTCTGCTTCTCCTCTCTCTGCTGCTCCCTTCCCCTGGCTCATGTGTGCTCTCTCTCACTCTACATACTCTCTCTTAAATAAATAAAATATTTTTTAAAATATTAAACTTCCCAGCTGATTTCAGCGTGAGTTTCCTGAAAGGAACCGGTCCCATTTCATGTGGGATTAGGCGGCAGAGTGATGGTGGAGAGGTCCTCGCACCCTCTGATAATTCATCTTGTCCATCTCCGTGTTGTAGGAGTTGATATGGATGAGCTTTATGGGTTCTTTCAGAGCTAAGAAACCCTGATTCTAAAGGCCAGAAAGAAAAGTACGCATTTACTTCCTTTTAAAACGTGTCACAGGGGACCCATATGAATATAGACCTCACCCCTTTCTGGTCGTCAGAGCTGGCACCTACGTTGTTGCTCTCTCTGCCTTATTGTTAGCCAAATCTCACCCTTTCTCATTAGGAGTTTGTTAGGTGGCGGCCTATAGCCACAGGGCAAAAAGCCTATGAAGGTCTTCTTGACCTGTAATAATGGTTAGCACCCTTGCTGAGCACTGCTACTGGTCCCAATGCCAGGCCTTGCCAAGCCTAAAATATCCTCTCCTCTCCTCCTCAGTATGTACTATTCAGGGCATACCCAGCCTAGCTAAGAAGATATTGCTTCTTTCTCTCAACTCACTGTCTTGGCTCCTAGGTAGACGTCCACTTTCTATTTGCCATTTCTTTTTAACATCCTCCAAATGCTTGATTGTAAGTCCAATATTATGAAGAGACATTTAAGCCTGCAGTCTTTGATTTTTGTTTGTTTTGTTTTTTTTTTTTAAAGAAATAATCTCTGTGCCCAATATGGGGCTTTAACGCATGATTTAAAGCTGCATGTTCTATTGACTGAGCCAGGCAGGCACCCCAAGCCTGCAGTCTTTGAGTGCATTCCCATCATAACCCATCAGAGCGTATGGTAGTCTTCTGGACATTTTTTTCCTCTTGGACATGGGGAAAGCCAAATGCCTTTGCTTAACATCCATACACTCATCAATCTAGCACTCATCAACCTCATGAAACACCACTCTCTCGGGACACCTGGGTGGCTCAGTGGTTGAGTGTCTGCCTTCATCTCAGGGCATGATCTCAAGGTCCATTCTGCATTGGGCTCCCTGTGGGGAGCCTGCTTCTTCCTCTGCCTATGTCCCTACCTCTCTCTATATTTGTCTCTCATGAATAAATAAATAAAATCTTTAAAACCCACTATTCGCTTTGACGTGGAGGGACCTGGAGGGTATTGTGCTTAGTGAAATAAGTCAATCGGAAAAGGACAAACGTTATATGGTCTCATTCATTTGGGGAATATAAAAATTAGTGAAAGGGAATAGAAGGAAAGGAGAGAAAATGAGTGAAAATATCAGTGAGAGTGACAGCACATGAGAGACACCTAACTCTGGGAAATGAAGGGAGAGCAGAAGGGGAAGTGGGCAGAGGGAAGTGGGTGATGGACATTGAGGGGGGCACTTGGCGGGATGAGCACTGGGTGTTATGCTATATGTTGGCAAGTTTAACTCCAATAAAAAAAAGAAGAAATTATTCTTAAAACAAAACAAAACAAAACACCACTTTTTTCTATCTTCTGGTTAAATTCACTTTCCAGTCATGTCTCAAAAGCTCCATGCCTTCAGTGCTAGGAGAGCATGCTGTAAATGCAGGGTGTCCACTAACCTTCTCTGTGAAACACTCTTGGATGCTGCAGTCAGAACTGAGTACACCTGCCTCTGTGCCCCCATACCACTGTTTTCCTCTCTTTATGATGGAAGTCATCACTGCGTATTTTAATTACTTTTCTCATGTGCCAGTTTCTCTTGGTAGACCACAAGGAACTAGAAAACACTACTGTTCTCTACCTTCACCCATGACAACCACAGTGCCTAAAGTGTAATAAATATTTATCAGATGAATGAATGAATCCAGTGAATGAAAATGATTCAAGACCCTAACAGACCTGGCAAAACAAGGATCTGGAACTTGGTCAAAGCAGGATTCACATGAGCATTTGTTGAAATGCTCATTCCCAGGCTTCAGTCCTTAAAGCTTTTGGTTTGAACCAAGATAAGATTTGGCAATCTGTATTTTCAAATGCCTCCATGAATGAGTCTGAGTCGTCAGATCTGGGGATTTGCCGTAGTCTTGGGGATTTTCCTTGGCAAATGATGTGCTTTTGCCATTTTCCCAGTGCACACAGTCCAGAGCAATAGGGCTGGTTGTGGGTCTGTTTGGCCTCTCACTTTCCAGGAGGGCCCAAGAGGCCAGCTGCTTCTCCACCTTGTTCACCCCAAATAAAGAAGTCTTTACAAATTAAAACTTCCTATGGGCTATGCCCTGAACAAGGCAGACCTGTGTCCATGCAGATGAGCACGGTCATGAATCCTACCCTGACAACAGATTTGCATTTTGGCTGACTTCTAATCCAAGAGGATCTGAGGAAAATAGAGCAACATTTTGCTATCAGGGTCCTGCCATCCTTTTACTTTCTAATGTGATTGACAGCCCGGGTGTGAGCAGTCTGCTTTTCAGCCTCCATCCTCCTCTAAATGAATATTGATGCTGTGTTTACCTTTAATTAATATTCATTGCGATAAAGGAATTACACTCATTCACTTTTAATTATATCCTTCTTGCATAAACAGGCTTTTAATAACAGATTTTCCAGGGTGGAAAAAACAAGCTGTCTGCCCCCAGCCTTGCCTGGTGCCAAGAAAGCCGCCTCTGTGATTGATAAAGGGGATTTCAATTTGTAACTTGGTGCAGTGGGAGGAGCTGTGGGTGGAAAGTTAGCTCCTCAAAGTTCTAGCTCCAGCTTTGCTACTGTGGGTTCTTGGGCTAATTCCTTCTCCCCTTGTGCTTCCCCTTCATATCTGAAATTGGTTGGACCAGATCAATTGTTCTCATCTATGGCTACATATTGGGATCACCTGGGAGAATTACTGCACAATGCCAACGCCTAGACTGTACTCCAGATGAATTAAAACAAAGTCTCCATGGGCTGGCCCAGCTGGTGCCGGTATTCTTTTAGAAAATTCTCAGATGGAATTCTTTTGATGTTGATAACTGCTGCTGTGGAACCATTCTCACCAGACTTCTAGTTGCTTGTGGCTCCCGCACAGAGTCCAGAACAAAGCTCAGCAGTGCCCTGGTGCTCGCTTGCACTGAGGGGCTCATATCTTGGGATTGGCTTAGCGGTGCTCCCTAAGAGCAGAGAGGAGGGAATAATATTCACCAGGCACATCTAACAGCTCACCATTCTGTCATCAGACACGTCTCATGTCTACTATGTGCTTGGCATGGGGGATTTACTGTTGGTAAGCAAGGCAGTTTCTTCCCTTATGGACCTTATGATTTAGTAGGGGAGAGAGACTTTAAGCTGATAATTAATGATTAATTAGATGTGTTTAAGCAATCGAGGAAAAGTACAAGTTATCAGAGCACATAACAGTGATGCTGAGGAATGTTGATTAAAGGAAACCTGCTTTATGAAGGAATGTCCAAGATCTGAGGCCTGAGGACATGAACAAGTAGGACTTAGTTCACTTAATAGGTGGGGAGAAGCACTTAAGTCAGAGACGATGCTCCTACAAGGCAGATGTTGGCATTCCTGTTTTACGGATAAGCCTACCAAGGCCCAACGCTTTTCCTGTGGTCAAATCAACCACTCTGGTCCTAACCTTTTCATTAAGAGGGGTATTGGAAACCACTGAAATCACATGGTTGGGTAGAACTGGTCAAGATGAACTTGGCAGCAGTTGGACAGAGAGTAGGAATCAGGTTGGAGTGGGATAGGAATGAAGCCATAGGCCTAAGGTGGGCTGCAGGCAGAAAACGACCCCTGCCAGGTTGTGTGGCAGGTGGTGTGTAGTCCTGGGAAGGAAGCCACATCACAGTGTTTATACCAATCTTGGGTGGAGTAGCATTCTCCGTGAGGCAGACAGGGATGTGTGGCATGATGAAATGAGAGGTCTGACAGCCGGGGGTATTTGGATGATGCCAGTAATAGGTCCCCTCCCCTTAGCCTGGAGTTCAGGAATGGGGTCCCAGACTCTGAGAAAAGCAAGGCAGTGCCCTGCCAGTCAGGGCTGGACAAGCCCAGGAACGCAGCTTTCTTAGGGAACAAGGTAACATCACATCTGGACAGTCAGTCAGGGCTCAGAGGGGAGAGTAAAACAGGAGATCAAAGCCAGTGTAGGACCACAGCGCTTGATGCTGGGGTCCAGAGGTTTGGCCTGAGGACAGGATTGGTGTTGGAGCCTATGGGAGGCTTACCTGAGGATGGGAAACAAGTAGTTACAGGTGTGGAGGGAACAGGCTTGCAGAGGTGGGAAGCAGGGGGGCTTGACTGTCCATTCCAATGGTCCTCAGTGGTTATGAGATTCTCATATCCCCTGAGAATTTACTCCACTATGTCTGGGGTAGAGTGTGGAAACCTGCATTTTTAAAAAGTTCCATAGGCAACTCTGGTGTTCATTTCTGGTTAAGAATCACTGCTTTAGATCAATCCCTTCAGTTTTTCAGATGAAGAAACTAAGGCCTAGATAGAAGAAGTGACTTGCCCAAGGTCATACAACATACTAGCAGAAATAGGACCATGTATCTTAAACCATGCTTTCTTTATCCCCAGTCCCATGAATCTTAATTCAGGTGAGCATTTAACATCACCAGCAGTCACAACAGCTCCTTTCATGCGTACTCCTAAACCTCTGATCTCATCTGATGTTCACTGTCAGGGATTATTTATGCCCCAGATTACAGATAAGCAAACAGAGGCTGTGTGACATGAAAATTTGCTTGCTCATGGCCATAGGGAAGGGCTGGGACAAGAACATATTCTTTCTGAGTCCTAAGATCTTTCTCCTGCTTCAGATTATGAAAGTCGACTTTTCTCCCATGAGGCAAGACCTGACCCTTCTCAACCTGGACAGTCTAATGGGCTCCAATCCATTTCCTGTACACGTTGCCAACAAGCCCCTAATGGAGTGACGCAATAAGGTTAAAGGGGAGCCTGGTAATTAGTGGCCTAGAGGCATAAGTGACATTTGGACAACTGGACAGCTGGCTACAGTGCATTTGGCACCCCAAGGGTTCCAGCAACCGGAACTAAAGTGCCAAGTACATCAAACTCAAGTGTCACCAAGGTCTGAGCTCAGCTGCTCCCTTAGCATTTGCAAAATGTCCTGCCCACAAGTCTGTCCCTCGCATCCTCCCTTGGCCATTTTCAGGCGCAGATGAGCTGAGGTTACATGCAGCTGATCCCAGACCTGCTGGTTAATTATCTTGGCCTGTAATTAGTATTTCTTATTCCTCACTCCTTGCCAACTTCCGCAGTTAATGTATCATTTCTCTCTCTGCAGATTCTCCTTTGGGTGGGCTCCAAGGCCATGACATGAACATTTCCGGTAGTGGCAGCTTTTTGGAGATGCTCTGTCTGCTGACTCTGCCATCACCCCTGGCATCTTCCCTGGTCTCTTTCTCTTCCTCACAGTCTCTACCACTCACCAGCTCTTCTGGGTCCCTCCTGAACATTTCTAGTCCATGTCTTTGTCTCCCCATCTTCATGTACTCTGATTTGCTCTGGCCCCATAATCTCTCATTTGCACTCCTGCAGCATGCTCTTAATAGGCTTCCTGTCTGGTCCTGCAAATATTTCTCGTATCATGTAGGCAGAATAATCTTTCTAAATCATCCATCAGGCTGCGTTACTCTCCTAGCTAAAGCATAATATTTTAGTTTGGCATATAATGCCCTGTGCAATATGGTCTGCCTATTTTTCAATTCCCTCACTCACATGGCTTTTATGCCTCACTAATTTAGAACTGCTGTAATTCTTTCTCTCCTCCATTCCCTGCACATCTCACCACATTCATACATATGTGCACATGCACACACATGCGGGGGCCATCCACCCATGTTGCTTCATTACCAGGAGGACATAAGATGGGGTAGGGAGGGGGTCTGATGGACGTGGGTGCATCCTAAGAACCATCACAAGAAAAGGAAAAGAGACTCATTCTATGTGGCTTTGGGAGATGGGATTAGAAGCTGAAAGTTCATTTTATTTTATTATTTTTTTATTGGAGTTCGATTTGCCAACATATAGCATATCACCCAATGCTCATCCTGTCAAGTGCCTGTCACCCAGTCACCTCAACCCCCTCCCCGCCTCCCTTTCCACTAACCCTTGTTCATTTCCCTGGGTTAGGAGTCTCTCATGTTCAGTCACCCTCACTGATATTTTCACTCATTTTCTCTCCTTTCCCCTTTATTCCCTTTCACTATTTTTTATATTCCCCAAATGAATGAGACCATATAATGTATATATACAGATGTACATATATATACATATATATATATAAAATCTTTGTCCTTCTCCGATTGACTTATTTCACTCATAATACCCTCCAGTTCCAACCACGTCGAAGCAAATGGTTGGTATTCATCGTTTCTTTTTTTTTAATTTATTTTTTACTGGTGTTCAATTTACCAACATACAGAATAAACCCCAGTGCCCGTCACCCATTCACCCCCACCCCCCGCCCTCCTCCCCTTCCACCACCCCTAGTTCGTTTCCCAGAGTTAGGAGTCTTTATGTTCTGTCTCCCTTTCTGATATTTCCCACACATTTCTTCTCCCTTGACTTCTATTCCCTTTCACTATTATTTATATTCCCCAAATGAATGAGACCATATAATGTTTGTCCTTCTCCGATTGACTTACTTCACTCAGCATAATACCCTCCAGTTCCATCCACGTTGAAGCAAATGGTGGGTATTTGTCATTTCTAATGGCTGAGGAATATTCCATTGTATACATAGACCACAGCTTCTTTATCCATTCATCCTTCGATGGACACCGAGGCTCCTTTCACAGTTTGGCTATTGTGGACATTGCTGCTAGAAACATTGGGGTGCAGGTGTCCCGGCGCTTCACTGCATCTGTATCTTTGGGGTAAATCCCAAAGAGGGTAGCTCTATTTTTAACTCTTTGAGGAACCTCCACACAGTTTTCCAGAGTGGCTGCACCAGTTCACATTCCCACCAACAGTGCAAGAGGGTTCCCTTTTCTCCACATCCTCTCCAACATTTGTGGTTTCCTGCCTTGTTAATTTTCCCCATTCTCACTGGTGTGAGGTGGTATCTCATTGTGGTTTTGATTTGTATTTCCCTGATGGCAAGTGATGCGGAGCATTTTCTCATGTGCATGTTGGCCATGTCTATGTCTTCCTCTGTGAGATTTCTCTTCATGTCTTTTGCCCATTTCATGATTGGATTGTTTGTTTCTTTGGTGTTGAGTTTAATAAGTTCTTTACAGATCTTGGAAACTAGCCCTTTGCAAATATCTTCTCCCATTCTGTAGGTTGTCTTTTAGTTTTGTTGACTGTATCCTTTGCTGTGCAAAAGCTTCTTATCTTAATGAAGTCTCAATAGTTCATTTTTGCTTTTGTTTCTTTTGCCTTCCTGGATGTATCTTGCAAGAAGTTACTGTGGCCGAGTTCAAAAAGGGTGTTGCCTGTGTTCTCCTCTAGGATTTTGATGGAATCTTGTCTCACATTTAGATCTTTCATCCATTTTGAGTTTATCTTTGTGTATGGTGAAAGAGAGTGGTCTAGTTTCATTCTTCTGCATGTGGATGTCCAATTTTCCCAGCACCATTTATTGAAGAGACTGTCTTTCTTCCAATGGATAGTCTTTCCTCCTTTATCGAATATTAGTTGACCATAAAGTTCAGGGTCCACTTCTGTATTCTCTATTCTGTTCCATTGATCTATGTGTCTGTTTTTGTGCCAGTACCACACTGTCTTGATGACCACAGCTTTGTAGTACAACCTGAAATCTGGCATTGTGATGCCCCCAGATATGGTTTTCTTTTTTAAAATTCCCCTGGCTATTCGGGGTCTTTTCTGATTCCACACAAATCTTAAAATAATTTGTTCTCTCTGTATTCATCGTTTCTAATGGCTGAGTAATATTCCACTGTATACATAGACCACATCTTCTTTATCCATTCATCTGTCGGTGGACACCGAGGCTCCTTCCACAGTTTGGCTATTGTGGACATTGCTGCTAGAAACATCGGGGTGCAGGTGTCCCAGCATTTCACTGTATCTGTGTCTTTGGGGTAAATCCCCAGCAGTGCAATTGCTGGGTCGTAGGGCAGGTCTATTTTTAACTCTTTGAGGAACCTCCACACAGTTTTCCAGAGTGGCTGTACCAGTTCACATTCTCACCAACAGTGCAAGAGGGTTCCCCTTTCTCCACACCCTCTCCAACATTTGCTGTTTCCTGTCTTGTTAATTTTCCCCATTCTCAGTGGTGTGAGGTGGTATCTCATTGTGGTTTTGATTTGTATTTCCCTGATGGCAAGTGATGCAGAGCATTTTCTCATGTGCTTGTTGGCCATATCTATGTCTTCCTCTGTGAGATTTCTGTTCATGTCTTTTGTCCATTTCATGATTGGATTGTTTATTTCTTTGCTGTTGAGTTTAATAAGCTCTTTATAGATCTTGGCTACTAGCACTTTATCTGATAGGTCATTTGCAAATATCTTCTCCCATTCTGTAGGTTGTCTTTTAGTTTTGTTGACTCTTTCTTTTGCTGTGCCAAAGCTTTTTAATCTTGATTAAATCCCAATAATTCATTTTTGCTTTTGTTTCCCTTGCCTTCCCAGATGTATCTTGCAAGAAGTTGCTGTGGCCGAGTTCAAAAAGGGTGTTGCCTGTGTTCTCCTCTAGGATTTTGATGGATTCTTGTCTCACATTTAGATCTGAAAGAAAGTTCATTTTAATGTGCAGAATAATTATCCAACAGTTGATATTGTTTGAACACAGTATGGGCTCCCTGGGAAATAGTGAGCATGCCATCTGGATGACACAGGTAGAGGTTGTCTGTCTGAGATGCTGCACATACAGTGCAGTTCCTGCTCTGGGCATGGTCTGGGAGTCTTTGGCTCTCAAATGGCCTCATTAGATGGCATTCTAATTCCAAGATTTTGTTAACCTCTGATACAAAATCTACATCAAGTTTTGCTGCTTCCACGAAGACTTTCCTGTTTGGGAAAATCTTTCACCTCTCTGCACATTTGTGTCTGACTTCCTACATGCACACACACATAAGCTCTGCATATATCCCCAAGTGGACAATCTCTACAGTGCAAAAGGAACTTACCCACAGTGCCTCAAATTGCTTTTAATATGTGGTGGAGGCACATCCTACACTTGTGCAGCTATGCAAGCTTGAGGGGGAAGAAGAGCAGGAAAAATCATTTGAGTAATGTGGGGAAGCCACCTGGACTTCCAGTTGATACACAGGGGCTCCATGCTAGGCTGAGAGTGGTGAGAGGTGAGAGTCTTCATTGCCTTACCTCATCTCATTCCCTAAGCGCTGTTTAGGGGCTTAGGGCATCCTCAGTGATATGGCTGCCAACACAAATTACTTCATCTGAGGCATCCCCAGAAAGTAGACGTCAGTTCTAGCCTTGAAAAGGCCAACTGATGGTGTTGGACTCCATGAGAAACATTAAGTTGGGTTCCGTTGTGGGCCTTTCTGAAAGAGTTTGGAGGGAAATTTGGGTATGGTTCGGTTCGATTTTTCCTCAGATGTCAACCTCTATTGAGGACCAAGCAATGGGAAGGCACCAGGACTTGTACTCTCATCCTCCACTGAACCCTGAGGAAGCATGGTGCTGGTCACCCGCATCTCATGAATTAGCTACTGCGTAATTGTTTAGAAAACAAGCTACTTTTGGGGTACTTGGGGGCTGAGTCTGTTAACCAGCTGACTCTTGGTTTCTGCTCAGGTTAAGATCTCAGGGTTGTGGGATGGAGCCCTACCTCGGACTCTGGGCTCAGCACAGAGTCTGCTTATTCCTCCCCCTCATCCTCTCCCAACCCACTTCTAAATAAATAAATAAATAAATAAATAAATAAATAAATAAATATTAAAAAAAGAAAACAAGCTATTTTAGTCTTTCAGGATTGGTGTAGTAGAAAGAATGCTAGTCTGGGGGTTAGTGACTCCAGTTAGTCCTTTACCAGCTTTGTGATTTTAGGTAAACCTCTTCCTCTCGAGGGCTCTATCTCTTTATCTATGTGTTGGGGGTGGGGAAGGGAGAAGGAAATAAATGATTTCCATTCTTCCTTCCAATGTAAATATACTAGAATGCTCTGATTTTTCTATTTCAGAGGACAGTGAACTTCGTCTGCAAAGGGCCTGATATTTTGGGGTCTGCACACCACATGGTCTGTGTAGCACTACTCAGCATCCTCATTATCTTGTGAAAGTGGCAACGAATTAATGAGCTCAGTTTTGTTTCAATAAGATATTATTCACAAAAACACGTGGCAAGCTAAATTTGGTTTGTTGACCCCTGGTTTGTTTACTCTTGTTCTAATCTATTCTGTTTTCCACACAATAGGACTGATGTTCTTCAGTCTGAAGTGAGTGGTGGGATTCTGTCCTATTCCACTAAGCTGACTCACGAAGGGACTTTCTCAAGGCTCCTTCCTTCAACTCTCCCAGAGACAAGAGGTTTCAGCTTATAGTATACTTCCCTTAAATCACCTCAGAGTTCTCTTGAAGTCAGAACCAAGAAACATGTGGTAAAGAAAGAAATGGGAGTTGGCCATTTTCACTCTGTCAAATATGTCTAGGTTTTCAAGACTTCCCAAACCACTATGATGAATGGAAAATTTAGTAAATAACAGAGTTATTGGATCTTTTCAGTAACAAGATCTAGAGAGACTATCTCAAAAGCTAGACACATTTGTCTCCTCAACTTCACATGTAATATCCTCTTAATCTATCATGAATAGCTTTTACATCCTCCTATAACCATCACTGCTATTGTATCAATTTTATAGCTTCTAAGCTGTATGACTTTGAAGGACTTACTCAATCTCGCTGTGCCTTAGTTCTCTCAATCTAATGAAAGAATTTGTTTAAAGAGCTTTGCACAGCACCTGGCACACAGTAAGCACTTGATAAATATCATGTATTAGCTTCTGGACCTGTGAATATTCTCCATACTTACCTGTCTCTAGGCCTTCCTTGTCTTCATCCTCACACATCTATATTCTTCCCATTCCTCAAGACTGTGCTCATATACTGATTGGCCAGGAAATGTTTCCTAATCTTCCTGGTGAGAAATAACCTTCCCATGTCCCACTAACCCCCTCAACTGAGCCTCCTACTTCTACATCTCATGGTTATTCTTGACTTTGTCATAGTTTGTTGGTACTTGTTACCATAAACGTGACCTCACCGGTTCTTTTATGGATTCTCCATGGTACTGAGCCATGTGCCTCAGCACACAAAGGATTCTTTGTTAGTGTTGGTTGAATTAATGAATTAAGTAAATCACAAAAGGCCTCATTAGCCAGATTTGATTTTCCCTTTCATTTTGCATTGTGTACTTGGTTTCATGAGGATGGGGTCTCTTGTCAGTTTCTGGTAGAAATTTAACAAGGCTCATTAGTTTTCAGAATATATTGGATATGACAACTGACAGAGATATGATTCTTGCTTAGGTTTGTTTGAATACGGGTGGATGGTTTCTCTTGATAGCTTGCAGATATGAACTCATCCATTTATACCACATCTAGGTATAGACTGGAGACTTGGAATATGGGCCTAGGAGACAGCAGGAGCAGGTGGGCTTGAAGCCTAAGGCTCAAGAGAAAATTTGTCAGATTTTGCTAATTAAGTCTGGGGTCTCTTTTTCCCTCAGCCTGTCAGGATGATGACAATGGGCTACAGCTAGCTATTTTACTAGAGAATTCCCTTTGTAATATTTTTCCCTGTCATTAGTGAAAGAGAAGTCTGTGTGCATTAGCCACATATTGAGGCCATACTTTACCCCAATTTAGAATATATATTTGCTCCTATTTGACTTCCAATTTATGGAGCTGAGTTTAACTTCAGGGAAATTTTGGTTCCCAAGCCTGTGACACTTCCAAGTGCTGGATGAATCACAGACTTTCAGAAAATTGAAAAGGGACTTGGAGATTAATGATTCTAATGTCCAATGCATCCATCTCCCCAAATATCTCTAAGAGAGGGCTGTGCTATTTGCTCACGAATGTACCCAGTGACAGGGAGTTTTATTGCTATGTGAGACAGTCCATTTCTTTTTTATTATAACTCCAGTTCTTATAGATATTAATAGTAACATCAGATTGTATTTTCATAATGATTTACTTTTAAGAAAGTATCTTCACATTCTTTTTTAGTATATGTGCTGCTGAAGCGAGCACGTATCTTCACATTCTTAATGTTGGATTTTCACAAGATTGTTGGGAAGAGATTTGGGCCCCTTTTATCAGTAATCTTCACCAATGAGAAACACAGGCCTGGCTCACTGTGAGCTGTGAACCTTGTGTGGGCCTCTGACTTCACGCATGAGGTGATTGCCACCATTCCATGAATTCCCTTTTAGAAAATAACAGTTATTTTTACCTTCCAAACTATAAATAGTGGAATATATCTTCTCCAAGTGTAAAGGAGAAAGGAAATACTCTAACTTTATGTTTTGAGCTCAGATATCTGTCTTAGTACTTCTTTGAGATGGCTTAACCAAGTGGCCAGAGTTCAGGGAAGAAAGAAAGCCTGGAAGAAGTCCCATTTGCCTGACTGGCACCTCAGTTACCATGGAGACGATTCAGGCAACCACTTGGGATCTGCCGGCAGCAGGTGATGGCTTGCATCTCAGACAGCCCAGAGCAAAGCCGAGAAGCAACCAGCCTTGCAGTCAGTGTGGTGTTTACAGGCCCAGGACAGGCTCAGTCCTACTGACACGAGTTGTCCTGGGTGGACCAGGCCTGCATAGGGCCGCAGCTCTTTTCCAGTGCTCTCTTTTCCCTCTCATGAACCAGGATAGGTTCATGAACCCAGTGGCCTTCCCCATCCTTAATTCAGGAACCCAGGCCTGTCTACCTATTGCTGTAGACCTACCTGGAGAGGGTCTAACACCTCCAAGGCCCGAACAGCTCAGCCTGAATAGTGTTAACGGAACTTACACTGGCTGATGGTGCTGACAGGTCTAGGCTGCGTTCATAAGACTGAAAATACGTCATCATCATCATCATCATCATCATCATCATCTTAATGCTGAGAATTTGAGAGGATGAGAAGCCTAATGGAATAGCTAGAACATCACATAAAAATAAAACAGGGCCCATTTATGCAGAATGGAGGGAAGAGAGAACAAGAAAGAGAACTCATTGATACAATTTTTCAATGAGATTCAAGATGTTACAAAAGAGAAATAATAAGAAATAACAATAATAATAATAAAAAAGAACCCTCAAAAATTAGGAAAAATAATTTAAAAAACAACTTCTAACGTTGAAATTCTACAGAAGGAATGAAAATGTATGGAAGGCTGAAAACTGGATTATTAATCTAAGAAATATACCTAAAAACATATTACAGAATATGGACCAACAAAAACAAATCAATGAAAAATATTAATGCAAATTAAAGAGAAATGGAGGATGGACTCAGGAAGTATAGTTGACAAAGACAAATGGCTCCAGAAGAGAAAAAGGAAAGAATGGAGAAATAATAATTTTTTTAAAATGTAATTTCTTGGAGCTGAATAAAGAGTACTTTTGGATTAAAAGTCATAGGATTATATACATAACTAATAAAAATAATACAAGGAAACATTTTGTGGTAAAGTTTTAATTTCTAGAAATAGAAGGTACATTTTAAAAGTTTTTGAAAAGAGAGAACAGGTTACTTACAAGGGGGAAAAGAATGATTTTGACATTCACGTTTGTATCTGCAACTTGGGAAACTGGTAGACTTGAGAAATATTTAAAGAATAGCAGTGGCAAAGCAAAAATGGTGATGCCTTTTGTTCTCCAACCAAAGGGCTGCAGGGCTCAAAAGAGTATGCACTGTGAACATCTTATGAAGGACTTGAAGAAATATGCCCTCTAGATTAAAATTTAATCAGGAATAAGAGATCAGATTGGGGGAAATAATACATATAAGAAAAAATACTGAGTTTCACTGAATCCAGCAAATCTCTTTTTTTCCCAAAGATTTTATTTACTTATGAGAGAGAGAGAGAGAGAGAGAGAATAAGCAAGGGGAAGGGCAGAGGGAGAGGAACAAGTAGACTCTCTGCTGAGCAGAGAGCCCAAGGAGGGGCTTGATCCCAGGATCATGACCTGAGCTGAAGGCAGATGCTTAACTGACGAAGCCACCCAGGTGCCCCCGTAAATCTCATTTTTAAGTGTAAATTAAGTTTCTTAAAAGAGAAGAAACAAATATTTTAATAACTCAGAGTAAAAATCACAATCATGTTAACAGGCAGATGGAGGATAGAGTAAGAGAAAGCACACTAATAGTCTCTTCTTGAGGGAATATGAGCACAATCAGGATCTAACTTTTAAAGATTTGTAGTGGAATAGGTTAAAATAAGCAATCCCTGGGAACTTGGCTTTGAATAAATGGAGAAAATAAAAACATAAAGCATTAGGAATGAGAAAAAGCAGAACTAAATGAAAAATCTAAGTGAAATACATAATTCTTCAGGAAAGTTGAAAAACCAAAACTAACTCAAGGCAGGGCTCTCTTGCCCTCCCCACATTGTATGTATGGGCATAGGGGCATTAGTGGGAGAAACCTTTGTTCCAGTACCTTCCAGTGACTGGGAAGTTCAGTTCAGGAGGACCCCATTTTGACTGCAGAGCTCATCATGTTCTTCAGGCCAGCTTTACCAGTACTATAAGGTCTACTATATTTTCTTTTTCCTTTTTTTTTTTGAAAGATTTTATTTTTTATTCATGAGAGACACACAGAGAGAGGCAGAGACACAGGCAAAGGGATAAGCAAGCTCCCTGCAGGAAGCCTGATGCAGAACTCTATCCTAGGACCCCAGAATCACGACCTGAGCCAAAGGTAGATGCTCCACCACTGAGCCACCCAAGCACCCAGGGTCTACTATATTTTCATTCTCCCCTAGGTCCAGTGTCTATTTTTCCAATGTGTTCTGAATATGAGTGGAAGGAGGTGTGGGTAATTGGATTTCCAACATATTCCAGAACAACAGAACAAGTATTTTCCCAAATATTTTTATGAGGCTGGCATAGACCCGACACCAAAACTTAATAAAGCAAACACACACACACACACACACACACACACACAAATATGGACAATGCTAATTTATGAATGTTATATTCATTATGTCAAATGGACTTACGGGAAAAAATGCAGCTTATTTGTTCATGTTACTAACAGATATGAGAGTATGGCTTTGGCATGCTGAAAATAAGCATGTAAAATTTCCTTTCTACTGCTTTCATTCTCAGTGCACTTTCTCACCTGCCTGTGGCAAGGCGTACCCCGGCAGGTGCAAGCCGACATTCCATCAGCGGAGAGTTACAGCAGAATAATAGCATCTCTCTACTGACAATTCCAGTACAAGTTCTGAGAAGGTATCTCATTGGTCCCACCTGGCTTCCATTCCCATTATTGAAGCACTCCCTGTGGCAGATCTGGTGCTCCAGCAGGCTCGGAGTGGATGATGTGTCCATTCCCAGAACAGCGGTAGAATTAGTCCAACCTGAACCTTATGGGCTTAGAATGAGAAAGTGGTAATAGTCCGCATGAAAATAGGGCCTTTTATGAAGAGAAAGGAGAATGGATTCTAGGTAGACTAAACAAAAAAAGGTCCGACACACACAGACAACAGACAAATAGAAAAACCAAAACAGTAGCATCTAATGTAAGGTTAGTCATAAAAATCTTATCAAGTCAAATGCAGCTATATATTCAAGGAATAGCATATTGCTAGTATGAAGAGTATTCTAGGTGTGCAAGGATGGTTCTGTATTAGGAAGTCTGTGAATGCAAATCAGAACAGTATTTACCTAAAAAGAAAAAAAATACCTAGGGGAAAGGCATTGGATCTGATTTACCATCTATTTCCTGTTGACTCATTCCTCCAATAAATATTTCTTGAGCACCAACTATTTGCTAAGCATTTTTCTAGTCACTGGATATAGGATGAACAAAATGGGCAAAAACCCTCTGCCTCATGGAAGTTACATATTAATGATTAAAATTCTATGTAAAATAGTAAGAATGTGAACTATCCTAAATATGGTAAAAATTATCTTTCAGATGTTAAATATTAAAAGACTAAAGATCTTCAAATCCCAGAGTTCTTATTTTATTTGTCTTTTGAGCACAATTTTAACAAGGCTTCTGAGAAATGTAGATACATGTTTTGAGTTCTTGCTTATTAAGAATATCTTTTTACCCCCTTGCAAATGAAAATAACTTGATATATTTTTCTGGCCTTGAATATTTTCCCTTTAAACTCTCAAAATGTGGCTTCTTTTCCTTCTGACATTTAATATTAATAAGAAATGATGTGAAGCCAATCTTATTTCTGTTTCTTTGTAGGTAAGCCATTTCTTCCCAGTCTTGCTCAGTCTTGCTTTTTTTTTTTTTTAATTTCTCTGATATGAAAAAAAACTTACTGGAGTATGTGTATGTGTAGGAATCCTGATTAATGATGCTCTTTATGACATCCTCTCAAATTGAAATATGTCTTTTTTTTTTTTTTTGACTCAAGCAATGTTTCTTCTTCCTTTTCTTGTTTCTCCTCAATTTGCAATTTTCTCTTTCCAGGCTTTATATTTTATACCTACATGGGACCTTCTGGATTTGTCCCCTACATCTTTATTTTTCTTTAATTGTTCACCTCCTTCTGCCTTTTGTCTGATCGCAGGGGCACTCTTGAGCATGCCCTCTCCTGCTTTGGTTCCCCTTGATATCTAGTGCCTTCTGTTTGTACTTTGCTGTCAGTTTTCTTTGTTGTCAGACAGTCTTTCCTTTACAAAATTGCATGAAGTTGCTAGAAGAAATATCTATTCGAACATTCTCAGAATACAAATTAAACATCCCTCTTTACCCTAGCAACCTTATTTACTAGAAAGATGTTGCTCTGATCTCCAAGTCTGTGCTTTTCCAGTGTCAGATGTTGAGCCTGAATCTCTCAAGAATTATTTGTTGACCTTTTAGACATTTAGGTGTAGACAAGGAGAGACTGAAGAAGTTTAGGCTTAGGGTAGTTTTTCTTTGCTAGTTCTGCATTCCGAAAACCTGGTAAAGAGACACAGAGCCAGAGGCAATGATGATGATCTGGAGCTCTGCATTCTTTGCCACAGCTCTTTTTCCCGTGTTTGTGTGATCTGGAAGCTAGCTGGGGTAGTGGCCTCATTTGCCCACCTGGCACCAGGGTCATATGTCCTTGGACAAGCTCCAATGTACCAATGTAGCCTTTATGCAGCAAGGACTGGGAAACTTAATTCAAACAGGTTCAGACAATAAAGGGGAACATGGGTGGTTAACCGAAAGAAGGTGAACTCTTGAAATGTTATGCCACAACCTGGTGATGTTGTCAAGAACCCAGTTTCTTTTGATCTCCCTTCTCTACCTCTGAAGTGTCAACTTCACTCTGAGGCAGAACTTCCTCACAGAGACAGAGGGGCTGCCATAAGACCCAAAGGTCCTCTCTGCACCCCACATGATGCTGTAGGAGAAGGAACTCACTGACTCAGAATGGGCAACTGGACTTCATGTAATTATTGAAGGGAAATGCACTTTCACTGTTAGGTTTAGATCAGTCGTGGCCCTCCTCCTGCCCCTAGAGCTGGGATGGAGTCCATTCACTACTATTCCCTGCCCCATCACACCACAGCATTAAATGGGTGATGGGGAGTCACCCATAACATATTCAGAATTTTAATGTCCTTTTACTGTGTTCTCAGAGTTGGAGACAAGTTCTGGAAGTGGTCTGAATACTGCAGAGATACATTTACTTAGCTATGTGAGTCTATTTTTAAAAAAGATTTTATTTATTTATTCATGAGAGATACACAGAGGCAGAGACACAGGCAGAGGGAGAAGCAGAGGGAGGAGCAGGCTCCCTGCGGGGATATCAATGCGGGACTTGATCCCAGGACCCCGGGATCACGACCTGAGCCAAAGGCAGATGCTCAACCACTGAGCCACCCAGGTGTGCCCCAGCTATGTGAATTTATTATATTAATCACTCAGTTTAAGAAAATTGTGAGTGGGAGCGATTATTATTCCCATTATTTTGGTTTTATCCCACTTTGATATTCCATCAATCCAAAAATCGATAAGAGGGGAGCAAAGAGACTAGACTAGAAGAATTTCATGGAATAATGCTAAATTTTGATATTAAAATATGGAGGTTTGGATTCATTCACTTATGTAACAATTTTTTTGAGCACCTGCTACTTTCCAGGTATTTCGTTCTTCAATGTGAGGATACGATGTTGAACCAGGTAGAAAATGCTCTTGCTCTTGAAAAGTTTAAGTCATAGAAGAGATTAGAACAAAGTTAATAGATCTCTAAGCGTGAAAGTGTTATAAAAGAAAAAATATCAGCTACTCTGGGAGCACATGGGGTAGGCACAAAATCTGGGCTTAGGGAAGTAGTAAATGCTTATGTGTTAGAGAAAAAAGATATCTGAGATAAGACTTCAGGGTTGGGCAGTAGTTGGCCAGGTGAAGGATGATGAAGGAATCTTATAGCAAGGGGGAACACCATGTGGAAAGACCCAGAAGTGAGAGGCAGCAGAACAAGATTCGAAAGCCAGAGCACCTGGATTCAAATCCTGGCTTGGCCACTTGGCAGCTGTGTGATGGTGAATGAACTAATTTCTTTGTGCTCCCATCTGTGAAACAGGGATAAGTGTGGGAGCTACCTCATAATGTTGTTATGAAGATTGAGCAAGTTAGAACAATGCTTTGTTTGTTAAATAAGAAATGAAATACATCTTACATAAAAAATAAAACATCCTTCCACACTGCATCAGCCAAGAGTGAGTAAGAATTTACTTTCTGGTGTCTCTCACTCAAGATAGCCATGCTTATTCTCTAACCTCCAGAACAATGGGTCCAGCTGCTTAAACATAAGACTTCCTGCTGGTTCCTTCCCTGGACTAAGCCAGCTCACTCAGGACACAGGCTAAAGTACAAAACCAGATGAGGAGTGAGTGTAAAACACAGTTCAGTCAATGAGTCAATGCAAAGGGCATCAACGAGTATCCTAGAGAGATGGTTATGTGACATCTAGGATGGAGGCAGGCAGTGAACCATGCCAGTGTGTCTCTGACCATCTGTTGTCTCCGACAACAGATCTTTGTCAAAGCTTCTTTACCCTGTGCAAAGGCAAGACTCCATCTCTGGGAAGCCTGACCAGGACCAAGTCAGGCCCAGATCCAAAGAAACCACAATACAAGGCAAATTACAAAGCAGTGACTTGTTCATTCAACAAAAAATTTATTAAGTGTTTAACATGTTCCAGGCAACATGTTAGGTGCTAGAAGTATTAACAATAATATGCTGTCTTTGTTTCTAGTTGTCTAAACTATTCAGAATAGTAAGTAGGATAGGTAACATATAGTACAGTGCTTTGGTAAAAATATGCACAGGGCAGTATTGTAGCAAGCTCAAAATTCTGATCACACCAAGCCCAGTTGCAAGGATGAGGGGAGAGGCAAAGAAAAAGGGCAGGATTAAATATTCTTCACAAAGGAGAAATCCAATTATTAACATAAGATCAGGGTTAGCTGGCTTCTAGAGTGGCCTGTTGAAGCCACTGTAAAACATGATTCTTTCTAGAACCTAGGTTAGAGACTGCAGGTTGCAACATGCAAGGACAGAATCATATAACAAAGGTAAGGAGAATATATGAATAAAAGAAAATTGCACATTGTTCATAAAATATGAACAAATGTCAAAAATATAATGGGTTAGAATACTATTCAACAATAAAAATGAAAGAGGTCAGGAATGCTGCTAAATATCTTGCAATGCACGGATAGCCTCCCACAACAACAAGTTATTTAGACCAGAATATCAATGGCTGAGGTGAGAGGCTGGTCTTAAGAGGTAAGCAGAGGCCCAAAGGGTTAAGGGGTCAAGCCAAGGAATTTGTCCTTCCACTTAAGAATAGCATGGAAACGTGGGATTCAGTGTGGGATTGGCATGATGAGATCTGAATTTTAGATAGATAGCTTTCAGTGTAGCACATTGAAAGTCCTATAGAAATCAAAGTGGTGATGTTCAAGAGGCAACTGAAGATATGATTATGACACTCAGAAGAGAATGGAATTGTAGGCAGGCAGCAGGGTGCATAAGGCAGTGTACATGGGAAGGCCTAGCCTAAGAGGAGTAGAGCATCAGACAAGAAGGCAGAGCTCAAGAAACACTAACAAGCCCAGGAAATGGAACTTATGAAGGAGGCTAAGACAGTGGCTAGAAAGTTGAGGAGAAAACCAAAACAGAACAAGACTGTGTGGTATTACCGAAGTCAAAGTAGATTGTTTCACAGAGTCCAAAGCTCTGCAGAGAGTTTGAGTAATATGAAGACCAGGAGTTATCCAATGAATTTAGCAACAAGGAGGTTAAGGGAAATGATGGTAAGACCAGGTTCAGTGGTGTGTTGGGGACAGAAGTCAGGTGTAGTGGGGATGGAAGTCAGAGGAAATGGGAGGTAAGAAAGTTTTGAGGCTGTGGCGTGGGAGGCTGTGAGGTTAAGAGACTCATTTGAGACATGTGGCTGTGACAGGGAAGGAGGAGATCAGTGACAGCTGAAAGGCGATGTGGGGTCAACACATTTAAATGCTGAGTGGAAGCATCAGTAGGCAAAGCTTATCAGAAGTATAAAAGAGGGAAATGAAAATGTCAAGATTTTCAGGAAGGACAGAAGTTATCACTCGACCTAGGTTGAAGGACACTTCTGCAAAAAAAGCAGGAGTGAAGCACAAAGGGATGGGTACAGGCAAAGGAGTTTGTGGGTTTGGTGGCAGAACATTGAGGAGATCCCCAATCTGAAGCTTTCAGCTTTCCCAGTGAACGAGGTAAGGCCATCTCCCTCGAGCGAGCTGGTAAAATGGCAGGGTTGGGACGTGGGGGAGAATGCACATCGCTCGAAATAGCTGTAACAGTGGAAGACGAGGGAGCAGAGAGAGTATGGACAAGGTAGAGGCTCTATGGAGACTGGGGACGTAAATATACAATGACACCAACGTGTGTGTTTTCCCAGCAGCAGCCAGCAGGCTACTTACATATTTGACTAAAGTAGGAAGTAGATTCACCTCTGGTTGAGATTTTTAGCAGTCAGATGGGACAAGCCTCAGTGTAAGACCACATTATCTAGACTGGAGAGGGCTGGAGAGCTGGAGATAAAGGCGGCAGGGTGCTGAGGGACAGAGAGAGCAGAGAGGTCAGGGGCTGGCAAGGTCTAGAACAGCCTTGGTGGGAGTAGCCGGAGGAGAGAGCTGGTTGCGGTTAGACAGATGGATGATCTAGAACATGACACGATCAAGGGTGATTCTGTGGGCCAGGATAACAAACAGTGTGGAGGTGAAAGGCATTGTATAGGAATAGATTCAGGAGTAAAGATGGATTTTCTTTCTTTCTTTCTTTCTTTCTTTCTTTCTTTCTTTCTTTCTTTCTTTCTTTCTTTCTTTCTTTCTTTCTTTCTTTCTTTCTTTCTTTCTTTCTTTCTTTCTTTCTTTTCCTTCCTTCCTTCCTTCCTTCCTTCCTTCCTTCCTTCCTTCCTTCCTTCCTTCCTTCCTTCCTTCCTTTTCTTTCTTTCTTTCTTTCTTTCTTTCTTTCTTTCTTTCTTTCTTTCTTTCTTTCCTTCTTTTCTTTATAGAGACACACAGAGATGGGGTGGGGTAGGGGGGACGGGCAGAGACACAGGCAGAGGGAGAAGCAGGCCCCATGCAAGGAGCCTGACGTGGGACTCGATCCCGGGTCTCCAGGATCAGGCCCTGGGCTGCAGGCGGCGCTAACCCGCTGCACCACCGGGACTGCCCAAAGATGGATTTTCTTCACCAAAGCTGATTTGTCTTGGCAGACTGGAGGTCTAGCACACCTCTCAAAATGAGCTCAGATCATAAGTAGTGTTTTGTTTCCACTTCTCAGTTGCATTCTATCCATAAATCTAGACCCGCTAGTACTTGCTACACTCAAATCTACCTAGCAGTCACACTTGAGGAAATCATGTGGAAAAGAATGGAAACATTTCTGAAGGCTACAAATGGGTATGCACCATTGTGTGCTCATTGACTTGAGGGTTAGAGCTACGGAAAATGTGGCAGCCTGGACTTTATAATAGTCCTTTTGTAAACAAACACCTACTTGGCCCATTTACACCGATACTTTGACTTGCACCAAACAGGGCCATATCAATTTCTCCTGTATTTTATTTTCAGTTCCAGGGAAGGAGGAGATACTCCCTGGGGGATTTTAAACAAATGTAGGAAGAGGCCTGAAAGTCATCTCCTCCAGCTGACCTTTGGTGTGGAACTGTTTGGTATCCTCTCTGTGTGGTTGCCCTGTCCATTCCTGGAAAAGTATAGCTTTCAATCCCAGTCTTTAATTCCTAATCTAGCCCTCTGTGTGTTACTCAAAATTCCTGGGATGCCACTAGAGAGAGGGGCTGGGGGTGGGGAAACCCACCCCACCTCTGTCCAACTTGGAATGACAGTCGTGTTCCGCTGTCCCTTACATTGAATGAAAGCTCTCCTTTCATCCCCTGCCTGCAGTTTGGCCCT
Source organism: Canis lupus baileyi (assembly GCF_048164855.1). NCBI lineage: Eukaryota > Metazoa > Chordata > Mammalia > Carnivora > Canidae > Canis > Canis lupus. Next base: position 21,395,727 of record NC_132868.1, read on the forward strand.
TTCGGTTTTCAGGGATGAGCTTGCATCCTTTTGCATGCAGAAACATCTTTGGAAATTCCAGCGAGACCTCTTCTAGTGCATTTTCCCTTCCTCAAGCTACATAGTCCCCTTTACTTCAGCACTCTTCCCTCTTCTTAGGCACTGACACCTACACGCTGTCCCCCTTCTCTTCTAGCAGGTACGTCTAGATAGCCTTCTCAGCTTTGCCAACCCACCCCCCTTCAGTTTTCTCTGAAAGTGGGAAGAGGGAAGTGTAAGCTCTACCAGGAGGTAGGCTTTCGGCCTCTGGAGGACTGCGCTCAGGTTCCCTCTACTACCCACCTGGGACAATCTCACACTGTCAACCATATCAATGCGGGATATAGGAGGATCCTTTTGCAACCTCTAATGTATATCCAGAGCCCCAAACCACCTGCAGAATGCCAGAAGTGGGACTGAACCCGACACAATCTAAGCCAATGCTTTGCTATGCAGAAAAGAAGTTGAGGTGGAGCAATATTACACTTGTCCAGATCATGGCAATCGGCAGGGGATTCAAATCTAGGTCCTCTCTCCCGAATCCCATCCTCTTTGTTTATCAAATTCCCTGGGGACAGTATCTCGTTTTCTTCTCCCTAAATTTCCATGCCAGAATAATCTTTCAGCTCAGTTCCACGTATTAGTGCTGCGAATATTCATTTCCCAAACTGCAGGAGCTTCACAAGAACACAAAGTGGATGCAAAAATTAATCTGTTATTGGGTGTCATGGATCATAACAAATACAAAGTGGGTGAAAACACACAAAAAGTAAAGCCTTGGAGTGTTTACAGCCTTATGACATTCATCAGGCTGCGGCCAAAATTGGACAGGACAGAGCGTCATAAATCACGGGGCTGGAAGGGGCGAGCAGGGAGAGAAGCAGTGAGGCGGCACTGATGCCTCCAGCCACATTCATCACCTGCACCTCCCAGGGGCTCTGGCGACAGCACCGTGTGTTCAGAAGCAGTAGGTCTCCCTGAGCTCTCTGCAGGCCTGACATACGCTACTGATATTCAATAATTAAAGGTGCTCGCAGGGCCAGCTAAGCCCCTCCTCACTGAAACAAGGTTATAATGAATCTGGATTTTCAAAGATGGAATGGAAAAAAAATCCCTGCAGAGCTGGCAGGGAGAGAGATAGAATTGACCTCTTTTCCTCCAACGACAATGGAAAACCTAATCCTCCATCTCCTGGCCGAGAATGAGGAGTGCTCCCACAGAGAGGTACACGAAACAGGCTGTGAAAATGATCTGGGGAACGAACTGGGAAAATCAATAACTTCGTGGAAGATTCTAGGTCAGATTCTGAGACGGCTCCAGCACCAACCTCCTGAGCTGTCCTTGAGGGGACAATATTGCAAAAACATCGGCCTAGAGGTCAAGATGCCCTCACCTTTTAATATACTCACAAACCACCCCTGGGGGGCTGCGGCTTTGGGCCTGCTGGTCTTCTGCTGCTGGCCTGGGGTCTTGGCTGCTCTCTGTGCAAGTTTAAAATTCTCAGTGATACCAGGAGGGCTTCATGGATCTCCCTGAGGGCTGAGCTGCACTCTCATGGCCAGGCCAGCCTCAGCCTGCAGGGGTAAAAAGCCAAGCTCTTGCTGACTGGAGTGACCACCAGCAGGCTATGCAGTGTCCCTGCAGCTTCACATCGTGGTGGCCCTCGCTGACCTGCCTCCGTTGCTCGTATCTCTCTTCCATTCTGAAACATTTCCTATTAAGAGTCCCAAGCCATCAGGTTTCCAGATGGGCAGCATGGATCTGGGGATAAAGGTACATTCTAGCACATGAAATGCTCTAAAATTTAAAAAATTAAATTTTAAATTAAATTTAAAAAATAGTTAAAATTTATTCATTTTAATCTTCTGCTTTTCTTCTGCCCGACACACAGACAACAGACACTTTCTAAGTTCTTGGCCTAAACATCTCTCTTTTTTCCATAAGGGAGTCCTTGTGTCTTCTTTACTCTTGAGTTATTATGTTCAAATGCTCTAATCCATCCAAGTGCAACTATTTCAAGCCTCTATAGAGTCATCTTTTTTGAAATAATACTATCAGATATAGTTTATATTATGTCATGTATACAGTGGTTATAGTTCATATTTATGTCATATTAGTGCATATCTTATTAAATATAGTGTGCTGAGTATTACTCCCATTTCACAGATGAGGACATTGAGGTTCAAAGAGGTTAAGTAACTCAGTAAGGGTTGGAAGGGGAACATACACCCTGGTCTAATCTGAAGCACAAGCTTTTCCCCCTGAATCACTCCAAGAATTGTATCTAAACTTTCACTTATAAATCAAATGTTGGGGCACCTGGGTGGCTCAGCGGTTGAGCATCTGCCTTTGGCTCAGGGTGTGATCCTGGGGTCCTGGGATCGAGTCCCGCATCGGGCTCCCTGCATGGAGCCTGCTTCTCCCTCTGCCTGTGTCTCTGCCTCTCTCTCTGTGTGTCTGTCATAAATAAATAAATAAATAAATAAATAAATAAATAAATAAATAAAATCTTAAAAAAAAATAAATCAAATGTCAACCATTACAAAGTGAGCCAGTAAAGAATGGGTCTTAGAGGACCTTTAAAATCTCTTCCATGGCATGGTGGGGTGAATGATTCCAGTGGATGTTTGGAAATCTTTGACAGCTGACTGAATTCTTTATTTCTCCCCCTGATACTGTGGGCTGAGAAGAGAATGAGTCCGCCCCGTGTAGGACCTGGCTCTGCTCCCAGCTCTGCCCCGTTAAGCTTATGCCTGGCTCTCCTCTCTCATCACTGCAAGCTTGGTAGGTCTTGTCCTTATACCAGCGGAAAGGAGGTCACACACGGAGAGGAGTGGGGTCATTCCCATGTGCACGGTGGAGGCCAGCAGCAGTTGGCATCGGGTATTTATAAACCCAGGTGTGTTACGCTCTGGTGAAATAGTTTTCCTTGAAGGAAGACCTTGTTAAGAACAGAGAGTTCTGGGTACCTTAAAAAAAAAAAAAAAAAAAAGGTACTTTCCTGCTCCCATTGCTGGAAGCACAAGAATTTTCTCCGTCTTCATAACAAGAACCTGGTAGGGTTCCTGGAGGTAGAACTCACGAAAGCATGGGGATCTCCCCTAGGATAGGGCCTCCAGGATTTTCAGTTCTTCGGCTATTCACTGAGCCTCCAGCCATTGGCAACGACAATTTCAAGTGTTCCTGCCTGTACTGGTTCCAGTAACGGTGGCTTCAGCTCCTGGGCATTTGGCTCTGAGAAACTGTGATTCTGTCTCTACCCCTCTGTCTCTCCAGTTTTCAGGGCAGCAGCTTGCCCTGTGACCCCATTTCTCTAATGGATCTAAGAAGAGTTGTTAGTTTTCAGTTTGTTCAGTTTTTTTTCTTGTGAGAATGGCAGTTCAGCAACTTTTGTGTCAGATCAGAAAATGCCTTTGTGGGGCACGTGAGTAGCTCAGTGGTTGAGCATCTGCCTTTGGCTTAGGTAGTGACCCCAGGGTCCTGGGATGGAGTCCCACGTTAGGTTCCCCACAGAGAGCCTACTTCTCCCTCTGCCTATGTCTCTGCCTCTCTCTCTCTCTGTGTGTGTCTCTCATGAATAAATAAAAATTTTTAAAAATATGCCTTTGTGCACAGAGGAAGGAAGTGGAAAAAAATTAATGAAACTGCTCTTTGCCATGGTTGAGGTTCAGAAAGCACAGACTGAGACAAGACCTTGGTGCGGGTGGTTAATGTGATCTCTGGGGCTGGAACAGTTGGGTAAGGTGAGTCAGAAAGATGAGAAAAGCCAGTGAATGGTGTGGCTCTAGCCTTCTGGTTTCCTGGCACTGGTCTGCAGTGGGGGTGGCAGGGTAAGGTGCTTTAGGGACCTTGCTTTAACACATCTTCACCACAGTCTTGGAACAGAGCCTGAATAGTTCTGACTCTGGTTTTAAGGCTGCCTGTATTGAAAAAGAGGAAGTACTGTCGAGAATGGGAGTCGGGGCTCTATCTGTAGGGGCTTCGGGATGGTCTGAGTTGGTCACTCTCCTTTCTGGGGCTCAGCCTCCTTCACGCTCATGGAAGGTCTTTCTACTGCAACTATCCAAATGGTTGTCTATGGAGGCAAACCCCAGCATTCCATGGGGACCGTATAGGGCCTGAAGCCAAACAGATTTTCAGGGAGAATGTGAAACAAGCCGCACCTTTGAAAACTTACGAGTTTTTGTTCAAGTTCTTTTGATTTTACACAGCTCTTCTGATTCTCTTTAAAAAGCCTATTTATTTATCTATTTATTTGTTTGTTTGTTTTTGCCCTTTTGGTGCCATCTTTGCTCTCTGGAATGGAGTCCTCAGTGGGCCTAGCCCTGAGCCTGAGCAGCAGCTGGCTCTGGGCTGCTGTCCTACTTCTTAGCTCACTTTTCACACGTAGCTGGCTATCAAGATGGTTGCTAGATGTGAGTCCTGGGGGAGCAGTGGCCTTGCCCAGGGAGGTTCACAGTGTGGGGACAGGGGTTACGTAACAGGAGGATGATAGGAATGAATGTGTATCTGGAATAGCTTGGAATATATCTGCGTATCTAGGAATGTGTAGTGATAGGAATGTACATCTCTGCCCAGTCTGAATTCTAAAGTGACGACTGGGATCCCTGGGTGGCACAGCGGTTTGGCGCCTGCCTTTGGCCCAGGGTGCGATCCTGGAGACCCAGGATCGAATCCCACGTCAGGCTCCCGGTGCATGGAGCCTGCTTCTCCCTCTGCCTATGTCTCTGCCTCTCTCTCCCTCTCTCTCTGTATGACTATCATAAATAAATTAAAAAAAAAAATTAAAAAAAAAAATAAAGTGACGACTGTGCTCTCCAAGCCCTTATATGCACACTTATTTGTAGGTTGGGTTTTTTGTTTTTTTGTTTTTTGTTTTTGCCATGTACTACCGTCTCTATATACTTTCATTTTGTTGTATTCCCAACATGTTTAAGAAAGGTTTTATGGTAACTTAACAGAGAAACATGCAATGCCGTGACAACAACAAGTAGCAAACCCTTCTATTTGCTTGCCAAGTGCTGATAGCTATTTTAAAACTCATTCAATACTCAGAACAACCCTGAGAGATAGGTGGTATTATTATAGCCACATTTTAGATGGAGAAACTGAGGTATGGAGCAGTGGAGGGGCTTCCCCAGGCCGCCACGGTAGGGGGTGGAGGAACTGGGATGCACCCCGGGGCAGGCTGGCTCTGTGCTATGCTCTGCATTAAAAGGATAAGCCAAGAAAAGTGAGACAGGGAAGTTGAAGGTAGATGCTCCTTCACTGATCTGTCTTTCTTGCTATCCTGAGAATAAGGATGAGCAGATTCTAGGTATTTAATGATGTGTCATCTGCTATTTTAAAGACAACTGTCTAATTCTGCTTTCCCTGTTGTAAGTAGTTGTGAGTAGTCATAATGTGCAGTATAGGGGCTGGGTGAGGAGAACCTGCTCCTTCTATTACATTCTGGGACAACGTGGTCTTAACGCCTTCCTTCTTCCCCTCCAGGTGACCCTTTGCTGAGTAGTTCTAAGTGGAGTAGTAGTCCTTCTTAGGATATACCCAGGAGCGCCAGCCCAGAGGGTGCAACCCTTAGAAGAGCAGCATGAAGACCCCCCACTCAGGTTCCTCAAAATTGCTCCTTCTGTCTTCTGCTTGTTCTTCTACCATTAGTAACCCATTCATTCTTTAGACAAGCTCACACTTTCAGGAGATTTAGTGTAGCCTCAGAGAAGTTTAAGGCCTGGCTCTGCCACTTATTAGGTCATCCTGGAGTCCAGGAGGTGAAGATGTGTCTGGTATCCCGAGCACAGCAGGCACTCAAATTGTAGTATTAATTTCTCCTTATTCTGAACCCCCAAGGCAGGGTAAATGGACTTAGCTTAGGGGTCATCCAGTCTCATCATTTCCCAGATCAACCACGTCCAAAAATTTTTGTATCTGTTCTGCATGTGCCTATAGAGTTTCTGCTAGTTGAAGGGATGTTTAAAAATATAAGTAAAATTATTGCTATTCTAGGGACTACATTTCTTTCTCCCTCTCTGTCTCTTTTTAATGTGAGGCTTGAACTCAAAACCTGGAGATCAAGACCTGAGCTGAGATCAAGCCTCGGATGCTTAACTGAGCTGAGCCACCCAGGGGCCCTGGGACTACACTTCCTGTTTCTTGTTTCTCTCCTTTAACCAAACCAAATCCCTCCAGCTCCTTCCACCCCTGAGCTAGAGCAACTACAGAAATAAATTATCAAGTGGATGACTGCCATAAAGAGAAAAAATTAATTCCTAAGGGCTTTCCAGGCTTCTCTCAAATCCTGTGGGTCCAATTCCAAGCTCCTAAAATTATCTGGGTACACAAGAGTTTTCTACATCATCTGTGTAGACATAGGTGCCCTCAATGTGTAAAGTTAGAAAAGCAGAGAGTTTGTATAAAACAGAACATCCGGGGAGGGAGGGAAGAAGAGGAGCACGTGAAAGTCTAGAAGGCCAGAGAAGGTTTAGGCTGATCCTGTCTGAGCCATGCTAACCCTAATGGGGCTTCCAAGGACATAAGGTCCTGCTTGTCGTTTTCTCCCCTATTTGAGTTTAAAATCCAGAGGGACAGAGCTCACTTTTTAGAATCTTGGAGTCTAAGTTAGAAGTGACTTGAAGGTCATCTGGTTCTGGTCCCCCACCCTCTGAGTGGGAATTCTCTCTATCCTGTCCCTGAAAGACGGCTCCCACACCTGCTTGCATCCTGCCCTGCAAGATAATTTACATGGCAAATGGCAGAGTTAAATAGCTTGGTGTCCTGCCCCAGGACCCAGGAGATCTCACTAGACCTAACCACTGGGTCAGGGTTCAAGATGGTCCTCCCACCCTGGCTCCAGAGTGACAGCCTAGAACCTGAAATACCATCCTCAGCTTCTTCTCAGGGACATCACAGGTTTTAGAGCCCCACAGGCCTGGGTTCAAGTCTCACGAGCCTACACTGCGCAATGGCTGTGTGGCTTTGGGCAAGGCGACCCACTCCTCTGTGCTTTCACTTGCAGAAGACGAGGAATAATCCCCCCATGGGATGTGGTGAGGAGTCACCGGTGCCGGAGACAGCATCGGACACAGGCTCCCCCAGCTGCCTTCTCGTGTCTGCGCAAGAGTGTGAGCATCCATGTGGGTAGAAACCACTGCTCGGTGGCATCTATCCCAGCGCTGAGCATAGTGCTTTGCCTGGTGTAAACATAAGAGAAAAATAAAATCCCCAGGGCACTTCCAGGTGCCTCCAGAATCTAGAACAGAGCTCTGCTCTCAGATCCCTCTCGGCAAGGCCTGTTCACAAACTGGCAAAACTCTGCTGCCCTCTGTCTTCGAAACGAAAACCTGTTCTGTGGGCTCCAACAGTGGAAAACGAAACTTAAGAAGACAGCCGATGCATTCCAGGCTGAGAAACCGAAACTGAGGTAGTTTTTGCTTTTTTTCTTTCTCCCTTCCCCTCTTGCCGCTTGCCCAGTACAACGGAGCTCCTCACTAGGCATGGCTTCCCAGCCTCAAGGGAAGCAAACGGTGTCAGACGTCCGGACATGGGAGCAGACATTTCAAGAACTGATGCAGCAGGAGAAACCTCGGGCCAGGTGGACTCTGAAGCTGGATGGGAAACTCGAGCCAGACTGCCTTGCAGAAGGGTGGAAGCAGTACCAGCAAAAAGGATTTGGCAGGTGAGCCAGGGTTTGCCTCTTGGCAGGCCTTCTTGGGCACAGGGAGGTCAAGCTCAGCAGCCATTGACTGCTTTTTTGGAGAGCTCCTTCTAGGAACAAATGTCACCAGGACCTCCATCCTTTCATGGTCACAGTGATCTTGTGGTTGGCAATACCTCCAACTTGCTTAGCTGGAGGGACTTTCCTCTTTTGCTAGTTTTCCTCCCTAAACGTTTCTGGAAGTCCCCAAGGCTTGCTTCCATATTCCATAAACCTGCCCTCCCCATTCCCCACCACCTCCTGTTCCAGAGTGCCTCCATCCAGACACTTCTGCTATTTCTGCCCCCAGTCCAGATGGGCAGCAGCCCTCCTGGTCCAGCCCCAGCCTGGGACCAGGGCCTTCCTCGAAAGAGCCAAGACTTGGAGGGAGGCTACACAATCACTTTGACCCTGACTTTGCTCAAAGCCTGGGGATAAGAGAGGGAATGATGCAACAAGCAAGACATCTAAAACCTAGATCCTGGAGTCCCTAAGTCACACCCTCCCCTCATGGACGATCTTCCTCTTTAGCCTCCAGAGTCTGTTCCTGCAGAGCCTGTGCTGGGGGTAAGGGTGGGGCGGTGGTGAGAAATGCTGACCTAGGCAACCGGGTCTCCTTTTAGGGGGCACACAGGGACCTTCGCTCTACTTTCCACCTTACTTGTCCTGTTTTCCTCTCTGCCGCACCCTGACTCCATCTGTCCTCTGCTCCATCTTTTGGATTATGAACCGTGCTGGTGCGTTTTCAGACTTCTATTTCCTTATCATGACACTCTGCCTGTTTGGCAGGCCCTTTCCTCCCTCCCTTGTGCTCATCCTTCAAGGACCAGCTCAAGGGCCGCCTCCTCCTTAAAGCGTTCCCTGGTCTTCCGAGGCAGTGTTCCTTCTTCTACATTCCCATAGATAATGGGAATAAATATACGTATTTAAAAACAGTCTGCTTATCCCTTTATGACTCAGTTTCCTTATCTGGATATTGGGCTCAATAATGCCTACCTCGGAGGGGACCTTTAAAGATGAAGGGGGATAACACTGCAGCCCTTATTACAAGGCCTGCCTCAAAGTAGTTATTTTATATGTTTTTTTTTTTGTGATTATTAGGAGGTCCAAATTTGGCTGGCAGATGGCAAAACCACTTTTCCCTCTGAGACATCAGAGATATCTTACTAGCAAAGAGGTAAACTTCAGACCATGTAGGGTGGAAGCTCAGCAGATCACAGGAAAAAGCTTTATCAGAAACACAATCCCCGGGTGCCAGGGCGGCTCAGTTGGTTAAGCGTCTGCCTTCAGCTCAGGTCGTGATCCCAGAATCCTGGGATCAAACCCCACAGCGGACCCCCTGCTTGACGGGGACCCCCTGCTTGACGGGGAGTCTGCTTCTCCCTCTATCCCTCCCCCACTGCTTGTCCTCTCTCTTTCTCAAATAAATAAATAAAATTTTTAAAATGAAAAACAAAACAAAACCCTCAAGCCTCCCAATCCCTCTCAGTCTTATTTGGCAATTTGTTAACATCATCTACACTTTTTTTAATTAGAAGAGATCTTAGAGATTGAGGCCAGACCCACCTCCTTCAGGTCCATGATCACCTGAAGGCACAACAGCCTCCTTCCTTCTGTCTGCAGGTTTCAGTGTTCCTCATGCCAGCGAAGTTGGGCTTCTGCTCAAGTGCTTATCTTATGTCACATGTACCTGGAGCACCAGAAGTCCCAGGGCCAGGTGATTATGCGGCTCTTTGCTCAGAGGTGCAAGAAGTGTTCCTGGTCTCGATTTGAGGATCCTGAGTTCTCCCCAGAGAGTACCATGAGGATTCTGAAAAATGTGGTGCGGCGTATTCTGGAGAAATTCTACGGGAATGGCTTTAGGAAGTTTCCAGAGCTACCCATCATCAGGGAGGTGCCTTTGGATGGGTCCCATGACACAATCAATTGTGAAGCATGTACTCTCGGCTACTGTTTACTGAGGTCACGAAACAACACAACAGAGCCATCAATATCGCCATTCTCCTGTACAGATAATAGGAGTTCCTCTTCTCACATTGGTGACGTGTCCAGCCAAAACCAGGAGTGTGGGAATTACTATGGCTCTAAGGGGTCAGGGCCCAGCCATACCACTACTGAGACCCAAGCACCTGGGGCAGGCACTCAGCCCAAAGGGGAGACTAGTAGACCACCCACCCCAATGGCAGACAGGCAGACCACACAGGGTGATTCACAAACCACACAGGGAAATTCACAATTCACACAAGGGACAGAACAGTGGCAGACCACCCCAATGGCAGATAGACAGACCACACAGGGAAATTCACAAGCCACACAGGTCCCCTGGAGGACATACTCTGAGGTTCTAAAGATGGCTCGCCAACAGTCTGCACAGCAGTCATGCTCACAAGCCACATGGAGGACAGACCCAAAGATCACGTCAGGGGCAATCCTAAGGTTTACATCAAGGTCACACACTCAGACTATAGGCAGAACAGCCCCCTCCACCCTAGGGCCAAACCTAAAGCTCACACAGAGGAGAGCCGGGTTTGTGACCATCAGGGGAGCTCAAGCTGTCTGGGAAAGTTCATCTGGATTTTCTGTTCCAAACACCTGTCCCATACATTCTCGTTCAGTGCGACAAGAGGTTTTCTTTGATCCGGATGTGTTTTTCTACTTCTGTGTTATCTGTATTATTTTTTTCTTTACCTTTGCAAGCAAATACTTGGAAGCAGAAAGATCAAAATAAGCTTGTCTTCTTTTCTTTTGTCTTAATTACATGGTAAGCAATAAATTGGTTGCCATTTTGATATGACAGAATGTGCTTTGAGACCAAGCAGGGTCAGGTTTGCTTGGTATAAAATGTTCTGTAACTAGAATAAACACTAGTTTCCTAGTTTCCTAGATCTCCTTAGTGGATAGTCTAAAGCATAACCTAGCAAATAATTGACTTAATAATAAATATTTGTTGAATAACTAAAAGCACTTCATTCATTCATGTACTCATTCATTTCTATTATCTATCTATCTATCTATCTATCTATCTATCTATCTATCTATCTAAGATATCTTGACATATGTTCACAAGAACTGAGGGTCATGAATGATATCAGGAAGTTATTGTGGTAGGTAAAATAATGGCCACCCCAAGATATCCATGTCCTAATTCCCAGAACCTGTGCATATGTTATTTTACATGGCAAAAAGGACTTTGTAGATGTGATTAATGTAAGGATCTTGAGATGAGGAACCTATCCTGCTTTATCTGGATAGACTCAATGTAATCACAATAGTCCTTATAGGAGGGAGGCAAGAGTGTCAAAGTGGGCAAAAGGAAATTTAATGACGACAGCAGAGTTTGGAGTGATGGGCTTGGAAGATGGAGGAAGTGGCCATGAGTCAAGGAACGCAGACACCTCTTAGAAGCTCATAAAGACAAAGAAATAGATTTTCCTCCAGAGCCTTTGGAAGAAACTAGCTCTGCTGACACACGACCTCAGCCCAGTGAGACTGCTTTTAAAACTTTGGACTTCCAGAACTGTAAGATAATAAATGTGTGTTGTTTTAAGGCACTAAATTTGTGGTAACTTGTTACAGCTAAAATGGGAAAGTAATACAGCTATCAATGTTACCCCAAGGATCAGGCAATTATGTTTTAGGTATGCTGCAGTTTTAACCAAAAAAGAGAGTATTTTATGGATTAGAAATACTGATATCCTGATGCCCTCTTGTTCTTCCTTCTCCCTTACTTAAATCTACCCAAATGCTCCCCTGGAGCTATCCTATTCTTTCACTTCCTTCAGCACTGGATGAGGAGATCTGGAATAGAAATTAGGAAAGGGAAAACTGAGATGCAAAGCAATTCATGTGGCACAATCTCAGAAAGTTCAAAAATTATAGGCAAGAGTAGTTCTGAAGGTAGGTGCTGGGGTGCTGAAGCAGGAGGATTGGCTGAAAGCCTTATGGCAAGTTTCTTTGCTCTACTCCTCTGCAGCCTGGTAACCACTCTCAACTGGCTCCAGGGAGAAGAATGGAGGTTTATTCTCTGAAGACATTGACTTATTGGGACTCTGGATTCAGAGACTTGGGTGATGCGAAGCAAGGGAGTGCCACCCAGCAACAGAAAGACAGTCAAAGTCTACACACTGACTCTGGGACTCCCTTACCTCAACATGAAACCCAGGAGCCATACCAGCCTTATGCCTTACCTACCCACTCCTCAAATACATAGGAGAGTGGATGGGCCCTCTTTGGGAAAACTTATGAGCTCAAGAGAAAAAACAATATATATCTACTAAAAAGGGTGGTGGTGGTGGAGGGGGACAGTTTCCAATGGAATCCAGTGGAATGACTAGCTAAAGTAGCTCCAGAGTGAATCGACATATACAAAAATCCTACAGAGCTTCCAGTGAGCTCTACGGTGTCAGACACCTAATTTGGATAGACTGTCAAGGGGTATTAAATATGTGATTTATCTCCAAATGCGAAGGCAAAGAAAAAGAAAAAAAATGGCTAAAAAAATGGTGAGTCAGGGGATCCCTGGGTGGCGCAGCGGTTTGGCGCCTGCCTTTGGCCCAGGGCGTGATCCTGGAGACCCGGGATCAAATCCCACATTGGGCTCCCGGTGCATGGAGCCTGCTTCTCCCTCTGCCTGTGTCTCTGCCTCTCTCTCTCTCTCTCTCTCTCTCTCTCTGTGACTATCATAAATAAATAAAAAAAAATTAAAAAAAAGTGGTGAGTCAAAGAAAACAGAGATATTTCAAGGATAAGAAAATAAACCAAAAACATATTTCAAAAGTCAAACTATGATTTATGCCTCAGAGAGATAAGAGGAGGTATAATATTCACAAAACAGTAATTAGACAAATTCTCTGCAGCAACCTCAGGTGAGGCAGCTATCTTTGGTTGGAGGGGAGTCCTAGGGGAGATCTCCGCTTAGCTTTAGTCTTTAGCAGGCAATGCTCCCCAGAGCTGGGGCAATGAGTGCCCTGATCCCAAAGGCAAGGATCTGGGCAGGGGACCACAGCCTCCACTACAGTCAATATTTTGTACCACTTTAACCAACTTGCTTGGTATAAAATGTTCAGCAGGCAAATGGAGCCCCATCACTGAATCTGTCTTGGGATGGCAACTAGATATTCACTATCTCCCTTTACTGCCCATTCTCCATCCCCCTCACCCAGGCACCTCTGCTGGTCAGGTGGCTTACCTGATGGGGTTATCCAGACTTTCATCCCTGAGGGGTGTAGGCCTTCGGTCACAAGGCCATTCTCAGTCTGTGTCATCTGCACTGGTCCACTCATTGTCAAAAGTAGACAGGAAAGTACCAAGAGGGGCTCTGGTGGATCACTTGGGTGCCAAATATATTCTTACTGCCTCCACAATGTAACAGGAGTCCTATTTCCCTCTGAGGATCAAGAGAATGTCACTTTCTTGCCTGCTGTTCTCTTGGCAAAAAAAAAAAAAAATGTTATTACTGTGTTACTCAGTGAGAGCAAGTCCCTACCTAGGCTGGCCAGACCTGCGGAACCTTGGGTTATGGTTGATGGGACGTTTGAAAATGGCACCAAATTTAATGTGAGTGATGGTAAACTGCCGCCTCTTGATTTTCAGACCCATACACACTACCTACTGGGACCACACACATAGTGGTCATTGATTCAGGATATATACTATACCCTGGTGGATGGTGACTCATCTTTGCAAGGCAGCATCACCAAGGGGCATCCCAGCTGCCTCTTTAAGAGGCTGTGTCATTGATCTGTCAGGGTGGCAGCTTTTGGGTGGTGCTGTATTTGATGGAACCAGGAAATTCCATGACCTTATCACCTCGGCTATAACTCTTTTGCTACATATTTGGTCATTTATCTAATGTGATATCATGTGATGTGTTAGTTTGTTAGGGCTATGAGAAAGGATCCGTTCCATGCCTCTCACCTAGGATCTGGTGATTTGCTGGCCATCTTGGTGTTCCTTGGCTTATAGAAGCATCACTTTGATGTCTCCCTTCACTTTCACGTGGTGTTCTTCACATGTGCATTTCTATATACAAATTTCTCCCTTATTTTACAAGGGCTCCAGTATGACTTTATCTTAACTGATTACCATTTTGAGCTTTCACCACATAATTGAACTAAGCCACTGGTGAACCAAGATTGGCCTTATGTTTCCTCTGTTGACTGGTCATAAGTAATAGCTTCTCCTTGAACACATGACTAGCTGTGAGCTGAGGGAGAGGAGGTATCAGTGTACAAGTGGAGGTCGCCCTGGAGCCTGGGCCACTGGTTCATCCAGCTGCTTTGTATTCTCTATCCCTGACTTGTGCTCAAGCCCGGGTGCATTATTTCCATATTCTGATGGGTTATGCTGGGCCTGCTTATGACTAAATGTGCCTTTTAGAATCTAGGTCATGATGGGCATCTCTGCCCATGAAAATATGATGGGCTCCATCATATTTTGGTATCTCACCATCAGGAGTTTTACCTCTAGGGCTTGTAGAAGTTGGTTTTTGAATGGCGTATAAAGTCTGATGCAGATGGCATGGCCTTGTTTCAGAACACAAGTGCTAGAAATTGTATTTCTCCTACTGGGGATTGATGTAAACATCATCTGGCACCATTTCCCAGTACAGCTGACTCTGGTACCAAAGGGTCTGCTGGATCATATGGCCCATGTGGCAGGGCATTGCACTGGACTTGCTTCAGAGCCCTTTCCTATTCTGGGTCCCACTCAAAGTTGGCAGGTTTCTCTATCTATTGGTAAATGAATCATAGAAGTGTGGACTACCAGGTATTGTGCTTCCTTTTAGTGGTGTGAGGGTCAAGATGCAGTAATTTGCCCTTCACTTTGGAAGGGTTGTCCTGGCATGCTTCAAATTGCTGTACCCCTAAAACCTTTACTGACTTGTCAGGGAATCTTTGTAGGGTTCTGTAGGACTCCCATCTCTAGGGTGTGAGGTCTCCAATGCACTTGCCAATTCTTACTCCTCTGGTCTGATTAAAATGATATCATTGATGGAGTAAATCAATGTGATGTTCTGCAGAAAGTCCAGATGGTTCAGACTCTGCAGATTATGACAGAGGTTGAGAGAATTAACATGGTCCTGGGACAAAAGTGTATATGTAAGCTGCTACCCTTTCTATATGAAAAGTTCTTCTGAGAAAGAATAAATTCATCCGATCGATGTCCATATACCATGTCTCTGAAGCTATGTTAATTTGCTCTAGCAAAAATATCACTTCTGGCACAGTAGTTGTAATTGAGACCTCTACTTGGTTGTATCTGACACACATAGTGTGTCACACACATTATACCTAGTGCAATGTCATCCTCCCAGGATTTGATTGGTTTCTCTAGGAGCCAGACTGGCAGATCAAATGAAAACAGGCTGGAGATCCCAGCTCTGTGTCTTTTAGGTCTCAAGGGTGGCTCTAATCTCTGCCATTCCCCCCTGAGATGTTTTTATGATACCTTATCGAGGTTTTTTGAAAGAGAAGTCCTCAGCTTTCCCCATAGACTGAAGAACTAATGAAGGGTTCTGGCATCTACCGCATGTGTCCATTCCAATTATCCATTCAGGGACTGGCAAAATGACCACTGGGTAAGCTATGGATTCAGTGGATCCATCATGAGCCTGACCTGAGCCAGGACTCAGCTTATTACTTGGCCCCCACATCTACTCAAACAGAAGTCTGTAACTTATTTCAGATTTCTGGGGATCAATATCAATTCAGACCCTGAATCCTAAAGTCCTTGAAATGTCTGCATATTCCCTTTCCTCCAGCATACAGTTACCCAAATAAATGGCCATTCACCTCTTTAAGGAAGGATTGGGGATTTTTTTCAGCATTCTTCCTCCTTGGGAACCATCGTCTCTTTCAGCCAATGAATTATGGATCTGAAAAGTGGCTCAGATATTCCTGAATA
Organism: Canis lupus baileyi; assembly: GCF_048164855.1. Classification (NCBI taxonomy): domain Eukaryota; kingdom Metazoa; phylum Chordata; class Mammalia; order Carnivora; family Canidae; genus Canis; species Canis lupus. The sequence continues at coordinate 21,411,340 of NC_132868.1, forward strand.
AAGAGTTCTGATTTTTTTTTTAATTAGTTCAGGTGGTCTCAGTCTCCTGATCATCTATTTATGGTTTCTTTTGATTGTGTAAATTGAGAAATACTCTTACTGGCTGCCCACCTATTTGTTCTCTACATAGAGAATAAAAAACAGATAAAACTAGAGAATTGGTCCAGGAGGCCCAATATCCAAACAATAGGAGCTCCAGAAAAAGAAAACAGAAAATGAAAAGAAAGAAATAATGAAAGGATGATTTTAAAAGCCTTTCTTAGGACCAAAGGACATGATTTCCTGATTGAGAAGGTCCACCTCAGGGCCCCCTACACAATGAATGGGCAAGGTTCATATCTGGACATATTTTTTAAAAAGATTTTATTTATTTATTCATGATAGAGAGAGAGAGAGAGAGAGAGAGGCAGAGACACAGGCAGAGGGAGAAGCAGGCTCCATGCCACGAGTCCGATGTGGGACCCGATCCCGGGACTCCAGGATCGCGCCCTGGGCCTAAGGCAGGCGCCAAACTGCTCAGCCACCCAGGGATCCCCTCTGGACATATTATTAAGAAACTTCTAAAAAAAAAAAAAAAAAAAAAAAAGGAAACTTCTGGGGCACCTGGGTGGCTCAGTGGTTGAACATCTGCCTTTGGCTCAGGTGGTGATCCTGGGATCTTGGGATGGAGTCCCACATCGGGCTCCCTGCAGGGAGCCTGCTTCTCCCTCTGCCTGTGTCTCTGCCTCTCTTTGTGTGTCTCTCATGAATAAATAAATAAGATCTTTAAAAATAAGGAAAAGAAAAAAAAAGAAACTTCTAACACCAAATTTAAAAAAGACTCCAAAAGTTTTGGAAGGAAAAACAGGACAAAAACAAAACATATAAAGGACCTAGACTTATAATGATATCAGCCTTCCAACATCTCAATATCTCTCTGAGGCATTCATGCTTTTGTTTGTTGGCATGTATCATTTTCTGAATCTTGCACTGGCTAGCTCTCCTAAGTTCTTTATCTTATGCTTGTTTTGGTCTCTGCCTTTCATATTAGAGGATTTCCTCAAAAATCTGGTAGTCCTGGGCTCTGTGTCTAAGTTCAAATACAAGACACTAAAAAGCAGATGGGGATACAGTAAACTAAAAGACAATGAAGCCTTCAAAATTCTGAAGGAAAATTATTTCCAACATAGAATCTGATACCCAGCCAAAATTTAGTCAAGTGTAGGTATGGAATAATTTTATTTTCAGTTACCCATGAAGTCAAATTTTTATCTCCTTTCTCGTCTGGTATCCATTTTCAGGAAGCTACTAGAGGATATTACCCCATCTCCCCTCTCCCCATCCTCACACCCTCCCAAAATGAGGAAGTAAACCAAGTATATTGAATACCTGGAGCCCAGGAAGTAGTGGCTTCCACAAGCAGAGGGACTGAGGGAGTTCTCAGAATGCTGGAGAAGCCAGCTCCCAGAACCCTGGCTACCAGCTGGCCTAGAAAGAGAAACAGATCACACTGAAGCTGGCTGACAGAAGGGTCCAGCAGGGAATGTTTGCAAGGGGCAATCAAAGGGAACTGAATGTATGGAGGAGACTTCCCACTTCCCACAGTCTGGAGATGATTTAGACACGAACATGGAAAAGTATGCAGGAGGGGGATCCCTGGGTGGCGCAGCGGTTTGGCGCCTGCCTTTGGCCCAGGGCTCGATCCTGGAGACCCGGGACCGAATCCCACGTCGGGCTCCCGGTGCATGGAGCCTGCTTCTCCCTCTGCCTATGTCTCTGCCTCTTTCTCTCTCTCTCTGTGACTATCATAAAAAAAAAAATTATTTATTTATTCATGAGACACACACACACACACCACACAGAGGCAGAGACACAGGCAGAGGGAGAAGCAGGCTCCATGCAGGGAGCCCGACGTGGGACTCGATCCCGGGGCCCCAGGGTCACGCCCTGGGCTGCAGGTGGCGTTAAACCGCTGCGCCACTGGGGCTGCCCTATTGTTTGTTTGTTTGTTTGTTTGTTTGTTTGTTTTTTAACATCAGGAGCTCCGCCAGTCCTGAACGCGGGTGGCAAAGCACCCCCCCCAAAGTAATAGTCTTGAACCACGAAGTGCGGTTGGGGTTAGAGGCTTACTGGGCCGGCGAGCAACGCTGCAGCCAGGGGCCCGCGGTGGGCGGGCGGGAGCTGCCCAGCCCGGGAGCCGGGCGGGGGGCACAGGGGGCACAGGGGGCACAGGGGGCTCCAGGCCCCCCCCCGGCTGCACACACCTCCGCTCCACCTAGACCTCCACGCCGCTGCGCCCCCGCCGCCCTCCGTGTCCCCCACTCGTGCCGCGCGGCGGCCCCCGACGTCCAAAGCAGCCAGGGACCCAGTGGTCAGCTAGGGGTGCTCGGGCTGGCTTTGGGGGACATGGGCGCCCCAGCAGACAGGGCTGAGGGAGGGGTCTGGGCCAGCAGGTGCAGGACTCGCCTGGAGAAAGAGCAAGGGGGGAGGGCGTGAGCACCCCTTCAGTCCTGCTCCTTCTGCAGTTCCTCTCGCCCAGCCTGGGGTTGGGGAGATGTCCACCCCCGCCCTTCCTGCCTTTGCCTTTTATTTTCTTCCCCTTCTAAGAATATGTTCCTAGAGACCACTGTGTCTCTGAGATTCAGAGTTTTTGTAAAGGGATTTGGAATGGGCTTTTCTTCTCAGCGAGACAAATGTTCCTTCACCCAAACTTCTTGGAGAAACTTCTTCCTAAACTGGAGCGGAGGATCCACAAGTCATTTGGCCTATTCATGCGGGAAACAAAGTCAGAAGAAAAACTATCCAATGCCCTTACTATCTACAGCCCATTGACAAGTCCTTGAAAGAGGCAGAGTGACATTACTCTAGGACTCAAATGTCTGGTGTTAATACTTTGCTAAGGGCAAGGCGCAGTCTGAGCCCAACTCCCAGGACCCTGTAAGTCTCCTTTAACCTGTAAAAATTACCTTGGAAACTCCCTTTATCTCTACCTCCCAAGATACGTGTTGGCAATCATCCCCCAAGCATATGACGCCCCCCCCCCCCCATATACATCTGAAGGGTCTCATGATTCAGGTATTATTAGATGATAATAAATGACCTTTTCCCAACAATAGCAGGCCTCTCGAGGTCCTGGAAATCTTGCTTCCAAATTCTTTAGAACTATGCTATCCGTAACCCCCTCCGGACTTGAAAGTCTATAATGGGCCACCCCTCATGACCCTGATGGGGGAATCACAGGACTAGCTGAGGACAGAGCACACTGACAAGTCCTTGAAACAGGGAGAGTGACATTCCTCTACAGACTCAAGTGCCTCGATGATGTTCATACTTTGCTAAGGGCAAAAGGCAATCTTAGCCTGACCCCCAGGATCCTGTAAGTCTACTTCATATAAAAATTCCTTTAGAAATTTCCTTTTTCTCTAAACTCCCAAGATAGGTGTTGGCAATCATCCCCCAAGCATATGACCCACTGATATACATCTGAAGGGTCTCATGACTCAAGTTTTATTAGATGGTAATAAGTGACCTTTTCCCAACAATAGCAGGTCCCTCGAGGTCCTGGAAACCTTGCTTCCAAAATTCCTTAGAGAGTATGCTGTCCTCAAACCCCTCCCAACTCCCAGGTATATAATCAGCCACCCCATACAGGACTGGGGCAGCAGCTCTTCCTGCCCATGGGTCCTGTCCCTGTGCTTTAAAAAAAAACACCATTTTGCACCAAAGATGTCTCAAGAATTCTTTCTTGGTCATTGGCTTCGAAACCTAACGTCATTCCTACATCACTATTAAGGAGGAAGGTGTTTTTTGTTTTTGTTTTTATTATTTATTTAAGATTTTATTTATTTATTCATGAAAGACACACAGAGAGAGGCAGAGACATAGGCAGAGGGAGAAGCAGCCTGATGTGGGACTTGATCCTAGGACTCCAGGATCATGCCCTGGGCCAAAGGCAGGCCCCAAACCGCTGAGCCACCCAGGGATCCCTGTTTTTGTTTTTAAAGAACAACTGCATTTTATTTTATTTTATTTTATTTTATTTTATTTTATTTTATTTTATTTTATTATTTTATTTTATTTTATTTTATTATTTTATTTTATTTTATTTTATTTTATTTTATTTTACTATTTTAATTCAAGTTGCCAGTATATAGTATAACATCTGGTGCTCATCTCATCATGTACCCTCCTTAATATCACCCAGCTACTTAGCCACCACCCCCACACACACACACACCACCCCTTCTACAACTCTTTGTTTCCCAGAGTTAGGACTCTCTGTCTTCTTCTCTAATTTTTCGCCACTCAGTTTCCCCCCTTCCCTTATGGTTCCTTTCATTATTTCTTAAATTCCACATATGAGTGAAATCATATGATAATTGTCTTTCTCTGATTGACTTATTTCACTCAGCATAATACTTTTCAGTTCAATCTACATCGGTGTCCTTTCTGATGACTGAGTTTTTGTTTCTTAAGTAGGTTCCTCACTCAGGACGGAGCCCAACAGGGGGCTTGAACTCACAATGTTGGGATCAAGGCCTAAGCTGAAATCAAGAGTCAGGACTTAACCAACTGAACCTCCCAGATGCCCAAGGAGGAAGGTGTTTTTAAACAAAGACCCATTCAGGGTGTTAAATAGGTTCACCTGCTGATTGTTTTCAAATTAGATTTCCAGGATAACCATACCCAAGCACTTGATGATTTTGTTTCTAGGGCACCTTGTATAACCGCACAATATCCAATAAATATTATGTGACTTGTAGGTCTTTCCTTCCACCCAAACTTGCAGCTATCCCAGCCTTAAACTGTTTTGTCCTGGAGTGGTGAAGGCTCAGGATGTGGCTGGCCTGGAAAGAAGCATGACTCTATCCCCATGTTGAGGAATTAACAGGAATAATGCATCATGATGTCACTGGAGGGCAGAAACATGTGCAGAGAAATTCAACAAAACACTTGGCCGAGCCATGTTGCAAGTATTGTCAGGCCAGGCAGCCAAGCTGGGATCAGAAACAAAAATATTTATTTTGTGAACATTAGGAGCACTGAGCTGATTCTGAGGCAAACAGAGATTTGACCTGAGGAAGTTCAGCCAAAAAAAAAAAAAAAGGCAAACCAAAAACACAAAAAGCAACCCCTGGCCCCTGGCCCCTGGCCAGCAACACCCCTCCTGTTAACAAAATCAGGCGTGCCCTGAAATGGAAAGTATTTCTGTGTTGGTCATTAACTATAGTCCAGGGCCAAAAGTTGTGGCTTTTGGGGAATATTAGATGCATCCAGTGGTCTCTCTTTACCCACCTTTCATGTTCTCTGCCCCGTGTACCCTTCACATCTTCACCCCCCTGAAGTCAGGACACTTTCAGCGGTGAGTACGATGGCTCAACATCCTCAGGTAGAGGGAGAGGAGCCTCTGGAGATTTGAAAGTTCAGATTCAGCAGATGTCAGAGCCAGAAACAGGTTTAGAGAGCACTCCCATGTGCCCCTTTGCAGCAGCAGGGATGAGGGATGTAGTGGCTTGACCTCTGTTGCTTCAGTGGCAGCCAAAAGGTGCTGATTTCCACTCTAGGATGTCAAGTAGGTGATCGCTCAGGGGAAGCTCCTTACCATCCTAATTAAACTAAAAGCCTGGGGATGTGGAACAAGGAATTTCTGAGGCTTATCGTTGGATGTGGGGACTGGTTGGGGCAGGGAAAGGCAGGGCAGTGGAAGTAGATTGGGCAAAGCTATGTAGTCTTGTTCCTGGGAACTTCTAAACAACCTTAGAACCATTGCAGTATGCAGAACAGTGTTCTAGTGTGCTCCGACCACTCTCTGGGAGCTGGGTGGCAGGGGCGGCACGGGCAGGCACTAATTCTCCGCTCCAAAGAGTGAGCCTAGCAGTTTCCCTGGAGACCCTGGGAAGCTAGGAAAGAGGTTGTAGGTGGCCTTGGACTGGGCCCTTAGACAGCTTCTAGTCCTAAAGTATCTTTTAACAGAGAAGGAGATCAAATTCTTGGAGGCAAAAGTGAGTTGCCTATTAAAATATAGTTTTTGAAAAGATAAAATCATGTTCTTTCATATAGATGTTAAATGAATATGTTTCACAGATTTTATTGAGCTCCTCAATTAATGTGGAGAGCAAGAAGACTTAAAACTGGCCCAAGAGCATTTGAGACACTAGCTATGTATAGGCAATCTAACAGCTTGCAGGGTTACAGGCTGTGCAAAAACTGGTGTGTGTTGAACAAGATCATAAACTGTTAACTTTGGGGCTCTTAGTTCCACTGGCAAGAAGTTATTTGCATTTCCACAGAACAAAATTTTCAAAAGGAGCTTTTGCCTTATAGTGAAGAAAAATAATCCAGTAAACAGAGAGTAGTCTCTGGCACTGAAACAGTACCTGATAATCTCTTTCACCTATTTCCAAGTTTCAGGAAATCTTTTTTTTTTAACTTGTCAAAATGACACTGGTCATTGCTAGTAGCAATGATTAGTAGCAATGAGTAGTAGTGATTATCCTACAGCTGAAGTCTCATTCTGCCCAAACCAGTCTTTCCGGCCTTGCAACACACAGTCCAGAAAGACCATGATGTACAAGAGCCAAATCGTCAACTGGAGAAAGGACTGCTTAAGGAAGTGCTGCGTTCCCTACTTCCTGTCTACCCAGCCCACCTACCCCTGGAAGGTGCTGCTCATGCCAACACTGACCTTTGAGGAAGCCCAAACTGGGTCCTTGATCCCACATTCCCCAAACCCAATGTGTGGTCTCAATACTCCCTGTCTTCTCTCCAGCAAGATTCCTTAATCATCCCATCATCCACCCTTCCACATTCAATCCTCATATTTCAGTCTCTCTGGGCTCCTTTTCTGTATATTCTCTGTTGGAAACTTCATTAGATGTTTTCAAGTGAAGGTAGAGGACACCTCGTGGAGATGTGTAAAAAAAGGGACTTAGATACTAAATGTATTCGGTTGGCACAGGTATCTGTTAAAGACCTGTCTAGTTCATAAATTCAATCACTCTTCAATTCAAGTCTGTCTTCCCAATTGGGAGCGAGAACCTGCATAAAAAACCTAGAAAGCCTCTGGTGGGTTTGCAAAGCTAGCATTGATTTTTTTGGCTTTAGAGAAACTCTAATTTCCTGGCTCTTCATCAGAATGAATACTGATGTCCTTCCTTGGGGGGGGGGGGTGGTCTCTGAGGATAAATGAGTTACTTATTTGCTGAGAGATTTGGTAGCCCGAGGCAAGTGACACTGAGCTATGACAAGGCATCTGCACAAACACCCATCCTTTTGTTCTTGCCAGATCTTTGTGGGCGGCAGAGTTTGTAATAACTTCCTTACCAGAGTCCATCAGACTCGCTAGTGTCTAAGATTGCCTTTGCCATTATCATTTTGTTTGTCTGCAGTGGAATTCAGGTAGATAAGGAATGGGGGTAGTGTAGGGGGAACTATTAGCTACACTCAAAAGATAACATGATGGGAATGAATCATCTACCCCCATGCCCTGATTCTGAGGCTTGTTTTTGTAATGTTTTTATCCCCTAAATAAAGAGAAAAGAAAAATTCTAAGAAGGATAAGTTTCTCATGGCTAAGTGAAGTTCAGAGCCATCATAATGTTTAGATCACAGTTTGGGATGAAATGGGAACATTTCAAAAGTGCTGTGCCCAAATTCTAATCTTGTTCTTTTACTCACAGTATATTAGGGAAAAGGGCATATGAGAGATTTTTGAGAGATTAGAATTTTATGGATTGAGAAATGAAGACCCAGAGAAAGAATATAACTTGTGCAGTTTCACACCCCTATGTTGGGTGCCTGTTTTTGAGATTTATAAGGGATGAAGCAGGAGGAACAAAGCTCTAAGATGCTGGAGCTAGTACCTTGTCTACTGAACTGTCCCACTGATGAGGGATATTTCTCTGAGGCTGCATCATAAAACACAGCAGAGGCAGGAAGGAGTGGTTTCAGGCCATTTTCCTCTCCTCAGATCAAATCATCCTTCAGATTTTGCCCACAGGGCCTCTAGGACCAGCTTCTGTCTCCACTGATCTCACCCTCAATCCCCAACATTTTCCCCATAGACTGTCCTCAGTTCTCAGAAATTGTAAAGAAATAGCGATTTTTTTCTCAAATATCCTTTTTAAATTTTAAGCTCAAAGCATTCCACTTCTACTATCTCAATTAATCTTCACAAGAACACTGAGGCCAGTACTGTCGTTCTCTTTTAATGGATGGGAAACCGAGGCTCACTGGGGACTGATATCCAAGATCTAACAGCTGGTGACGACAGAGCTGGAGATCTTTCTCTTCAACTCTGCTCTTAAGTTCTGTGCTTTGCAGTCTTGCACATTTGACACCACCTCCTCAAAACTTTGCCTTCTCTCATCTTGCTTCCCTCCTTGGTGAGTAAATTCTACTTCTAGTCAGGTGGGGGCCACCGTCACTGGACTCTGAAAATCTGAAACAGGCAAGGGCTGTCTTGCCTATTGAGTGCAGAACCAAGCAGTTGAGTGCAGAAGCAAGACAGCTGTAAATATCCAAGTTCGTGAACACTATGGGTTGCCTGCCCAGTGCCATTTCCACTCTTTCCTTAGAATGTAGGTTGTTGTTGTGGTTTTTTCCCCCCCAAGACATCCCTCTTTCTCTCACAAAGCTCACATGCTTCACTTCCAGCTCCAAGAAAAGTGATGGGTTCATAGACTGATATCTGACACAAAGGTGGTCACTGAGATGCAAAGAGAAGTTTGCAGAGGGCTTCTGGCAAAGTCCTTCCATCCCCTTTGCCTGCTCCTGCACACATTCCTTTCTATTCACATGGACTGTGAAGTGCCAGTTCTGAGAACCAGTTGGATGCCTCCAGTGTTCCCAACCCACTTTTTCATCACAATGGCAGGACTCCTGGCTTTTCATAAACCAGCTCTAAGACTAGATTTTGGGTCTAGACCCCCCTCCTTGTCTTTAGTTGACAATGGAGCCTTTTTAATGAAGTGTCCCAGAAAATACTGCCCAGTGTCTTCAAATATTAATAACTTCATTTGTTCCCCAAACTTAGAGAAGGTGGCATGAAAATTAATGAGTGTGCTGGTAGAAATCAATTGTCTTCTACAAAATGTTCTCTGGAGTCATTGTGTAGGAAATTATGTGGATCTTTCTTGCTTGCTGTTTCTGCATCTGGGACAATGTGTTTCTAGCTAAAGGGTATGTTTCGATTATACTTACGATGCAGCAAATGGAGACTTGGTAAAAATCTTTTGGACCTTTGTTTTGAAGAAAGATGAAACTTAGAGAAAAATAATCCCAAAGAATGAAAACCCAAAGGAATCATTTTAATCAAATGTTTCTCATGACTCTGACGTGGGTATCCAGACTTCTATTTAGTCCCTGAGTCTTGACACTCAAAGCCGGGCTAAGATGGATTTATACTGAGTTAGGGACACAGAGACAGGCTTGGAGAGGAAAAGATTTGCCATGAGTCTCACAGTGTGGTTAGCAAAAGAGATCACTGATCCCTTGTTCACATATTTACTGTGCTACATATTACCCACCTTTCCTGCTCTCTCTTAAAAAGAAAAAAAAAAAAAAGAAAACAAAAAACAAAAAACCTCAAACCAAAACTGGGCATGGGGATAGAAGCTAGCAATGTATTCCTTTGTTTTGATAAGTTTCCCAAGTTAAAGTATTTAAAAAAAAATATTTACTTAAATTCAATTTAGTTAACATATACTGTATTATTAGTTTCAGGGGTAGAATTTAGTGATTCATCAGTTGCGTATAACACTCAGTTCTCATTACTTCAGGTGCCCTCCTTAATATCCATTACCCAGTTACCCCATCCCTCCCATCCACCTCTCCTCCAGCAACCCTCATTTTGTTTCGCAGAGTTTGGCATCTCTTATGGTTTGACCCCCTCTCTATTTTCATCTTATTTTATTTTTCCTCCCTTCCCCTATGTTCATCTGTTCTGTTTCTTAGATTCCACTTATGAATGAGTGAAATCATATGGTATTTATCTTTCGCTGATTGACCTATTTTGCTCAGCATGATACCCTCTAATTCCATCCACGTCATTGCAAATGTCAAGATTTCATTCTTTCTGATGGCTGAGTAATATTCCATTATATATATATGTATATATATGTATATATATGTGTGTGTATTCCTCACCTCCCCCCATATATATATATGCTGCATCTTCTTTACTCATTCATCTGTCGATGGATAGATGGGCTCTTTCCATATCTTGGCTATTGTGGACATTGCTGCTATAAACATTGGGGTACATGTGTCCCTTAGAATCACTATGTTTGTATCCTTTGGACAAATATCTAGAAGCACAATTGCTGAGTTGTAAGAACTTCCATGCTGTTTTCTAAGTTAATGTATTTTAATGACTGAGTTAAAATCACAATCTTTTCCCACTCTGAATCTGTCTTCATCTCAAATTTGCTAGTTTCAGGTAGCATAGGATAGATTATAGATTTTTTTGGGGGGGTCTGGTTATGAGGAAGTTGAAAATACATTCGATCTTAATTGAGTGGGACACATTTATGTATTTCACATATCTGAATAAGATGCACTATTTTATGCAGAAAATTGGTAATGTTCAAACAAACCATGTTAGCTGCTGTTTGAAAAGACATCAGAATATTTCAGTAAGTCAAGTGAGAGTTTTTTGCTTCCTGTTTGAACATACATGAAGTATATCTTGTTTTAGCCTTTAAAAATTTATTTATTGAAGAATTGAAAGAAAATTACTGTTTATTGTATCATTTAAAAACTATTTGCATATTTTAAAACTTTCATAATAAAAATTCAGGGACTTTTACAAAAAATAATGGAGCACAGGAAAATGGGGGTCAACACAAGCAACATAATGGATAGAAACTTTCTGATCTTGAGAGGCAAATTGTAAGAAACCAAAAATCACCAAAGACAGTAATTCATTAAGAGAAAGAGATAACTTTTCAATAAAATAAGTGAATAGACTCTTAGATTGTTTGATAATCCAATCAACAAAGTGAAGTGAGTCATGTAAACACATTGGAAAATTTTAAAATATTTTGTAGACCTGACCTGGAATGATAATATCAATGAAGGATAATAAAAAACTGATAATATTCTCTATACCAAGGACATCAACAACAAGCTCATTAATGAGTGGCTTGATTCAGAGTACTTAAGATGAGTCACTGTACAAAGAAACCTGAAATGCCCTGAAAACTTCCTGCTCACACAAGAAAAAAACTGGATAAAATTCCCTTGTTTGATAACGATCCTAAAACTTTGGATGACATTATTAATAGAGTTGTAAAGCTTAAAGGAACTTTACTAAACTATCAATAGTGTTTTCAAAAAAACTGATTAACATGGTAGAAGAAAACTGTGTTATCTTTCTAGTCTCTCTATAGTAAATATTACAAAATCAAACAAAAATTTGAACAGATTTTAGGAAAAAGTATGACAGAGATGTCAGTATTTGCCATTTTTCTGGATTTTGTGGATTTTTTAGCATTTATGGATTTTTCAGCATTTTAAAATGTATTTGCTGTGATTTTTTTTCATTCTGGATAAAGATTCACTTTTACTTCAATTTTGTATTCTCGTCTTAAAGAGAGCCTGATCATATTGTATAAGCCAAGGCCCTACCAAACCTGCATGTCTCAAGCAGTGAGAGGGAGAGCAGATGTTAAGATGAGGTGGGGGGTGGGGGTTGGTGATGATTATTGGAACCTGAAGTGTAAGTGCCAGTTATGGAAGAAACTGAAAAGATGGAGCATCTAGGTGGCCAGAGACACCAAACTTGGCTAAGTCAAGTAACCTTATAAATAGGAAGAGTGGTAAAGAGTGGATTAGGGGCTTTCCAGAGGCTTTTGATAACAATGACCATGACAATTTCTACTATTACTGACCACTTATTATATGTCATGAATTATATCAAAGGTCACAAATTATGGCCCATGGATCAATTTGGCCTCCTTTGTTTTATAAATAAAGTTTTATTAGAAAAAAGCTATAAATCTTCATTTAGGTATTGTCTATGACCACCTTTGTGCTACAACAGCAGAATTGAGTAATCATGACAGAGACCACATGGCTTATAAAGTCTAACATATTTACTATCTGGTCCTTATAGTGAAAGTTGGCCAACCTCTGTACCATGTGGTCATTAACCCTGTGGTAGATTGTACTTCCAATATGTTCATATACTATCTCCCAAACCATACACTCAGGTGAACATGTAACTTTCTAACCCAACCCCACTTATCCATGTCTGGGTGGGTGGGTCCTGGGGCTGCTTTGATCAATAATATTAGTGAAAGCAATACTCTGCCATTCTAGGTAGTGCCCCAACTTGCCTGGCAGCTTCTGCTTCTTCACTATTGGAGAAGTCAGCCACCATGTAAGCACATCTACCTGAGACACCATCTTGTGAGAAGCTCAAATTTCATGGAAAGGCCCTACAGATTAGATGACACATGAAAAGAGAGAATAAGGATAGTGGAGGCAACAGGCACATGAGTGAAAAAAATATCTTGGAAGTAGATCCCCCAGCCCTGGTGCCCTCAGTAACAGCATGTGGATCAGACACAGACACCCTAACAAACCCTCTGGAATTTCTGACCCATAGAATCACTAGACGTAATAAAACAATTGTTTTTATCAAATAAAACAATTGTTTTTATCCATTAAGTTTGGGGTAGTTTGTTACACATTAATTCAAATTATTTTCACAACTACCTTATGAGGTATGAATTATCAGTCCCAATTTATATGCGAGAGAATCAAAGGTTGGAGAAGCCAAATTATATGCCCAAGGTCACACAGCTGATACATGACAAACCCAGAGTTCAAACCTGAGTCTGCCTGACTCCAAAGCCCAGGTACCTGCCATGCCTACCAGTCTGACATTCTGTGTGCTAAAAGCTAGCAAAGGTAAGGAACAATGGGTCAAGCAGGAGGCTCCTGAGAAGGTCATACTCTGGTCATAGGGGAGTTATGTTCAAGGAGCGAGTTTTGAATATCCAGCTTCCACAGAGTGGAGCAAGTAATGATAGAACAAACATTGGGTCTTTGGCAATTCTCCTGACATTTCCTTTCCTTTCCTTTCCTTTTTTTTTTTTTTTTTTTTTAAAGATTTTATTTATTTATTCCTGAGAGACACAGAGAGAGAGAGAGGCAGAAGCAGGCTCCATGCAGGGAGCCCGATGTGGGACTCGACTCTGGGACCCCAGGATCATGCCCTGGGCCGAAGACAGGAACTAAACCACTGAGCTACCCAGGGATCCCGATATTCCCTTTTCATCCATACTATGTGTTTATTCCCCTCCAAGGCATGTTGTTTTTCAAAATGCTTTCTTTTTAAACAGATTTATTGAGGTATAAGATAAATACCATAAAATTCATCCATTATAAATTCATAGTTAAGTGGTTTCTAGTAAATGTACGCAGTTGTGCAAACATCACTACAATCCATTTTAGAACATTTTCAAATGTTCTAAATGAAGGAATATTTCCTAAAAAGGTCCTTCATGCCAGATTGTGGTCAATCCCCACTCCCACAGCTGGTCCTAGCAACCATTGATGTGATTTTTGTCTCTGTAAGTTTGACTTTTCTAAAAGTGTCATATAAATGGAAGCATGTGATAGGTAGTTTGTTATGTCTCACTTTTTTTGTTTAGTGTGTAATTGCTGAAAAGTATTCCATTGTATGGATATACCACATTTTCTTACATATTCAGTAGTTGACAGACATATGGGTTGGTGCCAATTTTGTGTTTAGTCAGTGTTTGATTGTTTAAGAAGACTCACAGAACCCAAAATGACAATGCTTAAAATCTATAGCTTATTTCAGGAAAAGGATAGAAGAATAAAACATTATTAAAATAAAGATTTTAAACATTTCCTACCACTTTCCTGAGAGTCAAGAAGGTTGCTCAATGTTGGAGAAAAATGGGGGAATTCTAAAGTGAGTATTTTGGGCCCAATATCCATTTCCTTGACTTTACAGGCAGGACCTAAAAAGTCTCCTATTTGGTCTCTAGGTGGCAGGGTGTGGAAATAAACAAAGACCACCCAAATGAAGAAAAGCAAAGACTGTTATTTAGAGCTTGTACTAACAAGGGAGTCAGCTACCATCACACTTTTGGCAGAGACTCAAAAGCAGGCAGGAGAGTCTGAAAGTTTTGTAGTAAGAAAAGGGGAAATTTCAAATATGTCCCAATTGGAGACTTTTGGCATGGGGAACTGAAGGACAACTAACTAGAATGGGGACATCCTATTTGATTAGTTAGGGGAGTGTATTTGGCTTTCTCTGATTAGTCCTAAGGCAGAAGTAGGGAGATTAAGGAAGTTGGCAGTGATTGACTAGGTCCTGACTGTTTGGGGTCTAATCTTGCAAAAGCTGTAGGTTGGCTTCTTGGACTGGTTGTTGCAGAGGTCATGGGTCAGAGTTCTATTTTTATATATGGTCAGGCCACTGACCACTGACAATATTCAGTCTTTCAAAAGCCATTCTTCTCCTAGAATCCCTTCCATCTAACTCCAGTACGCAGATTCCCAAGCAAATCTTCCATGGTGCAATAGAAGTGAAGAGTGTTTGGTGCCAAAAGACCCAGCTCTACTCCATGGAAAAAAATCACTTATCTGAGATTCCAGTTATTTGCACATAGGATGAATTTAATGATAGTAATGCTTGCCCTCTTATCACATAGTGTTTATAATAGATTGCACTAAGTTCCCTAATTTTTTATCTGCTCCCATAACCATGCCTTTTGCCATGTGACCTCCTGCAAAAGGGAAGAGGATATTTCTCTAGACCATGACTGAGTCAGCCATATAATGTGCTTTGGTCAGTAAAGTAAAACAAAAATGACAGTACAATATTTCTGAGCTTAGCTCTCAAGAGCTCTTTCTGTTTCTACTTGCTCTCTGGTGGGCTACCTCCATTATCATGAGTAGACCATGCCTAGGCTAGCTCACTGTTCCCAGAAGGTGATGCAGAGCCAACTTGTCCCAGTTGAGCCATCCTACATCACCTGACCCCCAGTTAACCCCTATACCCATGACCAAACCCAGATAAGATGAGCAGAACCCAAATTAGTCCCACTCTGTGAGAATAAATGATTGTGTTTTTTAAGCCACTAAGACTTGGAGTGGTTTCATAGGTAGCAAAGGCTAATATAATATAGAGTTGTCAGGTCAATCAAATAAAACAGTGAGTGTGGAAGTTTTTTTAGAAACTGCAAACTACTCTCCAAAATAAATTATCCTTACTATTGTGTCCACATGACCTTATTTCAGCTATTTGTGAATTAATCTCAAAAAAGTATTAGCTGGAAACAGTTTAAGATGTATTCTTTTATGAAGTATTCATCTGTATATCTATTTCTTAAATATTTTGAACACCAGCTGTGTATTCTGTAGAATACAGAAAGGCTTTTGAAATTCAAAGAAATATCTTTCTAGCAGAGAACTTTCAGACATGGAATAGATTTGGGGTGAGTAGGGAAAGATATGAACTTTGAAGTATTCCATCAGATACTGGCCTGCTGCATTGTATGGTGGACACCTATTCTGTATCTTACTCTCCTTCAGAAGCAAAAAAGAGCCAAAGCCCTCTCCCTAGATGATGGGGAGCACAGAATTCCTTGGAGAGCAAAACAGGAGTAGAACTTCCATCTGGAAAGGACTAAGGAGGAGGGGAGGGTCTCACTGCACTTAAAGCTCTGGGTCCAGAGAAATTACTGGAGAACCTTCACTCCTTGTAATTTATATCTTCTAAAATCAAAACATTCCTTCAAAGCCCAGCTCCAATTCCACCTCCTCCAAGCAGCTTTCTTTCCTGAGGCACTATGGGTAATATCTTTTTTCTTTACATCTGGGGTAGTCTTTCTTTGTTACCTCTATTGTAGCCTTTGTATATTTACTGTTTTCACAAAGAAGGAGCCTAGTCAACTAGTAGGATCTGATCTGGGAATGCCTTGTGGCAACTGAGTGTGGCTTAGGGCAGGAAAGTGCAGCTCATGGCAAAGGTTGGGATGAAGGAAGTAGAACATGGAGCATCTGGTTTCCATGAAAAATTGTTGGAGGAACCAGGAGGTCAAAGAGTGGCCAAGACTACTTTGGGCTCCATCAGGGTCTTAGAAAGAATTTATCTCTGGCTAGGAATTTGAGGGTCACACCCATTGAAGGTCACTTCTCTTCTGCCCTGAGTCTCAGGTTTATTAAGTGGCCGGGGCTCAGCTAGGTAGACCCTTCAATGACATGTTCCTTAGATGCTCAAATCAGATCTAGTTTTTTTGGGAACAACTTTCCTTTTATTTTTATTTTTTTAAAGATTTTATTTATTTATGTGAGAGAAAGAGAGAGTACAAGCTGAGAGAGGGAGCCTGATGTAGGGCCCAATCCCAGGATCCCAAGATCATGACCTGAGCTGAGGTCAGACACTTAACCAACTGAGCCACCCAGACAACTCCCAACTCTCCTTTTAGATGAAAGTGCTTAAGCGTGATGCACTTTAGATCATAGGCTTTACTTGACAATTCATTTTAATTACTGAATTTTTATTTTTTTATTTTTTTAATGAATTAATTTTTTATTGGTGTTCAATTTACCAACATACAGAATAACACCCAGTGCTCATCCCGTCAAGTGCCCCCCCCAGTGCCTGTCACCCATTCACCCCCACCCCCTGCCCTCCTCCCCTTCCACCACCCCTAGTTCGTTTCCCAGAGTTAGGAGTCTTTATGTTCTGTCTCCCTTTCTGATATTTCCCACACATTTCTTCTCCCTTCCCTTATATTCCCTTTCACTATTTTTCATATTCCCCAAATGAATAAGAACATACACTGTTTGTCCTTCTCCGATTGACATACTTCACTCAGCATAATACCCTCCAGTTCCATCCATGTCGAAGCAAATGGTGGGTATTTCTCATTTCTAATGGCTTAGTAATATTCCATCGTGTACATAAACCACATCTTCTTTATCCATTCATCTTTCGATGGACACCGAGGCTCCTTCCACAGTTTGGCTATTGTGGACATTGCTGCTAGAAACATCGGGGTGCAGGTGTCCCGGCATTTTATTGCATCTGAATCTTTGGGGTAAATCCCCAACAGTGCAATTGCTGGGTCGTAGGGCAGGTCTATTTTTAACTCTTTGAGGAACCTCCACACAGTTTTCCAGAGTGGCTGCACCAGTTCACATTCCCACCAACAGTGTAAGAGGGTTCCCTTTTCTCCGCATCCTCTCCAACATTTGTTGTTTCCTGCCTTGTTAATTTTCCCCATTCTCACTGGTGTGAAGTGGTATCTCATTGTGGTTTTGATTTGTATTTCCCTGATGGCAAGTGATGCAGAGCATTTTCTCATGTGCATGTTGGCCATGTCTATGTCTTCCTCTGTGAGATTTCTCTTCATGTATGTCTTTTGCCCATTTCATGATTGGATTGTTTGTTTCTTTGGTGTTGAGTTTAATAAGTTCTTTATAGATTTTGGAAACTAGCCCTTTATCTGATACGTCATTTGCAAATATCTTCTCCCATTCTGTAGGTTGTCTTTTAGTTTGTTGACTGTATCCTTTGCTGTGCAAAAGCTTCTTATCTTGATGAAGTTCCAAGAGTTCATTTTTGCTTTTGTTTCTTTTGCCTTCGTGGATGTATCTTGCAAGGAGTTACTGTGGCCAAGTTCAAAAAGGGTGTTGCCTGTGTTCTCCTCTAGGATTTTGATGGAATCTTGTCTCACATTTAGATCTTTCATCCATTTTGAGTTTATCTTGCTCATGGATTGGCAGAATTAATATTGTGAAAATGTCAATGTTACCCAGGGCAATTTACACGTTTAATGTAATCCCTATCAAAATACCATGGACTTTCTTCAGAGAGTTAGAACAAATTATTTTAAGATTTGTGTGGAATCAGAAAAGACCCCGAATAGCCAGGGGAATTTTAAAAAAGAAAACCATATCTGGGGGCATCACAATGTCAGATTTCAGGTTGTACTACAAAGCTGTGGTCATCAAGACAGTGTGGTACTTGCGCAAAAACAGACACATAGATCAGTGGAACAGAATAGAGAACCCAGAAGTGGACCCTGAACTTTATGGTCAACTAATATTCGATAAAGGAGGAAAGACTATCCATTGGAAGAAAGACAGTCTCTTCAGTAAATGGTGCTGGGAAAATTGGACATCCACATGCAGAAGAATGAAACTAGACCACTCTCTTTCATCATACACAAAAATTACTGAATTTTTAAATAGGAATATCTCCAGATCCTCAGAATCTCAGAAGGCATTAAAAATACAGTGGTTTGTGGATGTGATAACTATTATTAAAGAATTAACTCATTTATGATGATTTTTTTAGAGATGAAATATGCAGATATATAGACTTTTACTTAACTAGGGACATGATCTTTGTCAATAGTAAAAGAAGAGCTGAAAGATCTATAAAATACCTGAAAGTAGTATTTTGAAATGAGTTGGATTCTTTTATGTAAACCAATAGTTTACCTTCTAATCCTAGGTAGTTGTGTATCTGTGTCTCTCTTCCAGCAGCCTCCCTTTCCTGAAGGGCAGGCACTGTCTCACTTCTACCTGCATCTCCTTTTTGGCTGGTACAGTGCCTGGCACATAATGAGAACTCAGAATGTATATTTGTGGTCTTGAAGTGTTATCACCAGCTGCTTTTACATATATAAATCATTTACTCTTTGCAACAATTTTGCAAAACATTACCACCCTAGTTTTCACAGAGGAAGGAACTAAGCCTGAGAGGATGATTTGCTCAAGATGCTACCATTAGTAAATGGCAAGATCAGGATTCAATACTGGCCTACTTTCTATGGAGTCCTTCTCTTTAGACAGAAAAACAGGACATGAAAATGATCAAACACAGGGATTTCATTGCTATCCTGCTGTTGTGGATTTCACTCTTTTTGTCTCTTCACTCCATTGACTTATCATATTATGTTCTTCAATTACAGCTGTCAACTTCCTCCCACAATTGCTCTGTATTCTGGGCTGTAATTGCTCCTCACAGAATCTGAGCCCACATGCCTACAATTTCCCTATCAGCTAAGCAGCCCCCACTGCTTCCAAGGGACCATGGCTAATGCAGCCCACAGAGGTATATGCACCTGTGATTACTGACATTTTCCACTTTAGTTATCCCAGGAGAAGCACTATTCTAGAGTGCCTTTTAAGTAATGTGTAGTGACAATATTCTGATGTAGGTAGGTGGCCAGGAATCATTATCCCCCATGTTATTATTTGAGAAATGGTACCTTCAAAGTAGGATCTGATGTGTTCACTTGCATGATTGAGGAGGACATAAAGGTGAGTCCCTTTGGGACTGAAGTTCATTCTGTGTCCTTAGTACGAAGGTACAAGGCTGTTCCTAGATAATAAATTAAGCCTCTACTTAAGAAAGGTCTAAAGCGCTAATACACTACCAACTTGCGTTGTCCAAGGAAAATGCAGTTCAGAAAAAGAATTCCTCCAATTTCTTCTATATAGAAATCCTCAAGATGAATTAAAAAATAATAATAATAAAAAGAAAAAAAAACTCAAGCAGGTCATAGAATTTGAGAATTAACAAGGCCTTACACAGGTGAAAGAACTGGGGTCTCAAGAGGAATAGCACTTGGCCAAATCATTCAGCACATGGTAGACAAGAGTCAGATTTTAAGTCTTCTAGACAAGGGCCTTCTTCATTTTTGTTAAACTATGGTTGATAGGGAGGGCTGGTGCCATTTCTACTTTCAGTTTCCTGTGAGCTTCTGACAGGGGCAGCTATAGAAACAGCAGGTCCCTGGGATAGCAGCTCCTGCCATCAGTAACATCTTACTTCTAGGACACCCTAGCCCAGAACTCAGTAAAGAAACTCTAGCCAAGCAAGCCAAACATTGCTGAAGAGATAAGAAATAAGAATACTACAAACAAACAAATAAAACACTAAAAGGATTATTGAATGTGCTTGAGATCCAGTCCCTCTCCACCTCAGGAATGAGAAAGGCTGGTCATGAAGCTGGTTTTAGGGACCTGAGAAGCTTCCTGGAGAGATGAAGAGATCAAGTATAAGGATTATTCCAACCAATTTGAAGCCCATAGAACCTAATCCCTGTCACAAAGGAAGGGACTCTTTCCTAGGCATTAACTAAAAGCAGAGAGCTGAGGAAAAGCTGAGACAGTGTTCTAAAGGGCTGCTGTGAGGCAAGGACATTACAGAGTGAGCAGCTGTCTGAGGGATCTGCCTGGCATCTAGCAGAAACAAAGCCCAACTGACACAGCAGCAACTAAAGAACACCAATGGAACAGCAACACTACTAAGCTTTACTGAACACTTATCATGTACCAGATACTTTTCTAATTGCTCTACATACATTATCTCACTTGATCCTCACAGCAGCTTTATAACAAGAATCAGGGAATGTGGTAGGTCCACTTTCCAAAATTCTGAGAAAGGACTATTATAAAGTAAAAACATTTCATAAGAGAGGGCTGTTTTGAGATCCCCACAACCTCTCTCTATATGAATAAATATTGTTTTTAATATACATATTAGTTTGAACCAGGGAAAACTATTAGTTTTGCAGATCAAAAAAATGGTCGAAGAGCAGAAACTTCATATGGTTCAATCTTATATATAAAATACATATTCTTTACGGGAATTAAGTAAAAACATAACAGGAAAACACAATAGAGTGGGATGCATACAAATAGTAGTAAATTTGTGCATGCTGAAGAACAGCCACATACAAAAGAGGGTTCTAACCAAGTGTCTAGGGGAGGAAGGCAGTCAGGGGAGACTTCGCAGGGGGAATGTTGAGACCTGAGGAATAGAAAGCAATTAAGGAAGTTAATCATTGTGAACCAGATTCAGTAAGTCAGGGAGCTTTTGGGTCATTGCGAAGTAACAGGTGTAGGACATGTACTGCAACTAGAAATGAGTAGAAAATTGGGAAAAATATATACAACAATAAGCACTTTCAGACACTGGACAATAAGCATCACAGAATCATCATCATGGAGCAGGAAAATAAACAAGGTGAATCCTTCAGTTGATTAAAATCAGTAAGTCTTAAAAGATCAAAATCATAGAGTATGTTCTCTGTACAGAATTAAATTAGAATTAAAAACAGAAAAATGTTTAAGAAATAAACAATATAGTCTTAAGTAACTCTTGGGTTAAAAAAAGAAAGAAGGAAAGAAATCCTGAGAGGAATTAGGAAATATCTTGAACTGAATGAAAATAAAATGGTAACATATCAAGACCTGTGGGATGGAGGTAATACAGTGCCTAAAAGAAGTTCTGGAACTTTAAGTGATTATGGTAGAAAATAATAAAAACTCAAAGAATGATTTCAGCTTCCATAATAAAAAGATACAAAAAGAGGAGACAGTTAAATCTAAAGTAAGTAAAATAGTAAAATAATAGGAATAATGGCAAAAATTAGTCAAATACAGAATGTGCAAATAATGGGGAAAATCAATAAAAACTGAAAGTTGACTCTGTAAGTATCAGGCCCTGAGTTACAAGCAGACATCTTAGTCTGGAAGCCCTGAGATGAGAGAAGCTCATAAAGGAGGTCTGCCCACTGGAATGTATACTGGCTGTAGAGGCCCATAGCTCTGACCTGCCAAGCAATGTGTCACCATCTTGATTGGCTGCTGTGACCAACATTTCAATAAAACTAATAACTTCTAACTAAATTTATCAAGAAAAACAAGAGAGAAGATCAAATTATTCATGTCAAGAAGGAAAGAGGGGAAGTTATTCCAGATTCTACTAAAAGGATATTAAGAGTTATTATGAACAACTTTATTCAAAAAAATTCAATGTCTGATATGAAACAAAAGAAGCCTTTGAAAAAAAAGGCCAACATTGACTTGAGGAAATAGAAATTCTAAACAGTCCTATATGTACTTTAAAAAAAATAGAATTCTTATTAACAACATTCACAAAGAAAAATCCTAGCCCAGATAGCTTTTCTGGTGAATTCCTCCAAATATCTAAAGAAGAAATAACAATCCTACACAATATCTTTCAGAAGATAAGGAAAGCGTTAATATGTTATTCTGCAACTAGATAAAAATTAAAATAAATACTAGGAGCACCATTTAAATCTTGCCTTCTTAAGAGAGTCCTATAACATCTGCAAATCCAAGAGAAATGAAAACATGTGCCCATAAAAATGCTCATATGCAAATCTTTATAGAATCTTTATTTATACTAGATACAAACTGGTAATGATCTAGATATACACCAGTCAAAGAAGGAATAAACAGATTGTGGTAAATACATATGGTGGAATACTACTCAAATGAAAAGGAAAAATTGCAGAGAAGTGCAACAACACGGATAAATGTAAAAAACATGACACTGAGTAAAAGGAGCCAGACAAAAGAATATAGATGTATGTTCTATTTCTATAAAAATTTAGAATAGATAAAACTAATCTATGAGCAGATCAGTGCTTACCTATGGTCAGTTGTAGGGGTAATTGGCTACGAAGAGAGATGAAGGAACTGATTGGCTTGTGGAAATAGTCTATATCTTGGTAGAGATGATGTTTCATAAGTATATACAATTGTCAAAAACTCATTGAACTATATAGTTAAAATGGCCACATTTTAGTTCATGTAAATTATATCTTAATACAATCAGATTAAGAAAAATAAATTTAAAAAGTGGATAGAAATAAAGAAATTAAGGAGAATGATATCCAAGTTATCCCTAAAGTTCCAGTTGAAGCAACTCAGTGGATGGTAGTTTCCCTCACTATTCTGGGAGGAAATGCTGGAACAGAACCCGGTTTGAGATGAGGGAAGAATACTGATAGAGCAGTACTGAAATGCTAAATTGAAGGTATCTGTGGCAGTGGTGCATGGCAAACATTTCTCAAGGAGGAGAGGAAATGGACAGGGATTTGTAGGATTTCCTGATTTCATGCTGTATATGCTTCCATCACCTCTGATTTCAAGCTCCCAGTGGTTTAACAAGCAGCTTGAAAAATTCTGGAAACTTAGCTATAAGTTCTGGTGATCCAGGTAGAGCTTGCTCCAGCATACCACTGCCTATGAATCGTCACAACAAATATGTGGAGCAAGAAGTTGTATAAATGGAGGGTTTGCTGAGGGCGGGTGGGGAGGGGGAATGTAGTTATTGGTGAATAGATGGTAATAAAGTACAGGTATATAGATGCAATTAGGGAAGGAATAATGAGGGAAGGATGCCTAGAACCGTGTAAAACCACATGCCTAAGGTACAGTTGAGAATGAGCAAGTAGAAGAAAATGAGAACGAGCTGAGACTCGGGAGGATGAACAAGGTGGCATGGTGTCAAAGGAGCTAAAGGACAGAGCAAAGCAGTGTCAAATTTACATAGATTACATAAAACAAAGACTAACATTATATGGTATGGAGTTGATGGTGGCCTTTAAGAAAACAATTTCAGCGGCATTTGGAAGTAGAATGAACTGCAAACAGGTGCTTTCTTCTGGAAACCCAGAGGTGGAATAGCTCCTAAAGGAGGTCTGCTTAATGAAACATATACAGGTCTTTCTCAACTTACAATGGGATTACATCCTGACAAACATCATTTAATTGAAAATATCATAAGTTGAAAATGTATTTAATATACCTAACTTAGCAAACATCATAGCTTAGCCTCATCTACCTTGTATGTGCTCAGAACACGGTTGGGCAGAATCATTTAACATAAAGCCGATTTTATAATAAAATGGTGAATATCTCATGTAATTTATTGAATGCTGTCCTGAAAGACAAAATGTCTGTATGGGTACAGAATGACTGTCAGCATATCGGCTGGTTACCATCATGATCCTGTGGCTGACTGGGACATGCAGTTTGCCACCCCAGTTCAGCATGAGGAGAGAGAATAGTACATATCACTAGATTGGAAAAAGATCAATATTCAAAATTTGAAGTAGAGTTTCCATTGAATGTGTAAGGCTTTTGCACCATTGTAAAGTGGAACCATCCCATGTCAAGGGCTGTCTGTACTGGCTACAGAAGCCCAGAGCTACAAACTGCCACTTTGGTGTGTTATCACCCAGATGGACCGCTATGACCAATATTAACTACTGTAACCAAACAGAAGATGTCCTGAAACTCAAGCTAACATACCCAGGTCAAGCATGTCCCTAGAATCCTGAAGATCTCTGCTTCCATGCATGGAAGAGCTTTGCAATGGACCTGGGTTCTCTGCTCCAATTCCCAACTATCTGCACCACCACCCTTTCCTGAAGGAAACTTGCCTTCTCCTGTGTGACCCATCAGCTCTCTAACCATGGCCCATGTAGTACTTTTTTAAAGAGGTAGTTCTAAGTTTTCCACATAGTTCTTATGAGTACCTAGCATTTCTAAGTAGGGATTCAGTAAATACTTATTGGGTGAATTGATAAACCAGCCCTCTCTTTACCATCCATAATGACTTCCATACAGGGAGAATCACTTGGATCCTAAAATTGAAGGTCTATTCTCATGCAAGTGCCACTGCAGATTTGCCCTGCCAAACCATATTGTTCCCCTTGGAACATCTCTCCAAAGCATGGATTCTTCTCCTGTTAAGACCCTGTTTCCAAAGCACCAATACCTTGAAGAGCCACAAGTAATAAGAAAGGACAAAAGTCATCCTAAATGAGACGTTTGTACCCACTTGTGGTGACTTGAAACTATAGAAGAAACATGACACTTATTCTTGGAGTGCTAGTTTTATTCAAAGTTGCTTTAGTGGGGGAGATTACACACACACACACACACACACACATAAATAGGTATAAAAAATAAACACTATGATGTACTATGAAATACAAGAATAGATAAAGCATAAAGATAAAACATGAGATTTCAAAGAAATTATGTTTGCAGCATGTTACTTTACTCTAAATTTCTAGGCCTCTTTCAACTCCTCTCTCCCACTCTACCCATATATCCATACCCCATGTGTGGGGTATCCATATTCATTCTCCTTGGCCATTAGGGAGACTTGGATGAATAAGTTTGACAAGCCTGCTGGAGGCATATGCTGGCAGGTGCCAAGAACCAGGACAAGACTTCCAGTACCAGATGCTCTTTGGCTTTTCTGAGCACCACCTGTCCCTAAGGAACCTGGAAGACTGTTGCTGGGCTCTTCCCAAGGAAAGACGTTGTCAGCCCTGTGGTTTCACACTTTCATTTGTCATCCTTCATACCATCCTATCCATCTTCCACTGCTCCTGGGCTATGAACAGCCCAGAGTCCACCGAAGACCCAAAAATCTGGACCCAGAAACCAGAGAGGGAGCACAAGCACAGAGACAGGAACTTCCAGTTTCTTCTGACTCCAGTAACACCCACACTCACTGCCTGAGTTACTGGGAAAGAATGGATATAAGAGGAACCTTGACAGCATGCCCATGCTTCTATGTAACCCAGACCTTAACAAGGGCTTCTCAGAGCAGTTAGAGGAACACTGGACTTCTTTATATAGAGTCTATATATAGATTCTAAGCTATATATACTAATTTTTAAAAAGAATTTATTTATTTGAGAGAGAGTATGTGTGAATGTGAGAGAGAATATGAGTGGGATGAGGGGCAGAGGGAGAAGCAGGCTTCCCACTGAGCAGGGAGCCTGACACGGGGCTGGGTCCCAGGACTCTGGGATCATGACCTGAGCCAAAGGCAAGGCACTTAACCAACTAAGCCACTGAGGTGCCCCTTTGTTTTAAACATCACATGTTATGTCTATGAAAAGATGTAAGTAATACCCCCTGGAATCTAGCAGTGCAAAATCTTGGTACCTATGTGTATTGGTTCTGGCTCCAACTTTCTGAGACCTTTACTAGCCAGACCAACCCCCAGGTGTCCTACCAGGTAAAAGGAATTTGGACTGAAGGGACCATGAAAGCTTAGGAGAAAGGTCTTCCCTGCATTCTAGGAAGTTGACTCTGCTGGCCATGGAGGGTAGGTGAGAGAGATTATAGGTTGGAGGAACAGCTAGGATTTTATTGTAATAAGCCAGTGGTTCTCAGGGGAAGTAATACTGCTTTTAAGGCATGTTTTGAAATTTTGAGGGATCTTACACTTTGCTACTGGTGTTCAATGAATAGAAGCTAAGAATGATAGACATCTTGCATTGTGCAGGACAGCTACAAACAACCAAGAATTGTTCTGAATTCCACATAAAAATCAAATATCCCTTTTTATAATGGTCAGAGCCAGCATTTAACTCTGTTTTATGCATATACACACTAATGATATTTGAATCCTAGTTCAACACACCTATACTGGCATGCATTTGTACTTATAGCACTCAAAGTATGGAAACATTTTACTACTTGATTATATACACTAGTTTACTGAAAAATATTATTGTTTTGTTATAAATTACCTTCCTTTACTTCTCCACGTATTAAATGCAAAGCGTTATATTGTTGTTTGTGGAATGATGTGTTGTTAGATTATATTATCTTTGATTTTCATTTCCAAATACTAGACAGGGCATCAAAAATCTTTTATTTTTATTTATTTTTTAGAAAAATAAATTTTAGATGTAACGGTGTTGAAAGTGACTGGTTTAGGTGATAAATATCAAAAATCTTGGCAAAGGACCAAGGAGTATGAAAGGAAGTCACTGTGGATGTAGAATCAACAGAATTTGGAAGGTGATTGGATTCAGTGGGCTAAAATTAATCTCTGTTTCAACTTTCCCTTCTGTAGGCTTCGTAAACCCAGAACCATCATCCTCCTCGGCTTGCTTCATAAACCTTTCATTATCTTGGTTGTTGTCTCCAGAAGCATTTCTTTGAGTTTCCAAATGGTGCTCAGTTATAGATTCTCACATGGAGCTTAACTATATTAAATGAGGAGCCAAGACTCCCAACTCACAAACAAATATGCCACACACTAGTCCACAGATCTTACATGCACAGGAATACACAAGTGTGACAGACATTATCAGTAGCTTGAAAATATCCCCTCACTTTCTACACATGCTGAGGGACTTGCTCCTGTCAGGATTTGCATTTCACTGACAACCTGCTTTGGCCACTGATGGAGGATGGAAAGCCTGGAGTTAATGAATCTCCCCATCTGACAAACAGCCCTCAACAAATAACTCACTGGAGTTGGTATATAAATACCCTTCTCTTGAGTATGGGTATAGTCAAAGAGCACAGGCCTGGGAGACAGACGTGGGTTCTAAGCCCAACCTGTACCAACTCACCATCTGACTTTAGGGATATTACTTCTCTTTCTTTCTCAGCTTCAATTTTCTCACCCTTAGAATAAAATATTTTGACCATATTAACATTACCCAGAATGTACTGGAAGAAATTTGAATTTTGAGAATGTTAATAGTTGTTATGGGGAAAGGATGAGAGAAGAAAGAAGGTTCCTGGGCTGTAAACTGTGGCCATCTTTAACTACTTCTCAGGACTGTGATGAAGTAGAAGTGGAGGGCCTCTCAGTGCCTGACTTCTAGTAGGCTTACAATAAATAGTGACTGACTTTAAATCCAAAGAAGTTAGCTCATACTCTGTGTAGAATACATCGTCATTAGGCAGGGGTTCTTAACCCGATGTCCATGCAGTCAGGGATCCCTGGGTGGCTCAGCAGTTTAGCACCTGCCTTTGGATCCTGGAGTCCCAGGATCGAGTCCCACATCGGGCACCCTGCATGGAGCCTGCTTCTCCCTCTGACTGTGTCTCTGCCTCTCTCTCTCTCTCTCTCTCTCTCTGTCTCTCATGAATAAATAAATAAAACCTTTAAAAAAATGAAGTCCATGCAGTCTCTGAAATTGTCATACAAATTGGATTCCCTGTGCTTCTGTGCCTTTTTGTGGGGTAGATTTTCTTGATTTAATTGGGTTGTTAGACTCCTTAAAAGATTAGTCTTGTCTCAAGCCATTTGTTCTTATCAGTTGTTTTAAAACATAACAGCAAGTTATTATTTTCTGGTTTTAATGATCAATCAGCAAACACTTAGTAAACATCTTATCTCCCTTTGGGGAGAACACTCTAACTCTTTGTGCAGTGGTCAATTGGGGGAATTCACTGAGAATTTCTGAGACATGAATGCAAAATGTGTGAACAGCAAATGTAAGAATTCAGTTGACATAAGAAAAAAACTAATGGATTAAAAAAAATTCTGGGTTTCACAGGGAACTTTATTTTATTTGGGCAAAAATAAAGGTGTTTTGTTTTGTTTTGTTTATCTTTAATGCTGGCCAGTTTGATGCACGCTGTATGTTAGAATGGGATAGGATATTTCCTAAATGGATTAGAACAACTGGGCTATCATTGAATATTTTTCCTTTACCTTTCTCTCTCAGAACAACAGACAGACCACGGGTCTTGTATCCAAATGCTTTACCCCACTGTCAGACCATTAATTGGATCAATGTGTCCTGGTGTTTATTTGGAGAAGATGTTCACTGTATTTGCCTGTGATATCTCAACAGTTTACACAATCCTTTCTGTTTTATAAGACTTCAACAATTCTCCAGGATGTTGGGAGGCCTGTTCTCTCAAACCACATGCAGCAGAGCTCTCTTCACAAGTCAACTTCAAGAAGAAGGGAATAAAACTGGGGATGTTTCCAGCTCTAGTTTTAGTTTTATTAGTCTTTCTCTGTGAAGCCTAATCTTTGGTTGTTATTGCCAACTGTTGTGACCACATTTGAGAATGTATGCAAGGAGCTGTGTGGAGGAAGTATAGGGAGTGGGAATGAAAGGGGACAAATTGGCAGAAATGATTTCAAAAGATTCCTATGTTCCCAATTTAAGCTCACCTGATTTTGTCAGCATCAAGAGAGGCATAATTTTCTTGTTTTTAAAAAACAAATTATGCCTGAGTAGAAAATAAGTCCGTTATCATGAGTAAAAGAAAAATATGTTGTCAAGATAATTGCTATGGGAGATAGCATCCAGCTTCAGGAAACTCTTTTGCATTTCTTACAGGTAGAGAATAGTCTTTTATTAGAAAAAACTAACCAATATCATTGGTACAATGGCCTCTGCTATACTTTACCCATTAAAATTCCTAGTTCAGTAGATCTTCATATTTTTTTTTTGTGAATATGAGGCCCCTTGTAATATTTTTGAAAGATCGAGGACCTTAAAATGCTAATAGCTGTACATTTAGTAACCATGAACAAGAGGAAATATAAAATAGTTTCTAGTTACCTATTGCTGCCTACCAAGCAATCAGCCAATTTAAATCTTCAAATCTGATGTTTTAAAACAACACCCTTGGTTTTCCAGCTCATAAATCAGCATTTGGGCAGGGGTTGGCAAGAGCAGCTCATCCCTGCTTCACACGATGGAGCAGAGGTGGATTGAAGACTGGGGCCAGAATCATTAATGATCTCAGGCATGCACATGTGGAGAGGTTGGTACCCACTGTCGAACCTCAGCTGCAGCTATCACCCACAAAACCTATACATGGCATCTCTACATGGGCTCTTTGTTTTCTCACGGCATGCCAATTGAGTTCCAAGAGGACCAGATATCACCTGTATTGCCTTTTATGACTGTGGCTAAGAAGTTATATAGTTCCATTTCTGCTCAGTGACAAGTGCACTCTGAATTAATGGGTACAGCATCAATGTTGCATAGTAAGAAGAATGTGTGGGATCAGAGTTATTGTTGTGGCCACTTTGAAAAATCTGATCTTCCACAAATAGCAAAAATGCTCACATTAGGTAATGCTTTTAAATGAATGTATGGATAAGCCCATCACCCCTGGTAATGATACTTCCTTGTTTAGGGATTACTAAAGATCAATGAGCATCTCTGCTCTAGAACAAATGCAGGTAAAACCCGTTCCAATAGGGGCAAAGCAGCAATTGGTTATGGCTTGAGGCCCTGATGGTGCCATGCTTCTCCCCACAGAAGATGGACCTCCTTGCCGTCAATTGAGTGAACCTTCCAGACCTCTCTGTAGTCTGGTCTTCTCCAGCCTTTCTTCTACATGTACTTTATCCCACATTTAGCCAACAGCACATTTTTTTCTTCTTAAAATACATGCCTGTTCATAAAACAAACCATCTCACAAACGAACTCCATATGCCTGTAGAAATAACAATAACATAAGCAGTTATCATGTTTGAGCAATAAATGTCAAACACCAAGCTGAGTGGTTTACAGGCATTAACTTCATTAACCATCACTGGGATAATAAGGGCAGTTTATGACATTGTCCTATTTTAAAAACTAAAGAACAACACTCCCCTGAGGATTATAATAAGTTTATCCAAAATCCTGGCTAGTGAATAAGTTATGGACAGGGTCTCATGGAAACCTTGCTTTTATTTATTTATTTATTTTTTTAATTTATTTATGATAGGCACACAGTGAGAGAGAGAGAGGCAGAGACACAGGCAGAGGGAGAAGCAGGCTCCATGCACCGGGAGCCCGATGTGGGATTCGATCCCGGGTCTCCAGGATCGCGCCCTGGGTCAAAGGCAGGCGCCAAACCGCTGCGCCACCCAGGGATCCCGGAAACCTTGCTTTTAATCATTATGATGCTATGGGTTCCTGTACAGGATAAACCAATCTATTTAACGTGATGCTCATTAGCTAGACCCTGTTTTTCTAGTTTCACATTGTAGCAGTTTTCCTTCACCCTCATAGAACCCATATAGCAGTCATTTAATGTTTCTTACTATACACACATATGCTTTATTCTTTGTTCGTTTGCTTAACATGTCTTTCTGCTCTCCAACTAGCAAAATAGAAATTCTCTGCCTAAATGTCATCTCCTCTAGGAAGCCTTTCCTGACTTCCTCAGATAGTTAAATAGTCTCTCCTCTTGATTTCTATGACACTCAGTACATTCCTCTACAAAAGCTCCTCTAACACCATTGAGCTTATTTGCGTGATTGTGGTTCCACCAGATAATGAGGCCAGGGACATGCTAGTCATTTGTAAAGCCTCAAAGACTAGCACAGCACTTGGTACCAAGTCATCATATATTCTGTTTGGTGGAATGTCCGTTTCCTGCCATGATGGATTAACAGATACCACAATAGTTTCTTTGTAGTAAGTAACTATAAACCTAGACAAATTATATAAAAAATCACTGTTTTCTGATGTGAGTCAAAAGCCATATGGGATTGTGATCTCTGGGAGATGAGAAACAAACGAGTCAGCCCCATGATTAGCATTGCTCTCTTTTGGAGGCATGTTTCAGACAGCAGTGCAGAAAAGAGGAGCCACCCATACCACAGCTGCCTCACAGAGCTGAAAAGCCAGAGATCAGAATTCAGGGTGACTAAGTCAGCTAGAATTTCTGGGACAGGGTAAGTGAAAGAAGATAGCTGAGTCCAAAAGAAGCTCAAAAAGTCTGCTTATGGACCCCCTTGAGATTTTAGCTGAATACTAACCTGTATATGTTCAGAGAAAAATGGAATGAAGCTGGCTGAAAACATCTACCAGAGGAAGACAACTATGGGGAGCTGGGAACTAAACAAATACCAAAGTTTGTACAGGGCTAGGGGATGACATTTTAACCCGCAGAATAGAGAGCTTTTGCATGAACATTCCAGAAACTAAATAAAACCCACAGAAAGTCAGCACCTGAGGAATAGAATTAGTCTAACCTTATGGTAACAGACATTCTAGATTGGCTCTTTAAAAGCTTCCAAACATGGGGCACCTCAGTGGTTCAGCTGGTTAAGCATTTGCCTTCAGCTCAGGTCCATCAAGCCTTGAGCAGGGAACCTGCTTCTTTCTCTCTCTCCCTCTGAACCCCACTCATACTTGCTCTCTCTCTCTCTCAAATAAGTAAATAAAATCTATAAAAAATATAAGTTTGTAAGCAGACCTTGAAAGATCTCTCTTGACCCATGAGTAATTTAAATGTCTGCTGGAATAAAACACTAAACTCTCTTTTGAAAGAAGACAAAATCCTTAAAACTGTAGTACACATAATGCCAACCATACAATCAAATTTGCTAGATATGTAAATTAGCATAAATACATGATCTGTAATCAAAAGAAAAAAATCAGAAACACGGAAACAAGAAATGAGAAAGATTATGAAATTTGCAAACAAGAACTTAAAAACAGATATAATTCTAATAAATAATTTAAAGGAAAATGTTAACATAAGGAATAGGGAGCTTTAAGAAAGAAAGGAAAACTTAAGATAGAAAGAAATGAAAATTCTAGAACTAAAAAATACAATATTTGAAGTGAAGAAATCATGGGATTTAGCATCAGATTAAATAATGCGTAAGAAAGGTCGATGAACTCAAAGGCAGAACAACAGAGATTATATAAATGGAAGCACAGAGAGAGAATATGCTGGAAGAAAATGGACAGAATTTCAAAGAAAAATTGTCTTGTGGTATAATACCAAGGAATCCTGGGTAGGCATAATTTGAGTACCATGAAGAGACAACAGAGAGACAATATTTACAGAAGTAATGATTGAAAAAATTTTAATGACACGAAAAAGATAAGCTCACAGATGTAAGAAGCTCAGAATACTTCAAGCAGGATAATCACATACACACACATCCCACCTCACACTGTATTCTGATGGCATTATTGTACACCAAGATGTGTTAAACAAATGATTAAAAAGAATCTTAAAAGCAGCTGCAGTGTGGGTGGGATGTGGGAGCAAGATATATTACAGAAAGACAAAAGAATAACTATAAAAATGACCACTGGTTTCTCAATTCAAAGCAGAGAAAATTGAAACATCCTTAATACACTGGGAAAAGAATATCAATCTAGAAACCCATATCCAAAGAAAATATTTTTTAAAGGAAGGCAAAATAAAAACCAATGAGAGTTGAGAGGATTTGCCACTAGCTCTCTTGCACTAGGAGAACTGTTAAGGAAAGTTCTCCAGGCCAGCGGAAAATGATACTAGATAAAATGTGTCTGTATGCCTGTGATCTGTGTACGTAAATTATACCTCATTACAAAAAAAGTCTTGCTTCTCAGGCTGCCCTTTAGATTTCAGCACTCAGTCAACTCACCTTTAAAGAGAATTGGTATTTTTTTTTAAAGATTTTATTTATTCATTCATGAGAGAGAGAGAGAGAGAGAGAGGCAGAGACACAGGCAGAGGGAGAAGCAGGCTCCATGCAGGGAGCCCGATGTGGGACTCGATCCCGGGACTCCAGAATCATGCCCTGGGCTGAAGGCAGGTGTTAAACCGCTGAGCCACCCAAGGATCCCCAGAGCTGGTATTTTTCAAGTGGGTTCTTGGCTGGCTGGCAAGACCAAGGCCCTATCTGTCTTCTCCACAAGCCTTCCTTGAATTCTGCTCCTTTCAAAAAGATAAGACAGTAACAAATGCTGGTGAAGATGTGGAGAAAAGGGAGTTCCTTTTGCACTTTTGCTGGGAACATAAACTGATACAGCCATTATGAAACCAGTGTGGAGCTTCCCCAAGAAATTAGAAGTAGAGCTATCATATCAATCCCACTTCTGAGTATATTTCCAAAGGGAACAAAACTGTTATCTTGAAGAGATATTTGCACCCTGTGTTCATTGCAGGATTATTTGTAATAGTGAAGGTATGAACTACTCAGTGTCTGTCAACAGGGAAATGGGTAAAGAACATGGGATATTCACACAAGGGAATGTTATTCAGCCTTAAAAAAAGGAGGAAATCCTGCCATTTGGGATAATGTGGATGAAGTGGAGGAGGGCATTATGCTAAGTGAAATAAGCCAGCCAGGGACTAATGAACTTGATGGTAAGGAAAGTCTTTCCCAGTATATATGTATATTGAGTCATTACCTTGTACACTTTAAATATCTCACAATTGTACTTGTCAATTACACTTTGATTAAGCTGAAAAATAATTCTGCTCCTTTCTCCCTACGAAAGCTTCTCACCCCGGGAGAATGAACAGGGCACCCACTCAGAGGCTGGTGGTGATTTCAGCAGTTTGAGGAACTTTTATTAAAGAAAAGAAGTTTTTCTTTTGTGTCTCAGGATGAGTCTGCTGAAGATCTAGAAAGCTATGGCCCAGATCTGCCCTTTAGCTTGGAGTTTCTCAGCAAACCAGTTCCTTTCTCACCTTCTTTACGAAAAGATTAGAGGATTGAAAGCCAGAGCAAATGTGTCTCTGTCAGGCTTGTCAGCGCTTCACCTAGTCTGTGCCTTGCTGAGGGCAGTAAGTCACCGCCTGCGCCTTCAACACCATCAGCCCAAAGGCACCATGAGTTAATTGTACAGGGTTTTAGCTTATTGTTGGTAAAGTGATTCCATCAAGAGTCTTTTATCTTTTTTTTTAATTTTTATTTATTTATGATAGTCACAGAGAGAGAGAGAGAGAGAGAGGCAGAGACACAGGCAGAGGGAGAAGCAGGCTCCATGCACCAGGAGCCTGACGTGGGACTCGATCCCAGGTCTCCAGGATCGCGCCCTGGACCAAAGGCAGGCGCTAAACCGCTGTGCCACCCAGGGATCCCAAGAGTCTTTTATCTTTATAGTGAACATTCTACTTTTGTACAATGGGGGTCACTGTGGTGTATGTATATTAAGGAGGGAGGGACTTGGAATATTTGAAATTTCTTTTGCAGACGGTGTTATGGATGTTTGACATGTCATTAGAGGAGGGCACCTGAGTGGCTCAGTGATCGAGCATCTCTGCCTTTGACTCAGGTCCTGATCCCAGGGTCCTGGGATTGAGTCTCGCATCGGGTTCCCCACAGGGAGCTTACTTCTTCCTCTGCCTATATCTCTGCCTCTGTGTCAAATCAATCAATCAATCAATCAATCATAAAAAAAAAAGAAATGTCATTAGAGAAGTGATGCTAGGAAGAAATTCACCTTCCTGGGCAGCCTGCGTGGCTCGGCGGTTTAGCACCACCTTGGGCCCGGGGAGTAGTCCTGGAGGTCTGGCATCGAGTCCCGCGTGTAGGGTTCCCTGCGTAGAGCCTGCTTCTCCCTCTGCCTGTGTCTCTGCCTCTCTCTCTCTCTCTTTGTGTGTCTCTCATGAATAAATAAAATCTAAAAAAAAAAAAAATAGAAAAAAGAAATTCACCAATTCACCTTCCCTTTTCTTCACAAATCTTTTTTTTTTTTTTTTTGAGATTTTATTTATTCATGAGAGACACACACAGAGGAAGAGAGGAGATTTCTTAATCATAGTCCAGCTGCCTTCTCGGGTGGTTCATCTGATTCTGGGCCACAATAAGTTATATTTGCTCCTAAACTTGGTGCCCTCTCACTGGGCCATCGTAACATAATGCTCTTCCCCTGGCCCTTAAGGCTTGGCCATCCTTTCATTGGCTTCTCCATAGCTCCTCTACCCAGCACAGAATAGAAGAATTCCTTTAAGTGTGACAGCCAAGGTACAAACAACAGATCACAGTTCAATTCCACACATTTTCTGTAGGAAAGGGGCAGCCTCCTTTGTCGGCCCCATCCTCTCAATGGCCCATCTCTAATCTCAAAAGGAATTAATTCAGGGTGTGTTCCTTTGAATGCTTTGCAAAACGGAGTGAAGTTGAGAGGCTGTGATGCCCAGATTTCACCAATTTATAAATCCAGAAAGATATGGAAGTGATCGCAGGTTCTGGGAGGGCAAA
This sequence comes from Canis lupus baileyi, assembly GCF_048164855.1. NCBI lineage: Eukaryota > Metazoa > Chordata > Mammalia > Carnivora > Canidae > Canis > Canis lupus. The sequence continues at coordinate 21,446,867 of NC_132868.1, forward strand.
TGGCTTGCTGAAGATCATCTAGCAATCTAGGGCAAAAATTCTTTCCGTTGCTCCTATAGTGTCTCTTCTTTCCCCATTAAGTTTCAGAGTAAAGAAGCAATGATTCTGTTGGGAGACTGTCTCTCAGGTAAGGTTTAGATTGAAAGAGGAGAGAATGACCTGCTCTCTGCTTGAAAAGGCTCTATTTCTCAAGGGAAGACCCTACATCTGTGTATTCCTGAAGTTTCATTCTTTTGAGGACGTTTAAGTGCATGCTGCTTACGAGCAACCCTTGGTTTTCCCTTGGAAATATTTTTGCTGGGCTCCTTTATCTTTGCTTTGAAGTATGGTTCTCCTATATGCAGTTAAACCTGAAAGAGTTAGTTGATGGAATTTCTAAATGTTCTTTTCCAAGTGTTTTCTACTTCTGAGCTCTCATCTAGTGAGGGTGGAGATGTGGAAATGAGAAAACCCAGTCTTGGGAGCCTCACTGCATTCCTTTAAAAAGGAGAATCAGCACAACTTTTGATGAGCATGTCACAAGGTTTAATTCCCCCTTAGAATGTCAGTGAAAGGTAGTGTAATGAGTATACATCAAGCCTGCAGCCTTTCTCACAAGGAAATTTCAAGAGGGTCCACCTGCTTCTTAAAGGAAGTGGCATTTTGCTATAGGGCCAAACACACCTCTTGGCATTCTGTGAACCTTTTCTAAAGGGAAGAGAGATATGGCTCATCTCAGCAGCAGATCTGTTGCAGGCAGTAAGAGGCCAGTGGGGACTTGGAGTATTGCCCATTACAGTATCATTATTATTGTTGTCATTATTATGATCATCTTTCAGATTCATTTAATGGTAACAACAGAGCCGGGCCCCAAGAAGAGCCCCAAAAAAGATGTAATCCCTGCCCAGAGGCCTCATTTTGGAGCTGGATGTTTTTCCAATAACTCAATCTCCCAGTCCTCTGGTGCCTGTTGTGGCTACGTGTCTGTGTGCTCTGACCAGCCTGGCCACACGAATGTCCATAAGCTATGCACACAGAGGAGTCATCATAAACACAGAGGAATTGTCTCGTTCACATGCACTTCATCACCACTCTTGATAAACCAGAGCTTCTTTGCAAGAGAACATGAGAGATGTATTGACATAATTCTGTGAATACTGCTATCTTCTCAAACAGGATTCAGAGAACCTAACAGGTGCCTGATGTTGGAAGTGACCTCACAGAGCCAACGATATAGTGCTCCAATTTGCCCTTCAAGCATCCTTCTCGCCTGTTCCTAAACACTCCTGATGTTAAAGAATTCAGCACCTCATAAAGCAGTCCATTCCATTCTTAAACAACTCTGCCAGAAAGTTCCTTCTTTCATTAGTGCCTTAGGTGTCTGCTTAGTCACTTTCTTTCTCCTTTTATAGAGCAGTATTCTCTAATCCATACAGATTCTTCCTTTCTTTGTTCATGGCTCTGCCCTCTCTGGAGTGCTCCCTAGCACTGGGGGCCTTTCTTATTGCCTCTGGCTTTTCTATGGTTGGCATCACCTGGGGCTCTTGCTTCATTAAATGGGCTGATGCTTAGTAAGTTTCCTCAAAACCTAGTGGCTTAAAACAAAAACAAATCATTATTTGTTATGACTCTGAGCATTGGTCAGGAAATTGCTCTCCTGATTTCTCTTGGTCCCCAGTGTGCATTTAGGTGGGAAGCTGGGATGCATGGAAAGGGGCAAGATGACCCCACTCTCATGTCCAGCAGTAAGTGCTGATGGTTGCCTGGGATTCCGTTGCTTTCCTTCACATGCCCATCCTTTCTTTATTGGACTAAACTGGCATTCCTCATGGTGGCCACCAGGCAGTTTTCCAAGGGGGTGGAAAGGAAGCTGCAGGGTCTCTTAAGGTCTAATTTTGAAAACAGTGCATTGTTTCTGCCACATTCCTATTGGACACAGCAAATCACAAAGCCCATCAGACTCAGGTTAGGGAAATAGACTCTATCTCTTGATGGGGTGTGGCTGGTTCTTCTGTCTAGCAACAGCCTGTCTACTTGATTGTAGAGAAGGTCCATAGAGACAATAGAAGGTACAGATGGGCACGAGGGCATCCCCCCTTTCTTGGCATTGTTTCATTTTCTCAAGACCAGTATCTCTAGGTGTATGGTAACATATAACCTCCTTTTCTAAAGACTTCTGATGATTTTGGAAGAGAATTATACAAAGGAAGAAAGTATAATCGAAGCAAATGTGAATATTGCCTTAAATCTAAAAAAAAAAAAATGAAGGGACTCATTATGTCAAGATCCTCTGTGGCCACTTTTGAGCTTTCAGCCTAGATCCTCCATCTTCAGATTTGGCCATTTCCTCCTCTCTCATATCAGGTGTCTCATTGTTCAAGGGTCTCTATCCAAATTTCTACCTCAACCCCACTTCCTTCTATGAAAAGTTATCTTTTCATGAAGGAAGAATTTTTTCTTCCTAGAGCCTTTGCTCTTTCCTGATATAAAATGACTTAAGTTTTAAAAGAAAAAAAAATGACTTAAGTTTTAATTATGTACTCTCAGCCCTCATAATGTTGGTCATGAATCAAATTTCATAGACAGGTGGGCACAGGATAGGTGCTGGATCCCCAAAGGAAGCTGAACATGGAGTTGCTTTTTGAGGGTTCCCTTTCTCTATTCTCTTGTAAATGCTGAGGCTGAAAGTTCCTCTTAACAGGCACCTAGTAAGATGGGAAAAGCTCCCAAGGCAAACATAAATTGTGTGTGTGTGTGCATGTGTGTGTCTATGCAGGTATGTGTGAGTGTGTTTGTGAGGGTCCTGGGGACGGTTCAGATAAAATGGGCTTTACTCAATTAAAAATAGAATCAACTACTCATTTAAAAATGGAGTCAGTGGAACCCCATTATAAAATGAGAAGTATTTTATTTCTCTTCTGCTCAGTATTGATCTCTGCCAGAATCATGTCAATTCAGTGGTTTCCACTCTCACCCCCAACCAAGCGAACACACCCATATCTTCTGAAGGGATATCCACTTGTCAGTGGTGATTCTTCCCTGAGGACACACAGAAAAAATCTAATTCATCTTTTATGAAAGGATTTCATGTATTTCAAGATAATTACCATGTCTTTCACGAACCTATTCTCTTAGATAAACATTCAGGCTGGCTTAATAAAATGTTGCTTGGGGGCGCCTGAGTATGTCAGTTGGTTAAGCTTTTGACTGTTGGTTTCTGCTCAGGTCATGATCTCTACGTTGTGAGATGAAGCCCCCAGTCAGGCTTTGTGCTCAGCCCAGAGTCTGCTTGAGATTCTCTCTCCTTCTCCCTCTGCCCCTTTTGCTTGTGCACTCTCTCTGAAATAGATACATAAATCTTAAAAAAAAAAAAAAAAGTTACCTGACAAATGTCACTTGGCAAAAAAGATAGGAAAAACATTCACACTCACACCTATTATTTTTATTCTAGATATTTCAGTTGTGCACCCAACAGAATTCCAAATGGTTGGACATAGAATATGGATAACATATGGGATCATTAACATAAAATGTTAAGTCATTACTCTGCTTCTATTTCTTTTCTTTTGTGTCTAGTACATAAGTCAAAAGGGACAAGGAGTAAAGATTATGGAAACAGGTCCTATGTTTAATAATGATTTTCCCTAACTAGACAAGTCCCTACCAAACCATTTAGTAAATATTTATTAATCCTCAGTAATATTTAGTAGTAACCGATTCTGTATCAGTCACTATATATCAGACATCTAGAAAACCCTTGGTAAAGTTCTTTTGGGTAAAAACTATACAACTTTGTGAGGTAGAAATTATCCTCATTTTCTAGACAAGGACATTAGAATTGGGAAGGTAAAGTGAGTGGATCAAATTGTTACAATTAGAAAAGTACCTTCCAAACATGGGAATATAAAAATCTGTTTATAAGTATGAGCATCTGAGCTTGGGATTCGGCCTCTTGCTGGGATTAGACTCAATAGGAGTAAAAAATGGAAGCAGGGAGGTATTTTTCTTCCTTTCTCTGGAGGAAAACCAATGTAGGATGGAACAACAATAGGCCAAGTCCTTCCAGGAGAGCTGAGGAATGTAAAGAACTATCAGAATTCTTCCACACAAAAGGGAGAATCATTCTCCAGGTTTAGCCTGATTTCAAAGTCAAGAAAGCATGAGATTGGTTTCCTTTCACCCCAGTCTTGGCACTTGAACTGACTCCGGCAGGGAGAAAATTTAGATCAGTTCTTAGTCTTAAGAAGCTCATCATTGGCAGGTTGTTACAAAGATCCATTCAAGAAATTCAGCTTTACTTCTTGGCTTATGCTTGTACTGACAGCTTGCAGGTGCACCAATCCCTCCTCGAAATCTCATGAGATTATTTATGTAAACTCTCTAAGCCTCAGTTTCCCCATCTGTTTCATGATACTGATGATACTGTTTGGGGGGCACCATAAGGACTATATGATACCACTTAAGTGATTTGCCAAACACAGTACCTAACACCTCACTAGAACCCAATACTTGTCTCATACCATCACATTTAGGAGAATTGAAATACTTTTTTAAAAATTACACATTTTGTGTGAGAGAAGCTTGACAAGGAGAGGAAATTATTTGTTATTAACATTTTCTCCAATCAGATTCTAAGTTCTATAACGTATTTATTCCAAAATTGGTGGGAAGAAGCTCAAACGAGACAGCGCATAGGAAAGCTTTTGCAAACTCATAAGTAGCACCCCACCCTCCTCCCTGCCACATAGGAGGGACCACCTTAGGCCTGAGAGGGTCTGCTCACTGGCTTTGCAGCAAGGGTGCTGGTGTCCTGAGGCCAGCATCACTGCATGGAAGAGGCCTTCATTACCAACCCTACATGCCTGCTGCTGATGACCACAAGTGAAATGGTGGTGAAGGGGTTTTCCATTGTTGTGCCTTCTTCTAACACCAATTTGTGTAACCTGTGGCAGCTCTGTTTCCAGGACCCTGAGTCCCAGAGGCTGGTAATAGACAAGATCACTCCAGTGAACCTCTGCTCATCTCTAGCCAGGGGGACTCTGACTTCCCAAGAGAAGACAAATGATTGTTAAGCCTATGGAGAGGGGAGGGAGACATGTTTCATTAACAACTCAGAGCTGATGACAGAGGGCTGGTCAGAAAGGAAGGATGCAAATGGCATTGCTGCCCCTTTAGCTCCTACCACTCTAATCGCTTCCGGGCACTGTCTTGGGGAAAGATGATGACGATCTATCTCATCAAAGACCATTCTGAAGCTGTTTTTAGGGGCGCTTCTGGGAGGAGCAGAGGCAAATCTGCCAGAGCTTTCTGATACCACCAACTCGATTGAGTGCACCTTCTTGACTGGAGCCCTGAGGCAGAAGCCACTTCTAAATTGATTCATTACAGCTTTTCCTTTCTCAAAAGAACAAAACAAAAAACCCCAAACCACATACACATTTATTTATTTATTTTTCTACCTATTATTCTTCTAGGACACTAAGTAATTCCCAAACCTCAATGTTATCAAAATTACCTGAAAAACCTGTAAATGTGCAGAAACCACTCCCTCCACCATCACTACCACCACATCTCATAGACTCAAGGGGTTCAGGGGATCTGTGTTTTAACCAATTTCCCAGGTGATTTTATGTAGATGATTCTTGCATCACACTTCAAGATACCCTATTCTGGGGGTTAGAAATTCAATACAGAAACTATTTCATAGAGTGTTCAGACCAGAAGAGACTTCAAGAACAACTTTTCAATCTACAAATGAAAGAGCGTCATATTGTCCGTAAAGGCACAGATTCTAGCAAACTGTTAGAGTTCAAATCCTGGCTCTGCCTTTTACAAGCTGTCTGATTTCGGGCAAGTTACTTAAACTCTCTATGCTACAGTTTTTCCATCTATGAAATGGAGATAATACAAAATAGGATGATATCTACAACACAAAAAGCTCTGGGTGTTTTAAATAAATTAATATAGGGAAACCATCAAGAAAGTGCCTACTAGCACATAGTAAGCATTTGATAAATATCACTTGCATCATTCAGGATTCCAAGAAGCAGAATTGCTTCATGTGGTATAGAATGAGAAATATATTACAAGGATTGGACTGTACACAATTGTGGAGGCTAATAATGTTGGCCACTTGAGTCTATAATTTCTGTATTTAGTGTTGGGCCTAAAGTCAGCAGGACTAGAAATATAGAGGGAAATAGACACAAAGTAGAGATACGAAGAACAGACTAGAACCTACAATAATTAGCTGGAACAGTATCCGTCCCTCACCCCTTTCAATCTCAATGATGCTGCTGACTTACAATAAAGGCATCAGGATGAACTGGCTCCCCCAGACCCCAGTGTAGCACCTGCACATGGCCCATGACTCAGAGAAGTTGAAGGAGGGGATCTTGTAGGAGCTGGATGAGCTGAAGGACCAACTGTACCCCATAGCAATCAAGTAAGCTTTTAGACTGGTGACAACAGTGCCAGCCCTCACTGACTTTCAGAGTGCAAAATTATTAAATGGCTCTCCTTCATGTCCCTCTTCCAAAGCTCACATGACCCTAACTTGGAACACTGGCTTGTGGCCAACTCTAACTTGAAACCATACAGAAAAGAGAATTCTAGGATCCATAGTTCCAGTTTAGCTAAGCTGATATATTACAAGACCACCACATTATTAGTTTTTCTTACTACTCATCAGAAAACTGCTACAGAGATGGAAAGTAATTTATTCAAAGTCACACAGCAAATTTGTAGGAGAAGATTTACAAGGGCTTGGATCTATTCTTTTCTATTTATGCATTTAAGCCTCTTAGTTATCACAATGATCTTAAGAGGCTGTTCATTTGAATGGTTTCTGGACCTATAGACAGAAGGCCCAAGGGGTGATGGATCTAATTCAATAATACATTAACAAAGGGCCTGATAGGTATCAGGTACTTTGTCCCTTGGAGAAGAGCCCTTACCCTCAAATTGCTCACAGAAAAGACAAGTGTGTCAGTAAGTACAATAAAGGCTAGAGAGAACAGGTTTCCAGAAACAACAGATAGAGCCGATGAAAAATGGGTTATCAAGATAACTTTGGGGCATTTTGCCTAGTAGCCAGAATTCATCACATCTAACCCTTACCTCTCCACTCTTATCCCTAGGTACTCTGCCCCATTGAAGCAGGATATATGGTTTTTCTGGAACTGAGGGGCTTTCCCAGATGCAGGACTTCCAGGGCTAAAACTGTAAAGTATCTGGAAAACTGAGGTAAGTTGGTCACCTCAAGGCCTAACCAAATAGAGTGACTTGCTGAAGGGAAACAGCAAGCAAGTAAGCAAAGCCAGCTAAGTATAGTATAATATTCTCTTGGCTATTATGGTGGACTTAAAAAAAAAAAAAGGCACCAACCCTGCAGCTCTCAGCCTAAGAAGCCCAAGAACCACTCACAAACAATAAACAAACGAATCAAAGAAGGCACCAGGGCTCTCCAGTCGACCTTTAACCTTCCTCAAATGTTCCTGAACTTCTCTTCCACTTGGCTTCCCAAATTCTCTTACCTCTTGTTTGTTCTCCCCACAGGTACCAAAGACCGTTGGACTTGGTTTATGTTGGGTCTCTGTGGCTTTTACTCTGGGTCTTTCACTGTTGCCTTCCTGATTCTTCCCAATTAAGAACTATGAGAGGACACTCACACCCAAAGCACCCAGCACCGCCAAGATAGAAAGACCTTGAGCAGAAAAGAAGGTACCGGAGTTCATGTTTGGTTGTCAGTGCTGAGATGGTCACTTAAATTCTCCAGCTCTTTGGAAGGAAAGTTTTAAATAATCAGGGGTGCCTCTCAAGACCTTCAGCTTTCACTATACAAACATCATTTTAGATGAATCACCTTCCGGATCTACCAACCAGGGTCTTTGTTTGGCTTGCACAACTAAAATTAGCAGCCCATTCATAATCCATAATGGCTGGGGAATTATCTCATACACATGGGACAAAGGAGAGGGATCCGAAGAGGGGCCTCTTCCCTAAGTCTCATCCACGAGATTCTTCTCGTTAAAGAGGCACTCTCAAGCGTCCAATTTACCGCAATTATAGCAATCAAAAAAGCATTCATCCTCCTTCCGCACCTGACGAGCCAGCTCATGCATTTTCCCCAACAGTGGTGGGGAGGATGCTAATGTAGCTCCCATCCCCCTGGCTCCAGCTATAGCCATCACTACCACCCCTACTCCTACCCTCACAGCTGGAGTTGGTTCACAGATCAAGGGGCTCAGTCATGTCGATGCCACATGATAGACCTGTAGCTGCCCAGACCCACATGGGCTCACTGGTTCTCCAGGGAGAGAGGGCAATTAGCTTTTGGATATTGGCTTTAATATCTCTACCTCCAAAGGCTGGATGGAAGAGAAGTGATTATAGACAACCTCTTCCATTCTGTAAGTTTCTAAAGCTGATAAAGGAGTTCCTGCTGTGAAAACAGGTGCAGGTATAGCACCATGGAGAAGCTAGGGCTTGTCTGATTGCTTCATTGTGCCAGCTTTCATGGCATTTGAATGGGCGCTTTGTGAGCACACAGTCTCCCCAGATTGCAGGGAACGGCTGCTGCTGGTGGTGGGTGGGGGTCTGTTGATTAACGGCCCATTAACACAGCGCAAATAACTCTCAACTTCCTCTTCTCACCTGCTTCTTTGTTTTCATCTAATGGCTCTTGGGAGATCTGAAAATATTATTTAATTATTCCAACCCCCATGCTGCTGCTACTATGACTCCTTCCAGAGCATGCCTTCCCCAGTAAGACATGTAAACATTCTTATGAACCGCTCCAGGCTTACCAATGGATGTAAGAAGTCTGCAGCCACTCCAGTCAGGCTGGTATTGACTCATCTACCGGCACTGCCTCTGTGCTCCTCCCCCTGAAGCCCTGGCTGTCCCACCTGTGAGCTGCTTCTGTCCTCCCTCAGGCCACTGACACAGTTCTTAGGTTATTACTCCTCTTATTTCCCTCAGTCCCTGCCAAGAGTCTTTGGAAAACAACATGCAGGTCTTTGTTTGTTGTTATTAAGGATGATCAGTGAGCCCAATGGAACATTTTCTTAACCTTTTCTCAGCCTCCCCATCTTTAAATGGGGACAATGGGGATAACAAGATCTCCAAAGTGTAATTATGATTCCGCAATGAGTTAGCATTTGGAGAATACCTAATGTTCACTAGAGTATGTGCTCAATTAAAGGATATTATTTCATTACTGTTTCTGTCTTGTCAATTGTTATTTTTAATAACTTCCTCTGGAATGTCTTGCTATCTCTCAATCTGACAATGTGTTCCTAGAGCTGGACACTTCCTGATTTTCTATTTGTCCACACAATTTACCAGGAGTCTAGAATATAGAAAGAGCGGGGAGCATCAGACTGGAGTCCTGACGTTGCCAATTATACCACATTCCTCTCTCTGGTTGTCTTTTTTTGTTTAAGATTTTATTTATTCATTAATTCATGAGAGACACACACACACAGAGAGAGAGAGAGAGAGAGAAAGAGAGGCACAGACGCAGGGAGAAACAGGCTCCATGCAGAGAGCCTGACGTGGGACTGGATCCTAGGTCTCCAGGATCACACCCCAGGCTGAAAGCAGCGCTAAACCGCTGAGCCACCCAGGTTGCCCTCTCTGGTTGTCTTTCAATTGTCCAAAAAAGGACTGTGCCCTTACTTTTCTCTCTCTTCCTTAAATACCTGCCTCTTACCTTGACTCTACCTATTGCAATTCCTCTCCTCCTCCAGGCTCAAACCAAATGGCCACCTTCTATGAATCCCTCTGCTGGTTGCTCCAGCCTACACCAGCCTTTTCTCCCAGATTGCTAATCTCTTCATGGTTGCACCACAAAGCCTAGTAAATAATTGCTTTTTAAAAGCCTCATATTAACATAGGAAAAAATGCAATCTTCTTTATCTTTTTGCAAAACTTTTTTGCTGCTATGCCTTCTACATTTATGCAGCACTGTAGGGCAGAGGTTGACAATCAATGGCCCCTGTTTTCTCTTTTTGTCTGGCCTAGAGCTAAGAAATTTTTTTGCATATTAAATGGTTGAAAAAATCAAAATAAGAATAATATTTCATGACACATGAAAATTATATGAAGTTTAAATTCCATCATCAGGGATCCCTGGGTGGCTCAGCAGTTTGGCACCTGCCTTTGGCCCAGGGCGCAATCCTGGAGACCCGGGATCGAATCCCACGTCGGGCTCCCAGTGCCTGGAGCCTGCTTCTCCCTCTGCCTATGTCTCTGCCTCTCTCTCTCTCTCTCTCTCTCTCTCTCTGTGTGACTATCATAAATTTAAAAAAAAATAAAAAAATAAAAAATAAATTCCATCATCTATAAACAAAGTTCTATCAGAACATAGCCATACCTATTTTTTTATGTATTGTCTACAATTGCCTTCACAGTACAATGGTGGGCTTGAGTAGCTGCAAGAAATTGCATGACCCACAAAGTTTGAATTATTTATTATCTGCCCCTTTACAGAAAAAGGTTGCTGACCCTTGCTTTAAAGTGTAAAAAACCCTTTACATTTGTACATTCATTTGGTTCTCATAGTAGGCCTATGGTAACATTTCCATTTTCAGAAGCTCAGAAAAGTAAAGACATGTGTCCAAGCCTGTATATCTTCAAAATGGCAGAGCTGGTAGTGTCCAACCCACTATCCTGACCACACCTACATGTACACTGCTCTTCAAGCCAGACATCATGGAGGTAACTCCTTTGCTTGCAATCCATTCTCTATCATATGTCTCATCTCACTTGACATCTCTGAGGAGCTCCCTCAGGAAATCTGGGTGTGTGGAAATGTAAGCCTGCATCAGGGACTCCCCAGATTCCCTGAAATGAGGTGTAATTGTTAGCAAATGAAACTCATGGATAACCAGTAAATGGCCTCTGTTCTTGGATGGTGCTGGAACTGGGTGAGCTGTATCCTGCCAACAGTAACTTCTTCCTTGGCTGACTCTGGTAAGCTTTAATTAGGGGGAGGTGACATGTTGCTGGTGATTCCCAATTGCCAGCCAAATGTACAAATGAGCATCAGCTTTGGGGGAACAGTTGGAGATCCTGGCCCCCATCCAAGCCATTCTCAGGCAGCTGACTGCCTGCCCAACCCTCTCCCCAAATCTCCTGCTGTCTTCTCTCTTCTCCAGAACTCCTATGGTGGGTGCTCACTGGCTGTCTCTAGTATCTCCCTCACTGGTCCTTAGGTTCGGGCCATACTCTTTCCTTAGGGATCTATTTTATACTTCCCAGGATCTGGGTGATTTAGGGTGAATTACTTGCCCTCACTGAACTCATCTGTTGAATGGGGATAATGCCTTTACTTTCAGCATCATTGATATGACCACACGTGATAATTTCTATAAAGTGCACTCAGCATGGTGCCCAGTATAATGGCCAGACTCAGTAAGTGCTAGCACAGTAGTGATGTCTTCATTTGGAGTTGCAGCAAATGCAGGCACAAGCCTTTTCTTAGGAGTCTGTTTCTTCTCCCAGCAGCTTTCTAACATGGGTATAACCCTCCCTCTATCCTTGCTCTCCAGTTCTCAAGCTCCCCCAAATTTTCTCATAGCTCACTTGTCAGGAAAGCCAGGAATGTCTATTGATATGACTCCTGCCCTTGAGAGGGGTAGTGGTTCTGAACCAGAGCTGAAATCTCTCATTGGGAATGCCAGGTTCCATAGGATGCCCTCCTTGGCCACAGGGGCCACTGACCAGATCTTGCTGCCTCCCACAAACCAGGATTCCCAGGTTCTCATTGGGAAGTTCCAACTCATGGCTTTATGGAGTGGCTATGAGTGGAGTCAAAACTATTCACTACCTCTGTGGAGACTTCCATTTGGGTAATGGTAGTGTGTTAGAATTCTCAAACAAAACAAAACAAAACAAAACAAAACAAAACAAACAAACAAAACAAAACAAAAAACCCACCACAGAATAAGACTGTATATATGTACATATAGAGTGAGTAAAACCTATTTATTATAAGGAATTGGCTCGCACAGTTATGAAGGCCAGTTAGTCCAAATTCTAGAGTGTGGACCAGCAGGTTCAAGACCTGGGAGAGCTGATGGTACAGATGAACTCTGAAGGTAGTTTGATAGATATTTCCCTCTTGCTACAGGATACTGATCTTTTTGTGCTATATAGATTTTCAACTGATTGGGTGAGACCCACCCATAACGAAGAACAATCTGCTCACTCAAAGTTCACTGATTAAATGTTAAACTCATCCCAAAACACCTGTCAAGTTGACATAAAATTAACTATCACAGATAGCATGCATGTGTGCATACTTTACTCTTTCTATTGTCTTTCTCAGACAACTCCTATTTTGTTTCTCTTTTTAAACAAATGTATTTTAGGAGGTAAAGCAGTCGGAGAGCCATGTGATGTTATTTCTCTCTTCAGAGTGGTTGAATAAAAGTAATACACCCTCTTGAGAGGGGGGTGGAGGGTAAAACTGTCTTTGCTGCAGAAAACATTTTTCAGTCCACATTCTTATTGGTGTGGGCCAGTAGTCAACTGGTCTAATGCCCTCACTTTTCAGAGAGGGAAACTGAAGTTTGGATACAAGAGGAAGTTTGGCCAAGGTTATCTCATATGTACATCTGCTGGTGATCCAGACAGCTGAGTAGGCATACTGGAGCCCGGTCCAGGGTTTTCCCACTACTTACCTAAGGTTTGTAGAGTTGACATGGAATGAAGCCAAAATTTGAGCAGTTACTTTAAGTAGGTTTGGATTCTTTCAATCAAGGGTCTATAAGGAAAATTTGTGAAAGCCTTTAATATTTGATAGTTAGCTCATCCACCTAGGTTATCTCTGACTCTCCTCGTCTTTGGGCTATTTTACAACTCTGTGCAGATAGAAATTAAGTTGTAGAAAATGGACAGTAATTCAAATAATTCCTGCCCACAGAAATGCAAATTGAGCCTAATGGGATGCAATTGATTTTTATGAGCACTTTTTCATATTTTTATAAATTCATTTCAGCTTTCCATACTTGACTAAAAATATGTGACCCTTTGAGTTTGTTTTTGGAGTCACTGCAACATCTACTGGTTTCCTCATTAATTAATGAGTTAAATAAAATCTCTGACATATCCAATTTTCTATCTGTATGAGAGTTATGATTACATCATCTTTTAAAATGTATCCTTTAATAAGTGCAAACCATGCATACACCTTGTTTTCTCACACTGCATCGTGTTCCCACACCTTATTTAAAGAATAAATCGAAGTTCCTGTGAGCTTCAGAGCATTCTGGGGAGTAATAACTCACCTTGCAAAAATACTTTAGGGTTTACAAAGCATCTTCACTTTTATCATCTCCTTTGATTGCTACAGTCTGCCTGGGAGAGCAGATATCATTCCTATTTCACAAATAGGAAGAATGAAGTCCAGAGAAAAAACATGTTTTTAAAAACCAAGATCATACAGCTGTTTGAGGCAGAGCCAGGATGTCAGTGTAAGTCTTCTCTTGATTCTATTCTCATCCTCTTCATTAGGCCACATCTTCTTTCTTGATAAGAAATACTGTGGACCCAGCCTGGCAACTGGATCCTCGCACGGGAAAGCTGCTGTTTCAGAAAAAAGGCCAAGAATTTGGATATAATGAAAGTTCTGAGAAGTCACAGCTCCATCTCCAGGGATGTTATTCAGCTCCCCTTTTCGTTTTTCCCCTTGAGAACAAAAGCTAGTTTTACATTTTAATGGATTTAATTACTGCATAGAGATCTGAACAGATATGAAAGGAACAGACAGTGAGGACACAGTGATGGTCTATTGAGCAGCATTTGAATTAATTTGGAGTTTTCATCCCTGTGATTAGTGTGATTATTAGTGTTAATACTTGAAGTTCATGTTAACAGGGTGTTATTGTGAATTTGAAGCATTAAAACAGGCCTGATTTCCTAGTATTTGTTTGTTTACTTATTAATCAGTCTATTCACAATGGCTATGGTGCTGACATATAAAACACCCCCTGCATTCAACTTCTCAGCTTAACTTAATAAAGGATAATATTGGGTCTCATTTAGCCAATGTTTAATGCTAATAAATTGTCCTTGTCTATTTTGGTGACTTCCCCACTGTGGGTATACTTTCCTTTGTCCTTAGACCACTGTGGAGAAGCAGATAAAGCCTCAGAGCTTCTGGAAACAGCCTTAGTTAGGGTTTGGGATACCAGGTTTCCTTTGACTTGAGATTCTTGAGTGATCCTGAGAAAGCCATGCCCCCTATCTGGGCCTCAGTTTTCCCTCAATAAAATAAAAGTTTTAGGTGAGATGATCCCGGCTTCCCTTCAGCTCTGTGGTTCAGGGAGTGAATCAAACTGTAGAGATAACTGGAGAGTTACGGAAATGTGAAGTTGTGACTAAGAGAGTATCTATCCCAATGCATTAATCCTTTAGTTCTGCACTTTTATTTCAAAGCCCATAGGTGTGGGTCATTCTTTTTCTTCTTGTTCCAGGTGCCCTGTAAATCTCCAATCTGAGGGTTTATGTTTTTTTTCAACTATGGAAAATTGTCAGCCATTTTCTCACTGAATATTGACCCTCTCCCTTCTCTTTGAACCCCCTAAAAGATGGTAGACTGCATTCTAGTTAAAGCCCTAAATCTGTCTTCCAGGCATTAGTTGTATCTGCTACTGCATCTACTCTGTTCTCAGAATCATCAAGCTTTCAAATTCAACAATTTTTGTTTCTAGGAGTAACAGTTGTTTCTTTCTCAAATCTGCCTCTTCTTTTTTTTACATGGAGTCTTAATGTGTTGTGTATGTGTACTCTACTTTTTTTTTCTTCGTGAATTTTATGATTTTTGAGTGCGAGCACATTTTCAATGACAATATGGGAGTGACTAGGAATTCAATGCAACGTGGGTTGTGGAAATATCACTCTGGAGAAAGCTTTGCATTTGCTTTTGCTGAGTGCCCCAGAGGTATCATGATCCCAGAAATATTTTATTTTGCTTTATTTTATTTTATTTTTAAAAAAGATTTTATTTATTTATTCATGAGAGACACACACAGAGAGAGAGGCAGAGACATAGGCAGAGAGAGAAGCAGGCTCCATGTAGGAAGCTCGATGTAGGACTCAATCCCGGGACTCTGGGATCACGCCCTGAGCCAAAGGCAGACTCTCAACTGCTGAGCCACCCAGGCTTCCCCCCAGAAATACTTTAATGTAAATCTTGAGGCTTAAGGAATCCTGTAACATATAGGTGATATATTCATTTACTCTAAATCTTCCTAGGCTGGTGCAGTAGGCTGAATAATGACTGCCAAAGATATCCAGGCCCTAATCCCTACAAATTATGAATGTTACCTTATGGCAAAAAATAAATAAATAAATAAATAAATAAATAAATAAATAAATAAATAAAAGACGACTCTGGATATGTTTAAATCAAGGATCTTGAAATGGGGATATTATCCTGAATTATTCAACTGGATCTTGAGTGTCATTGAGATCACAAGTGTCATTACAAGAGGAGGCAGAGGGAGATTTGACTACAGAGAGGAGAAGCCGATATAGCAATGGAAGTCGACATTGGAGTAAAGTGCTTTGAAAATAAAGGAAGAGGCCACAGACAGAGGAAAGCAAGAGATGCAGAACTAGAAGCTGGAAAAGGCAGGGAGATAGATCATTCCTTAGAGCCTCCCAAGCAGTCTTGCCAACACCTTGAATTGAAACTGACTCCAGAAGTGCAAGAGAATAAATGTGTGTTATTTTAAAGCCACTAAGTTGTGGTAATATATTAGAGCAATAATGGGAAACATAGCTGGTTAGCAGAGTTTTTCTATTCCTCTTTGACTGAGAGCAGTACTTCAAAGATTTTTCCAAGAAAACTTGACTGGATTTTCCATGAAGGCAGATGGTGAAGAAAAGGCTGGAAAGACATGGCATGACAAGATTCCACAACTCCTATGACTACAAATCAGCCTTCAGAGGGGGATTAAAAAGACATGGTTCTTGATTTTGAGCCCTTTTTACTAGCCAAATCTATGCCTCCAAATGATATAACATAGTTGTCAGGAGTAGTTCAATAGACAGACGTTGGTATTTTGTATTCCATGTGTCTTATAATTTGCCATTTGGATAGAAAAGGCATCTTGGGCAAAATTTTAAGTTCTATACTTCAATTTCTCATCTGCAAATGAAACTAATAATAGTGCTTCTCTTACATTATCATAGTGAGGCTCCCAATTAGATAGGGCACATGAAATGTCTGGGTATATATATGCTTTATCCTTTGGTATAGACCCAGGATTATTGTCCAAGAACTATGTAAAGAGAATTGAATGACTCAAAGAGATTCTTAAGAACTTTTGAGGACTCAAAAAGAAAACTCAAAATGAAGTTTTATCATCTTCAAAGTTCTAGAAAACAGAAGATTCTGTTAATTTTAGAAGGAGAAAGGGCTGGTTTAAAATAGAAGATGCTAACGTGGTTGCTACGTTATTCATTCAACAAACATGTGTCTGTAGGGTGGTACCTATGTGAAGCTAGATGCTAAGTGCTGTGAGGGAGACAGCAGCCACAATCCTCCCATTTCTAGAGCTGCACTGTTGTTAACAGTTCACAGTATTGCAGGAGGATTTCACAGGCATCCTCTGAGGTGAAGTGTCCAGGAACTACCTACCAGTATTTTACAGATGGGGGAACTAACCCTCAGGTTTAATAAAGTCCAACAAAGTTGGGTCCCAAACCCACCTGCTAATTCAATGCCATTGACACTCTATCACAGCTAAGATGAGATCCCTGATCTCAAAGTGCTTAGAGATGAGACAAAGAGGAGAGAGCACTGCAAGGTAAGTATGACCACCAGAAGTTATAAAAGCAGAAACAAATAAGATCTTTGAGAGGTTAGGAAGACTTGTGATATGGAGTAGGGTGAGGGTACCTGGTAAGACAAAACACAGGAAGGCTTGGTTGAGGGACAGAAAAACATACACATTTTAAAATTCTTCACCTTGAAAAATAAAAACCAATGACCCAACAACAAAACAAATGATTTCTGACCAGGTCAGAATGTTGCACAACATGTTTCCATTCCACAAGCAATGCTTACGTGCCTACTATATGTGTGGGATTGATCACAGTGAATCGGAAGTGACGACATTCCACAGAACCAGCCTGATTGAGGGAGACCTGCGCTCCAGCCCTCACACTGAATGTGGCCTTGGGTGGTTTGTTTCCCCTTGAGCTTGAGTTTCTTCTTGCATACGTCGGAATCTAAACTTCGCTTGCTACTCTGACAGCCTAAATTTGAATAAGGAGGATATTTATGTACTCTATTGTTTTTACTTTCATTATTCATTCTTTCATCTTAAATTATTTGCTTTCTCTCTTTTCCTCATGTCTTTCTCCTCCTTCTTTTGGGCTGGCTCCTTCCCTGCCCTCCCTCATGGTTATTCTCCTTCTCACGTTCAGTGTCTGCATATTTTCTTCCTCATTACCTAAGTACATGTAAATTGGCCACATTACTGATGCG
This sequence comes from Canis lupus baileyi, assembly GCF_048164855.1. NCBI lineage: Eukaryota > Metazoa > Chordata > Mammalia > Carnivora > Canidae > Canis > Canis lupus. The sequence goes on from NC_132868.1 coordinate 21,464,352, forward strand.
GAAGCAATTTTTAAAATTGGTTAAAATGTGCCAACGTCAAACATGACGAATTCTTCCACTTTTGGACTCCTCATGATTTTAATCATCCCAAATCAGCCATTTAAGAAATGACAGCATGAGGACCAAATTCCCTTAGCATCATTTTTTTTTTTTTTTTGTCCTTTGGTGGTGTGTGTTGTGTGTGTGTGTGTTTTGTTCACCAAAATTGTCAGTGGGTTTGGACATCATTTAAGTGTAGCATTGAACACTTGTTGTATACAGCACTTTCTGAGTATGTGGAGAAGGGGGAAATAAAAAAAAAAGAATAACATCTAGTCTGTAGTCAAAATGATACTTGGGGACTTGGTGAACGAGAGCATGGAGGCATGGTTAGAAGTAAAGAAGGAAACCTTGGCTCTATTATGCTGGTATTTTGGCCCCAAACCCAGGAGTGTCTGACTCTTCAGTACAGGGTTCTTGGATGTTGTTGAGCACACAGTAAACTGTAGCAGCATGGTCACAAAACTGCCACCTTGCTTACCACTAAGGCCATGGCCTGATAATCCCTGATTAGGAGTTTTCTGTTAAATGCTGATTTGGAGAACATGTGTTAGGCTTATTAACTGCCTTTCTAAGCACCAAATATCTATCCTGGGTCTCATACGTTCAAGAATATCTTTGTTAAGAGAAAGAAAGAGAATCAGGCCCAAGAGGGACCTTAAATCTGTTTACTCAATCAGCCATAAGTGGAAGCCAAAGACCAACAAAACTGGTCAATCTGGCCTGGGGCCAAGGCTTTACCTGCATTTCAGGCAAAAAAACAAAAAAACAAAAAACAGAAAACAAGAAAGAACGCAGCACAAGGTGCTGCTTGTTTAAGGTACAGTAAGCCAAGCCACAGTTAAACTGGACTCATTAAATGTTCTAGCTCTGGACAATCCGTCAAGTCTCCTATCTTTGGAAGACTAGAGAGGGAGTTTTTCTCACTCCTAAGAGGAAGTAGCACTCCATCAGTGCAGGAGTTACTGATCTGATGTGGCCTCAATAAAGTTAGAGGAGGAAAAAGAATATTGCCTCCTCCAACAGGACCTTGGATAAGAGACATTGCTAATGAAGTGGACAGTTTCAGGAGGAGAAGTGTGCTCAACCCCATTTCAGGCTATATGAGCAAGTTTAGAGAAGTGGGGCAAAGAGCTGTATCTGGAGAACATAGTGAGTTACATTTTTATATCTGAATAAATGCTCTTAGGAGCAAAGTGGCAAAAAAAAAAAAAAAAAAAAAAAAAAAGCAAAGTGGCTTACCCAAGACCATGTTGGGTAGCACCAAGGCACAAATAGTCTTCTGATTCCAGGTCTGGGTTTCCTCTCATTTCACCACCACTGCAAGGTAATAGGCACCCATCAAAGTAATTGATAGCAGTAGGACTGCTGACCTGGGAACGGCCTGACCATGAAAATGGCCTGACCGTGAAAGATGATATCCCTGTCCTTGGGGAGAGGGCAGGGCAAAGGAAAAATGAAAAAGCACAGCAAAGTTTTGGAGTAAAATGATGGCTTGAAGACTGGGTTTGTCTCCTCACTAGTCCCATGATTCTGGGCAAGTCATTTAACTTCCCTGATCTTCAATTTCCTTATAAGATAGCAATACCTCCTTTAAAGTGTCCCTCTTTGGGGCACCTGGGTGGCTCAGTAGTTGAGCATCTGCCTTTGGTTTGGGTCATGATCCTGGGATTGAGTCCTGCATCAGGCTCCCTGCATGGAGCCTGCTTCTCTCTCTGCCTATGTCTCTGCCTCTCTCTCTGTGTCTCTTATGAATAAATATATAAAATCTTTAAAAAAATAAAGTATCTATCTAAGGACAAGATGGAATAATCTATATGAATAGCATTTGCCGCAGTATGTGCTCAGTGAAAAGTACCTTTACTCTTGGTGTCATTCATTAACTGAAGCAATATAAGATATACTAGTTACCTGCTACAATGATTTCTAAACCCTCATGTGGGTAAGAATCACCTATATAGTTTATTTTAAAAATGTGGATTCTCAGTCCCACCCCCTTTAAGAGATTCTGACATGGGGCTCTGAAATAGGAATTTTATCAAGTACTCCCGGCGACTCTGGTGATGTGGTTCAATGTCACACTTTGGAAAATATTGTATTGGATTGTATTTTAAGTTTAAAATATGACTTCTCCTGGTTCATGGCTCTCAGAAAAGTCCTGGTTAGGCTTGCATTCTGAAGATTTCCTCGTCTTCTTCCTCACCCTCACCTCCAAGCACAGTGGAGGAAGCAATAAGCTGCTATTGTTGTTACCACCACCTTTGGGGAATATTCCTTACAGCAGAGGGTCTCAACTTTGGCAGCTTATTCCAATTATGTGGGAAGCCTTCAACCAACCTGGTGTCCAGGCCACACCCCAGACAAACTAAATCAGATGTCTGAGCGATATTCAGCATGGGGTTTTTGGAAGCTTGCTAGGGGATTTCAGTGTATAGCTAAGTTGAGAACCACTGCTCTAGATCCTCTGTCCCAATTTCCCATCAAATTTTCTTCACTTAGTTTCCATCCCATGCCTTCTATCTGGATAGTTCCCTTCTTTCAACAATTTTGGCTGGATCCACTCAGCAGATTTCCTGGTTTTCTTGTCATTCTTCTTGATCCACTGATGCCTCTTACCTGGCTCTATTTGGTGTTGATGTCCAACCCACCATTCTGTCCAAACTTGCAGGACACAACACTGAAGCCCTCAGATAGTACTACTTTGTCTTGAGGCTGGGGCAGGGAGGACAGATAGGATCATACCACTGTCTTTCAAACCTCTTTTCCATTTTCTCTAGATGTTTTCCCAACCCCTACCTGTTTATTATGCCAGAGCTCATGCAAAGACCTCCTTCTCTGGAAGGCCACCTCTGACTCTCCCAGGTCAAAGAAGAAAGACTCCCTATTCCTGACTTCTCTAATACCGTTGATATCACATATTATAACATTCTACCTATATAAGGAGGGGGGAAGATGTTATGGTGACAAGAGTCATCAGAACTTCTGGGAAGGAAGCCACTTATTTGGAAAAATTATGACTGCATGGGGTAGAAGTTTATACTGAGAGGGATATAAAACAGGTCTGAACTACCTTGCTCAAATGTAAGAGCAATTGTTGAATACCCCAGAGAGAAAAAAGGAGGTCATCCACTCTGTGATGTGACCCACACCATGATTTCCATAAAATTTTGAGTAAAATCTATAAATCATTATGAGATACGTCATAGAAGCAAATTTTCAGGGCACTGCTAAAAGGCCTACATCCAGGGTATTGAGGGAAAGACAGGCCACATTGCATGGACATAAAGACAAGAAATAGGTAGAAGATTCTAATGGACATTTTAGGAAAGGTTTTAGATTATCACAGGTCATAGACTATGGGTCAAGGCCAGGTTTCACCAGACCTACAAGGGGCATAGTAGCCTCACCTGTGATCTGTATTCCATCTGAGCATCCTCTCTGCCCACTGAACTGGAGTCTTCTGATGGCAGGGCCTGTCTCTAGGTCTGCAGCTGAGTTTCCCTAATTCCTGGCACAATACTTGGCATATGTAATACTTTAAATAAGTGTCTAGAGAATGAACAATACAGAAAGCACATTAACGTAGGCTTTTCTTAAAGTCAAAGGGAGCACCAAGGAATTCGTCCTGTCTGTGGCTGTTTTGTTCCTCAGACTGAATTCATTTTCGTTCACCACTTAGATGCTATTGAACTTGTTTCTCCAAATTCGGTTGCTCAAAATTTGATTAATTTAAGCTCAAAATGACATTTCAAAATCCCCTATTCCCAAACACATAGCTCATCAGAAATGCCTCCCACTATTTACAGTTTTGCTTCATTGAAATATGATGATGCCAGGCAGACAGCGATGTGTATTCAGTGGAATTCAATTTTCCTGATCACTGGCTCCATCGATCAGTCTGTTTGCAAAGGGCTGACGCAAGCATCAATTCATCTCTTATGGACGATGGGTGAGCCGCTCCTATTATTTCTGCATGTGAAAGGGGTTGTTAGACTCTAATGATGGGATTCTGGAGGATCACTTTATTATTGCTGTTTTAGGCTTTATTGAGTTCCTATCATGGGCCAGGAGTTTTTACTGTTTTCATATTTAATCTTTACAATTGACATTTTGTGGGTACAGAATCTGAGACCTGGAGAACTTGGGAGGTCTTGGGAGCTCTTGTGCTTACAGAGCTAGTGAGGTATAGATCCAGGATTCAAACGCAGTCCTTTTGATTCCAAAAATTAGTACCATCTGGTTTGTTAGATTTTCTTCTTGGGAATTATCTTGGGGCTTAGGCAGGAGAGGTAGAGAGAGGTGATTGAGAAAGAAATCCAACACAAGCTGAAGGGGAAGAAGAATGACTGTGGTTTATGATTCAACATAAACTCACTCACTATCAGTCCTTCTTGTAATCCCAGTTGTGCCTGTAGAGATATTTGTCACTGCAGCCAGCAGGTCATACTTGGCTATGAATGTGTTCTTCCCAGGAGACATGAGCCCCTGGCAGGTGCATGCCTAGCAAGTATACTCAGTGTGGCACCCAGAACCCAGAGGAGCGAGAAGCAAATGCAGCGCTAGAGAGGAAAGCTCTCCTTTTTCTCAAGATTTTATTTATTTATTTTAGAGAGAGAATATGAGCTAGCGAAGGGGAGTGGTAGGGGAGGAGCAGAGGGGGAGGGAGATAGAGGGAGAAAGAATCTCAAGCAGACTCGTCTCTGAGTGTGAAGCTCTTTGCAGAACTTGATCCCATGACCCTGAGCTCATGACCTGAGCTGAAATGAAAAATCAGATGCTTAACTGATTGAGCCACCCAGGCTTCCCTAGAAAGTTGGCCCTAGGAAGTGTCTTGAGAGCAGTGCTATTCTGCTGGAAGCCAGGAAAGGGAGCTTTATGGATCCTATAGGAAAGCCACTTTCTTACTGGGTCTTCCAGAGAGAATGACCTGGGCATCCGACTCAAACAAGGGGCAAAAACCACCCAGAATTCCAGTATACTTGATAGTTTTGCCAACTCCAATCTGCCTCATCCATAGCATGATCCCTTTGCTACCCTGGGCAGAGTCAGGAAAGTGCTTTTGCAGGACCACCACAGCTCTGTCAAAAGTCTGGGAACAAGGGGTACCTATATCTTTAAGCTACTTTCAACAGGAAACTTTCTTTGTTGCTCATAACTGTGTCCCCAGAAATCTGTGACCTTGTAGCTACCCTCAATGCATGAAATGCATGAAAAATCTCAAAGGGAACTATGTTTTTGATCCTCAGGCAAAGTTTGAGAAAAGTTGAAAACATGCTTCTCTGGGCAATAATTCTACCTGACATCAAAGACAAAACTGATCAATAATTGCCCTCAATTTCTCTGAAAAATGAATTTTACATTATGAATATTCCACCCCCCCCACCAAGTGATAAAGCCATCACTTTCTTTATCAAGAGGTCAAAGTGTTTTTGTAGACCTTTGGGTTTGTCTACAAGGCCTGATTAACAAAGGACAGGATCATATATGAGATGCAGAGCAAACCTGAAATAGGCGGGGCTGATGCTATTCTTTCCATTTCATGAATGAAGAAACTGAGGTCCGGAGAATCCATGTGACATCTCCAAATTCACACAGCTATGCAGTGGTAGCACTGGGGTCAGGACCAGTATTCCATTGTCCAGTTTCATGTCATGCTGTGCATTGAAGCTTGACTAGTGTCAAGAGCCTGTGATGGCAGTCAGACTTTTCTCATTCAACCTTGAATCACATTTATTTCTCCTAGAAAAAGCAACCTGGATAGGAGCAAATTGCTGGTTTAAGTACAGTCCAACTCCACTCTGAATAGAAAACCTTGAGCAAGCCATTCTGCTAGGGGCAGAAGGTCACAGTAGGTTCAGTGTTGACAAACCAATATAGATTTCAACGTGTAGGCTGTGAAGCAAAGTCTTAGATAATCTTTCTAATCCTATTAAGGGCTAACTCCTATTCCCAACACAGCTGATCAAGTCCAATTACATCGCAGATCAGAATAAACACTCCAGGTCAAATATTTCAGCACCCAGGCTAAATGTTTAATTCCTTTTGGATGGTAAGTATCAGAGCTTCAAAATGTGTGTATGTGAGAATGTGTATGTGTGTGCATTTTACTATTTTCAAGCCCTGGTAATTATAAGTTGCACTTTAAAGCAAATATTATAAGGTTGTCTAGACATTGATTAATCACTCTGATCAATATTTTGTGTTCCAACTGCAAAAGGAAGAGAGAGAGAGGGGAGGGAGAGAGATAGAGAGAAAGGGATAGAAGTATTTGAAAAGAAGTGAACAGGTGTAGCAGCGTATCAACATTGACACACACACCATGAATAATCTCTAAAATGTGTCAAGTATACTACAGCTTATAGAGCACATTCACCAACCAACATCTCTGCTGTGATTCTCAACACTACCCCATGTATGAAGTACGCAGAATAAGTATATCAGCATTTAAATAATGAGGAAACAGAAATATAGAGCCGGATTTAGAGTCCTGTGTAGGAGCCACAGAACATTCTACAGAATGTTCAGTGTGGTCCAGATTTCTCCCCTACGCTGTCATTTCCACATACATATCATCCTTTATTTACATAATGCTTACCAGTGTAAGAAACCTTCAGAAGTGCTTTGTGTTGACTCAGTTACTATCTATATGTATGCGCTAATTCAAAAAGCAACTGAACTTTGTCAGTCTTATACAAGCCCTCAGGCAGGGGTGTTAATTACAAAAATAAAATAAAATAAGATAAAAACAATGATTGGCTGTTTATAAATGGTGCGTTTTAAAATAATTTGTTCTGGACTCGTACATTAAACACTCTTCCAAAATACCTTCTCCCACACACTGTCTTTTTATCCTCACTAGAGCCCCATGAAATGGGAGTTACAATCTCCATTTGAAATAGAGGGGAGGCTGAGGCTCTGTCTCCTGGAACTAAGTCATATTTGACAAGAAGCCATGCTGTTGGTGTTGGTAGGTGGTGTATGTTGGGAGGGAAGCAGGAAGTGGAAGAGTAAGGGATGGGGAGTTGGTGGAGGGAAAACTCAAGGGTGCCTTAGAGGACAAAGTCCTGGAAGCAAGGTGAAGGCTTGCTTTCAGTAGCCCCAGGATTAGTTTTCTTTTGCTTACTGCCTCAGCTTTTACTGGCGTCTAACCTCCTCACTTTCCAGATTTATACTCTTTCATTGTGAATCCTTTCCGTGTTCAAGAGGCTGTGCCTGCAGATATTCTCCTCCTAGGGCCCCTGTCATTCTATCTGTACCTGCACCTGGAGGCTGATAAGGAAATAAGGTAGGTGGGGTAGGAGCTGGGAGAGCAGCAGCCATTGTCTCCTGTGGCAGCCTGATGGGATGGAATAATTTACAGGGTTATTATTATTATTAATTCACAGGATTAAACTTGCATGTGTCTTCTTAATTCATGGTGACTGCTCTGCTGCATCCATGCCCGGATGCTGGGATCATCTCAACCAATAAGTACTACATGGTGCTGGTGTCTTGGGTCATGGTGAGGTCACAGATCATAGGCCAGGAATTTAGGGTTCCAACCATCACTTGGCAAAATGCCTAGACTTAATTTTTCACTTCAACCATCATTTTCCAAACACTGAAAATGAGCACCATACCAGGAGCTGGGGACAGAGGTAAACTTTATTTTTTTAACACATACTTACATTACATTCTCTATATGCGAGGCACTATGTAATCGCTTTATTAACTAATATAATTGTCACTGCACCAGTGACAGGGATAGATGAGGACACAGACATAGAAAGGGTAAGAAACTTGCCTGATGTCACACAGTTAGTGATTGTAGGGCTGGAATGGAATCCATGCTGTAGTGCTCCAGAGTAAATGTTCTTAACTGCTGTCTTTCAAAATTTCTGCCTTCAATATTTTGTCACCTAGAGAAGACATATAGTCCTGGTAGATTATAGTGGTGGTTGTAACAGAGATATGTGCAAGGTGCATGGAAGAAAGAGTTTCAACAAGTTGCACTGTTCCCCACTTCAAGGATAGCAACTGCTCTTTACACCCTATTCTTACACCCTATTCTTATTAGCCCTCTACTGACCTAGTCTCATATTTGACCCTAAAAGCCAATCTATCATTGTAGAGGCATGGTGATTTAAGACTTCCTATGCCAGGAGTACAGAGCACTTGGCATCAAGACTGCCTGCTTATGTGTATGCTCCCTAAATGGTGTCTTTCTGCCGTACTCTGACCAAGCCCCATGCAATATCATCAGTCTGTAAATTCTGCCCCTGTCTTGGCCCCACTTGGCCTCTCAGGAAAGCGCACTGATATCTCTCTGTTTCAGATGAACAAGATTGGAATCTGGCTATAACATTTAAGCCTTTATCTAAGACCAAGATTCAATGGGCTCTTCTAGCTACTCAAGTAGGTGGTCCCTTTCCTTCTCACCACTTCAAGGATATTTCTCCAATTTTTGCACATGAAGGATGACCTTCTCCATGGAAGAGGGCTACTTCTCAGTCAAGAGTCATCCAGCATTTCCCCCCTGGAACTTCTTCTTTTTTCTTTTTTTTCAGATTGATTGATTGATTGATTGATTGATAGACATAGAGAGAGAGGCAGAGACACAGGAGGAGGGAGTAGCAGGCTCCATGCTGGGAGCCCAATGGGAATCCAGGATCGCACCCTGGGCCAAAGGCAGGCACCAAACCACTGAGCCACCCTGGGATTCTCCCCCCCGCCCCACACACACACCGGAAATTCTAAAACAAGTCTTGAAGTCTTGAACACCTTTAGGACTGAAACTCTGCCTTCCTGCTCTAGTAACTTTTCCACTTCTGCATCCAAGGTCCAGAGACTGCTGGCCAATGTCATCACCATTGCCTGCCTGTGCCAGATACCTCCCTCACCACTCCCCTTCCCCAATCACATTCCATGACTACCATCGGTCTCCATACCCTGCATATCCTATGCTTCATTTATCACAGTCCTCTTCTGTCCTCTGTAACTATTTCTATAAGATTATCCTGATGTCTCCTCCAGCAGCCTCTGCAATTATGAATAATTTGTCAGCAATCTACACGCTCAGACTGTATTTATATCAAAGTCTAGCCACTGGTCTCACCTTATTTTTTGTTTTTATATGTTTTGTCTCAAGAAAACAACCATTCTTGACACTTAAGACGCAGGCATTTTTCATTTAGCTTTTCTCTAGATCCATAAAACAAAAGCTCCAATTGTATAATCAAAGAGAGCAGGAGATGGGGGTTTGGTCCCAAAGCACTGTGATCAATATGTTTGATATTCATTGAGTATTTAAGATAGGCTAGGCACTCCACTACATGCTTATTTCCGTTTAATCAGCCATCCTTACAAAGCTCTATGAAGTTGATATTAATTATAACCACTTTATAAATGAGGAAATCGAGGCGTAAAAATTCAATATGGAGTTGCACAACTAACCAGTGGCAGAGCCAGTTCTCAAACCCAGGTGTGTGTGCCTCAGTTCTAATCATCAATGTTCTAACTACTTCACTTCTCCTTTCTGAGTCTTGGTTTCTTTACTGTGAAATAAGCCGGTGGGTGGAATGGATCATAGGACTTCAAAAGTCTCTTTCATATCAAAAAGAATATAAACCTGTCAGTGCAGATTAAAGTTTAAGATGGAACTTGTCTCACTTATCTTCTGCTTCTTGTGAATCTCCCTGAAGGAGCAACAGCATTGTCTCCAGGTCTGAAGGCTTGTTCTGTGAAGCAGGGATCTAGCTCAATCTCAGGGGGCCCAAAGCAACAGATATCAGAAGGTAATTCCACAGTAACTTTGTAACAACCTCAATAAATTTAGTCTTATACATATTAGGAGTCTAATAATTTTTATGGCCGAATGAAGAGTTTGGAGTTTGAAAATTTATAGCTAAGAGTAATCTGAAGACATGTCTTTGTCCAACTCAGAGAGAAATTGGAGTTAAATTGAAGCTTAGAAGATGCTCATTAAGGAAGCCAATAGACTACCCCAAAAATCTTAAGAATGGAAAAAAAAAATCTTAAGAATGGGAATGACTTAAGAGATATTACTCAATACTCAATACCTCCATTTTACATATGAGCCAGCTGAGGCTAGGAGAGGGTAAAGAGTTGCATGATGACTCATGAAACCCTGAGCTGTTATTATCTTCCCTTGTTATAGTTAGAAAAACTTAATGGCACTAAGCTGAATCATTGATGGGTTTACCTGAAGGACTGCATTTCACACAAAAGGAGGAAGGACTAAAATCTGAATTCTAACACCACCTTCTCTCTATGAAGATTAAACACCCACGGGATACATCTTCCAGTTGAACCTCTGCAGGAAAATCCTTCAACCCAAAGGCATTGGTTCAGATGGCTCTGTGGTTCTTTGCAATCACAGCATAGGCCTTTGTTATCAGTACTTTGAAGGATATATTTAAGTGTCAAACTCACTGAAGTTGGTCAGCTACATCCAATAGAAGGATTGGCTAAGATCAAGGTAGCATTACATTAACTGCTCTAAATATAATGAAATCTTGTTGAACCCTGACAACAGGGTTGTCAATAATAATTTATCAGAATTGATAATGTATTGAATTGCCCTTCATTGTTTTTTTTGCCAATTCAAATTCTCCCATGCTTAGAAGTGAAGTGCAAAACAGAGTTGTGAGTTGACAATACCAAGGCACTTCATCTCATTCATAGAAGAGGTGGATATTTAAAGCAATGAGGATGGGGGATCCCTGGGTGGCTCAGCGGTTTGGCACCTACCTTTGGCCCAGGGCACGATCCTGGAGTCCCGGGATCGAGTCCCGCGTCGGGCTCCCGGCATGGAGCCTGCTTCTCCCTCTGCCTGTATCTCTGACCCCCCGCCCTCTCTCTCTCTCTCTCTGTCTATCATGAATAAATAAAAAATAAAAAAAATAAAGCAACGAGGATGAAGTATTTGTGCATCAAACTAAGTCAGAGTAAACTCCAGAAAAAGTTTCACAAAGAATTAGAATTATTCCAAAGCCAGATTTTGTGTAAGATCTTTTGAGATCTTACCTCAGGGCCCCTGTGAGAAGCTAGTGGTGGAGGATACACTACAGGACCAGAACTATGGGAATTTATCTGACTTGTAAACGGACTCCGACCAGGGTGGCTGACAGCTCAAACTGCATTGTCTGCAGGAATGTTGAAACAGCTCAGGTGAGCTGGTGGATCCAGAACAGAAATCCAGTCTGACAGGTAGGGTGTGAAGCAGGAGCATGCAGGCAATGGTGAGGTGATCTCAGGTAAGTTTATCAGCGTGGCACTATGGTCCGGATGAGCTGCTTGTTTGAGCAGGACACCAGGACTAATGAGTGCAGGGAAGAGAGATAAGATCCAGTGTCCCAAGAAGTGGGGAAAGGCAAGACACAGACAGAGTGTCTAGGCCTAGTCAAAATGGCTATAAACCTGCAGGTTCAGATGGAAATTGGGGCACAAAAGTCTATTCATATTGACTGAACAAGGATAGCAGGAAGCAGGCGAGAACTGCAACTTAGGTGAGGTAGCATGCTAGGCCAGCGCCTACCTGGGTACAGTGCCTCAAGTCCACAGAACAGAAACTATCCTTGGCTTTTCCTGGTAGATACGTTTAGTGTACTCCTGGTCTCCAAGTTTGACTCAAGGAAGAGACATAGGGGCCTCAATGTCCACCACGTACAGGGGCAAAAAGGCAGGGACTGGAACTCATGCTTTGAAGGTCACTGCTCACTTATCTGACAGCGATAGCAACATAGAAGAGCAAACAATTAATCTCTGGAGGAGAAAGAACACAAATGCCATTCTCATGACTTGATATCATTCTGGGCCTTTTTTTTTTTAAATCACCTTCTATTGGGTGATCTGTCAGGTACTCACAAACTCACCTCTGCCAGGGCAGAAATGGCTGCAATCAAGCCCATGTGTTGCCCCTACTAACTAGAGTATTTGTACTTAATAAAGATATTTAAAAATAGTCACAAAAATGTAGTCCCTAAACCCAAGATCAGTATATTTTCAAAGATGGTTAAATCTTGGGCTTTGATGCTTGAATTATAAAGAAGAAGAGAGAAAAATAAATTGAGGGGACGGGCACAAGGATGTTCTGTGTCATGGGCTAGTTGTGAGTCAGCAGTACATCCTTCGTAAAGATTGCCCTGTTCTAAAAGATATCCGTTATAAAACCCCCTCGGATTTTTTAACACTCGAGTATAAGCATTCTTATTATAAAGCATTATGCAGTTTTATGATCGCAATTGCTTGGATATATGGAGTATATTTTGGAATCCTCATTTTGCACTTATGAAGTTAAAGCTATAGGCAACAGAGTCTTTTGCCTACAGTTATGACAATAGAAGAGTTTGAGTCCAGACTTGCTCCTGTGTCTTCCAAGTCCCAGAACCCAGGCTCGTGGAAAAGAAAAACTTCACACCAGACACTTGTTAAAAAAGGCAAGGCATATTTTATTGGAGCTAACTATAGTAAGGGAGAGACTTCAGTGGGTAAATTGAGTTCAACTCCACTGAATAAGAAGTAGTGGGCTTTTAAAATGCTGGAATGTGCTGAAAGGGAAGTACTGAAGGACACCAGGACTGAGTGGCCAATGTGCTTAGGCCTCTCTGGCATTTATTAAAGTTAGGTTCCCACCCTCCCACAGAGACTCTGGCTCTATCTCTTATTGATCATATTCAAAGGGATGGCACCCAGGTCCTTGGGACAGACATTTCTGGGTTGCAGAAGATACATCTCAAAAGGGACAGAAAAGGGACTTACAATTGCAGGTTTTCTAAAGTAAATGTTCTAAAAAAAGTGAGGTCAGGGGCATATAGTCTGGTTTTGGCTGGAACAAACAGTAAATTCTTTTGGCAACATTGAGCTTTCTCAGGTGGTCATTTAAAGGGGTTGGAGTTGTCATCCAGGGATATGGACTTGAGCTAATAGAAGCCAGGCTAGAGTTTGTTCAAGTCTCTTAACTTGGAGGTGGGATGGAAGGGGGGATGTGGATAAAGTCATGTGTGCTGAGAGTTTTGCAGTTTTCACTTGTCAGCATTCCCTGTGGTCTCTTCATTCAGTGTTGGATGGAGTGGATTTAAGGCTTCTGGGGATGTCTTCCTTATGCCAACGCTAAAGAGAAGCCCAATCTTAGTTTAGACTCCTGAAAACTGCAAGCCTCATGTAAGATCCATGCTTGCTCTCAACAGCATACTCTCCTGTGAGGGTCCAAGATGAAGGATTGCTCTCTTTTATGCTAAAAGGCTGTATCTACCTGCCTTTCTGCCTTGTGTGTCAGAAGAACCATTTGTCCAGTAGCTGTAAGACAACTGTGGCCTACATCCTAGAGGAAGCCAAACTTTCCAGTAAATCTATTCACCATAGGCTCTGGAAACCTTGCTGAAAGGCTCAGGGGGAAGCAAATATATTATTATTATTTCCACTGTTTGATTCTTGTAGCATTCATTAGATGATTATAGCTTTGAGATTTGATGGATGGAGCATTCTATCTTGTCACTGTATTTCTGAGCTGGTCTGTAGCTACTCAATAATTACCACGCAACACAGTGGAGGCATGTTCAAGAATGCTAATGAATTATCAGTTCTCTTAAAGCCTCATTAGATTTCTTGATAGCAAAGCCTCCCATTGACAAGATCTCTAACATGATTTTCCAAAGACCCTTGTTGCTTGTCAGGCAAGAGATTATCTGTGCATGCATGAGGTAGTTTGGAAACCACCCTGATTTTCTGCTATGCCGTTGTCACACACATTTGTTTTTGTTAGAGTTTTGTATGTGTGTATCTGTGATAGATGTGTGGTATGGAGGTGGGAGAGGTGGATTGAGGTCTCTGGAGAAAATAAAAGAAAGGCAGCACTAAATCCCACTGTAGAATTGAATTTTCTAGTTGAGAATTATTTTAAACTCATCTTGAACTATTGTGTTTCACCCCAAAATCTGTTTTTCTCTCATAAGTAAATGGGAAAATGATCCCCTCAGTTCTTCTGGCCAAAAGCCCGGCCATTATCCTTGGTTACCCTTTCTCTTTTAGCCCTCACATTCAACCACCGGCAAATCCAGTTGGCTACCTCCAAAAGATATCCCAAAATTCTATTCTGTTCTCTGTATCTGCATTATCATATCTCTAGACCAAGCCATCACCCACTCTGTCCTGATCTAGTAAAACCACTTCATTGCTTGGTTTCTTGCTTCCATTCTTACCCCCTTAAAATCCATTATCCCCAAAGTAGCCAGAATGATTTTTATGAAAATAAATCAGATTGTATCACTCTCCTGTTTCAAATCCCCCAATAGCATTCTATAGCAAGTAGAATAAAATTAAGACTTCTTTACCTGGTCTACATTGCCCTGTAGGAACTGACCCTTATCTACCCCTCAGGCCTCTCCTAGCATTCTCTCCACTCTTCACCACCCTCTAGACAGGCCTAACTCACAGCTTTTGCACTTCTTGTCCTCTTTGCCTGGAGCATTCTCCAGGCAAAGCATTCTCTCCTCTGAGCTTCACATGGATGACTCCATCAGTTTCAGCTGAAATGCCATGTGAGAATAATTCCTTGAAGAACAGCCTATAAGATTGCTCTGTTTTATTTTCATCAAAGAACTAGTCAGGGGATCCCTGGGTGGTGCAGCGGTTTGGTGCCTGCCTTTGACCCAGGGCGCGATCCTGGAGACCCGGGATCGAGTCTCACGTCGGGCTCCCAGTGCATGGAGCCTGCTTCTCCCTCTGCCTGTGTCTCTGCCTCTCTCTCTCGCTCTCTGTGACTATCATAAATAAATAAATTAAAAAAAAAAGAACTAGTCATTGGTTAGGATTTTATTATATTTTTTATGCCCATTTGTTTATTGCCTGCCTCCCTTGACTTGAATGTAAGCAACATGAGGGCAGGGACCTTGTTTTTCTCGGTCACTGCTGTATCCATCATACCTAGAAGAATGCCTGGCCTGTAGCAGGAGCTTACAAAAGATTTACTGATTGAATGAAGGAACAAATAAACAAGTGGATGAATGTAGTACAATTCCTCTTTTTAAAATGAGGAAACTGAAATCCCAAATTGAAAGCAACTTGTCCAAAACCTCAAAGAAGAGACTTATTCTTCTGATCTTGATTTTTATGATCTTTCCAACATATTAAACTGCATCTCAACATGGTTCTCAGCCAGGGTGGTTTTGCCTATCAAGATATATTTGATGATGTCTAGAGAGATTTTCAGTTGTCCTAACTGTAGAGAGATTGCTACTGGCATCTAGTGAGTACAAGTCAGGGATGCTGCTAAACATTCTATAATTCACAGGACAGTTTCCCACAACAAAGAATTAGGTGGCCAAAAATGTCAGTAGAGCTGAGTTGAGAACCCTTAGTAGTAATTGCAAAGGCAGGATATGCCTCCTACATTCTCCACTCTTCCTCTGAGCCACGGGAAACCTTACATAAGACTGCCCCCATTGCTCTACCTGAATTAAACAACAGTCATCATCCAGGGAGGATGTTGTCTTGGACCACTAGATTAATCTTTTCTCTCTCTCAAGTCAATCCTCCAACATCTAATTAGCATAGAACATGCCACCTTCAATTAATATTGGTTATGAAATTTGTTAAAGAAATTAATTGCCCAAACTGTCCCTTCTGCTCACCTGTAGTCTACCTATCTTTCAGTCATAAATCCTACCACTTCCAGGAAGTTTTTCCTGAGTCCCAAGCAGAGTTCATATCTCCCTACACCATATTCTCTTAGCACTAGATGTGTATGAATTAAAATACAAACTTAAACTCAAGAGTTGCTCATTTTCCCACCATCCCCAGCTTATGCATTCCTTGAGGCAGGCATAGAGTCTCAACTGGGCACTGCACACAGAATGGGTGCTTAGTAAGTACCTTATGGAAGGAAGATGCATATTTCCAACAGGCTATATATCCATTTAAGGTGACAAGAAAGAAAACCTTGCAAAATCAACACAAGAGAAAAGGCAAATCTTTCCTCTTTCATTGCAGCAAAAGGAAGTTGGAAGGCAGGAGCATTAATTGACATATCTTTTCAGTTTATTGCTTCTCTTTTGTGGATGAATGTAGGCATTTGTGAGGTAGGCATGTAGTCAACTCCCCACCAACTTGGGAACAGCCTGAATGATGAATTATCTCTAAGGTGGTGGCAGGGGTCCCTGGTGCTGGAGGAACAGTGTGGTCTCTGCAAATCCCTAAGCCGATGACAGGGACAGGGCAGGCAGCAGGCTGTGTTATCTGTACCCCAAGGAAGATAAGGAAAACAAAGTAGCCACCCCCATACTGCTTTCCCAGAAAGCCGGCCGGCTTGACTTAAGCCTACTGTGCTATTTAACTCAACACAGTTGCAAACAAACAAGATTAGAAATGAATGATAGATTTCTTTTTAAAATAGAACATGAAACAAAAGCAATTTTTTTTTTTTTGTCACCATGGGTAAAGCAATGGAAGTGCCTGTTTGAGGAAAACAATTACACATCAGCTTAAATTACCTGTTTTAAAACACAAAACTCTGAACCCTAGAAAGCCTTTAGAAATATGGCCATGTTTCTATTTTATGGATGAAGAAACTGAGATCTGTAGAGCATAAAGGACTGGCCTGAAATCATATAGCACACAGTGGAAACCAGAATCTATAACTGAGCTTCCTGTCCCCAGTTCCTATTGTATGTGTGTGATGTGGAATGGGGGGGGGGTAAAGTGGGGGAAGGTCAGTGGACCAGAGAGTCTAAATACCTGGGCTTCAGATTTTATCAAACGACAAACTATATGATTTAGGACAAGCCACTGCTCCTTGCTTCACCTTCCCCATCCATTGTGTAATGGGATTGACCTGAATGACCTGTAAGCTCCTCCCATTCCAGCCCATGCTGGACTTCAGCACAGGCTAATAATAAATAAACAAGCAAATAAAAATATACAGAGTATATACTTTATACCAGACACTGTGCTAAATATTTTTTTCACACAGTATCTCATTTAATCTTTATAACCTTATAAAATAGGCATGTTTATTTTGCCATTTACATATGAGAAAGCTGGGACTCAGGTTAAGTAACTGGCTTAGAGTCACACAATTGATGTGTAGTGACAGTAGCATTTAAACATCTACCTGTCTGAGGGATCCCTGGGTGGTTCAGTGGTTTGGCGCCTGCCTTCGGCCCAGGGTGTGATCCTGGAGTCCTGGGATCGAGTCCCACATCAGGCTTCTTTCATGGAGCCTGTCTGACCTCAGGGATAGAAATTACAAGTTCAATGAATATTCAAATATTAGTTCAGTTCAGTTCTTCAGAGACTGAGAACTCACACCCATCTCCACAGAAATAACCCATACTTGGGACATTCTGACTGTGACAAAAACTATATCTCTGTAATTTATACCCTGTTGATCCACCAAGAAGTCTAACATTTATTCTATAAAAACAGTTCTTTAGATGAGGGAGAATTATGTTTATGACCCTTATTCTGAATATCTTCTATTTTTGTAAATTTTGATTTCTAATCACTTCTCTGGTTCTTTGTTTGGACCTACTTTCAATTCCCTTATTACCTCAGCAGGATGCCTCTGCCCACACCCAACATATCTTATACTTTCAACTTAGAATATTGAATAGAATAATGCTGATTAAATTCCTAGTGTTTGTAAAAAGGATGGGAGCAGAGATGATAAGTTCATTGAAAATATGAACAAAGAATCTTTGTTTGGAGCCATGATAAAGTCAGTACGGAATCATCCTCTCATTTTTTTCTTTTCGAAAGATTTTATCTATCCATTCATGAGAGACAGAGAGAGAGACAGAGAGAGAGAGAGAGAGAGGCAGAGACACAGGCAGAGGGAGAAGCAGGCTCCATGCAGGGAGCCTGATGCAGGACCTGACTCCGGGACCCCGGGACCATACCCTGGGCTGAAGGCAGCACCAAACTACTGAGCCACCCAGGGATCCCCCATCCTCTCATCTTAAACAACATTTTTTAGAGGGTAAAATGAGCCAAGGGAAAGCAATAATAAAGATCAAAGTTAAAGTCTATGAAATAGACAACATAATAATAATAGAGATAATCAATTATCTGAGAAAGTGCTAAAATTGGTAAACCTCTAGCCATATTGATCAGCAAAAAGAAGGAAGGAAGGAAGGAAGGAAGGAAGGAAGGAAGGAAGGAAGGAAGGAAGGAAGGAAGGAAAAAAGATCATTGGTATAGATTTTATTGATATTAAAAGACTAAAAAGTAAATATTATAAACAACTTTATGCCAGTAAATTCTACACATTATTTGAAGTGGACAAAAGCCTTGAAAAACACAAACTACCAAAGTTTACTAAAAAAAATAAATAAATAACACAAATACACCCATGTTTTTAAAGACTTTGAATAAATAATTAATAACCATCAAAAAAAAATGACCATGCCCAGATGGTTTCACTGGTAGATTCAACCAAGCACTAAAAGAAAAAATGATAATAATTCTCCATAATATCTTCCAGAAAAGAAGAGAGAACACTTCCTGACTCATTCCATGAAGTCAGCATTGTTCTTGATACAAAAGTAGACAAAGATATTATATTAAAAAAAAACAAAACACAAAAACTGACAACCCAACATCCTTCCTGACACAGAAATTCTTAATAAAATTTTAGCAAATTTGGGGATCCCTGGGTGGCTCAGTGGTTTAGCACCTGCCTTTGGCCCAGGGTGTGATCTTGGGGTCCTGGGATCAAGTCCCAAGTTGGGCTCCCTGCATGGAGCCTGCTTCTTCCTCTGCCTGTGTCTCTGCCTCTCTCTCTCTCTCTCTCTCTCTGTGTGTGTGTGTGTGTGTGTGTCTCTCAGAATAAACAAATAAATAATCTTTTTAAAAAAATAAATAAATACAATTTTAACAACTTTAATTTAGCAATATAGAAAGAGTTCACACATCATGATTGAGGTTTGTCACAGAAATATGTTTTCCTTAAGATTTGAAAATCAGTCTGTGTAATTTACCATATTAAGAGACTGAAAAAGAAAACCCACATGATAATCCCAATAGATACAAAAAGTATTTGACAGAATTCAATGTCTTTTCATGACTAAAAACTCCTATCAACCTAGAAATAGAAGAAACTTGTTCAAACTGATAAAGAGCATTTATAAAAAGCTTTTGACTAATATCATATTTAACAGTGGATATTGAATCTTAATATTGGGAGAAAAAGGCAGGGGGATCCTGGGGTGGCTCAGCGGTTTAGCACCTTCCTTTGGCCCAGGATATCATCCTGGAGACCCAAGATTGAGTCCCACATTGGGGTCCCCACAGGGAGCCTGCTTCTCCCTCTGCCTGTGTCTCGGCCTCTCTCTCTCTCTCTCTCTCTCTCTCTGTCCTTCCTGATTGAATAAATAAATAAATAATAAATAAATAAATTAAATAAATAAAAAAATAAAATCTTAAAAAAAAAAAAGAAAAAGGTAGGAACACCTGTTCTCAGTGCTTTTCTTCTGTATTATTCTGGAAGTCCCAGCCATTGCAATAAAGCAAGAAAAATTTCCACACAAATTGGAAAGGAAGAATAAAATTATCATTATTAGAAGATGGTATAATGTATTTGTAGATCTTAAGGAATCTCCAAAACAGCTATAAGAATTGGTAAGTTTATCAAGTTTGCATAATACATGAAGATTGTTTAGAAGCAATAAAAATTAATTGTATATAATAAGCATTTATTAATTGCATATATAATTTATAAGCAATCATAAAATAGAATTAAAAATCAATAACTTACAATATCATCAAAATATGAAGTGATTAAGGGCATCTGGGTAGCTCAGTCAGTTAAGTGTCTGCCTTCAGCTTGGGTCATGATCCCAGAGTCCCAGGATGGAGCCCCATGTCTGGGCTCCCTGTTCAGTGGGGAGTCTGCTTCTCCACTTGTACTCTCTCTCAAATAAATAAATAAAATCTTTAAAAATATGAAGTAATTAGTGATAAATTTGACAAAAAATGTGCAGAGTTTATACACTGAAAACTACAAAACATTAATGAGACATGTGAAAGAACACCTAAAGAAATAGGATATATCACACACACAGATTGGTAGGCTCAATGTTTTTAAGAAGTTAATTCTCTCTAAACTGATCTGTAGATTTGATGAAATTCCAATTAAAAATCCAGCAGGCATTTTTTTATCATTAAGATCTATTTATTTTCTAGGTAGTAATAATAGCAAATGGCAATAACACTGTTTTTTTAAATAATAAATTTATTTTTTATTGGTGTTCAATTTGCCAACATACAGAATAACACCCAGTGCTCATCCCGTCAAGTGCCCCCCTGAGTGCCCATCACCCATTCACCCCCACCCCCCGCCCTCCTCCCCTTCCACCACCCCTAGTTCGTTTCCCAGAGTTAGGAGTCTTTATGTTCTGTCTCCCTTTCTGATATTTCCCACACATTTCTTCTCCCTTCTCTTATATTCCCTTTCACTATTATTTATATTCCCCAAATGAATGAGACCATATAATGTTTGTTCTTCTCCGATTGACTTATTTCACTCAGCATAATACCCTCCAGTTCCATCCACGTCGAAGCAAATGGTGGGTATTTGTCATTTCTAATGGCTGAGTAATATTCCATTGTATACATAAACCACATCTTCTTTATCCATTCCTCTTTCGATGGACACCGAGGCTCCTTCCACAGTTTGGTTATTGTGGACATTGTTGCTAGAAACATCGGGGTGCAGGTGTCCCAGCGTTTCATTGCATCTGTATCTTTGGGGTAAATCCCCAACAGTGCAATTGCTGGGTCGTAGGGCAGGTCTATTTTTAACTCTTTGAGGAACCTCCACACAGTTTTCCAGAGTGGCTGCACCAGTTCACATTCCCACCAACAGTGTAAGAGGGTTCCCTTTTCTCCGCATCCTCTCCAACATTTGTGGTTTCCTGCCTTGTTAATTTTCCCCATTGTCACTGGTGTGAGGTGGTATCTCATTGTGGTTTTGATTTGTATTTTCCTGATGGCAAGTGATGCAGAGCATTTTCTCATGTGCGTGATGGCCATGTCTATGTCTTCCTCTGTGAGATTTCTCTTCATGTCTTTTGCCCATTTCATGATTGGATTGTTTGTTTCTTTGGTGTTGAGTTTAATAAGTTCTTTACAGATCTTGGAAACTAGCCCTTTGCAACTATCTTCTCCCATTCTGTAGGTTGTCTTTTAGTTTTGTTGACTGTATCCTTTGCTGTGCAAAAGCTTCTTATCTTGATGAAGTTCCAATAGTTCATTTTTGCTTTTGTTTCTTTTGCCTTCCTGGGTGTATCTTGCAAGAAGTTACTGTGGCTGAGTTCAAAAAGGGTGTTGCCAGCAGGCATTTTTTAAATACAAATTTAATTTTCAAGATGACTTCAAGATCTATATGACAATTCAAAGGACTTACTATGGCTAAAACAACTTTGAAAAACAAGAACAAAGTTGCAGTTTTTATACCTGATTTCACAATTAAAAATCTATAATAATCAAGGCAGCACAAATTTGACATAAAGTTAGAGAAATCTATTAATACAACAGAATTGAATATAGAATTAGACCCACATGTACATATATGGTCAATTGATTTTCAACAAAAACACAAAGGGAATTAAATAAGGGAAAGGATACATTTTCAACACACTGGTAAAATTTGATAGTCATTTGCAAAATGAATCAACCTCAACTCCTACCACAATATTAGAAAAAAGTAACTCACATGAAACAGATTTAATTATGAGATAAAACTATAAAACATTTGGAAGGGAAAAGTCTTAATGACCTTGTGTCAGGCAAAGACTTCTTAAGTAAGACATTGAAAGCATAAAATATGAAAGAAAAACATAGGTATGTTGAATTCCATCAAACTGCTCTTCAAAGGATGCCTGGGTGGCTCAGTGGTTAAGCATCTGCCTCACCCTCAGGGCGTGATCCCGGGGTCTCAGGATCAAGTCCCACATCGGGCTCCCTGCATAGAGCCTGCTTCTCCCTCTGCCTATGTCTCTGTCTTTCTCTCTATGTGTCTCTCATGAATAAATACATAAATCTTTTAAAAAATTTCTCCTCAAAGGGTACTGTTAGGAAATTTAAAGTGAAATCACAGATTAGGAAATAACATTTGCATGATATATAGCTGACAAAGGGCTTTTATCCAGGAAATAGAAGGCACTGTTACAATTCAGCAACCTAATTTTTTTTAAAGATTTTATTTTTATTTATTCACGACACACACACACACACACACACACACACACACACACATAGAGGCAGAGACATAGGCAGAGACAGAAGCAGGCTCTATGCAGGAAACTCTATGTGGGATGTGCTATTTGTATCAGCCAAAAATTCGACCTAATATGGCTAAAACAATTTTGAAAAACAAGAACAAAGTTGCAGTTTTTATACTACCTGATTTCACAATTAAAAATCTATAATAATCAAGACAGTACAGATTTGACATAAAGTTAGAGAAATCTATTAATGCAACAGAACTGAATATAGAATTAGACCCACATGTACATATATGGTCATACACAGACTCCACCTGAATGTCAATCATCAAGGTAATGTAAACAATTTGTGGCAAATCAATCTGATGGGACAGTAGTTTTCAGCAATAAAAAGAACAGACTATTGATACATGCCACAACATGGATAAATTTCAAAATAATTATACTGAGTATAAGAAGCCATGTCAAAAAAGAGTGCATAGTGCATGATCTATTTGTATAAAAAAATTTTTTAAGGGAGGGAGAGCAGGGAGGGGTAGAGGGTAAGAGAGAGAGAGAATCTTAAGCATGCTCCACACCTAGCACAGAGCCCAACACGGGGCTTGATCATGACCTGAGCCGAAATCAAGAATTGACCACTTAACTGATTGAGCCACCCGGGTGCTACCATTTGTACAAAACTTTTAAAAAATGCAAACTAATCTACAGAAAAAATATCAGTAGCTTCTTGCAAACAAGAATAAAGAGAAGAATATGGCGTGAGGAAAATTTTTGGAATGACGGAAATCTTTGTAATCTTAATTGTTGTGTGGTTATAGGATGTATCCAGATGTCAAACCTGTCCAATTTTACACATTAAATGTGTGCAGTTTTTTGTACATCTACTATATCTCAATAAAGTGGCAAACAACTTTTTAAAGAAGTGAGGCAAGGAAGGAAGACTTAAAATTTTGTAACCATGACCTTGACAGAATCCTCAATGAGAAAAGCATGTAAGGGGGAAAAACATTGAGAAATTATCTTGAAGATAATTCAAGAAAAAGTCACGATATATTTGGCAAAGAGCTTTGAATCCACAGCATTCTATCAACCATGTTTCCTGTCTTAGTTTGATTCATGTTGGTTTGATGGAAGAGATAATCTGAGAAGAAGCTGAAGCAGTGGTTTTAGAGTGTAGGCTGCAATATAATGCATGATACTTGAGCAGAGTATAAGAAAGGATATGAAATCATAGGCTTAAAAGTGTCACTTTATCACACACTCTACCTCCAAGCAGAGTTTATGTCAGAGACAGGTGGAGAAGAAAGCTATGCCCCATCCATTTCTCTGCACTGTGTTCCTAATATTAGGGAATGTCTAGCCACCATCCATCAAGGAGGCTTGGATTCATTGACTCCCCTCTCCCTTCATCTCTTGGAGTAGCCATGGAAGAAATCCTTCTGAATCTCCCCTGGGAGACAGCCTACTATAAAGAGTACAGTTCCTGACAGCATCCATCTGCAGTTTTTAAAGATCTATCATAGCATTTGAGCTGAGCCCCTTTTCTGGCAATCCATAGTCAATGAATGAGCATCACCATGTCTGCCCAAGTTGGATTCCCCATAGGACAATCCTGGGATTAGAGCTGTCTGATGGGTTGGTGAAAATGTTCTCAAAGCTTCCCCAAAATCTGAGGTTCTTCCTATGTAATCATCCATCCTTCCCTCCTCCTCTCCTTTCACAGATTTCAGATCTGCAGTGTAGTCAGAGACTTTCCCTACCCACTTTTTCTCCCTCTTCTCTTTATTTTTCACAGACATTACCTCAATATATATCTCACACTTATGACTCTATTTTGACATCTGCTTCCTGGAGGGCCTGAAATAACATGCACCCTGTCACTCATTCCCATCAACTAAATCCCCAAGTTCCCCAACTTTACTGCCCCTGCCTTCAGTCAGGCTGCTATTGCCCAGGAACTACCCTGAAATGGTCCACCATTGGATCTGAATTCCAATGGCAGCGTTACTCTGGGAATAGAGTACACAGTCTGAATATCTGAAAAGGAAGTCTACACATCCCTGAGAAAAAGATATGATTTGGAATGGGGCTATGAAGTCTGATAATTCACTGGCATCTAATGTTCCACATTCCAATGTTACCTTTTCCATCTAAAACAAGAACAATGTAATCATATCATAGTCTCTGCTTTCCTTTGCAAAGAAGCAGGGAGGCTGGTGAAAATCTTGTTGGTAAAGTGCTGTGAACTTCTTGGAAGCTCTGATAATCTTCTATCTATGGATGAAAATGCTGACCTGCCATTATTCCCATACGTGCTTTTCATTTTGGCTACAAATAAGGCCTGGCTGCCTTCTTCTGGTGTTTATGATTCTTTAATCTTGTCTTTCAGTACCTTTCTCCTCCTACGTATGTTCCAGCCAAATGGAGCCACTCGCTTATCCCCAAGCACAGTCGGTGCTTTCTTGCTTCACTAACCTCACTCATTCTCTCTCCTCTGTCTGGAACCTCCTTGCCTCTCACTCCCAAAGCTGCTTGTCCAAATTCCAGCCATCATTTAAAGCCTATCTGAAACATGACATCCCCTAAGAATCCTCAGAGGTATCCTCTCCCTCTGCTACCATTCCACAGTAATTTTTTTTTGTATATTTCTCATAATATCCATTGCTTTCTATCTTGTCTTGTGTTTATTCGGTGCATATCTTGGACCCCCTACTAGGTTAAAAGTTCCTTGCTCATCTCTCTGATCCTCATTCTCCTCTAGCACCTGCCCCCTACGGGGCCTCTCAGTCCCTTGGTCCTAAATAGGTCATTGTTTTCAAAGTGGTGATGGCTTCCCTTGTACATTTCCATAAAATGTCTCTTTGAGACCCAACATCACAGACTAGCAGGGTTGCTAGAGAGGGCTAGGCATCTTTGCCAGGAAATCAAGGTGTATTGTGCAAGCATGTGAGTCCTGCATCGTTAATGCAGTTCTCTGGTCAAACTGGCTAAGAGAGTAAAAAAGCAGATCTCCAAACTTCACATGAGGATATGAATGCCCATCATTTTTAAAACAGATCCTTTCCCCCAGTGTCTGACCAAAGGTTTCAGGAGTTGTTGCAGGTTGGGGAGAACATCAATAATAGTAATTCCCATCCAATCCCTAAAACCCACTTCATTCTTTGTTCTCTCATTCTATTCTCCAGTTACCACCAGGTCTGACTTCTGGCCATCCACCACTCACTCTGTAAAGTCATGCCAAAAACATGGATGGAGTTCCAATGCATTTTTCTGAGAGCCTTACAGTGCTTCTAGCCTTGCCAAAGGGTTCTCTTTCTCTGCTACGTGTATCCAAAACCAGCTTCCATGGACATGTTTACCACTTAGTAAACATTCAACAACATATGTTGAGGCCTATTGTGTGCCAGGAACAGGCCCAGGCATATAGAGATAAATAGGACCCAGATCCTGCAGGCCAGAAACACTCAGTGAGCCAAAACAGCCTTAAATCTTCTGAAACACATATTTTTTTTCTTGTTCAGATTTTTACGACCTCCTTGAACACTCTTACTCTGTCAATTCTCATTTTAAGTTTCAGTTCTAGAATAGTTTTAAAAGACCAAAAATAACCTTCTTGATTTGGGTGATCGACTCAGCCAACTCTATCTATCTACTTTTATAAAAGCTCTGGGACAGGTCATCAGCACACGATAGTACAGTAATCCTGGTGTAAGACACAAAGAGAGGAAAGTTGTTCTCTCACAGCTTAGTCTTCCATGCAGTATAGATATTCTTTGTTCTTTTTTTTTTTTTTTTTTTTTTTTCCAGGAAATAAAGACAGCTAAGAACAAAAAGTTCTAGAAGGCAGTTCATAAGACCTCAGGCAGATCATACTCTTGTATGGCAATTTTCTCAGGTGTGGATAATTAGCTCTGGCTGAAAATGCAAGAATATTTTCCCCAACAGAGCAGGAACAAACCTGGTGTTTGTCTTAATTTGCAAAAGGTTTCTAACAGTAGCATTTTTAATCGACCAACCAAATATCCAACAGCTGCTACCAGCCCGGGTCCTGAGGCTGGAATGCAGTCTGACTATTAATTTCCTGAAAGCCTAGCAAAACAAGTTGGATGCCAGATTCTCAAGTAAAGTCTCCTCTTCGAATAACAAATCTTTCTCCAGCTTTTTAACCTCTTCCCAAGGTCTCAACCAAGATAAAAGAAACATAAAAGTGTCACCTTGGATCCTATCTTACCACTACTGAACCACCTGAGAAACCTATCATGCTTGCCAGCAGCGATTGGGCTTCATCTTGTCAACTGCTTGGCTGCCCTGGGATTTTCCATTCTTCACATCTGTCATTATCAAGACACACAGACATTTGTCAGTGAGCTGAGCCTAACTTTTAAAGAGTTGCTCCTGAGACATGCTTCAAAACTTGAAAGCCTGGATATGTGGAATGAGCTCTGGGCAAGCATGGTGGACTTATAATTCCCTGTTTATCCTTGAGAAAACTATTCTCTTTGAAACTGTGTATTTACCTGAAGTACAGGGAAATAGTACCCATCTGCCTACTGGATGTCGGTAACACTCAAATGACGTAATGTATATGAATATGAGAGCAAAAGACTCCAATAATTAGACAGTAACCCCTGACAGACGAGTTGGGCTCTCGATGTCAAGAGAGAGAAACTGAGATTTTTAAGCAGGCCAAAGACCAAGAGGAACAAAATCAGTCAGCAAAGCCTGAGATAACAAGCTTGCACAAAATTCAGCAAAATTCGCAAAAAGACCCCTGCAATACATCCTGTTATGTTCTCCAGCGGTTGTTACATCCTGAAACTGCTACCAGAAATAGTGAGCTGTATCCTGCTTGCCACTCTGCTCCTGAAACTTGCAGTTTGGGACTTGTGTCTGGCAAGTTTCTGTAAAGGACACAGAACTTGTGGGGTTTTGTTTTGTTTTGTTTTGTTTTGTTTTTGCCTATTTAGCCCTGAGCTTAATCCTTCCCCTTAAGAGCATACTTTTGATTTGTTGGGAAGCTATGTCTCTGTGATTTGCAAACTGTATGGCAATAAAACTTTTCCTTGCCTCTGACCAAATCTTTGCATTCCAGGAATTTTAATTGACAAATACATTTGATAATAGGAAAAAAATCACTGTGTAAATGTAAAGAAATAATATGGTTGATGGTTAATCTGTTTAACTTGTATTTGCTTATATAGACCTAACATAAATAGAGATATGGTCTTTGTTAAATAGCAAAAAGAAAGAAATATGTTAGGGTTAAGAAGTAACACCTGTAGCCTGGACCATGTTTGAATTTTAGCATGCTGTCAGGTACATGGAGAAATAAGTTTTCATTGAATAAAACCTGTGTGTGTGTGTGAGTGATGGGATACAATCTGGGCATCAGCTTAAACTCCATCTGTGCCTTAGCCCGTAGCAGGCATCTATCTCAGGCATCTCCATGCTCCTGGAGGGTGTTGCTAACTAGCCCCAGGCATTACTGTTAAGGAGGCTTGTGCCAGGTCATGGAGCTCAGTGGAGGAAACCAACAGGTCCAAAGATGTTTAAGAAGTTTAGTTGGGTATCATTCTGCTTAAAAGTGTTGGGAAAATATAATTGAAAACAAAATCTCTACCCAACCCAGAAAACCTCTCTACAAAGGAGGGAGAGAAAAAGACACTTAGCCAATTGGCTTTATCTGGAAGAGAAATAAACTTTTCATATCTTTATGATAAGAAGTAGCTTCGCAAATAGGAGCAAGGTACTCACTGAAATTAGCCTCTGACCTCCTATGGGAACTGGGAAATAAAGAGCTATCTCCCTTGATGTTTGCACTTCAAAAAGATAATTCCCAGATTCCTGAGGAAGACACTCTTGGGTCATATGACCCAAGAGTAGTAAAAAACTGACAATAGATCTATCTAGTCTTCAAAGGGGTGCCTGTCAAAGAAATAAAGTGCTTAAAACTACAAGTTTTATTTTTTTTAAAGATTTTACTTATTTATTCATGAGAGAGACACAGAGAGAGACAGAGACATAGGCAGAGGGAGAAGCAGGCTTCCTGTGGGGAGCTTGATGCAGAACTCGATCCCAGGACCCCAGTATCATGCCCTGAGCCAAAGGCAGATGCTCAACCACTGAGCCTCTATTCTTAAATTACTTAAGAATAGTGACCAAATTATAAGTTTCTGAAGGTAAATGCTCTAAGCAGAAGGAAAAGAAGGAAAGCCTTTCCTTTATTTTCAACAGGAAAACTAAGCCTCTTATTTTAAATTTGTATTTGCCCTTACAACAGCCCATAGCTTTTTAAGCAGAAAAGTTATATTTGAGAGAACTGATGGAAGGTATGATTGGTGAATTTTCTGGTGATAGAAAATCTGGATAATTGTACTCCCTTTATGGTTGGCTTTGGAGACCAAGAGAATCCCCGAATTCCTACTTTTCCAATGGCAGGTCTCAGACCTTTTTGATCTTATGACCTCCTAGTAACTAAAAGGAAGATATCAACTCTCACATATTAGTCAACTACTAGTTCATATCTTCTGTCCTTCTGGATATTTCTGCTCTGAATGCTACCCTCTACATGATCTCAGCCATTATCTGTCTAGGAAGCCAGCCTCCTTGCTGACAACCTCTGCAACTCTGACCTCTCTGTTTCACAGAGTGTTCTTGCTGGACTCTTGAAGACCTGGGGCTGGAGAGCTGAAACCCTGTTGGTCACATGTTGTGGTTCTACATTCATCACATCCTAATGCTGCTCAGGCTTCCCACAATATTGTCACAGGTCACCCCTTAGTGACAAATGATGTTTGAGGAAGCTGCTCCCTTCACCACCACCACCTGCTTACCTTCTTACTTTCCCTGCTTACCTTCTATATCCAAAACTCTCTTCTACAAATAGGGGTACACTTTCTCCTTCCTGTGTCCCACTTGGATCCCCAGTGATAGAATTCTTTATATTTTCACATGTAATCTTCTCTTACCTAGTGCATAGGTGCTCTGAAAGAACTAGTTGGGACAGTTTAACGTAGTGCCTTGAGGACAACCGGAGTCCCTAATTCCCAAGATAGTCTGATTTTAACACTGAAATTCCCCCAACTCAGTCCAGATTAAATGAGGACAGTTGGTTACCCTAAGACAACATCTAAGACTCTAATGAACATGCAAATTCCCTGGGGATTTTGTGAGCATGAAGACCCTTGTACAGTGGGTCTGGGGTGCGGCTATATTTTGATCATCAAGGGCATAAAGTAGCAGCATCCAGAATTTGGTTTTTGTTTTCTGTTTTTTGTTTGTTTGTTTGTTTGTTTTGAGATCTCTAATTCCTTCCCTTTCAGTCTTGCTACTGAAAGTGAACATCCATACTAGCCTCTATTTAGCAGTGATTTCTCTGTACCCATGATCCTATTGTCCTCATTGCAATCTGGCTTTTGCCAGAGGCTCCTCTGACTTACCAGTTAGGTTAGTTGCAATCCTGGTAGTAAACATTATTGACCTCCTACTCAATATCCATCCCTAATATTTTCCCTCCTATAGGAACTGAGAAATGAGCAAAATGGATCTAACAGGATTTAGCAACTATGTTTTCTAGATCTTGTCTTATAAATTAAGAATAGAGACCATTTATTACTCATTCCTGGTCCTTGAAACACAAAGCATGATTCCTTGCTAACAGTAGACTTTCCATAAATGCTTGTTGGTACTCTCTATAGGCCCCCATCTCATTCTCCAGCATCTAATCAACACTTAGAATCTTTCTTGCAAATAGAAAAATGATAGTAGCAAAGGCATCTTGAAGTTTTAAGGACATAGAATTTAGAACTGAGTTTTAAGAATGGCTGTGTATATCTCTAGGCTTCACAATTACCATAAAATGCTATTGTTTGTCTTTAACAGTGATGGGACTCAGGAAAGGGCCACCCTCAAACAGGCCAAAGTGGCATATAAATTATTCTGAATTAAAGTTACTTAAGAAACAGCAGATGCAAGGAGGACACTCTGATACTCACTCCTATCTCCTTGAAAGCAGGAAATAAATGTCCCATGCGAAAGGTATTCTCCCTATACCAGGATGTAGAGAGACATTCTTACTTCCAGAGATAGAGAATTTAGGGCCAAGAAGGCTATATAAACAAACTCTGATTAGTTACTTCACTGATTAGTACCTAAGTCTAAGTCAGTTCTTCATAAATTTATTGTTTCTTTGTCTAAAAGGTACATAAACAGCCTGCTTTGGCCCATTCTTAGTCCCTTATCTATGACACCTCTATACATATGAAATTAAGTTTGTGGTGTTTTTCTCTTGTTAATCTGTCTTGTGTTAATTTAACTACTGGACTAGCCAAAAGAACCAAGAGGGATAAGTGGAAAATTTCCCCTTCCTGATAATAGCAAATCCTTTTAAGTACGTGGCATTACCCTATGAACTCACTTACTGAGGTTAAGCAAAGAAAATAGTTTGCAGGGTAAACACATGTCAGTGGACACTCAAAAAATAGTGTTAGCCTAGGATGCATCATCAACTTAAAAACATCTCTAAAGTAGATAATTACTGTCCAACTGATGGCAAACAAATTAATAGAGTTAAAATTAGCACAATTTATTTAATATTTTGTTTTTCCTGTACAATGGCTTTGTTTGCAGGTAGAGGAACAAAAGGAGAAGAAGGAAAAGGTTGAGCAGAAAGAAGATAGAAGAGATGCTCAGGGAAACTTCTCATTATATAACCCATCTAAAATATAAAAAACACATATTTTGTCAAGGCATGGATGAGCTGTGGGGAAAGTGAAGAAGCCAGGCGTAAAAGAAAAAATAGCTTGTCCTAGCATGAGCTCTGATCCGGGTTGCCTAGGGTCTGGCTTCTAACTGAAGACAAAGCCTGAGCTTGGGTGGAGTAGGAGTGGATTACAGACTGCCACACAGAGCTGGATTCCTTAAGGAGAAAGTCCCACAACTCACAGAGGAAGAAAATGGACAAATACCTGATTTTACTTTGACTCTAGCTGGAGGAGAAAGAGGAAAGTAAAGTAAAGGAGGAATGAAAGTAGAAGAGAGATTGAGGGGAAGAAAGAAGGAAGGGAAAGAAATAAAAGAAAAAGAAGAAAGAAAGAAAGAAGAAAGAAAAGAAAGAAAGAAAGAAAGAAAGAAAGAAAGAAAGAAAGAAAGAAAGAAAGAAAAAATAAAGAGAGAGAGAAGAAAGAAAGAAGAAAGAAAGAAAGAAAGAAAGAAAGAAAGAAAGAAAGAAAGAAAGAGGAAGAGGAGTTTCCTCTGAGAATTCCTAGCCCATATAGTGTTTATGAATCTGAATCCAAAATTTATCGTACGTCTATGTCATTCAAAAATCCAAGCTAAAAATTAAGTTCTGAGAGATCCTGGGGTGCAGTGTGTCTTGATAACTGGAAGGAGCAAATACAAGTCTTCTCTGGGGAAACAAACTTTAAAACTCAGGCCTCAAAGGATTTCTGCACAGAACATTCAAGGAATAGGAACTCACATACCAAAACCTCCACTCACCAGAATTAACCTGTGTATGAGAGTCAGCAAAAACAATTAACTACTGAATCTCACCCATGAGTATAGCTGATACAGATTGCTAGAAATATAAAATAAATATAATTAAAATACCTGAAGTAATAAAAGTGGACATTGAAATAAGACAAATGAAGATTTTAAAATTTGACCAGGTTTAGAGTTCAAAGAAAACCCCACTATAGGGATGCCTAGGTAGCTCAGCGGTTGGGCCTCTGCCTTCAGCTTAGGGTGTGTCCTGGGGTCCGGGATAGTCCCAGATCGAGCTCCTTGCAGGGAACCTGCTTCTCCCTCTGCCTGTGTCTCTGCCTCTCTCTCTCTCTCTCTCTCTCTCTCTCTCTCTCATGAATAGATAAAATCTTAAAAAAAAACCCACTATAGAATTTTTATATATTAAAAATACATAAGTTGGCATTAAAAGATTGTTGGGTGACTTAAATAGTATGTTAGGCACAGCAGAAGAGTGATTGGCCTCTAAGATAAATTTGAAGAAATTATATAGAGAATAGAATAGAGAAACAAAAAATGAATACATTAAAAGTTTAGATACAGAGACAATAGAACATAACTCTAATGTACTCATCAGAATTTCAGAAGGAAGGAAGGAAAGAGAAAATACTTGAGGAGGTAATGGTTGAGATTTTCTAGAATTTGTAGAAAATAGAAGCTCTCAGATTCGGAATGGTTGGTGAACTCCAAGAAGAATAAATGGAAAGAAACACACTGAGAAACATTGTAGAGACACTATAGCAGTGAACATCAAAAGAAAGCCTAGGAATAGTTGAGAGAAAAGATTACCTATGCAACTGATAATTTACTTCTCAACTGCAACACTCGAAGCTAGAAGACATTCTTAAAGTGCTAAAAGAAAATAATTGTCAAAGTAGCATTGTATATGCAGTGAGATCATCTATCAAGAGCAATAGAGAAATGGGGACATTTTCAGACCAACCAAAACTGAGTTTACTTCCAAAAACACTCCCTAAAAACAAGATGTCAGGGTGATGTTCTTCAGAAAAGGAAAAGATTCCAGAAAAAAAAAAAAAAAACAAGAAATGAAAGGAATACCAAACAAAGAACAATGTTGACTTGCGGATAAAACCAAATTGATAGTGACTGTAAAAGAAATTAAAATATAGTTCAACTTGTGGTGTTGCAAAATCAAGATAAAATTCATATGCTGGGCAATATTGGCAAGTGGGATGAGGAAACTGATTACCTCAAGTCATTCGAATTTCCTTCTGTTATTCAGGAGGAAGAGAAATACTTTGGACTTTAGATTAATTTTGAACTTTGAGTTAAATGGTCATGTTAATATTTTAAGGGTAGCCAGAAAAGTGGAATGTAAAACTTCTAGACTGGTGGAGGAAAAGAAGTTGAATGGGGTGGGAGTAGAGGGCAGAGTCAATCCAAAGAATGGAATGAAAATGGAATTTAAAAGAAACACTTAAAAGGCAGAAAAATGGAAAGTATGAAATAAGATGAAAGAAAGAATTCAAACATGCTATTTATCTCAGCCAATGTGTGAGAACTGAACTCTAGTTGGAAGACGGGTTTTAGGTGGGATTTAAAACAAACTCAGTTATGTGGTACATACAAAAGAAACAACAAAACCATAAAGATGTAGAGATGTTTAAATAAACAGATAGAAAGGACGACTGGGTGACTCAGAGTTTGGGTGTCTGCCTTTGGCTCAGGTCGTGATCCTGGGGTCCTGGGACTGATTCTCACATTGGGCTCCTTGCAGAGAGCATGCTTCTCCCTCTGCTTATGTCTCTCCTTCTTTCTCTGTGTCTCTCACAAGTAAATACATAAAACCTTAAAAAAAAAAAAAAAACAGATGGAGAAAGAAATTCTAGGGAAAAGTCAAACATTTTAACTTTATGTTAAAAATATTATTAGCAATAAAGAGGTTTATTAAATATTAATAAAAACTTTAATTATCTATGAAGCTAATTCTAAACTTGCAATCACCTAAAAACATATATACAATATCCAGCAATAGGAGAGTGTGCATCATTTTTGAGCCCACATGGAATTTTTGCAGAAATATAGCTTCGTGTTAGACCAGAGAAGTCCCAGTAAAATTTAAGGAACTTGATACTACATTCTCTGGTCATGGCATCAATAAGTTAGAAATCAATTTTTTAAAAAAGATGAAAATAGGTTACTGGAAGCAGGAATACTTTCAATGACAATTTTATCTCAAATCTTTCTCTTAGGCTTTGCTGATTGACAATTTTGGTAAATCCTTGTATTTTCTGGAACCCACTATTTTATTTTTTCTTTAATATATAAAATATTTGGTTGAAGTGTGACCAGTTTGTAAATTGGTTCTCTGGCCATGTAGCATACACATGTATACTTAAATGTACATGCTCACTCTTTGGTTGGTTGACCTAATTTAATTTTAAAAACGTGTTGAATTTCAAAAAAATCCAGTTTTCCGTGTTAGGCCAGTCATTCAATGCTCTATCAGTAATCGAAATTTATTAAAAAAACAAAACAAAACAAAACAAAAACCTCTTCAGGGGCACCTGGGTGTCTCAGTTGGTTAAGTGTCTGCCTTTGGCCGGGGTCATGATCCCAGAGTCCTTGGATAGAGCCCCTGCATCAACATCTGGGCTCCCTGCTCAGCAGGGTGCCTACTTCTCCCTCTCCCTCTGCCGCTCCCCCTGCTTGTGTTCTCTTTCTCTCTCTGTGAAATAAATAAGTTAAAAAAAAAAAACTTCTTTGGTATAATTATGTTTTAACCATCAGTGGTATAAATATTAAATACATTTTTAAAAATTCAGTTGTCAATCTTTATGAAAGTTCTTTTTCATTCGGGCTTGAGATACTCCAAGAGGTTTCAAATGGTTCAGTTAACTATAGTTAATTTAATTTAATTTAATTTAATTTTTTTAAGATTTTATTTATTTATTCATGAGAGACACAGAGAGAGAGAGAGAGAGAGGCAGAGACACGGGCAGAGGAAGGAGCAGGCTCCACGCAGGGAGCCCCATGTGGGAATTCGATCCTTGGACTTCAGGATCACTCCCTGAGCCAAAAGCAGGAACCAAACTGTTGAGCCACCCAGGGATCCCCAATTTCTAATTTTAAAGGATGTTAATACAAATAACAATATATAGAATTAGTTTGACAAAGATAGGATCTGTGAAGCTGATTATAATAAAAATGTATTCAATTATAAATTCCATAAAAGCAAGAGCTGAGTCATTTTTTCCTCACCATTTTATCTTCAGCGCTTAATATCAGATCCAGTACATAGTAGATATTCACAATTTTTGGGGGGGTGGGAAAAAAAAGATAATGTAAATGTAGGGTGGTAAGTAGCTAAAGGCCAGAAATAAAAGAACCATATCTAGGGGCACCTGGGTGGCTTAGCGGTTGAGCGTTTGCCTTCAGCTCAGGGCGTGATCCCAGGGTTCCGGGATCAAATATCATATCGGACTCCCTACAGGGAGTTCATGTCTCTCATGAACAAATAAAATCTTTAAAAAAAAAAAAAAAAGGATCATATCCAATATGAAGGGAAAAGCGCTTATAGTCATTATTTTATTTCTTTCAGCCAGTATCTATGGAGTGCCTACTCTGTACCAGGAAAAGCTCTAGGTGTTACGAGATACGTTGATGAATGACCAGCATGATTCCTTAACCAGGTGAAACTTACCGTCTAGGGACATACAATTTGTTGGAAATATATAGGGTGGTCATGAGAATCAAATTCTGAGGTTTTGAACAGTGTGGTAAGGGAGTGGGGGAACTCAATTCATCACCTGCTATAGGTATCTTACAATGAAATTTTTATTTTACCCAGAATTTGATCACTGATGATAATTCTTTAATATTCACAGTTGACACAATAGTTTAATATTCACAATCTCATCTGAAGCAGAAAGACTGAGAATTATGACTGCTTTGCAGATAAGGAAAACAAAATCGAGATGCAGGTAAATCTCAAGATTGGAATCCAGATTTCCTGGATCCAAATTATTGGAAATAAAGGCGATGCCATGTTCTAAAGATTGGGTTTTGGTGTTTGTTCGTTTTTAGCGAATATTTGAATAAGAAACATAATCTCCTTTTCGCACTTTTCAAAATATCCAGGTCTCTGGCTTTGGCAAATTTCATGTCTGGATGATTGTCAGAACTTTTCACTTTTTTTTTCTGAGAATTAGCCATTAGAGATAGAGACATGATCAGAAAGTCCTCAGTTACATGAGCAGGAGTCCCCGGAGGCAAGGTTGGCTGGATATGGCATTAGTCTACTGTGAACTTCTTGCAGTGAGGCAACTTGGTCATGCATCAGCGTGTTCCCAGCGTC
The DNA here is from genome assembly GCF_048164855.1 of Canis lupus baileyi. Classification (NCBI taxonomy): domain Eukaryota; kingdom Metazoa; phylum Chordata; class Mammalia; order Carnivora; family Canidae; genus Canis; species Canis lupus. The sequence continues at coordinate 21,500,451 of NC_132868.1, forward strand.
CCTTATTGTGGAGCTTGCCAAATGAAGATGGATCGGCAGTAAAGTATGTCATTCCTCCATGCCACTCTGGTGGCCACGGCCAGCCCCAGGCCCTGTGACACTGTGCCTCAAAGTATCTTCCCAAACTGCTCTGTCTCTGTTCTGCCTTTGCTCAGAAGCCTTAGGTGGCTCTCTCTTGCCCACTAAATTTTGATCAGATCCCTCAATCTGTCAACCAAAGTTCTCCATAGTCTTTTTGAGGTTTATTGTGTTCCACTCATTCAACACCTCCCCCTGGGCACCATTGACATCCTGGTCTCCAGCCACAATACTCACTATTGCCACAGCACACTTGATTTTGTACAGATCCGTATCTTTGCTCAAGTAGTTTCTTCTGTCTAGAGCACATTCTGCAAATACACATATATGTGGAAGTCTAACACATCCTTAACAATTTCTACTTCTCCTTGGATCCTTGACTCGTAAGGAATCACCTTTCCCCATGTTTCCACCATGAGTCCTGAGTTTACTTGGCCTCCAGGACACTTATCTCATTCTACCTTGCATCAGTTACTGAGCTATATGGCAGGAGTGTAGGAGTCAGGCTTGTGTACAGCACCAAGGTTTCAATCACGCTGACCCTGGCTCAGTTTCTGTCACATAGTTGATGTTTTATAAATGTTTCCTGAATTCCTGAAATTAATCAATGATATCACGTAAGGTAACCAGAAATGCCAAACTCACCTCTATAAAGTCAACTTGACCCTGATGGTTTCCTCCCCTCAAAAAATGAATGCAATGACACAGAAGAGGGCCAATACGGTCACACTCACAAAGAGTGTGACAAATAGAACATGTTATTTGGCATCTATTTTTAGAAATGAAGAATACTTAGAAACTCAAGATGGGGCAGTGGAAATTAAAACTGTCTGTTCAGTATTGCCAGAATATTGCTAATGCAAATTGTCTAATGATCCCAGAAATTGGCACAGCCAGGGACAAAAAGTTTTCTCACTTCTATACTTGTTTACCACATACTACAAAGTTAATTTGTATATAGCTCTTCTAAACTTTTATCTTGCTGACTTTCAGTCTCCCAAATTCAAAAAAAAATATTGAATTGCTCCTGACATCTAGCTGGCTTGATCTGGAGTGCATGCATAATTTAAGCTGATTGAATATTTTGCCACATTAGAGTGGAAAATATCTGAATCCCCCAAACAGTAAAAGAAAATGACAGGCTCAAATGCCACTTGGCATCACCTTCCGTGATTTCCGCCAGGTAATTAGGGCAGTCTAGGCGGCTGAAATGGAAATTTGCCTTTAGCTACAGGATTCACTCATGAGCACTCAAGGCCCAGAAACAGATGACTCTGTCTTTAGCTGATGCAAAGTCTTTTTTCCTTCCTTAGAAGAGAGATAAAATAAAAACACTCCTCAGATTATTTGCTTTTTTTTTTTCTTTTTTAAATATGCTTTTTTGAGTTGATCTTTTTAACCAAAGAAAAGGGGTTTGGAAGAAGCTTTCATTAGTAGAATTTGCTTGACTTTGAAGTAAACAAAAACAACAAAAAGACACTCCTAAAGCCCTCCAGGTTTGTCAGAAAAAAACAACTAATGATGAGCCTTTGACTTCTCTAACCCTATGTCACTCTCCTACCCACAAGGCACAAAAGTGCTGGTTCTTCCTTTGCTCCCCTCCTGAGAGTTTGAAGACAGAGCGCTCTCCCCTCCCCCCAGTCCCAGTCCCAGCTGTGACTGTAGAATTGACAGCACCAAGGAGAAAGTCCCCAGGGAGATGGGATGTGGCATTCTGAAAACTATGGGCAGAAAGGCTGATGAGCTTCCTGGGTAGCAGTCGTTGGCGGCTGGGCAGGGGTGAGGGGCCAGGGAGAGAAGCCCAGGATCTGGGAGCAGATAAGTGCTCTCTGTTGTGGAGCAGGGGCATCTCATCAGGCCTCACCCAGCTAGGGTTTTCCTTAGGACTCCCGTTTCTTTTTATTTTCTTTCCATGCTCATCAATAAGAATTCTGATCTTCTGAGAGACCTTGACACTGAGAATGAGGTGGAGGACATTAGTATTCTGGTCCCTGGGAAGGGATGGCTCCGGTCAAAAACATGTGCTTTATTCAGCAAATTTGTGGAACACTTACCAAGTGCCCTATACTGGCTGAGCTCTGGGAATTCAGTGGGAAACTAAGAAAGGCCATGCCCTCATGGAGTTTATATCCTAGAAGAGGAAGATGGACAACAAAGGTATGAACAAGCAAACAAACCAGATCGATATACATAATAGTTGTAGAGAAAGTTTTGCTGGGTGGAAACAGTGAATACAGGAGTAAGCAGTAAAAGGGGGTAGGACAAGTTCCAATCTGATGGCCTCTACAGATGCTAAGAAAATAGAGTGTGCGAATCTGAGAAACGGGGAACCAACCAGACCTCTGACCAAAGATGTTTCCCCTAAGAATTTCTTGCACCAGCCAGTCCTGGACAACAATCCCTCATTCATCATCTTTTCTTCCCCTGCGAGAACACTCTTGTTCTCTCAGCTTCCAAGGCAATTCTCCTGACACATCCTGTTAGTTCCTGCCCTGGGCTCTCACACCTGCTGTTCTTTTACCCAGAGTATCTTTCTTCCCATCTCTGCCTGAAGAAATCTCAAGCCCATCTTTCCAAATTCAAATAAAATATCCTCTCTCCTGTACCTATCCCAAACAAAGGTGAATGCTTCCACAAAAGTTTATATAATTCTATTATAACATATTTCAAATTGTGTTTTGTTGTCTCCCTATTACTGGGGAATTAGGGAAGGGGGAGGGTTAGGAGGTGACAAACATTCTTTCCTTGACCAAACTCTGATTAGACTCCTCTGAATTCTCCTCTCAACTAGGCTTCTGTGCCCATCTTTACCTGGTCCAATTTTAGCAAGAATCCCCCACTCCCCACGTCTGACGGCCTTTCCTATTTAATTAGCTACTTCCTCCTTCCCCATCCCCCTGGGTGATCCCCTGACCTGCCACCAGAGACCCCCTTATTCTCTGATGCTTTCTCTTAATAGTTTTCCATTACCAACCTCCACTCTGCTTCTTAGCTATAAATTCCCACTTTTCCTTGTATTTAGAGTTGAGCCCCATTGCAGTGATCCGTACTAATATTGTGATAATCTCCTCCCTTGAATATAGTTTGCCTTACTGTCTTTAACAAGTGTCCTGATAATTTTTTCTTTAACAGAGGAAGGAAGGAGGAAGGAGAGAAGAAGGACAAAAGAGGGGAAGGAAGGAGCAGAAGTAGAAGAGATGCAAGGAGGGATAGAAGAATTTAAACTTCAAAATAAAGTGAGTAGTTCATTTCTGAATATTTGTACCAAAAAAAAAAAAAAAGAAGAAGCTAAATGCACCACAAAAGATATTTTTTGTAATAAAATAAAAGTTATGCTCTATCTGGGAAATTCTTCTTTTGTCCTGCTAAGACCACCAAGGAATATAAAATCCCTCCTACACTTCTTTTCAAAGGTATTTACATATGAGTCATAATTCCTAACAATCCCAAACTACATAGATCTGCATGCCAGCAATTAGGTGCTTATAGAGCTAGAAGGGAAGAATGGCAGCTGCTGAACAGCAGTGGAAACAGAAAACCTCTGGTTAGTAGTGGAGGGGTTGGGAACCTAGGAAGCTCTTTCTGGAAGCAACTTTCTGGTGTCGATCATCAGGGATAAAGAAAGGGATAATGCAGAAATTAAATAAAGGTGAAGCATCCCAGGCTTAGAATGGAGGATCCTCCAAACTCTGAGGTTTACTTTGGTGCCGAGAGAGATGTAGCAGAAGTGGGAAAGGGGCCAAGACAGAGGACATCTGGCCCAGAGGGTTCCAGGAGTTCAAACAACCCCTGAGCGATGGCAATGTTATCTATCACAGTGATTCTCAACCTTGACAGCCCTTAACAATTATACAAGATCTCTTAAAAACTACAGTGCCTGGACCCCAGACCATTGAAATAGGGATTTCTGCAGATGGGGCAGTAGCATTAGGATTTTTAATAAGCTCTCCAAGTGATTCCACAGACACAGGTGGTTAAAATTCCTTTCATCTGCATCATTTGCAAAGCCCTTCCAATGTGTTGGCTTACTGAACGTGGTTTATACCCAAAGGTAGAAACCGAAGCTCAACAACAGAAGGGAACTCACCACGGGTCATACAGCCAGTGGTAAGATTCTAACTTGTGCCTTCAGAGTTCAAGTTCAATACGCACAGCTTAGGGAACTGCTTCTGGGGAATATCTTGATGAGGACAAATTGATATTGAGTGATTCCACTCTCCCTTTTGACATCCCTTCTTGATTAACACTTTTCTTTTCTCCCACGCATTTCCTTTCTACCCTTCTCATCCTCAGGTGCCCATTCCTCTTCTGCCTGCTGGGATGTGCTGACCGGTGGCTAACCACTCAGCAGGAATCAGGTATGTGGGCAGCCTCCCTGCAGGAGAATGTTCTCTTGAGAAAAACATTGGCAAATGAGGTAAAATGCAAACAGTTAGTTAATCAGAGTGAACAGTATAGGGAGTTTCTTGTGCTATTCTTGAAACTTTCCTGTAAGTTGAAAATATCAAGATAAAAGGTTACAAGAAGAGAAAAAGGAGGAGGAGAAAGGGAAGGAGGAAGGCGAGGAAGACACTGGCAGCATTTAGTATAGATTCGATGGCCTTGATGAGGAATCATGGCCCAAAGGCTTGAAGGGCTGAGTCTTCTCTGTTGTGAGACTTTGGCCAAATTACCCCCTGTCCTAGGATTTTATTTTCCTACTGGGACATGAGAGGGCTGGAGTAGAGTTTCCTTGTTCTGCTTATTCATTGCTACATAACCAATCTCCCCAAATCTTAGTGGCTTAAACCACAAATTTATTATAACATTTCGTTATTCTTTGGATTGACGAGGCTCCGCTGGGTGATTCTCACTTATGGGACTCTCACGGGGTTACAGATAGAAGTTGGGTTTGGCATTACCTGGCTTGAATGGGCGGCATCCCAGGTGGTTCACTCACATGGCTCGCAGTTGATCTTGGCTATTGGCTAGGAGCCTGGAGGGGGCTGTTGACCCCAAAAGCCTACACTGTAGCTATCTTGTTAAATAAAAACAATGATGTTCTTCTCAATTATAGCAGACATATTTTTCTAAGGCTGTGGGTTTTTCATAAGCTAGGAGTTTTACATTCATGTGAATGATTAGCATTACTGTTATTTGCATTCTGCTGACTACTGGCTGTCCCAGCCTCGCTAACTGCCATCTGGTCGCAAGTCTGGTTGCTTCTCCTGACTGCTCTCTGTCTATTGGTAATCTTTTGTTCCCACTCATTCACCAAAGATGCAGCTATCTAGGAATCCCAGCATAAACTGTAAAGAAAAAATACTCAAAAAAATTGTGTGGGGTTTGTATTTGTAAAAACTGTGATTATTTGTGAACATTGGTCACTACAACAGGGTTGGTGGGGCAATTTCATTCCCAAACACGTTGTCTCTCACATTGTCCCACATTGTGGTGGGCGAGGAAAATACACTGTGTCTTAGCATGCCCAGAAAGCTTTTAAAATTGTGGAGAAATCCACAGGCAGAGAGCTCATGGCTTATTTGAGAAATTTTGCTTCTGCTTTTTAGTATGCTTGTGTCCTTGTTTTCATCAAAATTACACATTTACATTTAGAGTTGATGACTTCACAAATTTGTTTCAGAAAGGAGTGGTCCCCTGTTGCCTGCCCTCTAGAGGCCCCTCCCCAGACGCAACCACTATCAACTATTTCAGCTACATTTGTTTTTGTTTTGTTTTGTTTGTTTTGTTCCAGATATTGCTACTTCTTGATTTTTCAGTACCTCCTCTTCCATGATTACATATATGTATCAGTCCAGCCCACCCAAGTCTTCTCATGACAGATACATCTGATTTGGGCCAGGCCAGTGTTCTGAGCTTATTATTAAAACTATATAAACATTCTTCCCAGCTAAATCCTGTAGTATTCACCGATCACTTTTCCTTTCTAAAGAACTTTTTGCTTTCTCTTTTTCTCTTTTCCTTTTTAAGATTTATTTATTGATTTCAGTAAGAGAGAGAGAGAGAGAGAGAGAGAAGGGGCAGAGGGAGAAAGATTCTCAAGTAGACTTCACACTGAGCAGGGAGCCCAACATGAGGCTCAATCTCATGACCCTGAGATCATGACCTGAACCAAAACCAAGAGTCGGACACTCAACCGACTGAGCAACCCCGGCACCCTAACTTTTTATTTTCTTTAGGGCTAATAATGGTCTTGTATTTTTTTTTAATTTGCTTATTCCTCTATGTAGATAACACCAATTTATCCAAACTTCTGCCAAGTATTATACTCTCATCCTAAAATGTTCAAAAACATCAGTTATTCCATCAATTATATATTTTTGAAGAATTCCTTCCTAGTTGTGCTCCAACCTGCTGATTTTATTTTATTTATTTTTATTTTTTATTGGTGTTCAATTTGCCAACATATAGAATAACACCCAGTGCTCATCCCATCAAGTGCCGCCCTCAGTGCCCATCACCCAGTCACCCTCACCCCCTGCCCACCTCCCCTTCCACTACCCCTTATTCATTTCCCAGAGTTAGGAGTCTCTCATGTTCTGTCTCCCTTTCTGATATTTCCCACTCATTTTTCTCCTTTCCCCTTTATTCCCTTTCACTACTTTTTATATTCCCCAAATGAATGAGACCATATAATGTTTGTCCTTCTCTGATTGACTTATTTCACTCAGCATAATACCCTCCAGTTCCACCCACGTTGAAGCAAATGGTGGGTATTCATCGTTTCTAATGGCTAATATTCCACTGTATACATAGACCACATCTTCTTTACCCATTCATCTGTCGATGACACCGAGGCTCCTTCCACAGTTTGGCTATTGTGGACATTGCTGCTAAAAACATCGGAGTGCAGAACCTGCTGATTTTAATAGCACTGTAGGATCTGCCTTTTCAGTCATCACTAAGACTTCTCTCCTGCCTTTTGTATGTTGGATCTTCTATTTCTGTAGTCCTATCTTCTTTTTGTTTTTTGTTTTCTACCTTATTAAAAGGAAGTGCATTCTTTGGCAGAGCAGAGCTCTCTGAAAAAGAGTATCCGGGAGGTAGAATTTTGAGAACTTACATCTCTGAAGATGTGTTTATTTTATTCTCCTACCTGACTGATAGTTTGGTTAAGTATGATATTCTAACTTAGGAATCACTCCATTGAGAATTTTGAGGGCTTCCTTACATGGTCTTCTAGCTTCTAATGTGACTATTGACAAGACCCTGAAAATTTTCCAATTTGTGGCTCTTTGTGTGTTATTGTAATTTTTCTTCCCTCTCCTCCGCTCCCCTTCTCCTCTATTTTTTTCTTCCTCTTCTTCCTCTCTGCCTCCCTACCTCCTTCCTTCTTTCCTTCTCCCTCCATTAAAATATTTTTCTTCATTGCCCTGGGTATTTGGCAGGTCCTCACAATCTGGAAGCTGATGTCATTCACTTCTGGGAATTTTTCCTGACCTATTTGGTTGGTATTTTTTTCCCTCCCATTTCCTTGCTTCTCTTCCTTTTGGAAACCCTACTATAAAAAAAAAAAAAAAGAAACCCTACTATTTAAACATTGGACCTTTGGACCTCAAGGACCGATCCTTTTATTTTCTCATCTTTCTTTCCTATTTTTCTGTATGTCTTTTTGTTCTATCTTAGAGTATACATCTTCATCCTTAATTTCTATTTCCTCTATTGAATTTTTATTTATCTGCTGTTATACTTTCAATTTCTAGGTTTTCCTTCATCTCTTAGTATACTTTTCTTTTTAAGGATTTTATTTACTTATTTTTGAGAGACAAAGAAAGAGCATGAGCAGGGGAGGGGCAGAATGCAAGGGAGAAGTAGACTCCTCTACTGAGCAGGGAGCCAGACATGGGGCTCCATCCCAGGACCCTGAAATCATGACCTGAGCAGAAGGTAGATGCTTAATTGACTGAGCCACCTAAGTGCCCTACGTAATATGCTTTTTAAAAGTACCCTCTTCTTTTCTCATGAATGCAATATAGTGTCTCGATGCTCTGAAGTATGTATGTGTAAATGTATTATATACATCTGTGTGTGTGTGTGTGTGTGTGTCTGTATTTTTTCCCCTTCAGGGTGTCTTGTCCCTAAATGCTATCTGTCTTCTCTAAGGTACCTATTGTGTGTGTTTTATTATCGGTATTTCAGGTTAGAGATGGATGGTCATCCTTTGGGCACCATACAAACAAGCAAGTCTAGGTTACAAGAAAAGTTCATTGGAAACTCCGGGCTCATGGGTGTGACTTTTTGCTTGCAGGCTTTAATGGTAAGTTTAAGCCATTTTATAACAGTATCTATACATTTTTCCCCTTAGGTTGATCATATTTCAGGGGAAGAATCCTCCAGCATTACACTGAAGGACACTGTGTTTCCCTGGAGCTGGCATTCTTAGAGCTCTGTTGGCAGAGCTGGCTGCAGATGACACCATTTAGGATACATACATTTTCTTACTATTCCTGTTTTCAGAATGATACCCTACTCTCAACTGTGTCTAGTATTCTCTAGTCCAGGGTGCACCTATTGTATCCTATGCAGAAAATACATCTCCAGATTTCTACCAAAGTGGAGATGGGTATTTGTCTGGCTATAAGGGGTAGGGAGGGGATCTAGAGATCTAACTAAGTCATAAACAGACTTTTAAGTAAGCTTGTTCATCCTCAAGTCCTGGGGAACTTGATGTGAATTCATACATTGTTGAGAGTTTCTGCATATAAACAGGTTATTTTTCATCTTTTACCAGTGTTGGTTTAAGGTTTAGCTTTTTCTGGGCTACTAAATTGGTCAGCACACATTCATTTTCATTTCACTTTCTAAAATTTTTTTGCTTGCAGCTTTGTCTTTTTTCATTTTTTCCACTCTTGTGGATGTTTGCCTTTTAAAATATATCACTTTACTGTTGTTTAAATGGGTTTTGAGAGTAGAGCAAAACAACATAAAGGTTTCCAACCCATCGTTTTTATCCAATGTCCTTTCAGGACAAAATCTTGAATTAGGAAGATCGAGGGCAAGAACAGAAAGATTCAGATCACAATATTTCCTCATACACAGAGATTGAATTTTGAGATCAAATCCATATTTCAATTTGCTTTCCCAGTTTGTAAACCTTGCAGAAATATCAGGGACATCACATTATTATCAATGGTGCCCTGCTCAATGACAATAGCTACCATTCGCTGAATAGTTACTCCATGCTACTGACAAGCCAAGCACTTTATATATGTTATCCCATTTAATCCTCATACCAACCACATAAGTAAGGTAAGTTTTATTATTTGCGTTTTAAAGGTGAGGAAAATAATGTTTGGAGAAATTAAATAACTTGCCCAAAGTCATAAAGCCATAATTTGAAGGAATCAGAATTCAAGCACAGGTCTGTCCAGTGTACAGCTGCTGGATTATGCTGCTTCTGCTGGTTGCAGGCTTCTGCTGTCTTGGCTGACACAGCCTCCTGCTACCACATGACCTCCCCAGCCCCACCACAATTGCTGCATTCCCTACACAACATCAATTTCACAGAATGCCTTTAATAAGTGTATAAGTACATAAATTTCAAAATGCTAATGCTAATTATGTTTAAGAAAGCTTACTAGAATTTTAAGGGACGGACAAAGGAAGGAAGATATCTTTAAGGAGAACCTAGTCTGTTTACAGAAATAGAAACAACCTGGTCTTGGTGCTTTTCTATTCTTTAAATATATTAGCTCTTTTTTGTTTTTTTAATGGTAATTGGCTTTTCAAGATGGTTCTATCTCTACTGGAGTAAAATTTGATAAGTCATAATTTCTAGAAAATTATTTCATCACAGTTTTGAAATGTTTTTGCATAGATTTACAAATTAATCTCATAGTTTAAAAATATCCTGCTTTTTAAAATTATTTTTAATCATTTCTAACATTATATATTTATAATTTACTCTTTTATGTAACATTGGCTTAGCCAATGGTTTAAACACTTTGTTTATTTTTTTCCCACAGAGCCAGTTTTTACCTTTATTTATTATTTTTACTGGTTTTCCATTTTCTGTCATTGATTTCTGCTTTGACCCATATTACTTTTTCTTTTGGGTTACTTATTCTTTTTCTAAACTCTTGATTATTTAATTCATGTGTTTCATTAGTTTTTATTTAAATGGTCATTTAACACTATACAATTTCCTTTGGTAGGTGCTTCAGCTGTTTTTCATGGATTCTGATTTGTGATATGGTCACTTCAGTTCTTTTTCAAGGAATTCTGCGATTTTGTTTTGCATCATTTCTTTGAACCAAGATTTATTTGATAGCATTTTTTAAAAAAAAATCTAGGTAGAAGAGTCTTATTTTTTTTAAATAAATTAATTTTTTATTGGTGTTCAATTTACCAACATACAGAATAACACCCAGTGCTCATCCCGTCAAGTGCCCCCCTCAGTGCCCATCACCCATTCTCCCCCACCCCTCGCCCTCCTCCCCTTCCACCACCCCTAGTTCGTTTCCCAGAGTTAGGAGTCTTTATGTTCTGTCTCCCTTTCTGTATTTCCACACATTTCTTCTCCCTTCCCTTATATTCCCTTTCACTATTGTTTATATTCCCCAAATGAATGAGACCATACACTGTCCTTCTCCGATTGACTTACTTCACTCAGCAGAATACCCTCCAGTTCCATCCACGTTGAAGCAAATGGTGGGTATTTGTCATTTCTAATGGCTGAGTAATATTCCATTGTATACATAAACCACATCTTCTTTATCCATTCATCTTTCGATGGACACCGAGGCTCCTTCCACAGTTTGGCTATTGTGGCCATTGCTGCTAGAAACATCGGGGTTCAGTTGTCCCAGCGTTTCATTGCATCTGAATCTTTGGGGTAAATCCCCAACAGTGCAATTGCTGGGTCATAGGGCAGGTCTATTTTTAACTCTTTGAGGAACCTCCACACAGTTTTCCAGAGTGGCTGCACCAGTTCACATTCCCACCAACAGTGCAAGAGGGTTCCCCTTTCTCCACATCCTCTCCAACTTTTGTGGTTTCCTGCCTTGTTAATTTTCCCCATTGTCACTGGTGTGAGGTGGTATCTCATTGTGGTTTTGATTTGTATTTCCCTGATGGCAAGTGATGCAGAGCATTTTCTCATGTGCATGTTGGCCATGTCTATGTCTTCCTCTGTGAGATTTCTGTTCATGTCTTTTGCCCATTTCATGATTGGATTGTTTGTTTCTTTGGTGTTGAGTTTAAGAAGTTCTTTATAGATCTTGGAAACTAGCCCTTTATCTGATACGTTATTTGCAACTATCTTCTCCCATTCTGTAGGTTGTCTTTTAGTTTTGTTGACTGTATCCTTTGCTGTGCAAAAGCTTCTTATCTTAATGAAGTCCCAATAGTTCATTTTTGCTTTTGTTTCTTTTGCCTTCGTGGATGTATCTTGCAAGAAGTTACTGTGGCCGAGTTCAGAAAGGGTGTTGCCTGTGTTCTCCTCTAGGATTTTGATGGAATCTTGTCTCACATTTAGATCTTTCATCCATTTTGAGTTTATCTTTGTGAATGGTGAAAGAGAGTGGTCTAGTTTCATTCTTCTGCATGTGGATGTCCAATTTCCCCAGCACCATTTGTTGAAGAGACTGTCTTTCTTCCAATGGATAGTCTTTCCTCCTTTATCGAAAATAGTTGACCATAAAGTTCAGGGTCCATTTCTGGGTTCTCTATTCTGTTCCATTGATCTATGTTTCTGTTTCTGTGCCAGTACCACACTGTCTTGATGACCACAGCTTTGTAGTACAACCTGAAATCTGGCATTGTGATGTCCCCAGATATGGTTTTCTTTTTTAAAATTCCCCTGGCTATTCAGGGTCTTTTCTGGTTCCACACAAATCTTAAAATAATTTGTTCTAACTCTCTGAAGAAAGTCCATGGTATTTTGGTAGGGATTGCATTAAACGTGTATATTGCCCTGGGTAGCATTGACATTTTCACAATATTAATTCTGCCAATCCATGAGCATGGAATATTTTTCCATCTCTTTGTGTCTTCCTCAATTTCTTTCAGAAGTGTTGTATAGTTTTTAGGGTATAAATCCTTTACCTCTTTGGTTAGGTTTATTCCTAGGTATCTTATGCTTTTCGGTGCAATTGTAAATGGGATTGACTCCTTAATTTCTCTTTCTTCAGTCTCATTGTTAGTGTATAGAAATGTCATTGATTTCTGGGCATTGATTCTGTATCCTGCCATGCTACCAAATTGCTGTATGAGTTCTAGCAATCTTGGGGTGGAGGCTTTTGGGTTTTCCATGTAGAGTATCATGTCATCGGCGAAGAGGAAGAGTTTGACTTCTTCTTTGCCAATTTGAATGCCTTTAATGTCTTTTTGTTGTCTGATTGCTGAGGCTAGGACTTCCAGTACCATGTTGAACAGCAGTGGTGAGAGTGGACATCCCTGTCTTGTTCCTGATCTTAGAGGAAAGGCTCCCAGTGCTTCCCCATTGAGAATGATATTTGCTGTGGGCTTTTCGTAGATGGCTTTTAAGATGTTGAGGAATGTTCCCTCTATCCCTACACTCTGAAGAGTTTTGATCAGGAATGGATGCTGTATTTTGTCAAATGCTTTCTCTGCATCTAAAGAGTCTTATTTTTTAATTTTTAATGTATTGTGATTAGAAAATTTTATGTATTTTTTCTTTCCTTTGAAATTTACTGAGGATTTATTTGTAACCTAAGATAGAGTCAATGTTCCTGATTTTCCTCCATGTCCTATATTTATTATATTTACAGACTACAGACTCGACACATTTTTTTCTTTTCTTGTAGCTGATTTTGGTTATTAGGTTACTGTTTCTCTTTGTTTTGTGGATGTGTCCTCTTGACATAATTTCATTGCCGAAAGCCAGGGTTGGTAAAGAATGGCCAGTGGGCCAAATCCAGCTCCCACCTGCTTTTGTAAACAGTTTTATTAAAACATAACCACACCCCTCTGTTGGCTTAATGTCTGTGGCTGATTTTGCTCTCTACTGGCAGAACTGAATACTTGTATCACAGATTAAATGGCACATAAAACCAAAATTTTTATGATGTATATAAGATATTTATTATGTATTTTAGGTGACTATCTTTAGGCAATAAGTATGCCAATCCTTTTTTTTTCCTATAGGTACATTATTTTGCTTATTCCCTTCATTCTTATAATAACTTTGGATGGAATTTGACTACATTCATTCTGTTGACTTATGCTACATCTTAGATGGCCTCCAGCACTGTGCAATATAACTTTTTGGAGTGATGGAAATGTCTTGTGTTGTATAATGTTGTCACCACAAGTGACTAGTAAGAACTTGGAATATGGCCAGTATGACAGAGAGTTAAATTTTACTTTTATTTAATTTTAGTTAATTAAAATCAAAATAGCCTGATGTGGCTAATGGCCACTGAATTGGAAATCATAGTACCATACTCTTAGAAAGAGGTCAGGAGGGGCTTCCTAGCTCCATAACACCGTTTTCTTTTGTTTTTAGGAAACGGGAAATTTGAGTAGAAAATTTCTTCATATTTTTTAAGATCTGCTGACTTTCCCCCTCTTCCATTCTATCTAAGCTTTCTCATTTCATTGTCCCCAATGTCCCTGTCCTGCTGGATGTGGATTCTACCCTCAGCAATTTCACCTCCATTCTGGGCTTTATCCTAGAAGGAGTATCTGGCTGGGTAGTTTTGATAGCTTATAGGTCCCACACTACTCTGGTATATTTAAGCTTCCTGAGAGCTCCCTGTTTTCATTCATAAATCTGTGCCCACAAAACATCTTTCAGTTTCAACCTCTGTTCTCAAACAACCAGTGAAGTTTTCAGTGAGTGGTTATTAGCTATCTGAGGGTCCTCGGTTTTGTTATATTAGTCATTTGCTTGATCTCTATTATAAGGAGGTTTAGCAAGAATATAAAACTGTATCATCTTCCTCAAATTATCTTTTATGATACTTATATATGATATATTTTATCCACTTCTCCATGAGAGTCACTGACCTAGTCCTACCTTCTTCATTTATAAGAGGGAGAAATTGTAGCTTAGACAGGGAACATGGCTTGCCTCAGGTCACAGAGCCAGCAAATATAAAAAGCCAAAGCCAAAACTCATATTAACAGCCTTTCGGTCCAATATTTTTCTCTTATGCCCTACAATTAGAAGTTTTTCTGGGCAAAATCCTCAGACCGCCTATCTCTGAATATGGCCCAATAATTAGTTGTCTGTTCTGATAACTGTGCCCTTTCGATTCTCTCTCTGGCTTGGCACTGCATCTCATTTGTGGAATATATTTGTTTGTAAGTCTAAGGTTGCTAGTGGAGATAAGGGAGAGGCAGACAGAGAGATGACTAACTCATTTAAGGATTTAAGGATTCTGCATTTAAGGATTATGGAAAAAGGATGGTTTTAAAAGTTTGGGGGAATATTCTGGTCTTTTCCCCTTACTGGCCACATAACTGTTGGAAAAATGACTGATTCCTTCTTGTTTTTGGTGAGAAAGATGGATATGAAAGTGCCTCAGTTAGTACTTGACTTGTACATATTGTCTGATGACCAATATTTCCTCTTCCTTTTGATTTCCCCAGCTCCTCCAGTGTGAACTCAAGACAGTGTCTGCAAAGCTGCTATACTCCGTAATAAAGATGGGACAAAAAGTTTGAGCTTACCTCATGGCATATCTACTGGAATTTTGAGGTTAGCAAACGAGATATCAGGACAATCAGAAGGGTGAGGAAACTCAGTATCCCCTTTTCCCCAGTTTTCAATTCAAACATTTGGGTCAGGAGCTCTAGCCTCTTTCTAGTTAAGATCTAGAAAGATCTTAACTGTACAAGTGATAATGCCCTATTGGCCTCCAGGCTTGATCTCTATTATAAGAGGGATTAACAAGAATATAAAACTGTATCATCTTCCTCAAATTCTCTTTTATAATTCTTATATATGATATATTTTATCCACTTCTCCATGAGAGTCACTGACCTAGTCCTACCTTCTTCATTTATAAGAGGGAGAAATTGTAGCTTAGACAGGGAACATGGCTTGCCTCAGGTCACAGAGCCAGCAAATATAAAACATTCCCTTTAGTGGCCTCAGTGCTTTAAAGGCCTCCTGGATATAAGGAGGCGACATCACCACTAGTCTCTGGAATATAGCCAAGTCCCTGAAAAGTATCATTCTTGGAAAAAGAAATGGAAATCAGAGGAAAAATCATGGTTGTACAGAGAAGATGCAAATAGCATAAGTATAGGAAACTCTGTCCATATCAAATTTTTTTCTCCCTGAAGTATACTCTCAATTATTTCTACAGTGTACACAACAAATTGATATTTGGATCTGTGCAGGCAGATACTTCAACTGGGGGTATGCATCTTACTTGGGAAGTCAGCTATCACTATGACAACAGGCTTCTTTTTTTTCTGAACAAATATTATAATTAATTGTCACATGAAATCGGACACAGAAACTGACACCATTGTCAGACCCTCTAACCCTAGCCATTTAAAATTTCTTGGTGGCAGGAGGCACCAATGGGAGCTCTGGCAGAGTAGGTTTCTTAAAATCAAGGCAGGCAATTCAAGGATGAGAGTTTTAATGAGAAGCAACTTCTCACTAAGGCAACCCATCTCTAATTAGATGCTGCTTCACTTCCACACATGTAAGAGAAATCAGGCTCTGCAGAAGAAACCATGCTTACTGAGAGGAGGTTGACTCAGGAACATATAATTTGTTTATCTCTCTAGGCATAAGGAACCATCAAAAGTCAGGTGCTACACATTTGTATAGGACAAATTTGGTATAAGATGGGTATGTTGGTTTTATTTGATCTACTACTCTTCTGGAAAAGCAAAAGTAAAGTTGGAGAGTAACTTCCTACACTCCTTATCTCACACCAGGCATCCTGTTCAACACTATCGCGAATCACTGCCCATTCAAACCTCACCTATAATTTAGGATGAGACAAAAGAAGACTGCAGTGAAGACTGAGAAGTACCCATTATGAATCTCATTTTAAAGACGGTGAAACTGTGGCTCACTGAAGACGAAGAATGTTTTCCAGTTAGCAGCATATCCTTGATATCCATGACCATACCAAAGGAGTGGAGAGAAATAGAATAATTAGGATTTTCCTGATTTATATGATTTCCACAAATCTATCACCTCTTGATCATTTCAGTGGTCTACACTGCAGTGGTGATAGTGGGAGAAAGTTGGGAATTTAGGAGGGAAGGAACCAGAGGCAGATTAGCCTCATGCAATGGTAGGATGACTGTAGCCCCCTAGATCCACAGCAATGGTAATGCTGATGAAACACGCAGGTCAAGTGTTCCCACTCTTCGTTGTACAGAGGAAAATGCAGCCCTGCTGGTTGTGTTGCAAGAGTTACGGAATAAGTTATCAGCAGAGGGAGAAAGCAGTCCTCAAAAGCCAGAATGCTTTTCCACATAGCCTTCTGGGGCTGTTACACCAGGATTTCCCATGTAAACTCTCTGCCCAAAAGAATGTTTGACTGGATTTCCTCATAGTGAATTTCAAACGATGTTTTAGGTATTTATGAGAAGTATTTAGTCAGAGATGCCTTCACTGCCCCTTTCCAACAATATGAGATCGACAGCCACTTAATCCATCTATCCATCCATCCAAACTAATCTAACTTGACTGTAAAAACATAAGCATTCTATATCTCAATCAGAAGACAAAGTCACGATCATCATCAATTTCATCCTTTTTTCCAGTTTGTGCACTGATTATAGATCCTGTGATATTATATCCATTGTCCTTGTCAACTCTCAAGCCCATCAAATGCCTGCAGATAAACATTTGATCATACAAGGACCATAATTTGCCTCTTTGCAGAATTCATTTCAATTTGATAAACTTCACAGATATTCACTGGGAATAAATGTTATTTTGTTTCCATAATGTCAGGCTCCTTTGCTCCTTTTCTCTTACTTTTAACCGGGAAAATGTGTAGCAATGACATTAAGTTATTTTTCTTTAAATAAATCTGATAAAGGGAGGAGTGGACAGAGAGTAAGGAAGTTGCTTGTTATTCTTCCCCTGTTCTTAGACATATTTTCTTCAGTGGAAATGGAAGCTGAACTGGGAAACCATTATGGACATTAATTTGGCCCTGCGAAAGCTATTTAAATTTACTGAGTCTTACTTTTCAAATCTTTTTGTTGAGGATAATGAAACATACTTCCTGGTGGGACGGTTGATAGGATTAAATTAAATCACATTTCCTAAAAGGCATTGCAATATGTCAGATACATAGTAAGTATAAATGTTTAATGTAGTGAAATGTGCTGAGTGACTAATATGTGTCAGGCACTATGATAGGTGTAGTGAGGTTAGAAGAATTAATAATGACGTTCGGTCACTAACTAATAGCTACCATTCAGCCAACAAATCTCTTGGAGCACCCAACAACATATCAGGTACTATGGTAGGCAACGGACAGTCCCTGCCCTCAAGTTGCTCACAGTCTCATTTGAAGAGGCAGAAGTAAGGAAGGAATTATAACTTAGTGTGACTAGTACTACCAAAGGCTTAGGAACAAGGGAGGGGTACCTAATCCAGGCCTGAGATGTTGGAAGGGCTTCATTAAGGAGTAGGTAACAGATGACATGGAAGAAGAGGGACAGCATTTGAGGAAAACAGAATAATTTCAACAGAGTCCTGAAAGCAAAAGAGAACATGGAACATTCAAGGACTGTCAGTTGTGTAATGGGTGAAATAAAAGTTGAAGCAGCAAATGATGAAAGATGATGCTACAGCAATAGGCAAATCTGGATTATTAAAGATCATAAGAAGCTTAGGAGGCTTACTTAGAATTCAAAAGAATGAAAAGACATTAACCGGGGAGTGGCATTATCAGATTTGAGCCTTCGATTGTCACTAGCTTCAGTGTGAAAAACGGATTGAATGGATATAGAAAAGGAAAGCATATGAGGACAGATCAGCAACCTGTCTATGAGAAAGAGCTAAACAAGTTGACACTCAGGATGGCCTCTGGAGGTACATATGTATCTGCAGGACTCTGAAGGCAAAACCACCCAGATGCAGGTCATTAAGCTTTATTTTATTTAATAATATTATACTTGTAACCTATACTTATAACCTGACCTCAGGTTAAGTGGCTAGGTCTGCAATATACCCTATATCTCATGGCAGAAATAATATGGAACCATTAAAATAAGACATAGATCAGTGGATCCAGTTGAGGAAACTATAAAATCATACAAAGAGAAGGGATCCAGATTGAAGGAGTCATTTTTACCTTAAGGATTTCCTTTAACATTTCTTGTGGTGTGAGTCGGCTGGTGACACATTCTCTCAGCTTCCATTAGTCTGAAATGTTTTTAGTTTGTTTTCATTTCTGGGTGTAGAAGTCTAGGTTGACCACGTCTCTGCACGCCATTGTCTCCTGGCGTGCATCATTTCCAAAGAGAATCTACATCCTTATCTTCATTCCTTTCACTATAAAGTGTCTTTATTCTCTGATGGCTGGGATTTTTTTCTTTTTCTCTAGTGTTTACCAACTTGATAATGGTTTGCCATTGTGTGTGTGTGTGTGTGTGTGTGTGTGTTCAATATTTATTCTGCTTGGAGTTTATCAAAACTCTTGGATCTGTGGGTTTACAGTTTTCATCAAATTTGGAAAAATTCTTTTGCTTTTCTTTCTTCAAATATTTTTATCTGCCTTCATCTTTCTATCCTCTCTCTGAAACTCCAATTTATGTATGTTAGATTACTTGATATTGTCCCACATTCACTGAAGCTCTGTTCACTTGTTTCTGTCTTTTTTTTCTATGTGCTATTCATTTTGGATAGCAACTTTTGCTGTGTTTTCAAGTTCACTATTTTTTTCTTCTGCACTGTCTAATCTATTGTCAATTTCATTTAGTATATTTTTCATTTTTGATATATTTTTCATCTCTCCAAGTTCCATTTAGATATTTGTTAATATCTTCCATTTTTCCTTACCATATTTGTTTTACTCTATATCTTTGTGAATACTTACAATAGTCATTTCAAGTTCCTTATCAGCTATCTCCATCATAGCTGTCATTTCTGAGTGTGTTTCTAGTAATTTATTTTTTCCCTATTAAGGATCTTATTTTCATATTTATTTGCACACCTGGAAAATTTTCATTGGATACCAGATCTCATGTATTGATTGGTTGTTATATTTAGTTGTATTCCTTTAAAAAGTGTTATGGGATACAGTTAAGTTATTTGCAGATTGATCTGATTATTTTGAGCCTTACTTTTAAGCTTTGTTATAGTGAATCCAGAACAGCCTTTACTGTGGGGCTAATTTAGCCCTGCCACAAAGGCATGACTTTTTGTGAAGGTCCTAGCAAAACTCAATATATTTCAAAGTATCTCCAATGGTTGGTGGGAAAGCCAAAAAATCCCAGCTATATGTGAGCCTTTATACTTTATGGAAGCTCTTTCTCAAACTTGAAATGAGTTTTCCTTACATATTAATAAAAATAATAATGAAAATAGGGAAAAGTAAGTCCTGAAAAAGAGTTTGGGGCAGTATTATAAAAGTCTTGATTTGGCAAAATGAGAAGTTTATACTTAATCCATAGGAAATAGAAAGATTTTAAAGGATTTCAGGTAGGTATTATTGCTCTAAATGAAATCAACTTCCCCTAGTGGGAATAAAGGGAAAAAAAGATCATCTTTTATTTTGTTTATAAAGATTTTATTTATTTATTCATGAGAGAGAGAGAGAGGCAGAGACACAGGCAGAGGGAGAAGCAGGCTCCATGCAGGGACCCTGATATGGGATTCAATCCTGGGACTCCAGGATCACACCCTGGGCCAAAGACAGGAGCTAAACTGCTGAACCACTCAGGGATCCCAGAAAGATAATCTTTTAATCAAATAGCCACTTTTCCACCAAACCATAAGGACCTTTTGCTTCTCAGAAGCTATATATCTGGCCCTTAAGAACACTGATCTAAATAATAAAAGTACTTATTCTTATATAGCAATTTATTTTACATATTGCCTTTATATTTTATATATCATTTGATCTTTACAACAAACACTATACTAGGACTCTCACTCCTGTACTAAAAAGATAAGAAGCATGAAAGATCAGAAAAACTTTTCTGTGAATAACAGGTGTCTAACTCAAAATTGATATTACAGATACTGTTAACCGTAAGATCAAAGCCAGCTACGACTGCTCCACAGACCTTTCATTTCTCCAGCTCAGTAGAATAAAAATGCAAATAGAGTGTTGAATTTTAAAGATTTTAGTACTTTCATTTCCATCATAAGCCATAAAATAAAGTTCTATTTCAACCCCAGGAGAAGTTATTAACCCTAAAGTAGAAAATTTTTTATTGGGAAGACATTTCTTTATCTTCTTAGCCTAAATCCTGCCATTTATGTTCTTACGCAATAAAAATCTGATGACAAGACATTAAGAGATTGTTATGGGCTCCTTCACCTGTGTCACTCCATCTCTATTTGAAAAAGATGCTAAAAAGAATATTTAAACAAACTTTTTCTTTCTTTCTTTCTTTTTCTTTTTTTTAAACCTTTTTAAAAGAGTTTAATATGGTGTTTTGAAGATTTCAAATAAAATTTTAAAACTTGGATTTGAAGTCAAAAGCATGGTAATAAATTGAAAACAATAAATGAACCTATTCTGTATCTATTGATGACATAACTGTAGAGACAGAAATTATTTCAAGTTACTGCAAAACATATATTTGCCTGTACATCCCCAATGAGGATATAATCTAAGGATAAAAGTAACTATAAAATGCTTCAAACTTCTTTCAATAATCACATTATTGGTAGCACTACTGGTATTGTGATTCTAATAGTGCTTTGTGTGTAATGTGGGATAGAGCAAAATGAGTCCTTATTTGATATTTTAATACTATTATCTTTAGTATCCTTGAGTGGTAAAATTTTCTCTGTGGAGTAAAGAAGATAAAGATATAAACTTGAAGAAATTAAGAAAATATCCTGTAGTGTGGAAGTTGAATTAGTACTATTATCCTGAATTTATGAGGTATTCTAGCTTTTTTGAAAAAACACATCTCTGTCCACTTAAAAGGCCTACAAACAATGACCAAACCAGTAACAACAAACATCTTTGAGTCCCAGGGTGCTATTTCCATGTCTGAGACAAGAAATATAAAGATGAGTCTGGATCAGCATGCCATACCAAATAGCAGAAAAGATATCAACCTACAAAGTTTATTTCAAAGGACTTATATACCAATGTACATAATCACGCTTCTTTTGATCAAAAATGGAACAATTTGGGCATCAATGAGAATAATAATTGAAATGGGTTTAAACATAACAAATATGCTTAAATTCATACATTCATAACACTACCAGAAAGGAAAATTAGTTTTGTTTAGTTTTTGTTTGTTTTTTTTTGTTGTTGTTGTTGTTGTTTTTTTTTTTACCATTGGAGGATGCTAGGGAACAAATTCATTATTTTGAAAACTAGTAATGGGAAAAATGCAAGCATTTGTCTTGCTTTCCTAAATGAACTTTTCCACAAAGTAACCAAAGAGTAGTTTCTTTTTATAGCAGCATTACAGACAATAAATAAAGAAGGAATGATAGAGTAATATCATTTTGTAACTGATAACAAGTTAACTGATTATCAGCATTGCTAACATCATGGAAGGGAAATCATCATTATATGTCTCCAGGTAGAGCACAATTCCACCTATGAAGTGAAGGGAAGGAGGAAGAGAAGAAGAAGAAGAAAGAGAAGGAGAAAAGGTGAGAAGAAAGAAAAGGAAGAAGGCGGAGACTTGAAATCTAGTAAAGGATCTAGAGTCAGCCACTAATTTACAGGAAAATATAGAGACCAGAGGAACATGGTTAACTATACCAAAGGAATATGATCAGCAAAATCCAGACAATGCAAACTTTACAGTAGAAGCAACTTGATTTTTTCAACAAATAAATGGCAAAGACACAAAAAGAAAAATAAAGAATAAATCTACAAAGTAAAAAAGACCTAAAAGATCTATAAATCTGCATACTGTGTAGGCTGAGAAAACATTTATGAACTTTATGAGACAATTGGATAATTGAACTCTGGGTATATGATGACATTAGGAATTATTGTTAATATGTTAGATATGATAATAATACTGTGATGGTATTAAGACAAAAAATTCACTTAGTACTCAAGTCTTGATTTCTAAATACTATTTACCAATACTACAAGGAACCAGGGATTGTTGGAGAATTATTTGAAATTAGGATTAGAGCAAGAAAAGTACAAGATGATCCTGGAACATCTTATTCCAGAGAATAATGAAGTCCCCAGGAATGAGAAAGACACATACATCAGTATGACACAGGAACCCAGTTTGATGCAATTTCTGCTGCCCAAACCTAGTACAATATATCATCAAAATGAATAGTGACAAGAACAAATTACAACATTTTCAGTGAAAAGAAGTCCATAGAAATACACAAATCAATAAGCAAAGAAAGTAACAAATAAAAGGGGGGAGAAGGAAAACTTTTTCAAAATAGAATGTCAATAAATATAGAAGGAACAGAAGAATTGTAAAATCAGTTTTGTATTCAAGATACTAATAGTTGGCTCAGGCAGAAATCATCCTTTTACCCATTTCACCAATAGGTAAAATTTTATTCAGGATAAGAATATGTATGTCATTTCAAAGTATTTACTTAGACACTACTTGGTAATTACAAAGGAAGCAGGTAAGTCTTTACAGTGGGGAAATCTGGCAGATACCATCATTACAAATTGACCAAAGTCTACATTGAATCCTGGTTTAGGGGAAAAACTTTGCTATAAAGTACAATGTTGAGAGAGTCAATGAAATTTAATATGACTGCATATTAGATACATATTGATGATTAGAATTTTTTTCTTTGAAAAAAAATATGCTGATATATCTGGTCGTAGATGGATGGAAGGAGAGAGGGTGAGCAAATGTGACAAAATTCTAGCAATAGGTGAATGGTTAAATCTGGTTGAAGTTGATATGAAATTTCATTATAAAAATTCTTACAACTTATATGTAGGCCCCAAATTTCTTTGAATTTAGCTATTTTTAAACTAAAAATAGCATTTTTCCAACTTAATCTATATATTCAATACAATCCAAATCAAAATCCCAGCAAGTTTTTCTATGAATATAAACAGACTGATTCTAAAGTTTATGTGGAGAGGTGAAAAGCCCAAGATAGCCAACACAACTTCAAAAGAGAACAAAGCTGGAAGACTGACACTACCCAGCTTCAAGACTTATTATGATACAGTGATCAAGATAGTGTGGTATTGGTAAAAGAATAGACAAATGGATCAATAAAACAAAATAGAAAGCCCAGAAATATATATAAAGATAGTCAATTATCTTCAACAAAGGAGCAAAGGCAATACAATGGAGCAATAAAAGTCTACTGGAGATGGTGTTGGAACATCTTGTCATTCAGATGCAAAAAACTGAATTTAGACCCAGAACTTACACCCCTCACAAATTAACTCAAAATGGATCATAGACTTAATTAAATATAAAATACAAAACTAAGAAACTCCTGGAAGATAATACAGCAGAAAACCTAAAATGATCTCAGGCATGATGACTTTTTAGATACAACACCAAAGTCATGTTCCATAAAAGAAATAATAAACTGGAGACTTTATTAAAATTAAAACTTCTGTTTTGTGAAAATCACTGTCAAGAGAATAAGAAGACAAGTCACAGACTGGGGCAAATATTTGCAAAAGACATATTTGATAAAGGACTCTTATCCAGAATATACAAAAACATTAACAGATACCTCACTAAGGATGATATACAGATGGAAAATAAGCATATTTGTAAAGATACTCCACATCATAAGTTATCAGATGCAAATTATAGAGAAATTCTAGAATATACCTATTAGAATGGCCAACATCTGGAACTTTAATAATACCAAATGCTGGTAAGGATGTGGAACAACAGGAACTCTCATTCATTGTTGGTGGGATTGGCCCTTTATATTTACTCAAAGAAGCTGAAAATTTAGTCCACAAAAAGAACTGCACAGGGATGTTTACAGCAGCTTTTTTCATAATTCCCAAAACTTAGAAGCAACCAAGATGTCCTATAGAAATAAATGGACAAATAATATCCCAGAAGATGGAATATTATTCAGCACTAAAAAGAAATGAACTGTCAAATTATGAAAAGACACAGAAAACTTAGATGTATATCATTAAGTGAAGGAAACTAATCTGAAAATGCTATGCATACTGTATGATTCCATCTATATGACATTCTAGAAAAGGCAAAACTACAGAGACAATTAAAGGGTCGGTGTTTTTAGGGTTTGGGGTGAAAATGGGGAAATGAATAGGCCAAACACAAAAGATTTTTAATGCAGTGAAAATACTCTGTGAGATATCATAATAATGGATATATGCCATTGCATACGGGTACAAACCCATAGAAGGTACAATAGCAAGGGTGAACCCTGAAGTAAACTATAGACTTTGGGTGAAAAACAATGTGTCACTGTAGGTTCATCAGTTGTAACAAATACATCTTTCTTGTGGGGACTGTTGATGATGAGAGACAATGCTCAAGTCAGGGTAGGGAGTATATGAAAAATCTTTGTACTTTCTTTCAGTGTTTCTGTGAACCTAAAATTGCTCTAAAAAAGAAAATCTTTTAAAAAGTACACAGAACAGAGGGGAAAGAGTAAAGTTTGGGGTAATGGAAATGTCCTGTATCTTGAGTGTAGTGATGGTTTCAGTAGAGTGTATAGCTGTCAAGACTCATAGTGCTTATACTTTAAATGGATTTACTTTCTTGTATATTAATTATACTTAAGTAAAGTTATTTTTCAAAGTACACATAAATTGAGAGCAATAAAACAGTTCTCTTCTGAACATAATTATGAGGAAAGAACAAATTTTGTTGACTCCATATAAATTTATATAATTTCCATTAAAAAACATTCCCATTTTAGTCCAGTTCTTTCCAGACTAGTAGTGTACTGAAAATGCTAAATAATGAAGCCCTCCAGCATACATCATTGTGGTCAGTTCACCACAAATTTAATTTATGAAAAATTATTTTGCAACTCTTTTTCTCTGTATGAATATAATCTAATTATTAACAGGAACTTTGAAAAAAGTTAAAATATAACATGAACTACTTCACTTAAGTAGTAAATACTTCTTGTAAAGTATTAAGAACTAAAAATAATGGAAATAACTGTCTATAGTATGAATGAGGAACGCTTTCCAAATAAATAAGCACTGAATGAGTACAGCAGTGAAATAATTTAATTTCAGAGCCTGGAAGGAACATGGAATGTCAAGATGCATGACAGAGAAAAGTTAAGTTTGAGAAATTTAGGAAACAAAATGCCCAATGGTAGAGAATGCGTTCTATGTATTTATATGTGTGTGTATATAATTATATTGTTAAAAGAAAAAAACAGCATATAATCAACAGTGAAAAATATAAATTCATTTTAATTTATATACAAGAAAAAAACACCTGAAAATTTATAGAACAAAATGAAAACAATAATTGTCTCTTGGTGGTAGGGATATGGGTGATTGTTAGATTCTTAATCTTTTTGTTTATTTAATTATTCTGGTTTATCTACAGTGAGAATGTGTTTCTTATAAATTCAAACTAGAAATAAAAACACTTTTAATTCCTTTCATACAAATTAAACTACAAAAAAATACTGATTTAAGAAAAGAATCCTTATCTCTTAAAGATATATGCTGAAATATTAATGGGTAAAATATTCTGATGTCTAGAATTCATTTAAAATCACATGAAACAGGAGAAAGTGGAACAGTGGTAACAAACAAAATTGGCCATAAGGTGATAGTTATCAAAGCTGGATGACAGGTACATGAAGGTTCATTATATTCTTCTGTATATGCTTCTTTCGTATATGCTTAACATTCTCCACAACAAAAGGTTTTTTTTTTTCTTTTTCTAAAGATTTTATTTATTTATTCATGAGAGACACAGAGAGAGGGAGGCAGAGACACAGGCAGAGGGAGAAGCAGGCTCCATGCAGGGAGGCCTGACATGGGACTCGATCCCGGGTCTCCAGGATCACACCCTGGGCCAAAGGCAGGCACCAAACCGCTGAGCCAACCAGGGATCCCTCCACAACGAAAAGTTTTAAAAGATAAGCCAACTGAATAAAGAGTTTGGTTAAAGCAATCTGTGTTGACAACACCAAAAGATGCTAATGCAGAGATGTAATATCTCAGTGACATCTCTGCTCAGGGCCTTTCAGAGGAGGTCCCTCAGGCGAGGCAGCACATAGAACCCTCTCTTGAACCACCTGGGCATCATGCACTCTGGGCCATGCACTCCAGGCCATGCCCTAGCACCTTCTTCAAGAGCCAATTGTCACTTCTTCTGTGAAGACTTCCTGACTACACTACAGCCCCCAGGTGAAAGTAAACATTCCACTTACTGCATCTTGACAATAGTATGTTTTCTTGGGTTGTGTGGGTTTGTTTATAATACTTGACTCCTCACCCCAACCATAAGCCCTTCACAGGGATTACTCATCTCTGTATCCCTAGGTCAGAACCTTACGGTTATATAAACATTTATAGAATCAACTCTTTCTCTGAGTTTCTTCCTCATTTGTGTGAATAAGTCAGATTTCTCAAGATTAGAAATTCATTTGATCCTTTTAGGTCCCTGAAAGACTGTCACTACAGGATTACCTTGGTTCCCAGCAAAGGAGTGGGTGCCAATCTCATATCCCAAAGTTCCAAAGCCTGCCTTCTCCCTCTGCCTGTGTCTCTCCCTCCTATCCCAAAGGACCTCCTCTGAAAGGCCCTGAGCAGGTTCCTGTTGATTTTGATATTGGATAGGCAATCCCAAACAATAGGATTCTTTTATCTCAGATAAGTGGACCCCAGGAAATTTATCATACATCCGCGAATAGGAAACTGGAGAGTAGATATGAACAGATAGAACAATGTAGAACTATAACCAACCACACAGAAAAATTCCTGAGTTTTCACTTAAGCTGAGAACAATCTTTAAGAATAAGAAATAGTGAAAGAGATTATAAGGGAAAGGAGGGGAACTGAGTGGGAAAAATTAAGGAGAGAGACAAACCATGAGAGACCCCTAACTCTGGGAAACAAAGGGCTACAGAAGGGGAGGTGGGCATGGGGATGGGGTAACTGGGTGACGGGCAATGAGGAGGGCATTTGATGGAATGAGCACTGGGTGTTATACTATATGTTGACAAATTGAATTTAAATAAAAATAAATAAACAAATACAAATTTTAATATTTTTTGAAAAAGAATAAGACTCTTCTGAGTTCTTTTCCAATAAACTTATCTGGAAAGTGAAATTGTCATTTCCCATCAATAAAGTGGTATAACATGCGAGTCTTCCAAGTTTGATCTATCCACTAGGCCCCACACACATTATTTTCTTACCCACTACTTTATTTTTATAACATGTGCTACTTTGTCTGGTCCGGTTATGGCCTTCTGTCCAAATTCCATGAACCTAAAGGCTCATCAAGTGCCATCTGATGTAGCCCCAAACAATTTCCATTTTCTAAAACTCTTATTACTTTCTCATTTTATCACTTCTTGTTCTGTGTCATAATTATTTTTGTATTTCCTATCCTGAAATGCCTCAAAACTTCTCTGAAAGCATGTGTCATATCTGAGTCCAGGTGAAATGTGTCACTATTTCTGTATGTTGTCTTGCACCTAGCAGGTGCTCTGCAAATAAATGAACTGAAAAATCAATAGATAGATTTGACTAACTAAAAGTTTTCATCAAAATGGGTGTTGATTTTGATATTGGATAGGCATCCCCCAGGTTGCTTTTATTTCCTTTATTTCCCAAAATATTTGCTATAGTCAAGTTTGTGAATAGGGTGGAAATAAGATAGTTTTCCCCAATAGGCCATTAAAATCCAAGCAAAAGCAAAAAAGTTCTTTCAGGAGAGTATCTAGGAAGTCAAATATATGACAACAACATGCAAAATGAAGCCGTTCTTCTTCTTTTTTTTTTTTTTTAAGACGTATTTATTCTTAGAGAGAGAGCACAAGTAGGGGAAGGGCAGGGGGAGAGAGAGAAAGAATCCTCAAGCAGACTCCCTGCTGATTACAGAGCAGGATATGGGGCTGATCTCAGGTCCCCAACGTCATGACCTGAACCAAAACCAAGAGCAGGCCGCTAAAGCTACTGAGCTATTCGGGTGCCCCAAAGTGAAGCTGTTCTTGAAAACTGAATGGCAAACAATTCTATAATTTTTCAAGTCTAATTATGGGGCTTTTGAGATCCTGGCTGACAGTTTTGCTTCTGTTGGGTATCTGGTGGGACTCTATCTGCTAACTAGGAATGATTGGCATGGTTTTATACATTTTTTAAAAGATTTATTTATTTATTTGGGAGAGACAGAGAGAGTGTGTGTGTGCAGAGAGAGGGGCACAGAGAGAGGGAGAGGGACAAGCAGAATCCCTACTGAGCATGAACCTGACTCGGGGCTCAATCTCATGCCCCTGAGATCGTGACCTGAACTGAAAGCAAAAGTCCCACACTTAACTGACTGAGCCACCCAGGCACCTCTGATTTTACATCTTTAATTTTACTTTAAAAAAAGACATGGCTGCATTCTCTCTTTCTCTCTCTCTTCTCTCCCGGTTTCCCACCTCTTCTCCTTCACTTTCTCTCATTCTTATTCCATCACTCCAAATTCCTTCCCTTCCTACTTCTCTCCTCTCATTCATTCCCTTCTTTATTTCT
The DNA here is from genome assembly GCF_048164855.1 of Canis lupus baileyi. Taxonomy (NCBI): domain Eukaryota; kingdom Metazoa; phylum Chordata; class Mammalia; order Carnivora; family Canidae; genus Canis; species Canis lupus. The sequence continues at coordinate 21,529,298 of NC_132868.1, forward strand.
CTCTTCTTTCCTCACTGTCTCCTCTTTTCCTTTCCTCCTTCTACACCTTCTCCCTCCCATGTAACTCATTTTAAAAATGTGGTACATCAAAGAGTTGCCTGCCTTGGTCTGAAACCTGAACCTAGATCTATGCACTGGGTGGGACAGACACCAGGAAAGTAGGGAGGAGAGAATCAGCTCTAGATAATGGAGTTCCATTCAAAAGGTGTGGCACAAAAAACCCAGTGACAAATGACAAGCGGGCATCTGAGCAAAAATTACCATCAAAGACATATAACATGAGATGGTGGGTTACCCCAAAAGTTGGCTGGGGCATGATGACAGGAGACCAACCTGGGAGCAGGCAATAATTAGAGATCTGGAAGGGAAGTAGACTCAGGGAGTACTTGTAAGGAGGCATAGCAGAGCCTCAGCCATTTGTCTAAGGTTTGTCTTACATGGTGGGATTGACAAAAAACAAGCAGAACTCTGAGTGTTGCAGACCTAGTTCCTGGAGAAATAATCTAGGTTGAGCCTCTTACTGGCACAGGGGAAGAGAACATGAGAAGAAAAAGTTCCCCAAGAGGAAATCAATAAAAGAGCTCAGTTATAGGAGCAAGTGTCATGTGGGCCAAAAAAGCCACCCATGCACAGAACAGGACAAGCTTGGGTTGCTCACCTCATTCTTCCTTATATAACTCAAAAAGGAACAAGGCTGGTTCTAGAAAATGAAGAAGGGATTAGCTTCCAAATAAGGGTTCAGTAGTTGTGAGTCATTCCAAGGAGAGTCAGTGTTCTTAATGGTTATGATCACAGACTACCATACCAGGTAATCTCCTTAGGAGGTGGGAGACCTTGGAAAAGTAATTTACTCTCTCTTTGCCCCAGTTTTCTCATATGTAAAGTGGGGGAAAACAGTATCAATGTCATGTTGTGTGGATTAAACGAATCCTTATTTATAAAAGGATTGGAGGGATCCCTGGGTGGCGCAGCGGTTTAGCGCCTGCCTTTGGCCCAGGGCGCGATCCTGGAGACCCGGGATCGAATCCCACGTCGGGCTCCCGGTGCATGGGGCCTGCTTCTCCCTCTGCCTATGTCTCTGCCTCTCTCTCTCTCTCTCTCTCTGACTATCATAAATAAATAAAAATCAAAAAAAAATTTAAAAAAAAGGATTGGAATTATACTATATGTTGGCAAATTGAACTTCAATAAAAAAATAGATATATATTTTTAAAAAGCATTGGAATAGGGCCTGGCATATAGTTTTGTTATGAATGAATGAATAAGTAAGAAACTTCTCTCCACACTTAAAGACTTTCCTAAAATCTTTCTAGTTATCCAAATCAACTAGATTACAACTAATAGAATCACTAGTTTTTCAGGCAACTGATCCATTTTTCATTTACTGAGCTTAGAACACCGAGCTTGGCCCCAAATTAACACAATGCAACAAAAATTGAGTGTGGGGCCTGCTCCACCTGTGCTTCATGTCTCGAGAAATATACCAGCATCGTTTTTCTATTGCTTTTATGTGAAATGTCAGCCTCATCTTTATCCTCCTTCTTCTCATCCCAATATCCCAGGAGGCAGCACATTAACGTTGAAGAAGACAGGCTGTAGAATTAGCCATAACTGGATTTCAACATGAATTCTTTGCTTTTTTCCAGCTTGGCAAAGCTGCCTATCCTTTCTAAACTTTAGTTTTACCATATGTAAGTGAGGATAATAATACCCATATCATAGACTTGTTCTGAAGATAAAATGAGATTTTGCATGCAAACGACTTAGTATCCCGCCTACCCATGGCCGATGTTTAATACCTTTTTAGCCTAAAACCATAGATCATAATCCAGTTCAGTCTATCTTTTCAAATGTCTCCTAACTCTGCCCCTCTGCCCCATCCTTCCACTCTACCCTAAATCTTTGTCAGGAGTTTTTGTGTTTATCTCCCTGCTGGACTGTAAACTCCTCGTGTAGAGACAGGTTCTGTTTATCTTCACTTCTCATCCTACCTTATCTCGGATGCACATAACAGACATTCAACAAATGTTTGCTGAATAGGCTCTACAGAACTTTATCTTCTCTCTCTCCTTGGTGTGCTATGTAGAAGAAAGAAAGTGAAAACCCTCCAGGTTCTCATGTACTGCGATCATGCCTTAAGGACATGAGTCAAGTCAAGCCGTCCACACAAGGACCCCAAGACTATGATCTGGGGTCTGAAATCCCTTCCCACAGGAAAGTCTGACTAGCAATTCTGTTTGGAGGCTGTATGACATTCTCCTTAGACAATAGTTGGCAATATTTATCTGCAAGGGACAGAGAGGTTAAGGGGCTGAGAACTAGAGAGCAAAAATGAAGCCACAAGAGGAAACTCCTAGCTTTGCACTTATTAGTGTATGTATTTGTGCCATTACTTCTCAGAAATATGTATTTTTAAACACAGCAACAATTAAGTCTGGCAGTTTAATTGACAACTGATGAAAAGCACTATATTGGTGGCTCAGCTAAGTCTTATCAATCTTGTTATTTGCTCCCTTTTTCTCCGGTGTTGCCAGTAATTTCCCAGCTTCATTATTAACAATATAAATGGCTCAAACTTTTATGAGACACGTTCAGGGAGAGAAAGATACAACACTGTGATCCAAATTGACATGGTTCAAAAAAGACAACAGTTCTTAGTTGATAACCAGCAATGATGTAGTCCATAAAAGAAGCCATCACTGCTTATGAGGCAAGACTGGACACAGAAATGGTGGTGGTCAAAAGAGGGAATTGCTATACCTTTGATTGTTCTAAGCAAACCCATCTGCTTAATTGAATTCACTGCTCCATCCAGTTTGTTGATAGTACTAGAAATCAAGGAGACATCTCATATCAGTGGCCTTATTCATGGAAACATGAGTATTCTGTTCAAAATTAATGTACTATTCAGGGCGCCTAGTGGCTCAATTGGTTAAGCAGCCAACTCTCGGTTTTGGCTCAGGTCATGATCTTGAGGTCAGGAGATTGAGCCCCACATCAGGCTCCACGTCCCTCTACCCCACACCACCCCTGTGTGTGTGTGTGTGTGTGTGTGTGTGCACTCACACATGTGCACTCTCTCTCAAATAAATAATTAAATATTAATATACTTTTCAGCTTTTCTGGTGCTTGAAATCCTTCAATTATGGCCAATCTTTATAGTCTTTCTTACCAGAAAATATAATCTTTAACTAACCAACAACTTGGCATTTTTAAAAAATGAAATGAAGTGCATTGTTCCTTAGAAGACACCAGGCTAGAGGTGGTATAAGAATGGCTTATGAATTTTAGAAGTCAGTCAAAGAAAGATGGAGTTCTCTCAGTGAAGGTCAGCAGCCTCAGGCTCGTGGTTGGGGGATGGAAGTGGAAAGTCCATTATGTCCATTCATCCAACAAAAGAGCCAGTGATTGATCACCTCCTGCCTATGGCTCCTGCCGTTGGCCTTTCATTGTTGCAGCGGGCCCACCATAAACTTTTTACATGCTATTTCCTCCAAACTTCCATGTTCCTTCTTGAGGTAATCTTTTAAAATTTAGTCTGATCATGTCAATCACCTGCTGTATTCTCACATTCATCACATATTTTTTGAGCCGGCCTTTTATCTTCCAGAAGTTTCATCCTCCAATCCTCCCCACAGCCACCTCCATGTATCTAGATATGCTATGTTCTTCCAGAGTTCTGGGTATTGATTAATGAGTTCTCTTTTCACTTGGAATTTTCTTTCCTGTCTTCTCTGTAAGGTGGCCTCCCAAGCATTCTTCAGGGCTCAGGTTAAAAGTCAGTCTTTCAGTAAACTTTGTTATTTTCACCCAGCCACAATTAATCACACCTTCCTATGTGACTGCAGAGAACCCAGTTCATACTATATGACTGTATCATTGAAAGAATGATGGCTGGTTCTTCCTTTAGGTTGGATTGTGAGGGCAGGGACTGTGTGTTACAAAGGCAATGTTATGTTTGCAGGAAACCATTTTATTTACCTCTGGGCACACAGAAGGACCATATTTCCCAATTGCAATACGTCTAGATGTGGTCTTGAAGCAAACTATGGCCAATGCAATGCAGGCAAAAGTGACATATACCACTTCCAACTGATCCCTCACATATAATCCATAATCTCTATTTTTTTTTCCTTTTGCCAATTACCAGATGGAAGTTGAGGACTCCAAAAAGCTGTTGAATAGAAGAATCCTGGGTCTCTGAGTTGTCACCTGGAAGAAATCTACCACACTGAACATCAGCACCAGATTTCTCTGAGAGAGAAATAAAACTTTAATTGTGTTAAGACTCTGGGGTTTGGGGTGTTATTACAGCCTTCCACACCTGACTAATACCAGGTCTTGTTCCACTCTGTGATGCCTTCTTTCTCATTGTAATTTCCACTTGTCCACTCCTCCCAGGCTACCCAGTCTGGTTCTGGCCTCACTTTCCTCCCATTGAGCCTGGATCCCTTGGTCAACCATTTAATGATATAATTGTCTTACTCTAGAATCTTCTTCTGGTATTTTACTTTATAAGTTATAGCTGTAGTAGTAGTAGCAGTAGCAGTTCTCTGTGCTCCTTAGGAGCATGAAATTCCTTGCAGATGACCTATTTTTGCACTCTTGTCTTAACCTGGATTTTGGCCTTCTGTGGATTTGGTCTTAGCTCAAAACACTTCCTGCCTACTCTCTCTTCTCCAGAACCTAAGCTGATACCACTAGGGAAAGTCATAGAAATCTAGTCATTGGCCTCTGTACAAATTAATGCCTTTTCCTCACTCCTACTGAGAAAATCTTTTCATCATCTCATACTTATTTTTTGAGATTTTATTTATTTATTCATGATAGAGAGAGAGAGAGACAGAGACAGAGACACAGGCAGAGGGAGAAGCAGGCTCCATGCAGGGAGCCTGACTCGGGACTCGAACCCGGGTCTCCAGGGTCATGCTCTGGGCTGAAGGCGGCACTAAATCGCTGAGCCACCCGGGCTACCCTCATCTCATACTTTTTGTTTAAATCTTCATAGCTTTAAAAAAGTTTATTAAGACTTGCTTATTTTTGAGCAGTTCATGACAAAATTGAGAGGAGAACAGAGATTTTTTGTTATCCCTCCTGCCACCACATGTGCACAGCCTCCCCTATTACCCACATTCCCTACCAGAGTGGTACATTTGCTACAACTGATGAACCTACATTGACACATCAGAACCATTCCAAATCCATAGTTTTTACGGTTTACTCTTGGTGCTGTACATACTATGGGTTTGCACAAATGCATGATGAACATGTATCCTTCATTACAATATCATATAATGTATTTTTGCTACCCTAAAAATCATCTGTGCTCTGCTGGTTCATTCATCTCCCCCAACCCCTGGTAACCACTCATCTCTTTACTGTCTCCATAGTTTTGTCTTTTCTAAAATATCATATAGTTGGAATAATACAGTATGTAGTCTTTTCAGATTGGCTTCTTTGCTCTTCAAAGCTTTTTATCTACACTTTTTCTACTCTCTTCAAAACATCATCCCTTATGTCCAAAATTAATCCTCTGCTCATGTCCTTGATCCCTCCTTCCAATAATTATTGTTCTTTCATTTCTTTCAGGAGGTCTGGAGGTCAAAGACTGTCTTATGTACCTTTTGTCCTACCTCTTTTATCGTGGTACCCCCCTGCAGCCTACATTCTAGACAAACAAACATGCTTGGCTCCCCAAATACAGTTCATATACTTTTATATGATTTCATATTTTTCTAAAATGCCCATTACCCACCTTCCCAACCTGGGAAACTCTTTATTATCTTTCAAGCAGCAGAAAAAAATATATTCCCCTTTACAAAGTCTTCTCTGATATTCCCAAGTGGATATAGTGGCTCCCTCCTCTGTGCTCCCGTAGCACCTCAAGTATTTTTGTGCCATATCTTATTGCATTATTATTATCTCTTTGCAGACCTGTCTACTCCCTAGACTGTCAGCTTTTGTGAGGGCAAGACCATGTCTGATGGCTTTCTTTCTTTTTAGCACTAGGAAATATGCCTCACACAAGCAATTCTTTAAATAAGAAAGCAAGCAATTGAATCTACTCCTTAGAGAGATGGCTCAAGCATCTTAAACATTTACAGCTTGGGACCCAGAGTAAATGGAGTAGAAGTAGAAAGAAAAGTGTCAGTCCTTGCAGGGGACAGTAAGCTTAGCTATATTCTGTAATAAAAAACTAAAAACTTAACAGTTTTGTGTTCTATGATGGTCAGTCAGATGCAGCCACAGAAGACACAAGAGAGACACAGAAAAACAAAGTCTGATATTCTCACAGTTCCTAAAGAGACAAGGTCATCATAAACCATAAGGGGCCACACAAGAGAATTGCTAAGGGAGCCAGCTCAACCAAGCAGGTAATAAGCCAAGAGAGAGTGAGGTCCCATGGACAAGTGCCTTTATTGGTGTCAAGGTGGAGTACTCAAGAAAAGGTGCAAAGGGATTTCAATGGTGCATTTGAATGTTACTAGGTCACAGCTGGGGAGGGCCCAAAGGGGAATTTGTGAAAGGGGCCAATCTTATCACACTGATATACCTGGTCACCTAGGTAGGGTGCTCATAGCCTATTTGCAAGGATTCTGAGGCAGCAGAAAAGAAAAGGGGAGGGGAGTATGAAGCTTTAGAAGCTTACAATACACTGTATCTTAGTTATGTCCTAAATGGCCTCATAAAGCAGAACTATGGTGAATAGACAAAAGTCACAAGCAGAGAGATGACCCTTGAAGATAAAGAAGGCCTTTCTAACCCTCAGAGATATGCAAAATGGAAAATGCTACCTTGAAAGGCAGCGAGCCTCATTACTGGAGGTATTCAAGCAGAGGCCAGAGGGTCACCTGTGGGAAAGTTCTACACAGATTCATGCAGCACATAGGATTCATGTAATGTTCTATGTAATATTATCAGTGCAGATGAAGCCAAGGCCTTCAACGTGAGTAAGCAAAGGTCAAGCTAAATGAATTTCATGTGATCATCCTTTCCAAAGGCTTTTCTTTATGTTTCCAGTCCAACAAGGTATTCTGTATATAAAAATATTTCTGGAGTCAAAGAAGTTTGATGGAAAGTACTTCACTCAATATTAGCTGTACTGCTGATACAAAGCCATTTGTAAAAAGACTCTTAGAATTCCTAAAATAAAGAGAATCATGGCACTTGGCTTATCTCAGCATTTCCCAAAAGTTTTGCTCACAAAACTTTTTATTGTGTGATACACCTGTGAATATATCATGGAAAAATTCTAATCTGCTTTCACTTGGGTAAAGGTGTTTCCTTCTGAAGAGAGGCAACTGCAGTATTTTCTTCTTTGCTAATTTCAAATCCTATCAGGCCGAAGATGTACGGGAAAGCTGCAGGCATAGTGAGGGATTCTTATCTCCAGGGGAAAAAAGGTATTTACCAAATTCATATGCCATTTTTTCATTTGATAATGATCCAACCTCCTTCAAGAAAGAGGTTAATATTCTTTTTACCTACGGAGAACTACATGCAGTTACTAAGAGGATGATGCAGGATCTTCCCATTTCTTGACTCAGTTAGCCTTGAGCTGGGAGCCCAGTGATGGGAGAATCCAAATAGATACTGTGAAGACTACTCCCAGCTTAATGGTCAATGATTCTTAATTTCATAATTTGAGAACTGACAGTCCCCAGAAGCATAAATGTCATCGTGATAATAACTATTTGAACCCATTAAATCTGAAATTTACTTTTTCATAGTTGCCACACGAATGAGGATGCAGGCGAACATGATCATTCCTCAATGGCAGTATGAAAATCAATAACCTATTACCTCTGTCAGCTGTATCCTCAGACTGGGCCACCTTCTGAAGGAGAAGCAGATACGTTGCCTCCTGAGTGTGAGTCAGAACCTATGTAAGTAGGCTGGAAGTAAATGATTTAGATATTCCTAGAGTAACTGAGCCAGACAGTGAATGATGGTAAATTCTGGATCTTTTTACCTTCAAAGATATCTTTTATTGTTCTCACAGGGGCTAGTATTTTGTTACCAAACTTGATTAAATAAAAATTAGGTTTTCCCATTTATGTTCATCAATACCATGCAGAACTTGGAATCCCCATATGCCTAGATGATACAACTATATTAATTTGATATAATTCCAGTCAAAAGCAAAGTAATTTGGTATTTCTGACATCTTTTGCCTCCTCATTATAGGCAAATGCACAGTTTCTCTGAGGTTATTTTAAAAATATAGAAAATAGTTTAAGTTTATGATGAGAATGGGTGGAAAAACATTTTAAGCTTTTTCTTCATATATTTTGCATTGTCTCATTAATGTCATTATTTTATATTGTTTTTGTAATTGAAAGAATTATTAAAGCCAATAATAATCAAAGAAGACAAAATCCGGAGAATCCTATTTTTGCCTTTACAGTCTTCTAAGGGTCCAAAAACATGTAGAAAACTAGCCTAGATATATCTCTATGGACCCTTCTGACTCAAAAATGCCAAGGAAAAATCCTATGGCTTTATGTTTTGTTTTGTTTTCAGGGAGAAATAATTACCCGTCTTCCAATGTGATCTCCATTAGCTATTGTAACAATTCTGCAGGGCTCTTTAATACTCCTGGTAATGAGGCATCCTTAGGTTCTTGCATTAGGTTCATTCAGTGTCTTGCTGGGAAGGCAGAGTGGAAAAAAAAAGAAAGAAAAAAACTCTTAATAAAATAAAAAGCCTTCTTGTTTCCACATCACAAATCATAGCCAGAAGCACAAAAGGGGGGAAAAATCCCTAAAACTCCACATCCTGCTACACAAGCATTTAAATAATTAGTTTCCTGAAGATTGGCCACCAGACTTGTAAACAACTACGAAGGTCTTAATGTTTATTTTACAACATATCCCCAAACTCAATGCAAACAGCCTACAGGTTGGTCATTAGTTGGGTATCATTTATCTGTTTACTTTCTTTGCTTGGAGGAGGGGGTACCAGGGAAAAGAAAAACGGAGAGACTAACTTTGCAATTTTTCTTCCACTGGGTTCTCCTTAATGTTCTGTACAAGGAGAGGAAAAATCTCTGGGAGTAAGTGTCTCTCCACCAGCCTCTTCCTTGCAAAACTCTTGCTTAAGATGCTACTTTTCACTGCTTCTTTTAATGACTGTATTATTTTGATTTTATTAGTTTGGCTTCATTCTAACTTCTACTAATGGATGAGTTAACAGATGACTCACATTTATAGTTATTTATTTTGATGTTCGGGGATGCAGGAATGCTTTTTAAAAAATTCCATCTATGTAAGCATTTAGGCTACTTTGCATTGAAGGCCATATTTTATTACTCATAAGAGAAAGCTCTGCATTGAGAAGACCAGTAATATGGTAAATTTATAGTACTTTTGGCATCCTACAAGTCTAGAGGACACTGAGAGGACATGTTGTATCCTCTGCTTAAATTTTTACTGGGCAGAAAGTGGGGTGCCTGAGAGGGTACATTTGGGCATTTGGGTCACAGTTTGCTTTAGCCAGAACAGTGTGATAGAACAATTTCCTAAACATTTGGTATTAAGAATAACTGCAAACATATGTCCATTAAGGACAAGGACGGGAAAGTTAGAAAGAAATTCAATCTGAACTTTTAAAAGCACATATTATGTTCCAAACTTGGTGCTAGGGTGTCGAGATAAACAGGTAAATACTCAGCCACATAAATTTATAGTTTAGCACCTTCTATGTATATGTAAATAACAGCTGATATATAAATAAAGGTAATCTTGAAGAAATTAGTTCCAGTTTTGCATAAGACGAAGCACACATCTCCCTTTCTTTCCCACTGAACATAACTAATAATACTAGACAGTATGCATGCAGCATTTACCTGTGGACTCTGAAAAGTTAATACTATCAGGTAGTTTGGAAAACTGGAATTACTACTGATCTGACAGTGCCTCTATGGCTTGAAACCCAGAAGTGCGGGTCGGGTGCAAAGAGAAAGAGCTCTTAGTGAAGCCTTCTCTTTCTGGCCCAAGGAGCAGGAAATTGGGCCCTTAAAGGACGGAGGGAGTGTGTAGATTCCCTTTAGTGGTGATGGTGGTGTTGTTTGTTTTGTTGCTTTTCTTTTTCTCTTTCCCCAGCCCTAAAGCAAACTCATGGTGGCCACAGTGGCAGTAATAGTGTGCCAATAACAGGAATGATGGCAGTGCCAATAGAGCAGATGCCTAAAACTCTGAGCCAAGAGCGTGGGAGGAATTCTCATTGCTTTTCTTTCCCCTCTCAATCCTCTCACCACTTGAACTGGGAGTACACAGCAAAAAGTACACAGCACAATAGGTAATTCACAGCTTGCTAGCCAGAAGACAAGGAATGGCGATTCTCAGAGCTAGCTAGGGGAAGTTGGGGGAACATAATCCTATAAAGATCAGTATAAATAGGTTTACCCTTACTTTTCACATCCATACAGACTAAAGCACTGCTCAGACCCCTTTCTGGGAACCGGTTAGCACACAGGACAACATAAATTGCACTGCAATGGCTTTAACAATTGAAATGATATTTGAACCATATATCCCAGAATACCAGCTGTAACTTTTGGCATGAACCCAACTCAATCAATCGCTTGTTTAAAAAAAAAAAAAAAGAGCATTTAATAGTTTCCATAGGATTTAAGACCAAGAGTCTCACGACATGATACTCAATATACCCAGGACACAATCCAAAATTACTTAACGTATGAAGGACCAAGAAAATTTAAATGACTTTTAAGGAAAAAGACATTCAACAGATGCTAATTGAGTGTTGGAATGATCAGATTTTATTTTTTTAATGTTTTATTTATTTATTCATGAGAGACACAGAGAGAGGCAGAAACATAGGCAGAGGGAGAAGCAGGCTCCCTATAGGGAGCCCGAAGAGGAACTCGACCCCAGGACCCCACAGATTGTGACCTGAGCTAAAGGCAGACACTCAACCACTGAGCCATCCAGGTGCCCCAGAATTATCAGACTTTAAAGAAGTTATTTTAACCATACCCCAAGTAGTGAGGGCCATCACTCTTGAAATAAATGGAAAGAAAAAAAATTAAGCAGAGAAATAAAAGATATTAAAATGAATCTAATAGAAATTTTAGAACTAAAAAATACAACAACCAAAATATAAAAATATACTGGATGTAGTCAACAGCAGAATAGAAGTCACAGAGGAAAAAGGTCATTGAACTTTAAGGCAGATCAATAGAAACTGTCCAATCTGAATAACAGAGGAAAAAAGATGGAAAAATAATAAACAGAGCTTCTGGGACCCCTGGGGCAATACCAAAAGATTTAATAATCATATCATCAGGGTCCCAAAATGAGAGAAGAGTGATGCAGACTAAATTTTTAAATAGTGATAGAAAATTTTACAATATTGACAAAAAATATTCAATGAAAACCAAGAAACCTACTAAAGTCCAACTAGATAAAGTCAAAGAAATTACATGTCCAGATACATCATAATAAATTTGCAAAAGCAGCCAGAAGAAAAGACAACACACTACAAATAGAGGACTAATAATCTAAATGACAACAAATTTCTCATCAGAAACAATAGAGGGCAAGAATGCAGTGAAATAACATTTTTTAGATCCTGGAGAAATTTGCTATGAACCCACTTTTTTCACATCATTGTATGAACAATTTTCCAATCATTCAATACTATTTAAATACTATAATTTCTAATAAAAACATGTGTTTTTAATACTTTATGTATTTAATCATTTTCCCATTGATGAGCACTTGGGTTGTTTCCATATTTTGTCCATAAATAGTGCTATAATAGATATCATTGTACATAAATTATTATATATCCCTCTATTTCTATTTGCATTACAAATCCCTGGTAATATAGCCATTGGATCAAAGGCTACAGTTAACATTTAAGCTCTTTTTAGGTGTTGTCAAATTACCCTCCAAAAAGGATTTTATTAAATTATCACCAGCACTGTATGAGACTGTATTATCAGTTTTCAAAATCTTTATCAATATAAAAACTAAAATTGGCATGCTATGGTTTCATTTGGAATTTAAAAATTATGTATAGTATTAAATATTTTTCAAGTGTTTTTCAGCAATTCAAACTTATCTTCTTATGGATTGTTTCATGAAATTTGCCTTTTATTGATTGATTTTCTTACTGACTTATGAGCTCATATTCTGAATCAATAGTGTGAATAAAAGCCAAAACAACCAACCCAACAATTCCCTAGTGTACACTTTTTTGACTAGCTTAATTTTTCCTTTCTACTTACCACTCTATCTCTGTAAGATATACACTTCCAAAGATTTCATCAACCACTACCAATCCCCCAAATCCACCTCTGCTGTCTTGTTCCCATTTCCCACTTGCCTACTCTATGTGCTTAAAAATCACTCCCAGCTCCATTGTTCTTTCAAGAAGGCTCTGTCCAGTTCAGAAATACATTAAATGATACGAACAAGGTTGTCTTATCAAAATCCAATGGTGATGGCACATTATGTCTTCCCACTTTTTATTCCTTTCTTTTTTGTTTCAATTATTTATTTAAATTTTAGTTAGTGAACATATTGTGCAATATTGGTTTCAGGAGAAGAATTTAGTGATTTATCACTTACATATAACACCTTCTTCCCACCATTTTTTTAGGAAGAATCTCCCTCATGAGGATGTAAGCCAGGTAACTGAGTATACAGCTCAAAGGATCCTCACTTTTTAGTTTTGTGTTTGCCTTTTCTGTGCATTACAAGGATTTTTTTAATGGGAAAATAAAGATGATCTTTCCAGGAGAGCTACCAGATTTTATACTAGAATTGCAGGAGATGGTTTTCTCTGGTACTTTCTCTCCCTCTCTCCATCCCTCCCTCCTTCCTTCTTTCCTTCCTACAATTGGGTTTTGAAGCATAAATTGGAGTTTTCCAGATTAACACAGGGAAAATCAGTCCAAAGAGCAGCATCCACATATGCAAAGGCATAGAAGCATGATATCTGGTGTTCCTGGAAAAATATAAATAGTTTGTTATGACTGGAGTGTGAAGTTCAAGGTGGGCAGATCTCTGGACAGGGCTGAATGGGAAACACTCATCTCTGAATCCTTTATCTCCCTGATCACCCTTTTATCAAATGAGACACACACCTTGAACATTTTTCCCATTGGAATCCTTCCTCAGCCTTTAGCATGTGTGCCTTGCACTAGAAGATAGCCAGAGCACCTGCCCTCATGCGCTGCCCAATGGTTACAAGTGCTGTCTCCAGCAGATTCGTGACACATCTACCCATGTAGGTTCATCTTTAATCCACGTCACCTTCTCCCTTGTTTCTCCAACTTCTTACCTGCTTCAATCTTTCAGATTTATCATTGACTTCTGATTTCTCTCTCATAAATCTCTCACTTCATTCTTCTCTAGCCTGCACTTTCACACACTGTACTGCCTATAGAACAGTCTATTGGATGCAGGCTTCATTACTTATTTAACTGCTTACCATGAATGGACTTCTGGGAACAAGGATAATATCCTCTTTAGCCTATCTTCCATACCAGCTCAGGAATTATTCTCTTACAGCAGTCCTCTTGGGAAGAATCATCACCCTAGACTCTAAGCATTCCAAACTTGGGGGAAGACCAGAACATAGCTTCCTAATCATTTTCCAATCCCACAGGATATTTGCTTCCCAAATCACTTCAGTCTTCCTCTTACCTACATTCCTACTAACCTGACAACCAGAGCTGTTATTGAATTGGCCTCTCTACCTTCATCTGTTTCAGCCCTCTGTCTAATCTATCCTACAGAGTTCTTTTTCTAAAACCCAACTCTCCTGATGCCATCCCTTAGTCCCTGCACTCCAAAAAGCTCCACTTAACACCAGAACATAGAGTAAACACAGAGGAAGGTGTTTAAGACTTTCCATTACCTAGTCTCAGTCTAGCTTTCTAGCCTTATGTTGTATTATATGTATCCCAAACCCTTCAGTCTGTGTACTATCTGCTATTCCTCTACTACGCCAGGCACTTTTATGTCTCAATGCTTTTGCTTAAGCTCTTCCGTCTGCTGGAGGACCTTACCGGTCCCCTAAATAAGATTTTATCTGTCAAAATCTTTTTTATGAGCCAAGGCCTAGCTTAAATGATATTTTCATAAAATCTTCCCAGAATTTATTTCTTCTCTCTATTGTATTTCACATGAACATATGCATTTCTTCAATACCAGATTTTCAAAATATATCAAGTTATAACATGTACTAGCTTTTCTGTATCTGCTTGAATTCCTCTGTAAATCTCTGACTAGCCTTGGGAACTCATCACCAGAAAATCCGCTTTATAGAAGTAAAGCTGTCTTGGCATGAATACTGCTCTATTTTATTGGCTTAGAAACTCATTTATAAGGTGTTAGAGAACACAGAGATGAATGAGACAGTCTCACTCTGTCTTGCTCCAATTATAAGATTGGAGCCAGACAGGTACACACATAGTCTCAGAATTGTGATAAACATTTCAAACATGCTCAGAGGGCTAAGGAAGCATACAGAGAAGTGTGCCTGACTATCTGGAGAGAAGAGGGAAGTCTGGTCAAGAAGGCTCCATAGGATGGAGAGCACCTGGGGTGGCAAACGGAAATGAACATTGGAGGCAGAGGAGATAAGATTTGTCCATCAGAGCCCTCCTATTTGATCACAAATGCAAACAGCAGGCAAAGGGTGACTTTTATAATGAGCAACAGAATTTTCAAAGGCAAGAATAAACTAGGTCACACAAATAAGCCAGAACCAAGGCACTGAAGACCACAAGGAAGCTTCTAACATTGACTCCACCTTCTCTCTCACTGCAGGCTGGCTGTGTCTACCTCCCAGACCCTGCAGCAAAACAGTCACCTAGAGCTCCTTGGCTTACATGTTTCTGATCAAAGGTTGTGTTAGTTATTTACTGTGACATAGCAGATTACCTCAACACTGTGACTTTAAACAGTAAGTGATGAAAATGATGATGGTGATGATGACTAGTTTATAGCTTCTATGTACCCGGAATCCTGCCATAGTTTAGCTGGGCATCTCTGGCTCAAGGTCCCTAATGAGACTACACCTAAGTTGTTGGCTAAGTACGGGCTTCATCTGAAGACACAACTAGTTGGGGAAGGAGTGCAGAATCCGTTTCAAGTTCACTCACATGGCTGTTGGAAGGCTTTGGAAAATCCAGTTCCAGACTCACTCACGTGAGTGTCGGCGGGCTTTAGTTCCTCACGAGCTGTTGGACTGGCAGCCTCAGTTCCTTGCTAATCCATGCAGACTTCTTTATGGGGCTGCTCACAACGTGGTAACTTGTTCCTTCTGTATGAGTGATCAGAGACAGAAGGAGAGAGAATGGGATCCAGAGTGAGCTCTTATAGTGGAAACTACATTCTTTTTGCAACTTAACCTAGAAAACTACATCCCATAACTTCAGCCACATTCTACTATTAAAAGTGCCTCCCTAAGTCCAGCTCACACTGAAGGTTAGAGGGTTCAGAAAGGCATGAATAATAGAGGCAGTATCATAAAGGCCCATCTTGGTAGCTGCCTATCCCAACTGGAATCTAAGGCTCAGGGGAGGGTTCTAATGAGCTCTTCTGAGGTTAAGTGCCTATCTCTGTACCAATCAACTGTGTCCATAGGTTCAGAGTCACTTCACAAAATATACCTGCTGAAAATCCAATCCTGAAGTGAGGAAGAAGTTTCCAGGGAAAAGGTGCTGAACTTCCCATTTTAATCAGGTGGAGGTACTCACTAGCCCTTGATCACACACACACACACACACACACACACACACACACACAAATGCTCATAGACAAGCTCACACATAAATTCACAAGTCTGACCACCCTGTCTTGTATTTGTTGCACATATTAGGATTCTGAAAACACATGTGTTTGAAACAAAGTTTTAACTTTGAAAACGTATTTGAAGAGAATGGGCTGGGGATCCCTGGGTGGCTCAGTGGTTTAGTGCCCAGGACATGGTCCTGAAGTCCCGGGATCAAGTCCCACATCAGGCTCCCTACATGGAGCCTGCATCTCCCTCTGACTGTGTCTCTGCCTCTCTCTCTCTCTGTCTCTCATGAATAAATGAATAAAATCTTTAAAAAATTTTTAAAAAATGAAGAGACTGGGCTCCAGAAAGAGCAGGCTGGCAGTGTGGGTTGGTAGCAGACCAGAGCAGAAGCTGTGGGCAGGCAGAAGATTGTTGTCTCATGCTGGTGGCTATAGATGATGTCCCAGGCCTTGGGAGTGGCTTTCAAGGAGAAGAACAGTTGAGGCCCTGTTGATGGTTGGGGTCTTCAAGGAAGAATGGTGAGAGAGAACTGATTTTGGTAGAGGAAAATATGGCGCCACAGTGCTTCAGTTGAGTGTGTCTGGGCCAAAAGGAAGGTCTGTCTGAAATGAGTGAGACTTGCCATGTTTGTTGGTTGAGGGGGCAGAGTGAGAAGAGATTTGGCATTTTGAGGAGGCAAGCAAGAGTAGGTGAAGCCAAGTAGGCCAGGGTGGGTCAGGGCTGCATGAGAAGAGAGATGGACACTTCTCCATCACAAGGATAAAGGATAGGAAAAGAACAAGAAAAGAGAATGGGGAGGAGCTCTGGGAGATGCTCCTGGGAAGGCACAAGAAGGTGAGGAGTCTCGGAGCAGATAGGGTCCACTCCTCAGGTTGAGAGATAAGCATCGTCCTGGGGAGGTTGAAGGAAACAGAGCAGACTCTGGGACTTGAGGGTTGAGGGAGAATGTGCATAGCTGTTGTAGGGAAGCAACGGGGCACGAAGGAACAGGAGTACAAGACAGTGATGCATGGTGAGGTCTCAGCTGAGGCTGGACGATGGGACTTCGCAGTGGGCTTACCCATGTCCCTTTCGCAGATGTCTCTTACTCTCCAAGAGCAGCATCCTTGCCCAGCCCTGTGGTATCCCAAGACTCTGCAAACTTTACTGCTGCTTTTTCTTAGACCTGGAGAAGCTGAAAAATGTGTCAATGGTGGCCAAATGGAGAGTATTATAAAGATGAGGGTCAGTGGTTCTTCCTATGGCCTTTGTTATATGCAGGGACCATGAAGAAATGGAATGCAGTAAAGCAGAAAAATATTGCCCAGGTAGATCCAGGAAAACTATGATAACTTTATTCTATAAGACAATAATTAGGTTACAGGATGACATTTAATTCCTCAATTGGATGTTTTGGTTATGTGCTTAAGACTAAATGAGCTTAAGCTGCAGCCTGAGCTATTCAAGCAAATGTCAAGGAACACATTTGTGGGGCTGCTAAAAAGCAGGATGGCATAATGGTTATTATTGTGGGCTGTGGAGCCGTGCTGTCTGGGCTTGAATCTTTGCCTGTGCCACTTCATCATTGCATGACCGTGGGTGAGTTACCACCATTTTATATTTCACTTTCTTCATCTGTCAGAAAGTAATGACAACAGTACCTACCTCATGGGGTTGTTGTACAAAGCCCCTGGCACAAAGCCTGTTAAACGGCATTCAATAAATAGTGATTAGCAGTTACCATTTAAAAAAAAAATCAGATTGCTTAGAAAACTTCACAGAAACACTGATTCTCAGAGTGGAGAATTCCAAGACCACTCGGTACTACAGTTTCAGGCTGTAGTAGTTGGAGCACTAGAGTGAAAGAGAGAAAGAGATGCTTCTGGGGTACCTTTATGGGGAAAAGTTGGGGGGAGAGCCGCTGTAACCTTGGCCCATGTCCCTGCTTCGATAAGAATAGCTCTGCTTCTACCAATTTCACATAGTTGATAGGTGTCCGCCTACATCAGAAAAGAAGGTTTCAATGTCAACAAAAGAAAACTGAACTAACTTTACAAATAAGGAACCTGAGGTTCAGAGGGGAAATGACTTGCCAAAGTCAAGTGCTGAGATTTCATTTGAGCAACATCTACAAGCCAGGCCTCCCGTCTCTAGTCCCGGGCTGCCTCTACGACAGCTTTCCATGTGTCTGGGCTCCATCACAAAAAAGATATGATTTTCTCTCCCACAGCACCTAGCCTGTTCACACTTCCTCTGAAGAACCTTACTTAAATAGTCAGGCTGTTGGGTAGTCCCTTCTAGAGCTTGCTCCTTCCTGCATAATGTTTTAAGTATCCACTGTTCTTCTGTTCTTTTTTTTTTTTTTTTTTTTTACTGTTGAAAATACTTTATTTATGTACATAGGAGGGACAGCTACAAGCCCCCCAGAGAAAACATGCCACTCCAAAGAAAAATCCTAGCAGCAAATTCCTACTCCTTCAGTACTATCAGTGCAGTCCAAGTCAGAAGGCTGGGCTTCCTGTCTCTGGGCACCCATCATACCCTTCTCACTGTAGAAATCCCAGGAAAGCAGGAAAAAGGGACTATTGCCATAAGTGAGGTCCAGTGGGGGCTGGGGTGCCTAGTCATTCCTAGGCATGAAATGAGGGGTGGACCAATTTATTTTTGAAATTTATTTGAAAATTAAATCAGGGGCGCCTGGGTGGCTCAATGGTTAAACATCTCAGGGCATGATCCTGGGATCTTGGGATCGAGTCCCACATCAGGCTCCCTGTAGGGAGCCTGCTTCTCCCTCTGCCTCTGCTTCTGCCTCTGTGTGTGTGTGTCTCTCATGAATAAATAAATAAAATATTTTTAAAAAAGAAATTTGAATCTTATTTTAGCCATGGTTAGATTCCTGGTGCCAAACTCAGTCACTAGCACATAGTAGGTGTCGGGCAAGTAATGGATGTGAATTCCCACTTTAAATCATAAGCTGGAGTACAAACACGATAGGTAATTAATGTTGCTCTTATATTGTGGTGAAGGAGCACCAGCATAACCATGTCCCAAATGAGCTCATTACTGAGTTGGCTGAAAACTTTTGCAAAATTTGTTTCTGTTTGAGAATACAATGTGAGTCCAAAATGCCATGTAAGGTTTCATTTTTGTCACATAAGATGCCTCTGGGGTTGGCAGAGGGGTGCAGGGAGAGTGGGAGGGACCAGTAAAGGATAAGTAGGATCTGCAAGAAGATTTCAAGAAGACCCACTGACCCTGCACACGTTGCCCGAGGCTTCCCTTTTTCTCACACATGAGCCTGTCTGAGGGTCCAAAGAACTTTCTTTCTGAAAGCACATCCCACAGCTGACTGATTAGGGGAGACCTTTTAATGAAGGCATTAATAAAAGAAGCCCCAGTGCCAGAGGGGACTGTACTAATTAGGATGGTGTCAGTCAAGAGAACACCCACACAGACAGCTCCCAGTCTTCTCTCCAAGGCGGGGTGCCGGGAGCTGCAAGTTGTTCCTGTCCCTCTCCATGCCCTCTCCTCCACACCTGGGGCCCTGTTTGTTCAAATCTGCTGCCTACACAGTCGGCCCCCCTGAGAATGTGTGTGCCAACCCCGCCCAGGGCCAGGACCTGGGGAGGTGGCACCATTAAACCTCCTGGGACACCTCTCTCCTTGCAGAAAGTACTGCAGCTACTCTCATCACTGAGGCAGAAGGAGAGATGGGGTACTGGGCCTTCCCACTCCTGGCCCCTCAGCCTTCTTCCCTTCCTTCTCTGTCCTTCATCTTATAACCTTCCAAACTGATCACTATCCCATCTATATTATTTAGTGTTGTCCAAAGAGGGGGAAAAAAAAAAATATATATATATATATATATATATATATATATATATATATCAATTAGTATTTTCTAAAGAATATATATATATGTCCGTGTATATATATATATATATATTCTTTAGAAAATACTAATTGATATATATGTATTTATGATCATATATATGATTTATTTCAAGGAATTGGCTAATGTGGTCATGAGTGGCCAGCAAGTCTAAAGTTTATAGGGTAGATCAGCAGGCTGGAAATTCAAGCTGCAATCTTGAGACAGAATTTCTTTTTATGCAGGAAACTTTTGTTTTTGGTTCTAAAGACTTTCAATTGATTTGATGAGGTCCACCCACATTATTAAGAGTAATCTCAACTGAATACCAACCTATTGTAGATGTTAGCCCCTTGTACAAATTATCTTCACAGCAACATCGAGGTCAGTATTTGATGAATAACTGAGTGTGACAGACTTCCCCGGTTGGCACACAAAACTAACCACAACACCTTTACCTATTTGGACCATTCAGTACTTCTCCCAGCTAAGCAGGGAAGTTAGTGTCACTTCTATGGATTCAGCAACTGAGGCTTCTCTAAGTTGTACTCTGTGCCTTTCACACAGCCAGGAAATGTCATTGCTGGATATTAAAATTAAAATGCAGCTTTCTGGTAATCAGTATTCTTTTGTGTGTGTGTGTGTGTGTGTGTACGTGTGTGTGTGTGTGACAGAGAGAGAGAGAGAGAGAGAAGCAGGAAGGGGGCAGAGGAAGGGAGAGAGAGAACAGTAGGCTCCACACCCAGTGCAGAGCTTGACCTCATGACCCTAAGATCATGACCTGAGCTGAAATCAAGAGTCAAATGCTTAAGTGACTGAGCCACCCAGGCACCCCATCAGTCTTCAAGTTTTTTTTTTTTTTTAAGATTTTATTTATTTATTCATGAGACACAGAGAGAGAGAGGCAGAGACATAGGTAGAAGAAGCGGGTTCCTCACCAGGTACTGGATGCAGGATTCGATCCCAGGACCCCAGGATCATGACCTGAGCCAAAGGCAGATGCTCAACCACTGGGCCCCCAGGTCTTCAATTTTTTTTAAAAGATTTTATTTATTCATGAGAGACACACACAGAGAGAGGCAGAGACACAGGCAGAGGGAGAAGCAGGCTCCATGCAGGGAGCCCGATGTGGGGACTCAATCTCTGGTCTCCAGGATCATGCCCTGGGCCAAAGGCAGGGACTAAAGTGCTGAGCCATCCAGGGATCCCCCAGAGTCTTCGGTTTTTATTATGAGCTCATATTGCTTTTCTCACACAACACTCACTCATTCTTCCATAAACACGAATTCAGTCCCCACCATGAGCCAGGCGTTGGCTTGAACAGGACAGACATGGGGTCCTGACATCACGAGGCTAACCCTCTGCTGGGCACATGGACACACTGACATGAAGGACACACACATGCACACGCATGCGTGCACGTGTCTGTACAGGTGTTCACAAAGTTGAAAAGGCTTCCCCGAAATGACCGACAACCTCTGGAAGAAGCAGGACTGTCATCCGTAACAAAGAAGCATGAGATTGAGAAGACAGTTCAGAAAATGGCAGCAAGTTTTTTCAGAGATGGAGACAAGCTAAGTAAACTCAGTGTCAGCTTACTCTAAAAGAGTCTGAGCCCCATGTCTCTGCTGGAGGGGGGCGCTGAGTCAGGAGCCAAATAAGAGTGTCTTGATTTTTTCCTTTGGCGTGAGAGAGGATGTAGGGGTGGCAAGTGGGTGGGAAGGAGCCTGAGGCAGAAGCAGACTGCTCCCCTCACCCCTTACCTCCCTACCCCCACCCCCACCCCAGCGGGCTGACTAATCCTGCAGGCCTCCCCTGGCTTCTACCCTTGGGCTCCAGGCACCAAATCACATGAGGGGGAATGAATCAAGGCTCACTTCTCTGGCTGATGAAGACATCTTGTTTACTTCATAGAATCACTCAAGTATTTATTTGGTTTTCTAAAAATGCAGAATACATATCTTAATCCCATGTCCAGGCATTCCTTCCCTCTCACCATCACCAAATCACACACGAACACTTCCCCCTGCAAAATAATAGTTGTATAACATTTTATGATTTGCAAAGTACTTTCAAATAAATTATCCTACGCAGTCCCTGGGGAAAAAAAAAAAAAAAAAAAACGCAATATAAACACTATGAAATTCCCATTTCACAAAAGAAACTGAGGCCCAGAGAAGTTAAATGACTTGCCTCAGGTCCTGAGGCCAGTATTTGCTGAGGGCATTAGATCTCCTGTATTTCACCCTGTTCTTGCTGCTCAGGCCCCCAAACCAAACATCATCAGCCTAGTAGCTCCTTTCCCAGCACTGCCACAACAAAGCGCCACACACTGGACAGCTTCAACAACAGAAACGTATGATCTCACGGCCCTGCAGACTAGGAGCCTAAGGTCAAGTGTTGGCAGGGTTACTTCCTTCTGGAGGTCGGGAGGAAGAGTCCACCCCAGGCCTCTCCTTGAACTTCTCGTGCTTGCTGGTCATCTTGGGCGTTCTTTGGCACATGGCTCTGATCTTGTCTTCCTGTTTCCATGACGTTCTCCCTTTGGACATCTCTATGTCCAAATTTCCCCTTTTCACAAAAATACCAGTTACGTTGGATTAGGGGCTCACCCTACTCCAGTATGATCCCATCTTAATTAATTATATCTGCAACAACCCTGTTTCCAAGAAAGGTCTCATGCTGAGGTACGGGAGAGCTAGGACTTCAGCAAATGAATTTGGCGAGTGACACAATTCAATCATTAGTGTCCCTTCAATCCATCGTTTTACCAACTTGAGAAATGGGTAAAGCTGAGGTTATTCTTCTCATTTCATGGAAGAGTGTTAGAATCATCAGGGTAAGGTGAGCTGCCCAAGACGACTGAGTAACAAACGTATGCCTGACCTCGCACTGCCCCACCACTGAGGGTTACAAGCGGAGTCTTCAAGCTGCATGAGGGCACATGGAACCCCACTGTTGTCCAAGATGTAGGCACAGTGAGAGAGAGCAATAGACCACGTGCTTCCTGAGAAACTGCTGGCTGAAGGGAAATAATTGAATTAATGAAATTCTCAGACTGTGAAGCACCATTAGAAGGGATTTTAAACCTGAAAAGGGAAGAAAAATATTGCCAGGTCTGTGTGTTGTCAGTCTCCAAATACCGAGGAAATGGTACCAAGTAGAGGTCGTCCAAGGTTAACTAGATAATGGAAAGGTTAGCTGTGCTCTTTGGGCACATTAACATTCCTTTGTTGCCATAACTACACAGAATTATCAGCAAAGTTTTTGTAATCCAAAATAGGATTACGATACTTGAATGAGATTATCTCAGACCAGAAAGCCTTCCAAAATTACCTAGACTTTTCTAAAGGAACAGAGAAACTTCAGCCTCATCATAAACATGCAAACTATGGCCTGGCTGGTAGAGAACTGGTTTGAGTCATGACTTGAAGTAGGCCTTTCAGATGAGTTACAGAGCATAAAGCAGCGCTCGGCCACCCACAGCACAGTAGAGAAGGCTGTGGTTGCAGGTGGAAAGCACGGATCCTCACCCTGTCTTGCTCTCTGCTTAGGCGGGAGGCAAGACTTGGCAGTGGGACCCATGGGGCTTTTTAGATCAGACATTGGATATGTGTTGTGTGTGTTACTCACTAACTATGTCACCCTGGGCAGAAATTTAAGCTCTTTGAGCCTTGGTTTCTTCCCTTGTAAAATGGGTATAAAAATAGCTAACTCAAAAGTTGCTGGGATGAAGCAAGATCATGCACACACATTCCCTGTCACGTAAGTGCTCTCAATGTGAGTTCAGTTGCTTTTCCTCTTTCTCGCTCCTCATGATCCACCTGGTTTTTGCAATGATAATGGAGGAAAATAGAAATGATTAGCTCTTGGAGACATCTTAAAGGAGGAACACTTTGTTTAAGTAAAACAAATAAAACCCTCTTCCTGAAACACTTTTGTTGTTGTTGACTTGCTGAGAATTTTGTGGCCGTTGCATAATTTCAGTAGATGTGGGGTTGGACCAAGGCCCTGGTTGGCAAGCAGGAACATCAGTTGGCAAGTGCAAACAGTAGCACTTCCAGAAAGGGTTTCTAGCAGGTAGGTCCTGGTGATCTGACAAAAGATGCTCATGGTAACCATCTGGACTGCCGTCCCCACACTGACATGCATTGTTTAGGCTACAAAGATTCTGGTAGGGCTTTTTGCCTTTGAACTTCGCTTTAGTCTTGTCTGTGCACTGGGGAGGAAACGGGCTATTATTACGAGCCTAGACTGTCACGGATACACTGAGTCACAAAGCAGCTAATGAGTATTGGAACCAGGACCAGGGCTTTATGCCTCCTGGTCCATCATACCACGTTGCCTTCTGGCCTGGAATTAGCAGTCCAAACTCCATCCCAGAGCTTTGTGCCAAAGGAAGATATAATCCCCAAGTCAAGTCAGTGCCCATATCCGTGAACCTGAGTGCTGCGGCATTGGGCTCAGCCCCCTACTCACCCTACCCTGTTGTCCATGACCCACCCCAGAGCCTCTTCCCTGAGGAGGAGGGGAACTTAATATGGATTCTCACTTAACCAGCAGCCAGTTTTCACTTTTGTTCCTCTTTATCAAAAAACAACAAACCAAATCGTTATCACAGTATTGAAAATAGCTATTTTTTAAAAATAATACTAAATGGATAAAGAACATAATTTTTTTTAGTTCTCCATCCACTGAGGCCTATCATGTGTCAGGTTGATTCTGTGGGAACATAACATTAGTCAGATACAGACACTGTTTCCAAGGAGCCCACAGTCCAGCAGAGAAGATAAGACACACCTGGGGATGGCTGGAAGCAGGAGAGTCCTAAATGCCTGCACCAGCCAGTCTCATCCAGAACCTGAGGGGCATTGGCATGAGCTGACCTCTTTTTGATCTGCCTCAGGGGAGTGTTTCTTCTGTAGACAAAGGTATCTTACCCAAGTATCTGGAGTTGCACCGTTCAAAAGAATCTTCAGCAATGTTAGAATTCTTCTTTTTCTTCTTCTTTTTCTTCTTCTTCTTCTTCTTCTTTGAAGATTTTATTTATTTATTTGAAAAAGAGAGAGAGAGAGAGTGAGCAAGGAGAGGAGCAGAGGAGGAGGGAGACGGACAAACAGACTCAGTACTCCACAGTAACCAAACTGTGGAAGGAGCCTCGGCGTCCATTGAGAGATGAATGGATAAAGAAGATGTGGTCTATGTATACAGTGGAATATTCCTCAGCCATTAGAAATGACAAATACCCACCATTTGCTTCGATGTGGATGGAGCTGGAGGGTGTTATGCTGAGTGAAATAACTCAATCGGAGAAGGACAAACATTATATGGTCTCATTCATTTGGGGAATATAAATAATAGTGAAAGGGAATAGAAGGGAAGGGAGAAGAAATGGGTAGGAAATATCAGAAAGGGAGACAGAACATGAAGACTCCTAACTCTGGGAAATGAACTAGGGGTGGTGGAAGGGGAGGAGGGCGGGGGGTGGGGGTGAGTGGGTGACGGGCACTGAGGGGGGCACTTGATGGGATGAGCACTGGGTGTTATTCTGTATGTTGGCAAATTGAACACAAATAAAAAATAAATTTATTATTAAAAAAATTTTATTTGAAACAAAAAAAAAAGCAGACTCAGTACTGAACGTGCAGCCCGATGTAGGGTTGGATCCCAGGACCCTGAGATCATGACCTGAGCTGAAACCAAGAGTCAGGTGCTCAATCAACTGAGCCACATAGGTGCCCCTAGAAATGTTCTATATAGGTACGGTCCAGTACAGCAGCCACTAGCTATAAGTAGCTATTGAGCACTTGGGAAGTGGCTACTGCAACTAAGGAAATAAAATTTTAATTTAATCTTGTTTTAAGTTCAATTGTCACTAGTGGCTACTGCATTGGACAATACAGATCTATAGGCAAACTGGATGGCTCTTTATGACCATTTCATTTTTGGGAAGTAGCTGGAAGTGGTTACAGAAAAGAGCTCTCCCACTGCTCTGCTGCCCCTCCAGGACATCTGTCATCACTTGGTTCCCCTGAAGTATACACCAGGTGGCTGAGACATGCAGGCCTGTGTCCTGTAAGTGTCACTAAGCCAGGCCCTCCTCACACCTACATGTGTCTGCCGTCAGCAAGGCTCCCTTCTCCTCTGACTGATAAAATTAATAGAGTCTGGCAAGGCCCAGCTTTGGAAAGATGCCAACTCTCTGTGAAAGAGAAACAGTGAGTTGCCCAGGAAAAGCTCCAGGCCTAGCTATCAGGGGCATGCGTTGCCCTGAAGGAAATATGGAGGACAGAAGGAAATCTGTGATCCAGTCCCAGCCCGCTGTGAACTTGCTCTGTGACCCTGAGTAGCTGTTCCCTGTTGCTGGGCCTCAGTTTCCTTGTCTGTAAATCATGGTGCAGGGAAGGTGCATTTCCTAATTTGTCAGCCAGCTCAAAGCTTCTGAGAATACTTATTTCCAGAGACAGTAATTTAGTAATTTAGATGGCAGAGGAGCATCCAGGGATTGATTTTCCAATGTGAAGTACAAGGCAAAACCAATTTAGCAGTAAATAAAAAAAAAAAAAAAAAAAAAGGGAATAGTTGAAAGTGCATACACTTTGGTGTATGCTGCTGGTGGTAAGCAAGTGCTACCAGTGAACTTAGCAAGATGAACTTCGAAACAATAAGAAGAAAGGCCAGAAGATTGCAGAGGAAGAGGGGAAAACTGATGTGGAACCAACAGGAGAAAAAAGCAGAGCATAAAGAATGCAGGGGCCCCAAAGGGTCAGATAAACAAGAGCCTGCAAGGCAGTGAAGGGTGAAGAAGGCAAGCAATCAGACCTCCATGAACTGGAGAGAACAATTTGATCCAGGGTGACGAACAACATATTTTGCCCTTTACGCAGAAAATCCTGATTCCTTCAGTCAGTACCTAAAAGCACAGAGGAGAAAAATGCCTGTGGGATCAGCTTCACGTCACCTAGTCAGTCAGCAAATATTTACTGAGCTCTCTGCAACAGTGGCTCTCAATCCTAGCTCAAAATCAGAATCACCAAGGGAGCCTACAGAACACTGAAAAAACCCCGGCTGTCCAGGTCCTGATTTCTGGAAACTCTCCTTTCACTTGTCCGGACCATGCTCTCTGCAAGTGGATAGTGAAAACCCCCCGCATGATACCAGTTTCCAACCACGGCCAAGAACCTATGCTTCCTTGTCTGCCAAGCTTTGTGCTAAAGCTGGGACCTGCAATGGGAACAAGATGGACATGCATGGCCCCAGTCCTCATCAGTATAGGTATTTTCCAAGGTGATAATGACCCAATGAGGTTTCTGGGACGAGAATGATCTCTGTACTGTGCATGAAGGAAGAAAGGTGGTTTATTTCCAAGGTCACACAGCTTAGGAGTCATTAGTCCAGGACTCAAATCAATTAGGTCAATTCTTAAAATCCAGTGCTCCTTCCCTTACACCACATAACCTCGAGCAACAGGTGACTTTCCAGGGGTCCCTTCTCTTTAATTTTCAGACACCTGAAATATTCATCAGTCTTTGACCATAACTATAGTTATCAGACCTTAAGTGCCCAGGGCTGCAGAGAGTGAGTGGCCAAAGGCTAGAGACCCTTGGATAGACCTAATATGGATTACAATAGGGATACACTTTTCTTGAAGTACCTGGAAATGGGGAAAACACTGAGTTATAGATACCTAATATTTGCCAAGTAACATGTTAGGTGCTTATTAAAGGCACAAATACAAAGAGAGTGCATCTCACTCCTCAAAGATTATGTTGCCTGGTGGGAGGAAGTAAATGCAATGTGACATGATCATGAATGTTCTAGGGAAGGAATCTGCAAACTTTTTCTGGAAAGGGCCAGATAACAAGTATTTTCAACTTTACCAGCCATGCGGTCTTTGTCACAGTTTCTCAGTTCTGCCATCGTTATGCAGAAGCAGTGACAGTTCACAAATGAATAAGCATGGCTGTGTTCAAATAAAACATGATTTATGGGGGCGCCTGGGTGGCTCAGTCAGTTAAGCGTCTGACTTGTAATTTCTGTTTGGGTCACGGTCTCAGGGTCGTGAGATGGAGCCCGGTGTCGAGCTCTGTGCTCATTGTGGAGCCTTCTTCAGATTCTCTCTCTCTCCTCTCTCTCTGCCCACTCCCCCACTCTCCATGTGCTCTTTCTCTCTAAAAACAAACTAAAAAAAACAAAAACCCCAAAATACATGATTTATGGATACAGAAATTGACTTACATATGATTTTCACATGTCAGAAAATCTTATTTTTCATTTGATTTGTTCTAATCATTTAAAAATGTCAAAGAATCATTCTTAGCTTGCAGGCTGTACACAACAGGTGGTGGCCTGGATTTAGCTCACGGGCTGTGGTTTGCCAGCCTCTATTCTAGAAGTACCATGGTGGGGAGCATGTAGGAAGGCACAGCCATGTCCACCAGGTTTGGAAAACCAAGGGAAGCTTCTCAGAGGAGGTGGCACTTTAACCTCCCCTAGTTCTCCTCAATGTCTTTTAGCCAATAGTTGTTTTCCTACTTGGAACACAGATTCAAATCACTTATAAACTAACTCCAGTGCTGGGTTTGAATTCTCTAGGTAGTCTTTAAAAGCAGAAACAAAATCAGATTTAAGAAAAATATTTTCAATATTTTCATTGGATGCCCTCCTTGCACTGGAATATAGGGCTGAGAGGTTTGTTTATGACGAGGGAAAATGATTTCTGTTTTGGTAGAAGTTAGGAAAGGAAAATGAGACAAAATATTTACTGGGCATCTTCTATGTGCCAGAGACTGTTGTGATCATTTTCCTTAAGTTTTCTCACTTAGTCCTCATAGCTCCCCTACATGGTATTTTGTCTCCATTTCGCAGAAGAGGAGGCTGAACCTCAGAGATGTCACCCTTCTCGAAGACACAAAATTAGTACAAGGCAGAGCTGAAGTTTGGACTCAGGCTATCTGACTGTGAGGCACGGATTCCCTCATCATGCCTCATTTCCTTATAAAATGATCATATCCCTTGAACAAGGTTTGCTAACAAAATGGAAATAGCACAAAAGTTTCTAGAAAAATTCTAAGCTAAGCAAACACCTTATAAAACTAAGCTTGAATTAAAATGCATCTGTAAAATATCTGTCCTCACTTGCTCACTGGACTCTACCAAAATTTTTATCCAAATAAAAGATTTAAGACAGGGGTGGGGTTGGTAGCAAGAGTAATGGTTTTTCCAAAGCCACTGTTTATGAGGGCTCTGAATATTACTGGAGCTTGAAAGATTTATACCTCTAAGCATAATTCTTAGGGGGCAGTTTAGGAATCAAAACCTTTATATAAAAGAGTTCTGGTAATAAAATTTATTATTAATTTGTTAATGCTCTCCCTTGCCCTTCTCATGCAGGGAGAGGGCAAGTCATACTACTTCTCGTTTTGAGGCCAGTTTCTTTTTCATAATTTTTAGAAACAGTCTGTATGTGTTCCTTTCCCCAGAGATCAGGGCCACTTGAGACTCACTAGAAAATTCAGGTGAGAGAAAGAAACCCAGAAACAGCACCAGCCCTGCCCCCAGGCAGGAGCTCTGTGCAGACAGGATGTCCAGTTAGCAATCCTGTTGTTTCCCAGATACCTACAATGACTCGGGCCACTGTGGCTCCTCAGACTCCAGTAGGGAATATTTGTTATGACTCTCAGGCCACATCCAAGTCTCCTGGCAACAGGCTACTCTTTCTTAGGAACCCAGCCCTTGAATACCTCCAGTCCCAGGCATGTGCCAATCATAGGTGCATCCCCTGCACATAGGCATGCACCCCAAGCCACCATAAAGGGAGTGAATCTTGGAAATTTTGCTAGTAATGGTGGGTTGGGGTAGGGGAGATAACTTCCACTTAATGAGTACTCGATGACCTTATTGATACTTTACAGGGAGAATGGGTTTGCAATGGAGTTGAAACAAGAAAGGAAAACAGAAATGGAAAAGCAGCAGCCAATTGTCATAACATTAGTGAGCCTTGGATCAAGTCACTTTGCTGCATCTATTAGATGAGCCAGTACATTCTATTTTTTGCTTAAATTAGAATTTTGTTCCTGTTGCTTACAACCAAAAGAATCCTAACCACAACTTGAAACTCCCACTTCCTAATCCAATCCCAGTAACAGAGTTCCCTGCCTTGATCTCCCCCCCAATGTCTCTGGCATCATCACCCAGTGAGTGTCCTGGTCCTTCTGCTGCTGAGATCTACCTTGTTCTGGCTGCTTCCACCTGGTACTTGCCAAGTCGGGAGACTGGGCATTCACCAATGCCTGCTGTGGACTAAGCATCAAAAAGGTCATTCTCTTTTCATTTTCCATTTATTACATAAGAAAAACATATTAATAGTAGAACATTGATTTAATATATGGCTGACTGGAGAGAAATATTTGTTATTTGTAACCTTTTTTTACATACGTGTGGATCCAAGGGCATCCGGGTGATTCAGTTGATTAAGCGTCTGGCTTTGGCTCAGGTTATGATCCCAGCATCCTGGGATGGAGTCCCACTTTGGGCTCCCTGCTCAGTATGGAGTCTGCTTCTCCCTATTATTCTCCCTTTGTTCTCTCCCTCTCTCTCTCTCTCTCTCCCTCTCAAATAAATAAAATCTTAAAAAAAAAATAAAAAAGAACTGTGGATCCAGGTAGCTAGAGGATTTTTTGCTTGCTCAGGGTAGGAAAAAAACCTTCATCCTCAGCATACTAGCCATATATATATTTAAAGATGATATTATGATATTACAAAGTGGGAAAGGATACACAAGCAGAGAATTGCTCTGCCAAAGAAGAGGCCCTGGGAGTGACTGCTGGGTGGAGGCAGTGCAAAGCCAAAGAATGGATGGAAACAGGTATGGAAGAAGAGGCAATGCCCATAGGGAGTTTAAAGGTGTATGTCTATGCACTGCAAAATGTCAGCCTTCTCCCTGCCTCCCTCTGTGAATTTGACAGTATTCCGCATTGCTTATTATGCCAGATGAGTGAAGTTAATTTGGAAGGAGCTTAAAAAAAAAAAAAAAAAAAGAACAGGGGGCCAGGAGCAAGCACCAAGCATATCAGACATTTGGACTGAAAGGAACGGGACACGGATTCTGTTGGGTAGAGGATGACACAGTTCCCTTTACAATAATTTCGTTTATATCCCAGCTGAACCAAAGCTCTAATCTTGATAGTAATTGGAGCCTGGCAACCCCAAGCTTTAAAACTGTACGTCTGCATTAGAGCCTGGAGGTTTCTGGAAGGGAATTGGTCTTTGTCCTCGTGCTTAATTTGCATACTGAAAAATTTTTATTGTCATTAAATATACTTCTGCTGTGTAATTTTTAATAGCTTCATAGTATCTATTATATAGCTGCACAAAAATTTATTTAGCCAATATTTTTGCTTGGCATGAAGACTGTTTATACTATTTATTTAAATAAACCACAATGAGATGTTGTAGATTTGTTCTTGTACATTTTTCTCAGGAGAAATGCCTAGGAGTGGAATTCATGGGTCAGAAAAAGTATTTTTAGGGATGTTTAAGACATGTTAAGGCAGAAGCAAAACCTTGATGATTGCTTGTAAAGTTAAAATGAGGAACTTGAACTCATGACCCTGAGATCAAGACCCCAGCTGAGATCAAGAGTACGACACTTAATTGACTGAGCCACCCAAGTGTTCCCAAGTCCATATTCTTGGGAAAGACTTCTAGCCAGGGTGCTAGGAACCTCATTTCTTTCACAGAATCTCATCTGATTGGATGAGTATGCAGATTCAAGTAGCTGTCTCCACAGGGAGCTTCAGAGGTGAGCAAATAATATTGGAACTCTGGAATCTTGGTAGAAATTACATCAAAAGCCTATAGCCTTTCCCTCTTCTCTAGATTTTTTTGCATGTAAAATCTCATTGCCTCTACTTTGTATACAAAAAACAAACAAACAAACAAAAAAAACCTCAAACTCCTTGAATCATATCCAACATCCCCAAACTAATAAATGTATAAGAGATGGTGGAAATAGAAAATCACCCTTTTTAAAGCTCCCATATAATAATTGATTTAGGCAAGGATTATCAAAGGAAGCTAAAACAGGTGAAAAGTTATAGAGGAACAGGATATTCACACAGTGCCAAAATATCACCATGCAAATTACTGATTAAAATGAGAAAATATATCATTGCATTAAAAAGCTCTGATGGTCAACATGTGTACCAGGTGAGCATCTCAGCCTCACTGATAGTGGGATAACTTATCATTAGGAACCTCTCTATGTATCACAGTGCAGAATTCAAACAACACTTATGATGTATTTTTGACCCAAAGGGTTTTATTTGAATGCGGTTAAGTCCCTCCAGACCTAAATTCCAGTTTGT
Source organism: Canis lupus baileyi (assembly GCF_048164855.1). Taxonomy (NCBI): domain Eukaryota; kingdom Metazoa; phylum Chordata; class Mammalia; order Carnivora; family Canidae; genus Canis; species Canis lupus. Next base: position 21,561,296 of record NC_132868.1, read on the forward strand.
AGAGAATATGAGGGACAGGAGAACAGTTAAATGATAACATGACAAAGTAATCAGAAAAATCCCGAATGTAGGGTGTTGCATAAGCCAACCATTCAAACTCTTCAAAGACTCAGTCCTGTTTAAAAAACAATACAGGAGAACTGCTTCAAAGTCTAAACTGAAGGACATAACAACTGTGATGGTTAATTGTATGTGCACTTGACTAGGCCCTGGGGTGTCCAGATATTTGGACAAACATGATTCTGGGTGTTTCTGGAGGAGTTTCACATTTGAATTAGCAGACTGAGTGCAGCATATTGCTCTCCGTAATGTAGGTGGGCCTCATCCAGTCAGTTGAAGGACTAGATTTAAAAAAAAAAAAAAAAAAAAAAAAAGGCTAAGTAAGAGGAACTTCCTTCTACTGGACTACTTTCAAGCTGAGACATTTGTTTTTTTCTTGTCTTCAGATCTGAACTGAAACATTAGCTCTTCCTGGATCAGAAGACTGCCAGGCTTGAGTTGAAACTATACTGAACATGGGCTCTCCTGGGAAGTTTCTAGCTTGTCAACTGCAGATCTTGGGAATTGTCAGTCTTTATAATCATATAAGCCCATTCCTTATAACAAATTTATGTATATATCCTATTGGTTTTGTTTCTCTAGAGGACCCTAACTAATACGACAGCTAAATCTGACATATGAGCCTAACCTCAGATCAAAATAGCTATAAAAGACATCCTTGAGGCAGTTAGGAACATTTGAATATCAACTCCATATTGAATGATATTGTGGAATGATTATTATTAATTTGGGGGGAAGTGATAATGGCATTGTGGTTAAGGGAAAGATGATTTTTATTCTTAGGAGATGAATGCTGAGGTATTTAAGATAAAGTGGCTTCATGGCAAAACCTATCCAGAAATGGTACAGAAAAAAACATATATACAGGGGCATCTGGGTGGTTCAGTCGATTAGGCATCAGACTCTTGGTTTCTGCTTGGGTCATGATCTCAGAGTTATGAGATCTAGCCCCGGATCGGGCTCCTCACTAGTGTGGAGTCGGCTCTAGATTCTCTCTCCCTCTGCCCCTCCCCTAACTCCCATACTCACTCTGTCTCCCAAATAAATAAATAAAATCTTTTTAAAAAGACATATATACAGAAAGAGAAAAGAAAAAGAGATAATACATAACATTAAAATTGTTTTATCTCAGTGAAGGGTATGTAAGTGACATTACATTATTCTTTTGACTTTTTTGGCATGGAAGGAATGCCCTAACCTTGTCTTCTGCATTATATCTAATGCTGCACGTACTGCATTCCCATGTCTGTGCCTCAGGGAGCTCAGGTGCCTGTGGCCTTGTCCTTCCTTTCATGCACCATGCTGACCTGTTGTCCTCTCCCACTTCTTTGGTTTTCTTTTTTGCCTTTCTAATTTCTTAAAAAATAAGCTTAGTGCATTGAATTTAAGACTTTCTTCTTTTTGATTAAAAAAATTATTTGTAAGTTATTTAAAAATTTATAAAAAAACCCACTTGCCTTTTAAGTTTTAAGGCAAAAATTTCCCTTCTAAGTTCTGTTTTACCTGCATCTCAAAGGTTTTGACACGTTTTTGTTCAGTCCATTCTAAATATTTTCTAAGTACAACTTTACTGCTTTATTTGATACATGAATTATTTATGTGTGTTCTTTCATTTTTAAATGTATGTGGGTTTTTAATTATCTCATAATTTAATTTCTAATTTATGAACTGTGGCCAGGGAACAGGATCTGGTTTTTATATTTGTTGAAATCTGGTTCGTGGAGGAGTGTGTGGTCAATCCTTGTAAATATTTTATGTATGCTTGAAAAAGTGGGTTTTCTCTCATTTGGAGATGCAGGGCTCTAGTTATGTATTTGCACTAGATCAAGACATCTGATATTCAGATGTCTTATACCTTATCAAGCTTTTGCCTATTTGATCTTTAAATCTGAAAGAGGAAGATGAAAATCTTCCACCATAATTGTGGCTTTGCCAGGTTCTTTTTGTAATCAGATTTTTCTATGTATAGAAAAATCAATATATATTGAGAACATACTTTTAGGTTCATGGGAGGTACAGGGTCAAGATCATTAAAAATTAGAAGTCTGGGAAACTCACAGTCTAGAAAAGCAAAGAAGAACTGATGACTGAATGAAATGTGTTATTCTAGATAGGATCCTGAAACAGAAAGAAGAAATTAGTTAAAACCTAAGGCAATCTGAGTAATGTATAGATTTTAGTCAATAACAATGTATTGGTTCATTTCTTACATAATAAGAGAAACTGGGAACCCTGTATATGGGAACCCTCTGTACAATCATAGCAACTTTTCTGTAAATCTAAAACTATACTAAAATTAAAAATCTACTTAAAACGAAAGTTATTCAGGCTCATGGTACCTCCCAGAAGAAATGTAAGTCCAAATATTTCCATAGATAAAGCCTTCCAGATGTTGATCTCAATATATAAAGTTACAAAAACAAAGGAAATTAGCACTGAGATAGAGGGAGAGATAGAGAAATAGAGACAGAGAATAGGTAAGAAACAGCAGATTAAAATCGATCCCCCAAACTTAAGTTAATAGGATTATCTACTATAGTTATAAAAGTTATTTTAAATAATTAGCGATATCAAAGAAGGAATTAAAAGCATGGAGAAATAATTAGAAATAGTGGTTGCACTATACATTTTGTCTGTTTATAGAAAGAGCTGTGAGACCAAAGAGACAGAAATAATCTTCTTTTAACAGAGATAATCAGAAGAATTTTCTTGCTCGGAGGTATAAACAGCCATGCATCTTACTCTAATATGAGTGGTCATTATCACATAAGGTTTCAAATACCAGCTTTAGAAATACTGTTAGCAAAATACTTGGCAGCAAAATAGAGAGCAACTTAATAAAAAGGATGAGAGCACCACTATCATACATAAATTTGGGGAAAAAATGCTCATAGAAGATAAAGTTTTTCAACAATATACAAAACTTTTGTTTTCTCTGCTTCCCTCTCCCCCCAAACAGGAATAGACTTTCTAAAAAAATAAAAAATAAAAAAAAATATTGCAACTGAGTTATTTAATAGAGTTTGCACAAAAGTTACTAAAATTTATCTGCAATCTCAAGTAAATGATTTTGCAGACTCAAAACTCTTAGAAACAAAAGGGCGTACTGCTTGTAATTCTATTTTGCTTTCTAGTGTACCTGAAGTTTTAATTCCATTATCTCTGGGGCCTAAAAGTACCTTCTCACTCATGGAAAAAGCAGATGACAGCCTCCCATGCACTTTTAAGCTTCTTGTCTGCAGCGTGAGTCACATGGGAACACAACAGAAGACCCTTTTTAAACAAAGGAGCAAGAAAACAAAGGGACAGAAGCATCCTTTAGAGGTAAAAAATTCTCCTTAGAGTTCTCTACGCATTCGATTGTGGACTATGCAGCTATGACTCCATTAAATGATATTAACTGTCCTAAGCCAAGAATTATTTTATGTTTTCTCCTTTGTCTAAGATGTAACTCACTCACATGGGAGCCAGTTAGTCATCATCATTTTAAAAGGGCAAAGAAATATGCTACAGTCTGATTACATTCAAATGCTCAGGACATATCACTCAGCCAGAAGAGCATCTTGTGTTTCTGTTAGAATTTTGTTGCAGAGAATATTATCAATTTATCACTCTTCACCAGGTTTCTTAGGTAAGAGATAGAGGCTATTTTCATTTCCTCATAAAAATTAAAGAGCAAGAAGGAGTTTGTCTGTGCAAATGAAACAGCAAACAAGAAAACAGGAGCCAGTACTCCTGGCCCCTTGTGTCGTAGACCCTAAGAAGCTTTCTTCTAGGGATACCTAGGATTGAGTAAGAGGATGAAAGTAAGTGAATGTATCACATGTAAGAAGCAGTTGTAACTCCTCACTTTCTCATTCCCTCTGGAACAAATCCTTTAGCAAGTCTAGACCATACAACTTCCAAAATACTCACCAGTTCCAGGCTTCATTCATTTTTACTTCTTCCTCCATATTCCAAGCTTACTATCATCCTATCTTGGACCATGACAAAGACCTCCTAAGCACCACCCTAGCCTCTCCTGCTTTCTTCCATCCATTTTGCTCATAAAAGCCAGAGGGTACTTTAAAAAACAAAAGGATTCATCAACCGTTCTAATTGTTTCCCACTGCACTTGGAATAAAATTAAAACTCCTTTGCACAGCCTCCAAGATGCTGTATGATCTCGTTCTGTGCCAACAAGTCTGCCTGACCTCAACTCTATCATGTCCTCCACTTACCCACAATTTCCCAACCATACTTGCCTTGTTTCTGTCTCACAGTCATGCCCATTGCCACTTCAAGGCATTTGCACTGGTCATTATGGAGTCTGAAAGTTCTTAACTAAGATCTCAAAATGCCGCCCTCCCTCCTGTCTTTAGGTCTGGGTTTAAATACCACCTCCCTCCTCTAAGAATACAGGTCAAACCCCTTGTCCAACTTGCTAACAGGCATTCTTTTTCTTGCTACTTATTATACTTTTAATATTAGTGGTTACCCAATATATTTTTAGTCTATTTATTATTGATTTCCTCCTGTCTTGCATTAGAATCTTAGGTTCATGTAAGCAGGAAATTTATCTGTCTTACCCATGGATATATCTTCAACATCTGGTTTAATGTTTAACATGTGAGTCATAAGTAAGTTGTTTTTTAAAATAAGTTAATGACTGTGAAAAAAATGGTGGATGCAATTGTTTTCAAGGCAGAGGCCACATAAAAGTTGGCTGAATATATAGTATGGTAACTATTTGTTTATAAGAATAAAATGAATTAAAATTATTTAAGTAAAATGATGCAACAGTTGAGAACATTTTATTTTACTTTGATTCATGTCCAAAGATATTGACAAAATACCCATTTGACAATGAAAGTTGGCTGTCCACCCAACTTTATGATATGCTCCCCTTCCTTAGTGTAGAATTAATTCTGGAAATTACCAAACCAGGAACTAGTTTTCCAATCCCTTCCCACTCACCCCTCTCAAGCTTATAATTCAATATGATTATTTTGATTAGTTCTAGCCTGTGAAGTGATGTGTGTCTGTTCCAGGCCTGGCCCATAAAGCCCTACCATGCAGTTCCCCCTCCACACTCTTGTCCATATCTGACTGGCAGAAATGGAGGTGATGCTTAGGACAGGAAGCATTGTGTGAAAGACAGCAGACCTTCTTGAGTCTGAAAATGGCCATGTAAAGAAAGCCATCATGCTCAAGTTTTTACCTATGCTTCCTGGGTAAGAAATAAATTTCTATTGCTTTTGAGCCATTGCCCATTGTAGGGTCTACATATTACTACAGTTGGCCTTGTAAGTAATATTCTCTAGGTTTTGGGTAAATCAAAAATATCATAAGAGCAGGTTTGGCCCATTAAAATCCTTCTGTTTGGCTCTTGGGAGAGTTAAAGTGGGTATTTTTACACTAAATTTAGGAGGTTAGAAAAGAAGAAAGGATTACAGAACATGAGGATACATGCTTCGGATGAGAAGGTGAAGGTTCAGAGTCACATAATAACAAATGGTTTCCAACTGGGCACACCCCTGCACAAAGACAATAAAAAGACTTCCATTTCCAGGAGAAAAAAAAAATGTATAGAAAGAACATGGTTAGTGTGAGCTCATAGCTAAGTTACAAAAGAAGAAAATATTATCTGTGGTTTCCTTCTTGTTTCTCACTCTCCAGCCAATGCACATGGCTTCTTCTTTCACCTGTTCTCTCAAAAGGGTGCTCACCTGGCAATCAGAAAGTCTAGCTTCTCGCTTGATTTCTCCATCACTTCCCTTGAGCTACTTACTTTACCTCACTGGGTCTAAACACCTTTTTTTCTAGAAGGAGGTAGGATCATGATAGCTACTGTTAGGTAGAGCATTGTTTCCTGTTCTGATACAACACTGAGCAAAATGGATTAATTACTGATGATTCAGTGCCTTGGGCCTTACTATCCTAGAAAAAACAAATCTCCAAGAGCACACTGAGAGGTCTTTGGGGTAGTGTCTTGAGCTAGGATTGAGAGTGAGAAAAGCTCATCCCTTGGTGTTCTCTGAGAAAGAAAAATAGATCTTTGGCCATATGAATGATATTAATTCTGCCTGAAGGAGAAGAGTCAGCCAGTATCATTCAGGCCCTCCTGCCAGTGTGTGAGGGTTGTTTTTCTGCTACCCCCTGCTAGCCAAAGCTCATTCTCAATTTCCATCTGAATGACCTCTCTTTGGAGATAATAGAGCAGCCTTGGTTCTTCTTTATTGTGAGACTCCCCTAATATGCAAATTCTGTGCAGCAGCAGGCACAAAGACCACGTCATTCTCATAAGTTAATTTCCTCTATCCCCCACAATAGCAGCAAGAGGTGGCTCCAGCCAAGACCAATGTGGCCCCATTGACTGCATGGACCGTCAAGAACGTGTGGGGTACAACCTTCCATCTTCCTCCAATGAAGTGCAGAGATATTTTTAAGGTATGTCACAGCACTTTGAGAGACACATTGACCTGCCTCACAGAGTGGTGAGGAGATTCAACCAGCACAACTCATGGCTCTCATCAAGGATATTTTTGGGATGTTCTGAGAAAAAGGCATTGCACTCCGTCTGGTGGCCAGTGAATAGAGAGATCAAGGGCGTGTGGATGGAAGCCATATAGAGACTGACTTCACTCCAGAGGAAGAATAGCTGCTCTTGGGAGGAAATGAGCTCCCTGTCCATAGGGTGCTCATGCAGACCTGAAGAACCTCTCAGAGGACCTGTGGCAGAGGGAAGCCAAAGCAGACACTGAAGAGAGGAAATTCTGGCTCAATATCAGAGAATTTAAAGAGAGGTATTGAGGAAAAAATTCCTCAGTTTGATCAAATGTTGGACAATATGACTTCTAAGTTTCATTTTACTCAAAAATCCTTTAATTCTCTTTAACTGGAATTACTTTTTCATTTTTTTTAATTTTAAAATTAACACATGCTTCTGATTAAGTCAAATATTACCAAAGAGCCATGAAGATAGAAGTGTCTTACTCCACTTATTCCAACGTGCCATGTCCACATCCTTACCTCTTATATGTGGTTACTTAGCATTTACAACCCTATTTTTTTTAATATTTTATTTATTTGTGATAGACATAGAGAGAGAGAGAGGCAAATACACAGGCAGAGGGAGAGACGGGCTCCATGCCAGGAACCCGACATGGGACTCGATCCTGGGGTCCCAGGATCGCGCCCTGGGCCAAAGACAGGCACCAAACCGCTGAGCTACCCAGGGATCCCTACAACCCTATTTTTAATAGTATGCATGTGTTTCTTGATTTGTCAATTTTAGACATTTTCTGTTGATTTCCAGTGTAAAAGATGAAGAGTTACTGTTCTCACACAAGGCTTATTTTTCCTCTCTTTCCAATCCCCTAAAATAGTCATAGCAAAAATCTTAGTTAAATTAATAGCCAATGTTTACATTACTGTAACAATGCAAATATTGCTTGTTACTGAGCATGTTTGAGATAGTGAGCCAATCACATGCTACAATCATGCATCGTCATTTCAATTTTTCCAAAATTAATAATTGCCCTATTTTCCTTTTGCCTATTTTCAATGTATGTCCCATTAATTTTCACGAAATGCTCTAGCAATCTCTACACATCTAACTATATATCTTTTTCAAAATCTTAAACATGTCTGGAAGTATCTTTATCTACCTCACTTTTGATTGGGTGGATCAAGTGGTATGATAGAGACTGCTAAATTTTCCCTTTATCCATTCCTCCCATTAGAAATAGATTCTCCATAGTTTTAGCTGGATATGCATCTACCTAACTAGAGTCTGTATTTCCTAGCCTGCCTTACAGCTTGGTGTGACCATGGACTGGATCATGTCCAGGGCCTGTAAACAGGGTTAGTGTACGCAACATCTACATCCTATCCTTTCTCTAGAATGGAAGCTCCCTTTCTCTTCTTCTTGGGCAGAGCTTGGACAAGGTGGTGATGATACCTTTGAATGTGTGGACTAAGTCAGCCTTTTGGAGAAGGCAGAGTAACAGGTAAAGGGAACTGCTCCCCCCTGCACACACTGAGTGTCCATGTGGAGCTGAACTGTCTTGCTGGATCACCCACCTACACCTGCCCTGTTACTGGACACAGAAATAGATTCTTCTCTTATCTCAGCCACTTTGTTTGGAGGGATTGGAAGGAAGGTGGAGCAGCTTTGCAGCAGCAAAAGCAGCAATTTGCTTATCTCCTGGTTGAGGATAGAAGTCATAGTTGAAAATAATTTTCCTTCAGAATTTTTTTTAAAGATTTATTTATTCATGAGACAGAGAGACAGAGAGAGAGAGAGAGAGACAGAGAGAGAGGTTGAGGCAGAGGGAGAAGCAGGCTCTATGCAGGGAGTCCAATGGGGGACTTGATCCCAGCACTCCAGGATCATACCCTGGGCCCAAGGCAAATGCTCAACCACTGAGTCACCCAGGTGTCCCCAATGCTTCAGAATTTTTAAAGCATTAACTTTATTGCCTTTACACTTCTGGTGTCCTATTTGGGAAGGCCACTCCCATGCTGACTCCCAGGCCTGTGTAGTTCAGTTTCTTTAGCAGTTTTTATTTTTCCTTGGCATTTTAAAATTCCAGATGATGTGTATTGGCAGGGATCTTTAATTCACTGAACTGAGCCTTTGGTGATACCTTTCAATCTGAAAAGTACTAGCTTTCAGTTGTGAATTCTATCCTTCATCATTTCCTCCCCTTCTTTTTTCCTGTTCATTTTCTAGAACTCCCAATAGTCATATGAGACTATACATTTTTCTAATTTCCTTATCTATTATTTCCTATTTTTTATATCTCTAGGGGCTTTGTGGTTGCTATTAATTTTTGATAAATTCTTTTGATTTCATCTTCTGATTCTTTTATTGAGGTTTTATTTAAGATATGACTTTTTTTTTTTTTCATTTCCAAAAGTTCTTTCTGGTCTGAAGAGTATTCCTTTTTATGCTTCCTCTTCTTGTTTCAGAACTCTAGAGATGTTAATTATAAGCTATTCTATTTTGATCTTCTACTCTTTTTTTTTTTTTTTTAATTTATTTTTTATTGGTGTTCAATTTACTAACATACAGAATAACACCCAGTGCCCGTCACCCATTCACTCCCACCCCCCGCCCTCCTCCCCTTCTACCACCCCTAGTTCGTTTCCCAGAGTTAGCAGTCTTTACGTTCTGTCTCCCTTTCGGATATTTCCCACACATTTCTTCTCCCTTCCCTTATATTCCCTTTCACTATTATTTATATTCCCCAAATGAATGAGAACATATAATGTTTGTCCTTCTCCGACTGACTTACTTCACTCAGCATAATACCCTCCAGTTCCATCCACGTTGAAGCAAATGGTGGGTATTTGTCATTTCTAATAGCTGAATAATATTCCATTGTATACATAAACCACATCTTCTTTATCCATTCATCTTTCGTTGGACACCGAGGCTCCTTCCACAGTTTGGCTATCGTGGCCATTGCTGCTAGAAACATCGGGGTGCAGGTGTCCCGGCGTTTCATTGCATTTGTATCTTTGGGGTAAATCCCCAACAGTGCAATTGCTGGGTCGTAGGGCAGGTCTATTTTTAACTCTTTGAGGAACCTCCACACAGTTTTCCAGAGTGGCTGCACCAGTTCACGTTCCCACCAACAGTGTAAGAGGGTTCCCTTTTCTCCGCATCCTCTCCAACATTTGTTGTTTCCTGCCTTGTTAATTTTCCCCATTCTCACTGGTGTGAGGTGGTATCTCATTGTAGTTTTCATTTGTATTTCCCTGATGGCAAGTGATGCAGAGCATTTTCTCATATGCATGTTGGCCATGTCTATGTCTTCCTCTGTGAGATTTCTGTTCATGTCTTTTGCCCATTTCATGATTGGATTGTTTGTTTCTTTGGTGTTGAGTTTAATAAGTTCTTTATAGATCTTGGAAACTAGCCCTTTATCTGATATGTCATTTGCAAATATCTTCTCCCATTCTGTAGGTTGTCTTTGAGTTTTGTTGACTGTATCCTTTGCTGTGCAAAAGCTTCTTATCTTGATGAAGTCCCAATAGTTCATTTTTGCTTTTGTTTCTTTTGCCTTCGTGGATGTATCTTGCAAGAAGTTACTATGGCCGAGTTCAAAAAGGGTGTTGCCTGTGTTCTTCTCTAGGATTTTGATGGAATCTTGTCTCACATTTAGATCTTTCATCCATTTTGAGTTTATCTTTGTGTATGGTGCAAGAGAGTGGTCTAGTTTCATTCTTCTGCATGTGGATGTCCAATTTTCCCAGCACCATTTATTGAAGAGACTGTCTTTCTTCCAATGGATAGTCTTTCCTCCTTTATCGAATATTAGTTGCCCATAAAGTTCAGGGTCCACTTCTGGATTCTCTATTCTGTTCCACTGTTGATCTTCTACTCTTTTATTGCCTCTGTGCTCTCTGAATTAGTTTATTATTATTATTTGTTTGCTGTAATCTCTCTCTTACTCATGTTTGAAGCCTTTTCAGATGTCTGGTGTCCTGAGCTATGCATTCATAATTTTCTGCCAGGTGTAGATGAGTGAGGTATCAACCCTGTCTTTCCTGGAGAGTTCCCAAGTACCATTAGAGGAAGACTATAAGTCTTTCCTCTAAATCCCTTCATTTTCCCCCTAAAAGAAGACATTCTGCCTTGAGGCTGGGCCCCAGCATGAAGCTCTGGGATCAGGAGTTATATAGCTGGATGGGAATCCTTGGGTTCAATTTTCGGATTTCCCCCTTATCCCTTTTTGGGGCCACACTTCTCATAGTAGCCCTGCACTGTGCCTGGTGTCTCCAACTCAGGAATTAAATGATTTTGGCTTTCAAGGAACAAATCTCAAGTCTCTAGCATGGGGCACAGATAATTTTCTTGTGGTCTGGAGTAAAGAAGGGAACTGGAGGTCCAGCTGACTTCCAACTAATCTTGCTTTCACCCCCAGCAATCTATTCCTGCTTCTCACCCAGGGCTGAGACTCTTGAAGGGGGTCCCAGCTTGGCGGGCTTCCTACAGCAACCCATTCTACACGCCCAGAAGTTGTAATTGTCCTTATGCTGCTTTCAGACCTCCCCAAACAAACTAATATCTCTTCTTTTCTATGGATTTCTCCTCCATGCTCCATGTCCTCAAAATAAGGCATGTCTGTGACCAATCTATTATTTTCAAACGAAGTCCAGATTATTTTTTGAGATGACACTTGAAACTCTAATTGCCTTTCAGGACTTTGTTTTTGAAAGTTTTAGAAATGTCTGCTTTTCTTAGTAGAGGCTATCTCCACAATGCTCCCAAGTCTTTGTGGAATCACAAACCACTAGAAGCCTCAAGAATCCTACACAGAAAAGTTGCCTCACTAGAGAAGTAGAAGCAATTAGAAACTTCTTTTGGAATGTAGACTCCAATTGTTTGAAAAATTCAAAGTGTGAAGAATCATCTTAAGGTAGCTGTAAACATCAAGCTGATAGAAGGGCCTCTTGAACTTCCCACCTCACCCAGAGAATTGTTCCATGTGTTATTTTTCTGTCTGGAGGAGTTGTAGGAGTGTTTCTCCATTTTCTGGTTTCATCTTTTAATCATCTAATCAGACTTGAAGCACTACCATCTGGCTCCTCCTCAAGGAGGTGCTGAAGAGCCTCAGATGACCAGAAAATCCTCCATGTGAGCAGACATGCTCATGCCCTCATACACACTTCTGATTATTTAAACTTCCAAAGACTCTGAAGTTAAGCAAGTTCTTCCCGGGGAAAACTGACTTTGCCCTTTCTTACCCACTCTCTTCTCTAACCTCAGCACCTGTACAGGAATGTCAAGGGCACCTCCATAAATCGGGTTGACATCAAGAAGTTTCCTCCACCTAAAACTGACAGAGAACCACAAAAACTGGGAGGCTTTTCTCCTGTGCGGCTGTGAATCTCTTCTTCTCTTTCATTAATAAAAGAATTTTACTTCCTTGGGCAAAATGTAGCACAGCTGTCAGTTATCCATGACAGAGAAATCATAATATTATTCTAGTTTATCTTCAGCACCCCTCTAACTTTTACTCAGTTATTTTGGGTGCAAAGCAAATTATTTTTGGCTCTTCAAATGTATTAGTCTTCATGAGAAGGAAGCAGAATAGCAGAATACTTAGGATCTCAGTGTCAGGCACAACTAGATTGAAATCCTAGCTCCCCCATTAACTAACTATGGGATTTTGAGCATATTACTTACCCTATAATATTTATGCATTATCTATGGATTACATACTTATGGTACTTTTTCAATAGAACACTGAGGAGGATTAAATGAAAATATGCTTATAAAGATCTGAGTATATAGTTTAGCATGTAGTAAATGCTCAATAAATTTAAGTGATTATTGGTATTAGGAAGATAAAGAAAGTGTGTGTGTGTGTGTGTGTGTGTGTGTGTGTGTGTAGCTATGTTGGGTGTGTGATATTGAACTGTAGAGATTTAAGAGACTTAAACCAAGGAATATAGTAGCTGTGCTAGAATGGACTTCCTGATGGTTCCACTCCAACACCCATCAGAACTTCTCCAGAATCCCCTGCTAAGGAGTGGTCAGATGACCTTCCAGAACAGAGCTCACTTCATCCAAAGATTTCCTATGTCATCTTCAGAAAGCTCAGCTGTTAGGAAACTGTTTTGATTTTCATCTGTTGGCTTCTCATTTTCATCTGAGCAGCCCTTTGAAGGCACATGATACAAGTCTGATCTGACCTCTACTTCATGGTCCTTTGGGAATTTGAACACAGCTATCAAGTACCCTCATGAGGGGATCCCTAGTGGTGCAGCGGTTTGGCACCTGCCTTTGGCCCAGGGCGCGATCCTGGTGACCCGGGATCGAGTCCCACATCGGGCTCCTGGTGCATGGAGCCTGCTTCTCCCTCTGCCTGTGTCTCTGCCTCTCTCTCTCTCTCTCTCTCCCTGTGTGACTATCATAAATAAATTTAAAAATAAAAAATAAAAAAATAAGTACCCTCATGAGTTTTTTCCTGGCTGAGGCTCTGAGCAGAGCATATTTATTTCCTTCCACGGTTTTTCTCATACTTTGGTCTCAGGACCCTGTCCATCCTGGACACTCTTCTCTGCTACCAGAGGGCTGAATGTACAGTTGCAGAAACATTTTCACCAAGGCAAAGCTCGTCTCTTTTTCAAGGAATTTTAAATCTCTCAAGCTCTGTAAATATTCCAAAAAGACCATGAGAAAGGAATCCATATGCCAGGCAAAACTTTTTTTTGAAAAATCAGAAATCCAGGATACAGTAAATTTAAGCTCATTAAAACTTCTTTGAATCATTCTAAGAACTGATTGTTTTAACAGTGGGGCTTTTGCTTTTGTTTATCATGGTACATGTTGAGATACTGTGGGGCAGACTGGAGTCTTGAGGAAACCAGGGTTCCTAGATTCTCTTTTCAACTCTACTTTGAGAAGCAATCCTATGATTCAAGCTCAAGTTCAGTCTCTGCCCTTCATTAAAAGCAAATGTTGTAAGTTGTGTGAACTTGTTTACCTCCCTAAATTTTAGTTCCTCGCATCTTTGAGATGGAGCCAAATTTCCTACCTCCCATGAAAATAATGAGACACTTGGGGTGGGGGAGTGTCAGTATTATAACACACCCCACACAAGGTCTGTAACAGAAAGTCTTCTGAGGTGCTGCCCCCAAACCACATCTATTCAATAGCCTCAAGATTATCCATGTTGCAAGAACTCTTTCTGCTTTCCATTTTTAAAGAAATCTGTTAGAAACTTAAAGACTATTAGGAGATCTTACTCTTTGAGTAAAATAACTGTGGGATGGAGTTAAGAGTCTTGTAATCTATTTCCATTCAGCTCATGTGATCTTGGACAAGTTCCTGCTTTAGCCAGGGTCTCAGTTTCCTTAATTGTAAATGAAGACCTTGGTTATGACTGGAAGTGTGTGTGTGTGTGTGTGTGTGTGTGTGTAGCTATGTTAGGTGTGTGATATTGATATCTTAAATCTTATATTCTAATTTACTCTTTCCCTTTCCATTTTACATCATTGTTTAATACTTCCTGGAAGTATACTTCACAAAGCGAAATTTTGTTTTAACTTTAGAAATGTGTTGAATCAGAGAGAATAGAGTTGCTGGAAGCATTCAAGTTAATGCCCCCAAACAGTAATTTAAACGATTTCTTCTTACTTCATTTTAAGACTGGAAGAACTTTGGAGCTACACTGTATGTCAGGATGTACATCATTTCTACTTCCCAGGGAGGAGTTATTCTAAGAAGGATAAAGGGACAGGTTGTTTATCAGTTGACATTTGCTGAGAAAGAAGGATGTCCTACACAGGTTAATGGTAGATATCGGGGACCAACTCTCCTAATTCACAAGCTTGCTTTGCAAGTTGCCTTGAGTGATGAAGACCCCACAGTAATATCAATACATCCAGGCCAAATGATACATGATAAGTGCAGGGAAAAGAACAAGAACCCAACATTTCTATAACACCATATACTTTTCATCATGTTTGCATCTATTATAACAATGTATACCTTAATTTACAGTTCTGCAATTTGCAAAACAATTTTACTTCCAGTATTTCACAGTAACAATAATTCTGCAATATAATGGGACATGGCAGGAAAGAGCAGAGCTGAAACTAGGATCGATTTGTCTTGGTAGAAAAAAATTGAACTTGAGTGAAGATACAGTATTTTGCAAGATTTTGTAGACAGTTAAAAATGGTTAGAAGAGGCAAAATCAAGACTTGAATGCAGGGCAATTGACTCCAATCCCCTGTTCAGTTCACTGGAATACCTACCTCTTACTATCAGTGACTTGACTCCCACAGAGGTGCTGAATGCAGAGAGCTAGTGGAAAAAGATATCGCTATGATAAGGACATCATGGCAAAGTTGGTAATCCCAATAACAAAAGGAAAATCTGGATGTTAGAACAATGGGGCAGTGGTCACTTACAAAGAAATAAGACTTAGTAATAGCAGATTTCCTATAAGCACCTCTTGGGCATTAGGAGACGATGAAAACTCTTCAAATTTCAGGTAAAAAAGGATTTCAACACAGACCTCTATACCCATACTTTCAAGCAAATGTAAAAGGAAAGACATTAAGGCACGTCAGGATGTGCAAAAACTCAAGAATTTCACTGCCTTCATACTATGATTGAAAAACAAAACAAAACTCAAAATAGAACAGAAATATGATAAAGGACAGAATTAGTGGCAGCAGAGAATGAATGGCAAAGCAGACTAGAATCAAGTAAGGGAGGCTGCCTTTGGAGGATTCTCCTTTAACCTGAAATATATTCATGGCATAGATTTACTTCTATGTGACTTAATCCCTGGTTCTGTATTAAATCCCTCACTCTCTGGTCTTATATTGAATAGTATTTATGTAATCATAATATTGTACATTCTGTTCATTCATTTTATTTTTTATAATCCATCTATTTTATAATCACAAGGTATCTTTTTAATTATGGAAGAGAATGTAAATGTAATAACTTTAGATAGTATAAAAATAATTATAGAGGAGAGATAAATTGTGATTTTCTTTGTAGTGGAGTATAGCTGTCTAAAGTGACAAAATAGGGTTAAGTTATTCATGAAGACAACATATATAGAAAACCCAAAAGTAATAATCAAGCTAACAGAAATTAGAAAGTGGACAGGGAAGAAAAGTAGAGAGTAATGTCAGTGAATAAACTCTTCAGACATCATATCTAGGAAATAATAGCTCTGTCTAGAGTTACGACATCAAAAAGTAGGTCCCTAAGTATGTTAGATAAAGTTATAATAATAATTACTAGTAAAACTAAAAAGAGGGAATACTGACAGTGACTGTCTCTGGAGAGGAGCTGGTGATAAAGTGGAGGATGATTTTACTTTATATTTTTGTTCTTCCACACTGTTTGAATATTTTAAAATTCTTTGTATGTATTAATTCTATATTTAAACAAAGGAAAGCTCATTTTATTTGAATATCTAATAACATGTGGATGAAAATCTAGATGATGACTTGACTTGATGCTGGCACAGACTTAAATCCATACAAAGAAAATAAAGTGAAGACTGAAAAAAAAGGTTCATCTCCTTTATTTTAAAAATGAAGTATTGTGAGCCAAAAGAAAGTGGTACTTTATAGTGCTGACTTTTATAAGTCAGATCAATATTTGTTCAAGAATTGAGTTAAAGAATTATTCTTAAGTACCCAACATTGTCCCAATTTTGAAGCACCGTGATTATCAAAATTAGGTAACTTTTGGTATAATTAACTACTTAGTCTCAAAAGGAGACATGAACTTGACTTCCTTCTCCATCTGTTTCATTTCCTTAGTTATTTAGTTATAAAATGAGATGATATTAATGCCTACTTTACTAGGCAATGGATCTCCAGAAACTGTAAACCACCAAATCTTAGATCAATGTTATTAGCACCATTTTTATGCTTTGCTTATCTGTCATAGTACAGGGAAAAGCCTACACAGACTCTGGACGTATTTACACATGAATAAATATATTTTGTCTGTCATAAAGCTGTCAGAGGAACTTGGGCAGAAATTCCAGGACTGTAGGACCCACCAGGCCTCTGAATCAGATTGTTTCTGTGACAGGTTCTAATCCTCCTAAAGGACATTTTATCCTTTGTTTATTGACCATGCAGAGGTGCTGAACAGGGACATATGCATGCCCCCAGTTATCTAGCTTTCTGTCTTCCTTTCTTTCTTCTCTTTCCCTCTAACAACTCTCCCTGCCACGTCCCCTCTTTTTCCTCTTTTCCTCCCTCTCCTCCCCTCCTTTTCCTTCTTCCCCTCCTTCTTCTCCTCCTTCTTCTCCTGCTTCTCCTTCCCCTTCTTCCCCTTTCCTCCTCCTCCTCTTCTTTAGTCTTCTTGTTTCCCTCTAGATTAACTCCAACAGATAACTTAGTGTCTTAAACCCTTCCTTCTATCAAGTTCAATACCTTCTTAGCGCCAGCTTTCTCTACCTACTCTACTACCCACATATACCACTGCATGTGCCAGGTTAACAGATACTTCATCAGGCTTCACAGAGCTTTACCATCTCAGTGGGCTTGGACTTGGTCACATGATTCACTCTGCCTATATCCCCTTCCCCATCCACCATGTCCAAATCCTATCCCCTGTTTAAATTCTAGCTCCTGAAACAACCTCCTCCATTAAACCTTCCTTGATCTCCCAAACCTAAGCAACTTCCCCCTCCTCTGCTTGCTAGAACTTTTTGTCTAGTCCTGTCTTTCAGTACAAGTCTCTATATACCTCAACCTGGAGTTATCTATGCATATGCCTTAACATCTGATCATTCTGAGGAATCTGTGTCTATATTCTCTCTCTGCTCTTCTGTTACACAAAGCCTGGCACATAGTAGGTGCATAATAAATATCTGTTGAGTTCCACTGATTTGTCAAGGCTTGCATCACTAGCAAACGGTAAAGTTAGGTGAGAACCCAGGTTTTTGCCTGTGAGACTTAGTCTACTTTCCATCACGCCACATGGCCTCACACATTATACCACACATTTAAGAAGCTGATCTGAGCATTTTGAACTATGATAGGGAATGATAGGGACAGCCATGACCTGTCCCAGCTTGATAACAATTCATGCTGACAAGGTAAAGCATAAGGTATGAAAGTGTCCTTGGATGAAGTAAATGTTAGGATTTGCCATTTTGATATTTCATACTTAGTGAAAACATGTCAGACTCCGTTAGGCACCTTCAACATCTCTTAAAGGGAAGACAGAAGATGTTTGGTGAAGTCTCATGGCTGCTACCTATTTTTTAATCTATTGCCCTCAGGTGAAGAAAATAAACTGTTTTCCAGAAGTGACGCTAAAGAAAACCTTCAAAAAGCATTAGGCTTTCCATATGTACTTTGTGATGTAAGAGTTGATTTAGGGAGTTAAAAGCTGAGAGGCTAACATTTAATAAATCTGTCTTCCTGGACCAGATTTAAAAAGAGAAGCAAAATTTTGTTTTATTATAAGTAATTATTATTTAACCAAGAAACTTTGGCATCATTTTCATCCTTTAAAAACATTGAAACCATAATCCCAATCTAAATTGTTTTTGGACTTTCTTTTCTGTTTCATCCTAAGCAAGTAATAAATAACAATCCAGAAACTTACATACTATGTGAACCACTAAAGAGTGTTTAGCTGAATTTAATTTTTTCTTTTATATTCTGGGTCAAGGAAAACATCTATAGCAAACTGTACAATAACATGAAATGCTCCCAATCAAACCTGGATTGTCTGAGTCTCTGCTCTCCCAGCACCCAGACAAGATCATACCCTCATTACCTGTCTTTCTCATTATGCAAAACCCACTTGCATGAGATCTCTATTACCCAATATAATTCAAGTGCCCCTGTTCTCTTTGGAAAATTGAGGCTTGAAGAAACACATTGTCTGAAGTACATAGTGATTGGCACAAAGAAATATTTTATCTAACACTTAAGTGAAATAAGTCCAGGTACTTGATATGAGAATAATCCTGAGTTTTTGCTTTATAAGTAATATCTAGACACTTGTAATCACACCACTCTTCTGGGGGTTCAGAGCACTTTATAGCCAAAGGATGGACCCACAGGAGAATCCTTTCTACCACTGTCATGTATGTAGCTCTCATAATATGTTTCTCATCACCCTCCTTGTTTACTCAACAAAGATACTTTTTTCTTTCATTTATATGGACTCTCACCCTCTTTGAAATGAGTGCACTGCTACAAGCAATACACACACTCATTGGAAAGCAAAGATAAGGAGCAAGGTCTTATTTGGACACTGTAGTGGGTGGAATAGTGTCACCAACTCTAACTCCTGTACCTGTGAATATGACCTTATTTGGAAATAGAATCCTTGTAGATGTAATTGAGTAAAGGATCTCAGGATGAGATGATCCTGGATTTAGAGTGAACCATAAATCCAACTAGAGGTGTCTCTAGAAGAGAAGGGAGGGGAATATTCGAAACACGAGGCACAGGGGGAAGGCAGCATGAAGAACACAGAGATGGGAGTGGAGCAACCACAAACCAACAAAGGCCAAGGACTGCTGGCAACCACCAGAGCTACAAGAGCTGCAGGGAAATTGTTCTTTCTTAGGCTTCCAGAAGGAACCAATTCTGCTAATATACCTGGATTTCAGACTTCTTGCCTCCAGAACTATGAGACCATGAGTTGTGGTACTTTGTCATTGCAGCTCCAGGAAACTAATACAGATACAGTGCTATAATTAAACTAAACAGAAATTATGAAATGATCACAAAACCTGCTACTCCATGGTAGCGGTAGTGGTGACTGAGAGTTAGGTCCAGCATATTTTTCTTCCATAAGTGAATAAAGCACTTCATCAGAAAATTAGTAGAAAAAAATAAAATTAATATTGCATATGTTGTATCGATATGGATCAACTATGTATATTCCTGAGGTTGGAACCAAAATATTGTTCCTCATTTTTTTCCCAGACTCTACTGGGGAGATCAAGGGAAAAAGCCAATCAACTCCCCTCCCCAAAGACTCACCTGATCCTTCCCCTTGGCCAGTGGAAAGAGATCTCCTTCACCTCTTGAACCCCCCACCATTCCCTTTTATTGCCTTGTGTTACAGTCAGTTATATATATAAGGTTTCTCTTATAGTAAACCAGGCAAGTAAAGGGCAATTCTACACAGTAGAAAGTGGCCAGTTTCAAAATCCACGGACATAAACTTTGTTCCTGCATGATGTAGAGCAAGATATATTTTGTAAAAAAAAAAAAAAAAAAAAATCCCTGTCAGTCATCCCTTATAGTCTTTCAGGGAGTTGTGAATAAAATAATTTGAGTGAAAGTATAACCAGAAAGAACATGCCAGAAAGTATTCCCAGAAAGAGTATAAGAGAGAAAAACCAATCCACATTAAAAGCAAATAAGAAAGATCTCTCATAGAATAGCTTACCACAAAGCACTGCATATAGAGGGGCTCAGTAAACGTTTGTGGCTTGAACAAAAGCGTCCAGGGATGTCATCTTCAGATTGGAACCATGAAGACTCAGAGCAGAGTTTGTTGAAAGAGCTAAGAAAGAGACAAATGGGGATCTCTGGATGGCTCAGTGGTTTAGCGCCTGCCTTCGGCCCAGGGCATGATCCTGGAGTCCTGGGATTGAGTCCCACATCAGGCTCCCTGCATGGAGCCTGCTCCTCCCTCTGCCTGTGTCTCTGCCTCTCTCTCTCTCTCTCTCTCTCTCTCTCTCTCCCCTTGTCTCTCTGTGTGTCTCTAATGAATAAGCAAAATGTTTAAAAAAAAATAGAAAGAGACAAATGAGACAACTACACATCGATACTCAAAGGGCACATTAGGGAATAAAATAACTTAGCATGTTATTTGCAAAGGTGATGGAGCAGCTCCTAGCAGCCCTGTCCCTGTGTGAATGCAGTCCCAATGGTCAAGGTCAGCCTGGCCAGAAGGCCAAGAGACACCCCTTCTCTGAGTTTCAGATTCTAAAAACTATTAGCATGTCACATTTAGCATTTTCTCATTTTGTGGAATCATAATTAGATGCTTTATTTTTTATTTTTGAATAACTGCTAACTGGATTCTAAGTTGATGTAGAATTTGAGACTTATTATTTCTCCCATCAAAGTTCCTAGTCCTACTCTATTTCAGGCCACTGCCAGAGAGTCTTTTTCTTGAAGCATTATGATTCAGTTGGTTTATGAAACATGTATATTGTACTTCACTAGTTGTCAGGTAACCTTAGGAAATTTTACTGAATCACTGATAAAACAGGAAGAAACCTTATAGAGATATTCCCCAGGGAATTCATGGACCCCCCCCCCCCAAGGCCCATGTAGGAGTTTCAAGAATATTATAATCCCCTCAAACCACTTATACACTTGTCTGTGTATGTGTATTTGGGTAAGGCAGTCACTTCCAGTAGATCTAGAACAGGTTAAGAACCAGTGAGCTATTTTTTTCTCATTTAAAGTATTGTTACTAATATGCTAGTATTATGATCACTATATGTAATATTTAGCATGGACTAGGCTTTGTGTAGGGATTTTACCTACATTATCTAATTCAATCCTCAAAACAATCTCCCAACCTAGGTCTTTGCATTATTACTATCAGTGAAATGATCGAGACTAACCTGTCTTAATTTGGCTTAACTTCATTCATTCAGCCGAGGTCACTTGGCAAGATAGAATAGGATTCCAATTTACCACAGTCTAAACAGTATTTAAGACAGGATTTTTTCCCTCTTAACTCTGTGAGTGTTTATCACAGTGAACATCCCCTCCTAGAGTCACTGATTTCTGCCAGGTATTAAAGGTCATCACTCAGTTTCACTTTGCCCCCTTGTCAACGGGGTGAATGCTCCACCTCTTTGTACTGCCTATGGCCATAGGTATTGAATGCTAGAATGGTGGTCTGATAGGGAGAGGAGGGAAGCTCTGCTCTTCTGAGGACTATGGCGCATGCATGGGATTAAATCCAGAGAGTGGAAGTGACTTGCCTAAGACACTAATCAGACTAGAGTATAAACTAACAGAAGTTATAAAGACTGGGAAGCAGAACACCCAGGTTCTAGTCTAGACTTTGCCTTGCTGCCTCATTGGGTAACAGCAGGACAGTCCCCCTGCTTCTCTGTTCTCCCGTTTCCTCATCTGAAAAGTAAGGAGATTGAATTATAGGATTTCAAGTTCGCTTCCATCTCACCATGGTAGGGGTGAACTAAGCTTCGCTTTTTAATATGTTATGAACATGTGTTGCTAAAGTGCGAAGTACTAGAACAATAAATCAAATCTCACATAGTTTTCAAGGTCACAAACAGTCTGGGAGGATATTTTTATTTATAAATCATTTCTTTTTAAAAAGGCACATTGAAAGTTAATAGAAGTCATTATGGGTAAAATCGTCAGAAAAAAACAGCGGAGCATGATCAAAGGTAGGCAATTTAAGATGATGGATTATCAACACTGGCTTGTCTCCTGTCAATGCAAAAAGCTTTCTGACAGCTCGCTTTCCATTTCCAAAGCTTCAAACTTAAATAGCTCTTCACAAAAATGATTGAACCAGACAAATTGATATAACTGTTTTATGAAACCTAGTGCCCAGTAGCTATCCCCTGCCTGATGTCCCAACTTTATCTAACATTTCTATGAAGAAAGGGAATGGCCATTTATTGAGGCACTTGCAATGTGCCAAGCACTCTATATGGCACTTAATATATGCCATCTCATTTAATATTCTCAACAACCTTATAAGAAAGTCTTTAAGAGTCCCATTTTACTCAGGAGAAAACAAACACTCAGAAAAGTTAAGCAAATCAAGAGTTATGAAGTACTGAAACTGGAATAAGAAAATGAGACTGTAGCTAAATTCACCAGGAATTAAATGGAGGTAAAACTCTTCAGACCACAGGTAAAATACTTATTCATTTATGAACCTTTTACTATCCCCCAGAATTATGGATTGAATTGTGTCTCCCACAAAATCCACATGTCAAAGTCCCAATCTCTCCTAACTCAGAATGTCACCTTACTTAGAGATAGAGTCTTTACAGAGGCACTGAGTTAAAGTAAGTCACTGAGGTGGGCCCTATTCCAATATGAGTATGATCTTTATACAAAGGGGACATTTAGACACAGAGACAGACATGTCTACAAGGAGAATAGAATGTGCTGCTACAAGCCAAGGAACACCAAATGTTGCCAGCAAACCATCAGAAGCTAGGCAAGAGGCATGAACCACATTCCCCCTCCCAGCTCTCAAAAGGAACCAACACCACCAGTACCTTGATTTCAAACTCCTAGCCTCCACAACCAGGAGGCAATAAATTTCTGTTGCCCAGGCCACCCAGTTTGGGGCACTGTTATGGCAGCCCTAGAAAGCCAATTCACTCAGTTGGATATTCAAGGATGATGTTGATGAGAACAGTCACAGCCGTAGTAGACCTCTCACTTCAGTGCAAAACTCCTTCTACCCATTTATTCATTAACACTTACCACAACCCCAAGAGGGAGTGGGAAATGGCAAGTACTATTTCCCCCATTTGACTGTTAAGTAATTAGAGGCCACTGGCCTAAACTTGCCCTCCACTAGTAATCAAATGGCAGAGCCAAAACTTGGGCCCAAGGACCTCTGCTCTAGATCCAGTGTGAATCACACTGAACAATGTGAGAGCAATGTGAGGGGACACTGAGCAGGGTCATGTTGCCTAAAATATCAGTGTCATTACCCATCTTTTCACTTTTTTTTAACTTCCATCATTTTAACTTAAAAGGTATTCAGAGATTTGAGCATTCCCTGAGAGTGAAATGTAAAGAAACCTTAACTATCTCATTTTTCAGAGGACCCCCCTGCCCAAAGGCCTGCTAGGATGGGGACTTTGTGCTTTGGCTTGGCCGAGGAAAATATTAAAAGGAGTCAGCTGAGAACAGCTGCCTCCAATTCAGTACACTTTACTGACTCCCTACCATGCCCCTGGTATTGTGCTGAGCCCTTGGAAGATGAAAGGGACTAACACACAGCCTTATCCTCAATTGCTTATAACCAGGGAGTGCAGACATGTAAAGAGAATTTTCTAGTGGGGTACTTAGCCCAGCCTGATGGGTCAGAGAAATGTCCATTAGGAAGGGTTGATGGCAAGCAGAGTACCCACCTTAACTCTCTCAAGTCCCCTAACGTCTCAAGTCCTCTATGTCACCTGGAGAACAAAAGCTTCCAGACACCTCTGAAAGTTCATCATCCAACATTCCCAACATGCTGACTAAAAAAGGAAGCCAAGTATCTCACTTCCAAATTTATAACTTCTTTCCTTCTCCCCAAAATAGTTCTCACCCACCCCAGTGATAGTAGGGAATTTTTATATCCTATCAATCTTGTCAATATTGTCCTGTATTATGAATGTTCTATATTCTTGCACACTATGTGATAGTTACTTTGCTAAGTACTTTGTTCACTTAACCTCCTATTATTTCCATTTTATAGTTGAGTGGACTCAGAGATTAATTAATTTACCCCTAATCACAAAAATGGCAGGGCATAAAATTTCTTTACCCAATATCCAATCTACCCTCCTATTCTCTAAGTGGCCTAATTTTGTTCAGGTCAGCAAAACACTCAACTAAAAACTACATTCCCTAGTATCCCTTACAACTAGGGTGGTTATGTGACATGGTCACTTGGAGGGGGTTGGTCTTAAAGAGCTCTTTAAAGAAGTCTGAATTAGCTGACACATGCTATTGTGTCCCTTTCCCTTTTCCATCTATCTGATTCAAACAAGATTGTTCATTTGGGGAATATAAATAATAGTGAAAGGGAATATAAGGGAAGGGAGAAGAAATGTGTGGGAAATATCAGAAAGGGAGACAGAACATAAAGACTCCTAACTCTGGGAAACGAACTAGGGGTGGTAGAAGGGGAGGAGGGCGGGGGGTGGGGGTGAGTGGGTGACGGGCACTGAGTGGGGCACTTGATGGGATGAGCACTGGGTGTTATTCTGTATGTTGGTAAATTGAACACCAATAAAAAATTAATTTATTAAAAAAAAAAACAAACAAGATTGTGATTGCTGGTGCCCCCACAGCTATCTTGAAACCAGAAAGATACACACATACACACACACACACACACACACACACACACACAGGATGTCTGAGCAGCACGCGAGGACCTACAGCCATCATTGACATTTACAAATGATATACCAGTAATGGACCACCCACCTCTGTATTTTTCATCATTTAATAGAAAAGTAGATCTCTGTATGTTGTTTATGACACTTTTATTTGTTTTTATCTTTTTTGCAGTTGAATTCATTCCTTAACTGAAACACATTCATTCCTTAACTGAAACACTTAACTTGATTTTAGCTCAGGCCTTGATCTCAGGGTTGTGGTAAAATTTCTAGCATCAAGGTCTCTCCTTGAGTAACTGAAAGTAAAGAAAGGGGAAGATAGTGGTGTATTCATAAGATATGATTAAACAAGGAGTAAATGGGACACAGGTGGGAGATGTGTTAGGTATGGACATGAGGAAAAAGAGCTTGCCGGGAGACCAGTAATCAGGACTCCACATGACTTTGCCACTAAATGATGGTGCTCTTGAGAAAGTCACATCCCAGACCTCAGTTTTTTCATCTTTACAATGAGAAAATAGGCTAGGATGTGGTCCCAACACAAAGGGTCAAGTGGGCTATACGCCTCCCACATTCCCAGTGATTAGAAATGAGGTTATTGTGAAGAGCTGCCGTCGGGCTTCATATTCAATTAGACTCTCTGAGGCTGTTGGAACTCTTTCACCTACCCGCACACTCCCACATTACCTAGGTAACATCCACAAATGTGCACAGAGAATGAGCAACCTAACTCAGAAGATACCTCCCCATGAGAATGAAGTTTTCCCTGTACACATTAAGTCTTCTTCATGTGCACAAAGTCCTCTCTATGTGCATGAAATCTTCCCCATGTGCACAAAGTCCTCTCTGTGTGCACAAAGTCTTCCCTGAGTACATGAAATCCTCCCGATGTGCACAAAATCTTCCCTGAGTGCATTAAGTTCTCCCCTCTCCCATCTGTCTTCACCATTTGTCTCCCACATACTTATCTGAATCTGGTTAAATCTAGCAGATAAGACAATTCCACTCACATAGGACTATAAAATCACATTTTTTAAATCTGTGGAGTTCAAAGAACTGCACAAAATTGTACTTTTTTTCTCAAGTGTTCCAAGAAATTTACAGCTATTTCTCTTTCATATATAGAAATTTATTATCAGCAGTCACATTGAGATTTTCTAGCTCTGAGTTCCCTTTATAGAATGAGGCAGAGCATACAAAAATACAAAAGTATAAAACAATTGTTGAACAGACTTTAGGAATGGAACAAAAAAAAAACAAAACAAAAGCAAGGAATCCTCAGATCAGCAGTTAATGGATACCACATAATCTTACACTGTTGACAGAAGCCACAAATATGGTTCTGAGCTTCCTCATTGCTAAAGCAAAACTTCAGTTTCAGAGCCACTAACTTCTTAAGAGTTATTTAGTCACGTAGCACATTGTAACCAAGCCAACCAGGAAATGTAGGGCCAGAGTCTGGACCCTTGGTTTCCTTCCCAGTACTAAACTCTGCCCCAGTGAGCCCACTGGCAGTATCTGACAGGCAGGATAACTAGAAAGCCAAGGGACAAGACTTCTCTAAAGTCCACAAAGCAGAATTTTTCACCCAACAAGCATTGAGCAAGCCAAACCATCAGAGATTGGGGTTGTTTTTAGAACTTAGTGTTCATTCTGCATGGGCAACCATTGCAGTAACAGGACTACATTAAGGATAAAGAAGCTGTGGTCTATGTATACAATAGAATATTCCTCAGCCATTAGAAATGACAGATACCCACTATTTGCTTCGACGTGGATGGAGCTGGAGGGTATTGTGCTGAGTGAAATAAGTCAATCAGAAAAGGACAAACATTATATGGTCTCATTCGTTTGGGGAATATAAATAATAGTGAAAGGGAATAAAGGGGAAAGGAGAGAAAATGAGTGAAAATATCAGTGAGGGTGACAGCACATGAGAGACTCCTAACTCTGGGAAATGAACAAGGGGCAGTGGAAGGAGAAGGGGGGGGGGGGTTGGGGTGACTGGGTGATGGGCACTGAGGGGGGCACTTGGCAGGATGAGCACTGAGTGTTATGCTATACGTTGGCAAATTGAACTCCGATAAAAAAATTTAAAAAAAAAGAATAAGAGCAAAGAGATGGCTGGTTAGAAATGCATCAATAAAAAGCATCACAGAGAGAACTGTTGGTACCCATCCAAGCAGTACCTTGGAAAGAGAAAGCCATTGGAACCTAGACCTGGAACTTTTGTTTTGTGAGATGGGGAGCCTGATGCTATTACCATTTGATGCATGAGATTCCTCTTACTAAGAATCTAATCTATTAATTTAGGGGTGTCTGGGTAGATCAGTTTGTTGAGCGCTGAACTCTTGATTTTAGCTCAGGCCTTGATCTCGGGGTTGTGAGATGGAGCCCCATGTTGGGCTCTATGCTGGGTGTGGATCCTCCTTAGGATCATCTCTCTCCCTTGCCCTCTGCCCCTCCCTGCTCTAATAAAAAGGGGAATCTATGATTTTATACATCATTCTCATGATCTTGGTTAGTCTAGGTCTGCCCTAGGAGAAGAATACACCTCTGGATGCTTGTAAAATCAGGTCTAAGCCTACAGCATTGAGGGTCAGATACTAGACCATGGCCAATTCTCTAATGGAAGGAGCACCTCCTTTTAGGACTCTTGGAAAGTAAGTAGCCAGTGGTTCCCCTAGAGGCCCTCTCTCCCTGGGCCTTGTTTTCAAACTTCCACAGGGTAAACATTGAGGAGACTCAAGTTCCACATCAGTCTTTTGCTTTCCTGCCTCACCTCTTCCCTTACTTATTTGGGTAAGCTTGTGTCTGGCCACCAGTAAAACATGTTTCTTCTGGAAACTTGTGCCTGCCTCAGACCCTGCATATTGATGTAAAAAAATTGTCACATCTCAAACAACCAAATTGCTAGTACTTTACATTTACTACGCACATTACCCACAGGCAAATTTGAAAATTATAGCTCTTCTCGGGTGTTTTATACCAGATTTCAAACAACCCAACCCAGCATGAAACCACAGGGAACTGAAATGAGGATGGAGGCGGAAGGTGGAGCAGTATCGACTTTATCTTCTGATTAGTTGAGATGAAAAATGACTTGAGAGACACAAATAGAATGACAATAACATGGTTCATTGGCCTGATTGCCTGTTGTTCATAAACAGATAATGGACTCCCTGGAAGCCTGTGTGGCTTAAGTCCGTTTGGGATGACCACACGAAACTAGCAGAACTATTTCCATTTAAGGCTCCAAATGCATCCCTAGGCTAATGTAAAATACAAACAAACAAAAGATAAAATGAAGGATTCATGATATACCCAGTAGGAGGTCAGTATTAGGAAGGAGACAGAACAGCATAGACTTACTTAGCCTTAGAGTCCAGTTTTGATACAATTTCCCCTATAGGACCTTTGCTGAATCTCTTCCTTGCCCATGATCAAGAACCAGGTTCTAAATTCCTGTATCTTTTTTTAACCACCTATTTAGATATGATTAATATACAAAAAGCTGTACATATGTAATGTATACAACTTGATGAGTTTGGATAGGTGCACATCACAACCTATGCCATAAACATATCCATCACCTCCAACAACTTCCCACTATATTATTTATTTATTTACTTGTTCATGATAAGAACACTTAACTTTTTGTGTATTTTTAAGTATACAATGCAGATTTATTAACTGTAGGTCTCTATGACTTATCTCTTTTTTTCTTTTTTAAGATGGAGGAGAGAGGGTAAAGGGAGAAGGAGAGAGAGAATCTTAAGCAGGGTCCACACCCACTGTGGAGCCCGACTTGGGGCTCAATCTTACAATCCTGAGATCATGACCTGAACCAAAATCAAGAGTCAGATGCTTGTCTGACTGAGCTACCCAGGCACCCCCTTGGTCTTATCTTTTATAAAGAATTGGAACTCTGTAACCTTTCGTTAACATCCCCCCCATTTGTTTCCCTCTCTCCCTGGAAACCACCACTCTACTCTCTGCTTCTGTGAGCTTGACTGTTTTCAATTCCTTATGTAAGTGTTTCATGTAGTATTTGTCATCTGTATCTCTTTCTTCACTTAGCATAATATCCTTTGGGACCAGCCATGTTGTCACAAATAGCAGGATTTCTTTTGTTATGGTCAAAATAATTGTCCATTGTATGTATGTACCACGTTTTTCTTATCTATTCACTCACCAATGGACATTAGGCTATTTCCATGTCCTGGTTTTGTGAAAAAAAAAAAAAATGCTGCAGTGAACATGGGAATGCAAATATCTCTTCAAGATTCTGATTTCAATTCCTTTGGGTATATACCCAGTAGGATTGCTGAATCATATGGTAGTTCTATTTTTAATATATTTAGGAACCACCATACTGTTTTCCATATTGGCTACCTAAAGGAACCAGAAAGAAAAGAACAAACTAAGCCCAAAATTAGCAGAAGGAATGAAATAATGAATGAAGATGAGAGCAAAAATAAATGCAATAGAGAATAAAAACAGTAGAAAAAACTTATGAAACTAAGAGCTAGTTTTCTGAAAAGATAAATAACCTTAGCTAAACTGAGAAAAAAAGAAGGGGGGAGAAGCCTCAAATAGATAAAATTAGAAATAGAAGAGGAGATATTAAAACCAATGCTGTATAAATAGAAAAGATCTTAAGAGACCATTATGATCATATGCCAATCAATTGGATAATATAATAAAAGAAATTAGTACATTTCTAGAAATATTCAACATACCAAGACTGAATCAAGAAGAAATAGAAAGTCTAAACAGACCAATAACAAATAAGGAGTCTGGATCAGTAATTAAAATACTTCAAAAAAAAAAAAAATGCCCAAGACCAGATGGCTTCACAGGTGAATTATACCAAACATTTAAAAAAGATTAATACCAATCCTTAAACTTTTCCAAAAAATAGAAGAAAAATGAACACTTCAAAAGTTATTTTGAGTGGTAAGCATCAACCTAATCATAAAGCTGGATAAAAATACCACAGGGAGACTACACACCAATATCCCTGATGAATGTAGATGCAAAAGTCCTCAATAAGATACCAGCAAACCTAATTCAGTAGCACATTAAAAGGATCATACACCTTGACCAAGAAAGATTTATTCCTGGAATGCAAGGATGGTTCAACATACACAAATTAATCAATCTGATACAATACATAAACAGAAGGAAAGATAAAAATTACATGATATCTCAATAGGTACCAAAAGTATTGGACAAAATTCAACACTCTTTCATGATCAATAAATTTCTCAATAAATAACTATGGAAGAAATTTAATGCAATAAAGCCCATATATGAAAGCCTACAGCTAATGTCATGTTCAATGGTGAAAAACTGAAAACTTTTCCTTCAAGATCTGGAACAAGGCAAGGATACTCACTCTTGCTACTTCTATTTACCGTAACACTAAAAGTCCTAGCCTGAGCAATTAAGCAAGAAAAAGAAAAAAAAATGCACCCAACTTGGAAGGGGAGAAGTAAAATTATTTATTTGCAGATAACATGTTATTATATAATCTTATTTGAATCATTCTCCTGACACTTATCCCACCTTCTTTATTTTGGAGTCATTCACCTGAGTCTCTTACCAACTCCAGTGGGTGGTAAGTATTTGAGGGAGGGGCTGGGTCTTCTTTATCTATTTCCATCATAGTGATAGCTTCATGTCATTTACCTTGCAAGTGCTCAGTACAAATTAAGAAAGAAAATGTGGAAGAAACTATGGTGTAATGGGACTCCCTCATGAATGTATGGCAGTTTCCTAAATGGCTTCACAAATCAGATCTCCATGCAAACCATAGGAGGTTTACTAAGACTATTAAACTTTCTCCTTCAGATGAAAAAAAACAAAAACAAAAAACAAAAAACAACTTTTATCCTGTACAGCCTTTACTTCCATGGATCATCTCTAAAATGGGGTTTACAGTCTGTACCTCATAGAGTTGTCACAAAGATTCAATGGAGTAAAAGAATTAATGTATATAAAGACACAACAGATCCTGGCACATAGAAAATGCCATACACATTTGCCATTATTAATTGTTATCATTAGTATCTTATATCATCTGGAATCAGAAGACAAGGACCTACATTTTTTACTTCCAAATCTAAGGTTTGGCCTGGCACAAACCAGATCTGTGGAAACCACTATGTGCTACAGCTCTCTGTGCTCTCACCAGTGTGTCACAGGCATTCGAAGTGCACTTCTAAGAGCACTGCCTGCCACAGCCACCTGTGGCAACTTCATGAAGATAAATGTTCTTTCATTGCTGAGAAGCTTCTCTTTTTCCTCCATGGTTTACCTCTTCCCTCTCAGAGAAGAAAAAAGGCCTTTTGCTCTTAATACTATAGCCCTTCTAAATTCTAAATAGCCATCTGCTCTCCACCTTGATGTGGGATGGATAATGCCCTAAATGGGCAGAAATGCCAGGTGCCAGGGCATATTCTCTACCAGAGATACTTAGACAAAGTGAGTGGAGGGCAGACAGACCAGTAACAGTGAGAAGCCCTGGGCACTGTCTCAGTACTAATGCCATGTCAGCTGACCTGGCTCCCAGGGGAAGAGAATTTTGCTGGAGGTGAGCCAGCGTGGCTTACACATTCACTGCTAGAACTTCCAAGGGCACTGGTGGTGCTGTGAATCGTACTCTGGTTATTAAAATATCATAAAACAATAAAAAATGAAACCATGAAACAAAAGGCAAGCACTATATCCTAGGGATCTGACCACAGATAAAAGTTGCTGGATTATTCTAACACAGTAGAACCCTTTCTCAATTCTCACACCCTCTTGTCAAGGTATGGTTGGATGCTCTCTCCTACAGGACTCCTCTTCCACCACCTCTTAGCAGGAAAAACCTCTCTCCTCCATATGAACGAATTCCCACATTTCCTCTGTCCTCTTCTGAAACATTTAATTCTTTATTCCTTGTAAAAGCTGTCAGTCGATGTACCTTAGCCTCTTGACCTCAAATACCACTCCATTATGCAAAATTAACCTTGCTCTGTCAGGTGCCATGGCACGTCCTTCTATATGGCTCTTCTGTAGCATTTATCTTACTTTCTTCTTGTTATCTGCTATATGTCAGTCCCCAGAGCTTCCCCCATCCCCATTTCTGAATTCCACTAGAACATAGGAGGGTTTTTTTTCCTTCCGTACCCAATGCTTCATACAGTGTTAGTAATTGCCAACTGAATTCTGTGAGATCAATGACTAAGGTTTAATCATTTCAAAATGTGCCCAGTACACAGGAACTTGCTTGTTACTTGTTGAGTTGTCCTTATTGAAAGGACATTTTGAATTAATGGCTATTTCCAAGGAAGTAGAGTTCCATTATTTTTCAAATTTACGTTACAAACTTAGATAGTAATGGGCATAACAGATACAGTGTATGACTGGGAGGAGTGGCTCCTTGAAAAGTTTTGATTCATGACAGTAATATTTTATGAAAGCCCATTAGCTTTGCAAAGTGGCTGGTCCTTGAGGTTCATAAGTCATAAACTGAGAAATGATTTTAGAGCAATGCATCTCTAACTCAACTCATACTGATGGTTGACTGACCAGCCTATGTGTAAGCACTTGTAGGGAGAAGAAAATACTAGTTCCTTCAAACATTATATGTTCTCATTCATTTGGGGAATATAAATAATAGTGAAAGGGAATATAAGGGAAGGGAGAAGAAGTGTGTGGGAAATATCAGAAAGGGAGACAGAACATAAAGACTCCTAACTCTGGGAAACGAACTAGGGGGTGGTGGAAGGGGAGGAGGGCGGGGGGTGGGGGTGAATGGGTGATGGGCACTGAGGGGGGCACTTGACGGGATGAGCACTGGGCGTTATTCTGTATGTTGGCAAATTGAACACCAATAAAAAATAAATTTATTATAAAAAAATGCTTTACAAGAAAAAAAATACTAGTTCCTTAAGCAACATGTTGAACTTTTAGGCAGCCATGTTAGAGCGTGTTTCCTATGGTAGCCAGTCATTGCAAATAATAATTAAGAGGATTCTGTGCCCCAAAGGCACATGTTTTATATAAAAGCAAGTAAATAGAAAAAGCAAGGTGCAAAAGCCAACTTAGACATCATGAATATACCATGAAAAAAAATATTCTTGGAGAGGAAGAGGTGGAAGAAAACACATCAAAATTATAATTCATTCTTCTATTACCAAATAGCATTAAGACCCTACCTGTGCTAGGCACTGTTCTCAGTGCTATGGGTATTGTTTGAACAAGAAAGATAAGCCCTCATGGCTGAGCTGCAGTGATGAAATTGGACTGAATTTTGTTTATTTTCTTTATATTCTATGTTGCCTGGCTTAAACTTCTACTAATTTTTAAAATCCTATAAGGCTTAAGAAGCTCTTCCTTATAATGAAAACATGTGTAGAGAACCTTTCATTCTTGAATCCTGGAGATCTTAGAAAAGGAATTATATCAATAAGTCTTCACATGAAGATGCTGAGCTTCCGTTGAGGAAGAGATTACCGATTGTGTCAAGGTGATGTGATGTGTCTGCAAGGAACTTACCAGCTAGGAAATACTTTTCACTGCTCTACAAGAACAGATTAATCGCATAGTTTTCAAGTTGTAAAGGACCTTCCAACTTATTTACTCAGATTACCTGAGTTAAGAGCAGAGCTAGACCAAAAAAAATCACAGGATAATGTTCTAAGACCTCAGTGGTAGAGGGAAAATTATAGTTGGACCCTCCAGCCAGTGTATCTAGACATTCAGTCAACACATCAATATGAAGTCCTCTAAAAACAAACCATTCCAGGTATTTGGTAAAGTAACTGCAAAAAGAAATTTGGCTCATTAAAGGCTTTATGAATCACCTGTGGTAGGCATTTCTACACTTCAAATAGCTTTTCTTTCATGTTTGGTTGCCTTCTAAATGCCCTAGGCTAAGAAGTGTGTGAACATCCGCTCCCATCAATTATGTGAAATTGGTCCTCATGCATTACTACAGATTTATGTCCTCCCAATATGGCCATGAATGATAAGCAGCATCTCCTTCATAAAAAACACAAATGACTGCCAATCAAACTAGGGCCACTTTACCTGGCATACCAGCACAGGGTTTGGGCAGAGAGTCTGATGATATAGGCTGTCTCAGTTGAAACTTTCTGAAAGTCAGTAGAAATATTACTGAAATTCTAAATTCACTAAAAATGGAGTTCAACCAAATAGCCTTACTGGCCCATGCTTACAATTTCAAAATTGATTTTGGTTGTTCTTGCTGGGGTGAATAAAACCTCCCAAGGTAGCTAGCTGCTTTAGTAAGCTTTATAACTTGTATGCCAATGGCAGCTTGATGTCAAAACTAAGTAGTGTTCTTTGGCAAAGAGAAGTCTGATGGAGACAACGTGGATTGCCTTGGGAGAGGCGTTTCCCCAATTCTGATGAGGTTAGTAATATTATCTTCATTTCTAAGCGATTATGTACTGACAACCAGAATCTGTCTCAGTCTTGCTCCAAACTTCACAAGACTACTCCCTCAATAGGCTTATGCCTCTTTTTTTGTGCTGCACTAAAAGATGTGGGGGTGCCTGGGGAGGTCACAGAGCTTCTTAGCAAACACGCTTGTCACACACAGGGGGCAGCAAAACTCAAGGACTCGTTTGTTAAGATGTACTTATAATGTGCTCTTTGCAATATAGGATGGTTTTATTTACTTTTTAATTTCTTATCCTCCAACAGTTTCCTGTCTCAACTACTTTATTTAAAAATGATTAGTATAATAATTCACTCATCCTTGCATAGGGAAGCTCTTAACCTGCTTGGAAATTAAATAACTATTTCCTATTGATGGCATTTCCTTTGAAATGAAGGTTTCCAAAATGGATGTTCCTGGGAGGGTTCTAACTCCTAAGAATTGAGGGACTATTAATTGCCCTTCCGCTATTTATAACAACAGTGTCACTAAGACTGAACAAGTTGTCCATACAAGTAATGAGGAACAACCCTGAAAGATGCCTACTCTGGCAGCAGGGTCTAGAAAGAATCAAGACGCAAAAGATCACGTCAATTTCACAGAAGTGGGGATGGATGGTCTTTTTGCTCAGATTCTCTCAGAAATTGATCTGCACTGTGAAAACAGCAGAATACCTGACACTTGAAAGAAATCTATTATTAAACCAAATTGTTTTGTTGGTTGCTCTTATATCAAGCTTTAAGCCTCTTGCTTGCCTTTCTAGAATCAAATGTACAAGAATCTCTTTCTTCCAGCAAACAGCACTATGTAAGAGAGAAAATGTACCTGTTCAATTCTCTGCCATGACCCAGGCTAGGGTAGACATGTAAACTAATCAGCCTCTGTGCCTCAATTTCTCCACCTGTGAAATGGGATTCTTATTCCTGGCATGCCCACCAGATTGTGTTATTTCAAGGGTCAAATAAAATAATAGACATAAGAAAGTGATATAAACTGGAAAGTGCTCCTATGTCACTAAAATCATATCTTGATTGCATCACCTTGTTTTATAGTGAGGAAAATTTTTTCTCCTTTTATCCTCAGAGATTTAATGGTTGGGGCACTTGAATCAAATTGATAAAAGATTAACAACAACAACAAAAAGAATAGTTTTCATAATGTACGTATGCATAGGATTTCACAAGTTAAAATGTGGCTCAGGAAGATGGCTAGGCATTGAAGTTTATGTATCATCTTAGGCTAAACAAAGGAAAAGAGTGTTTGGGGCTCCTGAACCAGGAGGCAAATTATAGGAAGGGGAGGAGAGGAGGTGTATGCTGAATAAAGGTTATCTGTTACGTAGCTAAGAGCCTCTCAGATGATGATTGTCTCGGAGAGTAGCTAGAAAGACATTTTTATAAATGGAAATTTCCTTTATAAATGGAAATTTCCTTTACAAGAGGAGAAATTTATATTCTTTATTTTTAGACAGATGCGGGGAAGTAAAGAACATTTCCTGCATCTGCTGGCTCTCAACTGCTGATTGTCTTAAGTTAAAAATAATACATATGCCAAAAAGGCACATTTTGGGGTGGCATATTCTGGTAGCTTTCAGTATCATAATTTATCTGACACCTATCTGTCACCCTAATGGACTGTGAGGTTAGAGCTTATCAGTTTCCATGCCAAATTAACAGGGCATTTCTGTTAGTATTTTTTAAAGGTTTGGGTCTATGTGACACCAAATGATGTACGAAGAGAAAAAAAAAAAGAATGAGTTACTCAGTTTCACATCACAGAGAACAAAGATCCAAATATTTTATTGCATTATTTCCCTTTGTGACAGCATGCAAATATTTGTCACATAGTCGCTAACTAACCTGAGAGGGAGTTGTCAGCCTTCACCACAGCTCTACCTGGAAGTAATAAGGAAGCTTCACACACATACACATACACATACACACAGCCTGCCCCAGGGCATAGTGTAAAAAAGCAGCATGGAAAAGAGGAGTGTGTGGGCACAGGTGGGCCTATATGCGTGTGTTAAAGGTGTTAAAAAGAAACAATAGGCCCCCAGTGGTGTCCCTGTGACTAAGCCCTAGCAAGACTTGATGCCTAACCTAACTGCAGTTTTAGCCTTTTCCGGAAGTCGAATTATAAATCAATCAGCCTAGAATTTCCTTATTTCCACTTGTGAGGTAATCTGTGATAAGACTTCTCTGCCTTCTCCTACAGCAGGAAGAAATAATCCATTTTTTGAGCATTTCTGCTCCATGTCCCTTTGGCCTATGAAATCCATCCATTTTGTCCAGCTCCTCAGATAGAGCTTCTTTCTGCTTGCTAGAGGAGATTCGATCTTTAAATTTACTCAGTTGAATTTTGCTTTTTAACAAAAAAACCAAACTAAGAGAAAAATGAGGCAGAGAGATCCACACAGTAAGAATAAGAAGAGGGTTTTTGCTGCTACTGGTGAAGTAAATTGACCAGGAAAGCAGAAAGAAGGGGAGAATGTGTGTGTAACACAAAAAGAAGAAGCCCAGAGTAGGGCTAGCATCCACAAAGCACTCCCTCATGGCCCATGTAGTCAGATTAAGGTTGCCAAGGTTCTGTGCCTCATTCCCACAGTTTTCTGATGTGCCAAGGTGCAGAGAAGAAAGCCAGAGTAACATAAGCCACAGATAACAAAATCCATATCTAGGAGGTAAACACTCACTGGCTTCCAGAAGCAGCACAGCATATCCCACTATTGAAACGTTGTCTGTCTCCTGTGCCCTGTCATAAAGTGCACACTGCTGTGACCATACCAACACGCTTTCAATAAATAAAAGGCTTTGACTGTACCATGCCAATGTCAGTAAAAGTAACCCTATGAGTGGCCAAATGCATGTTTTAAATCAGAGGCTCTGTAGCCCTGGGCCCAGCTGACTCTCTAAAGCCCTTATCAGAGAGATCTTGGACATACTGCATAATCTTTTTAGTTTTAGTCTTTACCTCTGAGAGAGATGGATAATATTATTTAGCCAGATGGGGTTTTGGGGGGAAAAAAAATCAAAGGCAAAGTACCTAGTAAATAGTAGGTTCTCCATGAATGTAGGCTTCCTTCCCCCTTATGTGAAGGCCCAGCAAATCTGGGAAGAACCCAGGCGATCCGGGACCTAAGATAGAGGCTACCTCTGACCCAACCCATAAGTATGCAGTGGACACATCTTTTATGAATCAAGACTTTAATCCAAAATTAGGTTTCTGGAGCATCCTTCATACTCAACTTCTCTCTCAGGAGCCCATTACATTAAGAGTTAATTTACAACAAGTAGCTTGGTAGCCCAGCTCTTTGTTCTATCCTCTCTTAATCTGCTCAGCAAGACCACAGGCATTAACTACATGAATATATTCTGCATTTTGAAGAGGAAAAAAAAAAAAAACAGAAAACAAAAACAAAAACCTGCCACCCCTGGATACTTATCCCTTCAAGGAAGCCTTAGACCTCAGCACAACAAAGCCATGGTGTGTGGGAACCCCCGCGGGGTTCATGCATTTCCGAGCTTGTAAGAAATTATCTGTTTTGCTGGATCCTTGCTGGGATCAATCAGCCCCTCAGTGGTTGGTGCCAATTAAGAGCTAGTGTGATGCAAAGAGGGTATTTTAAACACTGTTTGACACCAAGTACGTCCCTGTCCTCTTCCCACCCACCTCCCCTCCCCTCTCTCTAACTCCTCCACCCACTTTCCAGCCATTGTCTTCTTTCATCTCAGAAAGTCGGGAGTGTCACGAGAGTAACGGCATCTGTGGCTTCAGCAGAGAGACGCTGATTGCCAAGTCATCTTCCAACAGCCCGCTGCAGGATGGCACACGGAGTATCCATGCCTCACTTCAGCTTTCCATCGCCCTTCTGAGGCCCCATCCGATCTCCACAAAACTGCCAAATCTTCATCCTGAAGATTGGGTTGAATCTGTCATTCCTCAGCTTCAGATAAAACCCTGGCTCCCCCTCCTGGCCCAGAGAATAAAGCCCTCCCAGGGCTGATCCCTAACCTCTCAGCCTCTTGACTCACCTGCCTCCTCCTTTCCCTCTCCTTGTAATTCCCTCTGCATGCAGCTACTTCTTGCCTTTCTAATCTGCCCATACCACCCCAGCAATCCCAGGAACTGACTCATAGACATGCTTGAAGGCCCACCTCCAGCATCTCCTCGACAAGAAACCTTACCCAACCCTTTCAAGATGACTTAGGTGCCCCTGTGCTGTTTCCTGGTACTAGTGCTTGCTTCTAACCTCACATTCCTCAGACAGCACTATCAGAGCTGGTTCACTTGTCTGACCCAACTTCCATCTTCAACTAGACGGGGGTCTTTTGAGAGCGAGTATAGCCTTTGTGTGTCTCTCCCCTCTAGGTGTCTGGGATAGTGTTTCTCTTCTTTTCTTGTTTAAGATTTTTTTTTTTTTTTTTTTGAGAGAAAGAGAGAAAGCACAAGCAGGGGAAGTGGGAGATGGAGAAGCAGGCTCCCTACTGAACAGGGAGCCCAATGTGAGGCTCCATCCCAGGACCTTGAGATCATGACATGAGCTGAAGGCAGATGCTTAACCCACTGAGCCACCCAGGTGACCCTGGAGTAGTGTTTTGCACATAATAAACCATGAATTCTCAACCTGGCTGCTTGTCACTGTCACCTGAGCAAGTCTATTCACGGTGCAGATTCCCCAGCCTTGCCTTGGACCTATGCTATCACTGTGTCAGTCAGGGGTGGAGCTCAGGTTTGTGTGTTAAAGAGTCATTGATGATAGGTAGATGTGGTCAAAATAATGTGGCAGGAATAGGCGCTAATACATATTTAATGTTGAGAGAATGAATGAATACACAAATGTCTCCATTTTAGAGATGTTGAAACAAGCTTGAAGACTTGGAAATTTGGCCCAAATTCCATAAAGGCTTTTGGGGAGTCAGTCCTCTGGGGGGTAGGGGATAAATCCTTTCTTGGACTGGAGTTATTTGTTTCCGTATTGGTCACCTCAATTACTCTCTCAGCTCTCATGGGCAGGGATAGGTCTGGTTTACCAATGGAACTTAATAAAAGTCTGACCTCATGCCTAACACATAGTTAGCTCTCTCTCACTATTTGTCGAGGTATCACAGTATAGCATGACCCAAAGGGCACTATAGTCAAGAGTTAGAAGACTTGAGTACACCTGGCTATGGCACTAACTTCTATATCTTCTAGGACAAGACTTCCTTTGGGCTTTAGATTCTCCAACTACACAAAGAGGTAGACTAAATGATCAAAAGTTGCTCCCAGCTCTGATATTTTTAATCCAGCGAATGCAGAAGAGCCAGAGTCTGAATCTCAGCCTAGTGCTGGATGAAAGGCCTTCACTATGATTAAGCAAGATGGTGGCTGAGGCCCAAGGGAAAAGTGACTCGACTATATGGTACTTTTTAGTTTACCTTGAATGTGGCCAGAATAGAGCACTGCCTTTTGTTCTGTGAAAGACAAGTGAGTGTTCTGCCCTAAGCATCCCCCCGGGCTTGCCTGAGACACTCATCTTGGCATTCAGACACCAGCAAAGATCTCCCTCTCCTGATCACACAGGAGAGGAGTTCAGTAGAGTGGAGTCCCCGGAGGAGCATGACATGTTGAGGGAGACGGCAGGAGATCGTGGGCTCTCTTTTCCCCACCCAGGAAGAGCAGCAACCTGGCACATGCACCCTGAGTGGTGGTGCACACATCACAGATCAATAACCTCAACCGATTTTCACAAACTTACAGAAGGAAAGAAAACCCAAACAAACAAGTATTACCACCTTTACCTTACGGATTGGGAAACTGAGGCTCGCAGAGTATGAAGGATTTCTGAATAATTATGAAATGGTAGGGACCTGAGGGTAAGTTTTTTAATGTAATGCTCCTTTAGCTACACCATGTTGCCTCTTTTTCTTATTTTCTTTGTTGGATCCTAACGGAAATTGTGATAGAGAGGAAGGGGAGGTATTCCAATTTCTATCTCGCAAAGCAGGGTTTACTGCTCAGAGGGACTTCCAGTCTCCCAGTAAGTAGCAGTGATTCCCAGGGCCCTACATTACCATTACTGCTTTTTCTTTTCTTTTTTAAGATTTCATTTATTTGAGAGGGAGCGCACACAGGCAAGGGGAGCAGCAGAAGGAGAGGGAGAAGCAGACACCCAGCTGAGCAGGGAGCCCCATGTGAAGGTGGGGGTTGGGGGTGCTTGATCTCAGGACCCTGAAATCATGACTTAAGCTGAAGGCAGACACTTAACTGACTGAGTCACCTAGGCACCCCTGCTTTTTCTCTTTCTGAATTATATATTGTTATGTAACCTTACTACTACTCTATCAGAGAAGCAGAGCAGGCTGGTATTGCAATCCCCATTTTTTAATAAGGTAACTGAGTTCCAGAGAAGTAACATTGGAAGAATTTATTCAAAAGGAATTTATGAGTTTAGGCTGGCATAAGAATGACCTTTCCAAGAGTTGGAATCGCCCTCAGTGGGAATGACCCCCTTGTCCTATCACAGGGCAAGAGGACCTCTCAAACATATGGTATAGGGGACTATGGGAGAAAAAGGAATTGGCTTAAATGTCCATGAACCTCCTTCCTGGCCCCAAGTGTCCATGATTCTAGGCCTTACCCCAGTCTCACAGCCAGGATGCAGTAAGGACCTGAACCCTAGTCCTCCAACTCCTACTTTATCCTGTGCCTCTTTCATCCATCCCACCAAAGGCAACTTTAGGCCTGTTTCTGCAAAGGTTTAAAATCCAATTGTCCTAGGGGCCAGCATAGGTATCATTTGGACATTAGTTACAGGGACAAGATCTCTCTGTAGGTTTACTGGGTAAACATTGATGAAATGCCATTCAACAAAGTCCAAGCATTGAACACAGGTATTTTGGGCATTCCTCAGTTCTTTTATCCTGATTTTTCCACCAAATCCTTATGGTACCTGGGCAAAGTCACTTTCCCTCTCATGTCATTGAGGATCCTCTGTTGTATAAAAAGACTGTTGGGTCAGAGGTTCTTTCAAGTCCACAGTATAATATAATGAGGCCACAGGTCAAGTTTATCTTTGCCACTGGTCATTGGGAAGCTGGCAGAGAAGGAGCTGTGAAAAACCAGCTCATCCTGGGGCTAAGCAGAGAACACCAGACTTAGCAATGGTGGCTGACACTCTTTACCAGTCTTGAATCCATTTGAGGTTGGGAAGTAAGAAGTAACCTAGAAATAATAAAATCACAAAGTCTCCTTTTCTCTCAAGTTCGAAATACTGTTGTGTTTTTTGAGTTCCATCCCCCAGTCAGGCAGGCTCCGTCTTATGGAAGTAGTTGTAGTGTGTCCTCCTACTACAGCCCATCTCTATTTTCTAACAGCTCATCCTCCATCTCCTCATACAGGTCTCCCCACTGATGTTCCTGCCATTTCTTGAGTGACAACCAATTTTCCTACCTGTCATTATCAATTCCACTCCTTAACTCTCCTGTCTACTTCAGCTGAGGCCGCCCAACACCAAAAAGCATC
Organism: Canis lupus baileyi; assembly: GCF_048164855.1. Taxonomy (NCBI): domain Eukaryota; kingdom Metazoa; phylum Chordata; class Mammalia; order Carnivora; family Canidae; genus Canis; species Canis lupus. Next base: position 21,602,906 of record NC_132868.1, read on the forward strand.
TCTGAAAAATGATTTTCCCAAGCAGAATAATTGAAACTTCTTGCACATCTAGAGAGTCTTTTGTCTGAAGCTCTCAGAGTCATTTCTAAATGTCAATAGAAATGCACATTTTATACTGTGGAGGCAGACCTCACCAGCCCAGCACCAAGCAAAACTACTCAGCAACTAGATTTTTCTGTTTCCTTTTACTTTTCTTTTCACGGAATGCAAAAGTGATCTTTCTTTTTTACCTGACTTGTCGTTTGCTTATAGTCCTTTAAGACATGGTCTCAGAAATGGTTAATAATAGGAAAGCTGACATGCAGATAAAAATCATGCAGAGACCCCTTTCTACTTTTCTTCCAGGAGTTATTTGAGCTGCTGAGGTGTTGAGATCTGATATGAACCTCTAGAGTGGTCTCTGCAGCATTGAGAGGCAGGTGTATACGTCGGTGAAAAACTTAGTCTCTGCTATTAGGCTAGCTGGATTTAAGAGATAGAACAATGGCAACATACATTTAGGCAATCCTTTAACTATTTGCAAAATCTTTTCACACATATTATCTTACTCTGTCCTGCTGTTCCTTCTATTTAGAATATTCTTCCCTCAGATATCTACTTGACTTGCTTCCTCTCCTCCTTCTGGCACTACCTCCCTTGATGTACTTTTTCCTGCATGGCACACCTCACCATCTGCCATACTATATATTTTATGTAGTAAAGTGGGTGCTGGGTTCTTTGTTTTCACTGCCATATTCCCAAGTCTTGGCAGAGTGTCTAAAATATAGTAGTTGCTTAGTTAACACATGTTGAAGGACAAAAGGAATGAATTCGTGTATTCGATCCTTCCAAGAGTCTTGAGGAGTGTGAGTCACCATTATCACTATTTTGACATGAGGTGGCTGAAGTTCAAAGAGGTCAAGTGGCCAGGCCAAGTAGCTGAGAGTCACAGTCCCAGCTCTCCTCTCACTGCCTCACTCTGTTCTCCAGAGATATGTTTCCAAACAGGCACAGTCATGAGGGAACCCTCCCATTCAGGAAGAAGCACTGTGAGCCTTAATGCTCAGCTCCATGCCTTTACCCCTATATTAGGCCTCTCTTGGCATCCCACCTCATCTACTCTCCAGGGTGGCCAAGTTCCCAGGCACCCACTATATTTGATGACAGCCTGCAGGCCTAATTACCCCATTAAGGTAGAGCAAACATAGAGAAGGATGAAATAATTGTCAAGTCAACAAACCTGAACGGCTGGCCAGACTAAGGTCAACATAGTAATTGCTCTTCTCCAAAAAAAGGAAAACATGGGGACTAGGTATTACCATCTAGCTCTTGTTACTGTCTAATGGAAAATCTCCTTTCCCTGTTAGCTGCAGAACATACACCTGGGTTGGCAGCTTTCCACCCCTACCACCTCGTCTTGTTGCCTTTATTGACAGACGTGGGCCATTACTCTGTACTAAAATTCACTGTCCACTCACTTAATACTTGACAACACTCTGAAAATTGATCTACTCAATTTTTAGAGCTAAACTAAGGCAATTTGTCCTTCCACTGTGCCACACCAGTGTCCCCGGAGACAGAATCATTGGTAAGAGGATAATTCTATTTTTCTGAGAAGGAAAGGAAACATTGAGGGAGGGAGGTAATGCAAAATCTTGGTAATATAGGTTATATATTATGAAAGAAAAATGCCATTTGTATTGCTCTATGGCTTACAAAAATCCTCACATACATCATCTATAGGATTTAAACTTCACAACTCTGCTGAGGAAGCTGAGGAGTATCCGACTCTCCATTTTACAGAAGACAGAAATAAGAGGCTCATGACTTGCCCAAGGCCACAGTCCAGTAAGTGAAAAAGCAAACACTAAACCCATGTTTTATGACTAAATGAAACACTTTATGCCATTGACGTGGTAAGATCATGTGTGTGTGCATGTGTATGCTTGTGTGTGCATGCACATGTGGGTGTGTGGGGAGAGAGAGAAGGATTGATTCTTTCTCCCACCAGCATCCCCTTGCACTCCTCCCAGCTCTCCTGTCCCAAGAGAGGACTCTCATCTATCAGAGAACAGACACTCTGGCAGTCCCCAGACTGATTGTCTCCAGTGAGGTGCTCAGAGGCAAGAGAACAAGTAATTCCACAAGTATTTGACTTGCCTCAAAAGCATGGGCTTTGGTGTCACAGATGTGGGTTCCAGCAAGAATGGATGACACTGAACCTCAAGGTCCTTACTGGCCCATAGAGTCATTGACAAAATTATATGAAAAGGCAAGTATGATTTCTATCACAGTATGTGGTACACAGCAAATGTTCAGCATATGTGAGTATTACTGTTCACTCCTGTGTCACATGTGAAGTTGGTATCCAGGCTGAGTTATCTGGCCTAAAATAATTATCCTGATGCCTCAACCAGTCATTCTTTGTCATGAAGATCCAGGGGAGCAATGACATCCCCTCCTCTGAGGAGTTCTGGTTGCTGAACAGTAGCAGCAACAACATCAGGAGTCACTCCCACTTCCTGAACATTTGCTCTGTGCCCAGAATTGTTCTAAGTGTACTTGATGGATGAATGCCATTGATTCTGTCAACACCCCTATTGTGTAAGGACTACCATTATTCCCTTTCATAGATGAGAACAGAGGTAAAGAGAGACTGCGTGATCAATCATGGATGCAAACCCAGGGAGTCCACTTGGCAGAGTACAGGCTCCTAGCCACCATGTTGCCACCTCAACAGCACAAAGGTCCCATCATGAAGCCCCCCTATCTCCCAAAGCAGGGCTTAATCCTTCCCAGTTACTTTTTCCTGCCTGCTGACTCCACCCTGGCCTTCTGTGGCACAAACCTCACCTGGAATCACCAAATGTTGACATTATACAAGCCCAGAGAATTCCTCTCACCTAAATACTCTCATTTTTCAGATGGAGCCCAAAGTGGGGGTGAACTACCTGAGGCCTCACAGCTAGAATTTAACATGAGACTCAAGGTCCATGGAAACACTAGATCCATGGAAACTCTTAAGATACCCAGATACCCTTCATGCCTTGGCTGCCTGGCAGCCCTGCTGTGTCCCTCAATTACTTCTCTGACATAGTGACCGGCTCCTCATTATCCCACCAGTGCTTTTTTAAATGGTATCTGTACTTTCTAGCACAGGAAATTGCAAATCCTTTGGTGAGGCAGGTGGAATATAAAAAATAAATAAGTACATAAGTAAGTAGGGAACTGAAAATTTTAGCACTCTTTCCACTGACATTTGCTTTTCTTCTTATAAATTTTGAAGAATGTAAGTGCAACACAGGGAAGTAAATTTAGCAGTGATTATGGCTCATGGATTGTTTTTTCAAAGGGAGGAAAGAATAAGGAGAAACTTGGGGCTATTTAGTTTTCCATGTAGACAAGATGATGTCTCAAATAGTGCTGCCTGCAGGATAGGAAAAGCACAAACACCAAGGCACTTAGGATGGCAGTGCATTAATAATAGGTCACCTCATCTACTTAAGTACTTAAATATCAGGTCCCCAGTCACTGCCCTTATTAGGCCTTCCCCATATTCACATTCTTTCTGGTCCTTTAACTTGATAAACTAGGATCTTTGCATGAGCCCTTGTCTGAGGACCTTAGTCCTCGCTGTCCCATCAGCCTGACACTCTTGCTGGCTGGTTCTCACTGGTCATTCACAGCTCAGCTTAGATTCCAACTCCTCAGAGAAGCCTTCCCTGGCCACCAACCACCTCCTTCCTAGCACTCCAGCAAAGCACCTCATGTTCTTTCCATCACAACACCTATCACTACCAATTTTCTTCCAGAGTTTTTTTGTTTGTTTGTTTGTTTGTTTGTTTAAATTCAATTGCCAACATATAGTACAACACCAAGTGCTCATCTCATCACATGCCCTCCTTAATGCCCATCACCCAGTTACCCCATCCCCCCCCCCACCTCCCCTTCTGCAATCTTTTGTTTCCCCAAGTTAGGGATCTCTCATGGTTTGTCTTCCTCTTTAATTTTTCCCCATTCAGTTTCCCTCCATTCCCTTATGGTCCTTATCATTTTTTCCTATATTCCACTATGACTTCCAGAGTTATTTATTTGTCCTTTGTCTCTTCCTCACAAAAAATACAAGCTCGGCGAACAATGAGCAAGCTTCTCTATCTTGTTCACCACTATTATCTCAGGGCCAGAACTGGGCCTAGCACACAATGGGTACACAAGAATTAACTGTCAAACAAATGTGAATAATATCAATGAGTCCCTCATACTGTAAATTAAGTCTCATTCACAAAAACTGGCCCTATCCCATTAATCTAACAATACTTAGTTGGCATTTGATGTGTGCTGGGCCCATTTTGTAAACTGGAGGTTAGAGTGCGGCTGCAGAGATACATATAATTAGTCCCTCACAGTAAGAAGTCTATCCCCTGGTTGGGGAGTTAAGACATATGCCTCTGAAAATGTAACTGGAACAATGCAGCTAGTGCTCAAGGATACATAAGGGTTCTGAAAGTAGAGGTATGGAAAACTGAATACATGGAGAGGAAAGAGGATATGCAGAAAGGTTCACAGAAGGGCCATACTTGTCAAATAACCACAGCAGACAAGCAGCAGAGAGAGGGGACTGCATCCTCCTGTCTCACCAGCTGGGGCCCTTCGGCTGTACCATATAGTATCTTTAGTGCCTCTGTGACTCTGAGACCTAGCACTGGAGAGTTTGGCTCACAAATCGGCACCTGGAGGAGAGCTCACATTGGTCAAACGCTCTCTCTGTAAAGGGCACTGTGCTAGTTTACAAGTGCCATCTCAGTTATTGTCACAGCAACCTTGCTGCAGAGGTATTATAATTCTCACTTTAGATCTATAAAAATTTAGGGATGCCTGGGTGGCTCAGCAGTTGAGCATCTGCCTTCAGCTCAGGGCGTGATCTTGGAGTCCCAGGATCGAGTCCTACATCGGGCTCCCAGCAGGGAGCTTGCTTCTCCCTCTGCCTATGTCTCTGCCCTCCGTATCTCTCATGAATAAATAAATAAAATCTTTTTTAAAAATCTATAAAAGTTCAGACCCTGGCATGGGAACCCTTTCAACCAAAGTAACACAGCCAATGGAGCCTGAACTACCCACCTGAGTAGCCTCCTATGCCCTTCCCAGTTCACACATCTGTCTCCTTGAGCAGGTTGGCAACTTAGGAATTCATTTCTAGATCTGTTTGAGTGCTAAGTAGATGTTCTTCTAAAACCTGGCAGAGATGAACAAGGGCAAAGCCCACCATTGCTTGCTCCATTTGCTCCAGTGCAGAGCACAAGCCCTTCAGAAGGCTCAAATGTTCAGATAAAAGCAAAAATCGTGTTTAAAATGCAAAATTGAGCTTCTTTTGGATTCATTTGGTGCTCCCACCCTTATTCCCCATGAAATGATTCCCTGGTGACAAGCTCTTTAAAGAATTTTCTCTCCACTTCTTTCTGCAGTGCGGAGTAATTGTATGTCATCAAAAGACTAGGAATAGTCAAGATTGCAAAATTCTTGCTGTGCTCTTGGCAAAATCATTACTCACCAGCCAATGTTTAGAAATCAAAATGCTCCCCTTAAGTGCCATTAAACACAAATATTTATCAATGCTGTGTTAGAATGTTAGGCTGACGAAGGTTGGGTGATTGTGGGTGTGCATGTTTGTGGATAATAAGATTCAGGTTTTCAATGAGTACAAGATGGCTTACTGAAGCTACAGCCTTCAGATACCCACCTACAGGCAAAGGGTTTTTTTTTTTTTCTCATTTATTTCTCAAGGAAATGTTCAAAATTCAAAAGTATTATCCATAGATAGTCGGGAAGTTTCTGTTTCTTAGCCCTTCGTAGGCATTGTAAAGGGTGCCGCCTATGATAAAATGAATGGTGAGCCTAGTAGGAGAGACAAAAATAAACATGAAAACATAAATAACAGTTCAGGGTAGCACATACTGATGGTAATCATTGCTGTAAACTCCTACTAGAGTTGAAAGAAAGTGAGGCTTTCAGTCTCCACCTTCAATTTGCCCTACACCCTGCTGCTGGAGTCCACACCTCCTAGAGCAGGTTAGCACTCGTCTCAGGTCAAGTTCCTTAGAGGCCAACCCTGAGGCCAGGATTCTGGTGCCAGCGATTTACTGCAGGGAGTACTCTCTGGGGAAATAGAGTGAGAAAAGCAGAGCAAGGCAGGGGGAAAAGCTGAGTAGGACCTGGTCTGGCAAGGCTTTCATTCTTCAGAGAAGTGACACGCCATGAGTGTTGTGGCCAACATACAGCACCTGAGACTGTGTGTTTGGGTGGCAAAGGCATCTGGAGGGGCCATCATAGCCTCCTCCATGGTACCTATTGTTCTCCTTCTTTTGAAGCTTTTCTGTTATCCTGCAGAATAAGGATTGGAAACCTGTGTTCTGGCTCCAACCTCAGAGTTCTGAAATAGATTTTTGAAAACTCTCAGCCTATTGACAGATTTGCTTGAATATCTATTTGTATGTAGAACATAGCATCAGAGACGGATCATGGGACTCCCACATATACCCACCTCTGGCCATCCCCCCCCACCACAGGCTCCCCCTGTCATCACCCTTAGAAGGAAGTTCATTTCCTTCTGCGAACCTCTCCAGTCCCTCAGCCTTACCTCCTATTACCTCTTTTCACATGGCCTTAGTCATTCTTGAAGACACTATGTTCTTTCCCCTCTCCCTGCCTTTATGACATTTATGATCAATAAGGATAGAAGAGTATGGAAAACTGAAACCAATTCCAAGCCATCCCTCAATGTCACTGGCATTATTGCCTGAAAGAACAGTGTTAATCATTTGTGGCTGTTCCTAAAAACTCCCTTGGTCTCTGGCCGGGAGAACAGAGTCCTAAGTTTCTAGCATGGACTATCCTTCACCTGCTTTTCTGTCGTCATTCTCCTATTCCGCTATCTAGTCCTAGTTCCCTGTGAAGACTTCCCTGGCCAACCCCAATCGTCCTATCACTCCACAGCAATGTGCTGATGTCTTTTCTCAGCACTGGCTCTATTTTGCTATGGAAAATAATGTGTTGTGTAGGTGTCTACCTCCACCATCAGACCGTAAGTTTCTTAAAGGCAATGTCCTCCAAAGCACCTGGGACCTTGCTGGGTACAAAGCCTGCTCCAGTACAGGATATTAACTGGAAGAAAAGAATGTTCCACTAAAGAATGGGCTCCTGGGAGAAGCCTCACAGATATGGTGAGCATTCCACAGGAAACTTAGTATCTGAAAGGACGTTGAGGCTGACATCATAACAATAACAACAGCAAATGTTAAGCCTTATTGAATATGTATTGTGTCAGAAGCTGTGTTTAACATTGTACATAATTTCACCAACTTAACCTTAGTAGGTAGGTACTATTTTATCCCCCTTTGACAGACAAGGGGACCATAGCATGAAGTTTATGTGATCTGTTCAAGATCACACAGCGAGGAGGAGCCAGAGCCAGCGTGTCAGTGATAGAATCTGGGGCTCAACTCCATACGCTTAACCACTATTAACCAGTAAGGGAAGATTGCTACCCACCTCATATTTGCCACCAAGGGACAGACGGGCAACATGATGCAAAACAATCACAGCACTTTTTGCAAGCCTCAACAAAAAGCCCTCCGCCTATCCATCCCCTTTTCTTCAAAGGGAAATTACTGGAATGAGAACAAAAGAAGCAAGTTCTTGAAGCATACTTTATGTTTACGTATGTATAGTTGTTGTTTTGTCTATTTTGCTTTTTTCTAGAATAGCTCCAGATGGGAGTATGAAAAATCCTTCTCTGCATCTCTGTTTCCTCATGACTAAAATGGGCTTTCACCTGTTTTATCTCAGAGCACACTCACGTGGGTTCCCCACCCAGTTACAAGCTCCACAGAAGTGGAGATTGTATCTAACTTGTTCATCTCTGCGTCCCAGATTCTAACACAGCACCAGGCACATCCCAGGCCCGGATAAATGCTCATCCACTGAATGAATGGTAGAATGGCCAAGGAGGTAATCCAGCATTTCCAAGAGTGGCTCAGAGACTACCCACTCCAGGATTATCTGCAGAACTCCTTTGGCGTGCAGAATCCTGAGCTCAGAGTGACTTCTACTCATTGTTTGGGAACTGCTGAATCACACTATGCAAATATCTGTAAACTCAGCTCACACTTAACAATTTAATTAAATTAACTTCTGGTTAAGCTGTTTTTATGATTTCTTAAAAAAAAAAAAGACAAAAATGAATAGAGAGGAAATCCACCTGTTTCTCTCCACTCTCCCTTTAATCACCTCTCCATGCTCTTCCTCTCCCCCTTTTCCTCCTGCCATGGTTATTTATAGGTGCTGGCTCAGGGCAAGACCTGGGAGAACAGACATAAATGAAATCCTGTCCTCTGCCCCAAACATCTCACAGTCCAGCAAGAGAGAGGAGATGGTAATTTACGTTCAGATGTAATAAACCCTAGAGCCAAAGTAAGCTAGGATCCCGTAGCTTAATCACTTAGATCACTTAGTCATTTCCCCAACTTACCAAGGTAAAGAAAGTGGTTACCACTTTGTGTTGGGTTTCTGGCCCTTACATACCATCCTAGAAATGTCGAAGATCAAAGGAACTAATGTAAAGTTTTATTACCTTCTTTTTTTTCTTTCAGCTTTACTGAGGTGTGATTGACAAAATTGTAAGATATTTGAGGCATATCTTGTGCCGATTTGATATACATACATTGTGAAAGGATTTTTGTCATCTAGTTAATTAACACATCCATCACTTCATGTATTTCTCTTTTGGGGGAGGGGAACATTTAAATTCTACTTTCTTAGTCAAATTTCCATTACATGATACTGTATTATCAACTACAGTCAGTATGTTATCTGTTAGATCCTCGAGTCTTTTTCGCCCCAGAGCCAAAGTTAATACCATTTACCAACTTCTGTTTCCCTTGAGCCCCGGTCACTGGCAACCACTTTTCTACTCACTGTTTCTCTGAATTTGACCTTTTATTTCTTCAGTTTAGATTTCATATATGGGTGATATCATGGGGGGGGGGCAGTGGGGAGTGGAACTGAGTAAGTCTATGACACTTCAGGCACTCAGGCAGAAAGACCTACTAAGGCCTGCTGACAGAAAGGAGTGAATGTTGGGATGCCTCCTAAGGAGAAAGAGGAATCGGAGGTTGTATTGGAGGAGATGAAATGTAACCCAGGCAGGGCAGACAGGGAGCCAGCAACTTCAGATCTTCACAGAAACATCCTAGAATTCACTCTGGATGCTGACATCTGGTCAAAAGTTCTCACCGTCAGCTCTGAGTTTCAGCTGGAGAAGGTGACAAGAATTATATAATTCAAGGCAAAATAAAATGTTTTCCGAAAAGTCATCCCATTGTTCTCTCCCCAGCCGAAGGGAGCCCTGTGAATCCGTGCTCTGGTGCTGAAGAGCCCTGAAGGCCTTGTCAGGGAAGCGTTGTGTAAACCTCCTCGTCTCAGTGATAGATTCTTGAGCAACTGTTTACAAGACAGAAACATCACCTGGTGGCATTTCATTGTTCCAACAGGCTTCTAGGGGCCCTAAGTCAATATAACAACCAGTACTCACTGCCCACATTCCCTTGGCCAGTTACAGACACTGTGAGCCCATGATTGTCAGGACCCGCAGGGCACTCTCATGACCTTCCACTCCCTGAGCACCCTTGGAAGTGGAAGATGGCAGGGCAGCAGAAGGGATGTGTCTCTAGGAAATGTCCAGTATCAGATTCTTCCTCAGACTTGAGCCCTCTCCTTGGGCAGAGGACGCTGGCCGTGTCAGATTTTAAAAACTGCCAGGATGTGGTCTGCCCAAGTCCTGTGGTGGAGGAAAACAGCAGGAACACTGGCTCAGAGGTCCTGAACAGAAATCAGTTGTCCTGATGGCAACAGGTAGGTGATAGGAACATGATGCCAGCCAAGGCCTGCAATAGTGCAGGTGACACTGAGGAAATTTGACAGTTGGCTTTTTCTCTAAGTGTGCCCTGCCCACTGGTCACTTCATACCTTGTGGAGTGCCAGAGACCTCAGGCTCTTTCCTCACCCAAGTATTCTGCTCTCTGAAACTGGGGTCTAAATGGCTAAAATGAATGATCCTTCACCATGCCTACACCCCGCCCCCCCCCACACACACACAGTGTCATTTGCATTTTAACAATGATTGAATGTCTGGGAGTAGCTCATTTCGGCATTAATGACAGGTTCTAGAGACCTCTGTGATATTGAAGTCTTCCCTACTCCCCCAGAGTGTCCCACACCCGTGGATTCATCTGTGGTATAAAGTAGTGCACCAGAAGTCCAAATACTTGGATTCTAATCCCACCACTACCATGAATGGACAATACAAATTTAGGCAAATTGGGGAATCCCTGGGTGGCTCAGCGGTTTAGCGCCTGCCTTCAGAGCAGGGTGTGATCCTTGAGTCCCAGGATCGAGTCCCACATCGGGCTCCCTGCATGGAGCCTGCTTCTCCCTCTGCCTGTGTCTCTGCCTCTCTCTCTCTCTCATGAATAAATAAATAAAATCCTTAAAAAAAAATTTAGGCAAATTGTTTGGATTCTCTAGGACTTCATTTCTTCATATGTGCAATGGAAATGATAGCCTTCTTCTTCATGTCACAATGTGAAAGCACTGTGCAACCTGCGATTCTACAGCGCAGATCACCTCATCTATGAGCAAGGCTCACTCAGCCTGTGAGCTCCTACATCTGGTCATCTTCTAGGCAGCTTTTGAGGATAGCTTCCCTGCCTCTGAGTGGACATCATCTTATTGGTCTGCTCATGAATTTTCTGTGGCTCCCTGATACCTACAGGGCCAAGGCCATGCTTCTAATTTAAATAGACGAAGTCCTTCACAAATTGGTCCCAATCTACCTTTACTTCTTGTCCTGGTGACAAACAATACCAAGTAGTATCTTTTGACTAACTACTGTAGGCCAGACGCTGTTCTCTTTATATCACCGTACCTCCCACAAATATATAATCATATACCTGGGAAAATATGATGTGTACACAATTAATTATCATACCACCTCACTCTTCTCTCTTGACATTTTGCTTCCCTCTCTTTTAATACTTTATGTACATCACTTCATGAATCCTTATAAATGGGATTTGCCTATGACTGTGATTTCTTTTTTAAATGTGTGGAGAATGAATTTGAGAAAGGCAAATGACTTGTCTATGAATTGCACATTTTTTAAAGTAATACTGAGATTCAAACCAAAGCCAAATCTTTTGCAGTAAGTAAGGTGACTATTTTCTTTCTAGGCAGTTCATGGGTTTGAACCACACTATGCAACACACCATCCCTTAAATGTGCACATCCTATAGGTCACCAACTCTATGTCTTTATTGGTACTCTCACCTTCCCCTAGCATGACCCGTCCTTATTCTATACTTATCTTTCATCTTTTGATGCCTAACCCCAGTATGACCTCCTTCAAGAAGCCTCTCCTGCTGATTTCAGCCCCTCCTGCTCCTTTGGCTCCTTGTGCCTTGTTATGTGGTATTATATGTCCATCTGGATACTCCATAAGGTGGCATACCCTTTGAGGACAGGAACAAGTCTTATTTGGCTAACATCTCCTAGAGTATGTCAGAGAGCATCCTACACTTGGATTGCCTCACACCAGGGGTCCAAGTACCAACAGATTCTAAATCCTTCTCTCTCATTGACATAGCCTTTTTCACAGCAGAATGCAATGGCTGGTCAACCCTCTTTTACAGATGAGGGATCTAAAGCCCAGGAAGAGAATATACTTGCTCACAGGCATCAGCCAGTGAGGTAACTGCAGAGACAAGATAGACAACCACCTTCCCACTCCTCAGCTCCTGATCTTTCTTCTCTACCAATGTTTGGCTCCTGGCCTCCTCCAGGAGTGAAGTGAATGTGTGTTGACATTTTTTCAGAGGTCACACAATGAGGAGCAGAGAGCTAAGTAATGGTGAGAGCTGATATTGTTGAGGAATTACAGTGTGCCAAGTGTTGTTCTGAACACCCCACAGGTTTATTGTTTATTCCAAGTGACAACCCTTTGAGGTGAGATCCATGTTTATCATCACCCCTGTTTTATACACAAAGAAACAAATCACAAAGAGGTTTAATAACTTATCTTATCCAGAAAGTAGTGGACTCAGGATCTAAACATAGGGAGTCTGACTAAAGCACCCATTATGAATCTATGCACTGTGCTTTGCTGGCTCAAAAAGCAACAGCCCTGGTTTCTGAGTCCTGTGTAACCTCAGCCACATCTGGGTCTCATATACCTTATCCGCAGTTCATAGGGTGGTGGTGAGGATCTGTGAGGTAAATTATGCAGGACACCTCATGTGAAGCTCAGCATTTAGACCTTCAGTAAATGGGAGCTCTGAACATTGCTGTGAAGCATCTCTCAATGACAGAGTCCAGACAGGCAAAAGCTTTTCATGGCAATGAAAGAATTTGGCAAATGGAAATGCATAATTAGCTATTTATTTGCAGTTCACTTCCATGAGTTGAGATAATACACTAAGTGCATCACTCCAGTTGTGAGAAAGAGGTAGGCAAAAGTCAAGGTTTGACATTGGGTTTTAAAAGCTCTTAAATAATTACAGCATTCAGAGTAAACAAGGCCTTCATGCTTCATTAGGCAATGTATATTATGGCTCCATTAACACACTGCGGTGCTTTTCCATCCTCCATGTTTCCAAGCACACTGAGAAGGGAACTGAAGTCATCAGTGTTAATTGATAGCTAACAGAAACAAACTTCCTCAAAGGGGACTGATTTTTAGGTCTTAATTTGATTAATTATTAAAGCTTCCGGAACTTATCTTGATGGGGCCACAGGAAAACCAAATAATGTTACTATTTATTCATGTGAAAACACAGCCTGGTTATAGCCTCCATGTACCTACACCTTTTGGTGTTTGTCTTGATTCTCCCTAAGTCCATCGGAAAATAGAGAGCATTTAAAGATAATTAACAATAAAGTACTGTTCTCACTTTCACTCCCTAGAAAATTCAGGACATGTCTTAGTTGAGACGATTTAGAGAGAGAGATTCTACTTTTGTTCCTGAACTATTCTCTCTCAACCTGCTCTGATGCTTCGATAACCTACAATCTCACTACTTCGGTCCATAATGAAAATGTAAGCTTTAATGAATTGGCATGAGTGATCATCTGAGAGAATAGTGCTCACTAGCACCTCTATAGTTATAGATGTATATGTAGGTATAGAAGTAAATAGATAGACACCAATGTAGACCCAGGCATGAAGGTAGATGTATAGATATTTCAACAAACATATGTAGGCTATTCTGTGTAGTGCTTAAAGGTCAGAACCTGAAGCCAGATTCCCTGCTTCAGATTCTGACATCGTTACTTTCTACTGGATAACCTTGGAAAATATACCTAAACCTTCTATGCCTTAGTTTCCTCATCTGTAAAATGGGGATTTAAAAAATGACCTCATCTGATTGTTATGAGATTTAAAAATGAGTGAATAAATGTAAAATGACTAAAACAGTTGCAGTGTAAGTGCTTTACCAGCATTTGCTGTTACTGTGATCATTATTTTCTCTGGGTGCAGCCCCTACTACGGGGGTGATATCTGATATGGGCGTTGTCCTCATCACTTCATCCTTCATCACCACGTGCTTTGAGACATTTGCACAAATAACTAATACAATTTAGAAAACAGCAAGAGTCTCGGAGAAGAACTTACGAAAAGCTACGAAGATTCAGAGGGAGTGAGAATATCTTCTAGGAGAGAGGATGAAGGATGCCTTCCAGATCAGGAGGACATTCTATGAGGAGGGAAGAATGTGAACAAGTGCCTAGAAGAAGGAAAGTGTGGAGGGTTTCTACCAAGAAAAGTGATGCTAAGTGCTAGTAAATTGACTTTTAAAACTAAGAAGGGAAAGAGAAGTCAGTTTGGGAGAATAGGAATTGGTGGGTAGACAAAGTTCAATGGGCTTTCTTTCTTTCTTTCTTTCTTTCTTTCTTTTTTAGATTTTTATTTTACTTATTTATTTGAGAAAGAGAGCACAAGCAGAGAGGCAGAGAGAAAAGCAGACTCCCTGATGATCAGGGAGCCTGACTTGGGGCTCCATTCCAGGACCCTAGGATCATGACCTGAGCGAAAGGCAGACACTTAACTGCCTGAGTCACCCAGATGCCCCTTGATGGGCCTTCTTAAGTTCACAATGATGAGTGGTGCCAGGAAGCACTCTATAAGACCAAAGTGGGTAGGGAAGCCACAGACCACCACCAGAAGACAGAATGTGATCATCAGTAAGAAGCACACACCACCTGACAGCTAAAGGAAGTGAGATCTACTCCCTTTTCTTCCTCTCACTAGTCCTGAGGAGATGTTGGACAATTCCCTATGCTTCTCTGGACTCCATTCACTCCAACTATAAAATAAAGGATTGGGGTTAGTTAATCTCCAAAAACCCTTCCAGCTTTGGCATTCAAGGACTCTGCAAATTTGCTAAGAGCTGAGATGCCTCCCTCTCTGCCCTGTCTCATTGCCCACTCACACACTTTTCCCACCCCTTCAGTTCCTTAATTTATACACAGGCAGATAGGACACAAATAACAACATGCCAAGAAATAACCCCAAAGTGAAACCATCAGCAAAGAGTTAAAAGTATGAAAAGCAGAGATAGAGATTGAGTTTGAAGACCAGACATTTCTGCAGACAGGATGGGAACAATTTTATGGCAAGGCCACCTCTTCAGGGCCTTCATGACTTGATAGTAAAGCTATTAAGTAGCTCAAACCACTCTTTTTTAATGAAGTGGTTCTTTGGACAAACACTTCAGGCTAAGAGGCAATGTTGCTGCAGCTAGAATTGGGATGTTCTGCAAAGCATTAATACAACCTCTCACTGTCCTTTATTCCTACCCACTCCATGTGAAGTTGAGTTATTTGAATTAGTATTCTGCCAAAACCATTTAGAGTCCTTGTGTTCCCCAAGTTTCTCAAGATTTGACTATGTCACTTCTATTGACATGATTCACTTCTCATTAACTTTAATGGAAGCTGTGGGAGGGTGAAGTCCATTTAGTTGTCTGGGACTTTTGCTTCTTGTTGGTAAGTTTTGGAGATTTATTGGACTCATCCTTATAAATATACATTGGGTAATGACTACTAAGGGACAGTGGCTCCTGAATAAAACAGAACTTCTCCATCCAGTTCATTTAATAAAACTAATAGATGTTAATGAATAGAAGAATCATAAAGGTCATTGAGTCCTGCCATCATTTGAATCTCCTTTTAACATTCCTACCAAGTAGTAGTCTAGCCTCTGCTTAACAGATCCAACGGCTGAGAGCCAACTTCTTTCAAGTGCTCATCATGTGGCTAATAACCAAGATGTCACCATTCTGCTTATCTTCATTTGGGAACAGTCTTATTTGTATTCGTGGTTCCCTGTTAGTCATAAACAATGCTTTTCTTATGACCCATCTTAGCGTTGCCATTGACCTGCTTGGGTCAAGCCCAGTCTCAGAGAAGAGGACCTTGAAAGTGTTCCTGTGCCTTAGCTATGGACATTAAAAAACCCAGGACTGGCCCTTAGTCTATTGAGCAAAATGTGACAATATTTTTGTGGGCAGAATGATTGCTTTCTCCAAAGATATTTATGTCCTAATTCCCAGAATCTGTAAATATATGTTGTCTTACATGGCAAAAAAGACTTTGTAGATATGATTGTGTTAAGAATCTTGAGACAAGGAAATTATCCTGGATTATCTAGATGGGTCCGAAGGATAAAGGTTTTTAGAGGAAGGAGGCAGGGAGGTCAGAGTCAGAGAAGGAGATACGACAGTTAAAGTGATGTGGCGCCATGAATTAACAAATATGACTTCTCAAATATGAGAAGTCTGAGCAAGCTGGAAAAAGTCAAAGAAATGGATTTTTCCCTAGAGCTTCCAGAAGAAACATGGCCCTATTGATACCATGAGACTGATTTCAGACTTCTGACCTCTAGAATTGTAAGATAATAAATTTTTATTTTTAACCAATAAATTGTGGTAATTTGTTATAGCAGCAATAGGAAACTAACATACTAATAATAATAAAATCAACTTATACCTTAATTGGATGAGTTCACCTAGGGGTAGATTGTGTTCTGTGGAACTGACCCAAGCTATCCAAGTTTACAAGAGTCTGAGAGTACAGCCTGACACTAATTTTCTTAATTATGATGCATCAACATTGTTTCACCCAAGATGCCCCATTTCTAGGATCAGGATCCCTGAAAATGGAACTAGTCATCAGAAGGTTGTCTAGTGATGAAAGAATCAGAGCAGAGGAAATTAGATGGTCCTTTCAGACATTTTTTCTGGTATAGCAAAACTTAGCAAAGTCTCTCTGGCTTGTTGTTGCTTAGGTCTGGGGAACAGTTTCTCACTCAGAAAGTACTATAATCATTTGTCAATTTTCCTTCTCCATGTTTCCTTTATCATTTTCCCTGGTTAGTCACAAAAACACCTTTCACCTGTGTCAGTCAGAGTCACACCCAAACACATCTTCCTCAGATAGACAGGACCAATTAGAAGCTCCAGGCTACCATATCTTGTATTAATTATGTTTGAAATTGGGATCTTTGAAATATCTTAGAGAAATATAGGGAGAAAAGGCTATACTTTCACCAGCATCACTCAAAAATCATCTCCAAGTGATTATCTAAATTCAATTCCAGAGAGCAATATTTTCTGACATTCTCCCCAAATTCTTGAGCTATGCCCTGATTGGTTCTTATGGAGCCCTTCTCTCAGTATAGTTTTGAGATATAAAAGAAATCTGTGTGCACACTCTTTCTTCAGTAAGGAATCACAGAGTTACCCTTGACTCACTCCTCTCCTTAAGGTTTTGTGTCTAATTCATCATCAAATCCTGTCATTTTTTTTCCTCCAAAATGTCTCTTGACTTATCCCCTTATGAGATCAGGCCTCCAACTCTTACACAAGCGAACAAACATTTTGGATGCCCTGCCACCAGGTCACTTTGAGTTCAACCAGTGAATGCTGGGATGGGCTTCAGAAGTGGCCTTCCCATCTGCTGGAAACTTTGTCTGATCCCAGACCTATTTACTTCTCTACTCTGGACCCTTTAAGAGGTGGCACTGATTTCACATCAAGTCTAATGTATCCAACGGTCTTACAGTTGGTTTTCCAGCTCTTAAACTTTATTTCCCATTACTTACAATAAGTATGCCAATCAGATTGCTTACTTACAGATCCTATCCAACAGGACCCCGTAGAAATTTGCCTGTGCTGGATGTCACTTCTAGACCCACCCAAGTTCAAGATCAGAAGAAATGCCTGGGGGTAATGACTACTATCTAATGCAAAGTTGATAACAAAGTATAGTGCTCTAACATCAAACATAGCTGGATTCTTGTCCTGGCTGTGTCATCATAACCTCCCTGAGCCTCAGTATAATGTAGGGATAACAACAATACTTATTTCATAAGGTTGATAGGATTAGATGAGAGAATCTGTGCTGTTGCTGTTTAAAGCCCAGTGCTCTTTAAACCATATCATGTGACTTCTTAAATAGAAAAAGAAAAAAAGCAGGCAAACAACAGCAAGAAAAACTCCCAGGATTCTGAAACTTATCCAAGTTACTGAAAACTAAAGAACCTCTTAAATTCAGGAGCTGTTGATTCCTGATTGCTTCCCCCCCTTTTTTTTTCTTACTGGTTCCTTATTGACTCCACAGAGTCAATGAGAAGATACCCCTCTGTAGCCTATAAATAGCACCCAAGGATAGGTGGTTATCTTGTGAGTTTAATGACAGAAAAGTAGGGCAGCCAGTAATTTTTATACCAACAAATTCCTGGAGCATGACAGGGTCATTCTGATATTAAAATAAAAATCACTTTAATGATAGTCTCTGCAGTATGTCACTACATAATGCAAAAGAAAGATTATCTCATACTAAAACCTATGTAATTAACTCTGTCACTACCTAATCTTTGACCTTAGTTTCAAGATTTGAAGGATGGAAGACAAGGCCCTTCATCCAATGGATTCTTCTATTTCAGTTTTTTTCAGTCTTCCAGTGCTGCAAGAACAATGTGAGAGAAAAAGAAGGAAAAAGAGAGTGAGAGAAGGGGAAAGGGAGAAGAGAGAGATAGGTTGGCTTAGAGTTAAAAACTATATACAAGATTGAATTGAAGGCTAGAGTTTATTTAATTAGGTGAGGATAGTAATGACATGTGTAGAACAATCTTCCTAGTCATCTCAAAGCTGCTTTAAATCAGGACTTTCAACCATGACTTCTGTCTCCCATGACCACTCACCCCATAAGATTCAGTAACTGCACTCTTTAGGACTGCCTCATGAGAGAGGTACTAGCTCTGGAAAACTCCAAGCTCTAGCATATCTTCCTTGTGTCAAAATATGAAGCTCCAGGCAGGGTCCCTGGCTCCAACCTTGAGCCAGTCTGCCTACCTGAATCAAAAGACTGGAAGCCAAAGCTATGCCTATAGCCTCTACGATCCCCAGAGGCTAGAAGAAGGAGCCTCATGCTCCTCTGAATCAAAAACATGGGATCCCTGGTTGGTGCAGCGGTTTGGCGCCTGCCTTTGGCCCAGGGCGCGATCCTGGAGACCCGGGATCGAATCCCACGTCGGGCTCCCGGTGCATGGAGCCTGCTTCTCCCTCTGCCTGTGTCTCTGCCTCTCTCTCTGTGTGTGTGTGACTATCATAAATAAATAAAAAATTAAAAAAAAAAAAAAAACACTTGAAGGAGGCCAAAGTCTCTACTCCAAGAAATAGCCTTAGGCTACCAGATTTTTAGCTTACTTCTGCAGGAACCATTTCCTACCCAAGTCACAGAGAACACTCAGGCTGAAGGTTTGCTTCTTGTTCAGACCTTGTTCTTCCTTTCAAAATCCACCTTCTTTCTCTGATGGCAAGATGATCCTGATGACATAAGAACCATTGAAATCCATCCCTTAAAGTCTAAGCTAGAACCGACATCTTAGTTCTTGGTGCCGGGCCTCCAGAATTGAGGTCCTCTCCAGTATCTGGCATGGTCAGCCAAGGAGGCGGAGCTCCATGTGGGCTGCCTGAAGAATGGGAGCAATGGGTAGGAAGAAGAGCAGGTTTGTGGCACGTGTCCAGTCCTTCTCCAATGAAGCCTAAGGATTTAAGACACCTCATGATCAGTCTGGGGCTTTTGTCTCACGAAAGAGAGTCTCAGCAGAGTTCCCAATCTCCTTGAAAACTCTGTCTTTTCCAGTCTTTTCTGCCATCCAT
The DNA here is from genome assembly GCF_048164855.1 of Canis lupus baileyi. Classification (NCBI taxonomy): domain Eukaryota; kingdom Metazoa; phylum Chordata; class Mammalia; order Carnivora; family Canidae; genus Canis; species Canis lupus. Next base: position 21,622,156 of record NC_132868.1, read on the forward strand.
CGAGTAAGAATGGCAGTCTTTTCTGCCAACCAGAAAGAATGAAATGAGCAGCCTGTGCCTCAGGCTTTTCTCTTTAATGTTGCCATCAGAAACTAATAAAATGCATCAGGATATTATTACTAATAAGTTCATTCTAAATCAGACTGGTATGGATGTCAGTGAACATGTTCACTTGTATTTAAGCAAAGAGAAATTGTGCATTTGGTGTAGGTTGAGATAGAAACAAAAACCAAGACACTAGAACTTGTGTGCCTAACTCCCAGGGCTGAAAATGGTTTATTGGGGTTTTTTATTCTTCTGTTTGTCCTTCAACCTAAAAAAAAATACCAGGAGTGGTAGGAGTGCCTTGTATTCATTTCCTTGTGCCTACTGAACAATTACCATGATCATGGAAACTTAACAAAACACACATTTATTTTCTTATCATTCTGGAAGCCAGAAGTCCAAAATCCATTTCACTGGGTAAAATCAGAGCCTCAGGGAGGTGGTGCTTCTTCCAGTAGCTATAATCTGTGTCTCAGCCTTTCCAGCTTTCAGAGCTGCATTCCTTGGTTCATGGTTCCTTCCTTCCTCTGCAAAGCCAGCAGCTTGGCATCTTGATTCAGTGTCCTCCTTGGCTTCCTCTGTGTCACATCTTTCTCTGCTTTCCTCTTACAAGAACACAATCACACTTGTGATTACGTTTAGGGCCCATCCAGATAATTCAGGATACTCTTCCCATCTCAATATCTTTAACTTAATTCAACCTGCAGAGTCCCTTTTGCTATACAAGAAAACATTCATGGATTCCAAGGATTAGGACCTGGATTTCTTTGGAAGACATCCTAAGAAGTAGGAAAGGGTGATGAATCTGACACCTTCCATAGTAAAATTAATCTACGGGCTCACCAATGTGACCCTAAGTCAGAAAGCCAGCAGGGCCTCTTTCCCAGAGCATCTCCAAAGGTTACTCCAGCAGTGGGTAAGACTTATGAAGACCCAGCACAGCCAGTTGGCAAACAGACACATTCCTCAGACCACAACAATGAGCAGGTGGTATCCTGAAGGTCTGTGCAGTGGGACCTCTCACTCCCATATTTTGAGAGTTTGTGCTCTTCCTGGAAAGCCTAAACCTGACTGTAAAGCCTCCTTCTAAACCTAGTGACAATCTCTGGACCTTCCTGCTTCTGACCCTACCCTGGAAAGAGTAGAAAATACCAAGCATGGTACTATAACATGCTAGACCTTCTGCTTCTGTGCCTGGTTTTGAGCCATGTCTCAGGAACAATGAAGGATAGATGTGGGGGTGATGAGAGGTTCCAGGAACCTGAAGCGGATGGACATGGTCTTAGTGCTGGAGCCATAAAGATGACCTTCTGGAGCATGTTTGGAGGGTCCTATGTTTCCCTGGGTAACTTCAGACCCTGTCTGGACTGGAAAGGGCCTGAGTCTGAGATGATGGATGGAGCCTACGGTACATATGGAACCACTTGTCTGAGCCAGTGCCATTTCCAGTGGGCTCTGGAGGTCTTAGCCACAAGACCTCCAGAGCCCACTCCCAGAATCAGACCAGACACACACGATAAGCAAGAGACACACACCCTTAAGTCAGCCTCGGGGCTAAGATGTCTTCTTGCATAGCAGATCTCATTTCTGTGGGCTCTCTACATTTGAGATCTGTACCCTCTGCATTCACCCTGCCCAATATCGTGTCCCCTCCAGTGCTCAGGGAGTCTGAGAACTACCAGAGTGTGGTTGGTGATGGTGTTCCTCCTCTCTACAAAGAGAGATGACCTTGCCCCCAGGGAGTTGTGGTCTCCTCCTCACTCCTAAAGGCATTTTTTTTTTTTAACTCCCTTTATCCTTCCCAGTTGAATCCTCTCACTCTTGAACTTCTAATATTCTGGGTCCTGGGGTTGTATTTAAATCAAGACTTCTGACTGGCTTATTGGGTCCAGCATTTTAATTGCCTTCCTTTCCTATTATTTGATGGCTTCTTTTTATTTAATGACTTCCAAGGGCTCCCGAGGCACCCAGATTATGTAAGTGCCAGGGCCGGGATAAATGATGCCAGCAGCTTTACAGCCCAGAAGGAAAGCATCTAAAGTGAATTTAATTTCATTCTCCTTTTATTCTAACACCCAAAGACTAGAGGAAAATGATGTGAAAGTTTTCTGTTTTTCTTTTTCTGCAACAAGGGGAGAATTTGCAAAAGGAAAGGCTTTTTTTCTAATATCAGTTTATTTATTTTTTTATAAACGGCACTCAGAGCACGGAGTGAGTCTGCATAGCCATTTCTTTGTTGTTCTCAATTTGAACATTCCGACGTGATTGCTTTTAAATGTGTCTCCAGGGCTTCAGCTATTTTTAATTAGTGAGGCTTCCTTTTCTTTTGTCTTTTTTTTCTTTCTTTTCTTTATTGTTATCACTCTAGTTGATTTATTTTCCATGTTCATGCTCCACCAGTCCCTGCCTCCTCACCTAACTCATCTGTCTCCCGGTCGTATCCACCCATGATTTTATAGAAGCTGGTAAAACTCTGCATTACATGCGTCTCTAAAGATAAGGTCCCCGGTATTTCCTCAGTGCCTCTCATCACCTCTCATCCTCGTGCTTAGGAACAGAATTGAAAGTTTATGAAGATGTATCTTTCCCCCAGTGAGGAAGAACCCAATATGCTGCGTTACAAAAAAGAATCATAAAGTTAGAGGTGGAAGACTCAACATTTCAGCCTCTTTTGCAATTTTAAGGGGAGGGAACTGTTAGCCTCAGGCTGGCTAAAGTCACAGGCACACTTAAAATCTGAGCTGGCCTCTAGGGGGTGCCTGCTGGGAGAGGCCAGCGCTACTGTCACCCAGCCACCCAGGGCTCCCAGCCCACCGCTGACTGGCAGGGGCAGGGCAACAGCTGCAGGCTCCTATTCTGCAGCTTGGGTCATCCCCTGGGCTCCTACCTCTCCTTCTAGGAGAATTTAGTGACTGCTCTGGAAAATCTCTGCCAGGGAGTTTCTCTGTGGTATTCTGGAGTAGAAAAACAGCAGTCTTGAAAGTGAAAAAAATCTGTTCTGGCCTGACCTTTAACACTGATCAGGTGTATAAATTTGGATGAGTCATTTCAGTCTCCAAATTTCAGTTTTCTCTTTGTAAAGTGGAAATAAAATCTACCTGGCCTAACATAAGGAATGGTCAATGACTTGTCATAGCTATGTAATGGGACAGCTGGTAGCTACACTTGTGGTGAACATAGCATGATGTATAAACTTGTCAAATAACTAAGTTGTATACCTGAAACTAATATAACATTGTGTGTCAACAACTATACTAAACAAACAAACAAAAAAACCTACCTGGCCTATAGTGTAAGATGGTGATAAATTCCCTCTCCTGAAATTCTTTATTCTTGTTTCCAAGATGCCCATCTTTTCTGGTTTCCTCACCTCTGTGGCCATTCCTTTCAACCTCCTCTCCAAAGTCTTTTTCTTTGATCACCTCCTACTATGGGCTCCCCTCAGAAGGCTGGCTAGTCTGGCCCTACTTCTCTGCTGACCCTGCACATTTTTCCAGGAAAGTTTTACTCCTTGGTGTCAATTATCATCCATGAGTCATGATTCTCAAATCTTATCTCCAACTCAGAGCTCACTCCTGAGCCGAATGTCTGTCTTCTTATTTGCAGTTTCCCCTTAGGTGATCCTCAGCCCCTTCCTTAATTCAACATGCCCGTCATAACCTGCCATGCTTCCCATAAGCTTCTCTTCCTCTGTTGTTTGTTTTGGTGAATGGCACCTTCTGTTACTCTATTGCTTCCAACAAAAAAGTAGTAATCATGTGAGCTTCCTCCTAAATCCCCAGCCATACTGTGTAGGCCACAATATTCTCTTATTTCTTTCTCCTGAATGTCTTTCCATTTCATACTATTTTATCCACCTTCATTGTCTAGCCAAGGCTCTGATTGTTACCTAGACTATTTCCACAACCTCTAACTTGTCTTCTCTTCTTTCAGTTTATCCCTTATCAATTCATCTTCTACATCACCACTGCACATAACTACCTCAAATAAAATTCTGATCCTACTCTCAGAATGCTTAAAAGTCCCTCATCATCTAAAAAAACAAAACAAAACAAAAAACCAAAAGGGTGAAACTCTTACAACGTTTTCATGCCAACTCTCCAAGCTCCTTTATCTCCCCTTCTCCACATACACACACACACACACACACACACACACACACCCCACTCCACACTATTCTACTCTTTGGTACTACCCAGATTCTCATTAAAGGTCTCATATCTGCTTATAGCAGACCCCTTTTGGATTCCCTTTGCAGTCTTTAAGCCCTTTTCTTTGACATTTTTATCCATAGTGGAGGGCCTTGGAAACCATGTTTGTGACCACTTGATCTTCCCACTCTGGTCATGTTGGTAGGGCTAGCATTGATTCTGACCCCAAGCTTGGCCAGGTTTTTATTCTCCACTGAGATTTTGGAATTTAGATTAAGGGCTATAAGTCAGAGATCTACAGTTCAGCAGGTTCATCTGCTCTTGTTCAACCCCATCATGTGCTTAGCAGTCACCTGCCTTGGTATCACAGGATGCCCATGGGTTTCTGATCAGACATTTCCATTCTTGTTTAAGCAAGATGAAATGAGTTTCTTTTACTTGCAACCAAATGAATCTAAGTCACTCATAATGTGTTGAACATCTGCTTGTCATCTGACTGAATCATCCTCCAACTCTTTATCTTACGAATTTTTACTCATCCTCAGGACCTAGATCCTTTGCAAAGTCTTCAATACTCCCCCTCCTATAGACAAATTTATGTATTCCAGCCTTTGAACTGTTCCTGTATTTGCTATCACATTTAGTCATAGCTATGTTTTTAAGACAGTTTTGACCATAAGGATCACGAGCTCTTAATGGTAGGAAGTATGTCATATTCATATGTATATCACTGATATTAGAGGAGAGCCTCCCGCATGGAAGAAAAACATTTATCTTTAATCAGTGAATTGATATTTATGAAAGGTGCTCTGTAAATTCTTAAGGTCTATGGAACTATTAGGAAATTTCAAAAGACAGCTATTTTCTTCATGTATAAAACAAAGATCTTCCTTCTAATATAACCACTCGATAATCCCATAGGTCATCCCCTCAGTCCAAAAATTCTGATTAATGCTTTGTACTGAATTTTATGTTATCATGGATATTATCAAGCGATCAATTTTCCATAAAAATTAAGACAAACACAAGAGGAAGGAAAGGGGCTGAAATAGCTACCAACTTAGAGAAATAAAAGGCAACATGCTAAATAGATCAGCCTTCCAAAGAGCTCTCTGTCTTTTATTTGAAGTAACTTTAAGTTTGAATTGTCAAAAAACATATTGACAGCCTATTTCAACATTTTATTTTCATTTTAGAGTTGCAGAGTATGGCAAAAAAGCCTTTGTTTTCAGCCCTAAAAATGTTTCTCAGTTTCTGAAAGAAATTGAAAATTTCTCATGTATCCTTTCAAAACAGAACTGAAGTATTCTCCAAACATCTCAGAGAAAGACTTGTTTTCTGGCTTCAACTGCCCCCCAAAAATATGAAAAAGCCTCAGCTTGAACTGTTCTTTGAGGTTCAAGGAAAGTTCTAGATCAGACTAACACATCTTAGAACTGATTCATCATTCTTGAAACACATTCTGCATTTTCCAGCCTCTGTGTTTTTGCTGTCTAACCCCTCAACTTAGAATAACATTCCCATGCCTCTGCTCTTCATCATCTATGACAAGCTCAACTCCTGTAATTAATTCTATAGTTAACTTATATCAGGCTGATACCTACAAGTATTTTTGGAAAGATGGACCAGTGAACACTGATAAAGAAAAAAAAAAATCAGGAGAACTAAGCTTTAATCCTTAATGTAACATTGGATATGATACTTTTCCTCCCTAAACCTCATTTTCGTCATTTATTTTAAGAAGAAATTGATATATTTGTCCTTGTAGTTAAAATCATTCTTTCCTAGACCGTTAGAATAATTTCTTACTCTCAGAGAAAATAAAATAGACCACACTCAAGTTTGTGCAAAGATGCAGAGATGGGTAAAAGAATTTGAGTACATGTCGCATGCAAAAAGAAAAAAAAAGTAGAAGGAAGAATGAGGTGGCTCGGAGAAGAGAGTATATGGGGATAGTGAGGGGGACCAAAGCATGTGTTTCCCAGGAAAAATTTTGGGGGCTTTCTTTGAGGCAGTGATTACACTTGCTCTGTCTAGACCCAAAGTTCCTTGGGAGGCAATAAGTCCTTTGTCACTAGAGGAACTTAAACAGAGTATGGATGATTTGTGAATAGGGATATAGTAGAGCAAGTTCAAATATTGAATGGTGGGCTAGCACACAGCCTCTAGGTCAGGTTCAAGTTCTGAATGGTGGATAAGCTCATACCTAGAGAATCCTAGGATTCTCTCACTTAGGTCCCAAGCACACGTAGCTCTGGGGAAGCTCTCAGGCCAGCATCAGAAGGGCATTGGTGAACCACTGGGAGGCTGTCAGGATTGTTACAGCCTTGAAATACACCAGATGTAAGTTTACAAGACTCTTAAAGAGGGATAGCAGGTAAAACAGCCTTGAGCTGTAATGGCCATGGCCTAGACTCAGTGAGCAACTGATTTTCTTTGTGACTGGATACACCCAGACAGTTAAAGCCTGTGCTATTTAATCCCCTAGGCCAGTCTCTTTTGATTCAGCTCCTTCCAGGTAGAATATTACACAGTGTATATCAGCTTTTGAAAACTAGTGTCTGATTTGTTCCGTTGTCTGTCTCCCTAGGTCTACCTAATGGGGACTTACACTAATAGGAATCAAGGGAGTTTAAAACACCTGCTGAGATGCAAAGTGTTCTCTTTATAGACAATTTCGAAAGAAGCAATTTCAGTGAGGCCAAATCTTGATGGGATGAATAAGAACAGAAGTAGATGGACTTCATTATATATATAAATTTTTAAATGTAGCAAATTATAATATAAAGTTGCCTGGAAACATGGAATTCTTAAAGCTAAATGAATAGGGCTTAGGAGACCAGCAGAATTATTTTGCTTTTAACATTTTTCCTTAGTAAAGAGAGATCATACAGTCTCACAGAGCTGAGAGAGATCTAAAGACATCAACACCTTCCCTCCCCTGCACAAATTTGAAAAAAAAAAAAAAAACCTTAGTGTTTCTTAATAGGGAAATACATAAATAATTCTTTTTTTTTTTACATAAATAATTCTGATATATTTGTCCAATGAAATACTATGCAGAGATTAAAATGACTGAAAAATATAAATGGTAAGATTTCAAAAATATGTAAGCTGTTATTCAAAAATATTTTTAAAGCACAAAGCAATACAACGTATTATTTATGATTGTCTACATACATAGTAAAAATGTAAAACCATGAGCAAGAAGAGTAAACACTGAATTGATGAAGGTGTTTACCTCTAAAAGGAGAGAGAGGAAAGAGAGTGTAACTGGGAAAGAAATAAAAAAAGAACTTCAACTTTATTTGTGACTTTATTTGGTAAAAACTTTGGAGCAAAATTTAAAAACTAAATATCATCTTCATCATAGTGACCAGCCGAATACATCCAAGCCTCTTTTTTCCTTACTGATTCTCCAGATTTAGTGTGCATCAGAATTGCCTGGAGGACTTGTTAAAACACAATTTTTTGCACTCACCCCCAAAATTTCTGACTCAGTATATCTGGGACTGAGCTCAAGAGTTTGCATTCTTGACAAGTAGCCTAATATCTGACAAGTAATTCTAATATTATTGGTCCAGGCCACACTCTGAGAACCAACATCTTATCACAGTTACTAGTAAATATTCATTCAGACTTTAAACTGCTTAAGGATGGAGAGTTTAGCTTAATCTTTTTAGCTTCCACCTAGGAAACAGACTATCAATAAATATTTTTAAATTGTAAGAATTCATCATTTAAAAAACTATACACACACACGTATGCACACGTACACACACATTCTGCAATGTGATAGCCAATCAACAGCATGCAAAATAAATAATACATTAGTGGTAATAACTTGGCAATTTTAGAAAAGCGAATAAAATGTTACCTAGGATGGTAGACCATCCTCAGGGAAGGCCTCAAGATATGGTCAACAGGGTTCTCATTCTTAGCAAGATGTATTTCTCAAGTCAGAGGACTTGAGGAAGCCCAAAGTCAAAGGAGTGAACAACAACAACAAAAAAAGACACTAGATTGGAAAACTGTAGTGATTTTGTCACATAATATCCACTCATTCACCTCCTACTTACAGTCCATGAGAAGATCCAGAGTCTCTCTCCAGAAAGACAGTGAATGAGAAGCCTCACAAAGAGCTCTGTGAAGTTCATGAAGGCTCTTCTCTGTAGGCCAGGAATGACACTGAGAACTCTTGCCATAAAAAAGGACCCTCTGAATCCAGTGGATAGGGTGAGATCCTGGGATGTCAGGGGCCAAGTGGTGAGGCTTAATCACTGGAGATAAGGTGGATGTGCTTACCATAACAAGCAGCAGAGTGAAAGCAGAAATTGAGAAGGTTTGTTCTACAGAGGTCTTTAGCATTGTTTAATTGATCAGAGTGTCCCTAAAACTGAAATGGATGGTCAGCTTTACTTGATTCTTCAGAGAAGCTAGGCTTAATTTTAAGCTCTTTCATGTAAGTCATCTGTGGCTCTGGGCAAGTTACTCAAATATCTTGATTAGGTTTTATATTTGTAAAAAAGCAGAGGTATAAATTTTGCCCTAATGCCTAGTTTATGAATTGTAAAATGTGTGAATATTTAGTGAGATAACATTTGTAGAACACTTGAATAAATTGGAAAGTAGTAAACAAATGTAGGCAACTCTCATCTTTATTATCAATAGTATTTATAAAGAAGCTTGTTACGCCTATGACTTATGGGGGTTTCAAGAAGACACAGTCTAGTAGAGTTTAACCTTTTTCCTCTCAGGACATGAATGCATAAATATCTACAGGTTTATAAACAAAGACATAACCACGGAATCATACTAGTGAGCATGTGTGCACACACACATATACTGCTAACAATATAAGATAGCCCTAATGTATGTATAAGAAAGCTTTTGGTTAAAGGAATACCAAACTCTTTTTTAAAAATTAAGCGAATTTATTAGATCATATGTATGAAAAGTAAAGATGTTGTTTTTGTTATTGTTTAGGATAAGCTTACTGCTGTACTTTGACAAAACCACCAATGACCCAGTGTCCTTACATCACTCCACTGTGCCTTCTGCAGCTCAGACCTTCAGACTGCACTGCCAGCCTTCTTTACCCACAATCAGCAGGAAAGAGATGTCCTGGTAGTGCCCAAAAGTGTCTTAAGATTTACTGTGATTGGCCATGTGCCCAGCCATGAACCAGTGCCTAGACCAAGGGATGGTATATACCAAATGACTTAATCCACTCTGGTATCAATCTGGACTGGAAGTGGAATTGATCTTGTCCAACAATATGGCTGAGAATGCACAGGGGACAGTTCACCAGAACAATTCAGGATGCTACTGTCAGGGACGGAACAGGTATCTGGGAAGGACTGGGATGAGAAGGAGAAGAAGGGTAGCAGCAACAAGATCAGAAATCTGCCTCCTGCAATGACAAACAGGTGATCCATAAATATGTATTTTGAAAAATCATGTGAGAGGAAATGCATGAGAGCTAGGAAGCTACAGAAGACACTGTGAAGGTTACAGACCTTGAGTGCATGATAGCATGCATCATGCTATTCCATGTGTAATAACAAACAAAAATGATGATGAAGAAGATGTTGGGGAGAAGTCTGGTAAAATCATTGCCTTCTGTCCTTGTTTTGGGGAGTGAGTGGGAAAATATTGATGGAAAACAAGGAAGAAAACTATATTCTAGTTAAACTTGTAAATCTCGACTTTCTTTATGTGTATTTTGTAGTCAATGAATTTTCGCCAGAGATAGCAATTCCAGGGTAGTTTAATGCATTCCTTCCTAAATTGTGCCATCTGACCTTAATGTAGCATTGGAACTGAAAGTGTACTTTTAATATTTTTTATACAAGAAATATATAATTAACCAGCAATTAACTGAGAATGCATTAACTTTCTTAACTATTTGAACTCTACTTTAAAAGCCTAAATTTCCTGGAAATGTTGCTTATTTTAATAAAACTATTTCATATCTGGATAACAATTTCACCATCTTAATGGACTCTATTCCAGAGACATGTGAAACATAAGAAGGAGAGTACTTACATGACCTAGAATATTTATCTGAGACCTTGAGAGCTGTATCAGCTTCAATGGCATAAAAGCCTACTTAGCAAAAGTTGACCTCATTTGTATATTTCAATGAAATTCTCAGGTCTGCAAATCCCACCCTTAAGACCACTTTTCACAGGATATACATAGATGAACGAGGAGGAGGGGGGTTAGATATGGCCACTTCCCAGTCATAAGTGAGGCAGATTCCATGGCCTGTAGAATAAAAACTGAGACTCATCAATTTTTAATTGCTTCAGGTGAAAAATGCCCAAGCCTGGGTTGTACTGAACTCTGTATATGTGGAAATGAGTAGGAAAGAAGTGCTCAGAGCTGAGGTTATGAATTTCTTGTTTGTTTGTTCATCTATTCACTTAGCAAAACTATAATGATGATATCAAATGTGTGAAAATAAAGATTACAAACAGTTCCTTGGAAATAGTACCCCTAATCAGGTCACAAAACCAAACCTCAACCCCAGAGCCTAAATCCATTTCTCCTCTGACAATAACTGAGAAGCAATACCCATGTGTGTTATATACAGAAGAGCTAAATTAAGATGGTCTGGAGCTGATCTGTTCTTAATTTGCCCAGCAAGTCACAATTTCCCTGTAATTCGTTTCTTTTCCCTAAGATACAGTGGAGAGAGCACTGGATTGGAAATCAGCCAACCTGGTTCCAACTCCACCACACACTTGCTGGTGACATCTTTGGGCAAGTTGCTTAAACTCTGATTCTCTGCCTTTTTATACATAAAAAAAGTATTAACACTTTCAAAGCTAACTGAGATCATGTTAGAAAAGTGTGCCTTATATCATTAAACCTATCGTTTATTTATTCCATCCAGAATAAAAGCATTTCGACTTTCCAACCATAATTTAAAAATGAATTAGAAGAATAACTTAGAGATAGAAAAGAGAGGGAGTTGCTGACACCTCCCTTTTCCCTAGTACTCTATGCAAACCTCCATTACAGCATTTGGTCATTTTTAATAAATATGTCTTACCTACTAGACTCAGTTCCCTGAAACCAGGGGCCTTATCATACAAATTCTCTCCTAGTCTCCAGCAAGTCCTTGACACTGAGGCTTATTCTAGGTCATGAAAAGCTGCACTTCTGGGATGAAAGCACTCATTTTCACTCCTAAGGAATTTGGGGGTGGTCCATGAGGTATTTCCTGCCTAGTCTTGCAAGTGTGGCTCCTGACTTCTCTGAAGACTGTCTCTCAAGGAAGAATTCCATCCCCTTGGTGGAAGAGTCCCTCCATTAGCTGGGACAACCTCGGCATCTCCATTCCAAAACAGAATCGATGTTTGCTTCTTGGATCCAATTAAGTGAAAGACTATCTTCTTTGAGTTTCCTTTCCTCTTAATCAATGCCTTTAACTGTTTCTTCCTATAATTGTCTTTCTATAATTATAGGAAGCCAATTTATATCAATCTATCTCTCAGATTCAGACCTGTTGTGTAGTGGAAGGTGAAGAAATTTCAGGGACAAAACTAGGATTCATATCAGAAACACATCAATTATCTAGAAGTGCAGATTTCTTAGGGGCAGCATAGTAGAAGAAAAGGTAAGGAGGGGGAATTTAGGCTTTGCCCCATCTCGGCCCCATCTCTGCAGCTTTGGTACTCACAAGGTATCTTGGACACAAAGCTTCACCTCTCCATAAGTCAGCCTTCAGTAAAACGAATAGTGAGGACTAGATGATCTTTGAGCCCTCTTTCATGTCTGATATTTGGAATTAAAGGTATATTTTATGTCATCATAAAACAGAATTGTTTGTATATTATGAATAGTTTGAGCCAAAGCCAAGAAAATTGGTCCTACATTAGGCTCAAAAATGAAGGCACATGATCTTGAAATAAACAAATGTGGAAAAAAGTGTTAGTGAATCTTTTTCTATGTAAATATAAGCCCCATGGTTGGTCGATGGTAAAGCAGCCCTACTGGGGAACTTTGTAAGATGGTTAAAGAAGACTAAACTGATTGAAGCTTCTAAAATGACTGAGTCTGCTAATCACATGCTGTCATGGTTCTTAAAATCAAAACCATATGCTGTATCTTTCTGGTGTCACACCAGCATCATATAGAATAACCACTAATGTCATTTTCCCCTGCCAACTAAAGCATTAAGAAGGAATGTTGTCACCTAGTAAATAGAGATTTGTGTCACTTAAGACTACTTATGGACCATTTATTGTTTAATGAACACTGAGAACCTACTATGCACAAAACACTACATGAGATACTAAGTGAACTATACCTAGGAATCAGACATACATCTACTCACTGGAAGTTTACACACAAATACTTACTGTCTTACATACATTCATACAGTTATAGTAAGTGGTAAGAAGAGATAAATAAGAACCATGGAAGAGAGGCAGGTTAAGTACTCAGAGAAGGGAGCAATCCCAATTGAAGGCATAAAGAAAGAATTTTATGAAGCAAGAACATAAAATAAGTCTCGAAGGCTGGGTTATAATTGAACCTGTGGAAATGAAAAGATACAGAAAAAGCAAAGAAAGAGGCACTAGGAAGCACAGCACATGTGAAAAGAAAATTAGTACCATTAACGTTCAATGCTTACCAGCTACTTACCGTGTACTACGAGCTTACAACACGTGGTCTATTGAACTCTGAGATTGATTCCTTAGTATGCCTATTTTTAGATGGGGAAACTAAGGTCCAGAAAAGAGGAATACCTCGTTCAAGCCCTCCCATAAAAAGAACTAGCAGGTAGTTGAGGATTGCTGAATTCTGTGGTTGTGGCAAGGAAGAAGGAAAATATAATCTAAATGGCTCATTGTGGCAAAATGATAAACAGGCTGGAATGCTAGGCTCTTTCGGAGAATCAAACTTAGGGAGAATGCAAATGAACTAAATAGGAAGTAAAAAAAATAAAAACTTCCATATATTAAAAAAAGAGCTATGTTCCATATATTAATTAAAATGTGAAAACTCAATACCCCTCTGGCACCTTTGTCAGCATTAGCACGGAATGTCAGTCACATCCGGAAGGGATATGACTCTCCTTCTCAGTACAACCCTCTACTTATGAAGGTGGGAAAAGTGAGGCTGAAAGATAATTAACCTTGATCAAATGCTTCATTCAATTTAGGCTTTAAATAAAGAATAAATGTATAGGTGGGCTCATCACTACATAATTCTTGCCAATTATTTTCATACTGCTATTGGGAATTGACAACTAAAGATGATACTAAAAAGTTAAGATCCCCAGGCACTCATACAATCCATACACTGCACAGAAAACAATTAAGTTATGTTCTCTTCTGTGCTTTAATCATAATAATGTGATTCTATTACTTCACCGAGTTGATTGGTAACCAGATGTACATAAGGCATTTAACACAGACAGATCCCCTAAGTGGACACGCATTAATTCCCTCCTAAATGTCTTGTAAATAAAAGATGCACCAAAACCTCAAAGGGTCTTCTGTTTTCACAGAGATTAGTAAAGCGTCTGGGATTTTCTCTTTTGATCAGCTGTTCAGGAATTAATTATACTAAGCCACATTCATATTAAAATGTATGTTATCTAACACAAATATTTTCTACAAAATATGAAGTCCTTCTTAGATGTTTGTGTGCTGCCATCAGTAAGCTCACACTATGGGGATCTATATACTGAGTTTATGTATTTATATTGGGTTTATTGTTCTAGCAGCTATTCAGAAATACAGTTCATAGTTAAAACAGACATCCCTGATGGGAAACCTATTTAGGGTCTCTGTGAGTTAAATTAGCAATGTTTTAATCTCTGCCTTGAGTGGTACCGTTCAGTATGTTATTATAATGCTAATAATAATAGCTAGCATGTACTGAATGTTTTATTATAGTCTGCATTTTTATTTGATGCTTTCTCTGATCAAATCAAAAGAAGGCTTGAATCTCTTCTTAAGTTATCCTGCAATTATGACATTGTGCTCCAATATTTTCAACAGTATAGCATTCACTGAATGAATCAATACACATATTTTTTGCAACCCATACTTCTCTTACCTGGAAACTTACAACAAAAGTATTATTTTCCCCTGAGAAAAAAATTTAAGAGCTCCCTTTTAAAACATGGGCAGCCTTTTAGCTTTGTTCAGTTACAGAGAGGATTGTCAAAGAAGATATAAAGCCAATGGTGTTTATGCAAATAGATGTCCACAAACAAGTAATCGATTTTAAAGTCTCAGAACTTTATTTTAGCTTTTTAAACCAGCTTCTTTCCTTCAGCTTCTAAGTGACTTTTCCCTTTCATTTTTCATATATTTTACATAAGAGCCTGGTGGATAGTTGGACACTTCAGACTGCTTACCCATAAATACTCATTTCAATATCCAATTTTAAGTGTATTTAATTTGTAATTGACATTTGTGGCAGCCTTTCCTAATAATTACCACTGAGTTAAAGTTAGAAGTCATAGAGTTATTTGAAATTATTTCAGTTTGAAATGACTCAAACTATCAGAGTTTCCATTCAGGACAGAACCTTTTTTACCACAGGGAATTTTATATAGTATATCTGTGAGATTTGGAGTGCATATCTCAAATAACTTGACTAAAATCACAACTGAAGTTAATCCCATATTATTATTATTATTATTATTATTATTAAAGATTTTACTTATTTATTCATGAGAGGCAGAAAGAGAGAGACAGAGAGAGAGAGAGAGCCAGAGACACAGGCAGAGGGAGAAGCAGGCTCCACGTAGGGAGCCCGATGTGGGATTTGATCCTGGGACTCCAGGATCATGCCCTGGGCCAAGGCAGACACCAAACCACTGAGCCACTCAGGGATCCCCCTAATTCCATATTATTAAACAGAAAGATACACAATGAGAAATCAAAGCCTTGTTTTTCATAATTTCACCATAATTTTATTTTGTATTTACAGTCTTCAATTTCTAATGCAAGGGTCTTGCTGAGGATTGGGGGATTAGGGAAGTGGGATGAGGTTTGGAGGAAAGGAATCAGAGGTCTTATATGGACAACAATAATTAATAAAGCTAACAGGATGTGAAAGTCTTCCAGAAGAAATTCTTGCAGCCAGCTTTGCGTTCTCGGGGTGCCATGGCGGGGTTTGAGTTAGCAGATCTCTGCAGTTCCAGCCTCATTTCATCCTGCTCAGCAGCCTGGGACAAATCTTCAGGTTCCAGGGCATCATTCTCTGTCTGGTTGGGTTCAGACAGCAGCTCTGCCAAGAAGTACTTGGCCAGTTCCTGAACAGGGTAGAAAAGAAAGAGAGAGAAGGGATAAGGTTGCTGATGATGATGGAGAAAAAAAAATGGAAAAGCCTAATTTGGAAAGCAGATTCAGCTACATTCAAAGCCTAATTTTCATAGCTGTGCACTCTTGTCATGCCTAAAATCAACTACAGATATAAAAATAAGGGTAGTTGCTATAATCACCAAGTTACACGGAGAGGCTTGAAAAACTCAAATGTTCCTGCAAGTTTTCCGCCTCTATAGACTTACACACACACACATACACGCAGAAATAGTAGACTATTAATACAGTTTTGCAAAGATGAAAGTGTCAACAGTTTAATTCGATTTCAATCTCCAGCTCATGAGCCACAGACTGGAATTGGTCTTACCGTTTTTGCTAAGTTAACTGTGGGGAACAAGACCTTTCGCAATCTTAAATATACTGTGTTCTGTCTGTAGAGTGCCCTTTAGCAGCATGGGAGGGAGGTACTGCTCAGGAAGGGTAGCCTTGAGAGGTCCGCGCTTTCAGCACCTGGGCCAGCACCGCCGCGTTCAGCACTAGGGGGATGGATGCCTCACCCCTACGCGCTCAAGCTACCCGGGGCTCGGAGTTTTCCTGAATGCCAAAGAACTTACCTGCACTGTGACCGACTGCGCTGATCAGAAAAGAAAAAAAAAGGAGGTAAGAGGAGATTCTGGACTTTGAAAGTTTTCCTGAGAGCTTTGGGAGACGAGGGACCCAGAGAAGCGCCGAAACTCTTCAGGAGCACCTCCTAAATCCACCCAAGGGGGTAGGGTGAAGGCTAAGGGAAGATCGGGGGGTTCGGGGGAGGGAAAAGAAGTCGTCGAGGGAATCTCCTTACCTGCTTCCCCGCGGCGGCAGCCAGGGACTTCTGCAGAAACTGGCGGAGTCGGGGGTCCGAGGGCGCGCAGGTGACACCGCCCAGAGCCAGGACGATGGACAGCGCGGCCAGCGCGCACTGGAGGCGGCAGGACAGCATCTCGGCGGCGCGGGGAAGCCGAGCGGGAGGACGGCTGGTCAACCTCTAGGGGAGGCTCCGCAGGCAGCAGCGGCAGCTCTGAACCTCGCGCCTCCTAAAGCGGCTTGTGTGCTCCCCACCGGCTCCCCGCTTTTTAAACTCTCTCTCTGACGTCAGACTAGGAGGCGCCCCCAGATCTCAGCAGCGCTTTTACGCACCATTACCCTCGTGAAATCAATCACAGAAGTAAGAGGAGGCTACACAATCCAAAGTGGCTTACTTAAAAAATAAAAAAATAAAAAATCATAATCCCGCACCCGCAGAGGCCCACACGATTTTACGCATACCACATTATCTATACAATCTTTTATATTCTAGTCACTGCTGCGCACACACACATTCCATGATTTCACTCATGCACATGTACGCTCACACACTAAATTACACACATACACAAACACTCAGCCCTGGAGGAGGCAAAGGCTCCATCACGCACCGCTGCAGACTGGTAAATGTACCCAGACCACTCTGTCTCTCATCATACTCAAGGATTTTAAGAGGGCCAGACAAATGCAAAAGTATTAGTATGTGAGAAGGGGTACTCAGAATCATTCTTCTAAAAGCAGATTTGAGAATGGAATGTGGATGTTAGGAGTGAATCATTTCTTTCTCCATTATCTCTGTAAAAAAAGTCTCATAGATTAGGATGTGATGGATTCTAAAAGAACTTCACTTATCCCTATACTAGAGGAGCAAGTACTTAGCAGCTGCAAGATTTCTGATCTACTTGCCTTCCTACTGTGACAAAATATACCAAGTATTTAAAAAGCAAGACTGACCTCATCTTGGTGCCTAGAAACTTGGAGCTGGAAAGTGATCTCAGAAACCATCTAGGAAACGTCAGAGTTTGAGTTGCTGAGTCTAATATTGGGTAGTGAAGTGCTCTGGCCCATATATTGCACAGCTGAAGCAAGGGCAAGACCTCCACATTTCAACACCAGGGTTCTTTTCACTCAGCTTTAAGTTATCTATCAGATCCAGGGGTTCAGTAGGAGCAGTTTTAGGTCAGGGAGCCCCAGTCTGGACATGCAAAAGTCCAAGAACTCCCTGAACATATGTGACCACTATTCTGTGTCTATGTGGGAAAAGAATCAACAGATTCTTGACTAGATCCAGCACTTCTCTGCTCCCCACACACATAAAAAAGGAAGGTTAAGAAATGATGTCCTACAATTCTGATTGTACTCTGGTTAGATGTTTGGTGTCCAGATCAGTTTCAACAGCTTTTTTGGCTTTTTTTTTTTTTTATCTTCCTAAAATAATTTGCTATCAAGGAAGGATCAGCTAATGCCCTGGCATGGACTAGATGATCTCTGCAGACTCTTCCAGGGCTGATATTTCATGTTCTTCAAGCTCATAAAAAGCTAAAAATATATTCTGTGTCTCCAGAAACCAAGTGAAGCAGAGAACTTGGCCAATCCTGTCCCCAGCCATGCATCTTGAATATATTCTCAATACTTCGACCAAAACCACAATGTTGAGAGACAGGAGGGGATGGGAGGTGTCCTGAATGATTTGGGGAATTGTCACCATTCCCTTTTGTGACTGTACGCCGAAGCTATGAGATAATGCACAGCAAGAAGTGCTAAAGTTTCCAGGGCTTGGCAGGGCCAGGCAAGGCTAACCACTACTGGGGCATTAAAAAGTCACTCACATGTTGGAATAGTCCAAGAGAGCAATGGATCTGGAGCAGAGGAACTCAATCTAGGCACTGTATGTTTTTTTTCTCTATATGTCCTGGAATCTCCTCAGCCCCTGACAGGGGACTCAGAATCTAGTTATATCAGCCCAACTGTCCACAGGCACCCCTAAGTAATCTCACTTCTCCTCCAGCCAAGACTTGGTCCTTGACAGCCCCACTTAGTAGAGGAGAGTTTTCCTATAACAGCAGCCATCCCAGAAACAAATAGCAGCCCCACTCCCTTGCTCTGTGCTCTGGGATCTCTTCAACCTTCCCTCCCCAGACTCCTGCTCCTCTCCTCCTCTGTCCTTATCCTCTTCCTCTATCCTTCCTCCTCATTCATCTCTCTCCTTTTTCCTAACTTTTCTCTGAATTTCTCTCTCAGGATCTTTCTTATTTTATCTTTTTGTCTTCTCTCTACACACCCTCTCTCCCATCATTTTCTGACTTCAATCTGTGTTGGTCTAGCTCTTTCTCTCCTCTGCACTTCCCCTCCCACCCAGCCTAGCATCAGCTAGGCTATCCTAGCCTAGGCCTCTAGCCTCTCCCTCCCTTAGCTCCCTCCTTAAGCTGCTTCTCAGGAAAAATACTCAAGATTTCTAGCTATTTAAATACTTACTTGGGAATCATGAGGCCTGGGTTGTTTCCTTCACACTCCTGTTGAAGTGCTGGGGCTGTGGAGGAGTTGACTTCTGGGAGTTGTTTTTATTTGTTTTTGTTTTATAATCCTTTCATTGTTAGGCATCTAAAGACCCCTGGAAGTGACAAGCCAGGACAAAAGGGGACAGGAAATCTTCCTTAAACCACCCCCCCCTGGCAAAACTTTGCATAAAGGTTGATTAGGCCCAAAGGTACCTCAAATTTCCCCAACCTAAGCCCTCTGCAGCCAACCCCTATGGCTTCTCTTTCAAGTTACAGAAGCTGGGAGGGGAAGAGGTTTGTGGTTGTACTGGGGAGCTATTTCAGACCTCTGTCACCAAGAATCACCTCCCTCCATCCTTATGCAGACCTCTGTGGCTCACAAAGTACTTCCTCATCTGCACCGTGGGGCAGTGCAGCCTGGGCTAGCCCAGTCTCCCAAAGAGGAAAATTGAGGTCTTGAGAGCGTAAGTGCCTTGCACAAAGGCACAAGCCAGGCAGGGGTAAGGTCAGAGGGAGGGTGTTACTCCATGTTAGAACCTTTCCCCCTCCCCATTATTCTTGTGATGCCAGAGATACCTGAGTGAGCAGCCTGCAGCCAAGATACATGTGTCTGTGGAAGGCATTCAGGCCTCTTTCATGTGATCAGACACATGGATTCAATTGCCCACCACTCTGCAAAATGTACATTTGGGAGTTACTGCCTGCCAATATGAGGCATTGAAACCCATTTTAATGAGAAACAGCAAAATTTTAAGCAGAAATAGATGTTCAACATAAAGCAATGCAGGGAAGTAGAAAGTGTCTGTACTGGGAGTTGAGAGGCCTGGGTTCTAATTCTAGTTTGGCCATGATTCAGCTTCCTGTCTGGTCATTACTTTCTTCATCTGCAAGATAAAAGACTTGATCCATAATTTTTGTGGTTCCTTCCAACCCTGATAATCAAAGATTTTAAGTTTGAAAAAAAGGGGGGGCAAACTAGACTGTATTATAATATAAAAATGCTGTTTCTTTCTCAAAATGAAGACTTAATATGGAAAAAGAATCTGGCTTTTTTGTAATACAAAGGAAGAGGTGGTGCAGTGAACATTTCACGGGCCTGCCAGAAAGAAAACATTCTCTTGAGTCTTGATGCTGCTACTAACCTGCCCTCCCCACTCTGGACCTCAGTTTCTCCATCTGTAAAATTGATTCACTCAAAATTTTTCTACAAGTAAATACTGAGAATCTGCACTACTTGACAGGTCAAATTTAGCAGCAAACTAAATAGACAAAGTCCTACTAAAGAGACAAAACATAACCACATTAAATAATTAATTAATATGTGTTCAAATTGATAAAGATTAAAGCAAGATACAGAGTGTGGCGGCTAGGGAATGTCCTCTGAGGAGGAACTATTTAAGCAGATACCTGAATGAAGCGAAGGAGCTAGCCATGCAGATATCTGCAAAAAGACATTTTCTGGTCAGGTGGAAGGACAGTCAGTGCCAAGTCCCTGGGTGGAAGCATGCTTGGTACATTCAAATATCAGCAATAAGGCAAGGGGGCTAGAATAGAGTAGGTGAATCAGAGAGGGCTAAGAGATAAGGCCAGCAAGTCAGGCAGGAGCCAGATCACATAGAGCCTTGAAGGCTGTGTTAAGGAAACCCCTGGGGAAGTGGATTCTAGTAAGGGATTGACCTAATTTGATATTTTAAAAGTAATGCCTTCTGCTAAGTGGAGAATTAATTGTAGGAGGGCAGGCATAGAAGCAGAGAGATAACTTAAGAGTCTAAGAACATTTAAGAGAAAAGAGGAGCCAGAATGAAAGAACACATCCTCCCTTAAACAGCAATAGCCCAACTGGTGGGCTTAGCATAAAGGTATTTCATACCTCCCCAACCCAGACCTCCTACAGCCAACACCCAGGGCCTGTCTCCATGGAAGAGAAGGCGCTTTGTGCTTGTTATTGGGGACCTTATTCCCCAGGCAAGAGAAGATGGTGTTTGGGGCTAGAGGGGTGGCCATGAAGGAAATGGGGACTGGTTAGCTTTGAAGGACATGCTGATGGTTTTGGATATTAAGTTAAGGAAATGAGAAGAATCATCAATAACCCCAAAAATCTGATCCAGACATTCTCTAAAATGCCTTCAAATTCCACAAATTCCTGAGAGTACGGGAAGTGGATTTCTGACCAAGATTTCTGGACATTTTGCAAATGGAAAGCCATTTTATTTCCCAGTCAGAAGAGGGTGAGAGGGGCACCTGGGTGGCTCAATTGGTTAAGTGCCTGACTCTTGGTTTCAGCTTAGGTCATAGTCTCAGGGTGGTGAGATTGAACCCTGCATCAGCCCTGTGCTCAGTGCAGAGTCAGCTTGAGATTCTGTCTCTGCCCCTCCCACTTGTGTGTGTGCACACACATGTGCATGCATGTTCCTTTTCTCTCTCTCAAATAAATAAATAAACCTTAAAATTAAAAAATAAAAGGGAAGAAGAGGGTGAGAATTTTAGGCAGTGGGAGAAGGAACACAGAACAGTGAAAAGAGTTGGATGGCTGAGGCACTAGACCTGAGGAAAAGGCTTGGATGTCTGAGGCACTAGACCAAAGTTCTCAGTTTTCTCCTGCTTCAAATGGACCTGATAATCCTCACCTTCGCTAAAATAGGATTCAAGAACCAGATCAGACAAGGTAAGGGAAAGCATTTGGTAACCCATAAAACATGATAAAAAATAAAGGCCTGTTTTTGTTGTTCTTACTCAGATGGACACAGCCGGTCATAAGTCAAGGGGTGATAATGAGCCAGGCTTTGGGAGCTGAGTGTCCCTGCTGATGCTCTGGCCCAACAAGGGAGGCAGGCCTGTCTCACACTAGGGATGTGGGATTTGAAGGCCCAGGAAGATCTCTTCCACAGAAATGCAGCACATGGATGCTGGGATTCATTCATTATAAAATAGTGTCTTTTCTTTCGTATACTTTTCCTTGGAGACACAGACATTAACTACTAAGTGTTAATAGTGTAGCTATTAACACTTTAGTGTGAATTCACTTATCGAATGTCTTTTAGATTTATAGCTGGCTAAAGATTTGACTTGAGAAGAGATCGATTTGGAGTAAGTGACCCACCCAACAGAGGGAAGATTTGGTGGCTTGTGGTGTTGGAGATGGCAGTAGGCTATGGTGAACAAATAGACTTCTTGTCAAATGGTGGAGTACAGGAGAATTCCGGAGGGACCTTTCCTTCTATAGCAACCCTACCACTATGGAGCATGAGAATGAAAACTTGCAATCTCTAAGGGCTTCTGTTGGGCTGGGTTTCAGCTGGAAGAGTCCCAGCTTGCACCTCTGCAGTTGCTGATGATAGAGGAGTCAGACTTTCCTACCACATTGGCTTTCACCAACATCTACAAGGCCTGACCTAACGTGACTGCATGAGATAATGAAGAGTGAGGAGGTTAATGAATGAAGCCTGTAAGGTTAACTTTTTCCAAGAGAAGGAGCAGGTGGCGACATCTTAGACTGGTCTGTTGCAGAATTCTTTTATCTAGTCTCTATCCTGTCACTTTCCAGCTCAAAAGTTTTCAATGACTCCCCAGTGCCAAGCAGTTTAAATGCAAACAGATCAGCCTGACAGTCATGTTATCTCAGCTCCTGACTTTCCTGGTCAGTCTCACTCTGTGTCACTCTCTGTATCCCAGCCCTCCTCCTACCCCTAGCCACCTGCTCATCCCTGTACACACCCTGAAGTCTCTGGCACCCATTTTTATGTGCGTGCACTTCCCTCCACCTGAAACCCATCTATGCTAACATCATACCTTTATTCTAAGATGTTTACAAGGATCTTTTAGGGGCGCCTGGGTGGCTTAGTTGGTTAAGCATTTGCCTTTGGCTCAAGTCATGATCTCTGGGTCTTGGGATCCAGCCCTGCATTGGGCTATCTGCTCAGCAGGAAGCCTGCTTCTCCCTCTCCTCTCTGCTCCTGTTTTTTCTCGCTATCTCTGTCACCATCTCTGAAATAAATAAATAAATAAATAAATAAATAAATAAATAAATATCTTTTTTTAAAAGAGAGTCTTTTAGAATCAATATGGCCTTCTCCTGTGCCCCAAACTATGTCTTTTGTGCCCCTAGTAGAGACTCTCACAGATCACTTTATATTTCCATTCCTTGGGAGTCCATAAGAAGAGCAGAAATCTTGCCTCAGCTGTGTTTGTATCCTCCTCAGAGGCCACAAAAATGTGAAGTACAGAGCAGTCCATAAAAAATAATGGTTGAGTTAAAGATAGACTTCTCTCTCTCCTTATTTGTGAGGTCTCTATGGATTCTGTAGGTAGGATAAACATCATAAACCTGACATAACTGAGGACCATTAGAAAATAGTCTCTTTTCTTTTGTATACCCCAACCCGAGGCTGCTGATACTCTCAAGAACACAGATCCATCGATCCCTTAGTTATTTCCAAGATTCAGAAAGAAAAACCTTTAAATACTGCTCAGTATAATTGTTCATAAATGCTAAGAGTAAAGTGAAGCCATAATTTGAAAATGCTCATATAGTCACTGGAAATGTAAGAGTTTCTCCATCTCTTGAAAGGCCTAAGGAGGACACATCCATAACCACTGAAGTAGGCATATGTCCATGGTACACCAGAGAAGTGAATAACAATGCCAGCTCATGTCTGTGTCGTGTTTCACATTTGATTGAGTGTGTTAGTGTTAACCAGACAAGGGAATGGAGAGGGCCCAGGTTATGCAGTGTGTAGCAGGGCTCTTTCTGCCACTCCAACATTTCCTTTCCCACTAGATGTATGTAAGGACACTTTGCCCCTAATTCTCCTCTCAATTTTCCTTTCTCTTCATGAGTTTATCAGTCTTTCCAGATGCATCTCACTTGTTGATCTATGACCTCGGCTCAGGGCTCCCCAGTGAAGTGAAACTGAATTCAGTTGTGCCCCACTGTGCCACCCAGAAAACATCTCTAAGTTCTCTTTACCTATTCGCCCCCTAAATCTGGGGTCTTCCATGAGCCTTCCCAGTGCAACCAGCAGCGAAAGAGCTGGTTTGAGAAGGGAGGTGAGAAGCTGAGAGCCCTGTCCCCTGGGGTAGCACAGAACAGATGGTGAAGCTCCTCTTCAAGCTGATCCTAAACCTGCACTTTGGACCGGCGCGGTAGGGGCTACGTAGACACAGAGATGTCCTGGGCAGGGAAAGTAGCCCCACAACTGCTCCAATTTCCTTACACTCAAAATTACGAGTGTTAGTCTAGACTGGGGATTCTTAAGCCTGGCTTCACACCACCATTGCCTAGGACACATCTTAGAAACATGGATGCGGGGGTCCCATCTGCAAAGACTCTGATGCACAAGCTGCGTCTTTGAAAAGCTTAATTCTAGAAAACACTGGAGTCACAAACCATTGCCCACACTATCCCTCTCTCCTTTCACTCTGCTCTGTCTCTTACCCCTTTCTCTTCTTCCTCTGTTTTCTTCCTCTTCCCCCCTCTTTGCTCTTGCCCCTGTCCACCTTCTCTCTCATCCTCTCACTTATTCTCTGGCTCCTAACTTCTTTATGCCGTCAACCAGAACCATTATTTTCAACTCCTGTCCCCCTTTTGACTGGGCAGCACCTGAGCACAGTGGGCATCGCTTGCCTTGGGTGGGGTAGGGGGGCAAAGCACACTGCATTGGCTTCATTGACTTTCCTGACATCACCCCAAGAGCTGAGGGCAGAGGCAGACTGGGTGCTACAGTTGGACTCATCTGCAGACCAGGGCCTTCAAAATCATCTGGTCCATTTTCATGCGGAAAAAACTGAAGTCCAGAGAAGGGAGAGGCCTCTCTCCAGTGGTATCAGAGTCACAGCCTCTGATCTCTTAGCTCCATGTTCTTTCTGTGAGACAAGGGTGCTGTGAAGTTCCTGAATCTCTTCCACCTAAGTAGCTGAAGTCATGTTAGAAAGATTGGCAGCTCCGGCCCTGTTCTGTCCCTGTACCTTGCGGTCGGCCTGAAGCAAAACCCCATTTCCTGATAAGAGCTTTGTCCTATAGATAAAGCTTTGGGGATTAATGTGTTTCCATCTTTTGGTGTCTCCATCCTTTTCTGACTGTGCATTTCTTAATCCCGTAAAACAGACCTGCTCTCCCTGCCTTGGCTGAGCCTGGCTGGAAGGAAGATGTTGTTAAACTGAACTCTTCTGTCCTCTGCTGGTTACATTGGTACATGACCGCTTCGGCTACGATTTATGGCAGGATTTTATTCGTTTACTCCGCCAACTTTTTAAAAGCACCCACTTGGTCCCAGAGATGCAAAGAAGCAGCGAAAAAGACCCACTTTCTTCAAACACTCGATTATTGAGCACTTTGTGCCAAGTGCTGTGCTGGGGATTCAGAGATGACCAAAATTCAATCTTGGCTTCGAAGAGAAGTCACAAGCTGATAAATGACACAGAATTTTGTCTGAGCCATGGAATCAAAGAATTTGCACTAGCAGGGACCACAGACACCTTCTAAGCCAGGGCTGGTCGTTACAGGCTTCCCAAACCAGGCCTAGGGCTCGCGGGACACCGACCTCAGGGGCTGCCAGGACGCAGGAAGGGCGTGTTGCGGGGACTCTGTGCCACCGCACAGATTCTGCAGCAAAATTTCTTAGCAACAGAAGGGAAAACAAAGTTTGCAAACTGCAGATCTAATATAAACCATCCTCCTGTATGTGACCCAAATGACCTCCGACCTCATGAACTGTACTCACCATCAATATCCCACTGGTGTCCGAATCACTGACCTACCTAAACTCTCTTTGCAACCCCTTGTCAGTGCCTTTGCAAGGTCCCTCCAGGAGACGGAGGCCCCCCGAGGATGTCTCATATAGGTCACGAGCTCCCTTTGGTAGCTGTTCAGGCCACCACTCATCATTCCCAGTGTTATGCCCAGAACCAAGGACACTTCCCCGGACCACTGCTCTCTCTATGATGCCCCAAACTGCCATGCCCAGCGCTCTTACGCCAGTGACTCTCAAACTTTTGACTGCAACCAACATATGAAAAACATTTTACACCATAGCCCAGTGCACACATACACCGCTGCACACGTTTCTCAAAACAATACTTACCTTTATTACTTTTAATAAACTCTGGTATTTTCTATTCTTCTCTATTTCTTTTTGTCTTTCATTCTGGTCACGACCCATTAAATTAACTGTATGGCTCACTCTGCGTCATAAACTGTGGTTAACGCACTACCTTGGACCATGGCCCGCGTGCACTGCACTCTGCTTGGACCCTTGGAAATTCCTGGTTTCTGCTCTTGTCACTTGCTGCATAACCTCGTGTAGCACCAGATGACAGGCCCTGCTGCACTGGGGAGCTGGTGCTCCCCTCTCCTCTCTCGGGTCCCTTGTCCCTTCTGCCTTCTATCCTTTTGGAGGGTCTCACTGCTCTTTTAATAGCCAACAATTGATGCTGTTAAACAATGTAGAAACAGCAGTGTTTACTGACTATATTGGACTTAATGGTGGCCCCTACAGGGATATGTCCACATCCTAACCCCTCAAGCCCATGAATGTGATCTTATCTGGAGAAAGGATCTTTGCAGATGCAATTAAGAATGTTGATATGAGATCATCCTGGATTATCTGGAAGGCCCAAAGACAATGAGATCCTGAAGAGGAGAAGTCACAGAGAGAAAGGCTATGTGAAACAGAAGCAGAGATTGGAGGGTTGGAGCCCCAAGCCCAGAAGCCCCTGCAACTACCACAACCTGGAAAAAGTGAGAAAGAACAGGACCCTAGAGTCTTTGGAGGAATCGTGGCCCGACACTTTGCTTCCTGACCTCTGCCCCTCTAGAACTGCAAGAGAATACATTTCTGTTACATGTTTTTGTCATCGTCATTGTTGTTGTTTCAAAGATTTTATTTATTTATTCATGAGAGACACACAGAGAGAAAAGCAGAGACACAGGCAGAGGGAGAAACAGGCTCTCTGCAGGGAGCCTGATGTGGGACTTGATCCCAGGACCCCAGGATCACAACCTGAGCCAAAGGCAGATGCTCAACCACTGAGCCACCCAGGTGCCCCATTTCTGTTATTTGAAGCCTCCAGTTTGTGGTCATTTGATCCAGCAGCCATTGACACTAATGGACTAAACAAGCTCCTCCTTTTTCTCAGCTCTGAGAAGACCAGAGAGAGCAGGATTCAAGTCATACCTAGATTGCTTCCCCCCCTCCAAACCTCGGGCCCTGTCACAGAGTCAAGGTCATCCTTCCAGATGTTTTCTTCCAAAGAATGGGTTCTACTAAGAGGCTCTAGAATCTCACCTTGAAATTTGGCTGCTATTGCAAGACCCCACCCCATCCCCTCCAGACAGATATATCTTGATCAATTAAATCCTACTTACATACATAGTGGATTCTTTCCCCCGGGGAAAAAATGTATGAGTTGTGAAAAGCCTCTCAATGTCTATAGATAGATAGATAGATAGATAGATAGATAGATAGATAGATAGAAATTAGTTGGTGAAACTGGAAACCAGGCCTAGTGTGGCAGTAGGAGTGGTGGGTGATGTGCTGATAAAAGCCCAGAGAAGTGCATTTGCCCAAACCACACAGTGAATTGGTAGCAAGTGGATACTTATCTGAATGCTAACAACACAAATATGGAGAGTTTTAAGGTTTCCTCCTTCCAATGGCATTATGGGAAGTTCACTCAGCTTTCAACCTGTTTGTACCACCATATGCTTCTTTTGCTGTCTCCCTCTTATCCCAGTTCTCCACTTTCTAGTCATAAAAGCTTCCTGGTGAACTTTTGAACCAATGCCATGCCTTGGGAAAAAAATAAAGCCTTTGGCTAAGCAACATGTGACAGCAGAAGTCAAAGGGGAACAGAGTCAACTTTGGGTTCTTACCAAGAGGACTGGTGCAGCAGGAAAGCTCTGTTCTTAGGTCCGGAGAGAATTGAGATGAGCTTTAGTGAGAAAAGATTCTTGCAACCAGTAATAACCTTCTAGTCCCCTTCAGTTCTCAGATTCCATGCCCCTCTAAAACTATGTCTTCCAGATACTTCCAAAGTACCATTTCTTTCTTTAAAAGAGGTTGGGCATTTCTGCACAGATTTATTCTTGGCAACTCCAGAGGACTGATGCAAACCACAAATGCCTTTGTCCTTTCACAACTCATACATCTAAATAATATAAAATGAGAGGACTATCTGTGTGCTGTTTTGTTTTATTTGGGTATAGCAATTACCTTATTGTCTAACAATAGTTTGTTTGCACATCTGGCTCCTTGCAAAAGGATTTTTTTCTTCAACAGCAGAGACTATCCCCTCCCATCTTGATCTACCTGAAGATTGCCTGGAATATATGAAATGTCCACAAAATGCTGGTCAAATATTGAGTGAATGTTTACCCTAATGTCTGCAACTATCATATTTACCCCAGTGATGCCTCAATTTACCTCTTCTCTTACCATATTTCTCTCCCTCTCCTCTTCAATGGCACATTTAAGTAACCACATCTTGTGAATTCTTTAGATAATGTGTTTCTTTTCTGTTTCTTTCCATTGTTGTCATATAGGGTCACCACTCTAATCCAGGACCACATTTTGTCTCTTGTGAGCTATTTTAAAAACTTCCTAACTGGACTCCCATTGTTGACTTTCTTCCCCAATCCCTAACTCAGTTCCTTCAAATAAATTCTACACACTTGGCCTGATTCAACTTCTAAATACTAATCTGACGGTATCACTGTGTTCCTTCAAACTTCTAAATGCAAATTGTTGTCTTCTAAAAAAGAAGTCCATACTCCTTACTCAGGTTTTTGAGGCTCTCAGGAATATGGTTTCAACTTCTTCAGGTTTGGTTCCCATTGATACCTCACCCTCCAGAAAATACTTGTGCCCACCAGTCCCTCAAACAGCCATACACTTTAGTCTCTTTCAAATGGTTCATCCTGTTCTATGTATGCACATTTACTTTGATTAAACTCTATTCAATCCTCAGAGAACATTTCCCATTTTGTGTTTTCCGGGAAATAATGAATCCAGGGGCAGAGATCTCTTTTAAAAAATAATGCAAAATTTTCTCCTATCCTCTTGGAGAGAATGAATAAGGACTCATAGAACAAAATTATTGAAGCTTATTGAGCACAAGGGATACTGAGGTAGGTGCCTTAGAGAACTTCCAAGCAAGAGTACAATAAAGCTCATGCTCAAGAAATTTACAAGGCAGCAGGAGATTTCAAGATATGCTAATAAGCTGTCATCCAAGACAGTGTGGATTTGTGAAGCACAGGTTCACCAAACAGGTTGTGGGAATATGCTGGATGAGGTCCTTACTCCTCTCTCTAGGCATCTGAGACAGCTTCCTAAAAGATGGGATTTTTTCATTGGACTTAAGGGAAGGGACTAAGGCAGATGTTGGTGAAGAATGAAGATGAGAGAATTATAAACTTGGAGATCTGTGTTCTGGAGATGAGAACAGTAGAAACGCTCAGCATATTTGGGGAACAGAGCGTAGTGATACGTAACTGAGGCTCCAATGTACAGACTGGTGAACAGAGAGGAAAGCCTGATGGGTTCATGGTGGCCAGGTTTAACTTCAAGTGACCCAAAACTCAAAATAGCAGTGGGGGACTGTAAGAGCTAAGATGTTCATTTCTCTCTTGCATAATATTCCAGGTTGATGATCCATGGCTGCTAAGGTACTTGGCGATATTAGGTACCAGGTAACCTCTCTGTTCTTCTGCCATGTGTTATTTTGACCTCATGACCAAAGGTGACAGCACCTGTGTTGAGGCAGCAGGATTAAAAAAAGATAAAGATGGGGAGATGAAAAGACTGAATTTCTCAAAGATGGCTCTAACAACAGCTCCCACTCCATATGCTCTTCTTTTGGTGTGCCTTTGACATATTCCTATTGAAAGATGACCTCTTTGCCCTCTCTCCTTTTGAAACTGGGTAGATTTTGTGATAGTTCTGATTAGAATATGGTACACTGACAACTATGTGATTGTCAAACTAATTCATAAAAGAAATTTTAACTTTTGCTTTCCTCACTGGGATACGCATTCTTGACACCTTCAGCCACCGGGCAATCTGGCTGTCATCCTGCTGTGAGGAAGCCAAAGAGCCCACATGGAGAAGACCCAGGACTACATGAAAAAAAAAGTTACCCAGCCAGTCCTACATGCTTCTGCTTCAGCAACTGCATGAGAGACACCCAATCCAAAGTTCTCAGCTGAGTTCTCTGCCCTCAGCAGCCATGAAAGAGTAACAAAATGATTACTGTTGTTTTATGCCACTATGTTTCTGTTAAAGAGCCATCCATAAAGTGAACACTTTTAGGGGAAGTTTCCCCAAAGCTCTTCACCTGTAACTTCTGTGTAACTTATATCACAAAGGCATACTTACCTGCAAAGGGGTCTGGGATAAGCAGTCTTTATTCTGCAAGGCTATGTGCCCAGCTAAGATCCTATTACTGTGGAAGAGGGGGACAAAGGATTTCAGGAGAGAACTAGTGATCTGCCACAGCTAAGAAAGGAGCTCTTTGAAGGACTAGAGATGCATAAATACAATGCACTAATTTTTTTAAAGTTACTTAAATATCACCCATTATGTATCTAAACATATGTAGGGTACTTATTTACAACTATCTTGATCGAGTGAAGATTCAAGTTAGTTTACAGGAGTAGATTTTTAAAATCCAAATTAGAAATAATACTTTCAGTTTCACGGTGGTGCACATCAACCAATACACCTACTTTCCAAACCTTCTCAATTTCCCAAATTTCCTATTGGCATAATCAAATGCAAAAAGAAAGAGATTTGTATTCACTGGGAACTAGAAATGTTACATTCCTAAAATGCTGAGAGATACATGTACAATGTAGATTAAGGCCAATCTGTGGATCTCCATATGCAAACAAAAACTTCATCTCAGGACTAAGAGTCAAAGACACCCTCCCCTAGCAGAAGAGCGCTAACTCATCTTCCCCGGCCTGCTTGGAGTGGCAAGGCAAGTGGAAGGATCGTCAATGGGGGTGAATCTCCACCCAACCTCTGGAACTACACCAGGGCCCTAGACAGGGAGCATCTAGTTACTGCACTAATTTTGGATTAAATTTGCAGAAATGTAAAGCAAGGGGATGCAGCCCAATAAAGTCAACTCCTAACAAGGTATTCATGGCAGTCAGTGAGAGAAGCAATGATCCTATGACTGGATCTACAACAAAATACAGAAAAGGACTGTTTTGCCATGCTCCTCTGGCCATTTAGGGCAGGTGCATGTCGGGGAAGCTCCCTCCCTACCACCCCCTTGCCAATAAGACCTCTCTTCTAGTAAACAAAACTTCCATGAAATAATGCATTTTTCTTCTCCTTTGTCAGACACTCAGATAATTTGAAGTGACATGGTATGGCCTCTAACAGACCAATCCCCCATCTCCCTGCTGCAAACATCAGCAGAGACAAGTCATTAAGCGTATGAGAAATTGTAGTTCAAACACGCGAAGACAATCCAAAGAATCAGAATAAATGCCTCTCTCTTCTCTGTGGACAACATTACTACAAGAAATAAAACAAAACAAGCAAAGCTTTAGAAATTCTCTAGACTGTATTTTCTACAAGATTTGTGTGGCTATTGCAATATATATATATATATATATATATATATATATATATATATATTAGATTGGGCAATGTAAAAGAAAAGAAACATTAGATTGAAAACAAAGTTTTTCTCTGTCTCAATAAATTCCAGAAGACATTGAAATAATGCCACCAAGTTTTGAGAGAAAAAAATAAAGTATTATGATCACATAATATAATACTTAACCAAGCTATTCTAGGGGAATAAAAGCAACAGAAATGCCAGACAGCCAAACCCACCACACAGACCCTCTCTGAAAATAATACTCACAGAAGTACTTCAAATGAAAGGAATAAAATAAATCAAAATAAAGACCTCAAAAGTGGAGTGGGCTGGTATAAAGATGGTGAGGAGAAATAAAATTATAAAATTTAAAAATCAATTCCTATATTAATATTATGAAATGTAATGCATGTGTCTCATATAATTCTTGGAAGAAACCATGTAAGCCATAAAGCATTTTCTTAATTTAGTTATAAAATACTAGATTATTCTAACAAAACTGGAAATTCAAGTTGGCAGGGAAGAGGGTATGTGAAATTTCTCTCCATTCTACCAAAAAAATTAATAGCTTATGTAATGTTCTTGAAATATGTATAAGAATAGAGGTAAAAATGCATTTTCTAAAAATATGATGATAATCAGTACTAGAATAGGCATTTGTTGCTTAACTTTTTTTTGAGCAAGAGAGAGAGCACATGAGCAGGGTCAGGGACAGAAGGAGGGGGAGAGAGAGAATCTTAAGCTGGCTCCACACTCAGCCCAATGTGGGGTTCGATCTCATGACCTTGAGATCATGACCTGAACCAAAGGGTTGGACACTTAACTGACTGAGCCACCCAGGTGACCCTGTTTTAACTTTTTATGGGAAAAACAATTTTTACAAGTCTAACAATACTGTAAAATAAGTTATTAAGAGATTAGAAAGCATGAAAACAAATAATTTTTACATGGAATTGCACTCCTTAATTTCTAATAAATGCAAATATATACATTTCATTTTTATCCTAAGATTTAGAAACACCCTTTTAAAATTTCTAACTTCTTAAATTTATCTTAGTTAGCTGGTTTCCTCAGTTAAATATCTTAGAAAAAATCTTCTGCATATTTTGCTTTGAGTTCATGGAGACATCTGAATGCCTCATGGACACTGGAAGAAGTGATATATAAGCTCCTCATCAATTTCTTTTAGTCAAAGATCACCAGGAACATATGTGTCACTGAACAAAGTTGGGTTTTTTGACCTATTGCAAAGAACAAGGATGCACTTAGGAAACTTGAAGCATCCCAGATGAAAAAGACACACTATACCATTGGAGCACATGCCATGTGGGGGAAGGTTCATCTAAATAGGATATGCTCTGGAATGGATATTATCAGAAAGTGGGGATAATCTTATGATGGGGTACGTTAATTATTCTTATCTAGAAGGCCAGAAGGTATGACAGGTAAAGACATACCAGCCACTCATATTGGCCATGATAGGGGGTTGTTTGGTCTTTTTTTGTTTTGTTTTGTTTTTTGTTTTTTTTGTGATTTGGACAATGTGCATGCTTCTATTTGTATTCAGATATGGTTATGGAGTGGTCTTATGCTTCTCTTGATCCAGCATCACCCCAGAGTGTTCTGGTCTGAGACTGGTGTTGTATGAATAGTTTATGTTCAAAAGTGAGTGCCACAACCTAACTGTGAGGACAAGGCCAGCATCCAAATGTCAGTGACTGCTTTTCTTTTCATATAAGCACTTGGATATGTGAACACACACACATTATCAAAAGTTTTACGTATTTTATTCTATCAGAAACATTTATTCTTGTTTAATGCTTCTACCATCTATAATGGATACAAACATGTATATTTAAATCTTTCTTTAAAAGATTTTATCTATTTATTCATGTAAGAGACAGAGAAAGAAAGAGAGAGAGAGGCAGAGACACAGGCAGAGGGAGAAGCAGGCCTCCTGCAAGGAGCATAATATGGGACTTGATCCCAGATCCATGGTTTAAGCCCTGAGCTGAAGGCAGACGCTCAGCTGCTGAGGCACCCAGGAGTCCCTGTATATTTAAATCTTTTTTTTTAAGAATTTATTTTCATTATTCATGAGAGACACAGAGACACATACACACACAGAGGCAGAGACACGGGCAGAGAGACAAGCAGGCTCCATGTAGGGAGCCTGATGTGGGACTCAATCCCGGGACTCACGCCCTGGGCCGAAGGCAGGCACTAAACAGCTGAGCCAGAGATCCCTGTATATTTAAATCTTTAAGAAAGTAATTTAATTGTAGAAATAAAAAGGAACAGAAAAGCAAAAAGGAAAATCATTTATACCATAACAGTCCTCAGTTGAATTCAACATATGTGAACAATTGGGACAGGAAACAAATTGCCTACTTTCACTGATTATTACAATAGTTAATTGACCTTATTTCAGTATTGAATAAACAAAGCTTTCTGTGTTACTTGACTAAAGTTAATAGTTTAGTGATTTGCAGCCCAGATTCTCATTGCCCACAGAGCATTTAAAGAGATCACTCATGTCTATAACTAAAGTGGAAGCTGAGACTATTCTCAGCTGTTGGGGAGAGCGAGAAGGATGGATAGAGATGACATTGAGGGGAGACCGATTGCTTCCTCTCATTCACAGGTGGTGCAGCCATTCAAATGCTTCTAGGAGGCACTAGGGTAGGATTGCTGTTCAGTATCACATTTTCATTTTCTTTTAAAGACAGCTTCTAAAACTGACAATAAAATGTCTATCATAAATCAAAATGCTCCTGCCTCACTCCTTACTTGAGCCAAGAAAACCATCTTCACCCAACCCCAGCCTACCTTGTTTTTCTGTCTTTTCTAGCTAATGCTCCCAGAGTCCTCCTGTGATCCATCCCCCTGACTTCTTGGTACCTGATTGTTCACTGCTTCCTGGATATGAAAGGAGCTTTTTCTCTTTGGTTCTTCCTTTTTCATTCCAGTTGGGATTGAATTTAGCTCCCTGCCAGCCCTAGCCTTGACTTCCCGACCACTTCCATACATCTTTCAAGATATACCCACTGCATGACTCCTCTTCTAAGAGATCATTCCTAGCCCTTCACCCCTGAGATATGACCAAGTTGTCTCCTCTCCTAGCACAACATTGACTAGTGCACAACATGAGCCCTCCAAGTCAGGGATTGTGTCTGGTTACCTTTGTGATCCTGGAACTTAGGACAGGCAAGGAAACAAACAGA
The DNA here is from genome assembly GCF_048164855.1 of Canis lupus baileyi. Classification (NCBI taxonomy): domain Eukaryota; kingdom Metazoa; phylum Chordata; class Mammalia; order Carnivora; family Canidae; genus Canis; species Canis lupus. The sequence continues at coordinate 21,656,826 of NC_132868.1, forward strand.
GTTGATGTGTGTTGGTTTATGGATGAAAATGGAAAGAACACAGCTATATAACCATAAAATGTACCTCATACCATATTTTTCCAGAGGTGGTAATGGGTTTATACTGATTCATTCCACTGTATCCTTGGATGGGTAACCAGAACTTCAGTCTTGGCATAGTGTTCCTTTGCATGCCTTACTGTTGTCTTCATCAGGGAGTCTGCAGTCGCCAACCAGCAACCAAGGCAAGCTATCTGTGCTTACTCAATGGCGTAAAATCAGTACAAAGATGCACAAGGGGGTTATAGAGCACTACCTTCTTACAAGTCCTATAATAAAGATGTAGTTGTAGGATATATACAGAAACCAAAAACTAATAATCATAAGAGGCATCCCTTGCCAGATGGCATAGGTCTGGTGAGGGCTGGGGTACAAATACTCATTCCACAAAACAGCAACAAAAGTACATGAGCATGGGGCTAATCCTACGTTGAATGTCTACAAGAGTTCTCCTAAACTTCTTGTTGTTTATTCCAGCAGACAAGTTTTATACATTTTTCAGACTTCTCTGTTTCCAGGTTTCTAGAAATCCAGCTTCCCTCTCTGTCTTCAGCTACTGGTCTGAAGTCCAGCTCTCATCCAGATGTTTGTGGATGGTTGTGCCCTTTTGGCAAGGTGCTGGGGACTCAATACTTGTCATGTATTAAGCCATATGAGCTTATTTAATTCTTCATTTCTTGGCCATCTGGGCTCCTGTACAGGATTTCCACTAACCAGCTCTCAAGCCTTGCAAAACTAAACATCTCATTAAGACTCAGTTTCCCTCCTGTAACTGTGGATATTTACAGTGCCTATTTTAGGAGTTGTTAATAAGAGGAAATTATACATATTAGCTGGCAAAAGTCAGCATGTCCTTCCCTCTCAGCTTGGGGGTGCCAAAGTCCATGAAACATACACAGGATGGTTCCTGGTGGAAGGATGGTTCCTGTGGGAGATTATATTGCATCCAAGACAAGAATCTAATCCATCAACTTTCTGATTAAGCAGTTACTTTGTGCCAGGTACTGGGGAGATAGGTGAAAAACAACTGACGGTGGTGAGCAGGCACACATGCAAATGGCAGGGACAACACAACACGACAAGTGCAGTAGCAGAGGCAGTCCCAGGGGGGTGAGGCGCTAAGCTGCCTGGGGCTGTGAATGAAGGCTTCACACAGGAGCTAAGTCTCCAGCTGACATGGAAGAAAAGGTTCCTGAAAGCCAGATGGGGACAGGGTTCACAGAGAGTGAACATCTCAGTTCGAGGAACATTGGCTTGGTCAGAGTGGCGGGATAACAGTGATGGAAAACTGAAGTTCTGGAATCAAAGACCCTGGATTTCAACCTCAGCACTGGGACCTACTAACAAGGGTGGCATGACCCAATGTCTTAGCCTCTCTGAGCCTCAACCATATTAAAGATGATACTAGTGCCTGCCTCAGAGAGTTGTTTTCAGAATTAAATGAGACAATGCACAAAGCATTTAGCATAGCATCTCACACTTAGTAAATTATCATAATAACAACTGTTTATTGAGCTCCTTAAATGTTGTATATTATTATTATCTGGAAAATGAGGTGTGCCTGGCTGATGAGACTAAGTTTTGCCTGTTAGCAGAAAAGATCTCTGGAAGAGTTTAAGCAAGACAGTGAGCTGACCATATATGATTAATAGGAAATCACCCCTAGAGAGTGATAAAATATGAGGGAAGGCTAAAGGCTAAGTTATGATTATGAAGGAGGCTGAGAGTCAAGAAACACCAAATGATGAGTTTGGGCAGCAAGAGGTGGTAAGGAAAGAACAGAGACCAGAGGTACTTGGGAAGAACAATCAATAGGACACGTTGATCCATTTGTGCAGGGGAGGAGGTAGGGCAGTCAGGGAGGGTCAGGAGGTAATTCCCAGATCTCAGAGTAGAGAGAGGAGCAAGTTTGGATGGCAAAGTGATGAGGTCAGCCTTGGTCATGCTGGGGGACCTCCCAGTGATCAGGTTGATTGGTCTGTAGGCCTGGAGCTTGGTGGCAGTGCTCCTAGAGCTGCAAAGACTGGGAGTTCCCAGGCACGAGAACCTACTCTGTGAGCAAGTACTCATTATCAAAGGTGAACAACAGGGATCCTCGAGGAGAACCCCAGCCTGTAAAGGATGGGCGAGAGGGGGAACATCACAACAGAAAGGAAGGAAACAGAAGGGGGATGATGAGGCACAAGTGCTGCCATGGAATCTTCCAGGAGGAGTTACAGGATGCAGTAGCCAGAACAGGTGACATACAGGCAGAAAGGTGGCCAACTGTTTGGAAATAGAACATGAGGTGACAGTTTTAGGGACTTGGAAATAAGACTGTTATGAATTAAGGAGCAAATTAGAGTAGAGAAAAATATACTCATTTGAGAAACTTGGCTTTGAAGGAATTTTTTAAAAATACATGGTAATAGAGTGGATGTGGAGTCAGAGAAGGGTCATTTTAGTTAAATATGAAAGACACAGTTATTTTTAGATATTCAGACTGAGCTGATGGACCGTATGTTGACCTTCTGGATTTTTCCCAGATCTCATCTCATACGCTCTAGGCCTTCACCCTCACTTCCATTTTCAGTGGCTTTTCCTTCCTCAACTCCAGGCCGCACATCAGAGGTTCCAGCTTTCCTAACCTACTTAAGGCCTGACCTTCCCCCCACACAATCTCAATAGTCTGCCCCTCACCCCACAAACCACAAGTTTAATAACAGATACTTCTGGTGCCACTTCATCCCAATCCTGTCCCTTTATGTTCCCTTGAGAGTCTCAAGGTAGACCAAAGCAGGGGGCAAACAGAACTCTGGAGACCATATGAGTCACAGGCTCCTGAAGTTCAACTTCCCAGAAGCCACCACTTGTCTACAGCACCCAATGGGGCACACACTGCACAGGTCCAGTTGAACATTTTCTGTAGCTAACAGAGGTGAACACAACCTCACAAGCCCCCCAGTCCACAAATGCTCCTGTCTATTGCTCTGCCTATACCTCTAGTACTCCCAACCAAAGAGAGGTAGATTGTTCCAGATTGCCTGGCTTTCTGCTCCTACAAGTTCAGAGAGGAATTCAGACAAGCCACCAAAACCCTCCCTCTCCACCCCCTCCTACCCCCGCTAAAGCTGGAGAAGCCTGCACATGCAGTGGAAGGTGGGACACTGTGTCCAAATCAGCTCACTTCTGGAAACATAGCTAGCTGGACACACCAGCCTCGAACCCCATCTTCAGTTCTCAGGGACCACTTGGGATAGATGCTCTAAAGGTGGGCTATGGAAAGTTGTGAATGTCAGGGAACAATTAGGAGTGTGAGTAGGAGGGTTTCTGTTTCCTATTCCAGACAATAATAAACACAAGGTCATCTCACACCAAACCATGAGTCAAACTACTCAAGTCATAGCTATGCCTAAGGGAATGGGCACAGCAAATGCATTTCCCCTAATGGGGTAGTCTCATGGACTGGGAGAAGAAGATGCTGGAAGACAGGTACTGTCTGCCTCTACTACTTATGCTTCCCCTTGGTCATCACCTCCCCTCAATGGAGACACATAGCCCCACTGTCACATGAAAGATCCACATCCATAGATCTGTCTAATAGGCCCCAGGAACAAGAAAGGCCATAGAATCAGGTGCAAAGGTACTTTCATTCAGGAAGGCTGAGGAACATCTCCCTGCATCATGTGTAATTAGTGATGTCATAGCTCACACATTCCTTTAAAACACAGGAATGTATTCTCCAAGCCCCATACACACACACACACACACACACACACACACACACACACAGAGAGAGAGAGAGAGAGAGAGAGAGAGAGAGCAACAGAGATTGAGAGAAAATGCCATCATCTTGCAGCAAATTTTAACAGGTTCTCCTTCCTAGAAAATAAATTCCAATCAACTGACTGCCAGAAACACAGAGGTTACAGATTCATTTGTGTATCTCTAACACAGCACATCCCTACCTCCCTCTGCCCCCAGAAAGCTTCATGCTTTAAACCTGTGTCCCCCTCTTATTTTTATGAGTCCGCATCCATTTAAGTGCGAATTTCAGCCCCTAGACTAGCGCTGTCCAGTGGAAATTTCCACGATGATGTTCTATATCCATGCAGCACAACATGGTAGCTACGGGCCATGCGTGGCTACTGAGCACTCGCTATGTGGCTCGCACAACCGAGGGACCGAATTTTTCATTCTATTTTAATTACATTAAATTTCAATAGCCACGTAGAGCTAGTGACTACCAAATTGGACAGTGCAGCTCTAGCACCGAAGTAAAAATCTGAAACTTTCAGAATGGGGGCAGCACACTCTCCAGGAGAGGAACTGAAAACCAAGAGGCAGTGAGTCCTGATGGATAGGGTGGGATCACCGCCCGCTCCCAGGGGAACCACGGCAGGTCAGAGCACCTGAAGACCACCTTGAGCTGAGGCCAGGGCTCGACAGGACCTACCAGGGTCCTGATGTGGGGTGGGAGATGGACATGAAGCCAAAGGAAGGGTCGCGATGGAGGTGGAGAAAGGGGAGGAGAAGCTACTCCCCCCCCCCTACCCGGTTTTCCTGCTACCACCAAGCCTACGTCCTCCTTAGATCCTCCCTGTAAATTTTAATGGAAGGACCATTAAGTATCCCCCGGAGCAAAGCCCCCATTCTGCAGAGGGACAACGGAGGCCCAGACAGAGCCGTGCAGAGCACAGGTGGATCTGCAGAGGGATCACCCCGACCCCCCCCCCCCCCCCGCAGGCCGGGAGCGCCCCCCCTACAGGAGGGCGGAGCCGCGGAAGGAGAGCTGCAGGTAGACCAGGAGGAGGCAGACGGAGGCCCAGACCAGGCACCAGCGAAGGGAGAGGAAGCTGTAGCCCGCAGCGTCCTGGGCGCTTGGCCTGGAGGCCCCTGAGATGGCGTAGGTGGAGGCCTCGTCTTCCAGCAGCTTCTCGCTGGGCTTCCAGTGCGCGATGCCCTCCTGGCAGGCCTCGCAGAACTCGGGGCGGTGCGGGCCGGCGTCGGGGCGGCCGGCCACGTGGATGCGGTACTGGCCGCCGTCTTCATCGTAGCACTGCTCGCGCAGGCTGGTGATGAGGTTGTCCACCAGGCCCTCGATGTTCTCCTCCAGCATGCTCGACTCGTCCAGCCGCGCCGTGCCGCACTCGTGGCACAGCTGCTTGAACACGCGCATGCGCACCGAGCCCGCCCGCTGCGCGCGGTCCAGGTACATGTGGAAGAGGATGACCACGTGGGCCGACTGCCAGGTGTGCCAGCACCAGGAGCAGTGGAACCTGCGGGAGGGGAGGATGGAGATGCTCGGCCTCCGTCTCAGCAGGGGATGGCCAGCCTGCCCTGGAGGAGGAGCCCGGGAAGGAAGGGCCCAGTGTACCTGTGCCTGGAGGTCAAGGCTGCCCGGTCGCTGTCCCCTGGGTTCCTTAGCGCTCCGCAGGCTCTGCCTCCTTCCCGTGAGCTCCCCTGGGCCTGGAGCAGTGTCCTCGGGAGGCTGGCACTGGAACCATCTGGCTTCTAGCACTCTCTCCAGGCTGCCTCCTGCACACTTTCCTGGGGCCGCAGCTCCCCCTAAGCCTAGTGCACTCAGAACATGCACCTGTATGCTTCCCAGGGCTCACTCCCCCAATCTGGGCCTTATTTTTCATCTGTGGATGCAGGGTGATGAGGTCCCATAAGGCTCTTTTCACTCACACCTCCCCTGCCTCTACAGGTCTCACTGATACATCCTGCCTGCCCTGGGGAGAAAAGGAGATGCCTCTAACTACTGGGCACAGACCAACAGGAATTATTCATTGAATAACTGTCAAGAATCCATCAGATGAGGGCACCTGGGTGGCTCAGTGGTTGAGCATCTGCCTTTGGCTCTGGTCATGATCCCAGAGTCTTGGGATCAAGTCTCACATCAGGCTCCTTGTAGGGAGCTTGCTTCTCTGCCCCCCCCCCCCATATCTCTGCCTCTCTCTGTGTCTCTAATGAATAAATAAATAAAATCTAAATTTAAAAAAAAAAAGACTCCATCGGATGGACTGGTGGTTGGGTGATGGGCCAACAGGGAGAGGACTGGGGAGTTTGGTCCTTATACCTTCACAAAGAATACTCTGTTACTCCTTGATAAGTCATCCGTAGACCCCAGTCCAATCCTGCAATAGAGACTGGAAAAGTGGCTCCTAGTCTGCATCCTCCCCCACATACATGCATACATGCACACTTACATACACAGGCCGCACTTTAGACTAGTCAGCCTGCTAGAGTCCCAGCCTTAAGGATAGTGGAAAGAAGTGGTCTGAGACTCAGGTAGCCCAGGTCACTCCCTCAGCCCCCACCCAGTGCTTGCACACCTTCAGTGATGGAGCACTCATTACCTTCAGGACAGTTCCTTCCATCCTGAGAGAAACCTCTTCCAGGACCCTGTTATAACAGCTTTACAATCGAGGGTCTACTGGGCCCAGTCTGCCCTCACTGCTGACTCTCTCTGGGTCCCTGGTAGCATGGCCTAAACAATCTCTGATGAGGAACTCGATTCAGTCCAACAGATACCACCTAGCACCTACTTTATGCAAGCACACACAGTCCAGGCTGTGGGGTAGAGAGGAAGCCAAACCTGTCCCTGAGGCCTGGATCCCACAGGCAACATTAGCACAGAACAGTAGCCAGCACAGTGCAAGGCAGGGTTGGCCAGGAGAGCAGCCTGATTAGTCCTAAGTCAGAAGGGGGTCCCCACTCATGTAAGACTAGAGTTATGGGGCACTAGGATTGATGCATCCTATGACTTACAGGGAGAGTGACCCGTGCACAGGAAAAGCACAAGAGCAGCCATTCTGAAGGCCTGCCTGAAGCCAGCTGGGGGTCACAGGTCACCAGCCAGGAGTAGGACCAGCTGAGACCTGAGGCAAGGAGCAGCCACAAGCCTGTGGAGCTCAGCCCCTAAACCCCTGGGCCCAGTTCCTAGCGCTTTGAACTCCTCTCAACAGCCAGCTCAGAAGCTTTGTGTTTTCTGTCCCCTCCTTCTACAGCTTTTTAATAAAGCCAATTCAGAGTTCTTTCCTCACCCTCAAGCTAGACCTCAGATCTTAAATTTCAGAAGAGCAGACCTAGTGCAAGGGAACCTTAAGGATCTTTTAATTAACCTTTCATTTTATTGAGATGAAACAGAAGCAGAGAGAAAGAGAGTCCTCCATGTATACAAAGCTAGCCAGAGACAGAGCCAGGACCCAGCACCTAACAGATGCACAATGTCTCTTGAATTGATCCGAATTGAAATAAACCAACCAGGGTCTACCTCTCTGTCTTTTGTCCCAAATACAAGTTCACTTTAATATTTACACGTCCTAGAACAAGAGTACAAACATAAGCTCCCCACCCCCAGCCTGCCTCCTATTGCCACCCTCAGCAGCTGGCTCCACCATACAAATATGCATGAATCACCCAGTCTGTGTGTCCAAGGCCTGAGTGTCCACACCCCTAGAGCACAGCCACCTGTTGGCCTCCCTGGGGACCTAGGGACTCAGTAGACTTAGGAAGAGGCCTGCACAGGCCCTGAAGATGAGTTTGAGGCAGCTGGGCAGGGAATTCTGTGGTCCTGATCCCAAATCACAGTCTAGAAGGAGAGGCATGTGGCTTCATATAGATATGACCCCTTACACTCAAGGACACTTTGCACCATGGAAGTCATGAGGTTCCTTTAAAGTACAAGATGTTGGGCTTTAGGAACCTAAGGGGAAATCATGCCCAAAGCTAAGTCTTTTTGTCACAGACCGTAGACAATAGAGCCGGAAGGGTCTTAACTGATCTTCTAAGGCCAGCTTCCTGGTTTTGCAAGATGTGAAAACTGAGGCCCAGGAAGGGAAAGGACTTGCACAAGTTCATAGAATTAGTTAGCTGCCAAGGCAGTTTCCAGAACACAGCAGATGGACAATAAATGTTTTTGTATTCAGATCAAATGGGACTGAGTTGACTAAACAGACCTAGGACCAGAGCACAGGCTCTAACCCTAAGTTAAATTTTTTCTCAGTGGACCTCATGGCCTCCTCCCCTCAGTCCCCACCATTCCTTACAAGGTTATGAAAATGTGAAAACATCTGAAATGTCAGAGATTGTAGGGACATTATAGCTCTTTGTTTATTGTAGAAAACCAAGACCCAAAGACAGAGCACAACTTGCAAAGATCACCCAGGGAGTTGGTGGTACAGCTGGGATTAGAACCCATATCTCTGACCCACTTGGAAGTTCCTTCTCTGCCCCCTAACTTGAGCTGACCCCAGGACCAGGCTCTCGGTATATCTTTGACTCCCCTTGGGAGATGTCCCCAAGGCTGCCTGTAGTCCTCTCCCCCCTGGGCTGCTTACCTGCCTGAGGCATGTTGCTCCAGATACTGCTTCCAGCCAGGGGCCAGCTCGTTGGGCTTGAGGTTGGGGTCTATGATGAGTTCCCAGCTGTCAGCTGGCTTTGCCACCTCCATCTTCTCATAGAAAACTTTCTTCCACTCACAAGTGGTCAGGCTGGTACACATGGTCTTGCTGTCAGGGATGGAAGTTTGAATTCACCCTGAATGAGTACACAGAAAGAGCCCAGGATGCAGAACAGCTCAGTCTCTGTGGTCTGAAAATCCTCATCAACAGGACCAGGAAGAAATAGGACCCAGTAATATCCTTTGTCACCCTGGAACCTGTTACCATGGCAGCTGGGCAGGAAGCCAAGAGCCAGGCCTGGGAGGAGGGAAGTCCCAAGAGAGAGTTCTAGGGCCCGGAGCTAGGCTTGGGAGGCAGGGCTGGGTAGTGACACTGAGTGGAAAGAGCAGGCAGGGAGGCTCAGGCCCAGATCACACCCGCCCAGGCCTTCAGGGGTCTCCACCCTCCTGCTTCAACTACTGCTTCACCCTACTGCTCTTCTAGTCATTTTGCACTTTGTGTGCTATGGTTACTATGACACCCTAAGGAGCCAAGGAGAAACAAAGTCTGAGGAAATGCAGAGCCTGCAGCTCGCACACCCCCTGATGTGTGGGGACCATCATTCACTATGTGCCAAGCACCAACTGTTTGACTTGTGTGCTGGCCAAGGTGGAAATTAGAGCCTCATCCAAGACTCAGATCCAGCCCTTCCGAAACCAAGCTCATTTGTTCATTTATCGCAGTACTACTGAGCTCCTAGCAAGTAGAAATTGAGATAGAAGTGAGATGCCCTTTGCTCAGAAAGATCTCAAGCCAGTCGTGAGATAAAATGCAATCTAATACCCTGTAAAAAGCACTATGATGATGTTTCAGATTCCTAGAGTCATAGAACTGTTAGAGATGGCATTTGGTTCCTGGTCCCAGGCCACACCGAAGAAGCTGCAGGAGGAACAAGTTTGTTCTGTGCTGCAAGCTTCCACTGTCTCAGCTACTGCTGAGAGAGGCCAGGGAATGGGGTACCCATGGCTCCCTGATGCCCAATACTTTAGAGACTCCAAATTTGCATAATTCTGATGAAGGTATAGATGCGGGAGGGAGACAATATTGGCAAGGAAAGGACCCGGTGGTTTGGCAATTTGTCCTGGTTCTGCAGCATATCTGTTCAGCCTCAGAACCCAGTGGTTTCCCTCAGTGGACTTCTGTCTTCCCGCCTGCACAGGGGAGGCTGGCTAGATAATATCTAGGGCCTCTTCTAGTCATGATAGGCTTATGATTCCATTACCCAGAAACCAGATCCCTGGAAAGGTGGAGGCACACAGAAGGAACAGCATGCAGCATGGAAAAGGTTGCTGGGAACTGGAAGAGACTTTTCAGTGTTGAGGTCCAGTCTTGGCACTTGTCTCCAAGTGGTTTTTGCATGGGATAAGGTCGAGGATGATACCTCTGCATCATCTCTTAGAATGGGGACATGCTCTCCACTAGCTTTGTGCCAAAGACTTCAGAAAGGACAAAACTACTTCCTAGAGCCCTTGTTCTAGAGTTCCAGAGTAACTCTTCTTAGAAACATGATTTCTTCTTTGACTTCCTTATCTCTCAACATTGAATTAAGACACCTGAAGCTCAGAAATGAGAAATTACTCAGCCAAGGCCTCAGGACTGGGCTGCTCACATCTCCCTGGGGTCAGCTACCAGCCTAGGAGAGATGGGGGACCCATGGGTTCCCAGGAATTGAATGAATTGAGGAGATAATGGCCCAGGCTGGAGCCACGTGCCAGGAATGAATCAGAGAAATATTGTATCATTGTTCCCAAAACAAATGACAGAGAGAGGAAAACCAAAAAGATAGAGGGTGCAAATTGTCAGGGTTTATCTGTTTGTTTCTACCCAAATGATGCAATCCCCTTAGGCCTAACATCAGGTTTAATTTAGAGTGGGAGCCCTCTAAGCAGAGACCAATGTAATTCATCTTTCTGTGCAATAGCCTTGTTTTCTCAAGAAAAAACATGTGCTTACAATACAACGAATGAACAAACTTACTACCTCAATTTTCTGCAATGGCACTGGGTTGCTCTAGAAGCCACAAATTAAGAGCTCACTAATGTAAAAATGTGTACAGCTGTGGCCATATCGCATACTGACAGTTTCATTATACATCGCTGCTGTCTTTAATCTAGATAATTTTTTTAATAAAGGAAATTTTATTCTTTTATAAAATAAATTACTATGCACCTGTATTCTATAAAGTCAGCAAAGGGGAGAGGGATAAAAGAACGAGTCTCTTCTCCAATTTGGAATATGGGTTAATAAATATTAGTAAATACTTTTGCAACGTGTTCATTACTGAAATGTTACTTATTTGAATAATACAGGAGATGACAATGTGAAGTATAGAATATGAAGGTAATAAAGAGCTGGGAAGGGAAGTAGGTATCAATTGAAGGCTTTTGGAAATTGCATGTAGCCCTTACCCCACAGATTTCAATACACAGTCTTGCAGGGGGATATACCCCCTCTACCCACTCCAGGCCCAGAAAGAACCCCTGTCATTGTCATCCATTATTACTGATGGGAATATGTTGTTCCAGAGGTATTTGAGGGCCAAAGAAGAAAAAAAAACAGTTAAGTAAAACTGACTTAGTGGTTTGAAAAATTTCTTAACTAAGACACAAATCCAGAGAAAATTCAAGCTATGTCTGGTATTCTCCTATCAATTCAAAGATCCATGGAAGGTGCTACAAGACAAATCCAAGATTCCCAGAGGATCTTTATCAACGGTGGTTAGGAAGGTCTCTCCATCCTCAGGATGTTAGCACATGGAGGGCAGCATGGCCCAAACTCTACTCTGAGCGGGTATTGACTCTGAATCTCGGAACATTCACACAATCAGAACAGCTCTCTGTGAATATAGTGAAACTACTTTCAGGAAATATTTCATGTTTCTCTTTATCAGTTGGTAGCAACCAGGACAACTGCTGTCAGGTTGGATCCTTTTCCTATTGGAATTCAAGGGTCCAAGTTCTATAGGCCATGTTTCAGACACTCCAAAGTTTGTATTACAAGTAGCCATATCTACTGTCACTTTTTTCAAGATCTTATCCTAGGCAAAAATTTTGTGAAGAATTGTCACACTATGTAAGGTAAGTATGTAAGTAAAAAGAGTGCTCCCTGCTAGGAAAAAAAAAAAAGAAGAAGAAGAAGAAGAAGATAGGGGTTGATTAAGTGAGTCAGTGGCTCAGGAAGAAAGAACACAGAATTCTCTGCTGAAAAGAGACAGTCAAATTTAGAGGGTCTGGAGATACTTTCAGCAGATAAAGGCTATGCTGAATTCTGTCCAAGATGTTGAAGGCCTCCATCAGAGTTCCTTAGCTATACTCAGAGCACCTGCTAGTCTCTGATGAGCTGAGGCTCAATACATGCACACATAAATAACCATAGCTCCTCTCTGGGACTTTCCCAGGCATCATGACAGAGTGATAAGGAAGTGGAGAAGCTTATGTTAGTTCTTAAAGCTTCCAACCTAGAATGACATCCATCACTTTGCCTCACATTCCATTGGCCAAAGCAAGTGACACAGCCAAGCCTGCAATGGTTCAGGGAAATATATCTTGCCAAAGGTGGAGTGGTGTTGGGAGGTTTAGGGAGTGGCCCTGAATATTATGAACAACAATAAAATCCATCACAGCACCCACCTGAAACAACGGAGCTGAACAGGTTCTAGGGTGCAGGGCTGTTATATATATGATATATATTTTTTAAAAACCAAGAACGTGATTGTCACTATGTCAAGATAGTAGTTAGCTCTGTGCAGAAGGGGAGAGGTGATTGTAATAGGGAATTATTATATATTGTGGATGGAAGGATTTCCAGGAGGCTGGCAAAGATTTCTCTGACATGAGTGTGTGTTATGCAAGTTTTCAGTGCATAATTATCCTTTCAATTGTATGTATATGTTTTCTGTGCTCTTCTGTATATGTGATCTATTATACTATTTAAAAGAAAATAGATACCACCCCTGCATCTCCCCTTTGATCAGATTGTCCCAAGGTATCAGCATCTAGCAATGACTTGATGGCATCTGAACATTTTCATTTAGATGGTCATAGATCATAAAACTGGAAAAGGCCTAGAGAAACCATCATGTCCCTACCCTGATAAAGGTAGATGAACAAAAGAAGGTCAAAGAAAGAAATTAGGACAGTATCTAGCAATAGTAAGCCCTCAGTAAGTGTCCCAGGATTTTGAATGCATTTCTTTTATAACACCCACCACAAATATCATTACATTCCCTCCACAAGACCGTCTTACTCATCTTTTATGTTTTCTCTGGTGAATACCGAAACCTCAAATTCATAGTAGGTGCTCAGTAAAGCCTTGTTTAATGAATGAATAGAGGCAAGATTTACTGTGTATATCTTTTACAATGAAGGCTGACTGTGAATTCTAAAAACACAAGAACCATATAATAAGTCTCCACAGACCCCATAGCATATGGATTGGTGTTGTGAATTTCATGCAGTTCATAGCAACAAAGATTTATTTAATATCCATGATCTGCTAGGATGAACACTAGTGCAGCAAGGACACATTAATACATGCTCTGCCCATAAGATACCCCTCAAATGCTGGGACTTAAGGGAAATTCCAACACTCCTAGCTTCTTGGAATTAGGTTTACAGTCATATATCTAGCCTAGAATATTATGTTTTCTGGCACTCTAATCTCAACATAAAGCCCATTATCAAGAAGAAGGGAAAACCCTACATCTACCCAAACTTACCCTCAAGGAGGATATCTAATTATTAAATAGACTTCTTACTTCATTCAGACATATCAGACACATCAGGCACCATTTTAAGAAATATCAGAGACCATAATCTGTATGCTAGGGCTGCAGACCAGTCATGTGCTGGGGTGATGTTATTTATTCATAAACCACTTAAGGAGATGAGCTTGAAAAGATATAATTCAATAAGTCATAAGTTCAAACTGGTTTCCAATGGAGTTTTAACAGTATTGCAAAAGTATTTTTATCCCAACTATAATTTCAGCCTTTTCTTATAAAATGATGCTGTAAATTACTTAACGTAATTTAAATAATTGTTTTGTCTCTCAACCAAAATTTCATTAGCACTAGATACTACTATTAGCACTGACTGTAAAAGCATTAGATAATTAATAATTAGATTAGATCATTAATTTTTTGTATGTCCCACTGATTATGTACACTCAAATCACTTTATTTCAAGTGAAAAATAATAAATTATTTATGCCTTGGTGATTTAATCACTTGTCTGATATATTGTATGCTTTAGTTTTATTTATAACTATTTATTGAGTACATGCTATGCTTCCATCCTTTTCTAGGTGTGGGGATAACATGGTGCAAAAAAGGTAGAAATCCCTTCCTTTATGGTGCTACATTCTACTGAGAGAGATAAACAATAAAATAATACTATGGTGGATGCTTATAAGACAGAGGTTTGTTTTGTTTTGTTTAGAAATCAACAGAAGAAGGAAAACCAGAATGTGTGGATGGAGGAGGATTACAGTTTAGACAGTGTGAGAAGAAAAAATATCAAATGGAAGCCACGTTTGAGAAAAGCATGAAAGAGATGAGAAGGGGAATCCTGACAATAGGAGCAAAGGCATTCCAGGCAGGGCCAACAGCAAGTGCAAAGTTCATGTACTTGTTTCATGAGGCCCCTGGAACAAATTACCACAGTCTTCATGGCTTAAAATAACAAAAATGTATTGCCTCACAGCTCTGGAGGCCAAAAATATAAAATCAATATCATTGGGCTATAGCCAAGGTACAGGGCTACACTCTCTCCAGAAGTCCTAGAGAAAAATGGCTCTGTGGCTTGTAGTCTCATCACTCCAATGTTCCAGGCCAGCATCCTGGAATCTCTCTCTGGTCTGTCTTCACATTGTCTTCCCTGTGTGTTGTAGAATTTCTCTCTTCCTGCTTCTTACATTATGTGATTTTATTTTGGGCCCACCCAGGTCATCCAGGAAAATCTCCCAGTATCAAGGTTCTTAATCACATTTGCAAAGAACTTTTTGCTACGTAACATAACATCCACAGGTTCCAGGGATAGGGTGTGACTACCTTTAGGGTCTACATTTCAGCATAGTACAGCCCCTCAGTGGGAGAGCACCTGTGTGTCCAGGGAACAGTGAGAAGGCCAGTGTGGCACACTGGTTTGCTCACAAGCCAGTGTAGGAGTAGGAGAGATGGACCACTGCACACAAGGCAAGAGCCAGACCACATCTGGCTTTCTAGGCCCTTCATGAGAGTTGGAAAGAAGGTTTGGAGCAGCAGAGCAAGGTGGTGTAACTTAAATTTTTATAGAATCACCGATGTGCCAATTTAGGAATAGATTGTGGGAGACAAGCAAGGACACAGGGGAAGAAATTAGGAAGATTTTTCAGTATAAGAGAAGACTGAGTCACAGCCAGAGTGACAGAGTGGTGCGGTCAGACACTGATGATGGCCAGATTCTACACACATTTTAATGGGATGGTACAAAAGACTGAATGTGGAGTATATGAGAGAGAGGAAAGAGTCCGGGACGACCCCTAAGTGTTTGACATGAGACCTGAGGGGCCATTACGGAGGGAGGAAGGAGGAGGAGCAGGTTTGTAGGGAGATCAAGAGCATGGTTTGGAAGATGTTAAAATCTGAGAAATCCAAGCTGATACGTCAAGTTGATATTCACATGTAGTTTGTTTGATTGATCGTACTATACAGAATACTGAAGTTCTGTAAAATTTCAGAATTTTAACTTGTACTCCTTATACGGCAATTGCTTCCAGTTATTGATTTTTAGTTGGTCGCAGCATTCATTTAGAAGGAGGTAAGGAAAGATGCTCAGAAAATGCAGTGTCTCCCCATAGTGATGTCCAAGAGCCCTTCCCACTTGTCTGTAATGACTCAGTAGACTGAGACGTTCAAGGTTTAGCTATGGGAATCCTTGCTGCATAAACCCCACCTGGTTCACTGTCTACGATGGACAAAGACCTTCTAGCCCTGCTATTGAGAATCTTGGCAGATGTGGCACCCAGGTCTCTTGGTTTCAAACTTGGGGCAAGCCACCAACAATGTTATAGGCCAAAGAAAATGCAAGACATGTTCTCGAAGCACCCCTTTTCAGATATGCCCAATTCGGCCTCAACTTTACAAAATCCTTTCTAATCTTGCCTTACTATGAAAGGTTTTACATTATCGTTCCTCCTTTGCAGCCCTACCGAGTGTTTCCTCTGAGCACAGAATGTATTTGGATAAATATGTGTACCACACACGTTTAAAAGAGGCTTCCAGAAGGAGTGCTGCATGAATAAAGCCTTGAAGAATCAGCTATTGCAACTAAACAAAGAAGGGGAATAAATGCATTCTAAGCCAGGGAACTATCAGCAAAGAATTGAAGGATAAAATCATCTAGAATCGTTCTAGAAACTCTGTATAAGTTAGTACATCTGCATCACAGAGAGAAATGAGAAAGGTTGAGGCCTGAGGCCATGGGAGCAGGATTATGAAGGACTTTTTAAAAATTTTAATTAAAACAATTTTTTCCAGGTATCTACGTCACTGTATAAATTTAGGTGTACAGCATGACAGTCTGGCTTACAAATAATGTGAAACGATGACCACTGTAAGTTTAGTCAGCATCCATCATCTCATACAGATACAATAAAAAGAGAAGGCAAAAAAAGGAAAGAAAATGTCTTTTCCTTGTAATGAGAACTCCTAGGATTTACTCTCTTCACAACTTTCCTATACCTTATATTGCAGGGTTAGCTGTAGTCATATGCTCTCAGTTCCATCCCTTGTATTTATTACTCTTCTGATTGCAAGTTTGTATCTTTTGACCATTTTTCTCCTAGTTCCCCCCCCCCCGCCCCACCGCCTCTAGTAACCACAAATTTGATCCCTTTTTCTATGAGTTTGTTCTTCTGTATCTGTTGGGTATTTTTAAAATTTTCTTTTTAAGGGATCCACATGTAAGTGAAATCATACGATATTTGTCTGACTTATCTCACTTAGCATGAGCCCTCAGGTTCCACGATGTTGTTGCAAATGGCAGGATTTCCTCATTTTTTAATGACTGAATAACATATTTATATGCCATGACACTTCTTCATCCCTTCATCCATTGATGGACACAGGCTTTTTCCATGTCTTAGCTATTGTAAATAGTGCTGCTCTAAACACAGGGATGCAGGTATCTTCCAGTTAGTGTCTGTGAAAGATCCTTAAACACCATGTGAAGAGTTAAGATTTTGTCTTAAAGGAGATGTGGAATCTCAGATTTGTTTTAAGACTGAAGGTTGTAATCAGATTTGCATATCGGTAATGAGCCATTTTGAGACCTCACTCTGTCTCCCTTTTCCTCACAAATTGGCTGGTGTTCCCAATGCTATTCTGATAACACTCTAGCTCTGAGTTCTGATCTACTCAGTTTCTTGCAAATCCAGACCCCTCTGCAGGAAGGTGCAAAGTACCTTCACTCTAGCATACCAAACGACTCCATAGAGAGTTCTGTGGTGCACAGCCAATTGAGACCTACTGGATTAAGTATTGAGAAAATAAAGAAATAAGTAGTTTGTAGTACTTATATTGGAAAGCAATTAATACTCAGAATTTGAATATTAAAGGTATTTAATGAGTTCATTTTGTCAATAAAAATTCTATGGACCATTTTCCCTGATGAAGTTCATATGAACAAGAAATGAGTGCACTCTTGCTTCTAAGTCTGCATTTGTCAAATGGATACAGACATCCTTGGGAGATAGCCATCAAATTGCCTTAAATCTCCCACCTAGTTTTTAAAAACATGATACAAAAGGGACAGGAAAATCTTAGGGTGGATTCACGCTGGTAGATCAGGGAAAGAGGGAATTTAAAAAGGACTCAATAAATAATATACAGGAGGGACACCTGAGTGGCTCCGTGGTTGAGCATCTGCCTTCGGCTCAAGTCGTGATCCCGGGGTTCTAGGATTGAGTCCTGCATCAGGCTCCCCGCAAGGGGCGTCCTTCTCCCTCTGCCTATGTCTCTGCCTCTCTCTGTGTGTTAAATAAATAAATACATACATACATACATAAATAAATAAATAAATAAATATCTTAAAAAATATATATGGGAGAATATATTCTGTGATAACGTAGAAACCACAGTTGCAAGAGGCATAATGGTTACTTACTCTGTATCACTCCTTACAAAGGCAATTAAGCAAAATCCAAGAGGGGGAAGAAACTCTAAGATTCAGTCCAGATGGTTTCAGGGTCCAAGGGGACCTACTGCTGGAAACTGGTCAGAGTACAACTCTAAGCTCACGGTAGCAGCGGTTTCCACCTGGGAGTTCAGGTCATCCTTCCAAGAGACTATATGATGCAAGAAACAGCAGAAACTGCAACCCACTTCTGGAGGCCCCAGGAACTGGGCAAGGAAACAGAGCATTATTTCCTCATCTTAAAAATTCACTGGGAAGAAAATCCTAATAAAACTTTATTGTAGTAAAAGTGAATAGTGATAGAATGCTGACTTTGCATCACGAGTATTTCTGAGTACTTTATGTGTATTCATGCATTTTGGCACAAGAGCCAATGGGGTCGACACTGTAATTACTATTCCCATCTTACGGGGGAGGACACTGAACACAGAAAGGCTAAGTAATTTACTGGTGGTCACATAGTTACTAGGTGACAGTTCCAGGATTTGAACCCAAACAATGTGGCTCACTGACTACATCTATCCATTAAGTTTTTCCCCAGATACAGTTTTAAAAGCAATAAACTCATTGCAAAATATCAAGCTTTACAAAAATACAGTAACAAAAAAACAAAAGTTCCACATCCTCTTTGCCCCACCTCACCCTGTCCTTCAGTTTTTGTGTCAAGTTATTATGGATTTAAAATTTAGAATTTACTTGATTATAGAATAAATTTGATTTAAAAAGGATCATAATGTTTTGGTGTCTATAATTTGCAATGCTATGCAGCATCGATATCTTTTCATGGCAGTACCTGATGATTTATGAGACACAGAGCCTTGTTGTGAGTCTGCATCAGTACAGGGCTCCCAGATGAGGCCGCAGCACATCTCAGCAGCTGCTTCCTAATGGAGCTCACCTACGGGACTGCAAGGCAACGCCTTGTGATGCCACCACAATACTGTCTCTGTATGAAAGTGATCCTTCATCAAAAAAAGGAGGAAAAAAAAAAAAAGAAGGAGGAAACTGTTAAAAGTTGAAAAAGCAGTTAATTTGTGATGTGAGGCCATGTTTTGGGAACCCACGATGCTCTCTAAATGTGACTCCAGTAAAAACCAGAAAGCCTTTGCAAATACTTATGAGTTTTTGACCTGGGATCCAGGAAAATCGAGGCAGTATCCACTAGGAGGTCTTTTTTTAATATATATTTTTTTTTTTTTTTAGTGGCATCCATTACTAAACATTATGGGTTCCTTGAATGCAGAGTGTCAGGTGAGACGATTGGGATGACCAAAGCACACTGTCTTCCCTCCTAAACTCAGTCCGGGGTGGCACAGTGTCACCTTTGTTTACAGTCTAGAAACAATTGCACCTTTGCCTCATGGCATCCTGCCCATGAACCCTTGCTCCCTTGTGAGGATAAACTCCAATCTTCTTCTCTGACCCACAAATTGTTTAGAGGTAGATTTTTAAAAAATTTATAGACAAATGAAATTTTTCCTGCTCCCTTTTTATTATTGATTTTTCCCTTAATTGCATTGTCTTGAGATAATGTGCCTCTGTATGGTAGCAATCATTTGACATTTTCTGAGGCCTCTGTGGAATCATACTTTTCTGTGTTTAGTTTTTAAAAATTTGCATTTAATCTGTTTAGAAAGGTAGCATAATGTTATAAGAAAAGGTTTAAATTCTAGAGCAAGATATGGATTTTAACCTCAGCTCTGCCAGTTACTGTCTGAATAAAATTAGGTGAATATCTCATCTCCACATATGAAAGTACGGGTATTAATAGAAATCACTGCAATGAATCTTTGAGGGGATCAATGAGCTCACAGCTGTATAGAGCTAGAAACAATTCCCAGCACACAGTGAATGTTCAATATGTTACTTACATTATTATGCCACTATATTATATTGATATTATTTTTTTAATATCTTATTTATTTATACATGAGAGACACAGAGAGAGAGAGAGACAGAGAGAGAGAGGCAGAGACACAGGCAGAGGGAGAAGCAGGCTCCATGCAGGGAGCCTGACATGGGACTCGATCCTGGGTCTCCAGGATCAGGCCTTGGGCTGAAGGCTGTGCTAAACCGTTGAGCCACCCGGGCTGCCCTATTGCTATTATTACATTCCATGTATATAACAATCTTTTTAAATATTTATTTATTTACTTTAGAGAGAGAAAGAGTGCATGAACCAGGGGAGGGGCAGAGTGAGAGAGAGAGAGAGAGAGAGGAAGCAGACTCCTCACTTAGCAGGGAGTCCTACACGGGGCTCCATCTCAGGACTCTGAGATCAATCACAACCAGAGCTGAAACCATGACTCAGGTGCTTAACCAACTGAGCCACCCAGGCATCCCTCCATGTATATAACATTCATTGTTTTGTTTTGTTTTGGCCAAGGCATATTCTCTAGTCTTGATCTATCTATCTATCTATCTATCTATCTATCTATCTATCATCTATCTATCTATCTTTTTTTTATCAGTTTCAGAAGCAGAATTTAGTGATTCATCAGTTTTATTTGACACCCAGTGCTCATCCCATTATGTGCCCTCCTTAATGCCCATCACCCAGTTACCCCATCTCCCCACCCCCTCCCTTTCAGCCACCCTCAGTTTGTTTCCCAGAGTTTAGTGTCTCTTCTGGTTTGCCTCCCTCTCAAATTTTATTTTTTTTCCTTCCCTTCCCCTATGTTCATTTGTTTTGTTTCTTAAATTCCACATATGAGTGAGATCATATGGTGTTTGTCTTTCTACGACCGGCTTATAACATTCTTAAAAGACAAAATTATACAGATGAAGAACAGTGGTTGCCAAGGGGTGGGGATGAAGGGAGAGGAAGAAGATGACTCAAGGGATAGCACAAATCCGTGAATCTACACATGAGTAAAATCACGTAGAACTACACGCACATACACACACACACACACCTATATGCATGCACACATGTAAAACTGGTAAAATGTGAATAAGATTTGTAGATTTTGCCAACTGTGTCAAGTCCTGGCTTTGATATTGCGCTATTATTACCTAAGAGGTTACCACTGGGGTACCAGGACGGCAGAAGGATACACAGGACTTCTCTGCACTATTTTTATAACTTCCTGTGAATCTATAATTATTTAAAAATAAAAATATTTTTAAAAATCCTGTAATACTGTGAATGTTCAAGAAATGCTATTTAGTATTATTATTTTGTCATAGCAATTTTTCAAATTTTTATGCACTTCACATGCATTACTTTTGAAATAAAATAGTGATTTTTTTTTTTTTTAATTTTGCTGGGGCTCCTGGGTGGCTCAGTGGTTAAGCATCTGCCTTTGGCTCAGGTCGTGATCCCAGGGTCCTGGGATCTAGTCCCGCATAGGACTCCTCACAAGGAGCCTACTTCTCCCTCTCTCCCTCTGCCTGTGTCTCTGCCTCTTTCTCTCTCTGTCTCATGAATAAATGAATAAAATCTTAAAAAAAAAAAAAACATATGCCTGAGCAAGGTTACAAATTGTTAAATATATAGGAACTCAGAGCCCCTTTTGAACTGTTAAGTAGGTTGGAGTTTGTAATAACTGGTGCCACACCGTAAGCCCCTTCTGACCTGTGAAAATGTCGAGAGGCATGTATAGGGAAGCCCCAAATCCTGGGTCTCTGACTGTTGGTCTGGTGGATGCAGAAAACACTAGAAATAGTAGATAAGAAAGGGCTGGCCTCCTGCAATTAGAACTCCATGATCCCCGTGAGTGATTTCTATGCCTGGGACACCACCAGCAAGAGCAATCTCCTTCTCCCAGTTACTTAGGATGGAAAAGGCCCCTTCTAGAAGATTCTGGAGATTATCCTGTGCAGTTTTTTCATGTGTAGTCAGAAACCTAAGACCGGGAGAAGAAGCTTCCTGACCAAACTAAATGATCTTGAATCAAGGCCAGAGCTGCTTGACCAGGGACTCACTGCATGGGGCCCAGGCCAGCAGGGCTTAGATGATGCCCCTCCACCCTCATATACCTAGGGTCACTGAATATGATTGGGAGAGAAGAGTCGAAGGGACAACACCAGACCCTCAGCATTAAACAGGGGTGGCAAGATGCTCAGAGCGCAGCCAGTCCACACGTAGTACCACCATCCAGAGCTCCGGGCAGCACTCCGTTGCAGATGTTGAGCTGCGTGACATGCCCTGGTGGCTTCCTCTCCAATATTCAGAATTTGGGATTTTGACCCAATGAGAACTCCAGTTCTGAAATTCTTTCTTTTTATTTTTTTAAAGACTTATTTATTTATTTGAGAGAGAGAACTTGCTTCCTAGCAGAGGAAGGACCCCGAGATCATGACCCAAGCTAAAGGCAGACACTTAGGGGATCTCTGGGTGGCTCAGCGGTTTCGCGCCTGTCTTCGGCCCAGGGTGCGGTCCTGAAGTCCCGGGATCGAGTTCCGCGTTGGGCTCCTGGCATGGAGCCTGCTTCTCCCTCTGCCTGTCTGTCTCTCTCTCTCTGTCTATCTTAAAATAAAAATAAATCTTTAAAAAAAAAAAAAGAGGCAGACACTTAACTAACGAGCCACCCAAGCATCCCTCCAGTTCTGAAATTCTAAACTTTCTCCTTAGATTATGCTGTGCAGTTGGAAAGCTGTGTCCTGGGTGCATGAAGAAAGGGGCCACTTTTTGTTAATTCAACAGCCAACACACAGGTATTGGCTGTGCTAGCTGAGGCCCTGCCTGCAAGTCAGAAGGTAAATGTCCCATCCCTGGCCTCGCCTCTTACTAGCCGTGTGTTCTCAGGCTGGCTGCTCCGAATCCCAGTTCCTTCATCTGCCAAGTGGGATCTTTTCTTCCTTCACTGGCAAGATTGTGGTGACGATTAAGAGAGCTCTTGGCAAGGGAGGCCAGTGGTGATCTGTGCATTCGGTTCTATTTATTGTTAGCATCATCTCATGAGACCCAGCCTCCCTCCAGAGCTCTATTAGGTCCTGCTTTTGCCTGAGAATTGAGATAGGACCTCTAACCTCCTTTCTCCCCAGGAGAGTTGCAAACCTGAAACAAAGGAATGGCTTTCAGAGTGGAAATTCACACACCCAAGCAGGTCTCAGAGAGAGAGATCTGGGGGCCAGAGGACCTCAAATCACATCCTGTAGACCACCAGCCGATTCCATGGGATGGCTTCGCTGAGATGAAGAAGAGGGTTATAGGAAGGGAGCAGGCACAAAGGCACAGAAAGCCAACTAGAAGAAATAGCGCTAATCCCATTTACACCTTCCTACTGCCTTTTCCACCGGAAAGTGGCATCTGAGCGTTCAGCGCTTGGTGTACCCTGCCACCTTGCGGCTGTTTGCTAGACTGCCTCAAAAATGTAGGCCCCGGAAGAGCTCTAAAACCAACTGGAACCTTCACCACACCTCTCTGGCTCCATCATTCAACAAACCTGTACAGATGCACACGGCTGTTTAGGCTGAGGAAATTCGTGGATGGCTGGTCCTGAAGGAGTTCCCAGGGTGGAGTGCTAGGGGAGAGTAGAAGGAGATAAAAAGACATGCTAAATAGAGGGCGTGGGGTATACAAAAACGGAAGCCCAGATATGTCCACAATAGCCAAACTGTGGAAGGAGCCTCGGTGTCCACCGACAGATGAATGGATAAAGAAGCTGTGGTCTATGTATACAATGGAATATTCCTCAGCCATTAGAAATGACAAATACCCACCATTTGCTTCGACGTGGATGGAACTGGAGGGCATTATGCTGAGTGAAATGAGTCAATCGGAGAAGGACAAACATTATATGGTCTCATTCATTTGGGGAATACAAAAATTACTGAAAGGGAATAAAGGGAAAGGAGAGAAAATGAGTGAAAATATCAGTGAGGGTGACAGCACATGAGAGACCCCTAACTCTGGGAAATGAACAAGGGGTAGTAGAAGGGGAAGTAGGTGGGGGGTTGGGGTGACTGGGTGATGGGCACTGAGGGGGGTACTTGGCGGGATGAGCTGGGTGTTATGCTATATGTCGGCAAATTGAACTTCAATTTAAAAAAATTTAAAAAATAAATAAATCAATCCTGAACTCTGAAAAAAAAATCAATATTTTTCCTTCAGATACTTTATTATGTATAGAATATAATAGAGGTAATTATGATACGTGAATAACAATATAAACTTACAAATTGCATAAGATGGAATTATAATCTTTATACTATAATAGATAATATTTATTAATGTGAAAAAACAAACAAACAAACAAAAAAACAAAAACTGAAGCCCGGTGTGTCTGGGAAGTGATACATTTCTCCACGTGACTGAAAAAGAGGAACCAGGTAGAAGTAGTGGCAGATGATGCATGGTTCCACCATCAGGAGATGAAGTGTGTGAAACCCCAATCCAGGGTGTGCTGGGAAAAAAAAGACATAGACACAAGCCACCCTTGGAATGCAGGTCAGTTCAGAGGTACGGGAGCTGTCCAACCCTACACAAAATGGCCCCAGACCTGTGTGATCATGCCTTTCTTTCCTGAGAATCACAGCAGACCCATATTCCTGATGTCTTCCCATGATCAAAACCAGTTTCTCAATGGAATGGAGCCTGAGAGAACCTCGAGCTTGAAAGGGGACCTTAGAGCCCAACCCTTTCCCTAGGTCAACATCACTGTCCCCTTGTCCTGCATCTTCTGCTTACTCATCTTAGCAGTGAGCTCAGGAGCCCACCCCAAGCCCATTCCATCCCTACACATATGTTCAGAAATCCTTTCTTTTCCCCAGTTGAGTTCTGCCTTTTTATAATTCCTACCCATGTGTCAAAGTTTTGCTCCCTTAGGGTCATATCAAGGAAATGATTAGAACTATGAAGATATTTGAGGAAGGCAATCATATATGGGCTTCATTAAAGTTTCTGGAAATAGAAAATCATGGCAACCTAAGGCATTGATTTTAGTGCACTAAGAACACTTGCTTAGGTATTTGGGGAGCTGGATCCTACTCCTCATATAATGTCTTTGCTTAATGTCACTTGGATTTCTTTTATATATGATACAAGGATTGGATTAGATCGGAGATTCTCACCGCTGGCTGTGCATGAGTGTCACTCGGGGAGCAGTTGGCAGTACACTTAAATGCTCCCTATGGCAAGAGCTGCTGCGTTAGACTATTAGTCTCCAGTCCCTGTTAAGGAGCCTTTTCAAACCTGTAGCAGTCTGGTATACACATTCTCAGTAATTCCTATTCCAAAAGTATCTATGTGGATCTAGATTTTTCTCCTTTCTGCTTAACCAAAGAGTGGTTACTGAGCACAGTTACTTTGTCCCCTAGTGCTCTTCTGAGGTGAGCCCCACCAATGATATGCAGGACATGGTTGAGTGGAGGAGAAAGAGAAGAAGCATTGCCCAGCCTCAGCCAAGTGACCCAGTCTCTCTGCATCTCATCCTCCTCACCTAAGACATCACTCGAGCCCCTCTCAGTGGGCT
The DNA here is from genome assembly GCF_048164855.1 of Canis lupus baileyi. Lineage (NCBI taxonomy): Eukaryota > Metazoa > Chordata > Mammalia > Carnivora > Canidae > Canis > Canis lupus. The sequence goes on from NC_132868.1 coordinate 21,681,882, forward strand.
GTAATGTAGGTGACTGAAGCCATGAGTGCAAAGCCCCGTGCCTGGCATTCAGAATCTCCTCCAAATCTCAATTCCTGTTGCCTTTGGGAGCAGGGAGAAAGTGCAAAGGGAAGATGGGGGTGGTGTCACTTCCAAGAGCATCTCACCATCCCCTCTCCTACCAACAATCCCTGTCATGGGTTGAACTGTGTCCCCTCAAAATTCACATGTTGCAATTCTAACCCCCAGAACCTCAGAATGTGACCTGATTTGGAAATGGGGTAATTAGTTCAGATGAAGTCCTTAGGGTGGGCCCTACACCAATCTGATTGATGTCCGTGGGACATCAGGGAGAATGCCATGTGAAGGTGAAGACAGAGACCAAGGTGATGCTTCTCCCAGCGTGCCAAGGATTGCCAGCAAACTGCCAGGCTCTAGGGGAAAAGACTGGAATAAGCCCTCAGAAGGGCTTAACCTCAACACCTTGATCTGAGACTTCCGTCCTCCATATCTGTGAGACAATACCCTTCTGTCGTCTGGGCCACTAGTTTGTGTGACAGCAGCTGTAAGAAACTAAGCCACCTCCAGAGGTGGCTCCGATTGGTGACTTCAAGGAGGACAGCTCTTTCTAGACAGGAGGCACTGCAGTCCCACAGGAAGAAGGGAGATGTGGGAAAGCCCTGAGAATGGTGCTGCTTGGCCTCCAGCTCATCAGGTATCTGCCTCTTACTGCCCTGAAGGAGAAACTTGACATTCTGACAACCCTGCTCAAGCCCCTGCGTCCTCAGGACTGTCACTCATTAGCCATAATGCTGCATCTCTTTATGTTTCCTTGTAATGTTACCTCCATGTGTGTCCATGTTTTGTTTTCCCCACTTATTCACACACTCCTTAAAGGCTGGGATGATGTTATAAACCAAAATGGGATTCAGGAGCCCTCACTGATAAAAATTCTTGGTGTGGGGCACCCGGGTGGCTTAGTTGGTTAAGGATCTGCCTTCATTTTAGTGATCCTGGGGTCCTGGGATTGAGCCCCAAGTAGGGCTCCCCACTCACTGGGGAGCCTGCTTCTCACTCGGCTGCTCTGCTGCTTGTGTTCTCTCTCTCTCTCTCTCTCTCTCTCTCTCTCATAAATAAAATCTTTAAAAAAAAAATTCCTAGTGTGACTTTAGGGATGTCCCTTCTCCCCTCTGCTCCTTCACCTGTCAGATAGGAACTTAATCTCTAAGGCCCCATCTAGTCACAATATTCTGTGATTCTGACTCTTAGCATTCTCATTATTTAACCAACCTGCTTGCTTGGGATGCAAAAGATAGGGAGGAAACTCCCTTGAGATATGCCAACCAGCCAGCCATTTAGAATTAAATGTGTCAGACCCATTTAATGAGAGGACTAGACCCCAAGGGCTCAAGGGCCAATATAGTACTGCAGGGGCTCCCAGCCCCACTAGATCCCCTTCCTAGGCTCTAGGACTTCTCTCTTCACCCCCCACCTGTCTATAAGGCCTCTCCCTTAGTGATTGCTGATGCTTCCTTCTCCTTCAGTGACGCAATACTAGATGTGCTGGATCCCATGCTCATGGCAGGGCTGGGCTCCCGGTACCTGTTAGAAGTTGCCTGTGGCTGCTTGGGGGACCTGGAGGAACAAAACTGTCTTTCCAAGTCATTATAGTATTTTGAGTAGCTCACTTGTTTTGCCTCTGAGGGATCACAACATGCCTCAGCCTCCACTAGGGAGAAGTCTGGACACAATCTAAGAGTCTTTAAGGATCTTCCTAATGGCAGATACACCAGAAGGCCTGAGCACCTGGGTAAATTGTGCTCTTTTGTTTCCAGGAAACAAGGACCCATGCAGACCAGTCCAAGTAACGGTGGGTGGTATAGCAGTAGAGGCAGGGACCTGATTGAAAAATGGTTATAAGGAGGGATGGAATCTTTTAGAAATCTAAGACCAGAAACTCCCACTCAATGACAAGCTTCATAGAACCAGGTACTAGGAGGTCATTCTACTTCCAAGCTTTCTCTTGGGACTTTACTCCAGTGCTCTGCCATTAAGACAACCCGACTACTATCCAGGGATCCACTTCTATCAGCATTTCTCTGCTTCTCTTCCCTGTTCCCATGATCTTAGCATTCTCTGAAGCACGCTTCTAGTAGAACACGAGGCAGTAGAAGTGAAGACACATGAGTGAATATTTTTATTTTAAATGCACTTAGCACCTCATTTATTTTAGTTTGTATTTGGGAAAAATGCATATCTAAGAAGTGTATTGATTTAAAGGAAAATAATACATAAATAATCAGGGTGTGATTTTATAGCAAAATCATAGAGATGATAAGTCTGAGTCAAAAATGAAGTCTGAGAAACACTGGACTGGCTACCTATCTCCACATTTCTCTGCAAATTCCCAGAACACACAGTCTTAGCGGTGGCCCAACCGATTAGCACTTCCTATTTACATCACACTTCAAGTGCTGGAATAGGGCTGTCAGTCCTCAGGGTGGTGGGGGTGTTGGCTGCCCTTGGATCCAGTGTCCACCCTTAGACAAATCAGTGGTCAGGGAGGTAGGGTTGCATGATGAGGGTTGTGGCTGCCCAAGTGCTGGCTTTTCTGCAGGGACTGAGGACAAAGGAGAGTCTTTGGGAAAACTCTGTGGGCAGGTACAGCTTGAGGTGTTACTACAGACCTCTAGGTGTAGCTCTGGGGGGGCACTGTCTGGGAGTTTCTGAGGTGGGCGTGTGGTTTTCCATTCCCCTGTCACCTTTGCTCTGAGGGGTGGTTGTGAGAATTGAAGGAGATCATTGATACAAAGATACTTTGAAAATTGTCCACACAAAGAGAAGGGACAGGAGGCAACTTTCCTCAGCTCTTCCGCCTCCGTCCCTTTGTGGGTCGATGACAGATTTGAACTGCATGATCCTTAGCATCTCATCCCTCCCAGCTCCTTTAGTAGTTCTGCTTGATTCTAAGTTCCCTGTCTCTCCGAATTCAGCCTCCAACCACCAACCTGGTCTGCAGAAGCTTTTCCTCCTAAATTCCAACAATAATAGAGAAGAACATCATGAGCCCCTTTTCTATATGTTAGCGTGTTTGTAAAACGTGGCATTCGTGTCATGCTTGCTTTTGTAATAAAAATTCTGTCTTCCCTTGCCCTAGTGTATCTGTTTAGAGATGTTTGCTTTTTTACTTACTATTGATTGTCAATTGGCTCCAGTTACTCTTTGATCTTCCATTTTGTTTGAACTTGAACGCCACCCACACTGTCTGCCCTGGGCTCCTCGTCTCTATTAAACAGGAATGACACATAAAGGAACTCGGACGCTCTCTGGGAGCAGAGGGGCCGCGGGCCAGCCTCCCTCGGGCCTGTGAATTGTCATTTCTGAAGCTGTCTGTTTTGTAAGTTCTTTTGCCAAGTTTCTATGGGAGCAGAGGGATCATCTTCTCCCTTTTCAAAGAGCAGGGTGAGCTAAGGCCTCGAGCTGGCAAGTCCTCTAAAGTCATTTTCAAAGGAAACCTGAACCAAAAGGCCATGTGGCTGGCAGAGGGTGGTGTGACTTTGTGAGGCTCTCTCTGGGGCTTTGGGTGCTCAGCCCCCACCAGCCTCTCAGCACGTGCCCAGAGCCTGCTGCAAAGGCCCTGCCAAGGCCACCTCTGTCCAACCACTGGCCCGAGGGCCCAGGGAGGGGCTACACCCCCCAACCCCACTCCACGGCCACCCAGGAACCAGAAGAGTGCAAATGTGGACTTTCTCCTCTGGCCAGGGGCCAGGACTGCATGTGTCCTCACTGTTCTTAGGTCTCATCAATCAAACTTGATCCTTGGGGTTTTTTGAGGTGAAACAAAACTGGGTGCCAGAGCAAGCTAGGGTAAACTTACGTCTGAATCATGGACTCATAAATGATCTAGTTAATCTAATCCTCTCATGGACAGGTTGGGAAAGAGACTCAAAGGGGAAATGTTTGTCCCAGGTCACACAGGCAGAAATGGCTGTCTTCCACCAGGGTTCTTTGGACAAAGAACATTTCTCCAAGGATGAAGAAACGTTTGTGTGACTGGTCACCATTTGTAAAGCTTTGGAGGCTATAGATAACCGTCAATCACGCCGCAGGTACCAGAAAGACTCCAAAGGCACCAAGGCTGAAAAATGTGTTATGAGGCCAGACCTGCCTTCATACTGTCCCTTGAACCCCAGCAGAGGGAAATTGTTTATGAAGCCAAGAGGCAAGATAAGCCTTCACAGAATGGGCAAGTTCTCTAAGACCCAGAGAAGGAAAGGACACCTATACCTTTGTGCCTGAAGGGCGAGAACCGAAGTCACGAAAGCTCAGCCTAGAACGCTGAGCAAAAACAGAAAGACGTGGGAACCAGCCGGAGAGAGAGGTTAGAGGTGGTCCATCCCACATCCCCGCACTGGAGCTCTTCACGCACCAGGGTCTGGAGGCTGCAGCCCCTCCTGGTCTGGGGGCCCCCAGCAGGACCCTGCCCAGCTCCCTGGAGGCAGTCCCAGCCTTGGCCTGCCCGAGACCCCGGCGGCCCGCAGCCAGCAGCCACTCCTCTCCATGAGCAGAGGAAACCAGACCCATTCAAGTCCTGATCCCAACACAAGGAAAGACCCCTGGAACGAGTTGACTTGACTTTTCAACATTTTATTCTTGTATTTGTACAGCTATATTTTACAACGCGGTAATGCAGTTTAGACACAGCCAAACCCTGTCTCCGGAGTAGTTCTAACACAAGCATGACGCAGAATGTGATGAGACAAACATTCCCAAAGAGAGCTTAGTTAGCGACAACTTCAAGTCCCTGTGTCTGCCTACACTTCAGAAGGGATGGCGCGCTCGTCCATCACTGAAAACTTCCATGAAAAAAGGCACCGTAGGACACGTTGTACAGGTATATACAAACCGAAAACTAGAACAAAACTACACATTTTCCTTCGGCAGCTTTTTTTGTTCTTTTTGTGTTTTTTTTTAATACACACTTTGTAAATTGTAAACCTTCACTTGCAAAAAAATACAAATACACTGAGGCATTTTAGACAAAATATTTTCTTACTTATACAGATGCAATACTTAAAATATTCTCTTAAGTGCTCTTTCTCAATAAAGATTCTCAGATCCGTGTCTGCCTGCAGATACAAAATCGAGCCTTTAACGCAGTTTTATATTTTTAATATATCTTTTTTAGGTTTATATATATTTATTTTATATATATATATATTTATATATTTACAACTCTGCCATATATTCCTTCACCTTTGGTTAAAAAAATTAAAGCCCTCTCTTTGATAACATACCGGAAGTCTCTTCTTTTAAAAGAATGCACATTTACATACAAAAGAAACATCTGTCCCCACCAAACATATACATTCCTCATTTTGCAGACCAAGTCAAGTCAGAACTTTTGCATACTCCCCCACTTTGATATATAAAATGATTTTGCTTTTTGCTGACATGGTTTGCCTTACACATAGGAGAAGAAGCAATATTATTTTCTTAATGTTTTATGGCAGTGGGGGACGGGGAGCTGCTCTGGCCCCCAGTCCCCACGCCCCGCCCCCCACCCCCACCCCCGCTATGATTTGCACTAGTGGATGAAAGAGGCACTACATCATGGGATGAACATTGTAAAGTGTTACAGTATCCTTTGGGTAGATTCTGAGAAGGGACTCGAATGGAAAGCATCAACACTCCATGCTTCAGCAGGCTTTGGGGAGCTCCGGGGGCAGGTCAGTGGCGGACACACGGTATTGTACCTTGGTGTTGGTGATGGCGCCGTGCTTCTGGCGCAAGTGAAGACGCAGCTGGCTTTTGTGACGGAAATGCAGGTTGCACTTCTCGCACTGAAGGAAAACCAGAGGCAAACTGTTAGCTGTCATCAACGCCAGGAAACTGTCACTGCTCAAAGATCCAGAGCAGGCAGCTCTTCCCTCCCAGGGAAGTCCTGGGACTTAACCTGAAGTCCAGGTTAAGACTGGAGCACTGGGTGTTATTCTGTATGTTGGCAAATTGAACACCAATAAAAAATAAATTTATAAAAAAAAAAAAAAAAAAGAGTTCTGGCTCCAGCTAAGTGGTAAGTAAGCGTGGGGCAAATGTTCCTCTCCTGTTTTCTAAAGCAGTGAAGTGTTGCTCTTGCATTTCTCCACCCAAGCATATCATTTCTCTCCATGGGCCTTGGCTTTCCCTTCTGTAAAGAACTGAGTCAATACGCTCTGAAGGTCACTCTTAACTTGACAGTGGTGCATCTAAACTTCTAGCAAATATTAATTGTATTCTTTCTGTGTGTCAAGGACTATTCTGACACTTGAGTGAATTCGTTAACTGGATGCAACAACTCCACGGGGTAGGTACTATTATCAGGCTCGTTTTACACATGAGGAAATAAGGGTATCAGAGAGGAGAACTAATTTGCCCAAGAACAAAAAGCAAGTAAGAAGATATTCACTCAGGGACTGATAAACAAGTGGATGAAAATAACTACATTTTGCAGGTTCGTATTTGTGATACGGGTTAACCAGTCATTGGTTCGTTCTTATGGTCATCACTACCTATGGTGATGCCACAAACTCACCAAAGTCAGTGTCATCAAACACAGTGGTGGTTCCCACACCTGTAAGCCATGGGTCCCTTTTTGCAAATTCAACAGAAACTCAAAAGGTTAAAGAGGCTGCGGGGTTGCAGAACCTCAATGATTGAAAGGGCACAGTTTGAAAATTACTCATCTACAGCATTCTTATCCTTTTACAAAAAAAGAAAATTGTGGTCCACTGAGAGAGGGTCAGGGCTAGCCTGTGGCCCTAGAAAGGGTTGGTGTTGGAATGAGAATAAGAACCAGATATCCCACCTGCCCGGCCAGTATCTTTCCCCTCTGTAGCAGAGATGGGCAAAATGTTTTTTACCGGGAAAGAGCCAGAGAGTGAATATATCACAATGACAATTGTGTCCCTGTAGTAGGAAAGTACCCACAGACAAAATGTAAACAAATGAGCATGGCTGTATCCCAAAAAAACTTTGTCTATGGACATTGAAAATTAAATTTTATGTAATTTGCACATGTCACAAAATGTTATTTCTCAATTTTTTTAGCCATTAAAAAATATTAAAACCATTCTTAGCTCATGAAATGTTCATATATTAGCCCAGAAGCCATAGCTGGCTGAAACCCTTCTCCAGAACACAATGATTCCAATGGCCTATTCATGGTATCGTGTTGTGTAGCTGGCCACCTGCTTCTTCTTCAAATGGTCTTTTCTCTGTCTTTCTTTTTTTTCTTATATCACCACATTTTTCTGATTTTTCTCCCACTCCAATGGCTGCCCCTTCTCAAACACCTTTGGTCCTCTTCAGTAGACATTCTGGCCCAGCACAGAGGCATATTATAAGAAGCCAGTTAGCATGGAATAAATGAATGACTCCAAAATTGATATATCTATGGTCCAGACCACCTAATACCCCTACTTTACAGATGGACAAACTGAGACACAGCTAATGTCAAGCGGGGTTCAGTGGTCATCCCACTGTGTGCTTGAGACTGGAGCAAAGAGTTCTGCTACCTGCCACTTCCCTGCCACCAACCCCTCCCAGGCCAGCCGATGGCCACAAGAGGCTCACATACATGGTAAGGTTTCTCTCCTGTGTGGATTCGCAGGTGGCTCTTCAGAGTCTGAAGGTGCCGGAAACGGGTGCCACAGATTTCACAGGGATAGGGCTTCTCTCCAGTGTGGATGAGCACGTGGGCACGGAGGTGGGCCACCTGAGTGGAAGAGCAAAGCATGAGAGGCTCTGTTGGGGTGACGTGTGCCCCCCCCCCACCTCACCCCAGGAGCCCCTGTCAGCCTACGGAGGCTGATGGGTCTTTTCCCCACAGCCCTGCTCACTTGCACAAATCGGGCACCACAGGTTTCGCATTTGTAGGGCTTCTCTCCAGAGTGAATTCGAGTATGAGTTTTCAGGTTGGCTGGCCGGTTGAACTGGGCTCCACAGATATTACAGCGATAGGGTTTCTCACCTATTACCAAAAGAAAGGGAACAAAGAAAGCCATATTTGATAGAGGTCTGCACAGTTCCAGGCCCCGGGATCTCAAAGCAGACTGTCTTTCCTGGACCACCTCAGCTTTCTCTCCGCTGGAAGGCGTCCGAGAGAGGATCCCGGGGCCGGCCACCATCCCCCACCAACACACACACCAGCACAGGCTGCGGGCGGTCAGGGTCAAGAAGCAGGCTAGAGAAGAGGGAAGCACAACGTGGGGGTGGGGCGGGGAGGGAGGGAGGTTCCCAGAGGCCTTGGAACCAGCTATGACATTAGGACCACCTAACTGCAGACCTGGACAAGTCACCCCCCTCTCTGGATCTCGCCTTCTCTCTCTGGAAGTTGAGGGGTGAATTTAGATGACATAGTAAGGCTGTTCCAGCTCTTCCCGTGGATAAGACTGCTTCAGTAATCAAGCCCTTCACCAGGAAGATACGATCAGGCTGCTCTAGTTTCTCTCTTAGAAAAAACATACTTTTCCGCTTGTGGCAACTACAGCTGGATTCCATTTGCAAGAGGGCTGAGGGCTGAGTCAGAGGAGATGCTCGGGCTGGGGAAGCCAATAGAAGGGCCGAGCCTTCCTTCGTGGAAAGTTTCTGGGATAATGGACACACTTAAAATACCAAGAGAGAGTCAACTTTGGACAACAATCAGGTTATTAGAAGCTACCTAGGAAAGGAATGTGAGTTGATAAGGTGCAAGCCCTTAGAGGAAATCAAGAGGCTTTTCTTTTTTTTTCTTTTTTTTTTCTTTTCTGGCTTTATAAAAAAGATCTACTCTGCCTCTCTCAGCCTTAGTTTCTTTCACTCATGTGTTGGGCTGAACACTCCTGACCCCAGAAGAGAAGCAGGACAGAGCGTCTCAGAGAAAAGACCAAGCACACAGGGAGTGGATAAGTCGCTAAGCAAAGACAGGACAGGGTTAGGCCCACATCCGGTTCAAAGCAGGGCCTGCTCGCTGCCTCAGCCCAATGGGGACCAGGGCCCCACACTGCTTTCTCTAGGGTCCTCCCCTCCATCCCACCCCCAGTAACCCTGGCCAGCTGGGGGGCAGGGGGCAGGGCCATACCCGTATGGACGGTCTTGTGGCTGGCGAGGTTGCCCTTGTAGCGGAAGGAGGCCTGGCAGCGGTCACACTTGTAGGGTTTGTCACTGTGGGTCTGCAGCGTGTGTCTCTTGAGTGAGGCCTCCTCAGAAAAGCGGCAGTCACACTCATTGCAAAAGAAGGCCCCGTTCTCTGTTGGGGGTGGGGGGAGTGGGGTACCACAGTCAGAACAGGGAAGGGAGGTAGGGCTCCAAGGCCACTCCCCTCTGCCGCTGCCCTCAGTGCAAGATTGAACGCCCCAATCTCCACCCCACCTGACATTCCTAAGAGCCGGGGGCAAAGGTTTCTGAGCATTTAGAATCTGGGTCATGGAGGAGGAAGGAGACAGAGTTGAATACTAAGGTACAGAAGGGAAACCCAAACCAACAGGTACCCGTATGGCCTGCACCAGCTTCAGGAACACTCAACAGGGCTCTTCCTTCTCTAGAGACCTCTGAAAACTGACTTTTCTTATCAGTTCATTGTTTTATTTACATTCATTCACAGAAGCCCTCAAGCAAGACCCTTCACCTCTCTGAGCCTATCTGTGTCTCCATCTCCAAGATCAGGAGAGTCAACCCCAGTGCTGCCTACCTCACAGGAGCATACTGTGTATCACAAGGTATTGTAGGAATGTAAGATATAAAATTCAATGATACTAGGAGATCATTAAAGGAAGAAGTGATGGTGAACAGGGTCACCTCATATCTCTCTGGGTTTCGTGTCCCCCCCCCAAACACTTCTATGAGATTGGGAGAGCCAACAAGGATAGAAGTAGAAACGGCAGCCCAACAAGAAGGGACTGGAGGCAGAGACAAGGCAAATGGCCAGGGGGACAGATGGGGACAGTCCCTGCTCTCCGAACTATATGTCCACAACTGTGTGCCAAATCTCACAGGATAAGCAACTGATTTTTCCCTTTTGTTATAACATTTGGAAAAAGACATGTCATGGTGGCTCACCCCTGATTAGGAATGACTGGGCTATCCTACTGCAGCCAGAGATTCAGGGAAAAGATAGACCTTTCTATCAAAAAAACAAAACAAAACAAAACAAAACAAAACAAAACAAAAAACAAAAAACAAAAAACAAAAAACAAAACTGGGGATGCCAATCACAGAGCATCCAAAACTTCAATTTAATCATTCAGTTCAACTAATCAAATTCAGATAACATTAACTGAGTACCTACTGCATGTTAGAAAGTCCTTAGGATGTATGGGAGACACAGAAATAAGTAAGGTCAGCCGCTTGTCCTTAGAGAACACATGGCCTAGCAGTACTGAACCTACACGGGTCAGTACTGGCAGCTGGGTCCCGAGAGACCAAGGAAGCTCTGGGAGTTAGAGCCGGTCCCACAGGCTATCTTTGCTGGAATGCCACTGTAAAGGCTGTTTGGTCATTTGCTATTACCCCAGATTAACTCCAATATCTCATCCCTTGCTCAGGTCAGCCTGGTTCAAGAGGCCAAGAGTGGAGTAACGGGCTGGTGATTTTAAGTGCCGATGACCTTCCAATCGGGGACTTCTCCCAGTCAGTGGCAAATGCATAAGTGAAACAGGAATGCAAACCCCACGGAGCAGAGGCAGGGGCCTTCCTTCTCCCTGGCAAGGGAAAGGAAGGAGACAGAGGGACTCACCACAGCTGGAATCCGAGTACTCAGACTGGGTCTCCCCCATCTCCTCGGGGAATGTGGGCCCAGCGGTGTGGAGGCACATCTCCGCGTGCTGTGGGGACTGCGAGCCGCAGGATGTACACTTGGGGGGGTGTAAGTAGAGCGGTGAGTGGCTCTCGCTGCTGCTGCGGGGGGAGCCTGTCAGGGACCTGTGGGCAGGAGGAAAGAGAGCTTCAGCAGCTGGAGAGGGTAAAGCACTCTACCCAGCCTGGATGTTGTCCTGTGCTCTGGTGAGCCCAGAGGCTGCAGCTGGGCTGCCTCACTTTGCATCTGGGGCCACAGAGTTCTCCTTCAGCCCACCTCCAAATGGCATATGCCCTGAGATCACTGAAGGAGTCAAACTGGACCAAAACCCCAGCCCAGGCCAATTTCTTCCCCTCAGTACTACAGTCTCTTGGCCCACTCAGGCCAAAGCAAGTACGAGATCACTGTGCCACACCAAGACCAAAGGAGCTGCCCTTGGGATTCCCGGGATGCTCTTTTACCATAGATAAGAGTTTTTTTTGCTATGACAAAATACACAGAAGCCTAATATGCTTCCTTACTGAGGCTAATCGAGTCAATGGGTACTTACTCCACACCTCTAATATACCCAATATTCAGGCAAGAAAAGAACACATCCATCAGAAGCAGTGACCCCGTGGGAACCCCAGAACCCCAGGCCCTGACTGCCTCTGAAAGCACCTGTTGACGATGTTATTGAGCCGGCTGGCCTGTGGGATGGTGGAGTCCTCCCCACTGGCGCTGAGCTTGGTTGGGGACTGGAGGTCGAGGCTCTCAGGCTCCATGGGTGGCTGGCAGGCCGGCGGGGCAGTGTAGGCTCGAGGGGAAAGGCGGCCCAGCTCGGCCTGCTCGGGCCCCTCCGGTTTGGCATTCTGGTTGAGGCTGTTCAGCACAATGAACTTATATTTCTTCCAGTTGCAGGCTTTGGGGTCGGTGGGGCTCTTAGCTGGAGGTGACCCAGAGGTCTGGAGGATGCAGGCATTCTTGCTGCTGCAGGATTCCGTGGGCGAGTTGGGCTGGCAGTCAGACTTCTGGGGGCTCTGTGGACTAACCAGACCCTTGCGGTTCAGGGGTGCACTGGGGGGCTCGAAATGCAGGGCGATCTCATCCTCCGAGGAGGGCCTCTCTTCCTCCTTGCTGGCCTTGTCACAGGGGAAGTACGGGGCATTCCGGGCGGAGGGGACGGCAGGCTTGGGGCCCTCGGCCACACCGTAGTGCATGTCACTGTGTGTCTCCTCTGGGGCTGCCTCCTTGGGTGAGTAGATGCTGCTGTGGCACACATTGGGGGATATCTCCATGGCCGGCCGGCTGTAGTCACCAGGGATGGGCCTGGCACTATCGCAGGGGAGGGCCCGCTCCTTAGGGAAGGGGTTGGCCACAGGCATCCGGGCATCCCGCAGCTCCTCGTCGGAGAAGAGGAAGCTGCTGACTGGGAGGTGGCCGTACACGGGATAAGAGGCCGGCGGGGTGGACAGGCCGCTGTACAGGCTGGGGGCAAAGGCTCTGCTCTCACACCCAGGGGCGTTCCTCAGCGGCAGGTTATTCTCCACCACCTCGCGACCCCGATAGGCCATGATGTCTTGGGGCATCAGCATCCGGCTATTCAGAAACTCTTCACGGGGAGGCTTGATGGCAGGAACCATCTCTGCTTCACTGCAGGAGAAAACAGAGGAGACACAGGCCTCCAAATCAGAACTGTTGAACAGAGAGGACTTTCCAAGTGACACTGGTGTACGTAGCCACACCTAGGCTGGCTCAGCTAGACATGAGGGATGTGGCTCTGAGGTAGGGAAATACAGTTTATAAGGCTTATTTTGTTTTATTTTATTTATTCATGAGAGACAGAGAGAGGCAGAGACACAGGCAGAGGGAGAAGCAGGCTCCATGCAGGGAGCCCGACATGGGACTCAATCCTGGATTCCCGGGATCATGCCCTGGGCTGAAGGCAGGTGCTCAACCACTGAGCCACCCAGGCTGCTCAGTTTATAAGGCTTTTATGCTAGAAATAGAGCAACCTAGATCAGTGTGGAAGACTAGACCCAGAGAAAGGCCGCAAGTCAGCCACACAATCTGTGCCTGCTCATATATGACATCACATGTTTAAGCCACATATGTATGTATGTGCGTGGATCTGTAATTCTTCAGATATCACAGAATGCAAAGCTTTCAGAGCCCTTATTTCATCCATGCAAAATCCTGCAAAGGAAGAAAGGCATTACTGTATCTGTTTGACACACATAGAAATTGAGACTCCGAGAAGGAAGAATTTATACAAAACAGACTCGGAGGGTCAGAGGCAAGCTGGTAGCCTCTTGAAGAAAGGACTCGCCCCGTAAGCTGACTGGAGTCTTGGGGGAGTTTCCTTTGGAGGACAGGCAAGGTCTGTCAGTCCAGGAAGGCCGGGCTCTGAAGCAGCCAGACCTGGTTTCCAATCCCAGCTGTGCCACTTAGCAGCTATGTGACCTGGAGCAAGTTACTTAACCGCTCCAAGCACAAGGCCTGACCCAGAGAAAGTACTCGTAAATGACAGCGATGGTGATCTTGCTACTGTTATCACCCACAGGAGACAACGAGCTCTAGCTGCACATATTTGAAGGGACATTATGTGGGCGAAAAATAGGCCAGCTCAACATGATCACAGTTAAGAGAGCTAGAACCAATCAGGGAAAGGTTAAGGGAGCCAGATTTCAACTTGCCATAAAGAGGAGCTTTCTAACTGTCCAAGGTAGACAGTGTGGCTCTGGGAACACTGGGTTCCTGGCTTGGAGGGGTTCAAACACAGGCTGGAAACCCTTCTGTTTGGTAAGGGAGGCAATCACCCTATGGGAGCTAAATCAAATGGTTCTAAAAAAGTCAAGCCCCGAGTTTCTGCTCCACTTAGCACAGCCCTTCACTCGATGAGCTCTCTCAGGTTCTTCACCTTTCAACGATGGTCAAGTCTGACTGGCCCTCGAGGAAGAGATTAGACCCAGTGAACTCAACTTGATTCAACAAACGTCCTGGAATGTCATGGATGCTGAGTAAAGCAGCCCAAGGCCTGGGAAGGGAACTAAGGCGCGTATGTAAATCATTATATAAAAGTCTAAAGGGGAACTAAAACACACATGCAAATGCCTAAAAGAGAAAGAAGGTCTGAAGGACTGGCAAAAGTCTTAGGAATACAGAATAAGAGCTGAGGGAGGAAGAGTGGCAATCATGGAAACATCCACAGAGGAGTTGGCTTCCAAGCTTGGCCTGGCAGGATGGGTGGGAGGAAAGGGTATTATCAGGCAAATGGAAGAAAGCAAGAGCGGAATGCACGGGGCATATCTGGATAGCAGCGTCTGTCTGGTGTGCAAGAATTGAGGCAGAAGCATGCAAAAACCAGCGGAAATGTAGGTGGTGGTGCACGACAGTGGATATGCATGCGTTATCAAGGATTTGGGATCCCTTCCACTTCCAGGGGCTTCTACCTCCGTGGCAGCTCACCTGGCCTTGATAAACTTCCGGCAGGTGTCCACCACATGCTCCATCTGCAGGTACATCGCCGTAGCCATCACGGCCATGATGTTGCCCTCCCGGAGATTGAGCCGAGACGTGTACATGAAGTCCAGGAGGATGCAGAACCCCTCAGGGTTGATCTCAGGATCCAGGTTGATCACACTAAGGTTACATTTCAACTGGTCTGTGAAGATGCTGTAGAACAGGCCACTGTAAAACAAACACACAGGATTTGTGATCAATTACAGTCAGTGTCAAGGCTCAGCTCCTCTCCCCTGGGCCTCGGTCCAGAATTTCCATGGCCATTAATAATAACTGCCATTTATGGAGAGCTTACTAAATGCCGGAGAGTCATTAAGCACTTTACATACATTATCCTGTGTTCCTCACAACCTTGCAAGGTAGACATTATCATTCTCCCCTTTACAAATGGGGGAACACAGATCAGAAGTTAAATGATTTTCTCAAAGTCACAGAAGCTATTTTCCTTATAGTTTTAACTGCCTGGATTACCAGAGTGAAATTTAGCACTCATTTGCAGGAACCATTTTTAGTCTATAACTTTGAGATAAGCATTTCTCTTCCTAGTCCAACACATGATCCTTATTTTTAAAATGCCATTGTCTGTTTTTGGAAACAAGTTGGGTATTGATGATAAATAAATAAAATAGTGCCTATGTCTACAGTCTACTGATTTTCTAAAAGTCTGAAGACTCTCCTAAGGTCATTATTCCTGGGAGACACAAGTCAAACCTCAAGCCTTGCCTCCAGGGGCCGTGTTGTCCGGTCGAGGAACAAGTACTCAATTACAAGTCAGGATTTGGGGCTGGCATCTCAATTCTGCTCTTTCTGAACAGGTTGCCAGCTGTGAGCCAGCTCTAACCAGCAAGTAGCTGTGCAACTTGGGGCAAGATACTTAACTTCTCTGCACCCTGGTTTCCTGAGCAATAGTGTCTCCCTGAGAGGGTGGTGCATGCCTACCACAGAGGAAGCACCCGGTTAGCATTTTCTACTCCTTTTATATCTCTGTAAACCTCTGTTCGCGCCACTCTTAAAACACAGGTGCTCGCCGTAGATGTAGATGTCAAGTAAGGTCTCCGCTAGCAGTAGAGCTCCCCTGCCTTATATCAGTTCACGGATGTGTGCCTTCATTTTATTGTCTATAAAATGGAAGTAATTATGCCTGCATAACACGGAAGGCCTCTGCCCAGATCCAGGGAGATGATGTAATATGAACCAGCTCCGAGAACTCGAAATACTTGACAAATATGAAGAATCAGCTGGCTCCCTCTCCCTTACTTACACACACATAGCCTGAAACACCCCTGGAAAGACAGTCACGGGATCAAATACATGCAGTTACAGGCTAAAAGGACAAAAGGTTTCACATTCACTGGCTTACAATTTTGTAAAACCCTCTTTCCCTTCTCCTTTTTTCACTGGTTAACCAAAGTTATTCTGCTTGTCCCAAACACATCCTTTCTCGAGACGGTATATGATTTCTACTCCCTCCCTTCCCACAGAACAGAAACTCTTTCTCCAAAAGTGTGCTCATCCATTCGCTTCCTGGGAACCTACTCTGCCCTGCCGCCCATGTGCTGGCCGTCTGGAGACAAACGAGACGTGATTCCCAACAGAGCAAAAGGCCCAGGCGGCCTGCCTTCCGGCCTGCCCACAGCAGCGCTCCCCTTTACACAACCACCTTTCCCCTCCAGACCCCTCACCTGCAGGCCATGAGGACTGTCTTATGGGCTCTGAACTGCTCACGGCTCACCACGATGACAACATCAGTCAAGATGTCACGGCTGCGGAGGCGATTAAGGTTGAGAAGCACGTCACTGGCATGGCGGGTGAACTGGATACAGCTGTCAGCCGGGGAGGCCATTTTGTCTTCACCTGGAAAGAAAAGGGTCGGAGCCTTGTAAGTCATCCAGAACCCGGTTCCTGCTTAGCCGGGGTGTGAAACCAGGTGGCACAGCCTGCTAACCTATGGCATGCAAACCGAGGTCCCTTGTGTTTGGTCTTCGGCCCATCTCTGGGCATTACTGTTCACATCTGTAAGACGGGGAAATAATCTTTCTCTAACGAGTTGGAATAGAAGGCCCTTTCGGGGAAAGCAGAAGTGAATGAATAGCTGTAGCGTGCCTTTTCCCACATATCGAATACTCTGCCAAGCGTCGAGAGGCAGTGAGTGTGTTACAGGGAGAGAAACCACGTTTTGAAGGTTAGCACGCCAGCTTTATTTTATCTTTTGCTAGCTGTGTGACTCGGGGCAGATTGTTTACTCTTTCTGGGCTTCGGTTTCTCCAAATGGGAGGAGTAATACCTATGTGGTTGTAAAATTTAGAGATCTGTGCCTGGTCCATAGTAGGTTCTCAAAAATCGCAGCTATTCTCGGCAGGATCTCATTTCATTATCCCAGCCACCATCTGTTCTTTCCTCTTTTAGGTTTTAGAATGGTCTGAATGTACTTCGGGCACCTAGCACACTGCTGGTGCACAGTAGGTGGCTACCTTGGATCCGAACCGAGAAACGAGTGAAGGAATGAAAGATCACACAAGAGTTAAGATAGTCTAACACAGGGGTAAAGGGGTGAGGGAGAGGGAATCGGCTATCCTTTATCTGGGCTAATGAAAAGCGGCCAAGTTCACAGTAACACATGCATCGGCAAATTCAAAAGAAACAGTTTGTCCACAAAATTTTAAAGCATATAATTAGATTCACTTACCCAATGCCTTGATTCACAGTCCAAAATTTTGCTTAAAATCTGCAAGGAAGAGAAAAAAGCAAACAGAAATTGATTCCATGAATGTTAGATTGTCCACTATAGTCTTATTTTAGGACACACGTATTTAGTTTTACTTTGATAGCTGCAGTCTGCCAGCTGGAGCGGTTTTGCCACAAGCTAGCAAACATTTTTCCAGCTCTGCTCTTACGGAAACAACAGGCACCCGAGCTATGCAATAATCATGTTTTTGCCCTGAGTACTGGGAACACAACTGCATAGATTAATTACAGGTACATATATACATATAGTTCCTTTCTCAAAGTAGAAAAAAAGCATATCATCCGAAGGCCACTTGTGTTTGTAGGAAAGAAAAATATAAGAAAAGTGATTCCTTCAATATTAATGAGAATGATCCTTCGGGGGCCTAAAACTCTGAACAATCTCCAAAATCCACTAAAATATTATCTTTTAAGGCTTAGAATGATTTCTCGAGGTCTACTGGGTCAATATCCTAATCCCTATTTCTCTGGTGACGAAACTGAGGCTCACGGGTTCAAGTGGCTTGCTTAGGACAAAAAGCCAGGCAGTAATTCCTGACTGTCTGAATATTTAAGAGTAAATACAGGATCTGCAGAACAAACCCAGAGATGGCGAGTCTTTGCTTTCCTTGGGTATTTTTGCCTTTTTTCAAAGTTTCCTCTTTCCCTCCTGGGTCTAAGACCAGATACAGTGCTACAAACTTCCAAGCTTGTGCTCCCCCTGCTGGTGAAATATTTAACTGCGTGCTTTAGCTAAGAACTGGCCAGGGAGCACTCCTGAAATATGTACCCGCTCCAAATTGGTTTCTCTAAAACAAAATAATTTTAAAGCACAGGTGTAAGACTCTCATTTATGATCACATGTGGGCTGCAAAGCAAAACAATATCTGAATCCTCTTCCACCACCAACCCTTTCCTTTTTTTTTTTTTTTTAAAGCGTAGCCCTTTAGAGCTATTTTCCGGGTAAAGGGGCCCGAGGCCAGGGAGGTCATGTTGGGCCACGTAGATGGTTAGTGGCCCGGCCCTAGGTCTTCTGGCTCAAATTCCTGTGCCTTTTCCAAATCAGCCTACGTGCTGTAGAACATGCAAGACAGCACCCTAATGTGGGTGAATCTCATTTTTAAGTTTCTTCCCCCACACAAACACTTTGCCCCCATTCCAGGCTGCTGAATCTTACCAAATGAGCACTCTAAAATGAGAGGTTTCCTTGAGTCTGTAACCAAACACTCTGACATTTCTCTGTGGTCCCAAGTGCCAGTCACTCAATCCCATCGGCTTCAAGGTTAGTGTGTGCATGTGAGTGAGTGAGGATGAGGGAAGGGAATGGGGGGAAGGGAGAGGACAGAAAGAGACTGAAAGAACCTACTTCCTCCTCTCCCATCCTAACTCAAGATGGGCAAAGAAAGACACACCAGATGGGTCCTAACCAAAGTTCAATGATTATCTCTGTTGAGAAAGAATGCTGAAGACACATGAAAGTTTCATTTATAAACTGTCTCCTCTTCCCTCATGAAAGATACCCCTGAATACTTCTGGAATACCTAAAGCTGTCCTTTAGCCAGCTTCAACCACCAGCTTGCTTGCGAATTCCCAGTCACAGACTTTCGGAACCACAGGAAGCCCAGATTTGCCATTTCACCTTGGCAAGTGGCAACGAGTCACTCCATATTGCAGATTGAAACAAACAAAACATTCCCTATTCCCAGGGGTCTACTTGTCA
Source organism: Canis lupus baileyi (assembly GCF_048164855.1). Classification (NCBI taxonomy): domain Eukaryota; kingdom Metazoa; phylum Chordata; class Mammalia; order Carnivora; family Canidae; genus Canis; species Canis lupus. The sequence continues at coordinate 21,700,619 of NC_132868.1, forward strand.
GCCAGGCCCTGGGGCTGGGCGATTTTCATTCTCAGTGTCTGTCCGGCTTGGTCAAAAGCAAAGGCACATACACCGAGGCCCACATCCCTATTAAGTCCACTCCTCCTTCAGCTAGCTCTATCTTAGGAAACCCCACAGCTAGCGAGTGTGTGTTATGGTAGATGTGGGAAGCCATGCCTCCCTCTAGATGCTGCAAGTGTGGAAGCACCTAACAGCTGCCTTGTTTCTCACAGACCACTCAGCCCTTTCCCATCCGTTATTGTATGGGATCCTTATAGCTGCCCTGATTTACTGGGAAGGCCACTGAGACTCCACTGGATAAGCCTTGCCCGAGTCTAAAAGCTAGTCTCCAGCAAAGTCCTGGACAAACTCCTTTACCTAGCTTCAGCCACTCCACCGACGCCGCACACAACACTCCTAACACAGAAACAAACTGCCAAGATAACGGAGCTGTCAAAAGAGAATTGACCAGTGCAAGGGCCCAGACCTGGACTGGCCCGACCCCAACCCCGCCCCCAGCCGCAGGAACCACCAAGCGACACCTAAACGTCGTCTTTCCGCCCACACACTTTCTCCCCGCTGCCTTTTCAGGAGCTCTGGATTTTCAATTAGGCACCTCGAGGAGAAGGCAGGTCTTCCAAAGGAGTTGGAGAAGAAAAAAAAAAAAAAAAGAGGGACCGTTCCCTCTTAAAAAAAAAAAAAAGAAAAAGAAAAAGGCAGAGAGGGAAGAGAAGACAGCAGCAGGAGAAGGTGGAGACGAGAGGAAGTGAGAGGGGGACGAGCGAGGGCGAGCCGATCCGAAGGCCCCATCCATCCCCTCCCGCACACCTGCACGGCCCCAGCCCTGCCCGCGGCCTCGCGCAGCCCGACCTTACCGTACCTGCCCGCCAGGGACCGCCCACCCCCGGGCGCAGCCCCCGCGGAGGCCCCGAGGAGAGACCGTGGCAGCCCTTAATTTGGTGACATTCAAATACAACGTTTCGTGCACTTCGGTAGCTAACATTGTGTGTGCCTTTTTTTTTTTTTTTTTTCCTGTTACGCTGTCAAGGCAGGGGCTAGTGAGGGGAATGGCACAGCCCTCTCATTCCCGGAACGTAGTCGATCTCCGCTCAGCGGATTTCACAGAACACTCTCTGCCTATCGCCGGCTCCAACGAGAAGTAACTTTCCAGGAAGCTGCCGGCCCCCGACGGCCGCCAGGATCGCCGCCTGCGCCGCGAGGGCCGCCGGGGATTCACCCGGGGAGGGGAGGGGAGGGGACGGGGGGGCGGGGAGGCGCACTTTCCCCTAAATCCCTCGCCCGCGCGGGTCCAGCTCTCTGCATTCACCCGACCCTCCCCCCACCCCCCACCCCCCCGCAACAGTCTTATAAATGGGGAAACTCGCGCAAGTTAGCAGCCGAGCCCATCTAGAACCCAGGAATTCGGGGCCAACCTGAGGCTCATTTCATGACTTCAAAAATTGCCCAATTCTGGCCTTTGCTCGCCTCGTGAGTCATGTATTTATTTTTGCCTTTTGCTTGCCTCCGCCCCCTTTAAGAGGGCGGTGAAGCCGGGCGTCAAGGTCAGGCAGCAGCGAGTCCCCGCGCTGAGGGTCTCCGTCCGCGCGCCCGGCCGACGCGCAGGAAAACCAAACCGAAAGCCCCTTCCGCCTACGCTGGCAAGTAGGGGAGCCCTGCTAGGCTCAGTTTCCGCCCCCAAGTCTTTAGAAAAGGAGCTGCGAGGCCGAACCCGACCAGGTTTCGGGATTTCGGAACCCGATTTCCCCGCAACCGTAGAGGCGCCGTTAGGCTCCCGCGGGCCGGCCGGGGCGCTGACCCCAGCGCGCGGGCGCGCTCCAAGGATGCCTCGCTCTCTCGGGGCCTGCCTTGGGGCTCTAAGCCCCGGACACCCTCTCCTTGCAGGCGCCGGCCGTGGGCTCCGGGAGGAATCTCCCGGGGCGAGGGGCGGGAAGGACGCAGCGCCGGAGGCCGCAGTCCAGTCCTCGAGCCGGCGGGGGGCGTCAGAGCGCGCGGCGCATCCCGGCAGCCGCGGAGGCGGGTCGGGCCGGTCGGTGAGGACTGGGCCTCGGCGGCCTCAGAGAGTCGCACTTTGAGACTTTCTCATCCCTTCGCCCGGTGTAATAAAGGTGAAAGCGAAGGTTGAGATTTAATGCGGAGTGGGGTGAGTATCTAGGAAGGGAAGTTAAAATTAAGTACATGCACTTATTGGAAATTAGGGCTCCCGTGGTTCCGGGAGCTCAAACCTACTCATGTCTTACCGCGGCTAAACACTAGGGAGAGCCCTCCACCAAGGCTCCAAGCCGACAAGCCCCGTGTAGCCCCGCCTCTCCTTCCCATTGACCTACTTTAGACACAGTCTCCAGATCTGGAAAACACCTTTTGCACCCCCCCCCCCGCCCCACCTTCCCCCCGCCCCACCTTCCCCCCGCCCCTTCTCTATCCCGGCCGGCCGTTGGATTATAGTGGTAATCTAATAACTCCGATAACTCGCCGAGAAATGCAGAGGAGAACCTGGAAGTGCAAAGCACTGCTGAGGGGCAGGAACGAGAAATTTTATGGGGCTGGAGCTGCCGTGGTGAAACCAGCCAGCATCAGGGCTCCCGCCGGCGCGCTCCCTTTCTGCGCCGCAGCTCAGCCAACGAGCTGCTCCAGTTCCGCCGCGGTGGTCCAGCCGGGCGGGGGGGGGGGGGGGGGGTCAAAGCGCGCGGCTGTTTTGGGTTTAAGGGTGAAACACTCTTCGCTCTCTTGACCGAGGGGCGGGAGGGCAGAGGAGACGGCAACACATGAAAGCGAATTTGATAACGCGGTAGCCTCGGCAGTCGCTCTGGGTGACCGAGGTGTTCAGGGACATTATGTCCTGACTTTATTTCTATCACGTTTCCTGCCAACAGCGCTCTTTCAAGCCTGCAAGCTTCTAGGAAATGCAATAAAATAGAGGGATGTGTTTTATCATCACGATCTGAAGAGGAGCTGCAGAAGGGACGCTCCCCATGCCCCCGGCTCGCGACAGCCTTCCAGAAAAAGCCGGCAGACAATGCCCGCAAACCACGTCCCCGGGCAAAGCTATCTCGGCCATCCAGGCTGGACTGGGCTCCGCCCTTGCAAAAAGGCTGCCAGGGGAGGGGAGCGGCATGATGTCCCCAAGCAAACAATGCCTTTAAAAATCCGATCTGGACGAAAGTCAGCCAAGGTCTTTATTCACGTTAATGAAGATGGAAGGCACTAACTGTCCTTGGAAAGCGATGAGTCAAACTTGACCGCTCTTCAAACACATCCCCAGATTCGTTTCCAACCCGAACAGAGGCGCGTTTCTCCGACGCGGCCTCCGACAGCTCCCGCAGTGGGAGAGGCTGAACTGGATTCCCTCGGACCGCAGCATCTCCCGCGGGCGCGCGCCGGGGCCGTCGCTAGGGGTCGCCGGCACCCCTGTGTGCCTTTGCCACCCTAAGTTTTGAGCTCAGAGAAGATAAAACTTCGCTTAATAAGAAGCTGCTGTGGCCCAAATTCTATGAGGATTACACTCTGCCTGTCCATATGACACCCCCCCATACACACACACACGCACACGCACATGCACACAGCCCTGGGTTCTGGCCAAGCCACTAAGCAGTTTGGAAGGAAGGGAAAGAAGGTGATTTCAGAAGGCCAAATGTGAGCCTCCTCCTGTGAAGCGAGGTACATCTCTGCAAGTCTAGGGACTGGGACTTAGTTACCCACTAACACCCACACACACCCCTCAAAGGCCTGGGACCCCACCGCTCAGCACTACAGCAGGCTGTCCATCCATGCCTGTCACTGAAAATCTTATGGCATACTTTCTAAAAGTTCTCCAGGGCATCTGGGGAACTGTTTCCAGCTACGCTGACCTGAGACATTAAAACCCTGGCCCTCTCCTACTGCTGCTCCCTTCTCCTAGATACTTCAACGGAGCGGAGATACACTAGCCTTTGACTCTAAGTCACTGACCTGGAACTCAGAAAGGCAAAAATCTGGTCCAGGTTAGGGTACTAAGGCACCGGCAACAGGCCCTCCCCTCTCATGAGGCCGCCTGTTTCCTCAACTGTAACGAGTTTATGTCCTATAGTTCCCCCCCACCCCCATGTGTCTCTCCACTACCCACTTCACCCTGGGAGACGCCCAAACGGCAGATTGGGTGTGTTCAAACGGGTTATCTCATTAAAGGTTCTCGTAAGGAGGCGGATGGCCCTCTCTGAGCCTCGGTGGACAGGGCGAGCACCTGGAGGCTTCCTAAATTTTCATCCATCTTACCAAAGTTTTGGAAGCCGCGTGTCATCCTCACTGGATGCTGCCCTCTCTTGTCAGCCCTAGCACCCGTGCATTCAGGATACTTGGAGACCTGGAAGGTGACAGGGTCGGTCCACCGCCCCAGGCAAGGGGTGGGGGGGGGGGACTCGGCTACGATTTACCACTAGGTGGCAGACTCAGTCCGTTCGAAAAGCACCGCGCAGCCACAGCTTTCCACTACCGACTGCCCTCCGCTTTTTTTTTTTTTTTTTTTTTTTTTGATCTGTTAGCGGGAGGAGGTCGCCTCTATAGGCAACGCTGCAAAACATTTAATTTACTGGATGCAATTCCGTTCTTCCCGATGCTCACTCCTCTAGCAACCACAACGCGGTCTCTGGAGCTGCGTTCCTGTATTATACGTTGATATTTTTTTTTTTCCCCTCCCAGCCCGAAAGGCTGAGGGTATCAGAAGGGAAAGGAAAGGGTGCGCTCGTCTTCAAAAAGCAGAATGGCACTCGAAGGTATTAGCAGAGCTTCTTGCCAAGCACTGGTCGACCAGCAAAGAAAGTCGGAAATAAACTCTGATGCCCGCGGAGAGAGGGCCTGGAGGCCAAGGCAGGGTCCCACCCAGGCTTCCAGCGCTCGCCGAGGCGGAGGGGTGGGGGGTAGACGGGAGGGGGGGGGCGAGTGCGGTCTTGCGGTGGGGCTGCGGGTTACAGACTGGAAGGCTGGGGGGGGGGGCTGGGAAGAGCCACTGCGGGCTTCCAGGGGGGCGAAGAGAAAGGGGCCGCCTTCGCCACCACGCAGCAGCCTCGCTCAGATCGCGGCGGCGGCATTCCCACTTGTTGCGCAGTGCAGGCAACCGGCGCGCGCACACCGCTGCGACTCCCAGGAGGCTCCAGACCCAGCTACGCACCAGCCTACGGTTGCCCCGCGCCATCCGCAAACCTCCGTCCCCCCGCCCCCAACCCAGCCCCCATCCACACCACCATCACCGCCAGCAAAACTCCAGGACCGGCGATCACTGGTTTACACCAACACATTCCTTCCTCATCTCAGTGTCAGACTGGCAACAGAATTCGGGTGCTCCGAGAAGTCACGTCCAGGGGGGAAGGTGGCCATCTCCGGCTGGAGAAGTCACCTACTTAAGGCCAACTAGGCAACCCTCCCCACGCGCGGACGCGCGCGCGCGCACACACACGCTCGGACTTGTCTCTTATGACACTATCCTAGCAGGAAAGCAACCCTTTCCCTCCCACTTGAGAAATCACCTACAGAGGCCTTTTTTAGAAGTTAGTTTTATCTCCTCTTTCTAAAGAAAAAAAAAAAAAATCCTCATCAGGTCATTTCACAATGTTTTTCAAATATTTGACTTTTGCAAAAGGAGAGTTTCACCCACCAAGGGGTGGCGCTGCCGCACTACCGCCTCTGCGTCTCCTCAAGTTTTTCACAATAAAGTGGGTTGTGAGTGTGGCTACCCGGCAGGGGAGAGAGGGAAGGAAGGATTTTGACATCTAGTCCTGGCTACCATTTACTCAACCAATAACTGGAACTCTTCAAGGCTCAGCAAACGACAGCTTAAGAGTTCCGAGTCCCATCCCTGTCCAGCACACTCAGAATAAATTGAAAAGTCTTTTCAAGAAAGCATGGGGCAAAACCCTTCTTAATGGAGCACAGAAGAAAAGGCCAATAGGAGAATTCCCCTCTTCTGGCTTCCTTCTCCTTCTAGCTGCCCGGTTTACCAACAGCTTGGGCCCTTACTGTCATTATCAACAGACCCTTAAAATCAGCCAATGCTTGGGCCTGCAGTATTGGAAAGTCTTCCAACTAGGATATTTGGAAACTTCTATTTATAAGTGGGGGGGGGGGGGATATTTCCCATCTACAGGTTTCTATTTCAGCCTGACAACCCAACTGCAATCATTTTAGCGAGGGAATGCCCCATCTCCTGGTGCTCTCTTTCCATTTCCTCCTCCCCCAGAGACAATATTCTTTTCTCCTTAACCAAAAAAAAAAAAAAGTATATATTTTAAAGCAAGAATGTGATTTCACCTCATTCCTTTGAGCTCATGTTTGCTACCTCCAGGAATAGCGTGTGGACTAGGGCCAGATGAACTTCAACTTGGGCTGCAGATTTACGAGGTTCTGTTCCAGTGCCAAAGGCTCTTGGTAGTAAATAGTGAGCAAAATAGATACCTGTCTCCTGACAGATCTTGTCGGCCCCCTTCTTATTTTTTTTAAAGTTATTTATTAAAACCACACACACCTTGCAAAGAAAAAGGGAAACTGGCTGTCTCTGTAGAGGAAGCCGGTGGCATCGCTCAGAGCCACAAACTGTATTTCTAAACAGCCCTTTCCCTGGTTCCCTCTCTCCTGCCCCAGTTTTTTTTTTTTTTTTTTTTTTTTTGATAGGGGAAAAAAAAGCGTCTATTGATACTCACTTTACTCAAAAAAAAAAAAAAAGTAGAGTTACAAGATTTTCCTCTTGGAAACTATATACTGAATGGAAGAAAAAAAAATCCATTAAAAAATCAGTTTCCTGTGGCTGGTGGTGCTGGTGAGGTGGGGGAGAGATGACCAGCTCCCTGTGGGGGTCAGGGACCCAGTACCAGAGCCTGACTTCCAGTTACCCTACTTGGGGTCTTTCTCCCTGTTCATCTGCTGGACCCCCACCACCGACTCTTACCCATTGCAAAAAAGGGGTGCCCCATAAAAGGGGTCTTTTTCAATTCTTTTTTTTTTTCTCATCGACTGAGTTGTGTTTTTGTTTTCCATGGGGGAGCTTTACAACTCATTGTAACACTAGCTCTATTTTTTTTTTTTCCGCCAGAGTTCCAATAACACGGCATCATAAAGGCAACGCAATCCACAGTTCCCAAGACGCTGACCACGGTCACGACATCCCGCAGCGGGGTGGCCCCTAGCACCCGCTGCCCAAGAGCGCGCCCCATTTCCGAGGCTCCAACTCCCCACCCGCTCCCGCCCCGGGCCGCCGCCGCCGCCGCCTTCCCCCTTCCTTACTCCCTCGAGGAGAGCCACAGGTTGCAAATCCAACCAACCTCGCAATCCGTTTTTGCAAAATCACTCACAAAGATCTCCCTCTCGCGCCCTCGCCCCCTCCGCCCGCGCCGGGTCCCCCACCCGGGGCCGCAGGGTGCCCTCCTCTCCTCCCGGGTCTTGCACGTAGGAACGCGGGCTGGGGCTGTTTGTTTCTCCCCTCGCCCGGTGCAAGGACCTCGGGAAGCTGAAGCCTGACGTCGGCTACTCTCCCCCCGGCTTGCGGTCGTCCTTTTTACAAAGCTCGCACCATGGGAAGAAATAAAGCAAAATTTAGGAGAGGCGGGGGAACAGCCATTGGGAGCTAACACCGAGTCACGCAGCGCCCAAAACACAAACACCGCGGCCGCCAGAAATCCCGCCACCTTCCCGCTCGGCTGGGCCGTCCTGCGCAGGTTCCCGGAGTCCCCGCACGCTCAACGGCACCGCAGGTGCAAACGCGCACCCCTTGGCCACCCCCACCCCCAAATCCCTGTCCCGCCACCGGTCTCTCTCCCCAGGATGGGGAGAGGCAGCGCGCGGGGGTTCCCGACTCCCTCGACTGCAACCAAGAAAGAATAATTTTTCAAAGTATTCAACATCCCCGCCCCCCCCCCCAGGCAAGCTAAACCTCCCCCAAAACGCAGGGTAAGGGGACACCAAAACACTCGGATCTCGTTAGGAAGATCGCGGCTCTAAAAGGAAATAGTAGAAACGATACTTCAACTGGGCTTCTGGGGAGGAGAAGGGGAGGGGGGGGTTGTGGAGGAAAACAAAACCCGAGGAGTTCGCTTGCATTTTTCCTCCCAAATCTCGGCTCGGAGGCAGGGAATCGAGAGGAGCGAGGCCGGTGGAAGGGAGCCAGCGGGGCGGGCGAGCGAGCGAGCGAGCGGGGCAGCCTCCCTCCCCGGCCTCCCGGAGTCAGCCAGGAGGACGGGAGAGGAGAAGGAAGGAGAGGCGAGGGAGAGAGGAGGGAGGGAGGGAGGGAGGGAGGCTAGGGGAGGCAGGAGCGAGGGAGCGAGGAAGGCAGTTTGCAAGCGAGAAAAGAGGGGAGAGAAAAAAAGAAAAAGAAAAAAAAAGAAAAAAAAAAAAAACACAGCCGCCCGAATCCAGCGAGATCACAAGCCGTACGCAAGCAGCAGCAGCAAGAGCGCGAGCGCGAGCGCGCGTCCTCTCCGCCGTCTGGGGCCAGACACGGCCCCCAGCCTGGCCCGCAGCACCCCAAGCGCGGTCTCGTCCTCTCGGCTCCGGCCGCCCCCTAACTCCCCTCCTTCCTCTCCTCCACCTCCTCTTCCAAAACCAAAACAACACCAGGGAGGGTGGCAAAAAGCCTCCCCAAACCGGCCGATTCACTTCAAAGACAACAAGAATAATAAAATAATAAATATATAAAAATCTAGATCCTAGAGTGGGAGAGACGTGGGACTAATCTTCGGCATTTATTTTAACACCTGACAGCGAGAATAAATAAATATATACATTTATATCAATAGATACACATAGGAAACTTGGAGCCAAAGCATTTGGCAAGAGCGGAAAAAAAAAAAAGAATTAAAAGGTAAAATAATGATCATGAGCAGCGGCGGCGGCAGCGGCACCAGCGGCACCAGCGACGGCGGCGGCAGCGGCAGCAGCGGCAGCAGCAACAGCAATAATCACCTGGTGTCCGGCCTTTCCTAGAAACTTCTTGCATCACCACTTCTAAGAACCCCAGTTCTAAGAATCAACAGAGCTCAATTCTCGGAATTTGAGCTGCGGACTTTACCACTGCTACGTGGCAGGGGAGGACTCGGTGTCAGCTCTCCGGGACTTGCGGCCCCTCCGGCCCATGGAAAGCCCTCCGAGCCGCACCGTTTTCGCAGTTCCCGGGAGACGTCGCGGTCCCGGGCGGCGGGGCGCCCCGGGTCTGGAGGTTCCGGCCGGCGGCCCGAGGGCGCAGACGGCTGCCCCCCCTCCCCGGGCCCCGCGCGGTGGTACGGCCCGCTCCGCCAGCGTCACGTGGGCGCCCCCTCTGTGACGTCGGCGTCTTCGCTGTAGCAAAGCTCGGCCTCTGGAATTCTGAGAACTAATTTGCTATTCGGTGACATAAGAGGGGGAGTGCGCTGCGCTTTCCCGGGGTCTGGGGCTCCTTCCTCCTCTCTTACCCATAAACTCCGCTCCTCGAGCTAAACACACAAAAGGGAGCGAAGAGGTTCGGCCCGTTGGAAAAAGTCTGTTATATATAGTAGCTTTAGAGGCGAGTAAGAGGGGGGAGAAAAAAAAAAAAGAAAAAAAAAAAAAAACAATAAACCCCACAGCTCCTTCCAGCTAGAATATTAGGCACCACGAGAAAAATATTTGCCAAGCAGTTTTCGGTGCGTTCATTTGCTTTATTTTATTTGGGACGGTTTGGGGTTTTGTTTTGTTTTGTTTCCTTGTTGATGTGGTGGCTTGGGATTTTTTTTTTTTTTTCTGGTTGTATTTTGATGATTTTCGGATTTCTCTCTCTCTCTCTTTTTTTTTTTTTTTTTGCTTCTGATTTTTGCCTTTTGCAAGTTTGTGGTGTTACGTAAATAGTAGGATCCCGCATCGGTTGGATTTTGTTGTGTGTGTGGTTTTTCTCTTGTTTTTTGGGGGTTTTTGTTTTTGTTGTTTTGTTCTATCCCTCTCTAATGTCTCCAGCGTTTTGAAAGAAGAGGTGTTATTTTCATATGGATACGATTGAAAACAGCTTCGGTTTTTGATCGCATGGAACAATCCCATCCCCCACTTTTTTGGGGTGGGGGTGGAGGTGGGGGGGCAGGACAGTGTGCGATGGTCTTCTTCCCCTTGGACTTTGAACTGAGAGGAGGCTCTCCTGCACTTGAGGGACGTGTTCAAAGGATCTGTTTTGGTTTGGTTTGTTTCTTTCCAGGACAGCAAGTGGTGGGTTTTACTCTTTCTGTTATTGTTGACTGTTAGGAAATTTCTTGTTGAAAGAAACGTGTGTGTCTTTGGGTGTGTGGACGCGTGTGTGCTACAAAATTATCTGAGCCAGATGCATGTTTGTGTTTTGCTTTTTTCTGAAAGGGCTTGATCCTCCGCGCTCCCCCCCCCCCCCCCCGGCTGGCTTCAAGGTCGTGGTAAAAAATCTCTTCTGTCTGTGTTTAAGAGATGAGCCGGAGGGAATTCTAAAGGCCTGCCGTGCCAGTATCACAGATACTGCGTGTATTTAGAACAGCCTGTGCTACAACTACCGCGCTCCGCACGCAGCACAGGCTTCTGAGCCTCGGAGCTCACTTGGGAGGAGGAGGAGGAGGAGAAGGGGGGGGGGGGATCTTTCTTTCTTTTCTTTTTTCCCTTTCTTTTTAAAGGCAAATGCAGTGCAGAATCATTTCACTGTGGGCCTCGGTTTGTTTATTCAGAACTGCCAGTTTCCCTATTTAAATGTTGGTTGGGGTTTTTTCCCCTCCTACTCATCCCCGAATGAGGGAGACTCTTGTTTCTTTTATGTGTCTCTCTTAAAAGAAGGGTGTGAGGGGAAAATAATATTTCAGATTCCTCAAGAATTAACCCAAAATGTTTGGACCAGAAGCAGCTCTCAAAGGTCAGGCTGTTCTGAGCCTTGGCTAGGAGAGTCCTTGAGGCGACTCATTAAATTACAGATGAGTTCTTAAAGGTTCCACAAAATTTCTGCACATGTTAATTTCCAAAAAAAAAAAAAAAAGATAACGTCCCAAAACAGTCTACCTTTCCCAATCTCGAATTTGGGTTTATTAATGGGAAGTGAGCAGAGCTGTCAAGAGATTGCTGCGGGCCGTTTCCTGGGATATTTGGGATCTCTTTCCCGGGGAAAAGTCCGGAAGAAGTTCAGATCTGTGGCTGAAAGTGTTGTTGTCAGTGCACTCCCTCCCTGCCCCCCTTTAAAAGTCTGTGTTGGGAATTTTAGAACGGGGAGAGGTCCAAAGGGGTTGATTATTTTCCACAAGGTCTGGAGCTTAGGAAATATGCGTAAGTGTCTGTTCCTATGAAATCTGAATATTTTAATACTTATTGACAGATGGATTACTGCAGCCTCTGCAGAAAAGCCTGTCTTGTAAAGGATTTTTTGAAAAATATACATAGGCCTAATCCTGTCACTGTTGTTGAAATGAACATTTTACCCCCAAAGACACATGATATTGTCAAGTGCAGATTCATTCTGCCAGAAGGCGGACTATCTGCTTTTTTATTGTCTCCTTCCCCTTCCTTTTTAGAGTTTTAAATGAATTCCACTGGATTCAAAATGATACCCCGATTTTGCTGAAGCGATTTTCTCTGTGCATTTATAGGTGCGATGTTTTTTCTATCTTTGAGAGCAGTAAGAGAACTTGAAGGTTTCTCAGGTGTATCTCTATATGGTTTGGAACGTGAAATGTATGGCTCTGCCCTGTTATTGATCTTACAATGGAAATTACTTTTATGGTCTTTGGCCACTTTTCTAATCAGAGTTGGCATCCTGCCTCTTTGGTCCCCTTGGGTCAGCCCCCTACCCCAACCTTGATTGAACAGTTTGTCCCTCCTGCGTTCTCTTTGCCACTCCAATATTAGCCCCATGGGGGCGCTGCAGAGCAGAGGGAAATCTGCTCCCACTGGCAGTAGAACTAGCCAGAAGGGGGGATGGGAAGGAATTCGCCCTTCTTGTACCTCAGCCCTTTTAAATTCTTTTCTGGGAGCCCTTGGAGGGAAAACCCACCAGGCCTGCTTTATAGGTAATTAACCCCACCACCGGGGACCTCAGACCTTCTCAGCACATTATTTCTGGGCCCAAGTGCCAGAGTCCCACATTTCTACGACCGACCCGTTGGTTTTGTTTTTGTTTTTGTTTTGCCAAATCAGTGTTTACATTGAAAGAAATTAATCAGAAGGACACCGTTAAAAGAAAAACAATATTGAAAATATTGTGAAGATAGAGACTTACTTTAGGTAGATCCCCTTCTCTCTACTGAATGAACAGTGAGGAAAATTGTGCACCCACCTCTCAATCTCTTTTCAAATCCTAGGAGCGTAACTGTCAAATTTTATGCCAGTTGCATTTCTTCCAGATTGTCCTTCTTTCTCTCATTCTTGATCTCTCCCCATCAGTAGCCAGTTGGCATCACTGTGTGGGCTCCCTCACTCCAGCAGTGCTATGTTATAGGATTAAAGGAAGGATTGACTTGAATATATTCAAATTCTTTTAAATCATCCTTAAGAAGCTCTAAAGAGAGATTCCATGTCTGGGGTCTTATGAGCGATTCCTGTAGACTTGGAGGGACTGTGTGTCAACCAGTCCTATGATTTAATTGTCACTGGCTATTAATACTCAGAGTGGAAGACCAGGCCAGCCCCTTTGCCCAGTGGACTGGGCATAGTAATAGGTTCCTGATCGCAGCTGTGGGGTAAATATAAGCTTTGTTACGAATAAAATAGCCTGGTCCTAATATTACATCTATTTAAGGAAAGGAACGGATTTTGCATCCAGTTCCCCAAAATTCAGTCATAGCTGAAAAGGAAGCTATCCTTGGAATAAATACCGTCTTGCCCTCTTTTTAAGGGGGCTCCAAACAGGAAGTCAGTTTTACCTGTCAGGAACCCTTGAAAGTTGGTAGATCTTTTAAGTCATCACTTCTCAGGATTACGGATTTTAGACTGGGAGGGAACCTTGCAGATCAATCACTCAACACCCCCAGGCTTCCCTCATCAAGAGGACAGGCTGGCCCTCACCAGAGGCCTGTGTGACCCTGGACACAACAAAATGGATCTGCATTTGATGGTCCAGCGTCATTTCAGAGAATGAAGGCCATCTGACTACCTGGCTTTGGAGGAGGGTGTCCTGTTTCCCGGCAGAATTGGGGAAAGCAAGGCTGCTTTGGGTTCCTCGGAAACTGTAAATTCGTTCTCAGAACGAACTCCCAAGTCATAATGTCACTACTGAGTTTTGATGGACATTTGGGTTTGCTTAGGTTTGTCACCTGTGCTGCGGTCCTCGACACAGCTTCTGATGGGTGTGGGAGATGCTGTCTACCTGCTGTCTACAATTTTACTTATTCCTTTTCTCTCAAATCCTTCACTTAGAGTTTTTGTAAACAAGCTCCCTGTATCATCCTTGGAGAAAGAAAAGAGTTTTCTTGGTATATTTTAGAGGAATCGAGCAGAAAGTTTTGAGACCGTAAAAGAAAAACCAGAAGATGATTTCCAGCTACTACCTTCTGAAAAAGAAGTGTCAACGTTTAATTTTGATCCATATGCTGCCTGCTTTCAGCCTGTTTTATTCTGAGACTTTTTTTTTTCTTTAGAAACCTTTTCAGCCTAGCTCAGAGTACCCCCTCCCCGCCCCAAACACTGATTTTCCACACTTTTCTCACTTTTTTTTTTTTTTTTAAATGGAAACAAATATCAGGAGCTTAAAATAGAGAAGTGATGAGGGGGGCACCTAATCATTTGTTTATTGCATTGGATCACTGTTTTGAACAGCAGGGTTTTCACTTCCTATGAAACTCTAGCATGAAGGAAAGTAGCAGCTGGACCAGGAAGGGATGAAGAGAGGAAAGCACTGGAGTGTTTGTAAACTCTGGGTAGCTGGCCCACCCTCCCTGCGGCTGCCTCCCGGTACTTAGCTGTCTTTACTACCTAAGGCTAGAAGTGGAAAAACTTGATTTGCTTGTTGTGCCTGCATTTTTTTTTTTTTCTCTCTCTTCTTCTCCACACCGCCCTCTGTACACCTGACCATGCAGAAGCCTATCTGAAGCCGGCTGGATGGCAGGCAGAGCCGGAGAGCGGAAGAATGTGCGGAGGGAGGGAGTGCTTGGGGCCTGGTACTTTTCCATTCACATCTCCACAGTGGCTTTTCTTGTTTATTTCAACCTCCACCCGCAGAAACCTTTCAGCTGCCTGAAATTCGAGTCATTACACTGTTCCCTGAGGTCAGACTACAGATGCTCCGCGCATGTTTGCTACATGTCAGTGTCTATGTAACATGTACACATGCACACACAAACACACACACAAACATGTAACTCTGCAGGGGCATGGTGTGAGGTAGGAAGAAAAAAAAAAAAAAAAAAAAAAACCCAAACCTGGATTTGTTGCCAAAAAACCCTTGGCTTCTAATTACAGTTCTGCCTGGAACTCCCTTTTGGAACCTGGAGCAAAACCACTTGTCAGGACTCAGTTTCCTCCGCCGTGTGAAGAAATAACCCCGATGATTTACATGATGTTTATCTGTCCTAAATTCTATACTTTTATATCCAAATACATATTTTACATAACTTTAAGATGGGAGGGATGGACAGGAGCTGAATCTGTATGTGTACCTGGGATGGGGGAAGGGGTTAAAATTTAAACTAAATAAAGAAGGCAGTCCCAGAATCCTCACCTCTATCAATTTTTAACCAATTGTAGACCAAAGTCTGGGGTTATGCTGAGTAGGTCCAAAAACCAATTGAAGATTTTTAACGTTGAGTTGGAGGAGACAGGTTCTAAGACCTTGTACCTTGGATCTCTAGCATTCATAATCAGTTGTGACAGTTCCCAAGTGTCTTTTCAGCACTATTGTTCTTCTTTTTTTTTTTTTTTCTTCCTTCTGTTTGTTTTTGGAAACTGTCCCAGTCAATGATAGGAAGGAGATGACACTTGTAAACTGGGCAGGCAGTCTTTAAGCCACTGGGCCCCATGTGGATGTGAAAAATATGTCATAACATTCACACACACACACACACAAACACACACACACGAAGGAAGGAAAAAAAAAAAAAAAAAACCTAGAGAGAGATTCCTAGTAAGAAACTCAGAGGTAGTTCAGCCATCACTGCCTTAAAGGTAATTATTTGAAGTTAGAGGAAATAACAGATGAGGAGTTTGCCCTTAAAAACAAAAGAAGAAAAGCCTAGATCTTCCAGAACAAACTTAAAGGCAATAAAAGAGATACTTTCAATCAGTATTTCCTATACTTTTTTTGATCTTCATTCTTTTAAAGCAAAAGGTCTAAAGTTTCTCAGACCTGATTATCTAGATGAAATAAGGTCTTTAACAGACCTCAGCATCCTCAGGAAGTAATAAAACAGCTCCTATTTATTAGCAGAGACCTCCCTACCACCACCATTTCTCCTTTGGCTTAGACCCTCTGGGATATTGCTGCCCACGTACCAGCAGACGTGGAGTCAATTACACTCTCAGTGTAAAACTACTGGACTATAATGTGCTAGAACCGAGGGGTCCTTAGCAACAATCCAATCCAACGCTACGGATGTTATAGCATTGAGAACTGAGGCCCAGACAAGGCGTTTTCCACATCCTCTGAATCCCTAACAGAGTCAGATCTAGAATTCTGATACCCTGGTTCTAAATCCACTGTTTGTTTTTTCCATAGCTTATCATGGAAAGAGGAGATAGGATGGGCAGCCCTGCAAAAGAGCCATTTGCTGTGGCCTTATATTCAGAGAAGACTTCAAATTTGGACTTTTGATTTGCTCTCCACTGAGGTTCTGCTTCAGTCTTAATGGTACACGGACAGGATGGAAACAAGACCTTCACACACAAGCTTTGTGTGCAGTACCCACCGTAGGACCTAATGTAGAAGCCCTCACACTCTCCCACAGTGCTATGATTTCATAGTTTCTGAATCTAGAATTATCTTATGAATCATGCAATTTTATTGTAATTGTGTGTATGTTGGTATTTAAAATGTGAAGTTTTAAATATATTTGGCCTAGAAGCAACGATACCATAGTAGCAATGAACACACCTAGTGCCCAGATTATACCGTAAAAGAAGGATTTGCTAAAAAGAAGAAGGAGGAGGAGGAGAAGAAGAAGAAAAGAAACCAAACAAATACACAAAAGATCCCTACATCGACCGGGGGGGATATTTCAGAGATACTAGGGCTACCTGAAGAGCTCCCAATGGTCAAAGCTACAAATTTGAGCAACAATATAGACTAATATTAGATTATAACCAAAAGTATAAAATAAACGGCAACAAGTTTACACAGATAAAAATAAATTATGGGAAAAATTAATAAATGGAAGAGAAGAGACAAATTTCTCATGCAGAAGAATTCCAAATAATCTATGTAGCCACTCTCCCCTGAAGGAGGGAGAGTATAATTCTCTTCTCCTTAAATGTGAGCTGGGCATAGTCACTTCTTTCTAAAGAGTATGGTATGGGAAGGGGAGTGGGGGAGGTAATTTTACATGGAGAAACCAGACTAACACTACATCAGCCACAATATCAAGGTCAACATCAACAATGATAAACCAAAAACAAAGAAACAAACAAACAAATGATGATAAACCATGTTGATTGTATGTACCTTTGATATAAGGTGGTGAAATCATTCTTTACCTCTGTAGTCTTCCTCCCATACCTCAGTCTGTTTCTGAGAAAAACATTAGACACACCCTAGTAGAGGGGCATCCTACAAAATGCTTGACCAGAATTACTCAAAACCGACAAGGTTATCAAAAACAAGGAAAGTCTGATGAGCTGCCACAGCCAAGAATAACTCAAGAAGACATGATAACTTAATGTAAAGTAGTATTTAGCCAAAAAAGAAAGTAAATCTAAACAAATATGAATATATGATGGACTTTAGTTAATAATGTTGTGTCAGTGTTGTTTCATCAGTTGTTACAAATGTCCCATACTAAGGTGAAATGTTACTAATGGGGGAAACTGCGTACAGGATTGTTCTCTGTACTATCTTCTCATTTTTTAAGGTTAAAGACCTACACACACACACACACACACACACACACACACACACACACATAATCTCTTTCTCTCTTCTCCATTTCTTTCCTCCATACTAGAAGCCTCCAAAAAGTGACCCAGGCTTCTCTTGATATCTGAGAGGTCCTGCCCCCAAAACAGAGTCTGGAAAATGAGGGAACCTACCTTTATTCTTTTAGTTTACTAAATTGGAAGCAATTTAGCTAATTTCTGTAAGTCCTCATCTGGCTAGAGAACTGTCTGGAGACCGCTAGAGAGTCATCAAAGGCCAAATGGCATTATAGTGGCAGATGACTCAAGCCACCTCATTGGTCCACTTATTCAACATTTTTCTGCAGAGATTCTTTATGGATACAAGGCCCTGAAAAATCTTTGCCATCAGTCCATATGGGACATGCAGAACTTGAGGATTCATAACTGAGGTTGGGGGAGCCCCAAGAGCTTCCCTGAATGTCTGCTATTTCGTTATACAGCTCTGATAGAACTAGGGATATCATCAGAGTTCTAACTCTGTGTGTCTAGATAAAAGCAGCTGACTGGACCCCATGCCTCTGTGAATTTGCCTTCCATCATCTGGATCTGACACTATAAACTCTCCTCAGCCTTCAATCTATTAGTTCTACAGTTAAGTCCAGAGAGGGAAATGTTTTGCAAAGACCACCCCAAAAATTAGTGGTAGAGTTGATTCCTGCCAACTAGTCCAGGATGAATCACTTGAATCACTGAATCACTTATTTAGCTGCTGTACCCACTTTAGTAAGCTGAAGGCTGCTACTACATTGACGTACATTACTTCAGGAATGCCTCATTGATTTCTAACCAGTTTTTCAGTTACCAATGGTGTCTAGTTTCTATGCTGTACTTGAGTTTTAAGTGTCTCTTCCTTTTTTTTCTCTGTCTTTTCCCACATCGATCAACCTCTCTGCCAAGTGGTTATAAAATCTTTGGACCAATACTTATGTTCACCATGGAGGCCGACATTGAAATAATTCTTAGTGAAATGCAGTGAGATTAAATCCTGTCTTGTTACATTTTTGTTAGCATGACTCTTTCAGCGATCCATTTGGTCACATATCTCAAAAATCACAAATAGTCAGCCCTTTGAGTCAGTAATTCTATTTCTAGGAACCCATCTTTGAGGTGCATACGTTCAAATATACAGGAGGAAAATCTCTGAATGAATATAGGTATCTAAGTGTTATATCTAACAACAAAAAAAATTGCACAACCTCCATGTCCTAACTGATTTGAGGGAAATGGGGCTGGATGGAGAATGATGAAGTATAATCTGGCTAATTTTTAAAAATTGGAATTAGAAAATACTTATGGTAACAGATAAAGTGAAAAGAAGTAGGGTGTGTGTGTGTGTGTGTGTGTATGGCTTATACATAACCATGTTTAAAAATATTCTTCATAGAAAATAGACTGAATATAAACAAGAGTACACAATAAATGAAAACTTTTGTGGCTGTCTTAGGGTGATAGGATTATGGATACTTTTTTCCTCCCTTTTTCCCCCCTTATATTCCAAATTATATAATGCTTATATATTAGTTTGATACCTGTCTATCTACCTACCTACCTACCTATCTCACAAGTACACACCTAAGACACTGAAAAGTCCTAAATGAAGTCTTTTAAAATACAGTTAGTTGACTAGTTCACAGTTCTGAATGTTTGGTCTCAAGTTAATGCTGCCCACATCTTTAGGACCTATAGCAAAAGTGAGAGCAGCCCACTCACTCTAGAGAAGACCTTTTACTCTGGGAGACGCTTGTCTCCACAACAACAAACATCACCCTTGTTGAACACATTGACCCAAATGAGATTAGGTAGATCTGTAAATCTTTGATCTATCTCCCGCCCCCTGGGTCTTAGTGTGCTTATCTTGTTTGTTGGTGTTTCACAGCATTTGCAAATGTCAAAGGGTTTCTTGTTACTTTGCTGTCTCTGTGAGGCCACCCAAGAACTTTACTGGTAGATAGACTGCCTTTGGGATACTTTGGGGGCTATCGGACATTTATTTTTTATTCTGATAACATGTTTGGCTAGCGAATGATAAGGCAAAAAAAAACTTTTTAAATGAACTATTCATTTTTTCCCCCTCAGGGAATCACAGGCTATCAGGGACTTTGGGAGAGTATACTATTATTTGAATCACTGGTTTTTGGAAAGGGCCTGGGGGTAGGCATCAGAATCTAGGGGGTGAGGGTAAGGTCCATCCTTCTGATAAGCCCCTCTTCCCTGAAATCACTAATGCCATTCCTCACACTCAGCTCACCCTTTTCACACACTCATTTGTTCATTCAAACAACATGAACGTTCACTGACAGTCCTTTGTGAAGGAGACACTGTGCTAGATGATGGGGAAACAGATATAAATACAGTGTGGGACCCTGACCCCAGAAGGGCACACAATCTACTGAGGAAACAGAGACTCAGAAAAGTGCTATAACTTGCTTTAGGTCATGCAAAAGATAGTCTGGGAGCCAGGACTGAGCCCCAAGTTTCCTGATTCTGAGCCAAACAAAACTCTGTGGCTTCTTCTCAAATGCCATGTCCTAACCTCCCCACTCTGACATCAGTGTGAGGTATTGACATCCCCCTGGGACCTGGGACAGGTTCAGTCTCTGAATTTTTCACCCACTATTGATTAGAACAAGTTATAACCCAGCCATTTCAATGTGCCATCGAGTAATACCCAATACCCAATGCAGGAAGATCCACATGAGCTTGGGCACACACAGAGCCTCAGCTATCTTCACTGCTCTAAACAGCAACTTAACTCAGTCTGCAGGTGAGAGCTTGGCCTGGACCTGATTTTTGTATCTTCTTGTACCAGACAGGCTCCACCATGAACAATCAGATCACCCAGCATCATGCTCTTCTAGAACACACAGTCTTAAGTAACATCTGCAGCCTGGATGTTGGAACTCAACATCATTTCTAGTAAGAATTGCACACTTAATAGGCATTGATGCCTACTTAACTATAAGCCCAAGTTCACCTCAACACTCTGGGCACTCCAGACCTTTGGGTGATAAACAGGCAGATGACATCTCCAGGTGCCAGTCCCACATCCAGAACAGTTTTCCATAGCACTGTAGTCATCAACATCCAGCACACCTAGGATTAGGCCTATCTGCCAACAGTTGTAACCATTTCCTCTCTGTGGCCAGGCAAGGATGGACTGGATACCATGCAGTAATACCATGACACCACCAGACAAGATTATGGCAATCTTACAATTAGTCCAGTAGCTTTCACTGTATAAACATTAGGTTGCCAAGAACAACCTTACTCTTTGGAGATGCTGGCACCACAATGCCAGCAAAATGTTCAAAAGAAAGTGAGACCAAAAAGATTAATTCTGACATTAATAAAAGCCATACTTTGGGAAGGTGTATTAAGAAGACTTGATGGTGATGGCAAATCAAGAAATCAAGTGCTTAAGTCCCTCAAACCTTTTCTAGTCTTGTCTCCTACAACAGTTTTCTACAGCAGACTCCAAGGACCCAAGCACCTACCTCCACCCCACACCCCTGCCTTGATCTCCATCTTTCTTCAGTAGGCTAGAAGCTCCTCAAGGCTAAGAGTATTTCATTTTTGTTTTGTGAGACTTGTGTCCAACACATTGCTCATGTAGGGAATATTGGTTAAATTAAAGTTAGGTAGAACTGAAAGAGAATTTAATGTGAAATCTGATGATTTGGGTTCCAGTTAAAGTTCCATAACTGAGTAACTTCTGTGGGTCTCGGTTTCTTGTTCTCTAAAATGGTAATTTCTGTTAAAGGACTACCTCACAGGGTTCTCATGAGAATCCAGGACAATGGCAGAGAGGGGAAGTACTTTGGATATTATAAGGCACAGTTCAAAGTAGTTGTTGAATGTTGAATGAACAGACACAGACTGATGAGTGAACTATCAGAGTTAAACAAAGCCTTCAGGTTATTCCCTAACAGATGCTGTGACTCAGATTATATCTGGGGAACAGTGATTTAAAGTGCCCTGTCTTGACTTGGTAACCATCCTTAAATATATTAATTTCACTTCCCAAAATATTTTAACCTTTTAAGTACAGGAAGACATAAATTAACTGCTAAGGATTCATACTGATCCAAAGAGAATAAAAAAGATAATCAGAAAGTCTTTTTGTTCTTGAAATGCAGAATTGGAAATGAACCTTTTCCCAGTAGTGGGAACTGAAATCCAGTATTAGATCCTCCTTTTTGGTACCTTCTTCCTCTTTCTTCCTCCTCCTTCTACCTTAGCCCCTCCCTGCCCCTCCCCTGCACCCAAATGGAAAAAAATCATTTGTTTTAACTTCAGTCTTAGCAAAAGGTATAAACAAAGTCCAAATTTATCAGGGCTGTTTTCTAGGATCAACAGGGTGGATTTCTATAAATTTTTCGAGCAATTGAGTCTATGGACAGGTTACTACAACAAGAAGGTTGGGTAACTTTCTACCTAAGGTCCGATGTGAGTGACAGGAAGAGCCCTGGCCCAACACCAGCCCTGGATTTCTAAGAGAATCCATACATCTATCCCTCCTGTCCCTGCAACAAATGCGGAGTGGATCTATGGGTGTTGAGGTGAATAGAAAGGGATATAGAGCAAGTTGTTCTTGATAGGGAGGAGGAGAGAAAATGTGAGCATGGGTGCTGGAGAGAAGTAAGGCCTTCGCTCTAATAACAGAATGAAGCAGGAATTCACCAGATGAAGCAGCATACCTTTGTTAAAGTCAAAAACTACTCAAAAGCCCAGATCCTGCTTCCTGCAATCTATAACAATAGGGACCTATATGGTACAAAATTCCCAGTGGACTTAGTAGAAATAGGTGCTCAACAACCTCAATAGGGGCTGAGGGCAGCAGGTGGTAGTGGCAAGAGAAAACTTTCAGAATTGGGAGTCTGTCTGCCCATACTTGCCAGTTTTGCCAGCACCAAGCCCTTGATCAACAGCTCATTTATTTTTGGATTCCTAGAGGTGGGAAGAAGAGAATACTGGATGTATATGGCATTAAAAAAAAACTCCAACGTGGGTGAGCTGGGACGATGTCCAAGCTGTGCAAGGGCAGCCACCTCCCCCATATGGTTCCTTTTTTTTCCCTTTCCACCCCTCCTGTTCTTAACACCTCTCACCCAACCATACCTGTGGAAGCCACATTCCTGAACAAAGCTAAATGTGTCTGGGGTGGCGGGAGGGAGATTAAGCAAAGGGATAAACAGCAAGATACTTCCCTTCTCAACTCTAAAAACTGGGAAGTTTTAGTAAGACAATGGAGGAGTGCTGGAAGATTCTAGGGGTTAGGAACTAAAAAGTTTGGACAAATAGGACATAGTTGACTGTTTTTCATTATTTTATCACTTATTTGGTTAGATTTTTTTTGGAATGGGATAAGCATTGTTGATATTTTCAGGTCTGATCAATATGCAACCACAAAAATTATAAATTCAGCACCTACTGTGTGGTAAGCACTGGGGTAGACTTTGCATATACAAAGAACAATTTCAGACTTGTCTTTGGAGGAGCCCATAGTCCAGTTGAGGAGACAAGTACTACACAAATAAATCCACACAGGAGCATTTATTATAAATTATGAGAACTGAGATGCAGAAAATAAGTAAGGTACTGTAAGGTGGGGGAAGGACATCATTTACTTAGTGTATAAGCCTCTCTATTAAAGTAAGCTTTAAGCTGAAATACAAAAAAGGAGGATGGGCTAGACAGGCCAAGAGGGAGGGGTAAAGTGTATTGGGCAGAGGGAACTGAGGTCAAACAACTCTGTGAACCCATGGTGTGATCAGAGACCTGAAAGAGGCCAGCATGGCACAAGCAGAGAGACTGGTAGAAGATGAATTTGGAGGGGGGCACCTGGATGGCTCAGTTGGTTAAGCTTCTGCCTTCAGCTCAGGTCATGATCCCAGGGTATTGGGATTGAGCCCTGCATTGGGCTTCCTGCTCAGAGAGGAGTCTGCCTCTCCCTCTCCCTCTGCCACTCTCCCTGTTTGTGCTTGCTTGCGCTCTCTCTTTCTCTCTCTCTGTCAAATAAGTAAATATAATCTCTAAAAAAAGAATAAGATGAATTTGGAGGGAGAATCAGGAGCTAGATCATGGAGGCCTTTGTATACCATGGACAGGAATTTAGAGTTTATTCTAAATATATTAAGAAATCATTCAGATTTTTAGGCAGAGTGATGACATAATCTCATATATTTTAAGAAAAGCACCCCAGCTATCATATGGAAGGTGAATTAGAAAGGGGCAAGAGTAGATTCTTTAAGAGGCTGATAAGGGAAGAAAGGATATGGCAGTGTAAGTAGGGTGGTGTGCAAAGATTTGAGGCATCCTTTCAAGGTAGAATTGACAAGATCGAAAGAAAGATTGGATTGATCAGGAGTAGGGGGTAAAGGAGAGAGGAGTATTAAGAATGAATCTCAAGCTTCTGATTTAGGCAATTGAGTGGAGGTGTTTCCACTTACTGAGTTAGAAACACTGCAAAGTAGAAGTTTGTGGGGAGCAGTTTCCGGGAATCAAGAACTTGGTTTTGAACATGGTATGTCTGAGATGTCTCTGATGTCAAAGTAGGGAGTTGGATATGCAAGACCTGAACCCAAAAGATAGGTCTGGCTTGGAGATATAAATTTGGGAATCATCAAAATAGACAAAGTATTTGAAGCTAGGAGAAAGAATTGGTTTTCATATCAGGCCAGGCATTCAAAAAATAGAATAAAAAAAACAGTAATTGTGAAATTATCCTGAGAGATACTCTAGTCCAAACTAATTTCTCAACTGAGAGCAAACCAGGAGCCAGTGTAGTGAATCTATTGGGGGAAGCAGAGTTGGTGAGAGATTAGGTCTTCTTTCTGGACCAGCACTTTCATTTGTTTCTTTTACAATGTTTTGTCAGCATTTGACATCAAAATGGTGGAGACTAAGAAATCTATAGAGCTCTCTAGATGTCTCTCATGGTGTTATAGTCTCACCTGCTGCATATAATCCACCTCACTCTCATTACTAATTTACTCCTCTCTTCCTTTAGTCAACATAGAACCTTTTCTCCTGGTTCCCTACTTACTGAAAAAGAAGGTGCAGCCATCCCAAATGGACCTACCTGTGCAATTTTATATTGAGGAAATCTAAGCCTTAGAGCATCCATTTGGGATGACTGCATCTTCTTTTTCAATAAGGAAGAGAGGAGCAAATTAGTATTAGAGGGTGTGTGGGGAAGGAGCATATTCCAGACAGAGAAGAGTTGAAAGAATGGCACAGAGATTAGGTGTACACTTAACAGTACTTTATTTTATCTAGAAAGCTGTCTAGTTTGCAAGGAACTTTTTCAGCCATTCCTTAATGTGCTTCTCCTCATGACCCTGTGAAGCCATGATTATTATTCTAATTAGAAAGATGAGTAAATTGGGACCCAGAATGAGAAGGCACCAGCTGGGCTGGTAGCTATAGCTTGAGGTTCAAAACCTGGTCATTTAACTACAGACAAGTGTCTTTTCCCAGATTGAAGTATTAGCAAGTAAGTACATTCATTGCTCCTACTCTGAGCGAGGTCCTGTGTTAGCGTGTTCATGTATGTTCTAATTTTGGCCCCACAACAGCCCTGAGAGGAAGGTGTTGTTACATTTCAAAAGAGGAAATAGTTCAAGTCTGCCTCTACTTGACTTTTTTTTTTTTTTTTTTTGAGAACACTACTGATTTCCTATGAGGCATGTTGGTTTTCAGTTTCATGCTTTGCCTAGTCTTTGGTCCCTGGGAACCCCTGAGGACAGAGTATTACCTGTGCATTAACACATGCAGCTTTACTGAGAATGGAAAATCCCAATTAATCTCTTTGCCAAAATCTTCAGTCACTCCTGTTTTTGGCCAACCTCTCCTGTATGCTGAAAGTCAACATTTAAATATGAAACTCTGCATGGTTTCCAAAAATTTAATTGCATTATTAGGAATTGGTTGAAACTGGACTTTGTGAATCTATGAGGGAAAGGTGGGGAATAAGGCTGACCAGACACTCCAGACTGGCCAGCAATTCGGTGCAATTGCTGCAAGGCTCGATGTAATCGGGACTGCACTGGCTGCATCACCAGCTCAGTGCACACTTGCTGTGTAGGGCATAATTCTAGCCCCTCTGGGGGGAGGATAAATCAGTGGCTAGAGAAGGAGATCAGCTTTACCAGGGATCTAGTGACAAGTATGTCAAATGCCAGAGAAAGACAATCAAGCAAGTGATGGTTAAAAATCACAGCCTTTGCCACAGCCTCAGGCACAAAGGCTGAATTCTAGGGCATCTGCTTTGTTTGTGCATGTTCAGTCCGAGAACCAGATATGGAAGACTCTGTGTTCAGTCCTGTTGCCTTCTGGATTTGTTTAAGTCTCTTGGAGGGTCACGATCTTAGCCTAGAATGGCAACAGGAACAATTTAAAAGGGACAGTGAAAAGGAGAGATAAGATGACTAAAGCTTTCGGTGCAAGAGGAGGAATGGATGGAGTGAAAATTGGGAAGTTTCCACTTGATTTTCAAGGATGGGGTTATAATAAAGGGCTTTGTTTTTTAACACTGTTGTCAACCCTTTCAAAAGAGTCTTGCTGCGAGCTGGATGCCAAACCGGAGGCCTAGTATGATTTCTCTCAATGCCTCTTGCCCTGGTTTGCTCATTTGTAAAAAGCTACCGCAAGGTATCCTTTTGAGGATTAAATGCCATGAAGCATAGTCAATGGCTCATTAATATAAAATGTGTAGAAAGTAGGCTGTTTGATGTACTGTCCAGCTAGCCCAGCCCTATGGTAAAAAAGAGAACTAGACTGTATCATTGAACAAAACCTTAGAGATCATCTGGCCCAACACCGAATATGGTAGATGAGGGAAAGGAAGAAGGCAGTAAGTGCCTTGCTCAAGGGTGTTGAGGGAGTTCGAGGCTGATGGAGTGTTTGCCAGTGTGGGGAGAAAGGAGATACTGAGATCTTCTGTGAACCAGCTACTCTGCTGAGCCCCCTACAAGGTAACCTTATTTCATACTGATGGGAGACACAGACAGGTGTCTTCATCTCCTAAGACAAGAGCCCTAGGTTCCAAATGGAAATAGCCTTCTGAGATCAAAGAGTTAATTCGTAGATGAGAGATCCTGATTAAGTCAAATCTAAAGCCCATGCTGTTGGCCTTACACCATCCCATCAAACTCTCTGCTTCCTTGCAAAGACCCATTTTTCTGTGTAGCACCTACCGAGAACAGTGTGGCTAGAGAAAGGGTTTGTTTATATTTTTATTTTAAAAAAAAATATGTTTAAGAATCACTGTGTAACCTCCTTTAGGAAGCTGTCTTGCAATCTAAAATGGCTAAGTGCGCAGGATGACCTAGGCCTCTTTCACCCCTAACAATATATTGGTGTGTTACACCAAGGGGAAAATGGCTCTCCTTTGCCTCCAAATCCAAGTAGTTCTTACAAAAATCACATATTTAAAATCATCTGTTTACTTTTCTTATGACTGTCTGAGGCCAGTGGAGAGATATGCCTCTCATTTGCTCCCACTAGCATCCAGTAGGTGATCAATACATTTTCTGGTACATAAATGTTTATTTTATTATTTTATTTTTTATATTTTTTAAAGATTTTATTTATTTATTCATGAGAGACACAGAAAAAGAGGCAGAGGGAAGGAGAAGCAGGCTCCATGCAAGAAGCCCGATATGGGACTCGATCCTGGGAATCCAGGATCATGCCCTGAGCCAAAGGCAGATGCTCAACCACTGAGCTACCCAGGCGTCCCAGGTACATAAATGTTTAAAGCAAATATTCTGTCAGCATGTTATAGGTTTTTCTGTTTTATTTTTATTATTTTTTTGGCATTTCTCCAACTTGTGGAACCAGTATCCATCCATCTGTATAGCCACCACTGATCCAAACAAATTTACATACATAGTTACCAAAACCATACCTGTTACCATGTGTATTATGCATACATACAGAGATACCTGTGTATATTCACTGAACATTGGTTAAGTCCCATTATGTGGCAGATGACAGATGTGTTGCTGCACAAGTGTCACCAGTTAAAATCTAGACTGGGAGAAATAAACCCATGCTTATACAGTCAGTTAATCTACAATACAGGAGGCAAGAATACACAGTGGGGAAGAGTCTCTTTAACAAATGGTGCTTGGAAAACTGGACAGCTCCATGCAAAAGAATGAAACCAGACCACTTTCTCACACCATAACCAAAAATAAACTCAAAATGGATTGAAGACTTAAGTGTGAAAAGGAAACCCTAAAACTCCTAGAAAAAAAAAAAAAACACTGGCAGCAATTTCTTTGACATCAGCCTTAGCTTCATTTTTCTGGATGTCTCCTCAGGCAGGGAGAACAAAAGCAAAATAAACTGCAGGGACTACAGCAAAATAAAAAGCTTTAGAATAGTGAAGGAAACCATCAACAAAATAAAAAGCCAACCTACTGAAGGGGAGAAGATGTTTGCAAATGATATATCTGATACAGGATTAATATTCAAAATATGTAAAGAACTTACACAACTCAACACCAAAAAACCAAACAATCCAATTAAATAATGGGTAGAGGATCTGAATAGACATCTTTCCAAAGAAGACATACAGATGGCCACAGACACATGAAAAGATGCTCTACATCATCAGGGAAATGCAAATTAAAACTACAGTGAAATCACACCTGTCAGAATGGCTAGATTCAACAAGATAAAAAAATAACAGGTATTGGCAAGGATGTGGAGATAAAGGAATCTTCTTGCCCTGTCGGTGAGAATGCAAACTGGTGCAGCCACTGTGGAAAATGGTATGGAGATCCCCCCCCAAATTAGTAATCTATACAGATAGATAGAGAGATAGATTACTCAGCCATAAAAAGAATGAAATCTTGCCATTTGCAACAACATGGATGGATCCAGAGGATATCATGCTAGGAGAAATAAGTCAATCAGAGAAAGACAAATACCATATGATCTCATGCATATGTGGAGTTTAAGAAGCAAAACAAATAAACAACAAAGAGACAAACAGAAAAACAGACACTTAAATACAGAGAAAAAACTGATGGTTACCAGAGGGGAGTTGGGTGGGAGGATGGGGGAAATAGGGGAAGGGAATTAAGAGTACACTTATTGTGATGATTACTGAGTAATGTAGAGAACTGTTGAATCATTCTATTGCACACTTGAAACTAATATAACACTGTATGTTGATTATATTGAACTTATAAAAATTAAAAAAAAAATAGAACTACCAAATGATACAGTAATTCCACTACTGGGTATTTGCCCAAAGAAAATAAAAACACTAATTCAAAAAGATATAAGCCCTTTTATATTTATTGCAGCTTTATGTACAATAGTCAAGATATGGAAAGAACTCAAGTATTCACTGAGAGATGAATGGATAAAGAAGATATATATTTTTTTCATATATATATATATATATATGAATATTACTCAGCCATGAAAATGAATGAGATCTTGCTATTGTGACAACATGAAAGGACCTATAGGGTATTATGTTAAGTGAAATAAGTCAGACAGAGAAAATTAAATACCATATGATTTCACTTATATGTGAAATCTAAAATCAAAACAAATGAATAAGCAAACAAACAAAAAGCAGAAATAGACCTATTAATATGGAGAACAAACTGATGGTTGCTGGAAGGGAGGAGGAAGGGGAGATGGGCAAAGTGGGTGCAGGGGAATGGGAGGTACAAGCTTCCACTATAAAATGAATAAATCACAGGGATGAAAGAGTACAGCATAGGGAATTCAGTCAAAGGTACTGTGATAGTCTTGTATGGTGGCAAGCGGTAGCTACACTCTTGGTGAGCATAATAATAACTAGACTTGTCCAATCACTGTGTCTTACACCTGAAACGTTGTATGTTTGGAATGTCACATGGTGTGTTAACTATACTCCAATAAACAAGCAAACAAATAAATAAAATCTGGACTGGGATGCTAGTCATGTCATTTCTTATGCTGCTGCTTTTTGTAGGAAAAAAAAATTTCTGATGCTTAGGAAGACCAGTGGGCATTGTTTCCCCTGTATCATTCTTATGCTTTTACTGAAAGCTTACCTCCAAATCTTGGTTTCTTCTGAATGGTTGCCATGCACTGCCATGAGAAACCATTCACAGCACAAGACAGTGGCCTAGAAAAGAGTTTAGATTCACACTTGGCACATGGACTTTCCTTTTCACTTTTTGAATTATGTTTAATAGCTTAGAGTCTGCTTTCTGTGGGGGACCCTGATGTTTTAAACTTGTGTGTTATTTACTTGCCCAAATTGAGGCCACTGAGGCAACACTGTCAGCTGTTCAGTTCATAGCATCTAAGTCCCTGCAAAGGCAGTTTATCGAAAGAACACAGAATCTCTTAAAACAAAGCTGATTTATTTGGACTCTGATACCAAATACCTGTGTGACCCTGGGCAAGTTACTTAACTTCTCTGAACCTCAGCTTTCTTATCTCTAAAGAAGGTGGCAATAATACCCAACTCACACATGTATGTAAGGATGAAAAGAGATATAATCTCCAGGGCCTGGTGCATAGGGAACAAATAGCATCTTATTTGGACACAAGCCATGTCCTCAGGAAGGTACATCTTCCAATCCCTCCTCCCATGTCTCTTCCGTATTCAAAAACCCAAACGAAGTATTTCTTGAATTAGTCACCAATTTGGAACTCCCTTTACTTCTTTCCTTGTCACTGAGGTAGATATCTATATGTGAGTCTGAGTGACTATTTCAGTGACATGCTCATGTATTTCACTAATCCCTACTACATGGTCCAGCTTTCAAAGTGTGAATCATTTTCCATCCGTTATCTCATTTGATCTTTACAACAGACCCCCTCCCCGCCACAAGAACACAAGCCAGTGTTGTTTTCCTTCTTTGACAGATGAGCAAACAGAGATTGAGAAAGGTCAAGTGGCTAGTCTAAGGTCACACTTCTAGATTTAGGTCTACGACTCTGAATTCCATCCATGAACTTTCTATTATACCAGGCAGCCATGGGATTTTTCTACATACCTAAAGACAGACACTAGGTGCTCTGGAAGAAATAAAACCAGGTAGATAAAGGCTGATAAAGAATAAGGCAGTTAGTCTGGCCCTATTTATCCTGTGGGACACCACTTGGCCTCTGACCAAATGTCTCTTTCTCCTGAGCACCTTGTTGTCAGCCTCTGGTCCTCCAATCTTCCTGTGATTCAGAGGGTCATTCAAACTCAGGTTCCTCCATAAAGCCTTTGGCCAACCACCCCACCCATTTCTTTAACTATTATTTACTGAATGCCAGGCACTGTGCAGTGCTCCCACCCTTTGGAGTTTCCTTTTAGCAGGGAGAAACAGACAATACACTCGAGAGCAAATATATAATCGTTCTGATGATAATAAATGCTAAAAAGGGAAAAAGCAAGGAAGAGCAGCAGGACATGTGTTGGGGCAGGGTGCAGTATGAGATAGGGTGTTAGGGAAGGCACCATTAGGCAGGTGACACAGAAGACTGAGAAGAAATGAAGAAGGGAACCATTTGGATGTCTGCTACCTCTTGGTAGCAGACGAGGGTACTGTAAGCATCAAGGCCTCGAGCTAGAGCATGCCCATTGTTTGAGGACTAGCAAGGGGGCTGTACACCTGGAGGCTGGCACTCCTGCAAATGGCACTAGAGCAGAGTGAAGGAGGGCAGAGCAGTAAGAGAGCGAGGAAAGGAGAGTATGTTATATAAACTCCATTGGGCGCTGGAAGCATTTTCTATTCCTCTGGATGAGATGGAAAACCATTGACAGCCTGGACAAGATCCAAAGTTTATTTTCACAGAATCCCTCTAGCCACTCTGCTCAGATAGGCAAGGTAGGAGCATAGCGACTATTTAAGGATTTGTTATAATAATCCTGGAGGGAGATGATGGTGGCTTGGACTAGGAAATGGTGAGGAGTATTCTGTATATAATTTTTAAGGCAGAGCCAATAATGTTGCTGGTAGTCTGGATGTGGGTTGTGGAGAAACAGGAATCAAGCCCGGCTTCATTTTCTTTGGTCTGAGCAACTATAACAGATGGAATTGTTATTTACCCAAAAAGGAAAGACTGCAGGTGGAGCAGATTTGAAGGAGTTTGGGGCACATCAGGAACTCTAATTTGGATGGCTCAGTTAGAGCAGCCAAATAGACAGTCAGAAAGTGGTGCCTGAGTGGGAGCTAGATTTCTGAGTCTGGTGTCCCAGAGAGAAATCTAAGCTAGAGATAGAAATCCAGGAGTTGTCAGTGTTGAGATTTTATTAAAACTGTGAAACTGAATAAAGTCCCCAGGGAAGTGAACACAGAACAAGAAGTCCGATAGCTGAGCCTTGAGACACTCCTCAGTGGTTTGGGAGAGGAGGAGGTGCTGGCCAAGGCGAATAAGACATGGTCAGGGAAATAGGAAAAAAACCTTAATTATCCTTTATGTGGGATCCTAACAAGACATGTCTATGCTCTTCAGGTCTTGGTTGATGTTTCCTTGATGGAAGCATATGAGAGATATCTTTAGAGTGAGACCCCTGTATCTCCACTCCTCACAGGGCTTAGCTTCTTGGAGCCCTTCAGTTAAAATTCAAGGGGTTGTCTTCCAACTGAATCATAAAATGATCTAGTACAAGAGACCCAATGAATCATCTGGCTTTGTGATTTCCCAACAGCATTCTTAGGAGCAAGTCAAGGAGCTATTTTCCTTCATCGTTGAAAGAACTATAAAGCTATGACCCTCCATCCCTAGAAGGGCTAATGTGTCCCACAGTCACAACCTCACCCCTTCTTTCTTAGAAATATTTGTGAATTTCATCAGACCTCAGTCATTTCAGAAAGCTCCAAGTGCATGGCTCTAGTCAAGAACAACCACAGGGCAGAGGGGCCAAGGAGAAACATATTGGACTCAAGGAACCTTGGCCTTGTTTCAGACTGATAGGAGAAGGGAAGATACCATCTGCCACACTCCTTTTGCTAAAAACCAACTTCTAGAGGCCCAGCTTCTAGATAGGGTCATGGAGATCTCTAGTCCAACCACCTCTTAGAAAGATGAGGAACTTGGACCTAGAAAGGCCCCAGGATCATTGCTAAAAAACACACACCAAGGGTATTTGATCCAAGACTAAAAACCAGGTCTCAACTTGAAACCTTCTGCTCAGATTCAGATTCAAGTAAATTCTATTAGCATTTGCTATATGCCTGGAAACATGCCAGGTGGTTTTACATGTTGTCATTCTTCATTCTCACCACAACCTTTAAGACTGTTACTCTTATCTCCCTTTTATAGAGAACACTGATGCTCAGACAGGACCATGACATATCCAGGGTCACATGGCTGATATGTTGGAAGAGTAGGCTTAGAGCCCATGTCTGTTTGACTCCTAGTTTTGCACTCACTCCAGCACATCTTCTGCCTTCATCAGGAGGGATCATTTCACAAGGTCATGTATACCCACAGTTCAAATGACTGCCCCCCAAGACCCTGCCCTCCTACCAACAGGTGAGGCATCTCCAGCTTGGTATGTTAGTGAGTAACTTAACTTTGAGCCCAGAGCATGGACTCTAGAACCAAACTGCCTAGGTTTGAAGCACGACTCTACCACTTGTTAGCTCTGCAACTTTGGGTTTTGTAGCTCCCCTAAGCCCCAGTTTCCTCATCTATAAAATGGAAACCAGGATATACTTACCCCCAGGGAGTTAGGATTAAGTAACGTAATACATGTAAATCACTTACCACAATGTTGGACATGTATAGCAGATGTTCAATAAATGTTAAATGTAATAGACAATGGGTGACTTTAAAAAAAAACCCTGGAGCTGTTTGGAAACATACTGCCCAATGCCTCAAAGTTCTTTGTTGGAGTATGTCCAGGTAGGGAAGTAAGTACCAAAATCCACATCTGACGGGTTTTAGGAGTTTTAGCAATATATTCTGTATCGATCAGCATTCAATTAAGGAAGGAGAGCCACCACAATGATATGGAATTATACGAATTAGAACTTACACAACTGATAAAAGACCAAAGGTATGTAGTGACGACAAGTCCTAAAACCCATTTAAAATACCAATGACAAAATATTGAAAGTAAATATATATGCATATGTATATATATATTAAAAAAAGGACTGGAAGGAAACTCACCAAAATGTTCCCAGTGGATATTTCTAAGTGATGGGATCACAAGAAGCTTTATTTTTACTTTCATTTATTTGCTTTCTAATCTTGTACATTACACTGATATTCAAATCAGAAATTATTTGTTAATATGCTAATTTATTTCTTACTATACCTAACAGCTTTTTTCTCTAAAAAAACCCTTTACAATCATAAAGCTAATTATGAGAAAGAGACAAGGTGGAAGAAAGAGAATGGACATAGAATAGGAACTGAGAGTAGATAATCACCGGGTTTAAGTTAGTAAACTTGCTCCTCTGGACTCTGAGAGTCCTGAACAGAAGATATTATCCAAATGAGAGCTTAAAAAAAATGTATGTGTGTATACACACACACACACACACACACACACACACACACATACATATATCCAGCATGGCAGCACTATGGTGGAACAGGCACTCAACTGGGATGTTGGGGCATCTGGGCTGGAGTCCAGGCCCATCTGTGACTAACTGGGTCTTACACTCCCCATCTCCCATTTCTCCTCTCTAAAATAAAAGCTGTCCCTATCAGGGGTTTCCTGTTGTGTCTGGGTGTTTCATTTGCCATAGCTTAAGGTCATTGGCAGAGGGAAGGCCTAGGGTGGGGTGGGGTGGGATTGGGCAGGGATGCTGAGTGATCACAGTGAGACCTCTAACTACAATGGAGGAAGAGAGGCCACTCCCCTGCTCATTTCATCCTGGTAATCTTGGTAAGAGAGAGGCAAATCAAAGACAAGAAGCTTGGGCATCTTTTGGCATTCTTGGTCAAGCAGGTTTAGACCAGAATCTGAGATTCTAGGGAAAAATCAAAGAATGCCAGGCCTGGAAGTATCAAAGACTATGCAGTTCAACTCTCCATTGGATAAATGGAGATACTAAAACCCATAAAGTCAAATCGTTCATACTTCTGAGACCACACAGAGCCTGGAGAGAAGCAGAGACTTGGCATTCCCAGCTGAGTATGCCTTCCACCTACCTTGATCTCTCTGAGATCTCACCCGGGTTTGATTTTACGATGCTGATAATGAGTGAGAGAGGAGGAGAGAGGGGAGAAAGGGCCTTTAAATCTCATTCTTATTTGGTAGGAACTGGAAAACACTAAATTGGCTAGTTTTATTCAAGATCCTGGACTTCCTAAGACCCAGCTCTGATCAACAATCATTATTTCTTCTCCCAGTATTCCAGAAGTGATCCAAGTGGTGATCAGTTTAGACTCTGCCAGACAAATATTTGGGGCGGAGCCACCTGGCTGATGTCTGTTCTATCTCTTACCCTCTCACTAGTAACAGATATGTACTTGACTAAAGTTGCTACCTGGATCTCAACAGAAACTTTATAACCAATCATTGCTTCCAGAAAACCTTCCTACCAGTAAACTCACCCATAGCTGGCCACTCAGCTAAAACAAGTAATGAGCCAAAAAGAGTATGGTTTTGATATACAGGATTTTATTACTGGCATTAGTCAAGTAATCATGGGCCAGTGAATTTTCAAAGCTGTCTTAACAAATAATCCTTTGCCTTGATACTCAGACACTATGCAGAGAAATAAGGATGAGAATATAATCTTTTCAAAGCTTCACTTTCTTAGTTCTTTTGGTAACTCCATAGACCCAACTCTCAAGCCTAAAGGCTTAATCTTGAAAGATTATTGTGTGAGAAGAGGCAGCAAGATGTATGAAAAAACATGCTCAGCCTCAAGTCAGAAAAATGGCTCTGTTTGGGGGTTTCTATCTATCATGTATATGAACCTGGGCAAGGCATTTCTCTTTCTGGTCCTGATTTTCTCCATGAAAAACTAGGATATTGTCCATACTTGTCCTTTCAAACCCTGCTGTTCATTCATAGAATCAACACAGTGGATATAAAAATGTTTGGATATTATTATTCTCATTGATTGTAGTTTTAATGTTAGTTTTCGATAGTCTTCTCCACAAAATGAAATCAGTCTCCAGGTATCAAATGCTTATATTTCTGAAAGGATTGGATAAAGAAGTTGGAAAAGATAGATAGATAGATAAATAAATAAATAAATAAATAAATAAATAAATAAATAAATATCACTCTTTTCCTGGAAAGCTCTATTATTTAATTCTCTTCTTGGAATGAAAAATCCCAGCCGCACTATAAGGAACAGAACACAGTCTTCAGTGATGTCACCACTCACCAAGGGCTGGTATCACTTCCCTTCTTTCACTAACAGATTCAAAACCCTTCTGTGTGGGCTTCTCCGGCAAAATGTTGATTAAACATATAAGTCCTTTGCTTGAAATGTACCATAATCTAAACAACCAAAAAGGAAGGCAGAGGTGAAGGGAGAAGAAAGAGGGCAGAGAGAAAGAGAGAGAGAGAGAGAGAGAGGACTGGACTCTATGGAAGGAGCATGGTTACTGAGACTTATATTTTAGTTTAGAGCCAAATAGTTTTCTTCAAACAAAGAAGGTCTAAGCAATCCCAGACAGGAGCAGACAGGAGCAGAAACATGAGCCCTACTTTCCAACTAAGGGTGTTACCACCCATTTGTGGTTCTTTAGAGAGAATGCTGGAGTGAGCCAGGCCTTAACACCCTGCCCTGCAACTGCAAGCATGGACCTGGCCTTTCAGGTACAATCCTTCTAGGGATGGGTCTATCTCCCTGGCCTTGGGTTCTTCTGCCTGGAGCTAGGGTGAGTCTCGAAAAGATTCTGAACCCTTCAGATCCACAGCTCCTATGCCTACCAATGTTGGACCGCACTACTCCTTACCCCGGCCAGCAAATCAACACAAACCTACAGCAAGCAGAGGGAAACAGTAAGATTGGGGGGTGGGTAGGTGGGTAACAGGACCTTCTAAAAAGCCTAAAAAGAGAGTTAGGGCAGGAAACCTCTTCGGTAGCTCCTTTACTATGCCATTTTTTAAAATCTTGAGTCACTATTCACACCCCACAGTTCAACCCGAGACTCCACCAACTTACCAGATCTGGACAGTGGCTGCAAAGGCTGACCCTCGTAGGACTATGACAATTTGACACGGTGTTCTCTCAGTTGCTTTTCCGACCTTCCCATGCACCTCCTTTCAAGCGGTCAGTTCTCAGCTGGATCAAGAAAGACCAGCCTGGTATAAGACAAAGCCAGCGATCATTAGCCAGTGTTTAGCCTTAAGCAGTGCATGTGTAATTATACTAATCGGTTGATTGATGCAGGTTCGGTTGGGAAATACTGCATTTTAAGGAAGTGCAACCTTTTAACTTCTGAGTTGGAGCAGGCAGCTTGCCAAAAGGAGAAGGATGAGATTAAATTATAGAATAATCCTTGAGCCATGGGCACTGAGCTGGGTACAAACCAAGGCGGGTCTGGAAATTCTCAGCGGATCCAGGGAGAAGCCAGCAGGCAGGTAGTTGTCAGGTACTGTAACAACTGCGGACAAGGTGATCCTGCCACCTCCTGTTTGCCAGGTCCAGGTTTGGGCATGTCTGTCACCTCCGCTGAACTTTTTTGCACAGTGCTGCCATCCAAATTTAATAAAAATTCATTACCCAGAACCCGATGGCTCAGAATCCTGGAATATTGGTGTCTTTAGCACTAAAACACTCAATTGACTCATGTACAGCCTTCTCTTCCTCAATAGGTTTGAACAACTCCTTTCCCTCTCTCTCTTTTTTTTTAATATAAGCATGAAGGTAAAACCCATCACATGCATTCCCAGAATTGGCCTGGTAAGAGTTGATAGAACCAGAAAAACCATAAAATTTTGGAGCTCAGAAGGTCTTTGTAGATCACTCCATAACTGAGTCCCTGACATAACACACCTAACAAAGTGTCCATTGGACTCCTTCTTAGAGAGCTCCAGGCTAGGAGCTCTCGGCCTCCCAATGTGGCCCGTTCCATGGTTGGTTAGACTTAGAAACTGGACCATTTAAACTTGGATTTGTTTATTGGTTCAATTGAATCTTGTAGAAAAGATTCACCACAGCAAAATAACACTTATCAAAGATATTTGGGGCTGTGTGTGACTGGTGACCCCAGTGGTGACTGCACCCCAAATCCCAACACCTACTGAAGGCTTGGTTAGGACTGTGCACAGACAAAATTGTATGCTGCATGTCGTGTGCATCTATTGCTAGGTTTAGAGAAACCTTTGTAACATTTCCCTGTCATCCTTAGTCACAAAGAAAGGAACTTGATCTGATCTACTTTAATTTTAGCTTTTAAGGAACATGTAAAAATTGGTCAATATCACTTTTTCAGACATGAGATGAATAATCAATCTCTCCCACTACCTTAGTCATTTCTACAGGTTTTCTTCTTCTTGAACCTCTGCCTCAGTCAGAAAATCAGAGATTCCAGTACCTAATACAGTTTTAGAACTAGAAGTGATTTCTTCATACTAGGAAACTGAGGCCCAGAGAGAGAAGGCAACTGACCCAAGGTCACAGAGCTCTTTTGAGATGGAGCCAGGACTAAATCACAGGTCTCTCTACTACTAATCAACTGCTCAACTCTTCATTTTTGATGATACTATGTTGAGTATGCTCAGAGAGTGATGGTGTCTCCAGTGTACTTTGGAATCACAGAAAGTTCTGTGGAACAGGAGAATGTGCCAGCCTTTCTGCAATCCATGTGGCAACCTCGTGGAGTAAGGATTGCTAACATGCCTTTTAAAATATCCATACACTACACATAAATACACTGCAAACTCCACCTAATTACATCTGTATGTAAATATACCAAAATTATCCCCCCTCATAAGAACTGCCCATTACTGAGCATCTACTAATATTCTAATGCTTCCAACGACTCTGTGAGGTTGATGTTGATATGATGGTTTCTCAGGTGAATAAACTGAGGCTCAGAAGGCACAGGACCAAGTGTGGCAGAGTCAAGATTTGGGGCCCAGTCTTCCTGGTTCCAAAGCTAGTGCCATGTTCACGACAGTTGCCACCTTCCTATAGCTTATCTCAAACCCACTCCTGTGCCCCATCCACTGACAAGCCTCAAATATCTCAGATGGCGGCCACTGGTGTGGAATGAACTTGAGATATTGGTGTGGAATTTCTTGACTGTTCAACTTACATATCTCATCAGTCAGTTTGGGAAGTATCTCCCCCATTTCCTGGTATGTTCTTCCTATTAAATGCATCTCTTAGAAAACATGGCAAAGGAAGACCATGGCATTCCCTGGTAAGTTACAATGTTTGATATGTAAGCATAAATAAATAAATTAATTAATTAATTAAAAATAACATTTTGAACATATTTATTCATTAGTCATAATTTTTAAAACTGTTGTACTAAGACATGTTTCTATTAAGAGACTGTCTGAAAATCTTTTAAGTGATAGCCTCTGAGTTGCCTAGTGTATGATTCTTATTCTTTGCAACAGGAATATTGAATTAACAAAAAAGGAAATCTACTTTATTATCAACGTAAAAAAATATATAGTATGAAAATCTTGTCTTTTCTTTGACAGCACTTCCAAGAAGTTAAGTGTTGTTTTGCTACTTTCGAATTTATGTCTTTGAAATTAATCTTGACTATTTAAGAGTTGCCAGTAGGAGAGCCATTGTTTTACGGATCAAAGCCTATGTAAAATGAGAGATTGTTTTTTGTGTGTGTGTATGATGGGACTAATCGCTGAAAAAAAAAAACTAACTGCAAAATTTAAAATCAGAACTTTTTTGTAGTAAATCAAAATCCAGCACTTGTTTATAAATTCTTTGCTTAAATAAATACTTTTAATGCATATATTTTAAAAATATTTTTTATTTTTTTAAATAGGAAGAAATACGTGGATTAAGTCAATATTTGCCTTTATAAAGAAAGATCTTTCTAGGTTAGAGTAACATTTATATACCAAAGATGGAAATCAGATTCTGATAGGAGCCCTGGTCTGGTAAAGTAAAAGAAAATGTAACTACTTGGCTTTAGCAGAATCACTCTGTGCTCTTCTTAAAGTCTTGTGTTAAAGTACACAAATGTGAAGCATCATGCTCCATTTGGAGTTCTGCTGTGGGGGACCATAATATGGCAGTTCAGAGAAGCCAGCCCCTGGACTGATGGAAGAACTGTCATCTGATGAATAAAGCTTTCATAAGATGTAAGATGTATGATTTATACTCTTACTTCATACCCAAGTGAAATGTGAGCATCTTCTCTTCTTTCTAAAATTCACTGAGGATTTTTCAGTTCAAATATACAAACAATTAGAGTCAGTGATAGAAGCACAGTAAAAGTAGCAAATGTTTTGTGAGTATTCTCTATGAGCCAGGCATTGCTCTATGTATTTTACAGCTTCATGAAAGTGGGATCACTATTATCTCCATTTTTATACATGCCTAAGTTTGCAGAGCTTCTATATGAGGGAGCCTTTGTTCAGGGTGAGGCAGTGCCTCCCAGAGCCTGGAATCCCCTACCACAGTGCTGCACCACCTCGATCCAGCCCTGGCTACTGAACAAGTAGGTCCTCCACTCTACACATGGTAAAGCCCAAGTAGCAAGGGTGAAGCCTACTGTGGTGATTGTTTGAGCAGGATCTTTGTGGTTTCTCCTACCTCATTGCCACCATCTTCTTTACCAGACAGAGCTTCCTATTTTGATAGGTGAGTCATCCAGTTATTCTTCATGATCTTCAGCTGTATTTCCTCTTTAAGGGAAGGCTTCTTCATGGTTGGCACCAGACTTGTCCTTAGCAGTCGCCTCTGAAGTTTATGTTGGTCATCCCCTGAGCTTCAGTCCTCTTTACTCTGCCAATGTCTGTTCTTAGACTTGAAAAACACTAGCAGATTCTCATGGTATCAAAATGTAAGCACTCAAAGACCAGGACTCATGGCTGATTTATTTTTTATTCCTACACCATCTACCTAGCACATAGTAGCCTTTTAATAAACCTTGAAAGAATGAATGAATGATGAGTAAGTGCTGAAAGAATGAGTGAATGACTCCCCTTTGAGAGCTTTCTAGACTCAGCAGTCCCCAGACATCTGTTCTAGGGCCGATTACTCAGTCATTAATTCAACAAATGCTCACTGAGTGGCACCACCGGAAAGAGAAGGTGAAGTCCTATGCTTGGAAGAGAATGCTTATGCTTTAATTCTTTCTTTCTTTCTTTCTTTCTTTCTTTCTTTCTTTCTTTCTTTCTTTCTTTCTTTCTTTCTTTCTTTTTTCTTTCTTTCCTTCTTCTTCTTCTTCTTCTTCTTCTTCTTCTTCTTCTTCTTCTTCTTCTTCTTTCTTCCTTCTCCTTCCTTCCTTCCTTCCTTTCCCTCTTTCTTTCTTTGTTCATTTACTCCATTAATAAGTATTTATTAGGTACTTCCTATGCTAATAACATGCAATAATGGAAGGCATATATATGAAAAATGGATTTACACCTGAAGTCCCCATTTTTCAACTTGACCAGTTAAGAGCTGAGTGCTTGGGAAGCTTTCTTGACCTCTCTGTTCCCTGTTTTCTCATTTACAAAATGAGGAAAATGGAAGTATCAACATCCTCAGTTAACTGTGAGGATTAAAGGAGTTCTCAATACATCTTAGCCACTGGCTATTATCATTTCCTTGGTAGATGAAATGAAGAATTAGACATAATCCTTCCAAGAAAACTGAAAAATCACAAACATATACATTATTATATAAGGCACAAATAAAAATAACTAGGGATGCTCAGATTAAGTAGACATGACTTACAACAAAGAAAATTGGAGATAACTTCTTTTCTGGAGGAGGTTGCATTTCAGCAGGTTTGGATGTATAGCTATGAAGGAGAAAGGCACTCTAAGAGGTAGAAATAATGTAACAAATAAATGGAGATATTAAAGAATAAGCCCATAATCTGGACTCTTGAGTGACTGGGTGATTAATTTGATAGGACTAGAAGAGACATAAAGAGTACACAGAGAGACAATTCTAGAGAGAAGCATTGGGAAGGACTTTAAAAACCAGTCAAGGGGTTTGAGTTCCATGCTTTGTAGACTAGGTGTGTATCTGTGAATTTGTATGCTTAATTCACTAGTTTCATTTTTGTTTTCAACTATGGGCGAGTATGGACAGCTGTATTTAAAACTTTTACATTTTAACTTATTCCTTTATGTTACAAATTTGATCACATCCTAATGTGCTTTAGCACTTGTCATGTCCCCTGAGTGACTCTGTAGCCTGTGAAGTGGGTCATAGGGGAAGATGAGGAATCTCACATGAACAGGTAGGATAACCTGCTTGTGCCAAGAGCTGCCTGGATGGACTGGGATGTCAATGTCTAGGCTTCTAACTCCAAGACTTTCTGTTTTCTGAGGTGGAGGAATGCAAAGATACTACGAGAGGGGAGCTGAGGCCATGTTGCCTGCATGGTGGAGGAGAGAAATTTTGATGACAGGGCCCTCCAGCCAAGGGACACTTCTGCCATCACTGGTGCTTTCTTCTGCTGTGATGCAGCAGTAAGTGCTATACAAAGTGATATCAGCTATAGATATTTCCTTTCTCTCCTGGCTTGGCCCAGTGGGTACCTCTCTGCTGGCCTCGTCCCAGGTTTCTTAAAAGGCTTCAAAAGAAATTGCTATTGACTGAACTCTGGGGTTATTTATAATGGAAACCCAGTCTCTCATTCCTCCCGTCCTCCACGGAAGAGTTGGGCTCTTAATCTGAACCTTGGGGAATCAGAGGCCCAGTTTGCTTTATTTAGCTTTCAGGACATTGGATTTTTTCTTTTTCCTTTTTTTTTTTTTTTTTTTTTTTTGCAAAGTTCTACTGAAAATAAAAGTATCTATGTCCCAATGTCTTGACCAATTTAAGAACTCATGTTATTCTCCAAATCCTATTCTTTTGTTTCCCAATGTTGCACATTCTTCCTTATTCCTTTCCTTAAACAGTTGTATAAAAGAGCAGTTCAGATAAGAACCAATTTTGAGCACACCCCAGAGGCAATTTACTTAAGTGGTAAATACACACTTACACACAAAATAATTCAAGTGCATTTATCTGACAACTTATCTAGACGTTTATGAGGTCCAAGAAGGAGGTTCTGTGATTTTGTGTTCTTATTCTATAGACTTGAACACTTGTCCTTGTACATAGTAAGTGCTCAATCATTTGTTGGCCAATGAACCAGTAGCATGCAATGTCTCTCTATGTGATAAGGTACAGGCCTATACTCTGTGGTCAATTACAGTGGTTTTCTTTAGCTTAAGTTTTCATTATGCTTTTTTACCTGTTTTCCATCCCTTCTGTCTCTTTTATAAACACACACACACACACACACACACACACACACATTACTAATTTTAACATTTTGCCTATGTTCTACTTTGCTAGATACCTTGAGGCCAGCGACTCAAGTTTTTGACAAGTTTTATTTTGACAGAGGTGGTATAAAGTAATGTCAAATATATTGTGTGTAGTTCTAAAAACTTGTGTCATTTTCACTTAACAGTTTGTGTGACCTTAGTCAAGTCACTTAGGTGCTTTGAGTTTCAGTTTTCCCATCTATAAAATGAAGATAGTAATGGTACCTACCTCTTTATAATTAGATGAGATAATGAGAAATAGAGTATTTGGACCAGTTTTGGGGCACAGAGTATGTGCGCAGTAAATGTTTATTAAGATGACAACAAT
Source organism: Canis lupus baileyi (assembly GCF_048164855.1). Taxonomy (NCBI): domain Eukaryota; kingdom Metazoa; phylum Chordata; class Mammalia; order Carnivora; family Canidae; genus Canis; species Canis lupus. The sequence goes on from NC_132868.1 coordinate 21,743,368, forward strand.
TATCTTTTTTTTTTTTTTTGGTCTAGGGAAATGCATGCATGATATGTATGCATTATAAGCTATAAGACAACTTCTTTTATGGAAAAATGAGACAAAAAATCCAATAAAATATTTTAATTATTCATGCCCTTATTATCTTAGACTACCCACTTAATCAAAGTATTTGAGGAGGCTTACAATAAAATAGTGTAAACAATATCATCATTAACCTTTGGATTAAGAAAATCACAAGCCGTTTATTAAAACCAAATAGTTATATGGTTCTTTACAGACTACCTGATGCTTTCTCAAACATTATCCATTCTAATCCTTAATTTTCACAACTCTTGTTATGGAGGCATTATTACTTATCCTGTCTGAGGGGGAGCGAAGTGACTCACTGTAGTTCTTACTGCTTAGTATGTAGTTAAGGGATTCAGAAATGTTCAGGAGTCCAGGATCATTGTGCCATCTCCCCCCCACAGCAGAAGAGCTAGGAGTCAATTACCCCTTGGTATTTACTTAAACCACTGGGTTCCCTTTTGCAAGGTCAGAGCTGTGCCGAGGGGGCAATAAGGCAATAATCAGTTCTGGCACTAGGTCTGATGCAAATCCTGGCCTTACTACTTTCTAACTGTGTAACCTGGGGCAAGTAAAACAGTTCTCTGAGCTTCAGTTGATTAGTCTGTAAGGTCAGAATGACACCTTGCCAATTTTTGTGAAGATTATGTGAAACAGTGCTTACTGCGGTGACAGAAATGTGGAGCACAGGTCGCGTGACACCTGGCTATACACAAGCTCAACTTGAGAGTCTCAACTATCAGAAGGTGTGACTCAAAAAGAAGGTTGGAGTGGGGGAGGATTAAGGGTAGGGAAAGAGGGAGGAATGTCTAAACCTCCTCGGGGAGGTAAGAGGAAGAGGAGGGAGCTTATGGAAAGAGTAAGAGCCTGTGGCTACTCATCCCATTGGACCTGGAGGCTAGCCCTAGGGGTAGGGGACAAGAATGGAATGAGAATCAGGAGATTTGAGTTCTAGACTTTTTGTTGCTAATTTAATTGCCTGACCTTGGTCAGATTGCTCTCCTTTCTAGGACACAGTTTCTAGGAATCAAGGCTTTGTTGGAAGAAGAGAACATGAAACGGTTGAACCGAGAAGTTATGGGTATGTCTGTTTTGTTCCTAAATGCTAATCAATTTGAAATATTGAGCACTTTACATTTTGTGTCTAAACACTTCCCCCACCTCCACTTATATTCAAACCTTTAGGAAATAAAGATCATTATTCACCTTCATTCAATTCTATATCCTATGTGTAGCAACAGACTGGGGAAAAAATGTCATCTAAGTCAGGCTAGGGTTAGATCCATTAGCAACTCTTAGCTATCAGGTAATACAATAAGGAAACATGTTGGATCAAAGATTTCCAACTGGGCTGTCACTTTAACGATCAAACTAGATTCAGCTAATTGTGAGAATGTCTCAGTGATGCACAGTGGGGCTCCTACCAAAGCAAAGAGAGAACAGAGAAAAGGAGAAGGAGCAAGGAGAGAGAAGCAGAGGGGTAGAGGGAAGGAAAAGAATGAGGAGGAGGAAAAAGAAGAGGAGAGACAGAAGAACTGACTCATGAATGGCAATTCACAGTTAACAAAGCACCTAAACAAAATACTATCCCATCTTGATCTTCATAATCGCCCTGTGATTATTATACTTTTGCTGAAGATGAAACTAAAGCCCGGAGAACTGAAGTGACTGCCAAGGCTGTGTGAATTGATTTCATTCCAGGGGTCTTTCTTTTGACAAATCTCTTTCTATGTCATATGACAGGTTTCGGGGTATGTGTGTGTGGTCTTCCTCACTATTCTGTGTGAGCACCTTAAGGACAAGACTGGATTACATTGAAGTCTATTCTCCCTACAAAGTCTGCGGTTCAACACCTCCCACATCGTAGGTGCTCAGTAGATGTGTTGTGAATAAATGAACAAATCCCCAAGTACAGAACCTAAAATCTGATGCCATAAGACTGACCTTCCCTAGTTCCCCTCTGTTGGTGATGGGCAGGAAAAGATGGGACCATTTACTTAGACATGCCTATTCATCTTTTCAGGAATCAGCCTAAGGACTCAAGTAATGGCATTTAGTCATTTATGGAGCAGTTTGTGTGGAGTCCTATATACCTAGAGAAGTTCTCACGCTGGTTATATCATGCCATGAGGTGGCAAAGCAGGGATTGCTTGTGACTCATATTTTGCTGAAGAGAACGACTACGGCCTGGAAGAAGTTAAGTGGCTTGCCTGGACTCACTCAGTGTGGAGTGGTTGAGCTCAGATTTGAAAGCTCCCACTGGGGCTCTGGGCCCTGTTCTTGGTGTACTTTTTCTTCTGACACCTCATGACATCTCAGCCAAATGAGCCCAAGCCAGCTGATAATGTGAACATGCAGAGACTCAATAAGACAGCTTTCCTATCTAAAAAAAGATCTTCACATCAGTATAGTAACTTTCATGGATGATACAGTTAGCACCTCTGCCTGTAAAATTGCTCACGTTTCCCAGGAGGACAGATATAAATCAGTTATTTGTATGTCTCTAAACATGATAGAAACAGCCCTGTGATGGGTGACAGGATAGGACTTCTGGCCCTTCAAGTCTCCTGAACTTCATCTAGTTGACTGTTCTCTCGGCCCTTCCATGCTGCCCTGAATTTTGCCATTCTTGGTAGTGATCTCAGAGGGATCTTTTTTGTGGTCATTGTTTCTAGATCTGAGAAAAAAATAAAAATTTTTAGAGATTTTATTTATTTATTTGAGAGAGAGAGAGACAGACAGCATGAGAGAGAGGGAGCATGGGGGTGTGTGGGAGAAGGGCAGAGGGAGAGGGAGAAGGAGGCTCCCTGCTGAGAGTGGAGCCCAACGTGGGGCTCAAACCCAGGACTCTGAAATCATGACCTGAGCCAAAGGCAGACATTTAACTGACTGAGCCACCCAGGTGCTCCAAAAATAAATTTTTCTTAATTCAAATGATTGTGTCAGAGGAAGAGTACCTTGTTCAATAAAATAGTCAAAACATGAAGAAAAATAGATCACTCTGAATATTTTAAAATAAATATTTATTGAATGCCTACTATATGCCACACATATTTCTAAGCACTAGAGATACAAAAAGGATGAATCCAATAGACAAAATCTCTGAGCCCAGAGAGCTATATATTCTAGTGGGATGAAACGGACAGGAAAGACATGAATAGGAAATATAACAGGTGCTGAGTGCTATGTAGAAGAATACATCGGGTGAAGAGAAATAACAAGCCATGAGTACAGAGCATTACTGTTTAGTAGAGGAGAGATTTGAACCAAGGTCTTTAGGAAGTAACACACCTTATTGCCATCTGGAGGGGAAGTGATGAAGGGGACATCTTTTGAAAAGATCTTGTCATGGGAGTGTGCCTGAGAATAGCAGGGAGGCCAGTACAACTAGAGCAGAGTCCATGAGGAGAAAGCATTCAGAGATGAAGTCTGAGAGGCAACAGGGGAGCCTAATGGCATGCCAGGGCCTGAATGTGATTATGGCTCTGACTCTGAGTGAGACAGGAAGTCACTGAAGCTTTTTGAGCAGAGGTGTCACGTGACCTGACTTAGGTTTTAAATGGCTCACCTAGCTACTATGGTCAGAATAGACTTGGTGGGGTGGGCGGCAAAGGGAGGTGGACATGAGGAGAAGGGAGATGGATAAATAGGCTATTCCATGAGTTTAAGCTTGAAATGATTGTGGCTTGAACTATAATCGTATATGCCATTGGCCCAATATAGAGAGAAATCTCTGGGCCAAATTTAGGGATAATTTATCTTTAAAGACCTGAACTATGAATGAGAGTTCAGGAAAATGTAAACTCAATTTAAAATTATGTGACTCCTTCTACCTCTCTAGAGTAATGCAAATAAATATTATCTTTGCTAAGTATATGGACAATTTTTCCTTCCAACTGCAAAAAATAAAGTAACACTGTATATCATTTTTCTTGGTTCTTGTAGGACTTGAATCATTAAATGGGTTATGAACTGAATAATTTAGCCAATTGTTAAGTAATAAAGAAGCAAAAGAAAATAACTCTCAGGACTCTACAGAAGTTAATGATAATGCAGAGTAACTGTGATCAGAAAAGTTGAGTTTCTCTTGGGAATGTAAGTATTGTTATCTTAAACATAGGAAGGAGGTACCAGTCACTGGCTTTGGAAGAGAGATCCCATTTGTTGATAAAGAAACTGAGACTCAGAAAGAGGATAAAATGTCCAAGTTACAAAAAAGTTACTAAAATTTGGGCCAGAACCTGATCCAAACATGTCTCACATGTTGCCTCCTGCATAAAAAGTTTTCCTTATAAATATACCTTGCTGGTGATATGTTAGAGGGGTTCAAGTAGATTATTTATGGCTGCTCCAATTAAGAACCCCAAGTTTGTCCATTTCTTTAGCATCTAACAAGAACTAGCTCCCATCTGTGCTGTCCTGACTGCACCATCTTGGTTCCTTGAGCTCCTCTTTCTTTGAATCACAGGCTTAGCCTCACGTAGCCCCATGGCAATTCAAGTTTTTCTGCTCTGTCTGATTTTCCTTGGGGAATCTGCCTGCCTGGCTTGTTTCCTCTCACTCTACAGAGAGGAAGAAGCTAGGAAGGTAGCACCTGGATGTTCAGATGAGTTGGGGGAACCCCCAAACTTTATTCTCATGAAAAGGATTTATATCTTCAAGCCTTGGGATTTCACGATGTGACTTTGCTCTCCCACTACTATATATTCATCTATGCATTATTTTTCTGAGGAAAAAACACAATGTGAATGTGCATGTCAAAAACTCCATAGGATTCTTTCTTATCATGTTTTTTGGGTACCACAACTTTGAAAACCAAATTGAGAACAAGGATCAGTTAACTTGGAAAAGCACTGGAAAGCTGGCTGGCTCTAAGACGCAGTAGCTTTGACACTTCCATTAATGCCATTTCCCCCCCAGGGCCTCTGCTTTCTGACCCATGCAATGAAGAGAAAAGGAGACAGGAGCTTTGCCGAAAGGATCTGCTGGGGGATCTCAGAGGCTCATTCCTAAGATGATCATGCACCTGCCAGACTTGTTCTTCCCATCTCCCGACCCTTTATGAAGTCCCATCCTCACCCACAATCCCAGCATCTCCCTTCATAGTTTTAAATTCTATGACTCCTGTTCACACTGGTAAATATTTCTTGAGACCTTCTCTTGTGCTCACTGCTGTGGTGGGCACCATGAAGCAACAAAAAAGAAACATGCCATTTCTTCCCTTAAGAAAAACTAACTGGAGGGATGCCTGAGTGGCTCAGCGGTTGAACACCTGCCTTTGGCTCAGGGCGTGATCCCGGATTCTCGGGTTCGAGTCCCACATCGGACTCTTTGCATGGAGCCTGCTTCTCCCTCTGCCTGTGTCTCTGCCTCTCTCTCTCTCTCTCTTTCTCTCTGTATCTCTCATGAATAAATAAATAAAAATCTTTAAAAAAAAAAAGAAAGAAAGAAAAACTAACTAGAAAAGAGGCCTTTGCATTAGTGAAAAGGTTGCATTATAGATTTTTTTTTTTAAGGAATGAAGTTTTAGTGTCTTTAGGAACCTTTAGTAATTCAAAAATAAGCCCAGAAAGTGCTGCCTAGGAAAGCACTTAGAGGAATGCTTTAATTAATCCACCAAAACACTTTGAAATGAACAAATCAAGGGCTTCTTTGTAAATGGGGCGGGGATCAGAAACTCAGAAAACAATTGATTCTCTTCAATATTTTAAACATTTTTGTCATAGTTTTACAATATTAATTTGCTCTATTACAAGGGAAAAAATAACAGTCTAGAGATTTTTTGAGGGATCACATTTTCAGAATGATTGGAATCTAAAATCTGAATGAGAAGTACAATCCCTCTGCCTGGAATGCTTTGCTGCTCCTTTCTACTTGTCAAAATTCTGACGATCTTTGATGGCTGGGTTCGAACATTGCCTCATTCAGAATAAGAGTAGTTCCGTGTGGTTGCCTATCCATGCTGACTTTGAGCCCTCATGACCTGCACCTTACTTCACAGCAACTTGAGTCCATGCCACCTTTTTGTCCTGAGCTGGCCTCCCCAGACCAGGGGGAATGTCTAATTCACCTGCTCATACCATGTCTTGTTAGTAGCAGGGTTTTGGATGATGCTGGAGCAGTGGTCTGGTTGCCATTCTGTGATGGATGACTCTGTCATGTCAGATACAGGTTCAGTTGTTGCTAGCAGAGACCTAAAATGATAATGGCTGAAACAAGCTAGAAACGTCTTACTTGTTTATATAAAAAATCACCCACAAGGAAACTAGGTCTAGCCAGGTAGCACTAAAATATTTGGAAGCCAGGCTCCTCCTATCTTGTTGCTCTGTTATCTTTATCTATGGCAACATGGTAGATTGGTAGATTATCTACCGTGTTTGGATTCCAGGCCACTGGAAAAAGAAGAAGGGGGAGTAGAGGTCCCCCACTTCCATTTAAGGCACAACTGGACAGTTAATAATACAGTGCTTCCACTCATATCCCACTGAGAACTTCATCGTGTGGTCCCACTTAGCTGGGGGTGTGCTAGAGTCCACTCGTATGGCATGTGAGTACCCATTGTGTACTTTTCCTTCCGAGTCCATGTTCAGTGAGTCATGGTTAGTTGCTTAAAATTGGATATGAGAGAATGAACACTACAGATAATAATCAGGGCTTTTGTTTTTTTCCTTCTAGAAGAGGTGATAAAAATTTACCAATAATCCACTGCACCTAGCTGCAAGAGAAGCTGGAAAATATAGTCTCCCCTCCCCCCCCCACCCAGGACAGCCAGGTTTCTAGCTAACAATTCTATATACAGGAACGAGGAATTGTATTTCGATGGAAGCTACAAAGGGATATTTGGAAACCATTAGAAGTCACTATAAACATGACATCATCTGGAAACAAGGAAAATGAAAATTGGAAAACCTGTTTTTAACTATGAGAGAGCAGAGCTGCCTATAGGTGTGCGTAGGTGGGGCTTATCACCACCATCTCTGGTCGTGAAGCACCGTGCAAGACAGAAGTTCAGGTTATTTGTGTGGACTCAAGTATAGACATCTGGGTGGAGGTTACATGAGTCAAATTCTGCCCTGACTGTTGGCACTGCCCAAAAATGCAGCGCTGGTTCCCACCACTGCAAGTGTCTAGGCAGGAGCTGAATGATTGCTTAACAAGGTCTCCAAAGAGATTTCATTTAGAATGGAGGTTATCCTGCCCATTTCCAAGTTCATCCTTCAGTCTCAAGGACACTTCTCCTGATCCCTCAGGTTCTTAGGGATTCCAGCACTTTCCTTTGGTCCACTGATCACAGTTGCAATTAGGAGCACAATCGTTTGGTTCATGTCTGTCTCAACTGGACTGCAGAAGCAGCAACCCTGTTACTCCCGTAGCATTGTGTCTGCCACATAAAGCAGAGGACCTGACCACAGGGGCACATGGGAAAACATGAGGGGAATGGGGGACACATGCTGTGCTTGTCAACTTGTAAGCTGCTCATGATCATTATTCTTTAAAAACAAGGTATTTAGATATAAAACAGAACAGAAAGCAAGTGAAGGAAGTGGTACCAAATACTACCAGACATTGAGGGGAACTGAATTTGATTCCAAGCTTCCTGGAAACGAAGTATAAAAAGAGAACACCCTGGGCTACTGAATTTTCTTTCTCTAACAGGACAAAACATGTGAAGTCCTCTGCAGAAGCCAAGTTTTCCCAGTGATTGATTAAAATGAGACTATTGTTTGCTCCCAGTTAATGTGTAAGCATGATCGAAGATCTCCTGACTCCAAATAAGACAGAGAAAGAAAAGAAACCTCCCTCCACCCCTCTCAGCAGCTGTCCTACCCACCCCAATTCCTTCCTACACTGTGCACTGGCTGGGCTTCCTCATCTCCCATTCATGGCTCGCTCACTGCACCTTGCTTCGGCTCCCCCCTCTCCTACCCAAGCTGCCATCATGTCACGATAGGCAATAGCAAAGCTGTCCTGCCTCTGTCTAAACTGCCATCTTGGGCAGCCCAGGTGGCTCAGCAGTTTAGCACCTGCCTTCATCCCAGGGCCTGATCCTGGAGACCTGGGAGACTGCTTCTCTCTCTGCCTGTGTCTCTCTCTCTCTCTCTCTGTGTCTCTCATGAATAAATAAATAAAATTAAAAAAAATAAATTGCCATATTTATTGCAGTAGACCTTTCTTAATCGTTTGAAACTCTTATCCTCACTACATCATGTGTCTTGGTTCTACACACCAAACTGTACTGATTTTCTTCCTATCATCCTAAATGCTGTCTTAATCCTTGGGAAGGACGGCTTGGGTCCTGTTCCTTTATTCATGTTGGAATGCCTCAGGTTTTCCAAGTTTTTTTCTTTGACCCTTCCTTTCTCACTCTACATACTCTCCCAGGCCAATTTTATCTGCTCTAATGGCTTTAATTACTGTCTAGATTCTAATGACTCCCAATTTTAGATCATCATCAGACTGGATTACCCACCCGAGCTCCAAACCCACATATTTAACTTCCTTGTGGATACCTTGTATGCTCCTCAAATGCAGCATGCCCAAAATCGAGTCAATATTTTCCCTCCTCTTTAATCTTTTATTCTTCCTGTGTTCCCCATCTCGGTGAAGGACCCTGCCTTCTACCCAGATTCTTGAGATAGAAATCTTGTCATCATCTTTAACTCCTCCCTCTCTCTGATTCCTCATCCCCTCACATTCAACCACCAAGTCATGTCAGCATGACTCCACTGATAGCTATCATCAGTGTCATGATCTTAGTGCAGGCCCCTGGGTTTCTGCCACAAATCTTACTTAACCAGCTATGCCCTGGACCTGCCCTCCAAAGTGGTCTTTCTGAAATAACTCTTGGAACTTGTACCTGTCCTACTTTAAACTTATCAGTGGCTCTCTATGAACTTCAGGATAAAGTCCTAACTCCAAAAAGAGGCTTAAAAAGTCCTGCCTGGTCTGGATCCTTCTTATCTTCCAGCCTTACCTCCTTATTCCCACACCCCACTCCTACACTCTATGCTCCTGCCAGCCGCACTGCATCTGCTCTCCATGACACTTGGCTCTCTCTTGCCTCAGGGCCATAGCATGTGCTGCCCCCTTCTCTATCCATCTCTCCACACATATCCTGGGTTACTCCAGTCACTCTTCCACACCTTAGAAGTGACTTTATTCTTTCATGCATACATTAAATACTTACTGAGCAACCTACTGTGCGCTGGACACCATTCAGGCACTTGTAATAGAACAGTAAGCAAGGGACATGTGGGTTCTGTCCCTAGGGTCCTAGCCCAAGAGGCTTTCCTTGGTTTTCCAAGATTGCGTAGGTCTCCCATAGAAACCTGTCCTCACCCCACATGGCACTCTCTCCAGTGCATTTTAATAACTTTTAAACTAGGCTATAAATTAGATCAACACACTTTCTGTAGAGGGACAGATGACGTAATAAGTATGGTTGGCTTTGCAGGATATATAGTCTCTGTCAGAACTACTCAACGCTGCAGTTGTCGAGGGAAAGCAGCCATAGATAGTACATACGGCTGGCCCAAAGAGCTAAACCACAATGTTCTTACTCATTTTTGTATCTGCGTGGCAAGTGTGGTGCTAGACATAGAGGCTTCCCTATAAAAGTGTGTTGGACGAATAAGTGAATGGTAAATAAGCAAATTAGGACAGACCTGTTTACTCTTTCTCCTGTGACCATATCTCCTCGGTCACAATATGCTCCACATTCACTCTGTATAGTCAGTGAACCCTCAGTGGGATAGATTTTCATCTGTTGTGCTCAGCTAAACACTCGTGTTGAGCAAATACCGTGCCAGACATTTTGATTCCTTTGGTGGCCCTGGTCAAGATTTGAGTCCTGTGTCACACACAATCACTATTCACAGCACAGTGGATCTTTTTTCTTTTCTAAATATGAGTTAAATATTGGGTTATCCAAATACACTTCATCAAATTCATTATAGACTTTAGTCATTTTATCTGTGTGTGTATAGATGTATTCTTTCCTCTGCTCCACAACTATTTATCTAATCCTATGTTGAAACTTTTCTGGAGCAAGTTGAATGTTAGAAAAAAATCCAATTAAATCGATGCACAGAGCATCTATCATGCATAGGGCAGTAGGAGAAGCTTCAGCATGCAGTTGGGGACAAAGATAACTCAGATAAGGTACTGTCACTAAGGGGCTTATAGTATAGAGAAGAAATAGGAAATAAGTAGGTGAATAAATAATTCTGATTCACTGTGGGAAGTGCTAAGTTTCCTGAGGAAGGGACCAGCAAAGTGCTCTGGGACTTTCATAAGGCGTAAAATTTCTATCAGCCAGAGAGATCAAAGAAGGCTCTGAGGGAAAAGTGTCTAACCTGGACGTGGAAAGGTAGGTATTTGGATACTGTGAACAACACTAAAGGGCCTTCAAGACACAGGAAAGTTATAGGCATACCCACAAGTTACTAGAAAGCAAGTTTTAATGAAGCTATGTCCAGGGACTGGCTGATAAAAGTGCAGCCAAACCCCTTCAAGAAGGTGCCAAGTCCATTCTGGTCTGGAATGCATTGATAATTGGGACATTATGCTCAGAGACTGCAAATTGACATTCTGTCGTCATCCCTCTTGGAATAGAAACCCTGATCCTTTAAAGTAATTAGCACCAATTTGGAGCATGGGTGCAAAAATAAATCACAAGTGTCCAAAAACAGATACATTAAGTTCAATGGTTAAGAAGTAAACGTTCTTATTAGCTCCGCCTACGTAAACAAAATCAGAAGCAATTAGCATTTAAAAATAGAAAAAGAGAGTTCACAGTTCCCCCTGGAAAATTATTATTTATATAAATGTCCACAATGATGACTTCCACTTGCCCTTCCTGATCTCAGTCATGTTATTTCAGTGGCTAAAGGTTCAGTGTTCTTTCCTGGGAATTAGGAGAGAGAACCATGATTCTATGCATGTTTTCCTCACGAAAACTGAGACGTGTGTGTCTGCTGGCAAACAAACAGGTAGGACTTTATCTCCTCTATTCTACTTCTTTTTTATATATATATATATATAAATTCAATCAGCCAACCTATGGTACATACTTAGTTTCTTATATAGTGTTCAATAATCCTTCAGTTGCATATAGAACTCAGTGCTCATCATATCATGTGCCCTTCTTAATGCCCATCACCTAGTTACCCCCATCCCCTCACCCACCTCCACTCCAGCAACCCTCAGTTGTTTCCTAGAGTTAAGAGTCTCTCATGGTTTTTCTCCTTCTCTGATGACTTCCCATTCAGTTTTTCCTCCCTTACTCTATGATCCTCTGCACGGTTTCTTATATTCCACATATGAGTGAAACCATATGATAATGGTCTTTCTCTGATTGACTTAATTTCACTCAGCATAATATACCCTCCAATTCCATCCATGTCGATGTAAATGGTAAGTATTCATCCTTTCTGATGGCTGAGTAGTATTCCATTATATATGATATATTGTATCTTCTTTACCATTCATCTGTCAATGGACATCTTGGCTCCTTTCACAGTTTGGCTATTGTGGACATTGGGGTGCAGTTGTCCCTTTGGATCATGACATTTGTATTTTGGGGGTAATACCTAGTAGAGCAATTGCTGGGTAGTAGGGTAGCTCTATTTTTTGCTTCTTGAGGAATCTCCATACTGTTTTCCAGAGTGGTTGCACGAGCTTATAGTCCCACCGAAATGTAAGAGGGTTCCCTTTCTCCACATCCTCCCAACATTTCTTATTTCTCATCTTGTTAATTTTAGCCATTCTGACTGGTTTAAGGTGGTATTTCAGTGAGACTTTGATTTGTATTTCCCTGATGCCAAGTGATGTGGAGCATTTTTTCATGTGCTTGTTGGCCATTTATATGTTCTTTGGAGAAATGTCTGTTCATGTCTTCTGCCCATTTCTTGATTGGATTATTTGTTTTTTGGATGTTGGGTTTGATTAAGTCCTTTACAGATCATGAATACTAGCCCTTTGTCAGATACGTCATTTGCAAATATCTTCTCCCATTCCGTAGGGTTGCCTTTTAGTTTTGTTGACTGTCTCCTTTGCTGTGCAGAAGCTTTTAATCTTGATGATGTCCCAGTAGTTCATTTTTCCTTTTGTTACTTAGCCCTTGGAGACTTCTTGTCCTACCACTTCATTGTCCCTCACTCCATCCTCTGGATGAATGAGAAGAGGATTTGCTGTGTGTTAAGATTGTCAGCAGATCTGCCCCCAGAAGCCTACTTGCACAAAGCAGAGTTGGCCTTTGCTAATGAAGCATATGCCTCAATTCCCCATCCTGAAGAAGGAGAGTAGTTCCCATGAACTGACCAGTGCATATTCTGGAGTGGCCCTTGGCATGCTCTCTATGCTGTCCATAACATGGTATGCCTCAGTCAGGGATGGAGCCTTACTGATGGACCATGGATGTGAGTATGGGGAGGCAAACTGGCCATGGAACAGCTGAGGCATGGAGGTAGAGATATGGGGATATTTGATGAAGTAAATCTCACTGGAAGCTGGCTTAACAGGACTCTAGGATGAGCTATGTCACTAACTTCTATGGGAGCCTGGCAGAGCCAATTGCTCTTCTCGGCCAAATTTTCCCCATACTTAAAATTAGGGGCTGAACTGGGTTAACTTCTTTCTCTATTCCACATAGCTTTGTTGTGGCAGTTTTCTCCCTTTTAAAGATATAATTCAAGTCTTTCATCTGCCTCTTTCCACCCACTTGCTTAGAAAAATGTGGTGAATGGAAGATTCATTGGGGGAGTAGGACCCAAGTATTTTTCTCTTCTGGATATATAAAATGTCTGAAAATTGCCCCCATTCTTTCTTTCCCGAAAGACTGTGGCTTTAGGAACACAGGCCTGACATGGATAACACAGACGCTTGGCAGGGGCATAGTGGAACCCACACCATTGCTATCAATCTGAAAAATAACCATCACATTTAAAGTTGATGGGACCTTGGAATAATTAAAGGCTAAAAGAGAAAGCATTTGCTCAGAGTGGTATGGTAAAGACAAATGTATTTCAACTTCTTGGTTCTAAATCCTCTTTCCACCATGTCTTTCTTCCTCTAGTTTTAGGATGTCTGATCTGGAATTGCGGTGGAGGGGCTGATAAACATATGTCCACTTCAAATAAAAATATCAGTAGAGTTTTGTAGTGGCTGGGAGGCAGGGAGTGGATTAACTCTTTGACCATTAATTTTTGTTGGGGCTTCACTCACTTTTTCATACTTCCTTTTCCTCAGGTTTTCTCTTTCCCCTTAGATTAATACCAGTTCTCCTGGCCACCTTGCACATTTTTTTTTTCTCAAAATTTAAGAGCTCAAATATCTTCCCATCTGTTAATCAGTCTTTATTCCAACACCTCATCCATACTTCCTTAAGCAATTTCCTCAAGTTTTTCTAGTTCCCTGTGTACAGGTCCATCTCCTCTGTTATGCTGTAGCCATTTGAGAACTGGGAACATCTTTGTATCCCTATTTCCAAGCCCAGAAATTCTGCTCAGTTGTTTATTGAATAAATTAATGGAAGAAAGAGGCACTTCATCTATATCCAGGTTGTGCCCTGGAAGCCCCCTCGGAGTGACGATAAGCTTAGTAGTAGCCTCCATTTTATCCTTTATGAGGAGGAATCAGGAAACATCAGAGAATCGGAAGATCTATCTTAGAAGCACCAGACGTCCTCTCTATGTCTCTATGGCTGTAAACTTGGTGCTCATCCATGACCACTCAAGTGTGATCAGAGTACACAGAGGGATCCTGTCCCAGCTTATGAGATGGAGAAAAAGAGCAAGAAGCCAACTCCTAAACTTTGGGTTGCCAATCTCAGCATGAGGGCATACCAGAGCCAACCCGCATTGGCTTTGGCCAGGGGCCTGAGTCTGTTTTCTGTGCATCAGCATTGGTCAACTTGGCCACCAGGAGGGGATCCTGGCATGGATCCAGCACAGGCATTGTACCTAACACAATTTTGAGTAAAGTGAGACTGTATGGCCTCTTTGCTCAGAGATTGGAGAAGGAAGGAGGGTGAGATAATACAAAAAGTTATCTGACTTCTGTCCAATAGTGCAGGCAGGAGAGCAAAGGGAAGCCTTCTAAAATGTTGGTGAAAGAAGAGTTGGTGAGAGACATGGGAGTGGGAAGGGAGAAGAAGAGGAAGTCCTTATGGACAAGAGAGAGAGAAAGAATCTGGACTAAGGGTGGGGGAATGAGAGATAAGAAGGAGAACAAATCAACATGGAAGGAAGGGAAAGAGGGAAAAAGAAGGAAGGAAGGAAAAAACGAGAAAAAGAGAAAGGCACAGACATCTAGAGAGAACATCAGAACTAGACTGAAAATGAGATAAAAATTAGGGGACAGGAAAGAAAAGTGAGGAAGTAATGAAGGAGTGTGGGTACATGCACAAGACATGGATAACTTAACACCAGTCTGACCCTCTCAGCTCAGTAGACTTCCTTTTGTGAGCCTGGCACAGGGAAGATCTGTACACAGAGGAAAATGTGCTGACTCCTGCCCAAGGCCTGTCGGAGGATAGAACAGATCAATTAACCTGGGTGGGGCTCTCCTATGCCAGGCCTGGCACTGCCAGTTCTTCAGTGCCTGGCCAGGCCAGGCCAAGGACTCTCACATGATCACTAAGCCATTAAAGGACCATCAGCTTCAGGGAAGAATCAGCTTTTTACTCTGAGAAAAACCCTCTTCCTGTGCTGACGTCACCTCCGCTGGCATGGCCACCACCAATCTTCCAGGCCCAATCCTGCTCCTAGTGAGACCACGCCCCTTTAGGGCTTTAGGGAAACTGGTCTTCGGGAATCCAAACAGACTTTGTGGACCATTTGGGGGCCAGCAGAGCCTGGTACATCCAATTGATGGCATGATCCTGGGCATATTTGTGGGTGGAACAGGAGGCATCTGGAGCAGAATGTTCCCACAGATCTTGGGGGTAGAGGGTGGGGAGCATGACTGAAGGGCACGTGTGAGCACAGCCTTAGAGGTTGAGTAGGATCCACTGGGCCAGCAGAGAAAGCAGAGGGATCCTATGATCCTATGGCATGAGAAGCGCAGGTAAAAGTAGAAAGGCATGTAAGTGCAGAAGGCTCATCTGGAAGATGCATGGAAGCAGACACACAGGTCAGCAGGAGATAAGGCTGGGATGGTGGTGGGTCCAGATAAGGGCAGACAGACATAAAGGTACAGAGACACTCAACATTTCAGCCAGAAGGGAGCCTGGAGATGATACAAATCATTTTTGTCCTTGTATTCTTATTTTTAATTTTGTACGTGTGAGTATGTATGTGAAGTAAGCTTGGTTGAACAGTGCCTGAGTTTGGACACAGAGGAAGAGGCATGATAGCAACTCAAATTATTTTGAATGACATACGTTGTTCCTCTTCTCTTAAAAAACTGACTGTTTTGCCTTGTGTGGTGGCCAGTTTCTCTCTCTCTCTCTCTCTTTAAAGTTTTATTTATTTATTCATGAGAGACACAGAGAGAGGCAGAGACACAGGCAGAGGAACAAACAGGCTCCTTGCAGGGAGCCTGATGTGATACTCGATTCCAGGACCCCGGGATCATGACCTGAGCCCAAGGCAGATGCTCAACCGCTGAGCCATCAAGGTGCCCCCAGTATCTGTCTTTTTAGTGGTTTTTCTCTATTAGGGGCCTTCCCTCCCATCTCAAGTTCTCAGCCACCCCTCCAGACTGCCCCCGGCCTAGTCAACTATCTCTGCTGGGCTTCCTCCAGGGACCAGTAGGTAGACCCTCCTCCTATCCTCTTTCCTCAAAAGGCAGGTGTTCGTTTGTGTTTGAAAGCTTCAAGAGACATTAAAAGGTTAAAATTTCCCCTATTCCCTTATGTAGTTTTTAAAAATTGCATAATGAAGTAAAAGTTTCTTTGTTTCGTCTATTAACATTTACCAGTCAGGATATTTTCCTAATTAAATCAAATATATCTCCTTCTACATATATAAGCATGTGTGTTTATATGTGTGTGTATATATACACACACGTTTATAGAAGAGGAATTATGCCTTATATATTGATCTGTTTTTTATTTTAAACTATATTGTGAAAAAATTTCCAACTTCATGCCTCATATGTGGTCTAGTCCATCGGCTAGATATACCATAAGTTTTCAAGTGCTTTTTTGTAAATAGACATTTATGATGATTCACCCTGTTTACTTTTACAAGGAATGCCTCTGCAAACATCCTTGCACGTGAATCCTGACGTACTCTTACTACTATCTCCATCAGATGGATTCCTAGAGGTTAGTTGCTAAATCAAAGAATATGCATATGCTACATCTTATTAGAAATCACACCATTCCTTTCAAAAAGATTGTACTATTTGATACTCCAACAAACAGTTGAAAGGAGTGCCTCTTCCACACTCACCCTCCTGCCCTGGAACTGCCTCATCACTTGATGGATGAAGAGATGCCATAGAGAAAATTGGCAGTTGTCTAATGATACCCACATAGGTATTGGCGACACTGGTACCAAGATTTCAGATCTGTGGTCACTATACAAGATAATGCATGTAAAATACTAAGGAAAGTCCTGGGCACTGTGTAAGAGCTCACTAAATATTGGTTGTTTTTCTTATTAAAACACACTGCCAAGGGATGCCTGGGTGGATCAGTAGTTGAGGATCTGCCTTGGGCTCAGATCATGATCCCAGGGTCCTGGGATCAAGTCCCACATTGGGTTCCCTGCAAGGAGCCTGCTTGTCTCTCTGCCTGTATCTCTGCCTCTCTCTGTATGTCTCTCATGGATGAGTAAATAGAATCTTTAAAAAATTAAAAATAAAGCATACTACCACAATAGAGACCTACCAGAAGCTCTAACAACTGGTTCAGCGTGAAAGATGAGCTGGAGAGGAGAGAGAACAGAGGTGGGGAGGCTCCAGGTGGCTCCGCCCAGATTGGGTGAAACGGGGTTTCTCCTTCTGTGCTCCTAGCCCGGTACTTACCCCTTCACATTAAATGTAATCAGTTGATTCATCATCGACCATCATACTGTCCCTGGGGGACAAGAGGTATGTTCTCTGACATCAGATAGTGATGACCTATGGGCTGGGATGCTGGAGTCTCCCTCAAATCCCCAAAGGGAATTTAAAGCGATAAGCTTCTGTGTTTGAGACTCTCTCACTCTATGAATTTTTAAATGCTGAAAGTTACAAGGAGAAAGAGATAGTCATTACACCGTAAATTATGTGAGTCTCCTCTCCTCAATTAGGATGCAGCCTCTTTAGAGGAGGAATCATATCTCAAACTTCTTTTATCATCTTTTCCACCATGACAACCAGTGTGCTCAGGAAGCGCACAGGACACACACAATACATACGAAGTGGGGAGAAGGAACGGAACTGATTTTTTGGTGTGATTTAAGGAAACCAGTCCCTTTGCTTTACAGTAGTGTGTGCTTCGTGTTGATGGGTTCAGTCACCATGTGGCTATTTACCTAAATGGCCATTTCACCTTTGCAAAGTTTTGGCTGTACTCTCAGGCCAGTGCTGCTGGCCTCTCTGCTGCACACACATTCACCCGGGCCTGCCCTGCATTTCTTCAGCTGCAAATTGTGCACTCCCATGGGCCACAGAGGAATGTCTGGGGAAATGGGATTGTAGAAGGGAACAGCTACTGGGAGAATCTGGCCCCAAAGCTGAGGACTCTTCAATCAATATGCATGACTTTCAGAATTCCTATTTTAATCAGCGAAACGGAAATGAAATTCCAATGTAGCTTTTAGTTAAAAAAAAAATTACAAGTGGTATATGATATTCATGCATACCATTTCCTCTGAAATTCTTTTTAAGAATTGAAGAAAATAACCATATAACATACTGGAAAGAACACTAGCCTAGGCGTCCAGAGATTTAATTTCATGCCCTAAATTTATCACCTAGTAGCTATGTGATCAAAAGCAGTTACTTCCCCCATCTTACCTCATTTCACTCATATATAGAATGAGAGGTTTGATGCTATGGAAGTTCTCCTTGAGCTCTTGTAATAAATGAGTTCATAATTTCCTAATTAGTGTTAAGACCCATCTCTACACTCAGCCATCCATTCATCCATCCATCCATCCATCCATTCATCAATCCACCCATCCTTTCCACAAATATTTATTGAATTCCTACTTGTGATATGTCCATGCAATTCAAGCCTTCTGCTTTGGGTTGGTAGATCATCCCCCTCCCAAGCACCCAGATTCAACATCTTGTGTAAATTCTGACCCTCTTACTGTCTCACCCACTTCACCTCCAACCGGTCTGTAGAGTTTATTCTTTCTCTGTGTATCTCTGGTCCATCCTATTCTTTCCATGCCCACTCACTGCTCCTCTTCCAACTTCCTTAGCTCTCACTTGAGCTGCTACAAAATATCCTAAGTGATCGCCCAGCCTCAACAATCTTTCTTCCCAATCTACTCTACATGTCATGCTTAGAATTATCTCCAGTCTTTCATTGTAACCAACATCTTTTGAAGGTTTGTTGAATGTAGACACTGTACCTGGACCTTTAAGGAAGCTCACAATCCAGAGAAGAAGGCAGATAAAATCAAAGCGTAAGGACAATACTATGCTGGGCTGCCATGATGGAGGAGCTCAGAGGGCTAGATTTCTTCCTTTCTCCTGGTAAGAGCTTCCTCCTCAGTTGTTCCCTCTTCTATGCATTTCACAGTACTTTTCTTCATGCTTCTAGCCTCCTCACTCATAGCATCCTTTTACCATTCATTCTCCACTGTCTCTCCCTAACCAGACTATGAGCTCCTTGATGGCAGGGATCTAATCAACTGGAGTGCTCCTTCTAAGTCACAAATCTTGGGTGGCTCCCTTTTGCACTCAGGGGTAAGTCTACACCCTTTATATTGGATATTGAAAGCCCTTAAATGTTTGGATCTATCTTTCCAATTACCTCTGCTAATCAGCCTATATTCAGTCCTATCCCAATCCCAAACCCTCTTCCTCCCACCCTGACATAACCTCTAGAATTTCCTCCCTTAGGTACATGGCAGCTTGACCACACCTGGCACTTTCATATCCACTGCTTTTGGATAAGCTGTTCCCTCTTCTGAGAATACCCAATACATTTCTCTCCCTGGTTCCCCCACCTGCAGAGATTTGCCTGGAGGGCCCTATCCTCTCTTTAAGGTCTAGTTTAAATTCTACTTTTCCAAGAACCTGCATAGAATCAGATCTACTCACTCAGAATTTTTACCTGTTTTCAAGTATTTCTTACAGTAAATGTTCTAACACTGAACACCAAGATAGACCAAGGGTGGTCTATCTTCTGCAAAGATTTCTGTGAACCTTTCTGTGTACTTCCTATGTTATAAACTCCTGGGAACAAATGTTCATGTTACTTTGAATGTTGGGATCCTTTGTAGCACAGATCCTAGAACCTGATACAGGCTCACTCTGTACTGATCAGTTGCCATATGCCAGGTATTGTACAGGCTTGATGACATTTCATCCTCACAGCAGATTAGGAAATTGGGCTCAGAGAGAGGCTAAGTAACTTGCCCAAGGTACCAGTAGGTACATGATACAATTTAGATTTGAACACAAGCAGCCTACACTGCTTCTCTACAAGCGGGCACAATAAATGCTGACAGTTTTGTAGTCATTTAAAGGAGGGGTTGAAGATACATTTAACAAGTATATTCTGATTCCCTAGGGAGAATTTTTTTTTTAGAATTTAAATTCAATTTAATTAACATATGGTGTATTATTAGTTTCAGGGGTAGAATTCAGTGATTCATCAGTTGCATATAACACCCAGTGCTCATCACATCACGTGCCTTCCTTAATGCCTGTCCCTCAGCTTCCCCATCCCCCTAGCCACCTCCCCTCTAGTAACTCTCAGTTTGTTTCTTAGAATTAGGAGTCTCTCATGGTTTGTCTCCCTCTCTGTTTTCATTTTATTTTTCTTTGTTCTTTTTTTTCAAGATTTTATTTATTTATTCATGAGAGACACAGAGAGAAAGAGAGAGAGAGAGAGAGGCAGAGACACAGGCAGAGGGAGAAGCAGGCTCCATGCCAGGAGCCTGATGCGGGACTGCATCCCGGGTCTCCAGGATCAGGCCCTGGGCTGAAGGCAGCGTTAAACCGCTGAGCCACCTGGGTTGCCCCTCATGTTATTTTTTCCTTCCCTTTCCCTATGTTCATCTTCTAAGAGTTTTTATTATTATTTATTTTTTGAAATGAGTTGGCATCTGATGTTGCCCTTGAAAACTAAATAGAAATTTGACAAAGACAAAAAGGTAAGAGTATTAAAATTTGAGAATAAAATTTGAGCTAAGTCCCTGATAAAGTGAATAAAGAGCGTTTGAGGGGAAAAGATGGGGGCTATTTACTGACTTACATCCCCAACCAGACTGTAAGCAGTTGTGGGAGGATGTTCTGGTCTTGCTTGGGGCTATACTTCTACTGCACATGTCAGAGTCTAATACAGAGCACACGCTGAATCAATATTTTGTATAAACGAACCTACTTGACAAATACTATCCAAGCATTTTCTGTGTTCATGTAATTTAAAACTCACTCTTGGCTAGAAGGCTGCACCCCCTCATTGCCTTTGTGAAGGCTTTAAAAGCCCAAACCCAAACTTTCAGACCCTGAAAGTGAAACCTCCAGGCGCTAGAAATTTCACTGACCAACCCAGTTTCACTGACTGAGTAAAAAACAAACATAAAACCAACAGAACGAGCTATGAAAAAATCAAATATGAAAAAAAAAAGTTCAGTTCCAAGAAACTTAGGTATTTTCAGTAATGTGCCTCCTGCAGGGAAACCTGATTGCTTGGGTGGCATGTCAGTTTCATTTCCAGCTTTGACCTTCTGTCTCCTAACGAGAGAGGAAAAGCCCCTCCGCCCAGCAGCTGTGCAGGGGCCCTGGATCTGAAGACATAGAGGGGACTGAGGCAGCATCCATGAGCTTCTCCGCCACTGTACTGTTTTATATTAGAATAAGCTGTAGGCAGGTCTGTGTCAGTGAGCATATTCAGATCACAACATTTGTTGAATCAGTGAGTCAGAAAATGGCTTAAAGCAGAGCGAGTGAGCGGGGAATTTAGCATGATCAAGTAGAAAATGTGTTCAACTTGGGGCTCACCGAGCCAGTTCCTTCTCCACCACATGTTAGCTGGCTGATCCTGAGCGGTCCTTGCCCTCTTCTGGGCCTCAGTTTCTTCTTTCAGTTCTGACATATTTGGCAGATCTTCATTATGGTAGGAGGGAGAAATGCGTACAAAACATCTAGAGTTGTTTTTTAAAAGGAGACATTTCTGGAAAGCTCTCTATGTGCATGGGAAACTGGGGATCTGTGGGTTTTCCCCTTTACTCTCACCTGTAAGGTTTCCCAACCTTGGCACAGTTAACATTTTGGGCTAAATACTTCTTTGCTGTAAGGCTCTCCTGTGCAGTGGGGAATGCTCTGCATCATCTCTGATCTCTTCCCACCGGATGCCATAGCATCCACTTCCCTGTCCCTAGCTGCGGCAACTCAAAATGTCTACAGACATTGCCAATAGTTCCCTGGAGGCAAAATCATCCTCTGTTGGGAACCATCCCCCCTGAGTTGCATTTCCAATCCAAACTGACAGATTCCTTAGAGTAATGTAGCTGACAATGGACTGGGGAGGGTGTGGAAACCAGGCACAGAGGCTCCCTCCACATCTAAGGGCCTGGGGACAGGGCGTCCCCAGGAATTCAGGAAAGCTAGAAGTGCATGCGCTCTGGAAGCAGGAACCTGGCATCTGTGTGCCTGCATTATCACTCACCGGCTGTGTGACCTTCTTTATATTGCTCAACCTCTCTGAGCCTCAGAGTCTTAATGGATTCCAAGGAAGTGATACCTCTCCTTGATGAATCCTCCTGTCATCCTCCCCACCCCCCCACGCCACTAAAAGGTTGTTAGAAGGGCTGAAAGTAATGTATGCGAAAGCACTGCGGGCTAAAAAACATAAGACAAATATGTATGTCACTCTAAAGACTGTTTTCCTGAGAAAGCACAGAAAAAGAACTTTATTCCTGGATCATTTTTCCATCAAAAGCAGTTGTGGTGACATTGTAGGTACCACCACAGCAGTAATGAAGACACATAATGGAGAACCTTCCCAAGGAATCTTTGAGTCCAATACCAGCTTTAAGGCTTGATATCTACTGGGCCATGAGTTAGCATTTTTCAAGTGAAAATTAAAGACCTCTTCAAAAAAGGCATTATGCTCTCATTAGGCTGAGGTGAGAACGTGCCATCTGCGTGTTCACATAGCTGGAAGTAACTGAGCCTATGCTAGCTCTTTCTTCAAGCAGGCTGTTGACGTGGAAGATGCCCAGGTGACTCACGTCTGCGGTAACTGAGCACTTCAGAACTATGAGGGGCTTCTGGATGGTGGCTGGTTCCTCAAAGTGGGAGTCAAGGAGCTCTGGTCACCATCAGGCCTAGAGTCGACAGCCCTCCCGACGTCAGATCACTCCAGGTCCAGTGTTTGATCGGTACTCTACAGTTGTGGGAAGGCTCACACCTAGAGTAACATCCTCACAAGCAGATGAAGTACCAGGTCAAGGGGCTGATGACTGTCAGGATGCTGATTTAGCTCAGAAACAATCCGGAATTTCAGATCGGAAACCTCCAGGGTCCAAGGAACAGGCACAAGTTAGAAGGAATAATATAATTCACATTTGTAAATGGTTTGGTTTACGGACCACTTCTTCATCCCATGAGGGTAGTACAGAGTAGTGGCTCGGGGCATTCACCTTTGAGCTCAAGTGTGTGTCCCAGCTCTGCTCCTTGCTAGCTGCATGACTGTGGGCCCCCAGCGGGTACAGTGCAAATGCTAGCTGTACATTCGACGTGCCACATGACCGCCCTCTGAGGTCAGTGATGTAATTGCCCTCACATTCAGATGTGGAATCTAAAGTTCAGATAAGAGCATCCCCACACAGCACCCCCACACCCCTTTGCCCCACTCTTTCTGTTAAGTCATTCTTCCTTCTGTCTCTGCTACCTAAATGCCATCCGTCCCTGGAGTCAGCTCAAATGCTAGCTTCGGCCTCCAGATCAGAATTCATCTCTGCTTCCTCCAAGCTCCCTAGCACTCTGTTCGTATCTCTGTGGCACTCAGTGGGCCACACTAGGCAAGAAAAAGGGCCAAGATAAGGACGTGACCATGCCCCACTGTAGACTGTGGTAAAGACCAGCGAGAGTCACAGGCGACCAAGGCAGGTTTCCTCCCTGCAGCAAGCATCGGTGGCTACTCCCGGCCCACAGTCTAACGCATGGTGAGACCTTTAAAAGCCCTCACCACACTCTGATTCCAATCAATGCTACCTCCACATATGCTCCCCCTTCCCAGACGTAGCTTAGTGGGCGGAACAGCTCAGGGCCACCTCGGCACCTGCCCCAGCACACGGCCCCGGGCTGCCAGCGTGCCAGGGTGCTTAGGGTGCTGAGCCTGGAGCCGGCTGACAGTAGAGCTGGTGCTGCGTGCCGCAGCGGAGCACGGCGACGGGGGGTTACCTGAATCGAAACCCAGCCGGCACAAAGTGTAATGTGTGCACCCTGTTTCACTATGACTTGAGTGACCAACAAGGGATCCACAAATCAGACCTAGAAACGTGGCCCACTCGCGGCTGGCAAACTGGAAAGAAACGGAGAATGGAAAAGGCATATGGGCGAGGCCTATCTTATCAGCTCCAGCCTGATCTATAGATTAATGTAGCTGTGGCATGTGGAAATACTGTTTTCCCTGCTGGTTAATAAATGTAACTTTAAAAAAAAAAGATGTATTTATTTGAGAGAGAGAGAGAAAGAGAGAGAGCATGAGAGAGATCACGAGCAGGGCGGAGGGGTAGAGGGAGAAGCAGGTTCTCCTCGGAGCAGGGAGCCCCATGCCAGGCTGGATCCCAGAACTTCGGGATCATGGTCTGAGCTGAAGGCAACTACTTAACCAAAGGAGCCACCCAGGTGCCCCCAAAGTGTAACTTTTTAAATCATTGAAAACTCTACTGTTACTGTTCATTGGGGAAGATAGAGAAAAAGTCCAAAGGTACAGATTTAAAAAGCCATCTCATCCTGACCAGTTACATTTCATTACAGTTCCCTTGTCCTACCTGGCTCATTTTACATAGTTGGGATCAATCTGACCCCATGTATCTCACAATATGCTTTACTTATTTGTGAATAAATAACACACGCAGAGAGTACCAAGCTCAGAAGGTACCAAAGAGCAGGGAGTGAAAAGTCTCTCTCCCACTCCTGCCTTCCACCACTCAGCATTCTCCCAGGTCCTTTAAACATCCTTCCAGAGGAGTCCTATGCCTAGCTCTGGACAGTTTTTGAATGAGTTAGCAGCCCTAATTGATTCTTTAAACTTCTCAGGAACCAAACATTGTCTATAAGTACGAAGTGTGTCTGTAATGCAGCATCTCTGTGCTGATAAAAGATAAAATTTTGGAATGCCTGGGTGACTTAGTGGTTGAGCATCTGCCTTTGGCTCAGGCCATGATCCCAGGGTCCTGGGATCGAGTCTTGCATCAGGTTCCTCACAGGGAGCCTGCTTCTCCCTCTGCCTGTGTCTCTGCCTCTCTGTGTGTCTCTCATGAGTAAATCAATAAAATCTTTAAAACCAAAGATAAAATTTTACTACCTCCATCTGGAAAATAACCAGAATTAGATAGTGCATCTCCTTAAAAAGAGCATTCTTAGTTGACAGAGGTGGTTGGAGGTACTCAACCAAGACACAACCCTTTCATAGGCGTCTGTCCCAAAGATTCCCTGAGATGTTCCCAGTGGCCCCTACTGGTTTAAAAAACATAAAACTTGACATTGGAGTCTGTATGTGTCTGAGTTGCAGTAGCTAAGAAAGCCATGAACGCCAGGCCATGTCCCTAAAGGCAGGCCTCTCCTCCTCCCCAGACCAGACCTGGCAAGGACTTCCTCACTTTGTCCTGCCCTAGGGTACTAGGCTGCGAGATGTGGGAAGAGTGGGTGGGGGAATTCTAATTCCAATGAAGCCGTTTAAAGAAAGTCATTTCCACAAAAACTAGCTCAAAATAGAGAAAGCCATTCTATACTTACCCAAACTTTGTCCTCTTCAAACTCACCTCCCCACTCCACACACAAGGAAGTGGAGGAGCGGTTCCCAGGATTTTCCTTGAGATCTGGTGCCGTGTGCTGCCCCGTGGGCTCACATTGTCACAAATCCTCCTACTCTGAGCAAGCACCGCCCACCATCTCATTGTGGATCGTCTTCCCCGTAGGCAGTTTCCAGAGTTTTTCAGGAATCAGACTACAGTTTGGAAGTTTATTTACCAGTGAAGTGAATTTCTATCTGCTCTCCTTCCTCTCCTCCCAGTACCCATCTGAGGAAGTTACAGAAGGCATCTTGGATTCACAACACCCCCCGCCAACCCCCCACTGAATAACACGTCGTCTGGCAACAGGAGGCGTTTGATTACATTTGGATGGAACGCCTGCATCAACTCCAGTTGTCCCCGAATTGGAACTGATGGGACTCACGTGCTGCAGCCAACAGTTTGCCTTCACCCACTCCCCTCTCCGAAATGAACCTTTCTCTGGGAAAACAAGAAACCTACGTGCCATCCTGGGTGAGAGACGAACAAGAGCTGTGTCCCAGCGTCGCATCCCAAGCATGGCAGGCAAGAGCACACTGAGGGGTTTCCAACAGGGAGCTGTGCTTCAAGCATCTCGGGAGAGGCCCTCCGAACCAGAGGCCACAAATGTTCCCTCCGGGGCACTGCAGTCTCTGTGTCTAATTCAGTTCGTGGACATAGAGCCCTCACTGTGCGCAGTATAAGGTGCCAGGCCACTGTCCCCTTTAGCGAGCCTCCCTAACCTTCCTCCCCACACTCCGCCTTTGCAATGTCCCTGCAAGAGGCAGAGTAATGGCTCCCCCAACATACCCACATCCTAATCCCTGAGCCTATGACTATGTTCTATTACACAGCAAGGGAGGACTAAAGTTGCAGATGGGATGAAGCTTGCTGATCAGCAGACCTTCAAAAATAGAGACTATCCAGGATTATCCATGTGGCCTCAGTGGAATCACGAAGGTCCCCACACAGGGAAGCAGGAGAGTAAGAACCAGAGTGGTGACATCAAGAGAAAGACTGGACCTACCATCGCTGGCTATGAAGATATACTATGGGACCACGAACCAAGGAATACAGGCTGGAAAATCTGAAAAAGGTAAGAAAATGGCTTCTTCCATAGAGCTTCCTTGATATGAGCTCAGTGAGGCCTAGTCAGACTTCTGACCTCTAGAACTGTAATATCTGTGTTGTTACACAGCAATAGGAAAGCCAGACAGTCGCTGTGGACCTGCCATGTGCCAGGCCTGGGACCAGTTGCCAAGAGAACATCCCCGCAGCATGTGGTTTGTACGGTGTACCAGTCATCAGGGTCCAACTGGGGAAACAAGCCACTCTAAGAGTTTAGACACACGGAATCTAATGCAGGTCACTGGCTATAGAGGTGATAGAAGAAGCTGAAAAGTCAATCCATCTATTAGCAATAGCAGGGGTTGCTACTAGGCTGGACTAGAGTGACGTAGAGAGGAGGCCATATTACCAGAGTGCAGAGGTCGAGATCACCCAGTAGAAGTTGGACCACAGTGGGCCTATCCAGCAGCTGGGGGCCATGGACGGGGAAGAGACCTGACGTATGTGCTCCTGAGGCTCCCCTTATCCCCTATCTCCTGCCCCCCACTCTCCTGCTACGGCCTCCCATTGGCTGTTTCCAGACAAAAGCTAGCTGACATGGGAGCTTGGGACACACAGGGGTCAGCCCTCCTGCAGCGCGGAGCAGAGCTGGGGGTGAGTAGTCGGTGGATTAATGGATTGGAGGATGAATAAGCCCTAGACACCTCCTTTCCACATTGATCACCATGAATCTTGAAACATAATTTATTGTTCAAAATCTAAATTTTTTACCTGGCTTCTGAATACCTATGTAATCTGGTCCATCTGGAGCTTTTCTGTCCTCATTCTCTGAAGTTCTCCCTCATTCACAGTGCCCCCACCACATCGGCCTTTGCTCTATTCTCCACGCACCAGAGTCTCACCTTGCACTTGTTTGTTATAGCTGCTGCTGGAGAACAAGAAAGTAATATGTTTGGTGTTGAGTCATTACCGTAGCCGATCCGAACTCAAACAGTTCCCAGTGACAAAGAATTCTCAATGCCTGTTCCATAATTAGCCCTCAATAGTTATTAAGTGACTGAACTTTAGATACTCAATAATTATATGTTCAGGGATGCAGTGTCTTTTTCTTACCCTCACCTCTTTTTTTTTTTTAATTTTTTTTTATTTATGATAGTCACACAGAAAGAGAGAGAGAGAGAGAGAGAGGCAGAGACACAGGCAGAGGGAGAAGCAGGCTCCATGCACCGGGAGCCCGATGTGGGATTCGATCCCGGGTCTCCAGGATCGCGCCCTGGGCCAAAGGCAGGCGCCAAACTGCTGCGCCACCCAGGGATCCCCACCCTCACCTCTTCCCCACCAAGCTCCCTGAGGAAAGGGAAGTGAAGACTTATGTTCATCTCTGTACTTTCGATGGCTTTCCTTGGGCTTAAACCTTAGTAGATGCTCAAGGGGTATGTGTGGCTCTGAGTCTCCAGGCAACGTGCGGGAAACATGACTGGCACAGCAAGAGCTAGAAGTGTGACTTACAGAAGTAGTTCAACATCGCTGTAGCTACTGTTTGTGCAGCTCTTTTTTTTTTTTTAAGATTTTATTTATCTATTCATGAGACACACACACAGAGAGAAAGAGAGAGAGAGAGAGAGAGAGAGAGAGAGAGGCAGAGACACAGGCAGAGGGAGAAGCAGGCTCCATGCAGGGAGCCAGACATGGGACTCGATTCCGGGTCTCCAGGATCACACCCCTGGCCGAAGGCGGGGCCAAACCACTGGGCCACTGCAGCTGCCCTGTGCAGCTCTTTTGAGTTGACCAGGGGCTCTCTGCTTGGTCCTTATACCAGCTCTAAACAACAATAAAAAATTACTATTATGATTCCCACTTTCCAGAAGATGAATCTGAGCTTACAGGGGTTAATTATCTTGCTCAAGATCTTACTTTTTCAAGCGAGGAAGCTGGAATTAATTCATTATTTCAAAATATTTATGGAATGCCGGACAATGTGCTAGCCCCTGGCTCAATCTTCTGCACTTAGTAGGGGCTCAGAAAACACAGGAATTGAGAATTCCAAAGACATTGGAACGACTTCCCAGAAGATAAAAGGGAGCCTCCCCCCCCCCCCCCCCCTTTCTGGCCAAGGACCAAAGACCAAGAGGATTGCTTGTCTCCTGCAGCTGGGGGTTTAGCTGGGACGCTGCTGCTGCTGTGTTGTGCCTTAGCACAAGTTTCTGGGTGGTCGGCCAGACGTGCCTGGAGGCCACAACATCACAGCAAGCCCTCTGCAGCTCTCCCACTTGCCCAGGCTAACAGCTCTGGCCTTCTGAGCCGGCCCCCTTCCATATATTCTTTCCTCTTTCCTGTGCCAAGATTTCAAGAGACGATTTACAGTGGGTTCCAGACCATTTAGCTCAGTCAAAAATTTGGGTGAAAGTTTCCTCCCAGCCATCCCAGGCCACAAGATAACCCATCAGGGTGTGACAGCCAGGGTGAAGGGGGGCGGGGGGAGAGAAACACCAGGGAGATTTTTCGGTTACAGGATTGGAGCAGGAGTCTCTGCAGCTGCTGCATTTGTCCACTCTCTTTCTGGCCGAACAAAATGTGTCCGGAATGGCTTGGTTGGAAAGCTTAGGATGAGATGCCGAAGAGACAAATCTTGTCTAACTAGAGACCACAGAGGCCCTGGAGGGTGGCCCCCAGGCCAGGCTCTCGCCAACACGAAGGGGGCCAGCGCGGGTGTAGGAAGGGGCAGGTGGACGAGCAGAGAGGAGGCTGCGTGGCCTGGTCCTGCTGGGGCCCGGCCTTGCCCAGGCTGCCGACACCCCTCCCGGGCTTGGGCGCCTCTCTCTGTCAGTAAACCCAGGCTGCTCTTACAGTGCAGGATGTCCCACATACCGTACATCGGAGGTGGGGTAAAATACAAATATGCCTTTTCATAATAGCTTTACACCTGGAGCAGCAGAGGACCGGTTTATTACCTTGGTAAACAAAAGTTAGAATTCAAGCAGAGTACAAACTTTGCCCAAGGCACTTCTGACCGTGCACTTTGTGTTTGTGAAGTGAACTCGATATATATACAGTGTGAGGCAATGGAAGGCTGAGCTTTTTTTTCTTTCTCTCTCTCTCTCTCTCTCTCTCGTCTGATTTCCAAGGTTTAAAAGTTCATGTGAATGTGATGGGGGGGGGGGAGGTGCGGAGAGAGAATTTACTTTGGCTCTGGGTTTTTTTTTTTTTTTTGAGCATTTTGAGCATTTTGAAACCATGCTGTTTGGTGTGAAAAAAAATATGTGAGCCAATTTATATTGTTTTCCAAAGAGAGCGTACTCCTTGCTGCTCTCATGGTGACAATTAGGGTTTGTGGGTGGGAGACAGGGTGAATCAGTTTGGGGAACACTTAAAGGAGCCAGGATTTGCATTGAACTTAAACATTAAGAGGCAATAAATATTTATTCAGTGCCTATTTTGTGCCAAGCACAGAACCATCGACTTTTATAAACACAACCTCAGGGAACAAGAATTATTGATCAAAATGTCCACTTTACAGGTGAGAAAACTAAGGCTATAGTTGCTGAAGACACTCAAGCCCCAGTCTCCTACTTTCAAATTCTGGGTTTTCTGTACTGCCCTCCAGTCTCTATTGGGGTCACAGACTATATCCTGTCCTGTCGCTTGTTTTTTTGTCCTTCTTGTGCCCCTATTTTCCTGCCTCGTTCTCTGCCTGTACTTGGGGAACTGACTGATCTGCACTCTCGGATGCATTTCCGCTTGGAGGATTCTCCTACTATTTAGCAGCCACCTGGCCATCTGGACCACCCTCTTACCAACCAGCACCTCCATGAGTTCATGCGCAAAAGATATAAAACATGTGGACTAGGTTTCTCCTCAAAACGCACATAAGCTAAAATGTAAAGGTGGCAACGATGAAGCAAGAACACACCTCATGTTCTGTTGGCTGCATGGATGCCTCTGTGTTCTCCCATCCTCAGCTTGAATAATCAGATAAAATTCAGCAAAACCGTCTGAACTTTTGCAGTTCTTTTCCAAAACAAGCTTCTGAGCCTGAAGAACTTTGCCCATCTTTGTTTGCATGTTCGCTTCTCAAACGTTCAGCAGGGGCTTGCCTGTTGCAAAGCTCAAGCCAGGGAAATGTTAACTCTTTCCTCCACAGATTAATTCCTCAGCCTTCTAAAAGCAGAGTGAACTCATTGGGCTTATTTTTTAAAAGAAGTCCATATGAATATATCAACTTGTGCCTGTCTTCACAGATGAAGGATTCGTTGCGGGAACATATTAAACTGAGGTTATAGAGAGGTGATGTCATTAAAGGCATTGCCAACTCAGCAGTTCCAGGGGATCAGAGTTATGGCTGCTTGTACCTAGCAGGGTTTCAAGGGGAAGCCCGGTCTTCTTCTTCCAACTCCCCTCTACTCCTAACCCCCTATCATTAATGCATTTTTAATGGCAGCCACTTGAGGAATGCTTTTGGCTTTACTTAGTGTAAGTTTAAAAAAAAATTATTGGAACACAAATACTCATTGCAAGGAAACAGATTTCAGTTGCAAATGGACCAAGCCAATCCCTGTGCTGGAGCCCTGGAGGGAAAAGACATGGGGGTCTCTGGCCCGTGAGACAAAGCTTGGTAAAGGATACTTGCTTCAAGGACCCTGCTCTGAGAACCCAAATAAGCCAAATAACAGAATGGTAGCCCTTAAATGAACTGTAATGAGCATCTAGCCTAACCCCTTTCCCTTACAGAGAACACCAAGGCTCAAAGTGGAACATACAGGGCCAAAGCTTGGGGAGCCAGCCAGTGACTCCCGGCCAGAGCTCATGTCTCTCCCGCACGCTGCCTTTTTATCCTGGCAGAAAGTGAGATTAGATAAAGACAAAAACCTGGTCCTAATCCTGGCCTGGATCCACTTACCCTGGCTTGTCATCACTGCTTGTCAATAGTCAATATATGTCTGTATATTGAGTCTGTGGAAAGATGATTACCCTGAGAAAGAAGGAAGACAGGAATACTTCTGAGACACTGGTTGGAAATCTTTTTCCAGGTGAAGAGAACTGAGCATATCCTTACATGGTTATGATTATAGACCAGATAAGCGATGCTTAAAAGAGTTTATATTCCTTTCTACTTTAGTTTCATTCTCCTTGGCTTTTTTTCTGACTCTCCAGCTAGTGATTCTAAGTTGGCCTGGGTCCCTGTCATTGGGAAGTGTAGTTAGTCCTAGATTGAAATAACTCCTGGAAGGTCACACCGTTAGGGCAAGAAGGAAGCTTAGTGACGCTCAGGGCCATATTCCTCGGTTTACAGATGAGTATGCTGGAGCTGAGGGAGGACAACTGAATCATCTGGGATCATGCCGCACCTTAACGGACTACGACCATGGATTCTCTCAACCACACGGAAGGAGGGTCCCTCCATCTGACTAGCACAAAGCAGCTTCCTTTGTAACACTCAAGTATCTTTTATGAATAATTGATGGTTTGCACCCAACTCTCAGGAGCTGAATGCTTATTGCAGCCTGGGTCTGACTAATCCACAGGCACCTCCATGAAGTAGGGATCAGGACTTAGCCTTGCCATCTATGTTTCGTGGAAAGACCAGTACGCAGAAAAAGAAGGGAGTTTTCCAAGATTATGTGATGAGTCAGCAAAGGCTCTGAGACAGCATGCTGTTACAGGATGAGGAATCAAAAGACATAAATTCCAGTCCTTGCACTATCTCCATCCATGTGAGAGATCATGGGCAACTCATTTCTCTTTCTTCCCCTCAGTTTCCCCATTCATGAAAGGGCTTTGTTCTTAGACAACCTCTAAGAACATCTAATGCTGATGGTCTGTGGGTCTAGCAGACAAGGCTCAGAGCTACTTCATGCCTAAAACATGACTGTGCAAAGTGGGAAATTGACCGTTATGATGGCATATCCCTGGGCTTCTCAAAGGGATGAATGGGTTCTGCCTCCAAAACAGAATTACAGTGTCTTTTTTTATAGAATTTGTATGGAAAAAAAATAATAAGATCAGTTTCCTTTTTGTCCCATGACTTTTTTTTTTCTCAATCTCTTCATTCCTGTTATCACTTATCTGCTTTCAAGAGCAAATATATAACACAATAAAGATACTAAGAACAGACAAATAGCAATAGGAAAACTTAGAAAGAGGTCTTTGCCATTTTCATGTTTTGAGGCCTAATAAGGCAAATAAACAATATTGAACACTTACCATAGTTTATGAATGCCGTCTTACTTAAGAGTTGTAAACAATAAAAAAAAAAAAAGAGTTGTAAACAATCAATATTATCGTGCCCCTTTTATAGAAGAAGGCACTGAGGCCCAGATATGAAACAATGTGCCTGGTATACACATACTTGTTAAGAAGTAAAGCCCATATTTGGAGATTCCAAAGCCCCCATTTTCCAAATTCCCGAGTTGTGAACATAAAACACAGCCGTGTTGTTTGCTAGCAAAATTACTTGTCATAATAGAGGGAAAATTAAATATCTCAAGATTTTATTGTGTTTCAAAAAGACCAAGCCCATGGCTTCCCTGGGCTCCAATGTCTGAACATCTCTGAAAACAGGCAAAAAAAAAAAAAAAAAAAACAAAAAAACCCATAAGGCATTAGTTTGACTTTCTCCAATAATTTTGGAGAGAGGAGATAACTATGTCTAGGAAAGGTCCAGTCAGGAATATTTATTAATATATCCAGAGAATTAAAGATTGGGTGGCTATTTCTTTGTTTAGAATTCATGTTACCTCAAAAAAAGAATTCATGTTACCTCAAACAGGCAATGTCTTGACATTCTCCCTCATTAATTCAACCCTGTAATCTTCCCGGGGATACAGGACAAGATTCGAGTGGGTTTGAGGAACCTGTTTTGGATTCAGAGTCTCCCCTATGAAGGAGTCTACTTGCTATTTCCCGAAAGCGGCCCGTACACCAATGCCAAAACAATGGAGCAACCAGGACCACTCTCACAGGTTCATTCATCCAATATTTACCGGTAGCTTCGGACGCTCCTGACACAATGCAAGGCTAATGCTACCAAGACAAACACAACTGAGCCTTCACTTGGCCTGGGACACCTGATCATCCCAGGCCTACGCCCCAGGAACAACCACGGGAGGCCACACTGTCCTGTACCCGCTTCCCAGATGGAGCGATCCAAGTCAGGCAATGTGGCAAAAGGGTCCTGCATTTTCTGTTTTGACTTTCACTAGAATGAAAATTCCTGTGGCCTTTTGTCTCCTGAAAGTTGCTGGAAAATATCAAGGTCTGATATGACTCTAGAGATTTGGCTATAACTTCAGTACACATCCCTCCTTTTAAAGCAGAGCTTCCAGAGGGTGAAATTGTTGTCTAAGCCCCCACACTGAGAGTGGGACACAGAGGGGTAGGCATCAACAGGCAGTCTCCTGGCTCCAGATTCAATACTCCTTTCCCTGCTGCTGTCTAAGTGCCTTGATGCTGGCCAAGACATTAACCTGGAAGCAAAAAGTTCAGTCTTTGCTTCAAGAAAAATTATGGCCCAATGGATAGAGAGATCTGTACTTCCTCAAGCTACCATGACTTATGGTTATATTGGGCTGATTCCATGGCCTCATAAGATGAACACTTTATGCTGCAGTCACTACAAGCATCCTAAATACACCAGACCTATTCACAATCTACACACTATTCCCCCGTTCTGGAACATCCTTCTCCTTTCTCCTCGTTGCAAATACTAATGCTTTCAGACCCAATTCCGTCACTTTCTCTGTGGAGCTGCAGTGGATTTGCGCTAGGTCAATTTAGGTAAGCTGGGACTGTGTTCCCCAGACTCCCTTTCCCCGCATAGTTCCATAGCCTCATTGGCCACAAATGACATTTTGCACAGCATTTGGATTAGAGAAGCCTAGCTACTATGTTCTAATATTTAGTGGCTCAGTGCGGGGCACAGTGGGCATCATCACACATGTTGTCCCTGATCTGCTGGCTCACCTGTTGTGATGGGGCAGCAGCTGAGCCCTCAGCTCCTGTAGGTCACACCGGACCTCTTCTTGCAGCTCCTCTGAACCCTGGACCAACCTGTGGACAATGTGGGAAGGGCTATGCGTCTTGCAGTTCATTAGCATCTTCATCTGGAGACAGTGAGAGGCAGAAACGGGCTCTGGTTTGCCCTTGCTGGTCGCAGTCTGTCATCTGTTTCCCCACTTTATGTCCATTTCTCCCTCCCTTCTGCCCTCCCTGCTGACTCCAAGCCCAGCATCAACTGTGAAACAACAGCCTTGCACTGACTGATGAGCAGAGCTGGTCCCTACAATTGAGAGCCTTGAGCCCCGAAAATAAATATCTGGTTCTATATCACATGCAGTGGTTCTGCTCCTCTCACGGAGCCCTAACTGATGAGGAGTTCTCTGTGAATACCCCAGAATCAATCATTTCCCAGGTGTACCCTTCTATTAAAGCACACAACGTACTTGTTTGTGCTTTAATGATTGACAACTCTCTCTCTCTCATTAACGGAGAGAGCTGACATGTATTGCGTGCTTACTTTGTGCCAGCCACTATTTTGAGTTCCCATTGAATCCTTACAACAACTTGATGAGGTTAGTATTGTTACCATTATTTCCATTTTGTAGACAAGACAACCGGGGACAGAAAAGTGAAGTGATTTACCCATGCCTCCACAACTTGGGAGAGGAAGACCCAGGACTCAAAACCAGGCAGCCTGGTCCAGAGCTAGCTCTCCTAACCTCCCTTTGGCAAGCTCTTCAACAAGCAATTCCCATCCTATACCAAACCTTGGCACCAGAATGAACAAATGAATGAATGACCCACCTACTTCATCTGAGGAGAAAATGACTTTTCTACAAAGTCACTGGAAGGTTGATAAAAGTGGAACCTTGGAATCTAGGACCCTTGAATGCCATCCTGTACCTTGAATGCCATCCTTCCCAGACTGGAAGGAAAGATTCTGAATGGTTCACAGTCAAGGTCTTGTTAGTGGACAAGAGACCTAATTACACACCAAGGAGGTATCACCCAAAAGCCGTCAGCGTGCTCCCTGGGAGCGGTAAATACTGGCAAAGCAGTACACCACCAGATGAGCCTGCTTTTCTCCCCAGTCCAGGCCGATGCCTCACCCAGGGTGGAGCCCTCTCTGCCCTATGAGTTTCCCTGAGTGGCTGAGCCTGGCTGGAGGGAAGAATTCCCACACAGGTGCCAGGCACACAATTAGTGTTTAACACTTCACTTTTTATATATAATGATAAAATATGACCTCAAAACTGTCCTTTTTTGGGTAGTAAACATGGACTGGGACTCATATTTAATTTTCAGTGTGATTGTCAGCATCTAGATATCAAACTGGAATAAATATTCAAGTTTTGGATTTTAAACCAGAGTGTCTTGAGCAGAAGAGTCCATTGTTCAATACGAAGTTGAGTGTTGCTTCATCCCGTATCCGGAAGAGATACAGGGAAAATTATGGCCTCTATCTTATGTGTGACACACCAAAAGTGTAAAAAAGAAGAGATAAAGAAAGTAGGAAAGAAAGGAAGGCAACAAAATTGAAATATGTGAAAAAAATGGTAAGAGACAGAAATCAGTTGCAACAATAATTGCATCAAATGCCCATACTGCTCTTCCAGGACACAGAAGGAAGGCAGGTAAAGGTCTAGAAGCTCATGCATCTTGAAGTGTTCCACCATTCACAAAAGAAGAGCAAACCCTCATGAGTCAATGCATCATTAATGTCCAATGTCAATATTCTGTACATATTCTGAATTAGCCAAACCACGAGAGAGTTTGTAATTCTCAAATTCAGGTCTTTTTCTTCTCTTTTTCTTTTTGTAGAAAGCATCTTTCTTTCTTTAAAAAAAATTCAATTAGCTAACATATAGAACATTAGTTTCAGACGTAGAGTTCAGTAATTCATCAGCTGCATATAACACCCTGTGCTAGTCAAATCACGTGCCCCTTAATGTCTGTCACCCAGTCACCAGATCCCTCCATCAACCTCCCCTCCAGCAACCCTCAGTTTGTTTTCTGTAGGTGAGAGTCTCTTATGGTTTGTCTTCCCCTGTGATTTCTTCCCATTCGATTTTCCCTCCCTTCCCCCTTCCTCGTATATTCCACATATGGGTGAAACCATGTGATAATTGTCTTTCTCTGATTGACTTACTTTGTTCAGCATAATATACTCCAGTTCCATCCACATCAGTGTAAAAGGTAAGATTTCATCCTTTTTGATGACTGAGCAATATTCCATTGTGTGTGTGCATGTATATATATATCACATCTTCTTTATCCATTCATCTTTTGATGAACATCTGGGCTCTTTCCATATTTTGACTATTGTATATTGCTGCTATAAACATTAATTCTGCCTCAGGTCATTACATTTGTATCTTTGGAGTAAATACCTAGTAGTGCAATTGCTGGGTCGTAAGGTAGCTCTATTTTTAACTTCTTGAGAAAACTCCATACTGTTTTTACCAGCTTGCTTTCCCACCAACGGTGTAAGAGCTTTTATTCAGGATTAGACTTGGAAAGGACCTCTGAATTGATCTAGTCCAAAGCTTTCATTTCATAGGTAAGGGACCTGAGGCTCTGAAAAGAGAGATCCTCCCATTCTCACCTCATACTAGCCACTTGAGATGAGGCCCAGAGCAAAGTCAGTCCTGTGTGGAAACAGGGGAGTCAGCTGAGACCCAGTGCACCAGCCCCAGCACAGCACTCATCGTCCTTGCACAGGTTTCACTAAGCCCCATGGCACCAGGCCTCATGGATTCAGAGTGTGGACCCAAAGCCCTGCTGGAAGTAAGATCCTGTCACCCAGCCCATGGCATGTCCGTTATAATCCTCTGCCATTTTAGCCCATGCTCATAAGTCCTTTTCATACTTCCCATTCCTTCTGAGAGCTGGCTTTCCAAAAGTCCCCGCCCCAGCCCCAAGTCCCTGAATTGGGACCTCACAAGAGCATCTTTTTCATGTCACATCCAAACAGGAAAAGAGGCCCAACGGTTGGGGACTGAATCTCTAAGATTTATTTTCATTTTTCTTATAATTCCTCCTCCCATCCAGGAATGTTATTCTTTAGAATAAAATACCACTAACTCAGAGGGCCGTTAGAGCATTCTAGTCCAATTCATTCCTTTATTGGATGAAACTGAGTCCCAAAGAAGGGGCATACCCTGCCTAAGGGCCTGCAGAGAGTGCAGCTTGCTGGGGCTTGAGGAGGCCTCCTGGGGCCTGGGCATGGCTCATCCTGCCAGGTGCAACCAGCCCAGCACGGGGGTGCATGGCCATGTGTGTACATGCACGTGCATGTGAGCGCAGATGTGTGCACAAGCATTTAGTGCCAGAAAAGAAGATTGCACTGAGAAATTTTTCTATATATCAGGGTGGGGTGGGGAGCGGAGGAGAGAAGCGAGTATGTTTGCAGATGGGGTCAAAACAACTTGCATATGGCAATGCAATTTCTATCTTCAACTGAACCAAAAATGAAGAGTCTGCCTCATGATTTTGCCAGCTATGATATTTGGAATAGTCATTAACTTAGAAGTAATATATGTTTATAATAGAAAATTTAGACATTAAAAGAAATGGAAAGGAATTAAAACTACCCATAATTCCATGACCTAGAAACAACCTTTGTCAAGGTTTTGGTTTACATTCTTCAGGAACTTTTTAAGATAACTGTAATTATATGGCATGTTCTATTTGGTAATCTAATAATTGTGTATTCTAATGAAGCTTTTTTCCCCCCAATACTAAATACAATAACATGGGATTTTTTTTCTTAGGACTTAATTTATTTATTTGAGAGAGACTGAGAGAGAGCAGGGAAAGGGTGGAGGGAAAGGGAGAGAGAGGCTCAAGCAGACTCCTCACTCAGCATTGGCCTGAGCTGGGCTCCGTCTCAGGACCCTGAGATCAGATCTGAGCCAAACCGAGAGTCGATCATTTAAGTGACTGCGCCACCCAGGTGCCCGTCTGTGGGATGTTTTGAATGGCTGCCTGACTATTACATTCTACTGGTACATCCATCCCTTCTACTCATTCCTTACTGTTGGACATTTTTGTAAGTCCTTTATTTTTTTTCCACATCACAAGTGATAGTGAGATAAATGTCTCTGGGTATCTGGTTATTTCTGGATGAAATTCTTAAAATAGAATTGGTAGAACTAAGAAAATGACACTTTTAAAATCTGACATATGTATTTCCTAGTCATGTTTTAGGAAACTTGGGTTTATTTACATTCCTAACAACAGCATAGTACATGAGCATTTGTTTCTCTATTATGATTTGCTTATCATTTTCTGGAATTCCAAGGAAATTTAGAAATTATTTTAATCACTGGTGGGCCACCATTCACTGTTTTCCACTTGTTTTCTTTTCTTACAAAAATCGTAAAACTAAGCAATACTACAAAATAAGGAACTGAACTACTTCTATGTTTACATTGTTTGAACTTGGTCTTTCTTTAAAAAATGAGTTTTCACAGAGTTATAACAAAATATATATGGGCAACTTAGCAGCCTTTCATGTAAATATTACTTTAGAATATTATAACGTGCATACTTGACATTTTAGAAGTGTAAGAGATCTTTGAAGCACTGTAATGATCCATAGTGCATATATCCTGAGGTTTGGTGAGCCAGGACTCTATTTTGAGGATTTGAGTTGTTTTCAACCCAGTCTGAATTAACAGGTAGAGAGTATGAAGACTTTGCTAGTTCCTGCTGTGAGTTAGTATCTCACATTGATCTGTGCTCTATGCATCACTGGGAACAAAACCAGCCTCCATTATTGCTTCTAGATGCCAATTTTTGCAAAATTTTTATTTTTATACGAATTAACATTTTATTCCCCCCATCTCTTTTACAGTTTAATGAGATCATCCAAGAGGAAATTTTTTTAAAAAACATAAGGAGGTATTGAAAATATAGTTATGTATTGATAGGTACATTTTGAAATTTTAAAATTATATAACTAATATATGTTTTATGTAGAAAGTTACAGAATAAAAAAAAGGAAGAAAATTAAGTTAACATATAATCACATCATGCAAAGATAAGGCTATTAATGTAACAACGTTAATACCTTTCCTGCTTTTTTCCTACACACTGTTCATACTGCTTGCTTTTCTAACACACAATGATGTATTGTGAGGGTATTACTGTTCCAATCTGCTAACAAGTACATACTTTTAAACAGCTTCCTAGGGGCACCTGGGTGGCTCAGTGGTTGAGTGTCTGCCTTTGGCTCAGGGCGTGATCCTGG
The DNA here is from genome assembly GCF_048164855.1 of Canis lupus baileyi. Classification (NCBI taxonomy): domain Eukaryota; kingdom Metazoa; phylum Chordata; class Mammalia; order Carnivora; family Canidae; genus Canis; species Canis lupus. Next base: position 21,782,863 of record NC_132868.1, read on the forward strand.
GGTCCTGGGATGGAGTCCCACATCAGGCTTCCTGAGGGGAGCCTGCTTTTCCCCCTGCCTAGGTCTCTGCCCCTCTCTGTGTGTCTCTCATGAATAAATAAATAAACTATTAAAAAAATTAAACAGCTTCCTAGTCTGTGCCAGGTACAGTGAGATGCAGTTATAAGCAAAATATGATCGGGTCCTCAGGGAGCTTACAGGCCAAAGTAGAAGTGGAAGAGGGGGGAAAAACACAGGCATTCTGAGCCCAGGTCTAGCAGCCTTTCTTCTGGTTTATTCTCATTACTAGCTTACGCTTATCTCCTTAGCATTCCTTTATTTTTTTAAATAGTTTTAACAATTTTAATTGACAGTTTTCTTTAAATTGTCTTTAGGCTGGGACAGCCTGGGTGGCTCAGAGGTTTAGTGCCGCCTTCAGCCCAGGGCCTGATCCTGGAGACCCGGGATCGAGTCCCACGTCGGGCTCCCTGCATGCAGCCTGCTTCTCCCTCTTCTCCCTCTGCCTGTGTCTCTGCCTCTCTCTCTCTCTCTCTCTCTCTGTCTCTCGTGAATAAATAAATAAAATCTTTTAAAAAATTGTCTTTAGGCTACAATGTCCTACCTATTTACTTTTGATCCATAAACAATTAGGAATCCTGGTCACGCTGCCTTTTATATCCAGTGAGTCCCAATACAACACGGCAGAGCAGTTCCCAGAGGTTGTGGAAGTACGTCTTTCGTGGCAGGTGCTGCCAGCAGTGTGACACCAGAAAGAGATCCTTTTTCTTATAGCATCTCTGTAGCAAGACTGGGACTCTCCTGCTTTCACCGAGGGCTTGCTATCTTTAACACCAGCCACAACCTGCACACGCTTCTGCGGGGTGGGTAGAGCTCTCTAGGAAGGGAAGCTGAGGCTCAGAGAGGGAGTGACGACTGAGGCCTGGCCCAGCAGACAGAGCAAGGCCAAGATGAAGCCTAGGCTTTGCGATGCCAGCGCAGCACTCTTCCTACTTGACTCTTCCTTACTTGCACTGAAGGCATGGTTGACTTGACTGAAGAATCTGAACAGGTCAAAGATAGGATGCTGCTGTCTGCTCATCTCAAGCACACACACACGCACACACACACATCACTGAAACAGACACACGAACACATGTAAAACCAGGCAATCCCAACCAAGATGCTCCTGGGCATCTGTAAGTGCTCCCACCCTGGAAAGATCTGCCTCGTCTTGTGGTCCTTGCACCATTCCTGGAGCCTGATTCATACTTAACTATTGTTTTGACCAGACCACCCACAGTAAAAGGCCATCTCCAGACAAGCCATGATCTCTTCCACTGGGAGTTTCCAGCCTTGCCCCACACACACACCCCAGGGGCATACTTTCCCCAGCAGGTGAGGGAGTCCCAGACAGCAGACTCTCGAAGAGCAAGATGCTGAGCTAGGCTATGCAAAGAACCCTGGGACAATAGAACACTCTAGAAAGTACTCCAAATACAGTATAATAATATTATCACACCATGTGTGAGGCATTTTCTCACTTGCATAAGCTCTGCATGAAGGATATGTTATTAGTTATACTCAACAGATAAAGATACTGAGGTTCCAATAGGCTCTTATTGGCTGGGCCCAGATCAGAGAGTAAGTGGCAAAGCTTGGACTTAAATCCCATTTCTTCTGACTCCAAAACCAATGTCTCCTCCAGCCCTCTCAAACATTGACCTCAATATGTTGCATGATTCTCAATTCTCTCTGTAACCCAGGAGGTCAGTTTGGTGAGGCTCCCTATCCTTATATACCAGGTTTGGAAATAGGCTCTAAGAGGTGATGGGGGTTAGCCATGGTCACTAGGGGCCTTCTGATTTCATGTCTGGTGTTCCTTCCTCCTTACCTGGTCCTTGGTGTGGAATAGTTCCCCAGAGACCAGGAGATTGTGGACAGAGTAGTAAAAACAGAAATTCAGAGCAGACTACAAGCTCCCTAGAAGGTTTCAGGCAAATGTTAAGGGTACATTTGCAGAGACCTGCCCTGGGGGAGCCCAATCCCTGCCCGGCAGGCAGATGTAATGTATTTTGAAGTCATATATGGCTCCTCTGCTGTCGCCTGTCATCTTTCCTCTGACGTAGGCCAGGATGCCACTTTCTACTGACCAAGCATAGAGTTCTACTTTAGAATGTCTAACTGTTATTCAGCAGCGTGGTTTCTTTGAAGAAAAACGTGAACGGAACAAGGTGAAGATGAGGTTGGCAAGTGAGGACAACCACACATTGGCATTGTCCACTGTCTGATTTTGGAAAGCGTTGTAGAGCATTTGACATTGGCCCTGGCCTTTTCCTTTCATGATGTATAGAGCAGAGTTGGACATCACCCTTTTCATTTTATAGAGATGCTAGTGGGAGGGAACAGTTGGGAGACTATCGCAGAAACCCCATGGGATGTGACAGGGACTTAAAAGTGGCTTTAGGGTCAGTAGGTAGACAGAATGAAGAAAGATTTCAAAGGAAGAATCAACCAGTCTTAGGGACTGGATGATATAGAAAGGAAAGTGAGGAAGATGGGCTTAGGATGACTTCTGGGTTTCTAAGTTAGGCATCTAGGAAGGTAAGCATGCCATGAATAGGGCTGAGGACCACATTACCGCATAGGGTACATGTCTGGAGAACATTCTCATAAAGTTGGCAATAAGGGAAGGTGCTCAGAAAGAGGTCCTGTGACTCCACCTTAGGAATTCACAGACATTGCTACAATTAACACTGGACACTGCAGACCTAATAAGAAGAAACTGAGGAAGGACTGGGATAGAGTGGATTATGTTTATAGAATCCATCATGAATACAGGAAAGATACTGAGTAGGAGCAAGTAGGTTTCCATGATTCCCTATAGCCCATGATTTTCATGGATTGTTTGGTTGACAGTACTGGTGTCACAGTGGGAGTGTCCTAATGGAATGATTTGAGAATATTGAGTCAGAAGGCCTGAATCTGGTGTTATAAATTATTGGTTGTGTGATCTGGGACAAAACAGTTATCTCTACTGGAATCTTCCTTCCTTCTCTATAAAATGGTTGTCTGGTGAAAATGCTGTGTAAATTGTAATGGGTTGTTCATTGGTAGATTATCAGTTTAAATTTTTTTTTTAATTTTTATTTATTTATGATAGTTACAGAGAGAGAGAGAGGCAGAGACACAGGCAGAGGGAGAAGCAGGCTCCATGCACCGGGAGCCCGATGTGGGATTCGATCCCGGGTCTCCAGAATCGCGCCCTGGGCCAAAGGCAGGCGCCAAACCGCTGCGCCACCCAGGGATCCCAGATTATCAGTTTAATACGTCATACCAATAAGCAACTAATTTTATAACTGAAATTAAATGCTTACCAATTTGAGAAGCTGAAGCTTTAAGGAGGAAGTACTACCAGGCTGGAAAAACCCAGTGAATTTTTCAGGCCAAATTATTGGAAACCCTCAGAGCTCCAGTATCCTAGAATGATGTCGTTAGGGAAAGGAAGACTCAAGAATGGAAGCCAGGGGATGTCCTGCCAGTCTCCTCATCCCAACCCCCACATCACCAGTAGTGGTGATGTTTATATGGGATATTAATCTCTCTTCTCTTGTGGGTGCTGTGTTTGCTGTTGTGGCACAGCTGTATGTAATTCTGTATATATTCTTGGGTCTCATACAGGATTTAGTTTGTCACCTTCTGGGGCGCCAGCTGCTTAGTATCACTCATCAAGTAATCACTTTAGCATTAACTCTTGAGGCTATAAAAGGGGTATAGGTCATGCTCTTCAATTTAATTAAAAAATTGTTTATTGAATTCCTTGGACTTTCCAGGCACTGTGCAAAATGATGGAGATAGAATGTTGAACCACACAGGCAAGGTCTCACCCTCATAAAGCTTTTATTCTACCAAATGTCAGAGCTGGAAGAGATCTTAGGGATTGTCTGGGTGGATATAATGGGAGAAGAAACCTGGGCTGATAAATAGAGGTCACACACAACCTATACAACTTTGGACAAGTTTATGTCACAGCAAAGTGAAAATGATGATAAAAATAAGAACTATCTTCCCTAAGTGTAGTGTGGAGGGGAAAAAAATGGTAATTCACCTTATAATCAGCAAAATATTGAACAAATAGAAATTGCCAATTAGATGTTTTATTAAAAAAAAGAAAAGGAAGGAAGGAATACACTCAGTGCTGATGTGCATATCTTGGAAAAATACTAAATGCCTACCAAATTCTTTCTTGGTTTTTCTACCCCCTCTTGTCTCTATTCACACTGGTATCCTTTTACCAGCCAATGAATCAGTGAAGATGGTAATATTATTTTGTGCAATATAACCCAACATTGCTTTGAAAAGAGAGGGGATTTTCTTTGTGAATAGATATATTTTGATTTTTGTTACAAAATTATTGATAAGATTTGAGAGACTGTTTTCTCTAAAAATTCCATTAACTGATTAAATTTACTAATTAGTTTAAAAAAAGAAAAAAGAGAGGGGATTTATTTTCTACAGGCACATACATTACAAAAAATACTTCCAAGAAAAAGAAAACCACATAGGCATTAGAGGTTGTTGCTCTCATTCTTTTTTTTTTTTTTTTTTAATTTCAGGTTTTTATTTAAATTCTAGTTAGCTAACACATATGATAAAATTGGTTTTAGGTGTAGGATTTAGTGATTCATCACTTACATATAACACCCAGTGCTCATCACAAGTGCCCTCCTTAATACCCAACATTCACCCACCTTCCTCCATCAACCCTCAGGTTGTTCTCTATCTTTAAGATTGTTGCTCTCATTCTTATTTTTATTAACAGAGTACCTGAGTGAGTTTCCTGCAGTCTGCTGCTTTCTGGCTGCTTCCACAGCCCAGTCACAGGTTGGGCCGAGAATTCTGATGTGAAAAGCCTGGAACGATCAAAGAGTGAAAGGTGTGTGAAGATAATTAGAAGGTACAGAACAAACAATAACATATGTGTTCACTCAAGTCAGCAGATAGTAAATTCATCATGTGGACAAGGAAGAGTGATTGTTTCAAACGAAAAAAAAAATACATGCAAATATATTGACAATAATTTTCTCCCGTGCATCTGAAAAATATCATGCATGCTTTGCCAATAAATAAGTATGCCTTGTTTAGAATATCATAAATGAGAACATGGATTCTAGTAGCTTTCAAGTCATATTACTAAGGCATATTTTTCAACCTTATGCTTACATCTCACTACACGATGCACTTTCTACATACATTATCTCATTACCTCTTTAATTCTCTCCCCAGGCTCTCTCCCGCCTAGGTCTTTAAACATAGGACTCTCTATGGCCAACATGTTTTTCTGGATCCCTACTGCTCCCTCGGTGGCACTTGGCTCTCTCACTCCACTCTTCGCCTGGACACATCTCCCCCTTCAAGATTCAGCTTGGATCTGAGTCTGTCTCAGTTTTCCCATTGCACGTCTACTCAGTCTCCAGAACTTTGCTTTGGCATGCATGATCACAGACTGTAAGACTGCAGCAGTCTACTTTCCTCATTCAAGGGCAAGTTTCAAGAGGATAGGGGCCATGGCTTTTTCACTGCAATGAACCCAGGGCACGAGGAGGTTCTAACCATACATATTGCCTGGTTGAAAGAACAAATGAATGAGTTATTGAGTGAGCTAAGTATTAGTAGCCCCCAATATTCAGATACGAAAAATAAGGCTCAGAGAGGGTAAGTGGTCACACCATAGAGTAAACGTTTGATGCAGTGGGTCTAGGATTTGAACCACGTTGTCTGACTTGTTCTTAGAGTTACTTTCAACAAAAGTGGTGGAATCCTGAAGTCCCATGCTCATTCTCTCTAACCTCACTTTGTGGGTCTATAGCAAGGAAGCTCTACTGAAAAACCAGAGTCTCAAAGCACGTATGTCCATTCCATGGTGCAGAGGCTGGAAATTAGCCTGGAGCCCAGGAGCACCCCCAACCTCTGCTAAGGACAGAGAGTTGATGTCCATGATATTCAACATGAATTTTCTGAGGGTGTACCATGCGTTTCACCCTGCTGTAAGCTGTGGGGAGTTTGGAGATGAGCACAAGATAGGGCCTGACCCTCAGGCTGCCTACCAGCTCTCCAAGGGTACTGAGAGGGGATACACATGTGAATGAAGTAACCTCAAATCAGAGGAGGCAGATAAGTGGAAGAGAAGAGCCCCTGGCTGGAATCGGAAGGCCTGCCTCTGCCTTTCTCTCCCCATAACCTTTGGAGAGCCACTTATTTCCCTCCTGGAGTTTTAGTTTGCACACCTGCAAAATTTAGCAAATGGACTAGCATCAGGCCAGAGGTGATTCCCAGGTTTGTTTTTTGTCCTGCTTGGATGTTAGGGATTGAGTTGTGTCCTCCCAAAAATTCGTATGGTGAGGTCCTAATGCTTTGTATCTCAGAATGTGACCTTATTCGGAGATGGGGCCTTTACAAAGAGAATCAAGTTAAAATGAAATCCCTAAGGTGGGTTCTAATGCAACATGACTGGTGTCCATATTAAACAGACATGCATACGGGGAGAATGCCATGCGACCTCGAAGACAACAACCTACAAGCCAAGGAGAAAGGCCTGGAACAGGGCCCTCCCTCTCAGCCCTCTAAAGAAGCAGCTCTGCCAGGTCCGGTTGTCCGAGCCACCTTGTTTAGAATCCTCTGTGAGTTTGGCAGTCCTGACAAACTCACGTACTTTTGTTGCTGCTGATGGAAATGCTTTGTTTTTTTTGTTTTGTTTTGTTTTGTTTTGCCACAATTCTCATCATTCTCCATGTTCTTCTACCCAGCTACTTGGCCCATTTACTTTATCAACTGGTTCTTTAGGCACTTCAGTTTATCTCCCCTGGATAAGACCATCCCAAAGTCCTCCTTGCTTGCTCACCTTTCAAGACAGTTCTCTGACGTTGTTCAAAACTAAGAAGCCAGGATCACATTCCACGAGAAGTCTACTTTAGGACCTGGTAAACCAGACTGCATATGCCCAAGCCTGTGGCATTTGATCAGTTCTCCTGGGGGAAAAGGAAAGCCCTAACTTGTAGGATCTGCCAATTTCCCACCATGGCCAATTTCAAGCCTTCTACTTGAACTCACTGAAAGTGGAGCTGAGGGATGCCTGGGTGGCTTAGCGGTTGAGCGTCTGCCTTCAGCTCAGGGTGTGATCCTGGAGTCCCGAGATCGAGTCCCACATCGGGCTCCCTGCATGGAGCCTGCTTCTCCCTCTACCTGTGTCTCTGCCTCTCTCTCTCTCTCTCTCTCTCTCTGTCTCCCTCTCTCTCTAATTAATAAGTAAACAAAATCTTTAAAAAAAGAAAAAGAAAAGAAAGAAAGAAAGCGGAGCTGAGAGGTGTGTGCCTTTGACTCTGGGAGAAGATAGGGTGACTCCAGCGTGCTACTGCCACAGCTCTCCTGGCTCTCTCCAGTCAAACCCAGGGTCCTGTGCACCCGATGACTTAATAATGTCTGAGCCCTTAAACCACCTGAGTTGAACATCAGGAACCAAGGTCCTAATCTGTCCTCTTCTTTTGATTCACTAAATGATTTGGGATAAATCTCTAGGCCTCAACTGCTATCATTTCTAAAATGAAAATGAACGAATTAGGGGCTTCTGGGTTTGGTAGCTTGGTCACTTGGGTGGGAGGAGGCAAGTAAACTGGGCCCCCATACCCCACTTCAATCAAAGGCACTCTGCCTTTATATACTGTATATATTGGAGATCTAGGTCTGGTGTGTTTGGGGGATAAAAGGAAGGAGGTTTTATAGCTTAGGAAAAAAAAAAAAAAAAAAAAGATGAGTTCTTTGAGTTCTTTCCTGTTGAAATGTTTTGTGCTCTCTCATGATTTCTAGACCAAACCCCTCAGCTCCAGACTTGGAAAAGAAGTAAAGAAAGAGACAGTTGAGGGAAGAACAGTCAACAGGGTGACCAATCCTGAAGAACAAGGTACTTTCTCTCCCCATGACCTTTGGAGAGCCACTTATTTCCCTCCTAGAGTTTGGGACAGGCCAAAATCACTAGATGGGCCACAGTGACGCTATTTCTTGAGCATGTTTCTTCCAGACTCTGACAATTTATGTAAAGGGAGGAATATTTTTACCTGCCCTTGGATGGCATCCAGGTCTGGGGTGGAGGGTGGCAGCTGTTTAACAGCCCACGGTAACACTGCACAGCAATTAGGGCAGGAAGTGAAGAAGGCTGCATCGCCCAGGTGGAATTGAGGTCAAGAGAATGCAATACCTCAAAACTGAATTCATTCTCCTGCCCCAACTGGATGTCCTCCACCAATGACTGGGGCATCTGGGAGAGCAGGGGTGGTTTTCTTAGGAGGAAAGTCCTTAAGGCCATGGCCTGGGGTAGATACTGGTGTGCAAGAACAGGTCAGGAGCAAGACGATGCCAACCTCACTGTGCTTGGGGACTGCATTTCTGGTGGTAAGCGAAGAGAAGGTTGAGGAGGGATTTCTGGGTCAGGGGAACCAGGTAGCTGATTATTAGGATGGTCCAGGGAACAGATCATAGCCATTTCCTTCAGTCAGAAACAGTAGCAAGAACGGAGCTTTTTTTCAGGGGACCAGGCACTTCACAGGGAGTCTACCTTCTTGCTCAGAATTCCCTTTCACCATCACTTCCAGCCTCACTATTGTCCCTCTTGGGTAGCCTCTGGGCTTGGCAGTTCTTCTGATGGAGGGAAAGAGCCTTTTCTTTCTTATTTCTCTCATTGTGTATTTACACTTGGGCATGGAACAGGGTTGAGTCAACATCATCCCATAAACCCTGGGCCATAGAATGGAAGTCAAGGGGCTTCATATTCATGTCAAGAAACAGAACCATTGAGAGAATTTGGATTTATTTTTAAAAGTAGCACAGTTGTCTCTCTCCCCATGCTTAGTGGGAAAGTTTGTGGAGGTGATGAGGGATTGTAGTGCAGTCAAAGGATTTTAGGGCTGGAAGGGGCCCTAGAGATTGCATTTGGCTTAAAGAAATTGTGTTGGCTCCACCTTTGAAATACATATCCGGATCTAATCACTTCTCACTGCCTGTAGCTACCCCTCCCTGGATGGTTGCAATCACTTTCTACCTGGTCTTCTTGCTTCTTCCCTTGAGCCTCTCAGTGTATTTGAAACTGAGAAACCCAGTATATTTGAAACTCACAAGTGAGAATGACCCTTTCGAAATGTACATCGAATCATTTCACTCCTCTGCTGAAATCCCTGCCTTGGTGTCCATTTCTCTCAGAGAGAAACCCCGATCCTCAAAATAGCTTACAAGGCTCTGCAGGGTCTCTCTGACCTTAGCTCCTGTAACCCTCCCCAGCGCCCGCGGATCACCATGGCTGGCCTCCTGGCTGCTCCTAGAGTAATTCGCTTCTCTCTCCGGGCATGCTATTCCCACCTAGCTGCTTCTAAATCCCCTCCTCTCCTTCAAGTCTACTCAGATTTCACCTTCTCTCTCTCTCTCTCTCTTTTTAAGGAGTATTTATTTACTTATTCATGAGACACACAGAGAGAGGCAGAGACACAGGCAGAGGGAGAAGCAGGCTCTCTGCAGAGAGCCCGATGTGGGACTCGATTCCAGGACCCCAGGATCACGCCCTGAGCCAAAGGCAGATGCTCAACCACTGAGCCACCCAGGGGCCCCCAGATTTCATCTTCTTGATAAGAACTTCCTTGACCTTTGATAGGTCAGCCTGCAAGTCCCTCCCCACCGCCCCAAACCTGGGACTTCTGCTCCCCTTATGCTGCTCTACTTCATCCCCTATTAGACTTAACACCTAATACAAAAGGCGCTCTTCATATTTCTTGCATTGTTTAAAATCCGTTTCTGCCTGCCAGGACATAAGCTTTGCAGGGGCATAGACCTTCCTGTCTTTTTTTTTTTTTTTTTTTTTTTTTTAGACCTTCCTGTCTTATTCAACGAAGTATGTCTGCCTCGTGGCCAAGCTGGCTGAATTAAAGAGGGTGCAACTTTTTTTTTAAACATTTTATTTTGAAGCAATTTCAAATTTACAGAAGGGTTACAAAAACAGCATGAAGGAGTCAAGCATACCCTTCATGGACACAAGTTAACATTTTACCATCATGTTTCCTTCAAGATGTTTAATGATATGAATATTAGCATTAATCATGGTAAGAGTACCAAAATTCATATGTTGAAATCATAGCTCCCAAGGTGATGCTATAGGGAGGCAGAGCCTTTAGGAAGTGCTTAGGTCATGAGGGAGAAGCTCCCCTGAATGGGCCTGGTGCTCTTACAAAGGAGGCTCCAGAGAGAGCTATCTCTTGGCCTTCCGCCACGTGAGGACACAGCGAGAAGGGGTCAGCTGTGAACCAGAAGGTGGGCTCTCACCGGACCACGACCACACTGGTGTCTCGATCTTGGACTTCCCAGCTGCCAGAACTGTGAGAAATAAGATTTTCTTCCTGATAGGCTCCCCAGTCTGTGATGTTTTGTCATAGCAGCCTGAACAGACTAAAACACATGTGTAGAATTCTCTAGGCTTGCCAAGGGTTTTTTTTGTTTTGTTTTGTTTTTTTTAATGCATTAGCCTACTGACTGCTGCCTATCTCCAAGCTATGGCACCTATAAATGGATGAGAAGGGTGCGGCTCATCAGGTTCAGGTGAGATCATGCTTAAAGTCACAGCAGTGGCCAGGGCAAGAGCAGAGCTAGGAGGAGAGCTGCTTTCTCACCTCGCAGCGGGCACCCTCACTTTTGCCCAGGGCCGACTGGGTGAGGCCCATCTCGCCCTCCTCTGCCCTTACCATGCCCTTACCATGTCGGCACCCTGGGGCAAGAGTGACTCTCTGACAAAGTGAAGTTAGCAGCTGCCTCCTCCAGGCTGGGGTGCCCCTCAGACAGCTGAGAACAGTGCCACAATGTGGGCCTGAGTCACCGCATTCTTTTCCTTCCACCACACGTGCTGCCTTCACTCAGTCCCTCTGCCCTGTGCCCGTGGCGTCCGTGTAGGCGATGGGCTGCCAGCCTGGCACTGAGCGCAGGGTCCTCAGGCGCCCTCCAGCCTGGTGACTGAGATGCCATCTGGCACCCGTCGCAGCTGCAAGGCCTCTGGTCTGGCCCCAGGAAGCAGGAGGACTGGAGCATAGTAGAAGTCTGGAGAAGACTTTCTGCTTCTGGTCCAGCCTCTGTCACTTCCTAGAAGGGACAAGGGACAAGGTCATGGTCCTCTCCAGGCCTCAGCTGCCTCGGCTGTAAAATCGAGAGAACAGATAGTTCTGAGACTGATCATGATTGCTTGATCCTGAATTGTCTCAACCCATGATTCCTATATATTCAAGGAAGATGTTTCAGGCCTTGATCCCCAAATAGGAACCCTGCCAAGCATGAGGATGCATCCATAGAGACAAAGGAGGGACAAGAAATATCATAAGGAAAGGGATCTCATATAAAAGCTATTATTAGGATTAAATGAGTTAATATGGGTAAAGCATGTAGCACCAGAGATCAAAACATATTTGCGATGATAGTGGTGAGAAGAGCATCTGCCACTGAGTCTCTCTCTGTGCCTGTCACCCCCACCACCCCTCCACGCCAGGCTCTCATGTTCTCAATTCTGAAATTCTGCAGGGGCCTCCAGTGTAATCTACTGGTGATGAGTACCTCCCCTCTCCAACCCAACCTGCATACTGCTATCTGAAGGATTTCCCTACAACACTGTTGTGTCATGCGTCTCTCTCCTGCTCAAAACCCTTCAGTGACTTTGGCAGCCTCTTGAGTTAGGTTCACATGACTCCTCCTGGAAGTCAGGCCCCTCAACAAACAAAGTCCCAGACTCTCTTTCCAACTATCCCCCTACATACACATACACACTCATCTATCCAGAGCTTCGGTAAACCTATGGCCCTCCAGACAAACTGCCCATCCCTTGCTGAGAGAGATAAGATGGTACAGTAGTTAAGAATTGGGCTCTGGGGTCAGAGAACCTAAGTTTGAGGAGCTGTGTGGACTTGGGTAAGTTGTATGACCTCTCTGAGCTGCAATTTTCTAATCTGTAAATGAAAATGTTATAATGGCACCTCTTGAGGGATGTTTGTGAGGATAAAAGAAGTATGGAAAGCAATGGATATAGAGTAATATTCAATAAAAGTTTCTTATTATTTTATCCTTGCACTGAACATGTCTTCTTTACTGCATGTCCCTTGTCTGCTAACATCTGCCTGCCTGCCTGATGAAACTCTCCTCCTTCCTCTCACTCACTCACCTGAGCCACTCCCTTCTTGCCCTTCAAAAGGTAACAGCTTGATTAAGCTTGATTTCCTCCCTGTAAAGTCCTTGGGGGCAGGGAAGAACCTTCCCCTCAGAAGTCTCTGGAAGACGTGCCCAGCACCCAGAAGCTCTCAATAAGTCTCTGTTGGGTGACAGATTGAAGGGATGTGATCATGAAGGCTCAATGATGACTAAAGTCATGAACAAGTGAAGTCTGGGGAAGCCAACACCCTGATGTACTGGGGGTATATGCAACTTCCCAAACTGGGGACTCAGGCTGGCTGAGCATGGGCTCTGAGTAGGAATGCTCCCCTTTCATCACTGTCCCAGAGGTAAAGCTGCTCGAGAGCCCAGATCCAAGTGGCCTTCTCTGCCCAGGGCCCTCTTGTGCCAGAACAGGTGCAGGGTGTGATGGACAAGCCCTGGAAGAAACAGTGCGGGGGGCTGTCAGATATTGGGGCTGTACTCGGACACATCTCTAACTTGCTAAGGCAACTTGGAGGAATCACTTTTCCCAGCTCTCTGAAGGGGAAATTTGGGCCAGATCATGGTTCTTAAAGTTCATGCCTCAAAACAGCAAAATCGGGGTCCCCCAGGAGCTTGTTAGAAATACAGATCATCAACCTCACCCCAAAATTCTGAGTCAGCAACGCTGCAGGGCCATCCAGCCATTTGTGTTTTATCCAGCCCTCCAGAAGATCTGAGGGCCACGCAAGTTTGAGAAACACTAGGCTGGACCAGCGGCGGCTTTCGAGGCTCTTCGCTAGTTTCTATTTGATATCATTTGTAATTGCAGTGGACCCTGTTTCTGTTTGATTTGTTTGCTTCGTGTTTTCATAATGAAATCTCAGGCAGATGCCCAATATGTAAAGTAGCCTAGAGCAGAGCCTCCCTCTGGTTGACTCTCTGACTCTCTCCCCGCTCCGACTCTCCCCGTTATGCACACTGTACCCATCTAGCAGGCCTCCAGCCAGCTGAAGAGCACAGGGTTTGGAGGTTGTCAAGCGCAGTGGTGCCGGTGAGCTGCACCTCCCGAGAAGGCACCCCTGCAGGCTCCCTGCTCAGGGCCCCCAGTAGGCACTGCTGCATATCCAGAGGACTGATGTGGAGTGGGTCCCAGGCCTTGGGGAGGGTGGCACTGAGGCATGAGGGAGCCCCTGGTCAGGAGAGTGGCGGAAGCTCAGTGGTGCTGACCAGGTAGGCGTCTGTCCTGCGGCTGTTGAGCCCCATTTGAGCATGTGAGGCGGGAGCTACCCTGAGGGGGATGGAAGTCATACTTCATTTCCTCGCTGGCTACTTTGGGAGACAATATGGTACAGCTCAGATTTTATATCTTCCCTTTCATGAAGCTCAGCAGATCACGTGAAGCAGTCAAGAGGCCTACAGAAATACTCCTCATTCTACAATGGTTTCTGTACTTTCTACTTCTCCCCTCTGGCTATGAGGATGGATGAGTCACTTGAATTCTTTATTTCATTTTCTGAGGTAAAGATGATGGTGGGGGGTGGGCGTGGGGGAAGCCCATGATCAGAGTACTTCACAAAAGAGGCCACACTGGTGGAGAAGCAGAAGGGAGAATGCTTTGAGGACTGTTATAAAGGGTAGAGGATGGCTGGGATATTCTCTAAGGGCAGAGACCCAGACAGAGGCCAGAAATTACTTCCCTGATGTAAGGTGGCATCAGAGAATGCCTGCTTTGCTCAATAGCAGAGAGAATGCCAGCAGCAGGGGATGGGGAATGGGGGTGTGCAGTGGAGGTGGAGAGGAGAAAGGTAGGTGTGGGGGCTCCCCAGTTGATGTGAAAGAGGCCATCTTCCTGATTCCGTCCCAGAATATGTGTGCCTGGTGCAGGTGGGCAGAGGAGATCTCTGTGGTCTGAGGCACTGACCCAGACAGTTATGTAATGGTGGTGTTCTCAGAAGGAAAGAAAGCGCCATGCCATGGGCAGCCACTGAAGTCCTCCCAATGTAGAGAGACCTCTTTCTTTTGGTCCCAGCACTACAGAATGGCACCCACGTCCCTTCAAATCACCGTGCTTTGGTTTCCACTTCTGGAAATAGAGAATAATTGTAATATCAACTCACATCTGAGAAAACACATAAAGCAGGCGTGATGTTAGCAGCTACCGTTTGTCCAATGTCCCCAGATACAGCATGCTTCATATCTGTGATCTCATCTGGTCCTCCAGTCAATCCTGGGTGGAAATTGTCATCCTCGCGAGGAAACGTAAGACTTGGAGAGGTTGCGTGTTCTCCCAAGATCCCAGAGCAAGTCAGTGGTGGTACAGATTTACTGATTCCCAGTTCCTGGTTTTCTCCTAAGGCCGGCTGCTTCCCTGTTAGTGAAATAGGAAGACCTTTCAAGAGAAAGATTACTCCTTAGTTGTGCCATTATGGTTTCCTGTTGCTTCAAATGCTTGTGATCTTCACAAACCATATTACATTCCTCCCTCCCCCCACTCAGCCTTTTCTCTCCATGAAGACTGGCCCCATGCTTCCCTGGGACAAGTTGGCAGGAAACTTGCCTGTGACTTTTGCCCTATTTACCCCTTAGTCCAGACATAATTCCTTAGGATTCCACGGGGCTCGTTCCATTTTCTAGTCTCAATTAGAGTCAGTGGGAAACATTACTTTCCTATAAACTCCATTAAGTTCAAAGACTATTTAAACATTGAGATTGTATGACTTTATAACCTAGGAGGGTTAAACAAAGGTGTTCTGGGGGGCGGGGATTATTGCACGTGGTCATAAATCACTGAGTTAAGATGAGAAGTGTGTAGGCTCAGGAAATGGGCAGTTCTGTAGCTGGGGGCCTCTTCCCACCTGCTCACGTGATGGCAGGCCCCTCACCTGTCTCTGAATTCCCTTTTCACCACATTTCTGAAATAAGGGTGGTAACAGCTGTCTATGAAATGCTTTGTGACCAGGCAGCAGGCGTTGTACTGTGGCCAAGTATTATGGAACAGATGAGCTTTGTCTGAACCCATCTCCCAAGGCATTCAAGTGTGGAATATTTGGAGGAACACAAAATGCCATTGCTGGAAGGGTGTTTTAGCAGTGACCTAGCCAAACCAACCACTCTCTAAATATATGCTCTTTACACTACTCTCATGGGAGGATGATCCAACCTTTGCTTGAATACCTCCTATGACAGCAAGCTCACTATTCCGTTTCTCTGTTGTCTATCTCTGTTAGGAAGAGGAGTTTCAGAAAGATGATTGCTTTTAATTTCATTCCTTGCCTCCAGTCTGTCCTCCAAGAATACCCCAAATGAAATCTAGTTTCTACCTCCACTTCCACTCTTTTCAGGCACATGATGTACTTGAGGATGGCTTCAGTGGTCTTTCCTTCAAGAGCCCCTTGTTGCCGTGTGGGCACCATGTTTGGGGGAGGTGGAAAAGGTGACATTGAGGTGTTGGGCTCTGCCTTTGTCTCTTCCAGCCTTTGAGGACTAGGAACAAGGCCCCTCCTATACAGCCTCACATCTATGACTCTACTGGGTGCATGGCAGCCAGGCCATTTTACTATGTAGCTTATCAGTCAGAGTGCTATTTCTTGCCCCTCCGCATAAGGACACAGTCAAACATTAATAAGAAAATTTAAAAAGGAGGAATGGATTAATTGAGTGTAGGATGAAATATTTCTATGATGGTTGCTGCACTGAGTTGGAAAAGAAAGGCGCTTGCTCTGTGGTGCGCACCTGTGGCCCTTGGAAGGGATATTGATCACAGATGGACTGGACTTCTGTTTAGTCATCTAGGGATTAGAAGCCACTAGTCCCTCCTTACCATGCACAATCCTCAAGACTATAGGCTTACACAGGACAGCATTAAAAAAAAAAAAAACTGAAAAGGAGATTTATTCTACGCCAATGGCAAAGAGTTTCTGATAGCTCAAATGTTTGACATTCTAGGCTTCGTTTTCTATCTCAGGAGCAGAGTAGGGAAAGACAAAGGGATTGGAGTCTAAATGCCTGGGTTTGGGTAGGGGCTGTGTCACTGCTTGGTTAGGTGATTATTAGGCAATCACTTCACCCTTATGAGTCTCAGTTTTTGAGTCAGTAAAATGGAGAAAGAAAAATTCCTCAACTGTGGGGGAGGATGTGTGTGTGTGTGTGTGTGTGTGTGTGTGCATGCACACATTATTTTCAGGATTAAATGAGTGTAAATTTCTTCTGTATACTTCATTAACTATCGTCACCTTTAGAATAGTCTGCCTAAAAGTCCCTTGCCAGTCATCCAAGATATCAAGTGCTTCTTTGTAAGGTGACAGCTTTTTACTGCATTCGGTCTTCTGGAAAGTTGGATTATATAAACACAAGCTTGAATCTTTACCATTCAGTCAGCATATATTAAAGAATATAACATAACTCTTAAGTGGTTCTACAAATGTTGGGAAATGGAAATCTTGTCTTCTATTTTGAAATCTTTGTCATATATTATAGATCCAGTCTCATGTATCTTTATAGTTTGTACATCAGGTCACTAGGAGAATGTCAATCATAAAGGAATCATACCCAGTCTAGGACCTTCGTTTGTTTGCTTTCCACCCACGCATTTATTCATCCATTAATTCATCCACCCAGTGACCATGTTTACTATGTCTCTGCTATGTGCTGTGAAGGATCCAGTGTGGTCCCTTGGCCAAAGAGCTCACAGTATATCTGGGGATATAAGAAGTATGCACACATAACAGCAATATATGGCAGGATGAAGTAAGTCCTACATGTTATCTTCAAACAAGCTGCTGTGGAAACTTGAAGAGGAAGCAGCTAAATCCATCTCCCCATGAGTAGGGAGAGGAGGATGGTTTCATGTTAGCTTTACCTGTCAGAACAAGTAAAATGAAATTGAAGCACACATACAGTGAAAGAGTGTAGGGCTCTGGAGGTTCCTGTCTCCCTCATTTCCTAACTGTGTGGCTTTGAGCAGTTCTGTCTCTGAGCTTTCTCATAATAGTATCCATCTCTTAGAATTGTTGTGAAGGTTAAATGAGATAATATGTTGTCTAGCATGTAGTAAGAGGCCGAGAAATGTTAGTTGATATTGTTATTTCACACAGGAGGTGGAGGCTGAGGTGAGACTCTATAGAGGAGTTAAAATTTTGAAAGAGTAATGGAAAGCAAGATGTTCCAGACAGAGAGAACAGTCAGAGCAAAAGGGGAAGAAAGTTTTCAGAGAAAGATGAGCAGCCCTATCTAGTACCACACAGTGAGGGGCCAATCATCAGAATGGGTGGGATTGGTGATGGTTGGTGGAAATTGCCAATCGTGGAAGGCTAAAGAATCTGATCTTAGTAGGTAAGGAGTTTCTACTGAGGTGTGCGTGCTTCCAGGAGAGTGTGTAAATCATACTGAAATCTTCATTTATATATACGTTTATTTACATAAGAGAAGTTTAAAAGTCCTATTATTTCCTATATGAATTATTTACAGGATGTTTGTTGGGGGTCAGATGACTTTATGTCACATCTCCAACTAAGCTTATTCTGAGGGATGGGTGGGGGTTCTAAGTCCCAGAGAGCCCAGGAGGTATTCATACTGATGTTTTCATTTAGTTGGTTTCTTAAATTTTTGGATTCTTTACCTAGATTTAACTAAATAAACCCTGACAAAATGGACAACTGGTTTTAAAAAATTCCTGCAAAAAAACAAGCAAACAACAAGAAAATGGCAGAGATGACTTTTCTCCTATTCTTGGTTTTCCACTGGCCACATTTCAGGGGTTAAAGCCAATGATGACCTAATCAGATGTAGCAAGCAATAGGCCAAAAAGAAAGAAAGAAAGAAAGAAAGAAAGAAAGAAAGAAAGAAAGAAAGAAAGAAAGAAAGAGAAATTCTCAGGAAGAGAGCTTGAAATATGGGTTCACATTCACTGTTATTAATTAACTGTTATTAATGATGAACTCTGTCTGGAGTGTTGATTGTGTCTTATGATGGTAGGAAAGATAGTATGATATTATGAAGATTAGCATACATTGTATTCTCTATTTTATATTTATATCTTCTTTTATAATTTGTTTTACTTTATTTTTATAATATGAATAATATATTGGCATGGTTTTGCACACATGCACATACACGTATTATAAATCCATTTGGTCACACAGGCAAATCTTTTTTACCAGTGGCGCTTAAAAAAATTTGGAGGCTTGCTGATTGTGGCCATGGGAAACCATTATTGGAGGGCCTTGAGTAGCGGGAAGCATGATCCAAGCTGTGTTTGGGGTGATAAACTTCACCACATTTTCTCAAGGAAAAAAAAGTGTTGCGCAAGGAATCAAGGAATATAAGGAGGAGGAGTCCGAAGAGAGCCATTAAACAACTTGGTTTTTCTCCTTTTAAAAATGTTCTCTCTTTCCTGCTAAGGTAAACTCTGGACCACCTCAAATCACCAGCAGGAGCTATGTAGGATATGTTCTCAGAGCCAGGCTTTCTCTGGCTGCCTGCACAGGAAGAAGACTGCCTAGATCATCCATCAGCTAATTTCCAGTCCTCTACAGTTTCTACTTTATAAGAAGCCAATCCTAAGCCAGTCCTCAGCTTTGACTCACAACAGAGGTGACTGAGCTTGTCATGGAGGTTCCAGGCTTTCCTACCTGAAGGAAGCAGAATTCTAGAATCATCAGAGGCATGAGCTCTGGAGTCAGGCAACCTATGTCCAGCTCTGCTAGTCATTCCTGGATGCACCTTAGCTCACCTTACCTTCATTATGCCAGTTTCCTCATCTGTGAAGTGGGGATAACCATCATACCTGGGCAGTAGTGTTGGGGAGTAAATAAGATAACGAATGTAAAAGACAATACAATCCCTGGCATAGAATAAATTCCCAAGGAATGTGAGTTCTCATTACACAGGAATGAATTGGAGCATGGTCTGAAGGGCCCCAGGGGAAAAAAAGTGAAGGAGGCTTCCAGGAATACAGATCCTTTAATCTCCTTAAAGCAATATCCAAACAAAAGTATAAATCTCTATGGAAGCCAGCAAGCTCAGAGATGCCAGTTGGGGGGGGTGGGGGGTTGGGATGGTTGCCTCTGAGTCATCTGTCACTTCCGTCATCTCTGGCTATTGCCACAGTTTCTTGTGAAAAATTATGAAATAAATGGCCTGAGCAGTAATGCCTGGGTGAATAGGTGAACCACGGTGTGTGGCCAACCCTCTGTGCACTTTACATATTCTTAGGTTTAGTGGCCACTATGTGATTTAATTTCCTTAGAGAAAAGAAAGGCTAGTAATCATGCTCAGGAGGCCTTACAAATGCAAAGTGAACATTCCAAAGCCTTAAGTACCGGGTGGGATTTATGGGATGAAAAACAATGGGGTGGGTGGCAGGAGGAAAGTCCGCTCAGTTGTAGGCACACCCTTTTGTTTCCCAGATGTAGGAGTCCAGAAACAAGGACAGGTAATTGTGGGAATAATTTGGTTATCACACCAATAACTTTGCTTCTTTATACTGGGCCAGAGAATTCCCGAAGTGCTTTCGTATGTGATGACATCAATGAGGGTGATGATAAGAATAAATTCTTTCACTTGGCCCTTTATCACCTTCTTTCTCTTTCAATCTCCCAACAGTTCCTGCAGAAGTATTAGGATCCTCGTTTTACATGTGACAAAACTGAGCCTCAGAGACTTTGAGGAACCTGATCATAATCATACAACTTTGAAGTAGTAGAGTCAGGTAAAAACCCAGGTCTTTAGGTGAAGGCAGAGTCTTCTCTCTACCTTACCACTGCTACCTCCCCATTCTGCTCACATAATCTTCCTAAAATAGGCCAGATCCCTTCGGTCTGGAGGGAGCTTTCTTGTTCTATTGGACATTTTACTCTCACAGGCAGATCTGACCATTGCATTCACGTCGCTTTGTCAATTCCCCTATGACAGTGTGCATTACACCATATGGTGATGATCTTCTTATGAGTGTCTCTCCCACAGGACTGTGATCTCCTAAAGAACTGGGATGCAACCTAACTCTTCTGTATGTGCCCAGAACCTAGCTTGGAGCCTGGAGTGTGGTAGCTGCTTATTGATTGGATGATGCAAAATGAATGCCTCCAAACCAAATGTCCTCCTTACCTTTTCCTCCCTCTTCTATTCCTGTCTGTCCTTCTAGCCCCAGCTTAGGGCCCATGATGTGATCCATTGCTTCTGAACCTCTATGGAATCAGAGACTCTCAGCTATATTCTTAGAGCATATGTATCTTATCTCTTCAGCCTCCAGAGTTCTTGAGGGTAAAGATTACATCTGAGTGTCCAATAGGTCCCTTATGGGATCTAGGCTGGTTCAAGGTGGAGTGGGTGTATGGTAAGTGCCCTTGCCCACATTCATATGGTTGCCTGCACTTTGGCAAGAGTTGGTGGGACAGGTTGGTGGCTGAGCCCAGGATGCCTTGGCAGAGACCTAACTGGTAAGGGATAGAAAAAGCAGATGGCCAGGAGCCCAGTCTTTACCTGGCTTATCAGTATGCTTCTTTCGCAATTACTGAAACTATGTCTCATGGACACTTTTGCAGATGCGGAATTCCTTGAAGCCAGACAATAGATCGCTAAAGTGATCAAGCTTCAGGGCAAAAAGTTATCACTGCAACTTATTTGTGTAAAGGAGATGTGTGAACCAGACATTCATTGTCAGGAAGGAGCATATACAAGGGACCCAGTGCACCAGTTGGATGTGAACAGAAACAAACCAGGGAACTGGGATGCTGTGCTAGTTAATTAGTGAGTTGGTAAACCAGTAAGTTAGTTTGCTTAAATGAGGGAGGAAGACTGTGTTTAAAAATAAATTAAAGGAGGGTAACAACCAACAATTTCATCAAGTTGACCCAACAATTCCACTGTTAGAGATTTATTTTAAGAAAAAAATCCAAGACTAGGAAAAAGGATGGCAGAAAAGTGGCCAAAGCAGTATTATGGATAATAGAAGTGAATTGAAAATAATGTAAATTTCCCATAATACTGTTGGAATGCTGATATATTGACACTGACACTATATTCACTAAAGTAATATTTTAGGCCATTCAAATAGGTCATTTGAAAGACCACACTGGAATTGTCCATTGTATGATGCTTAAGGAAAAGACTAGAACACAAAATCATATTTGTGTTGCATGTCCAACTCTGTGAAAAAATATGCTTTTTTGGAAAAGAAAGAAAAGAATGAAAATAGATGATTTTAAAGATAGTAAGTTTGTGGGTGGCTTTTTATTTCCATAATCATGGTATTATGTTTTTGTATAATATAAAAAAAAATTTATGTTAATCAGATGCTTAAAAGAAAAATACCTTAACAAAAGGTGTGTTGCACCCAGCAGTCATGTCAGGAAGCTAAACATTAGACATGATCCTTTTTGTACTCTTGTCTTCAAACACGGGTCCAGTTTAGATTTCTTTTACTGGTAACAAGTTTGAAATTGCATACTTGAAAATCTGAAAGACTTGGGACAAGTAGTTATAGATATGAATATGGAGATGGAGATGGATACAGATATGGATATAGATATAGTTTTCCCTTGAAAGACAGACCTCGTGAGCCCTCTCATGTATCACATGTCTCACGCACAACGACGCGTGTATATGAGAAGGAGAAAGATTATGATGTGCACATTTAATGCCCTTCAAAATGAATGAGAGCTTAAAAATCAGGGACACAGTGTTTAAGGAATCCAAGTGGGAAAAAGTTCTGGTCTTGTTTTCAAATGTTTGCCAGACACCCAGTCACCACCTGTCTTTCCCATATAGGTCTCCCTGTCGATCTGTTCTGGGAGTTAGCCCTGCAGAGCATCTTAGCAGTTGGAAGACCCAGACATCTTTGAGTTCACAGAAGATTAGTGGTCTGGGTTCTGAGTAAGTATCAAAGTATCAAAACCATAAACAGTATCAAAAACCATAAACACTCCTACCATCCTAAAACACTTCGATGTGGGTCTTTCAGGAATCCTATTTTTCTAGCTCTTGGAAAAAAATCCCAGGTCTTCCCACTAGATTAGCTCATTTGTCTGCTTCCCTCAGACAGTAACAATTGGAATTGTTAATAAAGCTATTAAAACAATACTTCAATTAAAAATGAACCAGTAAGTTTTACATACGACTTTTTAGCATTTTTATGGATCATATATTATGCAGTATCAATATCACAGAAAGTGATTACATATCTCTATTCCCTATGTCACAATTTTCACAGGCATTCAAAGTTCTAATGCGGGCAGTATTTCTTAAGTTTTCCTCCAGTATTTTTGTAAAGCTAGAATATTATAGCAAAAAAATGAATACAGCAGTATATTGCTCAATTTATTGCGATTTTTCTTTAATAGACACCATACCTTGAACTATTACAGCCAGAAAATGGATGGATTCCATGGCTAGTTTTAGCATTTATATATGAATCTTCTCTCTCCTAATTTTCTTCTGATTTTACTATATTTTATTGGAATATAATTTATATTGCATATTGACACAGTGGCTTTCAATTTAGAAAAACTATTTTCTTCAAATAAATAAATATACCTTTAAAAGTGAACAGTCAAACTTTATCTGTTTTGTTATAATAGTTTGCTAACAGTATTAACAGCAAGCAATAATTCACACCAAATAACAGGGGATAAGGTAAATTCAAAATTAGTTTTATTTTTCTCCAAAATTAATTTTATTTATCTATGTCTAAAGTGTCAATCTTTTAAATAAATGACAAAAGCTGAAAATTGCTTTCTTAGTTTTTTACTTAAGTCAAAACCTGTTCTTTTTCATAAGAGATGTAAAACCAGTTAAAATGATCTTGACATTCTTGTTTTCCTATCCAGTATAGTTCAATGACATAAATAGCCATTGTGCAATATACTTGGAGCAATCGTAGTTGTACTGGACAATATTTACATTTAAAAACTTTACTTTTTTTTGTATTTTATTACCCATTTAGTTAAGAGTCTCATTGTGAAATTGCCACCCCAAATAATAAAAATTCATTCTGTTACTTTTTATCCATTTCCATGTTTGGCACATTCCAATACCTCATTCCAAATAATTTCTTCTAGATCCTGAAATTTCCCTGAAAAGATTGCTCCATTTGTGCCATGAAAAGCATCATTACATTTGGCTAAGTATTGGCTAAGTAATAATTTTCTCAAAACTTCATATTAGCATTCAAGCATTTGTTTTTTTTTTTTTTTTTGTATCTTACCAATTGTTTTGTGGCTTTTCCCTGCAGTTCACATAATCATGCATAAGTATTTTTGTATGCAAGTCAGTTTGTCCACTTTCATTATTTCTATCTTAAAGATTTAAGCAGGTCACCTCTTTATTTCTCATCTCTTCAATCTTTCTTATTTTCTTAGATCTTCCCATTGCCTTTTCTATTATCACCTAGATTTATTATTTTCATTTTCAATGATTTAAAACCGTGCTGTCCAATGTAATTGTCACTAGTCACATGTAGATATTTAAATTTAAATAGATTAGAATGCAATAAAAATAAAATTAATGTTAAAATCCCTCAGTTGTACTAGCCACATTTCACATGCTCAGTAGCCACATATATCTAGGACTATCGTTTTGGCAGCATGCATAGAACATTTTCATCATAGCAAGAAATTTTACTGGACAGTACTGATCTAAAGATGATAAAACAAGTTATTCATTTGCATTCAAAGTGTATAAAATTGAGTATATTTCATTAAAAATGTAAACAAAAGTAAATGTAAAAAAATTAAAATTAATACTTTTCATTTTCTTTTTTTTTTTACTTTTCATTTTCAAAAATATTTCTTCTAAAATACTTTAAATATCAGAGTATTAATTAATGTATAAAAGGAAACTACAAATAAGTTATAATTAACATATCAACATTTTAAATAAAAATTATTTCCATAAAGCTAATTTTTTAAATTTACTTTTTAAAAATTAATTAAATCTTACTTATTTGTTTGAAAAGTTAAACTATTTATGACAGCTTTTAATGCCTACTTTGTTGAAAATGTTATGTATCTGTATCGCACTTTTCATATAGATTATGTCTCAACCTATGTATATACAAATTTAAGAGTAATATGAGTTGTTTTTAATTTTGCAAAATATTCCTCAGCTGCCATATAAAACAGCTGGAAATCCATGTTAATTGAAGACTATCTCCAGAGTCACGAATTAGAGCATAAAGAGAAGCAAGTAAATGGACACTAAGCACTACATTCTTATCAAGAATCTATTACACTTACTCTGTCTGAGAGGAAGGGATTCAGCATGTGAATTGTTTAATTTCTCTTACCTAAGTGCTGTAATGATTCAAATCCTCCCTGCTCTCCAAAGCAGTATCCATATGCAAAGTCTATAGTGGAATGACCCCCAAATTATATAACATCCAGATACAGTTGCCTTTTGTTTCAAGGACCTGTGGCAAAAGATCTGAAGATCGGGGGACCTAAATGGTGCTCCTCACAAGAATGGATATATTTGGTTATCGTCTTGCTGTGCCAGCTCTGAAAACTGGATCTTGAATAACAAAAGTGTCCATGCTTTCTTTTTCAGATTTCTTTGTTTTCATGTTTATGGTACGCATCGGTGACCATCCTCAAAGGTAAAGCCACCGGCCCTCTGGCCTGGGCCTCAAGGCCATGTTAGTCAAGAGCCAGCCACATGGGTGTGTTAAGTGACAGGGCTAGGGAAAGCCAGCTGGACAGGCCTACAACATACACAATTGATGAAGCACTTCCAGGTACTACAACCCAGGTACTCTGCAAGGAAGCCCAGGGAGGAAGGCATTATTATCCTTCAAGCCCATTTTACAAAGGGCAAACTGAGGCCATAGAAGAGGGAAGTCACTTGCTCAAGACAACAGAGCTGATAAGAGGTAGAGCCAGGGTTCAAAACCAGGACTATTTGAAGTCAATGCTCTTTGCCTAATCCCTCCACAGTCTCTCCTAATGTGGACAGCTGGCTGAGCTGTGGTGGGGTGGGGGAGAGCCTTGGTTCCCTGGACTCAATCCTCTGAAGGGAAGCCAAGAGCTTGGTGCTGAAACTACTTTCCTTTTAGGCTGAGGATAGACCTGAAGGCCACTGAGTTGAAGCCTAAGTGTGGATCCCTGGCAGGAAGGCGCTTGGGCGAGAGCTGTTGCCACCAATACATGGGTCTACTCACATCTCTACTCTGCCCAGAACTTGCGATGGGCTCCTCGGTGCCTTCTGCACAGGCCACATTCCATGGCATCTTGTTAAGAATATTTTCAGTCTTGCCCCAACCAACTTATTCCACAATCTCCCTTCCACCCCCACTGGCCTCCAGCACAGAGCCAACTTCAGTCTCCATGCACTCTGTTCTTTTGCCCCTCCTGCTTTTGAATGAACTGCTCCTCCACCTAGAATGCCCTGATTCTTCTCACCTGTCAGGAGATACCTTACACATCTGTCGGGTTATACTTCAAACATCACTCCTTGGTCACTTGTTCCCAGATGCCCACAGGAGTTGGGTCACACCCTCCTTTGAGGCCTCTAGAACTTCATTCTGAGCTAAGTCAGAGCCCCATCCATCATCACAGCAGATTTTGTCTATATATCCACTAGACAGTGAGCTTCTGGGTGACAGAGGCTGTGTCATATTGATGTCTTCATTCTCTCCACCCCCATCCCATGCTCTAAGCACCAACCCTAAGATATAGCAGCCTCTTAGTGAGTATTGAGTGTTGACTGAATGAATAAATAAGAGCCAAGGGAAGATGACCTTGAGGGCTTGGTTTCCTGGGAGGAGATTTTGCCCTCAGCACCCACAGCCCCCTTTGAGCAATGTCCCATCCATGGCATTGAGCCACTATCTGGGGCCATTGCACCAGCAGGAGCTTAGGGTGGGGCTGGTGTGAAAACAAACAGGGAAGACAAAAACAAGGGGTGTGTTGAAACCTTGAAAATGTTCTATTCCTTGGTGTTCAACCTTGCCACGCCTTCTAAGTCAGGTGGGTTCTTCGTCCGCTGCCCTGAGAAGATCCATTGTAGCTATGGGACTTTGGGATCAGAGCTGAGGGGGCGAAGGAGAGACAAGGGAATGTGAAATTGGCTTCCTTGTTTAGCTTTTCTCATTGTGTGAGTGTTTGTCTTTCCAGACAGAAGAAACCCTGACCTTCCCCGGCTTTAATTACCTAATTATTTTGACACCTTGGGCTGTTGCATCACCATAACACACTGCTTTGTCAGGGACACCGCAATTGGGTGTATCTACAGTTTGGGAGATGCAACTGACAGGAAACGAGTTTTGACAGTCTGGGAAATGTTGGGCAGAGGAAGGGTTCTGGATGGGGGGGAGCAGAGGAAGAGATGGGGGTGGCAGAAAAGGGAAGAAAGAGGAAGTGTTCTGTAGGGTGGGAAGAGAACATTCCAGGAAAGGGGGCAGCAAAGTTTGCAATGCTGGGTGTCTCTGGACGATTTTTCAGGTAGAGCTTCAGGGAGCTGGTGTCCAAGCAGGCAAACTGTTGTGCTACAGGTCTCCGAAAGGAACAAAATTAGAGAACCCACATTCTCATTCTAGGGGCGACCTCTGGTTGAGTTTTCTTTACCCGAGACCTCAGTTTCCTCTCCTTAGGAATAAGGCCAGATTTGGACTTTTTCCTCACATGCCCCAGAATGCTTCTTACTGAAATATTCTTGAGACAAAAATGGAAGAAAGAAAACAGAAAACTTGACAAGTAGTACTATTCAAGCAGCTCATATTGAAGCTTCTGAAGACAAACATGGTTAGAGCATTTGTCAGAATTATGAAACACGGCCCCAGCCAAGTTCAGTCCCAGCAAAGTATTGTATATGGAGGAACCAAAGAAGCACATGATGTAGAGAAGCTAAAAGACTGGAAGATCCAAAAACTTGAGGACAAAGCAGTGCGTTTCCATGGTCTCAGCCTGGGATGGGAATCAGGAGATCTGGGTTTTATTACTTTACATATGTGGATCTGAATCTCCCAACTCTAGAATGAAGGGGTGAATCTCTGTGGGGTTTCTCTTCCTCGGGCTAGGGTGCAGGGTTACATAGCAAGGTACTGGAGGCCAGTTAAGTATGACACATCTTCCTGGAACATCAGTTTTACCTGATGGCAAACATTTTAAAACATTGTTTTTCATTCAGAAATCAATTTGTGTGCTCGATAAATATTTATTGAGCCTTGGCTGTATGCCAGTTACTGTTTTAGGCACTGTTTTAACATCAAAGTAAATATGGATATATTATGGAGAAATGTGCATAATTTATATGATCTAAGGTAAACAAGGGTCCCTAAAATTATTTTTTCACATGCAGGGGCACTTCTGGCTGTGTTCATCTACCCTAACCTCAAGAAAATCATACATATTTGTTTTTTGCCGCAGGGCACAGTGCAATGGACAGGTGTGCCTGTGGTCATTAGTCCCTGTCCGGTAGATATGACCAATACTGTTCTGACCACCTGAAAATAAGAAAAGCTTTCTGTTGGACAACAGGCTGGATGTTCATATCCAGCAGACAAAAGTGAGGAAAAGTAACCTTTAATAACTACCATCACCTGCCTATAGGTAGTAAGTGTATTAGCCTTTTTAAAACAATTTCATGTAACCTTCATAACCGTCCACCCGCAAATTCAGTATCGCTCTCCCCATTTGACATCTCAGGAGAGGAAACAGAGGCTCGAAGATGTATAGGAATTTGATCAAAGTCTCAGGACTAATAAATGGAAGACATAAGATTCCATCCTGCTTTTTGGCCTGGCTCTAAGCTAATCCCCTTCTCACTCTATGACCCCATCCTCTGAAGGTGACAGTGATCCTATTGTCTCTCCCCTTGCTATCTCTCTCTCTCTATCTCACAACAGGGCAATGTAGTCCTAAACCCAGATGCCTAGGATGCAGTATTAGAGAGAAAATGTACACGACCTCATCCACAGAACCACCAAATGTCAGAATTGGACAGGATCGTAGAGGTTGTCCAATATCCTTGTTTGCAGGGAGGAAACCTGGGGTCTGGGTTATAAAGCGAACATTTGTGAGAAGAAACTCTGATGTTAGCAAGACTTATATCAAGGTTCAGCACTGCACATACACCTCATCCCCCGAGACCCTGAAGTCCCTTAAATCTCCCAGGATTCACTTTCCATCTCTATAAAGTGAGATGAAAGAGTGAAATAATGCACACTCAGAAGGCTGTTGTAAAGCCTGTATAAAATCATGGACATGCACGTATGCCCTCAAGTACAGATGTATCTGGCTCACCTGATTCTCCCAGCACAGACCCAGTCCTCAGACAAAGGCATCCTGACTCCCAGTTAAATATCTCCTACTGACCCCAGTGTTGGAGACCGTCCACGCTATTTTTTTGTTTGTTTGTGTTGTGTGGATTTTAAAAGATTTTATTTGTTTATTTATAAGAGACACACAGAGAGAGGCAGAGACATAGGCAGAGGGAGAAGCAGGTTCGCTGTAGGGAGCCCGATGCAGTACTCGATCCCAGGACCCCGGGGCCAAAGGCAGATGCTCAACCACTGAAGCACCCAAGCACCGCCCCCCATCCATGCTGCTGCAAAGAAGCTGCAGCCCCCCCAGCAACAGGCTGACAATCCTTTGCAAAAGAGGGATGAGCGCACACTTTTATAACCCGAGAAAACAAAGCCAGCAGCGCACGGTCTGTCCTTACCCTAAGATGCTCCTTGTGGGAGGGCAACACACAACACAAATAGCATGGTTAAGTGCCTGGAGTGAGCTGGCCACTGTGCCCAGAGCAGCCTAGATGAGGTCCCTCTTCTTCAGGAGCAAGTCCTGGGGGAGGGAGGGGGGGTGAGGGAGTTTCCCCAGAGGAAGTGACTCACTCAGGGAGTGTCCCTTTGATACGGCAGGAGCCAAGCCAAATCTGTTTTGATTACTACAACATCAAGTAATGTTGATGCCCCCCACCCCCACCCCGCCACCACCACCCTCAGTTTCTCCCCAGGCCCTCTCTTCTGAATCCACAAGGTAAATTTATGGGCAGAACATTCTGCAGGGTCGTGCCAAACATGGAAGTGCCAGCTCCTCTGGAGTGCCCTCTTTAAAGTTTTCCAAATGTGATCCTGCTATCACCACATCAGCCCCGAGAGGAGAAACGTGGGAAACATTCACCCCTTGGGGATATCACTGGAGAAACTAAAGCCCAGAAAAGATTCATTGTCTGCCTGTGAATCAGTATTGGAAAATACTGGAACCCAGGAATCAATCCTGGTTCCTGCTTCTCAAGCTCAGCCACCAGGCCCTTCCCAGCCCTTGCTTTGTGGCCTCCTGGGGACCAGAGTCCAAACCTCCATTGGATGTGGAAGCCCCGGCACCTGCCTGCCACCACGAAGGGCATGGCACATAATAGGCACTTGGCACAAATGTCGCTCAGCGACCAAGACATCAACTCTTCTCTGAAGCTTCCTGGTACGCTCATCTGTAAAGCGTCGGGGTTATATTAGATGATCTCCGAGACACCATCCATTTCTAACTGCTATGCTTAGGCCAGCTGAGCACCTTAAGTTTGTAAATGGGAATAGTGCAAAGCATCACGATGACGAAAGGAGGTTGAGGGCCGAAGGATGGATGGAGGACCTACCGCTGGACGTGCAAGGGTTAAAAATGAGGGAGAGGTATGAGATTCAAGCCCTGACCTCACAGGGCCCACAGCCAGGGGCAAGATGACATCCTTGCCAAAGATAGGATTGGCAAGCAGGGCTGCTCAGTGGAAAGAACCTCCCTAAGCTTGGGAGTCAGGAGACCCAGGTGCAAAACCTTTGTTTTGTCAGCAGATCCTGGGAAAATTACTTCCTTTCCCTGGACCTCTTTGGTTTTAAGTCATAACTGCCCATTCTTCCACAACGTCATGGAAGGGAGATCTCCCTCCCTCTCTCTCTCTTTTTAGATCTTCTATCTCTTAATAGGGAGGAGCAGAGAGATCCGCCTTCCTACTACCTGGGATTCTTTCTTCAAAACATGGGTCACATGACTGACATTGCTCATGTTTACATGGAGATTCTTTGGAGCAGACCTCACCATGGTCCTAACCCCATGTGTAGAGAACTGTGTAGAAACCGGAGTATGTTGTAGACCTTGATCTCTAATTCCTCCCAACATAGTCCCTGTCCCTTTTGTTTGTTAATATCTTAGCTCAGACACCTTGTACAGAGGAAATAATGGACTCTCTGGGCTGGAGGAGATCTTCAGGTCTTTCCATCTTAATCTTCTTTTATCTTGACATCCACACATCCAAGCTCTGCTGAGCATCCCCAGAAGCAAGGGTCTCACTGTCTCCCATGACAACTAGTTGCATCTGGGACATTTTTATTTATTAGAAAACTTTTCAAAGAAAAGCTGACAGCTTCCTTACTTAAAATAAGCTTCAGTGCTGTCGGTGGTCAGTTCACCAGCTGATTTCTTGGGATCTGTCTCCTACAAAATGTTTGGGTGTTCTCCTAGAGGATTATCCTTCCATATGGATCATAGTTACAGAACGCCTTGGCAGGTGTTCCCACTCCCGCCTCCCATCCTAAATCTTTGCCTTTACACGTTAGGCTCATTTTGACCATTCACAAATCCCATAGTAGCTTGCTGCTTGTTAAATAATGTCTAACTTAAGGGTTTGTTTGGTCTTTTTCTACTCCATTTTCTTTTGTTTTTTAGAATATTATTTATTTATTTATTCATAAGAGACAGAAAGAGAGAGAGGCAGAGACACAGGCAGAGGGAGAAGCAGGCTCCATGCAGGGAGCCCGACGCAGGACTTGATCCCAGGACTCCAGGGTCACACCCTAGGCCGAAGGCAGATGCTAAACCGCTGAGCCACCCAGGGATCCCCACTACTCCATTTTCTTTAGGATAGTGTAACTCAATGGTTAATTCCATGAGCTAATTTCATACAATTGATTAGGTTTAAGTTGACCCTGGTCTTAGTCCTGGTGCCCTTGGTAGTGGTGTGACCTAGTCACATTACCTACCTTCTCTCAATATCCTAGTATGTAAAAATCAATAGTCCTTACCTCACAGGTTGTTAAAGGAACGAAATGAAATAGTACAGATGAGGGGTTAGTCCTAGTAAGAGGTCCTGTTAAGGAGACATAATTTTCCCTATTTCTCATCTTTATGTAGAGTCTAA
Source organism: Canis lupus baileyi (assembly GCF_048164855.1). Classification (NCBI taxonomy): domain Eukaryota; kingdom Metazoa; phylum Chordata; class Mammalia; order Carnivora; family Canidae; genus Canis; species Canis lupus. The sequence goes on from NC_132868.1 coordinate 21,814,162, forward strand.
ATCCACCTTGCGATAGCAATTACCACCTTCTTTGTCCTAATTCTATCTTCTGGGATGATGCAAAATAGACAGAAATCCCTCTCTCAAGTGGCAACCCTTCAAATATTTCCATTTCACCACAATCCCTTTACATGGCCCAGGGCCTCACCAGAGAAACTAAGGTGGGATAAAGCATGTCCAGGGCCTCACCACAATCTGGAAGGAGAACCAAGAAATGCTGACTTCCCAGGCCTGGAGTGACCACTCCAGCATCTGCCTCCAGGGAGAGCGGGGTGAGCCAGGGCTCCTGGAACACTCGACTCTGGCAACACATGATGTTGAAGTGTTGAAACATGCCACTTTGATGTGGCATTAGCTCATGATATTGCTTTATTTTCTTAATTTAGAAGAAAAGCACAGCTGCTAGAATTTTTAATGTAATAATAAGTATGGTGGTGCACCAAAGATTTTCAGGAATTTTTCCACAAGAGCACTGTACCCAGTTGTGTAATTTTTTTTATATCCATGCAAATCTGTTTTTTTCCTCTTATGCAAAGACCTTCATTAAATTGTTTTCTAACCTCCTGACCTTTAAACTATTGAATCCTTGAGTGACTAATGTAGCCTGTCTAGTTGAAACAATTTCTAGAACAAGAAAAGTTTAAATAAACAAATAGCCAAAATAACTTGCTCCATTTGATAAATAAAGATCTTCAAAAATCTATTTGATATATTTTTACCTGTTTGGCATGTGACCATGATTTGATCTCATGTTTTAAACTCCTTGAAATGAAACTACTAGATACATGCAAAATATTATTCTCATCAGCCAGTCCTGTAATATATTCCACAGGTGATTTTCCTGATTCTTCATATTGTCCAAGCTTGGACTGCTATGATTACAATTCCAGGGTTCTATTATGTTATTTTCTGAATACTGGAAATTTCTCTATCCCATGGTTGACAGCCTGGTCAAGGTAGAGCCAATCAAAACCATAATAATTCTTACGATTATTTTTTATTTTCCAATCTTAATGCCCGATTCATTGATTATCATGCAGAATAAATCTGTTAACTGTTGTTATAAATCATCTTTCCCTATCTGTAAAACTTCTCACACGGTGTTTGCCCAATGGGCTCCAAGAGTGTCCAGAAATTGATCTTTTCAGTCTTCTGACCTGGCGTAGCTGGGGTTCTGAACCAGACTCCTCTGGTAGCAAGCAGCCTTGTCTGTTTGCCCTATTATAACAAAGAAATACCATCAACTTCTTTGTGTGCCGTCTCATGGGAGGAGTTGAGAAACACTGAGCTTCACTGGAAATTTTAGGCCTTTCAAAATATATAGTATAATTTTAATACTGTTGGTCATCCATGCCTGACTCCATTTGCCATCTGGAGAAGAGTAGCTATATGTAAGAAGACTTTAAAACCTCAGGAGCTCCATCAAATAATATGGGCCAAATGTTCTCCCCAGCACACTTCTCTCACTGCCCTGAAATAGGCTCCTACCTCAGATCCTCTTCATGCAGCTTGGATGCAATTTCTTCCCAGAAACCTTCTCTGACTCCTCACATTCCAAAGCACGAGTTAGAAATAATCTCTCTATTCTCTGAATCCCCACAGCTCTTGTTCTATCCTTATCTTACAACGTTTAGCAATTTTTCAATCAGTCGTATGATGATAACTCTTCTGGAATGTAAACTTTTGGGAGGTGGTATCTATGTTTTATTCTCAATACCCCTTAAAACATTCTTGACAGGACTTGAATTACACATGAAAGGCATTCAACCAGCTGAACAGAAGACAAATTAACTTGACACTTCTCTCTGCTTTGGCTGTGAGCACTTATATCCGATTAATTTGGAAATTTGAGTTTCTTAGGAAATATTATGGGGAGCATATGGAGGGGGCTTTCAAAAAAATTCTGGAAGTTTATGGCAACTTACTTTTAATAACATGATCTAGACAAAAACAAAAACACATGGAAAGCATTAAACTTTGCTATTAAGCAAAGAAGTACAAATGAAAACAAATCTGAAGCACTATTTTTTTATATTAAAGTAGAAAAAAAACTTCAAACAGTCAAAACTTGGACGAGTTGCGGTTAAATTGGCTAGTGGCACTTTAAAATAAAACTTTTATTTTTATTTTTTTATTTTTTTATTTTTTTTTTTTTTAAACTTTTATTTTTAAATAGCAGCCAACAGTCATAAAGATGCCTGGTTATATCCCCCAGTCATGCCACTCGGAGGAATTTTAGAATTCATGCAAGGTAACCATTCAACAACAACAACAATAACAACAAATAAAATACGTAAAGTGCACAAAGATGCACATGACAGCATACACTATAATAGCAAAAAAAAAAAAAAAAAGCAAACAAAAAAATTTGAAGACAGTGCAAATATCAAAAAGTAGGAGGATAATTTTATTAATTATCATACTGTATCCAAAATTAGATTGTCTATTCATTAAAATGCAGACTTTAAAAGGAAAATGCTTATTATCTAATGTTAAGTGGAAAAAAATCAGGCCATAAAATGAAATGTGCATTATGCATGCATGATGATGACAACAGAAATAGGCAAGAATGTGCAAAAATACAAGTAGTTGAATGTGGTGTAAGATTTTGGCTTGTTTTCTGTTTTAAAGTCATTACATCATCTTTTCAATGACAGACTACATTTTAAGTAATTGAAAACAAAGTCTCATTAGCCTTGTCCTTGTACAAATGCCCAGAGAGAACACATTATTCTTACTCATTTCTACCTCTGCTACTTGTCTTTGATTTGGACCTGATCTATTCTCTTCTCCTACTCCTCAGTCCCACTCACTACATTAGGAAATGTCCCTCACCAAACAAGGAAGCGAAAGGCACCAAGCTTAGCAGAAGCAGGGTAGCCAAATCCACAAACATCAGAGGACAGGATCTGATAACTCTTCCCCGTCACTGCTAAGGCAGATCTAGATTCTTCAATGACCACAAGTGGCCTTGGTTTAACAAGCCTTGCCAATAAGGCACAATGTCCCTGTCCTCAGAAATAGTCCGGGCAGAGCTTCCAGGGGCCCATAAAAGTCTGTACTCCTGGAGGAATGTGACAATCCTGGCATCAAACACAGATTTGTCATTTTCTATAATAAGAGAATGTCCAGTTGTATCAGGCTTTTTTAGCAGGGCCAACACTCAGTAAAATGTTGAGGTTGGCAAAATGAACTTTCACCCAGCCTAAGATTCCTTTTCCTGCCGTCAGGTAATTCCTGCCTTCAGATGATCAATAAAATCACCTCACGTTACAGTTTACAAAACCCTTTCACATCCACTTTTTCACTTGAGTTTTGCATCAGCCCACTGAGGTCAGTGTTCTTGTTAACTTCACTTTTCAGAAGAGGACAATGAAGCTCAGAAAAGTGAAATGACTCCTCTAGGTTCACACAGCAAGTCAAGGATGGAATGAGAACACAAACCCAGCCGTGACGTGGGCTGGGTGCTCCTTCCATGCTACTTGTGTGCTGCCCCTTCACCCACACCATCCTTGGCATGTTGCTTCACCCACACCATCCTTGGCATGTTGCCATCCCTAGAGATCTAGGTGTGAAAGAAGGCAGAATGGGAAGGACTGTGTGTCATCTGTGAGAAGGAAAGTTGAAGAGTTTCTAAGAAGATGCTGGACTAGCCTGAACTACTGACTCCTTCCCCCAAGATCAACTCTGAGGAACTATATAGGAAAAGCATTAAGTTGCAGAAAAAGCTGTGAGAACCTCCCTAGAGAGAAAGAAGCAGATTTTATCTGGCACGTATGTGTGTCTGGAATGATCCCAACCCAGGGCAGAGGCTATCTGGGTTGCTGCAGCAGGATAAAACAAGAGGGGAACTGTTGCTTCTTAGGGTCTTCATCTCCCCTCACCCATACCCACTCCCATTGCCTTGGGAGAGACAGGGATGGAGCTTAGGCCTCTTGAGTAAGTGCTCCTCAGGTGTGGGAACAGGGCTGTGCAGAAGTCCTATGCCCGAGCGGTGAGGACAACACATGCAGATTGACTGGTCTCAGGTGGTGACTTCTCTTTCCTTCCAACCACCCAGGGCCAATGGATTATAATCTCCTCTACTAGATACTAACTCTTCCTAAACTGAAGAGCATATTTGGTGGGGTGAGGAGTGATTAGCTCTGATTTTCTGGTGCCTGGACCCTGCAATTCTAAGTTCATCCCTCTCTTTGAACACATAAATGTCAACGCAGATGGGAGTCTGGCCTTCTGCCCTTCCACCATCAGCACTGCTGGATAGAGTAGTTCATAACCCCAGAGGAATAGAAGTTCATGAGTGAAAAGAGAAGTGCTCATATTTCCAAAGAAAAACCACAAACTAAGTTACAGATTCCAAAGGAAGCAGAGGTATTAGAACTGACAAATCAGGAATTGGTGTGTATTTTTAAGAATTTGTTTAATTTTTTATATTTAAAAAATAAAGGATGATATTAGCAATATGTAATGAAAATAAGAAACCACAAAAAAGAATTGAGTAGAAATGTTAAGTATGAAAATATAATAGTTGAGATAATGAATACAATAGATGGTAATTAGCAGAATGGATTTGCCTGAAGAATGAATTCGTGAACTGGGAGATCTGATGAGGAATTCTCCCAGCAGAAAATTATTTTAAAAATAGAAAATATAAAAGTTAAGCTAAAAAAGGCAAAAGTAGTCCCAGAAAGAAAAAAAAAAAACATAGATACTAAGGGAGAGAGGAAGTAATTGAAGGAATAATGGAGATAATTCCCCCAGAATTAATGAAAGATAAAAGACTCAGATTGAAAGGAAGCACAGACAGCATAAGAGGAGATATAAGGAAAAATCGTACTCCTTGACATAAATTATGTTGAGATTAAGAATATCAGAGATAAGGTAAAGTCGTAAAAACTTCCAGAAAGAAAGAGAGAAAGAAGATCACTTACAATAGAATAATACTGATATCAGATTTTTCAGTAGGATGCAAGGATACAAGAAAGCAATGAAGTCTTTTCAAAATTTGGAAAGTACAGAATTTCATATCCAGTTAAATCTTTATTCCAATGTAAGGACATGAAAAATAATCTCAGACATCCAGTCTCAGAACATTTGCCACCCAAAAACCCACATGTAAAACATTTTTTAATGATGTTCTTATATAGGTAGGAAAAAATCTAAGGGATGATGGAAGAAATATGTGAAGTAAAGGTGACAAAATATCTTTGTGAAGTTTGTGATTGTCTTAAAAAATAGCTAGAACCAAAGAAAAGAGAAAGCAAAAGCATATCCATAAAAAAAATCAGAATTTGAGGTTGAGATGAACTCAGGATGGTGAAGTAGGGGGAGGCCAAGGGACATCAGAGAATATTAATGTTCTTGTCTTGTAGGAGAGAGAACACAGATAACTTTAAAACAATAAACAAAGGAGTAAAGAGTATAGAAAAAGGAACAAATTGAAATAAACTAATAAAGTAGAAGAAAGTCCTAATATATGGGTACCACTATAGATGAAGATGAGCTAACTTGCCAAATGAAAACCCAAATCCAAGCATTTGCTAGACATATTCTAAGGCAACATTGATGCACAAAATGAAAACAAAAGATGAAAATGATTAATCAAGCAAGTAGAACAAAATGAAGTTGATGTCAGTGTAATAGTATCAGATGATATGAAGACCACAGCCTTTATGCCCAAAGCAGCCAAGGTCTGAGGTCTGAAGGAAAGAACGATAACATAGCTCTGCCACTTATTGTTATGGCTGTACAAATTCCAAATAAATTTTTAGTAAATCAAATGAAATAGTTCATTAAAATTATCATACACCACAATGAGCTTTTCCCAGGTTCATGAGGATAGCTTTTCAATTAAAAAATCCATAAACATAATTTACCAGATCAGCTAAATATCGTTAGCTCAATAAGAAAAGAAATTGGAGGGGTAAGAACTGAAAAAGAGGAAATAAAATTAGCATTGTTTTCAAATAATGTGATTTTTTTGGACCAACTTTCATAGTTGTTTTTGGTGAGAAGGGTAGTCATGGCTGGAACTGGAAGTTTGTAAAACCACTTAGACGCAGTTTGATCTTATCTCATAAAATTGAACTTTACGGACCCGAAACTCAGCAATTCTCCTAGAGCTGTGCTTAGGAGAGGGCTTGGCATGGTGTATGCAGAACATAGAGCTACGGATGCTCAGAGCACTGCGGTTCATACTAGGAAACAAACCAAATCCCCATCAACACAGGAGCTGATGAATAGGTTATTGTGTATTCAAATTAAATAGACTCCATCAAGAAGCAGCCATATGGACAACTCTTTCCAATATAATATTAATTAAAAAGGAAAAATATCAAAACTATTTGTGCATGTTTTCCCATTTATAATATTAAGAACAACATTAATAAAATGTACCTCTAATGGAACACATTAAAAAGATAAAACAATCTTAAAAAGAAAGGAAAGAAATGATGAACACAAGATTCATGATGACGGTGACTTTCGGTGGGGGGTCTCAGGGGTGGAGCAGGGCAGACCACAGAGGCAGATGTGGTCAAGTGACTGTCAAAGTCCTTGTTGCCACATCGGAGGGCCATTTACGAATGCTTGTTACATCAGATTGACTACGCAAATAAATACAATAGTGTCATACATGAAACAGGGATTATGATTAATCCAGTTCTAAGTCTCTGAGATAGAAAAGAAATGTTTCAAATGGGAAACTTCAGGCATTGAGGCCCTGGAGGTGATTTCTTTGAGCAGGAGAACTGTCTGAGTCATGCATTTTAGTGGCCATTTGTTCCATTAGCCCTGGAGGCCTGCCTAGTTCCCTAAATATAAGTACCAACACTGCTTTAAAGATCATGGGCAAAGACCCTACATTTCCACACTCAGACACCCTGACATTAGCCAGAGGCAGGCATTTGCTTCTCCAAAGTGGTGGTATCTTGACCTTCTTCCCGCCTAAGCCCCGCCCTCTCTCACTGTTCTGCATACTGCCTCCCGGAGACTCAGAGACTCACTGATAAATTGCAAAGCTGACCAGGCTTCTTTTTTCCTACATCACTATCTCTGGAATCAAGTCTTAGGTGGGTCTTGTAGGACCTCAGTGATTTCCCCCCAGGAAAATAGCTCAGCATTACTCACCAATCCCTGAATATTTCCTGCAATTTCACACCGTCCTGCCTTTGCTCATGCTGTTCAGTCTACCTGAAATGCCCTTACCCTCATCTGTTGACATTTCATTCCTTTTCAGATCTGAGTCCCTTCTTCCTATTCTGTGCAGATCTAGAGAGAAGGGGCAGTGGGTAGGAAGCGTGTGAGTATCCAGATGCTGAGGGATAGGTATAGCTTTACCAGGGACAAAGTATAGACATTCAGAGTCAAGCCAGTGACAGAGCCTGCAAATCACATCCAGGTTGCAACTGACGCCTCATTCTGATGAGGTCCACCTCTGGCAGAAGGGCCTGAAACTCTGATCTCTTTCCCCGTCTCCCAGAGATGGTATCTAGACTACAGCATGGAAAGAGCTTGGGCTTTGGAGTCAGACTAACTCGAGTCATTCTGGATCTATCCTTTAAAGTACATCAAATCTATGGGACTTTAAACCTTAATGAGCATGAGATGATACGCTAGAATCTGTTGCTTATTTAAAACTTCATATTTTATTCTTTACTGACAAATTAAGGATTTCCAAGGTAATTTTGACTATGAGCAATGTTTACCGTACTCCCTGATGTTGAAGTCCTAGTCCCTGGGTGAGATGCTCCTCTGTTGTAGAAGCTTTGTGACTTTGAACAAGTCTCTAATCTCCCTGAACTTTGATTTCTTCATTCTTAAATTCTTCTGGAGTGTGACAGGTATATTTTCCAGACATCTGCCATCCCATCTGAGCTCTCTTCTCATAAAAAGTGGGATCTACATCCCTTCCCCTAGAATATGGGTGGGTCAGTGACTTGCTTATAACCAACAGAGTAAAGGAACACAATGTAAACTCAGAGTAAGGTCACAAAAGGTGACCCAGATTCTACCTTATGTTCTGTTTTCTGGAACAGTTGATTTTGGATCACTCAACCTCCATATAAAACATTCATTTACTCTGAGACCACCATGCTATGAGGAAGCACAGGCCACAGAAAGAGGCCACATATAGGTGCTCCCATCCCAATAGGCAGTTGGCACTGCCAGCCATATGATGTATGATGCCTCCATGCGATTCCAACTCAGAGCTGGTGAGCCCGCAAGCCTTTGCACCTTCCAGCCGAGGTCCTAGACATCATGGGACAGAAGCAAGCTGTTCCTTTCGTGACCTTTCTGAATTCCTGACCCATAGAATCTATGCTCATAATAAAATGGTTGTTTTATGCCACTACGTTTTGGGGGTAGTCTTTAAAGTAGCAATAGAAACTAAACCAAAGATTTTTCTGAGGACTGATGAAAATAATTTACGTAAAATATCTGGCATAAAACATGTGCTCAGAAAATAGTGGCTACTGCCAGTCTTGTGTCTTATGCCTGGTCTAGCAGCATTAGATCAGCATTCTTGTTTTTCTGTTTTTAGGAATATCTCTCTGAGTAACTCCAAAGTTTGTTGTGGGCATCAAATAGAATGATGGATGTGAAAGTATTTTGGAAACTGTAATGTTGTGTACAAATCAAAGGCATTCTTACATTTATATTATATCTGTCCAGTAAAAGCTCAAGATAGGAAACTCTCTAATAATCTTTCAGTGGCAGTCAGTATCTGAAATTCTGAGATCAAAGGACCTTGGCCTGAAGTCCCACATTTGCTCCCTGTTAGAGATCATTAATTTCAACCATCCATCTAATAAAGCGGGCAAGGAGGTTGTGTCACATTTATCGGCTTCTAACAGTTAAAATGTGACACGTATAGGACATGTACAGGATGTTGAATTCAGCAACTCTGATGCAGAAATAAGCCCATCAACCATACTTCCTTGCAATGGCCTATGGGGCCAATTTTAGGGATAATAGAATAAAGGAGATCTTAGAAAACACTCTTGAGTTGTAACAAACTGTCACAAGTTGAGAGTTGTCATCTCTTTACATTTACAGAGTTGAGCGATGGCACTTCGCATTCATGTAAATCATTAGGATAAGTATCACATTCAATCTGGCCTCTGAGATCCTAAGATAGAGTTATGTCACCCAGTGCACTGATGATTTGGGGGGGGGGGGAGCACCACATAATAAGATTTATTTATTCATTAAATGAATTTTGAGAGATGATTATGAGTTACCTTGAAAAGGATACGATGATGAATTGAACAAAGATTTTTGCCCTAAATGAACTTACATACTAGCCAGGGAGATATGGTACATAAATATAATTAGTCTTCTTTCCCACTGCTTCACTTTACAGCCTTGTGCTCTAGCCCAAAAAACTACCCATTCACCAGTCACCAAACTTTATGTGGTTTCCCTGCCCCTATCTATACTCACAGAATTTACTCCGACAGACTTCCTCTTGTCTCTCTTGACCACGTGTTTCCCCAAACCACGTGCAAATTCAAACCTCCCCATGAAGACTTTCCCAATACTTCCAAAGAGTAAGTGATCTTTCTCTTCCCTAGGGTTCTTTGTATTGGCTTTAAAATGTGATAATTCATGTTTGAGTTATTTATTTATATTCATATCTGAACTGGTAGATATGAACTCTGAAGGCAGGATTTGTATCTTTGAAGTTGCCGATCCAATCATGTCTCCCACCAGATTTAATCAAATGCAATAACATTGTGATATAGCATGGTTAGTTTCCATAGTAAGTGTTACTCTTATCTCTTCCTTCTTCTTTCTGCATATGAAATATAAAGTGTGATTATGCTATGAATATCTGAAATAGATCCTAGAAAATATGAGCCCAAAGTACAGGACACCATAAAATTCTTATGTTTCTTTTCTAATATTTGTTTTATGAGCCTAAGACCTGCAAGCATTCCCAGGCTTCCTGTGTCAAAGATCATCCCCCCAGTCTTTAAGCAAAGTTCTGTAAAGAATAGAAAAATTGGTCAATATTCTGCTATGAAATGTTGGAGCTTGAAGATCCTTTAAGGATTATCTAGTTTAATCAACTTGTTTTAATTATGGGGTAATTGGGCAGCCCGGGTGGCTCAGCACTTTAGCACCGCCTTCAGCCCAGGGCATGATCCTGGAGACCCGGGATAGAGTCCCACTTCAGGCTCCCTGCATGGAGCCTGCTTCTCCCTCAGCCTGTGTCTTTGCCTCTCTTTCTGTGTCTCTCATGAATAAATAAATAAAATCTTTAAAATAAATAAATAAATAAATAAATGAATAAGGAGTGATTGAGGTTAGGAAAAATGATGAGGCTTGTCCAAGGTCACAAAGTGATTTGGGGACCAAACTGTACCTAGAATATGGTCTCGGGGTGGCCACAGCAATATTCCTGTCTATATATAAGACCAAGTTAACATGCTGACCCTGCTCTTGTTCAAAGTCTGTCTGAAAATTCTGCCCCAAAAGAGCCTAGTCCATTATAAGTATTACAACAGGCCTGCCAGAAGCTATGCTGAACAGATCATTTGCCCAGCCTTGCATGAGACTAAAGACCTTGAAGTGAGCTGGGCATGACTTGTCATTAAGAGTCCCCAAAGAATCACATGGGGACCAACATAAGACTAAGCCCAAAGACAGAAGCCAGAGCTTGGAGGGAACTATGTCTTTAGAGTGCCAGACTCTTGGAACTGAAAGAGACTTGGAGATCATCGACCAAAGGAAACAGCACTGCAACATGAAGTAAGGGTCTTGTCTTCTAGAAATGACCCTGTTATTTACTGCCATGCAACACTCAAGTTACTGCCCCTCTCCAGTCCTCAGTTTCTAAGTATACAAAACAAACAGGTTAAGTTAGACGATATCGAATGTCCTTTGCAAATCTGATACTTTTCTAGTCTACAGAACATCCCATTTCCTAGTCTGACTGGTGAGGAAAAGGAGGCTTACGGAGGATCAGTAACTTGCCTAAGGTCACACAGTGTATTGGTGGCACAGTGGTGACCACAGCCCAGGCCAGCATTTTATCTATTGCCCCATTTAGCTATCAAGAATCACCCTTTCCAAGCTGCCCTGTGGCCTTGAGGGAAATTGTGCAATTGCTGTCCTAGGGCTGTTGCAATTGCCCTCTTCTTTATCCCCTTGAGACCTCTGGCCACATGCAAAGGGCTTCAGGAAAGGGATCTGAGCCTTCTCTGCCCTGGAAGTAGAGCAAGAATCAAATCAGTTCTTTTCTCCCTTTTGGTAGAAGGAAACCAAAACTAAGCTCCTTAACTGGGGGCAGAGTAGCTCCTGAAGAGGTGCCCTTCAGCCTCTGCTTATGCGGAGCCCTGGCACCATGGGTCTTGAGTGTGAAAGCCCTTCTGGAGCAGGTGGAGCTCCTGCCTGAGTCTTTGCAGAGTGAAGCCAGATGATAAGTGAGAATCAGAGGAAGACACTTGACCCAGGAGAAGCAACACTGGGGCCAGGATGTAGAAAGACCTCATCTAGCATGGCTCAGAGACTTATTTCTGAGTGACTCTGAGTCACTTCCAATCCCATCTAGAAATGGGGAAGGAAGTAGGCAGAAGGAAAAAGAATCATGCTTTAAGACTTACATTACCTTTGAGACTTACAACTGCTCTTGGGGCCTGAAACAGAAAACATTTTCCTCACCTATCTCCTTTGCAATACATTAGAAAAGCTTTTTAAAAAGGGCAATTGAAGTGGGCCAGCTCTGAATATCAGACGTGATAATTAGAAAATCCGATAGCTTTCTTATCTTAAAGACATATGTAACCTAGGTCTCCCACTTCTTCCTCAAGAGGAAGCCACAAGTCTTAGCAAATCCTCAAGCCAGGAGAACTCTAATTGATAATCCTGCTTTTGATGTGACTTACTCAAGGTCACAGGAGAGGCAGTAGCAGAAGCAAAAATTACATACAGATTGCCCGTCTCCCCGACTCCAGTTCTTGTTGTTGGAGGGACACAATGAAACTAAGAAAGGAAGCAGGTCTCCAGAGAGATATCATGCCTCTTCCTAAGTCTTTTTTAAAAAAATAAGCTTCAGATAACCAGAAGTTTGAGGTCAGAGGATAACTTAAGGCCATCAGAAGTTGGCCAGATTGGACTTGGGGCCTCTAGAGAATTCTGTCCTTTTGGCAGTCAGATACAGTGATGGACGCCAAGCCAGGCCTGTGATTTGGGCGCAGCTCCAGACTCCAGCCCCTCCAAGTCTGGGCTCCAATGAGAGAGCTCGGCAGCAAGCAGGGACCATCCCTGAACATACGCTTTTGATCAGAGACATTGGGACCTGGATGGGACCTTAGCATGATTTAATTCTTCTCACTTTGCAGATGCAGAAATTGAAGGCCAGGCCAGGGGACAGGACATGGAATGCTTGCACAAGCTCACATGACAATTTAGGAAACCACATAGTAGGTTGGAAAGGGGAATCTTTGGGGGGCTAACCAGGTTCCAAATCGCAGCTCTGCCACTTACGAGTGAAGATACCCCGGCTGAGTCACTGGAGCTCCTTGAATACCAATGTCTTAATCTGTAAAATTGAAGGGGCATAGCTACGTTGCCAAAATTACAGGACTGTTAGGATAATTAAATGAGTTGAAAAATATCAAAGTGATTCGTAAACAGGAAATCATTATTCATACTTTAATGTTGGTATTAAATTATAATAAAACACAGCCTGATAACAATAGCGCGAACTCTTCTGAATACCCACCACATGCTAAGTACTTCATACACATCGTTTCTTTAATTCCTCAGAAGACCCAAGAAAGATTTTCATCAGTAAGTATATACTTGGAACAGGGTTTAAACAAGGTCATATAAACATAATCTCTCACACAGGACCTTCAACCCTGGGCCCATTCCCAGGCCACTCTTGGCTCCCCCTCCTCTCATTCACCCCCACTCTGCTGAATTAGCGGCTCTTCAGCGTTGAGGGCCGGATGTCTCCTCATGATTTTTAGCCCCAGGAGATATCCCAGTACTTTATACAAGGTAAATATCAGTTAAAAATAACTAAAATAAAGAGCAACCTGATAGATAAATTAACATTTCTTTTTTATAAATAGCTTGATGGAGGGATAATTGAAATGGAAAGGGTCTTTGGTTTTTATCCAGAATCTACCAACATTTGGCTAAGCCAGGTGGGGGGTGGGGGAGAGATCTTCCAAGATAACTGAGCCATATAGAAAACCTGAGCTTGTAAAAGTTTTCAAACAAGAAGATGAGTCTATAAGATATAATCTGGCAATTTGTAAAGAATGCATTCTGTTCACTTCCATAAACATCTTCTCTGTTAGCTTTTTGGCAAACTGATCAACCTACCCAGCTGTAATTTCAGGTCTTCCTTAGTATGCCCCCATCCTTCGTTAGGTTCTAGGACTTTGCTAGTATTTTTTCAGGCTCTTTATGAGGAACTTGAGTGTCAACCAGAGAATGAACAGCCTTGCTGCAGGAATAATGCCCCCTCCCTTCCCAGGGTTTGAGATCTTCCTTCCGACAGTGTTGCAGTCTTCCCTTCTTTGGCAGACTGCATATTCTGAAGATGGCTGCAACAATCTCTCCCATACCACCTACTCTTCCAGAAACTTGTCATTCCTCCTATCACATTGTCGGGTCTGAGTCTCCTTCTGAATCTGGGTGGGGTTGTGACTTGCTTATAATCACTTCAATACAGTGTAAGTCATGTTGAATGATTTTTGAAGCCACATGATAACAAGTGATAAAACCAATTTCTCTTTGCTCGCATGGAGTCCTGAGCTGCCGTGTAAGCAGTCCAGCTGCCCTGAGGCTGCCATGCTGTGAGGAAGTCCAATGTGAGCCACACAGAGGGATGATAGGAAGGAGCCCTGAGAAATCCCTGGCCTGCTCCCAACTGCTCCAGTACCCCCCTCTCAACTCTTCCAGCTTCAGCCACTGTCTGCAACCATGGCAACTAAGCCACTGAGCCAGAGAGACTTGGCCCAGCCCTCTTAAACTCCTAAACTACAGTTTAAACCACTATGTTTTGGGCTGTTTTTTTTGCAATCCAAGTACCTGGAACACACCCTTTTCTCCATCCTGCTGCCCAATCTGATTACAGCAGCATAGACACCTGCCAGGGCATTGTTATTATCAGGAAAAACACTCAGTCATGCTCCTTTCATCTGCTCTTTGTTAATAGTAATGCATTTTGGCTCCATCATCTGCCACACGAATGCTCTTAGGACATCTCATGACATCTCACACCTGGATTCCCTCAGTGGGAAAAGGGGAATAAGAATTGTTGCCCATGAGGATAATCTGAGGGCTTCACAGATAATTATTTTTATTACATTCTACAACACTACATTTTCCTGAGAATGTCCACATATACTGCCTCACTCTAATCTTTACACTTTGTGAGGTCACTGGGAAGATGTCATTATCCCTCCAGTTCAGTTAAAGAAAATGATATTCAGAGAGGCTGAATGACTTACATGGGTCTCAGGAGCAGCTGGTCCAGTTGGAAGCAGAGTCCAGATCTGTGTTTCAAAACCTGACCCTGGTCTTATGTAGTGTCAGGGTTTCTAGCTGTATTGGTTTCTTCTCCAGTCATATCCTATTTTGTTTCCCTAAGACTCTGCCCCATTTTTTGCCTGATGCCCCTAACCATCCTCTCTTCATCTTTAGCTCTCTCAGTTTGGTATAGACTGAGTCTTTCATAGCTTCAAGGTGTCTCCTTAAATCATCACTCTCAAAGGAACATGAGATAGATCCTCTTGGGAAGGAGGGTTGGATTGTTTTGAAATCTCCACCAGTGAACAAGAGGTTAGATTTCAGACAGTCAAAGCCCAAATTCATTCAGAGCTTCCTTCCTTCATTACCTTCATCTATCTGGGATTTAGTTCAACTCCATTAAACGGATCTCCTGGAAGTGAGAAATCCAGCCCTGGAAGGTTCTCTAGTCCCACTCCTGGTTTGCCCACAATTGTATAGTAAGATCAAGCAAAGTCTGTAGTCTTAATCTCCAATGGGTCTTAGCCTCCAGGATTGTGGCTTCAAAGCCAACACTTGTTTAACTCCTTGCACTGGGCACAGGCAACAACTTTGCAAAAGATCTGTTCACCACTCCCAGTGGGTGCTGATCATCATAAAGCAGAACCTGGCAAAGAGTCAAGGAAAGGATTCCAGCTTCCCATGGGCAAGTCACAGGTCTCAATATACTCAAAACTTCAGGTATACACCTGAGAAGTACCAAATCAAGGGTCCAAGGAAGAAGGCCCTGGAGTGCTATTCAGTTCTCTGGGGCTTGGAGAGTTCTGGAGTAACTTCAAAGGGGAGAGTCCAGACCAGTTATGTACTGAACCTAAATTGCAGAAGTTATAGGTGCACTAAGCAAATGTATGATTTCAGAGCAATCAGTTCCTCTCATTTTCCTTCCTTTATAGTGGGATGAACGAGAAATCGTCTGGAAAGCCAACTACCACACTCTACTCTGATGAGAACGCAGATGAGCCCCAGCTTCCATATCTGTAAAATGGGAAAAGCAGCTATATAAAAAGTACTGAAAATTAAATTGGATAGTATGTATGGGAAAGTGTAGTCTTGCATCTTAGACTAAGTGGATGATAAATGTTTTTTCCCTTCCTCCAGCTCCTTAGCCCCTGCATTCTAATATTCTCTGCTCTTTTGACCAAATTTACCAGACTGTTGCTTGATTTTTTTTCTGATCTTAATCAAGTCAGAGAAGGTTAGTGAGGTCATGGTGCATAAACCATGCTGAGGGTCGAGGGCAAGTTTTAGGTAAATTGTGGTTTTAATGTATGAGAAAGAGCCTGTAACTAGTGGGGGTTTCCATTTTTCAGTGGTAAGATGCTGCAAGCATGGGTTTGCAGTAATGCAGAGCTCCTCTGCTCTCGGCAATCTTGTGGCTGAAAGATGTTTTAAGAGCTCCTGTGTTCAGATGACCCTGTTACTGATTAGTAAAGTGTCATTTCTATTTTTAGTTCCACAAAGAGAAAAGCAAGTGAAATTTTTCCCACTTCACTATCTCCAAATGGGCAATATTACTGAACAACTATTAACGTCCTCACAACATCTATTTTCAAAAATATTTTTAGGTCCATATTGAAACTGCAAGTTCATAGATACTCCAAATATCCAAAAATCCAATGCCCAATTGGATAGTCTCCATACAAAACTTTTTTTGCCTTGTCTAGAGTTAGTGTCTGTCACTTGCCACATATACCTGTTGAATGAAGAAGGGATTAAACTGGAAAATTCTATGTTTCTGAAATAATACTGGTGATGGTAATAGGAGTTCACACTTGTAGAACATTCTACAGGTGGCCAAGAGCCTTCATTGCTGTCATTTTTCTTGAATGTCCCAACCACTCTGTGAGGTATGCATGGAAAGAAATTTTATCCCTAATGACAGATGAAGGAATAGAAAGTCTGGGGTTTAAGTGATTCATCCAAAGTCAAGCTGTATATCCTGAGCTGGAGTGCCTCAGGAAGACCTCTGGTCAACTCAAGGCATGGAGCCAATGAGGTCATCAGTTATAAATCCCAGTAATGCATGAGCACCGTGTTGGCCTTCAAAAGGAGGGGAGCAGGTGGAAGAAGACTTGGGCACAGACCACTAGCCTACAGAGAAGTTACATGTAAATTAGGAGGAAGAAAATAGACTGGGAGTGGGGAGTACACAGGACTGGGGAGCTCCAGGTAGAGGAGGTGTGTGAGTTTCCTGTTGCTGCTGTAATAAATTATCACAAACTGGATGACTGAATGTAACATAAAGCTATTCTCTGACAGTTCTAGAAACCAGAAGTCCAAAGTTCATTATTCTGGGCTTTAAAATCAAGCTCTTGGGGGGTGGAGGGTGGTTCTTATGGGGGCTCTAAAGGAGAATTTTTTTCCTTGCCTCTTTCAGCTTCTAGAGGCCACTTGTGTTCACTTGTGGCTCCTTCCCCTTCTTCAAAGAGCATCACTCCAATCTCTGCTTCCACTGTCACATAGCCATCTCTCTGGCTCTGCTTCTCCCACATCCCTCTTACAAAGACCTTTGTGATCACATTGGTCGCAAGCAGATAATATTCCCATCTCAAGAGCCCTAATCATATCTACAGTCTCTTTACCATGTAAGGCAACAATTTCACAGGTTCCTGGGAGTAGGATATGGGCATCTCCAGAGCCATTCTTCAGCCCACTGCAGGTGACAAGGTGACAGGTGGATGGTGGCAGCCGTTTCTTTTACTGGTAAATGCATCACTTGCATGGCCGTGTTTGCCTGTCTGAAAGCCACACTCCTTGCTGCCACCTGATGTGTAGGGGCCAAAATAGAACACATATCTTCTATTCCAATTAAAGTGCTCTTTCAGGCACATCATACCCGCCATCTCAAAACTATATTTACATTCATTTTTGCAAATAGTTCACCATTGTATAGATGGTAATTAATATTTGCATAATGCTTTAGAGTTTATAATGTCCTTTTTTATTTACATGAAGTCATTTAAATCCCTACAATAACCCTCTGAGACAGTTATTATTAACATATTTTACATATGAAGAAGCTAAGGTTAGAAGGGGTGAAGTGATTTGTCCAAGGTCACTCAGCTGGAAAGGGCAAGACCATAATGCAAATCTCAAAAGTTTCATCATGTGCAGCTCTAAATAATGAGTCTATGCTTAAGTCCACTTTACTAGAGGTGGTAGTTTATCTTTTGGGGATACTATAAAGGTGACTGGGATCTCCAGTGTGTTCTTGAGAGAAAATGAGTCAATAAATGTGAAAGTGCTTTGTAGCAGTATGACTCACTACTACAGAAAGTTATTGGTGGCATTATTATCGTCACTATCATCATCATCATCATCATCATCATCATCATCTGCCCTGGAGACCAAGGGAATTCAAACAGCTCAACACCACTAATTGCTGTGTTTAAAACACTGACCCCAACTGTCTCATAGTCCCTGGGGATAGTGTCATAATAACACATCTCAGGGTTCTGTGGTTTCTTAGCCACTGTGCAGGTGTAGCTAGTGGGAGCAGAGTCCCAAATGGATAAGCCAAATTCTCACACCTTGATGGATAAACAAGGTCGTCCCTTGCTCTACAGAGCAGGAGTTCGCAGAAAAATCCACTTTGTGAGAAAGGACTTGACCCTTCCAGGTGCATGGTAATATTTGATAGCTTTTACTGATTTTTGCTTTTTTTCTCCTGTCTTTCTTCCTCGTTTTGATGAGGCCATTTGCTCTGCATTTCAAATATATCTAATTTGATGGGAAGGAGGGGTTAGGAGGTCATTGGTAGGGAGAGGAGAATGAGAGCAGAGCTGCTGCCTAGCTCTGCCCATCTCTGGCAGGTGGAGCTCCATTTCTCCTCATTCTGTCCTCCCTTCACCTTTTTTGAAGAGCAGCAACCAGCTTCTAAAATTTACAGCTTCAAAACCGGACAGGGGACTATTGAGAAGGAATAACCAAGGCATCCTCCAAGGGTGGCTGAGCAGTCAGCCGGGCCCCCACCTCATTTGAGTGAGACCGCCAAGAGCCTTCACGTGGGGCCTGGGCCGCAGGACCACAATTAGGAAGCACTCCCTGCTCCTCACAACGGCCACCCTCACCAAGCTGTGGCGGTGGTGGGGGGGAGCGGAAGAGAGGCAGGTGCATTCAAATCATCCTGGTTTGACCAAGGGAAATGAAGCACTAAAACAGCTTGGTCCCACAATGAGTCAGGATGGGGGCAGGGAAGGACATGCAGAGCCATCTGACCCTCCTTAGGAGCTAGTCCTGCTTATGGTTGCCTAGCCCCGGCAGTCGGGCGTTTAAAGGGAATCTCAGTTCTTGCACTCCATTGCTACTGGGCAAGAGGCACTAAGCTGTCAGAGTCTCTTAACATCTGGTTCCACCTGTAAACACAGTTGCTTCTCAGACAAGTTCTCCCCACTGAAATGTGTCCCTGTCACCAACAAACACCTCTGCCTGCCCTAATGCTACTTATACTTCCTGCCTAGATACCACCTCTTCCAAGAAACCTTCCCTCATGCCTCCAGCAAAATCTAGAAATCTCCACTTCCTGAGAACCATCACTATCCCTTTTCTCAGATACTTACGTATATCATTTTTTTAAATGAAAATCTCTCACCTATTGAATTTCACACCCTGCTAAACACTTTCACACTTACTGTTTAATTTACTGTTTAGATTCCCTTAATATTAGACAGAAACTCCTTGAAGACAGAGATTCTATCTGACTCATCACTCCATCCAACCCCCCTTCCTTGCCCTATACTTTCAACCAACAGTTATTGGGTTAATAATTTTAGAAAATTATTTGAAAAAGTTGTAAATTAATAGAGAAGCAAGCATGGAATGACCGATTTGTCCACATCCCATTCAAGGAAGCCAGAGTGACCAGTAAGAACCTGCCTGAAGGGAACTCTGGTTGCCTATGGGACTCAGGGTCTGAGAAGGGCCTGTAGAGTACCCATGGGCTATCTTGGGTCTTCATCTATCCTACCGCCCCCACAGAGTTCCCTGGGGACTCACTTGGTTCTAGAGTTTTAGGTACCATTGATATTCTAAAGTCTCCTGAATCTCTATCTCTAGCCCCTACTTCTTGCCACTACATTTGTCTTCCCAAATACACCTTACATCTCCAATGGGATGTCTTTGCCAACGTTTAAACTAGCATATCCAAAAGGAATTCACCTCTCCAACCTCTCACTCTAGAATGGCTAAGCCTGGTCCATGTTTTTTGTGTTCAGCTCCATTGATAGCATTTGCATCCTCTCTGCCTCTAAAGCTGGAAATCACCAGGGCATCCTCACACACTTCCTTGCTTCACCCTCCACATGCAGTTATCCTAGGAGCTTATCCTCAGACACTGATACTCCTCTCCCAGCCTCTCCATTCACAATGATCCAGCTCTCCTTAGCTTCCAGCAGGACCATAGCAACATCCGCTCTCTGTCCTCCATGTCTCCTTGGGTTTCCTTTTTCGAAAACAAATCTAACCAAGATATGCTCTCGCTTAGGAATCCCTCCTGATGATCTACCACCTGTAGAATTGAGACAAATTCCTCAATGGGGGCATGTGATAACCTTCACTGTCTGATCCCAATCTTCATCTCCTGCTTCCTCATCCTACATGGTCACCCTGAACTTGTTACTCCAACATACTGACATCTTTCACAATTTGGGGTTTTTGCTCATGCCATTCTCCTTTTCTGGATTATACTTTTTCCTTTCTCTGATTGGAAAACTCAGTCATATTTCATGACCCAGCACACATTTTAGCACATTTAGATCTGTGAGGTCACCCCTTACTTCTTCCAGACAGAACTTTTTGCTCTGTCCTGATCTCCCACTGCACTTGTTTATATCTCTGTAATACCACTGACCACACTCTACTGTAATTTTTTCTTTTCAGGTGTCAATCACTCTATTATAATTTAAGATACAAGAGGTTAGGAACCTGCACTTACTAATTTTTTATACCATTAAGATCTAGCTCAAGATCTGCTCATAGTGGGCCCCTAGACAATTATATATCAAATAAATCATTGAATACACTCAAAGGTTCCCTACGCTAAAGAAAGCATTACACTGAAGTGAACTTAGTTCTGGATGCCAGTCCCAATCAAAATGAAGATGGACTTTGAAGTCAAAGGTACTGGCATTCAAGTCTCACTTCTACAAATCACTAGCTATGTGATCTCAGGCAAGCAACTTCCAACTCTGTGTCTTAGTATTTTCATCTCCAAATGAGGATCACCACTACCTCAAAACATTGCCAAGAATTATATAAGAAGTTGAATGTGGAGTGTTTGGTACAGCGTCTGGTACTTAACAAATTGCCTGAATGGCAATGATTATTACTGTGAACTAGCTAAACTGCCCTAGGTCAGCCCTTGCCTTTTCTAAGGTCTCCTTGGAAACTCTTGTATGAGATGAAGATTTAAATGGGCATGTGTGAGGTTCCTTCAAGCACTATCACTGCAAGGCTTTATAGTAGTTCAGATATACAATGATCTGCATTCAGCCCTGAAACTACCTTGCCTAGAAAGAAGGAATCTAATCATCTCTTGGGTATGAGCTTTTTCACTGCACCCAAAGTCAAAGTCATAAACCATACGGGAGACCCTTAAAGGCACAAACTACTGCCTTTGCTCTCCTGGAGAATCTGGCTCAGATTTGGGCTCAG
This sequence comes from Canis lupus baileyi, assembly GCF_048164855.1. Taxonomy (NCBI): domain Eukaryota; kingdom Metazoa; phylum Chordata; class Mammalia; order Carnivora; family Canidae; genus Canis; species Canis lupus. The sequence goes on from NC_132868.1 coordinate 21,835,345, forward strand.
AGAACTTACTCCAGTCTACTCAGAAGAAGCAGTGACAAGAAGAGGGCCAGTCTCTGTGAGGCCAACCAACACTGATAAGAGGGACAGGGTAAGTGCAGATTTCCAATCACACAGTGTGCTTCTCACTTAAATGACTTCATGAACTTCTTTCGCAACCCTGTGTTTATCCCCAGTTCATTCTTATTAATGTCCTGTTAACATCTTAATTTGAATTGTGGCCACTGCATTTCACACAAAGAACACACATGAGTCTATTTCAAGTTTTTTGGATTCTCCCAGACAGGAGGTGTCTTTCTCCCACATTTGCACATTTAAAATTTATTTTTGACATCTTAATATGATTATTTTTGTTCTTGTAATGTCATGGAGTAAAAAAGAAAAATAGCTGGTTGGGTTTCTTTCCCCAACATTAAAAGCAGGGAAAATAGCCAATTCTTTGGAAGCCAGTTGTTTGGAGTAAGATTTGAGGTCTTGCTGAGTGAAATAATTAGGCACTTCTAAAGAATAAAGTAGCAAAGCATTGTGGGAAAACAGCACACTCAGGCCATTCAGCAGACCACGGGCAGCTTTCCCGCTCCAGGGCAATAAATATCTCCAGAGAGCCACCCAATGTAGGGGAAGGAACATGAGCATTGGGGGTCAGTCAGACCTGGATTTAACCTCATCCTTCCCACTTGCCAGTTGTGAGATTCAGGCAATTTCTTCGATTCTAAGAGACTCAGATTCCCCAGGTAAAATAAAAATAAAAATAGCGCATACCTTATGGTGATATTGAGAGAATTGAAAGAAATGTAGAAGCCGGTAGTGGATATCAGTAAATATTGGTTCTCTTCTATGCTCTGAGCATGGTACAAGTGGAGTGAAGCTACTTACCTTTTTACCCTACCTGTTCCACAAAGGAATCAAGACAATTTGTATGGAGGCTTCTAATAGAACAAAGTGAAATTAATGCAAGAAAAAAAAAGACAATGAAAATGAGGCAAAGCAAAGTATGGTGATAGAGTAAGTTGTACTCAAGAAATCAGGTTGATTTGCAATATGCACACAGAATCCTGAGGCCATGACATAGGTGTGCGACAAGTTTCAGCAGTTGCGACATAACCTGTCACTCAAGAAAAGTCTGGTCCCTCCTCATTGAAAAACAAAAAAAGACTTTTTCTTTTCCTTACAGCAAATGAGCAGCTCTAAGAGACAAAAGACCTAATTTCCCTTCTCTCCTCAGCAGTTATTTTACTATGTGATCCGATACAAACCACATTACTGATCTGGGTGCCCATCTCCTTGTCTGCACCCACAGAAGGGTGAGCTCCAAAGCCCTTACTAACCCCTACATTTTATGACTTGACTCTCTTCTCAAAATGTCTACAGCTTCCTCATCTGCACATTTGCAATTCATGTGATGTTCTCGTTGAGATTCTTTGGTATATTCTGACAACACTCATTCTTCATTTGGAAGTTCAGGCTTATTTCCTTTCAGTTCTGTCATGAGAGAACTGCCGTTCTCTGTGATAACTACTTGTTACTTCAGTAAACCTTATAGTGGAACTATAAAAAACAGTGCTAACCTGGCCGGATCTGGGTTTATTCAGAGTCCAGGTATTTTATTCTCTGCCTTCTCCATTCTCAGTTCCTAATTCTGTCAACTTTTCCTTAAGTATTTGGTATGAATTTTTCTCATACTTTCCTTTGTTCTCATTGGGAATGTCTAAAGAACTGATAACAGCATAGGAAGCAGCTGACGAAGTGGCTACTATACACACTCTGCTCATGAAAATCAGTTGCTAGAGGATGACTCTGGTCTGGCTCTTTAGCTGTAGCCTCTTTATCTGTATTCTAGAACCTAATGGGAACTCAGTTGACCTGGGTAAGGAGAGCTAGATGGAGAGGAGAAATATTTTGGACATTAGGAAAAGTCTATACTCTATAACATCCACTTTAACTACCACCTCCTTTCTGTCCTTTCTGAGACTACCCTCTTGTAAATTCCTAACTTCTCTCTACAGGAAAAATTATGCTTTTCACCCACTGCCCCCCTTTCCTGGCACTACTTCTTTCATGCTCCCTACGTTCCACCGGATTCTGTGTGCTATAGCTCAGGCTATTCCTCAAAACCAGTAGATAACTTACCCAAGAACATACAGCCACTAAAATATTGAACTGAGGTTTAAATTCCAATTCATATAACCCCAAAGCCAGTGATTTAATCTTCATGGTTAAACTGAACATCCAATAGAATTTTATTCTAAATTTTTCCATGAAAGAGTTCTCAACTTCTCTATTAAAATGTTTTTATTTGTTTATTTATGTGTATGTGTCTCCCAGTCCTTTGGGACATTCTAATATGGCTTGTCCTTTAAAATCACCTGGGGGGGATCCCTGGGTGGCTCAGCGGTTTAGCGTCTGCCTTTGGCCCAGGGCGCGATCCTGGAGTCCCGGGATCGAGTCCCACATCAGGCTTCCGGCGTGGGCCTGCTTCTCCCTCCTCCTGTGTCTCTCCCTCTCTTTCTCTCTCTATGTCTATCATAAATAAATAAATCTTATAAATAAATAAATAAATAAATAAATAAATAAATAAATAAAATCACCTGGGAATCTTTTTAAGACTTCTGAAGCCCAAGACTTATCCCAAAAGAATTAAACCAGACTCTCACCTCTGAGGGGATAGAATACAGCTTCTTAAGCTCCCCAAGAAAGTCAATGTACAGATAAGTTTATACTACTGGTATACCTGGATAGAACTCAGCCCTGAATCATAATTATTATGATTATAAAATATAAGATACTTGAGAGCAGAAATCTTATTTTATTCAAACTTATGGCTCCCATAGGACCAAGAAAAAAAAAAGTAATAGCTCAGTGAATACTATTAAATAGTCACATTTGTCCAATTTAGGTTCTATCAATTTAAACAAACATGGACAGATCAAATGACAGGATTAGAAATCTCTGATGTTTTGGGGTGTTTCCTGAGGTGAAAAAGGCCAAGGAGTTGTGACTGCTTAGGGTAAAATTAGAGGACGTTGTTAAGGTCCTTAACAATTTTCTCCAATCACAAGAAAAGTAGGAGATTGATGTGTCTTTGTTTTTAATCTCCGCTAAAGAAATGGGTCTCAGCTGCCGCAGAAGTTGAGTTGGTAAGACCTGAAGAGTCAACTCTCAATGATCCAGAATGGAAAATTCTAGAATGGTACCAAAGAAGTTCATAGACTTGTATTCTCAAGAGGGGTTTAAGTCAGGATGAGACCACATATTGCTTTCAAGTTGTAAACTGGAGAGTCTGGATGAAACTTCTACCATGAACTACAAAGAGAATGTTATTTTTTCAAGCTGGCAATGTGGTAAATTCCTGATTCTTTCTGGGGATTACAAAACAATCCATTGTATGGGGCCCAGGCTATAAATTCAGGGTTGCAGATTGCTCAGAAGACAGTTCAAGAAAGCAAAAGGCAGATTGTCCAATCTGGCTGCTCTGTGTGCCAGGAGTTATTAATTACGTCTGTTCTAATAACAAGAGCTGGGAAGCAGCAAACTCAAAACATGCGGGGAAAACAAAACAAAATAAGATGGTAGTTTGCCTTAATGAGAGGAAGTGAGAGGCAGCAGCTATGGCAGCAGGCTTGGTAAACTGGGTACAAGCCTTGCCAGCAACAGATTTTTAGCTGCAACTGGACATGATCACTATAGTAGCTACAGAGGTCATGGAATCCCAATGGATTCTCTGACATCTGCCCAGTGACCGATGAGGTCACCTTTTCTGTGCTTTTCTGGGACGGGTGAGGGATGATGGGAAAAGTCATTGAGAGAGACAAATCAAGATCTGCTGTTCTGTGCATCATAAGTCATCAGAGTTGGAAAGGACATTACAAATCAGATAAATAGTCTAACCCTACCCATTTCTACACATGAAGAAACTGAGTTTCAGAGAAGTTAAGTGACATAATCAAGGTCACCCAACAATGGCAGACCAGGACCAGACTTTTCTCCGTTCAGTTTCTTGCTGGTTAATGGTAGGCTCCCTTTCCTCCTACTTAAGAAATTGACTTTCCTTAGACTTCTATCAGCTCCTTGAATAGCTAGCAGTCTCAATAGCACATTTGCCTGAGTGTTTTAGCCACCATCATAGGTGTGGTCCTGGGTCCGCTCTGCTCAGTCCTTAGAACACTTCTCATGATCTAAATCTCAGAAATTCAGGCTCAGGGATGCTTTGACATTTCTACCAAATATTTTATGGTAGTTTCGCTTGGTAGGACAGTCACCATTTCACCAATGAAGTGTGCATAGGGTTGGTTGTACCAAAGGTCATCAGATTTTCCTGAGGGTGTCATCACCTGACCTACCCACCAGCATGCTGCCTGAGAGCTCTCTAAGATGTGGACCTGAGAGGCCTATGCTCCTCTCTGACCCACTGGATTCTGGGCATAATGAGAGCAGGAACTTGGCCTTACTCATCTTCTGGAAGATACTCAGTACGTTTTAATAAATGAATCAATCCAACATTTCAAGGGAAAACTTTACAAACTAGAACTCAGAGGAAAGCAATGAGGACTGTGAAATTTTGAATAAGATAAGGGATAGCTTAAAAAACATAATATCGAACTTGGAGAAGAAAATACACACTGGAGAATTCATTGCCATCTTCAAATAGTCAACAGGCTACCTTGGAGTAGACAAAGAATAAGACGAGCTACCTGAGTGGAGAATGACTTCAGATGAACATAAGCAGCAGCAGCTTTAGGAAAGGTAGTCAGCATCCCATGTCTAGTGAGGACCATCTCTTGATAAAAAATTTAAGGAAGGGGAGAATCCATAAGGGAGGGAGCTTGGTCCATGACTTTTAAGTCTAGGAAACCATGAACAACTTGAAATAGAGAATATCTGGTGACACTTTCATTAGAGGAACATTGAAGGCAAGGGGTATGTCTCTGTTGTAAACTGAACTAGAGACCATGGTAGAAAAAAAATTGAGTTCAAGGGCAAGACAAGTGCGCTTGGCCCTCCTAAGATCCCTCGTTTTCTAATAATAACAATACTGGTTTTTGAGTGCTTCTATTCGCCAAGAGCTGTATTACACTGTTAGCCTGACTAATGATAATTCTGATACAGCAACAATCAAGAAGCCCCATTTCATACAACTTCAACTTGAAAAAATAAAGGAAATTGATTTTTAAAAACATGCTGGCAAGGTTTCTGTGAAACTGGCACACTCAGTGCGAGAAACACAAATTGAATACAAATTGAAACAAATCCTTTCGGAGAGCCATTTGGCAATTCTTCTCAAGAACCATAAACTCATCTAATAATCCCACTCTGAGGGATTTACCCTGAGGAAAATAACTCTGAAAAAGGAAAAAAAAAAAAAAAAAAAAAAAAACTTGTGTGCTCAAAGCCCTTTAAAATATCAAAGCTGGAAAGAATCCAAAGTCCCAACAATTTAGGAATGGTTAAATAATTTATGGTATGTTAACTCCATGAAAAATTATGTAGCCATTAAAATGATAAATGGGAAGACTTTGTGGCAACATGAAAGGCATATAACAAATAACGTTCAAAGATAAGAGTGGAACGCAAAATTGTACATGTGCTCTGATTATAACTCTGTAAAAATACTTATGAGTAGAAATTGAAAGGGACAACAGAGAAATATAAAAACTATTGTGTTTTATGAGACTTTGGATATAATCACTGTATACTTAAAAAAATGAAAACAGAGAGGACTTCTTGCTCTAGCTCGAGAAATCTGAGACTCACAGCATGTTAGTTAGAAAGCATCTCATGGGTCCTTGGCTAACACTCTCATTTTACAACTAGGGAAATTGAAGCCATGAGAAAGAAGCCTGTCTGTCCCACATCTTTAGGGGCAGAGCTGGAACTAGAACATGGACGTGCAAAGTAGAGGATCCCTGGAAGTTATATTTCAGAGACTGATAATTTGTGGAAACACATGGAGTGACAAGGGCAAGAGGAAAAAAATAGGGTCACCTGTCATAAAAGTTCTCAGATGTGGGTAGTAAATTCAGTCAGTTGAGCACTTCCTCTGTCTACTGAAGACCAGCTACTTACCATTCGTTAAGTACATAATGGATCTGGAAAGGGAGGATGTTTTTCTGCCTTTAAAGGCCATCTCCTCTCCATCCTCATTACCACTTCCAAGGGTCAAGGTCTCATCAATCATTCTGTAAACTTTGTAGACACCTGTTATGTCCCAGGACCTGTTCTGAACCTGGAGATACTATGACTCAGAGAAAAAGTGGCTGAGAAAAAGACTCAGAGAAAGACTTTTGATAGCGCTCTCATTTTAGAGTTGGAGACAGTCAATTCACATGCAAACAAATAAATGATTTAATACCTTAATGAGTACTATTTAAAAAATAACAACAGGAATTTGTGATGAAGAGTAACCGGGTGGGGGAAGAGTCCTAAGCAAGGGGTTGACATGATCTGATTTATAGATTTGAACATTCACTGGCTGTCCTGTTCTTCTGGGACAATTGCAACAGACCCTCAGTGATCGTCTCCATCTCTTCTTACTGTGGCCAAAGAGGTCTGAAAAAGATGTAAATTTAATCTGACATTGCTCCATCTGAAAACTTTCAAAAGCTCCTTGTCATCCCCGAGATAAAGCTCCAGTGCTCCGCACAGCTATTGAGGTCTCTACGACAGGCTTCTGAAGTCATGTTTAGCCAGTTCATTGCACATGTCCTGCACCCCACCCCATGCAGCCTCCTCCCGAGTCCTGCGGGACGCTCACTGGCCTCTTGGCATGTTGCCCACTCTCCTGAGACTGGGCATTTACACAGGCTGCTCTCTCTCTTTGACCCCTCTTCTCCCTCTTTGTTTGTAGAACTCTTCCCCTTCCTCTAATGTTTGTCTGAATGTCTCCTCTTCTTAAAAGTCTCCCCACACTCTTCCTGGCAGAGGTCAGCCACAGCCTTGCATGTGCTCATAGCATGCTCTGTTCACACTTGCATTTTAACACCTCACACTGAATCATAATTATTCGTGTATGTATGTATGGTGAGTAAGGACCATGTCTTAGTTATGTTTTTATATCCAGAGCCAAGCACAGGCTGGGCACCTAAGTGTAAGTGAATATCTAGCAGATGAGTTGGTTGATAGATCATTGGATGGAAGGATGAATGAATAGACTCTATTCCCCTCATTTTAAAAGCAAGGCAACTCTGATCTGGTTCATCATCTGCGAAATGAAGATGATGATTTTTAAGGTTACCTCCAGCTCTGATGTTCCAGGTTCCGAGAGTCCATAAATCATGACTGGTTATTGCCAATGGAATCAGAGAGCCTTCTTGGCGTGGCTGCTTGAGAAAACTCGAAGGGCTCCCAGGTTCATGATTAAGGATCAAAAAGCCTGTGGAGCCCTGCTGCACTGGGATAAATAAAAACTGGGCACGAGCTGGGTGTCCTCCTGTCCCAGTTGGCAACACTCACCATTACCCCAACATACCTGCTGAGGGAAGAAGCCTCAAGCAAAACAAGTTTCGAGCCGGCTCGGCAACAGCATAGCTATACATTCCTGTAAATTTCCAGTGCCATGCAAGGGCCTGGACAGGCCAGTCTGTGCCGCTATGTTACATAGCTCCAGTGGCTACCTTTGCTTACTGCATAATCTGTGGGTGTGGTTTTTAGGATAGACTTGTGTAGATTTAGGTCAGAGGTGAGGACCGAAATAATCCCAAACTCAGCTTTCAATGGAGGAGAAAAGAAGGAGTATACACTGTTCTCTCTCTGTCAGGCTAGAAAGAGTGACTGGAGATTCAGTTCAAGCCACAGGACCCGTCTTGATGCCAGCCACATGTCCGGCCTTATGTGAGGTGCCACAAGGAATGTAAAGAGGGATGAAACGGGTCCTGTACGCATGGAGTCTATGCTCCAGTAAGGGAGATCAATAATCCAGTCAAGGTGGCACAGGTAAGTTCTTTGCAGAGCAGAGAGCAAAGAAAGCCCTTGTGGACACAGGTTGGATGAAGGAAGGAGGCAATATCTCACAAAGGAGGAAGGGTATTCAACAGACAGAAATGGCCTTCACTGCATCGGTCAGGAAAAGTGCTTGAACACAGGTATGGGGCAGTCTGAGGGCAGGACCGTGGAGGAAGGTGGGCAGTGTGTTTGGCTACAGCAGAAGGTGTAGAAGAAAAAAGAAGGGGGATTTTTTACCATGCTGGGGAGGGGGTGGGACAGAAACAGTCAGCCAGGTCTTGAAGAAAAGCCTCATTATTTATTCAAACATGTTTACCCAGTGCCTCTCTTTGCCACACCCTGTTTCCACCTTTGAGTACACCTCCGAGGCTTAGAATGCATCCTCTGGGCTAAGGGGGTGTCACTGGAGAATCCTGAGAGGCAACGAGGTAGACAGATGAAGAGCTTTGCTCTGACTGCTTCCCTTTCTTACTTACATGACCTCTGGCAGAAGTGGATTGGTAGTGACGTCACTCCAGCCTCACGGCAAGTTGACACATGGCCTCACATGATCCCTTGATGGGAGCTATTGTAATCAATTATCTATTTGTAATCAGCACAGAGCTTTCATAGGAAATATCAGGCTAGCCTGTACACACACGAGCACCCAGGCACAGAGAGAGATCACTCAGAGAAGCCTCTGGAGCCAACGGGATGTCATCTAGACGTCCGCATATCAAAGGCACCTTTCTGGCAACAGTAATAGCAGGGGTTGGGGCCCTCGGAGCCAGCCCAGGCCCAGTCTCACGTGAGATTTCCCCTTCACTCCGGGCGGCAACAGAAACCCCGGCCCTCTGTCTTTTGTTCTGTGCAAACAGTGGATTTCCAGGCCCGTGATCCAAGGTAGGATGAGGGCACTCAGCGTGATGAAAGGAAAAGGGACAAGTCAGAATTTGAAACTGCAGAAAAGAAAACACTTCTAAACCAACAGAGCAGCTCATTGGAAAGAGACCGAGTCCTGCCTTTCAAAAATGCAATCGGCATTAAAATCGTTGATTTCCTTCTTCCCCTTCCTACACTGGGAGGAGTTTACCGTAAATTAATTTGGAAGTTAAGTAAGTACAAACGTACCTGTGAAAGCACCGAGAGCAGAGAAGGGAGTGAATCCAGCTTAGAGCACAGGCAACGCAAAGGAAGATGCTAGGAATTGAAACCCGTCTGGTGCCTTTTTATGAATTGACTCTTGCAGATGTGGGGAGTTGTAGGGCTCTTTGCTGTTTTTGAAAAGTTTTTATTTTGACTGGATCCTGGGGACTCCATTCGTCCTGTGAACTGTCTCAGAGCCGGAGCCTGGGCTTTCATACAGAAGGGGACTTTCAAACGGTCTTTGATGACCTTCAAGCAGTATTGATAATTGTGAGTTCCCAGAGTCTCTGCGCAAAGGGCATGTTTCTTCTCCATCTCTATTCCCCGCTGTGCGGAAAGTGCGTAATGCAGGAGTCAAACTGGTAAAAATCGCTCCAGCCTGAGCCCCAGTAGATGAGTGCTCTCCCATCAACTCTAACCCTTAGCATCCACGAGACTGTGGCAGACTCACACTCCCCCTCTGGGCCTTCGTTTTCTTTTATAAGAATCAAGGGAACTAGGCTTGTTATTTCTGTGGTCTGGAAAGAATTGAACCATGAATTGAATTTGTTCAGATGCTAAACTTGACCAATTAAATGAATCAGAATTCTTTTTTTCCCCTGATGTCCTTGAGGGGGAAAAATGCCAAAACAATAACTTACCATACGCCAGGTACAATGCTCATACGTTTGTTAATTATTTCACTTGCCAACAAACATATATCAAAGATGGAGTGATTCAACTAAACCACAGCCACTCCAGTGGCCTGGTTGGGAGTGACTATGGATGCAGCCCAATTTTCCACACCTTATGCATTTCCACCCAGGATCCCAGAAAAGGAGGTTACAATCTTAATGATGGTATTGGATGCTAATAGATCCTAAAGTATCTTACGAATTATCAAAAAAGAAAAAAAAGCTTAAACCATACCAACGTATGATGTTAGTGTTCAGCAAAGTGTGTTGTAATTTACTTATTTGGGAACTATGTATCAGTAAATGTTATAAATGGTAACCAGATGAACCAGAATTTTCCATTGCCCAGAATACCCCAGTCCCTAGCCATCTTAGGTAAACAGGAATTTACTATGGCATTAAAATAATAATAGCCTCCAAGGACTAGATTCTGGTAGTCTCAGGCTTGCCAACTGTCCAGCAATGTGTCAACTGCAGAGAACACTGTCCACTCCAGCTGGGCATTACCGGTACCCAATCAGACTCCATTTCAGAAATCATGGGCGGTGTTTCCATGGAGCTCTGCCCGAAAAGAGGTGATCTAAATCTTGCATGAGAGATGTACATCAACAGGGAGCTTTGCCTAGAACACTGTGACCTAAAAAATCATATTAAGGAACTCAGAATGCAGAGTCAGTCTCAGAGACACCAAGTGACCTTGTGCAAGGCACCTTGCAGATTGCCTTGCCTACTTGACTCCCCTAATGAATGGTGACTGCCTCTCTGAGTACCTGGGCCAGGGACACGCCCCAGCCAGGGGCAAATATTCTCATTTTCACTGCCCTATTTTTTTTAAAGGCAACCTGCTCCTTCTATTAATCATCTTGCTGTTTGTTTGTTCTGGGAGGCAAGCACTGATTCAGAGGAAAATATCGCCTAGTGGTTAGACTGGAACAGTATCTTTGCTGCGTTTCCTTTTGGAGCTCCTGCACATTTTATTTTTTGATATCTCTTGAATAAAGATGCCCATGATACATGTAAGAGGTCAGGGCCAGGAAGTTTGGGTTCTTCCCCTGCTCCCCCATTCCATGGCTCTTTCTCCCTTTACTACTCCCTTTTACTCGCACTGTGTAATACAGTGCATTTCCCTTTTTATCTAAGCTGCTGGGAAGCTCAAAGTCATGCTATACGCCTCATTAAAATTATTCTGCTTTTGAGTTTTCTTCCCCTTCACTGTCCTCTCCTCTCTTGATCATGTCTTTACCCTTTGTCCATGCTTTGCTGAAACTATCATCTCTATATCTAATAAGTTACTTTAAATACTTTTGGAAGTGGCATGAGAATAAATCGATCATGTGGACTGCATGTTTCATTAAATGCCTTGCAGATGGGAAAATTTGGAAGATTATTGGTGATCCTATGATGAAGTCTGAAATTTCACTTCTAACAAAAATTAATCATTAATATTTAAAAGCTTAATGTGCTCATAGCTATGAGCCTTTGCCTAGCCCTCACCATCTCTAAGGTGAGTGCCTTCACACATGTGCTCTCATTTTGTGATTAGTGTTCACGTTTTACAAGTGAGAAAACTGAGGTTTAGAGAGCTTCAGTGGCCCACCAGAGGTCCAGAGTTCATAAACGCAGATCTTTTGACCCTAAGCCAGGTCTTCTGCTGCTGCACCCCCAGCATCCTCTTGTTTCTTGACTTCTCACGTGAGCCAGCGTTCTTCTCATTGTCCTCAAACAAACGGCGTTTTTTTAAATGTGTCGATCTGATTGGAGCAAAAAGTCATCTTAGCGGTTATTTCTCTTGCTGTGATGAGCTGCAGAAAGTCTGGAAACTGCTGATTTAAGGTGTAAAGGATCAAGTTTGAAATGGTCATTTCTACAAGATTTGAGCCCCTTTTAATCATCCCAAGTTCCTTGCCTCAGTTTGACCACCACATCACCTGCAGCTGTATTTGAGGTATAAAGAGACAACAGGGAAAGTATGAACTCTAATATACCTTTCTTTTTAAATAATTTATTGAAATTGCCTCTTCTTGGCATCTCCCCGTACTTGACGGGCACACAGAAAGAATACCAAATCCACAGATTGTTGGGATGGTCAGGAAGAACAGCTCATTGCTTCTTAGAGCTTGCTGGAGTGAAAGCACACGATACCCTTTACACGCAGCCTCACGGTCATGTTGTTCCCCCAAGTGGGTCAGTCAGCCAACCTGCTTTAATGTGACTGTGAAAATAAGGAAAGCGCTGCATTTGTGTTTTGCTTTTCTCCCATTTCAGACCGCCCACCTACCCTCAACACTGCAACTGTACCAAAAAGCTTCAGGGATAGTTTATCCAGAAGGTCTGTTGCCTGTAGAAACTACCGGAAGGCCAAGCCTTCTAAAAGAGCTGTGCATCCAACAACCTTCCCTCTGATTTCCTTCTCCAGGTTTGGCCAGACTCAATTCTGGTTCCCCATTAGGCCTTAAATTCTACCCACAGTCTGGGGGCTAGAGAGGCTAATCTCAAAGGGCTAGAAATGAGTCAGTTTCCACGCTCAGCTTCAGGTGTGCGGCTTCCTGAAGCACAGACGAGGAAGCTCTAAATTTCAGAGTGATTGTTTTTTCTTTGCATACCATATCCGGAACTGAAACCACCAATTCATTTCACTTAAGCCCTCATATACTACACTCAGATCATCAATAACATTCCAAATATAAGATGCCAAGACTTCATCAACCGAGTCATTCTGTCTCTTCTGCTCTCTCTTCTTTTGGTGATGATCTTATTAGCCTTTTCATTTTCTTCTTTTTTTTTTTTTTTAGTCCTGACAACACAGGATTTGGAGGCCTTTGTTTTCTTCACAGGTGTTTGTGAGAATTAGCAGCCAAATATCTAAAACTCTGCTAAGAGTTTGGCCTTACTCATAACTTTCTGCTTTCCCTGGCCAGTCAACTTGGCTGCCTATGAGTGTAAAGTCATTGATTCCACGTCCCATTCTAGGGGGCAAGTGACTTTGCCAAGAGCTTCCACACATGAGTCACCACATTAACCCGTGAAAGTAGATAAAAGATGAGACCTATGGAGATAGTGATGCAGGCCATCTTCATGAAACAGGTGAGCAAAGGAAAAATCCATTCATCCTCCTGATGACCAGCCAAAGCATCAACACTTTAGGAGAAGGAAGGGCCTCCACCGTTTATATAGTGCCTGACAATTTATAAACCACTTTCACATCCTTTCTCTCTCTTGATTCTCACCAGAACTTGTGAAATCAGCCAGACAAGCATTATCCTCCCCAATTTAGAGAGGAGCATGCCCAGTGTTAATAAAAGTGGAATAATGGACCCAAACAGTGACAGTGGGGAGGACAGAAATCCCCAATACAAAGTTAGGTCCAAGTCCAGTGTTCCTGTAAGTCACATCTACCCTTATGTATAATATAATATTACATCAAAATCCATGACTTCATGCTACACAGTCATTCTTAAACTTCAGGTCTTTTGTAGGTCAGGGTCAATGGCTGTTGGTCATTACTTTTATATAACTCCCTGGGCCTCGGCTTTCGTTATTTAAAAAATAGAGGGATGACATTAAATGCTGAGTTTCTTTCAGTTCTAACAGTCTGTTGGTCCCTGCATCAGTGACTGCCAAATCCATGGGATGACCCAAAGATGTTATCCAGAGTACTTGTTACAGAGCATTGGTCCCCAGGATGATAGTAGCATTAGATTAAAATGGTTGCCATGGCCAAAAAAGTTAGAAAAAAAAAGCAAGATTATTCAAAATGAAACAGTTGCTTTGCTCCAGCCATCCTCGGAGTTTTTGCATGCAAATCTTCAGGGGAAGGGGGCTATGGATATGCAACAGTCCTCTAAGTTGGCCATAGAACATGGATCTTATGCAATTAGTATTCCATGGAGTGTTTTAAGAGTGGACACTCTCCAAGGATCCCATTGGTCTCTCAAAGCACCAGCACAAATATTATGAAAAATTTTACAGCCACCTCAACATCACCGCCCTCCACTGTGATCCACACCAGTACTGCACTTGTTAAGCTGCGGAAGGTAGGCCTCCAAGCCCAGTACTACCTACCATTCATTGGACAACCCAGCTGCACAATCTGGATCACATCACTTTAGCCATAGAAGCCTTTGTACTGAAAAACAGAAACAAAAACAAAAGCAAAAACCCCCAATTCTTCTGAAAGCAAGGACTTCCACATGTTGCCTGAATATAGAACTAGCAGCAGTTCCTTTTATTGCCTTGGAAAGTTGTTGCCCTTTCATTTCCCTGAGAGCAGGATCCCATTATTGTCCTATGATGGGAAAGAAAGGTGAGGCCGCTCAAGGATTTTCCATTCTGCCCTGCCCATCGTCTTTCTGCCTCCTACGACTCCCCCAGAATCTTTGCTCCATGGGAAAAGGAATTCTAGACTCTTGGAGAGACTTTTCAGGTGTGGCTGACCACAAGAGGTCCTATCTGGTCTGCAGCCCCTCTCAGCTTGACTCTTCTCCTTCAGCATCCCCCTCAATAGCCTCTGTTGAACAGGGGCTGGAGTGAGGAGCTTTCTTTCTCAGAGGCAACCTGACTCCAAGCTTGAATAGTTCAGATTGCTCGAAAGTTCGGAGCCACACTCTGTCTCGTGGGAACTTCTTCCTGTGGTTGACTCCAAACATGTCTTATCCTGCTTCTACAAGCATGAAATATGTCTTGCCAACCTTACAGGTGACTCTACTTGTCTTAAATCCAGATCTAAAAAGTTCCAAGAGCAGCATGTACTTCCATTCTTTTTTTTTTTTTTTAAAGATTTTATTTATTTATTCATGATAGTCACACAGAGAGAGACAGAGAGGCAGAGACACAGGCAGAGGGAGAAGCAGGCTCCATGCACCGGGAGCCCGACGTGGGATTCGATCCCGGGTCTCCAGGATCGCGCCCTGGGCCAAAGGCAGGCGCCAAACCTCTGCGCCACCCAGAGATCCCCGTGTACTTCCATTCTTGAGCCCAATTTATCTTGTGGATTAACCTTCAACCACCTCTCCCAGTCCCCCATGCTCTAGAGGGAAAGCCTTTGTGGTGCCAAAGAAATTATTTACCTATTTGACTGGGGATCTTGTGCTCAGAGTTTAGACTTCCTGTCCCAGGTTTAGGTCAGCAAATGCCACCTTCAAGTTTAGTTTAGTGCTTCTGCTTTTGATCTCAGCCACACTTGTGCTCGTTTGAGAATTGTTAGCTGTAGGATAGACTGAGACAAATTATCTTCAGTTCTAGAATGACATGAAGCTTCCTAGTACTGAGATATGCAAAAAAAATAAAAATAAAAACAAAACTTCAGGCTGAAAGAAGACATAAAGGCACACAGACAATTAAAATGGCCTTGGGACTTCTGTTTTATTTGCAAGAAGAAAATAATTCTTCGTGTTCCTTTGACTGGGCTAGATGTTCTGTAGTCTTTATCAACCATCTAGTTAGTGCTTTAAGATTTTATGTGAATATTTCACATTCATTATCTTATTTATCCCCATAACAATCATTTCAGGTCAGATACTATTGCATCATGTCATTACACTTCGTGAGAGTTACTGGTGTTTCTGAGGCTGTGGTTAAGCGCGAGCCTTTTAATCTTTTGTTCTATTGCTAGAATCCTGGACTGCTGCAATTCAGAAGTCCTGGGTTCTAACCCCTGTATGACCTTACACAAGTCACTTTCTCTCTGACCCTCAGCTTCTCCAGTTGTAATATGGACGTGTGGGCAGGGTGTACTAGGTGAGCTCCAAGAACCCCAGTCCTGCTCGGCCTCTTGCCTGTGCTTATCCTTGTTGACAGTGTGAACAAAGAGAGACTAAAACCACAGCTGGATCCACGAAGGCAAACCTTTGCCCACGATTTGCCACACTCACGGTAAGTGAGAAATAGTGTCTCATTGTTTTCAAATCTAAAAGGATAACATGCCCACAATCATTAATTACAACAGGCACAGTAATGATTATGTTTTAATGTAGAAATCCTGCTTGACTGAAGTAAGAAAATTTCTGAGAGAAAGTTCAAGTTTTGAAACTGCTAATGCCTTCCTGTGATGGTATGTGGGACGCGGTGGGGGTGGGGAGCAGTGAGCCAGACAGTTCGTCTTAGGGATAACCTCTTTGGTTTATGTAAAATATATGAGTCAAAGCAAATTTATTCTTGTAGGCTGCTATGCCTGAAAGAGAATGAAGCCTCGCTCAAAAGAGACTGAGCCTTTCATACAATTAATCAGCCACATCTCTGTGCCGTATGTTGCAATGTCTACTTTCCAGAGGAAAGATTATTCTCAAACCACATAAATGATGATGCTTTTGGAAAAAAAAAGAAAAGAAAAGAAAACCCACCTCTCTTAAATGATATGAACTTGCCTATTGTTTTTATTTCCCACCCACAGTCTTGATGCCTATAATCTCTAAAATCATTTCAGTTTCCAAAAATCATTTGAAACACTCCTACACTCGGGGCTTTTGATAAACAGTCCAGCTTCTAAAAAACAGGTGTGTGTGTGTGTGTGTGTGTGTGTGTGTGTGTGTGTGTGTCTGAGATTGAGAGCCAAAGAAAGAAGAGCAGTGGAGGACGGGGAGAGGAAGCAAGGGCACACTTGGAAAACCGGGCTGCTTGGACGCCAGTGAACACCCAAGTAGCCTTTACTATAGCAACAAAAGTGTTCTGTGAGCTTGGGTCTTCCCTCCACTGATCTCTCGTTAAAGACCGCAAGAAATTTTTGGGTCATTTTACTCCAATGTTAAGAACAAAAATAATGACTCGTGTTTTTGAGTGCTAACAATGTCCCAGGAACCTTTCTGAGGGCTTTAACACATATGAACAAACTCATGTAGTACCCACAACAAGTCTATGAAATTGATACAATTATTATCCCATTCTACAGATGAAGAAAAAAAAAAAAAACACCAGGATCACAGAGCAGTGAGCTCCCCAGTCTTTGGCTCATTAACATTGAAATAAAGTCCCACTGACCACCATGAAGACTGAAGGTGTCCCTTCCTCTGGGAAGTACTTTCAGTAAGATGGACTCTTATTCTCCTTTCAGCAACCAGAGCTTTCTCATGGCATTGAAGCCACTACCTTAAACTATAGTAATCCGTGCGCACGCCAGATCATCTCTGTAAGACTCCAGGCTCCTTATGATCAGAGTGATAGTAAAATCATCCCTGTTTTCCCACAGCCATAACAAAGTACCTTGCACTGGAGAGACACTTAGGAAAGATCAGTTGAGTAAGTGAAGGAAGAGGCCCAAGTTTTAGATCTGAGTTCTCATAGCCATGTTAGAAAAATCATTACAGCCAGGTCTCTAGGATCAAAGCCAGCTGAGTCTTGAGACAACTACCTGTGACTTTAAAATAAAACATTCTATTGGTTTCTAGCCCTCTCGAGTTCTTTCTTTCTGAATTCATCCTCACCTCTTGGATGGTTATGGCATGTGATCTGTCCATCTGGCCTGGCAAGTGGATTTCAAAAAAAATATTATAATGAGAGAGAAAGCTTAAGTCATGTCAAGTTTTGAGTTTTGTTGTACTCCCATTGCTGATCCTGAAGTTAACTTCAAACATGTTAAATGGATATGGCTCATCTTAGTTTTCAAGGAGTCCCTCATTCTTTCAGAAACAGAGCAGAACCCTCTGAGAACATGGCCAAAACTTACTTCCAAAGCAAAGCAAGACCATATAGAAAAACTGAGATGTAGCAGGATGGCTCTGGTAAAGGTACGATCTTATAAGAAGTTTGTGAAAATAATCACCCAAAAGTTGCCTACTGTAACCCTCTCATTTGGCAGATGGGAATAATGTGGCTCAAAGAGAAAAAAAAAAGAGTTATTAAAGTTGACAGATCAATTTAGTAAAAGCAGAGGGGATAGACTCAGGATAGGTAATTCCTAAATGAAGCAACTGTCCCTATTCTATTTTGCCTGCCTAGGTTACAAGTAAGCAATTCTTAAAATAAAGTCTACCAGTTACATTTGGGGTAAAAGTTTGATCTGGGTTTGAGAAAGTCCATAGGCTCAGGCAAAACCAATTTTAAAGGATTGGATGATGGAGAGGGGGGGTCTCCATTTTTGATCACATACTAAACATTCATACCTACCAAGCCATGGCATGAAAAATTAGTTGGTTGGCATCAAAAGTGCATGAGTCACTGTTCTCACCAGCAATAAATCCAATTCTGGCACAGAGTGGATGAAATGCAAAATGACAGCTGAGATCGGAGCATGTTGGCCTCCCTCCATCCAGGGTTCTTTAGTCCGTGTCTATGCTGGAAGAAAATGTTTCATTGTCCTCACAATGCTAGTCAAGAATTTTGAAGTAGTTATGACCTCTTAATGTTGCTGGTGGCTAAAAAGCCAATAAAAATAGACAATGCCAGAGCAGGTGGCATTGACAAAAGGTGAAGTCCCAGCTTTGATCCTGACCCTTTACATGAACCTGGACATGCCATGTGTCTCTGTGAGCTGCATTTTCCCCATCTGAAAATTTAAGAGGTGGGCCATGAGATTTGTGGGGTCCCCTCCATTTCTAGGATTCAATGTGAGTCTAATTTATAGATATATATATATATATGTCTTCTTTCTCTAGTGTGGTTCTGTCCTGGGTGAACGGCAGCTGAGAAACTTGTCATTTCAGCTTCCAGTAAAGGACATTTAGAGGCTAGGAAGGCAAGCCAATCTAAGAATCAAAAGAATGGGCTTAGTCTAGGCTCTACACCTAGGTGATCTTGAGCAGTATCAATTCCCTTTCTGCATCTCCAGTTCTTTTGAAAAGTTCAAGTAATGATACCTACCTCACAGAGCTGTCTTGTGAGTTAAATGAGATTATGGACGTCAAAGTGCTTGTAACCTGGAAAGCATATGGAGCTGTGTGGGTGAGGACAAAGATGAAGATGTTGATGAGGAGTTAAGAATACTTTTTGATTTTCCACAAAGATACAAAGATACTACAGGTTTAGATTTCAGGGTCAACAGATAAGGGTAAGGAAGGAAATATTCTCTCTGCGTGTCTGTGCTCTGCTCACCCTAAGAATTACACATTTCCTTCCTTCCTTTCTTCCCTGCCTCCTTCCTTCCTTCCTTTCCTCCTTCCTACCATCCCTTCACATCTCCCCAGGCCAATAGAAATCATCACCTGTCTTATCTCGTAGGCCTCCATCCTCCCCCCGCCCCTCCCTTCCCACTGCAGACCCAGCTGGAGTGTCAAATCAAAACCTCTGTACAGGTATTTCACCCTCACTTCTTTAGTCCTCTAAATCATCTAAAAGAAAACAGCAGAGGCACTCCCTGCACCCACGCCTTTCCCTTTGTTTTGAGGGCCAACAGAGCCTGGCCTCCTCACGGCAGTTAGAGCTCCTGTTCCGTCTCCAAGTCCTCTTGCCACCAGCGTTCTGGGTGCTCAGCAGGCTACCTGGCATCTTGCAGGTGGTAAAGCATGATGGTATCTGATAGGAATGACACACAGATTTTCACATGGATCCAGCCTCTTCCGGCACTGCAAAGGACATTAGGAATTCCCTGGTTCAACCCCTCATTGTTTACAGATGCACAAACTGAGCCCTAGAGAAGAGAAGCAACTTCCATTCAGGAGTAGTGCTATAAGGGTCTTAGAAGTACATCTAAGCCAAACTCCTCTTTGGCCAGATGAGGGAACTGAGGCCCAGTGATGTTAACTAACTTGCCCCTGAGTTAAAGAGCTAGTACTAAAACACATAACCTCTGATTAAAAGTTCATATTTCATTTCATGATACCACATGTAAGGTACATACTGCAGAAACCGGGCACATGAAATCCAGGTTCCAAGGATATGAACACAAAACAATAGGTTATTGCCTTTATGTAAATTGAGGGAAATCAAATTATAGCCATATTTTGGAATTCTCATTTTACTCTGCAAGAGCTGCATCATATATTCCCGTGTGGAGGATGTGATGAAGATAATAATTAAACCTGTGGTAAGGTTTAGGATATATGGGTTATAGGCATAAAACAACCTCTGGACTTATTTTCACTCCAACCCCAAAGCCCAAAAGAGTTTAATGAAAGTCAATTTCCTGTCATCAGGAAGCAGCTTACCTGCAATGGCCCAAAGCAGGGCCCTACTGGAAAGCTAAATCTGGAAACAGCAAAGTCCATGTGTGTGTTGGGCCCTAAGCCTATTACTTACTGCAGCATTGTCCGACTTTGGGGCCAGGCCAGCGGTGTGCTGGTAAATGCTTAACGAGCGGCTCTACAGGGGGAGGGCTATGGTGAGGGGAAGCCCGCGTTTGTTGTGCTTTCCAATATTCTCTGTATAAATATTCCCATAGTGGCCACATTCACACTAGTCGTGCCACCTGACCAAATGCAGAGTTCGATAGAGATGCACAGCAGCACACCACGATGGGATATTTCTAACATACAGATACAAGAAATACTGATGACCTCAAGAGCATATACAATAGAATGTCGTAAAATAAGTAGGAAGTGGTGAATTTTGAGTATTTATTACCATTGCTTTTACTAAAATTCATTTGTATGTTTACATGATTTAATATTTAGTAACAGCCGTCCTTTCAACCAGTTCACAAAATTCCTATAATTAATTTGTTTTTTTTTTAAAGATTTTATGTATTTATTTGAGAGAGAGGGCAAGTGCACACACGGAGGGGAGGGGCAAAGGGAGAGGGAGAGAGAATAAATCTCAAGCAGACTCCTCATTGAGCATGGAGCCTGATGTAGGGCTAGATCCCAGGAACCTGAGATCTTAACCTGAGTTGAAGTCAGACACTTAATCAACTGAGCCACCCAGGTGCCCCACAAAAGTTCCTGTTAATTTAGCAATCAGCTCTTATAAGCTGGAAAAAGGCAGCTCCCAGCAGAACTCTGACCCCTACAGATCTGAGTTTGAACTCTGGCCTATTTTTCTGCCAACTATGTAATGTTGGCTGAGGTTTTGAATTTCTTTGAGCTTTTGTTGTTGTTTTTTTTTCAACTCTGGAAGATGACATAGTAACAGTAACATCATGGGTTCACTACTGATGCTTAAATGAGATAATGCTTAGCAGAGTGGCTACACACAATAAATGCTCACCAAACCACTATTAGTGCTTCCCAAAGCCAGATTCTCTCACTTAATAAACATTTTACAGGAATGTATTTTACAGGTGCTTTCTATTGTATGTCGTCTCCAGTAATAAGTATTACACCTAAGGCTGGTAAAGGGTGCCTCAAACATTATTCTTGCCCCACCCTCTATGAGTTCATGGTCTAGTAGAATAGGATATAAGACATGAACAGCCTGGATGGCTCAGTCAGTTAAGCATCTGCCTTCTGCTCAGGTCCTGATCCTGAAGTCCTGGGATCGAGCCCCACATCAGGCTCCCTACTCAGCAGGGAGTCCTGTTCTCCCTTTCCCTCTGCTGCATGCTGGTTCTCTCTCTCTCTCTCTCTCTCTCTCTCTCTCCCATAAATAAATAAATAAATAAATAAATAAATAAATAAATAAATAAATAAATATTTAAAACCTATTTAAAAAAGACATGAACACCAAGTAGGCATAGTCCAGAGCAAGTTATAATCAGTTCGTGAAAAAGCAAAGAGCTTGGGAAAGGCAGGAAAGGAAGAGAAGGGGGATTCATGGCCTTTACGTGTGAGCCATAGATTTCAGAATAGACTTGGCCATGTTTTTCCCAGACAGGTCTGGGAAAGGGTGTCCCAAGAAGAGAGAGTAAAGGGAGCAAAGGCATAAATAAAGGAACATGGAGGCATACACCTGTAAGATATATTGGAACAAAAAGTATAAAAATGGTGTTGAGGGGATTTTTGGAAAGGCAGGCACCTTCCAGGTCATGTTAGCCTTGAATGCTGAGGAATTTAGTTTATGTTCACTCGGGTAATGGTGGGCCTGGCGAAATGTCTTCCTCTGGTGAGTGACACACATCAGATCTTTTGATTATCTATCACATTATTTTAAGTGTTTGTTCACTGAATGCATTTTTATGGCCTCCGTTCTTTCCTTCAGCAGGAATAGTTAGGAGTTAACTAGATAGTGCAATATATTTTTAAACTAAGTCAATTTGCCCTGTGGAAAAAATTCCCGTGCTCAGGGATAGAAGGTGGCATTATAATTCCCAGTTGAAAACAAAGTCATTATTTAAAGCCTTTGATAAATATTAGGAGGGCTCAAGCCAGTGGCAGTATTTCATGAGTTTTGAATTGTCTACTGCATCCCTCTTGCATTATGCTTCGCACACAAAAAAGTCATATGACCTACATCTTTATCTGCTCCAGTCTTAAGCTTCTATATATAGGCTTCGGTTATGAATGTTTTTTCCTATGAAAAGGTCAGACCTTGCACATGTACCACCAATGCAAAGCCCTGCTTATTAAAAAGCAGGCAAGCGAGTTTGTAAAAGTCATTGAAATATTATTGATGTGGGGGAAAAGCTTGGCAGTGTGCTGAAAAAGAAATGGTCTGCAAACAGTCTCAGAGAGAAGATGGGGAAGCCTCTTTCTTGTGATTACAGAAGCACTTTCCTTCTGCCTGGCGAGACCTGTAGCTGTCTGCGGCACACTTTTACAGAAACAGGCTGGGACACTCCCGCCCCCGGCTCTCTCGTGCATGCGGGTGCACACACTCGCCTGTGTCAGAGAGACAGCAGGCTCTGTTAACTCCTCCACCACACCTCAAACCCCCATGGAACATCTGGAGGTGGAGCTGAGGAAGGCACCTCGGCTAGATAGATGCAAACCCAATTTGGGGTTTCCGGTCGGTCGTCCACAGAGTGTGGCAGCCACCTTCGGCCAGCATTGCAGCACCAGAGAGAACGTGGGGAGAGTTGAACTCTTACTTTTAAGGCAAAAGTTCACAGGTTCAAATGCCCCTCTAATGTCAGCTGTTCCCCTAGGGCTGACCTTCGAGTTTGAAGTTCTGAAAAGAGCAAGCCGCCTCAGGAAAGAGGCCTGTCAATTTAATTTGGATGCTCTCTCCCTGAGATCAAGCTCTTCTGCAGCTTGAATACGTAACCATTATGTGAACCAGACATGATACTCCCTTGCTTTAAGGGATAAGAACCTGACGTTCAGAGAGGTTAAGTGACTTGCTCAAGTTCACTCAACAAGTCGGTCTCCTGTTGATTCAACATGTGGTCAAGGAGTCAGTGCGGGGATGGGCAGTGTTGTCACATAAAGCAGTAGATGCCTTTGTGCCTATTCCCAATGGGTTAATATCTATCTGCTAAGATAAGCCTCACAGGGGACCTTACAAAATAGGGATCACCGGGTTATAGTGAGTGAAGTAGTAAGTTGATGGTCAGAAGAACCTTGTTATGGTTTTAGATCAGATGTTATCAGATACTTATTCATTCACTCATTCATTTATTCATTCCATAAATATTTGTTGAGAGCATGCCAGGCCTCATTCTACACACTAAGGGTACAGTGTGTGAAAAAACCAGATGCGGTCCTGATCCCCTGGAGCTTAGACTGGGGAAGGGTCTCCTATGTATACACTGCAGATTCTTTACACATTTTTTTGCTCACTCTTTTTATCTGCTCTCCAGCAAGTGAGCCCCTCAGAAGCAGGAGACTTGTCTAACCCACTTGAGAATCTCACTGCCTGGTACCCAGTGGCACTGGTGGTGGTAGGGATGATCTATGAGGTTTCCCCGCTCATTCCTGGATCCCACTCCTTCAGACCCCCCACAAAGTTCCCTTGTTGACAACTAGGACAGGTTTGAGGCTGTGGGGGTTACCAACATGGTGATATGAGATAAAGAAATGCTTAAATTTGAATAAAACAGTGTGAGCACTTGTGGTTAAATAATCAGAAAAGCAAAGGAAAGGAAAGGAAAAGAGAAAAATAAAATAAAACAAAACAAAGATTCATTCTTGCAGTTGGAGCTGTCCAAAGATAACAGCCTGCTTCATGGAGTAAAGATTCCCCATCACTGGAGGGGTCCATCAGAGGACTCCACTCCAACAAGGAAGTGAAGACAGTCAATCATGGGATGGGAACACATCAGTCCTGACTGGGACCAGCTCTCCATTATTCACCATTTTGAGTATCAATGATGTCCTAAATCCCTGAAAATTCATCCCCTTTTCCCAAAGAGGTCCAACTTGAAAAATTAACTTTGATCTAACTTTATCTTTACTAGTCCACAGACTATGGTAATCGTGCCTGGTCCAAGAAAAATGGCTTTATTCTGTTTTATTAGCTTAACTCTCTTAAAATTCCACTTTTGATGCACCACTCACCTGCTCCAAAACGCTTCATACTTCCCTATCGACTCCAGGCTAAACTCCACTCATTTCACCCTGGCATTCAAGATCCTTCACCACCAGGCTCCGAAACCTCTCCTTCTTAACCTTACCTTGAACTTCTCTTTATCCACTACTTAGTTCCTTAGTCTGTTACATGCATAGCCTCTGGAACACTCCTCCTCTTTTCCATCTCCACATTTTTCTTTACATTATTCCAATGCCAGTCATATTTGTGGTATCTATTTCCTTATTCCTTGGAGTCTTTCCTTATTGGCTTATGCTTCTGTGTCTTCATCATCATTGCCCAGTGCCCAGTCTGGCTCTCAGGGCAAGTTTATTGGCTGGAATTAACTTGGATTAGAAAACATTTTTCCATGCGGGGTGGCCGAAGGACACATTGGTTAAAAGCACAGATTCTGCAGCCAGCCACTCCGGGTGTGAGCCCTAGCTTTGCCACTTACTTGCGGGGTGACCCCAAGTGAGCTCCTTAAACTCCCTGGGACACAGTTTTTTCATCTGTAGAGGGGGAAAAAATAATAGCCCCTACCTCACTCGTGTCAGGAGGGTTACATGACTGATTTTTATGAAGTGTGCACTTCAGCGTCTGACACACAGCTATTCACCTAGGTAGTGCCTATTCATTCTTTGAGGTGCCCTTTTATTTCTTCCTCCTTCATGAATATTAATTCTATTTTCCATGTATAAAGCACTTCAGAGTTTACAAAGACCTTTCATATGTGTTTTCACATTTAATCATCACAGTAATATGTGAGGTAGGTGCTGCTATCCCCAGAGAGTTGGGGTGACAGGTAAAAGCAGGGGGCGGGGTGGGGGGTGGTGGTGACAGGAACTCAGAGCTTCTGCTTCTCTGGCCCGAGGGTGTTCAGACACAGCATCTTGCTCCCAGCCTGGGTCAGTGCGATTTACTGGCATCGCACACTCCTGTAGGAGGCTTGGTGCTTGCAGTTTACCTCTGCTGCAGATTGTTCTGTGACTTTTTGCTCCATCTTTGTGTGCAAACCTTCTTCACTGCAGGACACCAAATAAATGTAACAGCAGAACAAAACAATCAAGTGAGAAGGGATCTTGGACATCATTAAGTCCCATCCCCGGCCCCTCAAACCATTTTATAAGTGAGAACACTGAGTTCCAGGAAAGGAAATTATTTTTCTAAAAACCCACTAGTGTACTCGCTCCTCAAGATAGGGTCATATTCAGGCACTGGAGAAATAGGGCAAGACTCTGGCTTTCAGGAAAAACATAGTCTAATAAACTCTGTCCTACACATCTTATTATCTCAAATGTCTAACTCAGTGCCTAACACACATAATAGGTGCACTATAAATGCCCCCCAAATAAATGAACAAATGAATAGGTGATAGATGAATGTCACTACCCAGTCACTGACTGAGCTATCCCTAGACCCTGGGCTCCCGGCTATCACCAAGGGCTCCCCACTGCTCCTTCCTTCTGCCTCCCCTACCCAGATTCACTTTATGGACCAATAGCAACAGACTTAAGACCTGCCCTGTGCTAGGTCAGTGCTGCCTAAAATGTTCCCGTGTCTTTGCTGTACAAACAGAAACCAGTATGTGATGCACATCAGCTTATGATGGATACCTTAACATGCTTCACATTTTTCCTAATTTTGCTCGTTTCATAGAATGTCCAAGCTGGCAGGTGCCTTGGAGATAATCAGGCTTAGTAATTCCTTTATGGGAGAGATAAAAAATCAAGAGTCAGAGGGGAAGATTGAGTAGCTCATAGTCACACATCACGTCAGCAGCCCAGACTAAACTTGCATGCAAGTTTCCTGGCGTCCAGTGAAGACATTCTTCCCATGCCCTATATTGCTGGATTTGGCATTGAGCCAGCAGACTGCACTAGCGCAAACTTCTCAAGAGCACAGGTTCCATATGACTTACCTTTCTGTCTTGCACTGTTGGCTGTTGGCATAGTGTTTGGCACTTTACAGAAACTCCTTCCCTGCTCAGCACTGTGGAGTTCTCAAAGAGCTTTCATGCTTATCATGAGTCCCATTTTACAGAGTAGGGAGCCGCAGGTGGCCCAAAGGGACTAAGGACTCAAGGCCTCAGAGACGTGGTAGTAGAACTTGAACCTCAATCTGCTGACAACAAGTCCATGCTACTCCCCACCCTCAACACTGCATAACAGTCCAATAACTATTTGATGACCAAGTGAATGAATAATGGCAGGATGGGTGAATAAATGAAAGACTGACAAACATAGGAATCAATCACTTACTCTTGAGAATCAGATTTTAGGAAAATAATTAACTCCAGAGCCTTATTCTGCTTGGATCCATGATGACCTGTTTCAGCTCTGTTGCCTGTGTTTCCTTCTACTGGACACCTGACACGTGTGTTTAAGGAAAAGGAGAAAACAAAGAACTCCAAAAATCTGTGTTCTTTAAGAGACACATGTCTCTGATGTTATTATATCCAGTTTGGATGATTAAAAAGAGATCATGAAGAAAGAACTTCAAACGACCCAAATATTACCATCCAGAGATTATACCAGTAGTTAGTATTTTATTGAACATCCATCCTTTTTTAGTCTTTTTTTGTCAAAGCATATATATAATTTGTTTAATGGTTCATACTGAATAAACTGCTTAGTAATCTGTCTTTGGTATTTCATAATAAGTCACAAATATCTAGTTGGGCCATAAGTGGATCAAGAAGGAGAATGAGCCTAATATTTTGACAACATTTGATCTGTTAACACATAGATGTTGAGATCCCCAAACACTGCTTTCTAATGACTGTTTCAAGAGTCCAGTGAAACGATTTTACCAACCCCTGAGCTTTTCTGTGTCTAAGATGGCCATGGCTGTACCATTGTTAAGACATAGAGTAATTAAAAGAGTTCAGAGTAATACTTTTCAATTTGCTAATCTCTTTTATCCACACACATACACACACTCATGCACACTGGCACACACTGTTACAAGTCAATCAGCGTGTTCAGTAGGCAAAGAAGGAGACATCACACATCTCCTACATTCCTTATAACAACCCTAGAAGAGAAGCAAGCCTCGTGTCATTATTTTAAAGATGAAGAAATTGAGCACCAGGAGGATTACGCATACATGCCTTGGATTTTGTTTTGTTTTTTAAATAACATCTGAAGAAATAAAATAAGTAAGCCAAAAACGAGCCAGTGTTCAAAGAGGAGTTCTTATGGTTGAAGATGAGTAGAAGGTTTTATCCGTTCATGGCATGATGGAGACTTGAGCCCATCTTTGGTCTTCCACTCCAGCCTACTCTATCACGCCACACGGCCTTCCTGACTTAAGACACATTCAAAGTTTTGGTGATTTTAGTTCATCTCCTGGGATAGATATACACACATGAACCCGCCCCGACTCCAAGAGCACGAGTGCTGACCGTGCATTCTGTGGCCTCTCCAGATGGGCTGACGGCCTGTCAGGTCCGTAAATGAGGTTTAATTTGATTAACGTGGGCCACTGGTCAGGACAGCCTCCCCCGCTCAGTGAGGCGCGGGCCACCCGGCACGGCTGGCTGGAGAGTCAGAGAGTGGTTGTGATTCATTTCTGCCCCAGGCACCCACCTGGCCGGCCTGGTGCAAGGGCGATGGGACCAGGGGAAAGTGACAGGCTGCAGGCACCCTGCCTTGTGAGCTGGGCCTTGGGAGTAATAGCGAGAAGAGGGGTGAGAGTAGCAGCTGCTGAGGTTGATATTTATATTTGACTCTCTGTGTTCAAGGCAGGAAGTGAAACCGAGGTTGTGCTGAAATACTTTCCTTCCCCCACACCGCTGCCCACGGGTGGCTCCAAAGGGGTGACATGGGGAGAACCTGAGCAGGGTAAGCCCAAGTGTGTGTGGAGACACGCCAGGCCCCAGGCCAGTCACTGGGATGTCACTGCCGAGGCTCTATCTACTGACCCCAGGGGCTCCTGTCTCTGAGGACACTCAGCCTTCATGCCCTCCTCCGTCCTCCCAGTTCCCTCTCATGATGGGGAGAGCCCTAATGTTGCTCTGAAGCTTCGCAGGAATGCTGTGAGGGTACAGAGATAGTATCTGTAAAATGCAGGGCCAACCATGCATCTCTGCAGAATTAGCATTAAGCTCTTTGTTGCTTTTCTGTGACTATTTCCAACACCGTCATCCATGGTTTCTGCGGACGGTTGTTCCCTGACTTTTCTACCTGCCTCAAGTCAACTTTCTGCATCGCTCCTCTCCTTGCCTTTCAAGCATTAGTATCTATTCACACTGCCTCAGGCTTCAGACCCTATCTCCGTACCAGTGCCCACCTTCCCTCTTGCTTAAGCCCAGGCTTAGAAATGCTATTCTTACTTGTCTACAATAAAAAGGTATTTTGATCTAGAGGGCATGCCTTCTAAAGAGCTTTTCCTATTCTGCTTCCAACCCTAGTACTGGGGACTATTTGCATCATGGTGGGGGGATTCGCAGTAAAAAAAAAAAAAAAAAAAAGTGAGAGAGACCTTAAAAATAATCTAGCTCTCTGCTTGTCAATGGGTGAAGGGCCAGCAGTAGCAGTGGCACCTAGGAGCTTGTTCGAATCTGAGGACCCATTCCAGATGCACAGAATCAGAATCTGCATTCTCACAAGATCTCTGGATGATTCACATGAACGTTACACTTTGAGAAACACTGCCTTGGTCCAAGATGCTCATTAGCAGATGGAGAAAATAAGGGCTTAAAGAGGGAGCTAGACCTGCCCAAGGTCATGCAGCAGGAGAACACCATCGGGATGGAACTCGGCAGACTCTATAGTTCAAGCCTCTTCTACATGAGGCCTTCACAGTCTCGGGCCAGCATTGTGAAACAAGCAAGGCAATATCTACCCCCTTTTCATTTTTACTCAATTTCATTAATGGGTATTTTTGCAATTTATTTGACAAATAGAAAATCAATACAAATGGTTTTCCCATACCCCCTTTGACCTGTTGCCTGGTCTCAGTTGCCATTCTAGTTGCCAACTTCCACGGAGCCTCTATGCTTAATTAGGGGTGTTCAGAATTTATTTGGAGGAGAGCCTCAGAATGCTGGTGAGGAAAAGGAATTGCATTATCAGATGTTTCCACGACCCCGGCATTTCTCTTTAAGGACTTTGCCACAAAGAACTATGCGTGATGGCATGTTTTGAATCACAGAATGACAGCACTGGAAGGGACATTAGATATCATTTCATCCAACTCCTTCAAGTTCTGAGCCATAGAGAAAAATGACTTTCTCAAGTTTATCCAACAAATCAGTAGCATATTTGGATCAAGAGTTCAAATCTCTTGCCTCTCAAGTCAAGGCTCCATGCTATGTGGCTCCTCCCCACCACCTACCAACTAAATGGAATGGGCAGCCTAACTAAACAAATCAGATGGTTTTTAACCCCAGAATTCTGAAGTAAGTCATGGGTGGAAATGTGGAGCTCTTGTTCAGACTGTACATCCTCTCATAAATGGTCACTGACCCAGAGGGAATGTCATACTGCCAATAGGCTTTCCATCCCTGTGAGGAGTTGCCTGGGAATCACAAGATGTTGAATCTGACTGTCATGTTTGGAATCCAGGATTCTAGGATCATGGAAATGTAGGAAACATTTTACCCCATAAGCTATTATGGGGTAAAAAACAAACAAACAAACAAACAAACAAACAAACAGAAATACATTTACCAATCAACATTCTCTTAAGAGATTGGGACTAAGCACTTGATAGAATGAGCACTGGGTGTTATATGCAACTAATTAATCACTGAACTCTATCTCTAAAACTAATAATACACTATATGTTAATTGAATTTAAATAAAAATTTAAAAAGGATTAGGGCTAGGATCTAAGGAGGGAACTCTTGAAACACAGTGCTTTCCATTTTCTTCATAGATTCAAGATGTCTGTGGCTGGACTTTCACATTGAAGATCAGCTTGATTCCAGAATTGGTTGGCATGGTACTACATCATTTTTGACAAGGATCATAGAAAATAATACGATACTATTGTTATATCCTCCTTAGATAGAGAGTATTATTAACTAAGGGGTCTCCAGAAAGTAGAAACCACGGATTGGGTTTTCCTTCATCCATGTTTTAATTAAAGACATGGAAAAAGGGACACTAAGTAGGGAAACCTCCACTTTTATAAATGTCACTGAACATTTCTAGTTATCATGGTGCCTCCTTTTCAGACCTTACTGGTTTCATCATTAGTATTTTGTCAGATGCTCAAGGTGCCCCTGTGAGATATGCAGAGAAAGGTCTACTGCCCCTATTTGATTTTTTTAAGGATTTCATTTATTTATTTGAGAGAGAGAGAGAGCACAAGCAGGGGGAGCACAAGAGGGAGAAGCATGGGGCTTCATCCCAGGACCCTGAGATCATGACTTGAGCCAAAGGCAGACCCTTAACCAACTGAGCCACCCAGGCACACTCCATTGTTCCTCTTTGAGACCAGGAACCCAAGCCTCAGAGAGCGGAGTGTTTAATCAAAGCTTTCATCATTTCAATCCCAGTTGGACTTTAAATCTAATGCTCTTTCCACTACATGGTATTGCTTCGAGGTAAAGAAACAGCACAAAAAAACAATAGCTTCTACTATCTGCCCACTCCTTCAGAAGTTGCAAAACATTTGGATAACTCTGTGATTTGGGGAGGAACACAATTAATTGTTAAGAATGTGGTGTGTGACCCCCAGGGGCTATCTTAGATGCTGTGCATGGTTGTTTCGTTGAACTATGGCAATGATTCTTTGAAGTGGGTGTTTTATTTTCTCTATCTATATTAGGAAACCAAGCAAGATTAAGCCACTCATCCACAGTCAGAGAGCTAGAAACTGATGAAGCTAGGATCAAATCCTGAGTGGATTTGAGTTCAAAGCCTGTGTTTTCAGGTCAAGTATTTCTATTATCTCAGTGTTACAGTAGAGGAAATGGACTTAGAGATGTTAATGACCCGAAATCATAGAGCTAATAAGTCACTGAGAAAGAATACAAACTGGAGTCCCTTGATTTTAAATCTCAGGACATAGAGCACTCAGGAGAATACCAAAAAGTCACAACAAAGCTTAAGTTTGGGCAAATACAAAGCACTGCTCTTGAGTATAAACTATACTCGTCTCTATAGAATGATAGACTCGGTGTATCACAATTCAGGAAATGCATTTAGGTTTATTACCTTTCACTTACATAACCAGGTACTGAACATACTTTCTTGAGTCTCTTAGCAATTTTTTAAAGTATCGTTTTCCTCTTTTTTGCAAAGGAAATGACTTGTCCAGGGTCACACATAGTAAGTGGCAGGGCAGAAACTGAGATCAGCTCTGACTGAACTCTGGGAGCTGCTGCTGCTGAGGTGCTGGTGGGAATGTTGGGTCTCACCAGAGTGAGTATGGTAATCAGATGGAAAGGCCTTATCCCCCGTTCAAATGAAAGCAGTGTGTGGGCTCAGGAGAAATGTAGTGGTTCTATTCGTGGACCTTCAAGAAGAACTCAGTGGAATTGGGGGAAGCAGGGGAAAGACAAAGAATTATTCAAATCATCAATATGACAGAGCTTGTTGGTATAAGGATAGACAACAAGATTAGATTTTCTTAATCAAAAAAAGGGAAGACTTGGGCAGCCCCAGTGTCTCAGCCGTTTAGCACCACCTTCAGCCCAGGGCATGATCCTGGAGACCCGGGATCAAGTCCCACGTCGGGCTCCCTGCATGCAGCCTGCTTCTCTTGCTGCCTCTCTCTCTCTCTCTCTCTCTCTGTCTCATGAATAAATAATAAAATAAAATATAAAAAAAAAATAGAAGACCGGAGAGATTTGACAATAACTTGATAGAATGGAGCTATGTGCTTAACCAGCAAATCTCAGAAAAACAGAACTTTCCCAGCCTCCCTTACCCCATCGTTTAAAGGAAATAAAAAGAAGTATTACATTACATAGTAGAGAGCAAACTTTTGAACCAAGAGATAGTAACTGTTTGGGGGTGCAGAGGCACAAAAGGGTTTAAGAAAGAATTATTTGGTTGCCATAAATACTCATAAATTACTCATGGGTTTATTAAAGACATGTGAGATCTTAGAGTCACCTGACCCAAACTGCTACCTCATGGATATGCACTTGCTCACTTCTAGTGATCAAGAGCTCACTCCCTCAGGGCAAATCATTCCAGCTATTGACAGCTTTGCACAACAAAATGGTCTTTCTTAGTTTTTTTATTATTATTTTTGTTAAGATTGCATTTATTTATTCATGAGAGACACAGAGAGAGAGAGACAGAGACATAGAGGGAGAGGCAGGCTCCTTGCAGGGAGCCCGATGTGGGACTTGATCCCGAGACCGGGATCATGCCCTGAGCCAAAGGCAGACGCTCAACCTCTGAGCCACCCAGGCATCCCTCTTTTCTTAGGTTTAAATAATACTTCCTTCTGTTTATTATATCCGCATTGGCTCTATCTCTGCCTTTGAGATTTCACACAATAAATCTGAAGAGTCTTCCTTTTTACACCCCTTCAGGTATTTACATCCTGCTCTGAACTCCTGGAGTGAAGAGCCACATTTAAATACCTCAATTAGTGGTTGAAGTCAATGTCATGAGCAGAGAGATCATATTTAGCCAACAACTATTTTAGGGCGATTTTCAAAATTCTGAAAAAAGAATATACTGTGGCATGTCCAGCTGTGAGAAGGCTAAAGGAACAAGTACTGGCTGGAAATCAGGAGACCTAGGTTCTAGTTGGGTTCTGCGACTTTTTATATAAAGACTGTGTTACTGTATCTGCTACCAATTAGCAGGTGGATATTAGAGGGCAGAGACCACACTTTTCTAGACGACAATTTTCTCTCTCTCCCTTCTCTCCCCCCACCCTCTCTTAACATCCCCCTCCTTCTCTTTCCTTCAGTCATTTTTAATTGCCTCTTAGATATCTTTATTTTCATACCAAACGGACAATTTATACTCAGTAAGTCCAACACCAAATTTACCCTCTTCCCCCCCCCCATGCACCCTGTTTCCCAGCTATATTGAGGTATAATTGACATATAGTATTGTGTAAGTTTGAGGTGCTGACTCCGTACACTTATATATCACAAAGTGATTACCACCATAGCGTAAGCTAACACCTGTTATCACGTCACATAATTATCATTCCTTTTTTGTGGGGAGGACATTTAAGATCTAGTCTCTTAGCAACTTTCAAGTATATAATACAGTATTAACTATAATCACTATGCTGTACAGTAGATCTTCAGAACTTACTTGTTTTAGAACTGGAAGTTTATACTCTGACCAACACCTCCCCTTTTCTCCCATCCCCCAAACTCCAGTCTCTGTTTTTATGAATTGGCACTTTTAAAAGATTGCACATACAACTGAGATCATACAGTATTTGTCCTTCCGTGTCTGACTTATTTTCCTTAGCATAATGCCCTCAAGGTCATTCCATGTTGTCACAAATGGCAAGATTTCTTTCTTTCTTCTGGCTGAAAAATACTCCATTGTATATAAATACTACATTGTCTTTATTCATCTGTTGATGGGCACTTAGGGTGCTTCCATGTCTCTGCTGTTGTGGATAATGGACCACAGTTCTCTTAACTGTAGGATTAAAGAGGTTGAACAAAACGCTGTTTATTCTCCTTTGTGTCTACAATTCTCTGGCTTGAACTTAATTAACCAGTGGTGGTGATTCTGACACCCAAATCCACTTCTGAAACTCCCTTCAACATACCGTCCTTGGAAAGGAGTTTTACCAGTTACCCTTCAGATGAACCAATACAATTGGGTAGAAATTTCGTTGACCATGATTATTAGTCACTAACTCCCCCACCCCCATTCCCTGTGAAAGTAGGTTCATCTAAGGACAGAGCAGATTTCATCAGAATTTTGTTCATTTTCAGCTAAGCTGCTTACTGATAGCCAGAGGCAAGTTAATGAGTAGAAAGCAAGCAATGAAGGAACAGTTTGAAATTTAGTTTCAGATCTTGAACCTGATCCATGGGACAAGGACCATTTGATAGACATTTTGGGGGGGTCAGTGACCCGGATATTGACCCTATATCTGTGGAAATTACATGAGCGAGGTTTCTTGTCTATGAAAAACCGTAGAACATTGAAACATAGCAGATCCCCAGACATTTGTGCTCAAGAAGGTCACACTAGCTAAGGAGCAGTGCTGGAAAGCACTTAGGTTTCCAGAGATTTCCAAGGTCTCCCAGCTGGCTAATGGCTCCACTAAAACTAGAACAGCTCCTCTCGCACCTGAGGTTGTGAGAGTTCTGACTTTGTAATTTATTAAGCAGCTACTACCTGCCAGGCACTGTGCTAAGCTTATGAACACATGCTATCCCATTTAATCTTTATTAGAGTTTATATAATACAAATTCTGAGGGAACAGGGACTTCAGCTGTCTCGGGCATGATTTTATCTCACTCTCAAGAGCATCACCTGGCATGTAATAGAAGCTCAAAAAATATCTGTTCAATGAATTTATTTTTTAAAGATTGTATTTATTTATTCATGAGAGACACGGAGAGGGGAAGAGCCACAGGCAGAGGGAGGAGCAGGCTCCAGGCAGGGAGCCTAATGTGGGACTCGATCCTGGGACTCCAGGATCACACCCTGAGCTGAAGGCAGGCGCTCAACCGCTGAGCCACCCAAGCGTCCCCTGTTCAATGAATTTAAATAGGCAAATTAATAAAGTAGATTTTAATATCCCCATCTTAAAGATAAAGAAATTGAGACTCAAAGAGATAAATTGACTTGATGATAAAAATTTTAAAAAGTGTTTGGAAACAGCAGAGCTGGAGATTGCAACCAGGCTTTCTGATGTCAAGGTTAGCGCTCTTAGTAGAGCATAGCTGTCTCCCAGCTTAATCACCTTAAAAACCTAAAATAAAACTGGGGTTAATCTCTTTGAAATACAAGGGCACCTGGGTGGCTTAGTTGGTTAAACATTTGCCTTTGGCTAAGGTCATGATCTTGAGGTCCTGGGATCAAGACCCGCATTGGGCTCTCTGCTCAGCGGGGAGTCTGCTTCTCCCTTTCCCTCTGTGTTCTCCCCCCACCTTAAATAAATAACTTTTTAAAAAAAAACTTAAAAAACATCTCTTGAAAACAAAGTTAAATTTGTGGAACAAGCATACATTTCTTAATGTTCATCTTTTTGCCATTCAAATCCTTCACACGTAAAAGATGACTGTAAGTTTTCTGCCCTCAAAAGCAACATTAGAGAGATTTAAAAGATCTCACTAAACTTAAAAAAACAAAGCCAGGTTGCCCAATTCATGGAAACTGTGAATGTCTCTCTTATGGAGGACATAGTTCCCCTAGAGTTGTTCCTGTGGCCCCAGCAGAATATTGGCTCGGACAATGAGCAGAATAAAGACAGAAGCTGACCTGAAAGATGAGCTGGTCAGGAACAAGGGCCAGCATGTCCATGGGGGTACCCAGGGGTACTCAGGCACTCTTCACCCACATGGGTCCTTTTTTTCCACCTCCATCTTGCAAGGGGATAGGAAGCAGCACTGGCCCTCAAGTCAGGAGACGTGTTCTGGCCAACGTCCCAATAGTCACTGACTGTGGGACCGTGGATAAGCCCTTTCCTCCCCTGACTTTAGTTCCCCCACATTAAGAGAAAGGAGTTAGCCAACATGACACCAGGTCCCTTTCCTCTCTGACAATCTCTCATCACGTTATTCCCTCTTTTCTTCCGTACTTAGGCACGAGCAGCACACTGGTAGCTCAGAGTGGCTTTGGGGACTCCCCACCACTGCCGCTGCTAGAGCATTCTAGCAGTGCAGCTGTTCTGCTGACCGCTCCCATTTACCTATGCAGATGAGGCTATGAATAAACACAGTCTGCCAAAAGTAAAAAGGTCCTCATTTTTCACATTCTCTTCAGCCTTTCACTTTCCTTAGGCCAAGAGTGGCTAAAGTGAGACTCCCTTTCCAATCTGACCTCCCTCCCTTAGGGACTCAATCCTGCCTTCCACCTACAACAGGTAGACTCAGTTTGAATAAGGAGGAAGTGCTTTCCATTTGCCAATAGGGTTTTCCTTTTCACAGTTTTATTTAGCCTTCCTGCTCACCATACACACACACACACACACACACGCACACACACACAACTGTGGGGCTTTTTTTAGTTATTCTAAGACCTAAACACTGATCATTCAGTACCCATTGGTCTTGGAAAAGACAGGCCAGCCTTGCTCCCTAACTCAGCATTGTAGTCCCCTGTTCCCTGACCCAGTCAGGTTTGCCTGCCTTGCACAACCTCCCGGCTTTAACACCTTGTCACACACAACTTCTGGAGACCAATAAGAACCTGGCTCATTCTGGAAGCCTCTGCTTCACGAATGTGTTCTCCAAAGCATCTTCTGCATCCCTGTCTTTGCTTCTCCCTTCCCTAACTTAAAATTACCTGTTGCCTCTTCTAGAGGGCCATGGCACATGTTATACACATTCTTACACACATGCACACATTTGACAAGGTTCTCTGTCACGATTATTTGCTACCATGCCATCTTTTACCAAGTAGACTGTGAACTTTTAGGGAGCAAGAATTGTATCTTGCCCACGTTAATATTCTTCACTGGACTGACTCAAGGTAAATACTAACATGTGAATGAATTCAATAACTCTTGATGGTCAGTAGTGTGTTAAGCAGTTTTCTTTCCATGTTTCTACTGTGGGGAAGACATATGAGGCCATTTAAGGGTTAATTGGAAGCCTTATGATTCATCTGGTCCCACCCTAAGATGCTTCGTCCAGCTTCTGTTGACTCCTCCTGTTACCAGGCATAAAACAAACACTGTTGTTTCCCTCGTTCCTATTTTCCTGGTCCCCTGGGTTGCGCTCCTGTACCAGGCTCTTTTCTTTCTGGTTCACCTTTCTTTGAGTATATTTATTTGCATTTCCCTCACCACAACACCATCAGTTTAGCTTGGTTTAATGGTGGACCCTATTTGAAGCTTAGAAGCTGGAGCTCTTCTGTCTCCTGTCCCAGCAAGCAATCATTCGCTTCTGTCTTTATTAATTCATCAAATAACTAAAAAGCAGCCAAGACACTGAGGAATACAAACTTGAAAATGATCCCTTTCCCCGACTGCAAGGTGATCTCAGTCTGGGAGGGGAGATAAGACACGCAAAGAAATCATTAGAATACCAGGTAGACGGTAATAACAGAGGAGTCCAGCCCATCAGGTATGATATACGCTCAGGCGTGAGGGGTCACTCCAGTGGGAGAGGGGAAAGGGCAGGACCAGGAAAGACGTCCTAGGGGGAAGTAGCATTGAAGTGGTCCTGAAAGAATGAAGGGGGATTTGCACTCCCAGGGGTAGTTAAGCAGAGGGGGGTAAAAAAACCACACCACCACACCAGCAGAGCCCGGAGATGGAAAAGTACAGGAGCAGGCAGTGTGAGTAGTTCACTCATCTGCAGCGCCACATGCTCAGGTGGAGACGTATGGCTCAACAGGTAGGTGAGATCCCTGTGGGGGTGGAACAGAGCAGGAGAGACGGGAGCAAGGCGACGGGTTGAGAGGCGTTTGCAACCTTCTGGGTGAGAAGCGAGAGGGTGGTGGCAGTGAACGAGGAGGGAAAGAATGGGAGTGAGAAATATTTCAACAGAGATGCTTAAATGCCTCCAAATCTCCTTGACTAATTCTCCTCAATAACTCATACACCCATTTTCATGGCAGACGTCATAAGACCTTCCCCACCCCCTCTTTGGAAGCTTATCTTTTTATCTTCCAGGTGCATGACTTTCTGCCCAATTACTTGTCTTCAACCCATCAGAGCAGGTCAACCGTGCAGCCCAGTAGTCTCACTGTCACACTTGGCCTATGTTGCTCCTGTGCATGTCTCGTCCTCTGCGTACTCTGAGGATAATTGCGCTAAGTCTCCCGTGGCCTCCCGTGGATGTTCAGTCAGACATTGAGACCCCGACAAGGGCTATAGCTCAGGATGGGGGAGGATGTGCAGAGGGGTAAAATGCAGCCCTTAGAGGACTCAGCTTCTCTACATCCCTCTCCTAGGAGAAGACCGAGTGAGGACTAAGATGTCAGAGCCTGGGCAAGGAAGCGAGATTGGGTGGAACCAAGAGAGACTCATTTGAGCCCGGGGAACCTACCCAGGTGTGTCTCTACCTCTGGTCCTGGGAGCTGCTGGCAGAGAAAACCAGGACTGGAAATGCAAAGGCACTGCTTTGTCTCTATGAGCAAATTGACCTTGAGTCTCTTTCTCTTTCTGAGCCTCAGATTTGTTGTCTATAAAAGAGGAATTATGACATTCACCTTATTTGCCCCCATCGAGCTGTTGGTGAAGCTAGAATAAGGTGAGTATGGAACCACTATGAATATGTAAATTCTCATTCACATTCTCATTCACATTCAACTCTGATCCCATTCATTAGGACAGGTAGAGATAGAGAGAAAAAAAAAATACAGATGCCCAGAAAGGATGGCTGCGGGGTCCTGTTTTCCACATCAGATCTAAGATGACTGGCCATATGAAGCATCTAGATCAGTCTCCTCCTTGGGCAAATGAAGAAACCAAAGCACAAAGGGAAAGACTGAATGGTCTATGGTCTCAAGGTGAGTCAGAGGATGAACCCAGATCTTGAGGATCACAAGCCAGACCTTCTTCCACTCCACATCCCTGATTCTCCAAACTGAAGCCAGAGTGGAAACCACTGGCCTGGAGACTGGGCTTGCTTAACCTCTACATTACTGGTAAAAAGTTCCATAATCGGAACTAAGGAAGAATTCAGTGTGGATTGGATCAGACCCCATTTCTATGAAAAATTATGTTTAAAATCTTAGATAGTCATTTCCTAAGGTCCAGGGCATTCATGTCCTCAAAAGAAAGACTCAGATCCAAATGTGGGATTGCCTATTGCCCTTCTTGCTTTTCCTCGGGCATCAGTGGTCTCCATAGGAGAAGAAAGGTTGATTCCCCCTACTTGCTAGCAGCTGACAAGTATCAGGGGCTTTGAGGTGCCAATTCTCCAATAAATATTTACATACACCACACCTTAT
The DNA here is from genome assembly GCF_048164855.1 of Canis lupus baileyi. NCBI lineage: Eukaryota > Metazoa > Chordata > Mammalia > Carnivora > Canidae > Canis > Canis lupus. The sequence continues at coordinate 21,874,349 of NC_132868.1, forward strand.
TTGGTCCTCATAACAACCCAACCCTAGGTGGGAAATAATCTCAGTATCCTCACTTTCAGGTCAAATAAAAAAGAACCTGAAACTCAGATAAGTCAAGTGTCTTTAGTCATCAGCGAGTGCCAGGTTCGTGTAGAGCCTTTTTAAACCACAGGGATACTATTCATCAGGGAGCTGCCTCCTCTGCTCCATATCCTTTTTGCATGGCTCCTGCTAAGTATTAGAACTGTGCAATGCTCCTTTCACTCAGGAAAGTCTATGAAATACACACTGTCTCTCTGCTTCATCCTCCAGCTCATAGGTTCTGTCTTCCTCTTCATCACCGCATGAGCATTTTCTGACGATGGCACTGTGCTGGAACCAGGGGGACTGACACACACCCTTTCCTTTGAGATTTTGAAGGCTGGCAAAGGTGAGGGTGGGGGGAGACACACAGTCAGACAGCTCTAATCAAAGAAGGACAGTTGTGTTGCCAGAGAAAGACACAGATGTGTATCTGGTGGTGTAGAGACAGGAGGGTAGAGAAGGGCACATGTCACATAACTAGGGGAACCATGGGTTCAGGGAAGGTCAAAAGGGATAGACAGTCTGGGCTGAGGGTAGGATGCAGGATGAAGAGGGGCTAGAGTTCAAGCCAGGAAGTCTGGGACTGATGTTCATAGGACTCTAAGGGACTTCTTTCTTCTGAGAGTTTACCAGTTCCAGATCAGCCCAGATGTGGTTGGAACCCATTTGTGGGGAACCTCAGTTTCTCCTTCTGTACAATGGAAGCCATGAATGTTGCCTATAAGGGACCTGTGTGAGGGTGGGGCGGGGGGAAGTAATAGCAGAATGCATTGATATCCTCTAGGGTAGGGTGGAAAGGAAATGCAAATCACAGATATTTATAATTGCAGCAAACTGAAACCCAAAAGATATTGCTGTGGGCCGCCAAGCATTCCCGCTGGAAATCCTGAAAACCTGCTACCTTGAGGCTGTGCCCAGATCCCAGCTGGAAGTAGACTTATCTCTTCTCAGCTCCTGCCAGGCTGTTCCTCATACAACAAACACGAAGTTCCCTGCATAATTCTACCTACAGAGGAGGAAGCTCCGCACCAGAGAAGCTTCTGTCTTCTCTTTTCAAAGAACTAAGCTGAGCCCTAAACTCTCAGCTCATGGCAAGCTACTGTTTTGTCCTTAGTGCCTTCAAGGCAGCCATGTCAAGGCTAGATCCCCAGAGCTGGGAGCTGCCGACTTGGGAAATATTGTGAGGTTCCACTGGTCTCCTGACATGGCCACTGATTTATGGAGCATCTTCTGTGGCAGGCTTGTGCTAGACCTCCAAAGAGCTCAGGGGAATGGCAGGAGGGCAAGGGTCAGGCCTTGGAAGGAGAGGTGGAGAACAGAGTCTTAATCTCAGCACAATTTCCTTTTCTACCAAAGGGAGGGAAAGACCACATTGATTTCGACCTTTTTCTTCTTTCACAAACATCAGCGGACCCCTTTTTTACATGTTACCTTTTTTGGGACCCCGTATATATAGCCAGAGAACACCTATGGGTGACCTCCTCAGGCTTTTCAGAGGGACTGTAAAATAGTGCTTCTCAGACTTTAATGTCCACTTGAATCTTTGGTGGATCTGGTGAAAATGCAGATTTGACTTAGAAGTCTGGGGTAGGACCCTGTTGACGTTGATGCTGGTAATCCATGGACCATACTGGAAATAGCAAAGGTCTAGAACTCTAAGAATTGGCTGCAAAACCACTGATCTGACATTGAGACATTGAGTCTCCCCATACCTTACCCCGGGAAATCTTAAACCAAAGCTTCTAGATTAGATTCTCCTTCTCTGGATTGAACTCCGCTTCTGCAATCAACTCCAAATCAAGATTTTAGGATTACCTCCTCCTTACTTCCCTCTGGCTCTGGGTGCCTACCATCTCTACAAGGCAGTCTGGGAGCATTCCTGAGAGGTGTGGCCATGAGGAAGAGTTCTAAGCCATATCATTCTAACAGAGAAGTACAAAGGGTTAAGGTAAATCCTCTCCAACCCACCCACCACCTTAATACACAGAGGGATCAAGTCAGAGTTCCCACTGGCTCTTGAAAAGGATGGCCTGTGACAGCCCCTTTCTCCCTGCCCTCTCATAACCCCAGCAGATGAACGATGGAAGTCATTTTCCTCACACAGTCCCTGTCCCTTAGGCCCAGCCCCTTGGGACTGAGATGCTCCCACTGAAGTCATAGGTATTTTTAGCTCTGCTCATGTGGGACCATGCTTGGCCAATCCTCCCTGGACCTCAATCTTGGATTCCAAAAATGCCAGCTCTTCTAATCCAGGAGGCACAGAGGCGACAGAGAAATCTGAGTGCATTGGAAAATGAAGCACATGGCCTTTTGAGGATTTTGTCCATATGCTGGCATATGATAAAAACAACAACAGTAACACCTAATGTTCAGAAAGCCACTTCCACTGGCAATTGCCTCATTGATCTTCCCAAGAGGCTTATGGGAATGATAAGGCAAACATGATTCTTATTGTATGTTAAGGAAGGGCCAAGTGACCTGGCATGATGACAAAGCTGGTAAGTAGCAACATTGGGTCTTCAGTCTCTGGGTCCAAACTCAGTGCCCTTTACAGGACCCCCATACAAATCCAAACTTTTGCTTCTCCTGCTAGCTTTGTTTGGTTTTCTGATTAAATATTGTGAGGAGCAATATCTGCAGACTTTCATGTTGAAAGCTTGTAGTCAGAAGTGCTTTATAAAAAATGGAAGACTGGAAGCAAGGAAGATTGAGACGTGTCGTATCAGTCACAGTCCTGGAATGAAGCAGAGGACATGCTCAAGAGAGGGTGACCAAAGACAGATTAATTAAAGCATAATTTATACAGGTGTGGGCAGGGTTAGGGAAAACCAAGAGATGGTGATGCACACTGGGGCTAACAACACCTGGCAGCTGCTACCGGTCTCCCATCTGAAAGGACAAAGGGAGAGGCGGTTCCCAGAATCCAGCAGCCATGCTGGGAAGCTGCAGGAGAGGCCTACCAATAGGAGCTATGGCCTTTGGGAGTAACATGTAGTCACTGCTAACATATAGCCAGCAGAGAGGGGGATATGGAAAGACAGATCCTCACTTCTCGCTCTTCCTACCCTCTGATCACCTAATTAGTGAGTCCAACCAGAAGCCAGAGAGCATGGGAACCTACTGATCTCCACAAGGTCAGCCTCCCAAAGACAGGGGATAGAGAAGGAGGAGGATGGATTTGGAAGGTCAAATAGAGAACACCAGGCACGCAGCTACTATAGGCAAGAAATTGGTTTCGATGAGGGTGGAAGAAGGGCGGACTCTGAGAGGTTAGATTTTGAGGAGGCAACAATAGCCAGGTCCTCCCAGAGTAGAGTTACCCCAGAGCCCAACAGTTACTCCCTCGGACCAATCTGGCCCTGAGTCTCAAGGGAGCGCGCACACACACACACACACACACACACACACACAGCAGACTAATAGCTCCCAAGAGGCCCCATTCAGCCCCACAGGAAGGGTTGATGGCCATCAAACCTGGGTTTAACTCCCAGTTCCTCCATTTTGCTTTGTGTGACCCCAGGCAGTACATTTAATGTCTCTGAGTCTCTGTGCCTTGCCTGCGATGCAAGTGCTGCCTGTCCCAGGACAGGTCAGCACCTCACAGACTGAGAAGCCATGTAAGGTAAGGATGTGAGAATGTGGTAAGAACACCACGTGAGGCAATCATGTAAGAATGCTGTGGAGTCCAAATGGCCTGGACCACCCATGCTTCATTCGCGCTCTATAAAACCCAGCTCCTAATACCTGGACTTGAGACAGGTTAAAGCCAAAGAAGCCCCAGAATCACTGTGTCAACTTTCTGCCATATTAAAAGAAGAAGTGAGAAAGAGGTGGCACAGTTGTTGGCAGAGATGGGACCACAAGGTGTCCTCTTGCGGCCTTGTGGTGCGCCCCCACTGTCCTTTCCCCTCACACACGAGAGTCAGTGAGACAAAGGATGAGGAAATATCTTGTCAATTGTACCAGTGGTGGTGTTCATTACAGTTAATAGCAATCTTTCCCTTATAAACCTGTCCCAGTCTGGAAAAGTCCCATCATTTACCATGTCTTCCAGGACACTAGAAAGTGTGATTAGTTGCCCAGGGTAAAGCACATGAATACCCAAGAGCACACCATCAGGGGTGTTCATCTGAGTAAAGATAAATGACACTTAGCAGAGGATGGGATCCAGAGGGCACAGGTAAGGCGTGATGGGCAGCAGGTGGCACAAAAGAACAGAGCTTGATATGCTCCCTACAAAGAAAGGAAAGCTCCGGTGGGGACCTGAGAAGGGACATAAGAGTCCCAACCCCAACTGGGTAGAGGGGAAGTTAGGGAGAGGAGGAAAGCCCAGCCCTGAGCAGCTGAGGGGCTCCCCAAGTCATCCCTGACAGCAAGAAGAAGAGGTCCCCACTCTCAAGACCCTTCTAAAGCAGGCAGACCCTGTTGGGCAGGCTTCAGTAGACACCTCCATCCGTGGAGAGTTTGTTACAGAGTGATCACATGCCACATTGTGGCTTTTAATCCAGAAGCCATTGGCGCCTGGCTGGTGCAGTGGGTTAAGCACCTGACTCTTGGTTTCAGCTCAGGTCATGATCTCAGGGACATGAGACTAAGGTCTGCATCAGGCTCCATGCTCAGCACGGAGTCTACTTAGAGTTTCTCTCTTCCTCTCTCTCTGCTGCTCCCACTTGCTCTCTCACACTCTCACTCTCTCTCTCAAATAAATAAATCTTTAAAAGAAATTTTACAAATTATTATTATTTTATTTTATTTATCTTTTTACGAATTAAATAAAAACCAAAATCTTAACTCCTAGTGAAGATCTCTAGCTTTCAGAATGTCTGGACCAGCTCACACCCCACGGAGCTGATTCAATTCTGCTTCTCTCATATTACCCATCTCTTCAACTGCTCCTCTGCTCCACCACTTTCAACTCTTCTTCTATACATCCTTTTAATAAATATTAATTGAGCACCTACTGTGGGTCAGGCACAGTGCTTATCACCGAGGATTATAATGAGGAACCCTATCTGTGGGGAACTGACCATCCAGACTTTGCTGAAACAAATGTGGGAGCAGAGACTGGCTCAGTCGAGAGTCCTGTGCTGAACAAAGCCCTCCACTGCTCCTAGAAGGACCATAGTTAGCACAAATATTCAAAATAGTATATCCAGAGAGGCTGACCCTCTCTCCGTAAGGACAAGGGTAGTATAGGTTTGTGTCTCAGAACATGGGAGATGGTTGAACTCCCCAAGAACAGTTCCCAGCTCCACAGCCCAGTGTATGACCTTGGGTAACTTAGGCTGTCTGTCTGAGACTCCTCTTCCTCCTCTGGGTAATGACAGTAATCATAGTGCCTCCCTCATGGAACCACAATGAAAATCAGGGTAATAGGACTCAAGCTCTGAGAACAGTTCCCAGCATGGCAGGCACTCAATAGTCACCCTTACAGGTGACTCGAGGCCAAGGGGGGACCGTGATTCACTGAATGCCTCTCGCCTAGTTAAGAGCAGATGCAGGGTTGGAACCCAGGTGCCCCGGTACCAGGCCAGTGTTCTTTCCACTACATCTACTACCTTCCCAGCACGGAATCCACACATGAATTTAGCTATATCCCATTTGAATGTTTAAACAAACTAGGAAATTTGAGCTTGTATTTCCATACAGAGCCTTTCTTATTTGGGCCACTAGAAAGATTATATTTCTTCCACTCAAGTAACCCCATTGCCAACAGCCAATCATCTGCCTCACCCTCCTTGCTAAGGAAACTGAAGCCTCTGACTCCATGGCCAGCACTTAGGGCCAAGTCTTTCCTGTCGGCCACATCTCGCTGAATCACTGTACCCTTGAAGTCCAAATCTTCATGGTTACTTCCCCATCTCACTTCTTTGCTTCGATTGAGCACTGTTTTCACAATCCCACTGGGTAGAGGTGGCAAACAGGTGCGATATCTGCGAGTCCCTGTGTGAAGATCTGGGGCCCCGCAGTGGGTCGGTAGATCCACCCAATTCACAGTCAGGGTGGTGGCAAGCCAATGCCCAAACTCAGTGAAATTAACAGACGTAGGGGATTTGTGTCACAACAGCCCACTAATAACTCACAGCCCAAGCCCTAACCACTTGCTGATTCCACTGAATCACAAAGTGTTAGAGCCTGGTGCAACTTTAGAAATGATTTGCTCTGATCTCCCTTTCTCTTGTGGGCGTGCCTGAGTCTTAACTTGGAAATTAGAATAAAAAGTAACCAGATGTTGAGGTGCAGAGTTTGGACCTGGGAGCCAAACTACCGAGGCTCAGTTCTGGTTCTAGCCTCTACCGGAGGCCTTGGCCAACCTACTTCACATCACTGTGCCTCATTTTCTCATCAGTAAAATGGACCAAACGTACTTACCTTACAGGACTGTTATGAGAACTGAATAAGTTAATAACTTACAAAGTGCTTAGAATAGTGCCTGGCACAGATGTTTCTATAATTAATACACTAAGAAGACAGGACCTTCCGTGAGTCTCAATCAGTTATACTCCCACTCTGGGCACTGTCAGATTGAATTAAAGAGTCTCTAGGAGCCCCTTTATTTTTCTACGGTGGTGATGGCATTCCATGCTGGGATAGGTGGATCTGGAAATCTCATCCTGTGCCGCTCTTAGATGACAAAACAGCTCTTGGGAAGCACTAAGGAGAAAATGGTTGCAGAGGTGTAACTCACCTGGCTGAGGCAAGGATCCCTGTGGCTTTAGCCAAAGTCATTGCAGGAAGCTTCTCAGGAACTGGGAATGGAGACTGTGCCCACTTGCAGTCTCAACAGGGCTTAGGTCAGAAATCACTGTGCTGGTCATTGCCGGCTCTTCATGGCCTGCCCTCCACCTTGTGTCTCTGTGATCCACCTGCCGTTTGATCTCTTGATGGTGAGTGGGGACTCAGAATCCTCTCTTTGTTTCCACTCAGGCATTCTCCTTCAGAGCCGGATTCCATTAAAAAAACTCTGTGATTCATTTGGTTCTGCTGCTTTGAGGGGTTGGGAGCAGAGACAAGAGAGTGATGGAGAAAGGGTACGAGTTGGATGTGTACAAAAGGCCTGAATTTGGAGGATGCTCTGCTCAATGTGGATGAGGAAAGAGTGCCAGTCACTGCACTGGTGCCTGTCATGGACCTGAGCGACAGGAAAGCATCCCAGATGCCTGCAGCACCTCAGAGGATCACAGGCTGTCTTCAGACACCTTATTCTCTGTTTACTATGCCTTGATGGTGACAGCAGGGAAATTATGGACAGGTGTTCAGGCTCAAGTTGCTCCTCTCCCCCTCACCACCCCCCACCCCGACATCCCTAACTCCCATCCTATAGCCGAGTCTCTCAGCCCAACCACTGGCTGTCATCCCACCTGCACTTGCTGCTAAGTTGAAGCCAGCTTCTCATTGTGCCATTGTCCTGCTCAGATTCTCCATCTCTCTGCAGCCTCCAGGACAAGGTCAAGCTCCTCACTGGCCCTAAGTCCCAATCATCTTAACCCCGTAGCTGCCCTGTCCAAACAAAACTATGCAGTGCTTTGCCACTCCAAGCTGTCATTGTTTATCCTATAGTAAGAATATCTCACCCTCCTACCTGAGTATGGTTTCTACAATGGGCTCTAATCTTCTATTAGCTGGGTGGCCTTGGGAAAGTTATTTAACCTCTCTAAGCCTCATGTTCTTTATCTACAAAATGATGCTATCTAAGAGGTACGGGCTTTCATGAAGAGGAACTATGATACTATTCAAGGGTTTAACACAGTACCTTGAACATGGTAAGAGCTCAGTTAAAGTTGGTTATAATAGTAACCATAGTAACAAAGATGATGGGCACGATTGTTCTCTATCTCAAGTCATCACAGCCTTCTGTGAGCTCCCAACTGAGTGCCACTTCTCCTTCATTTGAAGTCTTTCTGAATGTGTGACCATCTTCATATTCTGCATGGTGTTGTAGTGGTTTTCCCTATCTCTCCTTTTGGAAGCAGGAGCTATGACTGACCTCTGGATCCTTTGTCATGTCTAAAAATGGATCCTGGTATTTAGTAGGTGCTCAGTAAAGAATTTCATTTGAATGTTCCCCTGGCTCTGGAAGGAAGGCCGGAGAAAGTCATTAGCGTTCCTGAGCTGCTCAGAAGCAATGAGTCGCTCTTTAGAAATGAGACAGTCACTCACTGTGGGACTCTGTCTGCAGGGACACGTGGCACAGCCTGGGCAGCCACTGGGACTAGCTCGTGAACTTCGCCCTCATGCCCCACACCCTACTCTTCAAAGCCTGGACCAGGGCTGTAGTTGGTCATCAGAAAGGTCAGCGGGAAGTATGTGCAAGAGAACAAGTGCTTTTCTCACTGAGAATCTGCTTGGGAAATGGGAGAAGTAGAGGGGAAGAGTGCCTATGTTCTGAGACTTGCAGAAGGAAAATGGAAGTAGGGAGGAAAGGACTTGTGCTGTCCCAGGCTCAAAAGGAAGACATTGCTCCTGTACGTGGAGCTCATCAGGGAAATTCTCCTGAGTTACGCGGAGCTCCACGGCTTGATCAGGGCGACCTCGAGGGCTCCCAGCTCTCTGATTCATCTGAACCTCAAGCCTTGGTTGGCAGGCACACACACTTGCCTCTGCCCCGAGCTGACCTTGTTTGAAATTCCCCATGTTGCCATCATGGCCTGAGCTAAAGCCTGGTCACAGGACTTGGTCACCCTGGGCTGTAGGTCAGTTCACTCACACTAGCTGTCCTCTCTGAATTTCAATCTGAAGAGACAGGCTGGCCGTCCCCCACTTCTCGGGAGTCTGAAACCAAAGCTAGTCCCAGGGATCATGCAGTCTGGTCTGACCCCAGCTCTGAAAGAGAGGGTCACACCACTGGGTAGGGATGGAGCCAGGGCTCGAACACAGGGTTCCAGAGCCCAGTCCAGCCACTTGCCACTCCCCCAAGTTGCCCCTACTGGCTCTTCACTCTAAGGACATACCCCACGAAGAACGGAGGGGTTGTGAAATAGTTCCACTGGAAGCCTATGGCTGGCTGAAAGCCCAGATGGCTTTTTCTCACCCCTCCTAACCTAGTCTTAATTCTGCAGTTTTCATTTCACTCATTTGTGTTAACTCTTCTTCTCCATGAGGCCATGGCCTACCTTCCAATGAGCAGCTCCTGAGAACAGCTGAGCTGACTTCTGCTTGCACCTTCCCGGACACCTCCACTGGCAAGACCTTAGCATTGAGCAATCACCTTGTGCAAACGGACTCTTCCTTGCCCTTCATAATTACTCGGCAACTCTGCAAAACAGTAACTCAACTGTTTGTGTTTCAAGCTCAAGATTAAAAAGCTAGCTTTATATTTCTTTCTTTCCCTTGAGGAAGTTACTAGGGACCTGAGATTTCTAGTCTTTGACTCCTAACTAGTAGCTTAACACACCCTTATCTTCTTCTGGTCCCCAGTCTGTGCCAGGTGACACAGGAGGTGCCGGGGAGGAAACAAGATATTCCTCCAGAGGGAAGATGCCCCCAAATGGAGATTTACCATTCACTCACTATCACCCCCAACCACTCATCCCAATGGCCACCAACTGACTCTCGTTTCCATTACATCCAGCCAGCCTGGTGCATTTATCTCCAATGTTCGTTCTAAAGTTTCATAGTTTACGAATCACTTTAGCCTCATTGCAAGTGATGTCCAGGACCTCTCTGAAGGATAGGCAGTGCAGGTTCTCACATTCGAGTAAAGTAGACAATCCTGTATAATTATGCTTATATCTGGAACTGATCTGACCAAGTGTATGTGGTTAGAAAGCAGTGCACTCAGCCTCTGACCCCAAGTACACTGCCCATGTGGTCTTTCTTTTCCCAGCTGCTCCTTATTATCCATCTTGCATATCCAACAAAAGGAGCTTTCTAGAATACCAGTTTTCTCACACTACCCTCGCATTCACAAAGGTTCTGAGACTCCTAACTGCCTGCAGAATAAACTTGCGATGATTCAGCTGGTCTTTGAAAGCCCTCCACGCTGTGACTCCAAAGTGTTTCCTCAACACTATTCTATGGCTTAAGCTTGGTGGATCTTTCTGAATTTCCTACAATGCCCTGTGTACTTTAAACCTTTGGGCCTTTATCCTCCTGTTTCTCTAGACCTCCCCATGCTTCAACCCAGATTTACCCTCCCAGATGCTGCTTCAGTAGGACTTCTTGCTGGAACTCTCTCCTGGATAGCCTCAGCCCGTAGTGAACCCAACCTTGTGAAATTCCACAGCCTGAGTAAACCACACTGCTCTCTGGACTTAGGGAGCAAACCTGCATCAGATAAAAATTGAAGCTTGACTCTACCATCTGTCTCCCACCTCAGCCCCAGGCTGGGCTTTGCATGCTAGAAAAGGATCATCACATGCATCTTTTGGTGGTTATCTACTAAATGTTAGGTTCAAGAAAAGTCTGGGGTAGGGTCTCCCTTCTTGTGACTAAACAGGAAGCACAATAGAAAAAAAAATTGGATCAAACATTTAAAAAGAACCTTCTATTCCATCACTAAAGTATTAAAAGTGTGCTTCTTTATTAAAGAAGGAAGAAAGAGAAAGGGAGGAGGAGGAAGGCATAGAAAGGGATAGCTCAGGTTCAAGGAGCCTGAATCCCATCTCTGGTTCCTCAGTGACTTAAAATAAGCATAGAGCACTGGGAGTAGAGTCCTTATACCATCTCACATCAGAGGGTCAGTTTCCTCAACTGGAAAATGTGTGTGATTGCCCCTGGTCAGTCCATCTCCCTAGGTGACAGATATAAATGTGCTTTGTAAGTGTCAGTATCAGACCTATAAGAAGGATGGTTAATTTCCAAAGTCCAGGCCACTCCTTTCTTTCTAACCCTGTCCAGTGTCTTTCCTCTGCTAAAATCCACGAGACCATTTGGGTGTATAGAGGAATGAACACTCCCTTTTGTACCTATGCTGTTGACTGATGGCTGCCTGATGCTGGAAATGTCCCATGACCCTTGAGCTATTATTAGGGCTGGTTAAATTGGCAGAGGGAGAATATAAACAGGCAGCATGGCCATCACCAAACTTCTGGTCTCCCATTTCAGGAACCAGTTTCAAAATAAAACCTTTCCTTTAAAAGAGAGTGCATTTTGGTAGTTCTTCCCAACAGACTGAAAGGAAAGGGAACTCTACTTTGTAAGATTAGGGAATTTGTCTTTCTTGAGTTTGCTCACCCTCAGTCCTTAACCCTGGAACATTTGTTCCAAACTGCTACTTGAGCCTTGAAGTTCCGCCAAGTTGGGGGACATCAGGGTGCCTTCATTGCCAGCTTGTCTGAACCTCAATGCCCTGCCCTGGGACAAATGGCCATGACTCCAAATGGGGCAGATTTTCAAGGAACAGCAATGAGGTTAGGGAGGAAGAAATTTGGGGACTGAGGGGCTCTTGCTCTTGAGTCCATGCCCACCTCCAAGTTACCCATGGGAATGTATGTGTCCCATATTCTCATCTGAATACCCTTGGCTTTCAGACTCCCATGGCCCAGCAGGCTGCAGTGAACCTTCTACATAACTTTTCCCCTCCCCTAACACACATTTGCAACCTCGCTTCATTTATCACCCCCCAGCTCCTCTAAAGCAGCCAAGATATTTTAAAACCCTTGTTTTGATCTCCTTTGCATATCAGTTACACTATTTCTGAGCGTGTTTATTTTTATTTTTTTTTCCGGTGGTGAGCCCGTTGCTTTGAGCCCTCCACTCGCACGTTTCCACTTCCTCTCACTTTCCTGCGCACTACTGTGGCCTCCCGGTGTGTGGCTTAGGCTAGGCTGGATGGTTCTCATAGGTCTGTGGCCTTTGATGGAGCCAAAGGATATGGGTTCCCCTACTACTGGTACTCCTTTGCTCCTAACATCTGCAGAGGTGGGATGAAATTTCAAATTATGTTGTCCCTGCCCCATTTCCTAAGGATGTAGCTCTGAATACCAGTTGATAAGGAGGGTGCCTGGACTGGGCATGAGGGAGAGCAGAGTTTTAGTTCCAACTTGGAACTGACCCTGAGAAAATCCTCTACCCTTTTCAGGTTTGACTTAAAATTTCTAAAGCTCCTCTGCCTCTAACTTTATAGGATTTTAGCCAACATAAGGATACTGCTCTATCAACTAACAAAATAAGTTCTTTATTGAGGATCAGCTTCGGGCCAGGTTCCAAGATGGACATAATGGATATAAGAGAATGATTGAAATATCCCACTCTCAGGGAGTGATGATTGAGATTTGTAGAGACAGCATCCCCTCACAATAGGGTCTTGTGAAATATATGTGATATGACTTGTGAGAAGCCCAAGCTAAACCCTGCCCAGTGAGTCATTACGTATGCCTAAGCCCACATGCTTCCCAGCATTTTTCATATCACAGCATACGTAGAAAATGGTTATTATTTGTACAGCATACTAGGCAAATGAATAAGACTGCTCTTGCCTGGTGGCAAAAAAACCATTAATCCTGGCTGTACTGGGCCTTTCTTGGGGAGAAGGAAAGTCTGGGGAGACAATATTTGGGAAGCTTTGGTTCAAAGGATTAAGACAACTCTTTGTTTAACCAGAAAAACAATAGTGTTCTGACCTATAGGGGAAAAAAAACAACAACACAGAATTCTAGAGAAGACAAAACAGGTAGGAAGGTGAGTTGTGAAAGCAGATCATGGGACTTAGGTAGAGAATTCCACATGTACCAACTCTGCTCCCTTGGGAAACACTAAAGCTCAGTTTCTCTGCCTTGGAAATGGAAATAATAGTATTCTTAACCTCTATAGGACTACATAAGGTAGCACACCTCATTACATTATTACCTATTATTATTAAGGCTAGCAGAAGACAGGAAATTAAAGGTCACCTGATCCAATCTTCTCATTTGAAAGAAGAGGAAACTTTGGCTTGGCCAAAATCATGCGGCTTGTTAATAGTTGAGCTGAGACTACAGTCCAAGTCTTCTGATTTCAGTCCTGTGCCTTTAAATAATGAAGGGAATGATATATCACTTTGTGTTAAAAAGCACCTGACTTCCTAAGTATTTAGGGTGGGTTTTCCTTTCCTGATGACATTTTTAAAGATCGGACTATTCATATTTGCTTCAAATGCATTTACCAGTGACCCTGCCTTAGGGGCTGGCATGAAGGAGATGATCTTCTAAAGGTTTGCCTCATGTTCTGAGTCAGTAGCCAAGGGCAAGGCTTCCTTGACTTCAGTAGTAATGGAAATGGGAATGGCTACACATCTGGCATCCAAGTGCCAAAAACACCAGGTCATCAATCCATTTAACATGTGAACATACTGAATCTCGGTTCACTCAGAGCTGTACAACATGTTCAACAACAAAACAAAGTCTAGAACTTGGATCTCAGACTTACTGCAGGTACTCTTTCCACAGAGCTCAAAATGGGAAATAGGATTTAAGACTCATTGTCTGCATCCACTGATCATGTCACTTAAACCTATAAACAACTGACTTGCCTTGCTAAGTCAATTATTCATTTAAATGTGTTTCCTTCCTTTCTTTTTCTACCAGCCACAAAGGATTGAGGCAATTTATTGGAAATACAATAATGAATAATGAAGTGTGCATAAAAATAAACTCTAGTATCTTAGACCAGGATATCCAGGTCAGTGCTGTCCAATGTAGTAGCCATCAGGCAGGAGTGTCTGTTTATATTTAAATTAATACAAATTAAATACAATAAAAATTTAGTTCCTCAGCTTCACTGGCCATATTTCAAGTGCTCAGTAACCACATGTGTTTAGTGGCTGCTTATTAGACATTGCAGATACAGAATATTTCCATGCTTGTAGAAAGTTCTGTTGGACAAGACTATGTAGACAAGTAACCAGGTCCTATATTCCTACACATTTGTAATAATTAAGCTAAACATTTGGCTTTGAGCTTTGTGCTATTAAGCCAAAAGAAAGAGAGAGAGAGAGAGAAACCAAATTGAAGTCAATTGTGTCATTATCAGTTTCTCAAGGGAAGCAGATCTCTTCTAGCTCTTAGATCTAGAAGAATTTCTCATACAGAGCTTTATAGAAAAGATTACTGAGTGACAGATCACATAATGTCTTCAGAAACCCCAGGGGACAATGTAGTCACAAATTTCAATGTCAATTTTCGTACTGATTCACCACTAAAGTTGAGGATATAATTCACTAGAATTTAACTGGAGGAAAACACTCCTCTGGGGGGGAGGGGTGCAGGGGTAAAGGTGGAATACTCATTTACTCTAGAGAAGAAAACTTAGCAGTGTTGGTCTGGTGAATTTTGTCTATAGGAATGACATTTGCTCTGGGGCCAGAAGGACAAGATGAAGTAGCCATTGGAGATCTGAAAGAACATCCAAACAGAAGGAAAAGCAAGTGCAAAGGTCCTCAGGTCGGAAAGTTTTGGCAGATCTGCAGGAGGGAAAAAAGCCAGTGAACATTGTGGATGAAGCCAAGAGTGAAGGGAGATGATGCTGGACAAGTAATCAAGGGCCAGGCCCTGTAGAGTGTTAGAGTGTTATAACTTGTGGTAAAAGAGTTTAGCAGAGAGGTGACATTATAACTTACAGTCTTAGAAACACTATTCTGGCTACTGTGTGAAAGAGGAGTATAGGGAGCAAAAATCTGGACATGAGCAATGTGATGATAGCTTGGAATAACATGGCTAGCAGTCAAGATGATGAAAAATAATCTAAATTGATATATATTTTAGATGTAAAGTCAATAGGACTTGCTGACGGGTTAAACATGGGGTTTAAGGGAAATAAAAATAAATTAGAATGATGCAGGTATTTTTTTCTGAATAAATATGTGGGTGGTTCAGGACAACTTACTCCAATAAAGGAAGACTTGGAGAGGAGGAATTGGATGTGGGGGAGGGGCACATCAATCGTTTGGTTTGGGTGGTAGTTTGTGTGAAATGCTCATTAGATTAGATATACAATTACAGTCATCAAGTCCGGAGCTCAAAGGAGAAGTCTCGTGGAGATAGAGATTTGGAGTTATCTGCATATAGATGTGTATTAAAGCCATGAGACCCAATGAGTTCACCTGGGAAGAGGGGAAGAGTGTAGACAGAACAGAAACAAGAATCAAAATTTGATGTAGAAGAAGAAGAGCCAGACAAGGGAGACAGGAAGGTAAGGTCAAACCAGGTGAGACTGGAGTCACAGAAGCCCAGAGAAGGAAATGTTCAAAAAAGTACCAGGGATCGATCGTGTTCAATTCTACTGAACAGTCCAGGGAATTGAGTTCACATGAGCTTTGGAAACAGGTAGATCATTAGTGATCTTGATAAGAGTTGCTTAATGTAGTGACAGGATCTGAAAAAAAATGGGAACAGAGTTGAGAGGATGGAGCTGAGGAAGAGGAGACAGGGAAAGTACATCTTACTTTTGAAGATCTTTGTAAAAGCACCAAAGAAAGGACTGAAAGCTGGAGGATCAAGACAAGTAGGATCAAGAGAGAGTTGGGTTTTTTTTTTTTTTTGATGGTTATTATATAGGCATTTTTAATGTCACAGGACAAAGGAAAATGATGTTGCTGGAGAGAAGGAAGTTAAAGGAAGTAGAATCCAGAACACCAATGGAAGAGTCACCTTTATTTAGAAACAGCGCCACTACCTGTGGGAGGTAGTGTGTGTGTGGGGGGTACAGATGCAGGTAGGTAAAGATGTTTGGTGATGGAAAGATGGAATAACTGTCCTGGAATAACAAGTGAAGTCATCATCCTGGAGGATGGAAAGAATAAATCATATTGGAGATTTAGGGAGGAGATAAAGGTGTGAAAGTGTTGATTCAGAGACTGAAAGAGCAAATTTGCTAGAAGTGTTACAGGGCCCATTGGAGGGCTGCTGTCATAAATTTAAAGTAAGTGGCTTCCAGCATGGTATACTTTCTTAGCAACAATTTTGCTGCTTAGATACAAGCAAAGGAGGGGAGGATGGTTACATTTCACCAGTACTAGGGCTTTGTCCAGTGAAGGGAAAAGCAGCAAGGAGATTTAGCATATTGGCAAGATAATAGTTATGGTAGAGCAACAGGAGTTAGAGTTGGAATAGGGGCCAAAGCTGGTCAGTAACACCACCTCACTGGGCTCCACCTAACTCCAAGTCATCTCCATTCTGAATGATCAGAATGACAAGAGTTACCCTTCCTCCAAAAAGGGAGCTTGTCACTAATTTGCTTTTGCCATACCTAGAATCCCCCTTTCAGGTGATGCTGAGTGTTGGGCGCCAAATTGGCTGGCAGAGTCACACCCAAGCACAGAGGAAGCCATTCCCTGCTAACCTACATTGTGCAGCCAAGTCTCACCACATTGCTTAGACCTAGGGGACAGTGTGGCTGGAGGGAAACCAGCCCAGACCTGCAGAGAGAAGACCTGTGTGTTGGTCTGTGTCTGTTCCCCTTACCAGGGGAAAAGATTTCCCCACACCCCAATCCTCGGATCCCATTCATCATAACACTGGCCTCGCCTAAATCACAACCTGTTTCACAGATCTGATGAGATGGTGGGTGTAAGACCATCTTGAATGTAAGGAATTCTGGAGAGAAATCACATTGTTATTAAGATTCTGTAAATTGGTCTGTAAAGGTTGGTCCTCATGGCTTGTAAGCAATTTGCCTTAGAACTGGAAACTGACGAAATGCTTACAATGAAAGGCAAGTGCATTTCAAAACAGAAGCAATGGGAAGCAACTCTCCTTTTTTGTGCAATATCCTAAGAACTCGTGGCTCTCACAGTTCAGGATGTTGCTGCAGCCCACAGCCCAGTGTGTTTGGAACCGCACAGGACTAATTCCTGAGTCAGTCTATGATCCCGAGTTAGTGACTTAACCTTTCGAAACTCGATCACCTTCTCTGTGAAGTGGGGAGAATTGTACTGCCGCCCTACTCAGCTTACAGGGACATCAGGAAGATTTGATTTTTTTTTTTCTTTTAAGAAAACAAATAACTGGAAAGTACTCTGGGTTACTTTGAGCTGAGGTTGGTATAAATGTGAAGTGTCACTATTATTAAGTGTGAGGCAATCCTTCCCACCCCCAGCATGTCCCAGGGCTACAACGTGAGCTGTGTGACAGGCTATTTTTAAATCCTCATCTCTGGAAGCATATGGTCCCGCACAGTGCCAAAAAGAGAAAACTGACCTGCTTCTTGTTTGTTTGCTTGTGTGTTTTGACATGATGGAGCATTTTCTATGTTCTGGTAAAGGATTGTCTTTTCTACTCTAAACTTTTAAAGTGGGTGCTAAAGTTTTTCTGTAACACTGCTGAAACAGATCATGGCCACTTAACTTGCTTAGACAGCAAGGAAGACCATCCTAAGATAACGGTGTATTTATACAGATCTCCTTCCCTCCATATCAGTTTACAAGTTTCGGGGTTTTCCTGATTGTTTATTATTATTATTATTATTATTATTATTATTTTGCATCTTATTAATATCAACTACTACTAAGCCCTTATGTGCCTCAAGTATACACTCTTTCTTCATTTTTGCCACCTCCTCTAACTGACCTGACTCTGTCCACTCTATTTGCAATTTGGCAAGGCTCTTCTGAATCTGGTCAAACTTCTCATTCATTGGATTTGATTCCCGACACCAAATTCTTGGAAGATATCCAGTTCATCAGTTCAAAAAGGAAGGAGATGAAAACACCTATTTTATTAGTTCACGGGACCTGACTTTTGTGCAAGGTTCCCGCCCCCGCCCCCCCAAAAATCCCCCAATTTACTTTCCTGAAGTAAAGAAAGAAGGATCTCACAACTGAGTCCTATTTGTTTATTTATTTATCTATTTACCTACTTACTTATTTATCCTGTAAGATCCAGAATCCAGAATCTATTGTCTTTGAGTCGAGTGATAAATGAAAATAGAAATGATGAGATTTTACAGCATTTTATTAATCCAATGTAAAAGGTAATTTATAAATGAGATTGATGAGATGTATTTGGGAACACATCTTCGATCAGGCCTATCTCTTCAATTAAATGGCTGAATCCAGAAGACGTGAAAGAACTTTTAAATGTCCTGTATCTTCCTGGGGGCCAATAAGACAACCAGTCAGGGAAATTCAGAAAAGTTCAAAATAAGAATATTGTGAAGTTGTAGGCATATCCAGTCCTGGGCAGGTCTTCTTCAAGCAGAAATAAACTCCCTGGATAGTGAGGTTTGAGAAGAAGAATGAGCATTTGCTGGAGATACTGGAGCAGAAATTCTGACATTGACCACCACGTGACCAGCTAACCTTTACGGTCCTCTCCAACTCTGAAAACCTGTCATTATATGGATTAACTAGCAACTTCAAATCCTTTTCAATAGATAGACAAGTAGACACTGTGAGATCAATCTGGGTTTTCAAAAATCTTACAATGTACATATAAAAACACTCCCATCTTTTGCTGCCCCTTGCCTAATTTAACTCGGATCTCAATGTTTAGACACAAAGAGAAGATAAAGGTTAATAACATGACTTCTCTCCCTACAAACAGGGTTATCTTTCACTTACATACATTTTTTTCCTCTTATTATTTCCATTGGTCTGGTGCAGAAGCACATCATCCTCCTGTTGTAATCCCCTTCCCTCCTCTGTCTCTTTACACGTCCCTCCTTCACATGTGAGGCCTCCCCAGTTATCATAACCTATGGTTGATCTGCAAATTGTTCTGACTTTCCCTTTTCCACAACTCTCCTCAAATACTTAAATCCATAACTCCAGCTTGACTGGGAGGTCTAACTCTAAGTAAATTGATTTACCAAGAAAACCCTCCATTAGTTGACTCAGAGTTGCCACACCCATAAAGATCTTCTCCATCTTCTCTATCTACTTCATCACCCAACTCAAACCTTACCTCCTCCAAGAGGCATTCCCAGCTTCTGCAGCCTGTTAATGATCTCCACCTTCCGTACTCTTCTAGCGGTCTCAGAGTCATTAACTACCATTGAAGTAGTAAACACAACCTTGCATCTTTTTTATTTGGGTGTGTGTCTTGGTTTCCCAACCCAGGCTTGTAAGTTTCTGGAGGGTAGGGACCACCTCTTACGTTTCTTCTGTAACCCACCTGGTGCCTAGTACACTGCTGGGCGCAGAGTGGTAGCAACAACCTTTCACCCTCCTGGCCGGCTTTAGAATTGAAACAGCATTTCCACATGTCATTCATTGGATACTCACAGCAACAAAATGAGGTCCACCAGGCAGATAATGGATAGTTTCATATGGGTGAGTAAACTGAGGTACAGAGAGCTTGTTAGAGCAGCAGAAGATTTCTACTTCTGTGCTCCCTTAATCATAACTATTAGGTGAGGAAATAAATGAACAGCTCTTGCAGTTCAAAAAGTTGTGGGTAGCCAAAGGGAAGTGACCATGTATTGGGCAAATGTCTCACTCTGTTGATGTAGGCTGACCTCCAAAATAGGCCAAAGAATCCACTTTACATGGATGAATTCAGTTGGAGAGACAAATGGCCCATGTCTCTTTGACTTTGGTTGTGTTCTGCTAATGAGAAGAGATCGCAGTGAGAACCACAAGTGTTTTGGTATGTGTTTGCATGGGAGCCTAAATGGAAACCAGCAACCTCAGACATTGCTCTGGGAAACCTCTGGGCCTGCCCACCTTGAGGCTCCTAGGGCCTTGTGACCAAGGTAGACAGTAGAGACCTGTCCAGAAGAGGCCTCAGGCACTAAATGATCCTTAGTGCCCTTCACTCCTCTAAAGACTAAATTCACCCAATCACATTTTAATAAATTTTAGAAGTCTTTGGAAATGTGTTCCCCTTCTTCCAGAAATTGCCTTTAAATTTTCTAGTAAAAAGTCTTCCAGCTTCCTTCAGCCAAGTTCCTTTTCCCCTTCTTTTCTTTGACAATAAAAGCAACTTTGGCTCCAATGCTCAGATCTAGCAGGTGTTGGATGACACATGTTCTATGATAAATGTTTATTATATAAGTTCATTCAAGCTAGCTACCATTGCTCTTAAGGCACCACTGCTGCCTTTATAGTCATAAAACTCTCCTTAAAAACCAGTAACCCAATATATTCAATAAGGATCTATTTTTTTTCTTTCTTCTTTTAGATTCTCCGTGTTCTCTCCACATGTGGTGCAATGGAGATAGGAGACAGGAGAAGTCAGAAGATAGGTGATTGAACCCTGATTCTGCTCCATGCTAGCTCTGTGACCCTGGTGAAGTCATCTCTAGGCTCTAAGCCTTAGATTTCTGTTCCGTACAATGAAGAGGTGAGAGCAGGGACTGCCAAGGTCTCGGTAAGTTCTGACATGTACTGACGAGAACAAAGTGATGGGAAAAAAAGCTATTTCAATCAAGTCGAAACACATACTTGCCTTTCCTCATCCAGGATATGCTTTACATAACTGAATTTGCTTCCTTTTTTACTGGCTCATTCTCTATTCAGGAGCAGGGGAACAACTCTGCCCACACAGCTTGGAGAGGATGAACATGTGGGAATATATGTGGGGAGGGGGCTATGCTGCTGAGTCCGGGAGATGCAGACATCACTAATACTTCTTCTTCATCACACTTCTTACTTCTGGGATTATACTATATTAGAATTACAGGACCTTCAGTATATTTAAAGTATAACAACTTGCAGGAGAAACTATTAAGAAATTTCCAATCCCACTATTGCTCCTGAAAAGGCATTCAGAAAACTAATTCTGTAAATTAGATTATTTTCTGGGAGGGAGGGGAGGTGAAGACAAGTTTTTCACATCAAGAAGAAAAAAAAAAAGAAGAAGAAAAAAAATGTCCCCTTGATATTCATTACCCCAAGACTTTCAACTAGCCCATGTAGAAGTATACTGTAGGTCTTTCCACGCATTATAGTTTGTACCAAAAAAGTTCACACACATTATATCACTTGACTTTTGAAAAGCCCTCTGAGAGAAAGCATTTTTCTCTGTCTCCATTTTATAGGTGAAGAAACTGAGGCACTAACAGGTCTAGCAGCTTGTTGGTGTATTCAAACCCTAGGTGGCAAAGTTGAGAGTTAACCCAGAACCCCTGCCTTCTGATCTGGAATTCTCTCTGCTAAGGCACTCTTCCACACTGTTGCACACAGAACTCTTTCTGGCCTCAAGCACAGAGGTGAGTAATTATCTACAGGCCTGGAGCAGGGGTTTGGCTTTGTTCTCCAAAGGGCTGATACAGAATCACAGGTATCAGAGCGAAGTTCCCCTATATATCACCCAAGCTTTTTTCTTCAGCTGAGTACCTCTCTAGTACTCTAATACTCTAAGACAAGTTGGTGGCAAAATCAGCCCTGAAATCCTTTCATTCCCTTCTTAGATTCTTTGGTATTAAAGAACAAAGTGATTCAGCAGACTAATCACCAAAGAGAAGATCAAGAATTATGTTTTCAAGTCACTTGAGAGTCCTCCTGGTCAGGGTTGGAACAGTTAACTTTGACCTCAGTTTCTTCAATGACTTCCATTAACCAACTTCCCCGATATAATATAGAGGGGCTGAGGCAGAAAGAAATGTGACTGCCCATGAGTCATTAATTCTTGACCTTCAGCATGTTTTGAAAATGTGTTGTGAAATGCTTACCAATCAATAATTCCATCACTGGGCAGTAGAGAAGCTGGGAGTTGTGCAAGAGGGGAAGCAGGGCATTAATGCCAGTCACTTAGGAGGCTCCAAATTCCTGCTGAGGGCAGGACTTATAGCAGGACCCAAAGACACAAAGTCCCTATAACAATTTTTAAAGGAATCAAAGACAGAACCAAGGACAAAAGGGGAGTGAAAGTAGACTCCTTTCCTTGCACAGGATCAGTAAAGTAAGGCTAGCAATTGTTTGAGGACACTCCAAGCTGATATGTCTGTCCTTTTCTGTTAAGGTACAACAACAAATGTTGTACCCCAGGTTACTGGAGGCATCCCTTCTCTTTGCCCCAGACCAGTAGCCTAAGTTGCAAGTATTACAAGTATCATGAGTAAAGGAAGGGCCTAGTACAAGGGGAAAGATAACAAAACAAGGAGGCAAAGACCTAGTCCAAGCCCGTGGCTACCACTTGCTAGGCCCATGATTCTGGGACCAGTCACATCATTTATCAGATCTTCAGGCTCTTCCTCTCTAACAAGATGAGAAGGCATCTGTCCCCTAGACCATGCAGAGCACAGAAATGATTAGGGATGTGAAAACATTTTGCAAACTATACAAGTCTGAGAACCTATTAGTAGAAACCCATCCATCTGATTTTGCAAGCTTGGACAGAAAGGGCCTCCTATTTAAGGAATGGCATGATCCCATGAATGGTGTATGACTTGTGGTTAGAAGAAAAATCAGCATTTGAAGATGGTCCCACACAGATGACAGAGGAGAACTTCCGAACTTCTAGTTTGAGTCAAGTTACTATTAGTTGTAAGCAGTGATGTGCTGGTAAATGTTTAATGACTGGTTCTCTGGGATGGAAAAGCCCTGAATTGTAACATTTGCTGACTTCCATGGTGTAAATTCTTGCGCCATGGCTGATTTCAAGCTAGCAATGTGACATCACTAAACCATGAAGTAAAGAAAAGATGCCTACCACTGGCTTTCCCTAATGGGTGCAAGCCAGCCACAGCACACCACAGAAACTTTGCTGACAGCTTAGATCAGTATGATGAACTTGGAAAGCCTTGTTGACACACAGGACTAAAGTTTTAAGAGAGCCACAGTGTCTGTTCCTCCAATAATTCCAAAAATGAGAATTCTTATTTTTATTTAAATTCATACTTGGCATTTTTATAGCAAATCATGAATTGTAAATTTCTTTACAGACATTGGTGAGCCCTCAAATATGGTTCTATCATTCTTAGTAATGTTCCTCAACTTTCCTATCTGATAACATAAGAGATCAGCGAGCAAGGCGGAATGGAATGTAGCATAAAACAGAGTGAGAAAACCTGACATCAAATGGTAGCAATTCCATCTGCGTGAACTTGGACAAGTCACCTTGCTGCCTTCTCTGAGTCTCAGTTTCTTCCTCTTAATATGAGAATAGCCCTTTTTCACAGGACTATTGTGAGATCACAGGAAATAATGCAAATCCAAGAGTTTTGAGAACATCAAAATCCTATGTGGCTGTGAATGATTTTTATTTATTTTAAATAGTGATTTGCTAGACATTATTATTTTTTTTTTAGATTTTATTTATTAATTCATGAGAGACAGAGAGAGAGAGAGAGGAAGAGATGTAGGCAGAGAGAGAAGCAGGCTCACCGCAGGGAGCCGGATGCGGGACTGGATCCTGGACCCCCAGGATCATGCCCTGGGCTGAAGGTGGCGCTAAACCTCTGAGCCAACTGGGCTGCCCTAGACATTATTATTATTATTAATTATCAGCTATGCTGTGCTGGCCAAGTCTTGCACAGGAACTGGCATCTTCCATCTGGACAGCCTCTTATGTCTTTGCCAAGGACAGCCACACTCAGGTGAGGCCTTTTTGGTACAAAAATACTGCCCAGACCTGCTGGGGTTGCTCAGCTCTATTGCACCAGGCCCAGGAGCATTGGAAACTAACTACTTGTACCCACAAACCTCTCCACCAAATGGCCCATGGAAGTTAAAAAGCAAGATCGAGCCCAAGTTCTGCCAATGTTGAGCAATAACAGTACCAGGAGCTAGGCAAAGGGGCTTGCTGGAAAGATTTTCCCAGCCAACTTTGAGAACATCTTCAAGGCAGGGGTGTTTTGAGAGGAGAGCAGGAGGAAACTGGGGAATCTGCATTTTAAACAGTGCCCCCATTAATTCAAGTGCACTTGACAAAACTGTCTATGATGTGAAACATGATGGAGAGAAGCAAAGAACAGGTTCTCCATTGATGGCGTGCCAGGTGCTTGATAGAAAGCAACTTCTCTTAAGGGAAACCCTGGGTGTGCAAGGAGACACCCTTATAATCCATTTCTTGGTTGGGCTTCTTCCTTCCCTTAATATAATATTACTGTCCCTACCCACGCACACACATACACACACACACACAGGATGATCAAGGTATGCAGGTCACCAGGTCAGGCACACAGTAGGTCATCCACTGAGGGCTTTGCAACAGCAAAATCATTCATTGTCTGCCTCCAGAGCCTACAATAGATTACCACAGAGAGATAGATGATCTCAGAGAAATTTATCTGAAACGCAGTCCATAGACCTACTCCTCCAGATATCGTAAAGGGAGTTCTGTTGATCTCAGAGTCAACAAACACATCCTAGACTCTGCCTCAGGGTTCTGGTTCTCCCTCCACCCATTTGGTCAACAAATACTCATCAGACTCCAACTGTGTCAGGCCCATGTACAGCTGGAAATCTAAGATGAGTGGGATTCCATTTCTGTCTTTAAGGATTTGGTATTGTTGGAGGACTCAGGAACTAAGCAGTTACAGTAGCACGTGGTAAGTATAAGTAAGATATCCCAGATGCTGAGGGCTTCAGCGGGGACAGAATCTAACCATGGGGAGTATTAAAAAGGGATGAGAAAAGCTTCCCAGAATGGAGGACACCAGATTTTCAAAGAAGGGGAGGATTTCTAGGAAGAAGGAATAGCCTGTGCAAAGGATAAAGATGTGAGCCGAGGGAGAGGAGAGGTGCCCTGAGGGAACACATCGCCTATGTTAGAGACTGTGTATGAGGTGTGGCAGCAGCTAGGGCTGGAAAGTAAGCATGTGGAAAGCCTCATCTGCCATGC
Organism: Canis lupus baileyi; assembly: GCF_048164855.1. Taxonomy (NCBI): domain Eukaryota; kingdom Metazoa; phylum Chordata; class Mammalia; order Carnivora; family Canidae; genus Canis; species Canis lupus. The sequence continues at coordinate 21,899,053 of NC_132868.1, forward strand.
CAGGGGTTTAGACTTCCCCTTGAAGACAAGGTGCAGCCTTGGCAAGGTTTTGAGAAAGATTAGGTTTGCATTTTTTATATATCAGTCTCTAGACAGGCATTGTGGAGAACAGGATGGAATAATAAGAAGGCAAGATAAGAAGCCATTGCAACAGCCCAGATGAGAGATGGGGTGCCTTGGCCCAAAGTAGTGATGCTGGAAGTGGAGAAAAGAGGAGGGATTTAAACAAAATCAAGGACACAGAGTCCCCAGGAGTGACGGGGCATGGGCTGGCAGTTGGGAGGAGGAATCATCTAAACAAGGGGACATTTGTCTAGCAAGGGCAGCTTGTACATGTGATGCTTTACCAGAGATCATGAACACAGGGGGATGAACTAATTTCGGAAAGAAATTAACAAGTTCGGTTTGGAAGATGTTCAGGTGACTCTGGAATATCTAGGTGAAGAAATTTCATCAGTATTTGTAATGAGCCTGGGGTTCAAAAAGGGAAATGAGATGGAACTATAAGAACTTTCCTGCATTAGCTGTAAAACTCTTGCTGTAGACATATTTATGACCCTGAGGGTTGCCCAATATTAAATTCCTTTTCAAAATTGGTACCAGAAGAAAAAATTCCATCAGGATACCCCGTTCAATCAGAAAAGGAAAATTATGTAAGCCATCATGTTTACTTTCTTGTCCTGCCTGCCAGGAAGCTCAGGGTTATATTTAATGATCAATTGCAATAACTATACTAACTCTTATAACATATTTGCCTTCTCGCCATCTTTATGGCTTTAATTTTTAATTACAATATAACATTCTCAGTCTATTTTCCATGTTATAAGTCGTCTCTACTTCTCTTGGGAAATAAAAAGTATATTTTCACCAAGGTTGGGCCCTTTCCACTTCAATTGTGTTTTAAGCTCCTGGAAAGGAGTTTTTCTTTACAATGAGAGTAACTATTTTTCCCCAGGTACAAGAAAGAAACCAAAAAAAAAAAAAAAAAGCCCTCTTCAGAAAGGGAATTGGTCCTCAGGGACCAGTTAGGGCCAAGGGGCCCAGAAACTTACAAATCATTACAAAAAGCTAGAGCCATTGATTCAAAAAGAGCACCCAAAAGGTATGAGGAGTAAACCTGAGCAGACGAGTTCCAGCCCAGCCCTTTCTCACCGTTCAGCTAAGTGGCACTCTTCACTCCCAGCATGAGGCAGGGCCACAACACAAATAGCATCATAGAGGGTTTGGACAAATTCCTTTCAGGTTATTAAGGGCTACCTCTAGCCTTTGAGGAAAAAGAATATGTCATAATAATAGCAACGGTTATATTTTTTAAATGCTCTTACATCATTATCTAACTTAATCCTCTCTGGTGTTCTGACAGGCAGGTAGGGCAGGAACTGTGGTTATTCACACTGTTACAGCTTTGTGTCCTCTTGCATAATGTTTCTTGGAGCCACTTTTAGGAAAATAACACTGGGCTGGGCTTACTTCCCTCTGCTGAGACCATTCATAGTGAAGGCAGGATAATAACAAGAGTAAACATGATGATCCCTGATTTTCCCCCCAGCACTTTCAGCTTCCAGGGCACTGCCACCTCCATCATAATAGGTGACCCTTACAACCACCCTGAAGTAAGCTGGGAGGGGCTTACTGTCTCTGCTTTGTAGATACAGAAGCTGAGCCTCAGAGAGGTACGCTAGTAAGTCATGCTCTCTCGGGGCTGGATTTGTAGCCCTCAGGGGAGGGCACTAAGATCTTGAGCTGCTGACATGATCCCTCCCCACCCCACCAGTCCTCTGACGCTTTCAGGCTTCAACAACTCATTTACTGGCATAGTGAGATGCTGATGATAGAAACCACCAAATGGACAGTTCTAGCTCATTTGAATTCCCTCTTCATTCATGAGTGCAGCCACTTGGTCCCACAAAATTAGTAGTGGGTTAGGACCCCTTCTTTCCTTCAGATAAAATCACCTGCTTCTGGTTTCACCAGGTAACAGGCCTCAGAGTGGTCAGGCAATACAGGAGCCATCTAAACAATTTTCAAGGAGTCAATAACCATCAAAACCATGGGAAATAAATAAGTCTCACTGGGCCAGGCTCAGAAGATCTTCTTAGCCAGATGGCCTTAAGGCAAGTCACTTCACCTCTTTGAGCCTTAGTTTCATCTGCAAAATGGGTCAATAATAACCTCAGTTCTTCCTCAGCTCATAGGTTAGTTATGAAGATCATAACTGTGCATTAATAGCATCTTATAAAATAGGAATATGACAGCTGCTGAATCCTCTCCATGCAGGAAGCTCTAAACCTGCAACTCAAGGGGCAGAGAGGTAGCATAGGAAGTGGGTAGTATCAGGTGCTGTTAAGCATAGCATGAGCAACATGACTACATTAGTGAGAAGAGAGACTCTGGGGCAACACATGCAGTGACACAGTGACCCTTTCCACACACATCCAAGCTGACAATCGTCATTAGAAAATACAATCAAAAATTCCTTTGAAAGAATCAGTTAGTGCAGGGGTGCCTGGGTGGCTCAGTCAGTCAAGCATCTGCCTTCAGCTCAGATCATGATCCCAGGGTCCTGGAATTGAGTCCTGAGTCCAGTTCCCTGCTCAGCAGGGAGCCTACTTCCCTCTCTTCCTCTGCTACTCTTCCTTCTTGTACTCTCTCTCTCAAATAAATAAATAAAATCTTAAAAAAATTTTTTTTAAAGAATTAATTAGTTCAACCATTTTATTTGATGGAGGAGATAGAAGCTGTACACTTTCTACAACCAACCAATCCCAGAAACTTTTTGAAACTTTAGTTAGAGAATTTGCAAGATGCTAAATAATACACATTTTAAAAATGTGACAGACTAGAGGTGGGAAGGAAACACTAGGCCCTCTAATACACGAAAATGAAAACATCATCCTGGTGTTTGAAAGTTGTAAGGAACTCTCAGTTTTCCACAAGGAGACCAGAGTTAAAAAATCACAGACAAGAGAGCCAGAAAACCTCTTAGAGACCATTTTTCTCATTTATCTTCCTCCACCCATTTCACAGAGAAGGAAAGTAAGACTCAGAGAGACATGACCTGCTTCCAGTCACACTCGAGGTTAGAATCAGATAGGAAGCATGAGATGTGTCCCTTGCTGCATTGAATCCGGCACACATTTATGAAAACCTACTAAATTCTTGCTTGGGAAACAAGGATGAATAAGCCAGAGAATCCACTTCCAAGAAATTGAGTCCATTAGGGGATATAAAAATTGAGCAGCTGATTCCTGCTCAAAATGCTATGTGTGATATTAACGATGATCAGAATGCTATGGTGACACAGAATTCAGAGCACTCAGTTCTGCCTGGGGTTATCAGAGAAGGCCCCCACCCAGGAGTTAGCATTTGAGTGTATTGAGTGGAAGAGTATTCCAGGCAAAGGGAACAGAGTGAGCTAAGGCAAGGGGCTTCAGGAAGAACACAGCATACGCTGAGAGCCACACACAAATAGTTTGAAACAGCTGGAGGGTTTATAGAAAGTGCTTCAGGGCAATCCTGGGGGGTGTCAACAGCTCTCAGCTGCCCTGCACCTCATTTGGCACGCTCCTGAGTTTGTGGCCTGTGTCCACCTAATGGGCCAGTACAACACCTGGCCAAGTGCCGATGGCATTGTGGGGCTTAATGAATTCCCTTTGAAGATGAGAGGACTGTGAGGGAGAGAAGAATTTGCCACTCAGGTGAGTCAACTGAAACGGAAGGTGTGTCTAGCCACTCAGGCCCAGCTCTCTGGCTAGTCGACCGGACAGCCAGGGTCACCTCCCCTGGGGCGGTGAGGTTCTACTAGGGAACATCAAGTTGTTGTTCTTTTTTTTTTTTTTTCACCAAGTAGTTCCTAAGCCACAACACTTCTGGCTCACCCTTGCATTTGTAGTTTTACCGACATAATTGATCCCAGAGCTCAGTTTCCGCCATACCCATTGGTTTCCTAGGGAGTGATGGTATATTTAGGCCCCCTTAGAGCATCAGCACAGCCTGGCCCCCTGGGGATAGCATGGAGGGACATGTAAGATGCAGACATAAATAGTCCTGAGCTATGTAGTCATCCTTTTGGGTGCTCTGAGCTTCCTGTCCTAAGCTAAGTTTTTTCTCTTGGGGTTAACTGAGGCATTGAGAGATAAACAAAGCTTTAAAGGGACTCTCCCCGTTGGAAAGCTAAAAGCATTTCTAAGACACTGCTTTGCCCTACCTTCTGATGAATGTGTCCAGCCTTCCCATGAGTACGCCCTTGTGAAGACTCTCTGAGGCATGTAGGGGGGGAGAAAAGGCCACTTGAGCATGAAACTTCTCTAAGGTGCCCCTCTTCATATGTTGGGTCTACAAAATGTCGAAAGAGCCAGGCAAATCATGCCAGGGTTCATCCTGGCAGTGGGCAACCAGTCACCCCTGATATTCAGTCTTGAGCCATTCAAACAACTCGTAGTGACTAAGGTTTTTTTCCACTTACACCAGATTCTTCTCCCACCGCACAATTATATTAGCAAATGAGATCCTTGAGTAAGCAAAATAGGCCTTTCACAGACACATTCCTAAGCTACAGGTAGCTTAGAGTCAAGGAACATTCATTCACATAAGCTTCTCAAAATACACCCCCAAGCCATTTTCACCGTAGTTGCTGTGATCTCAAAACTTATTGTTGTCACTCTGGAACCAAGACTGTGTGCAAAAGCAGACAGCCAGTAGCTTTGCAAGAGAATGAGAACTGGGCAATGGACAAAATTAACATTTACAACTTGTGTAACTGACAAAGGATTAATACCCAGAATATGGAGAGAGAGGGGGATCCACTAGAATATGAAAAAAAAAACAACAGAAGTGGGTTGGCAGACTATATGAACATGCACGTTGCAGAAAACAAAATGATCCTTAGCATGTGAAAAGATGTTCAACTTCACTAACGATCAACAAAACACAAATTTAAAAGTTAAGATATTGCCACTTCACTCCTATCAGACAGGCCAAAATTTTTAAGATCTGACAATATGAAGTGTTTATGTGAAGATATAAAACAATAGCAAAGCACAATCACACTGATGATAGAACTGGAGAGAAATCTGGCAATTACTTACTAAATTTGAAGCTACATATACCTTATCTCACAGCTATTCCACTTTCAGGCATACTACTGAGAGAAATTGTTGCACAAAGAGCTTTACACAAGGATGTTCACTGCATCACTGTTTATAGGAGAGAAAAGGAAATTTAGAACTTTGTTAATAGAGAAATGCTTAATAAATTATAACACATACATAAAAAAGGAACATGACATTGAAGTTAAAGCGAATGAAAATGTACCAATACAATTACATCTAAAATAATAATATTGAATGAAAAAAGCAATTTGTCGAATAAATTGGTATTATGTCATTCATGCAAATTTTAGACATGGAACTGCACTCTCTATTGTCTTGGACATATACTTAAGTACCAACCATGGACAGGACAGAGACATACCATACCATCTTTGGAGTGGTAGCTGTTCTGGGAGAAAAGAAAAAGTGCTGGGAAAAATGAGCTGCAAAAGGACTCAGTTATCTTTGATAATGTTTGTTTCTTTAAAAAAGCTATTTGAAGGGACATTTGCACCCCAATGTTTACAGCAACAATGTCCACAATAACCAAACTATGGACAGAGCTCAAGTGTCAACTGATGAATGGATAAAGAAGATGTGGTATCTATATACAGTGGAATATTACCCAGCCATCAAAAAGAATGAAATCTTGCCATTTGCAAGGGTGTGGATGGATGGAACTAGAGGGCATTATGCTAAGTGAGATAAGACAGTGTCAGAGAAAGACAAAGACCCACATGATTTCACTCATTGTGGAATTTAAGAAACAAAACTGATGGATATGGGGGAAAGGAAGGAAAAATAAAATAGGATAAACCGAGAGGAAAACAAACCATAACGGACTCTTAACTACAGAGAACAAAATGAGGGTGGCTGGAGGAGAAGTGAGGGGCATGCGGTAACTGGGCATTAAGGAGGTCACCTGATGTAATGAGCACTGGCTGTTATATGCAACTGACAAAATGCTACATTCTACCCCAAATTTAACAATACAGTACATGCTAACTTGAGTTTAAATAAAACCAAAAAATAAACAAATAAAATAAAAAGCTGTTAGTATTCTTATAAGTCAGGGTGATGGGAATATGAATGTACAGGTCAGAATAGGTACGATTTTGCTACAGTAACAAAACCCTTAAATCTCAGTGACTTTAAACAACAAAGATTTCTTTTTTGCTCATACATGGTGGATTGGCAGAGGGGCTATGCTTATTGTTGTCACTCTGGAACCAAGACTGAGAGTGGCCAGTACCTCCTTGCTGTTGGCTATACCAGGGGGAAGCAAAGAGCAATTACATGGCCCAGCCTAGACGTGGCACAAGTTACTGCCTATCACAACTAATTGGCCACAACTAGGTATATGGTCCTACCCTTCCCAAAGGGCCAGGAAGTATAATTACACAGTGAGCCCAGAAATGGAAGAACTAGAAATTTGGGGGCCAATGACAGAAAGAGTTTTTTTGCAATGGGTATTTGTTATCGTCCTCCTCATCTCTTTTTACATGTTTGAATTATGTTTCATATTTTGCAAAAGCAAGGTCGGAGGATGCTTTGACTTGGGAATCAGGAGGCTTGGGCTTCGGTGTGAGGAATAGAAGACAAAAGAGGCAAGGTGGGGGAACAGAGATAGTATACTGTCAGCTCCATATTCCCAGACCATTTGACATGATTCACCTACCCACCCTGATACAGACACATTCTGCATTCATGCAATTATCCCTTATTCAGAAAAGGACCTCCATGTAGGTGACCCTGAAGGTTGACCTTCCTTGCTTTTCTTTATTTCCATGAAGATTGAATAGGCAACAGGAAGCCTGATACAAAGAGATGCAGTGCATGGAGTATGGATCATAGAGTCCAAAGTCTTAACTAAGTACCAGGTCTGCCACTCACACACTTCCTGTTACCCTGGGCAAGTTACCATACTTCCAGGGTCTATTTTCCTCATCTGTAAAATGGGCATAACAATAACACCTACATCTTTGAATAGCTGTGATAAGCAAATGAGGTATGTAAAGTGTGTTGTAACTGTAACGTGCTGCGCAGACGTTCACTATTATTAATGACCTAAATTTTGCTGCAAGGGAAGCCTCAGGCCCGATTTACATTTCTGGCCGACAATGACTCATACAACTTCCCTCACTAGAGCCACCTGGTTGACAAAATGGGCCCAGGCATCATCCTGTGGTCCAACCGCTTGAAGAATCTATTGATTTCCTCTTGTGAAAGTGAGTGTGGGAGCAGGGATTAAGCATTATTGCAGATTCCCTAGGGAAAGGAAGGGGAAGGTATGATTCCTAGGAGCAGAGCCTGGTTGGGAAGAGGATGTAGGCCGAGATGGAAACCTGGGTCCCTGGGACTTATTGAATATTTGAGCTAGAAGAGTATAGGTAGAAGAAAACAGCTCTTTCAATCCCCTCATTTTACAAAAGAGGAAACTGAGGCCAGGAAGGCAGAAAGGATGACCCTCTTCTGACAGCAATGGAGAGTCAGCAGAGCTGGTATTCACGCAGCGTCTTTAATTAACTCAGAGTAACCAGGGCAAGCTCCTCATGTGCAAGATGACGCATGAACCTTACCTCCCCAGTTATTTCTAATGTCTGTTGTTTTAAGAAAACTCAGTTCTATCACTTATGAAATGCAGTATAACTTTCCCTAAAAGTGAGCTCTAGGCTCCCAGTTATTGACTTTGCAGATCAGGCTCATAGGAGCTATCGCCTTGTCTCCCCACATATCCTGAATACCACCTGTTGGGCCTCCTCCTATCTTGCTAAAGGACTCCTTCTTGGTGTCTTACCCAATTTCTGTTAACCCTTAGAGCCTTGATGCTCCTAATTCTACCCTTACGTAACCAATATCCCTACCTGTTTGTGTTACTCATTCTAGGGATTGAGCCAGAAAAACCTTCATTGAGCTACAGAGAACATAGGACACAACTCAGGAAATAGCTCGTGGGCACCCGGGTCTGGCCCCAGAAGTCCCTCCCGGAGGAAGCTTTGCACACCAGTATTGTTGCTGATAACACTTCCCCAGAGATCACAGGAAGCTATATAGCCAGATGCAAGGGTAAATCTGACCCTATAGCAGGTGCATCCTGCTCTGACGGCAAAGTGAACTCCACAGGAGGATCTCTCACGCCACATTACCTGGGACCTTGCCTCTGAGGCCATCATGGGCTCCTCCCCATGGTTGCTAAGTCATTCTGCCAGCAATTCAGAAGACCAGAGAAAAGACTGTTATCTCCCTCCATAGGACTAAGAGGTGACCATTACACCTGAGAGGCACTTCACCTGTGAGGTACTTCTCAGTCTGCAAAGCACTTTCACACCCATTAGCTCATTTGATTTTTTTTGAAGAACTGAAAGTCAGCTAGAGAAAGGATTATTCTCCTGTGTTCTAGATAAGGAAGCTCATGTGAGGTCCAGAGAGGTTGAAGGACTTAAGGTCAGATCTTTTGACTCTGATTCTCATTCTTTCTTTGTAGTACAATTAAAGTATTATCGTGATATTATAACATTCTATTAATGAACAAGCCAGAGGGCCAGTATTTAAATCACTTTAAAATATAAAGGCTCTCCTCGGCTTGCTTCTGCCCTTCAATAAACAGTTCAGGGGGAGAAACCATTTGTGAAACCAAAACGCATTTACATTGCGGTTTGTGCTTTATCTGGTTTCTAGAAGCCAGGTCTTTAGTTTCTTTCTGCCCCGTGTCCACTTTCACCCTCTACCTGGATTTTTATTTGAGTCAGTACAACTGAGGAAAGGATGATGCAAAGTAATTACTCACATGAGCCTCACTTGCAAGACCACTGGGGTGTGTGTGTATGTGTGTGTGTGTGTGTGTGACCTTAGAATGTCAAAGGGACGTGCAAGGTGCAAGGCTGGGTGTAGCAGGAACTCCTTCCCTACTGCTTAAAATCCTCAATGATTCCCTGTTGCTCAGGGTGGTCCAGGGATCAGCAGTGTCAGCATTTTTACTAGAGTTTACTAGAAATGCATAACTTCAGGCCCCTACCCCAGACTTACTTCATCAGAAACTGTATTTTAATAAGATCCCCTGAGGTCTGCATTAATTGTCGAGAAACACTGATGTAGAGAATATGACCCACATCACTGACCCCAGGGGTGAGGTCCTTACTCATCCTGGCTGCCTGAAAGCAACATTCACTGGTACACACACACACCCTCCCACTTCCCCTCTCACCTTGGCTCCTGCAATGATCTCTTCCTCTGGTGTTCTCCTGAACCAAATCCTTCCCATCGTTTGAAATCTGGCTCAAAATCCACCTCCTCCAAAAAGCCAAGCCCGATCATTCCACCAGGGAGTGATCTTCTCTCTTTCTGAACCCTAATACCCCAGGCCACACACTTTCTATCTTGAATTAAAATTTCTTTGAGCATAAATTCGCTCTCCAAATTATGTGCCCCTCAAGGTCTAGATCTGGTCTGATTCATTTCTATATTTCCCAAAGCCACACGTTACTTTGCAAAGTTTCTACCACAAACTGATTCTTTAATACATTTGTCTTTAATGTTTCTTTCTGTCTCTAATTGAGGTGTCCAGAGCGATTAAGAAATTCACATTATTGGGTGCCTGAGTGGCTTAGTCAGTTAAGCATCTACCTTTGGCTTAGGTCATGATCCCAGGGCCCTGGGATTGAGCTCTGCATTGGGCTTCCTGCTCAGCGGGAAGTCTGCTTCTCTCTCTCTCTCTCTCTCTCTCTCTCCCTCAGTCCCATCCCATTGCTCATTCTCTGTCAAATAAGTAAATAAAATCTTCCAAAAAAGAATTTCCCAGTATTATTCTTGTTATTTAGACAACCATTACCACATATGATTATGATCTAGACTTGGAAATGTTTGCCTAAAATATTCAGTCACTGTCACCCAGCATGTACACAGGCACACACACCCCCTGCTCCCAATGCACACATACTTGGTTTACTATTTCACTTGTTCTTTACTGTAAGAACAATTGGCCAGAATTTATCAAGGTAGCAGGGAAATGCCTTCTTTACACCTGATGTGCCAATTCCAGACTGATTTAGAGTCTTACCAAAAGAGGAGAAAGAACATGATCCTATTACACAATGGAACATAGTACCCAGATCCCAAAGTACCCAGGTCCCAGATCAGGACCGCATTTGGGACAAGCAAAGGTCCCCTGGCCCTCGTTCAGTAGCCTAATGGAGAAGACTCCAAAGACAGAATGCCACTGGTGTTCTTCCAATTATAGAGTCATCTGATTAGAATTACAGTAAATGCATAGCTCAGTTTGCATTGTCCTGAGGTGAACCGGGAACCAAGCTGCTATGGTTGGAGCATCTCATGGTACTGATCTCTGAAAGTCCACTGTCTCATCATAGTGGGGCACTCATGCAAGCGCTACCCTGGAAAGGGAACAGACACAAGTTAGGACACTCCGTTTCTGGGGACCCTGGAGCTCTGGAGACCAGAGTTAGATATATAACTGCATTAATGTTTGAAAGAAAAACTCTGCACACACTCCAGACATTAAACCACCCGAGACCTTTGGAAAAAAGGCTTGCCTTTGGGATAGTTTTAGAATTAATTGTTCCAGTTTATTTCTAGCCCGTTAGCATTGAGCCTTGAGAGGTAGTCTACAAAGTACAAGTTTTCCAAACCATAACATACTATTTTGGTCCATGCTAAGTGAATTTTCTTGTTCTGTCTAGCTGAAGAAGACGAGGCAGGAATTCTCTAGAAGAATCACAAACCCATCAATCCCCTTTCACCTATTCCACTTACAGTGTGAGGGCTGGGAATCGTCAGGGTGTCAGACCAAACCTGATGATTGTGTTATTGTTGCTTCTAATTTAACTACCAAACTGTTAAGAATTACTGCCCCAAACCCAGCTGGGGGACTGGCACCACGCTTTGAAGCCACCAAGTCAGAGTGCTATTGGATGAAACTCGGCTCTACTGGACCATGAAATGAGTTTTCAAAGGGACAGAGAATGACAGATGTGCAAGCCGTGACTAAAACTGTCTCACCAGAGTGGTAACACTCATAATAGGGCAAAAAGAAGCACCACCACATGATGGGACTCGACCCAAGTCCCAGTTCTACCTGGGAAAGCCAAATCACAGACCAGAGAACACCTTGGAGATTAGCTCTGGAGCCTCTGCTTCCTCATCCACAAACCTCACTTCACTGTGCACCGTGAGAGACTTAGGCAATTACATAGTACTCTTTTTTGAAGGTAGCCATTGAAGCCAAGCACTGAAACGTGCTGGCTGGGTGACTTTCTGGGCCTCCTTTTCCTTGTCCACGCCCTCCCACCTCCCAGGGCTGTCATGCTCATCCAAAGAAAACGAGAGGAGTTGGAGGTTGCCCTGACTCAGGCTTTCTACTTTCTTACTTTCTCAAGCTCCTTCATAGAGGAGAGTTAAGAAAGCTCCCCAATTCTAGGCTTTCTTATAGCCTAAGGCTTTTGTCAGTCTCCTTTCCTAATCTTCACAAACCCCTGGAATCAAAGATGTATCAAAATCAATGCATACACAGGAACCAAATCATAGAAGATATTCATGCACACACATGCACACACAATTGTAAATGTATTTTTAAAAGACTTTAACAAGCACATTTAACAAGCAAACTCTTAACTATCAGGAAAAATCATGTTCAATTAGGAATAGGGAAGGAGACCATTGGGTCATGGGGCTGAAGGGGAAAGCTTTAATTACAGGTTGTTTGGAGAAAACCGCTCTGTTCATCCCTACCCTGGCTATTCCTGATCACGCTATCCATCACTCTCCATTTGGCCTACCCTGATTGATCACTGCACTACCTGTATTATAAATCAAACTTAATTTGGCATCAGTTCAGACTCACTGGGCCCTCACCAACAGAAAATCTTGAAATGATGTAGAAGCCATCCACAAAATGCTTGTACTGAAAGCGACATGGAGAAAACTTATTCGCAACTTGGGATTGGGCAACAGGACAATGGCAAGAAAGAGAGTGGGTCCTTCCAGACTACAAATATAGGCAAACGGTGATCCAAAACCAGGTTAAGTACTACCCAGGGTCTTCCTGTTAGGGTTTCAAGTCCCAGAAATACATCATTTCAGGCTGCGAGGACCCAGAGATCTTGGATCAACTACCTTGTTTTGGAGGTGAGGAAACCGGGCCTCAGCTGGGGGCAGTGGCTGTGCCCATGGTCACACAGCCACTATGTGCCAGAATGGAGACTAGAGACCAAAATGCCTCCTGACATTCTGAAGACTGTCCCTATCTTTCAGGCTCTCGGAGATCAGAACTTATTAAATAGCATAGACATATTTTCTGATTTCCCTCTGATTCCCCTCTGAAGAATCTGAACATTCTCAGCCTCTTGTACGACAAACCAGAAAAGTCTGCCAAGGCTTCAGCTCTCGGAAAGTAGCAGCTCAGTGTTGCAGAAATCTGAATTCTACTCTCAACTCAGACATTAATGCTTGTGTCTGATGTGCTTTGGCTCCAGACCAAAGCCCCTTTGTAACTTAGGGAGAGGGTGCTAGAAATAAGGAAAAGGAAAAAAAATAAAATTTAAAAATAAAACTTAAAAAAAAAAGAAATAAAGAAAAGGAAGGGAGCCGTCTCTTCTCAGGGGCACCCTTAGAAGCACAGTGCCGGTGTCGGTACCCTGCATTTGTCTATTCAGAAAGCCCTCCTCTTCCTTTAGAGATGGGTAGAGACAGGAATAGAAAGCCACAGCTGTCTAAAGTGACAGTGCTAAGTCCTGTGTTGCATGCGTGCGTGTCTGCGTGTGTGTCTGACGGACACCCCAAAGCTCTGTGCTGATCTTTGACCTCTTCTTCAAATTGTTAGTCCTTGAGAGGATGCCTGTAGATGACTTGGGTTTTGCCATTTCTTGTTAGTATCAGCATTCTGAAAGGTATGTAGGTGTGCGCTCTTTCACTTCATAGATGAAGATGTCGAGACACAGAGGTCACACAGAGAAAATCAGAGAAAATCCACAGTTGGACGTGGCTGAAAGATCCAAGTCTATCCTCACCTGCAGCTTCCCAGGATGTGCACAAGGCTATGGGTTTGATAACCCCAACACGGTGCCACCAGCTTCCAGACCACCCTGCACTGTTATTTTGCTGGAATGCTTATTATAAACATAACAAACATTGGTAGAATGCTTGTTATTTTGCTAGGATGCTTGTCTTCTCTTTATTAATGCCCTCCTTCCGGGACAATATTCCCTGCCCTCAACACACACACACACACACACACACACACGCACTCGCATTCTCGCATGCACACAAACAGCCTAATTACTTGTATTCATTTCTTCAGATTCGGCTCAAGTGATATTTCTTCAATGAGGCCCTTCCTTACCACCCGCAAAACAGGTCTCCCTATTGTATGCTCTCTCATACCATCTTCTTTTCCTTTCTAACGGTCTTCAGAGATCCACAGGATTGTGACCATCTGATCTGAGTCTCTAACCTTCATGTCAGGGACCGCTCCTGCATTTTCCTCTCCATCTTATCCCTGTATCCCCTAGATGCCCAGCACCTAGTACTGAGGACCCAATAACAGGGGTGAATGCAATCAAGGGCTGATGGATCAACAGAAGAATATAAGCGTAGTCAAGGCTTCAGTAATTCATCTCTTGCTAGTAGTGTTTTAAAAGCTTCTCTCTGCAACCCAACAACAACTACCCAACATCTCTTGCAACTCAACTACCCAATATCTGCCAACCCATGGGACTTCCCCTTTATCCCTTCTGTTTCCTGCAGTTGCTCCCACAGTATGCTTACAGTTCTTACAGTCCTCACTTCCCTTCCCCAGATTCAGCCTTCAATGTCAGCCTGAAAGTAACTCTGAGAAATGAATATGAAATACTCCTTTCACTGTTTAATCCCTGCATCCCGCGATCAGTGTTGGAGCGTGCCAGGGCTGACACTCTGACTTGCCTATTATCTCCATAGTCCCCATGCAGGCTCTGCTCATAGGTGGTACTCAGAAAATACTGAAGTAATGAATCAAAGGATCAAAGTTTTCCAACATGAGATGTCATGTTCTTGAGACAAGAAAGCCTCTATTGACTACTTCTGGCATAGTGTTTTGCACATAGTAGGCACTCACCAACAAGTTTGCTTCAATGCCATCCTCCCCCAAAGATAAAAAGAGAGCAGAGCAATGTAGAAGAAATAGTATGAGCTGTAAAATAATTCAGATATACTTGCTATGTGACCTTGGAGAAATGCTTAACCTCGAGAGCCTCATATTCATCTGCCCCCCCCATTGTGATGGAGAATGGATATTAACACATCTGGCATTTGCCTGGCACCCTAAAATTGTTCCTTTCCCCCCCCCCCTTCCTGGGAGTCACTGAGACTGGCCAGCCTCACTCCTTCCTCTGTCTCCTGGGAAGAAATGGTGGTAAAGGGATTGGAACCCAGAGTCTGAGACACTTCCTCTTGTCCCCATCTGGCCCCCTATGCCCAGAAGCTCCTGCCCCAACCCTCTCTGCCCTGATGGAGGGAAGGTGATAGGAATAGGCTCAGTGGATGACTCAGCTTCAGTGACTAAGGCGAGGAGGTGGGGGTGGTAGGAAGGGCACGGGGGCTGGAGAGGAAATAAGTGAACACTCCATCTGATGAAGGATGACTCCATGATAAAGAGGTTTGGCCCTGCTGGGCTCCTGACTCTGACACGAAGCAGACAAGTAAGGGCCTGAGTGCCTTTCCGGGGCACCCTCTGTTTCATTTCTTGGCAAACTCCTGCTGGCTCACAGGGACCTTCTAGAACAAATACTGGGCATTTTTCTGTCTTCTGGAGCTTTTCAGCTCGAGTACTAAGATACATTTGAATATCATTCTTGATGAATTGGTTTTCAGATAGGGTTCCATCTCACCAAAATCAATGTGCATGGGTTATAATTCTGACAGCTACCTGACTTCCAACCTTGGCCTCTCTCCCAGGCTCCAGACCATTTCCTTCATCTGCACCGCCACTTCGACATTCCCAAACATTAAACAAGATCAGGTCTAAAACTATATACATAATGGCTTCTGCATCTGCCTCCCTCAGCTCCTCTCCTGGTTGACTGTACCACCATCTACCCAATCACCAATCTTGGTGCTAAGACATCCTGCACCCTTCCTCCACCCATACTCACCATTGCTCCGGTACTCATGTTCCTGCCAGGTCCTGAATTTCTCACATCCATTTCCTCCTGCCCGTCCCCACTTCAGCTGGAACTGGTCAGGCCTCATCATCGTCCATCATGACTCTTTCTGGCATCTTCCAGCTATCTCCTTATCTCCAATCCATTTTCCAGACTGTCTGCAGAACAATATGCTTAAGCCTTACTTTGAATCTTATCACCCTGCTTAACATCCTTCAATGCTTTCCCAGATCCTATAGGAAACAGTCCAAACTCCTGAGTCTGGCATACAAAGCTCTTCTTGATCCAGCATCCCCCTTCCCCACCTTCTGGTTTTGCCTGTTGACTCCACCCTACAAACTCAGGTAGACAGAGACACACCCTAAATTCCAGCCACCACTGAGTCCCATATCATACTGTGCTCTTCTCACCTCTGGGTCTTTGAACATGTCGTTACCTTCTCATAGGTAAGCACTTCTGTGTCTCTGGAAAATTATTTTCTTCCCAGATTTGGCTCAAATGTCATCTCTGATGTATGGCCCTCTTAGACACCCGGAAATGAGTTGGTAACTCCTTCTGTGAGCTCTGTCAAAACATAGTCACTCATATTAAGCACCTAGTGGCATTGTGACTTTTTGTTTTTACATGTCTCTCTCCACTAAACTGGGAAATCCTCAAAGGTGAGTCCTTCCACAGAATGTCTACTCAACAAATATATTTTTTTAATAAATGAAATATCAAAAATGGGTATTTAGTAACAAAAGTACTTTTGTCCTTTGATCTTCAGTGTTTCCATCCATAAAATAAGTCTTTGAACCAGATACATTACAATTCTACTAGCCGCAGATTTCAGACTGCATCATCCTTCAAGTATACAGCTCATATCCTTGGCCCACTCAGTAGTAGTAGATTTTGCTGAGTTATTTTTCCCAAGGAAGGAGTGGGACTGTGGGTTCACCCACACAGCAAAATGGCTGGTCTCAGTAGCTCCGATTGAAGTCACAGAACTGCTCAAAGACAGGGCTCCACATAGAGACCCAGAAACCCAGGACCCACGCTGCCACAGGCCAGGACTCTGGCCATGTCCTTAGCACACTCATGGTTACTGTCCACCCACATGTGTGCTTGTTTGTGGGCACTCACGTAGGCATTGTCACAGTCCTCGGGCGGGCACAGAGGGTGACGCATCCGTGCAAAGGAACCACCCACAGAGTCTCACCTCCCCCAGGTCACCATCCTCAATGATCCCCACACCTCCAGCACCGCCTACACACTCACGTACCCACAGGGCGTTGGGTTGTCTGTTTGCAAATCTGGAGTTTTATACATTGGACCACAATGTCTTTCAGCCAGTGGAGACAGGTACACCTACCTATGTGCTGATGACTCTCCTCCTCTAACCTCCATCAGCACCTTGCCCCTCAGTATACAGCTTCTGCTGGTGTGCTGGTGTGAGCACATCTGCATTCACCTCCCAGCTTTCTCTGGGAACATTAGTTTATCTCCCTGAGCCTCAGTTTTCTCACCTATAAAGTGGGACTAGTGGCCCTGCTTACCTTCCTTACATTGGTATTCCCAAGATGCAATAAACTAATGCATGTGAAGGTGCCTCATGAGCACAGTCAGGCACAATGCAAGCATGTAAGGTTCACAGGAGTCACAATAGTGGTAGACACTAGGTTCTGCTACTAAGGAAAAGCCCCTTTCCAAACATAAGGGCACAATTCAAATCCAGATATTCCTTGAGTGTATAGTCTATGCCAGACACATAGCAAGGGATTGTTGCCAACATTAACCATAACTGTTCTATCACTGAATTTGATAGTGTTTTGGCTTAATACTTATATGGCAGAAGTCACATGTTTATTTTGAGGTTTTAATATTTACACATGTTCATGAATTTTACACATATCGAAATAGAAACAATAGATAAACAGAGAGGTGTGTGTGTACGCATGCGTGTGTGTTTGAGAGAAAAAAAAGACTTTCCCAGGAGTTAAGAATGAAGTATAATGAAAAAAAAAAGTATAAGTTCTGGAATAAGACATTCATACATAGGTTCAAATCCTGACTATGACTTACCAGCTTTTTCTTTTTTTTTTTTTTTTAAGATTTTGTTTATTCATTCATGAGAGACACAGATAGAGAGAGGGGCAGAGACACAGGCAGAGGGAGAAGCAGGCTCCACGCCGGGAGCCCAATGTGGGACTCGATTCCGGGTCTCCAGGATCACGCCCTGGGCCGAAGGCAGCGCTAAACCACTGAGCCACCCAGGCTGCCCGGACTTACCAGCTTTTTGACTCAGGAAAAGTTTTGAATTCACTGAAGCCTCAATTTCTCCACATTACAAATGGAAATAAGGAGAACTCTCTCATGGGTCTGCTGTGCAAAGGAAATAAAATCCTGCACACAAAATATTGAACTGTGTCTAGCACAGAGAAGGCTCGAGAAATGTCACTACCCCTAGGATGGCTGCCTTTCTTTCAGGCGCTATGTGACCTGGGGCAAGTCACTCAGAGCCTGCACATACTTCTCATCTATAGAAGGAGAGGGATAAATGTGACAATTCCACGGATTCCTTCCAGCCCCAGGATGCCAGTCTCATATATCAAATATCTATTTCACGCAAGTACGTGGATTTAAATGATGAGCATGGCCAAGGGGAAGCCCTTTCAGCCTGATGTTTGCTCCATTTCCAAAGCGTTTCCTTTCTCTGAACGTACCATTTGCTGGCTCTCATATTTTCAATACAGAGCCCATTGATGGCTAAGAAAAGAAATGTCCAGCGCAGCTGCAGGTCCACTTGAGCCCTCCCAGCGAGCGCCCTCAAGCCCACTCTCTGTGAGCTCTGTGTTTGCAGAGCCTGTTGTTGTAGCGATGTCTGGAATCCTCGACACCTGCACATCAGCTTCCTGGGCATTTCCACTCCCCTCCTCCGCCCCCCACCCTCGGCTTCCATTTGCATCTGAAATGCAGCTGCTGGGGCCCTAAGGAGGGGAGCCAAGTGGACAGGACATCTCCTTGTCTGCTCTCCCTCCCTTGAGTCAAACCGAATCTGAAGCGCCTCTGTGCGAGGGCTTTTGTTGCCTCGTCATTATGTTTAAATGAGCCTCATCTGCAGGAGCATTTTTTTTTTAATAAAATAAAATAAAACCACCACAAAAGACCAAAGCAGATGACATCTGTTCTTTCGATGAAAGCTTTTTTTGTCCTGAATTAGACTAAAAAAAGAAGAAAAGAAAAATTGAAAGGGGCTGGGCCTCATTTGTACCATTCCTCCCCCCTCCCCAAAACAAAACAAACAAAATGAGTCTGTGTGGGGGGCAAAGGGGTGCTGAATGGATAAGAAGCAGAGGAGAGACAAGGGCAAATAAAAGAAACCCTCTCCACTTCTCCAGCAGTTTTGCCGTCACTCCACACTAGGAATATGCAGGCACCATTACTTTAAGTGCCACTGATTTTGGAAGGTGTTCAAATTTCTGTTCTCCGTGCTCATTTCATGTGCAAAATATTTAACAACTCTTTAGCTGCTATCCCAGCCTTCTCCTGTAGTCTTTGTTTATTATATACAGCAGGTGGGTCTGATGCAGGTGGTACCTGGGTATAATTTGAGAAACAGTGATCTACATCCCGCTAACCCCTAAATCTTTATCTACATCTTAGCTCTTGTCTATAAACTAAACCATCCACCCAGCTCTCACATTGAACTTCATCCTTTCTCTGTCAACACCTGCTTCTTGTTCACTGAACCCTACCTAGCCTGAATCCTGGATTCCTTGACACCTCCTTCTTCCACAAGCACACCACATCCAACCCATGGCCAAGTCCTGGCAATGTTTCCCCAAAACATCTCTGATCCTTCCTCTTCTCTCCGCTCCATTGTCACTGCCTAAGTCCAGGCCACCTTTACCTCTTGCTTAAGATGTGTCAAAACATGCCCCACCCAGGAGCCAACCTTGCTGATTATGATCACTCTTCAAGCAAAACACTTTATGATTCTTGGATAGGGTTTAAATCCTTCATCTTGGCTTCCCAGAAAGTTCATGAGCTGGCCCTGCCTACCTCTCTGACTAATTTCCACCTACTGCCCTCTATCCCACCCCAACCAAGCTTCCTCAAGTCCTCGACCTTACTTCATGCTCTCTCACCTGGGGCCTTTGCACATGCTGGTTTTTCTACCTGGAACACCCTCTGACTCTACATGTAGACTTGAGGTCTCAATTTAAATGCCATTCTTCTACGAAGCTTTCCCTGACCACATCTGGCCACCTCCCACCCAACCACCAAATTAAGTTAGTACCCCAACTAAGTATTCTCAACATCGTGCTACCCCTCTCAGAGCATTTGCTCAATTCATTGTGATTACTTATTCAATATTCTGTCCTCCTCATTGAAAAGTCTGCAACAATGGAGCGGGTATCTCCCTTATTTTGTCAAATATTAACAGATAAACTTCAATGCAGCTTCCTGCAGCATTGCTAAAAAGACCACTTTCTACAAAAGGCAAATATATAATTCTGTAACAGAATTATTCCTTTGGGATTTTAGGTGTATTTCAAAATAGCACCATAAATCCAGACTAGAAAGGTTGTCCACAGCTTCAGTTTCATTGCCAGGTCTTAGTCCTGCACAACCAAACTTTGTTGTAAGTTCCAAAGATAAGACTCTTTCCTGGACAAAATTAACCTACTAAACCTCCCTCTTGAAGTCTATAAGACCATTACCTCCTGAAGTTTTCTCTTTCATCTTCCTCATAGTCCTTGATGCTTGTCAGGCTCCTTCCATAGCAAAGAACACAGAGGAATATGGGAGGCAGGTCGAGGAATGGAGCCAACTAGCCTTGACTGTTGGCCAAGTGCCAGGCACTCTTCAATGCCTTCCATGCTCTCTCCTAATAGTTCCATGAGGTACACACCATCTTCCTCCACTCACCAATATGAAAACTGTGGCATAGGAGTTGAAGCCACAGGCTGTGGTCACAATTCTGTAAATGGCAGAGCTGGCACATGAACTCAGATCCACCAACTCAAATTAGTCAACTCTTCGATTCTAGGCTGGCACCTTTCAAGGAGTAGAAATCTCAGAAGAGGAATCTGGCACAGAGTAGTAAGTTATCTCCCAGCCTGAGAATCTAGCAGAACCCTACAGTGCAGACATGGGAAAGAACAAAATTAGCAGGGCCAAAAACTATTTCTACTGGAAGGCACACAAATTTGAAAAGAACAGACTGGAAACCAGGAGATTCTCTCACCTTTTTCAGATGTTGCCAGCCTGGTCACTTCTCCCAGGCAGGCATCATACTGTCCAAGGCAGAGCATCAGTCTTCTATAAGTATCTCTCCACATCCCTCATCCACTTAGCTTCTTGGGGGGTAGGGACCTTACTACTTTAAGATAACTAAAACAAAACAAAACAAACAATCAAAAGCCTCCATGATTGACAACCCAACCATTTTGTTCTTCAGGCCAACATAGCAAGCTTAAGATTTTGGTTTGATGGTAGGATTTGTCCATAGTTAGGCTGCTGCTTGTTCCCTTCTGGTCATCTCACATTCTTTCTAGGATTTTCTCCCTTAGGAAGTGGAAATGAAGCATGTTTGCAAAATCAGAAAGTGGGGTGGTTCTACCAAAGACTGCTTTGTTCACTAGACCGCTAGTTATGAATGAGTGGGGGAGATTGAATTTGCTTACCATTAAAACCCCTCCGCATACTGGAATTCTAGAGGCTGAAATCCAGCACATACACAGAGCTGAGATGGAAAATCCTATGTGAGGTCAATGCTCCTCAATGATTCATCGACTAAACACAACACACTTTCCCACTTTCTTGATGAACAGGTGGGCCAACTGTCATGATACTCTTTCCCATCCTGGGCTAAAGGAATCTCAGAGTAGCATCTGGAGTGACCAAAGAAGGGTAAGGAGAAGTGAAAGTGGTAGATAAATAATAAGTGGACTTTGACTGAGCATTGAGTATCAGATACTGTAAAAATACTATTACATATGTGATTTAATTTAGTCTTAAATGCACCTTCAGATTGATGGTTTTAGCCACATTTCATAGATAAATCAAAGTTCAGAGATATTCACTGGTTTTCTGGAAGACATGACTCCTTGTGTTCTCACCTTCTTTCAGATTTCTGTATCCACTCTGGAAGAAATTTTTGGACTGAAAAGGAATCAGAGCCATGGGTTTGGTAGGAACATACCTGAAAAAACTTTAGGCTCTGGCCTAGACTGTTTCAACATCTCTTTTAAAGTCTCCAAGATTATTTAGGCAACAAGAAATTCCTAAATAAAGGGAGAATTGTGAGGAGTGAACCTTGAATTGTTGATATATGTATTCCCTATGATTTCCCAGGCTGGTTAAAAGCAGAGACAATGACTGGAGGGGCTAAAAGAAGGGAGATGCAGCAGAGATGCAGCTACCCTGGCCTGGCATGGGAGGAAGAACAGGGGCTGTGTCTAATCCCTAGTACGCAAGCCACTGAACTCTGAATGGAGGGGAAAAACAAAAAACAAAACTCCTGGTCTCACATTCCTTCCATGGCCAACCAATATCCTAACATCTCAAAGTTCTGTGTAAAACAAATGTCAAGTTGAATTCCATAGCTAGCTATTGAATAAAGATGACTATTCCCATTCTGTGGCTAAGGAATCTCAAGTATTATGAAAGTCAATGCATTGCCCATTCTTTCTTTCAATAAATATTAATTAAGCTCCTACTATATGCCCAGAACTGCGTACAGTGGCAAATCAAGCAGACATAAAGCTTATAGAGTAGTGAGTAAACAGTCATTAAACAAAACTTTAGTAGAAAAATAAATATAAAATTACAAATTATCACATATTCATGAAAGGGAAAGCATAGGGAAGTGTGAAGAGACATAATAGAAAGAATGGCATAGTTTTCATCGGTGGGTCAGGAAAGGCCTGACTGTACAGGTGACCATTACTCTATGAGCCAGGATGGGAGCAGAGGGGCAAAATGCAGAAATAGCCTTTGCAAAGGTCCTGAGGCTGGAAAGCAAGTGGCCAGTGTAGTAAGGGGGAGGGGAGAGAGAGAAGGTCAGAGGGCAAGAAGGGAGCATATTATATAGGTCTCATAAACCATGGCAAGCACTTTGAACTTAGTGCAATTGGAAGCCATTGAAAGGTTTTAAACAGGGAAGAGATGTGACCTGATTAGAGTTAAGAAATATCTCACTAATCCTGGCAAATGGATCAGATGAGGATGAGAAACTATTGCTGAAGTCCCTCTAAGTGCTGATAAATTAAGCCCAGGAAAACATAAGTCTTAGACCTTTACCCAAAGTCTTCTTTAAGAAACCATTATTTATTATTTATAGTCTCAAAATATAGATATCATTTTATTAAACAGAATCATACTTTTTTCAAATTACTTATCAACTAAAATGATCTAAAGGGGTTGCTTCAGGGCAATGCAACAACTAGCTGGCTTCCCTGGTCACCTTTTTCTACTTTTCAAATTTTCCAAGAATAGAGATTGAGGAGGGTAGCCATAATTAAGGAATACATCTATAGTTCATTTGCATCTCATTCTCCTACTCAGCCTCAACTACATTACACAGCAGCAGCAACAAATGTCAGTGGCAGGAAGTACACAACAAGAAGAATTAACCACAATTTTTTTTCATCCAAACTTACACACACACTATCACACACACATACAGTTGGTTTGAAGTGGGGTGGGGGGAGGTACCCAGCCTTCTCACATTTTTAACCAATAGGATCTCATGGCAGCCATCAAAACAACAGCTTTTCAGTCAGTTGACCTTTCGTGATGGAGGGTTTTGCGGGGAGAGGAGAGAGAAAGGAAAGAGAAAACTTGGGCTTTGCGTCATTTGTCAGTCTCACAGTTGAACACTGAATCAGTCTTATGTTAGACACATTAATTTGATTAAGATACAATCCATGGGTCATTCGGGCATATAAAGTACGCCTGCTTAATTGCAAAATTAACAATGAAATAAGATAAATTATTACCAAACTGGAGGTTATTCTGGGACTCCTGGATTGCTCCCCACCCCCAACACACACACACACACACACACACACACACACACACTCAATTCATTTTCTCCATCTATTGTTGTTTTTGACACTTAGAAGGAAAAATTCAGGCTAAGGCAACAGAACATGGCACGCCAGCAGTCAGCTCTTAAGGCATTGGTTGAGGGAGCTAAGGCTCACTCGAAACAGGAACTACTGGTAGACCCATCTCCCAAAAAATTCCAAGAGTCCCTCCAAAGTGTGCCTAACCATCTGAAATGCGCAGGCACTCCAGGAAGTTATCTGTAGCCTCAAGAAATTCAGTTTGCAATGTGAGGGCTGAGATCCTGGTTTCCATATTTACTACATTACTTCTCTCCTGCCATTTTGTTTCTTTCTAGAAGCAGGCTGATTTTCAGGCTCTGAGCAACTTCTGGTCAATTATCTGCCAAATATCCACTATGAAAATATAAAAATGAAGACTTGATCCTGCATCTGAACAAGCTTTCCCTCTACTTGGTCACTGGGTTCTGTCCCCCCTGTGACTCCATGAGACACACCTGGCTATGGCTTACTGCCCACTGACTTGCTGTAGTGAAGACATGAAAAGCACCGTGGGACATAAAAAAGGAAATTAATCAGATAGCATGTGGCCTTAAAAGGAATTAGGAGGAGTTGGTCATTCGGAGAAGGGGAGAGGAAGGCATTCCCAGCAGAGGGGACAGGATGAATCAAGGCAGGGAAGCCTGTGTGCACATGAGGTATGTGGTCATTACTGTGGTGTAGAAAAGCAACAGCCAGGTGTTTTTCCCATCTTGAAGGAAAGCATTAGTGGCCAAACATATACTCCAAATCTGGGAGAATTAAGCCCTTGTCCCATGCAATACAGAGGAAAGAATTCTGGGTTGGAACTCAGGAGACCCATTGTTCCTGCATCTAACATATATGTGACCTTGAGCTTAGTGTTTCACCTGTCTGTGCCTGGATTTGGCATCTGCAAAATGGGAAGAAAGATCTCTTTCACAGGGTCCTTTTGAGGGCTAAATGGGAAAATGTACGTGAAAGTTTAACTCCAAAGTGTCAAATCCTTTTTGACTAGAGGGTAAATCATAGATAGCAAACTGAAGAAGGTATTACTCTTATTTCCCATGGGCACTGTCATGACACATTCAGGGATCAGCAAGCCCTCCAGTGGCTGAAGCATAGGGAGCATAGCTAAGGCCGGCTCAGACAGACTCTTGAACGTGTGTAGATTTTGTATCTCATTCCGTTTAGAAGCAGGTTTATCCGTTATTATATTCACTTAACAGATAAATAAAACTGACTCTTACAGAATATGCAAAGTGAAAAATAGAACCAATCATCTAAACTACTTATTCCATGCCCTTGCAAATGACCCTATCACAGCTTCCCCGTTCCCTCTCAGCCCTAGTGCTTCTTAACTATGCTGTACATGGTGCTGCAGCCAGACCCCAGTACATGCACCATTTCTGAGTTCCAAGATGCCAGAGTCTGGGCAATCCCACATGTGGCTCAAGGAGACTGGTGTTTATGTTATGGCGCTGACTGTAGACTATACACTCCCTAGAGACTTCATGAGATAATGCAGGGACATTC
The DNA here is from genome assembly GCF_048164855.1 of Canis lupus baileyi. Taxonomy (NCBI): domain Eukaryota; kingdom Metazoa; phylum Chordata; class Mammalia; order Carnivora; family Canidae; genus Canis; species Canis lupus. The sequence goes on from NC_132868.1 coordinate 21,923,902, forward strand.
CTAGAAGAGCTTTCTGATGGAACCCCAAGCAATTTGGAGCAAACCAAAGAGAGAGAGAAGCAAATTTGCCACCCTGTGGAAGCAAAGACTTAGCAGTGTGTGACACCTAAGTTTACGAGATGAAGGAAAAAAGAAAATTCTAAAATCGTTGACTCGCCTCCGCCACTTTTATCGTGAGAGGCTGAAAACATTTTACAGACGTGGATGTGCACTTTTTTTCATCGGCAGCTTACTTCATCCTCCCAGAACGGCAAAGCTTCCCCTTCTCTCATTTTTAAGACATGTCGACCAGATCAAGTGAGAAGACCTTTGAAAACTGCCATGCCTGTGGTGATCATCGCTTAGAGACAGAGACAGAGCAGGCCTTGACACTTGTTCCATTCATCCCAGGTGGCAACTACATCTCTCTGTTCTCCTGCTATTACATGGGAAAGAAGAGATGGATGTGAAGGTGTCAGCTCTGCTGTGTGTCCTTGAGCAGATTAATTTACATTTCTGGCTTTGGATCTCTTTTCATCATTATCCTCACAAGGCAGACATGACCTCTAATGTTCCTTCCATTTCAGATACTTCACGAAACTAGGACTCTTCCAACTGTGCTCTATTAGCAGGGCCAAGAGCCACGCAGAAGATCATAGCTGGCACCTCTGCTTCCTCACTTCTAAAATGAGGGTAATAACACCTACCATGCAAGGTGGCTGGAAAGATTAGATATAATATATGCAAAGCTGCTAGCACAGGGCCTGGCACCCCGCAGGTGTCCTGTAGGAGGAGGTTTTTAAATCAAAACCTAAGGATTTCCAGGATGTACCTCTCCCAGCCCGATCTCTGTGGTCCCAGGTAGCTTGGTGGCTTGAGCACATGGCCCCTGACTGACTCCTGGCCACAGGGAGTCCCAAGTCCAAACAACAGAACAGGGTTTTAGGCTCTTCTGTTCCATCTAGAAGCCCCATGGAAAGCCTGCCAAGTTTTCTATTTCCTCTGGCTGGAACCTTGTGGCCGTGACTGCAGGCTAGCTCCAAGTGTCTGAAAGGGAGGTTTTTCCAAAGGCCAGCCATTTGCTCCACTGTGCTGGAGCCTGCAAACGCTTTCTCCATCCCTTGCAATCGAGAGGCGAGGGAGTGCAGGGGACTGGGAGCCTGAAGCAGGACCCAGGATGTCCTTCTGTGTTTGCTTTGCCCAGTTGCCCTCTCCTGAGGTGCGAAGCACTCGAGAAGGGTTAAGTCTTCCTCACGACAGTGACGTTGTCAGAGATACTGTGCAAACAAGAAGCCGTAGAAGTATGTCTCACTTGCTCCGAGTCCCCAACCACTGCAGAACCTGAAAAAAAAAAAAAAAATCAGAAAATTCCACTTGCTTTTTCCTATTTAATGAGGTCGAACATTCTTAAGGAATGAAAAGCACAGCTCCAGCCTAGCTTTTAATTAGCTTCAGGAGCCCTTGTTTCAAACTAGCCTCGTTCCCAAAGCTATTCTCTCTCTGCTCTGAATGAGATGGAAATTCAATTGCATCCGCCTTGTCAAGTCATAATAAGATGCTCCCCCCACTCAAGGGCACATGGGGAAAGACACTCAGTAGCCAGACAGACGCTGTACTTTTTGACCTCAGCAGGACACCAGAACCTTAAAAAGGGCACTTTAAAAACTCTAGTTTATACCAAACTTGGTGTTGTTTTCGTAACCTCATGATGTGAACTTGGGCCAGTTTTTCCACATGTCCAGGGGGAAAACATGGACTTTAGAGCCAAACAGACCCAGAATCAAATCCTACCCTCTCATCCAGGTGTCTGTGCCAGTTAAGTAAGCGCTCATAGCTCCTGTCCCCCTCGTTTGTGACACAGATGTTGCTGCTTGCCTTGCGAGATGACTGGAGGGACCAAATGAAATATTGTGAGTGAAGCACAATGCCCTGGATGTCATCGGCACTCAAACACTGCTCTTCCTCTTTCCTGCCATCTATAGAACAGGATTAATCGCTCCCACTTTGCCTGTTTTGGTGGGTTGGACTAATGACTCAAAGGCAGTAAATGGAGAGAGGGTAGGAGCCTGGGTTTTGTACTCAGAAGTGAGGGGTCAAAGCCCAATCCCGCTCCCTGCTACCTGTGCCACCCTGGGCAAGGTCCAGGGCCTCACCGTCTGTTCTCATGGCTAGTGGGGTACATCAGTAGCTCCTCCACAGGACCACTGCAAGGACTAAATGAGATAGTATCCAAAAAGCCCTTGCCTAGTGCCTGGCACAGGGTGAGCACGCAATAAGTATTAGCTGCTAACAGCCGCCACCGCAGTCGAAGTACGCTGTAAAATTTAAAATCCTCTCAGATGCCCATCTCAAATCCTTTCTGGAAGGGATGTGCCAATGTTACCGATGCTTATGTAAATGTAAGTGGTTATTATTTATGTAGGAGAACATTACTGAGCCTTATTCAGGAAGAGGGAGAGAACAATGCAGAGGAAGGAAAAATTTACGATGGTCTTCAAAGGGGAAAGAGAAGAAAATCACTTCTCACCCAGCACCGTAGCAGCAGCCCCATATATTAGCTCAGAGCTGCCTGTCTGCAGAAGCTACATCAATAGAGTCTCCTCTGAAGAAAGAGAAAAGGGAGAGGAAAGGAATGGAAAAGAAAGGGAAGAAAACCTCATCCTATTTTCTCTGAAAGTCACCCGAAGGCTGTATTTATCCAGCAGAATCTTGCTAAACACCCACCTCAGGGGAGATGCTGTGCCCTGAAGCCCAGCTCGGGCCCTCGGGGAATCTGCAGTCTAATGAGAACCTTACAACAAGTACATAAATAACTAATTAAAGGTAGAAAGTGAAGTGTCATGAATCATTATCATCATCATTATTAGAAGTCGCTTTTATGGGATTCCCTATAGTTGGTATGCCACCCTTTTTTCCAAAAAGAATTTGGGGCGATTTGTGACATAAAAGAAGATATACGCTGAGCAGTAAACAAAACTAGAGCTAGAAACTTGGATTAGAGCGAAAAGAAATGGCAAGGCTAATATAATTGTTGGGTGAGGCATCAGATTCAGCTTCGGCTCTGAGCTTCCTGGAAGTCAGGGCAAAATGGGAAACTCGTTCTTATAATTTATTGTTTCTTCAATGCGGATGCTCTCTTAAGCCATATACAGAAACCTACGCAAGGCCTACTTCACTAATCTTGTACTTTCTATTCAATCATCAAATGCAAAAGGCATGCATGTCTGTGGAATTTTGAGACGCTCAGGTGCGCCACTAATCATTATCAACATTTAAGACTATGATTTGGAGTATGAATTACTATTTTGCTGCAGTTTCTCGTTTCTGCTGGGACCATTTCCCAACTAGCAGCTATGCAGGATGCAGGCTGTTTCCCTCCGAAGGTTCATAAGGAAAAATATGTATACTTTAAAACACGGAGCAATTTTTGTATCATGATGCTAGACCCGCTAATTTTATTTTCAATGAGATTTCACTATTCCAGAGGGCTTTGATGTGTCACAGGACTCTCTTGGCTTAATTGCTGCTGTTCTCAAGTCATGCCCACTTAGACAGGTAGGTGGGAGTGAGTAGAATTAGCCAACTGTACAGAAAAATCAAAGACACTTGCAAGGGTACCTAGTTCTGAGAATTGCCATGAATTTTGCATGCCACTGACTAAGAAAGGAAGGAAGGAAGTGACATCTTGAAGGCCCCCGGTTTGGGCGGGCTGCGGTGAAGCCGACCAGCTGTTATTCTTTTTCTGGCTGGTTTCTGGCCCGTTGTGATGTCTTTTATTAACCTAGGAGAACTTGAACTTTAAAACCCGTTTTTAAAAGATTCTGTTTTGCCCTCTTTTCTAAATCCGATGCATGAAAGTCTCGTGAGTTTGATTAATGAGAATGAATTTTTTTTTTTTTAAATAAGAAACAAAAATACAAGACAAGTAACAAAGAAGGGGAAGAGGTGCTGCGCCAAGAGAGATCAATAAAGAATCGCCAAGAGGAGGAGGAGGGAGACAAAGGCAGTCAGAAGGCCATGGTTCTGGTCACTTCTCTGTTCGGGCCTGTCCTTCCCCCTGACAGGGAGTGCCCAGGCTTCGACCCTCTAGAGAGAGAGCCCTGCTCAGGGACAAGGCTGGACAGAGAGTCTGGTCACACGTGCCGGCCAATACCACACACATCTGTTTGATTTGGCACTGCTCACCGACCAGCTGCTGGCACAGAATCAGAAAGGGCAGGTGGGGGCCTTGGGGAAGGGGCAGGAAGGGGAGCAGGGATTATGCACAGTTGTTCCCAAAAGGAGAAAGGGGTGGGGGGGGCTCGGGAGGAATGAGTAGAGGGGCCCGGGGGCAGGCAGGGGCAGGAAGCCCACAGCTGTGGTGGTGGGCACTGCTGCTAATCGCCCTCTGCAGCAGGTGAAGTTCCTGAGTCAGAGTCCGCAGTTACTGGTGATGTGGCTTCAGTAGAAATTCAGGCACTAGGCCAGGTTTGGGCAAAGTGTCAGGAATGCTTTATCACTCTCCCCTTTGACCCATCTACTATCTCACTAACGGGGAGCCTTCCCAGACTTCCAAACAAGCTGCCATGTTGTCCCTCTTTTGCCTACAAGGTTAAATGTTTTGTTTCCTACCTCAAGCGTTTTGTTTTGCTTTTTCTTTCTAAGCTCACAAAGACTTACTTTCTCTAAGCTGTTAAGATCCTCCCAACTATCTAGAGAGAAAGCTGGAAAGAATAAGCCTTCCCACTTAACGGAGGCCCTAGAAGTGTAAGCAATATTCCTGAAGTCACCTGGCTCAGCCAATGGAAGAACAATTTAGGCAAATGCTGACTCCTCCACCTCAGCACCATTTGCTCTGCCAAAATTTGCTCTGGTCCAAAGTATCAACCATGTGCCAAGAGGTTGAGTTGGTGAGTGGTGCATGGACTCACCGGGGGGGAGCTGTATTATTATGTAACCTCAGTGTGAAATCTTCCACAAGCATAAATTCTTTGTTCACCATTTATTCAACACTATGTGCCAGAAACCATGCTGACTCCCAAGTAACTCACCATCTGGGCGATCCCTTTCTGGGTCTCTAACCAATGTCCATTATCTGAAGGGAATCCATTCCGGTAACTTCCGCAGGTTTGATCATCTCACACATTCATCACCTTTGTTTCTGAAAAAAAAAAAAAAATTCTTTCCTACAGTTTGCATCACATGTGACACAAGAAGCAGGACATCACATTGCAGCTGAGATTGTTGACTGGGTCTGTTCACTGGAACAGTACGATCTGTTTACTTTTAGGACGCTCTCAGCACTCGGAGGTCAAAATAGCTTGAGATAGAATTACCAATATTCAATCTAAATGATGTAAAAGAAAGACCACTTCATATGGTTTGCCCTAATAATATAGGTTCTGGCTCTGAAGGGTGTCCAAGGTTCAGATACTCCCTTTGCCACTTATTAGCAGGGTGAAATGAAATCACCCATGCAACGGCACGGATTTGGGCTACTAGCACCCAAGAGTGAAGAGGGAGGCTCGTCCCCCATAGATGGGACATCCATAATGACAGCAGCCCACCTGAATCTCCCATGGTTTTCCTTTATATAATACCCTAATTTTCCACTTTGTGCCACTGCCATTTAACACAAAAACACTAGGGTTAGGAGGTACAATTAAACGCTTCAAGTTGGGAAAGGAGCTTCAAAGCATAAACTATCTACAGATAGGAAAGACTGGTGAAGTTAAGTCCAAGTCCCCAGTGACCTATCACCAGTCAGGTTTCCCTTTCAAGCTAGCCTCACATTAAATCCCTGGAGATCCTTTAGATCCTTCCAAAACTGGACCTTCTTGATCCTCCAAAGGGAAGGTGATCTTCCCCTGGTTTTCTCTAGCACAATTTCTTCCCTCTCTCCCTCTGGATCTTATCCCTTATCTCACCAGTTTTGGGATATTTTGTTGTAGCCCTCCCCCAACAGCTCACTCACCTGGGCCTCCATCCCCACAGTGGCTGCACGGGTCCCCTCACCCAGCCTTCATGCCTTCCACAGCGCACAGCTCACACCAGCCTCTACTCTGCCAGTGAGTCACATAAGGTCACAAGTAATATATTAATTAAATGCATATTTGCATTTTCAAATTAGCTTCCATAGACTGTATGATAGTTTTGAAGCATTGTAGACACCATATTGATATAAAACACAGATGTCCATAGTTACGTCCCACGTAGGGCCCTTTCTTGGGGACCCAGCTGCCACAACCAGGACTGACTGGTATTTAGCTCTGCTTCAGGCTGGAGGCCATTTCTGTGACCCTCCTGAGGTCTGTCCTCTCTGACCTCACACCCTAGGTCCCCTGATTCATCCCTGATGTTGAATCCCTGATTCCACAAACACCAGTGTCCTCATTCCCACAGAGCTGTCAAGCCTCCCCAGGAACTACCATCAGCCACCAGCAGCCACACATCCTGTCTGATTTGACAGCATAGTGGAAACAGATTCCAGATTTGAATTCTAACTCCACCGCTTCTTACCCGAGCAGCTATTTGATCTCTCTGGGCCTCAATCTCCTCATCTGCAAAATAGGAATAAAAATACCCTGGCAGAGATGACCGTGAGACAACTTGTGACAATGCACAGGGCTAATCACAATGTCTCGCCCAGGGAACAGTAGCTGTTTTTCTTCAGATGACCATCTATCACAGCTGGCACGACGCTGACTGCCACCTGGCCTGTCACCTCCTGCAGGTCTTGGTATGCTGCTGGCGCTGCCCACACCCACACCTACCTAACAGCCTCGTCTGGTCTCTGAGTTCCAATTCTTCCTGCTTCTCTGAGTGAGTCCCGCTGTGTCTGTTCTGACTCCTGGCCGGTGGTGTGCTGGTCCTTGGCAGCTCTTCCACATGCCACACTCCGTGACCGTCATGTTGGTAACTTGAACTTGGCCGTAGGGGGACTTTTTACATCAGAGAAATCAGCAAACCCTCCAATGGTGCCCTTTCCCCCTAAAGAGTCTCTTGTGAAACATTTGCACCCACACTAGCATGGACGCTTCATCCTTTCAGTACCTTCTTGAAGCCTGATTGTCTGATCTGAACAATCACGTTGTAGTCTTTTTAAGGGCAGACCTCAGAGGTTTTCTTGCATACACAGACTGGCCTCACCTTTCAGCGAGAATGCTGCTAAATCCATGCCAAAGTCTACAGAGCGACTCTGGGCTTAGGCATGGAAACATGACACCAGGAAACAAAAAAGTCTAACAAATATACATTAACCTCAGGATTGACCCCACCACTAATGAGTTCTGCTCAGCACGGCCAAAGCGTTTTCTTCCTGCTGGGCTCCCTCCTGGTGAGGCAGGCTCCAGGGGCTGAGGCCTTCACCTGAGCTCTCTGATGGAAACCTTCCAGGCCCTAAATGACCATGCCCTTCACGCCACTCCCTGAATGCTTCTGGCTTGGAAACCCTGCTGTCCTGTCACAAAGACGGTGCAGCAGAAGCTGAATCCTTTACAGCTAAAAAAAGAAGCCCTGCCTTTCCTTCTTGTTTTGAAGGCTCTAAACCACACATGTTTGGTAAGGTGTGGGAATTTTGAGGGCTCAGATCCAGTTCCAGTGTCTGTTCCTCAGGCCTGAGCAAGTGTTAAGTTCAGATTTGCTGCACCTAGGACCACTTTTGGGGATTGTAATGGTTACTTAGTGCCAGGCCACACCTACCTATATATGCCCTTGAAGCAAATGGTGGGTATTTGTCATTTCTAATGGCTGAATAATATTCCATTGTGTGTGTGTGTGTGTGTATATATATATATGTAAGAAAGAAAAACTTATTAAGAAAATAAACATGCGGGTGAACATGCTGTACAATGGGGTAGAAGAGGGAAAATTTTTTTTTAGAAGGAAATGTTTTCTCATGGATTTCAGAAAACAAATCATCATCTGCTGTAGCAGAACCCTCTCCATCTAGGTGACTATCATGAGTCTCCTTTTAGCAGTATTTTGTTCCTGCCTGTACTTGAAAGGATTCCCACAGCCCACGTGGGGATATACCCCATCCATCTGTCCATTAAACCTTACGTCCTCTTTTCTCCTCACAGGATTTATAAATTCTACCCATTTTCCTCTCTTCACAGTTCCAGACCTACCAAACACAAAACAGTTCTGACTAGCCCACTTCCTCTATATACCTACCCCTTGACTTGCTGCCTCTTAAATAGATTGAGAGACCATGCTTTCACACTGACGTCTTTAATGATGATCTTCATAGGAATATCAACAGAGAGTGACAAATGTGAGGGAGGAACAAAAGTCCCAGAATTTTCTCCTACATTCTTCTTACCCAGGTCTCTAGTGTACACTGAAATGTGAAATATAAGCCCATCATTCTACTAACCCATCTTTGTCTCTTTCCTTGTCTCCCCTGTTGTCTCCAGGGCAAGGCCTCCTGTTTCATCTATTTATGACTAGTGTGCTTCTAGGAATGGCAGCCATCATGATCTTACTGAGGTACTTCCTAGCTTACAAGTCACTTTCTATCCACTATTTTGGTGGACCTCAGAACCTCCTTGCGACCTAGGTGTTGGTGTGACTGCTTCCTTTTTAATGGATCATTGAAACAGTAGAGACGGAGTGTCTGATGGATGCCTGGTCCAGCCCTCTGCCTCTATCTCCCCTCATCTAGTTGCCACACAAAGAAATACCGTGATTAGGCACTGATTAAATGTGACCCTTCAAAAGAATCTGATTCAAGAGATTTTTTTTTTCAAGGAAAGTATTCCCAAATTATGTTTTAACTCTATGTAATGAGGAAAGTCCATACATGTTTTGTTTTCCACTCCACTGGCAACAGCTTCTTGGCTAATGACCAGATCCCTCCTTTTGTTTTGACATAGTAGATCAGGGTGCTGCAGACTGGACATCCAGGTGACCTCTTACTGTACTTCCAAAATCGAGGTTTGAGCCAGATCTGGATCAAGATGAAAAATTGCCATTTTTCCCTGCTGTCTTTTTATTTCTTGCTTTATCGTTCCACACTTTCTTCCATATCTTCCTCCCAGATGATCTAATGCACACGTGCTCCAAGCCACAGAAGGTAAGACTTTCTTAATTTCTTTTCCTACTCTCCAGTCTAAATTAACTCAGAAGCATTTAGTTCTTCAGATACAAACTATCTACTCTTTACTCCATGTTGGAATAACCCAGAACTTATTTGAGACAATTTATCATTTTAAACTTTTCACTAATTCTCACTGGCCTTTGTAAGGACCTGGCTTTTCCGCTCCACATAAATTGGCTATCTCCAGTGCCTTCATCATGTTGACATTAGATTATAACATGGAGAGGAGCAGGGAGCTGCTCAGGGCCAAGCTTAAGGGGTCATCTTATTAATCAATTGGAAAGAAGATTAACTTATTCATTCAACACCTACTTATTAATCACTTAACCTGAACTCCTATAGTACTTGAGGTCCAATAGCATATACTTGTTATGAGTATATTATCCACGCCTCCCAATTAGACTGTGAGGCCATTCGGAAGAATCTGGTCTTGGGTTGCCACTACCTGTCTTATGACATTGGGAAACTCTCTTCACTTCTTGGGGCCTCAGTTTCCCCATTGTGGGAGGTGGGTAAACAGCATTCTAAATCCACTGACTCACTTTCTTCCCACACCACTCGGCAAATATGAGTGGAGTGCAAAACATAAGAGTTACCAGCAGAGCTCAAAGAAGGAAGGATCGAGTGCTATTTAAGAGAAATCAGTTCATTGTTGAGGCTGGGAAATGGTAACATAGAAGTTGGCTATACAGCTTTGTCTACTTTTTGTACACACTTGAAAATACCCTTACAATAAAAGAACAGAAATGTTAGAAGGCAACCTAGCAGGCTGCACACAGCAGGTAGCCACTGCGCAGAGTTGAAGCATGGGTAGGATTTCAATGAACTGACACTGGGTCAGGGGCCATTCCAGGCAGGGCACATCTCGAGCCAAGGCATAGCGACTGGAAAATACAAGGTGTTCACAGAGAACTGAGAGTAGTCATGTGTGGCCACAGCCGAGGGTGCACGAAGGGAGTGGTGGGAGATGGGATGGAAAGGTATCGTGGGGTCAGAGCCGGAAGGGCCTAGAGAGGCACAGTGAGGAGCCTGTGCTGGATTCAGTTCCGAGGGGAAGTGAGCTCACTGGTTAAGGCCCAGCTGGCCCTACCCCTCCTCAGTGGCTCTGGGTGCAGGCCCAGGAGAGGGCATGTGGCAGAAACTGGCAGAGGCGCATGCTGGCAAGAACCACCCGGCTCGTTTCTTCACCAGGAAACAAGGTTTCCTGTAACTCAGACCATGAATCAGCATTTCCTCTGTCAATAATACACAGCAAGAAATGCAACAGCGCAGGGCTTGGGGGGAATGGAAGAAAGGAAGGAATATTCCATGACACGCTGGGCTCTGCTCTCCTTTCCCCTCACGAAACACTCCTGATAAGTTCCCAAATAACACTCGGGTTTCATGAGATAAGTCTCTCAGACGGCCTCGCAGTATCGTGTGAAGATTAAGGCCCACAGGATACCCAGCTCTCTGGTCATATTTTGTGTTTCTGACACCACTGGGACAAGCAGGGGCACTCTCTGAACCCCTTGCTTTCACCACTAAACATTGCTAAGGCAGTGCTTCATCCCTGCAGAGGCCTGAGTGTGTGTGTGTGTGTGATTTGCCTTTTAGTTCTTACACATCCCTGTCCGACATTTTATTTGATTCCCTTAATAATCCTGTGAGGGACACAGGGAATATTATACCTATTTCACAAGTACAGATACCACAGCGGGGACATGAGATGTCTCTTCCCATCAGATCTGTTTTGAAGAAGCCAGAACTGACCCCAACCCTTCAAACTCCAGTCCAGGCTTGTTTTCAAGGTCGTAGACGTAACACAAATAAAGCTTATAATACTATATATTACATAGATAAATAGATATACATACATACAGCGTATTTATTGAAAAGATAAGTATGCTCTCAATTCAATGTATCAATTACTATAGTATCTTTTAAAATAAGTTATAATATTTAATGTAAATAATACAGCATATTTATTTAAAATATACTTAATACTAATTTAATCTTAATAATTCACTTATCTAAAATATTAATAATAGGGACACCTGGGTGGCTCCATGGTTGAGCGTCTGCCTTGGGCTCAAGGTGTGATCCCTGGGTCCTGGGATTGAGTCCCACATCGGGCTCCCTGCACGGACCCTGCTTCTCCCTCTGTGTGTGTCTCTGCCTCTCTCTCTGTCTCTCATGAATAAACAAATAAAATCTTTAAAAAAATAAAGATAAACTAAAGTATTAAACATATATAGCATATATATATATGTTCTACCTAACATCTGAAAGAATGTTATTCACCCCCTCATTCCATTCATTCATTTATCAAATATTTATTGTTACTGTCTGCTCTCTGCCAGGCTCTGTTCTAGACACATTCTATAGTGAACCAAACAGTCAAAAAGCCCTGCTTTCATAAAGTTTACATTCAGTTGTGGAACTCAGAAAAGGGATGAGATTAAAGTAAAATACAGAGTGTTGGAGAATCATATATGCTTTGAAGACTAAAGGAAAACAAGAAGAGGGTGAGAAGTGTTGGAAGTAGGGGTAACATAATTTTATGTAAGATGTTCTGTGATAGTCTCCCTGAAAATGTGATGTTTACATGAAGACCTGAAGAGGTGAGCAGGCCAGCCATGTGGATGGATCTATGGGGTGGGGAAGCCTGCAAAAAAAAAAAAAAAAAAGGAGTAAATGCCAAGGCCCTGAGGTGCTGACTCCTTGCCACGTGCAGGGAGTAGTGAGGAGCCAGGTGTGGCTGGACCTGAGGGAGAGAGTGGGGAAGGGCAAGAAGTAGGGGCTGGAGGCTGGGGAGAGTCATGCAGGCCATTATTCACACTTGGAACTGACATAGAGAAATTGCTATCATTTACTCAAAATGCAAACCAAACTGACCAACCAACCAAATGAACAAACAATTAAAATAAAACAAGCCAAGGATGAAAATGTGAAATAAAACAAAACAACAGCAACAGAAGCCTTATAGAGGGTTAATGCTGGTGAGGAAGACAAGGAAAGAAAAAGCAAGAGACACATAGAAAGAAAAAGGGAAGAAGCGACCATATACTGTGTGTTTGTGTTTTACTTATTTCCTCTCTCTCTCTCTCTCTCATCTGAAATCTAGATCCAAGATCCAAACTCTGAAGCCAACTGTCATGGCCACTTCCCAAGGGAGCCAGGCAGTGGCAAAGTCAGGCAGAGGAGCAAAATTACCAAAAGCTTGGGCCTGGGCCTCAGACCTCAGCTAGATTCCTATTGAGCCAGACAGCTAGCACTCAACAGGTCTCCTCTTGCTCAGGCTACAGGCTGAAAGCAGAACCAAATTCTTCTACGCCTCTCCTCCCCAGGCCTCCCAGGGACAGAGTGGCCTTCTAAGCAGAGCTCCCTCCCAAGCAGCAGGGACAGACCATCCAAGCTATCAATCCCAGCTCTACAAAAGCTCCCTTTCTAACTCAAGAGTCCATCACACACTTGCTTTTGACCCTGGCTCATCCTTGAAGATGGAGTATACACATGGCTGTAGACAGGGGTGTGAAGGAGGGGAGAGAATGGCCTTGCCCACACTCTACAAGCCAATGTTCTCTTGCTTTTTGTTCTTTCTCTTTATTAGTCCTATGGGCTTAGTGGGCAAGCTCATAAGCAGCTCATGCCCGTAAATGCTCCACTACCACCTTCCCACTGCTTTGGAGAGTTTTAGAAAATTTCTTGGTGTGACTTCCCCAAACTTTATCACTCGGACCACTGATAGTTCAGTCCCACAAAGCCCCTTATAAATGTGTCCTTGACTTCCCTTCAGAAGCCACTGAGGCAGATCAGAATAGGACTATACTCCAAGTCAAACATGGACACTAGGTGAAGTCCCTCACCATTCTTATCAAGAAAGTGAACAAACAAGAGTGATGCTATCACTCAGAGACATGCGAACAACCTCGGTCAACCAAGGCATATCATGATCAGGGTGGGGGGAAGATAGCTAAAAGAACTCTCTGAATTGTTTCCCTCATTCATGCCTTTCTGCATCACCTATCTCCTTCCAATACCATCGGCATCCTAGTTTGAGTCTCTTCTGAGCTTTTTCTTTAAATCAAACTTTTTAGAGGTACTAGGAGTTGTAAGAAATAATACAGAGAAAAAAAATAATACAGAGAGCCTGGGTATCCTTTGCCCAACGTTAACATCTTGCAAACCCATAGTACAATATCGTAACTAATATATTGGTATTCCTACAATCAAGACAGAGAATTTTTCCATTACCCCAAGGTTCTCTGATGTTTTGCTTTACGGCCAAACCCACTTGACTCCCTCTCCCATCGCCTCCTTAATCTCTGGTTAGCCATTTCTAAAATCTTATCAATTCAAGAATGTAGTATAAATGGAATCCTACCACATGTAACCTGTTAAGATTGGTTTTTTTCCTATCAGGATAATCCTCTGAGGAGATTCACTCAGGTTGTGTAGGTATCAAGTTAGTTCCCTTTTATTACTGAGTAATGATTCCGTGCATCACAGCTTATTCACCCACCAAAAGACATTTGAGTTGTTTCAAGCTTGGAGCTGTCATGAGCAAGTCTGCTGTAAATACCTGTGTACAGGATTTTGTGTGAACGTGAATCTTCATTTCTCTGGAATAAATGCTCAGGAGTGCAGTTGCTGCAAGTATGGTGTTACTTGTTAACTTTTTTTTTTTTTTTAAGACACTGCCAAATTGTTTTCCAGAGAGACTATATATCACTTTACATTCCCACCAGCAATAATGTACCAGTGAACCAGTTTCTCTGCATACTTGCTAGATCTTGTTGTTGCTATTATCTTTCCTTATCCTAGCCATTCTAATAGGTGTAGTGATATCTTATATGCTTTTAATTTTCAATTCCCTAAGCACTAATGCTACTGAATATCTTTCTATGCATTTACATGCCATTTGTACCTACAGTTTGGTAGAATGTCACCTCATGTATCTTGCTGATTTCAAATTAGATGTTTTTAACCTTAGAGAGAGAGAGAGAGAGATAGAGAGACTATCTATCTATATATAGATCTTAATTTTTTGGCAGATATTTTTCATTATCTGACAAATATTTTCTTTCCAGTGAGTAGTTTGCCTTTTAATCTTTCTGTAGAACTTTTTTTTTATGGAGCGATTTTTTAAAAATGTGATGAAGTCTTATCAATTTTTTTCTTTTATAGATTATTGCTTTTGGTGTCAAGTCTAAGAACTCTGCTTAGTTCTAGATATAGTTCTAGATACTAGTTCTAGATCTAGGAGATTTCCTATTTTTTTCCTAAAGGTTTTTATAGTTTCATGTTCTACATTTAAATCCATGGTCTATTTTGTGTTAATTTCCTTATAAGGTGTGAGACTTAAGTTGAGGTTTGTTCTTTTGTTTGTTTTTTTATTTCTTTTTCTGTTTTTGCCTTTGGATGTCCAGTTGCTCAAGTACCATTTGTTGAAAAAGTCTATCTTTTTCCCCATTGAATTGTTTTTGTACTTTTGTCAAGAAACAGATGGTCATATTTGTGTGAGTCTATTTCTGGGCTCTCTCTTCTGTTCTATTGATCTGTGTGTCCATCTCTCTGCAAATACCACACAGTCTTGCTTACTATAGCTGTATCATGTCTTGAAATGGGGTGGTGAGATTCTTCTGACTTGATACTTCTTTTTTCAAAATTGTTTTAGTTATTCAAGTTTCTTTACCTTCCCATATAAATTTTAGAATAATTTTATGGATACATACCAAAAATCTTACTGTAATTTTGAGAAGGATTGTGATAAATCTGTACATCAGTTTGGAGGAAATTGACAGCCTTACTAGTATGGTAGACAGACTAATAGCCCCTCAAAGATTCCTACATCTCAATCCCTGGAAACTATAAATATGTTATTTTATATGAAAAAAATGGCTTTGCAAATGTGATTAAAGACCTGGAGGTGGGAAGGTTCTTGTGAATTATCCAGATGGACTCCATGTAATCACAAGGAGGTAGAAGGATCAGAGTCAGGGGAAGAGACATGTGATGATGCAAGCAGAGAACAGAAAGGAATTGGAAGGTATATGCTGCTGGCTTTGAAGATAGAGGAAGGGGCCATAAACCAAGGAATGCTGGTGTCTTTTAGAAGCTGACAAGGCAAGGAAGTGAATTCTCCCCCCAGGGTTTTCTGGAAGGAACCAGCCCTGACAATACTTTGATGTTAGCCTCGTAAGACCCAGTCTTAGACTTCTGAAACCCAAAACCATAAGAAAATAAATTTGGGTTGTTTTAAGCCACTAAGTTTGTGGTAATTTTTTATAGAAGAAATAGAAAACTAGTGCAACTACTTTGAGGCTTCTAATTAATGAACAGAAGTAGGATGTCTCTTCATTTATGTAGATATTCTTTGATTCTTTCTTCAGCATCTTATACTTTTCAGAGTATAAGTCCTGTACATGTTTTGTTATATTTACATCTAAATATTTTATTTTTTGAATGATGGTAAGTGATATTAGATTTCAAATTTCAATGTCCATGTGTTCATTGTTAGTATAGAAAAATACAATTGATTTTTGTATGTTTGTTTTATATCTTACAACCTTAATGAACTCACTTATTAGTCTAAGAGGGGTAGTTTGTTTTGTTTTCAAATCCTTGTAATTTTCTATGTAGCTAATCATGTCATCTATAAATACATTTTTTCTTTCTCAACTTTTTTTCCTTTCATTTCCTTTTCCCGATGTATTGCATTTTCTAGAACTTCCAACAATACAAATAAAAGAGATGAGAGTGAATATTCTCGCCTCATTCTTGATCTAAGGGACAAAGGCTTCAGCCTTTCACCATTAAGTATAAGAGTAGTTGTAGGATTTTGTAAATCCTCTTTATCAAGGTGATATTTTCCTCTAATCATAGATTTCTGAAAGTTTTATCATAAATGAGTATTGAATTTTGTCATATGCTCTTTCTACATTGACTGAGATGATCACTTGTTCTTTCTTCTTTAGACAGTGAATATGATAGATTAACAGCAACCAACTCTGTAGTATTGGAACCAGTCTGGCATCTCTGGAATAAACCTTACTTGGTCAAGGCATGTAATTTTTTCATAATTGTTGAATTCTACTTAATATTTCATGTTTTTTAATAAATATTTTCCCTCTATATTCGTGAGAGCCATTAGTCTGTAGTTGTTGTGATTTGCACTGTTTGTGTGGTTTTAGTATCAGGTAATTCTACCTTCAAAAAATGAGCTGGGGATTATGCTTTTCTCTTCTATTTTCTAGGAGATGTGTAGGATTAGTGTTAACTCTCCTTTAAATGTTTGGAAGAACTCTTCAGTGAAACCGTCTAACACTAGATATTCCTTTTTGAGAGTTTTAAAAATTATGAATGCAATTTCTTTAGTAATTATAGGGTTATTCAAGTTATCTGTATCTACTGTTTAAGTTGTGGTAGTTGTTGAAGAATTGGTCCATGTCACAAAGTCAAATTTTTGTGTGTAGAGTTGTTTTATATGCCTGGTGTTTAAAGTTTTCTCTAATCCACCTTTTCCATCTTCTACCCCTCCTTTTCACTGAGGCCAAGTAGATCTTTATGAATTGGGATCTCAGTGAATTGGATTCTTCTGGGATTCCCCACACACTCCGTGCTTTTTCATTGCCGCATCTTGCTATTTTCATTCTCTATACCCGGAATACCCTAAGGTTTTATTTTTAATTCCTTCTCATTCAAGAGCCACTAAAAACTGAAGTCTATCTTTTCTATTTCCCTTTGAACTTTCCTGGCCTCTATTATCTGTGGCAGTTTTGTGGTGTGAACTAGGGACTGCCTTGTATAGATATTATTTGTGAACATTACCCCTATAAGCTATAAAGTCTTTAAGGGATGGAACCCTGTACAATTCTTCTTGGTTTCCTCCATAGGCCCTGGCATGGGGAATGGCACAAAATACATGCATAAAGATCATCTAAGAAATTAACTCTTGTGGGTCCTCACATGAGAGTATACCCAAGAAGTCTCTTACTTTCAGGTTTTTAGAGAGCTATTTCATAGCTATTTTTCTGAGACATACACTTATTTATTTATACATTTAAATTTATTTTTTTAGGTAATATCTACACCCAGTCTGGGACTTGAACTAGCAACCTCTAGATCAAGGGTCAAATGCTCTACTGACTGAGCCAGTCAGGTGCCCTTCCCAGCTGCTTTTCTGAAACAGGGATTGACCTAACATTTGAGAGAGCTAGTCTCTTGAGTATTTAAAGGGAGTCTCTTGAGTATTTAGAAGGAAAGAGTCACTCTCAACACCAATTCAGATCTCAAGGGAAAGACACACTGTGTTTTTCAGAGTCCTGAAGACTGTCTCACAAAACTACAGGTTCATTATGAAGAGAAGGGGCATAGCCAGGGATCTGGAAATCTACCAATTTACAAAAAGAACACCTTCTCCTGCCATCCAAATTAGTAGTTCAAATTCTCCTTAGCAGCACCACACAAAATGGAGATGTATTAAGGAAGTGAGATGGAAAAGTGATCTCCATCTATTCCCAGCTCAGCGGGCATCTGTATCCAACAGTATTATTGAGAATGACTTTGCATCAGGAGGCCCAGGCTGGGAATGAATATTCTCCAGGGAATCCTCCCACCATCCCAAAATAGGAGCAGGTAAAGTGGCTGGGAAAGGAGGCAGAGGTAGGGATGAGACAAACTAGAGAGAAGGGGAAACATCCTCCAGTCTTCTTTCTGTCAAGATCCAACTCTTGGTGATCCCATGGTCCCTCTCCTAGTTTGAGCCTCCTATCACATCTGCTGTTGTATCCTCTCATAGGATCCCTTAGTCTGTTTCCCTGCATCTGTCTGTCCTAAATACAGCAACAAAGTGACCTCCCTAAAACTTAGCTTTGATTGTACCATTTATATTTTCCAAGAAACCTTCACACAATCCCTAATGTACATAAATAATGTGACATGCCTTCATCAGGCATTCAAGGCCCTCTGCATGTTAAAATTCCCTCTGCCAGCTGACAATAAGCAGGCAAAAGCAGAACAGAAAGAATATAAAGTCTAGCATTAGATCTGAGTTCAAATCTAGCTGTTTTATAATAGCTTCATGAGTGGGGTAACTTATTTAACTTTGATGAGCCTCAGTTTCTTACCAAAAAATTGTTTAAAAAATGATAATAACTCCAAAGTTTGCAGTGAGAAATAGATGAAGCAATGAGTGTGAAATACATAGCACATAATTGGCACTGGATAAATGGTAGCTATTTTGAGTATGCTGAAGGACATTTAGTAACTTCCCAATTCCTATAACTTAAGACCCCTGAGCCTTCTCTCAGACAGAATGGCCCTGATAAGGTCATCAAATGTCCTTGCACAAGGAGTAGGGACTGTCCACAGATGACAGTTGGGGATGAGGGAGCAGCCACATAAGGTAAGCTGCCCATTATTAGAAAGAAACAATGACTTATTTCACTCAGCATAATACCCTCCAGGACAAACATTATATGGTCTCATTCATTTGGGGAATATAAAAAATAGTGAAAGGGAACAAAGGGGAAAGGAGAGAAAATAAGTGGGAAATATCAGAGAGGGAGACAGAACATGAGAGACTCCTAACTCTGGGAAACGAACAAGGGGTGGTGGAAAGGGAGGTGGGCAGGGGGTGGGGGTGACTGGGTGACGGGTACTGAGGGGGACACTTGATGGGATGAGCACTGGGTGTTATGCTGTATGTTGGCAAATTGAACTCCAGTAGGAAAGAGAAAGAAAGAAAGAAGAAGAAAGAAAGAAAGAAAGAAAGAAAGAAAGAAAGAAAGAAAGAAAGAAAGAAAGAAAGAAAGAAAGAAGGGAAGGAAGGAAGGAAGGAAGGAAGGAAGGAAAAAGAAAGAAAGAAAGAAAGAAAGAAAGAAAGAAAGAAAGAAAGAAAGGAAGGAAGGAAGGAGAAAGAAAGAAAGAAAGAAAGAAAGAAAGAAAGAAAGAAAGAAAGAAAGAAAGAAGGAAAGAAAGAAAGAAAGGAAGGAAGGAAGGAGAAAGAAAGAAAGAAAGAAAGAAAGAAAGAAAGAAAGAAAGAAAGAAAAAGAAAGAAAGAAAAAAAGAAGAAAGAAAGAAAGAAAGAAAGAAAGAAAGAAAGAAAGAAAGAAAGAAAGAAAGAAAGAAAGAAAGAAAGAACAGAGCTCAGAGAGGGGCTGTGTATATAGCACAGGTGAGAGGGCAGGTCCAGAAATTCCTAATGGTCAGGCAGGGTCCAGCAGTTTCAGCACCTGGCTTTCTTCCTGGAGCCTCAGAACAAGCCTAGGCCTGCTTTTCCACAACTAAGGACAGCTCTCCCATCTCTTCATGCAGCTCTATTTTCTGCGCTTTTTTAAGAGACTTATTTGAATGCTATGTTGGGCGTGGAGGGGAGGCTGGCAGTGGGCAACAGGGCTGTAAATCTGAAGTCTGTTCACTATGGCTTGTATAGCTATCGTACCCATTATGTATGTGTGTTATTATAAGGGGCTCAAGGAAATAGTGTCAAGAGACTCACTTCATAAGTATGTTTATTATTATCTCCGCTGTTCAAGCCACACAAAATAAATGTCTGGCATTTCCAGAAATTGCTATCGATTCAGCAGCAGATTTTACAAGGCCAATCAATAACAGTTTCCTCTATACCCCCTCCCCCAGTGTGTATTTATTTGTGATCAGGCTTTCTGTTCCTCCTGTGCTTTCTAGTGCTTGTAATTGGTCCAGAATAAATGGATGATTTCATCTTTTTCCAGGAAAAAAAAAAAAAGAGGGGGTAAAAAAACTCTGCTATTAAAAATATCTCCCGCCCCTATCCAACAAAAAAAGCTGTGCATATATGTATATGTGTGTGAAAGAAAAGAGAGCCTGCATTCAAACCCACCTGCCAAAATAAGACCCTCAACACATAAACTACAATGTATGGCCTCTTTTCCTTGCACCTAAGCCATGTCGTATTAGGAGGTTTGGGACCCAGAAAGCCACACAGACCCTTCTAGTCATGGGTTCTTCTAACATGATGCCCTTATACCTTACCGTGTCACCAAGTGTATAGCAGAGTCTCAGAACAGGCTAGAACTTCAAAGTTCACCAGCCCAACCCCCTCTACTAAAAGATCAAAGCACAGAGGCTCAAAAAAGGAAAGTTGGTCGAAACTCAGGTCTCTTGCCTCAAAATGTGACCTTCTTTGGAGATAGAGTCTTTACAGAGGTCATCCAGTTGAAGCTGAGTCATGAAGGTGGTCCCTAACCAATATGATTGGTGTCCTCATCAAAAGGAGAAATTTGGACACGGATAGAGACACACATACAAGCAGAATGCCAGGTCAACATGAGGGCAGAGATCAGGACGATGCTTTTTCAAGCCAAGGAATGCCAAAGACTGCCAGTAAATCGCCAGAGGCTAGGAGAGAGCCATGGAACAGATTCTCCCTGACAGCCTCAGAAGGAACACTCTGATCTCAGACTTCTAGCCTTCAGAGCAGTGAGACAATAAGCTTCTGTTGTATAAGCCCTCCAGTCTGTGGTGCCTTGTTACAATGACCCTAGCAAACTAGCACACTCCTCTTCCTCAACAGCGACTGTTCAGGAGACCCAGGAGAGAAGGACCCAGAGGTGAAAGTCAGAAAAATATTAGAATTATACAAGAGACTCAGAAACCATCTTCGATAACTTTACTCCAAATAAATACAGCATCAGGAGAGGGTACAGATGTACATGGAGAATACACACACCCAAACTTCTACATAAAGCTACATAAAATCAGTTGTCTCTGCGGTAAAGTATAAGTCATGCTTCAGTTTGTTCTATGATAGGATAAAGAAAATATGTATCCTTCAAAGTAAAATATAAAACTAAAGAAAATATAAAACTAAGCCACTTGGGTGGCTCAGTGATTCAGCACCTGTCTTCGGCCCAGGGCTTGATCCTGGAGTCCTGGGATTGAGTCCCACATCGGGCTCCCTGCATGGAGCCTGCTTCTCCCTCTGCCTGTATCTCTGCCTCTGTGTGTGTGTGTGTGTGTCTCATGAATAAATAAACAAAAGCTTTAAAAATAATAAATAAATAAATAAATAAATAAATAAATAAATAAATAAATAAATAACAAACTAAAGAAAATCTATGGCACCTTGGTGAAAAAAAATAATGCTATGGGTTCATAAGGACTATTTCCCTTATCTCTTCCTAGAGACACAGGAGGACATTAGTCACAGGAGTCACCCAGTCACAGGAGGCTGGGTGACTATGTAATTCTGACCAGTGGACAGTAGTAAATGGAAGCAGCATAAGTGGAAGCACAGAGGCGTTTATGCGAACCTTCCAGGCTTTGTCTTCCCTCATCACAGAGGCCCCGGACAACACCTCTTAAAAGAAGGGAGGCACAAAGTTAAAGTAGACCAGATTTCTAAGCCGCTCTTTGAAAGAGAGCTGCCTTAATGTCCACAATAGCCAAACTGTGGAAGGAGCCTCGGTGTCCATCGAAAGATGAATGGATAAGGAAGCTGTGGTCTATGTATACAGTGGAATATTCCTCAGCCATTAGAAATGACAAATACCCACCATTTGCTTCGGCGTGGATGGAACTAGAGGGTATTATGCTGAGTGAAGTAAGTCAATCAGAGAAGGACAAACATTATATGGTCTCATTCATTTGGGGAATATAAAAAATAGTGAAAGGGAATAAAGGGGAAAGGAGAAAAAAATGAGTGGGCAATATCAGAAAGGGAGACAGCACATAAGAGACTCCTAACTCTGGGAAACGAACTAGGGGTGGTAGAAAGGGAGGTGGGTGGGGGGTGGGGGTGATTGGGTGACGGGTACTGAGTGGGGCACTTGATGGGATGAGCACTGGGTGTTATGCTATATGTTGGCAAATTGAACACCAATAAAAAATAAATTTATAAAAAAAATAAAGGGAGCTGCCTTGGAGAACCATCTGGCCTTCAATGAAGCTTTTTGCGAGAAAGAAAAAAGACTCTGATACCTTTGAGATTTGGGGGAATAATCTAACATGGCACTATGACCTAACTCAGATCATGATGGTCTTCATCTCTGCGATCTGTATTTGACTAGCATACTATTCACAAACAAAATGAAGAATAAGCTATTTGAAAAATATTAGCTTGGATTTTCTCATGTTTCTTGTTACTAATAAACAGCCATTGGTAGACAACCCACCCCAAATATGTCCATTGCGATTTCCTCTGACAACACAGACTCTGGGCCCCACAGTAAAGGAAACACCTCCTTGGCATTCCTGACTACTCCTCCAGTGGGAGCTTGGACCATTATGGGTAGAAAAGCATTTCCCAACTCACAAGGCAGCCATTCTTGGCACAACTCTGATTGTTAGAAATTTATTCCTTAAGATTATCTATAATCAGACTCTCTGTTACTTCTACCCACTGACCTCAGTTCTGAAACCCTCTAGAGTTCTGCAATAACTAAGAACAAGTCCATACTTCTCCCTAGCTGCTCTTCCCCCAGGCTGCTGTTTTAATCAAAGGAGATTTCTTTCCAGAAGCCATGTTAATCAAACTATCACTAATAAGTCAAATCCCAATAGAATGTAGGCCCAAGCATTGTCCCAATTATTTTGTTGTGTTAGGATTTTATGACATCAAAAAAATATTTGAAATAAATGGAATTCCACCTGGGGCCTAACATTCTTTCAGTTATAGAAAGATTTGCATCACAGCAATATTTGTTTTATTGGGATTTAACCTGTCCGTTGTTCTGCTGAGTGCCTGAGTAGGAATGTGGGAAATAGCTTTCTATCACCATAAGCTCAGAAAAAATGTCAGTGAAATGCAGGCAAATAGATTATGATTGCATCGACAGCTCTTTTCATAAGCTAATGGGCTGTCTAACCTATTCATGCCTGCTGTCCCCCATAGGGTCTTGTAAGCACACTGCCAAGGAGCTTGTTGGATTTGGCAAATTGATACACTGGGCTTGTTTGACTTCTCATTTCTATGAATGATCGTTAGGTATTTTAACAATATGTGAATGTACTTGGAACGCCTAATGGGGCATTAGTTAGGTAAATAAGCGACTCAGTTGAGAGCTGTAGTGTTAACATAGACAAAAATCTATTCTCCTTTTTCTTAATAATGGATTCCCTTCATGGTTTAAGTGGAAAGTTTTAAACGCATACATACGCATGGTGTTGCTTAGTCCTATTTGATCATCAGGACTCTTACAGAAGAGGTAATACACAATTTTACTTGAAGATCTAAAAGAATCAAAGCAGCATGAGGGCTAAAAAACACTAAAAAACTAGAACCTTACTAGGAAAAAAAATCTCTCTCTCTCTTTTTTACATTTTAAATTAGAATATCTAACATTGGCATGGCTGCGGAAAACACTTTTATACACTCCTTGTGGGAGCATAAATTTAGACTATCTTTCTGAAACACAATTTGGCAAACATAACAAAAGCCTTTAAAGTGTGCATACCCTTTGACCTAGACCCAGTGATTTCACTTCTAGGAATTTATTCTAAGAAAATAATACTGGGTGTGTGCAAAGATTTATTTACAAAGATGCTTATTGCAACATTATTTACAATAGCAGTAATTGAAAAACCCAAATAGCCAATAAAAGGAAATTGGCTTTTTAAGAAACATGATACATTCACTTACACAATGTTACATTGCATGGGCCTTAAAAATTGTGTTGTAGAAGAATTATTAAAATGAAAACGGAATCACAATATACTGTTAAGATGTTTTTAATACAAGTTTCAAAACCATATTTTTAGGATATCAGTTTTGCAAACACTTTTTAAACAAACATACCAAAAAAACATATGAAAGTGTAACAACGTTTATGTCTCCAAGTTGGGATTATGGATGGTTATTATTTCCTCTTTATCCGTCCTGAATTTTTCTAAATGTTTTATAGCGAACTCATAATATGTTTGATGTACAAAAATATTACAATGATATTGAATCTTATATGTAAAAGAGAGTCTAATTTTTCAAGATGCTGTTGTTACTAGGAAATCAGGCACATTTTTCCTAGTTTCCAGGCTTAACTCACAATGCCAAGTGAAACTTTCTTTGACATTTCTAACTATTACAGAGCCAAACAATCTTCAACTTTTAAAGCAAGTTTGAAAACCAATCGGCAATTCCACAATTAGCCAAGATATCCAGCTCAGATCTGAAATAAACAGATGTGGGGAATTTTTAAGCTAGAAATGGAACATTGTCATCACCCAAGAGCATTAGATGTGGAGTATCAGATGTAGAACCCCTGAGATCACACTCTAACTCTGACATTATCTGGTGACTCTGAGCAAGCCTCTTTGTCCCTCCATGGGACTCTTAGACAGGAACTATACATATAAATATTTAAATTTATTCATTTATAAATATTTAAATATATAAATATTTAAGAAACATGATACATTCACTTACACAATGTTACATTGCACGGGCCTTAAAAATTGTGTTGTAGAAGAACTATTAAAATGAAAACGGAATCACAATATACTGTTAAGATGTTTTTAATACGAGCTTCTCACTCTCACTACAGTGAGTTTTTTTAAAGGAATATGGTCAGTTTATGCACAATACTCCCAAGGCAGTCCCACCTTATACATTGCATAGCTTTAGCCAACTCTAGCCTAGACTCCCAATAACTAACAACCAATTATGGTTCAAATGACACAAAGGAAGGAACTGACTTCTTTTCTTTCTTGAGTTTTTATTTGTTTGATGTGTGTAAAATAAAGCACACATTAGTGCACAAAGTGCATGGGTCATAAGTGTACAGTTTAACAAAACATTGCAAAGTGAATCCCTGAGGAAGTTCCACTTATGGAAAGAAATGACCAACACCCCAAAGGACTGCATATGCCCTTTCCCTATCACACCTGCTTTCTTTCTCTCTCTAGAGTCACTGCCCCCCTAATTTTATTGTGATCATTTCCTTGATTTGCTGTATGGTTTTACCACATAGGTATGCATCACTACACACTATAGTTTGCTTGGGTTTATTTTTGAACTTTATATAAATAGAATCATACAGAAAAAATATTGCCATGATAATGGATATTAAAAATTTTTATAAAGTGTAATGTATACACAAGTGAATGGTATCATTAGTAGTAATCTTATCAAGTAAAGACAGGGACACTGAATTTCAACGTTCCACAGCAGGTGGCTGGTTTCATGATTTTTGTGTCCAATAATTTCCAGTCAGGTTTAGACCACCTCATCCTTCCAGATAGTCAGCACAAGCTCACATTCAAGGACTCATCAGAGCTCTGTGTTTGTGACTTCTTATACCACCTGGATGGAAAAGTACTCACCGAAGGCTGAGGGGGTCTGTCAATACATGCTTTGTTCATAAATTAGCAGGCTTCCCTCTGTTGAGTGAGTTCCCCAGCTATTATCAAGGCTCTAAGGTCACATCTGGTTAATCGTTGGCTAGAAATCAATACAGAGAGAACGATGGTTTATGATAAGGGCTTATAATAAGCAAGTTCAAGTTCGAGAGATTGGCTGTCTTTATGTTTTTAGATGCTAAAAAGTAGCTGCTAATCTCCTTCCCTGCTGGAAAAAAACATAACCCCACTTACACTGTTACCTAAATCAAGAACTATTTAAATGTTTTTCGTAGGTCCCTTTCCCTCTTTGGCCAATTCATCGTGTCCTTAGCTTCAGCTGTTCAAATACCATCTAGAATTTTTTTCAGTCCCAAGGAAATGCATCAACTTATTCTCTGGTGTCACAAGACCTCAGGGTCACAGCTACCCTTTGTCCCAGTTCTGGAACAATCCCGACACTCTTTGATGTTAGCGGCTACCTTGTGAACTGATCCATGGGGCTCCCAGTGCCTGAGGCTCAGTACTGTGGGTTTCCCAGCTGGCATTTGGCCAGTGCTTGCCATTCCTCCTGTGCAATCACCCATGCATGTGTACATGAGCACATGCGTGTATGAATGAGTGGGTGTGTTCAAGCGTGTGTAGGCATACTGTCTACTCATTCCACGAGTAGACAGCATTGCCACGGATTGTAGCAATAATGTAAGAATGCCTTTCATGTAGTAAATGTTGGGTGAATAAGTGAACAAATGAGCAATGCTCCACCTGGCTTCCTACCCCAACATTCCTCCTCTTTTCACAACTGAGGCCACTCAAATTTCACCTTTGGAATCAACACTGTACCATTCCTAGGACCAATTTTGGACTTAGTCAAATAAAATTTCAGGGGCCTTATTCCAGATTCTCAAAAGACTCAGAACTTAGTATACCTGGCCAATCCTCCCACAGTGATAGGAATCCATATTTGGATCACCACCTTGTTTCCCTCCCATAGTCACGCATGTGCACTCCAGTTTTAGTATCTGGGGGACTTGTTATCTATCCCATATCCTTACCAACTGTCTCCACTCCAACTAGAGGCTGAATGTTCCCCTCCAGTATCCCAATAGCCAGGACCATACTTCCTGACCTCTTATGTTGCTCAGACCCTGCCTGAATCTACATGAAACATTGTCTCATCACTGGTAGATTTTCTGCTGGAACCTCCACCATTCCTTGGTCCTTCCTGATTTTGAACTACAGCCACCTTTCACCATACTCCCTAGATGCCTATGTCTATCTACTGAAATTCATCACCGACCGACAGCTGGGTCTGCCTCCAGCTTACTACGATCATCATCTCTGATCTCTAGTCCATTCTTTTCCTGATCTGCCCTGTCCATTGTCTATGGAAAGGCCTTTCAATTTTTAGATTAAAAATAACAACAAATTTTAAGAGTGAGACATTATTAAAGTAAGCAAATAAGCAAAAAGAAAACAAACATAATCTAACCCCCAAACTTGGTTGAAACTTAATACCAATGAGGAAATATACCATATTCATGGATTGGAAGACTCAATATAGTTAAGATGTTAATTCTTTATGAACTAAAATACAAAGTTAATAAAATTCCAATCCAAATCCAAGCAAGGTTTTTTTTTTTTTTTTTTGTAGATACAAAGAAGCTTATTATAAAGTTTATATGGAAAGGCAAAGGAACTAGAATAACCAAAACTAATTTGAAAAAGAATAAAATAAAAGGATTCACTCTACTTGATTTCAAGATCTACTATAAAATAATCAGACAGTGTGGCATTGGCAAAAGGATAGACACAGAGATCATTGGAATAGAATAGGGAGGCCATTAATAGACTCACACAAATATGGCTAATTGATTTTTTATAGAGACACAAGGGCAATTTAATTTACTTTCAAAAACTCATGTTGGAATCATTGAACATCTATGCGAAAATATGAACTACTCAACCTAAACCTCACATCTTACAGGAAAAAAAATAGCTGAAAATGGATTTCAGATATAAATACAAAATGTAAAATTGTAATGCTTTTATAAGTGAAATAAGATAGAATCTTCATGAACAAGGGGTAGGCAAAGATTTCTTAATTATGACACTAAAAGCAAAATACATAAAAGAAAAAAATGGTACATTGATTAGACTTCCTAAAAATAAAAACTTTTTTTAATGAAACATATTATTAAGAGAAAGACAAGGTAAAGACTGGGAGGATATAATTTAAATAATATATCTGACAAAGGATTTGTGTGTAGAATGTATAAAGAGTTCTTAATAATAAACCATAAGAAAATACACCATCCAATTTTTCAAAGTGGATAAAAGATTTGTATAGACACCTCATCATGGAGGATATACAGATGGCAAATAAGCACATAAGGAAATGTTCAACATCATTAGCCATTAGGAAATGATAATGAAAATCAGGATTAAGATGCCACTATATATCTATTAGAATGGCTAAAATAGATAAAAACAATCTGACAATAACTCATACTCGTTACCACTCATACTTTGGAGTAGGGAAATATAAAGGTAAAACACTGTAAAACAGTTTGGTAGGTTCTTATAAAGAAAAACATACACTTACCATATGAC
Source organism: Canis lupus baileyi (assembly GCF_048164855.1). Lineage (NCBI taxonomy): Eukaryota > Metazoa > Chordata > Mammalia > Carnivora > Canidae > Canis > Canis lupus. The sequence goes on from NC_132868.1 coordinate 21,951,869, forward strand.
CTAACAAAACATATGTTTACTGAAGAATCTGTACACAAACACTTATGGCAGCTCTCTTTATAGTGCACCCAAAGTGAAAATAGCCCAATATTCTTCATCAGAAGCATGAATAAACCACTGTGGCACAGCCATACAATGGAATACTACTCAACAATAAAAGAAAGAAACTATTAGCACCACACCTTAAAGGCATCGTGCTAAATGAAAGAAATCCATTTTTAAAAGTCACATCCTATATGATTCCATTTATATGACATTCTGGAAAAGGCCAAACTAGGAAGAGAGAACACATTAGTGGTTGCCACAGATTTGAGTGTAGCCCCAAAGAACAGCACAAGAGTGTTTGTTTGTTTGTTTGTTTGCTTGTTTGTTTTGAAGCTACAGAACTGTCTGTCCGGATTCCTGTAGTGTTACATTAGACATGGTTAGAAATCATAGAACTATACTTTACAATATGTGGCCTTAAAAACTAATACTGAAGAAAGGTCTTAGCACACTTGGCAAATATTTTCCTATATGCGTGTACATTAATAGAATAATTCTGTATTAGATAACACTGTATAAAATTTTAATTTTAAAACATTGTAAATAAGTTGCAGAGTAATTAAGTGTGTATCTGCATATCAGTTTTTAATGGTTGGGTTGTATTTCATTGAATGGAAATAATACATATTATGTAAGCAATCCCATGTTGCTGAAAATTTGGGCATTGTTCAGTTTGCAATATTAGAAATCATACTGTGATAATCATTATTGCAATTAAATATTTGTACAAATCCTTAATTATACTTTAGATAAATTTTTAGAAGTGAATTTGTTGGGTCAAGGTATGAACTTTTTAAAGGTCTTTGACGTGTTTGTCAAAATCTCCTTCAGAAAAGTGGTACCCAAATGCTCTAGCTCCCAGGAGACAATGAGGGTGCTCATTACCCCATATACTCCCCTATAACCTTGCTCACATGCTGCTATTATATTATGTGGAGGTAAAATTTCTTCAGAGTCCCCCTACTTGGGCAGCCTGGGTGGCTCAGTAGTTTAGCACCACCTTCAGCCCGGGGCATGATCCTGGGGACCTGGGATGGAGTCTCCCTCTGGGCTCCTTGCATGGAGCCTGCTTCTCCCTCTGCCTGTGTCTCTGCCTCTCTCTGTGTGTCTCTCATGAATAAACGCATAAAATCTTTGAAAACAAATCCCCCTACTTACATTATATTCATCTTTGAACAAAACAACCCACAGAGCCTAGCACATTGCCTGGCACATACAAGGCACTATTTAATATTTGTATTTGTTTGTTGGCATGAATAAATGGATAAATTAGTGATCTAGCTTTTTCTTTGGTAATGAATTTTCTTACTTATCACCAAATATTTTGGAGTTACTTCGCGCAACAATCATTAATTTAGCACATACAGCATAAACTGCGATATTTTTTAATCAACTCTTACAACAAAAAATTTTAAACATTCATCCCGATATATTTATTTATATTTATATGAATAATATAAATTATTCTGTCAGTCTATACATTCAAGAATAATAAAGCCTTATTTCTTATATTGATTTAAAGATAAGCGTAAATGAGGCTCTAATATTTTCTTCTCTCCAAAATGTTCTTTTTTTTTTTTTTTTTTTTTTTTCCAAAATGTTCTTTACATCTCCCCAGGCTGCTCACATTTTGCAGATCACTGCCCTAAAGCACCTAGATGAGCAGGGTTCTGCACTGACCACCATGAGGAGTACAGCAATGGATAACAAAGTCCTGCCCTTGGATTTCACAGGTAGCCTAGGAACAAATGCCATGAGAACTTCACAGATAACCAGAACACCTTATGAAAGGAGAGGAGGGAGAAATTTCTCCCTATTAAGGAGTTGGAGAGGAAGCCATGGGGCAGGTTACGAAGTTTACGTTCTGTACCCTGAGGATGCTCCACTTCGCCTAACTCCTACTCTGACCTCAGCAACGCTGCAGGATGGCAGGGTGGGGGAGGGCTGTTGAGTGGGGAAGAGTCTGTACACCTGCCATGTATGGCTGTTGGTGGGTTTTTGTTTGTGCCTCTTTTTTCCTGTTTGCTTAATATATACTTTTTCCCCTGCCTTCAGGACACAGTGACACACATTTCAGTTTTGGCAAGGGACAAAGCCAGAGGAGTGTAGGAAGAAGAGCCCCTGCAGAATTGTTGCCAAACTTTATGTCAGATGCTACTTCATTGTCTCTTTATTTTTAATATATAACAGAGTTATTCTATGAATTCTCCATAGTAGCATTTAAGGCACTTCAAATTCTGGTCTCAACCTGAACACCTGCTACTTCCCTCCAATCTCCTGCCAGATACACCAAACCATATGCTCCTCCCTATACATGGCTTTACCCCCATGACAGCTCAGCCAGTTGTCACCCTGCCTTATCTAAGTCCCACTCACCTTCCTGTCCTAGTTCAAAAGTCATCATCTCTGGGAGATCTCTCCCTTCAAATATACCATCTTCCCAGGCAGAATCAAGTTCATTCTCCGTCGAGTTCCTATCATCATTTTTTTTCCACCATCATGCTTTTCTCAACCTGCCTTGGATTACAGTCATATGTGTCTGTTCCTGTCTCTTAGTTAAGACTAAAAGTTCTCTGAGGGTGGGGTAAAAGTTGAATTATCTTTTCCTAGTACATAGCATCTCACAGCAATGAAAAGGCAGGATTGCCAATCTGCCTTGGTAAACTGAGGCAATTTTCACCTCACCTAGAAAGCTGCTCAAATTTTCCTAAATCCCAGAAATTTACTTCAAGCTTGAAGAACAAGTTGAGCAGGATAAGAAGGCTTCAGAGTTTTATTTTGACTTCTTGGATTTAACAAGCTTGTGGCACTTTCAAATGGTGATGTCCAGCTGTTCAGACATACCTGGCTGGATCTGAGAAAAGGTAACAATTCATTATTCATCAGTATGCAGATGATAATAAAAATGATGAGCATCTGTGAGATTTCCCAGACAAGGTATAAAGTAAGAGGAGACGTATGCCAAAGACAGAACCTTAAGGAATACCAGTATTTTATAGATGTTGGGGGTGGGGTGGGGGAATGCCCACAAAGGAAAGCAGGAAATTGTAATAAAAAAAGATAGAAAGAAAACCAGGGATTTGAAAGTTTCAAAAAAGAAGGAAATAGGAAACGAACTGTAGAATGATACATAAATCTAATAAAGTAAGAACTGAAAAGTGTTCTTGAACTTTGGTAGTTGGAAAGGCCTTCATGATCTTAATGAAACAAGTTTTCATTATGGTTAAATTATCAATTCATTATGGTTAAATATCATCAATCAGTGGGATGCCTGGATGGCTCAGTGGTTAAGCTCTGCTGTCGGCTCAGGGCATGATCCTGGAGTTTAGGGATCGAGTCCCACATCAGGCTCTCTGAGGGGAGCCTGCTTCTCCCTCTATGTCTCTGCCTCTCTCTCTCTCTCTCTCTCTCTGTGTGTGTGTCTCTCATGAATAAATAAATAAAATCTTTTTAAAAAATTTATGAATCAGTATTAAGCTAACAGGAGGAAAACTGTTTCCAGAACTTGAATAAAAATGGAGTAAAGAAATGGGACAGTGGCTTGGGAGCATAGGACCCACGAAGCAAGTTTATTTGGTTCTCTGTTATTATTGAAAAAAAAATTGAGCACATTTATTAGCTAAAGAAAATAAATCATAAATCAATAGAGAAAAAATGTGGAAGATACAAAAGAATGAAGGACTCTAAAACATAAAAAGAATCATACACCATGACCAAATGAGATTTATCCCAGGTATGGAAGGTCATTTCAGCATATGAATATCAAGGCACCTTATTAATAACATAAAGGGGGGAGCCTGGATGTCTCAATTGGTTAAGTGTCTGCACTGGGCGTGGAACCTGCTTGGGATTCTCTCTCTCCCTCTCCTCCTGCCCCCCTCCATGCTTTCTCCCTCTCTAAAATAAATAACATATAAGAAAAAAGGGATAATATGCACAAAAACATCACTTGGCAAAATCTAGCAGCACTTCATGATAAAGACATTCAACATACGAGGAATAGAAGAGAATTTCTCCAACCTGATAAAGAGCATCTATGAACACCCATAGATAATAACATCATACTTAATGGTCAACGGCCAAAAGCTTCCTTCCTAAGTTGAAAGTAAGACAATAACATCCACTTATCACTTCTAATCATTATAGCACTAGAGATTTCAGTGGAAAAACTAGGCAAAAAAGAATAAATAAAATACAGCCAGATTGAAAAGGAAGAGGTAAAACTATCTCTAGTCACAGATGACATGATCTTGCATAATGAAAAACCTAAGTAATCCACCAAAATACCATTAGAACTAATAACAAGTTCAGCAAAGTTGCAGGATACTAAGTCAATATACAAAAATCAGTTCTATTTTTATAGACTAGCAATGAAAAATCTAAAAATAAAATTAAGAAAACAGTTCCATTTTTAATAATATTAAAAAGAATAAAATACTTAGGAAAGAACTTAACAAAAGAAGTACAAGACTTGTTAAATATTATTAAAAGAAATTAAAGAGAATCTAAATAAATGAAAAGACGTTTCAGTTATTAAATTCATAGATCAAATATTAGGAGGGAAATATCTCCCAAACTAAGCTACAGACTCAATGAAACTTCTACCAAAATCCAGATCACTTTTTTGCACAAATTGGTAGTTGATTCTAATATTCCTATGGAAATGCAAGGAATCCAGAATAACCAAAACAATATTGAAAAAGAACAAAGTGGGAAAATTCACATGTCCTGATTTCAAAATCCCACTACAATGCTACAGTAATCAAGATAGTATGTATTGTTATAAGCAAGACATATAGATCAGTGGAACAAATTTGAGAATCTAGAGATAGTGCCTTATATTTATGATCAGTTGATTTTTAACAAGAGCATCAGGACAATTCAAATGAGGAAAGAGAAAAACTCTAAAATTCTTAGAAGAAATATAAAAGTAAATTTTTGTGACATTGGATTAAGTAATGGTTCCTCAGGACACTGAAAGCACAAGCAACAATAACAAAAATAGATCATACTTAATCAGATTTTAAAACTTCTGTACTTTTAGAAGCAAAAGAAAGTAAAAGTGAAAAGACAAGAAGTAAAAAGACTATCCACAGAATGGGAGAAAATATTTGCAAATCATATATCTGAAAAAGGACTTATATCCAGAATATATAATATAATATAATATAATATAATATAATATAATATAATACAGTATATCCAGACCTACAACTCAACAATAAAAAGATAATCATAGAGGATATACAAATAACCAATAAGCTAATAAAAAGATGTTTGGTATCATTAGTCATTAGGTATCTACAAATAATCAAATAGTGAGATACCATTACTCACCTACTAGGATGGGAAAATTTAAAGACAGATAATCACAAATGTTGGTGAGCATGTGGAAAAATTTAAACCCTCATGTATCATTTATAGGAAGGTAAAATGGTGTAGTTGCTTTGGGAAGCAGTGTAGCAATTGCACAGAATGTTAGATATAGGGTTACCCTATGACCCCACAACTTCACTCCTAGGTATATCCCCAAGAGAACTCAAAACATATGTCCACAAAAAAAACTTGGGCATGAATGTTCATGGCAAAGTGGAAACAACCCAAATTCCATGAATTGACACATGGATAAACAAATATAATAGACTATTATTCATCCATAAAAAGGAATGAAATCTGATACATGCTACATACAACATTGAGTAAACCTTGAAAATGTCATGCTGACTGAAAGAAGCCACTTAGAAAAAATCACTGATTGTGGGAATCCTTTTATATGAAATGTCTAGAACAGCAAACACTACAGACATGGAGAAGAGGTAGGTGGTCACCCAGAGGTGGGGGGGAGGGTAAGGGTGGGGAATGTAAATGACAGTTGACTACTAGTGAGTGTCGAGTTTCTTCTTATGATGACAATGATATTATAGGATTAGAGGTGCCTGGATGGCTCAGTCCAGTTGATTCTGACTCAGGTCATGATCTAAGGGCCAGGGGATGGAGCCCACAACCTGCTCTATGTTCAGCGGGTAGTCAACTTGAGATTCTCTCTCTCTCTCTCTCCACCCTCACTCTCTCTTTCAAAAAAAAAAAGATATTATAGGATTAGCAGTGCTGATTAATTCAAAACTTGGTTGATAAATTTAAAAAACTGGATTTTATACTTCAAACGGGAGAGTTTATGGTACATGCGATGTATCTCAATGACGCTGTTACTGAAAAGAGGGAGGACGAATTTTGAGAAGAAGACCCAGAGCACATAGGAAAGATTAAACATCTGTGTCAATGGAAGACCTAATTTTGAGTGGCTCTAAGAGAGAGAAAGAGGGGGGATAGGTGTGAAGTCGGGTTACTGGGGTGGGGGTTGAAGGTGGGAATCCAAGTGCTCCATTTTCTGGAAACAAGAAGTGATCCTGACTCCTGCAAGCAAGAAGATGGGAATTTTGAAGGGAACTTGAAGAAAAGATGATAATTCACAAATGTAGCTGAGGCCCTTGAGGACAATGCAGAGGAAGAATTAACAAAGGAAGGACATTGGTATTGGCTACACCTTTCTTCCAAGGGCATCTGGCCTCCAGGTCAGGTCCAGTTGTTCTCCTTTTTTTTCCAGCACCTCTGTGAGCTCCATGAGAGCCCGAGGAAGATGGTGGTGCCAGGAAACCACTCAAACAGGCCTGTCTGTCCGGCACCTCAGGCCTACCTATGACCCCATTTTCAACATCTCTTGCCAAAGGGCAGCAAAGCCAAGTACTGTGAATATTTGTGACGAGGAGGATTCTTTCCTCCAAAACTTGCCATGAGATTGTTCTGCAAAATATAAATATTAGATCAGGGTGATTGACAGTAACTGAAAATTCAAACACAAGCACTGCAGCCAGCGTCTTCCGTGATCCCAGCAGCAGGGGAATGGTGGGGTCACCACCCAGATGCCATCTAAGAGACAGACTTCTCCCCCACCCAAGGCTGGGATGGTCCAGAGGGTAAATTCAGTCCATGCCCCCCTAGCTCACTGCTTGATGAGCAGAAAGCTTGTCTTCAGCCACCCCTGCGACCCAGAAGCCTCCTCCACACCAGCCCATAAGGTAACTAGTGTCATGTGAAGGAACACTAGACACTGTTTTTACAAATGTTGATGGACGCACCGATGTCTCCGGGCAAAGTGGCCTATTATATGGTGCAGCAGGCCAAATAACTGCCACCCAAATATATCAAGTCCTGATGCCTGGAATTTATAAATGTTACTTTTTTGGAAAAAGAGTCTTTGCAGAAGTAATTTAATTAAGTATATTGAGACTAGGAGATCTCTCTGGATTATCCAAGAGAGCCCTGAAGGCCTTCACAAGTGGCCTCTTAAGAGACAGGCGAAGGCAGATAAGGCAGACAGACACACAGGAGAAAGGCCATGTGAATACTAATCAGAGAGATGCAGCCAACAAATCAAGGATTGCGGACAATTGCCAGAAGCTGGAAGAAGCAAGAAACAGATCCTCCCCTAGAACCTCCAGAGAAGCACGGCCTTGCTGACACTTTGATTTAAGACTTCTGGCCTCTTAAACTGTGAAAGATTACATTTCTGTTGTTTTAAGCCACCCGGTTTGTGGCAATTTGTCAAGGTAGTCCCAGGAAATGAATACACCTGGCAGCTGTGTTCTCTCTGCAGCCCTAACAGTGCCTCCACCTGTGATCATGAACCTGCAGAGAGTAAAAGTTGCTAAGAGTCCGTGGGTGTATCATCTCATTTCAAGAGGTTTTGCAATCTCCTTTCTGGTGAATGCTGCCCCCACCCCTACGCCCACCCGCAAGATCCCACCGTTACTGGAAAAGAATATGTTAATCGGTTCTTATCTAGAACTCTTGAAAATTCACAATCAAGGTAAGAGAAACACCCAATTTGAAGTCAGAACAGGTTGACTGCGTCCTGATCTGCCACTTACTGGGTTGCTTTGGTCTTGGGCAGTTCACCTCGAGTTCACCACCTGAAAGTGGCAGTTATAATTCCTACCCCCAAAGAATGACTTTTTGTGAAAATCAATTAAGTTCACGTCTGTTTCTTCACCTGGGTTGTCTAGGAAAAACCACATGAAGCAAAGCTTATATTAAGCGTACATGCTGATGCATGCTTTCTTGCGGATGGGAGGAGGTGTAATAGCAAGATGAGGGGAGAAGACAAAGAGGGAAACAAAGGCCAAGAAGGTGAGCACCATACTAGCCACAGCATCACCACAAAATATAGTCAGTGATTTGTTTTATGATATGTCTCTGGGTAGGCGTGATGAACCCTTGCTATGTGACTACCACTGGGGCAGGAAGAGGACAGAGAAAGAGCAAGGGGATAATAGTCATTTCCCTTCCACTTCCAGCCTCTCAACGATCAAACTTCACCCATGGAGAATGAACTTGCCTGAACTCCCAGGTGATATCACCCTGACCTTCTGGGCAGCCACTGGGGTTCTGGGATCAGACTCATCTTTTAAGCCAAGAAACCTTGAGAGGAGACAAGCCTATGTGGTCCTGGTACCTGGAGAGCTACAGCGGGGCTCCCACGCATTGAGTACGATGGAGGCCAAGCCAGAGCCCAGCTCTGGTGTGAGAGGCCCCGGAAGTATCTGAGGAAGCTGGCAGGGATAGGAAATGTGGAGGCACTGCTGTGACATTGAGGGCCCAGGGAGACACGTAGGGCCAAGCAAATGGAGCAGCACAGAAACAGGGTCAAGCGCTGCATGCGAAATGGATTTGGAAAATATCACCTGCTACATGACTACTACTTTACCTATTTTGATTGCCTTCCTTTGTGACCTTTATTGCCTTGAGTGGATTTCAAGGAATGATCCACCATTGTCTCAGGTACACCATCACGTCACCTATTTGGCTATGATTTGTCTCAACTTCAAGTACAGGAAGCAAATCTAAATATTTCTTTTTTAAAATATTTTATTTATTTATTCATGATAGACATAGAGAGAGAGAGAGAGGCAGAGACACAGGCAGAAGGAAAAGCAGGCTCCATGCTGGGAGCACGGACGTGGGACTCGATCCTGGGACTCCAGGATCACGCCTTGGGCCAAAGGCAGGTGCTAAGCCGCTGAGCAACCCAGGGATCCCCTACAGGAAGCAAATCTAATACAAGTCTTTGGTGGGAAACTAGTTCTCACCTAGGCAATATGGCGACTGATTGTGGAGGACAGGGCCAACTAGGGTTTTACACATGTTATCCTAGGGTTCCCTGGGAAACAGACTCTGAGAGCGGACTTTGTGAGCAAGGAGTTTACTGGGAACGGAAAGGAGCGGGTTGGATAGCAGAAGAAAACTAAATGGTAGGCAAGGTTGGTCTGGAGCCACACAGCCCTTTAGAGTTGCCCTTGACTGAGGCAAAGGGCAGGACTTTGCACCCCGTATCATCTAGACATTGGATGTGAACCATCCGAAGGATGGACATGTTGCCCCAGGTGAGGCAGGACAATTCCTGGGAAAAGACTCAGCTCTGATGCCAGCAGTACTGGCTGAAAAGAGTGCCTCTGTTCTGAAGGGGGTTGGGGAGGTGCATCCCAGCATCCACGACAGAGGTACCTCTGGAGGGAGCAGGGGTGGGGGCAGGGGATGGGGAACATTGGCTTATAACCTTGGATTTCTTTTGTGGACTGATTCCTTTTGTAAGGAAAACCATGTCCACCATCCTCACGAATGAGGGGGCTTTCACCCCCACTTCCCAGTTCTCATTTCAAGGTGTGGATCGGACACTTTCAGGTGTTTCAACATCCCTTACTTTTACTCCATCCCCACCTCTAACTCCTACTGTCCCCATGGAGGAAGGGCAGGAGCCAATCTGGTAAAGGCCGTGTTCCATGTGGGCAGACTCTGGGCCAGCATGGCTGCTTGTGGCCTAAGGAAGGAATGGCTTGTCCTTGGCCTGTTGTCTCCTCACCGCTTGCCTCCTTGCTGCAAGTTTCTTCTAGAGGTGTGTCTGGCCCCTCTCCCTTGGCCAGCTTCTGTGGCTGGGTGGGCCACTCAGTTGACCTATGCACCCGTGAATTGCAGGGATGGAGTCGGGCGCCCCCACAGTAGCCTCACTTCCAAGCTGCTAAGCAGTTGACAAGTTGCATATTAGAAATTACCAAACAACTGACAAAACTGTATTTTAATCTTCATTTGACTAGTGACCTATGTATCTGTTTTCAGCAGTTTTTATTCATCTAACACATATTTATGGAGCATGTATTATGGGCCAGGCCCTGTGCTAAGTGCTGGGAAAGTGGACTACACAGTGCAGATAAAATCTCTGCTTCTACAGAGTTTACATTTTACTGGGCACAGAGAAACAATAAATCAGCAAGCAAACAAACAGACCATGTTATATCTTGGAAATTGCTTTCAAGGGACAGAGAGGAGTGGGCTGGGCAGCGTGCGGTGGGGTGGGGCATAAGACCAGTAGATCTGCCGAATAAACATTAATGTCCAGAAAGAGTGAGACAAGTGGGGGAAGCATTCCTAGCAGAGACAGCAGCCAGTACAAAGGCTCTGTAGCAGGAATTGGTTTGGCAGGTTTGAGGAACAAAAATGCCCATGAACCTGGAGGCTTGTGAGCCACAGGGAAGGGGGAGACCATAAGGCAGAAAGAAAGACATGGGCCACATCGTAGAGGGCAGTTACACAGACCCAGTACTTTCCGCAAAGTGCGACTCATACCACCAGCACGTACAAACATTTGGGGCTGGTGTACATGCACATATTTTTATTGGAATCATTATGAATTTATTTTTAGAGTATATGAGTACATTGGACAGATATAATTAGCACATCAAAACCACAATCTCCCAGATACTATTCACATGAAGCTACATTAAAAAGTGATTTGATTTAAAGAGAGTATTAAGTCCATCATAATACAGGGGTTGTACGGATACAGCCACATTCTCAGAAGTGGTACGTGCAGCATTCAAGTTTAAGAAAACACTGCTTGCCACTTAGAAACAGGAGGGGACCCCATTCACAGCCTCTGACACCTGATGGCTCAGACCCTAGGGGGACTCGAGAGAAGTTGTGCTGGTCGGCAGGGATGACCTGCTTCCCTCCAGATGTCCCCTCACTGTATACAGCTGTTCCCAAGGGGTAGCAGAGCAGCCAGGGACTGGACTGTCCCGTTCACGTTAGTGTGAGACGATGCAACAGGCCTCATTCTCACCGGCGGGATGCGGATGGGTGTAAATGTCTCTTCCAGGGGATCCCTGGGTGGCGCAGCGGTTTGGCGCCTGCCTTTGGCTCAGGGCGCGATCCTGGAGACCGGGGATCGAGTCCCACGTCGGGCTCCCGGTGCATGGAGCCTGCTTCTCCCTCTGCCTGTGTCTCTGCCTCTCTCTCTCTCTGTGACTATCGTAAATAAAATAAATAAAAATTTAAAAAAATAAAAAAAATAAAAAATAAATGTCTCTTCCAGGCAGACCTCCCTGCCTTTCCCAGCCTCCTGCACTGGGCAGGCCACCAGGAGAGAATGGACCCCACCTGCTCCCCAAGAGAGCGTGCAGATCCAGGTGAGCGGGGACGTGGGATCCCGAATCACCATGTGGAAGAAGAGCACCTGTTGGCCAGGAATGGTCATGTAAGGGAGAAAGAAACTTCCTTGGTGTTAGGCTACTGGCATCTCTGGTTGGCTTGTTGGTCACTCAAGTTAGTTAACCCTTTATCTGGAATCTCTGTCTTTTGAAGGTACCACATCCAAAGAATATGACAATAACATGACATAAGAGATGGGATGATCTGCAGGAAAAAAAGGAGTGGGATGGGATAGAGTAGATGATGTCTTCTTCGTCCACTCAGAAGGCCGTCTTGCAGGGGAGGGTTGTGTACCACATTCTGAGCAGGCCAGTCACCAGGAGTTACAAGAAAGCAGCTTCCATCATTATGCAGAAGTCAGTTTGGCACTAGCATAGGACAAGATGCTCCGCACAGTCACACAAGAAGCATATGGAGTGTTCAAATGAGGTCTAAGAGACTGAAGGACAAGAAAGCCACTGGGGGTGGGCATGGGTGGAGATTTAGCATTGGCCAGAAGGGTGGCCCCAGGGCTCTGAGAATCTCCCAACTCTTCTCCTGCAATTCTGAGTCTCCCCATCTCCTCCCATTTGGGAATGGAGGAGAGGAAGACCGAGGGAGAGGGTTTGATGGGGAAGCCCACCTAAACTGTCTCCCCTCCTGGAGCTCTGCCCCTAAGGTGACTGACCCACAATACTGGGAGATCCCAAAAGAACAGGCAAGGCGGGCTCGTCCACACCGAGGAGCCTGTCTTCCCAGATCGCAGGCTCCACAGCTGTTTTCTTCTGAAAAAAATATGACCAGAGCCAAGCTCAGGCCCAACAGACCCACTGACAGATGCACAACACCAACATTTGGTGACTTCACACCAGGGGCAGTGAGTCCAGGGAGAGTAAGGGATGAGAAAGAGGCAGGCTTTGAGCCCAAGGAAGGTGGTGGCCCAGGCCCAGGAGTACAGCTCGGAAAGACCACACTCTCCCCAGACAAGCCTCGACTGCTGGAAACAAGATGGAGAGGCTTCAGAGGAGATCTCAGCCAGAGACTCGCAGGCACAAATGCCCTCAGGTCCAGGCAGGCAGATCAGTGAGGTGGGCCAACGGGAACTGACAAGGGAATGTAGCAAAATAAAGTCAAAAAGCAGAAAGCAAGACAAGAAAATAGAGGCGCCCACCTCAGTAGGCCTTCCATTTGGGAATGAGAAGGCAAAGACTCAAAGAAAGGATGGTCTCCCTGGTGGTTCCTCTGCTTTGAGGATGGTGTGAGGGCAGGGACTCAGGCCTCCGCTGTCCAGGCCAGCAGAGGTGGGATGCCGGGCACGGTCAAGGCAGGAGTTGGGCAGCCATGGTCGCAAGAGAGCCCTGATGGGCTCAGGCCTTAGGAAACTCGGACCCCGCACCAACTCTGCCCCCAACTCAGCAGCTTGGGTAGCAAATACCTTGCCCTTCTCTGGGCCACAAAGACAGTTGAGTGTGTGGTCTTGAATGTCCCTCCAGCTCTGACATCATTCCTGGGAATGAGAAGCTCAAGTCACCAGTGAGACCTTCCTTCTTCCACCCATGTTTCTGATCAGACTCAAAACCTTTGGAGTTTCACTTCTCTGTATCTCTTGAGCCCATCCTCTGCTTCTCACCCTCGTGGCCCAGCTTTGATAGAATCCTCATCCTCTCTCTCCTCCCAGGTGACAGCAAGGGCTTCCTGACCACTCTCCTTCCTCCTTGCTCCTTCCCATTCCGCCCGTCCTCAGCTGTCAATGCTACCTCAACAACAGAGTTGATGACATCACGCTCCTGCTTACCACCCTCTATGACGCCCCATTGCATTCTATAACCGAAGCAAAGCCAGACTTAACGCGATTATCTTGGGCCCTCAAGGAATGAGGCTTCATTTTCACTTCTCCTTCAGCTCTCCTCCAACTATCCAATGCCTCTTCAGATCGATTGCTTGCCATTCTATTAATACTTTCTGAAGTTTCACACTTGCAAGATTTTGCATATGCTATTCCCACTGCTTTGAATGCCCTTCCCCATTTTGTATGCCAGGGAGAGGAGGAATCTAGCCCAGTCTAGGCAATAAGGGGATAAATTAAAAAAAAAAATTATTGGAGTTCAATTTGCCAACATTTAGCATAACGCCGAGTGCTCATCCTGCCAAGTGCCCCCCTCAGTGCCCATCACCCAGTCACCCCAACCCCCTGCCCACTTCCCCTTCTACTACCCCTTGTTCATTTCCCAGAGTTAGGAGTCTCTCATGTGCTGTCACCCTCACTGATATTTTCACTCATTTTTTTCTCCTTTCCCTTTATTCCCTTTCACTATTTTTTATATTCCCCAAATGAATGAGACCATATAATGTTTGTCCTTCTCCGATTGACTTACTTCACTCAGCATAATACCCTCCAGTTCCCTCCACGTCGAAGAAAATGGTGGGTATTTGTCGTGTCTGATGGCTGAGGAATATTCCATTGTATACATAAACCACATCTTCTTTATCCATTCATCTGTCGATGGACACCGAGGCTCCTTCCACAGTTTGGCTATTGTGGCCATTGCTGCTAGAAACATCGGGGTGCTGGTGTCCCGGCGTTTCACTGCATCTGTATCTTTGGGGTAAATCCCCAGCAGTGCAATTGCTGGGTCGTAGGGCAGGTGTATTTTTAACTCTTCGAGGAATCTCCACACAGTTTTCCAGAGTGGCTGCACCAGTTCACATTCCCACCAACAGTGCAAGAGGGTTCAAGGGGGTAAATTTTTGGTATGAATTTAAAATCAGTAACAAACTAAGTGAAACTCAGCCTTCTTTTTACTGTCACCTTGCAACTAGCAAACAGCTACAGGGATAGAACACCCGTCCTCACCCAGGCAGACCACTTTGAACAACACACTCCCGTGGAGCATCACTGGAACATGGAAACCTCCATCATCCTTCAAAATCCTGCATCCTTAGATTTCCTTGATCCTCCTCCCCAGCCCTTCCTTCTCTACCCCCCAGAGGTAACACTTCTCTCCTCTGGACTGTCTACTGTCCTGTGTCATATTCTTATTTTGCTGCTCTCATAATGTCACATTTCCCTTCTGTTTACCAGTCTCTCTGTCCCAGGAGACGCTGAATTCCTTGAAGACAGTGGCTATGATATATATATGCATTCCTGAAAGCTTAGCACAATGCCTCGGATATCCCAGGGGCTCAGAAAAGAGGTAATAAGCGAACAAAAGAGTGCAGCTTGAGCTCTCCGAGCACTGATTTAGGCATGATGGGTTTCCAAGTCACCGCCCAATTAAAAGGCTCCAATTTATGCTTAGAATGTTGCAGGTCAAGTCTTAATGTGCTGGCTGGAGCTCCTCTCCTTGCCGGGACACGACAGGAAGGTGTTTGGGTGGTATTGAAATGACTCATTGCCCCGGTGGCTTAACAGGATTACCAAGGGGCTCACATCGCTCAATGAAGCATGGTGGGAGTCCCAGCAGTGCCAGCCTGGTCAGAAGCCGAAGCTGTTATCTCTGTCGCTGCTTCTCTGCTGCCTGGGGACAGAGGAAATTAAAAGTCACCGCAGTCCGCTAGCTGAGAAGAGAAAGGTTCCAAAGAAACTCAGGGAGTGCCTCCTCACCCTCACTGAATTTCATCCCACTCTGTCCTCAAGATCGCAGAAGGCCTTGCTGGAAGGGACTTTGGATAAAATCTGGGTCAATCTCCTCTTGCAGATTGGGGAGCTAACATCCAGAGAGAGGCATCGACTCCTCAAGGCCACACAGCTAATAAGTGACAGGATTGAGAGCTGAGTCTGCACATTTTTGTTCCCCATCCGGTGAAGGAACATCATGACCTGGAACCAGGCGAGGAAGTATATCTCGCAGGAAGGGTAAATTCATACCTGGTTGTGTTTGTTGATTTGGTTTTCCGTTTTGTTTTACTTTATTTTTTAATGGAAGTGGAAGTCACATGACATAAAAAGGACCATTTTAAAGTCTACCCTTTAGTGGCATTTAGTAGATTCACAACGCGGAATCACCTCTATCCAGTTCTGAGATAGATCACCCTTCCCCCAAAGAAAACCCCTTACCTATTGATCAGCTGTTCCCCATTTCTTTGTCCTCCCAGACTGGCAACTTCCAGTCTGCACTCTGACTCCACAGATTTGCCTTTTCTGGACATTTCATATAAATGGAATCGTAGAGCATGTGACCTGTGGTGTCTGGCTTCTCTGACTAGTTTAACGTGCTTGAGATCCGTGAGCCAGCACTTTATTCCTTTTTTGTGGCTGAGTAATATTCTAGCGTGGGTATGTACCACATTTGTTCTTTAAAAAGCAAACAAACAAAAAAGATTTTACTTATTTATCTGAGAAAGAGAGAGAGAGCACGAGCAGGGGAGTAGCAAGCAGAGGGAGAGGGAGAAGCAAACTCCTCGCTAAGCAGGGAGCCCCATGTGGGGCTCCATCCCAGGACCCCAGGATCATGACCTGAGCCAAAGGCAGATGCTTAACTGACTGAGCCACCCAGGTGCCCCACATTTGTTCTGATTCACACATTTGTTCTATCACATGAGGTCTGGGCACTAGGGTCCTAACAAGTCCACCAATTTAGTCACATACTAAGGGGTACGCTGCACTCTTGGAAGGCAGGCTCAGAGCAAGGGCATCGTAATGTCAACGGATGCCTGCCATGGGTAAAACTGCGTGAGGTGCCCACACAGATGGCCTGGCAGGGTGATGTGGGAAAGGACACACATGGAACCCAGGAGAAATCTAGGTTCTGGCTCTAGCTCATCAGATAATCAACCAAGTGTCCTAACACAGGCTCTTCCCCGCCCCCAGCCACAGTTTCCCTCCCTGTAAGGCGGGATAACAATGCCTGTCCTACTGCTCGTTTGTCAGGGTCACCAGGAGGCCTAAGTGAGATATCTGCAAGTGCTCTGTAAACAACTGGTCACTGTGTGAATTTTTATCTCACTAAAACAAAAACAAAAACAAAAACAAAAACAAACAAAAACAAAAACAAAAACAAAAACCACCTCCTCACTAGCCGCTTTCATCTTCCTATAAGGGCATGGTTATTCATAGTGGATGGAGACTTACCCACCAGCACTCCTTTAGGGGTGGGTATGTATTTACTTGAAGAAGATATCTGCACGGGCACAGAAGGGACTTGAATATGGGGTTACTTTTCTCAGGGGGCCTGGGGGAAATCAGTTGCTTCTTGCTCAGGGCAATGAGGCTGAGAAAGAGGGGTGGGAGTGGGTGTCAAGGAAGCCAAAGGCTACCCAGTCCATGATGAGACTCATCGAGACTCTCCGTCTTAAGGAAAGTTACCAAACTCACAATGTTCTGGGTGCAAGGGTTTTTTTGTGAAGACCAAGGAAGGAACTGGGCTTTGCTCCTTGAATTGCTCAGGACAGAGCTGAACATCACACTCTGATGAGAGGGCGTGGGGTGGAGAACACACCTGTGGGCACCCGTGGAAATGGGGCTCCGGAAATCAAGGCTCTTCCGAGGCGTGGCACTGGTGTTTGGGTCAAGTTTAATCAGATCTCCAAGGGCCTTGGCTAACAACTGGGTTGCACAAAATCTATCCCTGCCATGAAGGCTGTGCCCATGGGCAGTGCCCTCGATGAGGGCCCTGGTGTCCTTGCACCAAGAATACAGTGACTTGCACCCTAGCACCTCCTGCGGCCCTCACCACTGCAGCCAGAGGATAAGAACTGGGAGTTCAGTACTGGTTTGCTTTTGCCCCCAGACAATTGTTGGTTCAGAGGCCCTTATATGACAGCCACAAATGAACAACCTTTGCAAATAAGGCAGGCCCCTGGAATGGCACCCATGTATATTCTGCTGTCAAAAGTAGAGAACTTCTACAGTAATAGGTCTCTCTCTCTCTCTCTCTCTCTCTCTGGGCCTCATAAACTTCTGCTCTTCTGCTCAGTTGCCAGGTGACATGCTATTTACTGGCTGAGAGCACCAAGCCAGTCAGATCAGTAGGAGACGTAGAGCCCTGTCTGACACAGTTGGCTTTGTACCAGAGGCAACGCTGCTCCTCATGAGGGGGTCCATACCCTTTGGCCAAGTCATCTCCCTTCTTGAATTTGATTCTAAAGAAATCAAGAAAAGCACAAAGCTAAATATCCTAAAATGTTCTTTGCAAAATCATCCATAACAACTAAGCAGCTGGAGACATAAAAATTGCAACAATAGGTAAAAGCAAGAAATGTATTGTGAATCACCACGATGGCATTTCTGTGGCCATAAAATAGAAATTGGAGCAATATGGCAAGTGATTACAATATTAAACAAAAACACAGATTGTGGATAGTATGTGCGATATGATTGCAGCTACAAAGAAATGTGCATGGAATGTGGACAAGAAGATTGAGGGGCTATGGAAAATAAAAATCGTCACAAAAGATGAAAGGACCACGGGTAACTTTTTCTTTAATATTATCTTTTCCATTATCTTCTTAGTGTTTCAGTAGCTTCACACCTGTATTCTTATCCAGCTGTTTATCTACATCTGCTTTCCCCGCCCAGCTAGATTTCATACATCTGTCTCCATCAAGATATTTATGGTTCTGTTTGTGCTGACTTGTTCCTACCTCACTTACCATGTAGATCCTTCTGCAAGTGAAACCCACATGGTATTGGGCAAGAAGTACCCAAACAATAATGTTCCAGGGTGCCGTTGCTTGGGCGATGTTTAATGGATATTGTCACTGGGCTTGCAAATGCAGGATCCATTTTTCAGTTTGGACTCTGATCAGGAATAGACTCTTCCCACCAAGGAGGTTTTAAAGCCCTTCCCAGCAACCAGCGTGCAGAGACCAGAGCTGCCACAACTGATGACTCCTCGCTGGAAAGTGGCAGCTCCAGCACCATCAGTGAACAAGACCGTGTCCCTGCATAAGTGAACAAGACAGAGTCCCTGTGTGATCAGTGAGCAAGGCGATACTCCAGCATGATCAGTGAGCCGAGCAGTGCTCCAGCGTGATCAGTGGGCAGCTGCGGCGTCAGTGGAGCTGTCAGTCCCAGGGTGAGCAAGCACAGACTAAGATTGCTCTGTGATCAGTAAGTACAGGTCGAGAACAAGTGATGGGCATTTCAATTCAGCTCAGACCATGAGGAATTGGAAAAGTATGGCCCAAAGAAGAGGAGGCTAACCCCACAGAGATTCTTTCTTTGGCCCTAGCAACCTATGTGCCAGATGCCCCTTAGAGCCTTCCTCATCTGGCACCTGAACTCAGAATTCAGGCTCTGTATGATTTGTTTTCTATAAGATCATGCAGGGGAGGGATCCCTGGGTGGCGCAGCGGTTTAGCGCCTGCCTTTGGCCCAGGGCGTGATCCTGGAGACCCGGGATCGAATCCCACGTCGGGCTCCCGGTGCATGGAGCCTGCTTCTCCCTCTGCCTGTGTCTCTGCCTCTCTCTCTCTCTCTCTCTCTCTCTCTCTCTCTGTGTGTGTGTGTGACTATCATAAATAAATAAAAATTAAAAAAAAAAGATCATGCAGGGGATGGTACTTAAATCTCATTCCAGAGAGTGTACTCAGGCAGCTTCAGCACATCGTCATAAAGGGCTGGGCTCCACGACATCAGAGATCACTCCATGGACACCAGGATCAGGTGAGGTCTGACATCTAGAATCAGCTTCAGCGTCCCAAGCCGGCCAGCCGGGGAGAGCAAGTAGCCCTCGAGAATTTTGATTGAACAGGCCTGCCTCTTTCTGAATCAGCTATGCGCACTGGAAGAGAAAAGTCCTTATGGAAAGGCTGCAGAGGAGATTTGCTCATATGGCATTTCTCTGAATTGAAGACTGAACCTCAGCGATGATTGAAGTGGTGGTGGTGGTGGTAAAAATTAAAAGGTATAGGGAGAGTCCTGCTTCATATCATAGGACCCTCCGCATCATCTAAATCCAATATTTGAAACTCACTTTTTAGAGTCCAGAAAATCTCTCACCATAAAATGCTCACATATGAGCATTTAAACAGGAAGCAATCAATTCACGCTCATCAAGCACAAATTCAAAATGAACTCCACCTACTGCAGGGTCAAGAGAGCAGTCAGTGCCCCCCCCCCCCCCGTGACTGGCCCCAAAACCACTTGAAATCCTGGGATCTAGGTGGCCATGTGGAAAGCTGGGCCTCCAGACCCTGGGAAGGGGAATGTGAACCACCTCCCCACCCCACCCCCACCCGGCCACAGCTCTGCTTAGGGAAGGAGCACTTTCTAGGAAATAGAAAAGGATGCCTCTGCCTCCAGTCCCTCCTGCACCTGCCATCAGGTCCCTCCTACACCCGCTGTGAATCACAGCAGGGGTCACAGCTCTCTGAGGCTTGGACCTTCGGTGGCTGCTGGCTCTCTTGCACTTGAATCTCCTCTTCCCTCTGGCATCCAGAGCCTCTGGACGCTGGTGCTAAGCCATCTTCCAACCTTAGCTCCCTCCTGTCCCAGCTCTACACCCCTAGCCGTGCCCATCTCTCCACAGGCACTCAGCAAGGCCCCAGCTTTCTCATCATCCTGGGCTGGCTCGTGCCAGCCACTCCCCCATTTTCCCAGCTCTCAAATGTCACTCTATCAACTCAGCTTTGCTTCACCCCAAGTGCCATCTCCTTGATAAGACATTTTCTGGTCCACTGTTCTCTGTGTACACCTCGTCAAGAGGACTGTCTCTCTTGCTTCCACTCTAAGAGCATCTTTTCTGTGTTTCTGCCGTGACGTATTACTTTCTCCGGTTTTGTTCATTGTGTGCTTCGTAGAGCTTCGCCCTGGACAGCACCCTCGGTGGTGGGGGCGGGCAGTAGATACTGGAGACTTACTTGAGGGAGCAAGTTCATGGTCACTAGGAGAGCACCGCCGGGCTGAAGGTTGGCCACATTTCTTCCAGATGCAGAGCTGGCCTGGCTGACCTGTTTCCTTGTAACTCCAGGGTTTCATGTATCTATGAGTCTATGAATAGGCAAAGCGAAAGGTCACACTAAGCATCTTTTCTGCTCCTACCATAATCTCGGGTTCAGGGACATCCCTTGGGGACCAATGCTTTAAGTCAGCCCTCATGGCATGCTGTGGGAAGGCGCTCCGTCCAGGAGCTGACTAATGCTGACAGTCTCTTCTGTTGTTGCTTTCTGGGCTGCCTGTGTTTTTCCTCTGGCTCTGCTGCGACTCTCAGGCCCTCTGGCCCGCCGGACACAGGTAAGGAGTCCAAAGAGAGTCGCCTGTCCCCTGGGGGTGCCCTAGCAGCTCTTGCCCTCCAGGAGGGAGGTAGAAAAGGCCCCCCACGAGGCTTCCTCCTTTCCCCGGTCTCAGATCCTGCCTTTCTGCCCCGGACAGGGCCCAGGGCTGGGTGTCCTGTGGTCACAAGGAGGAGGAGAGGGACGAGGGTGCAGGGAAGGGAAGGAGGGCAAAGAGCGATCTCTTTACTCAAGCATCCTTCAGGGAACAGAGACGGAATTTGGCTTGAGCCTGCTTTCTGGGTAATCCGGCATCAAACAGCAATGAGGCCTGGGACCTTGCCAAGTCTTTGTTTTGTTTTGTTTTTTTCCTTTCCTCCAATCAGCCCAGGGCAGTGGGGAGCGGGAGGGTGTGGTGGGGCAGGGGGGCCCGCAGGCCCTGGGGCCGGGGACCGAGCCCGCAGGAGCGGCCCCTCGAGCCCTCCCCGCCTTGCAGGGCGGGTGGCACCCGGGCCGGCACCACAAGGGCAGCTCTGTCCTGCGGGCACAGGGCTCCGTCCCAGCCCCACTGGCGCAGAGAGAACAACATTTCCTTATAAGGCCCCGCGCGCCTTGCCAAGGCTGGACGCTCCGACAGACTGTAGCTTTCCATTCTCCTTGCCCGGCTCCACTCGAGGCCCTGAATGTAGCCCTTGTTGTCAGGCCCCTCCCCTGCTCGCGGCCCCCACCCCACCCACTTCCACTCCCTGCCAGGGCCGGCCCCACCGAACAGGATAAACAGCCCGAGGCCTCTCCCACGCAGGCCTGCCTCAGCTCAGGCCGGCTGGAGGCAGCACAGGGTAGCAGAAGGAGCCCCGGGCCCCAGGCTCAGAGGCCCTGCAGGCCCCTCGCCGCGGGGGCCACAGCCCACGTCCTGACGCCTGCAGGTCGGTCCCCTCGGCCTGGGAAGCACCCACGCCAGCCGCCACGGGGTCTAAATTCTTTGCATTGCATTCAAAGCCCTTTTTGAGTCAGGCTACCTTGGCAGCTTCCCCTCCGTTTGCTCCCCCGGGGCCAGGTCCCCCAGACTCCCCTCGCCCCCTGGCCCCCTGCACCGTGTTGGCTCGGTGCAGAGGGAATGACCCTGTTCCATCCTTCCCAGAAAAGAGGAGTCCTTTCTTTCTCTTCCCAGGTCCTGTGCACCGCTCTTAAAGGCTTTCCTTCTGGCAATTACAATTTGTTTACTCGCCTTCCCCTTTATCTGATGATAAGCTCCTTGAGGCTCAAACGGTCTCTACTTCCTCTTTATATTCCCGAGCTCTCTCCCACACCAGGCTGCGTGCAAGGTCATTGTGTGGACGCCTGCATGTACCGTGTTGGGCAAGCTCAAAAGAGACAACCGATGTGCAGAGACTTCGTAATCAATAAGGTGTGGAGGTGTGGTGTGCCTGTATCACGCTACCCTCTACCCCAATTCTCCTCTTTATTATCCCATCGTAACCCCTTTCCCTGTCTACCCCGTTCCACATCCTGAATTCCGTGCTCACCGTAACTCCTCTGGGTCTTAACATCTGTCACGAAGACGTGACTGCCTCTCCATGCCAGTGTCAGGCCTAGAAGGGCCTTTGGAAATTATCCAATGGTTTCTACACTAACATCTACACGGATGTCACCTGGCCACACAAATGGATTAAGTGAAGGGGCTCCGAGCCCTGGACCCCACTTCTTTCACCATTTATACATGCTAGGTGCCCACGGCATTCTCAGAAAAAGGAATCCAGTAGCCTTAGAAGTTAGAAGTACCCTGATTAATCCAATCTCAACATTCGACAGCTGAAGAAACGGACTTCCCTAAAAGAAAAGTGGCTTTCCTGACATCACATGAGTCACACACCTAATCCAGACCACACTTGGGGTCCCTAACTCTGGCCCACCAAAGCCCTCGCCCCCCTCATACGTGCCTACTTTGGGCAGAATGATGATGAAGGAAGCTACAAATCTTGTCAAGCTGAGTTCTTATAAGTCTGGGATGTGTCGCGTTCCAAATAAAGAATTTCAGTCTGAACCAGAACAAATCTTTCTGAAATGGAGATTCGGCAAATTTTCGGGTCAGTGATTTGCAAGCACAGCGCTGTGAAGTACTATAGTGAGACTCTATTCCCCATGATCCTAGCAACAATTTTAAAGAGAAAAATCTTATCCCAGGATGAAATACCCTGTTCTCCATCCACAACTCATTTTCTCAGAAATGGTGCTTGTAGAAGGAAGCCCACGGTTGATCACAGACTGCCTTCTAACACTGTTTGATACAGAGCCAAATTCAGGAAATAAGGTGGTCTGCCCTGGGCTCATCCAAGAAGACGGAGTTTCTTGAATACTAAAAAAAAAAAAAACCCTCACTATAATGAGGCTTCTCTTAGAAGATGCCCAGGGGTAGACACTGCCCAGAAGCAAAGTATACAAGGAATACTGGGGCCAGGGGATGGGAAACCAAGCTCTGCTCCCAACTGCACTGACTGTAAAACCGAGAGCAAGCCGGCTGTCTCTGTAGGGTCTTACTTTTGTCCCCCCAAAATGGGAGTAATGGTGCCTCCAAGATCATTTCCAAAGGCAATGAAAATTAGATCAATTACAATTATGAATATGAAAGTGCTTTATGAATGATAACAAAGAAACTATGTACCTAAATAAAGGCCAGTTATTAATAGGCAGTGGTTCTCCCCTTGAGGTTGTTCTTATGGGTAGAGAAGAGAAAATAACTTCCTTTTCCAGGATCCGGTAATGTTTGCTCCATCCTCCAGCTCCCTCATGGCCACTGGCAGCTACACTATTGCTGATCACTTTCCAGGAAATCAAGAGAGGGGTGGGGCTGCTCTTGCTAAGAAGTTGCTTCCAGAAGCTGGAAAGCAGACAAAGGGAGCCATTCTCTCACCCTGTGTATTCCCCTCCCCTTTCTTCCCAGGTACAAAGAGAAAGGTTTTGCCAAGTCTAGGCTCTGGACAAACTCTGGGTGAATTGGAGAAGTCATTTCTCTTCTCTGAGTCTCCATTTCTCTGTACTTAAAATGAAGAGGTAGGATAGAATGGTATTAAATTTAGGGGTAACAATGTAATTTATTGCCAGAAAAGAGAGACTTTTGAAAGTGAAGAAAATGTATTATTAATAATTATACCAGGATGACCACAGCAAATAGGACTACTCCAGGCAAACTGGATGTACGGATATTTTATTAAGGCTTGTTTCAACTTGCACTATTACCAGGAAAACAAAATGCCCTCAAGAAGAAGAAATTTCAGTTCCCTTGGTGTTGTCTTGGCCACACTGAACTTCTGACTAGTTCTACTGGTTGTTTTTACACTGTTCTCGGTCACCAAGGGCAAACTCAGTAGGAAGTCACATATATAAAAGAGCCTGCATGTCATAAAGCATTTCTATATCCTTTATTCTCCTTGCAACAGCCTTATAAGGCAAGCATACAAAGATGTCAATCCCATTTTTAAAGAGCCCTGAAGAAAATCAAGGATTTGTTCAAGGTCGTAGCACAGAAGGAAGCAGTCCTTGTCCTGGACTCTTAGCCCTGTGCTTGTTCCACTGGGGCCAGGTTAGGAAAAAGGGCACTTAATTTGCAAATACTGACTGGCGTTAGGTTGGCCACCTTCCATTCAAAAAGTTCCTTCTCTATCTATAACAGTGATGCTGAAAGTGCAATAAAAATTTCAGACTGCCCCCTGCCCCAACATTCTAGAGCTTGAGATTTAAGAATCAGGTAATTTTTTAAAAATTTATTTATTAATGAGAGATACGGGGGTGGGTGGTGAGCAGAGACACAGGCAGAGGGAGAAGCAGGCTCCATGCAGGGAGCCCGACATGGGACTCGATCCCAGGTCTCCACGATCAGGCCCTGGGCTGAAGGCGGTGCTAAACCACTGAGCCACCGGGGCTGCCCAAGAATCAGCCAAATTTACAAATGAGAAATCCAAAGTCCAGAGAGAGGGATTTGCTGCGATTACCCATCAAGACCCACATACAAATGGAATTGAGATCCCTACGCTACTCTTTTAGCATTCTTTCCATACTAACTAAACACAAATATGCTTAGGGAAGTAAACATAACTTAAGTCCCTTCACCACCTTCCACGACGCATGAGTTACCTTTAGGTTTTCTCATGTGGAAAATCGCAGGCTAGCCTTTGCTTCCTCTAGCTTGGAGAAGTGAGACTTAGGAGTATATAAGTCTTGGGCATTGCATCAGCCGCTTATTTCCCTTCCCTGCATTTCCAGTGAAGATCAAATTAAAAGAAGCTTCTTCACGGGCAAAGCTTGCACAATTCAAAACATTTACCGGAGTCCTGAGGGCAAAACCAAAGGGAACTTGCCCTGTGGGGAAAAGGGCCTGGAAAATGAATAGGAGGCTTGGATTTGAATTCTGGCTCCGCTATGACTTTGCAGGACTACCTTGACCAAGTTATTTCCCCTCTCTGGGCCTCAGCTCTTCAGCTGAGAAATAAAAGAGTTGGATTAGGTAATGTCTAAACATCCTTCCAGCTCTAACAAGCTACAAGGATCCAAATTGTAAATGTACATGTTTTGGAAAAGAGGGCTGATCGAATTCTTTTCTGTCCATGAGCCTCAGAGGAGTCACTGCCCAGGAGAGGTTTTGTCATCACTTCTTGCTGGTGGGTATTTCCTGCCCCTTTACCCTCTGCCCTTTGCTTCAGTGCTGATTAGCACAAGTAACTACTGGTGCCAGCTAAAGGTGGCAAAGGGACTAGTAACCCTCTCCAGTACCAACCAGGGGTGCTGAGTTAAATCAGACGTATTAGCCAAGTTGCCTAATTGGCTGGGTCCTCATAAATTAATACAGCTCTGGCAAACTTTGCTCAAGCCCGATCATTTCTTTCCTAATTTATTACCTGTGTTGAGATCATTGCTGCATATATTTCTCTAAGGAACAGTAACTACAAGGCAAAATAATGACTCCATGACATTCATTGATGTCACTGTTTGAGTCCAAGTGTCCCTGAAGATGGAGGAAAACTTTCCGGAAGACAAGGCTTGTTTATGATACTGACAAGCGACAACACAGCTTGTGATTCTGAGCTGAAGGTCCAGAGCCAGGATGCCCATCCTGTCAGTCTTCCTTTTAAGTGGGAGGTGAAGCTGCTTGGAGTCAAATTCTCTGTTTCTACTTGCCTAGCACCTGCTCTCTTCTCATACAGAAAGTTCTTATTCAGTGCAAAACCCATTCCATTTGTTATGTACAAGACACTTTTCCCACATAGCCAAAGAGGCAAGCATTTATCCCGGGGCTGGTCCCCATGGAAAGATGAAGACTACAATAAAGGTAAATATGAGACTGAAATCATTCCAATTCTTCATAATGACGTTTCCACTTTCAGGAAGGAGGATTACTTTTCCCTGTTGGGTTTACATAGTTGATAGGATGTAAGTCTTACAGGTGACGATCTGCCCATATATGGAGGGAGCTGGAGAGATGGAAACTTGATGATACGCTCTGAACCCCTGGATACCGCTAGGCCTAATGCAGGGCCACTCATAGGCTTTTTGATTACAAAGCTACTAAATCCCCTCTTTGGTTTAGGCTGGTTTAAGTTAGGGTTCTGTAATTTGCAACCAAAAGGAATCCTGACTCGTATTAGCTTTGTATTAAATTCTGCATAGAACCTTTTACTCTCAGAGCTAGAAGAACTACTAATGCATTCAAGTCCATTGTTTAGAAAAACTGAGAGAATCTGCTCATGGTTGCTCAAGAAGTAACAGGACTAGATCTCTGAATCAGTCTAAAACATCCCTCAGAGGTCACTGAGTCCAATCTTCACGTTGACCCAAATGTCAGTTCTACAGTATGAAATGCAGAAAAGAACATGAACTTCAAGCATCATTCTTTTCAAGAGTCTTAGGAATGCTGGAGCCTTGAGCCTCCCCAAAATGCTCTGACCCTACATTTGTGTATCCTTTAATTTTTTCATAGTACTTTTATTGCTATTACATTTCCAGAATGAAATGCCTAGCTTCAAACCTCCTCCACTGGTTACTTACAAATTGTATGAACGTGGACAGGTTACTTATGGCATTGCACATCTATTTCTTCATCTCTGAAATGGAGATGATAAAAATAGTGTTCACTTCATAGATCTAGTGTAAGCACTGGCAAAATTTAGGTAAAACATTCAGCCCAATGGCTGCCATACAGTGCTCAATAACTGTGACTGATACTATTAGCTTATGATTTTTGAAACAATACTAAAACAAGAAATCTAGATAAGAAAGTCAAGGACCAGAGAGTAAAAAGGACATACCTAAGGCAACACAGTAGTTAGTGAAAGAAGCCCCAACTTACATGATTCTTACTTTGTTCTTTTTTGGGATGGGGGAGCAGAGGGAGAGATAGAGAATCTTAAGCAGACTCCCCGCCCAGCATGTGAACTCATCATGCGGCTTGATATCACAACCCTGAGATCATGACCTGAGCCGAAATCAAGAGTCAGACACTTAACCCATTGAGCCACCCAGGCACCACTCATGCTTTAAATTGTATTCCATAAACCAGTTGGTCATTTCAGATTATGTTCACTTGTTCACGCATTCATTGATTCTTCTATCGTTACTTCATGTGCTCATTAATTCAGCAAATATTTCCTGAGAACCATAGGTTCTTTCCAGCCTTAGGCAAAGGCAAGGGACTTCTTGTTTTTAGGTACCAGTTTCCTCAAGAAATTGGTCATGATATTTCTATCTTGGCTCCTTCCATAGCAAGCTCTTATTTGCAGTCCTGAGTACTACATGCATGGAGGGTACAAGATGGGGTCATGTTGCATGCCTAGAGGGGTCCACAACCAAGTGAGAAAAACAAATACAAATGATGTGTACTTGCTCTACCATGCTGGAGTACAACACATGTCACTTGAACAATGTTTCTTAAATAAATTCGATGTGGCTCCCACATGCCAGGGTTGATAGGAAAGTTGACCTCTGGCATATTCTGAGGGGCTCTCTCCCCACCCTCGGAGAGATGACCATGATATAAGAGCTTCAAATAGAGTTGCACACTGGTGGCCCTTGGGCCCAGTGAAGCCTTGCAAGTGTTTTGTTTGGCCCACAATGTTGTTGTTTTTTTAATAATTAAGTCAACTTTTAACAGCTGGGAAGTTTCTCATTAAAAGCCAGGCTTCTCTTGAAAAAGCATAAGATCGAGCAATGCTGGCCTGGCATCTGTACAATGGCAACTGACATCTTAGAGCTTTACTTTTTCAGAGGGGATGCATTTCTCCCCAATTAGAGGTCAACCTTTGACTTTATCTTTAACTGGACTGTATGAATTCAGGGAAAATGTCCATCATGGAAGCTTTCCTATCATGTGAATTTTAAAATGTTTTTGGGGGAGTCTGAGAGAGGAACCGAATATTTTTTTGTAATAACCTGAAAAATACACTTTAGATTTATAATGTAAGTTTCTGGCCTTTAATTAGGTATTAATCTTAGCCTAGCCAGGGCCCAGCATGCTTTGATATTTCACTGGGAGAAATGTTTCATTTCCAGACCGAGACAAATCACTTACATATGTTATCTTCTTTTCCCCCAAAGGGCATTTGAGTTGGTGACTCTGGATCTTACTGTGATGTGCTAGTGACCTGGCTCTCTGAAGAAAAGTGTGCTGATGTGCAGAGTTTGCCACATTCCATGTGGAGGTATGCAACCATGGCCAAATGCAAGAATGGTCTCCCAGTTGGCTTGCAACGTTTCCGCAATTTTAGGAATTGGCCAACTGGCTCTTCTGACCCAGTATAAGCAAACTCAGCACACTAGGTCTATCTAATTCCAGAATATGGGAACATGAAAATGTTGTTACTTTCCTCTCTGAACTCTATGGAGGAATCAGAAGAAATAACGAAACATGAGCCATGCCTGCCTTGAGGAGAATTTTGGTCTAGTTCAAGAGACAAAGCAAACACCTTAGAAAAACTTGTTTTTCGAAAAGAATCAGTGCCTTCTCCAACATCTCTGCTTGAACATCCAATAAGAATATCAAAGTCACTAAATCCAAAATAGGTTTCTTGGATTTCTTCTCCAAGCTGTACTGCATTTCCCCAATATCCTTATTTCAATAATTACTTCCAGCCAGTTCTCACACTAAAAGATAAGGAGTCACCCTTGATTCCTTCTTATTTCTCAACCCCCTTGTTCAACCCAGTCTTATATATCCACCTCCAAAATTTGTTGTAAACCATTTACTGCCCT
Organism: Canis lupus baileyi; assembly: GCF_048164855.1. Classification (NCBI taxonomy): domain Eukaryota; kingdom Metazoa; phylum Chordata; class Mammalia; order Carnivora; family Canidae; genus Canis; species Canis lupus. The sequence goes on from NC_132868.1 coordinate 21,980,825, forward strand.
GCATCCCCCTGCAATAACTCCTGTCCAGCATCCGCCCCCCCCCTTTTTTTTTTTACTTCTGCCCCCAGGTTTCTAAGTTCTCCACTCTCTCTCACCACCCACCCATGCCAGTAAATTTTTCTTCTAAATCCCCTGGGCACTCCCTATGGTTAGCTCCTCTCATTCTTCAGAGAGCTGTTTGCATGTCACCTCCTTACAGAAATCTTCTCCTCCTATCCTACCCTATCTAAAGTAGCTCCCTCCCTGACCAGCAATTCCCCATTCCATTGATCTCTTATTTAGCACATACTTTGTCTACTTGTTCATGCCTGCCCCTTCTTGACACACACAAATGTAACTTCTATGAGAATAGGAACCTCTAAAGCCTTGGGGTTTTTGTGTTTGTTTTTCTTTTTTGGATTTAGTCGATTTTATTTACAGCTTTTTTTTTTTTTTTTTTTTTTTTTTTTTTTTACATTTCAGAGCATTACACAATTACATTTTCTCATTTTCTGACCTGCAAATAGATACCTTAAACGGAAATATTTTTTTAAAAATTATCAAATTAGGTACATCCAAAATGCAGTGATTACACATATGACAATTCACAAAGTGTAATTTACCAGGACGTATCCTAAGAATTTAGGAACAGCCAGTCAGGAGAAATCTGACCAAATTTAGCAATCAACTGTTTACATATCCAAAGACAAACCTACCTAAACTCCCAAACCAGAAATTTGAAAGTTTTTGTTAAATCCCCACTGGACAAAAGAGAGTGATGCTTCAAACCTTGTCAGCCTTACAAGTCTTGACCCCAAATACTGGGCTATTTCCCCAGTTTGCAACTGAATAGCAAGCATCAGTTTGTCAAACACCTAAGTATCAAAGTCTTGTGCCATTATGCACATAGAAAGGCTAAGTATTCATTAATTAAAAAACAAGTAGTCATTAAATATCCACACTAGGTCCCTAATGCCTTGTTTTTACTTTATGTCTTCTGCCTAGCATAGTGCTTGACACATAGTAGGCATTAAATAAATATTTGTTAAGTGGATAGATTAATAAGCAAATAAATGAATCAAAGAGGGGAGGTGAGAAGATTGACATTTCAAAATTCCCTTTTGGCTCTAACATTTTGGGAATCAGTGGACTTATGATTGTAATTTTGTACCTTCTGATGTGGGTTCAGCTCTTGTAGTAGACCAAAAATTAGTGAGGAGGCAGATAAATAAAGGCACCAGCAATCAGCAGTAGTCAGAGGTGACTCCCTGGAAGAAATGGTAAATACACGGGGCTTTTCCAGCCTTCATAGTTATACAAAAAAAAATCTGTCACTTTACAAAAATTTCACCTTAATCTTTAGTTTGATTGTCAAGTACTCTATTTCAAATGTGACCATATTTATAAAAACTTGATGGACACACTTTTCAGGAACATCTAGTTTCTAAACTGTCATGTCCTTAAATGTGTGTGTGTGTGTGTGTGTGTGTGTGTGTGATTATTTGGTTTAATTTGACACAGATAAGAACATGCAGAATTTGCCCAGAGGCCTGAAGACTCGACCCCCCTAGCTGGCTTGATATCTGAAGGAAGGATCTGTTCCACACCTCAGAGAAGACCCACTTAGGACAGGAAGTGAGTCATCTATGTTCCACAGAGGACCTATCACAGTTTGGATTATACTAAATGTGAAACAGATTAAACTGGAACGAAATCATGACATATTTGCTCCCTCCCACACTGTGGGATATCTCATAACCTCCTGGTACTTTACCCTGATACTTTCAAGGCTGGAAAGGTCTTTAGAAATCACCTGTCTGACCCTTTTAGTCCATGGAGGTAAACTGAGGCCCAGAGAAAGGGGTGCCTTGTCCAAGTTCACACAGCATATTTAGAGCAGAGCCAGCATCAGATCCCTGTCCTGAATTCCTGTCAAATGTCTTATAGAAATGTATACATACAAGCCAGTGTTGTTGTTGTTGTTGTTTAGAGATTGAGAGAGCCAACACACATGAGTGGTGGAAGGGGTTGGGGAGGGGCAGAGGGAGAGAGAGAATTCCAAGCAGGCTCTGTGCCCAATGCAGAACCCCACACAGGGCTCAAACTCATGGCCCTGAGATCATGACCTGAGCAGAAACCAAGAGTCAGATGTCTAACTGACTGAGCCACCCCAGCACCTCAATACAAACTGAGCTTTTAAAGAGAAAGCCTATTGTAGTCTTTGGTTTAACCATTACTAGTAACTTGATGAACTATCTGTTGACTATTTGTAATTGAAAAATAAAATGGTACCTAGTGACCTCTAGTCGTATTGGGGTCCTGAGACATCCCAAAGGAATCTAACCAAAAACATTAAAAGAAGTCTTCATATGATGAAATATAAAACAATACACACAAATTTATAACAGGAGGTAAATGTTAGTTTAACTCTCAGCAAAGAACTATGTCATTTTAAAAAACAACAAAAAGAACCAATTCTTTTCATTTTAATCTCTGTAGTGGTGATTCAGAGACCATCTCTTGCAGTTTCATCACATTTGTTGGAGATGTGAAAGCCATGGAAGGACAGACGCCAACCTGTTGAACTGTTACACATGAACTCGCAGAAACTGCGGAGTATCTATTATCTGAAGAAGAGAGAACGGAGCTTGTGTGAGTTTTTTCATCTGTCAGATGAGCAGTTGGAGTTTAAAGAGTCACAGAGTTTCAGGACACATGCACTTAAGCATCTTGGTACCTGACAGGCAGACAGGAATCGCTTATTCAGTCCTTATATTTAGTCTGAAAAGATGCCTCCTGGCTCTCTCACACTGCAGGAAGAATTGAAAACACAAGCTCAAAAAAAAAAAAAAAAAAAGTAAAAATAAACACAAGCTCACTCTTCACAGTCCCCCAAAACTCACCCTCCTGGATCCATCTTTCAACACATCCCCAGCACCCATGCGCCCCTGGTGTCATAGAGAGAGCCTTGAGCCTGGAATCAGGAGCCCATCCACAAAGTCAAATGTGAATCAGCATCAGAACCTCAGACCGGTGTTTCTCACACTTGAGGTGTCTAGGAATTGCCTGGGGTGCTTTCTGAATTGTGGACTCCTGGGCCTACTTCCAGAGCATCTAATCTCGTAAGTCTGGGATTGCTCCCAAGAATCAAAATTTTAACCAGCGTTCCTAGCTGATCCTGATACTAGAGGTGGAGCAAACATACCAACACTCTGCCAGCTGCAGGAAAATCTTCCTCTGTTCTCTGAGCCGTAATTCCCCTTGTGTGGAATGAGGACGCTGAACAAGCATCATGCCCAAGATCTCTTCCTGGTTTAGACAATGGAGATCTTATGACTCGGGAACCAGCTGGGCTCCTGCCTTGTTTTGGGTTACCCCAGTAGCCCAAACGGGCTCCATGCTTACACAGCATTTAACTCAGCACAGGTGTTCATTCACACTGAGCATAGTGTGAACCGTAAAGGGGTTCAGGGGCTCCCTGCTACTTCCTCCCCACCATGCCATCCACAGTGCGCTCTCTGTGACTCACTCCCTTCATGACTGCAGACCCTCAGATGGTACCTCCCACCACACCATCTACCCTCAGGCAGGAATGTCTAGGAAGTGCCTAGCTCTCTATACCCCCTTTCTTGCCTTGGATCTAGAGCCCACCGCACCCACTCCCTCAGCCCACTACGAAGGATGATGCTCCAGATTAACCAAACTGAATGACACAGAAAAAACAAAAATCGAAAAGAGAGTGATTTCTTTAAAGACAAGGGATGCTAGGCAGAGGAGATTTGTTTTTTTTTTCTTTAAGGTATTCTAATGATTCCATAAAGCAAGTACAGAATTTTTCTTTAACATTTGTAAACCTTCAAAACTGAGAACACAACTGTCATAGTTTGGCCCCAGAAAGAGGTTGTTCCCAGCCTCTGGCTCTCCTAGGCAATGGATCTTCTGGTTCTTTCTAATACCCTGAAGCTATGACACTCCCTGGCCACAGCTTCTCCTACCTACAATTGTAAGTTCTTCCCCACTGGGCTCAGGTGTGCTCACCAGACCCTCCCTAAGGTCAAAAGACTTCCACAATCACCTAATTACTTCTACATCTTAACTCTGGATCCTTCTTTTAACCCACTGAGCCATCCACGTGCCCCATTGGACCCTTCTTTTGAAGATCTCTTGAGTCTTGCATTTTAAGTTCCAGTAAGTTACTCAGTTTTGTTTGTTCATCTTCTCTCAACACTTTACTCCCATACACTTTCAGGTGTAGGTGGTAAAGCTCTTGACCGGAGCATAGAGCTCAAAAAGAGCACAGTCAAGTTTATTTAGCTCTTATCTGCTAAGAGTATACACTAGCCCTCCAATCTCAGGTAGAATTATTTATGATATGGTCTATCTATCTATCTACATATAATATGACATGTTTTAAGGGAAAAAAATCTAGAAATTAGGGTTAAAATGAATCAGCATTGTTAATAATTAACCCTGGGGTTAAATGGGGTATACCAGAAATTCACCTTCATTTCCATTGTTTATGAGGCAAGGAGCTTCTAGTCAACAAGAGATATCCAGTGTTCCCAAACTGAGCTGATATAATATCAAAAGGAAAAAACAAACAAACAAAAACAAACAAACAAAACTGGACATGTTCATCAGCTTCTTTGGCTTTAACATTAATTAGTAAATGGACACTTTCTGTTTGACTTTTTGAAACTGAAAATGTTTGTTTGTTTTTTTTTTAAGATTTTATCTATTTATTTATTCATGAGAGACACAGAGAGAGAGAGAGAGAGAGGCAGAAACGCAGGCAGACAAAGAAGCAGGCTCCATGCAAGGAGCCCAATGTGGGACTCGATCCCGGGTCTCCAGGATCATGCCCTGGGCTAAAGGCAGCACCAAACCACTGAGCCACCCGGGCTGCCCAAAACTGAAAATGTTTTAAAGACACACTTTGTTGGCTTTGCCATGGACATCAATTTTCCTTCTTTCGGTCACAGTGCCACTCCATTTCCTTCAGCAACACCATTCGCCATCCCAGTTCCTAGACTTTTGCCAGCTCCAGGGGTAGGCTTAGACCAAAGTCAACCAGAGACCACCTCCCTTTCAACCACCTAAATTGTTAACTGACACTGACCTTTGAGAGATAAGCCCGGTACTCTTGAAAAAGTTAGAGAAGAAATGGGTCTTCATGTACCCTTGGGTTGCCACCAGTCATATGGCCATCACATTGAGGGGGCCTGAGCATAGCTCCAAAAAAGAGGGAAGCAAAGACAAGAGATGAGGAGCAGAAGTAACAAATGCTCAAGTCCCTTGGTTGTCAAACCAGAAGCAAGCTCTTTCCCCAGTAATACCCTCCCCCACCCCTTTTATTTTTGCTTTAGTCTGAGTTGGGCTTTTTGTCACTTGCCACCAAATGACTCTACTTCCTTCTCACCTCCTTACTACCTAAATAGATCTCTGGGCTCCAGAAATCCCTGGTTGGGAATCATTAACCAAGTACCAAGGAGATCACAGACATGTGTCTGTTAGAGGTGTACAATCTAAATCCAGATCTAATTCAAATTGGCTCAACCTCAAATTCCTCAGGTCACTGATTCGTGTTTATTAGCACCTACCATATACAAAACTCTCTCAGGATCTGTGGCAGCCAGAGGACAGCCAGCCTCCACCATCCTCAAAAGCTGGTATGAAAACTAAGAGGAGGACCGGGGAGGGACAGAGTCTTCTAGACGAGAATCTGGGAGAACTTCATAAAAGAGAATTTACTGGAGCTGAGTTTTTTTTCTTTTTTTTTTTTAATTTATTGAGAGACACAGGGGGGCGGGGGTGGGCAGAGACACAGGCAGAGGGAGAAGCAGGCTCCATGCAGGGACCCTGACATGGGACTAGATCCCAGGTCCCCATGATCAAGCCCTGGGCCGAAGGCAGCACTAAGCCGCTGAGCCACCTGGGCTGCCCTGGAGCTGAGCTTTTGAAGGGACTGAGCAGGTCACAGCTGATCTAGACCAGAACTCACGTTCTGCCTCTGGGTCCAACATTCAACTTGAACCCAACAGGGGCGAGTACTACTGCAGTCTCACGCCTGGAGGACTGCGCTGCTCCTATTAGTCCTCCAGGCTCCACTAATGGATATGTAGGGGCCTCAGGTGGAGATTGGGGCTCAGGCCACCCAGAGGTACATTGGGGGAATCATAAGACAAGGGCTGCATGCCTGTAAATTCACTTCAGAGCATCCAGGAATTGTCAAACAGTTGGATATCATAGAATGACAAAATGTCAAAGCTAGCAGGGACCTTAAGAATTAATCACCCTGCTCATTTGACAGATAAGAGACAGAAAAATGGAATCGGTCAAGAACTTGTCCGAGAACTCTCCTGCAGAGTCATTCCCAGGCCCAGGGCTCCAGGACTTTGACCGGCTAAAAGGAGATATCATCATAATTTTGATTCCATCCCTGCAGGAGTGAGAGGAGGAGTCTGGAACTGAATTTTGATAGAAGCTGCCTTTTATCGCAGATGGCTTCCTGTGCCTTGCCTTGCTTCAGCATATCCCTTCATTTTACCGTGGAATGACCCTCTCCTGGGACTGAGTCATGGAGGCCGAGGGAACTTTCACTGGCTCTTATAGCCAACGATGGTGTTTCTTTGGCTTTTTAGCCAATAACTATAACATCCCCCATTAAAAAGTCCCAGCTGGGGATGCACTGCTCCCTGAGCTCCACAGGGGCTCCTAGTGAAATGTGGATGCCATCCTACAACGGCAGCTTGGGGATCAGGTCCCATTGCTTGCCAAGACACTCCTCCAGAGTCTCTGAAACATAATACATCAAAGAAATAATTATTCTAAATACAAAAAGGAAGGCAGGGTATACGCCTATGGGAAGGCTTTTAACCAAAGCACATGAAGGGCCCTAGGGTAGGGTGAAAAGGGAACTGCTTTATTTTCTAATAGTCTTTGCTTTCCATGGTGCATTTTATCATTCATATCCATTTTCATATGACTCTTTTAAAAATCTTGTGAAGGAGGCAAGACAGAGTTATATTATCTCCACTTCTCAGATAAAGTAACAGACTCAGAGCGGAAGCAACCTGTCCCCTGTCACCTAAGAAGTAGCAGAACCTGGGTGGTCACAACCCAGCCTGACTCACTAGCAGTGGGCACTCATTTTACAACATCTCCTTTCTTTCCGGTCCATGGTCGGGTCTGAGTCACCACTAGGGCTGACAAAGGATTAGAAACCTGGAGCCTTTGCAGGAGTAACAAAGGAGCTGAGACGGGAGGGTCCCTTGTCCTGCTTCATGAGCCACGCCTCATACTCAGAGCAAAGGTACTCCTTTTTTAAATCTCTGATCTTAGTAACAGGCCTGTCTAGAGGAGGTAGTGTTATATAATGGAAATTAGCAACAGACATTGGGTGATGAATGAATGAACAGACAAATGAATGAATTTGCTCATACATTAATTTAGTGCACAAATTATGCTGATTTGCCTCAGCCAGGCACTGAACCTGGACCTGAAACCACATCCAGGATCTGGGCTCTGCCCCAGGGAAACACACATTCTAGTAGGGGAAGAAACAGACATGCAGACACACCATGACGGAAGCCGGAGTGGGGAGAGGTAGATGCATCAAACCTGCAACCCTCTCTCGGCATGAGCTTCCCTAGGGTGTCAGGGACCAGCATGACTCAGCTTTTGGTCCCTATCAGACATTACACTGGGAGCATTTGATATCACCAGCCAGTGCTTGTTGAATAAATTCTCCTAGAGGAGTTGTGAAAGATTCTGCAGTGCAGGGGACCTGTGCCATGTGACTGAGTCTGCAAAGCCTTCAAGCCACCCATCCAAGGTGGGACAAGGACCCCAGCCATTATAGCCTTCCCTGGGTGCCATGCTAAGATTCATCTGGCCCCCAAGTCCTCTCCCACCTGCCACAGTTATCTTAAAAGGTGGAGTAAGATCAAGGCACAAGGAACATCGCAGTCACGGTAGCCCTGCTCATCCATCAAGGCTGGAACACTTCACCTTGAACAAGGGAGATAAGAAAATAAAATAACGCCTGACACAGCCTTATCACCTGATAATACAACCTCAGTTTTTTCCATTAAAATAACTGAGAGCCATAGTCCTGTACTTTGACTGATAAAGAGATCACAGGAAACAAAGCTATTAATTTTTATCTCTGCTGTGCAATAGCACATTTGAGTGAATACAGTATATCCAGGGGGAAAAAATACTTTTTCTGATGGTGGAAGTTGGATATGAATTTTTCCTCCTCCCATCTTTCATTTCTTTTTTTTTTTCAAAATTTATTTATTTATTTATTTATGATAGACACACACAGAGAGAGAGGCAGAGGCACAGGCAGAGGGAGAAGCAGGCTCCATGCCGGGAGCCCGATGCGGAACTCGATCCCGAGACTCCAGGATCATGCCCTGGGCCAAAGGCAGGCGTTAAACCACTGAGCCACCCAGGGATCCCCCCATCTTTAATTTCTCTCATATTCTTCACCCACTAACCTCTGGGAATGTTTAATCCCAATGGTTCTGGCTATGCTGTACTGTTATGTCTCTGTCCTTGCTCTACTGCCATCCTTGGAGGACTGAGTACAAATATTTAGAAGACAACTTAAGGGACTCAAACCAGTTAATTGCCTCTCTGGTCCTCAATAGTCCCATCTGTAAGGTGAGGATTTAGACAGTTGGCCTCTGGGGGTGCCTGGGTGGCTCAGTTGCTTAAGTAATCTTGACCCAGCTCAGGTCTTGATCTCAGGTAGTCAACTTAAAAAAAAAAAAAAAAGACAGTTGGTCTCCATAATCCCCTCTCAGCTTCAATACTTCAGTATCCCATGACTGAAGGGGACATAGAACATATTAGTTTGATGACAAGCGCAGTCTTTCTAAGCATGAGGGTTGCCAGGTAACAGTAGAACCAGGCAATTGGTACAATCCATGCCTCAGGGGGCCCTGATTGGGTCTTTGCCATGGGTGGGAAAGTCTACAGGGCCCATGAACATGTGTAGCTGGAGCCCACATCTCCCTTCCAGAGCAAACTCTGGGTACCTGGGACCCTGAAATTTCCCACGCAAATGATCCAATATCTGTTTTCAGGCCCTCCTGTTCTCTCTTTTGGTTCTTCATCCCCAACACCTATCACAGTCCCAGATGCACACCCATAAGACTAGGGTGTGTTCCAAGGATGGGGGGGCGGTGCTTGATACTCAGCCTTCACATCTTACTCTTCCCTGCCTTCAGAAATACTTGAGTAGAAAAGTTTGCAAAACACTTGTCATTGGTGTGCCAATATCCACCAATGCCAGTGTGTAGCATTGCCAAGAATGGAAGAGAGTGGGAGGGTGGGGGTAGGACCAGAAGCCTCCATTTGCACTTTACCTGGCCTGCAAATGTTGGAGTTGGGGCTGGCTGCTGTAGCACAACAGGCTGAGAAGGACCCATGTGGGGAAGGGGGTGGGAGGAAGAGTGGGTGTTCTGTGGCCACTTTTTTTAAGCAGGAGCTGTCTAACGGGACACTTCACAGGCTGATGGGTAAACCAGGCTCCTTCCCAAACATGCCTTGGGCATCACCTCTGTAGGAATTTGATTTTATATTTTAAATGTGAGTCTTAGTATCTTTTCCATTTGCTTTGGAATTAAACCATATCAAAATCGGCTTCCTTATCATTGATACCCTATTTCTAAAAAACAAAAACAAAAAACTGAAGAAGGCTTAGAGTAAAACACCAAATGGTTAAATATACAGACTTACCACTGTATGAATGAGTGGAATTAATCATGCCAGGAATGCCCAGCACCAATGGGTTAAGTGGTTTTCCCACAACTACCCAGTGGCAGAGTTAGGACCAGGACTCCTTCCAGCCTGCTCATTGAGCCTCCTGACTGCCAAGGCAAAAATAGAAAGTGATGTGCTATCTGGTTTTTATTATGTGATCAAAAGTACAAATACCTAATTTTCAGAGGAGATAATCTTTTCCTAGGCAGGAAATTTGAGGAAAAGGTTTATCACCTGTATGCTTATTCAGAGACCGGATCTTCAACAGTGATTTGCAGGCAACACTGAATCAGGCTCCCTGCAACCATTTATTATATTGACACTTGATAAAATCTGGAGCCATGATATTAAAAAAAAATGAGGAATCATTGCTACAGGAACCTGAGTTAATGCCACTTAACTGACCAAAATAGGCATAGGAACATAACTCAGAAAAATCAAAACAGTGGACTAGTCAGACCAACACTTCTCAAACTTCTTCACCCAGTGAAGAGAAAAATGAAATTCTACCCTGTAGGATTTGGAGATAGAGGGTCAGTCATGTCCCCCTCTACCTCTGGGCCAAGGTGAAATTTATCTTTAAAATGTCTTCACTTTTAGCTTGCTACTTGGAAATAGATTTGTGCTTTTTTTTTTTAATATAAAATGAATTTCCCCCACATCTGTGCCAAAGTTGATATAACTATGGCTTTGAGTATTCCCTGGCATTATCGAATATCCCAAATGTTTGGAAAACCATGGCTGGCTTATATTCTCTCTTATTTGTTCTTTATAATAAACTAATGAGAGTGGTATTACCCATTTTAATTAATGGGAAAATTGAAGAACAGAGAGACTAAGTAATTATTCCAATAGCCCATGGCACCAAAATACATAATACTTGAATGAAACACAGATCTCCTGACTATAAGGCCAATCCTTTCTCCCAGCTTCCATAATGTTAATTTTATCATTTAAGAAATAATCAAGGAGTGAATGGGACAATCCACTAAGGTTTCTGATGTTCATTACCGGAGCACAATACCCACTAAACCTGTAAGGCCACTGTACCGGGTTTCCAATGTCCCCTCATATTCCACTCTGGCATCGATAAATGTTCCTGACTCATTGCCAGATTCCTCCAGGAGATGAGTCAACCCTTGCTCAAATTTCTCTCTATAATCAGTTCATACATCATCAACTTCATGAGCCCGGAGCAAGAGAGAGGAGTCGTTTCTCCCAGGGCTCCTCAGCAAGTATCCCAAAGTTTACAACAGTGGTGGTAAATCATCTCTTCTCCATAAGGCAGATCTTCCATCCTAAAGCCACATGATACAAGGAGCAGGCTGGAAGACCAGGAGTCTGGTAACCTGGGTCCTGGTCCTAACTCTGTCACTGGGTAGTTGTGGGAAAACCACTTAACCCATTGGTGCCGGGCATGCCAGGGAATAATAATGAGAAACAGTGAGATACTGTCTGGGAAGCCCTTTGAGCTCCTCAGTGGCAAGAGGCTACATAAACACAAGGTGTTATTACTTCCTAGCCAGCATCAACCGAGGCCATCACAGTTAAGATTCCTGCAGAAATCTCCTCTCTCCTCACACAAGAAAGGACTGCCTGGTCCTTTGGCTTCTCATCTAGCTGAAATTCCCAAGCTCTGCAGGGTGTAGAAGGAGTTGACCATCTGGTTACAGATGAGGAGAATAATTGAAGTGAAGACTTAAATCTCAAAATCACAGACCTTTCCAACTGAAAAAGAATATTAGCAATTCAGCGCACACCCTTGTTCAGAGAAGAAGCTGAGTCCAGAAAGTTTCCTACATAATTCACATTCCCTGGAGGTCAGCCGGACATGAGAAAAGAGCTGGGCAAAGCAGTAGACCGAGATCTGGTCTTAGACTCTACAGAACTCTCCACCTAGCAGGGAACGCAGTCACATTCATGATTTATGGATGATGTGATACGAGCAGTATCGCAAAGAGCCACCAGTACTGTGACAAAGACAGAGCCAAAGCTGTCCTGCAGCCACATGGACTTGGGCAAACCATTTCAACTTTGAGCTTCAGAAAAATGGAGACAAGAGCAATGACATCACCCTCCAGCATTCCTATTATGTCTGACAGCAACCTAATAACGCCGTGATGACTGGCTGATTTCATCCTTCTGAGAAAGCAGAGAAGGAAGCATTGGGATTCTCTCTCCTGAGAATCCCAGCCATGTGGCCCCAGCCTGAGTCCAGGATGGGTCACTTGGAAAAGAACTAGGGAAGTAACTAGACTGCAGCCCCCAGTGGCCTGCCTCTGTGCAGGTGAACATCCGGGGTTGAAAGGTCTTTCACAAAGAGTTGAAGGCTACCTGGTACTGAGGAGCTTTGGAGAAGTATTTGCTGTGATCAGAAAACTGTAAAAGGAGTCCACATTTTTTCTCTTTAAACTCAGCTACCAATAAAACATTTCTTAATTCAAATGAGTTGACACGTTTTAGTAAGAATCTCATGGTATTTTATATGTTAATATTTTGAATTACACAAATAGAACGTGACTATATTTTTACTGCAAAAAAATTCAAATATCTAAAAGCAAGCATCATCCCTTTGATGGTCCCTCCTGATCCCAAACCCTCCTCTCTGCTAACTCCAAACTCTTCTGCTCCTCGTCCTCACACAGCACTTCCACTGTCAGCACTTATCATTTCAGCCTTTCACCCAGGCATCCATAAATGTGCACTAATTATATGTGCATAGAGAACTACCTCGATTCATTTTGCACTTTGTTTCTCACATAAATGGTCTAATGTTATATATATTGTGCTACAACTTTTAAAAGTTAACACATGGTGAAAATCTAGCTATGTTCGCTGCCATAGATGTACTGTCTTCACTGATATTTCAGGATATCAATACCCTACAGTTAAGCTATTCCTCTATGAATGGACTGTAAGTAGACTATCTTTTTCTCTATTACAAATAATGGCACAATGGACATATTTGTATGTGCCACTTTAGAATCACCCCCACACACATACTTTATATTGAATTATAAAAGATAATTATCAAATTTGTACTGATTTGCAGATTGGCCAAAGGTATACAAAAGGACCCATTTTTTTTATACCCTTGCTAAAATTTAATATCATCACTCTTTTTCTTTTTCTTTTTTTTTTTTTTGCCAATCTGAAAGAATTACATGGTTGATACTAATTTGCATCTCAAATATCTTTTCCTTTAAAATGGGAAATAATAAAGTGTTAACACTTTAAAATGGGTTCATCTTCTTTAGAGAAAACATGACATATTGAAAGATAACAGTCTCCGGGGTCAAGGGACCTGGATTGGCTTTGTAGGCCTGCCACTGACAAGCCAGGGGGCCTCTGTCAGGTTGTTCAACTTCTCTGGGCTTCACTTTCCTATTTGTAGAATGGGGATAGGCCGTACTCTGCCTTCATCCATTGTCATGAAAGTCCTTTTAAGTGGTTAGCTCTGTGCTAGTTTTAGATTTTCCTGATTTTTAGCAGGTGAATAAACTGATGCTCAGTGAGGTGGGTTGCATATTCCCAAGCATCAAGAAATTTCCTCTTATAGCTGCAATAGCCCTGTCTTATGTTGAAATATGTTTAGTCAGACTTTCTTAGCAATCCGAAAGACAGGTCTGTTGAATTTTAGTTTGTTTGTTGGTTGGTTGGTTTTGACTTTTGTTTGTTTGCCTCATGTTTTATTTAACAGAAGCACATGCAGAACAAGACCTGGGGTGGCTAATGAACAGGAGGGTATCATGTTACCTAAACCCCAGCCCTTGGCTTCACCTGAGCAAATGTTCCACCCTCTTCTTTCTTTCTTTCTTTCTTTCTTTCTTTCTTTCTTTCTTTCTTTCTTTCTTTCTTTCTTTCTTTCTTTTTTCTTTCTTTCTTCCTTCCTTCCTTTCTTTCTTTCTCTTTCTTTCTTTCTTCTTTCTTTCTTTCTTTCTTTCTAGATTTTATTTATTTATTCATGAGAGACACAGAGAGTGAAGAGAGAGAGAGAGAGAGAGAGGCACAGCCAGAGGGAGAAGCAGGCTCCATGCAGGGAGCCCAATGTGGGACTCGATCCTGGGTCTCCAAGATCATGCCCTGGTCTGAAGGCGGCACTAAATCACTGAGCCACCCGGGCTGCCCTGTTCCACCCTCGTCTAAGTTCATGTCTACTACTGCAACCACATAGCCAGCTAGATAGCAAAGTGCTCCCCAATTCAGAGAGATGGAAGATTTGATAAACCTAAGACACACTCAAATTCATAATCACACCTAGAAGCACTGTGGAGGCACAGAGGACATTTTTTTTTTTATTTTTTAGCCACTGAGCCCCATTTCCTTTTCCTAGTAGCACCCCCACTGTCCGTCCCCAGGGTCTGAGCAGCCCGTCCCCAGCCGAGGAGTGGACCAAGAGGCTCAGGCCTACATCAGTTAGAACTTCAAGATCTCCAGCCCCAGGGATTGGCCAACATCAGAACATGTGCTACAAGACATCCAATCAGAGTGATCCTTGGGAGTTTTGCAGAGAAGCTGAGACAGAGAACTTCGATGTTTTCCCATGGTGAATGATCATGAAAGGATTTAGCCCTGGAAATTTCTGGCAACATTCTTGTGGGAAGAACGTCTTGGAATGGAGGTGATATCAAGGAAGAGGACCTTAGTGATGGAAAGAGTGAAACCAGATCCTATGACTCTTGCCATGGATGGATAGCTCAGCTGTATAAGCTAATAAGTGCCTCTGTCGGGCATATACTTTTTTTTCCCCCTGAACCTGATGTTCTGTCATTTGTAATAACCGGCACTGGTGGAACCAGACACACACATTCATGCTCAATGCTTCTTTCCATACATGGAAGGCAGGGTGATGTCTTTGCAGAAGCCCAGACCTGGAAAGTGGGAGATCTAGGTCTGTCACTGACTTTTGTCTCTTTGGGCTTCAATTTCCATAGCTGTGAATTGAGAGAGGTAGACAGATAAACTCAGGACATCTTCCTGCTCTGAAACTCTCTGAATCTATAAATCTGCAACTCTTGGTGCTCCTGTGACCATCGGAAGCTGAGATTGTCAAATGCTGACTCTTTGAAGCGTTTCATTCATTGTGTTAAAAGGAGGGCTTAAGTGGCCACCAATGGAGGGGATCTGAAGAACATAAAACAATTAGGTTCTCTGTATCTCCACCAGAATTGGCTACAGAAGAGGCTCAGGCTTTGCAAAATCAGAGAATATTCTTCCCTCTGGGCTCCTTCGGAAAAGCTCTTAGCACTATGGAGGGTGTTTCTCGCTATTCATGGCTTGCCAGTGGGAACAGCCAAGGAGAAGAGGTCACATGGCCAGGCCTCCTGCTAGCACAGGATGTTCTGTACCGCCAATGGCTGGACAAGGGAGAGGATTGCCCAATCCCCTACTGAGGCTTCCTATGAAAGGTGGGCCCCAGAGTTGCCAACATTTAATCTGCAATGATCTCTATAAAGGTTCCTATAAAGCAGGATTCATAGTCAACAATAGTTGATTGTCCTTACTATATGACGTATTATGCTAAGCATTTGCATAGTCATCCTTTTTTTAAACCTCACAACAACCTTACTGCACCCTGGTATCACTGGTAGTTTATAGCTGTAGAATCTGAAGCTCAAAGAGATGAAGTCGAGGTGACTTGCCTAGGATCCCACAGCTACAGAGCCACAGTTAATTTCACCGATGACAAGATAAGGGTCTGTATGGCTGCTTTTACCTCACCTTCTCCCACCCCTCCACCATAAACAGGACCTACAAACACACAAGCCAGAGCATGTGTTCCAGTCCCTGCCCTTCTCACAGCTACCTTTGTAAACACTCTGAGACAGAGTGTTCTGGTCATTTGTGTGCATGTCACTTCTTTGACCAGGCTGTGAGTTCTTCATCAGGGCCTGTGTGATCCTGTTGGTGGCTCCCACAGTTCCTTGTACAAAATAGGAATGAGAAAAGCAGCTCTTCTCTCTAGCCAGCCACTGGCCCCAGGGGAAGGTTGGATCCAGCCAAGGGCCACGAATTGGATGTACTTGGGACTAGCCGACAGTGGAAACAGAAGAAATTCCAAGCCAGGTATGAGAGAGTAGGGAGTGGTAGGAGACTGAGGGAACAAAACGTGCAGGACCCGCCTAAGGCATTCAGTTCCCAAAGTTTCAGAGACTACAGCCAAAAAAACATGCAGCCTGGGCCACAGAACCAATGGTTATAGCACCTACTATGACTTCACGTTGACATTCAGCTTGGCAAGGAATTGATGTGCATGTTGCCCGCACTGTAACACCAGTCTTTCAAGAGGGAGACTATGGTTGAGAGGTTTCATACATGGTTCTCATTTAACATAGTGTGCAGTGGGCATTTAATAAACGCTTGCTAAAGAAACTTTAAAAAATCAAATTAATGTTTACCCAAACCACTATAAGCCTCACCAAGCCAATACTCTATAAAGGAAACTATTGAATCCATTTCCACTGGTCTAGGAACTAGAATATTGATTATAGTGTTTGGGTGGGGAACCACCCATACCCTGGTATGGGGAACCACCCAAACCAGGGATTTATTTGTGCCATAATACTTAGAGGAGTCCTTTAGGACAATAAAAATGATTCATTGAGTGGTCCTTATACTTTAAAATGAAAATAGATATGCGGTTCATGATTCTATAGGATATCCAGTCAATCATCCATTCACTCAACAATTATAGCACTAGAACCATAATGGCAAGCAAAAGAGGCACAATACCTTTCTTCATGGAACTGATGGTCTTGTAATCAGCTAATAACATAAATAAATGTAAACTCACAATGTGGCAAGTGCTCAGAAATATACAGCACTTTCAATGGCCTGGCCTGGGAGAATCAAGGAAGTGATACAGAAGGGAGAAAACAGCATATGTAAAGGCCCTGTGGAAGAAGTGTGGCAAAGAGAAGGATGCATAAGCTCAGACTCATCAAGCAGAGTAGGGAGCATATGGTTTAAGAGGTTGATAGAAGTCAGACCACTCTAGTCTTGTAACCTATATAAGAATTTTTATCTTTATCTACGATATTATTTACTCTGCTAGTGGAGAAAATGGTTGCATGATGCCATAGCTCTCCATTCCTCTCACCTACACCCTCTCAGCAAAGGCTGATTGTTGCCCACTTATTTTTATGGGATTTGAGGCAAGGTAGAAGAGTTTTAAGCTCTTTGGGATGGAAAAAATTATTTCACTCTTAGAGTCTCAGCTGTAAATGAGATTTCTCCTTCTAGTGTACCGTGACATTGCCACAGTAACACCATTAGACACCCTCTGGCAGCAGGGCCTCAGAACCCTGCTGTTAGTTTCTTCATGTCCGAAGTCACATAAGCCACTGGTCTTTCACCTTTTGGATTATGCAGATCACATTTTAACCTGAAAAATACCACTTCTACTTGATATTAGTTAATATCTCTAAAATTAATGACCCAATCCCGTTTACACTGGCACCAAAAAACCTGAAATATTTAGGTAAACATTTAACAAAATATGTACTAGGTCTATATAAGAACAACCACAAAACTCTGATGAGAGAAATTTAAGATTTAAATAAATGGCGAACTATCCCATGTAACTAGATTGAAAAATCAATATTGTCAATATATCAAATCTTCCCAACTTGATCTATAAAGTCAATGCAATCTCAATCAAGGGATTACTGATCCCAGAAAGTTATTTTATGTATATCAATTAAGTAATTCTAAAGTTTCTATGGAAAGTCTAAAGACCCAAAATAACCAACACAATATTAAAGAACCTAATGGGAGGATTGACATTACCCAACTGTAATACTTACTATAAAGCTACAATAATGAAGACAGTATGGCACTGGCACCAAAAAAAATTGACAAATATACCAATGGTACAGAAGAGAGAGCCAAGAAATAGGCTCACACAAATATAGCCAGTTGATCTTTGACAAAGGAACAAAAACAATTCAATGGAGAAAGGAGTCTTTTCAACAAGTGGTACTGGAACAACTGGATTTCCACATGCAAAAGGAAAAAAAAAAGCAAATTTAGCCACAAGTTTATATGTTTTACAAAAATAAATTCAAAATGGGTTATAGGTCTAAATATAAACCCAAAGTAGACAACTCTTAGCAGATAACATAGGAAGAAATCTTGGTGACTGGGAGCTTGGCAATGACTATTTAAAAACAGCAAAAGCACAATACCTGAAAGAAAAAATTGAAAAATTGGACTTCATTAAAATTAAAAACCCCTGCTCTGTGAAAGACACTGTTTAAAAGAATGAAAATATGAGCCACAGACAGAAAAACCCTTTACAAAACACGTATCTGATAAAGGACTGTTATCCCAAGTATGTAAAGAACTCTTAAAACTCAGCAGTTAGGAAACAAACAACCCAATTTAAAAATGAACAAAACATTTGAACAGACACCACACTAAAGAAGATATATAGATATAGATATATAGTGAAAAAAGTATATGAGAGAATGCTTAACAACTTACATAATAGGGAATTTCAAATTAATACAATGAGATACCACTATATACCTGTTAGGATGACCAATATCCAGAACACTGAAAACACAAAATGCTAATGAGGATATAGGGCAGCAGGAACTCTCATTCATTGTTGGTGAGAATGCAAAATGGTACAGCCCCTATGGAAAAGAGTTTGCCAGTTTTTTACAAAAATAAATGAACATGGTTTTACCAGAGAACCTAGCAATTGCATTCCTTGGCATTTTCTCAGATGAGCTGAAAACTTATGTCCACACAAGGGTCTGCCCATGGTTGTTTATAGAAAGTTTTTCATATTTGCTAAAACTGGGAAGCAACTGAGATGCCCTCCCGTAAGAGAATGGATAAGCAAACTTTATGGTGTATCCATACAATGAAATATTTTTCAGTGATAAAAAGAAATGAACTTTCTCCAAGTGACGTATTTCACTCAGCATAATACCCTCCAGGTCCATATATAAAAAATAGTGAAAGGGATTATAGAGGAAAGGAGAGAAAATGAGTGAGAAAAAATCAGAGAGGGTGACAGAGCATGAGAGACTCCTAACTCTGGGAAATGAACAAGGGGTAGTGGAAGGGGAGGTGGGTGGGGGAATGGGGTGCGGGGACAGGGTGACTGGGTGACGGGCACTGAGGGGGGCACTTAACGGGTTGAGCACTGGCTATTATACTATATGTTGGCAAATCGAACTCCAATAAAAAAAAAAAAAAGAAACGACCTTTCAGGCCATGGAAAGATACAGAGGAATCTTAAATGTATATTGCCATGTGAAAGAAGCCAATTTGAAGGGGCTAATTACATTCCAACTGTATGACATTCTGCAAAAGGCAAAACATAAAGACAATAAAAATCTTAGTGGCTTATGGAGAAGAAAGGAGGGATGGATTGGTGGAGCCCCAAGGATTCTTAGGGTCATGAAACTATTCTATATGATACTGTAATGGTGGCTATATGTACGCATATACATTTATCAAAACCTGTGGAATATATAACACAAAGCATTAGTCCTAATGAGAACACACAAAGTCCTAATGAGAACTATGGACTTTATTTAATAATAGTGCATCAATATTGGCTCATCAACTGTAACAAGAAATTAACAACAGGGGAAAACTTGAAGGGGAAGGGCCAGGAGGTATATGGGAACTCTGTACTTTCCACTCATTTTTTCTGTAAATGTAAGACCACTTTTTAAAACTGTGTGTTAATTTTAAAATTAATAAGCATCACTTACACTTGAGAAATATGAGTACATATGAGTAAAATATACCTGTCTTTTATAGTCTCTAGACAATCTTTTTTTCTTTTTTTCTCTAGACAATCTTGAGCACACACTGATTCAGAGATTCTTTTGCAGTAACTCCACAGGCTTAATAGAATCCAGGATCTGGGAACCATTGCTGAGGAAGTCATAGACATTTCTCAATTAATGAATGAAAGCTGCTCCCTTGGAAGAGGAGGAGAATGCTAACCACAGGTCAGTGCTGTTGACATCAAATCTCTCTAGATTCTAGGAGACCATAATACCTTTCTCATCATATAGAAGGGAGGAATAAGTAAGAGACTATGTGTAAAAGCATCTAGCATGGTACCTGGCACATGGTAGCTGCTCAGTAAACATTAACCAAATTGGAATCTGGTGTTATAAATACCAACCATCAAGTGCTGGACTGGATTGGCTCACATCCAATGTCTCTTCCATTTGGATTTGTGACTCAGGCTCCACCCCCTTTTTAATACTTTGGCACCTCATTTTTATTCTAGGCCAAAAGTTTTGTCACTATAAGACTGAGTGTGGGGAAGAGCTACAAATAGCATTAGGAAAGATCGTGGGATGGCACACTATCTGAACCACTCTCCGGTTTGGCCTCATGTCCCATTTTGTCATATGCTCCGAAAGTATGAGCTCCCAAAGGCAGAACTTTGGAGTGATTCAATATATCTCAGTGTTGAAGAAGAAACTAAAGCCTGACCTGTCTCTCCATAGTGATATAGCACCTGAAAAAATATTAAAGGGCACTCCAAAATCACGGTATTCTGGAGGAAAGAAATATATATTATGGACAGCAAAGTTTTAGCTGCACTTATTAATCCACAGTATGTATTCATTCAGCTCCAGCTGTGTGAAAGACACCAACTGTGTCACATGTTGAGCTAATTGGCTCTGGTCTATGTGATGAAAATGTCCTTTTCATGCTGTTCCTTGTAAACTTGAGTACACAGAGATCTAACCATTCTCACTCTGCTCTACCTCTAGTCCTAAAGCCTCTACTTCCCCTATTTCTTGGTCAAAACACCGATTCTACCTCTGGAATGGTGAAAGGCCTGTTAACAGTGCCATGAGAGAAATTAAAGGAACTGAGAAGTTTAGGCTGGTAATGAGAGAACCCACTAGAAATGATCCTTAATTTCATAGATCTGAAGGACCATCATAGGGAAGGAGGGTTGGATTGTGTGTGTGTGTGTGTGTGTGTGTGTGTGTGTGGAGCCAGAATTAAAAAACAGTTCTGGAAGTGACATTGTCATGGATGACTTCACTGATGACTGTCACTGATGTCAACTCAGCCCGAGAAAGTACTTTTTAACAGTGAGAAGTTTCCAAGTATGAAATAGACTGTATCAATAGAGTGTGTGCTCCCCATTACTAAAATGTATTAAGAGGTCAGTTGATCAACAGAGAGTTTGTAAAGGAGATTTTTTTTTTTTACCAAAGTTAGAAGTAGTGGGGCTAATCTTAATGACTTTACCTCTCACTCCAAATTTGTTTTTATGAACGTTGGTTGTGTCCATTGATACCTGCATTACAGATTGGATAATTCTCTACTTCACTTCTTTTTTATCTACACATTGCTAGAGTTTAGACTGTGCTTTCAATTACATTAACTCCTCAGGACTCATATTGAGAAAATTAATAGGATTATTACATTCATTTAATAGTTGAGGAATCTGAAGAAAGGAAAGGCCAACAGAAGCAAATCAATGATAAAATCAGAGGAAATTATCAGACGCTGATGGGGTTCTATACTCTTCCTACCATGGAATCACAGTTCAAGAACATTCATCTCATTCTCAGAATGAAGAGATGAAGAGTATCAGAATCCAGACAAGAAAGGTATGTTTTCTGAGGGGGCTAAGAAGCTGTCACTGATATCCAAAATTGGGCATGACAGAAAGCAGAAAACACTGAGTCTTTGAAAGGAATGGATCAGCTTCTTCTCACTCACATAATGCTCCAGGATGAGATGATGCTGACCATGGACCAGGTGTGGAGCAAGGCTTTTGCCTCAAGAGTGGGAAATAAAGAAGAGAGAAAGTAGTAGTCTACAAATGATGTGAAGTCAGAAAGTCCCAAAGAATGGGCAGGAAATCAAGAACCACTTGTTTCTTCCTGTAAGAATGTGTTGCATCTGGGAATACAGTCAACTGTCCCCCAAAGAGGGTACAGATTGAACAAACAGAGAATTCCCAAAGGCTGATGAAGGGATTAACTCCTGTGTAATAATATTGTTGTGTTCTTCTCCAAGGTCTTTCATCTGTAGATCTCAGCAGAGTTTGAAAATATCAATTAAATGTTACAACATTCCTTTGAAGTGAGTATTACTAGGTCCATTTTCCAGACAAGAAAACTGAGAGTCTAAGGGGCTTGCCAGGGGCTACTCAACCAAGATTCTAGGAGGCCAAGTGCTTCCGACTTCACCTGTGCAGAGCTCTGGGTCTCACAGAGAGAGAGAGAGAGCCTGAGACAGTCTGCCAAAGTTGTTCCCAGGCTCTGAGAAGGAAGACCCTAAAGAAGTATTCCCCACAATGCTTCACGAGCTCCGTAGGAACTTTTCCCTTGTCAAAGGGACTGGCTCCAAGAACCGCAAGACTCCATGAATCATTTCTCAGCCTTCTAGTGGGATGTCATTTCTCCTCTTCAAAGCTGTCAAAAACCATTGTTGTTGCTTCTTTTATGCTCTACCTTGGGTTATAATTATTTATGTTGGCATCTGGTTTTTCTCTTAAGACTTCAGACAAGGATCTTACATTATCCCTTATGCTTGGTACATAGTACAAGATAATAAGTAAATATTTTTTTTTACTTTATTTGAAGTGTGGTTGGTAGGGGGCACCTAGGTGGCTCAGTGGTTAAGCATCTGCTTTTAGCCCAGGATATGATCCCAGGGTCCTGGGATCGAGTCCTGCATCAAGCTCCCCACAGGAAGCCTGCTTCTCCCTCTGCCTATGTCTATGCCTCTCTGTGTGTGCCTCTCATGAATAAATAAATAAAATATTTTTTAAAAATGCAGTGTGGTTGGTGGGAAAAAGTCAGAACTGCAGACAGCTTCTGCAAGGTGAAGGATCAAATTGATAACATTTATTTTCCCCAGAGACAACAATAAGGCCTGCCTACAACCCATATTCTCATGTGAATAAAGAGACTTCTGGGTTTTCATGACTTCCAAAATCTCTATTTTTACCCTAGGAGTCAAGATTCAATCGGGATGTCCAAGCCTGTTCAAAATTCAGGGAAGGGGCCTCATGGAGGGCCGAATATGTGATAATCATATCTGGTAATAACAGACTTTTATATGGGCATCATGTTTTACAATTTTTACGAAACATTTTTATAAGTACTTTCAAATTTGGTTCTATTAAGACAGTACACAGTGGGCAGTAGGTAGGTCATTATCTTATTTTATTGACCAATTTGATCAATAAAAATTGTCTGCTCTCAGTCACACAATTATTAAATAATAGAACAATGGTAGGAACCAAGAAACCTAGAGAAAGAGAAGAATGGACAACTCTCTATAGTACACAACTTCCTTTCCCTTTTGGCCTTTCAATAATGGAATTTTCTTTGTGCTTTCTTCTTTGAGCACCTCTGATGTTTGCAACCTGTGTCTCAGCAAGGTTGTGGTCCACTTGTGGTCCTTTTAAGCCTTCATCACCCTTTGGGCAGTGTCTCTCCAGCTGGAAATTCAAAGCTCACCTGAACATGATTTGATTTTCAAGGAAGGGTGGAACAGAAGGTGCGATTTTGCTGCTTGAGGAACCCATTCCAAAAAAGATGAAAAGGAAGAAAGTCTCCATAAGAATTGTCATTTTAAAATATTTGGAAATTTTGGTCCAGTTGACCAAGCCCAAGATAGAGACACTCAAGAGTTTGGCTATAGTCCATGTGCCACCAACCAACTGTGAGTCCTTATTTTCATTTCACAGATATTTAATGGGCACCTACTATATGCTAAATATTGTGCTAGGTGCCAGGGATACAGAAGTGAAAAAGATTTGTTTCTTGCTCTCAAGGAATGAATAGTGTATTAGACAAGACAGACAAGCAAGTAGACCAAAACATTACAATATGATGTATACTTTTATGAAGATGTAACACTGCTGAGAATCTTCTCAGAAGAGAAAATCCAAGCCAGTTGTTGACCCCTTCTGAGTGCAGGGCACCATGGGACTGAACGGTTTGCACAAAGCCCATCCTGCCAACAGAGATCCTTGGGGTTGTATAGTTTCTCTCTTGGGGGGAGTGTGAACACAAGTAGGAATAATTAGTGGTGCAGAGATGGAGTCTTGCAGAGACCCAGGAGTGAGCTGAAGCCACCAGACAGGAAGAGTCATGGGACAGGAGAAAGGTAGAGTAGGAAGTCCATCAGATGTTGCAGGAAGAAGTACTGGCCACAAGGACAAGCTAAGGTACAAGGGTGCCCACGACGGGAGGAGCAGCAGTGGGCCTCCACGGGCAGCGGGATGGCCAGAAGTCACGGCTGCTGTTTTGGGAATGACAGCCCACCTTTCCTAATAACCTGAGACCCAGGCTCAGAGTCACCAAGAGGCCTTACTCTTAATTTCTCCATCATACTCAACTCCCGTAACCTGAGATAAACAGCATTTCTCTGACTCTGGCAAACTGGACAGAATGAATCCAAATATATAAAAGTGTTTTACATACTTATAAAACACCATGCTTTATGCAAGCGAGACTTGCAGCTGAAAGACTCCACTAGCAGCCAAAACAAAGACAAAATTAGTCTTGCAGGTGGGTGAGGATGTAGGCATGGGCTACTCTTGACTGTGCTGTCTGCACCTTTCAGACACTCCTCCAAAAGTACAATCGTTGCACCCCCAAGCCCCTGCCCACTCTTCAGACACTGCCTCTGTTAAAACAGGAAGAAGCACTGACTACTTGATAATTGCATAGTGATAACCCAAGGGTTGGCCAACCCACTCCATGTTATTCCACAATAAGCTTTGCATCCTAAGCCTTTGGGCCAATCTGCTTTATTTTTCTCAACTCATTAGCATGCCATCAATAATTACAGATTAAACATCAGCAGTTTTTCGCCCTCTAATAACCCTAATATTCTAGCTCTCTACGAAGATAATTAACCTTTGCAAAGGAAAGTGCCCCAGGAAGTTTTCCTCGACACAATAGACAATTACCTTCGTTAATCACCTTTTCCTTTTATTCCAGTGTTAGTGTTTGGGTTAGTCCTCCTGTACAGGACAGTGATGGCTGTTCCCCTTGACGCTCTCACCATCCTAAACCTCATATGATAGTCATTATCGTCCCCAGCATGCCTCCAAGAAGTTGCTTTGTTCACGCTACTTGGCAAGCAATTCCAGAGACCTCCCTGGCAGCAAACTGCTCACAAGCCTGTCAGGAAGATCAGACGTGCCTCTCCCATGTCCTGATGAGAATAGAAGGAAAGTGACCTGGCCAAGGTCTTGGAGAAGGTGAACTCCCTCTCTTCAGGATCTGACCCACCCAACTATACTCCAGACACAATATGACTTAAATTTTCTCCAAGATGTTTGCAGAGTGACCCCCAAGTACTAGTCCTCTGCTAAACCCCAGACATTCAGACATGAAGAAAAGGAAAAAAGACCACACCAAGTTCCCAGCCAGGGCCAGGCTCAGCTACCCGTGCTGCTAAAAGTGATGCTTTCATCTGCTCATCCAGGAAGTATCTAGCAGAAACCTGTGTTGGGCCCTTTAAGGCCCATCCCCGCCCAGGGAAATCAAACTCTTCTTCAACAGACAGTCCTGTGCCCTGCAAGAGTCTGTCCACACTTCTGCCCTTCATCAGAATCACTTGTATGCTGTAAGGATATTTCTTACCCAGATCCATAGCCGTAGCAACAGTGCCAGGTACACAGGAAGCACTTAGTCAGTCTTGTTGAATTAAATAAATGCAAGATGTATGAGACACCTGATAGGGAGAGGTGACATTCCTATTGCCTATGGTCCTGGCTGTTCGATAAATAAAAATGATTGAAACCAACAATAGCAAAGTAATTGCTCCTAAAACCTTTTGGTGTCTGCGCATCTCCTAAGACCCAGATTGATGTACTTGTGTTCTCAGGCTCTTCTAAGCAGGGTCACACTCCTCCTTTCCTGTTTGGATAATCTCACCATTGAGCTCTCACATCTATCCTGTTATCTCAGCCCCTCAGAAAACCTACGAGATAGGCCGAAAGGATGCTTATCCCAATTTCCCCCCAGAGGAGACAGGAAAGTAATTGTTCCAGATCCAAGAGTTAAAAAATGGTCAAAAACCTGGGCTTAAACTCTCCATTCCTGGTTTGGAGTTCTTGGCATTGACCACACCTACACAGGACTACAAATCATAATAATTAAAGAGAGCCAAAAATCAACAGAGCTGCCAGTAAAAATGGGCTTGTTTTTACTGTCAAATATTTTTTTGGTAACTCCCGTATTGTAGTTGATTTGTATAGCTCTAAACTGGGCTGTATATTTGCTAATAGTGTAATAAACAGATGCAGTTGCACCACCATGCAAAGAACACAGGTGAGGAAGGGCTTGCTGGACTTATTTGCATTCCGTTATCAAAATAAAATATGAAAAGTACCTCACGGGAGAAATCAGAACTTTTGAACACTGATATTTCACAGTTCAGTGAGTCTTAATAATTCTAGAGACATCGATGTCTGTCTATATCTGCAACTGCTCTTCACACACACTTATATTTAGTTGGAAGCACGCTGATGGATAAATAAAAGCAAATTGCAACTGACACATAATATGGGTTCAGGTTTATGCTCCAACAGCTCGAGGACACTTTGTGGCCAAGTTTCTTTTATTGATCATGTCAAGTCTCCAATCTATTTCAGATTAGTGGAACTTTGTTGTTCAGTTCTTCAGCATGCCAAAAAAAAATTAGAATTGGACATGCAAACAGGTAAGCTATTGCATTTTAAATGAAATTAGTGAATATCATTTATAACTTTTTATAATAATCTGAAAGCAGGTAAATACAGGAGCAAACCCTTGATTAGCATTAAATTCTTTCTTTCCCACTAGAATGTGTTGAGATTGATATGTGTTTTGGTCCCATTTCCCTCTCATTTCCTATCAAATTTAGAGGACTGTTATCTCAGTGTGAACTGCTAAGACAGTTATGGGCTAGAATAAATTTCCCTACCATATGTCTCTTGGGGGAGGGGGGGGGAATCTTTTCCCTACTCTCCATTCTGATGGTTCCTTCAGTCTGGAGAGCTACAAAGGCAAGATACACCCGGCCTCTCCACACCCTTACCTGGGTAGAGAGAACCAGAATATTCTGTGCTGGGCCTATGCACCTTCTTACTTCCCTCCCCTTTACAGCCTCTCCTCAAAGAACATGTGTTCTTGATTGTCCTTGTCCTGATGTAGGCATGGCAATCAAGGCCTTGGACACATGGGAGGTCTCTACTGGTCCAACATTGCTCGGGGGAAGACAGATAAGTCAATATAATCCTGGGTTCAGAATTAGAAAGTCCACTTGCCCATGGACATAAACCAGACTCTTCAAGGAGGTGAAGTGACACAACCATGGAACCCAGCAGGTGGGGACAGCTGTCTCATCAGACCCAAGCTCCAGCTCCATAAGATGTGGACATCACTCTTTTTTTTTTTTAAGATTTCTAAAATTTATTTATTCATGAGATACACAGAGGGAGAGAGAGGCAGAGACACAGGCAGAGGGAGAAGCAGGCTCCATGCAGGGAGCCCGATGTGGGACTCAATCCCGGGACTCCAGGATCACACCCTGGGCTGAAGGCAGGCGCCAAACTGCTGAGCCACCCAGGGATCCCCATCACTCTTAATCCTCTAGCACCTACTGCCAGGCTTGGCACACACAGCAGGCTTTCATTATACAGTTAGTGAACGAAAGTAAAAGTCAGAGCAAGAACTTAGATGCTTTAATTTTGGCCTCTTACACCCCACTGGCTGCTGTGATCAGCAGGAAACACACTCCAGTCTGTCAAATACCACAAGCATGCCACAGGTATGCCACCTGGCATGCCACCTGTGGCACATTCCCATTCATGAGGCTCCGGGTTCATCCCACCCTCTTGTATGAAGCAAAATGGCAGCCACGGCCTGTCTTCTCATAAAGTTTCTTCTCTCATAGAGGAATTTTATATTTACCATATCTTTCCATTCTTCCTTTCCCCATTTCCCACTGAGATGGTGCTCATGGCTCTTTTGCGTGTGCAAACACAGCCTACCTGACCATCTCCTGTCTCTTTTTCAGCTCTTCCCAATGTGCCACAGGAAAATCTCTCTTTTTCCTTCTTTCTCCTTCATCAGCTCTAGCATGAAACCTAAACCACTCTCAGACTGACAGCCCTAACAGTAGAACTAATGATACCCCAAGTTAAAGGCAAAGAAAGACTTCCATTTTGTAGCGAAATTAACATTACAAAGAACCTGTTTCATCAGACCCTCAAAGTCCTTGAAAATGCCCAGAAGTTACTTTGAGAAATTCTGCAAAACTCTCGATCAACATTCTCATGTTCCATTTTCCTCAGTACCAATGTGCCACCTAAAAACTCAAACAAAACTACCTCCTTGTATTTTAAATTACTAGAATGTGTTTTACTATTTTTAACACGAATATACTAGGCTTCAGTTCTGTTATGAGGCCCAGAGACTTTAGGGAGATGGGCTGGGGCTCTGCTTACCATTTAAAGCACTATCCGATAGGCATGCCCTGAGCCCCAAAGAACCAAGTCAGGGGTAAGCTGCTCGTGCGTCGTGATCCTCAGAGAATTCCTCAAGGAGTTCTGTGATGGAGACGCAAAAGGAAAATGTGCAGGCTAATCATCTGGAACACTTTTGACCCTTTTTCCTAAAGACAGTGAATTATTGAATTTAAACAATTTTCACCAGGGTAGAGTACACATCTTAGAAGACCATTATATTGTCACATTAGCCACTGTCTTCCACTCTGATCTGGGTGTTCTCAGCCTTCCTCTCTAAGGGGCCAGGGTACATCTGTCAGGCCGTTGGCATGCCTGCCTTCCCATCTCCCTGGTCTGAGTAGCGGCCTGGTAAATCTGCATCTGTGATGGTTGACCATTAGGGGTCCCTTTGTTGGCACATCTGTCATGCAGTAGGGCTCAGGACATGGTGTGGGTTTCTGAACAGAGTTTATCTGGAAAACTCCAAAGTGAAGTTCAGCAATAGGAAGCACAGGAGCCAATCCCTGACTTGTCCAAGGAGAGGCATTCGGGGCCAAGGTACCCTGCTGGATCTGCCAATAGCTGCCTGTTCCTTTTTAAAGGTCACGCTTGAGAGCATACTTAAGCAGGTGGGGAACTGTGGATTGCATGGGTGCCAGGCTGTCTGGCTTTTATATTCCAGTGAGTTTCTATGTTTATAGGAATTACCTATGAAAGCCAACTCTCTAGCACCTGCAAGCCCTGGGGAATCATAGGAACTTGGGTTCAGAAACAGACCCTCCCACCCCGAAGAGGAAACTTCTTGCCAGATCTCACCTTCCAGTGGGTGCAGCTCCTCCTGCTGGGAGAAAGGGAAGCCTTTGGTCCAAAACAATTAGTTGTCTAGGGAATCCAGAATGTGCTCCCAGGGACAGGTTTAGACAATCCTGCTTGTTCTACCCAAGTTGGACACTGGAAGTAGTAAGAAATCTAATACTTGCCAGGCCCTGTGACTCTTTCATTTTCAAAGTTGCCTTTGAAAGTCATTGCATCTGCATTATACTATACCGCTCTGTCTTCCTGGCCACTCCCTCCCTCATATGTTTGTTCTCCCTCATTTGGCCCCGTGCACTCTCTCTTAACTCTTCTTCCTGCCTCTAGTCTCGCCAAAAACCACCTTTCTTGCACATCACTCCAAGCTTAATCCTGACAACCCTGACCTTGTTACTTGCATCAGTCAGGATAGGTTAGGCGGTGCTGCAGTAACACACAAACCCAACCGTACGGTGGCTTCAAACTTTTTTCCCACTCTCTCTACGAGTCCATCACTTGGCAGCTAGGCATTCAGTTCCATGTCATTATCATCCACACTCTGAGACCAAGACTGAGGGACCAGGCATTGTCTGAAGCATTGCTGAAGCTGTAAAAGAGAGAAGAGAGAGTTCTAGAGGATCTCACACTGATAATTAAGCATTTGCCTAGAAGTGACAAAAGTCACTTCTGCTCACAACTCATTGAGCAGAATTGGTCTCATGGCCCCATCCACAGGTGGGCAGGACATACAGTCCTATCACAGGGTCAGAAGATGTGGATGCAGAAATATTGAGTGAGCAACACTAATGACTAGTGTGTTACTCTTTTGCTTAAAAAACAAGCAAGCAAACTGATAGCTTCCCATGTTTTTCAGGATAAAGTCAAAATGCCTTAGGCGTTAAGATCTTCCACCCTCTCATCTAACCTCAGGTTACTAAACCAGCAATATCTCCTGCTTCCTACGCATTTCACAAGGAAACAACTGCTCACATTTCACTGCACAGATGGTCCTCGTACATCACTGCCCAGCACTCCACACCTTTGCTCCTGCTGTTCCTCTCATCAAGTTCTAGCCATTTCTCTAGGCCAAAGTCAAAAGACATTCTTTCTAGGAAGCCTCCTACGTCCCTTCCAACCAGAAGCAACCACTTCTCTATGCAACATCTTTAACAGGGCCCAATCTGTGCCTCTTTGTGGTAGTTAACACCATTTCTTTTCTTTTATAATGAAGAATATTTATAATTTAGTCATGAGGCTAAAAGGGACTTAAGAGACTGTCTAGTTCTTAAACCTTCCACACACCACAGCCAAGTCTTCCATCATCTGTTTAAAACTCCACAGTTTGGGAGAACCCACTACCTCCCACACAGCCCATTCTACATTTCTAAACTTGAACGGCTCTGATTATTTAAAAAGCAACAATAAGAGCACACTTAAAAGCCCTTTGTCATGTGAAGCTAGTACCTACATGTCTCCTTTCCAAACAAGGAAACCAAGGCACCTAAGAGAATAAAACCCTTTCTCTTAAGTAGCAAAGGAAAGTTCTGGTTTAATTTATCTCACTGTGCTGCTCAGAGGCTTCTCTGCTTCTGGACTATGATGTGGATAATCTCCTAAGAGACTGAGAGGGATGGAAAGACACCAAGGCAACCACCCTGTCTTGTTTACCAGAGAACTCAAGGGTGCCTTTCGCACAGCTGTGTCGAGTGGAAGTGTTTAGATAGAAGACTGTGTGGTCCCGGACAGATGTGGCTGGGCCACAGCTCACTGTCAGACTCTCAACCTGAACTGCTGGGAACGCTATGCAACATGCATCCGGAGCAGAGCCGTGGAGGAAGCCTGCAAAAGACACTCCCTCCTTACCAAGCAAACACAAGGACGAAAGCCCACCTAGCATGCTGCACAGCCTGACTGGCTTCTGGTGGCGAAAAACTCCACCTCTGTCTAGAAAGCATCCTTAGAATATTCTGGTCCCTTCTCCAGTTGTCCCATGGAAGAACACAACTCTTGAAAAAATGTAAACTTTAAAATCACTGCTACTCACTGTGTAGCACTAGACAAGCCACCTCACTTTTGTGAGTCTCTCCCGTAAACTGGGACAAACAATACTTTCTCAGATTGTAATAAGGATCAAATGACCAGCAAAGAAAAAAAAAAAATGCCTTTACTAGAGCAACCCAGGCCCTTGACCTGGTTGGTGTAGCAGGACCTCGCATTTTCAAAACCCTAGGCTGGCGCATCTCCAGGTGTTCTCCTCTCCACTCGGTGAGGCATCCCCAGGGCCTAGGGGACATGCCCACCCAGAGTCATGGTCAGCTTCTAGGATTCCGGAATTCCTTGCCCACATGGCTGTGACCCACGCCTAGGATTTTGCTTCTCCAGGACTGAACTGTGAAGGGCAAAACCCGATGCTAGTATATATACCTCTAGGCCAAGGGACAGCTGTGTACAGTATGTAGCAATGGGCTGTGGTGGGGATTGGGTTACGGATGGATCTTTGTCATGAGGCTGGAGCTCACATGCATGAGTGTCAGACACTTACAATTCATTGGCAAACAGGGCTGGGGAAAGAAGGCAAAGCCATAAAGCGGGGACCTCATGTTGTACACTTGCCTTGGACTTCACAAATGTTAGGGACTCACCTCGTTCCCTCTCTTTTCATCATTCCTAATCCCTATCTACCTTAATCTAATGCACATTATTAAACCACAGCACTTCTCTCCTTTTTACGGCTGCATAATATTCTATCATAGGTATATGCCTCAGTTTGTTTATCCATTCATTGACTGATGAATACTTGGCTGTTTCCACCTATTAATTATTGTGAATAATGTGGCTATGATCATTGCACAAGTATCTGTTTGAGTCCCTGCTTTCAAATTTTTGCAATATATACCTAAAGGTGAAATTCCTGGATCATTTGGTAATTCTGTTTAATCTTTTGAGTGATCACCAAACTGTTTGGCAAACAAGGGGCTGCACCATATTACATTCTCACCAGCAATCATAAATACATTTTTAAAAAATTTCTAAAAAAGGGGATCCCTGGGTGGCGCCGCGGTTTGGCACCTGCCTTTGGCCCAGGGCGCTATCCTGGAGACCCGGGATCGAATCCCACGTCGGGCTCCCGGTGCGTGGAGCCTGCTTCTCCCTCTGCCTGTGTCTCTGCCTCTCTCTCTCTCTCTCTCTCTCTTTCTCTGTGTGACTATCATAAATAAATTTTTAAAAAAATTTCTACATTCTCACCAGCAAGGGTTCCATTTCCTCAACACTTGTTATTTTCCTTTTATAAAAGCCATTCTAGTGAGTGGGAGGCAGTATCACATTGTGGTGTTGATTTGAATTTCCCATGTGACTATGATTGAGCATCTTCTCATGTGCTTATTGGCTATATCTTTTTTGGAACAATATCAGGGATAACTTAATGAGGTAACTAACATTCTCAGGATAATGAAAGGAAGAAAGCTAAGAATAGGTTAAACTATTACTAACACCCAGAGTAATTCTGGGGCATCTAACAGAGCCAGCCCCCACTTGCTTTTAGCCTGTCTCTGTAAAGCCAGGGCAGCAAACTTCACACCAACAGAACAATCAGGCATCTCCATGCCTTACAGCCTGAGCCCACTATATACTACTTGCTCTATAAAACACATAGAACACTCCACATACCCAATACACATAATAAACACACCCTGATTCTCATTTTCATCCCAGGAGTACATAACAGCAATTGGAAATTGGAGTCCCTTTATAGGATAGCCTCCACCCTCAGTATGTGGCCTGGTCCAAGACCCCACAAAATTATTTCACAGGATGTACACTGCTCACTCTGCCGAGGCTGGAATACCTAAGGCTGGGGAAGCGAGGGGCAGCCACCTCCCATCCAAATGGGCTGCCTCAGGCTCAGCCCTGCTCCTTTGAATCTGTCCACACATAACTTCTGGTACAGAGAGAAAGTGGCCAACACCCCTCCCCTATCCATTACCATATGGAGACACTGAAGCTCAGAGGGTAAAGCACTTGCCCAAGGTTCCTGTTCAACCCAAGTCTATAGCTTGGGTCCCCAACTTCCCAGGTTTTGCTCCTATTGCACACTGTGATACAACAAATGTATAAACATCCTATGCCAACATCACCAATTCAGGTTATGATTCGAGTCAATATTAATTTATTCTGTGCGTTGATTTTCTCACTGCAGTAAGAAACTTCCAATACTGTTCTAACTAATAAAGTGTGTGTGTGTGTGTGTGTGTGTGTGTGTGTGTGTGTGTGTATGCTTTGAGCTCACCGGAAGGCAGTAACTATATAAATATATGTGTATGTTTGTACTTACACTTTTTTTCTTCATGACCTAGTTGAGGTGGAGAAACATTTTGGGACTAGGTGAAAATGGCACATACTAATTCTACCTGTTTATTCCTGCATGATCTAGTCTGGTGTTCCCAGGTAAAACGGGTCCCTTTGCTCTAAAAAAGGAAATCAATTTTTTTCTATCAGGTGCACTCAAACCCCCATGGGTGGGAGCCCGCCGTTGCAGTCTACATTTGTTACTGGGGTTATGTCCGTGAAAGTGACAGCAGAGGGAAAACAACCTGGTGACCTACCGAGAGCCCTTGATGGGCTCCCAGAGCCCAAGGTTCAGGGGTGAGTGGGCCCCCAAGAGTTGGAGTGGAACCTTGAACAAGTGACTTCCCTGCTCAGGGCCTCAGCGCTTTCATCAGCAAAATGAAGGCATTAGACTGGATTGGCAGATTTCAATTTTTTAACAGTGAAATCTTCTTTAAAAATAAAATGTGGGGCGCCTGGGTGGCTCAGTTGGCTCAGGTCATGATCGCCACATGGAACCCCGTGTCGGGCTCCCTGCTCACAGGGAGTCTGCTTCTCCCTCTGCTCCTCCCCCCTGCTCTTGCACATGCTTTCTCTCTTTCTCTTTCTCTCTCTCTCTCTCTCTCTCTCTCAAATAAATAAATCTTTAAAAATAAAATAATAAAGATAAAATGTCACACAGATCTCTAATGTATTAAAGCAGATGAAAATGGAGCCGCTCTGACTGATGGAAACCTCCTCCTTCCTCACCCTCATCCCCACCGGATCTATTTGCTCAGCCTCCAGCTTATTGGAATCAAATTCTAACTAAAATGCTGTATGGTTCTATGTCATGAGAGGAACCGGTCAGATGTAGGAATAAAAGAAATAGTCCAAGTAGGGAAGTAGGATGATAAGGACAGGGGCTGGAGAGGGAGGTGGGGCAGGTGGAGACAGAGTGGGAAGGGTTTGGGCTTGATGGTGTTCTTGGAGAGCAGCCTGCTTTTTCACCTCAGATTTCCAGAGAGGAAACTGAGGCCAGACAGCTAACATACAAACTTTGTAACTTTTTGACCCAGGAAATGTTGAGAATCATAAAAAGGAAATGATTATAGAGTGCTTTGAGCTCCTCAGAGACAAGCACTATTTAAATACAAGGTATTATTACCTCTACAGAGCTCTTTTGATTACCACTGTGCTTGAAAATGTGGGCAGACCACTTTTATTTTTCAAAACTCAGGTGTTCCAAAAAATATTCACATGTACAATACCTACCCTCTCCCCCTTATAAGCTAATTCTCAGCTTCCTTGTCACTAGATAATTTAAATGTTCAAAGAGATATTATTCTAGCTTTATCAGCTAAATTGGCAGTCCCCTATTAGAGACGTCTATCCCTTGCAGCTCACTCTCCTCCCATTATTCGAAGGACTGTTAAATTAACGGTGAAAATCATATTATATTTGGAATTTTAAATGTCAGTACCAAACATCATTTAACTGATACACTGGTAGGAATTTATCTACAAGAGACTGAATAAATCAGGTTAGCCCTGGGATATTTGGTTCCTTGAGAGAGGGCCTGCTGTTGAACCTCAGAAGTCAAACCCTTAAAATTCAGAATATTCTTTCAGGACTGAAAGGCTTAAGCACTCAGCTTGCCCTGGAAGAGCACAGGACTCCGAGTCAGGGGGATGTATGGTTCAAGTCCTAGCTTTACTGTGCACAGGCTGGTTTGACCTTGGCAAATCATTTCACCTCTCTGGTCCTCAGTTTCCTCCTCTGGAAACTCAGGTCATCTCCCTGTCCTGCCTGCTTCATTTGCAAGGCTGCTCAGAGACTCCACATGTGATGTGGAAAGCCCCACGTAATCAGCATGAGTGGAGGCTAAGGGCACAGGCTCTCGATGGAATTGACAGACCTTAGTTCAAATCCTGGTCCTGCTGCTGTTCGACCTTAAATAAATTGCTTATCTTCTCTGCATTTCAGGTTCCTCATCGGAGAAAGGAGACAATTAATAGTATTGTTCACATAGGGTTGTTTTGAGAATGTAAAGCCCAAGCCTGGCTCACAGTCAAGGCTCAGTCGGTGTTGGAATCATTACAAAGCTGAGTCCTCCACGTGCCCAAAAGGGTTATTGTTGTTCCTCTTTAGTTCCGCTTTCGGTGACAACAGACCTAGAGATAACCATGCATCTCTTGTCTCTGAACCGCCTGGGTGCTCCTACTCGAGCAAAAGAAAAAAGGAAATACACTGTGGCCCAGAATGGGGCTCCAGAGAAATCCAAAATGAGCTGTGGTCTAAAAGCGACTTCTCTCCAAGCCTATTTTTAACCAGCTGTGAACTTCTCTAATACGTAAAGGGTGATGCTGAGCTCCCTGAATAGCTCTGCTGACGAGCTGCTGCCCGCTTCTGCTACTATGTGAATTTATGGAGTTCTG
The DNA here is from genome assembly GCF_048164855.1 of Canis lupus baileyi. Classification (NCBI taxonomy): domain Eukaryota; kingdom Metazoa; phylum Chordata; class Mammalia; order Carnivora; family Canidae; genus Canis; species Canis lupus. The sequence goes on from NC_132868.1 coordinate 22,016,576, forward strand.
GTCTCACACTTCATTAAAGAAATATACGATGGTGCTGAGACAAGGGGCCAGACACCTCTAACTCTGGTCCCACTCTCCCAGTAGTAAATCTCAGTGCCTCACTCACCAGAGAGGAGCTGCTGAAGAGATGTCATCACCTGTTCCTTTGTGGTGGGCTCTCTTTCTTTAAGCTGTTTGCCACAGACAGTTCTATTAAGAGCTCACCAAACAAAAGGCCTGGCCCAAAGCACACCCCCAGTTTTGTTAAGAATGCTTTCAGTTGCATGTAACAGAAAACACAACGACAGTGACTCAAACACAAGGAGGTTTCTTTTTCTCACATTCGACTGAGAGAGGAAGAGGATTGAGGATGCCAGTGTAAAGGCAGTTCAGTTAAGCTGACGATCTCTGGGCTTATTCCTCATGGTTACATTTTGACTGCTACAGCTACAGCCATCATATATATAATCCAGTGAAAAGAAAGAAGGAAAATGTGACATCAAAACATTTCTAGGACTCTGGCAGCAGTTTATTGGCTACAAATGAGTCAAGTGGCCACCCTTATGTGGAGGGCCACTAGGAAAAAGGGGTTGGAAGTGAAAGTTGTACCAACCAAGAGTGTCTGTCACAGGAAGGAACAAAAGTGAATGATTGGATTATCACTAGGGAAACAGAGAATTGAATGTTTGACGCAGAGACCTTTTCTTAGACTGAGTCAGCCTGCCAGTCACCTTTTCTTGGTCCCCTGGGCAGGTATCACACATCCCCACCCCACTGCTAGCCCCAGGTTAGTCCCATAGTATCTTCTTTCTCCTATATTTAATTTTCTACTCAAGTGTCTGTTTTATTGACAAGTGCTTAATCCCCTTAGAGGCAAAGTGTATGTCCCACTCACTACTAGCAGTGCGTGGAATATACTAGTTAATCTATAAATAATTGTTACTGTATTTGTTGAACGCTCTCTCAAGAAAAATTTCAGAAAATGTAAGTGATTTATTGCTCAGCACACAGATATATGTAAAGCCCTTCAAATCCCTCTTTTGCATTGGTCTATCTAAAAAAAAAAAAAAAATAGAACCAACGTTGTTTAAGTGCCATAACCAATGAAGCATTAGAGTATATTAGGGTGGTTTCCCATATTAATCAAAGAATTCACAGAAATTATTTTTATGCTGTTTAGTTTAAAATATTAACATATTGATTTTCATCATTAAATCTGTTTCAGGTTCTGAAGTCTTTGAGCTAAACAAAGATTGATGTATTAAAACCAGAGAAGTATGCTAAAAATAAAAATTCCTAAGAACACTATAGATAGTGTGTTAGAGAGAGGAGGGTAGGGACGCCTGAGTGGCTCAGTGGTTGAGCATCTGCCTTTGGCTCAGGGCATGATCCCGGGGTCCTGGGATTGAGTCTCACATTGCGTTCTCCGTAAGGAGCCTGCTTCTCCCTTTGCCTGTGTCTCTGCTGCTCTCTGTGTGTCTCTCATGAATAAATAAGTAAAATCATTAAAATAAAAAGAGAGAGAGGAGTGTACCCAGATACAGCAAGGGATCCCTAAACTGACTGTTGACTGAGCTCCTTGTTTACCTTTGATAGCCTCCAACCCTTCTTTTCAATTTCTCACTGACTATATTTCTCACCCCCTAGCTTAGTAGGTATCTTCACTACATTGGGCCTTGGAGGATAACTAGTATTCAGATATGCACATATGTAATGGGGATAGCATGAGGAAAGGCATGATAATGGGGATAGCATGAGGAAAGGCATGATAATGGGGATAGCATGAGGAAAGGCATGATAATGGGGATAGCATGAGGAAAGGCATGACAATAGGAAAGAACAGAATCAGAAAGGTTATCTGGGATTGGAGTACATAAGATGGCAGGGAGGCAGGTGAAGTAGGAGATAACTCAGGGGAACTGATCCTAATTAACCAGGGCTTTAAATTTGTAGCTAAAGAGTTGAGATGTCATTGCATGAGCAATAAGAATCTACTTTTGTTCATAGAAACATATAAACTAAGCTATAGTTTTATAAATGTTCCTCTGGTAATAGCTGTGCATATGGAATAGTGGGCCAGGGAGATCCATTTAAAAGGTTTTTGTGATAATTGAGGCAAGAGGTCAAGCAGATCTGAACGAAGGCACTGGTAACATGAGTGTGGCTGGGGGGACAGCAGGAGAGTATATTTTGATGTAAAAGTAAGATATGTAACTGGTCACTCCACCAGGCATGCAAACCAGGCCAGCTGAAGTGCTGGCCAAGCAAAGGGAAATCTAGAATGAGTGGTTAAAGAGAGCTATAAGGAATGTAATTCTGGCTGGACCATCTTGAAGAAGATTCTGACTGGTTGAGCTTTTATCTCCCCTCATAGAAAAAAGTGAGGGCATCTTATTTTCTTTTTAAGATTTTATTTATTTATTCATGACAGAGAGAGAGAGAGGGGAGAGAGAGAGCGAGAGAGAGAGGGAGAGAGAGGCAGACACAGGCAGAGGGAGAAGCAGGCTCCATGCAGGGAGCCCGACGTGGGACTTGATCCCGGGGCTCCAGGATCACACCCCAGGCCCAAGGCAGCACCAAACCACTGAGCCACTGGGGCTGCCCGAGGGCATCTTGTTCTTGCACAGATTACTCCCTCTTGCCATATGAGAACCCGCTGTCCTGAGGATAATGAACAGATCTGCAGGGGATGTTTAGCAGTTGTCTAATACAGTCCACCCCTTGCACTAGGGCAGACCCTCTTGGCTCCACTGTGTTTCTTGATTCTGGTGATCTCTATAGGTACACACTGACAGTCTCCTGTTCATTCACACTGCTCGTCTCCCACCCTGGGGCTTTCTTATTAACACTGCTGCAGGACCAGGTCGCTATTGCCTAATATGCATGCATGACCTAGAAGTATAGGGGTAACACCCAATGGTAAAGCTACGGGATAAACTCCTCTTTTCTCTCCTCATTAATGAATACTCTTCAGATGCAGTTTCCAAGGCTGCTTAGGGGTACAGACTCACTTATTGAGCAACCAGCATCACTTAGTAATGACCAACTCAATAACCATTTTTATAATGACTCCCTCCTCCTTCTCTGCTTTGCTCCCATTTTCACTCATCTTGGCTAAGATGGGATTCCTTAATAAAGTAAAATGATGTAATTGTTCTGACTTCTGGGGAATGTGGGCTAATACAAAGATTACCACAGGAAAAGTACTGTTCACAACATACACTAGAGGGATAGTCAAGGATATTTACTGCAGGGTTGGTTGGAGTGAGGGGAAGAACAAGGAGGAGGGGGAGATCATTTAAATGTAAAATGATCAATTCAATAAATGTACATTCATTCAACTATTAGAAACAACTAAGTGTGTGTGCATGTGTAAGGCAGTTGGAGCAAGAACGCAAATTGCATAGCAGAGTAATCTCGCTTGTTTAAATAAGATAAGGATATGTACTTTCAACTAATATAATACCTGTGTCTATCTCTTGCAATTAAGGGTATCCATGTAATAAAAATCTGACTGATAGAATAGAAACAGAAGTGTTGTATGGTAGTTCCTGGTAACCTGGCTCAAAAGACAATGAGTGTGCTCTTTTATCTTTTCTGTTATCCCAATTCCCGGAACAGTAACATGATGGCTGGAACTTTAGCCTCTATCTGGGACCATGAGTATAAGGTCCATGCTTCAGGGATGGCAGAGACTGAAGATGAAGGGCACAAGAGCTCTGAGAACAGGGCTTTTGTCCAGCTAAAGCAGCCTGCATTCCAACTTAAATGATTTCATTTGCCTCTCTGTAGGGGTTGGCTTCAGGTTTCACAGCCTTGTGTAAGGGGGCTGCATGTCAGGAGTGATGCACACCTGGGCTCCACAGTAAGTCTTTCCAAATGTGTGTCTTCTCTCTGCATCTTGAGTGCAATATACTCCTTCTCTTAAAGGATAGAATTTTTTTTAGAAGAGCCCACGTTGTGGCTCTTTCTCTTCTGCCATCTCCAAATGAGAAGTCATTCCAGGCTTGGTATGTATTTGTGGGCAGGGTAGAGTGTTCCCTCATGTTCCTCTGATAGTCTTGCGTCCCATTAGAACTCTTCTCTAACAACCTTTGCTGAAGCAGCAGTGTGTCTGTGCAGTGTATATACCCCTCTTGGGCCTACTTTTGAGTTCTTCCTCTAGGGTGAGCACACCCCAGTGTGTTGAGAAGGAAACTCCTGCTTTTGCCACCTGGCCATCTCCCCATGGAAAGGAGGAGGTATTTGTTGTTAATCTGACATGGTCTACATGTCTTCACGGGCCAGAGTCTAAGCCACAGTTTTAAACAGGACCTCTCCTCCATCTGCCAGTGACTCAAAAGAGAAAGATTTGTGGTGCCCAATAATTCATGGTATGGCCAGTGTTCCTAGAGCAGAGGATCACAAATCCTTCGGTGTGCCTTAAACTGCCTTTTAACCCACAGTTACTCTCTCCTGAAAATGGGTTGAAGATGAACACATCAATAGTGAAGCAACCCTCACTTAAGTGTTTCAACAATAAATGGCGTAAAGAAGAATATTACAATTATACAAGTATACTTTGGCCAAACAAATGGGTAGATTCCCACTGGTCCACCTTGTGGAAAATCTGTAACAAATGCTTCTTTCCAAGCCAGTTTCTTTCCCATCCCAAGTCAGCTCTGTGCCATGGCTTCAGTAGATGCCGGTGTACGTGGATTGGGGATTATCCACTATTTGTTGTCATTTGTTATATTTTTGCCACCCTCCTTCTGCCCTTTCTCTGTGTGCTGAGTGGGAAATTAACTACGATACTATTTCTACCTCTCTTTCCTGCACCCCCACAACATCCGCTTCAGACTGCCACTGTGAGCCCGACTCTTCTGCCAGAATCGGAAAGGAGAGCCTCAAACTCTCTCTAGGATGCTAATTTGGGCAAGGTACTCCCTACTCCCACTGGAAGGTAGGTCACCTGCCCGTCACCTTCTCTGCTTTCTGTTCCTCCTCAGAGTGGCAGGCAAGAGAGAGGTCATGGCCCTGCTCAGCTAGTTCTAGCTAAAGAGATCAGAAATGCCTTTGGAAGCTTAGGGGAGGCAAGAGAAAGGCAGGCTCCTTTCTTTGGAAGGATGCTAATGGGAAATGAAGCTTGACATGGGAGTGTGCAGTAGTAATAAAAAGAGATGAAAGGTGAGACGGACCAGTTCGCTCTTCAACTTCATTCTTCATCTCTAGACCCTGTTTCCCTCCAGTGGCAATCTAGCAGCTGCCTTTTCCCCCCTCTCTCCTTCATTTCTCTTCTTTTCCTGGAACACGTCTTAGAAAGAGAAAGACTTTCTAATGAGGGAAGACAAGCAGACATTAGCCCCTAGCACCAATTTTAGCACAAGCAGTTGAAAGCATCCCAGTTAGGCAGTGAACACTACCTGCAGGGCCCATCTGCTCGTCTTTTGAAATGTTTGGCCTTTGCATTGAAACTTTTTTTTATATAACCAAGCCTTCTCTTTATCAAAAGGACTCTCTTGGGCAAAGGCAAGAGGTTGCGCTTTCTAAATATTCGTTTGCTCTGGGCAAAAAAAAAAAAAAAAAAAAGGATACGATGTTTTCTAAATTTACAACATGAATTCCTCTGGATCATCTAGTTCTCGTGCCGTTCCCTTCCTGAATGTGGGAGATGTCCAAGGTGCTGGAGGGTAGAGACACAGAGGTGGGTTAGACACAAGCTAGTACTTTAAGAGTTTAGTTTAGGTGAGCAGAAAAAGGCACACACACAAATAACTTTAATGTAAGGTAGAAAGTGATTGCTGCAGCCATCACCAAGGGGCAGTGGCAAAAGAGATAAGTAATAAGGCGTTCTTTTTGGAATCATTTAAAGAGATTTTCAAAATATGTCAAACCCCTTTTTCACTTGATATTCTTATTCAGAATGATTTTTGTTTATTTCTATGTTGGCTGATTGGTGGATGGGTGGGTGGGTGGATATGAGGAGCTTCAGTGCCTCTTGACAGATAGCCAGCTAGCTAGCTAGCTAATAAATATATGTATTTCTATATCTATGAAGACATAGATATTTGTATAAGCATGCAAGTGATATAGATATGGCCAGGCAACCACAGGAACTAACCAAGTGATATATTCATTCAGTCAAGAAATATTTCTGGAGTACCTACAATATGCCAGGCACTGTGCCCTGGTCATAAAATGGTGACCAAAAAGGACATAGACCGTGTCTTCATGGAACTTTGAAACAAAGTTTGGAGAAAATAGAACTTAGCCAAATAATTATGCAAGTAAATACAATTCCAAAAGAGAAAAATAAAATCCCAAAAGATCATATGGATATAGGGGAATTGTTCCCGCCTAGAATACATGGAGAAGGGTATCAAAGAAGATTTCATAAATCAAATGCCATTTGTGCCAGTTTTCTAAACTGTATAAGATTTGATACTGAATAGTGGTAGGAGAAGGGTGTAGTGTGAATGCTGGAAAGAGCAGGGTTGACTATGTTCTAGAAGAATGGAGAGTAACTGAAGTCTTCTGAGTGGTGGAATGATTAATCACATTTTAGAAAGTTCATTTGACAGCATTGCAGGAAAGAAGGGAGGGCCAGACAGGAGGAAGATAGACCTTTGGGAAGCTACCAAAATATAAAACAGAAGAGCAGTGGCAGTGGAAATGGCAAGAAGGAAATTGCAAAAAGAAGCCTTGCTGATTTATAATCCTTAGGGTTTGTCAGTCATTAGATGATGGGCATAGGGTGAGGGAGTTGGAGAGAGAGAAAGGAATAAAAAAACAATCTCAGTTTCTACCCTGGAAACATCGAAGTAGAGACTTTCGTAATGGAGGTGGGGGTGAGGAAGTAAAGTGATGGAGAAATCCCATTTGGGGCATACTGACTTATCAACACAGACACTCAAAATGAAGAAACCCACCTGATGGCCAACCGCTACTCTTGTTTTCTGTCTCTTCTCTCACTCCTACCCTCTGTGCTCAGCATCCGTATTAGAGGTTGTAAGTTGCCATCATTTTTGGTAAGTTAGAAAACATATCCCAGAATATGATCAGTAAGTTCATTCCCATCCAGAGGCCGGGTTAGCAATGAAAAGTGACTCTGTGCAATTAAGCAGCCAACACCCAGCCCAGCACCTATCGACACTGCTTCCTGCCATTCACCAGCTGTGACCTTGGGCAAGTCCCTTCACCTCCCTAAGCTTCACTTTCCTCATCTGGAGGAAATGGGGTAATTACAACTACTCCGTCTACCTCGAGAGAGTGCCAAAGGCTTCTGAAAGAATCCCGACAAAAGGCGATGAGCCTCTGCCTGCACAAAGACAGTGGCAATTGGGGCAAGAGCCATAAGCTCTAAAAGGCAGCTAAAGGAAGAGGAATACTGAGAGCATGTTAGACCAGAATGGAAGAGCAGAAAGACAAGTAGACGTCCCCCGAGCATCTACATGTTCCTTCACTGTTCATCAAGAGCATGTTTTGAGAGTAGAACTCAGAATCTTAAAAATCTTAGAAGGTGAGGAAGACCAGCATGATGGTGGCAGAGTCTGCTGGTAGCCTCTCAGCATCCAGTCTCTCCTTTTCAGTAATTACTCTGGTTTTCCACTGAGCACCAAATGAGTCAGCTGGATTTCCCAGCCTCTCCTGCAGCTTGGTGTGCCCAGATGTCTCAGTCCTAGTTAGTGAGAAGTCAGCAAAAGTATGTGTGACTTCCAGAAACTCTTCTTAGAGAACTCTCTTAATCCTTTTTTTTTTTTCTACTCAGACTGCAGATGCAATGGTTGGAGCTCCAGCAACCATCCTTGTCCTGAACCTGGCCTTGAGAATGGAAGTCACACAGTAGAGCAACAAAAGAGAAGTTTGGTCCCTGATCCCTGGGATTGTAATTCCCTATATCTCAGGCTGCCTACCTTAGATATCTGTTAGGTGATTTTATTAGGTTCTTACTGCTGCTCTGACAAATTACCATAATCTCAGTGGCTTAGACAACATTATTTTTTTAAATCTTATGTTCAATGGCTCAGAAGTCTGATAGGGATCTCACTGGCCAAGATCAAGGTGTCATAGGATACGTTCCTTTCTGCAGGCTATAGGGGAAAATCTGTTTCCTTATCTTTCTAGCTTCTAGAAGCTACCTACATTCATTGGATTATGGCCTTCTTATTCTGTATTCAAAGCCAATTCTCAAAAAAAAACAAAAAAAAAAAACAAAACAAAAAAAAAACAAAGCCAATTCTCCTCATGCTACCTTCACTCTGGTTCCTTCTTATGATCCCCTCTTCCACTTCTAGGGACCCTTGAGAATACATTGGGCCTATGTAGATAATCCAGGCTTATGTCCATATTTTAAGATCAGTTTATTAGCAACCTTAATTCCACCTGCCTCCTTAACTCCCCTTTGCCATATAACCTAACATATTCACAGGTTCTGGAGATTAGGACATGGGCATCTTTGTGAGGCCGTTATTCTGCCTACCACAGGGGTAGAGAAACAAACTTCTGTCTTATCCAAACCACTGTTTTTCAGGTTGTTGTTGTTGTTGTTGTTGTTGTTGTTTTCCCACAGCTGAGCCTAACGTGTTCCTGTGATAGACAATTACTGAATATCCACTCTGTATATGGCATTGTTGTGCATGGTGGTGCTACCTATGATCTGATAACCCTGGTTGGTTCTGATACCCGTAATCCTCCAGAGAGTATGAGACCCACCCCCCAATAACATCCGGCCCCAGAAACACCCACATGCCTGCAATGATGTCACTTACTACCACAGGAACAAGAAAGAGGCTGCACCCCTACCAACTGACCACACTCCTGCCCCCCAACATCTGCAGACCTGCCTCAGCGCAGTGAAGGAAATTGAGTCCCAAAACCAGGAAAGGATGTGCCCAAGTTCCCACAGCAAGTTCATGGCACTGTCAGGACTCGAACCCACATCTCTGAATACCACTCCTGCATCATATCACTTCCCTTGAGCCAATCCAGTTTTTTCAAGGAAGAACATATTGGGCATACTCCCACAGCTCCATGGCCCCACGTACTCAGGTCACAAACCAAACTCCATGTTTACCTTGTCGCAGTGATTCTAATAACACCAAATGTTTACAGCATTTGCCTGGATTTTCTGTATTCTCCTATCTCTGAACATACATAGTAAGATTCTCTATCCATTTTCCTGGTCCTTACACTGTTATGCTTCATTTCTCATATTTGTTAAATAGGTAACATGGATATAAGAAGACTAAGTTGGGACACCTGGGTGGCTTGAGTTTCTGCCTTCAGCTCAGGGCGTGGTCCCAGGGTCTTGGGATCGAGTCTCAGTTCCCTGCCAGGAGCCTACTTCTCTCTCTACCTATGTTCTGTCTCTCTCTGTGTGTCTCTCATGAATACATAAATTAAATCTTTTATTAAAAAAAAAGAAGAAGAAGACCAAGTTAAGGGCTCAGGCCTGGGATGTTATATGTCCCAGTGTCATTTCCAACTTTGCCCTCATCTCTCTGGTTGTCAGCATTTCCATTTTAAAAAATGGGAGACAGCCAATGTGCTTCAAAGCAATTGTAAAGAGCAGCTAATAAAACTCATTGTAAAGCACATTAGCACCATACACAGTGTAATCTAACTGCTAGTAATAAAACATTGAGCACTAGGAATCTAACTCACCCATTTGGCTCTGAGTCATACTCCCTACTAATGCTGAGTAAAAGTGAGGGAAAAAAAACCAGGCCAGGACACAGAGCTAGGAGATGCCTAACAGTCAACCTAGCATAGAGATGTACCGGAGAGCCTAGAGGCTGGGAAGACCTTCACGAAGCCACTTGATGAAACCCTTTGCTCTGCTATTCTTAAAGATCTGATTTCCCAAGCCCTCTTTGGTAACTGTTTCTGGGTTACACATCCCGGATAGTTGGAAAGACTTCCCTTATGCAATTTGAGTGAGTTTGCTTTGGCTCTGTCTTCAATGGGAATGGAAAGAAAGCTATTCACACACACCCCCATAACCCCAGCCTTACAGTAATATCCTTTCTGATGCCTGGTGCCTGGTATTGAGGTAGTCTTTCCGTAGCATTTCCCAATGCTTACTGTACATAAATGCAGTGGGTTTGGCATTGTTTTTCTTTTAAAATCTGAGACTTTTTACACTCAGTAAAAAAAATGCTTGAGTCTGAGAATCTTAGAACTAGATGAAGTCTTAGAGATCACTTCTTCCAAACATCTAGATTTTGCATATAGGAAGGTTGAGGTTCCAATGTGCCTGGTGTTGCTTAAGGTCATGGTCATAATGTTGAGACAAAGAACTATAAACAAGGTCTAAAAAATTTTGATGATAATGTATCACTGAATAATATTTAACATGCTAATTTCTAATTTTTGCATTCTTCACATAATACCTCCTGATATTTGTATGGTATGCTGATATTTATTTTGAGCATAAGCAATCATCTCCCCTTCTTGTATAATAGTTGTTTACTCTTCTTCTGTCAGAGAACTCATTTTCCCTCAATTAAGTATAATCCTACACACCCATGTCAACTTCTCTAATTTAAGGGGTCATCCTGAATTGTAATTCTACTTTATGTGGCTTCATCTAACCTATATGGAGCAGCTCCTATAAGCCAGGAACTGTCACATAGGACCTCATTTGAGCCTCAAAACAGACTTATCTGCATGATATTAATACTCACGTATTAGCGTTGAAATAAAATGTGACACAGGAAGGTAAACCTGCAGATGTAACATTGGCCATCTGCTGACACCTGAGTCTTTTGGTTTGTGTTCATGACATGACATCTAATATAATGTCAGCCATCCCACCTAATTTTCTTATAGTAATAAGTCAAGGAATGATGCTCTTTTTCCATTATCACCACCATGGATATAAATATTAAGTAGTGTAATTAGCCAAGGCTGATACAAAGAGGATGTTACACACTCTTCGAGTTGAAGATGAATGATAGCTTCAACGTTCCCCCAAATGTAGGTCAATGAGAAGAAAGTATTACCTTTCCTTTTACCAGGTAGTCACTGATATAGAGGTAAGGCAGAAATGCAGATGGTAGAGTGTGATTAGAGTCTGGACCAAGGAGAGATCATTTCTAAGGGAGGTTAGGAAAAAATGCCTTGAAGAAAGGGCCTAGGGTTCCATCAATGGGAGGATTCAAGGAGGAAGATATTAGAGGAGAGGCAGTTGAGTCAGAGGATAGGTACCCGGACCCAAAGTGAGGAAGGATTTGGGGAGAGAAGTGAAATGATACATAAAGTAGAAATAATTCACTAGAAAAAAAAAAAGTTCTAGGTTTCCATGTCTCTGAAGGATGATCCAATCACAGACAGTAGGACTTGCTCTGTGAACTTAAGATTCTCAATATCAGTTCAGCCACCAAGTCAATAGTGATCTCAGAGAACCAGGATCACAGCCAAGAACGAGATGCATCTTTTCTAACAATTAGACCTGCTCGATAGTGTCATGGCTTTCTCTTGAAGAGCTGAGACTCCTATCAGGGAAAATAAGCTGGTCAAAGCCAGGGAACCCACAGCCCAAGGAGCTGGGTTATAGAAGGTATCTCCGCCCCCTGTGGGGGTGCGCTTAGATGAACTTCAAGGGCACATCCATTTCCTAATTTCTAAGATTCCAAAAGTCAAGGGACCAAACACAAGAAGGAACTTTTAAGACCTGAGAACTGCCCCAAGGGCGATACATCTCCTCAGAGGACTGGCCTGCCCTGTGCCAATGATGCTCTGCCTCTGTGTAGAGAGGACAATTTCTGAGGCATCTTCCAACCCAGGTCTTAAACTAGACCCAAACAAGTGCTTTAGCATCTTGCATTTTTTATGCCAAAGAATTCTTCAAGAAAAGTCTTAGCATTCTTTCTAATCTTCTATCTTAAATTTGTATGATTGTTGCACTACAGATGGATTTTATACTAAATATATATGATTTGGCTAGCAAACGTGTGCTTTGATTGCATATACTCCAAGCGTATGTTTATTAACTAATTTTTAATAGTCACATATATATAAATTAGCTAATTTTAAAGTAATTATATCTAATCACATTTTTGTAGTCTTGTTATAGTTTCTGTTACCTATTCATGATCTTATTTAATTCCCATGCCATGGCTAGTGTTATTACTGCTCTTAGAATAAGGAGAGCAGGCTTATACTCAGGGCTATGGGAGCTTGAGGTCACCCTAGTGACCTGACGTGCCTCCCCATAAAAGTCCCATCTCCTGACACCTGCTCCAGGGCTCCTTACACCCCCACTCTGGGCCTCCCACAGTGACTCAAGGCACTCTAGCATTGCCACAGTTTTCTGAGGAAGAAGCTAAGGGAACAAAAGGTCAGTTGATTGAGCCTAAAGTCACAGAGTTCATCTGTGACTGGGCCAGATCAGCTTTGAAAATGTAGGCACAGAGTCTTTATTTTTGAATATCACTCATAACTCATTCCAGGTCATTCATCTACAGAGACCTGGAGTTGTAAATTCTCCAAGTCCCCTAACCACAATCGCTGAGTCCCCGATCTGTCACTCTGAGTACCAGAGATTCCCTACTATTAATAATAAGCCAAAGAATGAAAACCAAGATCCATTTCTTAAGAATATCAGTCATTTCCATATACCTCTGTACTGCAGATTTGCAGATCACACACCTTGGCTGGGTTATTAAATATTGACATCATCTTCCCAAGCATCTTATTACTGGTTCTTTGCCCCTAAAATGAATATTGGGTAAAATTCTCTAGTAAAAACCATAAAGGAAGTCAATTACAACGAAAGCATCTAAAAAAAAAAAAAAAAACACAAAACAAATATTCTATTTTTCTAGTCACTTCTCTGAGACCTCCCATCCTTCTGTGTTTCTGAAAAGCAGCCTACCTCTGTGCCCTAAAATACCCAGACTTTCCCACTTGCAATCCTCTATTCATGTAAATGTCTCAGCCTGGAATGCCCCCTTTTCTGTATTCTCAGTCTGTAAGATCTTACTAATTATTGAAGGGCTGGTTCAGCATCTCCCTGTATGAAGCCTTTCCTAAACTCCCATTGGGATGAATCCCTCTTTTCCCCAGCTTTAACTTCACTCAGACTGCAGAACTGGATTTTCTGTTACATGTCTGTCTCCTATACTAGACCATGCCTTCTTGAAGACCCAAATCAAGTGGTATTCACGTGGGCTGGTCCATGGGCTCACAGCACGTACTTGACATATGTTTATTGAATGAATAGAATTAACATCCAATGCCATTTCCCCTTTTCCCTTTTCTTATCAGACATTCAAAGATATTCAACATCTCGGGTGTCTTCCTGCTTACAATCTGTACTGCCTTTTCTACAAGTATTCCATAAGGGGTGAGCAAGCTGCTACTGTTATGAAACATTTGCCAGGGATTGCTAGAAATGGTGTGCAGTTCACTGGTTCTATTGAATCTTAAAGGTTTCCTTTCTTTCTTCCTTTTGTTTTTAAATTCTAATTTAGCATACTCTTTTCTCTCCTTTTTAAACACTAAGGCGAATGCTTGCAAATCAGAAATCACTGACTATCAGAGCCAGAGGAGCAACAGGGAAACTGAGCCTCAAAAAGAGGAAGTTACCTGGCCACAGTCAAGGAGCAAGTTCCTAGAGCGCTGAGACAGGATTGAGATCTCCCATCTTCCAGGCCAATGTTCTTTCCAATTCTGGTCATTTGTTATATGGCTTAACTTCTAAAATCATGCATGGCCCCACTCCCTACTCCCAGCTGTGAATTCTGACTCTTCAACTGAGAAGAGGGAATCTCAGCTTTGTGATGCATCCTCAGTTAGCTGTTTGCAAGGCCCCCCAGGGAGCAAGCCTGGCCAGCCCAGACCTCCTGTTGCCCCACTACCCTTTACCTAACCCTTGCCCACATCAGGTGGCCTCTCCTCCCACTGCCCTGACACAGATGCACGCACTTCACTCTAGTCTCCAGGCCTTATTCTGGCTCCTCTGTTACCAGAAAAGCCCTCTCACTGTGCTTTAAATCCAGCAACTCATGTATTTCTCACAACAAACTAATGAGGGATGCAGCAGTCTTATCCCTATGTGAGGTAGAGAGAGGTTAAGTCACTTGCTCAAGGTCACATAAGTTGTAAATGGTAGACCTGGCAGTCTAGGTTGTAAGGAGTGGAAACAAAAAAATGAGCCCAGGTCTTCCAGGCTCAAGAGGCCCCCGCTATTTCACATTCATTCCATTCTATTAGGAGGTGACATCACTGGTTGCCAGATTTTTCTTTCTTGAGGACATTTGGGGAAACTGGTTCCGACCCTAGAGAGTCACATTCTAGGGTGATTAGAAGTGGCAGAGGTGGGTCTTCTGGTTTGGGAACTTTTGTTCCTGCTAAAAATGGCAAGCACATTCATGATTAATACAAAACAATCTGTAAATGGTATATTCCCATTTCCTCATTAGAAAAATTCACCTTTAGCATAGAGTACTCTATGGAAAATTCCAACAGAGAAAGGACAATTTCTTAAAGAGCAGTGAGCAATTGCAAAGAGGAATTTTGAAATAGGACAGGCATTTGGTAACCTCTTGGTATTTGTTACTGCAAATGCTAGGAGATAATAACTTCAGAACAAATGAATGTGTTAGTTTGACTTAAGAGGGATTTTGAACTGGCTTTGGGTATAGACTTTCACAAAGAAAAGTGTCTGATGGCCTAGTTCTCTAGAGTTGTGTTCTTAGATGGCAAAGAAGCCAAAGGCGTAATAGAGCATACTTAAATTAGAGGATGTATACCAGCTTTTAGAGTGAGGACACTCATTGTGTAATTGATGAACACTTGCTGCCCTATATTGGAAAATTCTAGAGGAAAGAAGGGAGGGAGGGAAAGAGGGAGGCAGAGAAGGAGGGAGGGAGAAGAAAATCACCAAATGCTGTTTCTCACCTCATCCCATTAAAAAATTCTCAACTATTACAAGAATAAATTCTATGTTCTACCCATAATATTAACTTTAGTCACCACCCCTCAAATATCCACACAAAATGAATCCAAGGAAGGATTAATATAGGGAATCACCCAAAGGAAGGCTTAGTCTGTTTCTCTGAAAACCTCACTGATGTTAGTTGCAGCTTACAAAACACCTGCATTTTGCTGTGTGCTTGGGGAACTCTGCATGGCTTCATGGCAGTGCTGGCCCAGCCTGGAGTGAAGGTGGCACTGTGCCTGACAGGGCTGGCCCGTTGTCAGCTCAGCTCTATCCCACTGCACAGGGTACTGTCCTAGAGGGATAGAGGGAAAGAGTGTACCCTCAGTGAGAAACAGGAGGTGAAATGTGAAGCCAATGAGAACACCATGTGGAGAGAGAAGGGACTGAGCTGCCATCTCAGCCACCACTGCGGCCACTGTGTCATTGCAGGAAATCACTGCCCCCCTCAGGTCTTGAGAAAATAAAGGAACATGACCAGATGGTCCCTGAGAACCTCTCCCAACCCTACCACTCAGTGCTGTTTGTGATTGGCGTCCCATTTTTCCACTGTTCCCTCACCTGTGATGTGGCCAGGTTGGACCAAATGACCTCTAAGTGCCCTCTAGCTCTAGGAATCTGTGATTCTATGGCTAAATCAGGGCTCACTAAACAAGTATAAAAGCAGGGAGGCTGTAATTGCCAAAAGCATAAGGGCTATCAGGCCACTCCCAATGTTCTAGCCCAGCCTAAGGCAGGAGGTTCGCTCCAGCATAGGTCACAAGGCAAAAGAATGAGTCTCTTGGCCATGTGAGCACAGAGTGGAAGCTTTCCAGATCTGCAGGCACCCTTGGCACCCAAAACCCTGGCCTCTAGATCTGCTGTTCTAGCAACCTGCTCACCAGAAGATTGGTAGGCTTGAGTTTCACAAGTCAGGGGCCCTTCTAGGACCTCTGAGATCACTAACGACCAAACCTTTTTGCCTATGCATTCTTGGTAAAGAGTTTTCCAGCCTCTGCCTGAAGTCAGCCTGTTGCATCTTAGGGGGCTTTGACTACAAGAAATATCTTAGGTCAAGGTGTGGGTCAAGGTGTGTCTCCCTATAACATTGATCAGATCTCCCCTCTGAAACCTCCCATGACAAGTCTGTCCTCTCTTTTCCTATGGAAAAGTCACCAAATGTTTGGAGATAACAGCTGAAGCCTCATGAAGTCTTCACCGGGATTAGGGCCTTATTTCTTCCAAATGACATGGTTTTCAGCTATCCTACTGTCCTAGTCCAAAGATTCTCCACATTTTCAAGCATGACCTAGACTTGAGAGATAAAAGACTTAGCTTGGAGTTGTGCATCCACCAATTGGGCCATATTCCATCAATGCAGGGGAGTGAAGTTTTTATTTAGGGCAAATAAAATATTGCACACCGAAAGCTTATAAATGAAAAAATGCTACATAAAAAATTTTTACTGCTACTAAATATTACTCCTAAAAATAACAGTTGCTCCTAGTAAATCAAGAGCATAATCCAGTTGTCTTCTGAGAGTACAGAACAGGAAAAAGGGATCTCCTGCCCTGATCTGGATATTGCATTCATATGCATTCAGTCTGATGCCATCATGGCTATTTCGGAGGCTGTGTCTCAGAGGTAGTTCAACCCGAGCTTATAGACAACTAAATACTACAGATTTATTACACATGCCATTGTCAGGCTAGGTTTTTCCAGCTCCTGTTATTGTAAACTTGCGGAATTTACATTTGTCTCTGACATTTTATCTTGTTGTTTCATTCTTTTCAGACACTTTTGGCCTATGATTCAGCCATCAATAATAGTGCTTTCCAATTCTGGCTTCATATTAAAATCATCATGGAAATTTTTTAAGCATGAATATTTCTCCTGAGCTCTATTTTCAAGGTTTTGATTCATTTGTTCTATGGTAGGACCCTGGAAGCTATATCTAAAACACATATCTTAGGTGGTTATTAGTCAGCACATCAGGCTGCACTTGGAAATCCAGGGTTATACCACAACCTGCCCTGCTTAGTTTCACTTGCATACTTGATAAATATGATTTTTGGAGGGAACTGCCTGAAGGGTAAGGAGATATCTACATGGAACGGTGGGCAGTGACTTTCCCGTCATTTTTGCTTTTTGTTAATGCTGTTCTTTTTTTTTTTTTTTTTTAAGATTTTATTTATTTATTCATGAGAGACACAGAGAGAGAGAGAGAGAGAGAGGCAGAGACACAGGCAGAGGGAGAAGCAGGCTCCATCCAGGGAGCCTGATGTGGAACTCAATCCCGGGTCTCCAGGATCACACCCCAGGCCAAAGGCAGGCGCTAACCTGCTGAGCCACCCAAGGATCCTCATTGCTGTTCTTTTATAAATCATGTACTTCCTCATTGTATAAACCATGTAGCTACAGCAGCCTATAGGTGAGCAGAGCATATGGGTTATCAGAAACACAGAAGCCTCAAAACATTCTGTTTCTTTTCCATTAGGCAACATCCTGCCTGCCCGTTCTGGAAGTGTACAATCTGGCCAAAAGGAGCATCTGATCTAAGAGCCCAGAGAAGCTGCCTGTTTCCTTGGTACATCTCTACCTTATTTTCTCACTGTTACCCTCAGTTTGAGTAATAGGTAAAGGTCCAGATACATATATCTTCTGGCTGAGGGATGACACACAAAGCTACTTGCTACTTCAATGCCCGTGACAAACATGGCTAATCAATCACTCTCCTTTACCCAGTGAAGCCCAGGTATGGCCTCCAAATCCTTCTCAAACTGGAACTTAATTCAGCTACTACCAATGTGAGCAGACATGTAATTGAAACTTGTTTACATCCTCAATCTGGCCAGCACTTTATCCTTTCATTTTATAAGAAAGCCCCAAAGAGATGAATTCCCTTGCCAAGTTCACACCACACCACCTTATCTGAAGTGATCTGGGAGGATTCTTTCTGGAACACAAGAAAATCTATGTTTTCCTTATTCTATTCAGGAGTCACTCAGCACACACATCCTGAGAATTCTCTATGGGCGAGGCAAGAACTGAGGACAGAGTAGAGGAAAGAAAGGAAGGAGACATAGTCCTTTTGCTCATGCCTGAAGTCCAGGAAGAGAAGACCCACCCACAAATAATGGCCCAAGGTGGGTGGGGATGGCGACAAAAAATTCAAGGGAAGAAAGGTTAACATGATCATCATTCTAAGGAAAAGGATTCTCCTCTTTCAGTCAAAAAAGCACACACGAATCTGCCATAATATGAAAACATGCTACATTAAATTCACGTCTGTGTCCAAGGATCCCATCAAATCTCCTGCAAGGTAGGGACCCTGTCGCTTTTATTATCTCAATAACACTTAACAAATACTGCGCACACTCAGAATGTCACTCTAGCCTCAGTCTAAATCTTCTTATACTTACGTTCCGGGGGTATAAGAGCTCAATTGTGTTACTAAAGGCCTTTTAAAATGTCTTAGCTCTTGACTACTGGATTTCTTCATCTGTATCTATGTTAAAAGGCTTTTCCCCACATTACTAAGGCTGTGGTCTACTTCTTATATACCTCTTAGACAAGAGCCTCCTTGTTACATAAATCCAGAGATCATTCCTCTGGCTGTTCAAGCCCTTGGAGTGCCACTCTAAGCCCCTGATTCATTGTTCTCAGAAATAGGCATTACTGAAAACAAGTTGCCATTTTGTTTCTGGGGTCAGAGCTCAAATTTTTCTTATTGCCTCCGGTGAAACGATACTCTGTTCTCCTTCCTCCATTTAAGTATAAAACATGCCCTAAAGTATGTGCTAATTAATACATCTGTTTGTCTTACAGAGCAGTTGAAAAGCATCTATTTAAACTGTGATTCACATTTTTCCTTTCAGCCTGGCTGCAGATTTTTGTGCATGAATCAAATGAGGAGCTTGATGGCACTACTATTTTAAAGAGTCAATTAAAAAGTTCATTAAGTGATACTGGTGTGTTTTACTGCAGGTAATAGAAGTGTAAAGTTATACGTGGCATTAACAAGCCGGAAGGTATAGCTGGATTTGATGGCAGAATTAATTTTTTTTCGCCTTTCTAAAATAGTCTTCTGGAAGAAAACTGGGTGTCTCTACTGGAGACAGGCAGTGGGGACAAGGCACAATTGGGGAACAGAAAAGTAAGCCATCTCTAAGTACTCAGAGAGTTCAGTGACAAAGGCTTATGGTCCTCCTATTAGAAGAAGAGCTAGGCCTAAAGCACATGACTTGAGTTTTGTCACTCACATACTTGCTCCCAGGACTTTGACTCTTTAGTGACTTAGGTCCAAGAGGAGGAAATATTTGCAGGTCAGGCCCTTTAGAGCACCTACACATGGACCAGACTATTCCTGACGTATGATCTTGGCTACAGGTCATGTTCATTGCCTAAACTCACTCTTTCGATCTCCCACTTATTTTGTCATTCTTCGTATCACTTTGACACAGTTCCTTTTCACATGAGATAACCTGAGTCTGTTTCCGTTGTTTGCAGTCAACAATCCTGGTAAGTTTTAAAGGAAATGGTTCCCTCATTAGAAAGTTTAACCTAGGGGATCCCTGGGTGGCTCAGTGGTTTAGCACCGCCTTCAGCCCAGGGCCTGATCCTGGAGATCCCCAGGGATCGAGTCCCACATCAGGCTCCCTGCATGGAGCCTGCTTCTCCCTCTGCCTGTGTCATTGCCTCTGTGTGTGTGTGTGTGTGTGTGCGTGTGTCTCATGAATGAATAAATAAAATCTTTTTAAAAAAAAGTTTAACCTAAGTGAATGATAGAAAGCTATCTTTTTTTTTTTTTTTTTTTTTTTTTATGATAGTCACAGAGAGAGAGAGAGAGGCAGAGACACAGGCAGAGGGAGAAGCAGGCTCCATGCACCCGGAGCCCGATGTGGGATTCGATCCCGGGTCTCCAGGATCGCGCCCTGGGCCAAAGGCAGGCGCCAAACCGCTGCGCCACCCAGGGATCCCAGAAAGCTATCTTTTATTCAGTTATGGAGAGACTGTACGATGGTATAACTTTATAATCAATTGCTATAAAAGAATGGGGCCAGCTGCTGCATTAAATCAGTGCATTTCCAGTTGTAAGAAAAGTTGAAGAGAATACAACCATTTGTCAGAGATGCTCTGGAAAGGATTCTTGAATACAGCAGGAGAATGGACTAGAATCTAACCAACAGGTTTAATGCAAATGCCTTCCTCATACTAGAGACCTATAGTCCTTGTCCAGCTCTGCCTGCCAGCTGACTGTGATTCACCAAAGACTCTCAGTCTGGAAGGTGAGGGATGTGGGCTGAGCATCAGTGGGAAAGGCTGAATTTAGCATCTTTCTTGGGTTTCCTCGATTGGGTTAAATCTGTTGATCGCTTGATAGTGAGCTTCATTTTTGTTGTGTTTGTGAGCCGTTTTGTCTAGTTGGAGGTGCTACTTTCCAGTTGGTTCTCAGTAATGCCTTTTTTTTTTTTCTTTATAAAGAGCAAAATCTTACTCTTTTCCTGGGGTTGGAAATTTTAATCAGATAACACACAAGGTAACTAATTCATAGGTATATAGTCTACAAGGTGGGCTAGACTAGCCCAAGGTGATCTCAGAGGCTGGGAGAGGGTCTAAAAGGCACATTTTCAAATCTAACCCTAAAGAACTAAAGTCTATAACCAATGGATGAAAGTCTATGATCATGCACAGGCCATTTTATTAGGTTCCTTAGCCACCTGCCCTCTCACGTGCATCCTTTCAGAGCTGAGAAACTAGAGGCCTGGAAGAACCATGTCTTGCTCTCCATCACACTCTGAGCTGGGATTCATGTGAAGATGGTTGTGCTCTTCCTGGCTGTCTCCCATCACATTCTCTGTCACCTCCAGCCCTGCCTGGCTGGCCGCTGTCTTCTCAGCAAAGGCTGAGAGGGGCTCTGCTTGCACCCCCTGGGAGAGGTGTCTGTGACACTCATGTGTGTGGGGGAAGCTCTCACCTCAGTTCCTGCTTATGCCAAAAACACTCTGGGCATAAATAAAGGTCCCTGCTCTAACACCTTCTACTCATACCGAGTATGCACATGGGGAAGAAAAAAAAAGAGTTTAAAAATAAAACTCACAGAGGTAGGGATTCTCTGCTATTGAAAGAAATTCCTTAACACACATTAGTAAGGTAATATTTGCTTTGACGGATTCCGTGGAAATTTTTTAGAGCTAGAAATAAGACCTAAGAAAGCACGTAGTCCAAATCCCTTTATTTACAAGTGGACAGACGAGCTCAGAGCGAAGGGCATTTGGTCAGCCCAGTGGGCTTTCCACTAAATGAGAACACTGTTTCCCCCTCCTCAGGGACTTCCTAAGGTGGTGAGGCTGTGCATGTACGACACAGATTACGTGGCTAGAGAATACGAATCCATCATTCTTTTGAACTCCAGTAAAGAAACTGAGCTACTTTCCCCAAAGTCTTTCCAGTCAAGTTGCTGGAGTGAAAGGCAGGGGCTTGGGGCCAACTTACCCCTTTGAGCAACGTGACTTCCGACAGTTAAGCTCTCAGAGCTTCAGGTTTCTGCAAAATCGGGAAATTAAACTGGCTGTCTCTATGGTTGTCTGGAAGATTAAAGAAGGTAGCTTTTGCAAAGCCCCAGGCCCACTGCCTGGCACACCTTCAAGATCAGTATAAAGTTCCTTCTCTTCCTGCCCTCTGACACCTCACTCCTCCCCGCCTTGACATATGTGAGGGAATGAAAATAGGCAAAACCATGAGGAAATGTTTGCTTCTGTTAAGCCTGTCTCCCCAGAATAGAAGACTTTTGGCCAAGGGTATTCAAGACCCTTGAAGACCCCACCATAAAGACTGTTGGTAAAGCAGTGTGGCCAGAGGAAAGGCTGATGAATTTCATCAGGCTAACTAATCAGAGCAAATGTTCTTGGTGTTCTAAGACTCCCGAATAAAGGCTTTCTCCTTGTTTGGGGAAACAGATGCAATAGGCCTCTTCTCTGGGGATGAGGTTTTTCAGAGAGTCAATAAAAGCAGTGATCCTCACTTGAGACCAAGGACTTGAGCTTTTATAAATTTCCTTACAGAAATCTCAGATGTCAGATCATCCAGCCTGCTAATGAGTCCTGAAATCTCATCTGCACCATCCTGGACACCCTCAGGGACAGGTTGTTGATTTTATGACAGCAGTTAGGTTTTTAAAAAGGCATTTTTTAAGAAAAGGTACACTACAATCTATCTCTTACTACTTCTGACTCTTGATCCTGCTTCTGTACCTCAGGAGTCGACAAGGACAAATTTGTTTCTTTTCTGTGCTTTGCTTAAGGAAGAATGCCATTGCTTTTTTAACATTAGGGTGCAAGGATTTCTACAAGAATGTTGAAACACAGGCCGTTTCATTCTCTGAAAATTAAACATTAATCTTGGGTTATGGTGACCATGACAAGTGGGCAATCGTGTATATGTAGCATATAATTTTCCGATGGCTGGGCTTTGACTCAGCAGAGTTATCAATTCCCAGGCATCACCAGCCAGGGTAAAATATCTGGGTTTAGGATTCTTAAACTTGTGTTAGAGCCTTGCCCAGGCAATCTCAAACAGGCATGAGAGTCTAAGTTCCTCATCTGTGGGAAAATGGAGATTACAGTGGAGCTGTAGAGTCTGTGGTAAAGAAGTCTGGAAGTCTGAGTTTACATGTGTGTTTTGGGGGTGGGGATCATTAACTCACTTTAGTTTCTGTCTGTGAATGAACTGTGTGAGTTATGTGAGTGTCACGGCACACACTTGTAGATTTCCCTCAGATGGAGTCTTAATTGGTTCTTCAATACTTAAAAATTGATAAAATGGAAGGTTGGGGCCACAGCCCCCCATCATTTCTAACTATGATGAGAAATTTTTTTTTTAAAGATTTATTTATTTATTCAGAGAGAGTGAAAGAGAGGCAGAGACACAGGCAGAGAGAGAAGCAGGCTCCATGCAGGGAGCCCGATGTGGGACTCGATCCCAGGTCTCCAGGATCACACCCCGGGCTGCAGGCGGTGCTAAACCGCTGCACCACTGGGGCTGCCCTGATGAGAAATTTGCATTTGTGGCTCTGCTCAGCTTTAACAGTTTTTTTATTCCAAACCATAAGAGATATTGTAGCTAAAAGTATTTGGTAAACTATAAATTGAACTCTAACTATAAAGATGAGTATGAATCATGTTGAGAAATTCTTTATAAATCCTATATTTATATATCCTATATAGTAAATCCTATATAGTAGTTACATAATCTCCACACAAAGCCAGTGCCTCTTCAATGAAAATTCTGTCCTATTACATTTTTTTTCCCAAGATGCACTTGTGCCCACACTCTTATAATGGCCACTTTCACTTCAGATCCCTTTTAAAAGGCCTGGAAAGCTTGTTAACCATCTAAATACCTTTACTGCACGAGAGCAGATTTTTCTTTCAATGAAATGCACTATGTGTATTGGCTAGCCTTTGCTGTGTAACAAACCAATCCAAAACTTATTGACCTAAAATAGGTATTAGCTCACAATTCTCTTGGTCAGTAATTTGTCTGGGATCAGCTGAGCAGTCACCCCAATGAACTTGCCAGGTACACTCATGTAGCTACAATCAATTGGCAATTGGCTTGGAGCTGAATGGTGCTCCTTTCAGCAAAGCTGTATGTCTCCAAAATCTGTCAAACTAACTCAGTCTTTTCCATAGCCAACTGAATTGTAGACATAGCAAGAGAAGGTAGGATCAGACGTTGCAAGGCTTCTTGGGGCCTACGCTAGAAGTTGCAAAATATTATTTCTGTATATTCTTTTCTTGGTCAAAGTCATAAGGCCAGCCTAGATTGAAAGGGTGGTTAGTGAAACTCCACCTCTTTATGGGAGGAATAGCAAAGTCACATTGCAAAGACTTATGCATACAAAACTGATAAGATTATTGTGACAATTTTGCAAACATGTTACTGCTAGTAACTAATGCTAGTTTTTTTTTTTGTTTTGTTTTGTTTTTTTGTTTTTTTTTTTTATTTTTATTTATGATAGTCACAGAGAGAGAAAGAGAGAGAGGCAGAGACACAGGCAGAGGGAGAAGCAGGCTCCATGCACCGGAAGCCTGATGTGGGATTCGATCCCGGGTCTCCAGGATCGCGCCCTGGGCCAAAGACAGGCGCCAAACCGCTGCGCCACCCAAGGATCCCCTAATGCTAGTTTTTGCTTAAAGATACCACATTTGATTTTCTTACTCCCTGATACTTAAATAAGGTATAGTATATAAAAAATTTAGTTTGGCAACCAAAATATATACAAGTTGTAGAGAGATTAAAAATAATCTGAGTCCTTAATTTGTCTGTGCTACTATAAAGCCTAATCTGCCCACGGCTTCCTCATGTCTGGCCTGTGCACTCATGTCTCACTCATCTCAGGCTTGTTAGGATTCCAATTTGTCACATGTTACTGGGAAATGACCAGTGGATGTACCTCTGCTGGGGCACTCTCAACCCATGCCGTGGCATGGCTGGGCCAGGGAAGGCTTCAGAAATGTCCTGTATTTACTGCTTGCTGATGGTTATGTGGTCTACGAAGTTTGCCACAGAAAGAAGAAAGTAGTCAGTTGCTACAAAAACATGAAAAATGAAATAATGCATAGAGTAGTATGGATGTTTTGTAAAGATCACAGAAGTCTCTGATTTTTTAACCTAAATCAATTAGTTCCCTTAAATGCCCTGAGAAATATGTAATACAAGTACATCCGTGTAGTATGCTTCATATCTGTTGGATTATGTGTATGTTATTTTATATATTCAATTAGAAAACAAATCCTGGGTACAGACTGTCGCAGGGAACAACAAAAGGTGAAACACATATTAAGTACCAGGCACTCTTAGTGCTTATCCATGTTGACTAGTTCAAGCTCACAATAAGCCTATGAAGGAGGTAGTATTTATCCCCCATTTACACATTAAGTTCATGATAGTTTAAGTGACTTGCCAAAGACCTAACTTGTATATGGCAGAGCTGGGATGTGAGCTCAGTATGGCACTCCAGTGCCTGGGAATCTTAACCGCTGTGTTCTACTAGCACAAGAAATATGTGACTTATGCTATAGTCCCTGCCCTTAACACAAATGTCCCTGGCTCTATATATGAACTGTGAGGTTTTTATAATTACAGACTCCCCTTAGATTCTGATTCCATGGGTATAGGGTGGGTATGCATAGAGTGGCAAAGGATATAAAATGTGAACAGTAAAAAAAGTGTCATTGATTTTTTAAAAATAACAATAACAAAAATATAATAGATGAGGAATAGGAAAGATACTATAGGTATTCAGAAGGTGGAAATATTTCTGGCTGGGGAGCTAAAGATCTAAAAAGACGTTATAGAGGAAGAAAAATGTGATGTGAACTTGAGAAGTTTAGTTGATGTGTGAATATACTGAGTGATCACCTATGGTTGAATGAGTAAAATGGAATGTCTTCATCTTTATCTATGCAGCAGTACTCACTTCTGGACTCTGCTCTGGTTTGGCTATGACAAAGTGTCAAGAAAAGCCTCTCTTGATACTTCTTAACTACAACACACTTGAAAGTCAACTCAATAATCATTGATGTGAATTCTAGGAGATAATATGGTACTCATGTGTGTGGAAGTCATCCATTAACAGAAAAATTGGAAATAAATGTTAAGGTCTGGGTTATGGTAGATTTTGTGTTTCATATCATCCACAGTTTACAAGGTAGAACTATGTATTTAGTATATTAGCAATAAAATTTCCACCATATTTATTGAAAGTTGGCCATTTCATCAGAGCTGAAAATATACATTGTGACTAAAGTAGTACTTGCCTACCTTAGAACTAGTGTATGAGAAAATGTAATTGTTGATCTTTTGGTCATGATGATGGCTTCCTTCAGAGGCTGAGTCATGGGGACCCATGCACTGGTGGCTGAAAGAAAGGTTAATGAGGACAGCTGTGGTTGCAGAAGGCACATCTCTTGAGAAGGCAAACAGATCAGAGAGGAAGTCTTTGGCTTTAGGTTGTTCCAGAAAGAAAAAAATAATACTATAACAGAGGCTGGATGATGTTAGAAACCAGAAAGAATCAGACTGAGCACTCTGTAAATAATTAGGCATTATTGAAAATTATTGTATTTTGACATTATAATATTTGGACCACAGCAACCGAAGTCCCTACCAGCCAAATTTGGCTTTATCATCATTTTAAGATTATGGAAGGCTAGATTTGGAAGGGGCCTTAGAGAGCTCTTAATCCAAACTCATTTTGTCTAATTTTAGAGCAAACAGTTTCTCTGGAGCTGAGGAAACAAGTTGCCCAAGGTAGGATAGAAAGTTGTTCTAAATAAAGAGAGATACAACATGTTCTTTTGGTGTTTTTTAAAAAGAAACACTTAAGTATTTTCTTGGGATTTCTATTCGTCAAGCCAAAAAAGCTATTGATACTTAAGGCACTGAGTTGCTATATTAAACTAAATTCAAAGCTATGCTACACAGCTGATAAAAGATAAAAGAAGAAATGATATGATGTTTCCCCAATCTTCTGGGCCTTTCAATTCCTAGGACAAATTTTTTAAACATTCTCTTAATTACCTTTGATGCTTACTATTGTTTTTAAAAAAAAAAAAACACGAAATTCCATGGAGTAAATTTTAAAGATTTTATTGCCTTTATTCAATGATTTGTGAATCAAGCAGCATTGTATCTAGCATATAGAAGGGAGCTCCAAGGAGATGTACAAAATGAAAGACTTTTATAGGCACAAGGGAGTGGGCACAGGGAAGTTTTATATGCAGAAAGTGGATTGGTCGTAGCAAGGTCACTTTCTTTTAGGGTGTGAGAGTATCTTCCAGGCAGATTACCTCAATAGTGCTGACCAGGTGATTCCTGATTGACTGGTTTAAAATTCCATTTTTGGGAGACCCAAAACTATAATTGAGTTAAGTATTAAGTCTTGGTTGTGTGAGGTGGGGCTTAGTATAAATGCCTCCATTTGGGGCCTGTTCTCTGTTTTTTACAATCCTCCCCTTTTGATCAGACTCTCAACCTCATTGAGAGATGTGATCAAAATTTAAGGCATTAGCGTTACTAGCAGCTACTTCAGTTACTCTGAAATTCTCACAGGTTTTGCTGAATCTCCCTGTGGTGTTCCACAGGTCATGACTTTGGGCTCACATTCTTTAAGTCAATTATTTTCTTCATTCATTCTCCGACATTCTAGTCTTAGGGAGATCATTTGCTTGGTGGTTAACAGCTGCAAACATGCATTTATAGCTTTTGAGAGAATACAGCACACCAGTGAGACTATTATGGTTTTTATAAGTAGGATAATTCCCAATGTCTGGAGAGCACGTCAGAGCCATAGCCTCAAGACCCAAAGCAATCCAAATAAAAAAAGTTGAAGAAAGACCCTGTTGAAAGAGTCACTTTCTTAAGCCAAGTGGATTGCTCAGTGATATGTAGCTGGGTTTCATCTTTTCCAGAAGTGTCAATTCAAGAGCACAAGTGGTGTTGGCCATAGCACAAATGCCTCCTTGCTCAGCTAAGAGATAATTAAGGGCTATCCTATCATCAAGAACAACTTTGGCCAGAGAGTCTAGGGATCTTTGTTGGGCAACTGTTGCTTTAGCAGTAGATTCTGTGATATCTTCTTCAAGTTAAGAAAAGACTCCTAATCATAGCCTCTTTTATACTCACTCCTTACCACGGAAGTATGGATCTGCCAAAGGAAGCAAATCCTGAATCATGAATGCCTCCTGGCAGTCTCCTAACTTGCTGATGTAAATTAAGGGGACTTGATCACTAAGGTATCTCAGTTTGATTGAGGACAGATAGGGACACTGCTAGATAACCTAGGAGGCATTTTCCAGTTATGTGCCAGTCATCTAGGCATTCGTAGGCCCATGAAGAATGATAACCAACACAAAGGTAAATCCTCTCAGAGCACAAACTACTCTTGCTAAAGTGGCACTGTAAATGGTTTTATTCATGGAAATTGTTGCGTTTGCCTGTTCAAACCAGAGATGTTTAGGTTTTTAGTGCCTTTGGGAAGTGAACCTCCTTGCTTGAAATAAAAGTTGTTATACTTTCCTTCCAAAGATGGATGCTGCTGGTAAGATCTTTTCACAATTGATGGGAGGCATATCTGATTTAGATAATCACAGGAATGTGGGGGTGCAAATGTACTACAATTTGCATAGGTATGTGTGTCTATTTGGGCAAGTAAAGTTATAATTAGAAAAAGGTAAAAACAAGACACTGGATGTTCTGGCTGTAAAAGTTGGGCTAAGTAATTTCTGAAAAGGGCCAATTGTAGTTTATCGTGACATCAGGAATAGAAAAAAAAATGGTCACAGAAAGGATGAGGAAGTCTCTAGCATCATGGACACTTCAGACTTTTTGACAACAAATTCAGCAGTCCAAAAGGTCATCCCCCTTAGCAATGCCCTGGTAGATACATATGATGGTGTTATCTTTCCAAGTCAATACCAGACTAAAGGAAAGAAAGAGTTTTGTATTTTAAGTATAAAGTCTTGATCTGGCATCTTGGGTAGACACAGTCTTCCTTAACGTCAGCTACTTATTTTCCTAGGCTAGTTGATGTGGAGTTCTTCAGTGTTTGCACGGTACTAGATGTCAGGAGAAGCCTTCTTTAGCTGTGAAACAAGGTCTAATGCCTTCTAGTTTCTCAACAGGGTCATTTGTCAGGAGCTATTGGTAAGTAAGGTACCTTCAAGGGCTGTCTTCCTCTGGCGACATTTCCAGAAGGCCTACTCACCAAGTTCCAGACCAAAACCAAGAGGATCCTTTGCATTGGAATCTGGGAAATCTTCTTTACCTGTTGAGGACAGGCTTTAGCATAAGATATTAAAGACTTACAGCAGCTGGTCACATTAACGTGAGATAACAAGAGATCAGTGGAAGGTTGTATGCTAGTGGACATTGGCAGAGCAGTGACCGTTTCACAGGGAGTGAGTTCATGTTTCTAAATGCGAGTACTGCAAATAGTCAGAAGGACCAGATGGAGCACCGTAGGCCAGGGGAGTCCAGTCATTTCCGCAAGTTCAGAGTTTTGAGTTTGAGGATCTCATTTTAGTTTTCTCAACTTTGCCTGATGATTGAGCGTGATAACTCCAAAATGTTTGCAAGGTTTTCATCAGGGCTTGTATGATTTGCCCAGTGAAGTGGGTGCCTTAGTCCCCGAAGATTGTGGAAGATATACCTCAAGTGAGAAACATTTTTCCAGTTTCTCTGCCTCTGTGAGGGCTGCAGCAAGGGAAGCAAGCAAGGGAAGGCTTTGACACATCCAGAGAACACACAGACAACGAGGACATATTGATAAAGCACATTAGGTGGCAACTGTGTGTAGTCCAGTGGCAAAGGCTCAAAGAGCGGAGGTCTGAGGCCTCTGGAAACATATAGAGTTTTCCTGGGATTACCGCCCTAATCGGTGAGACATTGGTGGTAAACTTTTCACAATTTTATAGAAGTCTCCTCATCAATGTTTGTTCATCATCTGAGTCACCGTCACTGCACCATGGTGGGTGAAAGAATGTAAAAAACTGAAAGACAGAGTTTGCCAGGAAGCTGGGGAGAACCACCAAGTGACTGTCTCAGGTTTTCCAAGTGTTCCTTGAATTTACAATCATTGTTTGCCCACAGCAATCTCTGTGATGCAGGGGCAGACTGTTGCCGTGTGGCAAGCACATCACGAAGGCAAAAATCTGGCAATGAAGGTCTATATTTTGTAGAAGTAGAATGGACTTCACCCACGTGTCCCACAAACTTTACAGATTCTGTTGCTGCTGCCTTTGCACGAGGGTCAACCAGGGCATTTCCGTATGCTTAGGTTCACTCTTTATAGTGTGAGCATCATTTTTGATGACAGCAGTTTCAAAAGGTAGGAGAATAGCCACAAGGAGGTTGTTTACTAATTGTTTATCTTTGAATGGGGTGACAATGGACGTAGGAAAACCCCTTTGTTTCCATAACACCCCTAAATTCTGGATGGGCCCAAACGCAGACTGGTTGTCGGATAAATATTAACGATTTGTCCTTGTGATAGTGGCAAGCTGTGGTCAGGGCATGGAGCTCTGCTTGTGGGGCTGACAGCTGCGGGGAGGCTTGCCCTCTCAAGAGTTCATATCGGGTCACGGCAGCCTTGCCAGCTTGGAAGTTCCCTTTTTCATTTTTACAGTCTGACCCATCAACGTGCGGAGTTAGTTCAGAATTAGTCAATGGGGTGCCTCGTCAATCAGGACACAGTGTCATGAAATGGGATATTACGACTTCAGGGTCATGGGGTTGACCCTCCTCAGGCAGGGGCAGGAACCTGTGGCAGGAGGAGGGGAGTCCTGGGGTTAAATCCACTGAGGAGCAGCCCAGGGCTTGGTTATCTCATTCAAGCACAGGAAAGGTGAAAGGCTTTGAAGAGTTAGGTAGCCTGAAGGCAGGTGGTTCTTGCAGTGCTTGTTTTAGTAAAGGAGAGCTCTGCCTAACAGATCAACTGGAGCTGAATCACACAGCAAAAAGGAATGTTTTTCAGTGAAACGACCCAGAGTCATTTATACTGGTTGAGATAAAAACGCTCCCTGAATTTTATTAGAGATTCCCACTCTAGAACTTTCTTTACTCCAAGGATATATGAGATGGAGTTTAAAGTAGAAGGTGAAGCTCCAGTATCTACCAGAGTTTTGCAAGGGTTTCCATTATGTTTAACTTTAGTTTCCCCTTGGAGTTATTTTAGGAAATTACTGGTAGCAGTTTACTGGAGCATCTCTGAGAGTGCTATCAGCTCTGGGGGGGGGGGGGGGGGTACTCATGGGGGCCCTCCTTCAAGGATATGTAGCCCTATATCTACCAACATTTGAGTTGATGTTGAAAGATTTGCAGGAGACCTTGGAGGACAATCTTTATTTTTCTGGTGTCCTGTTGGTTACAAAAGAGGCACTCACCCTCTGGGCCGCCATTTTGATGTCTAACAATGGGCAAGGCCCAGGTGTTATTTTAGATTTTCAACAGCCTTAGAGCCGTTGAAACTGTAAGGTTAATAGTTTGTTGGATTTTCGTGTGGGTCTTGTTTCAAGGTCCTTTCAGAGTGATCAGCTACGGTCACAAGTTCAGTCAGACTGGTGGCTTCCCATCGTGTTTTCTGCCTTTCATCAATCCACTAATCTCAGGAGATAATCCATTTACAAATAGGGTGGCTAGAGCAGGTTGGGTGACATCATTATGGAGCCCAGAATGCCATAGGCCCTGATAAGGACTCTAAATCCATTTTTTTTTTCTGTGTAGAAAGCATCTATTTTTTTCTTTAATTTAAATTTAGCTAACATATAGTACATCAGTAGTTTCAGATGTACAGCTTAATAATTCATCAGTTGCATATAATACCCAGTGCTCATCACATCACATGCTCTCCTTAATTCCTGTCACCCAGTCACCCTATCCCCCTACTCACCTCCCCTCCAGCAACCCTCAGTTTGTTTCCTATAGTTAAGATTCTCATGGTTTGTCTTCTTCTCTGATTTCTTCATATTCAGTTTTCCCTCCCTTCCCCTATGATCCTCTGCACTATTTTTTTTATATTCCACGTATGAGTGAAACCATATAATTACCTTTCTCTGCTTGATTTATTTTGCTCAGCATAATACCCTCCAGTTCCATCCACATAGAGTAAATGGTAAGATTCCATCCTTTTTTTTTAAAAAAAAGATTTTATTTATTTATTCATGAGAGACAGAGACAGAGAGAGAGAGAGAGAGAGAGAGAGAGAGAGAGAGAGGCAGAGACACAGGCAGAGGGAGAAGCAGGCTCCATGCAGGGAGCCCAACATGGGGCTTGATCTTGGGTTTTCAGGATCATACCCTGGGCCGAAGGTGGCACTAAACCGCTGAGCCACCTGGGCTGCCCAATTCCATCCTTTTTGATGGCTGAATAGTATTCTGGTATATCACATCTTCTTTATCCATTCATCTATCAATAGACATCCAGGCTCCTTCCACAGTTTGGTGGTTATTGTGGACATTGCTGCTATGAACATTGGTGTGCAGGTGCCTCTTTGGATCACTACATTTGTATCTTTGGGGTAAATACCCAGTAGTGGAATTGCTGGGTTGTAGGATAGCTCTATTTTTAACTGGACCTAGGAGTGAAAGATACCTGCAGCTGCATTGCTCTTATTTTAAGATGAAACTGTTCAGTAGTCTCTTCTGAGTGGAAGGGCAATTTAGATAGAGCACCAGTGGAATGTGAGTACTCAGGTAAAGGAGGTTAGAGGGGAGCAGAGGTGATGTCAGTGTTACTGTTTTTTTTTTGTTTGTTTGTTTTTTGTTTTGTTTTGTTTTAGGTACCTCTTGTGTCTTTAGTTTTTCATTAGCCTTTTGCAGTGAATCTTTCAATGAAGTTATTTTGGAATCTTGAAGCTTTGGGAGCTTCTGCATACCAATTAAAATATGTATCCCATTCTGTTTTATTTGGGAACCTCTGCTTTCAAGTGCATGTTTTAAATGGATGAGCTTTTCTAATTGGAACATTCTCCATAATGGCCATTGTAATTTTGGGTTACTTTCAGTAAGGGTTTTCCATTTTTGTAGATATCTATAGGTATAAGATATTTACATCTTAGACATAAAATAAGCAGGTGAGTTGGAAGGTGGTGCACCCAACTCTTCAGCACTTAAGGTTCCCTTGAGTCTCTGGAAGCCAAATTAATACCTAGCAGGGATATGCTGCTGGGTTTGGAATCATGTGGTGTTTACAGTGTACCTTGTTGCATGGAAGTTTTCTTGAGGTTGGCAAGTGACGTAGTGTCAATCTAACCCATTCTGTGACCACCTTATCCTAACAGAGGAGTCTTAGAGTTAGGTGGTGAAGACCCTACAAGCTTTTAAGTGCTTGACCCACACCCACTAATTTTGTGGCTTTGGCTTCTGAGATTCCCATTAGCAGCAGCCTTTATCTCATGTGCTCACTGATAGAAACCAAGAGCAACCAGGCCTCAAGAAGGCTTCGCATACACCACCAGCAATCCGCAATGTGGAACTGGAGACTGGGGAAAGGACTGAACCAGCAGACCCCCACAGATGGGGACTGCGGATGGGGATGCCAATCATGGGAAGCTGCAGACTGAAGCAAGGGCTGGGGCTTGGGTTCTCGGAGGAGCCATCTGCTAGCTCAAACTGCCCCACTCTGGACTAGAGAGCTGATTAGATCAGGACCCCAACACAGAGAATGGAGCTCAGAACTGAGAGGAACTTACCTATGGCCCTCAGAAATGGCTTGAAAGATGGAGCACTCAAAATATTCATGGGTATCAGCCTGTGTTACTTATCATGCCCAGAGCTGTCAGGAGTTTCCTTCAGATCCTGCCACTGCTTCCAGAACTGCTAAAAACAAGTTCAACTGAGTAAATCTTAAGGATCTTATTGACTTTATTCAATGATTCATGAATCAAGCAGCATCCCATATGGCAGATAAAAAGGAGTTCTGAGGAGCTGTACAAAATGAAAAACTTTTATAGGCAGAAGGGAGCAGGCACACGAAGTTTTACCGGCAGTAAGTGGATTGATTGTAGCAAGGTCACTCTCTTTTAGGGGATGAGAGGGGTCCATCAGGCAGATTACCTCACTGTTGCTGACCAGGTGACTCCTGACTGGCTAGTTTAGGATTCCATTTCTGAAAGACTAAAAACTGTAATTAAGTATTAAGTCTTGGTTTGGTGACACGGGGCTTAGTGTGAGTGACTCCATTGGGGCCTATTGTCTTTGTTTTTAACACTATACTCAAGGTGTTTTCAAAAGTCCAAAAGGGCTTGAGGAATTCACAGTACAGCAAAGGTATTAGAATATCACTACTACCATTACCATTATCACACTATTAGTAGTAACAACACCCATAATATGACAATATGAGATATAAAGTGTTAAAGACCTGCAGAGACATACAGGGAGTTGAAGAAGAGTTAGAATGTCACTGGTTCTAACTATCAATGAGGTCTCCATGGAAAGGCGGTTGAAGGACTAAAGGATTTGTGCCCATAGACATTTTTGTTAGGCTGGGAGAAGTGGATTTCCCAGTAAGCAAAGACGCTGAGATGGAAAAGTATGAAGTAGGTTTGTCAGAACACGAAGTGCAGGACGGGAACGGTGAGAGATTATGCTGGAAAGGAAGGCTTAGAGAAAAGATACAATTTGCTCTCTTGCTTTGGTATTCCCATAATGCTAGAAAATATTTTTGTTTATTTTTATCATCTATAATAATTAGCTCATTCAAGAAAACTTGAAAATATAGACATTTTAAGAGAAATAAGAATTTTTATTATTTCATAATTTGCTCTATTTCCTTCCATTTTTTCCCACAAGCATTTTTTTAAGCTTTGTTCTAATCATACTTTATTGGGTTTTTCAATTATGTTAAACCTTATGTGAGCGATCCATCCTTCAAGAGACATTTCTTATTTATTTATTTATTTATTTATTTATTTATTTATTTATTTATTTTCAAGAGACATTTCTTAATGTTCAGTTATATATAGTATTAGCCTCACGAGAGATAAGAAGCCACGTGAAAAGGATAAAAGGACAACTTGGTTCCCAGTGCTGCTGTGAGGGGGCACCAGTCCTCCCTCTTGTTGCAGAGACGTCATCCTGCTTGTTCAGGCTCAGGTGATACTGCCCCTCTCCTCACGGACCTCCCAGCAAGGTGGGGGTTCTGTTGATGTCTCAAAGAGCAGTTTGCCAACGATTTAAACCATCCATTCTTGAATTCCTCTCTTTGGTTCTGTTTTTCATCTGTAGAGTGTTTCTCACATGGTAATGTGCCTAGGAATTACCTGGGATCTGGTTAAAATACAGATTATGATTCAGTAGGTCTGTGGTGGGCTGGGGATTCTAGGTTTCTAATGAGCTCCCAGGTAATGTCGATGCTACCAGTCTACAGACCACACTTTGAGAAGCACGGTCTTAAGAGTATTTTCTTTTCCATACTTAAGATGTCTCTTTGTTGCTTTCATGCAAGTAAAACAAATTTACTTGGTCAAAACCTTTCTCCCACAAATCCATATAAATATTGTTTTATTTACTTTTGAGATTTTTATTGTGGCCCAGACAGCAGAGGTCAATTTTTTTTTTTTTAGAGAGAGAGAGAGAGAGAGAGAGAGAGAAAGAGAAAGAGAGACAGACAGAGCATGCACGGATTGGTAGGGGTGGGGAGCAGAAGGAGAGGGAGAAAGAATCTTAAGCAGGCTCCATACCCAGTGTGGAGTCTGATGTGAGGTTTGAGCCCACAACCCTTAGATCATGACCTGAGCTGAAATCAAGAGTGGGATGCTTACCTGACTGAGCCACGCAGATGCCCTAAGGTCAATGTGTGATCTTGATTTCTTCCTAGGTAAACTATTTTTGCCACCTCGATGTTTAAGGGATTCGTTGTGCTTTACTTGTATGCTTCAGACATTTCACCCTGATGTGTCTCAGTGTGAATCTCTTGTCTTTGACTTTGCCTTGAATGCAGTGGAACTTTTTGTTGCCGTACTCAGGTAAACTCTCTGCAGTTCAGGAAAGACTCCTCTAGGTATGCTCTTAATCACTGTTTCTGATCAATATTGTTTCTGACCTAAGACCTGCTTTTCCCCCAAGGACCTTCAATAATTCTCAGGTTGGATCTCTGACTCTTGTCTTCCACAGATCATTTTCTCTTTTTATTTTGATCTCTTTAGGCTTTTCTCTATAATCTAAAAAAGATTCAGGTGTATCCTCTGTATAATAGACCAGACTTTTTCCAGGCCATTTCTGCTCTGGTTCTGCCCTCTGTGAGGATGTTAATTTTGCTGTTATACTTTTTAAGTTTCCTAAAATATTTTCCCATTTTATCTATTTCCATTTCTGTTGTTCTTTTGTCTTTTCAAGTTAGACTCTTTATTACCTCTGTTCTTTCAAAAAGGCATGGCCTTTAAGGTTTTAGAGACTGCCAAAACTTCTTTATCATTTTCTTCTGGTTCTTCCAGCAAATCATTTCCAGAACATTGTTCTCTCTTTGTATGCCCAGGCTAATGTTCTCTTTTCCCTTGTTCTGTACTGTAACGAACATTTGTCATTGTTTTTTATCTCAGCATCTGAATCTCCTCCTTCTCCCTTCCTATGCTTGGAGAATCTCCCATTTTATGAAGCAAAGCTTGTCTTCTGTATAGAAACTGAAAATCCCAGAAACTCAATGTCTTAGTCTCAGTTAGAATTAGAGGACACAGAGTAGGCTCCACCTGTTAGATGTATTTGCATTGACTAATATGAGTGGCTCAAAAAGGCAGAACAGAACTGGCTAATTCCAATTTCCAGAGGCAGCATGATGGCAGTTCTAAGGACAGCACCAGTGTTGGGGATGTCAGTGGTATAAGCAATAATGTGCATCATCAGCTGTGGTATTAGGAATGTTACCACAGGACCATTAAATGGCTTCATTCCTGGTTGCATAGTCTCTGAATCTGTTCAATAGTCTGAAAACGGGCCCTGAAAGTCTCTCAACATCCATTTGATAAATTTATTTTCTGTTTATATTCTCAGAATCCAATTCACTGCTTATAACTAAGATCCCCGTGTAATACAATAAATATCTTTTATAGAGACCCCCACAGTGGTCTTATTTTTTGCTTACTGTTCCTCAAATGAGTGATTATCTTATGTTCTTACATGGTAGATTATTGATTCTACTCTATCCATCCGGATCCTGGTCAAACTCATTTCCAGAAAGAGCTAGATGTCATACTCCCTTTTGGCCCAATTCCTGGTGTCGTTAGGCTTTCATTCTGTGCAGGTCTGTCAGTTTGGGCTGGGATTTCTATCTCTGAAAAAGTAAAAATAGAGGTCTAATGGGGAAAGGGATAGTTACCCAGTACTCTGTTGGGTACATGCTTTGCCCAGAGGCTCAGTTTTCTCATCTATTAAATCAGATAGGATTCTGTGATCTCTAAAGGCTCCATACTTGTGCCTGCATGCAGGTTGATCCAAAGGTGAGGACACAGATTTAAGAGGGACCAGAGACAGGAACCAAACTCACACACTCCCAGTCCCACTGCTTAGAACAACCATTCTGAGCACCACAATGGGCAGCCCACACTTGCTCAAGAATTCTCCATGAAATTTGGAGAAAATCAATGTCCAGGGTAGATTGCCTGCTGCCCTGCCACACCCTAGTGCTTTACCCTGTTCTTTTCTCTGAATTATGCTCCTTCCACACTTTGGTCCAAATTTTGCTAGCTCCATTGCTTCCTCCCCCATAACCCATCTTTTCTTATACTTCCCACATTCTATGCTCAAGCCATAATGAACAGTTTTTAATTCCCCGATCCTACAATTCTCAGTTTTTCCTTGTGCTATATGCTTTGCCTAGAGCATTCCTCTTTGCTCTACATTTCTTCACCTAATACCTACTCCTCTCTTGGGTTCCATCTTATCTATTGTTTCCTTCAACAGATCTTCTCTGCCCTCATCTCCCAAAGACCTATGTGCTCCTCCTATGGGCTGACTCATTCTTAACACAAATCACTCTCTATAGTAATTGTGTGTGTGTGTGTGCGTGTGTGTGTGTATTTATAACCCTGACTAGCCTCTAGCAAACCCCTTGGCTATGTCTTATTTCCTGTTGTTTTCCCAATATTGAGTCAAGTGCCTGCCTTGTAATAGGTACTTGAAAATATTTGTGAAAAAATATAATAATTAGAAGTAACCCTGAACATGCACAGCACTTTAAAATACAATGACTTTCTTTTTTTTTAATAAATTAATTTTTTATTGGTGTTCAATTTACCAACATACAGAACAACACCCAGTGCTCATCCCGTCAAGTGTCCCCCTCAGTGCCCGTCACCCACTCACCCCCACCCCCCGCCCTCCTCCCCTTCCACC
The DNA here is from genome assembly GCF_048164855.1 of Canis lupus baileyi. Lineage (NCBI taxonomy): Eukaryota > Metazoa > Chordata > Mammalia > Carnivora > Canidae > Canis > Canis lupus. Next base: position 22,054,349 of record NC_132868.1, read on the forward strand.
ACCCCTAGTTCATTTCCCAGAGTTAGGAGTCTTTATGTTCTGTCTCCCTTACAATGACTTTCTTCTTTGTGTAAAGTATTTATAGCATATTAGACTCTGTTCTTTTAGAGTAAAATAGATGACTGGTGCGAGTTAATGCCATGTTCAGGAACTTTCATTTTAATAGATACTTAAGAAATATTTGCTTAGAGAAATCTTGTGGTATAGGGTAAGCAATAATAAATAAATAAATACATAAATAAAAAAATAGATAGTCCAAATGGGACCATTCTGAGAGTAGTGCTATTAGTAACTATTCTGAGACAATAGGCATAAGTTGGGATTGTCCAGAGCAAGTGGGACATACAATCACCCTATTTAACTAGCACATCCCTTTGTCAGATCATTAAGAGTTGTTTTGTAGAGTTTGATTTAAGATAGAAAGTGTTGGGTCAGGGAGAGCTTCTGGCATTATACCTACATTCTAGGACAGACTCATATGAAAGATTATCATCTCCTAATCAAACAGCAAGCAGTAAATTAGCAACAGGGACAGATAAAGTGCCCAGGATTTTTGACTCTCTTTATTCTTTACCCCAGTGAATGCTACTTGCCTTTTGATTAAGTGGGGCACATGCAATGGGAGACATTGCAATTTAGATCATTTTTAAACTGTAATAATTAGTCATTATAAAATAGAAGGCAACAAAATCAAATCTGTTTCTTCTTCTTACCTCTGCCACAGTGATCAAGCATAATCCTTTACTTGTAATCAGAGGTGGGAATACAATGTCAAAGCCATATTGCTTAAAAGAATTTAATTGGAGATCCATCTATCATCCCAATGCAGTAAACCACTTCTTTTTTCCATAAAGAAAAGCATTTAGAGCATTTAGATATAAGGTCAGTGATCCTATATTTAAGATTTGATGCTGAAGAGTCTTTTCATCCATGCTCTATTTGGGGGAAATCAAGGCTCAGTATATATTACATTTGGGTCAGTTTGTGGTTTAGTAGATCCACCATGAGAAAACACTGATGGCTGACTTTGACAGTAGTGTTAAAAAGGTTGTGTGGAGATGGGAAAGCAATGCTGGGGATTATGAACTCCAGTATCAATAGTGTTACGGGTTGCTTTTATATTCGTAATTTTATTAGATCCATGTCATACAGACACAGAGGATGATGGACAGTAGATCCCTTTCCAGTAGATGACTGACTGAATGAATGTCAGACAAAGGCCCTGGGGAAAAAACAAGTTCTCAGGGTCATATCTTTATTAGCAGAGTTGGAACTAGAACCCAAGCCTTTTGACGGGTAGTCTGAACATCTTCCACTGTGCTCAGTTATGTGGTTGAGTGCTTCATCTGTAGCATAAGGGACCTACTCGACATTTGTGAATGCCACTAAAAGCATTTGTGCTGTTTGTATTTCTGTTCAGAGTATCTTGCAGGGTTCTGATTCTTTGCCTGGCTGTCTATTAGGCCATGTGTTGTAGAAAAAGAGAAAGCAAATAATAACGTAGTCTAATGAAATGTAGCTAGATCTTTAGCCAGAGCTTTTCAGTGCCCTGCTGGTATTTGAGCCTCTAGGTACACCACAAGGTTGGTTGGTTGGTTTCGTAGAATCATCCTAATGCTATGTATTCAAAATGATTTGAATTTTTCTGGTGACCATACAGTGCAGCCCCATCTAATGTTAGTGTTAATGAGTGAAACAAAAGCACACAGTGGAAATTGGAAATTTTTGCTTGAAATTATCCTTTAAAATACTTAAGAAGGTTCCATGTTGGAGCCCAACACAGCCTATTTTTCCTCCAGCTTTGGGACTAATTGCTGTTTCTCTTTTGAGCACCAGGAGAAGCACCTGGCTTTTAACTGGGGGGGCATGCTGCATACAAAATGGGTATTTTTATTTTTATTTATTTATTTTTTTATAGTTAACTGTCTTTTTAAATTTTTTAAAATAAATTTAATTTTTATTGGTGCTCAAGTTGCCAACATATAGAATAACACCCAGTGCTCATTCCATCAAGTGGCCCCACCGTCACTCAGTCACCCTCACCCCCCCGCCCACCTCCCTTTCTACCAACCCTAGTTCGTTTCCCAGAGTTAGGAGTCTCTCATGTTCTGTCTCCCTTTCTGATATTTCCCACTCATTTTTCTCCTTTCCCCTTTATTCCCTTTCACTATTTTTCATATTCCCCAAATGAATGAGACCATATAATGTTTGTCCTTCTCCGATTGACTTACTTCACTCAGCATAATACCCTCCAGTTCCATCCACGTCGAAGCAAATGGTGGGTGTTTGTCGTTTCTAATGGCTGAGGAATATTCCATTGTATACATAGGCCACATCTTCTTTATCCATTCATCTTTCGATGGACTCCGAGGCTCCTTCCGCAGTTTGGCTATTGTGGACATTGCCGCTAGAAACATCGGGGTGCAGGTGTCCCGGCGTTTCATTGCATCTGCATCTTTGGGGTAAATCCCCAGCAGTGCAATTGCTGGGTCGTAGGGCAGGTCTATTTTTAACTCTTTGAGGAACCTCCACACAGTTTTCCAGAGTGGCTGCACCAGTTCACATTCCCACCAACAGTGCAGGAGGGTTCCCCTTTCTCCACATCCTCTCCAACTTTTGTGGTTTCCTGCCTTGTTAATTTTCCCCATTCTCACTGGTGTGAGGTGGTATCTCATTGTGGCTTTGATTTGTATTTCTAAAATGGGTATTTTTAAACAACAGAACTAGGAAGGTGAGAGACCACTCTACAGAAAGCAGGCAGAGATTGGGAAACCCAATGTGGGACAGGTTTGCATCTCACATCCCCTGCTCACAAAAGCCCTGGTGAAGAACATCACTGGGGGGCATTTGACTCCTAATCTCTCTCCTCTCTCTGCTTTTCATGTTGAATTTGTGAATATTAAACTTATAAGTGATAGGGCAGCACTTTAATGAGAACCTAATTTCAAAGAAGGGGATAATGGGAGAGAACTTTTTAGGGAAGAATTGACCAGACTTCACAGCTAATAGGAGAGAGGAGTTGGGGAGAGACAGAAGTCAACAACAACCCTGCATTGTGACTGGGGAGGCTGCTGTATCACAGATGGAAACAGGAGGTGTGGAGAAGAGCAGACTGGGGCATGTGCAATTTGAACCCTTACTGAGCTCAAAGGCTCTCAGATAAAGGCTGAATAACTTATACAGGATACAACTTTAATCCACAACTCAAAAGCAAGACATTAAACTGTGAGGATTGTTTATAACTGAGAACCTCCAATTAAAATTAAATTTATGTGCAAAGTAGGAGAAACCTAGTGTCATTCAATTTCAAGTCTATCCCACCCTTCCCCTGGGAAAGCACTAACAAAGAATGTCTTAATCTAATTGGGTGAGTGAAGGGCCAAAGGTTAGAAATATGGGTAAGAATCTCATTAAATATTTCAAAATAATATCCCAACACAAACCATCTGGCATGGATTCCTGAGAAGATTCAATTGTCAAAAGAAGGATCGCAACTTTCCAAAATGTGTTGTTGTTTTTTGTCTTATAAAAAAAACATTTTAGGGATCCCTGGGTGGTGCAGTGGTTTGGCGCCTGCCTTTGGCCCAGGGCGCGATCCTGGAGACCCAGGATCGAATCCCACGTGGGGCTCCCAGTGCATGGAGCCTGCTTCTCCCTCTGCCTATGTCTCTGCCTCTCTCTCTGTGACTATCATAAATAAATAAAAATTAAAAAAAAAATCATGTGCATGCTTAAAATAAGTCAATTTTATGATATATAAATTATACCTTAACCAAGCTGTCAAAATATATACTGTGGACCTCTTCATTCACCAAAAACTGTGTTTGAAAATACAATTTTTAAAAAAAAGATTTTATTTACTCATGAGAGACACAGAGGGAGAGGCAGAGACATAGCCAGATGGAGAAGCAGGCTCCCTGATGTGGTACTTGATCCCATGACCCCAGGATCACAACCCGAGCCAAAGGCAGACGCTCAACTACGGAGCCACCCAGGTGCCCCTGAAAATATAAAACTAATCAAATCCATATTGTTGGTCAGAGATGCTCTCTCCAGCCCTGACACCTGCTGTGATTTTCCAGAAGTGAGTGAGGCTGTGTATTATAACTATGAATGAGGCAAAGCACATCCTAAGGCCTATCCTCAGGTGCCCGGATGATAAAGAACTAGCACACCTTCCTCAGCAGTCACGTAACCCCACACAGCATTCTAGGCACCAGTGAGGCCATTAAGACCATGACTGCAGAGATTGAACCTTTGGACAATACCCATTACCTCCTTGCTGTTGCTGTGAAGACAAAAATGTGTGCTCCATGTTTGTGTTCCCCCAACAAGCCCTGGGGTGTATCTCCAGGCCCACTGTTTCTTGTTCCATTGGGAGGCTGTCAGCTGAAATATCAGGTCCCAACCATCCACTGAGAAGTCTCAGCCAAGCTACCTCACTGGCCCTTTCCCTTGGAATTGGTATGACATATTTCTTTGTGTTGGCACGTAGGATAGGTGCTGTGTCCGTTTTTCTCAACACTGAATTCCTAGACTTAATACAATTAGTAGGTGCAGAGTACACACTTGTTAGAATAAAAAGGTTTGTAAACCATCTCCCTTTGTCTTTTGGAGTCTCTAAAACTTCTCATTGATAATGGACCCACGGAGCACTAAAGCACCATCCGTCAGCATTTCAGCCACCACAGACTGGCTCCCAGTCAGACTGAATTGACTGACCTCTGACCTCACTGGCTTCCATGCATGGTCCCAACTCTTGTATATTCTGGGCTTACTTGAGGTTAAAAGCCAGCAGATTTGTGCAAGAGGCTGAGTTGGGATAGGCCAAATACATTCAGATAATGTGCTCCTGGATCTGGCAAAACGTAAACGTTGATTATCCTACAACCACTGGCTGAAGGCTAGGTTTGAAAACCGGGTAAAATTGTGCAGAAACCCAGGGGCAGATACAAGTCACTGTGCGTCCGTATTTGCTGGATTCCTCTCAGCCAGTAGACTCTGTGACACTATTCTCCCCCAAGAAAAGACCTGATATTCAAAATAGGGAGAGATACCCATTTAGGAAATCTGATGATATATTTGAGATCATTTTTTCCCTGTTGTACAATGAAGTGTGAAGAACAGAGAGTAAATAAACCTTTTGTAAATGGCTTCATTAGCTTTAATGCTGCATTTATGAAAAGTCTACCACTACTGTTTACCACATCAGGTTTTCATCTCTTTACAAAAGGCTGATGCTAAAAATAAAAAGGCTGATGCTAATCTGACCTGGCCAGAGGTCATGTTTGCATTGTGCATTGATACAATGTATTATCCTAGGAAGAGAATTAAGTTCAATTATAGAGCAAGTACATCAAATATTAAAACCATCACTTGTGCCTAGTTTTTCCTGGAAAAGGTAAACTTGGGTGTTCAAGAATCTATGTGACATGAAGTGGTAAAATAACCATTGCTTTAATTCTATATTTACTGCTATAGTAAAACCCTATCCTTACATAATTTCTATATGCTAAATATGGGAAGGCCTAGATCTGTGCATGCCAGGGCACGTTGTAATACATGAGAATTAACCATTTCCTTCTCCCTCATCCCTCCCAGCCCCTGTCTAGAGTCATGGTCTAAGACAACATGAGTCATCTTCCAGAGAGAAGGCCTCAATTACGTTGCTTTTCTAGCCAAGAGGAAGGATTCACTAATTTGCTCACTGGAGAGCGTTTGGTCACAAGTCCTAACTGGCTGCTGGGGAAGAGAGATGAACAACACAGGAAGCCTACTGCAAAAGGTTTTATGTTTGAGAGGAAGAGATCAAACACACCTAAAAAAATTTGCAATTCAATGGGACAATCAAATATGTACATTTTCTAGAAGACAGAGCAAAGATTTTCATACCAATGGAGAAGGTTTGCAGGGAATGAGCAACAGGGAGAAGACTGCTTGAGAAGGAACTGGCAAGACAGGTAACATCTGCATCTGTGGAAATGTGCCCAGGAAAAGTATTTCCGGAGGAGGAAACTAAATGAGAAACAGCTGGAAGCAAGAAGTGCAGGAAGCTCTCTGTGCGTGTGTGTGTGTGTGTGTGTGTGTGTGTGTGTGTGTGTATGTGGTGGTGATGGTGGAGGGCTGGAGATGTGGTCTGTGGAGAAGCCCATTAGGACTCGATCACAGGACCAGGAAGGGACAACTAAAGCATTCGGGTTGAAGATGCAGTTGATATCATGGAACCTTTGTAAGTTTCAGAGTATAATGGGGCCTGCTACCATTTGAGAAGATGAATTTGGTCAAGAGGTTGAGAGTAGCATTGAACTGAAGAGCTGGGACAGTGTACGAGCATATCAAATCTAGAACCTATTGTATGGAGAAAGACATTGAGACCAGAGAGAAAGTGATTTGCCAGGAGGTTGCACAGCAGTTTTAGGGCAAGGAAAGGACTTTCCTCTCCTGTGCCTCTCCCGCCAATCCTGGTTCTATTGCCAAATGGTCAGGCTCCGGTTACTTTCTCAGTTCCTCTGGTCCGCTGACATCACGGCTCATCTCTTGAGTTAGATGTCTGACTTTATTTAAACACAGAGGTCCTATACCTCCTCCATCATCTTCTTCTGTGTTTGACCAGGAAGGATGAGGAAGAGGAGGGGGAGGGGGGAAAGCCAGGTGGATGTGTACAATGATCAAGGCAGGCACTGTGTTAAGGACTCAGAGACAGATTAGCCTCAGTCAGCAGCAGAGAAGGACTCATGACATAATCCAGAGCCATATGGACTGAGGGTAAGCAGAGTGACAGGAACATTCTTTGGGGGTGATGCATCCATTGGAGGTGGTGGTAGGGGGAAGAAAAGAGGTGATATCTGGGGGGAGTCCAGAGAGGTTAGGTATGCAGTGCCAGGTGGATGGAGAAGGAAGGGCATGCCTTGAGAAAGAAGCCATGAAAACATGGACGGGCATGGACAGGTAAAAAGTGTTTGGAAAACCACACGACCTCAGTTGGTGGTAGGATGGTGGCATGGGCAGGTCGGGCAGAGCTGAGGCTGAAAGGCTGTGCTAATCACACCAAGGACTTTGGCCTGATGCGTTTAAACTGGTTAGAAGCAACATCAGGTTGGTGTTTAGCTTCCACCTTCCCTTGTCCTTAGTATTTCTCCAGTAGCCTCTTCATAGCTATTCCTCTGGGTCAGCTGTGGGAGGTTATGAGTTCTGCACACTGGAGTGCTCCAACTAAGACCAGATGGTCACCTGGCAGCGGGTGAGCTGGTGCCAGGCTGCCTGGGATCAGGGGGGAGTCTCAGCTTACCCTTGTACTAGCTCTGTGTTAAGAGCAAGCTGCTTAACCTCCCTGGGCTTTACTTTCCTCGTGGGCAAAAGAGCAAAATACAGACAAATAATAATGCCGACCTTAAAAAGGTTCTTGTGAGGTTAAGTACAATGCATATGCAAGATCTTCAGAATTCCCCTTGCTTATCCTAAGCGCGGAGAATGGAGTGCCAGGAGCTACACAGAGGCCTTTGGGTAAGGGGCTGCAGCGGATGGAAGGAAATGGTGGGATCACAGCCCGCCCTTCCTCAGTTTGGTGTGCCATCACTGCCACAAGGAGAATGCTTTCACAGTTTTCAAGCCACCGGTGTGCGATCTTTGGGTCACAAGACCTCTGCCCCACCTGAAATCCGGGCTAGTCTCTGAATTGGTAATCCTGTATTACTCTGCATCGAGTCTGCAAATTTACAAAAGATTTCCTTCTTTCTTAAGCCCCCTGAACACAGCAGGTTTTAATGGGCACATTGAGAAAAGTGAGAATACAAAACAAAACAGATCAGCAAATGCAAATAAGGCTTTTGATTTGGGTTTGCACTGGTGACTACACCACAAGCCCTTGGCCAAGCATCCAATTTATGATTTTGCCTCTTATACTCCTGGTGAATGCCTCGTGAGTCGAAATGATCTTTCCTGATTAACTTTATATAATGCGTGTGCTAGCAACACCATGCCCACCTGAGCAATTTCAGAAGAAGAAACATAGGGATCTTCCCCAACGCACCCATACAACAGTTTCAACATAATTAGTAGCATTTCTGGATCCAACACAACACTCTTATAATGTGTATGATGGAGAAAATGAATGACTCTAATTATACCTTATTAAATCTTATTAATCCTCATTAGAACCTTATTATTCTTTATAAGTGGGTTACTAGGGAAAAGAAAAAAGAAATGCTGGTCAAGTCCCGTTATATTGGACGGGGACTGAGTGAACCCATCCTTACTTTGAGTGATACCAGTGTTTTTTCGTATTAAGCAACAGCATTTAGAATATGGGTTTGCGGAGATGTGGAAGACAGACTAAGTGAATTGTGTTGTAATAGGATCTGATCTCTTGAAAACCCTAGGAAAAACTCTTTTAAGAGCTCATATTTCCTATTTCAAACTATATGAGTTGCAAAGAAAAAAAAAATTCATAACTGCATGGCATAGATAACCTTTCCTTATCTCTTTTTTCGATTTTTGCAGGCGTAGATGGGAAATTAAGAGGAAGAGAGAGAGATTAAGTAACGTGAACTGAGGGATGTCTGAATTCAACGGCTTTGCACAAAGAAGGTGCTCAAGAAATGGTAAGTGCAATAACCTGTGTCTCTATGTTCACTTCTTAAATTCGGGGTTGAAATATATCCCTTCAAATGCAAGAAGAAGCAAGTTCTGGAAGTTTCATGAATAGGTACTCCATCCAGGTCCAGGGATGGGATTTCGGGCCTGCTGGGAGTCAGGGCCTCTTCCTTGGGTGGAAAACACCTCCCCCACTTGTCATGTGACTTGGCTGGGTGGGGGGAGGTGAGTTCCTGAGCTACCTAGCCCTTTACTTTGTGCAAATCGCTTTACCTGTCTTTCATCCTGCGATGATAAAAAGGACTACAATTTATCTCACCTAACACAAAAACCTAATAAACCCGTGAAAAAGCACTTTTATGATGTGCTGAGGTGAGGGATTATTATTTTAGGTATCAGGAGGCCAGAAATAGAAAGAAACAAAGTCTAGGGCCTTGGAGAGCCTTCCAGGCACTAGCTGCTGAACATTACAACCTTTTGACAAAGTAAATGGTGGTTTTCATGGTTGCTCATATTTACAAATGTCAGAGGGGAAAAAAAAAATCGGACTCAAACCTTCCAAGAACAGGCTTGCCTCTATTCAAACCAGTTCACCCAGTTTACAGATTTTTTTTTTTTTTTTTTTTTTAAGCTATCAGTACACAGCAAGCTTTCTGGGCTTCCGGACAAGGCTGGGAAGTAAATGTTAAACTGCTGGGGTTCCTGTGAGTGCAGGACAGAGAAAGATGCCCCGAAGCAACTGAAGGTCACGGCCACTCAGGGCTGTCGGTCAGACCCTTCCAGGAACTGGCTGGGGGGCCAAGAGAAGCTAGAAAGCTCTTCACTGGGTGGTCCGCACGGGCCTAAGGGCAGGTGGCCGGTCCCCCCGCCCCCGCCCCCGCCAGCTCAGGGGGACCAGGCGAGCCTGGGCCTGGGCCGGGCCCCGCGGCAGCGGCGGGAACGAGGCCGGAGGCTGCGCATCCGGGCCCGCGCCGCGATCTGCGTGGTGTGTGACCCTGGGCGAGTCATTCGTCTTCCCGGGCTTCGGTTCTGTCCCGTGTCAGGTGGGCGGGTTGGGAGGTCGACCTCGGCCGGCTCCGCCACCCGGTAGGTTCCGAGTGTCGCCGGGAATCCAGCGCGAGGCTCGGGGGCAGGACCGCGGGAGCGGGTTCGGGGCGGGCCGTCCCCGGCTCAGGCTCCGCGCCCTGCGCCGCGCTCCCACGGCCACCCGGGTGCCCCCTCCTGCAGCCCCTCCGCTCGCCCTTCCTCCTCCGCCGTCTGCTTCCTCTTCCTCAGCGCGGGCAGGGCCTCCGCGCCCGCGTTCCCCTCCTCGCCCGCAGGCGGCCCGCATCCCGCGTCCCGCGTCCCCTCCTCCCCCCCCGGAGGCGGCAGCCCTCGCGCGCCCACCGCCCGGCCCGGCCCGGCCCGCCCGGCCCGGCCCGCTCCCCCTCCCCCTCCCCCGCGGCCACTCGCGCTCCCATACCTTACATGGGCAAATGCGTGCAGGCAAAGTCAGGAATTCAGGCCCCTGACGTCAGCCTCCAGCTCTCAGGGCACCGCACGGGAGCCCGGGGGAGGGGGTGGGGACGGCGGGAGGGAGGAGGGGGAGAGGCACCAACCAGCAGCCGCTCCAGCCCTGCCGAAGTTTCACTTTTTGTCTGTGGGTCCGCTCCCGGGCCCCGCGCGAGCCTTCCCGGGATAAGCAGCGCCGGCGGGAAGGGGCGAGCCGCGCGCTGCAAGGTAAGGGCGGGCTGCGCGGCCGGGGCGCGGGGCGCGGGGCGCGGGGCGCGGGGCCGGGCGGCCGGGCGGGCGCGGACAATGGGAGAGGGAGTGCCCGGCGCCTCCTCCTCCGCCCGTGCCTCCGCCTCCAGCCGCCGCCGCCGCCGCCGCCGCCGCCGTCCCGGCCGCCTCCTCCCCGAGGTATTGTTGCAAATCCTCCTCCCCCCCCCCCCCCCGCGCTCCGGGCGCCTCGGGAACCCCCGGCCCTGCGCGGGCGCGAGCGCCTCCGGGGCCGCGGGAGCGCGGGGCGCGGGGCGCGGGGCGCCGAGCCGGGGCCGCAGGGCCCGCGGGGCGGAAGCGCCGGCCGCCGCGCAATCACGGGGCGCACGCATGGGGGAGGGGGACCCCGAGCTCTCGGGGAGCGGCGACCCGGCGCTGGGCGGGGTTGGCGCCCTCCCCCGAGCGCCCCCTGCCCGGGCCTTTCCGGGCGCCCAGGGGGCGGGGCCACACCCAGCCGCCCCGAGCTTTCGCGGAATCTCAGTTGTCACAGTGGAACGGGCCTGGGAGCACGGTCCCTCGAGTGCCCCCATTTCACAGGCGGCTCAGTCGAGGCCCAGAGAGGCGCAGGGCCTCCCCGCCGGGGCTCCCCAGCGGCCGAGCCTGATGGACACGGACGGTCCCAGCCCCTGGTCGTCCGACTCCCAGCCGCTCCCGCCCCCCCCCCCCCCGTGTCCCGGGCGCGCGCGGCGGGGAGGCTGCTGGGGCGCAGGCCCTGCCCTCAGGGAGCGCGCAGTCGCCCCGGCGCCCGAGCCGACGTGCCGGGGGAGAGGCGTGGGCGCGGTCTTCAGATCTTTGGCCCCTTTGGGGGGGCCGCGCCGGATCAGGGCCTGGAAGGACAGGGGAGGGGGACTTCTGGAGGCAGCCAGCGACGGGAAGGCCATTTGCGCGGGGGGTGGGGGGGTGGGGGACTAGAGGACCGGAGAATACTGCATAGAAGGTGGAGAGTGGAGATGAAACTGCAAATGGGACCGCGTCGGGGGTACTGGGGTTGGATGCAGGGGGCACATGAGACGAGATGAGGAGCGGAATGGTGCCTGAGGACTGGACAGAGCGACGCCTTTGGGACTTGGACTGCTCCGGGAACCGAAAGGCCTCTGGCTTCCCTTTCCCTTCCCCGGGGATCCACTGCCTTCCTGCCCCGAACTACAAAATGCAAACATTTAGGGTCATCGCTGAGCTACTTTCCTAGTACCGGACTCCCTTAACTTTGTTTCCAGTCCTTTTCAAAGTTGCTTGCCTGCTAATGAAACTCATTCTCACCAAGGTGTTAGTGACTTAATGGTGGCTTACCTTTCCCAGCACTTGTGCATTTTAAGAAGGTCTCTAAGTAGAAGGAGGGAAGGCGGCTAACAGTCCTCCCCCCAGTTCCTCACCCTACCTCACCTTTACAGGTAGGAAAACAAACATAATGGCCCAGAGGAGGTGGGTGCTAGTTCTGGAGGTGGATGGTAGGGGGAAGGGCATAACTCAAAACAGGGTTCTCTCCACCCCACAACCAGCCTGCCTTCCTTCCAGGTTAAAAGGGGTCAGTTAAAAGGAAGAGCGCGTTTCTTGCCTTTAATCTTTCCAAGGCAGTCCCCCATCCAAAACACCCAGGCTTTTATAGTATAGAATGTAGGTTCTAGATGGGAGATGAGTAGTTGGGGTGAGCTGTCCTACATGGTTGAGGGCACCCCTTTGGGTCAGGCATTCACCCAGGCTCCTGCTCCTTCTAACGTGGGTGGGCCTAGAGTTGGCTTTGGGGATGATCGGAGGGAGGAGAGACTGAGTTGCTGAGCTGGTTACCGTGGCTGGGACTGAGTAGGACCCTCTTTGTGGTGACATATTCTGGGGGGGAAGTCACTGTTCCGGGAAGGTAGACAGTCCCAGGCAGTGGTTGGTGGCGAGGAGGCCTCATTATGAAGGGAGTTTGGATGTGACTTGAAGTCCTCTTTTGAGGGTTTTGATCACACTGGGACATGATTGAGAGGGGGAGGAACTGGCATTGGGAAGCTTCCTGCTGCCCAGTTCCAGCGAGAGGCAATAATTTGGCCTAAGAGAATTCTCAGTGGGTGTTCATTCATTTCCTTGGCATATATTACTGAGTACTTATTATGGGCCATTGGCAAATATGAGAAATTTGTAGCAGGTTTCTGTATTTTACTGAGACAAATAAATTTTATTTCATCAATTCTAAAACACACTTCACATTTTAATATGACTGAAATTGGGTTCTTTTATAATCACAGATGTGTCATAGCTGAGCAGTTTTTCATTCTAAGTTGATAATGGTACATCTTAACAGTTGATGGTTAGATTTGATAAAATTTGTTCATTATACCCTTTGTGAATGTGCAAGGCTCTGCACGTTATTAAACAGTTTCCCATCAGATATTCCATTTCGATATCAAAAAAATCCCCTGAGAATTGTGTCTGGTGACACTCTCATCTGCATGCGAACCTTTGCCCAAGGTCACACGGCTAATTAGAGTTGTGCTCAAAATTACAGCCCAGAACTTTGACTCTTGGTGTTAATATGTGACTTTATTTTACTGTGAACCTGGCCCCAATTAGTTGGGAACAGGGAAGAGTCCGATTGGATTTGATTTCAGAACTATGGCTTAAGATGCTGGGCTGAGGATGGGCTTTTTTGGTCAAGACAGAAGATGCCTGGTGACATGTAAAAGCAGGGGATGGAGCACACAGCTAATTTTTACACAGAAAGGAGAAGAGCAGTGAGTGCATGAGGTTCCCAAGTTCTGGAACTGGTTGGCCTGCCCGTGAGGAGCACAAGTGTGTGTATGTGTGTGCACGCACGCTTTTGCACGTGCTGTCATAAAGGTTTGTTTTAGCTGCTCGGCACTGAGGAGGGTCGACTTCAGGGAAAAAAAACACAGAGGGAGTGGTGTCTGGAGACAATCTTTAGGGCTAAGTAGGACTCGCCCGTGTGGAAGAAGCCCAGGTAGGACACAGATGTGTTGGGCATATGTGGTCATAGGGAAGGCTCATGCACGAGGCCTTGTTTTGAATGAGCAGCACGAAGAGGGCTGTGGGAAATGGAAGTTTAAATTTAAATTTAATTTGCTAAGTAGATTTAAATTTATCTTGTAGGCTACAGGGTCATTACATGCTTCTCTAGAGATTGACTTGAGAACAAGCCGGGGTGGGGGTTCTGGAAGCATCCCTGGGATTAGGGATTTGGGTGGTAATGCAGGAAGCACATTTAGTGACTGTTTGAGCGAACCTGAGACTTTGACCCTGGTCAGTAATGAGGAGTCCTGGCCGAGTGTGTGCATTGGTGGGTGGGTAGGTGGGTGTGCGCCGGCGGGGACTTCTGGAATGTGGTGTTGGAAGGTTGTGCCTTGCTGGAGGAATCCCAGGTGAGGAAGGAGGAGGTAAGGCTGTGCTGAAGCTGCTTTCTGCGTGGAAGTCTGTGGGCTGGAAGTTGTGTGTGAGGGAGAGGTGAGGCAAGGGAGAAGGGAATGGAAGCGTGTTATGGGAGTCTGGTCCACGCTTCCTGGATGCGCGGTGCGAGTGGCTGGGGTGTGCATTCCTTTGCGGGTCACAGAACTGAGACAGAAGGCTGCCTTAGTGAGGAGGACTTCACCTCTCCTCACTTTCTGTGAATAGGGTGGGCTGGTGGCAGGAGGCTTAATGGGATTCATGCTTGGCAGCAGGTAAGCCACAGAATTGAAGCTGGAAAGCGTTAATTTTTTTTTAATCATTCTTTCTTAATAATAATAGTAATAATAATGTAATGATTATTTTGATGATATCCTGAGTGCTTCCCACGTGCGTGTGTAATTCTTATACTGATTGATTAAAGGAGACTTTATGATTATCGGTCTTATTTTGCAGATGAGAAAATGAGCTTTTGGTTAAGTTAGGTCACACAGCTGCTAGTGGCAAGGCTAAGTTGCAAGCCTTTACCTGATCTATAGCTTCTTCACCATTCTCTGTGTCCATAGAATGGCAAGTGCAAATCCGTGGTGTTTTCCAGGGTTCTTCCTTGGAATACAATTGAGTGCACATGCACTGGGCCCTGTGGTTTAAGTGGAGTTTAAGTGCACAGTCAGGGGTTTAAGTGCATGAACAGGCTTCTCATTTCCCCATGGTGCTTGCTGCCCAGCTCTTCTCTCTTAAGACACTACCATCCCCTCTACCCTTTCGGTGTCTTCTCTCCCCAAACCCAGCCGCACAGAACAGAGCCTCTCTAGCACATCATCTGCACCTCTCCCCACATCCTTCCCTCCTTGGCCCTCTGTCATATAAGGATTTGATGTATCCCTATAGAGAGGCAGTTGGGGCAATAAAATTACAAAGTAGGGAAGTGAGGGAGGATCTTGATCCCTGACATTGCCCTTGACCTGTGGCTCTTCTGGATGTCCACAGTGCTGGATGTCCTCTGCACTTGAGCTGAATAGCCCCTGTTGGATCCTTCCTACCCTTCCTTGGGTCACACACACTCCTTCCTGCAAGATGGCCTTCTGGCTCAGGACTCTGAGGCATCAATTCCAGTTCTTCCTGTCATCTACCTGCCTCAGATGGGTCGTTTGCATTTCTGTGACTCAGAGATAAAGGCATTTTCAGGTGAGGAGACAGATGCTAGAAATGGTACTCAGTAAAGTAAACAGGACCTTGGCTATCTCATCTTTGAACCCCTCTGGTCTCTGGTGCTCTGAAGATGTTCAGTACTGGCTGTTAAATGAATGAACGACATTTACGGACACAATGTAGGCACCAGTCACCAATTGACTTTATATGTTTGTTCCACTTTAAAATAAGCTCCCCAAGGATTTCAAGAATGCCTACTTTGTTAATGGTCATATACCCAGGCCCAGAAGAGTGCCTGTCACATGGTAGGTGCTTTGGAATTATTGGTTAGATGAAGAAAGAGATCGATGTAGTTCACTGCAACTACAAGATAGTAGTGATGGGAGAGAGAGACTTTGGCTCACCCAGAAGCTTGGGCCTGTGGAGTCATAGGACTGGGTGCAAGACCACTTAGGCCGTAGCTGCCACAGTGGCATTGGGCAGTCCTGCTGTCAGGGTGAAGACTAGAGCCTGGGAGTGTAGAGGGGAGTCTCTCAATGCGCCATTCTAAGGGTGAGTGCATTTACAGCTGCCCTTTCAGTTTTCCTTCCATAGCCAGGTGGTTGTATTGACCTTGAACCTTCCTTTGTTTCCTCCATCCGTGCCTGTGCTGTTCTGTTTGCCTGGTTGCAGGCTGCCCAGAGTCTCTGCCTGTTGTAAACCTGTGACCCTTTAAATTCAAGGCCCAAACCCACTTTGTGCCATGAAGCCATTCCTGGGCTCCTTGCCCCCTTGTCCTCACATATATGTGTGCTCACATATACCTCAGTATCTTGTATTCAGTGAAGCTTGGGGGATTCACGTGTGCCAGGCACAAATACTGGATTCTGGCTGACGAAGACAACCCAGGCTCTGTCTCTACGGCTCTTTATTCCAGTATAGGAGAGAGACTAAAGTAGAGCATGGTAAGGCCCTACCAGAACGATGAATGAAGGAGCACTGAGAAAGGAATGACCCACCACCTGAAAGAGCAGGAGAATGCTCATGGAGAAGACATTGGGTTGGGTTTTGACGAGTGAGTAGGAGTTCATATGGCAGACAGAGGTGGAAGAGTTTTCCAGATAGAGGGAGATCTAGGTATAGTCCCGAGGGCTTAAAGTGTTTGGTGAATAGAAGTGTGTGTTTGGAGCTCATGGTGGAAGGTGGGGCTGGCTTGGGAAGGTTAGGTGTGAAAGGATGATGGCAGTTGAAGGGGGGCAAGAGGGCTTTTATTACTTTTTGAGCCAAGAAGAGCTTTGGTGGATCTGTGTTTCAGAGAGCTCTAGTGGCAGAGCGGTAGCAGGTCAAGCCCAGAGGCAGGGAGCCCCTTTAGGAGGCTGCTGATAAGTTCCAGGGTGGGTGATAGTAGGTCTGTACCAGCCCGGCAAAGAAAAGAGGGAGCAACGGATTCCAGGAGCTGTTTGCTGTTAGAATCCTATCAAGCAGCTTAGTTCCTACTCTTGTCCTTCTAAATATTTGCCAGCTTATCAGCCTTGGCTGGAAAAAACTTCTATGTGAGAAAAGCTTATAGGCAGTAGAAGCAGCAGCTGGGAGCCAGCAGCCAGTTCCTGCCTTAGAAGCGTGGGCTGGGCCTTCGTGGCTAGAGCAACCGGATCCCTCATTGTACAGGTGAGGAAACTGAGGCCCTGGGAAACGGGCATACTGCTGTGTCACATCCTTGTCAGCTGAGCTGGAGTTGGGCCACAGCCCGTACTCCCAGGCCAGATCTCTTTCAACGGTGCTTTTTTTTTTTTTTTTTTTGAATTTTATTTCAAAGGTGTTTTTGATTCTGTGTCTGCTGAGCCTGGCCTGACACATTGGTCTCTGCCCTAACACCACCCCCACCCCCAGGTCTTTGCTTTGGAGAATTTGGGAGGGGGCATAACTTGGAGATCATTGTAACTGGGCTTGAACCTTGTGCTTTGCACTTTGAAACAAGGTGATCAAGATGGTTCACTTTGAGTGGGTGTGTGGTTGAGGATTGATTTATTTTACTGCTGTGTATGCCCTTCTTTTATTTTCTTTTCTTTTTTTTGGGAACCGGGGTTCTGACTCCATGTGTGTGACAGCCCCCAGCCACACCCCTCCCAGTCCCCTTTCATTTTTTTACCTATTTTTTGCTTGCATAAAGGTTTTGAGGCTGCCAGTATTAGATGCATTACAGGGTAGATGCTCTTGCTTTTCCTTTCCCTGTTAAACCTACCCCATCATAACCTATCCCACAGAACCCATTAGCATTGCGTTGCCTTCATAGCACTTTTTATGTGGCAGATGCATTTTACAATCATTTTTATTACTTAGCTCCAATTGGAATCCAAGAGATGGATCAGCAGGGTCAGTCTTGTCTTGGAACATCTCTGAGCTTCGGTTACCTTCAAATAGAGATCTTCTATCTCAATGCACTTGTGAGAACCAGAGGGATTTCTGTAACAGTGCTTTATAAACCATAGTGCAGTGTGCACATGTGGCAGTTTCTGGTGCTCAGCACGGGGTCTGGCACACAGCAATGATACCTTACCCTACCGGTGAGGATGGTGGGATTTAGACCCAGGCAGCTGCTCCAAATTCAAATGGTGGCTGTAGTGCTTCCTGGGATGGTCCCAGGCGTGATTTACTTGACTTAGTCATTTTTAGACTTCTTATTGGTGAGGGCATCACTATTGAGAGTAGTGCACCCTGCAAAGTGGGCTGAGCACTGCAGGCAACCATGGCTCTTCCAGGCTGTGTGACTTCCCTTCTTCTATTGCAACCATCCCACATTCTCATGGGGTTTGTGTGCTGTTTGCACTTCTGGGCCCCTGCAAGGTTTGCTTCCTTTGCAGGAATTGCGTGTGTCATGGCCTCACTTCAGAGCCCACTGTGGCTAAAATGGAAAGCTGGTATGGAAGAGCGGTGCTCGTCCTCCCTCAGAAGCTTGCGTGGGAACTGTTCATGGTGCAGGTCAGCAAGAGGATCAGGACAGGGTGGGGTTCTTTCACTGACCTTCAGGAAGTGTGTTTTGGCCTTATTCCACCCCTAGAATGGGCACTTTCCCTGCCATAGCCATTGTTAGCATTCCTTAATCACTCAGGCCATTAACCAGCAGATAACTGCCATGTCGAAGAGCTTTGGGAGATAGAGGTACCCACCTCCTTAGGAGAAGGTGGCTGTGGGCCGATGTAGTGTGAGTTTTTTGGCACCGTTAGGACACCACTTTGTGGATGTTAAGGGATTCTTGTCCTTAATGTTAGCCTCAGTTTTCTTGTCTGTTAAAGTGGCTGTAGCAACTGTATTTGGCTAACAGGTGGAGGGACTGAACTCTCTGGCCCGCCCAGCCCAGCCCTGGTTTATGTCTGTGTTCTAGCGTGGGACTGCTAGTGACCCCCTCACTCCCCAAAGTGTTCTGATTTGGAGGGTAGATTGTATGGTCGCCCTACTTGTAGGTGAGAGTTGAGGGAGTAGGGCAAGAAATGGGCATGAGGCTAGGCCCATCATAGTGACTCAACAAATAGCCACTGTTTTTGTTAGAAGAGATGCTACACGCTCAAGAAATGTTGGTTCAGTGAACTACTTTTGTAAGGTAAGGTTTGAGGATTTTAGAAGATGTCAAGACTGCAGGCACGTGGGCTCTATCAGGGTCGATAGGAACATGTTGATGCCATCAGAATGTAAGAAGGTTTTGCCACAAGGGTGGTACAGTAGATGACGGATGGGGTGTGCAAGTGTACTGAATGTGTGTGGGAGCTTGTTGGAAGGACTGGGTCTTAGGTTAGATATTGGAAGACAGGAGGCATGCAGTGGGGCAGCTAAAATTGCTCTGGCTACTAAAGCTAAAGAAACAAAATTGACTCTGTCCATGTCTATCCTCGAGCTGGGTTTTTGAATCATTTATTTTTTCATTCATTGGCCCATCTTGATAATGATCTCTGACTACAACTGTGGAAGCCCAGTGCGGTACTAAATTCTGTGCCAAGAAGTCACCAGTGGAACCTGCACTTATCCTTCCTAATGAATTTCCACTGAAGATGGTTCTTAAGTTCCCAGGAAGTAAAACAAAACTTCGTTGGCACCTGGAGCTTTTGTCTTGTTTGGTATGAAAACGAATCATTTGCAAGAAGTGCAGCAGGGAGTTGCCACTAACAGGGCGGGGTGTGTGTGCCCCGACTCGTGGGAAAGGCAAACTGAAGGGATCTGGAGGGTAAGCAGCACCTTTTCTTAGAATGAGGTGAAAGGTAGGTCAGCTTTCCAGATGTCTGGCCATTTCCCAGCTGGAAACCTCTCTTCTTGACCGCAGCCTTGCAGCTTTACTTGGGGGAATATTAGGGTTCCAGTAATGACGGTGAGGCAGGACCCTAAAAGATACATTTGTCCATAGATCTGGTGCACTCAGTACTCATTCATTGGATACTGTGCCGGATGTACTTGTGAATGAATGAGTGAAATTCTGGTCTGGGTTTTGGGGATGGAAAATGCATGCAAAAAGTATTTGGTGGTTCTCACTGGATGGTGACTGACTCTAGGGACCTGGGGGAAACTTGACAGATGAAGAGACTGTCATTTAATTGGATTTCGAAAGATGAGTGGGAATTTGATGGGCAAGAAGAGCAGAGGGCAGTTAGGTAAGGGAAATAACATGGCAGAGACACAGAGGTGAGAAGGTGCACAGTGTCTTGGAAAATTGGAGTTGTTGGGTATGGACCATCTAGTACAGAGGCCAGAGAAATGAGGGTGAAAAGGTGGGGTGGGGCTGAGATTGAGAAAGGTCTTGATTGCTAAGGGGTTGAGGCTGCACTATGAGAGGAGTATCAAGTAGGGGGCCCTGTGTTTTAGGAGGATCATTGGCTACAGTGTGCTGGATGGGGAGGGAGGGTATTAGTCATGGCAGCGTGTCCTGTAGTAGCCCAGAGGGAAGCTGAATTGGGGTCGAGGCCTTGGACGTGCGTGGATGTTTCGCAGGTTAAGTAGAGGCCCCTCAGTCTTTTCATTTAAACAGGAGGAACGCAGACCTTGAGCAGGTAAAGCATGCAAAGTCCACAGCCCTGGTGCCAGCATGACCTCCAGGTGATCCCACCCTGTGCTCATTGTCTGTAGAAGGGTGACAGAGTGCCTGGTTGTGGAGATAGCTGTTTGTCAGGGGGAAGATCTCCGTTCCTTCTTATCTTTTAAGAATTCCATGAAATCTCTTAATTCTGGATGGGATTGGTTCTTTCTAGAGTTATCGAATCCCTAATCACTGGAGATATTCAAGCAGTAGCTGATTGGAATGTCAGTGACAACTCAGGTATTGATTGAAGACTTGTCGCAGAATGTTTTGGAGGTCTGCCAATCCTGACTTCTTTTTCTTATCCATCCCTCCCTTCCTTCCTCCTCTCTCCGCCCCTCCCCTCTTTCCTCCCTTCCTCTCCTTCTTCCTGGGAGTAGCTGCTTGTAACCATCTTACCCGGGGGTCCTCTGACCATTTGGCTTCTTAGGATCCTCTTAGCTAAATTGGATAACGGGCAGAAAAATTTGAAGATCGATGATTAGGCACTAAGAATGGTGGGCTGTGGTTCATGCAGAGTATCCAGAGAATGACCATTTTGGTGCCAGTAGGTTAATACTCATTCACCAGGGAGATCTTTAGGGCCTGGACTGGCCTGCATGATCCTGATCAAAAGGGAATACAGTTATGACTTTCTACCAGTTGCCATTTTTATAGGGCTTTACTGTGAATTATATGCTTTCCTATGAATTATAGGTAAATCCTCACAACAGTGCTGTGTTATTTACTGTCCAAGTTTTACTGATAAGGATCCTGCAAGAATTTAGTAAGTGTTTGTTGAGTGAATGTATGAATGAATGGATTATGTAAACAAAGTAATAAATGAGAACTTGAGTTTTAAGAATATGTTTAGTAATGGAAAAAGCAAATTGAACTCATGTAAACATTAATCAGTGTGTTATCAAAAGACAAAAAGAACTCATTAAGAATACCTTTACTCAACTACATTAAAAAAAAAAAACACCAAAATACCTCCTACCGAAACTCTTTCACCTGAAAACCTCTCTCTTACCTCTTATAAGACCACAGCCCTAATCTTAACCCCCACAAACCATGTGTCCACGTGTCCACTTTTTTGTATGTGTACAGCATTTCCACTTAATATTATTACAAAAAAGTCTTACTTTTTTTTTTTTTTTTTTTGGCCTGGGCTTTATAGTCTACATAACTAAAGATTTGTTGAAATTGATAAATGATAAATCGTGCTGTAAATATTACCTATGTGGACAGTGGGATAGCTTTCAGCTTAAACAAATTAAATGCAATTCAATATGTTAAAAAATTGCAGTGTAAACATCAGTGGACAAATAGCTCTCACTTCCTTCTACATTGTGTCCTAAAGACAACTATCTGTTTTTGGCACTTCCACTTACCTGTGACAGTGATTGCCATCTTGTCCCTTGCAGTATGCGTTTATGTGAATATTTTTCTTTCACATGCTCTGGGATGCCGTAGAAAATGCATGGACGGTTGGAGAGGCAGGTTTGGGTTCACATCATGGCTCTGCCACTTGTTAGCCGTGATAACCTTGCATTGGTTCCTTAGCTGTGTGAAAGGGGGTAATAGTGCGTTCCACGTAATGTGGTTGTGGAGGAATTCTGTGGTCAGTGTAGTAAAGCACCAATACCTGCCATGTGGTGCTGCTGGGATGTGTTATTTCTGTCCCCTTTCTCTCTGTCAACCCACCAGATGATAAGACAACCAAGGTCTTTTCCCTGTATTTCCTTGTAGAGCGTGCCCCATAGCAGGTAGACCTTTACCAAATGTTTATTGGCTTGCTAAACCAGTTTTAGGCTCTTTGAAAGGGCAATTATCAGCACAAAATACTGAATATCTCTAATATTTTTCATACCAGTTGCCATGTAGCCTCCGGCAGAGTCATTAGCAATGTGTGAGTCTACTTGTTTCTCTATATCTTCACCAGGATTTAATTTTATAACTTGCATTTGTCTTTGCTAAGTTAATATGTAAGAAGTGGCATTTCATTATTCTTTTAATTTGTATTCCTTTAATTACTGAAAGAATTTCTGATGTAGTGGTTTAGAGGACGTATTTTCCTCTTATGTGAATTGTCAAATAGCAGTATTTAAGTGGGCTAGGGAAGCTTGGTATGAAGGAGCTGAGAATGTTTAGTGTTTTGCATTGTCTGTTCTTTATTTATATATTCGTTTATTCCGTCAGTCAGTGTGTTTTGAGCACCTACTACACGCCAGACGCTGTTCCAGGGACTACACATACTACCCAGAAAAACATAGTGAATCAAGTATGTGATCTGATATCCAAACTCCTCATTTAACATGTGTGGTGTCTGAAGCCTCTGGAAGAGAGAAGTTTATTAACCAGTGCCGTATAGTGCTCAGTAGCAAAGCCAACCATTTCTTTTCACTGTGATTTCATATGTTCTACATCAGTAGCCTTTTTTATTTTTTTTATTTTTTATTTCATTTTTTTTCATCAGTAGCCTTTTAAGCCATAGAAACATCCTAGAGATTTCAGAATTGTGACACCTAAATGACATCCCCAAACTTTATCTACATTGAGAAAGCAGAGACCTGATTTTTTTGTGTAGGAAATAACGATCACTTGGTTCTTCAGTCTTATATATATATAAACTCCTTCCTAGACTTTTTTTTGCCTCTTACATATATGCTCATTCTTAAATGAATAACCTTATTACTAAAGGTGCCTGGCTGGCTCAGTTGGTTAGGTGTCCGACTCTTAATTTTGGCTCAGTTCATGATCTTAGGGTCATGAGATCGAGCCCTTTGTGAAGTTATGTGCTTAGCGGGATCTGCTGGAGAATCTCTCTTCCTCTCTGCCACTCTCCCCGTCCCCCCCCTCCCCAAATAAATAAACAAATCTTTAAGGCAGGACCAGAAAACAAAACAAAACAAAACAAAAAAACCCAATCCACGCAATTTGGGCCAAGTGTGAACCTTTTGGACGTGTTTTTGGTAAACGGAAATAACAGATGACATATTTCTCTATCAAATAAAATAGTCAATTTAGATTTAATAAGGCAGTTATCTTCAGGTAATAAAAATTCAACTAACTTGCCATAACTATCTTGTTTAAAGTCAATTAAGAGCCTCATATTCCTTACTTGCTGGGTAAAATTTAATAGAACTTCAGTTAAGCATTTATTGCTTATTTAATTCAAAATTAAGTTAATC
Source organism: Canis lupus baileyi (assembly GCF_048164855.1). NCBI lineage: Eukaryota > Metazoa > Chordata > Mammalia > Carnivora > Canidae > Canis > Canis lupus. The sequence goes on from NC_132868.1 coordinate 22,077,443, forward strand.
ACCACAGTTGGTAACAACCACTGAGTATTTAATTAACATTCAGCAAACTATCTTATTAAGTCTAAATTAGATACAGACAGGTCTTGTTTATCCCCATCACTCTGCAAACACCATCTCCCCACCTCCCACCCCAAAGGGCCTTGGGTTTTCCCATGGCTTTCCTCTTCTGATTTGTCAGCTTCGTTTTCTTCTGGTTGGTACCAATGTGGGCAAAGGAGAAGGGAAGGAAGTAGGAGTTCATTGTGTTATGAGGACTTCTGGCTTAGGGCGGAGGTGAAGAGTTTCTCTTCCATCCGTACTGTTTGATTCCATTCTTTAAGGATTACTGAACACCTTCTTCGTGAAAGACATTCTTGTAGATACTTAGGAAGATCTAGAGGAAGTTTCATTGACATATTTGGCTTTATTTTCTCATCTTAAAAATGAGATGATTAGGTTTAGTGCCTTCATTTCACACATATTTGTTGACCTCTAGTTTGTAACTCTTTGCTGTGTGTCAGGATGCCATGATGATTTGGAGACGGTCCTTGCTTTCAAAGAAGACACACACTCTAGTAGGAGAGGTGTGGTAGGATAAATATTGGGCAAGATGCTGAAGAGTCTTAGAATGATGTGATTCTTTGACGTACTATTTCCTCAAGTCTTCAGACTGTTCTATGAGAAAAAGGTCCTAGAGCCAACTAAGTTTGGTAAAGTCCAAATTAAACAAAATTAAATGGGTACCTTTACCATGGGACTCTCTGGGCCCCATACCATGACATTTGTTTCTCAAAGTTATTTGATCAGAGAGTCCCTATATTGTCCCCCTCCTCTTTTATTTATTTATTTTTTTAAATCCTTCTAGGACAAAGCATAGTGTTTCAGTGTGCTTTGGGAAAAGGTACAGTGAGCCATGGATCCTGTCTAAAGCGTCTGAGCCCAGGAGGGGTTGGAAGGGTTGGAAGTTCTACTGTGTATGAGAGGTACGCTGCCACAGTGGTTGATGTCGGACATCGAGACGTATGGCTACGGTTGAGGGTGTGAAATCCGAGCAGGAGGGCTGGGCTTGTGAAGGAGGGACAGTTGTGTAAGCAGAGGGGCCTGGAGGATTGGCAAGAGTCACCAGGAATGGGACAACTCTGAAATTCGGATGTGACTGGCTTGGTTGAGATGCCCTTAAGCCATGGACACAATTTGGACTGCTATTCGCCATAGCCTAAACCTGGAGAGGTGAGAGGCAGCAGAGTTTTTGGTGCAGAACTCTGCTTTAGACCGTGTTCCAACTGAGTGACTGCCCATCCGCACAAGCCATCGTTTCTGTAAGGCGTTCTGACCCTTGTCTGGGGCAGAGCCTCTTGTCTGTGAATCCTGGTCTCCCAGGAGTGAGTCAGGGCTCGTCATGGATAGCTTCATCCCAGCAGGTCTCATTTCCATGTACCCTATCACATATCCTTTCTCCTTCTTCCCGTCCTCTTATTCTGATGAGCCGACCATCTTCATTTTTCCTTCTTACTCTTTTGTTTCATCATTTTCATCTAAGGTGAGCTACCAAATAAAAAAGTTAGAAAACTATAAAAAAAAAAAAAAAAAAAAAAGGGATCCCTGGGTGGCGCAGCAGTTTGGCGCCTGCCTTTGGCCCAGGGCGCGATCCTCAAGACCCAGGATCAAATCCCACATCGGGCTCCTGGTGCATGGAGCCTGCTTCTCCCTCTGCCTATGTCTCTGCCTCTCTCTCTCTGTATGACTATCATAAGTAAATAAAATAAAATAAAAAAGTTAGAAAACTAAGGTGAGCTACCTTTTTATATTCTTCCTGAAAAGACATCTGTTTCATTTAAAATGATGCTACCAGTTTTCTCATCTGCAGTAGCAACCAGCAGATAAAGTGGAGGGCAATCTACAAATCTGATCCATGGTATCATGGAGATCTGACCTCAGGCTGTGCTCTTACGTCCGTATCTTATTACCCATTTCTGTATGGAAAGGAGCACAGGCAAGGAATGGGGAAGATCAGTGTTTTCTTTCTTTCTTTCTTTCTTTCTTTCTTTCTTTCTTTCTTTCTTTCTTTCTTTCTTTCTTTCTTTCTTTCCTTCCTTCCTTCCTTCCTTCCTTCCTTCCTTCCTTCCTTCCTTCTTTCTTTCTTTCTTTCTTTCTTTCTTTCTTTCTTTCTTTCTTTCTTTCTTTCTTTCTTTTCTTGATTTTCTTTATTTTGGAGAGAGAGAGAGAGAGAGTGTAAACAAGCAAAGGGAGGGTCAGAAGGGGAGGGAGGGGGTAGAAACTCAAGAAGACTCCACATGGAGCATGGAGCCCAACACGGGGCTTGGTCTCAAGACCCTGAGATGATGACCTGAGCTCAAATCAAGAGTGAGATGCTTAACTGCCTGAGCCTCCCAGGTGCCCCTGTATTTCTGATTCCATTTTGAGTATGAGGTTCCCCAGGCTGAGCCTCAGTTTATCTATCAATGAGACGTTAGACTTAGAGCCCTTTCAACTAAAAAATTGTTGAGTGTTAACAATGGTTGAGTCAACCCAAGTTGAAGTCAACCTGGATTATTTGATCAGATGTATATCTTTGTGCCTGGCAACACAAGGAAATGCTCAGTGAACGTAGTTCCATGCCCATAGGTGGTAGACATTCAGTGAACATTGGTTCTTCAATACCCTGCCTTCTTCTGGACTCATTTTCTTTATATTGCCTGTTGCTTTTTTATCCTTTATCTTTCTCCTCTGCCCCTCCCAGGCTTCTCTCTTCTTTGCCTGCGCTCCCTCTGCTGTATTTTCCTCCCATTCCCCAGCTGGATAGCTCCCTCTATCCCCATCTCTTCAGGTATTCATTTTTCCCCTTCTGGCTCTGCCCACAGAGGTATACACTCCAGAACTTTCTTTCTTTCTTTTTTTAATTGTAATTTTAATTTTTTAATAATATTTTCATTGATTTATTCATGAGAGACAGACAGAGAGAGACATAGGCAGAGGGAGAAGCAGACTCCCTGTGGGGGGAGCCCGGTGCCAAACTTGATCCCAGGACCTTGGGATCACGCCCTGAGCTGAAGGCAGATGCTCAACCACTGAGCCACCCAGGTGCTCCTAGTCTAGAACTTTCTAAGGACAAATGGTGACAATGGTGGGGTATATTGGGGGGGGGGGGGTGGTCTTGGCCAGCTGCAGATCTTTCCAGGAGATTCTCTATTCTTCAGAATCATTTCTTTCTTGACTACATATTGTATAATGAATGAGACCAAATCTTGCCCTCAAGGAGCCCACAGTGGAGGTGAGAAGCTGTCTGACTTTTCTTTGACACTTGTTGGACATCAAAGCCAGTGAAGTACATTACAAATCAGAGAGGAGGTTTCCTTCCTTCCTTCCTTCCTTCCTTCCTTCCTTCCTTCCTTCCTTCCTTCCTTCCTTCCTTCCTTCCTTCCTTCCTTTCTTTTTTTTTTTTTCTTTCTGAAATGGGGCAATGCACTCCTGTGTTTTTGGCATGGATTCTCAGGGATCTAGGAAAGCTAGTTACCTGGAAAGCATAGGCTTGTTTTGCCCACCATGAAAAGGCAGCTTCAGGGGTACCTGAAGTCAGTTAAGTGTCTGACCTTGGCTCCGGTCATGATCTCAGGGTCCTGGGATGGAGCCCTGTGTCGGGCTGCCTGTAAGTGGGGAGTCTGCTTCTCCCTCTCCCTCTGCCCTTCCCACCACCCATTTTCTCTTTCAAATAAATAAATAAAATCTTTAAAAAGAAGGGAAGAGAAGAGGCAGCTTGTGTGTTTCATTCCACCATCCACTTGGACAGACACTTTGGCGATGAAAATGTCAGCAGGCCGCCTGGCAAGTGGCAGACCAGAGGGCCGGTGGTGCAGATCACCTTGAACGATATGGCAGGGAGCACAGGACACAGCAGAAGCCCCGAGAAGTCGTCCCCATGTGGAGAGGCCATTGGTAATGGCAGTGAGGTTTGGTTCTACTCCAGGAAACATTTTCAAAAGGTAGGAATTTACCCTGAGGGTTATTTTGCTTCCTCTTTGTATTAAACACGAAACTCCCCTTTCAGTCTTGGTGATTGGTCCTTTGGATTTCCCCAGTTACATATGCCTACTTGAAAAATCCAGAAACATGTGGAAAGCTTTGATGTGCATAGTGCTTTCGAGCGTGGGCTCCAGAGCTGGACTGTACCCTGCTCGTACCACTAGAGCAGGCTCTTTCCACTAATACCTACTTGTTACTTCCGTTCGTACCCGACCTGTTCAGGCCTCTGTTGCCTCGTCCGTAAAATGGGAATAACAAAATTGTCGATCTCCTTGTTGTGAGGATTACATGAGTTAATACTCATCGAACCCTCAGAACAGAGCCTGACACGTGCTAAGTCACCCATTCAATATTAGCTACTGTTTTTGTGTATTATCCTAATAGAAAATAGTGATTTGGTGAAGATATATTAGAGATGAGGGGATTTTGGGGGTCATTTTTTTAAAGATCTTGTTTTTAAATAATCTCTCCATCCAACGTGGGGCTCAAACTCACGACCTTGAGATCTAGAATGGCTCGCTCTTCTGAATGAGCTAGCCAGCAGGGCACCCTCCTGGATCATCTTTTTAAATAAACTTTTAATTCTGGGATAGCTCTAAGTTTACAGAAAAGTTGTAAAGATTGTACAGAGAATTTGTGTCTACCCCTCCTCCAATTTCCCTGATTTTTGGTGTCTTGCATTCTCATGGGCCATTTGTTAAAACTAAGAAACTGATATAGGTACTTTGCTATTAGCTAAATTCCAGACTCTGGATTTCACAAGTTTTCCCATTAACATCCTTTTCTTCAGGATATAGTCCAGGGTAGCACATTGCATTTCGTTGTCACATCTCCCTCACCTAGAATGGCTTTCAAGCTTACATCTTTTTTGATACCAAGGGAGGGGACTCTTGGGTGGCTCAGTGGTTGAGCGTCTGCCTGAGGCTCAGGTCATGATCCCAGGGTCCTGGGATCGAGTCCCACATCAGGCTCCCTGCAGGGAGCCTGCTTCTCCCTCTGCCTCTGTCTCTGCCTCTCTCATGAATAAACAAATAAAATCTTAAAAAAAATTAATAGCGAGAGAGGGATTCTTTATGGAGAAGCCTGTTAGAACCCATAATGTTAAGCAGAGAAACTAGAGCCACTGGGGATGAAGTGGGGCAGAGTGGGACCTACCTTTGTTGCCCTCTTCCGCTTCTGTGATTTGGAGGAGCCCTGGAAATGCGAGACTTGACTATCACCACGGTATGGCCTCCTTGTTTTGCGGGGGAGGAGACTGAGGACCCAAAATGGAGAGTTGACAATGCTGGGCGAAGCTGGGGACCTAGGAGGGTCAGGAAAGGATCCTGGCAATGCCCTGATCCTGACTGACCCTGTTGTGGAATGGATGAGTGAGTAGCAGCCAGGGACTCCTTCTCTGTAAAGTGGGTTCAGTGGTCAGTGATACCTCACAGGACTTAATGCCCCCAGAGGAGCACAGTTTTACCTTTGTGAAAATTAAGTGAGCCAAGGTGCTACCTTCAGGGGTGGTAGCCTGAAACACGGTAGGTTCTCAATAAATGTTTGAAAAAAGAAGCCTCACAAATTAGGAAACTTTATCCTGAGGATGTATTTCAAGAAGACTGGGACAAATCCCGACGGCACAAAGGACAGTCATTCATAAGGAAATCTGTGATGCTCAGGAGTGGAAGCAGTGTTTGAGTTTCTGATAAGCAGGATATACTGTCTGTTTTTATTCTTGGAGGCTTTTATCATACAATACTACATTATGTTGCAGTCTGACTTTCACACAAATTGGATCCCAAAACTTCTTACAGGAATTAAAAATACAAACTCGTGGGCAGTATGTGTTTTATAAATTACAGAAAACAGTCGTGTAAAGACATGGCATAGTAAGTGTAGTTAAGGCTGCAGCAGGCACTGATACCCAGGAGGGAGACATGGCTGAGGCAGCCGAGAAGGCACGGGGGGGCCGGGAAGCCAGATGAGGAGAGCAGGTGCACAGTGTGCTGGTCGGTGCCGGCAGAGGTGGAGGGAGGCCGTCTTCGGCGGGGCGGCTGGATGAAGAAGCTGGGGCAGTGGCGACAGTGTGAGTGAGAATCCTGGGGAAGTAAACCCTCTGTCTATCCCTAAGACTTTTTTTTTTATTATTTTATTTTAAAGGTGTTATTTTTTAAGAATGGTTTTAGGTTCACAGCAAAATTGGGAGGGAGGTATAGAGATTTCTCATATCCCTCCTTCCCCATCCACACACCTAGTCTATCCACGTCCCCCACCAGAGCGGTAAGTGTGTTACAGTCGAGGAACCTGTGTTTTTGTCTTTGTTTTTTTAAATATTTTATTTATTCATGAGAGACACACAGAGAGAGAGAGGCAGAGACACAGGTAGAGGGAGAAGCAGGCTCCATGCAGGGAGCCCGATGTAGGACTGGATCGCGGGACTCGATCCCGGGACTCCAGGATCACTTCCTGGGCCGAAGGCAGGCCTAAACTCCTGAGCCACCCAGGGATCCCCAAGGAACCTGTGCTGACACATCATTATCACCCAAAGTCCGTCTTGGTTTAGTACATTCTCTGGGTTTTGGACAAATGTACGATGACACATATCCACCACTGTGTCATACAGACTATGTTGCTGCCCTAAAAATCCTCTGTCATCTGCCTCTTGTTTCCTACCTCCAACCCCAACATCTGGCAGCTACTCATCTTTGTCTCCATGTATATCCATGTAGGATCTTGTAGAACGGGACCAACTGACTTTTGGAACCTAATCCCCATTGCTTTTGCTCACTCTTGCTTCTGTCACACCATTTTCTCAGTCTGGCTGTTCCTGCCATCATCACCCGCTTGAACTGACATTCAAGGTCCAGCACCTCCTCCATGAAGCAGGCCTTGCTTTCTACCTTTTGCCCCTAAGCAGGAAATAATCACTTCCTCCCAACATTCCTTTCTGCCTGGAATCTGGCAGACATATGGCAAATACTTGATGAATGGATGCACGGGTACACAGATGCGCAGAAAGATGGACGGACAGGTTTGACACTGCCCATTGTATGCTCAAATTTAGTTCCTTTAGAATAGGGCTTTAACTTGCTCATCTCTACAACTCCCACCCACAGTATGAGCACTGAGAAAGTGCTCTTCTATTCATCCATCCTTCTATCCAACCCCCTGCCTACGCACCCCCCCTCCATCCACATATCTACCTACCCATCCACCCACCAACCTATCCCTTATCCACCCATCCATGCATCCATCCATCCACCCACCCACGCACCTGCCATCCATCCACATACCCACCTACCACCCATCCCTCATCCATCCATCCATCCATCCATCCATCCATCCCATAGGAGACTTTCAGGCACTATTCAGGGTTGTAGCCATGGATGTTCAGTCCATTTGTTGATATTCTGCATAGAGAAAGTAGTATTCTTTGGGATGTGTTTTTATACCTGTAAGGTTTGTCTGTAATTTTTCTTTTTCTTTTGACACAGGGCTAAGGAAGAAATGGTTTGTTTCGTCTGCACATGTCATCGGTGTTCAAAGCAAATGCTCTCTCATTCCTTCAGCTGGCTTTGTGCTAAAGAGAGCTCACTGGGTTTAGAAAGGCATTGTCTCTCAGGGTATGTGGCAGTTCCTTAGTGACTTGCCTTAGGGATAAATGCCCGTTCCAGTGTTTTGAAAGATGGTGCCAGGATGCCACAGTGCTCCTGGTTGGGCTTCCTTGCTAATGTTTTTAGTTTTATTTTTTAATATAGTGACAGAATGAATACCGCTGAGGTGGTAAATGGGAAAAAGAAGTGCAGGGGAGTAAACTGTCTGTTTCTTGGGGCCTTATGTATTAATCACAGGAGGAAGCATCAGTCACGGCCAGATGAGAGAGCCAGGTGACTTACGTTCATGCCAGGATGAAATCAGAGTGGCAAAATCGGGAGGAGTGGATGACGTTCTGCTGGGGAAGCTAAAGGTCCTCAGAGCAGCCGTGCTGGAGGATCAGAGACACCGTATAGCACGGTGGTTCAAACCTAAAGGAGGCCGGAGTCGCCCTGGAGGGTGTACCGCCTGACCCCACGCCCTCTGACTCTGATAACCTCACAGGTTGTGCAGAGGCTGATGGAACCACTGACCTAGGCCAGACCTCTGGTTTCTTTGTTTCTTAGAGATGGGGAAGTGAGACCCGGCGATGGGTGGAAAAGACTTGCCCAGAATCACGCAGCTTGTCCTGCAAAGCTAGAGTCCAAACCAGGAGTCCTGACTTGCAGAATGTTCTATCCTGTCATCAGAGACAGTCCGGGAACTGTGGTATTTTTAGTTCTACTGCAGAGTGACAGCCCAGTTTCACCAGCTTTGCCTGATCTGGTCATAGAGTTAGTTTTCAGGGCCTCCCCTCAGCTCTCTCCGGCTATCTTTTCTTATGCAGTTGAACCACATCTGACCACTGCTGTGCCCTAGGAATTGGACTTTTTTTTTTTTTTTTAGGAATTGCATTTGAACTAGAAGTGATGTAGCCCTGTGGTGGTTGGAAGGCGCGCACGTCAGCTACTCAAACCTTGACTACATGATGTAATCGTTTTCTCATCTGAGCACGAGGACAGTGCCACCTCCCAGGGCTGCAGGGAAATGCTGAGCAGCCCTCAGTGTACACTCTGGGGGTGTTAGCATCTGTTGCGATCCTTAGTACTAAAGAGGTTAACTGTGGGCCCAGGCTCTCCTAGTAAGTAGGGGGCTTCCTGATTATTGTAGAGGGAAGCTAGCGACATGGCTTCAGGTTTGGAGCACTGGGTTTCAAGTCCTGACTTTGTTACTTATTTGCTGTGTAGTCTTGGGCACGTCACTGGACCTCTCGGGACTGAGATTTGAAGCAAGTAGACTTTGTTTATGTAATAGGGCAGCGTAAGGAGCAAGGGGAAGGAGGGCAATTGGGAAGAGGTGGAGATCTGTCTACGGGGTATGGGTTTTGGGTTGATGGGGAATGAATCTGACTGAGCAGGGGGCCGGTGGAAGGTGCTGGGTCGCCTGAGGCTTGGTGTTGGAAGGAGCAGCAGGCCTGGGGGTGGTCCAGTGACGGCTGACTAGGCCGGCCTGCCTTGAGAAGAGCTTGCCCACAGTCCAGGAGAGATGTCATCACTCCCGTGCCAGGGTCAGTGGAGAGAGAGCCTCCAGGACTGCGAGCGAGGGGTAGTTGAAGTGAGGTGGGTACCAGTGTTGGAGCGTGACTGGGGAATCTGGCCAGGGTGATGGCATTTGCTTTGGACTGGGGCCTCGAGGCACACTCACGGTATGGGCCAGCTGAGTGATAAGACTCAGGATCGACCGTGACACCTTGGTTGCTGGGCTTAGTGAGCAGTGAAGAGATTAGATTAGAAAGGTGCTGAATATGTTGCTCTATCTTTCATGATGGGTTCAGGCCTGGCTACCAGTTGGGGTGGTCCTGGGGAAGGTAAAGATAAGATCTCGGGCAAGCCTCAGTTTTCTCACCTGTAAAATGGGGATTGTACTGATGTTATCTCTTCTGCCTAGATTAAGGACTAAAGTACAGTTGACCCTGGATAATACAGGTTTAAAGTGCACAGGTCCACTTTTTTGAGGATTTTATTTTTTGATAAATACAGTACAGTACTGTAAATGTGTTTTCCTTCTGATTTTTTTTTTTAAATAACATCTTTTCTGTAGCTTTGTTGGAAGAACACAGTGTGTGATGTATGTAGCTTAACAAATACATGTTAATCGACTCTTTGTGTTATTGGTAAGGCTTTTGGTTGTTTTGGGGAAGTTAAAAGTTATGCACAGATTTTTGACTGTGCAGAGTTGGTGCCTCTAAGCCCCACATTGTTCAAGGGTCAACTGTACTTGTCCGTGGGAAGGCACTTCTTGCTTAAGGGGCACCAGACCAGTGTGTGTTGTCCCTGTTGCAGGGAAGCCCAAAGAGCAGGAGAAGAGTGTGAGGTGCAGAGATATAGCTGTAGGAGGACGCTGGGAGGTCATCCTAGGGGGGACCGTGACAGCTGCTGCCGTAGAGGGTCAGGGATGCTGGGAGGGTGTGGGGTTTAAGAGCCCATGGAACTATTGCTCAGGTGGGCTCATTCAGTGCATACTCTTCTTTCGCAGGCCTGGGGGCTAGGATGGGGGGACCCTGCGGTACCCTCGGTTCACCAGTGGGAGAGGAGCCAGGTTCTCGTGCTGTTACTTGGACAGAAGTATGTCAGGGCCTTGGGTGGAAGCCCCACTATGCTTAGAGAGACCTGGGGATTCAGCTCATGTCACCGATGGGGAGAGCCAGGGAGGCCCGGTGGGAGGTCTGTCCACAGCTGGGGGGCACTCCCCCGTCCCCAGGAGATGCCTGTGCTCTGCAAGCCCCTCCCTGTCCACCTCTCCTCCTTTTTCTGGCTGTCCTGGCTCCCCTCCTCATGCTGGACCCCAGTGAAGCCCACGACCTGTCTCCCTTCTCCACACACCTTTGCTGGTCTCTGTTGCCCTGGGGGACTACTCTCAGCACTCTGGGGTGGGTGGCCCCTATTTACTTGTCCCAGCATCTCCTTTTCTTCACGTGGTAACTCCAGACAATCCACGATCATTTTTCCAATATTTGTCTCTTGCCCACTGCCTCAAACCGCTCTTCCTTGGCTGGAGTTAAACTGCGAGTCATCATTTACCTCTGTGGTTCTTTTACCTGGGGGTCACACTGTTGGGCAGTCACAGGGAGCTTCCTGCAGATGCTTGGCTTTTGGCAGCCACCTTGTGCATTAGTGAAGGACTTTTTTTGTGCCTCCATGGTTACTGTCTGCCATTCCAGGGACTGGCTAAATAGCTCATTGGTTCAGCTATCCAGGAGGCTGTGGTCTACGCAGGAAACAGACATGCAAACAAAATTGGGGCGCGGGTGACGTGGCGGGTGTGTGTGTACCATACGCAGAGGAAGTGTCCCAGCGGCAGGGTGGAGAGAGCCCATCAGGCTCTGAGGACATGCAGATGTGTTTGGCCATCGAGAAGAAAAAGAGACATTTTGAATGCACTGATGTGAGCTCTGTGTAGCCACGGTCCTCCCCATTCTCTATCATCGCAGAAGCATGCAGACCCCTCCCGCCCCCCGTGGCTTTTGATTTTGTGCTGTCTTCTGAGTGAAGCTTCGGTTTGGCTCACACATGTACCTTGGACGGTACTGAAGCCCCTCCTCAGCCCTCTGGCTCATTGCCCATCTCAGCCTGGTGCCCTGGTGCCACTGGGGCTGGGAGGATTGTCCAGACTGGTGTGTCTCCCTTGGTTTCCCCTGGGATTCCGGAGCCCCTGCCCTTCTGGGGTGCCCATATCTAGGGCACACTTGTCTCCCCAGTACATGCTGTGCACTTGTCCTTTCCTCTCTTGCTCTCGTTATTTCCATTTAAAGCCCTCTTGAGCAGGTCTGAGTGTCTCCTGCCAGCAGCATTCCTTCTGGTTTACTGGAACCCCACTTCTCATCGTGCCAGGAATGCAGCCGTGCAGGGGACTTAGCAGAGCCACTCTGCAGCCTCTCCTCTCCGAGATCATGACTGCTGGCTGGAGCAGTGGCTGGCGTGGCCCTCTCTTATTTAACCACCCCCCCCGCACCCCCCAAGCAGGAGGCTGTCTTTCCCTTCGTCCTCTGTGCCCAGCCTCATCCTGCCTGGGTCCCATAGACAGGCAACAGCCCCTTCTGGCCACCTGCTCGTCTGCCTCACACCGGTGCTTTGCCCATCAGAAGCAACACAGAGGGCTGGCTGGGTCTGCTTTAAGGAGCAGTTCGACATGGTCCCCTAGCAGTGCCTGGGACAGTGAGAAAGTTTTGGTTTGAATTCCCAATTAATTTTATTTCTGGGCAGAAATATATGCACTCTGTGTTTGGAGAGTTTTTAGGAGACCTGCTTTGTGAGTGGAACCTAGTGAAAGGCATTTAGCTCTCAGTTTTCCTCCTGTTCTGGTTCCCATGGGCCTCTTTGATCCCTGACTATGCTTTAGGAAAAGCAGTGTCCCCCCAGCGTCCCACCTGGCCTCCCACCTTCTCACTCACCAGCCCCCATGGCCTCTGGGGAAATCCTTTCCCCTGCTGCCCACCTCCACCCTGCCATGATCCCACCCTGCGCTGGTTCCAGGATGGTCTCCTGGCAGCCCCTTGTGGGTCCTATTCTATGCTTCTGCTATCTTGAGTGTGTTTCTGGGCACACTGTCTTGCACGCCTGTGTGTCTTAGCATGTGCTTTCCCGTTGGTCCCGAGGGCCCTTTGTTTCTGTCTGATGAACACCTGCTCATCCTTCAAAATGCAGCACAGATGTCTCTCCTTCTCTTGAACCTCCTCTCAATCCCCCAGGAAGAAGTGAAAGCAAAAACAAACCTAAGTCTTATTGTGTGTGATATTGTTCTAAGAGTAGTATATGCTCATAGTAAAATACTTCGATGCAGAACCAAATAAAGGAAATGAGAACGACTCACAAATCTACTATTTAGATACAAGCTCTGTTTTTAATGATCTTGAGGAGTTCCTTTCAGTATGTTTTTGTACATTTGCATTTTGCTGCCTTGATAGTCTTACTATGCATATAGTTTTATATATAGCCATTTCACCAAACGGCAGAGCATGAGCACCTTCTCATGGCATCAGGCATTATTCATGCATGTACTTTTTGATGACTGCATATTATTCCATCTTCAGAATATGTCATGATTTTTAATTTTTTTGTTGGGTAGCTGACATTTGAATTTCTAATTTTTCTTTATCGTAAATAGCACTGTGATTGTAAATAGCACTGTCCGTTTTTTTTTTTTTTTTTTTTTTTTTTTACGAAATTCATTATCTGTGCTTCTATCACGTAGATTAGTAGGACATGAATTTGCTTGCTCCAAAGGCACAAACTTTTTTTATCCTTAATTTCAGAATAACTCATGGTCACTGAAGAAAATTAGGAACATATGGGAAAGCACAAGGACGAAAATAAAAACCACCTGTAGCTACTTGTAAAAACCAATGTGAAATTTGCTGTATAATTGCATGTGCGCATCTCTCTTTCTAGCTTGGGATCGGCAGACAATTCTGTAAACGTCCCGATAGTAAATATTTTAGGCTTGTGGGCCTCATATGGTCTCTGTCACATATTCTTCTCTTTCTTTTTAAATAAAACTTCTAAAAAAAAACAAAAAAAACGTTCCTGGCTAGTAGGTCATGCAAATAGTTTGCCAACCTGGTTTTAGCCTCCAAAGTGGGACCGTGCTGTACGTACTATTTTGGATTTGTTTTCCTCCATACGGTAACTAACTGCCTTCTTACTGTTCCTCATGGTTTTCTGTTTTGTACTGCCCACATGGTATTCATGGTTTCTTGCTGGAATGCCCATGCCTCTGATATAGAATTTAAAACATGTTGTATTGTGAATATTTGCTGAGATGTCTGTTTTTCACGTTTTATTTATCTCTTTCTATCCCCTACAGTGCCTGAGTGGTACTTAGGTACTTGCTCAGTGTCTTGTACGAGTGTACCCCTTCAAAGTGCCTGTGGTCAGGACATTGCTACTCAAGATTTGTGTCTTGTGCTGCTAGCATCAGCATTACCTGGGAATTGTTAAAAATGAAGAATCGCAGCCCCACCCCAGAATCTGCATCATAAGTTCCTCAAGTGATGTATATGCACATCAAATTTTGAGAAGCAGAACTCGAGAATTCACATCTGCTCTTTTGGGTGTATATTTATTTATAGGCATCCCCTCCCCATTCTTCTCATGGGTAGGAACCTCCTAGGAATGGACTTCAGGTATTCACTAAGTCAGGAACTGGCCTGGTGGGCTGGAATAGTTTGTTTAAGATGTGGCCTTGGCTGCCATCTTGCTTCATGGAACCTGTGTGGCTACCATGGCTTTTGGCTAGAGATGGATGTGATGGTAGGAGAAGCAGACATTTAATTAGTACCTGTTGTGTGTCAGGCCCCGTGCCAGGTTCTTTACCCATGTTCTCCTAAGGGTGAGGCTCGATATTCTCAGCTTGAAGGAGACGTGGGGAATCTTGAAAGCTGCTGATTCTTTTTTTTATTATTATTATTATTATTATTATTATTATTATTATTATTATTTTAGAGAGAGAGAACACAAAGGGGAAGGGCAGAGAGAGAGAGAGAGAATCTCAAGCAGACTCCCCACTGGGCGTGGGTCTCACAATCCTGAGATCATGACCTGAGCCAAAATCAAGAGTCAGATGCTTAACCGACTGAGTCACCCAGGTGCCTCTAGGCTGCTGATTCTTAAACTTCAGAATCAGCCAGGGAATTTAAGAAATGTATACATGCCCAGCTCCTGCTTCAGTCCTGAATCAGAGCCTCTGAGATGCAGGCTTTGTCATGAGTACTTAGAAAAAATTAAGAACCAACAGTCTAGGCTAGTATCGTGTTGTATGGATGAGCAAAGTGAGCCTCGAAGTGCCCACTGAACCTCCCAGGGTCTTCTGGATTGTAGTACAAAACCAGGCCAGGATCCTGTGTCTTCCCAGGACCAGGTGCTGCTTGCTGGCCTGCAGTGGTGGACAGGAAGTAAAACCCCTTGAAGAGGGAGCACCCTTGTCCTCAGGGTGCTGAAGCCGATGTGCCACAGTGTGGTGAATGCCTTGGCAGGTGGGGCATAGGAAACACACACAAAATCACCAATCATGTGCTGTTTTTCCCCCTCCCTCCTTCCTGGTGCCTGTTTCTGACGCTCAGAAGAAGGGGCTCAAGCAAGGTCAACAGCTCCAACAGCTTCCCCTTGCTGTGACATCTGTAGGCCTCCTTCAGCTTTGCAGAGTGGCGGGCAATGCCCTGAAAGGCAGGGGCAAAAGAATCTATGTTCTCTCTGACTTTTCACTGGGCCCTCCGAGCCAGGGTATCTTAATGGGAAGCCTCGTTAGCCCCTGCTTCCAATCATGCCAGCCAGAGGGAAATAGAATGGGATGTTCGCCGGGGCTTTGCAAAGACATGCTATGGAAGGGTGTGCAGACATTGCAGAGAGGCCAGGGGTGTGATCAGCACCCTGATTCTGTGTTGGCTGGAATGGGAAGCAAGAATAGCCTAGTGTCCGAGAGGACTGCCACTTACCAAGTGCTCCCTATGCCAGGTACTCTGCTCGCGTTATGTTTCTCCTGGTTCTTTAACAGCCAGAAGAGGTTGGACGCCCTTCCCCAGTGAGCCAGCTGGTATGTGAACCCAGTTCTGCTTGATTTCAAAGTCCATGGTCTTATTTGTCTTGTGACTCTGCTTCCCTAGTTGGTTCTCTGTTGATTCCTTCTCACCTGCCACTCCCAGGGATTTCACCAAAAAGCCCACGGAGGTAGATGAACTCAATACTTCAGAACACAAAGAAAGAGGTGTCAGAAAATGGGGTAGACTGCATCAAGTAGTCAGACCTTTTGGCCAGTGGAAGTGTTTAAGGACTGATTGTGTGCCTCTTGGGTAGGAGATTGTCAGGTGGGGAGTCAATGGGCCAAAATGCTGTGAATCTAATTGGAGGAGCCAGTCATAAGCAATACAAAGTACATTAGATGGGAATGTATAGAGTGGGTACTGGGTGGGCGCTGAAGTCTTGATTTTGTGTGGCCTGCTTCTAGCCACAAGAGCCGGGGTGCTTACTGAGGGTCTGCAGCGGGCCATACCTTCCGCTTTTGGGGTGTCCTGGGCATGAGGGCCTGTCCACAGGGAGCTCCTTGTCTAGTACAGAGTGGGGGGACATACTCCCCTCCCTTGTAGACTAAGTCCAGACCTCGTTGGGGGCAGAGGACAAGAGTATGTCTAAGCAGCTTAGAAGAAACGGTGGGTTCTATGAGCAAGGAGGGCAGGTTGGACCCTAGGGTCGAGGGCCTCAGATGATAAAGAAGTTGCAGAGTTGCAGAGTGAGTCCTTTGGGCTTCTTCCTATAGTTTATAGGATCTGCTAAACCAATTTCTTTGCAGGGGGGTGGAGAGAAAGCAGAGGTGCCTTCCTTAATTCAGTAAGCATTTGCTGTGTGGCCACTGTGGGTGAAGGGGGCCGGTGCCAGCCTCCAACTAAGGGTGAGCAGCAGTGAGTTGGAAGAAGAGGTCAGGTGGGGGCTTACTGGGAAGAGGGAGCCATGTAGGTGAAGGTCTGGACCAGACTTGCTCATTCAGTGCACTTGAGGTGTGGAAGGGTCGTGTACCCCTGTGCTCTCCTTGATCTTAACAAAGCTGGCACGTCTGGATTCAATAGCTTGGTGTGTGGAGCCAGAAAGAGCTAGGGGATCCCCAGGTCTTTGGTTTCCTTCTAGTGATTGGAGGCTGATGAAGAGTTAGAAAAAGCTCTTAGAAAAAGTTCCATTTGATCTCTATCTTCTTTTCCCCTCCTTCAGCATGAAATAGACTCCACTGTGTATTATTAACCTGCTGGATACTTTATCTTCCCCCACTTCTAGCTGGGAGATGTGCTGAGGGAACTGATAGTACGTTCTGGTGTTCCGTTTGAGCAGCCCAGGAATGCTGGCTTATGGGGAATGTGCATCGCTGCTGGTGTGGAGGCTGGAGACCAGGGGGGGATGGCCGGGTTTAAGCCATGGCCAACACTTTAATAATTTGCTTGTCCGTGCCATCCTTTTAGGTTCCAGGAGCTTCCAGCCCCGTGTCCAGGAACTTCGCACGGCGTAGTGCCTATGCCAGCCAATGGCTCGGTACATTTTTGCCAGATGCGTGAGTGAAGGACGTCCCTCTGCCTTCACATGCTCATCCTGTATGTGACTTATTCTTTCCCTCTTCTGTAGGGTAAGACCATTAAGAATGAGAGAGAGAATGCCTGGAAAGTCCCTTTAAATTTATAGCCTGGAAACTTTTTAAGAATTCATGGAACAATCTCTTGGGAGTCTCTGGGTAGCTGATAGCCAAGCGCTACACTTGCTAATGTGTAGTACCATTATAAACATGGGCCAAGGCGTGCCCCGACGGCTGTATTGAGGTAGCTCATCTCAGAGCCGGCCTTGGTGCAGATTTCATGAGGTCTGAAGAAAGGGCCGGGAGCGTGCTTGTGTGCACAAAGTGTGTCGTGAGAGCAGCCAATCCGTGGACGTGACGTGGGGAGGACAATCTTCAGGCTGTGTTTTTTGTAGTTGAACCCCACGCTCTGGGGTTTGTTCCAGTACAGGATACCAAAGTGATGGCCCTAAATCATGGAGTTGCCTCTTGGAATGAGGAAACTGGCTTATCCAGGAGCTGGGTCGGATCTCTCATCTTTGTTTCCTGACAAGGTCACAATTCAGCTTGTTTGAAGCCTCCCCGCTTCCCTACCTCTTTTCCCTCCCCAACAGAGGAACTTGGCCTCACTCCTGTCAAGTTTGTGGGGGAAAGGTTTCGATGGATACGCAGGAAAAATAAGCCGATGGACAGAGATCCACAGAAGGCAGACCACCCCATGCCGTGTTTGGAGAGTCGTGTCTGGCGGAGCTGCTTCTCACCCAGAAGCCGGGTTGTGTTGGCAGGGCCTCAGGTGGACAGATGCTGCCTCGTGAGACACAGGGCGTGAGCCTGGACTCCTGACCCTCCTGACCCTCCATGAACCTGGGTCATGGCAGTGGAGCTCAGACCTGTATGTTTTGGTAGGTCGTGCCGTGGGATCTTTTCCTACTTATCTACCAAGGCCAGGAGCCTGTGGTGTGTGCGAACTCCTGGGAGCCAGATGTGGCACCAGTGCCCAGGTTTGCAAAGGCTCTAAACGCTGCTGTATTTTTTTTTTGTATTTTTTTTTAATTAGGAAAATACCTTTATTATTTTTGAAATGTTGCAATATTCGATGTAAAAACCATGATAGTGGCCTTTTCACAACTTCACAGATTATAGAAAACTGACTTTCTACCTTCTTTACAGAAATCTACCCCCCAAATCAGACAGGGCTCCAAGATGGCTGAAACAGGGCAGGAAGGAAGGGCAGAGAGAATCAGCAAGAACTGCAGCTCCCTCGGTAGCCAGAGGTGCTCTTTGTACTTTTAAAGCCCAGGTTGAGTCCCCAAGACCTGTGAGCCCTCCAAGGGAGGCTAAGTCCATGCACAATTGTGGCAGACTGAGGTAGGCCTCTGTCCTGAAGGCCGGCAGCCCACAGAAGGCCTGTGGCATGGCATTTGTGGCTGCAGGGAGGAGTTCCTAAAGCATAGGCACAGGTGTGGCATGAAACTTCAGAAGTCCATGAGTGTTGCTCTGAGCTCTGAGAAATGTTTGCAGACGGTCACTGGACTTAGCCCTGCTGGCAGAGACACCTTCTTTGTCTACTCCTTTTGGTGGCACACGGAGAAAAGGCTTGGGTTTTAGAGCCCAGGAGACCTGGTTGTGAATCTGTGCTCCATTACCTTACAACTCTGTGACCTTGGGCAAGTTGTTTCCCCTCCCTGAGCTCCAGATTCTTCCATCTGTGTAGTATGGGGAAAACATTCTTTCCCAGTGGGGGTTGCGGGGATTGGAGACAATGTCTGTCAAGCGTCCATGCTGGCATGTGGGAGGGTCCCTGTGAGTGAGGCATGAAGACTCTTCTCTACCTGCCCTAATCCATCTGTGGCTAGCTCTCCTGCCCTTGCACAAGCCCCTCAGATTGCTGACTTCATGCCTGTGCTCGTGGAATCTCTCCTTTCTAGAAAGCTACCTTTCCTTCTGTGCGTATTTCCATTTGCTCAAATCAAGCTTCCACGTGATTTCTAGGGTGCCCTCCCCGGGCATCCCAGCAGACAGTGGCCTGCCTCCATCCTTCTCCAGCGATG
This sequence comes from Canis lupus baileyi, assembly GCF_048164855.1. Classification (NCBI taxonomy): domain Eukaryota; kingdom Metazoa; phylum Chordata; class Mammalia; order Carnivora; family Canidae; genus Canis; species Canis lupus. The sequence continues at coordinate 22,096,132 of NC_132868.1, forward strand.
TGGCTTGTTTCTCATCCAGTGCTGTGTGCACACCTCACCTGTCACCTCCCTGAGGTCGGGGTTTCCGTGTGACTCGTCCCTGCCCTCCTACACGGTGTCTGGCACACAGTGCTGGGTGCCCGGGAAAGGGCACTTGAGTGGCTGAGAAAAAGAAGTGATCGGGCTAGTGGCTGACACTCCTCTGCTGTTATAATCCAAGAGGAGGAGAAAATAAATGGTTTAGGGAACACCTGGGTGGCTCAGTGGTCGAGCATCTGCCTTCGGCTCAGGTCGGGATCCTGGGGTCCTGGGATCAAGTCCCACATCAGGGGCCCCCGCAGGGAGCCCGCTTCTCCCTCTGCTTATGTCTCTGCCTCTCTCTCTCTGTCTCTCATGAATAAATAAAATCTTAAAAAAAAAATTGGTTTAGGAATGGAGCGTTAGACCTGCGGGTTCCTATTTCCTCATCCAGGGTGCGGGTTGGGATTGCCCGGAGCCACAGTTCCTTGAGACTTACCACCTCAGGCCTAAATCTGCCTCCTTTAATTACCTCCTTTCCAGGGAACAGGAGTCCTTGTTGTCTGCCCAGAAGCAGCTAATTATAGCTCCAACCTCCAGGCCCCGGTGCGCTTCTAGGCCACAGGACTGCGCCGCCTCAGCTGTCTGTTGACTTTGGGATTTCCTCAGGGATTCTTTATATTTTCAAGTTTTCATTAGGGGCTGCTTTTTATTTCCAAGCCGGCAAAAAGAGTTGAGGGGTACGAACTGTTGAGAATTTTCTAGGAGGATGTTAAGGGAGAGTTAAAGATCTTGAGGAGAATGGGAAGAGGGGCAGAGTGGCTTTCAAAGGAGGCCTCACGATACACGTAGTGATGTCCACAAGAGTGACATTGGATAATGGCTTCCCCAAGAAAGCTGCCTCACATTTGGTGTTGGTGACCTCAGGGTCATGCTATTGCAGCTCTTCTGTTTTCCTTTGAAATTTTTTCTTTGGTAAAACTTTTTTTAAGATTTAAATTCGATTAATTAACATACAATGTATTTTTAGTTTCAGAGGTAGACTTTTGTGATTCATCAGTTGCATACAACACCCAGTGCTTATCACATCATGTGCCCGCCTTAATGCCCATTCCCCCAGTGACCCCCTCCCCCCACCCCCTCCCCTCCAGCTACCCTCAGTTTGTTTCCTAGAGTTAAGAGTCTCTCATGGTTTGTCTCCCTCTCTGATTTTGTCTTATTTTTCCCTCTCTTTCCCTATGATCATGTTTCGTTTCTTATATTCCACATAGGAGTGAAATCATATGGTAATTGTCTTTCTCTGATTGACTTATTTTGCTCAGCATAATACCCACTTGTTCTATCCACGTCTTTGCTAATGGTAAGATTTCATTTTTTTGGATGGTTATAATGTTTACCCCCCCCCCTTTTTTTTTGAGATAGAGTATGCACGAGATGAGGGGGAGGGGAGGTGGGCAGAGGGAGAGGGAGAGGGAGAGAGAGAGAATATTAAGCAGGTTCCAGGGCCAGCATGGACCCTGTGGCAGGGCTTAATCTCACGACCCTGAGATCGTGACCTGAGCCAAAATTAAGAATTGAATGCTTCATCAACTGAGCCATTCAGGTACCTTTTAAATTTTTTTTTTTTAATTTTAAAAGATTTTAAGTAAATATTCATAGTAAAAATAGAGTGAAATAATACAAAAGCATTTGTAAAAGAGCAATTATCCTATTTCTCTCCACCCTGATCTCATCCTTCACGTGAAACATTTTTTTTTGTTTTAAATTCTTCCGGTGGTGGTTGTCATCTCTGTAAACAGTGTGCTTATATCTTTAGTGTTTGAGTTATTAGTTTTATATATGCCTTCTGACTTTTATGATAGGCAGGGATGAGCTTGTTTACACCCCACAGGCACTTTGCATCCCTCCTTCCCAATTGTTGACAGTTGCATCACTGATTTACTCTCTCTCCATGTCCTTTATGAGTTTTCTTTTTTCAGTCTTTTTAAAAATTTAAGTTCAATTTGTCAACATATTGTATAACACCCAGTGCTCATCCCATCAAGTGCCCTCCTTAGTGCCCATCACCCACTCACCCTATCCTCTCTCCCTATCCTCCCCTTATGCAACCCTTTGTTTGTTTCCCAGGGTTAGAAGTCTCTCATGGTTTGTCTCTAATTTTTCCCACTTAGTTCCCCTTCTTTCCCTTGTAATCCCTTTTCCTTTATGAATTTATATAATGTCCATAGATCACCATTTCTCGCTATATCAACTTTGGACAGTGTCTCTTCACCCGCCATTTTGTAAGATGAAGATGCTGGAGCTTCTCTCCACCTTTCCGGTCTCACTTCTGTTCATAATTTGTCACTTATGTTTTATGTGACATTTGCCTTTCTCTCATTTATAATTGGTAACGTAAAATGCACTTGTGCATAGTTTTGTAACTATACTGAGTCTTCTGTGCTATGTCTGTGGGTTGATTTCAAAAGCTGAAAACAACAACATTTACTTTATGATTTCTAGGTAAATATTGCTCAATACAGAGCTAAGTCATGTGCTGTGGTTTCATTTCCTTTTCTAGGGTTCTGAGGTCACCACCTTCAAGCCACTCACGGGGGACTGAACTTTCCCTTAGCATCACAATCTAGCACATTCTCCTATTTCTCCTCCAGTTGTTTAAAATTGTCCCAGGTTTCTGTTTTATTTGCATGGTGAACTTCTTGCCTTTTCTTCTTCTGGCTCTTATTCTTTAATATTCTTGGAGTCTAAGTTTTTTTTCTTCTTTTTTTTTGGTTGGAAGAAGAAAATTAAGTATTTTCTGCCATAACCCATATATCTTCTGCTTTCTAATTGCTCTCTTGCTTGTTTGGAGTCTCTTCTGTGTTTCCTTTTGAAATTGATTGATTTTTCTTTTATATTGGGCTGGTTTCTCTAAATTTGGTCATGATTTCTCATGCCGTCCTTTGTTTTGTTCTGGAGTTTCTGATTGCCTCCTTCTATTTAAATCTCCAGCCTTTCTCGTAGTTTCAAGTATTTCCAGGCTCTCATGGAGGAATCCTGAGTCATGCTATTAGCTGTTAGTCATCATCATTATTTTTCCAAAGCAGATATATTATTAAAATATTATCCACCAGTATTTTCTTATACATATTCTTACTAGGCAGTTTGTTTGCTCTTTTTTTCTCCATTGAATATTCATTAACATTTCCAAATTATTTTATAATTCTTGTGTTTGTAATGGCTACTCCTAGTCCATCGATTAGATGTATATTTTCAAATTGAGCCATTTACATATTTTTGTATATGTATCGTTTCCAATTTCTGCCTTATAAGTAACGCTGTTATGAATATTTTAATGCATTAGTTTCTTTTATGAGTGCTTAGTAGGGAAAGAAAACTGGGAAATCTGTGACATCATCTTTACGGACACAGTCCTGTGATTATGCTCACGTTGGATTCTAGTGAGGATCACTTGACATTTCTTATTAAGGAACATTTTTTTGGGGAAGGAGAGAAGTACTACCTCTGAATCAACATGTTGAGTTTTCTTGTCAGCTTAGGAAGATCTAGTGTGTCTTACTGCAAACCTGTTACTGCATAGAAATCCACTGAGTATTGCCCTCTTTAAATGAGGCATCTGGGCTCAGCTGTGGCTGTGTGACTTATACCCATGGTGTTGCTATCACCCACAAGCTTTGTGTATTTTTTTTCTTTTTTGGCCAAGCATTATTCAGCATCATCACCTCCAGCTGGATCACCTACTTCCCTTATTCACTGGAACTGTCTTTCAGTGACTGTTGGAAAAATCAGAATCGTTCTCAAAAACCAAAGAGGTACTCCCATGGAGAATATTCTACAAGACCTACAGCTGCTTCTAGTTTCTAAAGAAGGGATTTGAGCAATGGCATGATTATTAGAATAAAGGGACCACTGTGAAAAACTCCAGTCATAAGAAGCCTAAATTGTGATCTGTTGAAGAGACTGCCTTATTGTTTTATTGTCACCCCACGGCTTTTTGTTACCATACAATTTCATCAGTCTGGCAACATTTGCTTTTTGGTATTTACAAAGTCTTTGTGACATAATTACATAAAAGTGGAACCCTTGCCTTTGAAAAGCTTTGCAATTCATTGATGAACACTGATCACGTGTGAAAGGATACATTCCCAGTTGCTTTCAATTCTGAGCTTAATGAGTCAGAATCTAATTGTTTTGGATAATGGGTGATGATACTGTACTGAAGGTGATGCTGAGACACATAGATCCAGAATATCATAGCCTGGAGAGGATCTGGTTCAACAGTCCCAATTTAGTACCAGAAAAGGGGAATCCAGAGGGGAGATGGCCTCACTTAAGGTCATATAAGTAGTTAGTGCCAGAACCAAGTTTTGTCTCCATAGTTTCTCACTTCTGGTCTCTTGGATTTTCTTATACCATCTCATACAATTTAAAACATTTGCAATCTTTAATTTCTAGGTGTCTAGACTGAACTTCATGGGGCTGGAAATTAGAGAGATTCTCCATCGTGTAGAAAGATGCAGAATATTTAATAATGGAGAGAATACATTTGCCTGGAATGGAATGAGGAAGAATTTAAACTCTGAGACATAAGGAGTCATTCCTGGGATGAGAGAAAGTAGTAGGCCAGCCAGTGCCCTCTGTTATGGTTTAATTGGAGCCATGCTGTTGTTTCTAATCATAGGGGAATTTGGGGTTTGTTCTTGGTTAACATGCTTCCTTTCCCTAGAATACAGATTCTATATCTATTAAACAGCAGAGTTGGACTTGGTGGGCTTGGCTTGGTGGACCCTGCAGCTCTGAGCTCCACAAGTCCACGATTCTGGGTTAGGTCCTATGTCCAAGATGAGTTGAGAAAAATAAGCAAGTCTGTGCTGAATCATGACGAGTATCACCTGCTTTGGTCTGGCTGGGAAGTAGGTCAGAGCTTGGCAGACATGAAAATGTGGTTGGCTCCGGCTGCAGGTTCTGGCTAGGTCTCCCTCAGACACCTGCCTTAAAAGGGGTCTGGGGAAAAAAAGGGTCTGGGGGAGGGGCTGACACGTTGAGGGGGAGAAGAGCCAATTGTGGTCCTAGTGCTGCAGTGATTGACAGGAGAAGGAGCTGTGTGAGGGTGGGTGGGGGGGGGAAGGAAGCACAGCTGGTAACTGGCACAGAAAGAGAGAAGCAGGCGTATATTGACTGCTCACCATGTATGGAACTCTGGCAAATACATATTTTTTAAAACTACTCCCAAATACATGGGAGGTAGGTGTCATTATTTTGATGTTAAGGATGAAGAGACTGAGGCTTGGCGAAATTAAGTCATTATTTATTTTAAAAGATTTATTTATTCATGAGAGAACACAGAGAAGCAGAGACACAGACAGAGGGGGATGCAGGCTCCTGGCGGTAACCTGATGTGGGACTCAATCCCAGGACCCCTGGATCACGACCCGAGACAAAAGCAGACACTCAACCACTGAGCCACCAGGTGTCCCAAGATTGAGTTATTTGTCCATGGTTAGGTCGCTGATGACTGATAGTTCAGGGAGTCACTGTTGAGTCTGGCTCCATCCAAATTCCCTTTTCTTTTCTTGGTCCATGTGTGGCCCGATGAAGGGGACAGGCACAGTCCAAGGCCTCATCCTGCTTGCAGTCTGGGAAGTGAGACAGACAACAAACAAGTAAACAAATCTCTGCTGTCAGAGAGTGGAAGGTGCTATGCAGGAGAACAAAGCAGCATTAGGGGACAGCGGGTGACATAGCCACATCCTAGTCCAACGCATCCCAGCACAATAAGATCATGTTTTACTGAGCTGGGCTGGCCCAGGAAACTGGACAGCTCTGGGCTGAGATGCTTGAGGTTTGACTTTAGCCCCAGCTATGCTCTGAACCAGCTGTGTTTCTTGGAGAAGTCACCTCCTCATTGTTAATATTGAGGACAGAAGACTCTGTCCTTCCTACCACACTGGATGATGAGGGAAGAGAAAGTGAACCAATGTGATACGCAACAATTTTTAAAACCTCAATAGGTTATAAGAAAATACAAGGAATGTTTCCACTAGTTTTGGTTAACTTTCAAAAGGAGAACTCTTATGGGTACCTTGAGGGAACATGTTTTTTTTGGTCACTTCTGTAGTTCTAGAATGAGGACCCCAGGGCAATCTAAGACAAGTTTGGGTGAGGTTTGGGACCACTGGAACCGTGCAGCAGAGAGCTGGCCTGGGGGAATATGCCATTGGAGAGAGGAAGAGAGATGGGGGGACTGTGGCTGGGGCCAGGGAGGTGGATGGGATATTTGCAAGTGATGGAAGTCAGATTGGGTCCAGCTTTGCACACAGTAGGGCAGTGGGGCACGTGGACAGTAGGAACTTATTGAAGGCTTACTATGTGCCAGGACATGGCTGAGGAGCGAGTGGCGTAGCAGATGTCATGAATCAGTTCACTGTTTTCTCTAAGCTTGCCCTCTGTTGAGTCCTCTGGTTGCTCAGGGGTCATGTGCTTCTGGCCCTGAAGGAGCATCCTACCCAGTAATGAATCTGTCCTGTTCCACAGAGTGTGCAGATCAGCATTTAGTTTAGTAGGTAAGTTATCCATGTTGATGGGGATGATATTTAAATGTGTATAACACCCGGTACTGAAGGGACACCGGCTCTGCCAGGGGAATCTTTTTGTTCCCAGATAGGGAGAGAGGTCCTGGGGTCTTCAGGGATGGTTTGGGAAAATTGGGGTCTCATCTGGGGGCCTTGAAACAGAAGCTTCTTAACAGCAGGCAAAGAAACACTCAAATATTTTAGCAACATGTGTGACTGGATCTCTGTGTACTGGGAAATACCAGCCTTGCATTGGTGTCCAGTACCCTTCCTGCCATCAGTGTACTGATGTGCACACAAAGTACGATGGAGAGAATGACTGGAAAGGCTTCATGGGGTCAGTGATGTGGAGTTGGTTTTTTTTTTTTTTTTTTGTAGTTGGGTTTTGTGAGATGAATATGAGTCTGGTAAAGAATTTTTGAGGCTAAAGGCAGAAGAAGGGCAAGAGCACTGTTGTGTGAAACAGCATGGACCTTGACTGGTTGAGGGATTGGAGCAGAAGGGATTTTGTGCTCAGGGGCCTGTGAGTGAGCACCATGGTACTGCTGACAGAGCGGGGGAGGAAGGAGGGGCAGCAGGATGTCCACGTTATCCCTCTCACCAGGGAAAGGGAAAGATCTGGACCTGGAAGGAGCAGGTGCATTTTTTCGTTATTTTTATTGTAAGTCATAGATAGCCGCCATGTGCCAGGTGTGAGGCAGTTTGCTAGCATGGTCTCTGATCTGCCAGCAGAGGTAAGGTTTTTGTCATTCCCTCATCTGACAGGTTAAATCAGAACTCAGCGTGTGCCTTGCGCAGTGTCACACAGTGGCATGCGTGCCTTTGAACTCAGGTCTGACAGCAAGGCCTGAACACCCCACCCCAACACCATGTAGCCTCTGCGGCCTGTGACTTCGTAGTGACATCTATGAGGAACCGGTGTGTTTCTTGCATGGAAGTGTAACTTGTAACAAAAACTGGAGCCTCTGCTGTCGTTTGCAAAATGAGGATTAGAGTCCTTCCTCCAAGCAGTGGCAACGCTCAGGGAAGAGGGAGCCTCGGCTCAGCTGCCTTCCCGTCCCCTTGGCAAGACCATTGGTGGGGAGATGGCTGCTTCAGTCTACCTTCTGCTGCATATTTCTGGTCTTGTGATCTAGATCTTTCTCAGAATACCTCAGCATCGTGGTTTCTGGTTTGGGATTTGGCCTCTCCTGTAACTTTAGGGCAGGTGAGGGCACAGATCTGTGTGTGCTCAGGCACAGAAGAGTGACACAGAAGGGTTCTGTGCAAGGTCTGCTGGAAACTGATTGTGATGGCTGCTTTGCCACAAGGATTTTACTGGCCATGGCCATGGAGAATGCGTGGCTGAGAAATACGAAATGGAACAATAATTTATCTTTTGCTAGTAGAACTGAGTTTGGATTAAATGACATTTGCCACAGAGTTTATCTGTTTTTGGTGGTGTTCTTGGCAACCTGTCTATCAATAGTTTTATCTAGCTGGATGGGTCAGTGGGTATTTTTAATTTGGCTTTAAAAACTGGGGTCACATAAAGAGAAATAGCAAAAGATGTGGGTTCTGGCCAATAGGGTTAAAGGCTTTGCTTTGCTACTCACATATTGTGTTCCCATGGTCTCCTACCCTATCTCAGGGCCTTCAGACCTTCTTATTTGTCTTGTTTCTTTCCTGCTAAATTAGGGTGCTGGACAGCCAGGTGAGCACCCTCATTTCAGGAGTCTATGACTATTCTTTACTCTTGGTCAGTTAGCCACACAGTTTTGAGGGAAGTTTTTACATCAGGTCTGTTGATAGTGACCCTGACCAGCAGAAAAAAACAGATTGATCGTCTTCATTTTTTTTTTTTTCCACTTGGCAGCTATGTACCTAAGAAGTCCTTATTTTAACTTTATGCCTTTTCTGATTCCCCAATATTTCTGTGTTTTCTACTCAAAACAGGATGAAACCAAATAATTATTACCATGCACACATAGCTCTTGGAATTGGGTAGGGTAGGGAAAATATTTCACTATGAAACTCTAAGTGATGTACAGGGCATTTTCCATGTACCATCTGTAGAGAGGTGATGAAGCCTTCAACGACACCGTCTCCCAGGCATGGTCAAACCCTGACCAGCATTTGTAGGTCTCCACTTTATAGGCAGGCTCTACCCAGTTCTGCAAACCTCAGAGCGTGATGACTCTGGGAAAGCCTAGTTGTTTTTCTCTAGGAAAATCAAAGTGACCATACCTTCTGTGGTTTTTGAAGGGAGAAGAGAAGAATAGTGATGTTGGAAGTTAAAATACTATGTTTATGTAGCCCTGCAGAGTTTTGCTTGTTTATGAATATGTGCGCATAGATATGGTAGTTTATAATGTTACAAGCTCATATGGCATATATTTATAATATGGGGAGATTTCTGGGTGATACCTTACTTCCGTATATTTTAGTGTCTTCACTAGTTTGAGTTTCACAGTGAGACTATGAGGTATGCAGAGTTGAGGTTATAGTTTTATTTATTTTTATTTTTATTTTTTTTAAATTCCTGCCAAATTTTTTTTTTTAATTTTTATTTATTTATGATAGTCACACACAGAGAGAGAGAGAGAGAGAGAGAGGCAGAGACACAGGCAGAGGGAGAAGCAGGCTCCATGCACCGGGAGCCCGACGTGGGATTCGATCCCGGGTCTCCAGGATCACGCCCTGGGCCAAAGGCAGGCGCCAAACCGCTGCGCCACCCAGGGGTCCCGAGGTTATAGTTTTAGGGTGGGGGAAATGGAGGCTCAGAGAGGTCAGTGCTTGAGATATTTGTGACTCATTAGTCATTAGTGTTTCACAGAGTTGTTTTGCTCTAAGAAAATCAGACTGACAACATTTATGATTTTTGAAGGAAGAGAAGAAGTTTACAAGGATTGGAAATTATGCTGTTTATATTAATATTAAGCTATGCCAATGCTCTAGTCATAATATGACTCAAGACTGGGAATTTAAAGTACTATTGATAGAGTGTGAGAAGCCATGGAAAGTTCACAGATTTTTCTCAATGGATGACAGTCCATCCATTTATCCATCCATCTATTCTTCTATCCATCCATGCATTCATCCTTCTGTCCATCACCTATCTATTCATTTCATCATATATATATATATATATATATACATACATATTTACAAAAGTATAGTGTGCCAGCTTCCATGCTGAGCCCCGATTGATCAAAATTAAATCAGAATGACATGTGGCTGTTGAGGATTTAAAGTGTGGCCCATTTGAATTGAGATATGCTGTAAGTGTGAAGTATTTATCAGATTTCAAAGGCTTTATAGAATTAATAAAATACCTTACTAATAAATTTTATGTTCATTACTTACGAAGTGGTAATATTTTGCTTGTATGGGGTTAAATGAATTGTATTATTAAAATTAATTTCTCCAGCCTTTTTCTTGCTTTTTAAAAATGTGGCTTAGGCTAGCAAGTGACAAATACATTTATGGCTTGCATTCTATTTCTGTTGGGCAGCACTGCTTGGAAGCTCGTTGTCTAGTGGGGGAAGTGAGATACACACCCACATGTCCTTCTCTGACAACATGCCGTTCCCCCTCTTTCCTTCTCTGCCTGGTCTCGCCTTCTTTGGGCTTCTGAGCCCATGTCAGTCTGATGGAAGCCGTTCTTACCCAAGTCTGTGGGGGCCACATTCATTTCTTTTTTTAGCACTGTTCTGATATGACCCCGATGGTCTTGTCACTGTTGACCACTCTTGCTTCCTCCATTCTTCCTTTGCCTTTCTGGCTCTTCCTCACGGGTGCTTCCCAGGCTCTTGTTCCCCTCACGTCTCATAAACGTTGGTATCGCAGAGCTTTGTCTTTGGCCACCTTCATTGTCTTTGTGCTCCTGACTCCCAGGTGGTTACATTCAGTTTAGAACTCTTGAGCCTTAGAGCCATGTGGGTAAGTGTCTTTTGGGTGCTCCAGTTGGAAATGTTAAAGTTACCTCAGACTCAAGCTGTCTTAGCATTGTTGCCTTAACAAATAATATCACCCCCTGTCCATGGAGTCACCCAAGCCCAGAAACTGGGACACGTTCTGGCTACCTGCCCCCTTCCCCCTCACCTTTCTATCTTGTCATCATCCTCAGATCTTATCCAAATCAACCCTGGTAGACTCCTACCTGCCCCCCTCCATCTGCACTGTCCTGCCCCAGTTCCCACCCTTAGCATCTCTCACCTGCCGTGGCTTAATTATTCTGCCCTTCGTCCATCCCATTCTCTGATCTTCTAGAGTGACTTTCCAAACATGCAAATCCATTCATGCCCTGTCTCTTTTTAAAATCCTTGGATAATTTCTTCATTCAGGATAAAATCCACAAACCTTTGCCTAAAGCAGAAGACTCTTGGTTATTTGACCCCTACTTCTTTCCATCATCATCTCGCTAACCTCTGAGACAGATCCTGAATTCCAGGAATATCCAGGAGATTCTCTGTAGCCTCCATGACATAACACACACTGTTCCCTGGTAAGACATCGCTCCTTTCCCCCAGGTTTTCATGGTAGCTCCCATATGCCTTTTAAGATTGTGCTCTGATATCTCTGCTTGGAATAAACCTCTAACCCCTGGTAACTCCAATCCCCCCATTTTTAGCTATTTATTGAAGTTGGTAGCGTTTCCTTGAGAACAAAGCTCATTTCTTTTAATTCTGTATCCTCAAGTCCAAAATAGTACACAAGAGACATTTGTTGAATGAATCAATGCCCAAGAGCAAAGGGTAGAGATAAATGCTTATAGAAGTTGCAGTGGGAATTCTAGTGAGGTAGGATGGGAGCGGGGAAGGCCCCAGGAGAGGTGGCATTTGAGCTCTGCCTTCAGGTCTGGTGGCAGTGGGTTGAGAGGATGCAGAAGAAACCCTGGTAGTCATCCTCTCCATGCTGTGTTCTATAGGGGACAAGAATATAGAATAGGCCCCTCCCCTGTCCTCACTAGAGTACAATAAGGAGGCCAATCTTAGGAGTCCATGTGGGCTAGTTGGTGTCTTTGGTCCTCAGCTTGGTTATATAACTCAGCAGAGCCTCCTTCCCCTGGTCCACAGCTGGCATGGCAGACAGGCGTCCCATCCTCACTCGTAAACTGCCCTGGGGGAAAGGAATCCAGGATAATGGTTTGCATTTTCATCTTTACTTCTCCTTTGGAGCTGTCTTTCTGGATAGCAGATAGGTGACCTCAGCAGCCAGAGACAGGAAAGAGCAAAATGAGTCATCTGAGGCCCTAATGAGGTGCGTGAGGGGACCCTTCCTGGGAGGGTCAGGTGAGGTCGTGCTGTGCCCAGGGTGAGTTTTTGCCTCAGGGCTCTAGGCGGCACTGGGGGAGAGCTGAGCTAATTTTACCCACAGGAGCTGACTGTGCTGAAGGGCAGGGCTTATGACATTGGATGCCCGGAGAGCTCCCAGGGTGCAGCCCTGTTATGTATGGGCCGATTTTCCTCCTCCAGATGAATACATTTTTCCATTTGGCATGCATATCGGCAAGCAGGGTGCTCAGGTGCAAGGAACTTCAGATTTGGTGGGAGGCCATGGAGCTGGGTTTGGATCCTGCCCCTGCTCCTTGCTTACTGACCTCGGACCAGTTATATCATCTGTCTGAGTCTCAGTTTCTTCGTTCGTAGAGTAGGACGTACACCTGCATCCTGAGATTGCTCTTAGGTTTACACACCAGGTGACACTTAGCCAGCGTCACACTTGCCAGCCACTGTTGCAGCTGCTCAGTTTGTACTGATTCATCCAATCCTCCAAGCAGACCTATGAGGGAGGTACTGTTGCTATCTCTATTTTACAAATGAGAAAGCAAGGACAGGAACAGACCTTTCTGGAGGCCGACTCTGTGGGGCTGCACAGAGCAGATGGGTTAGTTTTGCAGCCGGCATGCCTTTGAGGTACTGAAGTATTCAGCGGCCATTCTGGAAAACACAGAGGTCAAGCCAAGAATTCTCGGGAAAGAGTCCACGATTATGCTATAAACGCACTTTGTTTTATAGGAATTAGAGTTTAAGTTGACCATAAGCTAGTTTGTGTAGTTCTGATTAGCTCATGCCCTACAATTTATGTTGCTTAGATCTGTTAGGCTCATTGTGGTGAAGTGAGCTCTTTTTCTCCCCTCCAGACCAGCAAGGGAGAAGGTCTTAGGTACAGATAGACATAAGTCTTACTTGAGCAGAGCAAGAAGGAGAGGAATGGATCATCAGTTGATAGATCTACTGTATCCCCCCCACCCACCACAGCCTTCTATATTTTCAGGCTGAAAGTGCAGGAAAGATGTTCCACATAATTTAAGTGGAAAGGGAGTAATTTGGGGAAAGAGATGCTCACAAAATTGTTAGAGAGGCTGGAACAGTGGGAGCAGTGGGAGCAGGAGGCTACATCGGCAGCTATTGAGTATCAGGATTGATTCCATAGCCACAGTCTGGGTGTGAGGAAGAGGGGATTAGGAAACCACTGCTGGGGCCCTTGGACTGTTCTCAGCATTTTCATAGTGGATGGTAGGACACTGGGTTGCCACATGGAGCGGCATTTTGACTCAGCCCTCCATGATAGTACCTGCCTGCAGAAATAGTGGCAGGAAACTTTAGCTTCTCTTCCACCTTGAAGGTCTCACTCATGTCCATCTTATTGCTGGGTGCTAATTCACTAGCTTCTAGGCCTTGTGGGAAATGTAGTTTTTAGCAGTTGGCTTCTGCAGAGCAGGAAGGAAGTGCTTTAGAGGTGGGAAGGAGTTCTGATGAGCCCATTGAGGGAATATACTCACCACCTGCACACTCCTTTAGACGGGCCCATGCATTATTATCCCCAGACACTTAATATGTACCACCAGGTAATACCACAGTATAATTTGGTCTAATGGTCTGCTTAATGTTTGTTTATTTACATAAAATATATAACATAAATATACTTATTATCCCCCAAATACAGGCCATTTGCCTAGTTTCAGTTTCTGGATTGTGTTCTTCTTAGTGTTTTTTTTTTTTTTTTTTTAATTTCAGCATAGTTAACATACAGTGTTCTATTAGTTTTACTATAGTGATTCAACAGTTCTGTACATTGCTCTCTGTTCATCATAATGGGTTCTCCTTAGTTTTGATAAAAGTGGTTGATTACAAATCTGATTACAAATTTTCCTGTTCAATTTAATCTCCTCTTGTGAGTCATGCCCTGGACAGTTGTCTTGTTTACATTGTTCACAAATGTTTATTAGATACGTACTATGAGCCTGACACTATGCTAGATTTGGTGCTGTGGGCAAAAAAAATCATGGATGGAGCCCTGACTGGAAAGAGAATGACTAAGCCAGGGACATAATAAGACTACATACAAGAAGGTTATGATTGACGTCTGGACAGCAGGCTGAGCAAACTCAAAGAGAAGGGATTCCACCTGGGTTGAGAAGCAAGGCAGGTTTCATGTAGGGTGACTGTGGTTGGGTGGTTCTCGGTTGGGGGGCAGTAACATCTCTCTCAGGGACCTGTGCAGATGTGATGGAGTGCTTTTTGTTGTCTCAATGCTGGAGGCCAGAGCACTATTGTCATTCAGTTGGTGGGGCCAGAGATGCTAGATGTCCTGTAATGCATGCAGCATTGTGGAAGTAACTGCCTTTCTTCAACGAGCAATCTCATTCCTGTTGGGAATGACCACGCCTTGAAGGATATGTAGGATATCTATATTTGATCTTGGGCTCGGAATAATAATAGTAGGTCAAGCAAAGGGAACAGTGTGAGCTAAGAGTTTAGTTTGAGTCAAGCAAAGGATGTGTGCTGAGTGGCAGTGGGGAGAGTTAGCTTATGGTGAGAATAGAAGGTTGAGTGCCAGTTATTAAGAAACTTGAGGTATTAGGTAAAGAACTTGGACTTACTCTCTTGCCATTGGGAAGTCACTTAAAATATTAGTGCAAAGTCTGTGGAGCAGAAACCTAGCCTTATCTTAGCATTGTGTCTCCAGTAGACACCAGTGACACCTTTTTGAAGGAATGAATGCCCCAGGCAAGTCGTTTAGAGGAGTTGGACTAGTTGGCATCTGAATTTTTGCCAGATAAAGGATCCTGTGATCCTGGTAGAGCCTGGCAGGCAGCCTTTGGACTTTAGGAGAGTACACTGGCGGCCTGCTATGTGCACCTTGTCTCTACATCAAATGAGAGGGTGGAGCTCAGGCAGTAGTGCATTCATTGCCTACACTGCAGAGAGAAGCTGATGTCTTAAGCATCTTGAAGGAGATAGGGACTCTCTCACTGCCCTCCTTTGTGGAGCCCATAGGCCATGAGGCACGTGAAGTGTGGACTGTGAGCCCACATTAATGCTCTTCCCTTGCGAGCTTATTAAAAATCACCAGTCCCACCAGCAGTTTGCAGACAAGCTTCCTGTGCCTGTGACCATGGCTACAGCTGCTCTAAGGGAGCTCTTGCTGGTCTGAGTGGTGATGCTGTCATGTGGTGGTCCCTGCGCCACCCTGTAGAGTTCTGGGGGTCCTTTGTTCTTTGGGTCAGTCCTCCTTCCTCCTTTCAGGATGGGCTTTGGGACTCGGGACGGAACTGACTGAACATGCGTGTGAGATGCTACCTTGTTAGCACCCCTCCAGTGTTTCATTCTGAAACCCTTCAGGAGGAGAGAAACAGGGTGTGGATGTATGGGATGCGGTGGTCCAGGGAGGGAGGGTGGTTTGCCTGGGTCACATAGCGAGCTGACCGCAGGCCAGCCCAGCACCTTTATGGCAGAGTTTTGATTGCACTCCGCTGCTGGGGGAGAGTGTGTAGTGACACAGGCTCCGAACTTTGCTACAGGCTCAGCTACTTAACTATATTACGGACCTTCAGCTTCCTCATTTGTTAAACAGGTGTCATGGTCATATCTGCCATTAAGCATTTAAAAAGATGGGGCATTGTGGAAAGATTGGTGGAATACAGAAGTATTTCTTCTTCTTATGATATGGATGTTTCTGGACTAGAAATGGATGGGACCGTCAGCAGAGAAAGGATGGGGCGTGAAGACTCTGCTGGCCACACCTCAATCACAGAATACTCCAGTCCAGGGGATCCACTTCCCCATTGCACAGCAAAGAGATTTTGCAATCGGATTTGGAGGTGTAGCAGTAGGGGGGAGACTTGGCCAGATCTTGGGGTTGGGAGGAATTAGGGGTACATTCTTGCCTGGAGTCAGGGATGCATGTAGCAATATAATGGGGGATGTGGCTAGAAAGATGGATTGGGGGCTCATCCTGGAGATCCTGAATGCTGGTCCAGGGGCTGTTGGACATTATTTTTTGTGCAGTTCAGATTACTGGTTGGGGTCAACTGGGAAAACTGGGATGATGTGGGGATAAGCTGGCAGCACCTTCTGGATGTGCAGGGAGCCTGGAGCAAAACTCAGGCAACATACAGGGAGTAATGCTGTTGGAGTAGGTGCCTTAAGATGAGTACATTTATTTTTTGTAGTGGTTCAACTTTTTTACTTGAGGTTATAATAAAAATGATAATATAGGTATACAGCTGAGAAATTTTCAAGACTTTCATACCCGTTAACTCTTTGGTTCTATCAAATTAAGGGGAGGTAGCAGGCAGGATTGTTCATGACCCTATTTTATAGATAAGGAAATTGGGACCTAGAGACAGATGGGGTTTTTGAAGCCACTGGCTGGTTGTTACAGATGCCAGAAGCTGGGACGCCCAATCTAACCCTTCCTCCTGTGCCAGTGACCTGGGCCGATGGTTTTCTCAAGCTTATTTTCTCCACCCTTGACTCTCTTCATTGACTTTCTTGGAAGTCTAAAATGGCCTTGGATTTCCAAGGTTCCTGAGACACAGTGTAAGCTTTTTCAAAGATGAGCTGTGGAGAATTTGGGACACTAACGTTTTCCTCCGTCTAGCTCTTTATTGATGTCATATTGTTTATTTAGGATGAAAATGTCCTTGAAAGCATTGAGCCCCAGTCACTTCCTGAGCATATTTTTTCTCTGGACACAGTGCTACCTCTTTTACATCTATGAACTTAGATAAAGTTATAGATGAGGCGTTCAATAACACAGTATTTAACATTCTACTAAGCAGCTTATGCACATTAGATAGTTCTAATGAAAGATTTATTTGGTAGGTAGTATTATTTCCCATTTTACAGATGAGAAAACTGAGGCTTACTGAGATATGAATAACTTCCTAGTTGAAAACACGTTTATTTCCCCGTGGGCTTGTTGCAGAAAGGCTGGAGCCTGTGTTTCTAACAACTTCTCCAAGGAGAACATCACAGGGCACATTTCCAGAACTGAGAATCCAAGGTTTTTCGCTTGAGAACCCTTTTTTTTTTTTTTTTCCTGCTACCCCACGTATTAGCTGTCTCCCTGGTAAAAGCACAGAGCTCCTTAATTAAGGAGGTACAGCTCACCTTGGAGGTTGCTACCATCCAAGCCAGAAGGTACGGTGAAGGCTGCTGTGCTTTCCTGAGTAACACAGTATTGCAGGACTCCAGGAGTGGGGTTAGGGTTGGGGTGCTGGGTGGGGGAGATGGCAAGTGGGGAGAAAAGTGGGGGGAAGGGGTGCCCCAGAGCCCAGCCTGAGCAGCTCTGGTGTGACCTACTTTTACAAGAAAGCATTTGCAAAGCATTTTGTTTAAAGGAAAGTCTCTGCTGCGGGGGAAAAAAAAGAAAAAAAAAGTTTGAAAAACCACTGTGCTAGCCCAGTATGTCTGTTCACCAAAGCTGAGAGACAGAGTGGCTTAGCACCCTTGACACTTGTAAGGGATCCTGCGTTTTTTTCCCCTTTTTCAAGGAACTGTGCGTTGTGTTTACTTCGTCCGGAGGCCTCCAGGCACCTGGCTGCAGGTTCAGGGTCGTGCAGCCTCAGAGTAGCTGCAGAAACCTCAGGCTGCCCCGTGCACACGCTCCTTGACCTGTGTCCTTCACCTTGGCTGTGTCTCCTCTTCAGACCTGGGGAACCTCACTGAGATTAGTTCCATTTCTGTGAAGAATAGAATGGAAATGACAGCGTTGTCACTTCCCTGGCCCAACCTTCAAAGACATGGCCTCACTGACTACCTGTGACTATTGGAGTGTTCATTGTATGCACAGTGCTGAGAAGAACGCAGGCAAGGTTCCTGACTCCAGGGGTCTTCTGGGGAGAGAGAAGCAAATAAGGAATACGGTCAACTGTTTTTGTAGGGTTATGCTTGTGATCCATATGATTGTTATCTGTGATAGCTATGTGAGGATGACTTCATCTCCTAGAAATGGGATAGGGAGAGTCTAATAAAGAAAGTTAGAAGTTGGAGAGTGTGTTGTAGAATTGCAGGGGATTGAGTTTGCACTGGGAGTTAGTTAATCCTGGCCTTTCCCACTTACTGTCCCTGGAACTTGCACAGTTTACTTTTTCTTCAAGCCTTTACTTCGTCATCTGTATAATGGATGAGACGGCCTCGGTCACAGGGCGGTGGATGGATGGGATTAAATGGAATGATGGTTGCATCCTGCTCAGTACAGTGCTCAGCACAGTGTTTATTCACTCATTAAATTATAGTTGTTGTTGCTGTTATGATTATTTGCCAGTGAGGAGTCAAAGAGACCATTTTTGAAAACCTGATCAGTGCTTTGCTTCTCACAAAAGCTCTCTGTTTTCAGGAACAGAAGCGATCTCATCACCTTAGGCTACAGTAGTTAATTTGGCTTCAGTTTCCCTGGCCGAGTCTCCTGTTTGTGCCTCCGCTCATCTGCCCAGCTCTCCCACTGGTGGCCTACACACATAGCTGGTCACTGGACATAGCTCTTCATTGGCTGGGCTCAGACCCTTCCTTTTGCCTGGAATTGTTCTTTGTCACTGTCCCTGCCCCACCCTCTTTTAATACCTAGCCTGGAGGTCAGTGCCTCCCACTGAGGGTACCCTGCTGCAGTCTGAACTTTCGGAGTTGGCCTCCTCTTGTCCCATGTTGCAGTCGTGTCTATCTCAGAGCCCCTTGCTGCGCCATCCCTGGGAATGCGGGCCCACACTCTTGATAGGTACTCACACATTTCTGTGATAAATTAATTTAGTGCCTTTCGCCAATGTGAAACACAAGGAAGCAGATGATAAAATGCAAACCTGAAAACAATCATCGCAGAGCTGCGTGCTCATCAGCCTTGGGAATGGATTTCTGGGGAAGGTCTGGCCCCTCCACAAATGACATTGATAACTTGGATCTTTGCAGAAATTGAAGAGAATCCTGATGACTAGCGTGTTGGGAGAGGCCTGAAGGAAGCCAGACCAGTGACTGCACTCTCAGAGCTTCTTGGGTACCCTCCGCTCCCAGGTGATCTGCAGCTGGACCTCTGGTATGCAAATGGACCTCTCTGGGGCCTGGGATGCATGAATTCCAGGTTGAGCCTCAGAGAGCTGTGCTGGGACCTTTAATAGGTTGCTGATTTCTATCTTTTTGGTATCTGCATCTTGAAATATCCCGTGCCCTTGGTTGGTTCATGCTTGAGAGCTTCCTTAGTGCTCTCTGGTAAATAGCTCATTACTGTATGTTATTTCCCCATGGGCTTATGGCAGAAAGACTGGAGCCTGTGTTTCTAACAACTTCTCCAAGGAGAACATCACAGGGCATGTTTCCGGAACTGAGAATCTCCGGGGGTCTTTCCTACGTCCCTCTCTGTTACCTCTCTTTGGGCTGGCATTCTCCTGTCGCTGAAAAGGGAGCCTTGTCTTGAGCAGTCCTGTAGACACATGTGACTTGGCGGCTGAAAATCTGACAGTGGATGCTGGGCTTCAGCTGCCAGTGAGAGGCATCGAGACAGAACCCTGTAGAACATCAAATCATTTCCCTTTCATTCCCAGAGCCTTAATGTTTCTTTGTCTTGAGAATGACCTCACTGCTTTTTTGTATTTGTAATGGAATGCACAGTCATTTACCAGTAATCACACAATAATCCCTTACACTTTTGGACCGCCTTCCCGTTTTCCAGAGGGTTTTAACTCTCATTATCTCATTTGATCCTCATAACTGCTCTGAGAGGAGACAGAAAGGCTATTTAAATCTCTAATTTTCAGGTGTAGAAACTGAGGTTTAGAAAAGTTAAACAGTTGGCCAGAGGTCACACGGTTAGTATGCAGCTGAGTTGGAACTGGAATCTCAAGTAGTCTAACTTCTAAACCAGTGTTTCTTTTATTACTTACTGGTGGGGTGACCTTGGGAATATACTTAAGCTCTCTGAGCCTTCTCTTTCCTGTCATGAAATTGGGTATCATACTCCCACTGGAGGTGCCAGTAGGGATTAAAGGAGACTGTCTGGGAAAGCATTCGTTACCAGGTAAAGCGTGCTGCTAACCTGAGGCATCACTGCTGCATGTACCTTGAATCCAAATCGTGCCATCAGAACATCCTTCCTTCCCCTGCCATTTTGTAAAGACAGTGGTGTCCAGAATGGTGCCTGAGTGTCAAGGATCATGAGCTCCCAGCCCTGTGGCCAGCACGCTGGCCCTGCCATCCTGCCTGCAGGCTGCTTTGTTATTCTGAGAGCTCTTTTTAAAAAAATTTTTTTCTTTTTCTTTTTTTTATTTTTATAAATTTATTTTTTATTGGTGTTCAATTTGCCAACATATAGAATAATACCCAGTGCTCATCCCGACAAGTGCCCACCTCAGTGCCCGTCACCCAGTCACCCCCACCCCCCACCTACCTCCCCTTCCACCACCCCTGGTTCGTTTCCCAGAGTTAGTATTCTGAGAGCTCTTGAGCTGGCAAAGCCCTTTTTTCCTGCAGAACTCTCTCTTAATGTTCCTTGGAACAACCTTGTATGCTGGAGACAGTTTTAGGTCTGGCAGGACAGGGGAGCAGGATTGGGGAGCTGGGAATGGGATCTGTGTCCCTGAGCTTCATCCACAAAGGGTGGGAATGTGGTATGGGGAGGGGTAAAGGGGGCCAAAGAATGGGTCTCAAAGGTCTTTCTCCTTAAGCCTCAGTGGCTGGGATTTAATGGGGTACTTCTTAGGAGTCCACAGGGCCAGCGGTCCATGTGCAGAATGGGTTGCTTAGTAGTAACACTTCCTGGAAAAACCCCAAACGATGGATTTCAAGTTGGCAACAAATGCTTTGGGAGTTAGCGGTGCGATAGGGTCAGGAAACGGCCAGCATGCCCGAGGGTTGACATCTTGGCAGCTTCGTACATACTCACCTACAGAAATCCATACTCTATACTCACGTACAGAAATTCCAAGGCAGTGAAACACATATAGGTTGTTCATATGGTTGGAAGAGGCAGAGTGAGGGGCAGGAGGTTGAAAGCCAGGAGCCAGATTTTGTTTCCATATAAGGAAGAACTTTCCTTTGGAAAGATGCAATTGGCAGCAGTAGGAGATAAGGATCATCACCTCCCTGGAGACTTCAGGGACACCATGGAAGGGCTTATAACCAGGGAGGCATTGGGTTTGGTGGCATTTATGGTCTTCTGTCCTTTCAAGATCCCAGAGCCAATGGCTTTCAGTGGTCACGAGGACGAGAGGCACACATACATTAGGGAATGCAAGGCCGCTTTGTGGATATGGAAACTGGTCTCCAAATGCTATTTTGCAAAATGGAGGGCAAATAGAAACTCTTTTCATACCTATCCCTATAGTCTGCTTACTCTTTGGTTTTCAGAGTTTCCAGGCCATTCTGTGGGCAGCTGTTTTCCATGGAATGTCTTTTTCCTCTGCTGATATGTTCCTGTTGGAGTATTGGAAAGGACTCTGAGCTCCTGACGGGATGGCAGTCTTTCTGCGGAACCACCAAGTCACATGTCTCCGTGTCTAGTCAGTTATAACAGAGGACCAGCCCTTTACCCTCTTCAGACCTGCCTCTTGAACCTCTTGGGAGTATTGCAGTGGCAGAAATTCTGTACTGAGTTCTGATTCTGGCATGTTATGGAAGGTTCTTTGACCCTGTTTCCCTGCTTCATTTAATGGCCACTTATATTCGTGTTCGTTTTGTAAACATGCAATAAACGAGACATGTTTTCTGTTTTGCAGGTATTTATGGCATGCTTGCAAAAATATAAAGCAAGTAATCAGGATAAATGTGTCATGCCTGTTTGGGCAGACCAAGTAGAAGATGCTTTTAGAGGACATAGTTGGACAGTTTCGGGCTGTCTACCCAGTTTGTAGATGACAGACTATAAGCTACAAAAGGAGAACTGATTTCTCCAAAATCTAAAGGAGTAGCTCACCTGGGCTTAGGGCTTGGGTGCCCTGGCTCCCTGAGCAGTGCTGTTTACTGCTTGAAGATTCCCTGGGCATGAAAACTAGCAGACTCGTGCAGGCCAGGGATTCTGAAAAATGGCTCACGTGACCTAGAAAAAGCCTTTACAGCCAACAGTAGAACAAGATCACTGTAAGAAATAGAACCACTGGGAAGCCGAGACACGGATTGCCTTCTCTGAGCAGACCCCTCCTCCCCAGCACCCCATCTCCCTCCTTTCTCTTTCGCTAGAAGTCATTGTAGACCAGATTCATTCCTGACTGACTTTACTGGTCCAGTTGAGTTATCAAACACTTCTCGGGACCTTCTGATTAGAAGTAATCTTACAAATTAAATTGGGCATTCAACCCTCCTCCTCCCACCCCAGCAATGTTCTCCTGAAAGTCTGGTTTATTTTTATTTTATTTTTATTTTATTTTTAAGATTTTATTTATTTATTCATGAGAGACACAGAGAGAGAGAGAGAGGCAGAGACACAGGCAGAGGGAGAAGCAGGCTCCACGCAGGGAGCCCGATGTGGGACTCGAACTCGGGTCCCCAGGATCACGCCCTGGGCCGAAGGCAGGCGCTAAACCGCTGAGCCACCCGGGCTGCCCTGAAAGTCTGGTTTTATTCTGGGGTTTCCCTCCTGGTGTCTGTCCTGTGAATAACTCATGCAAAACGAAGTTCCCAGGAGGATTCTTGGCCCAAGGGAGTCAGGGTGTCAAGGGTGGGGATTGTTTTGGGGCTCGTCTGCCATCTTGTCTGCCATCAGAAGAACCATGGACTGGATCCTAGGTGGCCTCTTCAAGTACATCTCCCCTCCCCCCCCCGGATGCCACACCCTTCCTCTGAATTAATAGATTGACTCCATAAATGTCATTGCATTCTAGATGGCCCCATTCCTCAGGTGCACTTAAAGCCTTTCAAACCAGTCCCTTCCTTGTTTGGGCTGGGGAGCCTTTTTCCTGTGACAGGACAGCCTATGGAGCAGTTGAGACTCTACTTCTTTCGGGGTTAATCATTTACTCGGAGTAAGGAATTGTCATAAGTGGGGGCATGTTCCTCAAGTGCCAGAGGAGAGAAGGGTGATTTTTCTGACATCCTCTAGCCTGCTTCTCCATATATGGAAATGTTTACCCACCACACTGATCTATTGGAAGGGAAGGAGGTGACTCAGGGTTTAGGCAAAGCAGGATTTGAATTCTTGTTTCCAGAAACAAAGTGGCCCCCGTCCCCCCACCCCCCACCCCCCGTCCCCTCCATTCCTTTGCCCCTTGTTCTGGAAGCTGAAGAGAGAGTGTCTCAGTGCTGTTCCCCTCGGGCCTTGGGACCACCTCCTTGCAGTGGGACTCAGGGTGTGTGAGAGGGAGTGAGGGCCAGCGGAGGGCCAGCTGCCTGTGGGGCCTGACTCGCGTGAGTACATCATCATTGATAGAGAGAATGGCATTTCTGCTCCGACCTGGGGCTCGCAGCCCTGAAGGCTTGCATGGCGATGGGACATGTTGCTGGGAGCGCTGGCCACTTTATTTCGGGGTGTGGACAGCTGCTTTCCCAGGGGAGAGCTTCTCACAGTGGGATTTAGAGACGGACTCTGCCTGAGGGGAAATTCTATTTGTACGTTAAGAAAAAAATGAGACAGATATTTCCTCCCACCTGAGGCCTGGCCAGAGTTGGGTAGAAAGGTAATTTGGGAGTGTTGTTGCCTGTCTGATTGCTAGGGCTAGAGCCAGAAGCCAGAAGGATGTTTGTGGACGCTTGGGGAGGGATAGTTTTAGCTTGAAAAGCAGAGTTATGGTTGGCCTTAAGAGCATAAAAATATTGTTACATATGCAGCATTTGCACGGTCTCCTCAGCCTGGAATAGACACCCAGTGTGCAGGACGTTGTGTGGGCTGATGGACTGTTAGAGCTGGACGGAGCCTCAGAGGTGGCTGGGTTGGTCTGCCTCGGTGTGCAGCACGATGGTGAGCAGTGGAGGCCCAGGTAGCATGGCTAACTCGTCCTGTGGGTACAGGGCTGATTAGTTGGGATTAGAATCCTGGTCTTGTGGCTCTCGGATCCTTCCTCCTCCTCCTACACTTCAGCTGTCTCCGTAGGCAGAGGTGGAGAAAATGTGCCCATTTTGCAGATGAGGAAATTGGGACCGGGATGCCAGAGTGGCCCACACTTACTGATCTGATTGGTGAGATGGAGAGCTAGCACCTAGTTCTCCCAGTTCAGACCTCTGTCTATCCTGTTCACGGGCTCAGACGCCTGAATTTGTTACTTGTAAAATTTTTCTTTTTTTTTTCCCTTTTTCGGTTTCTACTTACTTTTGTTCTGCTCCCTGTCATGCGAATGTTGTTTGAGTGTGAGTTGCTGCCTTCTGATCTGCTTTGCTGCCTGTATCGTTTTCTTTCCTGGAAGGAGATGAGAGCTTGTCCAAGATGCAGAACTTAATAGTGGAGGCCCTTATTTCGGTTTCTCTCAGGCGATGGAAATTATGCACGGGCCATGAAAGAAACTGAGTTGGGCTTTCCATCTTAGCTTCTATCCCTCTTCTTGCTTGAGGCTGCCAGAATTTGGGGGTGTCATTCCCATTGAAAGGTGAGCCAGACTCTGAAGGGATTTTATACACAGACACACAGACACACATAGATACACACAGATACACACTCATAGACAGACACAGACAGGCACATACAGACACACAGACATGCACAGACACAGACACTCGTAGACACAGACACATGCAGATACATACTTGTAGACACACCCACAGACACACACTGCTAAACACATACACACACTTCTTTGCCTTCTTCGATACCATGGCAACTTTTCAGAGAGACTAAGAGGGCACCACCCTCTCTTACAGTCCACCCGATATCACGTGGCCATGAGCATTCTCTGTAGTCAGTTTGGTTTCTGGTTAACCTGGGGTTCCTATTCTCCAGCCGAGGGAAGATGGTGGAGGTGTGTCTTGGGGAAGCACTTTCATGCCAGTGGCATTAGGTGACAGATCGTAACAGTGCAAGAAAGTGCTCTGAGACCTATGTCTGTCTAGTGTTGAAGGGAGCGCAGCCAGCTCCCTAGGCTGCTCTGAAGCACCGGGGAAGCTCAGGACCCCTGGAACCTGCACACAGCATGTCGCCTGCTCCGTGACTATGATTGGGCTTCTTGGAAGCCCCGCTCACTGGTTGGGAGGAGGCTGCTTGAAGAAGGAAGGCTTGGGATGTTTCCTAGCTGTGGTGGGGACATGCAGGGGCTCCCTACGAGGTTAGGGCTGCTGGTGCAGGTGTGCATGCTGGTACTGTTAAGAAGGAGAACTGACATGAATTGATTGCTTTCTGGGTGCCAGGCAGTGGGCTTGATCTAAATCACAGAGTTACTACTTGATCTAAATCACTGAGTCACCATTACTGCTACCTGTGAGTAGGTGCTAATTTTTTTTTTTTTTACTTTATTTTACATTTTGGTAAGACACACGTAACATTTACCATCTGCACATTTTGATGTGTATAGCTCAGTAGTGTTAAGTGCAGTCACCTACCCTGCAACCAGCCTGCAGAACTCCTTTCATTCTGCAAAACTGAGATTTAGCAGCGGTTAAACACTAGCTCCCCCTCCTCTTTCCCCTAGATCTTGACAACCACCATTCTCTCCCTTCTGCATCCATGACTGACTACCCTCGGCACCTCGCCTGAAGTGGAATCATACAGTGTGGGTCCTTTTGTGACTGCCTTATTTCGCTTCATGTCACGTCTGCAAGCATCATCCATGCTGTGGCATGTGTCAGAATCATATATGTACACACCATAGTTTGTTGATCCACTTAGGAACTATTGTTGATCCTCTCCATTTTAGAGAGGAGGAGCCCGAGGCTTTGAGGGGTTAAGTCGCCCAGAGTCACGCAGCTAGCAGTGGAGCTAGGAGTTGAACCCAGGTAGTGTGACGTCAGAGCACATGGGGTCAGGAGGAAGCCGATATTTGGTTTTAGTTCGAAGAGTGGGACAGACTAGGGTGATTCTTAACTGGATGGTGTTACCTCCTCACACCTGGCTGTGACATGTCAGTAACCAGGTGTTCCAAAGGGCCACATGTACACATTTCTCTCCATCTTCTGTCCATCTCTGGAGCCACATGTGAAGCCCACCTCTGGAAAATGGTAGGAGATGTATGGCTCTTCTCGTTTATAATCTTTGTCTCTTCCTTTCACCTTATTTTTCCATCTCCCTCCCCAGTTTCTTACTTGTAAAAAATCCGCAAACTATATGCGTCTTTGTTAGGTACTTCAGCTCCCTTATGGAATAAGACGGAACGTATAAATTGGTGACATAATATTGGGTCTATGGAAGAGCTGGTCTGCAGAGCAGTGGATAGACACTGCAGATGTGATTTTCTGACCTGGTATGTTGCTAACTCAGTGTTTCACTTGGGCGATGATGGGCCCCTTCTGGGCCTCATTTTTCCCACCTGGAAGATGGGCTGGTTGTTCACAATGGCACACATTCCATCTGTGCTGAGCCCACATGAGGCTTTCTACGTGATTGATCCTTCTATTCTCCTGGCACCCTGCAGGTGCTGTTATGCCCATTTTACCTGAGAAAAGTAAGTTCTAGAGAAATGGGAAAACTTGCTTAAAGTCCTACAGCTCCTGAGTTGTGAGCATCAGGGATCCATATCTGACTCCAAAGCCTAGACGTTGTCCATAGTGCCGGGCAACTTGCCCTTTAGCGATCTGTACAGTTTCTTTCACTGGTGACATGTATTCATCTAATTTTATTAAATGTTTATTGGATTCCCACTTAGGTGCTTCATACTGTTCTGGGCACTGATCCAGCATCAGGTTTGGAGTGAAGAAAAAGACAGATAGAACAATGATTCCTTGAAGCTTACATTCTAGTAGAGGTGTGTGGAGGAGGCAGGTAATAAATGAACACGTAAATAGGGAATGATAAGTAACACTTAGGAAGATTCACACGGGGCACTCAGATGTGAGTGAATGCGGGAAGGGATCTGGGAGGTGATATTTAAGCTGAGATCTGAATGACGAGGAGCCAGCCATGCAAAAATCAGAGGGGAGAACCATGTAGAGGTGCAGGGGCCACTGTCAGTGCCAAGGCTGTGGAGTGAGAATGAGTTTGTGCTTGAGGAACAGATGGAGGCCAGAGTGCTCAGAGGTAGTGGGCTGCAGAGGGAAGAAAAGCATGGTAGGAGGGCAGGGCAAGGGCTGCTGTGTTTAAGTAAGCTGGAGGAGGGGCTTGACCTGAGTGTAGGGGTGATGGGAAGCATCTGAGTGTTTGACAAGCATCATTCTGCCTGGATTGCAAGTTGGGGAGGCAAGGGTAGAAGCAAGGAAGTTAGGAGACCCTTGCTAGAATCAGGTGGGAGGTGGTAACTTTGATTAGGGCAGTAGAAGTGGGGCCAGAGAGAAGCGACTTGGTTTTGGAGAGATTGTCTACAGGAAGTCAAGTATAGTTTCCTTCAGAGAAGCATCAAGGTCAATGGGCAGGTATCTGGGAGACCCTGATGGAGGTGACAATATGTAGTGGGGGTGCATGGACTTGCAGCTGATTCAGACTAAGGAGCCTGTGTGCTCCCTGCTTCAGTTTCTAACGAACTTCTGGCCAGGGAACAGAGGGCAGTGGCTTCCTGCCTCTGACTTCCTGGCTGAGAGCTGCTGGAACGCCCCAAAATAAGCCCTGAAGAACGTGACGCTTCCTCTGCTCTCCCTGGGTATTTGTATAAAACATTCTTTCCCACCAAGCATACAGAACATTCAGAGTGATGTTGATTTTGTGGGCCACATTTAACATATTGTTTCTCCTTGATATGTTGTCTGCTTTTGCAGGGATTCCTTCCTCCTGCAGATTCTCTGGTGAAGAGCCTTCAACCACCCTGTAAGATGGCTCTGGAAGGTTCAGTGGGAGCCCAGAAGAGCTGGGACTTGAGAACGCTGGTCCAGGGGTACCTCCTAGACCTCCTCTTTCATTTATGTTTGATTTCACACCTCCTGGCCCTTGCCTTCCCCTCTATAATTCTTTCTAATGTGCTGGACTTTCCTGTAAACCCTCCATTTTTCAGTGGCATGGAGAAACTGGTGTCATAGAAGTTAGATAATTTGGGGGTGCCTGGATGGCTCAGTTGGTTGGGCATCTGACTTTTTTTTTTTTTTTAAGATTTTATGTATTAATGAGAGACACAGAAAGAGAGAGGCAGAGACACAGATAGAGGGAGAAGCAGGCCCCATACAAGGAGCCCGATGTGGGACTTGATCCCGGGTCTCCAAGATCAGGCCCTGGGCTGAAGGTGGCGCTAAACCGCTGAGCCACCAGGGGTGCCTGGGCATCCAACTCTTGGTTTTGGCTTAGGTCTCGATCCTAAGGTTCATGTCAGGCTCTACGCTCAGTGCTACTGCTTCACATTTTCTCTCCCTACCCTGCTGCCTCCCCACCTGCCACATGTATGTTCTCTCTCTCTCAAAACAAATAATAAATAAATAAAAAAAAGAAGTCAGATGATTTGGTCAATGTGAGGCTGTGTCTGAGTCAGGCTGGGAATCTAAGATTCCTAGCTGAGCCTTGTGCTTCCTCACCACCAGGCCGAAGTGACTCTGCATGGAACCTCGTGCCTCTGGATATCTCATGCCAGTCTTTCTCATTTATTTATTTATTCATTCATTCATTCATTCATTCATTCATTCATTCGAGATACAAAGAGAGAGAGGCAGAGGCATAGGCAGAGGGAGAAGCAGGCACCCTGTGGGGAGCCCGATATGGGACTCGATCTCAGGAGCCCAGGATTATGACCTGAGCTGAAGGCATATACTCAACCACTGAGCCACCCAGGCGCCCTCTCATGCCAGTCTTATACTGTACTGGGCCTGAGCCTGGGGATGCTCAGAGATCATAATCTAAACCTAAAATTCACTCCTGAGGCTTCTTCACATACTTCTCTTCAAATGTTTTGCAGACTGTATTACCAATTTTTTTTAAAACTCTTGAACATTATCTCTTAAAAACAGTTTTGTTTTTGCTCATTTGAATTTCTTTTAAAATTTCTTTCATATTACCCATTCATTTAGTCAACAAACATTTATTGAGTTCTTACTGTATGCCAGGCATTGTGCTAGGTGCTGGGGATTGATTCAAAGATAATTTGGAGGCGTATGGAAGGGGAGTGCATAATTACAGCACAGTGAGATAAGTGCTATAATAGAGGGATATGTAAAGAGCTAGAAATAGCACTATGAATAACATCTCTGAACAAATTGCCTTCTTTTTTCCTTTTGGATTATTCCCTTATGTATATTGCCCAAAGTGGGATTACTGGGTCATTTAAAAGATGAAAACAATTTGGCACAAAAAGATGTAATGACTTGCCTGGGGAATACAGATCAATTTTCAACAGGGGGAAAATTGTTGACAACTCCAGATTTAGATACTTCACCAGGAGGATTGCGCCGTTTTTATACCACCCCTATCATCATGGTGGCTTTCAGGGGGAGTACCTATTCTCAACATGTCAGGCTGCATGTAGAAACACATAGCCTTATATTTAATCTCACAAATTAATTGTTAATTCTCACCAGAACCTAGCTATATAAGTATGATTGTTTCCATTTTACAACTGAAGACATTTAACTTCATTAAAAGGAAGTGACTTGCTCAGGGTTCCATAGTTCATTTGTGGAGAATCCAAGAATCAAGCTTAGAATTTTTGTGATTCTCATAGGGCCCCTGTCCTGTTCTCCATGTTCTGTTCACCAGGCAGGGTACTTGTGCTCCAGCCAGGGCCTGGAATTCATTTAATGAGCTGTAGGGACTCTTTTTTGCAAGAAGGTCAGAATCTACAAAAAGAGGTACAGAAATTGTAACCTTCCAAAGTCCAGTGTTCCTCTGTGCATCGATCGGAAGACCCTAAAGGTCCATTATTCCTGACCCTGGCCCAGATCCCGGAAGGCTAGTGTGTGTGGCCTTAGCACTAAAGTACAGAATCCCAAGTAGGCTGAAACCTTGCCACAGTTCTGTTTGAAACATTTATTATTTTCCTAGTATATTCAGCTGTATGTACCTGAATGTAAATTTATTGATTTTTGCCATTGAGGAGTAAAAACTCCCGCCCGCAGTATCCAGCTCATCATAGCCAGACATAATGCCTGCCTGTTGTGAATTTCCTTGAGGCTTTGGCTCACTCATCCCTAAGACAGCCACGTTCCCTGCCATTTTCCAGACATAGCCTGCTTTTTCTCACCTTCATGCTTTAGCTCATGCTCTTCCCTTAGCCTAAGGTGACCTCTCCCATCTTCATCCAGAGAACTTCTGGTCCCCCTCTGCACTTCTGCACAGATGCCACCTTCTCATTGAGGTGACCTCTGATCACCATCCACTCTCCACCATCCACACTGTCTCACACCAGAAAGGATCTCTCTATTCTCTTTTCTGCTAACTCACACCACAGTGGGGTGGCTGTGGGGCAAGAGAGTATAACACTGTGGTGTTGATGAGCATGAGAGCTTCATTGGCCATGACACTGCTAGATGTGTGATCCATCAGGTCAGTGAATCTGCTTGAGCCTGAGGCTCCTCATCCATCAAATGGGTATAAATAATCACACCAAGTCACAGCAGTTTTGTGAGGATTTGTACTGTTATCTTTGCTTCTTCTCTGGTTACACACCATTTCCTACTTTATGTCTTATCTCTCCTTCTAGAGTGGGAGCTCCTTTAAGGGCAGGAAGGGAAAAATGTCTTGCCTGTGCCTTTAACAAATGGGACCTGCCACAATGACTTCTTTAAGGGAAAGATTCCATATGGCCTGACTGGTGTCATCAGTGCGAGCTCATTACTAGTTGGAAGCCCAGTCACATGGTGCCAGGCCTGCCCAGGAGCACTGTGATAGAGAGCTTCGGGCACACACAGTGTGTGCTGGATAGGCCTCTGGCTCTTGCTTGGTAACAGGAAAGAGGCAGGAGCCTATGTGCAGCCTGTGTTCTGATTCATCAAGTTGGGTAGTGCTGGCATTTCGCTGAAGACAGTGGAAATCCTGCTTGGAATAGTAGTCTTGGTTTCTTCTCTGGGTCTTTCATGGGTGGGAATTTCAGAATACCATGGAAGTGTGGGTTTGGGGCACCACTGAGAGCTACCTCCTCCTCTGACTTCTCTGTGGGCCACGGAGAAGGGGTCCCTTCAGAGGAGGAAGCTGTCCTTTAGACACCCCTATCCTCTGCCTGTGCTTAGAAACTGACCATGGGAGGGGATTCAGTTCTTGAAGGCGTAGCTCTACCATTTAACTTTCTCTTAAATCATTTCCCAAAATGTAGTAGCCATGAGTCTCAAGATCCAAGTGTTTTAGCCTGGCACACAAGGTCCTTCATGTCTTGGCCGCAGCATTCCTTTCCAGCCTTGTCTCCCACCACATCCCTCTGTGCTCTGCCTCTGGCCTCACCAGATTAGTCACTTTCCCTAAGAATACCCTGGACTCCTCCTTACGGCCTTTAGAGCACATCGTGTTCCCTGGGCCTATTTTCCTTCTCCTCATTCATGGAAATCCTCTTGGGTGTTCAGGCTCAGTTGAGAAGTCATCTGCAGAGAGAGCTCTTTCAGACTCTCAGAACCACATTGAACATACTTGTGCTTTGCACACTCTTCATCCTGTCTTATGTATTTGAGCGTGTCCCTGGTGAGCCTGTGAGCTCTTTGAGAGTCAAGTCTGACTCAGCACCTCCACCTGCTAGGTCCATACACTGTGCCTTATTAAGGACAGGAGGTGCTAGCAAATGTCTGTTTTGAGCACCTGCGAATGCAGGGCACATGACATCGTGTCAGCTAACAGTTGCGCCAGAGGGGGTGTTGAGAAGC
The DNA here is from genome assembly GCF_048164855.1 of Canis lupus baileyi. NCBI lineage: Eukaryota > Metazoa > Chordata > Mammalia > Carnivora > Canidae > Canis > Canis lupus. The sequence goes on from NC_132868.1 coordinate 22,127,723, forward strand.
TCATTCTAGGGTTACCCGCGGTTTGTTTGATCATGAGCCCAGCCACTGGAATTCTGTTGAATTGGCCTGATATCAGCTCCCTGTTACCCTTTCTCAGGCCTGCTTCCCACATACCCAACAGATGTCTGCTTGGTGCCAGGGCTTGGAGTTTTTTATTTCACTTAAGAACATCGAGCAAGGTGGAAGTCAGGGAGGATTCTGTTTCTAATGTGAACATTTTTTAGTTTGAAGGTTCAGGCTTTGTTTTTTACCCCAGAGCTCCTTAAAATGTAAAAATAGTGGAAGAGTTTTTTCATATTTTCTGCCCTTAGCAGAACAGCTGTCCAGAGTATAGTTGTAACTGCAATGTAATAAAACCTGGGTTGTGGAGCTTGTGCTGAGGACTTGGGTTCAGGTTTTGGCTTTATTGTTTGTCATCCCCCAAACCCCAGGCAGTGGCCTGACCTCTCTGACCTTCCGTTTCTTCAGTGGACAATTGGGAAATTGTTCTTATTATAGGGTTGATGGAAAGTTTAAATGAGCTTTGGACTTTAAATTGGGATTTTCATTCCTGTTTGATTCATAAATTGGATTTGAAGGCCATTTTTTTTTCATTAGATTTTTTTTTCTTTAATTTGAGTGCAGTTGACACACGGTGTTACATTAGTTTCAGGTATATAATATAGTGATTCAACATCTTTATGTGTTATGCTTTGCTCACCGTAAGTGCAACTACCATCTGTCACCAAACCTCGCTCTTTCAATATCATTAACTATATTCCCTATGCTGTGCCTTTTCTTCTGTGACTTACTCATTCCGTTACTGGAAGCTTATACTTCTCTTCCCTTTCATCTATTGTTGCCCATCACCCCACTCCCTCCTGTCTGACAACTCTCAGTGTGTTCTCTGTATTTTAAGTCTTACTGAAGGCCATTTTAAAATAGAAGTTCCAAAAAAGTTTGCTTTTGAAGCAAAATGCTTGAACATGTAAGGTTTCACACACGTGTTTTATTTTATTTTTTGAATGACAAATGGATTTCCACACAGCGCACTTAGGGACCATACATACTTTTACAAGAGTCAGTTATAGTCTGCATCAATTAGAGCCACAGAATCATAAGCTTTGAGAAATTATGAAAACCTTGGAAGCCAAGGGGCCGAGCATTAATGCATGCTGCGTGTGGGCTCTGTGCAGTGCGTGCTGGAATTGGAATCCCCGGGGCAGGATTACTTAGACCCCGATGGGTAGGTGGTATTAGTGCTGTTTGGCAGACAGGGACCTTGAGCTCAGGGAGGTTAAATAATTTACACAAATCCTGTATCAAAGCATTCAGCTTCATCCTGTACTCATGGTAGCCTCTAGAAATCCTTTCCCTTTCCAGACGCGACGAGGCCTGCCTTTGTTTTGTGAATCCTTTAGCCTCTCTGTGCAGGAGCAGTTCCTGGTTCCGGACCAGATAGAGCAGTGGAAACTGGCAGTGTGGATATCCCAGAACTTGTTTCATTAATCTGGAAGAGTGTCTTTCCTGTTCCTGCCAAGGATCTGCTCATTTTGAGCACCTTTGACTAATCACTCATCAGCCTTTTCTTGTTCTTCTCTTAGGAGAGAGCTTCGCCGTGGCCCTCTCTGGTTTTGAGGTCAGGAGTATATCTGAAGGCGGCTTCATATTTCTCCTAAAAAAATTACGGGTGGAAAATAAAATTCATTGAGTATTTCCCATCATCTCCTCCAAACACAGGGCGGAGGTTAGGAGTCATGGCTGTCATCTTGGGCCTGTCACTGACCAGGCAGAGAACTTGGAGCCAAGTCCTCCTTTTCGTTTTGGGACCTCAGTGTCTTCACCTGGAAGGAGCTGAGGGCATTCCAAGGTGACTCCTGAGATTTTAAAATTCTGCATGTTTTGTGGTGTCAAAACCATCAATTTCTGCTGAGCTGCATAATCCTGCAGCTGTTTCGCTGATACTTTTCAATCTTTAGATTTAATCTATTCAACAATGTATAATTTTTTAAAGGGAAGCTTTTATAGACACTTCTGAAATATCAGGGTGGGGGGGATAAATGGATGTTAAAAAATAGAAAACAACCAATTAAATAGTATATAGCATGTAATTCTCCTTGGAAACTTACCACGAAATTGAGGAGCACTTTAACAACTGGTAATTTAAATTGCATTTGAACTCTGCTAATGGTTTGTTTGCATGGGAACTTCAATCATTTCACAGTGGTTCTTTAGCAAAACTCCTTGTTCTCTTTATGGAAGAGAAGAAAAAAAAATGATTAAAAGAGAAGTCGACTATGGAAGAGGAGACCACTGTCATTTGTGTGTGGAGGGAAGCTGCCAGGTGTGTGAGACATTGCCCTAAGGCCAAGGTGGAGAGCCTCACCTTCCAGTTTAGAGATCTGGCAAGTCCAGGGCCCTCTACTGCTGTTGTAGAAACCGCTCTGATTTCTATCTCCCTCCGCAAGGAGAGACTTAGGTTTCCAGGGGCTTGCAGGGGGGTGGTGTCTATCTTTTGTTTTCTATGAGATCGTACTGTCTGCAGGTCTGGTGTTTGCCTCTGCAAATTCCGTTCCTCAGCAAGTTGGAAATGATCCCTTAGTCATTTCAGCGGAATGGCATTGAGAATTCTAAAGTCCTTGAAGACCATCGGGTCTCAGGAAACTCATTGCTTTGCTGGGCTCATCTTGATTATGTACCATTTTCCTGACTTCCTTTCTTTTTCCTGTTGGGTCATACCGAGAGCTTCCAGTAGGTGGTCGGAGACTTGGATGTGGAAGTTGTGGGTTTTGTTCTAAAGCTGATTGTGTGACCAGGGGCAAGTCCCTCTGCCCATTGAGTTTTGGTGTCCTCCTCTGTCAATATGACTCTAACTGGGTCCATGGAGCAAACCCTGGGCTGTCTGCCACTACCTGTGGCTCCTGGAGTGGCCACCTCCTTACTCTGGCCTCAGCTTTTCCCTTTGTCAGTTGGAACAGTTAAGGTGGGCCATTTTTAAGGTTCCTTCCAACTTTGAGCCGATCGCAGTATTTGAGGACTGAATGAGATGATATACACAAATCAATTTCATGGTTGGTTAAATAATGTTTAAAATGACAACAATGAAAATGGGAGTAGTGGTTTTTCTGGTATGTGGATTCCTCCAGCATATACAAAGCACACATTTTTAACAGCCTACTGCCTTGGAATACTTGTCTTTTGGAATATGTACTGCATAATCCTTAGCAAAATAGTAATAAGTCTTAATGAAATAAAACTTGTAATGAGGGCTTACCTGGAAGTGTCAGGATTGTCCAGCTCTCTGTTGCTCACTGGCTGTCATTTTTTTAGACAGGGAAACTAAGGTTCAGAGGGGTCACTCAGTCCCACAGTTAGAAATTTGTCCCCAGGGATGATTGGATGGCTCAGTGGTTGAGTGTCAGTAAAATCTTTAAAAAAAAATGAGTTTGGAAACATTTCCTTTTTTTTTTTTTTTTTTAAGATTTATTTATTTAGTCATGAGAGAGACAGGGAGACAGAGGCAGAGACATAGGCAGAGGGAGAAGCAGGCTGGCTCCCTGTGGGGAGCCCGATGCGGGACTTGATCCCAGGAACCCGGGATCACAGCCGCCTGAGCCAAAAGCTGACACTCAACCACTTAGCCACCCAATCTTTGTCGTTGAGATTTTGCTATTAATTTTTTCTTGGCTAAAGTGTGAATATCTAACTATTGATCTCTTTCCCCACTGCGATGATGATGAAGTTGTTTTTCAGAAGAGCTGGGTTGCCTGAAAACTCCTTTCAATGATTCTGTGACAGATTGGTGCAAGAGAAGTGCCAGAAGCTGACTGGGGGCTTAGCAGGTAGAGAGGGAAGCCATCAAATTTGCGGGCTTCAAACCTGGCATTATTCCTCATATGGCCTAGTTAGTTCATAAAGCTGGAAAGTTCTAAAGCTGGCAAGTTCCTAGAGATTTGGTGTGTGTGTGTGTGTGTGTGTGTGTTTAAAGATTTATTTATTTTTAGGGAGAGGGTTGGGGGACGGGCGGAGAGAGAGAGAGAGATCCAAGAACGCTGAGATCAAAAGTTGAAATCAAAAGTTGGCTGCTTCACCAACTGAGACACTCAGGTACCCAAGAGCCTAGAATTTGTAAGCAACCCCCCCTCTCCCATTTTCCACAGGTGGAGACATTGAAGCGCAGAAATACAACTGAAGACAAAATCCACTCACCTGGTTCTCGTTTGAGGCCTTTTCTTATTGTTTTCCTGGGCACTCATCAGAGGGAAGGTATTTTTCCTCAATTGGTGAGTCCTATGAAGAACGGAAGACTTTTCTTTTATACACAATGACCATGTTTAATGAGTCTAAAAAAATCCATGGTTTCCATTGAACACATGGGCACTGGATGCCGGGATGGAGTAAGAATTAGAGAGGAAACACAATCTTCTTTCTTTTGATCTTGAGTTGATTTCACTGACAATGGACAGAATAGAACAATGCTCATAAAATGTGTGGCAAAGCAGAGGCAGGACTCCGCTCTTGGAAGGAACATGAAGAGAAATTGGAAGAAAATTGGGGGTAGTGATGAGTTTGGATTGCCAATAATTGTTTTGCTTCCTTCTTTCTCCTTTGGCATGGAGGGAAGGGTTCTTGAAATTGAAGAACCAAAATCAAGATGTCAATGAACAGTGTTATGGGCGTTTGTGAGGAAAGAAAAGTTGTATTGTCGAGTGATTCTTGTTTACCTCCACACGAGATACTTCTTCTGCCATCTCATTTTATTTTCACAAAAGTCCTTTGAAGTAGTAGGGGAGGCTAGATTTGCTCAGGCAAAGGGTGAGACCTGTTGTCTTAAGGGTCTGCTGGAGTTCCACTGGGATCCGATTCCATACTTAGAAAGGGGGGTCGCGAGCAAAGGGAAGCTTTCCCTTCAGTTTTGAAATACTTCTGAGTTCCACAGGTAGAAGAGAACATCATGTTCTAGAAAATAGGAGTGGTGAAAAGAATAGCGGTGTGGGCTGCCCTTGGCTGGACAGAGATCTGAGGAGAACAATGAGAGAATTCTGGGAAAAGCTTCCATTTAGAATTTGAGATCTGAGATCTCCATTCCGAGGACCTGTCCCTGTGTGTCCTAAGCACTGGCTGTATACTGGGTAAATAATATGCCTTGCCACGTTTATGGTATAGTTTTTCAAAACAGCAGATGCTGTAGTGGTTGATAAAACCTAACCTTATTTAAAAGTGTGACAGAGTTTATGGTTACATTTTGTCACCTTTTCTTAATCAGTGTCTCTTAAAACAACAACTGACCTTCTGTGTGCCAGTAGATCTGCATAAGATAAAAGACTGGCAACTACTGCTTCGATCCTTAAATACCTTACTTAGCTTATTAAATTTCACGCATGGTCTTGAATGTTTTGCCCTGAGCATACACTTTAAGAATCAAATGTGAATCTTTGTTTCCTGCTATACTTCCTGAGTTTTTTCAGTGTTTAAAATGAAATTGTGATTAATATGAAGACTTTTACTTGGATTAAAAACCAACCAACCGACCACACATCAGTGTGTGATGACAGAATGGGAGAGAGCACATAAGCAGGAGGAAGCTGGAAGACACTCAGGAGTTTTTGTTGTCCGTAAGCTAATTGTGAACCAATAGTGGCTCATGTCTCCTAAAATGCCAGTGCAGCCTGGGACTGCGTGAAATAGAGTATGGCCTCTAGAACACGGTGGATGAGGGATCGTACTGGAAACCTGCACATCCAGTGGTGAGGTGGGCTTCGGGGCCAGGACTCAGCTCTGTTTCTCTCTTACTACTCCTTGCTCTGCCTTCTCTGTGTTGGCTTTAACCTTGGATGTTTCACTCTGTGGTCAGGAGATGGCTTCCTGCTGCATCCTGGGCTCTAGGCCTCCTCTTGCCTGGAAGAGGAAGAGCCTTTTGTACCAGGTCCCCATGGCCCTGGGTTACATACTGTGCATTCCTGCACAGTCACTGAGGCCAAGAGGATGGGACTGTGCTAAATGGCCTGTGCATTGGGCTCTCCTCTGGAATTGAGTCTGATGACAGTCACACGCAAATTTCATGGCAGCTACATGGTATAGAAGAGCGGTCCCTCAAAGAATATCTGGGTTCTGCTACGAGGTGGTGAGAACCACCATCTAACGCTATTTGGGTGATTGTGAGCTTTCTTTCTCCCTTCCTCACAGACCTCCTCTAGAGTGTTGGACTTTATTGCTTTGTCCTCTGAAGGGGACATTAGCCAGATGGACTATCTACACAAGAAAGCTCTCAGGACTAGAAGTGATTTCTCACCAGGAACTGTTATAGGAATGAGACTCCACTGGAGAGGGCAGGATGCAGGGCACATGTGATGATGGCCTTTGTGAACATAAAACCTGGTCAGAAGAGGGACAGCATCTCTTGTTCACAAGGGCATTGGGATCTCTAGCACATGACAGGGGCACAGTGCATTTTCATGGATAGAAAGAATGAATCTAAAGGTAGTGAGTGTCCCTTTCTCCAAGAGCATTCCATCAGACCTTGGCCATTCTCTGTTGGGGAGTTTTAGGAAATCTAGCAGAGATGAGGCTGGCTGCATGGCTCCATGAGAATGAAGCAAATGACTGACAGAATGAGTCTTTTGGGGCCAGAATGGCTCAAGAAGTTTGTGAATGCATAGAAAGGCAGTGAGTACAGCAGGGTGGGGTGTCAGAGGTCTGCCAGTTATCAGATGTGCCCCCCGCCCTCAGAAAAACAACGTCCCCCTGCCTTCATTTCCCTGGTCTGGGAATTAGGAAAGATAACCATTGCTCTATGTGCTTCCCATGTTTGCTTAGAGCACATGGGTTGATAGATGCCGACTTGTTTTGCAGACTATACAGTGTGGTACGTACATGATAGATTATTACAGTTGTGTTCTTCTTTAGTTTAATGGCTCATCTTGAATATAATGAAAAATGAGACCATGTAAGGTGTAGTCCCCAGCACGGTGCCTGCTACATGGTATATGCTCAGTGTATGTTCTTCCTTCCAACCTTGCAACCCCAACGTCACCATCGGATGGACACTGATTTGTCCTCAGTCTTGGAACGGAGCTAGATCTGGAACCTTGCTTAATGGTAATGGTTGGAATTGAAATGAGATTGTATACTATTATTACTTTGCATATTTGATTTTGCTCTAGGGTAGCAGGAGGTGGAAGGTGGGAGAATTGGGAGACTGAAGAAGTCTCCATGCTTGAGAAATCCCTTAGAAATTACAGTCTAGCTGTTTGACTCTAGCTTTGTTTGATTAGATAATCAAGAACTTTCTGCTCTAGGCGTCACCAGCCCAGTGGGAGTCAGGAAGGAAATTATTTTCCCCTGTTGATACTAGTGTACAATTGTTGACGGCAGCCAAGGGCTTTCATTTTTAATATTTCCTCTTTGATACTTAGAAGGATCAGGTATTAGTCTGTGCCGGAAGCAAAGCAACGGTCACTTCCGCCGGAGGTGAATGTCTTGGCTCCCTACAATTACTCGGTCAGGTGGTTTCTGGGCATGAGTGACCATCTGCTGAGCCAGCTTTCATTGCTTTTTATGTTATTGCTTCAGAAATACAAAAGGACTTGCTGGGTCTGAGCAGGAACCCATCCAGCCACCTAGGGTCCTGTGGTTGTTCTGTAACCCAGGGATGTCTTGTAGGAGATGTTTGCTATCCATGAAAGTCAGAGGTAGAGTGCTCTCTTCTCTCTCTCTCTTTCTCTCTCATTTCCTTCCTCCTAATTCCATATTCTTCTACTTCCTGACTTCAGTACAGTGGAGATACTTCTGTTCTGTGTTGTGTAGAGCCCTGGGAGGTCAGAGGAATTCTCAGGTTCTCCTACTTGGATTCCTGTGTGGTAGAAGGGCTCTGATGCCTAATGGATTGGGGGCCCCATGAATCCTTGATAGATTGCTGCCAAATATCTACCCCTGGTTCATAGACTGTGTGCTCGTGCTCTGCCCTGATCTACTGTTTGTCTGGAAGTCAGTAAACCTCAAGATCTTTAGGACACTACAGTGAATTAGGCACAGTTCCTATCCTGGAGAAGCCTATACACTACTTGGAGAGAGAGATATACACATAAGAAAAGCACATTAGAAAGAAGGGTATTGTTTACAGCACACATTTATTAATCACCAAATCTGTTTCAGGGCCCATAGGGATGCTTGGGAAAATGGAGGTAAGTTAGCCTTGGGTCTCATGGGGCTTATTTGAAAGGTTGGGAGGGTGGGAAGAATTGAGACTGTTGAGAAAGGTTTCCAGGAGGAGGAGATCTGATCTCAAAACCAGTGAGTGAGCCACGGAGACTTATAGCACAAGCTCAGAGTGCTGGCAGGGTACTCCTGTGGACATCACTTGGCCCACTGAGGCTGGGCAGGTTCTGAACCTATGTAGCTGATCGCACAATATGGTTGGGCAGGTAAGGAGTCTTTCACCTTCCAGGTGGGGTTCCGTCTCCATTTTATTTCCTGTCAACATGCTACAGCCAGAAGTGTCATGTTGACTTCGAGCTGCACTGACATTATTTCTGTGTTCCTCTCTGTGTGGCCAGAGGATGCCTGAGTATGTGTCACCAAGTGGGAAAGCATCTCTGCATTGAGAGCAGTGAGGGAGGGCGGGCAGGGGTTTCTCTCAAGAATTCCTGATAGCTAATCTCTTATAGTCTCTTTCCGGGGCCTCCTGAAAAATGGTGGAGTTGGTAGGGACCAGGACTGGGCCTCTCCTACTGGGCTGCTATCTTTGTTATCTACTGCTGCCTAACAAACCCTAAATTTAGTGCTTACACAAGGACCATTTATAATCTCACACTGTCTGTGATTTAGGCCTTGGGAGCAGCTTAGATGGGAGGCTCATAGCCTCTCCCGAGGTTGCAGTCTAGGTGTCTGCTGGCCTGTAGTCTCATCTGAAGGCTCAGCTGGGGAGGACCCAGCCCTAGGCTCACTCACAATCACTGGCACAGTTTAGGTCCTCATAGGTTGTTGACCTGAGGCCTCAGTTCCTTGGCAATGGGCTGAAGGCGGCCTTCATTTTTTTTGCCACAAGGCCTTGCCATAGGGCAGATCACAACGTGGCAGCAGCCTTCCCTCCAAGCAAGTGAGCAAGAGTGAATCCCTCAGATGCAAGCACATAGCCTTTCTGTAACTTCATCCTGGAAATGGCACCCCTTTCTTCTCCCTGATTCTGTTTGCTCAAAGCAAGTCACTAAATCCAGCCCACACTCAAGGGGAGGGATTGTACAAGGGCATGAATACCAGGAGATGGAATTCTAGGGGGCTGTCTTAGGGGCTGTCTACACAGATGCCCTAAATTAGACGATGGGAGCAAGAGTTACATGGAACCACTGAAGAAACTGAGCACACCTCTGTGGGCCAGCCTTACTTGAGGACTTTTGGGAGAGAACTCCATTTAAAATCTGAATAAAAGTGGTGATCTATGACTGTGCAGGATGCAAACACGGCATGCATGGCTTTTCAGTGGAAGCACACAAGTTTTCAAAGAATGCTGTACCCTCAAACCTCCACATTTTTACCCTCCCTAGCAGTTAGAGCTACTTTGGTAGAGGTGCTTGAATGTTTTTGCTTGAGCTTTTGCTGTACAGGTGAGATGCCAAGACCTAGAGAGGGGACGCTCCTTTGACTGAGGCTCCTTTGACTCTGGTCCAGAGCTTTTCTTCCACTTTCTGTGCACCGCCTCTGCTTTAGAATCAGTCTATACCAGTACTTGGCATATTTCCTCTTCTTTTTGCCACCTCTGTTCTGTCCCAAAAAACAGATTAGGTTGAAATTTGGAGTCTTGAGCCTTCAGCTTGTTCCTTTAGTTAAATTTCAGGGCCTCCATCTTCTGTTGGGTCATGTCGTGTCCCCAAAAGTTGCATAAATCAGTGTTACTTGGCTCAGTGTGTCTCTGCAGTTTGAATAACATTTGTATTAAGAACAGTGAGCTGATACAAAACATTGCTGTGGGGCTGACAGGATCAGACACAAAACCTCAGCCAGTACCTTCTGTCTGGCAGAAAGTTCTTTCCTAGAGCATCTGCCCCCCCCGCTCCCTTCAACTGAACTGTCTTGTATAAAACCAAGTGCAGCAGTCCATTTTATAGAAGATGGCAGGTTCCCTTAGAGTCATCCTTCACATTCCTAAAAAATTAATGGCAATGGAAGACTTAAAATTATGGTCAAGCTCATTAGTAGCCCTGTAGCCAAAAGAAGGAAAGCCTGCTTGGGTCAGGAAGACTGTCACTGGCCAGAGTGTTAATACTGCTCCCCAGCTCCATGACCCTTTTTGATTCTCAATTTTTTTTTTTTTACACTATTAATGCTTTGACAGTGTTGCTGGTCTATTACTTAATTTTTACTGAAAGTCCATAACAGGAAATAGTTTTGATGGGGTGATGGTTGACAAGGTACAGCAGAATTTGGAAGAGGAAGATTCTCATGTATTAGCTGCCTCATCTTACTGAAGCCACCTAATCGTTTTTAAAACTGGTTTCCATCTTTGAAAACCTGGTGCAAATAGCAGCTGCCTCGGATTCTTTTGTGTTCATAAAGCAGCATAATGTACACAGAGTACCTGCCGAGTACAATACGTAGTGCATAGCTGGTTCCCGCTAAACATTAGTCCGTGCTCTCCATGAGAGGCTGTAAGTGCTGGAAATCACTCTTGGTTCTGTGCTTTGTCCCCCCTTTGCCCTGTCCCGTTGGCTTGGACCAGACCTGCAGCATTTGCTTGTGTTGTCCCAGAATACGCAGAAGCCTTCATGATTATACTTTTGCTCAATGACTCCCAAGACATAAATACAGACATCGTAACGTGCTCATATTTTCTGGTATTTGGGACTATAGTAGCTCTGAGAACAAAATATTCACAAAATGTGTTTCACGAGCAAGGACTTTTGGGCACCAGTACTTGAAAAGTAAATGTTGCTTTTAATGACAACAATGGTCTGGTCCAGAGGATGGGCTCCACTCAGCTGCCATCAGCCACCTCTTCGTAAGTGGAAGCTTCTCCGGGGCTGCCCAGCACTGACCGTCTTTGGTTCCTCTTCAGACTTCTTTAGGATGACATCACCTCACCCTGCTTCAATGGCGACTGACTTGAGTTATATCAGTTATTAAAAATGATCTAATATTTCCCTTTTAAATCTAGGGCCCTGGCTCATTCTATGATTAAGCTAGTGATTTATTTATAATATGGTACGAGACGGCTGCAGCCACTCTATGATGTAATCTAAGAATGACATGAAAACAAAATAGGCTTTTACATAATGAAAGTGTTCCTGTAATACATTTTATAGCAAGGCTTTTTTTTCCCCCATTGAGAATGGAGAGAGATTCTTGCCTTTCCTCCCACTCCTTCCTTATCTTCTTTTCCCATTTATAAGTCTTAAGGCCTTGAAGTCAATTAAAAAAAAAAAAAAAAAGAACCAACGATCCAGGAGCATTGGAAACACTGCACAGATTCTGGTTTGCTCTTCTAATCTTGTCTTATCATCTCCTTTGCTCTTCTCCCCATGGTCACCATGGCTGCTGCTCTGCCCAACGGCCTGTAGCCTCACCCTTCCTTTGCTTGTGCTGTTCCTACTACTGTTAATGCCTCCATGATCCTGAATTTTCTTCTGCTGAAGTCAGATGCACTGTACTGGTTCCTACAGATAGCAGTCTTTTGCAGGCTGGTTCAGATGCACCTCTTTGTCTAAGCCTTCTCTGAAGCTTCTGTCCCCTACTTAGAAACTTCTTTCTGATAGAACTCCATGCAGTGGCAAGCTCCCCATCCCCATGTTAAGGCATATTCACAGCATATCAGAGTTAGAAGACACAGAAATGATTTAGGGGAATGGGGAAGGGGCTTCTGTAGTTCTGGTTCTGCCCTTGACACACTCGTAGCCCACCTCTGAGTGCCAGTTTCCCCCTCTGAAGAATGAGTGGTTTGTATTTCATTTCATGGAGTCCCTTGGGGGTACTGGTAGTGGCTCCTTAAGATGATGTGTTGAAAAGGATTCCAAAACTGTATCCTGATGGAGGGGAAATAGTCCACGATTGTGTAGCAGTATCTGCCGTGGCTGTGGTTGGTGAAAGGAGGGTGGAGGCATCCAAGAGGTCTCTTGGTTACTTTTGGACTGGATGATTTATGGAGCTCTTTTTCTCTTTAACCTTCTGGGATGCTTTGATTTGGTGACTTGAAGGGGTGTCTTGCCCAAGGTCACACAGCTAGTAGTGGCTAGAATCCAATTTCAGGTTTCGAGATGGTTAAAAACATATATTCTAATCTCACATTTATCCATGTAGGCTGGCTGTGGGAGTTGAGAAGCTGGGATGAATAAGACTAGAGGGGCCCTGGTTTATTGAAGGCACAAGACTCCCTCAAATCTGTATGTCCTTGGGGTAGGGTAGGGCCAGGGGATACCTTTCACCTCTTTGTCTTCTTTGCTTCCAAAGAGTTGTCATGTCATACAATTTTATTTATGTCAAATGTGGCATTTTAAGGTCAAAGTAAGAAAGTAAGGTGACTTTTCTGGGGTCTTCTTGGGTCAGCGTTCACAGAGTTAGCCATGGAATCTTTTGGATCCTCAGCGCCTCTCTCCTTGATCCCAGAGAAAATGCTTATCTCTTAGCAGAATGCTACATTGCCTAGACTCTCGGTCAGTTCCAAATGACAAAGGGTCCCTAGAACAGTGAGAGAGAGAGAGGGAAGTTTTGGATCGCTGATGGCACTAGAAACCAGAGCCTTTTGAGAGATGAAAGAAGGAACTGGAAGTGGTTAGTGTGGAGAAGAGAGAAAGGGGATGGAGGAAGACAGAGTAGAGTGGGACTCTGCCATGGAAGGGGATGCAAACTCAGTCTTTGTGACCTCAGAAGGAGCTCTGGAAGCAGAGGGTGGAAGCAACAGAAAGACATATGAAGGAGGACTTAATATTATGGGGAGACCAGTGCAATGTGGAATGTACCATTTTGAGGTGTTTGACCTCAGGTTATGCTACAGGTATTTCGGTGGAGGCTGAGACTGATGGGTCCTTTGTAGAGGGAATAAGAGATTGGACTGAGTGTCCATTAAGGCTCTCCCTGTCCGGAGAGTCTGGAATTTTCTGGAGGCACGTTTTATGTGCATCTAAATAATTCCATTTTAAAATGAAGACTATGGAGGAAAGTGATTCTTCCTTTCGCCATGGTCTTGGCACACATAAATGCTGACTTATCTTGGGCAATCTTTTGTTTCACTTAGCATTATTGATGAAGGAAAGCAGGCTGACTGTGGATGTCATAGTACTTTTTTTGCACCGAGTGTATTTTTGAGGATGATTTCTGTACTTTTTCAAGGTATTTCCAGAGAATTCTGTTCTGTTGGCCTCCCTCAGTCTTCCCTCCCTCACTGTCAACGGTTTGCTTTTTCTGTACTGTCAGTGTACTTTGTTTATACATCCAGTGGAACATTCGTGTCACTTAGCTCTGCTACCTAAGTAGAGTTTCAGTCTTCCTTCTTTACTAGATTATAGAAGCTTCTTAAGAGCATGAATCTTGTCTTATTCCGTAAGAGGACCTAAGGTGCCTAGGGCAGTGGTTTGCCTATAAAATGATGGCTCATTAATTTAGCAAGTATTTATTGAGCATCTGCTGTGTCATAGACACTATTCCAGGTTCTCTGAACAAAATCAGACAAACCTTCTATTTGATGGAGATAGTCCATATATAGATTAATGCAAAAACATATAATATTTCAATTGTAATCTATATTCAGAAGAAAAATAAGACAGGTTAAGGGCACGGGGTGGGGAGGACACAGATTTAAATTCATTGGCCTGAGAAATTGTTCCTGATGAGGGTCCACGTGAGCCCAGACCTGAATGAAGTGAAGCAGTAAGCCAGAGCTAAGAGGAGGAAGAATGTTTCAGGTGGAGAGAAAGCAATCGCAAAGGCCCTGAGGCCGAGGCCTGCTTGGTACACTTTGGAAAAACGAGGAGGCCGGTGTGGCTGGAGTGGAGTGCTCGGTTGGAACAATATAGGAGAGGAGCTCACCCATGCTCATAAAAATCATTGCAACAACAAATACTTGTTAATAAGCACCTGTTGAAGATTCTCAGAAAAAAAAATGCCTTTGTGATTTAGAGAATCCGCAGAAGTCTAACAAAAGGATGACAAAAGGTATTTCTGCTTTTTAGCTTTAAGATGCAAGGGCAGTAGGTGGGCGCTGGGACCTTAGCAGTGCACAGCTCAGAACAAGTCCAGATGCAAAGGGTCCTGGTTGCCCTGACGGAGGACTCTCCTCTTTGATTCTCTGCTCCTGTGACAGGCACACCTGCAGGGAGGCTGGGGCAGATGGGCAATTGCACGCCTAATCACCCATTCAGGCACCCACTTATTTGTTTTCCGCATGCAAATATGGGTTTTTTGCAGATGGATTTAATATATTTGTTGCTTCCTCATTTTATTTAAAACAAAACAAACGACCAACCATGTCAGTTGAGGGCAACAAATAGAAACATGAGTATTACGGTCTTGCTGTGTGTGCTGATTACACGGCTGAAAGGGATCCTAGGCAAATCAGTGTTTTCTGTGCGCGTTGATATTATTATTTTATATTCTGTCATTATTACTGTCATTATTGTTAAACAAAAAACAGATTTAAAGAGGGAAGTGGCATTCTTTTTCCTAAATCATTTTCTCAATATTTTAGGCTTCGTATTTTTACTGTGTGGTTTCCAGTTTGACCTTTTTATAAAATTTTCTGAACTTCTGGACCATTGTTTAAAAAAGGGCATCGTGGAATCTCCAAAGGCTACTGGCAGGTGGTGCCTGCAACTTCTTTAGCCTGAAAATAAACAAATAAACAAGCACAAAGTAGGAGTATTTGCCCCTATTGATGTGCTATTATTATTTGTTGTGCAAGATCATGCAAAAAGTCACTTCCATCTATCTGAGAGCCCGTAGGTCAACAGCAATACCAGGTAGAGGTCTTTGGTGGGTGTTTGGTTTGATTTGCAGTTACATTTCAGAGCTCTAGAGTAGGATGTCCGAATTCTTAGATACTTTGGCAAACTCAGGGAAACTCAGGCCTGGGGAGGTAAAATGACTTATTCAAGGTCTCAGAGAGGGAGAGGTAGAGATTGGACTTGGGCAGCTGGAACTCTGGCAGATGGCTGCCCCTCGGGCCTGGGGTGATGAAGACATTGCTGGAAAACCCACAGGAGAAGTCATCTCAAGGTGAGGTCTGCGTGCAAATGATGTCTACAGGTCTTGTTTCTCTCTCATAGCCTAACTTAAAAAATCCTTTTGGTATCAAGCCTTAAGCAGAGAAGCAGCAGTGGAGAATGTGGATGTGAACGGCTTGTAGCTTGCCTGATAAGGCTATGGACTGTGTAAGAGTCAGTGTGTGTGTGTGTATGTGTGTGTGTGCGCGTGTGTGCACATGAGAGCCTGGGGTGCAGATGGGAAGACTTGGAGGGAGAGGGCAGACCATTGACAGTAGGAACTTCTTAATTAGGCACAGAATTTTTGAGCTAGAGGGAAGGGTAAAACTTACTGAATTTGACTGCTTTATTTTGTAGAGGAGGAAACTGATATCCAGAGTGGTTGAGAGCCTTGCCCCAAATCATTCAACTTTAATTGAGTACTTAAAATATCAAAGCAGCAACATCCTTTGATAGAAACTTTTATTTGGGGAAGTACCAGTCATCACTATCAAATCATACTTACTATTAGCCAGTGAGCCTGCTCCAATGAGATGGAGTGTCTGCATGTTTTTTTTTTTTTATTTTTAAAAGATTTTATGTATTTATTTATGAGAGATACACAGAGAGAGGCAGAGACATAGGCAGAGGGAGAAGCAGGCTCCCTGCGGGGAACCCGATAAGGAACTTGATTCCAGGACCCCAGGATCACGCCCTGAGCTGAAGGCAGATGCTCAACCCACTGAGCCACCCGGGTGCTGCATGGGGTTCTTTCTTTAGATACAGTTTGGGCAGGAGGAGAATGTCAGGGGCTGCAAGGGCTCCAAATGTGGGCTTTCTCTCTTCTTGCAGACCTCACAGATACCTAATGAGGCACCACATAGATGCTTATGACCTCCCCAATGGCAAACTTACAAATGATCCTCTGAAAAAATTAAGATTGGTGATCAAGACCAGTTAAGTAACATTTTATGGATCTTTTATATATTCTTTTTTTTTAAATTTTTTTAATTTTATTTTTTTTTATTTATGATAGTCACATAGAGCGAGAGAGAGAGAGAGAGAGGCAGAGACATAGGCAGAGGGAGAAGCAGGCTCCATGCACCGGGAGCCTGACGTGGGATTCGATCCCGGGTTTCCAGGATCGCGCCCTGGGCCAAAGGCAGGCGCCAAACCGCTGTGCCACCCAGGGATCCCGATCTTTTATATATTCTTGAATGAATGACCTTTTCACCTTTATTTATGTATTTATTTCTGATTTATAAAAGAGATTTATTTGTTTGATAAAGAGAGAGAGAGAGAGCGTACAAGTGGGAGGGACCGAGGGAGAGGGAGAGAGAATCTCAAGCAGACTTCCCTGAGTGTAGAGCTGGACGGGGGGCTCGATCTCATGACCCTGAGATCATGACCTGAGCCAACATCTAGAGTCCATTGCTTCACTGACTGCACCACCCAGGCGTCCCATCCCTTTCACTTTTAAATGTCAAACATTAGGATGCTGGATTTATAGGGTATGTATGCAGAGACCAAGGCAGTATTTGTGTTGGCGGCCTGAGAGGAGGACGATCTCTATGTATGAAAAGGGCAAACTTTTGTCAGGGACCCACTGAGAGAGGCTTCCCGTTGTGTGTAGTGGCTGCAAGAATGATAAATGGCCCTGGGGACAGGCTTCACATGGAAGGCTTCTAGAGGGCAGAAGGTAGCGAGTGAGGAAAGGACTTTTTTTTTAAATATCTTATTTATTTATTCATGAGAAATGGAGAGACAGAGAGGCAGAGACACAGGCAGAGGGAGAAGCAGGCTCCATTCAGGGAGCCCGATGCGGGACTCGATCCCGGGTCTTTAGGATCACACCCTGGGCCGAAGGCAGCGCTCAACGGCTGAGCCCCCCAGGCTGCCCAGGAAAGGACTATTGACATGGCATGAGTTCAACCTGCTGTGCCTGCTGTCTGTGCAGGGTGTCCCCATTGCTCTTTGCTCCGATGTACCTGTGGGACAGGTTTGCTCCCCACTGTCCTGGACAGTCCCAGACACCGGTTGTAGCCTCTGGGTCTGTGTCAGACACAGCGTGTCGGTCTGTGTCTCTCTACATCTCGTGTTTTTCTCTTCTCCCCTACCAGCCCCTCCCCACCTCCCCTTTGAAAAAAAAAAAAAAATCATCCGAATTATTTGAAGGTTTATGTATGTTGATTTTTTTTTTTTGTATTTTGTAACTAATTTGTTTCTCGTTCTTTTTTTTTTTTTTTTGTTTCTCGTTCTATCTGAAGCTAATTCCGTTTTTGCCAGGCCACACTGTAATATACTTGAATTCTCTTTGGCCCTGAGTTCTTTTTTCTTTTACTCAAGAAAATGTTTTATCCTTTTCTCCTCGGACCTCCAGCTTCCTTGTCCACACGGCCAAGCTATTTTTGAAGAATCTTTAGGGAGTTATTGACTTTGTTAGAACTACTACTAGAGCAGCAATTCTGAAGACCGAATCCGGCATTTAACTTGCCTTTCCCGAAATAATTTATTTCTACTCCAGCTTCAAGGAGTAGCAGTGGGGAATAGGGCATTCTGAAAATAAGAAAAACATGCCAAAGGAGTCGCTGATTTCCAGCGGGGCACATGGAAAAAAGGTTTTCGTTTCAGTGACCTCTCTGCTCATTGGAAAACTCTGGGCTGGTGGATTTCATGATCCTGAGACTCTGGGCCGCTCTCGAGTTACAGGGGGTGATGAGGGCACATCGCGGGGTGGAGGATGCTCTCCTCGGGCCCGTGGGGGTGTGGAGACATGCTGTGCTTTGGCATCAAGACCCAGCGTTTCTTCCAGTCGGGTAAGGTTTACGGACTGGCTCTACCGAGTGCCCAAGTACACGGAGATGTACAGAGTGCAGGGAGCCAGACTTAATATGGGTTAAGTTGTAGGGTGGCTGTCTGGCCAAACCCGGTGATTCCTACTGGATTCGTTCAGCATATGGACAGACACAGGCCCGTTTCCCGTTCGGCCCTCCCCCCAACCCTGAGTTGACAGTGTCTTTATTCGATTCTTTCTTGCGCTCCCATCTACATGGTATTATTGAGAATAGCACACTTAAGAAGAGGCTGGGGATTGCTGACCTCTGACCCCGGTCCTGCCACAACCACCTGTGGAACTAGTCACAGACATTTTCATTTACTCAACAAATATTTAAATGAGCACTTTTTACACTTCAGGTACCAGGGATACGAAAATGTGTAAGACACGGTTCTTACCTTCGCTGCTTTCGGTCAAGGGTAGGGAGGTCAGTACACAAATAGAACGTGAACGTGAAGTGACTTCTCCTTTTGGGTCTCCCTTTTACATAGCAAAGGGCCAGAGCTGAATTAGATGATGGCCCCAAGGTCCCTTCTGAGGCTAGTGGGGCATCATCTGTGCAGGATTCATCGAATATCCGAAAATCGCTTGTTTAACGGAGAATTGGCCCACATTTCCCCTTTCTCCCCAGTTTATAGGGGGTGGTGCTGAAGATGAGGGAGGCAGTATCGACAAAGTGCTTTAATAAGCAAGTTACAGAAAGACACGATATAGGTTCGAGGCGTTATTATTAACAGCAAAATGAAAACAAGGGCTGATGTTTTTAGAGAGAGAACAGATGGTTCTTTTGTTTGGAATTTGAGTATAAAGGAGAGGAAAAAAAAGAAGATACTTGCCATATTGTTTAGGCCCTGAATGTGAGTGACTTTAAAATGCCAAAACAATCTGGTGAGGAAAGTCCCATGGATTCAAAATAGCTCCTACACTGATCAAACTATAATTAATTTAACAACAACAAAAAATGACAGTACGAAAAATCCTAATAAGAAATGCCACGGTGACAATTGACACAACCTAACAAAAACTCCCGTTTTTGCGTCAGCTCTAGAAACTTAGTTTTTCCCCGTGTTCAGGAGTTCCACCACACAGAGGAACAAATTAGTGGGAACTGATTTAAAACTGTGTTTCTTTCTCAAGTTGTCCCCCCTCCCCCCGGCCCCCCACCGAGTTATTTCAGTTTTCCATGACTCATAAAGGAAACCTTCAGGATTCGCAAGAAATTGGCACTCCTCTCCTACCTTTGCTGTTGGATACTAATCGAATGATGGGAGCTGGGGTAGTTGAATGAGAAAGCAAACCTCAAAGGACTCTGGGGGCATCACAGAGGGCAGGGGCTGGGAAGGGCCTTTGAGAAGTGTGAGAGATGACCTTGAAATGACTTTCTTTTCTCTTTCTTTCTTTCTTTCTTTCTTTCTTTCTTTCTTTCTTTCTTTCTTTCTTTCTTTCTTTCTTTCTTTCTTTCTTCTTTCTTTCTCTTTCTTCTTTCTTTTCTTTCTTTCTTTCTTTCTTTCTTTCTTTCTTTCTTTCTTTCTTTCTTTCTTTTCTTTCTTTTTTTTCTTTTTCTATCAGTCTGTATGATATAAGGTTAATGAATGTATCCTTTTGGCAGCATGCTTGCCCTCTGATGGCCGGTCACTCGTGAGCTGATGGAAAATGTGGACTTTGAGCATGAGCTCATGGGCCACCCAGCTGGGGGCATTTAGTAAAATGTGCGGTGAGACCTTTCTTCCAGGTGCTCTCTGACCCGTGCTGTGAGTGGGCCTCAGTTTCCCCATAGTGGAAGAAAGAGGTTCTTAGCATATTCATTCTGACACTGATCTGAATTCAGGTCTGCATCCTCTCCTAGAGAGCTATAGGAAGGCTGGGGATGGCTTTTCATATGAGAGTGTTTAAAAAACAAAAAACAAAAAACCTTCTCAAGACAACAAGAATAAATAGTCCACTTTGCTAAGGTAGGGGCCCTGTATCCACGATCTGAGCCTCCTGCCAGAGGTGGTTCCTCAGTCCGGTGCCTTGAATGGCAAGGTGGCATGGTTGGGCATGGCCAGCTCATTCACAGACCCAGGGGACCAGGGTGGGCATGGGGAGAAGCACCACCTAGTAGTGTGGAGTTCTGGGTGCCACTTCTGGATGTCCCACTTCTGCTACCACCCATGTGTGACCTCCCTGAGCTTCTCCAGGTCTGATTTGCTGGTTGGCCTGTGAGTTATCGGGGGGATGAGATGATGTTCTGCATTCTGCTCCGCTCTTAAGCTCAGGCTTGGCTCAGAAGAGTCCCAGGGGCCCTTTCATGGTGTGCCGCGCGTGTTTCTATCAGACACCTATTTCCTTCTACCTTGTGTCTGAGTCAGAAGTGTTACTTCCTAGTTGTAGAGGAGCCCCTTTCCATGCCCTTGTGATAACCGAGCCCTCTTCTCTGAGTATCTTCCTCTCTTAGAGCTGCAGGTGCGCACACCTCTCCTTGGGCATCACTGTGTGGTGCTTGTTCCGTATGACGTGTTTGTCTTCCGCCCGGGTCTGTGAAATCAGCCATGTCCTGCACATTTCAGAAGCCTCTGCATGTCCCTTGGCACCTGGCAGATAGTAGTTTTTCAATAAATGTCAGCTAAATGAATGAGTGGTGGATGGTGATCCCTGGTTTACTCACCCGGTTGTTGGTTTCTGGAGGGCATAGGCTGGGGCTAATGAGGTTCTTTTCTTTCTCTGGATGCCCAGCCCAGTGCTTCGGACGCAGCGAGTCATCAATTGCCTTTGGTCCAGTTGCATGAAGAGAGGTGGCGATGGGTCTAGAGCAGGGAAGGCACATTTAGAAATATGTCATTTGGCTTGGTCACGGGCTGACAGAGGTCGTGGAGCGTTTGCGGGTCTCTGATGGGGCACCATGGGGCGGGAGTGGGTGACTGCTTCTTCTCATTTCCTCCCTGTTGTACCGGGTCGCCTGGGCCCACTGTGCCAGTGACGATGGGTCTCGTCCTTGGTCGGCTGTCAGTCTTTTTCTTCTTCTTTGCATTCATCCTTCAAGGCTTGAGTTAGAGTAAATTGTGTGCATAATTCCACCTCATTTGATTTTCAACAGTTTGTGGGCAGGGCTGTTTCCTCCTAATTGTGTTCCCCACGGGTGCTGGCACAGGGCTGTCCGCAGAGGAGATGCTCGGTAAATGTTTGCAGACTTGAATTTCATCCTACTGACCTTGCTCGTCTCCCGCCTTTCACCTCCTCCTAGGAGCCAGCTTGTATGATAATGCCACCCATACAACGAAGGCTGCAGAGTAAACTTAATAATCAAATAACAAACTGTGTTTCCTTCTTCGCTGTTTTTGTAGATCAAAATAGCTTTGCTTTTGGGTGTGCTCTGC
The DNA here is from genome assembly GCF_048164855.1 of Canis lupus baileyi. Classification (NCBI taxonomy): domain Eukaryota; kingdom Metazoa; phylum Chordata; class Mammalia; order Carnivora; family Canidae; genus Canis; species Canis lupus. Next base: position 22,149,058 of record NC_132868.1, read on the forward strand.
TCTAATAAAAACAAAATAATGGCAAATATATTGTGTTACCCTTACTTCTGCCGTTTTCCTGTAAAATCTTAATTTGTGAGGAAAAGAAGACTTCTGTTTCTTTTTTTAAAAGAGATTTATTGGGACGCCTGGGTGGGTCAGCGGTTGGGCGCCTATCTTGGGTTCGGGTCATGACCCTGGGATCCGGGATCGAGTCCCACATCGGGCTCCCTGCATGGAGCCTGCTTCTCCCTCTGCCTATGTCTCTGCCTCTCTCTCTCTCACTCTGTGTCTTTCATGAATAAATAGATAAATCTTTTTTTTTTTTAAGATTTATTTATTTATTTGAGAGAGAGAGAGAGAGAAGGTGCAAGGGGAGGGAGGTAGAGAGAGAATCTCAAGCAAACTCCCAGCTGAGTGTGGAGCTCAGTGCTCGGCTCCATCCCAAGACCCTGAGATCCTGACCTGAGCTGAAATCGAGAGTCAGTTGCTTACCTGACTGAGCCATCCAGGTGCCCCAAGATTTCTGTTTCTTGATGGTAAATGTTGAACTACAGAGTCAGTTTTCCGTTTTATTTCCTGACCGATACCATACAATAGCATGATGTCATGTGAGGATTTTCAGATGGAGAAATAAGTTAGAATATCCTTGGGTATTCTATATGCTTCTTAATTGTTTTGTTATCTTGAGTAAGATTCTTTATTCCTCATTATTTCTTTATCTCTTAAAAGGGGATTATTGAAAAAGGCAATTTCCACAACTTTTTTTTTTTTTAAATCCCTGTTGGCATTAAATACATGGTACTGGAGACCTTTGGGAACAGACAAATAGTTCTAGGCGTCTATTTATTTTTATGCCCTTTAAGTGGGAAGGTGACCCCTGAGCCTCTGTAACCATCAGCTTCAGTAATATTCAGAAGCCCCTGGGAAGCAGATACCCTGCAATTCAGTGCACTCACTTGGGATTAACATCCTCTGCCTCCCCGCCCCGCTTGTATCCCAGGCTCAGATTTTGATATTTAATTATGGGGGTTCTTTCTTTCTTGCGTTAAATATCTTGTTCAAAGTCACCAATCCATTTAGTGAGTTAATTTATTGACATTGAAGGCTTTTCTTTCCTTCTACCGTCTCAGATGAGAGATTCCTTTGCTAGAGACTAGTGAACCAAGGCCTAGAGAGGAGACTTTGGTTGCCTCAGGTCACCCACATGAACCAGAATAAGCACTGTATTCATCTGAAAAGGCCCAACAGGAAGGTTTCTGACCTTCAGAAATCAGAGAGGTGTGTCAGCGTGGAGTGTGGAGTCCCGAGTGTGCTTCACCTGACCCTCTGTGAAATGGGGTAGCGATCTCTTTTCTGCCGGGAATCAGAGTGCTCTCCAGATGACCTCTGGAGAACTTCTCCTACCCTGGGGTCTATGATTCTCTGAGCAAATACCACCCACACCTAAGATACTAGTTGCCAAGTACTTCGATGGGGAAAAAAGGGTTAAGGTTGACAGAGTGCAGTCCCTTTGTTAGGAGTGTAGTCCCTTTGAAAACTTAAGGAAGAGTTTCATGTATTAAGTAAGAAGTTGATAAAAACAGATATTCACATATGTGGAGTACTTTAAAATTTATTAACTTTTTGCAACAGACTAGCAAAATTGGCTTGTTGTTTGTGTCCTTTTATCTTTGTGGACACTGAACCAGGGTGAGGAATAAAATGATGCCCTCAGGGTCAGTCTGAGGACACTGTAAAGCCACAGATAGTTGAAACTTTTCCTAGAGCTTTGGCGCTGCAGAGAAGTTTAGAATCTTCTAGGTCAGTGGTTTGTAAGCAAGGGTACCCGTCAACATCTTCAGAGGCACCAAAAAAGGAAAACAAACAAACAAACAAACAACATAAAACAACAAGAAAAAACTCCTTCTCTCAGATTCTCACTTGATATCCCAGCATCTGTAGGAGGAGCCTGGAGCTTTAGTCTTATTTTAAATAAAGTTCCTGGGAGGGACACCTGAGTGGCTCAGTGGTTGAGCCTCTGCCTTCAGCTCAGGTCATGATGCCGGGTCCTGGGATCGAGCCCCATATCGGGCTCCCCACAGGGAGCCTGCTTCTCCTTTTTTTTTTTTTTTTTTAAATTTTTATTTATTTATGATGGTCACACAGAGAGAGAGAGAGGCAGAGACATAGGCAGAGGGAGAAGCAGGCTCCATGCACCGAGAGCCCGATGTGGGATTCGATCCCAGGTCTCCAGGATCGCGCCCTGGGCCAAAGGCAGGCGCTAAACCGCTGCGCCACCCAGGGATCCCGAGCCTGCTTCTCCTTCTGCCTGTGTCTCTGCCTCTCTCTCTCTCTCTCTCTCTCTGTGTCTCTCATGAATAAATAAAATCTTTAAAAAAAAGAGAAGTTTCTGGGAGAACCACTGATCTGGTCTTGATCTTTGACCTGTGTCTTTGCTCCTCAGGCAGCACTGCTGGGCCATCCCTTGGCTGCCCCAGTGAAGACTGCCGGAGGCCAGAAGCCCCGGAGACTCTAGTAAAAAGGCTCATATGTTCTGGGAGGCCCTGAGATAAATGTTATGTAAAGGAAGAGAAGGAGTTAAGATTTTTTACAGGGGGACGTGCCTTCTTTTTATGCTTCTAAGAACATTTAAAAATGATAGGAAGGAATATATTTCATTGCTTTAATTGTCCAAGGTCTTTTTAAAGTATGTGCAATAAAATACCATTTAAGCTAACTGACCTTTATATTTTAATGCTTGTTGGAAGGGAACAATACCTAGTATTCAGCTGCAGTATACACACACACACACACACACACACACACACACACACACACATTCAGTCAGCAGAGCCTGTTTTGGAATCAGAGGGTTGAGAGTTTTGCTGCTTCCCATATATTTTACCTTTCTGTTTAAACATCAAGTTCCATTTGGTTGATGGTTCTTGACCTCATAATGTCTAACCTTCATATCTTTTTATTTTTCCTCTCTAAACTTATCTAGGAAGGAAACTTCAAGGGCCGATTCACTAATTTTTCCTTCTGCTGGGAAGTTGAGGTGTGTAGTGGAAGGCAGCACATGTGACCTGATCCATATTTTGACCGAAAGGGTGCTCCCTGCCCCGCCCCACTCATCCATTGGGTGATACTTAACCTTAAAGGCCACTGCTGATAGATTTTTAAAAATTGATGCTCGCTATTAGCTTGTTAGGTACAGCTCATCTTCTAACTCTAAACTTGCTCTTTCTAGAAGGGAAATAGTACTCGGATTGCAAATGTGGTGAACTAGAATTTCAGAGGCTTGTGTTGACCTACAAATCTTGTAATTGTAGCCCTGCTTACATATCCACTGTGGCCTTAGATGTGTTAGGTGTAGTTCATCCCCAGGAGTTTCAGAAAAAGGAATTCTAAAATCCTTTCCCATGTTAAGAAATTAAAATATACACATTTCTTTGTGTCGCTATGAACTACATGTGTATGTAACTATTATGTGGGATGAAGTACTTTGGGTTTAATTTCTTTCTTATTTTCAAATCCTGCTGAAAAATAGAGCTAATTTTTTCATATATGGTCTCTTTCTCAGTGGTTATTTTTTCTTTAATTTTTGTAGATTATTTCAGACGTGAAAAAGTAGCAAGAATAGGAATAGTCCCAATAATACTCATATGCTTTCATCTGATTCATCTATTGTTAATATTTTATATCATTTAAATTCTCCCTCTTCTTTCTCTCTCTTTACTATGTATTGTGTATATGATTATTTTCTACAGTAATTGAGAGTAAGCTCCATGCGTCGTGATCCATCATGGTTGTCTACCCCTAAGTAAAGTGTGTATTTCCTAATAATAGGGGTTGTCTCTTCATATTTGCACTGTAGTTCTCCTGTTCAGTACACCGACTCTGATTTGTATTTTAATGCACTGTCTCTACTTCTGTTATGTCACTTTGTCCAGTTGACAGCATTTCCCCCTTCTACTACAGAGCCTCGCCCGGGATCAGATAATACACTTAGTTGTCGTGACTCTTATCTCTTTTATTCTGGAACATTTCCACAGCCTCTCTTTGTCTTTTATGGCATTGGCAGTTTTGAAGCATAAGTGCTTCTTCTTTTCAATACTGTTGTACTCCTTGTTCGCATTAATCTGTTGTTTCTTCATGTTTAGGTTCAGTTGTGTGTTCCCTGCTAGAACGTTGCATAGATGAATCCTCCTCAGGGATTAATTACATTGGGAGGCTCCTGATGATTATGATTGCCTGGTCAAGGTGTTGTTCAGTTTCTCCGCTTTATAGTTACTGTTTTTCCCTTGCCATTACTAAGCAACCCATGAGATACTCTATTCTTGCTCTTCGTCAAGCATTTACCCTAAATTTTTGCCTAAACTAGTCTTTTCTGGATGGTTGCAGAATTGTGCTATCTTGTCTTCAGCCCTGCCTTCCCCACCATTGTGAGCGTTCTAGCATATGTGTTGCCAAAGGGAGCATTCCAGCATTCTGCATTCTGCGCTAAGCGAGAGTCCCTCCCGTCTCTCTGTTTCTAATATAGGGATGGACTTCCCGACTTCTCTTTCAATCTTGTATAATTTATTAGCACTATGTAGTTATTTTGATGCTTAGATTGCCCCAGATTTGTCCTATGAGAGCCCCTTTAATCTGGCTCCTACCTCCTTGTGGCATGTTCCTGTCTTTGTTGTTGTGTTAGCACTTATTTACCTGCTAGAATAAAAAAGATTTTCTAGTTTCATCTTGGGTCATCTCTGCTCAAGCTCTGAAATCAACCATGTCTTCAGTACATCCTGGTTCTCTGCAGCAGAGAATGGGATTAGGGGACCCCTAATCCCTGTCAGGTGTGCTTGTGGCCACTGTGTGCCTTTGGTCACAGGTCCTTTGATGGCCAGAGCCAGGAAATCATACACATGAAAGTATATAAATGCATTTCTCTATGTTTATATCACCTGTATGTACACACATACCTGTAGCTATGGGGATGTGAATATAATAACACAAATATTAATAATAATAATTTTTTTAAGCTCATACCACTGTACCAAACAAACCTGCTAAAAACAGTTCAGGATTTCCTTGGGATGCCCTTTCCCAACTTTAACCCTGCCTAAGACTGAAAGTTTTTTGTCAAATACTATGTTTAGGAATTTTCTTCCTTCCTTTCTTTTCTTTCTTTTCTTTTTTTTCTTTTTTTTTCTTTTCTTTTCTTTTCTTTTCTTTTCTTTTCTTTTCTTTTCTTTTCTTTTCTTTTCTTTCTTTTCTTTTCTTTTCTTTTCTTTTCTTTTCTTTTCTTTTCTTTTCTTTTCTTTTCTTCTTTTTCTTTTCTTTTCTTTCTTTTCTTTTCTTTCTTCTCTTCCTTCCCTCCCTCCCTCCCTCCCTCCCTCTCTCCCTTCCTTCCTTCCTTCCTTCCTTTCTCTTTTGAGAGAGAAGGGGGAGAGAGGCAGAGGGAGAGAGAGAGAATCTTGAGCAGGTTCTACGCCCAGCAGGGAGTCCAGATACGGTTGAGATAATGACCTGAGCCAGAAGGAAGAGTCAGATGCTTAACCGACTGAACCCCCCCCAGGTGCCTCAAGGAATTTTTTTTCTTTATAGACTTCCCCCTCAATCCCCTGTTGTCATTAGGTTGTTCATTTAAAATATATTTGGGTTTAATTCTTTTAGTTTGCTTTTGGCTTTAGCTTTCCTCCTTCCCATCCTTGCCTTGTTGATTTAATTTTGTTTTTTGCATGTGTAAAACATTAACATGTTTCCAAATGTCCAAAGTAAATGAAAACGTATACCCAGAGAAGTGCTACTCCTTCCAACATTCCTTCCACCCCAATATTCCCTCTGCCTCTTGTAGGGAAGCAGTCTCTTTGTTTTCTTGGTTATCTTTCCTGTATTTCTTTTAAACCTGATTTATGTGTGTTTTCATACTGCTTTTTTTCTTACATAAAAGGTAATGTACTATAAAAATAAGCCTTTTTGCACTTTGCTTTTTAAAAATTCTTTTGTTCTTTCTGTTGCCCCCCCCCTTCCTCATCTCTCCCTTTCTTAATTCTCCTCCTTCTATCTTTCTGCTGTTCTTTCCGTCCTTCCTTCCTTCTCTCTGCTCTCTCATACAGCTGATTTGTGGTTGGACAGTGGAATGGTTTCCTGCGATAGATAATATTATTCATATTCACTTTCATATCAGTGGAGATTTGTCTTCAGGCTATATTCTTGGAAGTGGGAATGCTGGGTCAAGGAAGAATGTTGTATTAGTTAGGTAGGGCCGAATTCTTCTCTGTGGGAGTGTCTCACCAGAATCCTCGACCACAGCATGTTGTCAGCCTTTGGAATTTTTACCAGTGTGACGGGTGAGAAATGATATTTCAGTGTAGTTTTAATTTGCATATATCCTATTTTAAATGAAGTTGAACTTTTTTTCATTTGTTTAAAGATCACATTTGTTAATTTTATAAATTTCATTTTTTTGGTGAATTGTCTGTTCATATATTTTGCCCATTTTTTTTTTTCAGTTAGATTTTGGCCTTTTTTCTGTAAAATATGCTTTATGAATTAGCCCTTCATCTGTGAAATATATTGTAAATATTTTCTCCCAGTGAATTATTTGCCTTTTGACCTTTCTTACAGTGCTTTTCTCGTCATGTGAAAATTTTTATATTTATATAGATGAATTTATCAGCTTTCTCTTCCATTGCTCGGTTTTTTGATCGTGGTTAGAAAGCATTTCTCAACAGTCATGTTCACTTGTGTTATTTTCCAGTGCCTGTATAATTTCATTTTTCACATTTAGATGTCTGATTCATTTGCAGGTTATTCTTGTGTATGATGTGATGAATGGATCTAATTCTGTCCTTATCCAAATGGCTATCTAAGTGTCCCAACACCAGTTGGAAAATTCTTTGTCTCTGTGATTTGAGATTGGTGGTTACTCTGTAACACATATCACGCACGACTGGATGTGAAGGGGACTAAGCAGTGGTGAACAGTGGAACAGGGTGATCCAAGGAGAATGGGGTGTTGGCTAGCTAATGACTGTGTTAAACCTAAATTTGTTGACTTTCAACTCAGGACTCGGTTTCTGTTTTACAAGTCAACCTCTCCCAATCCATTTCTCTTATTGATAAATGTATAAATATATTTAACAGGAAAGTGTTTATTTATTTAAAGATTTTATTTATTAGAGAGAGAGAGAGAGAGAGAGAGAGAGAGAACAAACAGGGGAAAGGGCAGAGGGAGAAGCAGATTCCCCGCTGAACAGGGAGCCCAATGTGGGATTCAATTCCAGGACCCCGGGACTATGACCTGAGCTAAAGGCAGACAATTAACTGACTGAGCCACCCAGGCACCCTATAGGAAAACTATTTAAAACAAAACAAAGTTTTAGGGATTGTCTGCGTTTTCCTTCCTGTCAGCAGTATCTATAACCACTCCCCTTCCCTGAAATAGACTGTGAGAACTTGGCTGTATACTTTTCTGGGAGCACCTGTGACTCTCTGTCTGCTGTCTCTAGCACCTGGTCACATGCTGATTACTCACTATGCCCTCTTCTGCCACCTGCCTGTTTTGCTGGTGCCTCTGTGGGTGTCCCATAGTCACATTGGGTGGGCAGTGGACTCTGGAAGTTTGGTTTAGGAGGCATTCTCTGGTAATTTGGGACATATACCAAAGTCTCTGTCTCCTAGATTTTGGGAAATGAAGAATTCCAAATAGATTTTCCTACTTTTAAGAGTCAATACTTAAAAGTCTGTTAATTTTTATAGACAGCCTAATGAACATTCCTGTCTTTTTTTAAAAGAACCCATCTGATGATAATTTTATTTTTTTTATTATTATTCTTTTTAAATATGGTTTTTTAAAAATTTTTTAAATTTATTTATTTTAATTTTTTAAATTTATTTATTTATGATTTATTTAAATTTATTTATTTAAATCTAACTGAAAAAATTTATAAAAATTTATAAATTTTTAAATTTATTTAAATTTATAATTTTTTAAAAATTTATTTATTTAATTTTTTTAAATTTATTTAAATTTTTTTAAATTTATTTATGAGAGAGAGAGAGAGGCAGAGACACAGGCAGAGGGAGAAGCAGGCTCCATGCACTGGGAGCCTGATGTGGGATTCGATCCCGGGTCTCCAGGATCGTGCCCTGGGCCAAAGGCAGGCGCCACACCGCTGCGCCACCCAGGGATCCCTGATGATAATTTTATATCTTTGGCACAACCACTCTTGTGCATTTTGCAGACTTTGTTTTGGTAAATGTTTGTTTTCTATTGGTCTGTTGGTAGGTATTCCACAAGAAGGAGGGTTCTGTGGTCAAACACAATTAGGAAATGTAAACTTGATCAAATTTAGACATATTTCTTTGCTGTAGAGCTTCTTGGAGCTCATGTATGAATTCGTCAAATATATTTGATCAGGAACCAAAATCTGCCCACGCCTCTACCCATTAACAGCTTTGTTAGTTTGACCTACACAGTCAAGCTTATTAGGGCTGCAGTATTGTGTCCTGTAGTACCAGGATTCCACATCTACTTTTTGTTTTTATGATTTCCTCCTACATTCTTCCAAAGGTAAGCTGTGTAAAGGTAGGGGCTGTTGCCCTTTTATTCCTTACTGTAGTATAAATACCTACTACAATCAATGCCTGGCATATAGTAAGTGCTCATTAAGTATTTCTGAACTTGATGTCATCATTTCTCACTTAGCTTGTTGCAGTGTTTCTGGTTTGGTTTCCCCTTCCAAATGTATGTTTTTAACAGCAGCTTCTAAACAAATCAAATGAACATATTTGCAAAGAATTCTTTGTGTAATGTTTCTGGCCTTTCTAGAGGTATAAAGCTTAGTTCTGGATCATTATTAAATAAATGATTTAGTGATGGCTGCTTGATCTCCGGGAATAGACACATGGAATTGCCCCTTGGACAGGCAGCTCGTTCACAAGCCAGTGCCTGTGGTTGGGAGAGATACCCTTCTGCTTTTCCAGTGCAAGAGCCAGACCAAATGGCTATTGGTTTTCTCTGCCCCATGTGTCTTCTGTGCTTGAATAGCTTTTCTGATCAGCAGCTACTCTGATGTACTTCCAATTTCAGTTACTCCAAAAGATGACTACCTGTCTCTCAGAGTTTGTCCAGTCTTCTTCCACTCAACCAGGATCCCACAAAGGACTTGTATTTTAGGTTAGTCAGTATCAACCATACAAATGTGTAACACAGGCACACACGTACACTAACACAGACACACACATGGATTTTTGGAGCGAGGGATTAGGGTGTCAAATCTCTAGGTTTAGTACAGGAGCTCTTTGGGAAGTCAGAAGACTGAGGCCCTTAGTGTGCTTTATTTTCAACATTTTATTGGTGCTTTTTGAATTTATAAGTAATTAATTTTCATTGTAGAAAATTGGGAAAATAAAGATAGTGTAAGGAACAAAATCTTAGATTGCCTGGAATCCTATTTCTCTGAAGTACATTATAGTGAATAGCATTCCCATTTGCATGTGTGTGTGTATACATCACAGGCTGCTATTTGGGGGCTTGCTTTTTAGTTTATTAATTTTTAAAATTTTTTTAAAGATTTTATTTATTAGAGAGAGAAAGTGTGTGGAGGCACAAGCAGGGGGAGGGGCAGAGGCAGAGGCAGAGGCAGGAACAGACTCTCCACTAAGCAAGGAGCCCAATTTTGGACTTGATCCCGGGACCCTGGGGTCATGCCCTGAGCTGAAGGCAGACGCTTAAACATCTGAGCCACCCAGGCCTCCCTGGGCTTGCTTTTTAAACCAGTTCTCCATTGTTAATTATGTCCTGTACTTTTAACATCACAATTAATATTTATAATACTTATGTATTGCAACACTGAACGGTTAACCTTTATTTCATGCCTACAAGGCCAATGATTATATGACACGAGTCAGTGATTGTATCTTATTTCACCTTTGTACTTCCAGGGTCTTGCTCAGGGCCATCTGTGTACATGTTTTTTGCTCAATAGATGCCTGATGAATTTAAGTGACTAGACATTAAACTGGAATTGGATCTGCCCACCTGCTCTTAAGAAATTCAACTCTGCAAACGATATATTCCACAACTACAAAAGAAGGTGACAGCCAAAGCAGATGAAGCCGCCCTTATAAGGGTAGGAAGAATTCAGTAAGACTACTGGCTCAGTAAGTGTTGCCCCTGGTGATTTGGAAGACTCTGGCAGTTATGAGACAGGGCTTCACTTGATCATGTGGTCAGTGCAGTTTGTATCTGGTCCTCATCATTTTAAGCCTGGAACTCCTCACCTCCCCACCTTTTGAAAATAGCAAATCAGGGCTTCCATGGTGGGATGGGGAGGAAATTGGTTTGCATTAGTCAGATGCAGAAGGCAGCCCAGGATCAACCCAGTGCCGTTTTCATACATGCCTGGGAGCAAGAGCTTTGCATTAATTGGCTTGCCAGTATCTGTGCTCTGCCTCAGATGCTGTGGAAATGGGATTGGTTGGCAGAGGCATTGCTCGGAGAAGGAAGAATCAGAGCAAAGGGTTTGAAGGATATAGAGGAGAATATTCCCTGCTCCACATGCATCTTCCTCTTTGGGGTATCAATAAACTCAGGCCCACCAGATGCATTGGGTAGAATTCCTTCATCGCCTCTCCTCAGGTAAGAGATGAGGCTTGTGTAGCTGAATGATCAAAAATCCCCAGGGCATCTGTTACTGAAGGTTTGTCGCCTTCCTGTGGTGTCACCTCCCCATAGGACTTCCAGCAGAAATGGATACCTGACTATTCAGTCCCCTGGAGGCCTTGTCTTTCTCAGCCACACTCACCGGTCATAGCACAGCATCTCTGTCCTCCGTGTCATACTGGATAAACACAGATAAACCTTCACATTCTGACTCACTCCTGCCTCATGCGAGGGAAGTTAGAAAATGTTTGGGTGGCTCACTTAAGTATTATTCCTATCACGTTTTCTTGGGAAAGTACCCCTTGCCTTGTTGGAGACATGGAAAGCCTCCTGATTGCTTCGGCAACAGGGTTATAAAGCATCTCATAGGGCAGCGTGCCGCTCAAGCAGGCTGAGCCCATCCACCAAGTGTGTGGGTTCCTAAGTGCAGAGGAGCAGAGGAAATCTGGAATGTCATATCCACAGCCGGGGTCCGTGCGAGGCGCTTCTACTGGGCACCATGGACGATCTTTCCAACGTGCGCTCAAAATACAGATACCGCCCCATGTTACAGATGAGGAAACTGAGGTTCAGAGACTTTATGTTACTCTCCCAGGTCACAGAGGTAGTAGTCACAGGACTGAGACTCAAAACAGGATGTGAAAGGCCGTGAAATTTGTGGCTTTTCCTGTACATGCTGCCACCTGGCATGCCGTTCCAGAGCACCTCTTCTTCTGATGGTGTTCATAGATTCAGGGCTTGCAACTTGCATTTGGGGTTATGTGTTCTACTCTCTGGAAGCCTTCCTGACTCCCTGCTCCCATCCACACACACTCCATGTCCAAGTGAGCACGTCACGGGTAGTTGCATTTTATAACATTAAAAAGAATGTCCATTAAGAATTTTTTCTTAGTTTTAGTTGTTTAATTCTACTTAAGTCCACAGATCTTTCCAGAAAGGGCCTGTTTAGGAATTTTTCACATGTTTTTGAAGACACATTGCAAGTAGGATGCCAAATTTGTGTCCTCAACATCTCATGATCAGGAAAACCTTCAAAATCCTGTACAGCAACATCAATTACCGGTTATCTTCAACACTGAGAAATTTCATATTTATTCTTGTATCAATGAAATTCACATACTGCTGCTGATAGATTTCAGCCCCAGATTTGGCTTAGTATCGACTCTGATGCTCAGCTAGTGGCATTTGACCCAAGCAGGAAATGGCTACAAATTTTCTATCAGTGGATTTTTAAGCTTTTGTACGGGAAGGCAAGATGTAGGTGTCTCAAGGTCAGACTGGAACAAATGGTTTCTATGGTCACTACCCACTGGTTCTCCAATAATCCTTAAGGAAATCAAGGAGTATCCTCTCATTAAAGAAAGGGAACCCACAGCTTAGAGAAGGGAAGGACATTAGTGTCTAGGGTACCTGGTCGTGGTGGAGTCTGAGCATCTGACCCCTTTGCCATCCTGGTGCATGGAATTCCACAGCTCTGGCTTTTAGCCCTGACTCTAGTGCTGACCTTGGCACCTACAGAGTAAGCACGTAATTTCTCTACCACGTGTCTAATGAGAAGTGTTGGTAAACTCGTTAATTAGTGTTGTGTTTATAGTTTTATGCTGACTATTGACTTCTAAGTGTAATTGAAATGGACCACCTTCTTGAAGATGGACATGCTCCTCCGGTGCCATGTGGCTCTGGCAAGCCTTGCATGGTGGGCAGATGGTCACCTCCAAAGACCTTTCAACTCTGCCATTCTCTCGCGTGGCAAAGGTTGGATAGAGGAGAGGTGAGACCTAATGACTTTTGAAGTCTGAGCCAGTTTGTAATTGCCGAGAGGCCTGACTGAAAAGCAATGACTTGACATCTACGGTTAAGCACGCTGGGGTTGAGTTGACATTGGAAGTAGAAATAATACTTCCTCCTGGTCTGGGAGATGCAGGTTTGGTTGCCTACCACATGTATTTCTGGTTTTTGTCTTCAATTCCTGGTTTGGTGATGGCATGCCATCTTGGAGACAATTTCGGGTTGGTTTTATTTGCTTAATAATTATAATGATAATGTATTCACTGACATGTATTGCCTGAGCACCTAGCGTGGGCCGGACTGTGTACACTGTTATTCCAAGTCCTAAAAGAAAAACAATATGCAAGGCATATATTCTAATTCCTCCTTTGCAAATAAGGAAATTTAGGCTCAGATTGATTAAAGCACTTGTTTACGATCACTTAGAAAGTGACAGAGCCAGCGTGTGTCTAATTGCAAAGTTCCTTCTTACACCCTATGCTGCCATGATATTGACAGCTGGAGTTCGAGATCTACATGCTCCTCCTTGTCCCCATCCCATGACAGTACTGCACAGAGCTTCGCTTGGGCTGGTGCTGGCTCTCGCTCTCCCGATGGCCTTCACTTGTGTTCCGTTGTGAGCACCCACCTTCACTGATTACATGATGCTGGTGACCCTCCCCTGGCCTCTGCTGTCAGGCTCAGGGGAACCTGATCCTCTCCTATAAAGAGCTCACCCTGGATGCCCCCAACCAGGGGGAGAGAGGCCTTGAAAAGCAACCAGTATGTGATTAGGGGTTACTTTGAACTTGAGCCCAACAGGCTGTCAGTTCTTCTCATTTATTTGACCTTTCAGTTTCTTCTGAGCATTTTTGCCCAGACTGCCAGCAGTGACTCTCAACCCCAGCTGCGTGTTAAAGTCAGCTGGGGAGCTGTGTAATAGTGACTGTGCCTGGGACTCCCCTCTATGCATTCTGGTTGGAATAGGCCAGAGTGGGGCCCTGAGTATCTGAGTTTTTAAAAAAACGAGTACCCCGAGGGATGATACTGTTCAGCAAGGGGGAAGAACCGATGTTTTAGGGGCAGAAAAGCTGTCTCTGCTCTTTCGCTCGCCTGCTTCCTTTTTTCTTCTTTCTTCTTTTTTCTTTTCTTTTCTTTTTCTTTTCTCCTTTTCTTTTCTTTTCTTTTTTTTTCTTTTCTTTTCTTTTCTTTTCTTTTCTTTTCTTTTCTTTTCTTTTCTTTTCTTTTCTTTTCTTTTCTTTCTTTTCTTTTCTTTCTTTCTTCTCTTTCGGATACAGTATGCTTTTTTTTTTCTGACCCTAGTGAACCTTCAATCTTATGATGTTATCATCCCATCGAGAAGGAGAATTTCCTCACCAAAAGCATTGGTGCTTCTTTGCGGTGGCTCAGGCTGTGGAGAGGGTGTCACAGGAATGGACACAGAAGTTTGAATGAGTGGCTCCAGAGAAGGGGATTGAGCCTCTTTGGCCTGGCTCACTGGGAACCACCGAAAGGCCGAGCCATGACTTCTGCTATTTCCCTCCTCATTCATTCTCCCCACACTCATCAGATTTTCATCACCGAGGGCATGTGTTCTCTAGTTTGGGAGGTATTCATGGTGACTCCCATCGATTTTACTTGGGAACATATTGTGGCTTGTTTATACTAACTTAGGTATTTGTCTGTCGTCTCTACTTTTTCTTCACTCATTTAATTTACTCCTACATGTAAAAGGATGGCTTCGGGTGAAACGGTTGCTATGGCACCTGGATGCACGTGGAGACAGTGCACACCCCCCCGCACCTCCGAGCCAGTACACCCCAACTCCCTAGCTTGGTGTCCCGTGTCCTCAGGACCGTCTGACACAGTCTTCCTCTCCAGAGTGAAGGCCACTCTTCAGTGCCCCTGGGCTCCGGCCACCTGAACTGTACTCTGGATTCGGATCTGCTCCCCTCCTTGCCTTTGTTGGTGTTTCTCGTCCTGCTGAGACATTAACTCTGTCCCGAAGCCATCCCTCATCCCAGCAGCTAGAAATAACCTTTCCTTTCCTAGAACCCCCACACTGCTTTGAGCTGGAACGCTTTTAGAACTTATCACATTGTACCTTGAGCTATTCCTATTTATGCGTGTGTATTAATTCCTACCTTCTGTAGGTTTCTGGAGGGTGGGGCGGCCTCTTCATGTTGGTGACTCCTGCTGTGCCAAGAATATTAGAGGCATTCCCTAAATGCTTTTTGACTAAATGCGTTCCTTTTAGTTCAACTCAGCAGTTGTCCAAAATTAACCTCATGAGATATTGGTGGCTTTGGTGAACATTTGGAGAGGTACACCGGGATGGAGTGAAATCCGGTGACCTAGTTACAGAATATCCCCTGCAGGCTCACTGGTGAGGAAGGCTCATGTTTAAACTCTGTGAAAGGAGAGCCTGGCTTATTTATGGTGGTGGTTGTTTACAAGTCTTTAAAAATGATCTTCTGTGTTTTTTTTTTTTTTTGGAAGTATAAAAGCAATGCATTCTCATGTAGAAGATTGAGAAAATGGGGAATGAGAGCTGAAGAAGAAAATAAAAATCACCTGTAAGACCCCCAGCTATTATGAATAAAACCTGCCCCGTTTTAACAGGATGTGATAATGTGGAGTGTCTTGTGCTTGGAGAAAGGAGTCTGCTTCTTTGTATTTTTAGTGATTGGCGGCAAGGCCAGGGTGTCCAGTGGGTGAGCTGCTTATGATTATGATGTTGTTGTTGTTGTTGTTGCCATCGTCGTCGTCATCATCATCACTGAAGCTAAGCCATAGAAATACGGTGCCCATCGCTACAGTCCCCCAGGAGGACTTCATGTCTGCTCAGTGATTAAACACCCTATATTGACAAAGTGCTTGCAGTCTTTTTTTAGCCGCTGGGCCTCAACAACAGCTGTGTGAGGGAAGCCACTGTCCTCACCGTACTTGTCACCACATAGTAATGGATTTCAATTAATTGGGGAAAAAAGGGAAAGCACTGAGTTGAAGGAACGAGGGGGGCCCCCACTTCCACAGTGTGCTGCGTCCACTGGCTGTGGCTGCCAGGGCAGGAAGATTAGTGTTTAGAAAATGTATTCGGGTAAGTGTAGGGAGGCTGCGGGGGTGAGTTTTGACTTTTGTTTTTTCTTCATTTTTAGGCTTTCTCTTGTCTTTTATTTTCAAATGCTGTAGTTTTATTATTTCTTAAAACATGTTTGGCCGAAGAGAATTTAAACAGTGCAGAAGAGTAGAACAAACGCAGTAAAAGTTTCCTCAAATCCATTCATCAATGATAATCATTGTTAAAGTTTTGGAAAACACCTCAGGTTACTTAATTTAGAATGTATAGGGAAAGTCTAAAACAAAGGAAAATGATCTATGTCACCCTTTACCAAGGGAACCACAATGACATGTTATTTATTTATTTATTTTTAAAGATTTTATTTATTGATTTGAGAGAGAGAGAGAGAGAGAGAACGAACAGGGGGGAGGGATGGGGAGACAGAGAAGGAGACCCCTCCCTTGCTGAGCAGGGAACCCCATGCGGAGCTTGAACCTAGGACCCCAGGATCATGACCTGAGCCGAAGGCAGATGCTTAACTGACTGAGCCACCCAGGCGCCCCCAAGTATGACATTTTATTTGTGGAAACCTGTTTTGCTCTGTAACCCCACATAGCCAGCCAACTCACCCTCCATACCCTAGTTTTTGGCTCTACTTTATAGAACATTTTGGAAAGATTTAAGATTAAAAAAATCCTATGTCAACCAAAATGCACTCGTATCTGTCTCGACACCCCACACATACCACCACACACACACACTCTCACTCTCTCTCTCTCTCAAACACAGGGCAACAACCACTATAGTTGAGAACCAGCCTCTTATTTTACAGATAGCAAAACTGAGGCCTAGAGCTTGTCAGAGGTGGCGTTTAAAAGAAAGTGGCAATCAACACCCAAATCCTGGCTGCCTGAACTCTGGCCCAGTGCTTCTTCCACCGTGATACCTCCTTACTAGGTCATAGAAGCAGTGGTAGAGAGAGAAAAGGAAAAACACGTCAGTTCTAAAGAGTGCAGTTTTTTTCCCCTGTGTCCTTTAGCCGAGCTATTTTTGTGGCTATTCAGTACATGTACAATGCTGCCTTTCGGAGCATGAGGCTGGGCTGGGAGGCCATTCACCACCGACTGCGGCCATGCTGTCCCTCATGGCAGGCTCTGTGGAATCTTTGGCCCGGAAACCAGATCTGAACAGACTATTCTAATATATTAAAAAAAAAATCAAATTGCAGGGTGTGAGCATACACAGAGAAAAATTACTGTATATCCTGTTGGACGACATACATGACAGTGAAACATTGATTTAGGAGCGTGTGGCTGGCCACGGTGGGGTGGGTAGGGACTGATGTTGAACTTGATTCATCTCTTATTCCCTAATCCATCCATGAGCTCTGATAAATCTTAGTACACAAATGCAAAATATTCTCCCTAAATGTGACCCTACTATTCTAGCTCCCCAAACCTTGAGTTGACTCCTTTTGCCTGTGCAATGAAGCATGGACTCCTCGGTCTGGCCCTTCGGGGCCTGTCCAGAGGATACTGATATAATATCGGGATGGAATAATGCAGCAGTGGAGAGCCAGACTTTGCAGCCAGGCTCCTCCACCACCTGCCAACCCTCTTATCTGGGGAGGTTATTGACCCTCCCTGGGCTTTGGTTCCTCCTATGTGAAATGGATGTAGGGTTGTTATGGGGATTAAATGAGTTAGTATTTGTAAAAGCAAACTGGGGACTAGATCATCCATCATGTAGCAAGTGCTACAGGGTGTGAGTGTGTCAAGTGAATACCTCTCCATGGCCTCCAACTGTTGGCTCTCTGATTTGTGCCCGTCCAAATCTTCCTCATCCTTTTGAGGCTGAACTCAGATACATCTTCATCCATTTCTTTATTTCTCCACTCATTCAACATACTCATTAATTCTTTTAACAGATTGTCATAGGGAGTCTACCGTGTTGCGGGTGTCCTACGTGGGAAGGCTTCCACAGTTCCTCGGGCTCAGGTGGTCTATCCCGTATGCTTCTCCTGTGACATCACCGTTGGCATCTCTGTACAGTTTGTGTTGGGCCCTGTTAGAATATTAGCTCTTTCAGAGTAGGTGCTTATTAAGCTTTATTTAAAAATGAATAAATGAGTGAATAAATGAATTACCCTTTGTGGGTATTTATTTTCTTATGAAGGTAAACAATAGAAACAAAACTTGTGTGTGTGTGTGTGAGAGACAGAGAGAGAGTGAGAAAGAGCAAAAGAGTGGGAGATTTAGAGAGAGTGAGAGAGAGGGAGGGGGATGAAGACTTTGAATGGAAGGAGGGCTCTTCTCTGAGGGCAGAGGATTACTTCCAAGTTGAAGAAAGGATGTGAGGGGGGTGCAGAAGTAGAGAGAAGCAGGATGAGAGAGTAAGGTTATTCTCTGAATCATAAAGCATTCACTCCAAGAAATGGTTTTCCTTAAGTGGTAGAAAATGTGAAGTGAATTGGGTCTCATTTTTCCTTTTCCTCTTTAGGAGGTTGGAACTCATTTTTTAAATGAGGTGGGGGAGGGAGGGCGGGTTTGGAGAAGGAAAGTGCAAACTGTTTTCTGAAGCTGTCTCTGCCAAGTAACTGTGGAGAGAAAGTTCAGGAGGTGGGACTGCCAGAGCTGACCAGCAGCACGCAGCCAGCTCAGTATTTCTTTCATCCTCGTCCTGCTTGCAGCCCCGTCCTGTTCTCCATCTCTAAACACCTCCTCCCTTCTTTCCCTTCTTAATATATAACTAGTTACAAGTAAGAAAATGGTGGGGGGGGGGAATCAAAACAAAACAGAAAGTAGGCAGGTGATTTCAACCTATTTGATGGGTTTTAGATCTATTGACCTCATCACCTTGTCTGTTTCCCCTGGAAGTGTCCCCTCCTGTCACCCCCTCCTCACTTAGTGTCCCACCCTTCCACCCACTTCTGGCTCAGAGCAGGAGAGGAGACTTTAGCAACATGACCTGTTTGAGGCTGGAGAAGAGCAGCTCCCAGGTGCTGATTGTAGAGGTTCAGCACCAGCAAATTCCCCACCTTTTTTTTCTGAAGACCTCTGAGCTGATTTTTTTTCTTTTCTTTCCTTCCTTTTTTCTTTTTCTTTTCTTTTTTTTTTTTTTGTCTTTCAACTTTTTTCAAAGCTAAAGATGCTTTGCTGTGGAAGGCACAAAGGATCAATGATGGGCATACATGCACTTAGTGCTTGGTGAATGCAGCCCTCAGACTACTCTGGGGCATCCTGAGAAAGGTGCAGAGGACCACTGATTGCAGAGCGCTTGGTACCTACGTATGCATGCACACTGTGGGTGCTTGGGGAGGGAAGATGGGCCAGGGAGCCGGCAGACAGGTGTGCCAACAAGCAGGGAGTACCTGGGGGCAGGCTGTCAAGTGATCGACGCCGGAGTTAGGAGCATGCGGAGGGTAAGGTGTCCATTGGCTGCCACTGGGGAAGGCTTCACTGTGGGCGGCGACATTCTAGGCCTTGAAAGATAGCTAGGCTGTGATGAACAAGGGAGAAGAGCCGCGTCTTCCAGACAGACAGAGGGACTAGCAGAGGCTTGAGACCATGTGGAGGAACTGGCTGGGGGTGGGGGGGAGGGAGGGTGGGTGGCAGGCTGCATCTGGAAGGTGCAGGGAGGTGAGGCTTCTCTATCAAATCAGAAGTTTCCCGTGTCCCACTGCTGTGTTTGGGGCTTTTTCCCATAAGCAGTAGGGAGCTTTTATGGGTTTTGGAAGGAGCTGTGATAGGATTACTCTGATGAAGTGTGTGTGTTTTGTTTTGCTTTTACTTTTTCGTTTCCCGAGTCTTTTGAGGAACTGTTGGGCAGCCTTGACTCTGGGACGGGTGCACTGCCAGTCTCTATCTGTCTTCTCCCTCCTGGCCTGGCCCAGCTCCTCCTCCTCGGGCTTCTGGGGCTGAAGCGAGCCGTGCACACTCCAGGGGCCGCCGGCCCCTCTGCCTCTTCCCTGTTTCCCATTCCTCCCCTCCTCTTCTCTTCCTCCTCCTCTTTCTCTGTCACCACCCCCGCCGCCAGCAGCCGCGCTCCCCTCCCTAAAATAAATAAACCAGTCGCTCCAAAAGGTTCCAGGCACATTAGTCACATATCCCAGAAGTTTAATACAGAATTATTTTGACAGCGAGAACAAGAAGTGTTTTCTAGTTGAACGCACAGAACTTGCTTATTCCAACTGGGCTTTCTGCCGTACAGACAGATGATATGTTTTTTAGATGGATCGGCCACGCAGGAGGCTGTGTCGCTTCCCTTGGATGCATGACAAACTGCTCACTACCAAAAGTGGTTGGGGAAAAGATGTGAAATGAGACAGAGAGAGAAGAATGAAATCACATCCTTGTTGCGAACATAACTTTCTCCCCGCTAACTTCGGTAAAGCCACCGAGAGATTTCTACGTGTGTATTTATTTATTTGGCTGCCTCTGGAGCTGTGAAGTCCCCTTTTTCAAGCCGGGCTCGTGCGTGTTCTAAACGATGAGGACAGATCGAGTTATTGCAATGCGGGTGGCTCTCCAAGCATTCCAGTTGAATAGCTCTTCCAGAAATATTTCTTGACTCACTTATTTAGCACTTTCTATTGCTGTTACTAAGCAGATTGGAGGGCCCTCCCTGTGCTTTTGCCAGACAACTCTTGGGTTGATGTGGATCCCTTATCCCTATTTGGCCTGTGCAAAGATGGAGGAATGGAGAGCTCACGTCCGTCGTCGTCTCCGAGGGCTTTTTCCCCCACCCCCGAGGTGCCAGCGCAGCAGACGCATGGTCAGAGCCAGAGTAAGAGCGCGTGCTGCCCTTTGTCCAGTCTGCCCTCCTCCTCCCGGGTCCCAGCCCCAAGCCGGGAGGCCTTTCTCCTGGGACGGTTCGCCTGGGTGTGAGTCTCAGAGATGAGGTAAAGAAGTTCCAGACCCGGGATACCTGTTCTGTCTAGCTCCCATGATCCTTCACTTCTGGCTTCTCCAACCCTTCTAGAGACTTCCAGCCTTCTGGGCGCCTGGGTTGATCTCTCTAGTTGCAGTGCGTGCCCTCTGGAGCTTTCTTACCTTCTCTGCTGGTTTCCCATCAGCCTCTCCTTCCCAGGCCTTCTTCCAGGAAAGCTCTGTGTGGTCCAAGCATTTACTGGCTGTACCACTTTCGACAGCAGGCTCTTTGGGCCTCAGTGTCTTCAGACCTTTCTCCTCTGTACAGTCCTTTGTCAGACCCCTCACGACATGTGATGTGAAATCCCAGTAGGTAAAATAACCAAAGTGTAGGTATACGGTGGTGCTGTGGTTGGAGGATCCAATAAGCTTCCACCCTGGGCCAGCTTGTGTTTCCAGAACTCTGTGCCTCTGAGGAACCTACTGTGAAAACCATGGTCCTGGAGGTGCTTCATGACCACTGGCAGCCCCTAGGACCACGGTACTGTCTTCTTTACGCTTTCCACCTCCATGGACATATGTCAAAGTTGAGAAAGTGGCACCTGTGTGAACAAGGAAGAGGGACCCAGAGGGAAAGCAGACCCTTGCTGTTTCCTCACATCGGCTATGACATTCTACGTGGTTAAGGCCTTTTAGCTTGGTCACTTCAGGTGACTCTTCCCCAGGGCCATCCATGCCTGGCTTGTGAGTCAGGGCACCCCCTGGCTAGCATTTCATTGTTACTCATTACTCTGTGCTGAGTGGTAGTTTGCAGCAATCCTTGCTACCATGGTGGGGTTCCGGGCCTAGTGTTTGTCTCAGGAACATTTACGAAAGGAGTAGCATGGCAGTCAAGCTATTTATAAGGAAACTTTTTTTTAAACTCTAAATTTCCCTTTTTCAAAAAGATTTATCTATTTATTTGAGAGAGAGAGAGAAAGAGAGAGAGAGCATGAGTAAAAGGGACAGAGGAAGAGGAAGAGAGAGAATTCCATTTAGACTCCGCACCGAGTACTGAGCCCAATTTGGGGGCTCGATCTCATGACCCTGAGATCACGACCTGAGCCAAAACCAATCATCGGATGCTTCACTGACTGAGCCATCCAGGCGCCCCTGAATTTGCTTTTTGTGAGGACAGTAGAGCATGGGCTGCCTCTTGTTCCTCCACTGATATTTATGTGGCACCCACATTCACACGACACTGTTATTCCCCAAAGAAGGTTCTGACCTTTATAATTGTACTTTCCATTTTCACATTGCAAGACAATTTCTAAAGAACCTCTCTCAGCTAAGATCTCAACCACACCAGCGCAAAGGAGACTCCACAGTTAGGTTCACAGTTCACGGTTAGGAGGAGATAAAGTGTGGGGATTTGAACTTTTTCAAAAGGCTCTTTGACTTTTACCATCTCACCAAACCACTCATGCGTCTTGTAGTAGGAATCATGAAGGGACATGCTATTAAGAGGTACAGTTATTAAGTGCTTATATGTCAAACACTGCTAGGTACAGGATTTCTAAAAAGCCCATTTAACCTTTTTAAGTACCCCATAAGGTAGAAATGGTTATGTCCAGTTTGCAGATGAATCTCTAGAGATATTGAAAGGATAAATAACTTGCTCAGGTTCTGCTTCAGGGAACTGATGGACGTTGGATTCTGAGCAGGACTGTCTGCCTGCCATATAGGATGTGGTCCCTGTCCACTCTTAGTCTTCCCTGAGGAGATGGAAAGTGCACTCCTGAAAATCACAAAGCTAGTATGTGGGTGACCATGTGCTGCAGTGAGGGTTGTGCACTGCTGAGGGTTAACAGGGGGCTTTCTCCCTTTGCTCTTGGAGGTCATAAGGCCCTTCTACAGTCCCTTATGCTTTCTTTTTAGATTTTCTGTGCTCCACATCAAGACAGGCTTCATCATACTGACCCTATGCCATTGGGCAAGTCATTTCTATTCTTGGGCAGCCTCAGTTTCACCCCATCTCAATGTAGCTATCCTTTTCTGCCCTGGCATTGCTCTTCTTTTATGTTTTCCATGTCTAGAGGATGTGTGTATTGAACTCTCTTTGTATAATTCCTTTCAAAAGTATCGTTTGGTATTATAGATACTTAAAACATTTTTTGTTTTAAATTGGAATGGCAATTGTGGATTAGCACTGTTTTCAAAGAGATTTTCTGCTTCTGAAACATAGTTTGCAAGCGTTTGAAAGTCAGACACCACATGAAGAGGTAACTAAGTCATATCAAGAAAGATAAATGCCGAGGACATGTTCTGATGGGCCAGCTGGTTGTGTCTTGCTTTATCAGTGTCATTTTGTCTCTCACGTGTGTGAGAGCAGTTCTCCCCCCAACACCTGTGTGAACATGTGCATGCATGCACGCACACACACACATGCACAATTCTTGAGACAGAAACGCTCCTACCTTTGTTAAACTTGATACTTTGTCCCCAGGATCCGGTTAGCAAACCTTTGGGTGAGCAAAAGAAACCTCTTTTTCTCTGTGCCAAGTTCAGGGTGTGAATCAATTCTTCCTGCCTTTTGCATTTTAGTAAATGTTTCCTAGATGGATTCTTCAGATTTCCAGTAAAGACAAACAGCTCAGAAACCGGATTGTGTTCATACCCGAGGCCTGAGTTCTGTGACCCAGGCATCAGAGCTCAGTGCCATATATGGCAAAAAGAGGCACAGGGAGAGGGAGTTGGGAGAGAATACCAGACATGCAATGCATTCCTAAGAAATGTGCATTCGCAACCGACAAAATAGGACCCCACTGGTTTCCATCTTATGCAGAACGTGAACTGTGAAGTTTGGAGAAAGAAGCCAATGTTCCAAGCATCTGCCACCG
The DNA here is from genome assembly GCF_048164855.1 of Canis lupus baileyi. NCBI lineage: Eukaryota > Metazoa > Chordata > Mammalia > Carnivora > Canidae > Canis > Canis lupus. The sequence continues at coordinate 22,172,253 of NC_132868.1, forward strand.
AGAACAGTTTATTTTCCCTTTTCTTTCAGTCACATGTAGGTTTAATTTGGAGTCAGTGTTCAAGTCAATGCTAGCTTGGAATGAGGACTAAGAAATTATTCTTGGAGTCAGCAGATGTGGGTTCTCAGCCCATCCGACCGCCATCCAGCTGTGAAGCTCTCTCTCCGGCCTTTTTTTTTTTTTTTTTTTTTCAGTCAAAGTGGCAGGGCTGGATCTGGTGATCGCCAAGATCTCTGCTATTTCTGTTTTCTTTGGTTCTAATTTTGCCCAAGATTTTCCAGTTTCTGTGGAATTCCCTGCGGAAAGTAGTTTCTGATTCTTCCAAATACTTTCTGTGGTTTGAACTTAAGAAGACAAAACAAAACCCTGGTCTTGAATTTTTCTTTGTGATTTCCTTAAATATGCCTTGGACGCATTAGTAGACTTTGCTTGGCAGATACCTTTGTGCTGAGGGCGGAGATGAATGCGTTGACTGTGCCTTCCCGGTTGTCCCCCCACCCCCCCACCCGTGTCCCTCTTGCTGTCAGAGGAGAATTGGGCTATGGCATCACCGAGTTGTGGGAACAGGTGTGCACTTAGTCAGCACGGCCTCCGAGCGGCCTTGTTAGTAGTCTCCTTCTCTTACAAGTTCTGGCTCCCCCGTGGGAGAAGCAGGACCCGGAGGAGGCAGCCCCCACAGCTTCCTCACACCTTTGGAAAGGGAACGAGGGATGTGAAACTGAGGTGTTGGCTTTCCAGCCAGTAATTGGATGAGTCACTTGCCTGTCACGGATGCTAAGAAGGTTAGGAAGAGACAGAAATGCCAAGTTCTGGCCCTAGAGCGGACTCCAGTCATATTTCCTTTAGGAGAGAAGGCGTGATTTCTGCATGCCCTTTGCCTATCTGGGTTCAGTGGTGTGTTGTCAACACACTACAACGGTTATGTTGCAAAAGTTGGTCTTTTTCCATTCCTCATGGAAGGCGTTCCAGCCTAAGTGGATCATTCCTGTTTCCTTTCTGAAAGCAAGGCATTATTTTCTCTGCTGAGATAAGGGGAGGCTTCTCTGCTCCTTGACCGAAGCTTGCAGCCCTTGGGCTTAGAGGTCTTGAGGCAGCCCGTGCCTCTCCAGCACACTGCGTGGTTGTGGAAAGGCATTGCTCTGAGGAGGCCCTGGTGGAGGGGCCTTCCTCCCCGCTGGGGCCAAAGAGCCAGGCCCTGCCCTCCCCACCTGGCTGCAGTGGCCTCCTGGCTGGAGCTGGCCACTGCTCGGCTGCCGAGTCCAGTCCTGGGAGTAGGAGAGCGAGCGGGATGGGAGCTGATGATGTGGGAACGTTCGCTCCAGAGACAGTGAAAGCTAAGAGGTCTGTGTTCTGATGGCAGCTGGGCCGGGAACTTGCTCTGGGAGTTGGTCAAGATGCTTCAAGTTCCTGGGTCTTCATTTCTCCACCTGAAAAGTGAAGTGCTTACGGGTCTTGAAGGCCTCTTAAAACATGAATGTAACATATTTCCAGATTGGCCCTTCATGTCTCAAATTTCTCTTACGGGGTGTCCTGAGCGATGCCGAGCTCATCAGCTTGCATGAAGCTCTGACTGTGCCATATCTTCCTTAACTTGAAAGAGAGCACAAACCGGATGCCCCCTCTGCGGACCCTTGCTCACTGTATATCCCAGCCTATATATATATATATATATATATATATATATATATATTTTTTTTTTTTTTTAGTATAACATTCAGCTCCCTTCACCATCTTCTTCCACCTGGTGGACTTAGATTTTGGGATTGGGGTTTGCAGCAGCCTTCCCTTCCGTGGGTAGCATTCATCTTGACTGAGCCGCCTGTGGGCCCTTCGGTGCCATGGAGGTGGGTGTGTGAATGAGCTAAACTGCATGCAGTCATGAGGTGGTTCCACAGGGTTGTAAGTGGAGTTGAGAAGAATGCATCAGGATTCCGGGTTTCTTTGATAGATCTACCCATAAGTTAGAGGAGATCTTGGGGAACCAAACACAGTACGTCCTCTGCTTTGCTAAAAAGCATACATTTTAATAGTTATAAATGCTATCATGCGAAAACCACAGGGAAGACCAGTCATAAAAAGTAATAATTTATTGACTGTGACTAACCCGTTGCGGACTGCGATATGTGATGTAGGTTCACCTAGGGCTCTACCGTGGACTAACTCCTTCCACGCCCCTTAACTCATCACAGCCTTACAATGGGTCTGTGATGGTGGCAGGCTTAGGAATGTTGCCCTCATTCTACTTAGGAGCCAAGTGATGCTTGAATAGAAAAAGAAGGGGCTGCCCAGCATCGTGTGGCAAAGAAATGGCACAGGGAGGATGTGTCTCATGCTCTTATGCCTGTTGCTGTTTTTTTTTGTTTTTTTTTGTTTTTTTTTTTTTTTAAGCTTCGCCTGGCAAGTAAAACAGGATCAAACACACACACACACACACACACACACACACACACACACGTGTCCTCACCTCTTCCATCAGGGAGGATGGCAGAGACTGGTATTTAATTAGTAGTGAATTGTGTAAGCCATAGTATTTGGTGAGTCAGTCTTGGTGATTAGTGGGGTGATGTGTCAGTCAGCTCACTTTCACAGCTTAATTGTCAAGTAGGGCACCATGATGGCTAACAGAATTGAAGACTTCTGGTTTCTGACTGCTCATTCTTGCCTGTGTTCTTCATTTATTTTAGACAACAGAGAACTAATAATTATCGAACATTTAATACGTGCCATGCTTTGTGCTAGGTGCTGATCTCTAGAACTGAATCATAAACCACAGGTTGGAAAGGAATTTAAAATTTATGTAGGATACCCCCATCGTCTCACTCTGCAGTCCCTCCTCTGATGGTCTTGCTGGGTGATAAGTCCAAATGTACTTGATGATTTTATGCGATATTTTATTGCAGAGGGTAGTTGCTCCAAAGGCTATAATCTTTAACGTTTAGAGATATATGCAAACTATTTGTAACTTCTATCGATGGTAATTTATGCATCTGTGCATGTATTAAGTGGCTTTATGAAAACTTCTGTCAAATTTATGTTTTCTTCTTAGGGTAAGTTTCTTGGGTTGGCTACGTGCTCTCTCTCAAGAGAGATTATGAACTCATTTGTCCTAATATTTCCTCTTATGTGATTTGGGGCTGCCTGTCTTCCTTCTGGAAATTGAAAATTGGGGCAATCAGTCCATGCTGTATTCTTTCTTTTCAATTCCATTTTTGGGACTAGAGTTAAACCTATATAATTGTTCAAATTTTGAGTCGTGTAGGAACATGTTCACGCACAGGATGTTTGAAAACTATTTATACTTTCCTGGAACCATGAAATCTTCAAGTGGGAAGGCACCATAAAGGTCCTTTCAGATAGCCCTGGTCTGTAAATTCCTTGAGGTCAAGAGCTGTGTCGCATTTATTTCTGTATGTCCTCCTGGGGAGCCCCAAATACCCAGCCGAGTGCCAGGTGGCCTCCATAAACGAGTGTTTGATTGGATGGGAAGTCTCATTCTTAGTGCTTTCTTTGCCTCTTTTTCAACTTGTCTAGTCTTTGGGAGGAGGTGTGCAGACCCGTTGAGTGTGATGGACGAGTAAATCATGGGTTTTGTGCCTGTCCACTAGGGCTTTAGCTGTGTTTAGATTTAAGAATGCTGAGTAACTAATAAAAAGCAATTCCAAAGCACTCTGCAGATGGAAAGTGCTTCATGTGTAATAAATAATAATGGTCTCTCAAGATTAGGCACAGCCATAGACAGAAATGCTGACCTTGCAGCCTATAGAAACGTCCAATAGACCTTACAGTGGACTGATGAAGCACTGGATATTGACCCTTCCTCCTTTTGTAATTAGCACTTTTATCTCTCAGTCACTGCATTCCTCATGATGGGCAAAGTTTACTTTCTGAACTATCTACAGATGACTCCTTCCAGGATCTTTAGGAGAGGGACTGAAGGGACACCATGAACATTGGTAGACTGGCCTTCCAGTCACGACTTGAATCCAGTCCTTTCTGGATCCTGCCCTCCCCTCAACTGCTACTTCTCTTTAAGGAGTCTGTAGTCACCTCTGTTCTCAAGAGGTTGAAATTGGCACCTTTCTCAAAAGGAGTCAGTGGGATGGCCGGGGCCTTTCCTGGCTTTGGCCCGTTGGCTTCAAAATAAACATCATTTGCCTGGGTAGAATGCATTTCCCAGATGCCCTCTCTGTTTTTACAGAGAGACCCTCCTTTTTCTCTTGAGATTGTATCTGGGACAGCCTCCCTTTCCTTTGACCTTGAGTGTGGGTCAGTGTAATGTATATATGGGGAATATGTGGTGACTACACCAGGAGCCGTGGACTCTGTTTGCACCTGTGTTATTCCACCTTATTTAAGTGAGTGGACTGAGCTGTAAACAGAGTCTTGCTCTTTTTTCCTGGTGACTGTAAAAGCCTCTTTCTTCTCAGTAACAGTGACCCACTCTAGCTGGGCATTATTCATTCAATCAGTAAATATTTATTGAGCACCTACTATATTCCAGGAATGCCTCTTGGTTCTGGTCAGTGACCAAAACAAAGTCCTCTTGAACTAACATTCGAAGGACTTCACAGGAGTAAGGTTTTTACAAAATGGCTTGAAGTATGCTTAAAGAAATAAATGCAACAAGCCAAAAACAGCAGTTTCCTTCCTCCTCCTCTTTCTCTTGTCTTCCAATTTTCTTCCTCTTCATAACCTGAGTCTCAACACCTTTTGCTCTCTCACCCTGCCTTACTGCGACATCCATATTTTCTTCTCAATCCTCTCTTTGTCTCTTCTTTATGTCTGCTTGTGCTTTGCATGTGGGATGAAGCAGATGAAGCATAATGCTGCCTTCATCCCAGCTTTGTATTCGTTCCCCAGCGTCACCTCCCAACATGGTATGGTGGGTACATACCGTGTTGGGAACCAGGACCTGGAGGGTGAGAGTGGCCGATGACCCTGGGATTTCTGGGTGCCCACCCAGCAGCGTTGCATTGTCAGGGTCCTGCTGGAGAAATGGATGTGGCCCAGGGCCTGTTTGCCCTGGCATGCTGTCTGTTCAAAGAGGTCTTTTTGATTCTCTCTCTCTCTTGGTTTTTATAATGCATCTTTGCCAAAGAGGAGTTCAGTAAATTTTAGTTTCTTTTCTTTCTCTGAAGTCCTAAGCCTCTTTATCTGGGCTTGACCTAATGGGGCTTGGTCTTTAGTTTCTTGGTTTTTGTGCGTTGTTTACCTCTGTAGGAGCAGGTACTATGTCCATGTGCGTTAAAGTATGTTAAATGAACTGGGGCTGGAGGGAGCATTTTCCTCCCGTGAAAACTCGTTCCTTGTTTTGCGCTGAGGATCTTGCAGCCACACTGAATACCCAGAGTCCTAGAATTTTAGCATTTAGCTCAAATGCAGAGAGCTGACCTCTGTGCTGACCAAGTGGTTAGATTTCCATTGCCCTTGGATTTCCACTCAATTCTGAGGTTTGCAGGTGCCTCACCATCCCTGGGCTAATGTCATCCCAAACTGGGTTATTTGGGATTGGGGCCAGTGATAACTTCTTAGTAGATGTAAAGTAGAACCTATGGGATAGATCTTTCCTTTTCTGTCCCAGTGATCTCAACCTCTGACTTTATGCCTTTACATCTTGCCATTTGTTTCTGCATTCTAGCCCTAGATCATGCATGCTTAGCACAATAACCCATGGTTGTCGTACATGTCCTACATGGCAGGCTCTGGGTACATTACTTTCCATACCTCATTTCGTGTAATTCCCAACACCAGACTGTGGTCGATTCTAGTGTCCTCCATGCTGGATGGAGGAGGAGACTGAGGCTTAGTGAGATTTGAAAAACTTGTCCAAGGTCACATAATGCATAACGGCAGGGTTGGGGTTAGAAGCCAAGTCTCTCTGCTACCAGCTTTTGATTTCGTGATCACTCTGCTCACCCCGTTTCCTCTCCTGCCCTTTTCTGGTGTGGTTCACACGGGAGACCCAAGGACCACGCAGGTGGATGGGAGGAGGGCTCTGTCCTCCCTGCTTTCTCCCATTGGCACCTGCAGCCCGAGCCCTTGACTGTGTGCTGTGTTCTCCTGACCTCTCACCAGATTCTAAATCGGCTCTCAAGGCCGACTTCGCTGACAAGCACTTTCTAGCGGGTTCATTGTTTTTCATGGTTTACTTGGTTTATTACCAGCTAGGGACAGCTTGACATTTGCTTTCCTGCCTGCTGGATCCAGGCTTCTTCTCACAGTTCCTCCGCACTTAGTGACGACTGTACGACCTGATAGAGAGTACGTTTGTGCATATCCATCCTCACACGGTGTGTTACAACAAGGTGTCTCGAGGTGTGCTTGAAAATTTGAGGGATAGGAGGGTGAGGGTGCGAGAGAGGCACGGCTTTCACATCTGCTGGTGGATGATGGTGGGCACAGCCTGGCCGCTTGAACTCATCATGCTCTTCAGGGAACTGCCTAGCCTGGGCCACTCATATTATTGGTGCTTAGCATTTTTGTATTACTTTACATTTGCAAAGTGCTTTCCAGTGATTTATTAGCTGTTCTTGTTTTTAATAGCCCCTAGAGGTAAGTTGATATTCAGCCTTCTGAGAACATAAATGCAGAGAGAAGGCTCATCTCATCAGATATTATTGGATCTGGGGTCAGGACTCTGAACTCCTGGGATAAGGCCATTTGGGGTCACTGCCTCATGAGGATTAATAGGAGATCAAGTGGACTTAACTTCAGCTCCCAGAGTCTCCAAGGCAGAAGCAGAATGATGGCCGCTATTTAAGGAAATTGCACAGAAGCCATTATGACAAGAGCTGGATTCCAGTCCTAACTGCTGTTGGCCAGCTGCATTGACCTTGAGCCTTCACTTTGCCTCTTTTTATTTTGGATTCACACTCTAGTAAAATGAGGGTTATTTCCTGCCCTCCCCCTTCCCCTGCAGACCTCCTTCCTTTTAGGTCCAGCATTGTGTTAGATACTGATTCTATGACTTAGGACTCCTTCTGTGGAAGGGGTGGCCAATGAGCTGTGTGACAGGGAACACTGGGGATATATATTAAAAAGTTGCTCACCTTCCTTTTTCCAGGGTGCGAGGACTAACTGGCAGTGCTATGCCCGCAGATTCGTTTTAAGAAGCACGCAATCCTCATTCACTCTAAAACCAAGAGAGTGAGTGGGGCTGCTGGAGGAGAGTCAGACTGGAGCCAAGACCATCAATCCTGTATCTTATGGGTGTTGTAGAAAGTAATTAGCAAGCTTGATTATCTCACTGGTTCAACACACGTTTTAGGGATGTGATGTAATGCTAGGAAACATTTAGTTGTCAGATTTTAGGGCTGTATCAAATTTATTCTTGCAGGAAAAGTCTAGTTGTCCTGGCAACCTGAAATTGATTTTCTTTTTGCTCTTGTCAGCTGAAACTGGTCCCCTTTGAATCATTCTTCTAATTTAATATAGAGAACTGTGTGTCCCCACCTGGTGACCAAATCGTTCTTAATGATAGGTAACTCCGGCAAATGGTTTCTCTTTCATACCTGAGCCAGAAACTATAGTTTATTGCTGCCTTCATCCTATGCTGTTCTCTTTGTGCTTATTTATTTGTCTGTGGAGTCAGGGGTAGAAGTAAAGTGGCATTCAGTTAATTAAGAGTTTAATCAGGCCTGTGGAGCAGTGATGTAATTGGCAGCCAATCGGGGCCTATCCTTTCCAGTTACCTCTTGGGTAGGGATGGGATTAGAATGGGCTCCAGAAGGGTGAGCCTTTTTTTGTGGGATGTCCAGCATTCTGTAACCTGGGGAGTCCTGGCATGGCCCAGATGACAGAGAAGACTACAGGCTGCGTGCCTGATAGTCATTTCCATCAAGGGAAGGGGGGTGATCTTTAAACGAGGGAGGGTGAAATCGGCATCATTCTGAAGGGACTGTTGTCTTGTGTGATCAGTGTGCTCGGCTCACTGATGGCACAGATTGTGGGCCACGCACACCACATCTCGGGATCTACAGAGGAGGACTTCTGATGGTGACCGTGGAACTGCTGCCAGGAATTTTGAGGAAACCTGGAAATCAGCAGAAATGCCAGAAGTGAGAGATGAGAAAGTCTAAAATGATACCAGGTATCCGGAGTCTAGAATCTGCTGACTCTCTTGTGATTCCTGGTATCATTTTAGACTCGCTTATTAGACAGGTGATTTGTGAGTCTTTGAAAGGAAGCTGTGTTCGTGAGGAGCCAGAACAGGGTCACTTAGCAATTTCCCTTTGTGTTTGGGTTGACCTGCTGGTGGATTAGAGTGATACCCTAGACACAGTGTGGACAGAGCAGGCTTTGGAGTCAGATTGGTCTGGGTTTAAATCCAGGCTCCTCTGCTTTAGTAGCCACTTGGCTTTAGGCAGATTGCTTAATTTCTGTGACTTAACCTCCTCTTCAATAAATGGTGCTGAGGATAGGACTAAGGAAGTATGCTGTGAAGGCCAAAGGAGCATGATAATGCATGGGAAGCGCTTACAACACCTTGAATATATTAAGAATTCAATAAATGTCATATCATTACTCAGAGTGGGAATCCATTTGAATTTAGTATGGGTAAGATGGAGACATATAAGCCTGGATTATGAAATAGGCTGTGGATGAATTTCTGGATCTATGAATGAATGCACATGAATTAGTAACATGGGTAGGGAAAGAGTCCATTTTTTTGTTGGGACAACCTTCAAAATTATATGGTAAGAGTGAGGGTGCAGAGATGGGGAGAGTTTGTGACCAGTTTTTGTGACTTACCAACCCCCATCCCGCTTCCCCATCCTTTCTTCTCCCAAGAAGTAACTGTCACTAAAATTGCTGTGTCTAGTTTGGCCCCCCTCCCCCACCATAGATTTCTATTTCTGTAAATATATATTTGTTTTTGGGGGTAAAAAAACCCTCAAAATTATTTTTACAAAGTTTATATTCCTTGTTCTTTCTTAAAATACCCAGACTTTCAAAAGGAAAACGGTCACTTGGGGCTGCAATCCCATGTTTGACTTCTATTTACTCATCCTTATATTCATAGGCAGAGTGGGACCTAATCCTGTTTTCTCTTCTCACTGTGCCCCTTGGGAGACTTTACTTTCATTCTTTGTACATTCCGTCCTTGTATCTTCCTTTCCTTTCCTTTCCTTTCCTTTCCTTTCCTTTCCTTTCCTTTCCTTTCCTTTCCTTTCCTTTCCTTTCCTTTCCTTTCCTTTCCTTTCCTTTTTCCTTTCCTTTTTCCTTTCCTTTTTCCTTTCCTTTTTCCTTTCCTTTCCTTTTTCCTTTCCTTTCCCTTTCCCTTTCCCTTTTCCTTTTCCTTTCCTTCTCTTCCCTTCTCATCTGTTGCCTCCCCCCCCCCCCCCCCCCCCCCCCCCGCTATCTACCTCCCTGTCCTATCTTCCTTTCTTTCTTATCTTTAGCTTGAATTGGATCTTAGTGACGAGTCATTTACATGACGCAGCAGGCCTTTGGAGAGTCAGGCTCCAGCGACCGGGTGCCAGCTCTGAATTGTCAGACCTCCACCAATATGCTATCTTGGGCTTATTTCCTTGTCTTTTGCACTGGAGGTTGTGATACCATTGTCCGGCCTCAAGAGGCCATGTTGGGGCAGGAGCCATACATGTCTTGCCTAGTTTCCTGTCCTGTATGCAGGGTGACACGAGGAGGTTGGCTTGCATACATATGCATGTTCCTTGGGCTTATGGAGGAATTAGGTTTTATTTTGGTGGGGTACCCCTGAGTACAGTGAGCTCAGAGGCTCTGTCATGAGACTTGCCATGTGCTGTTCTGGCCTCCCTGTGTCCTTTACAGAAGTGACATCCCCCACCCAACCTGGCTTCAGGCTACCTTTCTGTTTGCTTCCTGACTCCTCCCTATCCCCCTTGGGCTCATGCCCTCCACTCCTCGGGGAGGGCCATCTTGCGTGGTGGGCTCTGCTAGGCACCTCCCTCCAGACCTAGCTCAAATTCCACCTTCTCAGAAACATCAACTTTCTCACATGGAATCAATCTCCCCTCCCCCCCCCGCTCCATAGTCCCTGTCTCATGGTTTGTACTTCCAGAAACATTTTCACAGACCACTTTGTGACTTAATGAGTGGCATCTGCTTCTAAGTTTTGACCTCCAAAGGGCAAGCATCTCAGCCTTTGGGGCCCAGCTCAGTGGCTGACAATTGTAGGCGCTCTGTAAATATATCTAAAGTTGGAGAACTAAGGAGGTCCGAGGGGTTGGAAAGTTAACTACAGTTAACCTCAGGAACTAGAAGGGGCCCCTGGGAACTGGTTTAGGAGCATTTCACTTTCAGTAGCATCTCTCAACTTTCTCCCAGGCTCCTTCTTAATCCTGCGTCTCTAGAGGCAGAGGGAAAGGCAGTGCCTGGGTAAGATACTGGTGACATTCCCAGAGAGATTTAGTCAGAATCTCTTCTAGCCCTCAAGTTCTAGAATATCAACCTTTCCTCTATCAGAAAAGCTACCTTTTGAAGAGGAGGGAGTGGTTTACATGAGGACCTCTAGATTTCCGACTGTGATGATGAACTTTCTTTAAAGAAGACTTTACAGCTGCCCCTGGTCCAAGGTGGACCTGCCCAGGTGCTGCATTTGTGAAACCGAGTGAAATTCCAGCCTCGTTTTGTGACTCTGACCTCCGGGAACAGTTCAGGGACAGACTGTGCTCACATGGTGTGCTTGACAAATCCACTTCCCACCATCACTGTGGGATCTTAACTCGACTGCTGCTTGTAAAGCATCTTCCCCTGACCCGCAGTTCGGATGCTGAATGTTCTGCTGATGTTGCTTCTAGTGGCTCATGCACAGGAAAACTCTCCATTTCCCACACCGTGGATTGGAATTTAGGTGGAAAGAAAGTGTGTGGCACAGAGGAAAGGGAAAAAGAGTGCACCTAGGCCACCTGGCTCTGGTCCCGATCTGCCAGAGACATGCTATGTGTGTTTCCACATCTGTAAAATGGGGCACTAATAATTATTCAGGAAGGTTGTTATATAAATGCACTGAGATTATTGAGGGGAAGCATCTGACAGCACACCTGACACATTTCCACAGTAGAGTGTCTCTGTGAAGTGGTAGAGACTTGGTTATGAGCCTGGGCTCCAGCGGCCGGTGGAATGAGGATATCTACAGAACTGCAGTGGCACTGAGTTACCAAAGCTGCTTGAGTCCCAGTGTAAGTGGGTTTTATTGGGGGTTGAATATACTGTGCTTGCCAAGTTACAAAGATTAGAGAACATTTGTACAAGGTCTACCACAGCGGTGTTTCTCAGCATCTGGCCCTGGGATTGATGATCATCGCTGCCCCAACTTCTCTGGAAGGGTCATGTGCTCAGTGGTGGACACATCCCTTTCTGTCTAAAAACCAGACCCATAGGACAGACCCCATCATGGAGATACTGATTTTAAAAGGATGTAAACCATAGCATGTATGGAGAAGCGCAGCCTCTGTGGTGAAGGGTGTTTTGAGAGCTTTCCTATGAAGAGCTGTTGAAGCGTTGGCAGCATTTCACCCTGAGAAAGGTAGATTTGGGATGGGAGGAGATGGGAAGGTTGAGATGGGTGACGGAGAGAGGAGTGCGTGCCTGTCCAGTGTGGAGGAAGCCAGGCCTACCCCAGGACAGTGGCAGGTGAGGGTGGAGAAGTGGGGCTGGCAGGAGGGTGAGTAGAAGGGGGATGGGCACTCAGAGGCCCAAGGGGGAAGGGGAGGCTTCTGCTTAGAGCACTGGGTGCAGAGGCTGGGGACACTGCATGAACCACTAGGGTGTAGCCGCAGTGCTTTGCCGGGTGAGAAAGATGGGGCCTTTCTGCTGTCACCATGGCTCTAGGTGAACCGAGGGAGGGTCTCACGCGTATGTGCATGTGTGTGTGAATGTGTACCAGTAACTGGACCAAAGAGGCCAGGGACTTACCCAAGGCCATACAGCTAGGAAACATCATTCATTTGGTAAAAGTGCTGACTTTAATGATGACAGAGTGACTGAAATGGGCAGGGGGAGCCTTGAAATGGGTAGGGAAAGAACCTTGGCCCCATTTCCTGCTTTCCCCCACCCCCCAGGCAGGTCGTGAGTGGGAGTTTTAAGTTTCACTGTTTGATAGCATCACCTCCTCTGCTTTCCCAGAAGTTATTCCTCGAAGCATGACTCGAATCGTTACTCTGTTGGGAGATATCTCCGTTCAGAGAGGACTTTCTGCTCCGGGTGTTTACTAGAGAAGTGGTGGCCCCAACGGTTCACGGTTCAGGGGCATCAGAAGCAAGTGGAAAGAAGAGGGCCTTTGGGGCAAGGGGCCTGGGTCTGAGTGCCGGCCCTGCTTTTAGAGACCTTTGAGAACTGGGCAAGTGGAAATATTTCTTAGCGCCTTGGCTTTTTCCTCCTGTAAGTCGGGGGAATGATGGTTTCTTCCTGACAAACTTGTTGTGATGGTGCTTTGCGATTTGTGGTGTTGGTCATGGTACAATAAAGACAAAGGAATATGTGGCCTTGGGCCCCGCTTCTGTGCCTGTGACACAGTAGCAGGAGGAGGGAAATCAGTCAGCATGATGCTGCGTGTCTCTGATAGTGGGGGATGCCAGCCTTTTCTTTTTAGTGGGGGCGGGGGAGGGGGAGCCAGGAACATTTTGGTTAAGGACCACAGAATCTGCTGACTGCTTGGTTCCCTCCTGCCTGGGCTAGCCGCATTACCAGCAGTCCCCCTCACCCCAGCTATGGGCTGGAGGGTCTCCTAGCTCTTGTGATATTTTGGGGAGAGTTTCTGAACATGTAGACCCTTATTTGTTTATCTGTAAAAGGAGGAAATGGCTCAGCTTCATCTGCATTATGAGGGTTCACTGAAGAAAGGGATATGAAGACCCTCTGAAAGTTCCATTGAACTCTTTGTATTTGGGGAGCCCATTTTTTCTCTCTTTTCCCTTTTTCTGTGGCCATGGCCAAGGGACCTCTTTGGTCTTGAGAAGATAAACTGGTACTGAGGCAGAAATGGGGTCTTAGATAGTGGGAAGTGACTTTTCAAGGCCTGGGACTTTGGCCAGTGTTTTACAGCATGCCGCTTTCCAATATGTGGTCTGAGCCTGACTTTTCCATTCCTCAGACCCACCCAGAGGGAGACAGAAGCTTCTGGAAGGGCTTCAGCTCTTTGAAGCTGTATAGGGGTGGGAGGAATCTTCTGGTGTGGTTACTGCTGTGCGTGTTGAGGTTCCCTGTCACCTCCCTGCTTGTCCAGCGGTGACTAGTTACTGGAGTATTTGGGTTTGGGGTGAGTCAACAGGCCCATGACCCAGAGGACCTGTGGTGTGCTGGAATTCGTCAGAAGGCAGAACTGCTTGTCCTGACCCCAGAGCCCATGTACTCTGCATGGTTGAGAAAGTCCTCTCTGATCCTCCGTTGCCTTGCCCATAGCAATTTCTGGAGAATAGGATTTTCTCTCATTGATTCAGAGGGTTCATATGGAAATCAAGGGATGAAAGACTCCTTTTGTTTTGTTTTGTTTTGTTTTTGTTTTTTGGTAAATAATATTGCAGTATTTAGATGACTCGTGTCTGCCACTTAAGACAGGCGGCTGGCTTCTCTTCTCTGCTCCCACCCAGAGTAAAAAAAAGAAAACCGATTAAATTCCCGAGGACAGTTGGCAAACACTCTAGTCTTTTTAAATTTGACACCCGAGGTCCCTGGATTTTAACCTGGACCATTTCAAATATATATTGGGGCCATGGGAAGAGGGTACAATGTGAATTAAGGCACAAGGCCAAGGATCCCAGGTTCCCACCTGCCTTCTATCTACCTTGCCTTATGATACTCAGTTCTTCCTAGACACTGGGGCCTTGGTCTCCCCTTTGTTTATGTGTAAAAATAAACAGCATGGAGACTTGACCGTTGGCCTCCAGAAGGTCCCTCCTTAAGAAACTGAGGCTTGGTAAGGCTGCTCATTGAGGAAATGGTAAACATCCAGACGAGAAGCTGGTTCTCTGGATCTTTGATTCCCTGTCTTTCTGCGGCATCACTCTTCCCTCCTGTCAGGTGTGGAGAGGAGCCAGATGGTTTGACAAATGGTTCTTGTTGCTGTCAAATCTGCCTTCTCTTCTCTCTCCGACACAGTTTTTACCTTCCTTTTGTTGGGGGGATTAAGTGGGGTGGGCAGGGAGGGAGGGAAGTGGCTGAAGGAAGAAAAAGATTTTATTGCCTGGTTCTTGCTGTGGCTGAGATGACCAATACGTTCTGGTTTCTCTGTCAAGAAGCAAAGCTGAGGCAATGAGTAATCGTCACTTTGAATTTAAAGCACATAAAGGCCTAGAAATGGCAGGCCGTATTAGGAGACAACATTGATTTCATATATATTCATCTTTAAAAAAAACATGTTTAAGATGCCATATCCATAAATACTAATAAGGCTGTCTGATTCCAATTTTCAGGTGAGATTAGCATTTTATTGAGTATTTTATCTGTCAGATTCAATACTCGATGTACCATCCTCCCAGGCTTATTAGCATAATTGCTGTGCTTAAGCAACAATAAAAAATTCAGCAATAAAATAGCAGTTAGTGCAGGCAATTTGTTATCAAAAGCTTTTACTTAAGGACAGCTCCAGCCTGCATTTATTATCAAGTTAGGGTTATAATTTATTTTTATTTGGAAAAACAAAAGGAAGGGGGAAAGATTTTGCTTTTCTGTTTTGGAAATAATACAGAATTAAAAAGCATCGCCTCTTTGGAACATTGTCCGCATCCCTTCTTCCTTTGCTGAAAGCAGCCTGTGATAGGAATAGACTCCACTTGTGAGGTTCGTTGGCTCAAAAAGTCACTCTCCTTGGCATAAACTAGTAGTCATGCCCGTTTGTGTACGCGTGGGTCTCAGAAACGCTCTCACAGCTTTTTTGTTGTTCACATCTCACCCCAGTCCTGGGAGGGCTTCATTCTGAGAATAGAAGAGCCGAGATGCTGTGTTCCAGATGAGGCAGTTGGATGGCAGAGCCGAGCTGTGACACCCTGTCCTTCCGCCCCCAGGCCCAGCTCAGCATTGCGACCCTTCGCACTGTTGCCCAAACATCCTGGTGCGGGTGCTCTTTACCTGCCCTGTGGGTGGTGGTTTCTTCCCAGCTTATTTCCATGTATGCTTGTGTGTGTGTGTACATAAACACATCTATATGTGCACACACACCTATATATGCACATACCTGCACACACATCTATATGCGCACACACCTGCACATGTGTACAACATATACATACACACATTCAGACACATCTATATATGCACACACCTGCACACACACCTATATATGCACATACTTGCACACATATCTATATGAGCACACACCTGCACGTGTACAACATATACATACACAAATTCGGACACATCTATACATGTACACACCTGCACACATAGACACACCTATATGTACACACACCTGCATACATCTATACATGCACACACCTGCACACACACCTATATATGCACATACTTGCATACACATCTATAAGCGCACACAGCTGCACACATGTGCACATCTGTAATGCGTATACCTGCACACACATCTATATATGCACACACTTGCACATGTGCGCAACATATAAATACATATAAATACAACATATAAATACACACATCTGCACACATGCACCCACCTGCACACACATCTATACGTGCACATTCCTGCACACATAGACCCACCTGTACATACATACACACACCTGCACACTGGCACACATCTATATATCTGTGCACCTGCACACACACACACCCCTGTACATATACATACCTGTTCACACTCACATTATACACACACACACCCCTGTACATATACACACCTGTTCACGCACACATCTATACACACACACTGGTGAATTTCCCCCCAGATTTAATGATGTATGCTTGCAGCTAGTTTTCCTTTGATGTCCTGGTCAAAGCAATTCTGCCGATGAATTTTCTCTTGATAACACATGTCTTCCATTTCTTGCATTTACAATCCCTCTCTCTCCCATTCTTTCTCTTTCTTTCTCTCACTAGTGACTGACTCAGGAAAGCACTTGTGATTGCCATCTGTGAAGGACCTGGTACAAAATAAATGATTCTATAAGTAATGTGGCAGTCTTTGAAGAGAAGACAGAGATAAGACTTAAAAGTGTGGAGATCAGGAAATCATTTTTCTTTATTCCTTATGGAATGTATCAGAAATAAATAAGAATATTAAATTGAGGCTTCTTCGTGTGTCTTAGGCTTCAATTATGGTTAATAATTTTCAAACTGAAGATAAAATTTGGGGTGGAAACGGATAAATGAAGCTCCCAAACTTTCAGAGAAGCTATCTTAGCATCTTAAAGTTTCTTTCCTTGCTAAGTTCAGACAAAGAGCATGTAATCAGTTACTCTGAACATCCCTACTGTGCAAGGTGCTATGTGGCTCCGTGGGGTTTCCAGATTAGCTCACACAGGGCTGTGACACTCAGGACATCTTTAGGCTAGTAGGATATTAACAATAAATGAATTGCATTTTTGTTTTTGAGCAGCTATTATGTGACAGGAACTGTAGTAGGAAGTTTCCTTAGATTGTACATTTAATCTTAATGTTTCATTCAATTATTCATTGGATTAGTTTTTGTTGAGCACTTATTATGTACCCATCATTGTAGTGTTTTAAGTGCATCATCTCATTTAATTTTAATAACAGTTTTATGAGATGATGGTGGGTGCTATTAGCATTGTTTTCATTGGTTAGATGAGGAGACTCAGAGAGGCTAGGTAATTTGTCTAAGTCACACAGCTAGCAAGTGGTGGAACCTCTCTGGTTCTGTCTCCTAAATACATGTTCTTTCTACTGCACCGCTTGGCAAGAAATGAATGGACAGGCAGGTAAACCGTGCTAAGAATGATTAAAAGGCTGTGTGGTTTCTTGATGTCAGGGCTGATGCAGAACCTAGATGTTTGTAAAGAGCACTAAACTTGAAACTGGGCAGGGGTTCAAATCCTTGTAGGCTTCCTTGTGTTTGTAAAAATGTCGTTAAATGACTTCTTGGAATCCCAGTGTCTTCCTTTGAGTTAGAGATGATAAAATCTCTCCCCCAATGTCACTGTGAGTCTTAATTAGAAAACGCATGTGAGAGTCTGAAGGCGCCTGGCTCATGGTGGGTGTTCAGCCAGCAGCGGGAGTGACCGTGAACGGGCAGGGTGATGTGCTGGATAGGAAAGGCTGTGCAGACCAGATCGCGGGGCTTAAGTCTGTCATCCCATCACATCAAATTGTATGACCTTGGGCAAACAGCTTCTTCTCCTTGTGCTCCAATTCTCTCATCTGTAATACGGGCTTACCTCACAGGGTCCTTGTAAGGGTTAAGTAAGTGAAAAAAAAAATAAGTTGAAGAGTGAATGTAAAGCATGTACAACAGTGCATGGCATAGCAAGCCCTATAGAAGTCTTAACCTCTAGTATTAAATATATATAATTATATGGGATTGTTAGCTCTGACAATCTCATCACACTGCAATGGTGAAGGAGACAGGTGCAGAGTGAGCACTCTAGGACTCTTTTAGGACCCCAGCCTATTTACTCAAGGACAGGGAGCCAGTTTAGCCTCGGACTTAGAGGTTGCACATGCGTGGCCACTAGTGACCTTGGAAAAGTTCTTGGTTTCTCCACCCCTGACCTTTGCTTATCTGCAGATGGTAGTTGGGAGGGTAAACTTCAGATGGTAGAGTATGCGTGGGGCTGGAATGCATCCACGGCCTTGAGAAGCTGCTTCCTGGAGAGTTGCTGTGTGGCTACTGAGGGTCACTTTGCTGGTAAAAGATGGCTGGTAAGGGGCTATTTTTCTCCTGTCATGCAGGCTGGTTCTGGCCTCCCCTGGTCTGCATGTGCCTGGCTTGTGTCCTTAGAGCTGTCCCTTATTTTCCTTCTCTGTAGAAAGCATTGATATATTGGGGCTGTGCTTCCTGAGACCATTTCTCCTGCACCAGAAGGAGGTGATTGGGAGTTTTTATTCCACTTTTTGAAAGGTGAAATACTTTTTTTTTTTTTTTAAAGATTTTTATTTATTTGAGAGAGAGAGAGAGAGAGAGACAGAGTATGGCTGGGCGGGAGGGTGGGCGGTGGAAGGAGAAGCAGACTCCCTGCTGAGCAGGGAGCCAGATGCAGGGCTCAATCCCAAGACCCTGAGATCATGACCTGAGCTGAAGGCAGATGCTTAACTGACTGAGCCACCCAGCTGCCCCTGAAAGGTGATACACTTAATATATTGCGCCCACCTTCAGAAAATCAGAATAAACTAAAAGACACTTAATGTTAAAGTCATGCTGCTGAGGATGTCTCTAAGGCAGAAGATTCTTCAGGATCTTGTACTTTCTTGGGCTTGTCCTAAGAAGCAGTTTTCTTAACAAAACGTGTGGTGTGTGTGTGTGTGTGTGTGAAGCTTCCAGGAATTGGTAGGGTTAATTTTGGGGGTGTTTCTTTGGCTTATTCAAAATAGAAACAGAAAGACAAAAATGTTTGTTCATGTCATTTAAAAATGTCTTTATAGGAAAGGACGTTAAGATAATACCTTACATTGTGTGTGGAGCTTGATAGTTCTCAAAGACATTAAAAACACATTTTCTTATGTGCATCTTATGGCATCCCTGTGAAGTAGGCAGTAGCACAGCTTATTGTTTTCCTTTTAGAGATGATGTAACTGAGGTTCAGAGAGATGAAGTGAGTTTTCTCTAAGCAGTGGTGGATGCAAACCCTGAATCTCTAACTCTCGGGTGCTTTCTGCTTCACCAACCCTGATTTGAGTGTAATGAGGTCATTCTTACCAAGCACTACCCAGGTTAGATAGACATGTAATAAATCTAAAAAAATTAGCCTTTTTTTTTTCTTTTGGTTAAAAAGTTAACTATGATTTGACATGACTTGTTTCTCCCCAAGTATAAATAGCAAAGAATCTCTAGGATTTCTTGTAAACCAGCATGTGCTTTTCAGAAATCAAATGTCAAAGTCTTTCCTGAAACTTGTTAATGAACAGTAGAGGTGAGGGTAAAAGTCTTCTTTTGCGTGAGTTAATTAGGAAACAGGATGTGAGAACTCGCTGTGGGAATTTAAAGAGGAATACTTATACTGATGTGCAAACTTGAGTATATTCTGGAGGGTTTCATGCTGGTAGAAATTTTAAGTGCAAGAAGCTCTACATTAAGTAGTTCGTTGTTTTTGGTTTGCATGAAAACCTTGTCTGTTCCATGAGTTGGATCCAAAGGGGGTAAACATGTCTACACTCCAAAAATCAGAAGCATGAGATGGACTTTTAGTTTTGATTGTGAGGTGCCTTTATCTGGAAGCTCGAGGATGTTCTTTGAATACAGAACAGAGTACTGGAAGATGCAGTTGAGTTTCATAAAGACTGAGAGTCAATGCTACCCTTATTTGGGAGGAGGGAAGGACTGAATCAAATCTTTGGCAAATGTCTTTGAGTCCCTTAGACACATGGCATCAAATAAGCCCAGTGCTGTATTATTAGCCTCATGTATCGGAATATGGGTTAGATTACATGTATTTTGGAAACCTATTACTTTCCTTCACACTACATGGTTTCTTAGACGGCAACTTCTGAGTTGCCAGCTTCCTGACAGTGTCTTGGCCGCTTTAGAAGGAGGCAGAAAGTTTCGGTTTGGACAGATGACTCTCTACTTCCCATCTCTGATGGTTTCCTAAGTCTACATTATCTGGTAATAGTACTGATGTGGGTGCTGAAGTTGGCTCTTATACCCCCACTTGTACCTTTTCAGGAAACACATAGCTATGAATTCTCGATATTCAAGAAAATCTACCATCTTTGCTTGTTACATAATAATTAGCTTGCACAGGGTTAAAAAATGAAATCACTAGCATGACGAGTGAGATATATAACAGGCTGAAGGTTCCCTTCTCTGAGTTTGTCTCACACCATTCATGCTGTTTAATCTGACATTAATTTTTCCATCTTGTGTTGATTTGGTCCTTTCTGCTAGATTCTGAACTCCTGGAAAGCAGGTGTCATATCTTCTTAATCACCATGAATGTGCCTGGCACATAGTAGGTGCTTATTACGAAGTAGTGGGGTCATATCTTAAGCTGAAAAAAGTAGTTTTTCTTGAGAGAGAGAGACAGTTGTGAGTGTTGCTCCTTACAGTGTATTCCAAGCTCTACTCGGCATCTTGGGGAAGTCAGAGATAGAGATAGCACAGCTACTTCTGTAGGGAGCCACAATCTAGCTGCATCATGTCAGTGAGGATGCTTCCTAAACTGTGAAACAATGCACAGATGGGTCGTCCTGATGAGTTTTCCATTCAGAATGGCTTATGCTGCAAGTCTCTGCCAACCTCCTCCCACATTTAAGAAGTTCCTCCCACAGGGTCATTTTCTTTACATGTGTGAAGGGATAATCATGAATGGATCATTGAGGGAATAAGGAGATGATCTGTCAAACTGAGTGCTAAGTAATACGCTGTTCTGGTGTAGATGGGGGTCTGTTTTTATTTTTAGAAGGTAGATTGCTGAATGGATAAGCAAAATGTGGTATGTCTGTAAAACAGAATATTATTCAGCAATAAAAAGGAATAAAGTCCTCATATAAACTATCAGATGAATGAATCTTGAAAGCATTAATGGCAAGTAAAAGAAGCCAGTTACCAAAGACCACATATTATATGATCCCAGTTGTATGAAATGTCCGTAATAGGCAAATCCATAGGGCTTAGGGGGACACAAAGTAGATGAGTATTTGTCAGCAGGGGTGGTATGGGGCACAGGGAGAGACTTCCAATGGGTATGAGTTTCTTTTTTGGGCAATATAATATTTTTACGTTACATTGCAGCAATCATTGTACAGCTCTGTGACTATGTATACTCAAAACTGAATGACAGACTTTCAATGGGTGAATTGTTTGGCTTGGAAATTGTATCTCAATAAAGCAGTTAAAAAGAAAGGAGATTGCTTTTCAGTCTACAACCTCGGAAGTTTGTTTCAGTGAATCAAATAGTGAGTACCAAGTTTTTCACTCATCTTGATTTGCTAGGGGCCCAGAAGCCATGCTTCCTTAACAATGGAGACCATGCCTACCGAAAATTTGGTCAACACCCAGAGCTACCAAACTGGAAATCTATCACCCTCCCTCCAAATCCATGCACAATGTTTTCAGGAGCTTTAAAATTTTATACTTCCAGAAATGTTGATTAGTGAGATATCCGATAAGAAATAACAGGGTACTGACAGCCCTGATTGTATAAATAGGCGTTTGGGATTGTGTTCATGGTTTGCTTGTCAGTACAAGAGAAATGTGTGATTATGTTGAATGATGGTTAATTTCCTTATCCACCCATCTTAAAAATAAAGATGTATGCCTGGAAGACAGGTGCCCGGGGAAAGAAGGAGCCCTGTAGCTTTGATAATGAGCCCTGGGCGGGAACGAGATCTATTTGGGAGGAGAATTTTGAGGTCCTGGCCGATGCCAGGCAGTAGCTGATGAGTTAGGCAACTGAGGCTGTGCCTCTTGGAGCATTTTTCATTTACTCTAGTTTTGTGTTTGTCTGGACAGCTCTTCCTTGCTCCTCCTGCATGATCATTGTTCCCCCCTCTCGGACTGTGTTAACAGAGTTGTAAGAGCAACCAGTGGATGTACGCAGGCGCTGGAGGAAAGTGGTGCTTTCTAGCTTTGTATGGGAACAGTTCATACACAAACACTTCGCTTTGATTAAGTATCCGGTGAAACCAATTCACATGAACTCCAATTAAACTTTAATGAACAAGTGGGTGTATTAATATCAGCTGAGTAATGCAGGCAGCACAGATTCCAGTAAGTGACTCACTTCTCTGAGCAGCTCATCCCCCATGCACGGTTGGAGTTACTAGAAAGCTTTCAGCTATATTTGAGCGGGTCTGGTCTGGGCCTTCCAATTCTAGCAGTCCTTGGGCTTGTTATAAATCTAGTGACACAACCACAGTCATCCGGGCCTCTGTTTTCAGAGAGCAAGGATTGGGGTGAGGGGAGACTTGCTCACTTTGAGCAATGAGGCCTTTCATGGAGCAATGACATATGGACTTTTGTTTTCTCCCTCTTCTTGTTTTTCAAAGTGAGAATTCTTTTTCTCCTTGAACCCAGGGGCTCTATAGCTGAACACCAAGGCAGGGAAAACAGAACCCTTAGTTGTGAACTGAACTTAGCCCCCTGGTTCTCACTTCCTGTCCCTGCTCTTTTGCCTCACCTCCACAAGCATCCCCATAGTTAGACCAGAGACGGCAAGATGCGCTCAGAAGAGTGAGCCTTTCTGAGCATATAGATCCTGTTCCTTCTAGAGAATAACCATATCCACTTCCTGTATCTATTCAAATGAGATAATATTTAATGCCCTTAGTTTCATGCTTGGTGAGTAATAAGTCTTCAATAAACATTAGTTAACCTTTACCAAAGGATGAGGCCATGGAGATGAAGGGGACTCAGCTCTTGACAACGAGGGAACTTAGGCCGAGCATCAAAGACTAAAAGCTCGGAAGGGATAATGCACAGAAAATAATCCCTGAGGTTGGCTACATCTGAGAAGGTGGGGGATTAGGGCAGGGCGAGGTGAGGGCTTGGGAAGGTACCTGAGGATGAATGAAGAGTATGAGGCCCTGTGTGCCCATGCCATGAGGGTGCCATCTGTGTGGTTAGAGTAGGTGGTATGTCCAGGCCTGAGGAGGCTAATGAAAACTGAACTTAGCCTCTGCCTTGGCCCCCAAGTCTCAGTCCTGGCTTCCTTTGCTATCTTGCCTCATGTTCTTTTTTACCTATCTAGAACCTAGTTGAAAGTAGTGCATCAGTCAGTCAGCTGGAGACAACGACTAGGTTGTAGAAGGGGCTTTATGTCTGCGGCATCCCTAATTCAGAGTTTCCCTCTTCCTTTCAGATAACCCCTGTATGTGACAGCTCCCCAGTAGGGCACTATGCCTATAAAATCCCTAACCTTGAGCAGCAGGGGGTGTCTGCTTCCAGCCATCAGGTAAATCCCAAGCCCGGGGGCAAGGGGCTGAGTGGCACATGTTCCGTTCCTTCTCTATACTCAACAGTTGGGTAACTCACTCATTCCTCCACTGGAGACAAGGCTGGTGGAGGTGATGGTCTGCTTGACAAGGCCAAAGGGGAGATAGAAAGGTGTTCTGCTAACACCAGGCTCCTCACCCTCAGCCCTCACCCACATCCCAACATGGTTCCTTTAGGAGAAAAATGGGAAGTTGGAAGGGTAAGACAGGGCCATAGTTTGGGAAGGAGGGGCAGCTTTCCAAGCAGAAAATGCTGTCATTCAGGCTACAATTCAGGCTGCTTAATTTCCTTGGGAGACATCAGTTGAAGACCACTCTTTTTTTTTTTTTTTTTTAAGACTGATTTGTTAATAATTCTTTATTGACTAAAAATGGGATGTAAATTCATGACATATCAAGAGATACATAGGTCAGTTTACCAACCATTGATGATATTAAGCTTCATTAATTTCAGATGGTGGCTGTCAGATCTCTACATTGCAAATGTATACTTCAGCCTTTGTAATTAGTTGGCAGTCTTTTTTTTTTTTATTTTTATAAATTTTTTTTTTGGTGTTCTATTTGTCAACATATAGAATAACACCCATTGCTCATCCTGTCAAGTGACCACCTCAGTGCCCATCACCCAGTCACCCCCACCTCCCGCCCACCTCCCCTTCCACCACCCCTAGTTCGTTTCCCAGAGTTAGGAGAAGACCACTCTTAGCTAACTCAGACTGGAGAAAGCAGGCCTTGTGTAATGTCATCAAGGTCTGTGGTGCAAAATTCAGCCCCCATTTCAGAAATAGCAACCCCATGTGGACATTGGACTCTTCGCTTCCCTCCCAGACTTCTTTGTGGAGAAGGTCACAGGATAAAGAAATCCATAAAGTGAAGACATAAATTCCATGAGGATGATAGAGACAGGACAGCCGTATCAAATAGATAAATTCCATGTCTGGAATTTTGGATAAAGCAGAAGGGATTCTTGCAGGTCAGGAATTGAAGAGGTTCATGATGTAAGTTAGGAACTCTGTGTTGCTTCTAGAAAACAAAGGGATATATATTAGGTTTTAAACACATAAGTCAGTAATTTAGCAATTAGAGCTAGGTATTTCATTATTTCAGAACTCTCTAGGGCATTTTTTTTATATACTGCTGAGAAGAGTTTATTTCATTTCACAAATGAAGAAACAGTAGGTGGATATAAAGATTGTTATCTAAGGACACTTGGACCAAGTTTCATCAGCTATCCTATTCCTTTGTTTTATATTGGGGATTTCATATTGAAGTGAAACAATAGGATTTGCTTATAGAGATTCATAAGACAACTGAATTGCACTAGGTTTCGACCTCAAAAGGAACCAGGAAGATGTACCTAGTTAAGCTGTCTACCTTGTTTAGCTGAAGAGATTTGTCATAGCTATGTAGTAGCCATGATGGATTATCTGTCTTTGATTTGGGGGTCTGTGACAGATTCCTTCCAATTTAGGATTTATCCAGAGCCTGTTGTTTGAACAATATTAAAGCAATATGCCATGGATATGCTTACTACTTTTACCTCTTGTTATATTTTTTCAAGATCACAAACTGCATATATTGTATAGGTCAGTTAACTAGCCTTTCAAGGGTGAATGTCTTTCTGCAAACCTATCCCCGCAAAACCTAAATCCTGTCCCAGCTTCCCTGTTTACCTTATCCCTGGGCTTCTAAGTAGATCCTCTTTCCGGGAGATGTTTGACAGATTATGCTGCTCTTCTCTTGGAGGCCACGTTCTGGCACCTTGGGAAGCCTCACTGTCCCTCCAGTCACTCCCTGGTTCTCCCTTTGCTTTTGTCCACCATGAACACAGGTTACCTACTGGCCACTTGATCCTCCTGGGGACTCTTGCCCAGGTACCTTTGGTGCTCTTGAGTGCCCAATGTGGCAATTGCCCAGTAACGAGCAGTAGTTTCTTAGCTGAGTTTGTGGATCGGCATCAGTTAGGGAAATTCTACCAGAATTCAGATTTTCAGTCTGCATCCCTAAATCTTTGGCTGTGGGCCTGGGCATTTGCATTTTTTAGAACCTTTCTGGGTAATTCTGATGGCCACCTCTCCTTACTAAAATCTCCTGTTATCAGCTTACTTATGGCATGCACTGCTTAGAGCTAAAGATTTTTAAAAGATACTTCATCCATTGGTTCCAGGATGAGAAGGCCATACTCAGGGCGTGGAAGAGAGTGAGGGGGTTCCTAAAAGGTTGTGGCCTCAGCTGGAGAGGGAGCTGGATGATGCTGCAAGGGAACAAAGGCTCAATGTCCTGACCATCTGCTTCTTTTATTCTCCGGGCTCATTCCCATAATGAGTATTTATTCTGTCCAGCAACACTTGTTCCTACATGTATGTGTCTATGGGTTCTGCTCTAGAAGTTTCCACAGAAGGGGGACTGAGGGCAGGAGTTCTTCACTCAGCCCCATCAAAGGTAAGGCCAGTCAGTTTATTTTGTAGGTTGCAACCTTTCCACAAAGACTCAACTTCTTTTCTTGCCCCAGAGCCTAAGTGGGCCCAGCCTTTCTCTCTACATATTCCCTACATAATTAATCTGTCTTATACCTTTAGTAACACACCAGATTTTGTCAGGCTCCATTAACTCTTTAGTCAGAAATCCAGAACAGATGAATTCTGGTGAGTTTGCTCACAGGGGGAGGTGAGGTGGGGGCCAGAGTCCCTTCAACGAAGGTCACCCTCTCCTCGGGCTTTTTTGAGTGTACTAAGTGGAATCAGTGTTACAACTTTGCAGTCATATCTTCCCCATTTTAAAACTGCAGAATTGATCTTACCACCTCACTGGGGAGCACACCGTCAGTAAATTCTGATGGAAAAACCTGTCTGATGAATGGAGCAGGAAGGTGTCACAGCAGTACTGGTGAGTCATCTCAAGACCAGCTAGATTTGAGCTGTGGTGTTTCTTCCCCTGCTGACAGTAACCCTCCCTCAGCCCTCAGCCCTCTGTCGCCTAAAGCAGCTTTCGAATCTTTGTCTCGGATTTCCTTATCTAGGTCAGACTTTGTCTTTTTAAAAATTGTGCCTGGACATCTCCTGAATAGATTGGACTGGTCCCATTAGGATAATTGGCTTTCTACATTTATGAGAACAGCAACAGTGACACATTTGTTGTTCTAGAACAGGGTCTTGCCTCCCATTGTGGGGCAAGATATTCAGGGGCCCAGGTGTGCTTGTGTGTAGGTTTTCTCTTTGTGTTTTTTTGTTTTTTTGTTTGTTTTGTTTATTTGTTTATTGGATAGGATGTGATGTTGGTACTTTGGGATAGTTTTGGGGCACAAGAGTTTTAGAACCCCTGTCAGGAAAAGAAAAACAACTCAGAGACCAAGTTATTTCCTTAGGTGAATGGTCATTTTAAAGAAGGCTGTAGAGCATCAGGCAACTTTGACTCATGTGTGCTGTCCCATTTTGCTATATGAGCTTGATTGCCTGCTTGTTGATGGCGATCCTCAAACCCATCTCTCTGAGTTGTTGAATGGATCAGATGAGTTCATGCATAGGAAAATACTGTGTAAATGGAAAAAACAAACAAGCTACTTTTATTTGTCTTCTTAGCACAGGTGCTGGTCTTTTTCCTAAGACAAGATAACCTTTTCCAGTGATAAGTTAGTATACTCATTTTAGAAAATGAAGATGCCAAAAAGTATGGAGAAGAAAATTAAACACCCATACACACCATCCAAGATAATTACTGTTCTATATTTTACATATAACCAGATATGTGTAAAATATAGAACCGTAGTTATCTATATAGATATACAGATAACAGTGGTTATATTTATACATATTTATACATATATATGTATATATGTTACGTATATGTATAAATATTGTTATCTATACATATTCTATCTATATGGGGGGTCATGTTATACATATTTATTTTTACCCGTTTTCTTTATATAATATTATATAAATATATATATAATATATTATATTGTAAGCATTTTCCAGTGTCATTGAACATCCTTCAGAAGTATACACTTTAATCATTACATAGTGTTTGTCTCATATGAATAATGCGTTTGCATGTATTGTGATATATTTAATCATTGTTTCCATTTTTCCATAGCACAGTAAACAGTGCTTCCTATTTACCAAGAAGGGAACTTGCTTTAAAACAAGGCAGAGAGGCAGTTGACACTATTTTTGCAGTTGAGGAATTTGGCATATTTTATTTCATCCTAAATTAACATGCATTGGGCTGCAGTTGAGCAGTACTTTTAGTTAAGATCTCAGGCAAAGTAAAGTTAGACCTGTAGAATTGTTAAAGAAAATTCTGACTGCAACAAAATCTATTAGGCCAAGTTTTCTTAATTAACATAACTTTAATTAGAGAAACATTGAAAAATAGTATGGTTAATCTCACGATTGCACTGTTAGATAAGTTGTTTTATGCCTTCTGGAATACTTTTTTATATTCTCTTATTAGGAGGATGTGGTAAATTTGTTTTCCCCAAAGGATCCACTTTCTGTTGCTGGGCACATATATAATACTACAGTTACCACATTTTTTGGATGTGATGATATAATGATGAAGAGAGGCCTTTGGATATTTTTAAATGGAGATTTAAGGAGCACCAGGCTAGGAGAGGGAATTGTGCTTCTATTTCAGTCTTGAGATTGATTTTTTTGTTATGGAATTATGTCTTTGCCTCTTTTTTTGTGTGTGTTTTGGTATGTCTGCTTAGCATTTTGCCATGGACGTTTGCCTGAGTTCCATCCCTCCATTTGTCCATGTGCTCACCCGTCCCCCCTCCCACCTGTCCATCCAGTCATCCATGTAATCATCCATCCTCTGGCCATTCTCACCTTCCCCTCTCATTTATCTCTCTCCACCTTCATCTGTTGCCTGCATCCATCTACTCACCCATCCACATCTATCTGTGAAATGAATGGAGACTGTTTTGATGGGAGCATATGAGTTTCTTTGTTGCATTTTACAAAGGGAACACAGGGGCCAAGGGCACCAGAACCAGAAAGTGAAAATGCCTGGAACTTGACCATTTTTATTTCACTTGGAAATCTGGAGGAATGTTCAGAACTGACCTGATAACCCGTTCTGTGATGCTCATCAGGATGCTGTTAATATAACGCATTTTGGGGAATGTTGTTTCAACTATTATTTTGCTAGAAATCAGTCACCAGGAGATAGAATAAACAAGAGCTATTATATCACTTCCAAGTAGTAAATTCAGAAGGGAAAAGAATTTTCTTGCGTTTGAACTAAGAAAGAGTCAAAGATGTAGAGATGCCATCTTTCCAGATTTATTGAGTAAAAAAAAAAAAATATTGTAATGCTTTTGGGGAGTTTATTATGCAAAGGTATTTTTGAGGTGTGGGGACCAGTGTTGCACTTTTTACTGGATAAAATGGGAGGGGAGGAACCAACTCTTACAGAAAACCTATTTTCTTCTGATTCTGAGAAAGCTGCTTTGCACTTAACCTATCTTTAGGACTTACCTATCTTACTTCCCTGCGTGGCTTCCCGCCCCCTCCTGCGAGGTCCCAGGCTCTCGTCTCTCCTAATTCCACCGTGACCTCAGAGAGAGGCCCTCCCTGCCACCCAAGCTCATGCCCTGTCCTTGCCCACCTGCTTTACTTTATGACATTTTAACTGGCTATCTCCATTTATTTGGATACCTCACATTTTCCACGCCCACCAGAATGTAAACGCTCTGAGGGGACAGACTTTTCTTGTTCCTTCTCTCTCCCCACCATGAAGATTAACCATTACCTGGCATATCATAGCTGCTTAATAAAATTCACAAACAGATCTCACATCAGCCCTGTGATGTCACTTGTGTTATTCCCATAATGTAAGACAGAGACTTGTGGAGGCTGAATGATTTGCCCAAATTTACAGGGGTAACAAGTAGTGAAGCTTCAGTGAAATCAAGACTTGTTTGAATCTAAAGCTGTTACCCTTTTGCAGTAAACCACACCACACTGTGCTTGTAAAACCTTAGCTGTGTATCAGCTCTCCCCTTCCAGTTTTGTAGTAACTTCACCTCTGAAAAGCAGCCTGCAAATAGCACAGCTTTCAGATCATCTTAGTTCGTTTTGTGAAAGGTGAGAGGGTTTGCATAGAGACATGCTGAAGAAGACATTTCTTAGGATTGGATATAAGATTGAATCTCTAAACTTGACTTCGGTGTTTGACAGAATGAGGTTTTCCTCATCTGCAGCTGTGTATTTCTGTGTTCGACCTAACTAGAGGTTTTTTTTTTTTTTTTTTATTAGCTTGATCCAAAAGGTGCAAAGATCTCTTCTATAAGATGCTTCTTAGGGAGGCCAACAAACCAATGAAATACAGAAACAACTCTCCCCAAACTTTTCTAAGCTCTAGAAAGCCAGCAGGACAGCTATTGTAATGTATTTTTGCCAGGCCAGCTGTTATAGTCACAAATGAGCCTGAAATAGGAACGACTTTTGAAGACATAGCAAATTTATGTCGTTCTTAACTTTTCCATAGGCTTGAAAGCTTGCCCCCTCCCTTTTTAATCATGCTGAACTGTAGCATTGCTAATATTGTTCCATCCTGGATTGAAATTCGTGTTGTATAATGAAGACAAAAGATGGAGGCTGCATGAAAAAGGTTCTGCCATAGGACCTGCTTTATATGATCATATTCTCACTTTCCACCTTTGTTTTATTCTCTAAGTATCTATTAATTGCCTACTGTCAACCAGGCATGGTGCTATGTGGGAAGGATATACTAGAACAGGGGTCAGCAAACTTTTCTGAAAAGGGACAGATGGTAAATATTTTAGCCTAAATATTTAGGTCCATATGGTCTCTGTTGTAGCTAACTCATTCTGCTATCTGACAATAAAAAGTAAATATAAATATTACAGTATAAAGAGTAAAATAATTAACTCTGTCATTGGCAATATGTAAATAATTGAGTGTGGCTATGTTTCAATAAAATTTGACAAAAACATTCAGTGAGGCAGATTTGGTGTGCAGGCCACGGTTTGCCTTCGCCTGTGCTAGAATGTCCATGAAAATTGGGAACTTTGTCTTGTTCGGTTGCTATGTCACCAGTGCCTAGAGTAGTGCCTGGCATATGGTAGATGCTTTACAAATATTTAAGTGAAGGAAGGAAGGAAGGAAGGAAAGAAAGAAAGAAAGAAAGAAAGAAAGAAAGAAAGAAAGAAAGAAAGAAAGAAAGAAAGAATCACAGCCCATCTCATATATATATATGAGATTGTTCAGGGTAGTAGAATTGGGTGCTATTTTAACTGGGACATGAAGGATAGGGAAGTGTGTATCACCAGCTGGAGACGGGAGAAGCACAAGGTAGGCAGAAGAAGCACACAAAAGGGACAAGAAGCAAGGCGTTTGTGGTGAGGAATGATAGTTTGCATGTTCTGTAACAGGATTTCCCTAACTTGCCTGATGATTGTAATCACTTACTATTAATAATACAGATTTCTAGTCCCCTCCCTAGAGCTTCTGATTTGATAAAGCAAGTCTGACCAATACTTGTTTATAAAATAAAGATTTGAAAGGAAGTAATAGTGGGAGGTGATTTGGAAAGATATACGAGGGTCATTTCTGATGGGCAACAAAGTTCTTAGTTTCCCTACCAACTGAATCAGTACTGACTTAGGGCAGTTGGACCTAGAATTATCCTGTATCTTCTATGCCATGGAATGGAGGGGGAGCCCTGGTGGAAACCTACCTGACTTATCTACATGCCTTCATATTTTCCCTATTGGTCCTATACTTTAGCCTTTATGATGAAACGATGTATAATTTAGTCATTCATCTAAAATATAAAGAAGATACCAAATTCTGGGTAGCTACTAGACTTATTGCTTTTGAAACTCTCGGTTGACTTACATCTAAGGGGGCAAATGGATTCAAACAACACAGTAGAACACTTGCTTTCTCTTGCCATAATTCTAGTTCAGAAGCTTATTTAATTTAATACCCAGGTTTATAGAATGTGACCACTGGGAGGGCCATCTCTCTCCTTTTTTAATGTTGGGGGAAACTGAAGTCTGAAGTGTAGGCACTGACTTGCTCAAGTTCTGTCACCAAATTATTGGCAAAACCGGGATTATAATGCAAATGCCAAGTTACTCAATTTAGTTTTCTTTTCATAGTGCTATGCCACATTTATCAATAGAATTCCTAATTTACATAATTTCTCTCCCCCTTGAATCTCATAGCCTTTTGCCTACACCTCTTCTATGCTGCTTATCATAAAGTTCTATCCTAATGTTTTCTCCTGGACCAGTACCCCACTGTTACCCCAAATAAAGACTGAGCTCTGTTTCCTTGGAGAGCTTAACATATTTCCTGGCACTTAGCATGTGTTCAGCAAATAATTGTAGACTTGAAATATCTCGAGCATCTTTTTCTTTCTTGTGTGTTTTGACTCAAGTTTCTTTGCACTTATATTGTCAGAGAAGTCAAGCTCTTCTAGAATTGCTGAAATACAAAGCTACTTTCCTTTAAGCTTCCTTTAGAAGAAAAAAAGTTGAATTCCCCATTATGGCTGAGACCTTTCGTAACAGCTCTTTTGATACTTAAATGTCAGCAACTTCAAAAAAAGAAATGTCAGTAAATTATCAGAGAAAGAAATTGCATATTTATTTGGGTAGATATATTTTAATTGACCACTGAAAATACAGATTATAGCAAAATTCTGAGAAATTTCATATCTTGTACATTTCTCTCATCTGCCAGAACTTTTTTTGTTTGTATCTCTTAGAAGATTTAATTTTACTTTTTTCTGCATTATGGTTATGTATGTACATTTTTCTCCTCCAGTAGATGGTGTGCATCTTGAATTGAAGTTTAAAAAAATTAATTCCTGCATCCCTACAAAAACCTCACTTCATAGGGTGCTAATATTAAAAAGACATATACTTAAATATGGTTAGAAAGTAGTCAATCTTACCTTCACTTACTCACTTATTTTTGCATCTGACTATGGGCCATGTTTTGTGTTTAACATTGGTGATGGGGCTGGATTGTGGTGAGTACATGAGAGTGAATAAAAGATAATTCTCTTTTCCAGAGAATTCTAATTTGGTGGAGGTGTTGACATATAACACGTGAATAGGATCCGAAGTACAGATCTAAGGTACATACATGTAACCTGTTTTAGATTCTGGTGGCAGGTTAATTCTGACAAAGTGAATCAAGGGAGGCTTTAACAAAAAGATAGTGTTTGAAATGAACCTGAATGTGTCTTCATCCTTCCATTTCAGTCACTGGTTTTGATCTTTGTTAACACAACACATACATGTGTGTATAGTAACATGGTTTTCTTTTTGTGATCTGTTTGTAGATTTAAAAGAGGAACAATCTTTACATGGGAGAAAAGAAAGAGAGGAATAGGTTTCATGGAGTAATTTGCAGATTTCTCAGTGTCTGAAAGACCCAGTTGCTAGAAATGTATTGGGATGGTCTTCACCATTAGTGGCATGAACTGCAAGTACATTGGCCAGAGAGAGAGAGAGAAATGTACTGATCTACAGTGATAGTGTTCTCTCCAAGAATTGTCCCATCTAGTTGTTGTTCTCCTCAATAGTTAAATTACATTAAATAGTTCCCTAGGTGGAAGAAGTTTCAGCTTGGATGTCAGAAAGTTCTGGTTCCATAGCTAACTTTGCCATGTATTATTTATATGCCCCCGGACCATTATTTATCCTTTCCCAGGTTCAGTTTCCTCATCTTTGAAAGTGGTGATAATGGAAGGTACCTCTCAAAATTGTGAGGTCACAGAGCTCATGTTTGCCAAGCTCCTAGGGCCAGGTAAGTTATGTAAAAGAGTGAACAGGTGCCATGCAAAGTTTATGCTTTTGACACAGACACACTGCATTTGCATAGTTAACATACAGAACTAGCCTAGACTTCCACAAATAAATACTTTCAGTGTCTTCTTGAAACACGAAGCCCTTTTAGCTAGCTTTCCTTTTCCTACTTGGGAGTTTTGGGTACAGGTAACATTTTGTTCACCTCTTTACTGTAGAGAAGCTAACAGTGCTGATGTGCCACTGAAATGTATGACTGGTCCTTGGCCACAGTCAATGTGCATTTTGGGAAGAGAGCTACGGGGTGTGGTGGGGGACATGGATAGCTCGAGAGGATTCTCTCTGGAAAACGTGGCAGCTGCTTGGTGCTCATCAATTATTGCCTGTGGGAATGCATAGCCAGATTGTTTTTTAAAAGATTTTATTTATTTATTTGCATGCGCGAGAGAGTGCATGAGGGGCTGGGGGCAGAGGGAGAAGGGGAAGCAGACTCCCCACTGAACATGGAGCCCAACGTGGGGCTTGATCCCAAGACCTCAGAATCATGACCTGAGCTGAGGGCAGATGCTTAAACCCACTGAGCCACCCAGGCGCCCCACATTGCCAGATTTTTATGTGAGGTCTTTAGGTCTTTAAATGTTGACAATTCACTCAAATTTTTAGAAAACACTGTGAGAGACAATTTCCTCATGGTAGGAAAGAAATGTAATTTGTGATCTCACCCAGTAACATCAGCTTTGGCTCTTAAAAGCAACAACAAGGCACCTTCAAACTCCACACTGTACATGGCAAACACTTATTAAAGGACCAAATTGGATGTACAGCCCTCTATTGTACATATCCTATGCATATTTTTAATCAATAAAGATAACGGTACATCATGGCCAACACTTACTGAGGCGTCTCCATGGGCTAGGCACTCTGCCTTAGATATAACATATATCATTTAATTCTTAGAATAACCCAAAAAGGTGTGTATTACTTACTATTATCCTATTTGCACAGATGAGGACACCAAAGCTCAAAGAGATTAAGTATCTTTCCTGAGATCACACAGATGGTACATCACAGGTGGGTTTCAAGCTCAGGCCTGTTTACCTTAAAAACCAAGCATACCAGTGGTTCTCCACCCTAATTAGAATCACTGAAATACCCTTAAAAACACTGTTGCTCAAGCCCATCCCAAAACTTAGTAAATCAGAATGTCTGGGGGTGAGATCAGGCATGGGTATTCTTTTAAAAGCTCCAAATCAATGGTTAGAAGTCGCACAGATAACAACACCTCTCCCCACATTAAACACTCCCGATCTCCTATACCCTGTTTTATTTTTCTTTTAAGCATTTATTGCTCTCAAGAAATTATGTGTTTGTTGACTTGTTTGTGAATTTTCTACCTTTGTAGGCTCCAGGATTGCTTTTAGTCTTTTCTCATTCTTTGCTGTATCTCTACCACCTAGATTAGTGCCTGACACATAGTGGGTGCTCATTAAATATTTATTTGACTGAAGAATTGGTCCTTCACTGCAGAAGGGAGAAACAATACCTACTTAGTCCTATGAGATAAGTTGATAACAGTGATGGTCAAGCCAACTTCATTAAAACTTTTAAGACCATGTTTATCTCTTAGATGCTGATAGGCTAAATTGTCCTGACCTGTCCTGAATGCAGTGTGGAACATTTTTAGCCATCTGCAGTGCTAGACTGGCTCTGCTCTGTGCTCTGAGCTGTGTGTGTGTGTGTGAGGGGGTGGGTGGGTGAGGGTGTGGGTGTGTGTACATTGAGTAATAGCTAACGCACTCATGTTACTCTGGGCAAAATTTCCTAGTGAGGCAGCTAGGGATTGCAAGCAGAGCATTCCGAGTTTTGTTATCCAAACGTCAGGCCATGGAACAAATTCAAGACTGATGGTGGAGGTTTACCCAGTCATTAGGGAATTTAGATATTATCTTCTCTTTCTAGGAAAGCCAACTTCTGTAGGGCACTCTGCTCTCCTTATCTATGGCGGTAGTCCTCAGCCTTTACTTGTCAAAGTCTCTGACAGTGGGTTACGTTCATGTAACAGCACATCATGGGCTGTGACGGAGAGAAGGCTGGAAGAAGCTAAGTGGATTAACCATAGACCCATCCATATCTCTGCCTCTTCATCTTACACTTAAGGAGGTAAATGAAGGTGTGAATGACAGTATCATAGGGATAACTTTGAGAGAGTGCTGGTTTCTAAATAAAAAAACAATTCATTTGGAAAGTTAGGACTTTAACAATGACTAGTAATAGGTTGCCTGGGACGCATCTGACAATTGATGGACCCTAGTAATAGTGAATATGCCTAAGCACCAGTATGGCCCAAGCCTTGAGCCATCAAAACCAACAGTTGTGCCACCAAGTCCAGGCTGATGGGCAGCCTTCCTGATGGAGTCATAGTGTGTCATGAAGAAGCATCTACAAGTCAGTGATGTACAGAGGGCTGAGGGGAACTCTAGGCGATTCTCCTCAGGGCAGCACAAATAGTAGAAAGGGCCCTTGCTCTAGAGTAATAAAATATGGATCCTGCCACTTAATGCAGGAGGCTCCTGGGCAATTCACTTGCCTTCTTGGAGCCCAGGTGTCTTCTAGACGTGGTAGAGGAGAAGAACCTTGGCATTCCCTGTCTACCAGGCTTGAGAGGATGGTTAAGAACCTGTGAAAGAACTGCTCAAGAAGTTCCAAAGTAAGTAACCAAAGTAAGTCTACTGCCAGGGTGATTGACCAGTCCTGATGGCTCTGTTCAAATTTAGCCCAAAATGAAGGTTGAGAGGACTCTATGGGAAAGAGGAGAAAAGCAAAGGCAGGACTGGGCATTCTTCAGTGCTTCTCTGGGACAGTCATGTTCTGTGGAGTCCAAGGACAAACTTGGGGCATTTTTGTTTCATGCTTTAGATAGTTAAATGCAGAAAACTGTGTCTACATGGGCTCCTGCCTGTGCGATATTCATGAAAAGTACCGTGCTTGAGGGGGACTGGTTGTCTTAAAAATGGGCTGGTTTTGACAAAGGGGAAAAAGTCGGGATTCGTTTACTGTAAATTGCAAGTAAGAAACAACAGAAAGTTGAATATTAGAAGAACTTTGCTATTGCCAAAACCACACACTTTCACATTAGTAAAACGTGGAGTTCTATCGGAGTGAAATGTGAAACTACTTGCAGACCACAGAGAGTAAAAAGTACTTTTGTTTCATTATTAATACCATTGTCCTTATTTCCTTAAAGGAGAATTGATAGCCACCATAATAGAATCTTTCTCAAAGACCAAACACAGCAAGAAAGAAAAATAAAACCAAATAAACACACAAAAACCTCACTGCCACCATCACCGCGAAGAAAACCCAATGCTCTCAGGATGCATGGTCTTCATCCATTGTGAAGTCATCAGGTTCTAGAAAGAGCAGCCACATTTAGTTCTATCAGGATCCAGTCTTCGTTAAAAGTTTTTTTTTTTTTTTTTTTTTCTCCTTTCCCCTCTCCCCTTTTGGAAGACTGGCAAGATGGCCTTTTTGTGACACAGCCCAGTGATTTTGTCCTCTAATGTGTATGCAAATCTGAAGAGGAGGCCTTGTGGGTACCAGGACTGTCGGTGCTCACCAGGGAGTGAGGCCAGAGTGGCCTGATGGAGGGATGTGCTCTAGGCACTTCAGAGTGAAAATGGAGCTCTTGGAGGGGAAACAAGGTAACCTGGAAAAATGAGAGGCCCTTGACGTTGAGGGAGAGACCCATTCCTTGCCAACCAACGTGTATAATTTTGTGGTGCCAAACCCATATAATGGAGGTCAATAGACTCGAGTTTTCACCTCTTTCACCAATTCCCTAACTACAGCTATCCTCTGCTCATTCCTCAGCGAAATGTGAGAGTTGAAATATGTGTTTTCTTGTTATTCTCCTGACTGATGTTTAGAATTGGTCATTATTAATCTCAGCTCTTTCTTCGTGGGAACCTGAAGTGTTCTGGCAATGAGACGGGAAGTTGAGACCAGAGGGTGGGGTGGATATTGGGTTTAATGTATGTGGATGAACCAAACAGCACAAGAGTTATTATTATTATTATTATTTTGAACATGTATTCCTTGCCACACCTTGGATTAGTGCTCTATATTTGTTATCAGACCAAATTTTGGCAGCAACTTGTTGAGGTGTAAATTTTAGCTTTCTGTTTTAAGCTGTGGAAACTGAGACACTGTAGGAATGAAGAACTTCCCCAAAGTCAAGGCTCTTAAGTAGCTGCATCAGGCTCCAAACCCCAGCCCCTTTGTCAGCCTCATTCTGATAGGCCACAGTAAATGGCAGAGCTGGAAAGACGTAGACCATCTATCTAGCTGGTTCCCTTTCCTTGAATTGGACGTTCTCATTGGT
Source organism: Canis lupus baileyi (assembly GCF_048164855.1). Taxonomy (NCBI): domain Eukaryota; kingdom Metazoa; phylum Chordata; class Mammalia; order Carnivora; family Canidae; genus Canis; species Canis lupus. Next base: position 22,209,428 of record NC_132868.1, read on the forward strand.
GCATTGTTGTCCAGTCTTTCTTTAAGAAAAGCTAAAAAATAACTGATTAAGGAACACAAAAATATAGTGTGAATTTATAAAGGCACAGAACAGGTATATAATGAAAAATAAATTTTTCTTCTATCAGGGTCTCATTCTATTTACTTCTCCTACCCACAGGCTCACACTGTTATCAGTTCTTGTATCTCTTTCTGGAAATAAACTGGGTACAAACAAACATATATTTGTAGTTTGTAGTCTGTTATATTTCCATGCTTATAGATATTTAGGCAAAGAGGAACATGCTGCATCTTGTTTTTTTATATAATCATAAGGCTGTATGATCATTTCTGTATCAGTGTCTTATGTCTGGTATCTTACAGTTTTAATTAGCATTTCCGTTGCTGTTAATGACTTTTAACATCTTTTTAAATAGGATATAAGCATTTTTTTTTTGCTTTTGTGAATTCTCCTTTGCCTCCTTTTCTATTGTACTGTTGAACTTTTTTCTTATTTTTTACAGCTATACAAATTATTCTTAGTGTGTGATAGGCGTTGCAACACCCCACCATTTTGCATGTCTTTTTAATGTGCATATAAATTAAAAAAAATTATGTAGTCTCTTCAATCTTTGGTTTTTGGGTTTTGTGCAACACTTTGAAATGTCTTCTCCACTTTGGTTATTTAAAAAAATATCTTCCAATTTACTTGTTTTTAATTTGGTTGTTTTTCCTTTTTCCCTTTCTCTCTCTCTCTGTTTCTATCTCTGTCTCTCATCATTGATTCACTGAAATAATATTTTGATAAAAGATATGAGGTATGGATCTACTTTGATATATATTTTTTAAATTTTATTTTATTTTATATTTTATTTTATTTATGAGAGAGAGAGAGAGAGAACAAGCAGGGAGAGGGAGAGGGAGGGAATCCCAAGCAGGTTCCATGCTCAGTGTGGAGCCTGACTCAGGGGCTCAATCTCAGATCCTGAGATCATGACCTGAGCTGAAATCAAGAGTTGGATGCTTAACCAACTGAGCCACCCAGGTGCCCCCCACTTTGATATTTTCTGGTTCCACCTGTCCAAATACTATTTATTGAGTAGTCCATCTTTTCCACACTGATTTGAAAAGCCACCTTTATTATATATTCCATTTCTTGATTCTTAAGAATGCTTAATACTTAGGAATTCGTATCATTTTGAGGAACTTCTGTTCCATTCATGTGTCACTACATGCACCATTTTATTTTATTTTTTAAGATTTTAAAAATTTATTTATTTGACAGAGAGAGAGTGAGTGAGCACAAATAGGGAGCAACAGGCAGAGGGAGAAGGAAAAGCAGGCTCCCCTCTGAGCAAGGAGCTGTATGTGGGACTTGATCCCAGGACCCTGGGATCATGACCCGAGCTGAAGGCAGACACCCAACCAGCTGAGCCACCCAGGTGGCCCCATGCGCGATTTTCATACTTTCAATTACTGCACCTGTATAATGTGTTTTGTTATCTGATGGGGCTACTCCAATCTCATTAGTTCCTCTTTTTCTAAACTTTACTGTCTTTTAAGGTGCTTTGTTTCCCCACGAACTTTAGAATGAATTTGTTCAGTTCTGAAAATAATGTCCTGTTGGTATTTTCATAGGAATTGCTCTAAACTTATTCACTTACATTATGCACTGCAAACATGTTATTTCTTTTTCCTAGAACACAATGCCTTTCCAGTTGTTGGTGTCTTGTTTTATGTTACCAGGAGCATTTAAAGTTTTCCTCACGTAGACAGTGCATAATTCTTTTTAAGTTTATTTTCCTAGGTATTTTTTGCTTTCTCTAGCTAATGGAATTGTTATATCATCTGTTTGTACAGGTGTGTATGTAGTCTCTTGATATCAGTATATTGATTTTCTATCAGCCCCTTTTACTGAATTATCTCATTATTTGAATGAGTTTTAGGTGAATTTCTTCGAGTTACTAGTTCAGCAATCATATAATCTGGCAATAACTATAATTTACATTTTTCTTTCTAGTTTTTATAACTCTTACAGATTTTTCTAATCATGTTATCTGCTACCTCTACAAAAGTAAATATTAAATAGCATTAGATTGAATGTCCTTCTCTTTTTCCTGACTTTAATGGGAATGCTTATACTTAAAATGTTCCCTATTAATTGTAATTTTGGCTTTGGCTTGAGAAATATACTGTGTTAAAAAAGTGTCCATCTCTCTTTTGAGAGTGTTTTTTATTTTTAAAATAGAGACTGGCTGTTAAATGTTTAATACCTTTTTTGGAAACTAGGGAAATCATCATGTGTTGTCTCCTTTTCTGTTTGTTGAGAAAATATCTTAGATTTTTATCTTTTGTTCTGTAATTTGGTGAAATATATAAATACATTTTTCAAACATGAAATCATGCTAGTGTTCCTGGAATAATATCCACTTAGTCATAGTTTATGCATTATATTTTTAGTCTTGTTGGAATTTAGAGGTTAATAATTTATTAACAATTTTTGCATCAATTTTCCTAATTGAGATTATTTGAAAATTGTGCAGGTGGGTATATGTGTCTCTTTGCATTTCCCAATTCCACTATAAAAGTTATGCTTAAATCATCATAAAATAATTTGGAGACCTTTTTTTTTTTCTTTGCTTCTTTTTGAGATAGTGTGAATACCACTTAGATGATCTGTTCCTTAAATATGTGATAGAATTCCCCTGTGAAACTGCCTTGACTTGGTGCCTTTTTTGGAGGGGTGGAGTTGTTTCCACTTTGACAAATTTTTATATTTCTCCCATCCTAATTGGACTAATTTGCTTTTATATCTCTTCTGTGGTTATTTTGTTAATCGTATTTTAGGAAAGTCACCTATTTCAAATTGATTTGCATGGAGCTAAATAATTTCTTCCAATTTTTTCATTTCCTTTGTGTTTATGGTTATTTCTACATTATTAGTGAAAGTTTTGTGGTTTTGTGTTTTAGTTCTCTATCTCCTCTTTTGATTAGTTTCACAGAGTTTAGTTGTTATTTTTTCAGAAAACAGCTCTTGCACTTATTTATCGGCTCTACTGTTCTTAATTTGCTCCTAAAAATTGTCAATAATATGTTTCTTTTGCTTTGCCCGGGCTCATTTTGTTGTTTTTCTAATTGTTTGAGCTTGACTCTTAATTCATCTATTTTTGTTTCTGCTTTTTTGTTAATGTAAATTTAAAAAATGCGAGATCCAATTAGAATAAGCCTCACCGGACAAGAACCTGTCTGTGCACTTCGAGACTACCATAATGCCTATCACATAGCAGGTGCTTAAGCAAAATTTTTGTATGAATAAATAAACCCCTATGAAATAATTATGGGATTTGTGTGACAGCCCTCGTTCTTCTCTGCTGTCTTTGGCCATTCTCTCTAGGCATCTGCTCATGTGGAGGCATAAGAAAATATTGACATGCTTCACATTACATTTTCAGAGTATGTTATTCATGTATTTATTTGTAAAATCTACCAATACAATTTCCCCCCAATCAAGTAAAACTAGGTAAAAAGATCTCTGCAAAGATTAGCTGAGGAAGAAACATATGTGAGTAGAATCAGAATGTTAAGAGCTGACAGGTTAGCAGATAGCATGCCCATGATTTTTGTGGGTTTGGCCCCTTTGTTGAAGCTAAATCTTACAGAGAGGCCCAACCCTAGAGGTAAAATGATTAAAACAGATGTGCTGCAGTTGGCGGGGAGGGTGCTGCGCCAGGGGAAGCCCAAGACTGCTGCTGGCTGCCTTCCCTCCTGATCTTATCCCATGTCTCATTTGAAAACCAATAGTTGAAAAACTCTCAATTTTCAGATGAGAACGAAAACAAAAATGCAAAGAAGGCAAATGATTCATTCAAAGTTACTCAGTGAATTAGAGCCATCATGTGGGAATACAACTCTGGCCTTCTGTTTCTGAATCTAGTGGTATTTCCAGGCTCACAGGAAGCTTCCTGTACCTTGCTCCACTGTGTGTGTTTTTGGATGGCCCTGGTGTTTGATTACCTCTCGTGGCAGGCCCAACAGCCCTTGCTAAGGCACAGACTGCATATTTGCTGATCCCTGAGGGGAAAGCTGTGATTCAGACTTTGAGGTCTAAGAATTGCAGACTTAGTTTCTAGTCTCCCGATGAAACTGCTAATCTGGGTGCCAGTGGTGTTTCTGCTACACGGACACCTGCCCACACAGCATGATTAGAAATTATAATGATGACGGCGATGAGTCTTCCAGGACACCTACGTTCTTTGCAAGATATTTCTGCTAATCGTCTCTACCAGAATCAGTTGGAGAACTTTTTTTAGTTTTTTTTTTTTTTTTTAATTTCCCCCTTTCTAAGTCAAGTAAAAATACTAGTTTAATTCTGGTGTAGGGTAATGATTTGTCCTCACCATTACTGATGTGTCATTTTTTGCTCATGGGATCCCAGAGCCTCAGATCCATGGGGTGATGATGGAAAGCACCCTGGGCTACATGTGAGGAGATTTGGGTTCAGATTGCAGCCGTGCTCCAGACCTTGGTAGCAGTGCCCCAAATCTTGGTAGATATTACTTCCCTTCTTCGTTTGCATCTTCGTTTCCTCTTCTCTTCAATGGGCATCCAATTATGTTGTGTCTAACTTACAGAGTCACGGGAATCAAATGAGGTAATGAGTAAGGAAATGCTTAATTAACTCTACCCTATAAATTGAGAGGGTCATCACTGAAGATCTTTTGCACTATTGGTATCCTAGCTTCTTAGGGTTTTATGGAATGCACAATTGAGTGTGAGAGCTGGGAAGGTAGTTCAGATGAAGGACTAAAATAAAGCCTGAAATGTTACCATATATGGGCTCCACCTTGAGCCAGGGAAAAAGGCTGCCACGAGGGGTTGGCACACAGGGGAAAAAGGTAGATCCAAGGAATTGGGAGTCTCAGTGGAGAAGTAAAAGCAAAAATTAGAGGTGGAAGAGGAGGAGGCTAGAGTCTGGTTGTGTGACAGTGGAGCTATCGTCTAGAGGTGACAAGAGGCATCAAAAAATGCTGGCACTGGCTTTGAACCCTGTGTATCTGGAGTGTAGGGGGTCAGGAGGGTGCAGATAGAGAGGCTGCAGGGAAACCCGTGCCCTCAGAGAAGAGCCACGTCCAAGAAGGCCTGCCAGATGCCCTCAGAGTCGGATGGAAGCAGTTCCAAAGCTTCTATCAGAACAAAGGGCCAGGAAGTGCCTTGTATTCTTTGTCTTTGTATTCTGTTATTTAGTGTGGTACTTTATTCACAGTACTTGCCTTTTTAAAAAAATTGTTTTTGGTTTTGCCTTTTAATTTAAAGTCTGAATATCTGAAGGAATGTTTAAGAAGGGTTCTGATGGGAAAGAGGCAAGTGGGTCATTCTGTTTCTCTTTTTTGGTTTACTGTTTGCTCATCCAAAAAATGTTGATCTCCCTAGCTTGATTTCTGTAATGCTCACTACCTTTGTTGGAGGGCAAACATTTTTCTAAAAGTAGGATGAGAAAAAAATACTTGGCAAATATTTTGATATTATTGTTAAGAGTGTTGAGGGTTCAGGAAGGAGTAAAATGTTTTTAAAAGTCCATTTCCTTTAGCAGAGGACTTGAGCTTATAAATTGGGCTTGAATAACTCTAGCTTTTATTCTGGTTTGTCTTTCTGTCTTTCCTTCTTTTTTTCTTTCTTTCTCTCTCTCTTTCTCTCTTTTCTTTTTTTTCTTTTCTTCTTTTCTTTTCTTCTTTTTCTTTTCTTTCATCATCTATCTATAATCTATCTACCCAACCATCCATCCACCAACCCACTCACGTGGGTAGATAGATAGTCTACCATCTGTGCAAGATGGTAGACTTGAATTTTTCTTATTATTTGATCTTTGATTGGTTTTGCTGAATCAGGTAACCTGAATTGAAAATGAACTGACTTTTGAAAGAGAGATTTGAGGAGAAAAAAAAATGTATCCTGATTTTTTGAAAATAATTTTTCCCAGGCTAGGTTATATAGTTTCACTAACACTTGGGGTGGGAATGAAAAGGTCTAGATACATTGAATCTCTGGAAACCCTGTGAATGTTGTTGGCTGAACTTTTTTCCCTTAACGTCAGTTAAATAGGGACAATATACTATCTGAAACCTTCAACCATGATTTGGGAAGATGATTCTCTATCTTTTGCTGGTCCAAAAATAAAATAAAATTTAAAAAATAGCAAAAATGGGAAATTTTCAATTATAATTTACTTTTTGGCAAAGCCAGTCTTTCTCATTCTGTTCCTTTCTTTATTTATAATTTAAAAATATCTTTAATTCAGTTAATTCCTAGCTTCCAGTGAACCTTTTAACTAATCAAATGCATTTGAGATACTTTTTAATTTATTATAAGGACAATACAAGGCGAGAAATCATTTTGTGTAATGTCTTTTCTTGTTGTTCAGTGTTGTCAGCTCTTTTTCCTGACAAGAGTTTCAATTTGGCTGGAAGCAGCCTGAGGGTATTCATCCCCGGTAATGTTTACCATGTTGCTGTTGGTGAGTTACAAAAATAGTAACTAGCAATAGTAACTGGTAACAGAGTCCCTGTATGCCTTCACCTAGCTTCCCCTAAAAGTAATATCTTGTATAACCAAATACATCTGTCAAAGCTAAGAGATTATGGCTGGTACAACACAGTAAATTATACTGCAGATGCGTTAGATGCACCTGTTTCTCCATGAATGCCTTTTTATCTCTTCCATGGTCCAGTTCAGGATTTATTCTGGATTTATTCATTGTGTCCTTTTAGTCTCCTCTGTCTGTAACTGTTGCTCGACCTTTCCTTGTTTCTCATGACCTTGATCCTTTCTGAATGTCCTGGGCAGGTATTTTGTAGAAAGTCCCTCCATTTGAGCTTGTCTCATGTTCTATCATGATCAGAGTGGGGTTGTCGATTCTGGGGAAGCCCGCCATACAGGCCAAGTGCCTTTCCTATGGATTCATGTTGGGAAGTACGTGATCTTAACCTGAGGTGATCCTGTTACAGAGATGTTAGCCTTGCTGGTGATCAGTTTTGTTTTGTTAAGTTTTAACTAACAACCTTCGTCTAAGACTATTAACACTCTGGCACTTTGGCAAATTGGTGGTGACAACTGCTCACTGGTCTTCAGACTACTAGCTTCATTGTGGTGGAGGGCTTGCACTCTCAAAGCAGGCAGCTCCCACAGCTCTGTGAGGAAATGTGGTGTGGACCTGAGGCCCCTGATCAGGTTTGCCAGTCTGTCCTGTTTTAACCCTGGGGCCTGCCCGAGGGGAGACCTGAGCTATAATGCTGGTTTTGTGGATTCTTAGTGAACTGCACAGGAATCAGGTGCAGTTCTAACTGCATAGAAATCAAGTCTCCAACAGAAAGGAGAACACTAAGGAAAGCAAGTGTAAGTGAGAAGTGGGCCTCACCTGTCCCTCCTCATGACTTCTGGAGATGATCCTTCCCTTCATTACTATGGTGTCATGGATGCCAGCCATTTACGGATCAGATAGAGTCACCCCTCCTCCTGTCATGAAGAAAGAAGTATGGAGAGTGATGGAGGGAGAGCTCTTTATCATTTGATGAGGGAACAGAACCATGGACCAAAACCAGCATCCCAGTGGGTAGAGTGGCTAAGTTGCTATTTTGTTGGTAGTAATCCTTGGTCTTGTTTGGTTCTCTTCATCTTTACATACAGGGTAGGGCCATTTGCTAGCAGTATCCTGCAATCTCTTGATCATGAAATTTAAGATTTAGAGAAATAATTGGCAATATTGACTGGGTTGGGTCTGCCTGTGGGAACCTATGTATCTTGATGTCTATTGTAAAACCTGTCTCTCTGTCTCCACTAAACGTTTTGCTTTGTTCACTTACTGGGAGGTAAGGAGAGGCTGGGGATGTGTTATCCAGTGTGATAGCCAGTAGCCACATCTGACCATTGAGCACTTGAAGTGTGGCTGGTGTCAGTGTTAAAAGGGTAATATTTTGTATATATTTGTAAAATAAATCTTTCTCTATTCATTTGATTTTATTTTCTATTATTTTAAAATGTAACTACTAGAACATTTAAAATTGTGTATGTGGCTCACATTATATTTCTGTTGGATGGTGGTTTGAGCCTGGGAAGAATATGGAACACAGTAAATTGACCTTGTGTTCTTCCCTGAGTTCTAATAATGTTGGCATTAAAAGGAAAAGCTTCAACAGTCATAATTTTCATTAAAAAAATCTGATTCAGAAGAATTGGCTCATTTTACATTATTGCTTGGACTGGAGAAGAATCTGACATTTGGTATTTTCATAATTGAGAACATAACTTGCTGACTTAAAAAAAAAATCACAACATTTTGTGCTTGGCCTTAGGTACCAGACTTTGAGCTCTTTGAAAATAGGGATTGTGCCCTTCTCTCTTTCTACCATCCTTTTCCCCAAAACCACATGTTAGCTAGCACATAGGTGGTTAGCTGGCATTTGTTGAGAAACAAAATAACATTTAAAAAAGAGAAAACCTTATGAAGCTACCCTGTATTTATGGCTGGAAGAGACAAATATCTACCTTTATAAGGCAACCCTTCTTCTTAAGTCAACCACCCAAATTAAAGAACATTGATCCAAGTGTTTATTTACTTCTTGATTTGATTACCATTCTCATCAGGTGTCCCTGTCAGCTCTGCTTGTGATAAAGAATCTTTTCAAAATGCTTAACCTCATCACCCCTCTGGGGAAGGGGAGACAAAAAAGGATGCTGCTTACACATATTAATCTTCACCTTGTTCAGACAGTATATTTAAGGCCCTGAAGACTGGATTATTCTTACTTTCCCTCATGTTTGATTCTTTCTAATATCTACCGATACAATGGAGGATGTGGGAATAATAATGAGAGATGAGTTTAAGCTTGGACTACATTAACTTTTCATTTGTTTGTTTTTCAATTTTTATTATACTTCATAACAAGCCAAAGCCTGTATGAACTCAGGACTCACAGGCCTTCAGTGTTCCATTATATGTACTCCCCTGATTCTTTGTCTTTGGTGCAAGCCCTGGGGCTGGGTGAGGAGGCAGTTTTTCTTAGATGTTGTTTGGTCAGAGATCTGTGCTGGGAAATTCAAGAGCTTCCATGACTCCATGTTAGGCATGGTGCAGATTCTACTGATCTGTGAGTCCAGCTATAGTTAAGAACATGTCACCTTGGTCAGGGGCAAGCCTTGTAGAGTCTACGATGGCTGTGTTGCTCACTACTCCTGGAAGCGACCTCTTGAAAGAGCCCTTTTGGTTATACAAACCAAATAGTTGGTTATACAGCTATTTCTTATATTTCTTATTTCTTTTTTTTTTAATTAAAAAAAATAAAAACTTTTTTTTTTATATTTCTTATTTCTAAGAAATAGTTGAAGCTTTGATTCTTCTGCAGAACAGGATGGAAGATCACGGGTTCTCTTGGAAGTATACAGGGCAGCAGTAATGAGTGGAGAAAGGATTGGCCTTGGAGTCAGAAGGTCTGTGTTTACTTTCCGATTCTCCTATTTTCTGGTTGTTGGATTCTGGACAAATAACATACCGTCTCTGAGCATTAATTTCTTCATCTGTCCAAATGGACAATCTCTGCTTCATGGGATCATCATATGTTAATGTAAAGGGAGTACCTATTTTGGGGACCGATTCTTGGGCTTTATAAACACTAAATGAATTGGTTTTTTTTTTTTTTTTTTCACACAAGTCCTGTGATTTTGTTGGTGAAAAACCAATAGCCGTCGTCTGTCTTCATTTTGGAGGTGGAGAGGATGGTGCTGGGTAACCGGGGGGTAAGTTCCACTTTAATTCTAGCTTTGAGAAAAAGAGCAGGGAAAATGTGGTAAGCAATTGCTTCTAAAAAGCTGGGACTAAAAGCACTTGATGGATTTGTGCTGGCTTCCCGGTAGACTCATCTCTGCACTGCCCGCATAGCACAATTAATAGTTATTACTCAAGAAGGAACAAATAAAAAAAGCGAGAGCAGGCATAAAAACATCCTTTCATCTTCCTGACGATGGTCCCCTTTGTCAGGTCTGTGGAGCCATACCTGTGAATCATCCTGGGAAAGCACAGTGTGGGTGATTAGAAGGAAGATCTTGTGGCTCATTTCTTACCCACTTCCTGGGCTGGGGAAATGTCTCAGCTCATCTTTCTTATCTACTGATGTCTTGTCAATATCCACTACCGTTCACCATGCATCTTCACAAACAAGGGCCTCTTTCTCACTCCAAACCATCACCGTGTAGAGAGCCAGTTACACTCTCTGCAAAGTTGTAGAGCAAAAACAGAATAAAGCTGAGAAGGTAAGAACGGGGCCATGGAAGAGCCCTGGAGTGTGGGTACAGGACAGAGTCTGAGCAGGAACGTGAAAATATTCAAGCTACGCTTGTGTTATGAAGCTAGGAAATGAGTCACGTTCTGCTACGGACCGGGCACTTGACCTTGCGTACTTCACTCTTAAGCTCCCAGAGTCCATGAATCAAGTGTTGCCACTTGCAGTCTGGAAGCTTAGTCAGAGCCTAAGGAAACCCTGCCTTTGAGGATGGGTACCCCAACTGGGCATCTGCTTCTGCCATAGATTCAACTTTTTAGGCACAGTGGAGGTGAGGGTAACGGATTTCACAGTATGTTCCTGTGTTTCAATCTGGCTGAAGCAGGAGGGACTTTGAGTAAGCTACATGGGGTTTCTGAGTTTCACTTTTGCCCTCTGTGGGATAGGAATAGGGTTGTTGTCAGCACCGGAGACCTTGCACTCTGTAAGGGACCTGGCACAGAAGAAACTCTAAATAAATGATTGGTATTGTTGATATTATTCTTATTATTATCTGTCACCACAATCATTTCCTTGGCCCTATCTCATAGGGATAACTGTGGCCACAGGAAGTATTCACTGTGAAAGTGGTTTGCACTAGATAAATGGGAACTGCACAGTGAATAATGCAATTAAAGAAAGCTCAAAATCAATTCCACCATCTTCTTTTTTATTTTCACTCATGGGTTATTTGTCGTCAAGTCTCGGACTGTATCTCTTTTTTTTTGCCACCTCCCTTGGATTTTTCCCTTCTTCTCTCTTCTACCTGCTATTACTCTAAGCCGAGCACTCATTGCCTCCTGCTGTACTGGTGTTCCTGCCTCCAGGCTCTCTGAGAGCCTGCTTCTAAAGTGTGGTTCCTGGGCCTGTGGCACCACCAGCATGCCTCACAGCTTGCTGCAAATACAGCATCTCGAGGCCCTCACAGACCTGCTGAATCACAGGGCATGTTCATCACCCTGCTGTGGGGCCTCCATCCAACTCATTTGCTCAAGAGTAGCTTCTTACCAGTGTGTGCGTGTTCTGCCTTTGGACTATTTCCTGTCTCTAGTTGCTCTTAGTGCCTCTTTTGCAACAGGTGTTCGAGAGGGGAAGCATGGGGCCATGGTAAGGCACTAGAATAGGAGAATAGTGATTCAATCCAAGTTACCATCCATGACCTTGACTATGACAATAGAGTCTGAAATGGTCTCTATACTTTTATGATTTCCCTTTGTTGCCCTTCTCCACACCACATGATGAGATCTTCTTAAATTATTAATTGGATCACATCTCACCCCCTGCCATATAGTGGCTTCTTGGTATCTAGAAACATTCAGAAGACCTTCTTGTGGCCTGCAAGGCACTGTGAGGTGGGCTTCTCTTGTCTCCTACTCCATGAGCACTTATTCAGTAAGGTAAGGACACATGAACCTTCCTTTGGTCCCATATATAAGCCAGTTTTGTTCCCACATGACCTTCTTCTGATTCTGTCTATGACTGGCTTGGGCTCTTCATTCCAGGCTCAGTACGAATGACATCTCCTCGGCGAGATCTTCCTTAACCTACAGCTAATGTAGCAAACCTCTCCCCTCTCCATCGCTTTCTCCCTTTATCTTGTTTTATGTTCCATATAGCACCGTTCTCTGGAAGCATGGTTACCGTGTCTTTGCTTTCTTCTTGTATATTGCAGACTCTTTTGGTGAGGGATATCTTAGTTAAAATAATGATGGTCATGATTTGCTGAGTGCTCACTATGGGCAAGGCACTGTGTATAGTACACTCTAATGGATCAGTTCATTTGGATTATTTCATTCTCTTTAATGGATTCTTTGCGTCTTTGTCTACCCTGGTCTGAGGGTATCAACTCCCAAAATGCGGTGACAGTATCTATTTGTTGTCAGTCTGTTCCCAGCCTGTAGAAGATTGCCCACCATTAGGCATAGGAGTAGTGCCCAGGAAAATGGTTGTTTAGGAGATGTATAGATCCCAGAAGATTATTGCCGGGGAATACGTCTACATGGAAGGAAAGGGAAAGAGTCCCTCGTCTCCTATTCTGGGAGAAAATAGCCTTGAGTTCATCTTTATCTTTAGTCTAAGACAGGGAGCAGGCGTTGGAATCTGAGTTGGGGTTTGCTGTTGCAACCTTGGGTACAGAAGCGGATCCTGACAGTCTGGGAGAGGCGTTCTCGAGTGGCACCTTAATGAGAACAAACCCTTGCTAATACTTTCGGTTTAGTGCATAGTGTGGCTGGAAATACAGGGCCTTATGACTTTTACGTTCTTTGCGTGCACGCTTTCGATGTGCGTATGTGAGCCTTTATTATTATGGACTCAGCCGGCAGTAACCATGGTGAGTAGACCTATCACACAGCATTTTTCTGAGTCAGTTTAAAATGCTGACAATTAAATATACCGTACTCTTTTAAGCGATCCATCAGTCTCCCTTGTTGTCATGGTGACCGGAGTATATTTAGAAATGTGACAAGTACACTGAGTTCAATTGCACTTTTGCCAAAACATAGTTTTGCAGCTAAAATTGAATTTCCTGATTGAAGATCCAAGTGCTGTTAAGGGGGCATAATCGTTTCTATACATTATTCTGGAAGCATAACTTACATCATTCTATTAAATCAGCAGTTAAAGTCTTACTGGGCTAGTAAGATACTGACACTTGAGTGGTTGTACGTAGAGTTGATGAAATGAAGTAAAATAAAGGCGGCATCATGTTCTTTCCTTTAAAATTAAATTGGGCCTCACCAATATAACTAGTTCAATGATTAATACCTTTATGTCTTTATAAAGAAATTGTAGGTAAGCGTGCATGTGTCTGTTCTTCCGGATTGTATTTTTAATTGAAAGAAATTTATTAGGCACCTCCTCTCTCCTACATACAATCTATTCTTAGCAGTATGAGGGCATCTCTTTTTCTTTGGTTTGACCTCGGATTGACAAGCATCCTTATTTTTCCCCAGCCTCGTTCCTGCTGGGTTCTTCATGGGGCAAAGCGATGAAATGAACATGACTTTTTGCCGAAACAAAAGGAAAAGTTAAAGTCCCCTCTCTTGTCTGGTTGGGAACTAGGTTTGGATTCTCACTCCCTGTCTGTCCTTTGACCTGTCTCTGCAGTGCTAGGAGAATGATGTTGACGATGCACTCCTTCCTTGTTCTTTCCACCAGAGGAAGTTGAGGAACTTATCCAGTGCCTGGTCATTATTACAGCCCTGCTTCCATTCCTGGCCAAAGACAGATTGTTTTTGCTTTGGGGATGAGAAATAACAAGTCCTGGATACTTTTGCCTCTGAGTTTTCATGGAGCTGAATGTGTCAGCAACTGGGATAGATTTTGAACCCTTGATGCTATATGGTTAAATTGTTTTTATTTCTTTCATGTACATTGCAAACAATGATGAGATATCCTAGTTATAATAACAGTGGGTAAGATTTCCTGAGTTTTTATTATATGCTTGCATGTAGTAAGCTTTGTATGTATGTATGTATTTGAGCACACACACATGCACACGAGCAGGGGAGTTGGCAGGTAGACAAAGGGAGACAGAGGGAGAAGCAGATTCCCATTGAGAGGAGAGCCCAATGCAGGGATTGATTCTAGGACCCCGAGATCATGACTGAGCCGAAGGCAGATGGTTAACCAAATGAGCCACCCAGGCGCCCCTGTAGTAGAGATTTTAAGGATCATTTCAGTGGAACTACACAGTAAATCTTATGACGTACCTCTATTGCCATTCTTATTTCACATTAAGGAAACAGGTATAGAGAGATTTTGTCTATTGACCAAGAGTATACCTCAAATAGCAGTGGAGTCTGGATTCTGATCTCAGTGCCCTACTAACCAGTGCCTGCTGGCCTACCCCGTGGTGAAGTCATATAGATATTTCAGTGTTTCCAAACGTTCACTGATGTGGCCATTACATAACAGTAAACAGGTAGCAGGGTCTGAAGGCATTGCTGAGCCGCCCTGTGTCTCCCCTAATGGTTTAGAACCAAAGGGGTTTGGTACTGGGCAGAAAGGGAGCGTACGTAAGTCCCGCCTAAGTGCAATGGTTTGGTATCAGGACCTCTTTACATTCTTCAGTGAGTTTTTGTTTATGTGGGTGATAGCTAATGATACTCATCTTAGAAGTTACAATGGAAATAAAAGATTTTAAAGAAAAAATGTTTGTATAAAAAGAAGCACATTTCCCAAAAGAAGCAAAAGAAAAAATAGGGGAATAACAATGTGTCATGACATATTTTTTTTTTAAGATTTTATTTATTCATGAGAGACACAAGGAGAGAGAGAGAGAGAGAGAGGTAGAGACACAGGCAGAGGGAGAAGCAGGCTCCATGCAGGGAGCCCGATGTGGGACTCGATCCCAGGACTCCAGGATCACGCCTTGAGCTGAAGGCAGGCGCCAAACCACTGAGCCACCCAGGGATCTCCACGACATATGCTTTGATTAAAGTTTATAAAGAAAATCTAGAATTTACAACAAGGTTTGGAAAAATGAAGTAGAAAAGATGTAATTATGGATTTCCTTCTTTGAACCTACACCAAAACTTGACAAGTGGTAGTTTCCTAATGTGCAGTTGCAGCTCGTATCAATAAACTTCTTTATACTCTGTTATATTAAAATTCACTGATCTAATATTCACTTTGAATCGATCTCCACCTCTGTATAACACCACAAATTGGTCATTTGGAAATACTGCGTTACTGAGTTATATGTATCTTCCAAATGTTGACAAGTTTCACTGTGTAACAACAACGGTAAATCACATTCATTAATATCACCACTGCTTTCATCAAAAAAGTATTTCAATTATTAGGAATATGTCATGTTGGGCAGCCTGGGTGGCTCAGTGGTTTAGTGCTGCCTTCAGCCCAGGGCCTGCTCCTGGAGACCCAGGATCAAGTCCCACGTCGGGCTCCCTGCGTGGAGCCTGCTTCTCCCTCTGCCTGTGTCTCTGCCTCTCTCTCTCTCTCTGTGTGTGTCTCTCATGAATAAATAAATAAAATCTTTAAAAAAAAAGGAATATGTCAAGTATATAATAGTAGTAGATGCACTGTTTTTGAAATTCTAATTTTCACTCTAAAACTGATTTTTATCATTTGCAACAAATACCGTTAGTTGTTTTCCTTGAAATGATGGATTCTCTTGGTTTATTTTTGAGACAGTATCTGGCAAGAGCAAGTCTGAATGACCGTGGTACGTCAGTCATTCTTTCAAATAAAAATGATGTTCCACGCAACCTGCTGTTTAGCTCTTGATTCAGTCACACAGTGCATTTCTTCGAGATAATCATTGTAGTTTGGGATTCAACAGAAGGTCTTTATGCCTACTTTCTATTTTGTCACATAGAATATTTAAAAAGACGTGTTCAAGGATTGAGTTTAATAAAATCAGTAAGTTTTAGTGCATGGAGGAGAACCTATCCTGTTCTCCTGTTGTATCCTGCTGTAAGTGAACCTATCCTGTCTTCCCTTTACTGTGGGTACCTGGTGGTGAAAAGTACACACACTGGCCATTTTTCTTTAATTATTGAAGTACAGTTGATGTAACACAGTTTTACATTAGTTGGAAGTACACAAGTGTTCCAAGGATACACATGGGAAATTCAACAACTCTGTAAGTCATGCCATGCTCACAAGTGTAGCTACCACCTGTCACCGTACAATGACGTTACAACGTCACTGACTATATTCCCTATGCATGTCCCAGCTTTTAGATACTCATACTGTCTCTAGTATCTAACAAAGAGAAGTGGGTTTGAGAGAGAACTTTAGAGGAAGGAATGGTGGAAATCTAGAAAGTGATGTGGAGTGGGGCATAGGAGAGAATATAAGCATCCAAACTTAATGAAGTGCTAAGAGAGAGGTAGCAAGAAGTGAAGGAGATGGAGGAATTAAAGCTACCCTTGAGAATCATTGTGGTGCTACTGCTTGATTCGTGTTAAGACTCTGGCCATTTTTACCCACTCTTGATCGCTTTTGCACCATTGGTGCAGATGTCAACGCTGTGAAAAACACTCATCGTGGACATTGAGAGCCAATGATCTAATCCTGTCCTTTCATTTTTCAGGTCAGCAGAGCTGAAAGGGACCTAGCCAGGACCACAGCACTGGTTAGTAGCAGTGCTTGGACAAGAACCCAGATATTAGTGAATTCCTCTTTTCTTCTTCTAACTTCCTGTGCCAGTTTTAGGAATCTCAAGGTAGATGTTTCTGAATTTTGTGAATATGTGGTGCCCAATATATATAGTTATTGAATTTATTTGGAAAGATTTCCATTGTTTTTTTTTTTTTTTCATGTTAAGCCCTTTGTGTATTTTCCCCGCTCTGTGCTCACCACCACACCACTGTCCTCTTTCCCACTTTTCAGTAGTGACCGCTGCTGCTCTTTAAACAGAACAGGTTCTGTCTTTGCCAAGACCTGAGAGAAGTTGAAGGAGCGGTTCAGTGCTTGTTCATTTTCTGGCTTAGAATTCCAGCTTTGCGGGGCAGGTCGGGGGAGACTCAGGGAGTTTGGGCTGACATTGCCACTTCCTTCTTCACCTGGACTCACTCATAGTCACAGGACAAGTCGCTGCATCCACCCATTCCCTTTTCTATCACAGCAGAGTCATCTCACTAGAAGACCTCCACCTCCCAGTTCTCTATTAGAATTCTGTTATTTTTTCTTTTATCTTTCATGTAGGAGGGAGGTCATGCAACCAAAATTACCCTTTACCTCTGCTTTTGCCGATGTCAATATTTTATGTGATCTGTTTCCTTCAGTAAGAACTGGTCAGACTGACATGGTGCTGGCGGATGCTGGGAGGGGCTATAGCACTGGACCCCGGTAGCACATTTTCTCTTCAGGACCCCTCTCCTGTTGACAGAGAATTTTTTTTTTTGGGGGGGATCATCAGGTTGAGATAGGTTACATTATATGAAAATGAGTAAATCTGGCAGACTGTGAAATGTGGGTTTGTGCACTTTCAAATGGATCCTTCTCTCAATTTCCAGTACGTTGAGTGTTCTTTTGTGAGATCTTCTTTGTTCCTATTTCTCATTCAGCATTGCATTGCTCTCTCCCACCTGGGAGCTTTTTTGCCTTTTTTTTTTTTAAACTTTGTTTTCTGACATTCTTCTTCCTCCATGTCTGTCTGGGTTTCCCAAAAGTGAGCTATGATTTGACCTTTGGTTACCCCTGTGAATCAGCTTTTCCCTAAACTTAGGCCTTTGATGACTTCCTTTTCTAATGGTTTCTGCCCTTGCTTCCATTTCGTTTTTCTCTTTCTTTCTGATATTCTGTTTATGGCTCTTGTCTAGCCATTTATTAGGCTCACTTATTGCCTACCAGTAGTTCTGTTTTAACTCTTTAAAATGTGTTCTCCTGTGAACTTCTTGAGCCCGGGCACTTGTGTGTGGCGCATCCCAGCCGCCCCATGGATGTGCCGAATGGATGCTATTTTTACCCAGGGTCTCTTCTTCAAAGGCCATTCTTCAAATTTGTATCTGGAGATCTGAGCTGTTGTTTATCTCTCAATATTGGGCAGCTAAATCTCTGAAACACAGAGCTGCCATGGCCCATCTTTTAATGCTGACTCCCTCCCACTGCCAGGATGTTACACATGCCTTCCCTGACAGATGGCCATTGAGCCTCCACTTGAGCACTTCCAATTCTTTGTGAGGCAGTTTGTTCTACTGCTGGACAGCTTCATGTTTCATGATCTCCTTTGCATTGTTCTGAAACTGGAGTTTGCACTGTTTCCACCCTAACAGTTTTAGCATTGTATATTTTGCAGAAGTGTAACGTGTCTTATACATGACCAGTTCTCAGATTCTCAAGGGTGGCTTTAATTTCTCCATGTCTTTCACTTGCTGTCTCTCTCCTAGCACTTAAACAAGTGTGGATGCTTATATTGTCTCCCCTGGTCCCCATCACTTCTAGATTTCCACCATGCCTTCCACCTCTAAAGTTCTCTTTCAAGCCCGCTTCTCTGTTAAAACCACAAACTCACACTTTTTCCAGTATCTAAAAGCTGGAACATGCATAGGGAATATAGTTAGTGATATTGTGATGTCACAGTGATACTGTGATGTCATTGTATGGTGACAGGTAGTAGCTACGCTTGTGCTGAGCATAGCATGACTTACAGAGTTGTTGACTCACCATGCATATCCATTGACTACTTGTGTACTTGGAACTAATGTAACATTGTGTGTCAACTGTACTTCAGAATTAAAGAAAAACAGCTAGGATATAAATTCTAGTATCATAACTTACTAGGTGGGGGGAACTCAATCAGATTACTTAATTGTTCTGAGCCTTGGTTTATTCAGATGCAAAATGTGTGTAATAATGACTTCCAAGAACATTTTTAAGGATTGAAGTATGCAAAATACTTAGCTCAGTTACAGAAACATGGTGCGTTTAATAAATGTTACTTTTTGCTTGATTAACTCTTTTTGTGTTTAATCTTTCCAATGATTCTCTTTTGAAAATTTTAATTCTAGTATAGTTAACATACACATAACATACAGCGTTACATTAGTTTCAGGTGTACAATATAGTGATTCAGTAATTCCACACATCACTCGGTGCTCCTCGTGATAAGTGTACTCTTAATCCCCATCACCTGTTTCAGCCATCCCTCCACCAACCTCCCTTCTGGTAACCATCAGTTTCTTCTCTATAGTTGAGTCTGTTTCTTGGTTTGTCTTTTTTCTTTGTTCTTTTGTTTATTTCTTAAATTTCACTTATGACTGAAATCATATGGTATTTGTCTTTCTCTAACTGATTCCTTTCACTTTAGCATAATACTCTCTAGCTATGTCCATGCTGTTGCAAATGGCAAGATTTCATTCTTTTGTATGGCTGAATAATATTCCATGCATATATACACGGAATATATACATATGTATGTATATATATGTGGAATGGAATATATATATATGTATATATGTGGAATGGAATATATACATATGTATATATATATGTGCTAATATATACATATATATGCGCTGACTCCTTCCCACTGTCAGTCAGGATATTACACAAGACATGTGGGAAGGAGTCAGCATTAAAAGATGGGCCACTGCAGCTCTGTGTTTCAGAGATTTAGCTGCCCAATATTGAGAGATAAATAACAGCTCAGATCTCCGTGTGTGTGTGTGTGTGTGTGTGTGTGTGTGTGTGTGTATACATATATGTGTATATGTACACCACCTTTTCTTTATCCGTTCATCTATCGGTAGACACTTAGGCTGCTCCCATGATATGGCAATTGTAAATAATGCTGCAGTGAACACAGAGGTGCATATATCTTTTCAAATTAGTATTTTTGTATTTATTGGATAAGTACCCAGTGGCATTACTGGACCATATGGTAGTTGTATTTTTAATTTTTTGAGGAACCTCCATTCCTTTTTCCACAGTGGCTGTACCAGTTTGCATTCCCACCAACAATGCAGGAGAGTTCCTATTTCTCCACAACCTTTCCAGCACTTGTTGTTTCTTGTGTTTTTGGTTTTAGCCATTCTGACAGGTGAGATGATATCTCGTAGTTTTGACTTGAATTTCCCTGATGATGAGTGATACTGAGCATCTTTTCATGTGTCTGTTGGCCATCTGGATGTCTTCGTTGGTGAAATGTCTGTTATGTCTTCTGCCCATTTTTTAATTGGATTGTTTGGGTTGATTGGGTGTTGAGTTGTATCAGTTCTATATATATTTTGGATACTAACCCTTTATCAGATATGTCATTCGCAAATATTTTCTCCCATTCAGTAGGTTGTCTTTTAGTTTTTTTGATTGCTTCATGATTTTTTTACTTTTTAAAAATATGACTGACTTTTAGAATTATTTGAAGAATTTCTCCCTTTCTCTCTCCCTTTCTTCCTCTAGTTCTTTCTTTTTAGATTTTATTCATACCAATCCTAAAAAAAAAAAAAAATCCTATTGCTTCTAGATTCATTTCCCTTTTACTTTGGAAGTTTGTCTATAACCTAACAGGGTTTTTTGGCAAATACTACTTTTATCTACATGAATTTTTTCAACTCCTGCCTACATCTCTGCTCATGTATTCATCAGCTTCTATTATTCTTCCTGTGGAAAACATTTGTCCCCCCCTTTTAATGGGTTAATGATGACTGGGCCATTGCAGATTACTTAACTCCTCATTGAACTCCTCACTCAATAGCTTTTAGAGTTTTTAGTTGAATAATATATTTTTTAAATTAAATATTTAATTAACGTCAGTTCAACCAGCATTTACTCAGCACTTTTTTTTTTTTTTTAAGATTTTTATTTATTTATTCATGAAAGACACACAGAGAGAGAAAGAGAGGCAGAGACACAGGCAGAGGGAGAAGCAGGCTTTATGCAGGGAGCCCGACGTGGGATTCAGTCCCAGGTCTCCAGGATCACACCCCTGGGCTGAAGGCAGGCGCTAAACTGCTGAGCCACCCAGGGATCCCCTACTCAGCACTTCTAATATGACATGTGTTGAGTGAGGTGCTCTAGGAATTACATAAAACACTGTTTTAATTTGTTCATGCATTCATTCATTGAACATTTTCTTGAGTCCTAAAGAATCAGATTCTGGGTTTGGGGTTCAAAAAAACTGAGTTAGACAGGGTTTCTCTCCTCAAAGCACATAATGAAATAAACGTGATGAGACAATGTGGTAATTTCAATGATCTGGGAATGGATCCATCCAGGCATTGTGAGAAAGGCTACTTCACCAAACCTTTCTAGATTGGGAAAAGCTTCACAGCAGGTGGAATACTTAAAGATTGAGTGAGGGGCTTAAAGTCTACTGGAAAGATAAGACCCCTGCTAGCGTTTGGGTTGTGTTTGGTTATTAAGCCAATTCTGTGAAAACGAACCACTAAGTTCTGTGTATTACACTTGACTCTCCTATTCCTTTCAATCATATTCACACAACACTTTCCATTCTTCTGCTTATTTTAGGGGCTTTAGAACCAGCAGAATAACTGAAAGATAGATGTGATGATATTATAGGTTTGCTTTTGGGACCTAATTACTGCACAAATGCATATTTCTGCATTCCAAAGTAGCAATAATAACATAAATACATAAAAATAATCTCATGATAGTATGACACATTACAGAGTGTTTCTCAATCCATCATTTCATTTACTTCTTATAGAATAGCTTAGTGCTTGTGGGTTTCCTGAGTGTCTTCAGCACTGTTACCGATAGATAAGAGCCTAAGAGTTAGCAGTGAATAATTATGTATGGAGGGTTTGCAAAGAATTTTTTTCTCTCTTCATTCCAAGGTGATCACGCTGCATTTTCTGATTTTACTTAGATCCCAAGACCAGGTCTGCCCATTATGAGGCCACTAGGAAGGCATCCTTTCACCATTTTGTGTCTCAGCTTTGTTACTTGTCAGATAGGAATATTGCTGCTGTCACTAACAATAACACCGACTTTGCCTCACTGGATTGAGATGAGGAGTTAAATCATTAATTTGTGTGAGTGCAGAACGTATATAACCAGTCACAATTATAAATCTAAAATGCACCTTTTGAATGACCAGATTATCAGCTGCTTCACTCGAAATAAGTTCAACTTAAGTTTTATTTGTTTCTGCATGCTTTCTTAGGTAGCTTCATGTTGTACTCTCCTCTGTTTAGCTCCAAGTGACTGCAAGCAAGTGCTGAATGTTCAGTAAGCACTTGTTGAGTGAAGTTTTTTTTTTTTTTCCTTTTTTAATACTGACCTTTTAAAGTCCAGTGTTGGATATTTGTAAGCTACTTATATTTTTGCTTAGGATTCCTCAAGCCTCTCATTTAATTTCCAGATTATAAGTTCCACTGATAGAACCCTTATAAATATCACATTAAGAAGCTGAGCATTACCTTTAGGCCAAAGCAATTTACTTTTTAAAAATCTGATTAATTTCAACACAATCAGCCGGGATGTCAGAAGATCTCAGTGCCTCTGATAGATGCTGACAGGTGAGGAAATTAAAATCAGGGAGGGAAGCAATTAAATACTGGCAAACATTACTTTAATGAGACAACCAAATCATTCATAAGCCACGGAATATGTTGTATTTTTGATAAGTATCTTAGGGTTGCGGGTGAGAGAGTGCATTTAAAAATGCTCTTTGTACGGGATCTGGTGATGAGAGTAGAGGTCCTTTCTGTGTTAGTTACCTATTGCCTTTGGCCTGGTCTGACATTTCCATAGTTTTTGGAGACAGACTTCCTGATAATTGTATTAAAGATTATGCCGTTGTTTAATTTAAGCAAATCTAGTATATGATTTAATTTAAATAAGTAAATAATTTAAATCGATCTTACCTCTACCACTACCTTAAAACTCAGACAGAGACACCTGGGTGGCTTAGTGGTTGAGCCTTTGGCTCATGGTGTGATCCCGGGGTCCTGGGATCGAATCCCGCATCAGGCTCCCCGCAGGGAACCTGCTTCTCCCTCTGCTTATGTCTCTGCTTCTCTCTCTGTGTCCCTCATGAATAAATAAATAAAATCTTAAAAAACTCAGACAAATGCACAAAATCCATGACAAAGTAATTTTTGGCTCTTTCACAAGTGATTTAGGGGTAACCACAGTCAGGACCTATGAAAAGAAAAACCTAGAAAAAAATGCATATTTCATACAACTTCCAATTCAGAAGACTTGGGAATTAAAGTACAAGAGCAGAACCTAGGCACTCAATCCCTATTAAGCTCTTCTTTTCAAGATAACACCCCTGTATTCAGGAAGGACATTAGAGACCAGAATGCTAAAAAGTAACCCACTTGTTGGCTCAGTGCAAGTTTCTACAAGGCTCTGTTATGTTGCTCATTGGTACTGTAGCACTTGTAAAATATCAAGTATTAAGAAATATCTTTACATTGACCACAGTGATTCTGGTGTTGGTTGGTTGGAATTTGTGTTTGTAATGTTAGGATCATCATTGTAGAATTGTATTGCTAAAAAATTGTCCTGGGATGCACGGGTCAGTTCAGAAGATACCATGGTTTGTGAAATACCTGTTTTCTCTGCTCTCTTCATTTCTCATATTCTTACATTCCTTTCTGCCTTTTTCCTTGTTCCCCATCATATTTCTTTCTTCTCTCTCTTTTTCATTGCCTTCATGTATTCACTGCTGTTTTTCCCAAAATACAGTGTAAATTATCAATTATTCTATACTGGTTCCAAGTTGACTTGGTGAATCTTGCTTTTGCATATACTTTAATTAATAGGTTGAAGTTTTGCAAATTAAATGTTGAGTATACAGGTTTCTTTATTTTGGGTTGAAATTGCTTCTGAAGATGAGAATATTTTTCTTTTTTTTTTTTGAGAGAGAGGATGGGTGGTTTGACCAAGGATGCAGACTGCCAGGGTCTTGGTCAGCACTTATAAATACAGAGGCGGCTAAGGATGACTGACTTGCTTTATTAACCAGATGCTACAGTGGGGTTTGCCAGTTGTCCAAGATACCTTTATGAGTCTAGTGGAGAACTCCATTACATTAGGTAATACCCATGAGTTTTGGGGGATGCTTGACACTCAAATCATGTGAGGAGGATGATGAACTTCTTAGCTAGGAGGCTTCAGCTTTTGTACTGCTTAACATGAGACTTCTTGATGAGAGAGAATTCAGGGGCGCTGGCTTCTGTTGTTTCTGTGGCTTGTGTTTTGAGAGTTTGCCAAAGATGTTGCATCTCTGAAACTATACTGGGGAGAGCTGAGAAAGTCTGCATAGTAACCCTGCATCAAACACTCCTTTTGCCCTAGCTTCATAATGTGTCACTTCTGGTTAGACCACAGATATGAAGTCTTCTCTCTCTCTTTCTTTCTTTCCTTTCACTCACTAAAGAAACAGGGCTCAATACTAAATGGCTTTGGTGCCTTGACACTTTTGTATGGTATGTGCTCCCAAATGGGAGACTGTATCACGTAAGAGAAGGGTGCTTACTGATTTTGGTGTCCAGATTCAAGGTTCCATTTTTATCTGATCCATATTAACCATATAATCTTTGAAGTTTGGTTTCCTTATTGGTAAAATTGGCAATAAAGATGATTAATGTTTTGATTTTGGTGGCCTATGCAAGACTTTCTTGCAGGCTGCATTATCAACCATGTTCTATTTTTTTTTTTTTTTTCCATGTTCTATTTTTAACCTTATTTGAGTCCTATATGTTCTTCTGTTGGAAGCTTCATCTAAGGGACAAACTTTAGGCACAAAGGCACAGACTTTAAAATGATTTGTGATGTATCTGCAGTTCCTTCACTTAAAGCAGCATCTCTTGCTTTTGGGAGTTGAGAGGAAATTTAATTTTTAAAATTTGAGGTGTTGCCTTTTGAAACAAACATTCTTTGTTTCAAGAATGTTGTTAGGTGAGGCCATGGGAGATACACATTGATAATTATTGCGGTGTTTTAAAACTAGGCATATGAATCAAAGAAATTCCCAACCCAGAGATATTCTCTAGCACTGTGTGCTTCTAATGTCATTCTTTGATCAGATAAACATGGGCTCATTGGAAGAAATATTAATGTTTTGTATACCACCACTGTCCATATCTATAGATATGAAATAATGGAGGAAAATCTTCCAAAAAAAAAAAAAGTGTGACTGAGTTTGGCTGTGAAGTAGATATTAAAATCCTTATTTACATATAAAGAAATTGACACTCAGAGAGTTTAAGTAATTTGCCTAAGGACATTGTTAAGAGGAAGACCAAATCTCCAAATCTCACAAGGTTCTAAATCCCTTGTGTTTTTGCCGCTGTCTCATGTTAATCAAATAGTTGGTCTTATTTTATTCTTCCCTCCTCCACCCAGTCTACTGAATTAAGTCAATGAGTTGTTTCTATTTTCCTAACTTAATAGCCCAGGACAGACTAAGCTATAAAGAAAAAAAATCACTGAAACAACAGGCGGAGTCTGGAGAGTCCAAACTTGTACCCTACTACGTATTGTACTGTGTAGTCTTGGGCAAGTTATGCACCTTTCCTCAACTTTAGTTTCTGTATCTATAAAATGACGACAATAATAGTCATACACAATATATTTGTGAAGTTAATCATGAGAAATATGCTAGTTCCTATCTCCTTCTGTCTTGTACCTCCACGAAATTTTGTTTCCTCACCTGTGAAGTGAGTAGACCAATCTCTTCCTGTTTCTTTGCTGGGTTGTTATGGATTGAAGCAAGATAATGAATGTGAAAATGTTTTGCAAAACAAGAAACTGATATAAGAGTTATATATATATAAGAGTTTATGACAAGATACAGATTAGTACCTAAGAGTAACGTGTACCTATTTCATTTACAGACACTGGCATTGTAGTTTGCTGAATCTTACGTCCACTGACCATTCCAGGAGCTAGCTATCTGAGGTAAGAGAGGATCGGCACCTTTTTATTTATGAAATGCTCATAAGTGTCCTAGCAATAATATTGAAGGTTGATTTTACTCCCAACAAAGAAATACAGAAGCATTTAATGAGCAGCAAAACCTGAAAAATGGCCAAAGCAATGAACTACCAGCTTTTTATCTCTTCTTGATTTAATTTCCCCTTTCAATTTGTAGCCTTCATGGTTTAATTCCAAAAGCACAAAAATCCAGGCAACACAGGAAATTCATATTTACCAAGTATTTAAGTGTCCATAATGTGCAATGTTCTTTTTAAAAAATTTTA
Source organism: Canis lupus baileyi (assembly GCF_048164855.1). NCBI lineage: Eukaryota > Metazoa > Chordata > Mammalia > Carnivora > Canidae > Canis > Canis lupus. The sequence continues at coordinate 22,235,360 of NC_132868.1, forward strand.
TTTATCTACTTTAGAGAGAGAAAGAGAGGGAAAGAGGGAGAGAGACAGAGAGAGAGAGTGTGCAGTGGGGGCAGGGGCAGAGAGAGAGAGAGAGAGAGAATCCCAAGCAGACTCCCTGCTGAGCATGGAGCCTGACATGGGGCTCCATCCCACAACTGGGAAATCACCATCTGAGCTGAAACCTAGGGTCAGATGCTTAACCAACTGTGCGACTCAGGTGCCCCCATAATGTACTATGTTCCTATCTACTGCCTCTTTGTATCCCTAGCTAGCCTGTGGCAGGAGGGCTTCTCTCCAGTGTCCTGGCTCTTGTTTGAGTGAAATTTTCAATACACTGGGCTGCCAGTGCTTCCTGGCTTTGAAAGGGACCAAACTCCTCTTGTCAGCTCCATCACTGTCTTTTAGCTGCCCAGAAAAGATCTGAAAAAGACATAATTCAAGGCTATAATGACAACAACAAAATGCTAAGAATACAGAGAATGAGCTAGAGGTTTTTGAACTTAGGACACACGGTATCTACAGTGCTGCTCTTCTGGGGGGCCAGTGCAAAGGAGCTAGGCCTTTGGTGAATGAACATTCTCATCGTGATTTTGTCAATAAAATAGAGGCAAGAAGAAAATATGTAAAGGAAGCATGATAGTAGCAAAACTTGCAAGATAGGAGTTTTCTTTTGAGTCTAACTAGCCAATATTTGCACTTCCCAGTTAGGTCTGCAGTGTTCTATGTGGTCTTTGAGAAGACTTGGATGAAAAAGAAGTGAAGAGGTCAACATGGTGTTCCTAACTACAGGCCCCAAAGTATAGCAACTTTGTGGAAGATTTGATATCAGCATTTAAAATACTGTAGACATTTGTTTTACCGAATATTTCAGCAAATATTTCATGTTATTTACATGATCTTGAACTGCCAGTGTGACTTTGGTTACACAGACCTTTGAAAATATTGAAGTTTGTTGTCATGTTTGTCAGAGTTAACAGTTGAGAATTGAGTGGACATTGTGGTGTGATATTGATATGATTTTTTAAATTAATGTGGGTTTTAAAGCTAATATTCACCGTAAGAACATGCCATGTAGGGCAGCCCGGATGGCTCAGTGGTTTAGCGCTGCCTTCGGCCTGGGGTGAGATCCTGGAGACCCGGGATCGAATCCCATGTCAGGCTCCCTGCATGGAGCCTGCTTCTCCCTCTGCCTGTGTCTCTGCCTCTCTCTCTCTCTCTCTGTGTCTCTCATGAGTGAATAAATAAACTCTTTGGGGGGGGAAAAAAAAAGAACATGCCATGTGCAAACAAGGGGGGTCATGTATGGACTGTGAAACGCCTCTATAATTAAATAAGACAGAGCAGCCACTTATTGTTTAGATTTTACTCTCTGTCCTACAACAGAGAAGGTTATAAAAAATGGTAGTGACCAAAAATACAGGAATGATTTCCTGCCCATTTTTGGCTCCCTCTCTAGTCCGTAAAATACTCCAGCAAAAACTCCTTTCTAATTTATTTCATGTATTTTCATGGATAAATCTATCAGAAAAGAATGTCCTGTAGACATGTAATATAGTTTTTGATAGCCCTGTTAGGCAGAGAGCTAAGTGGTTCCTTCAGAGAAGCTGCAGGTATATTAACTTTTCTCCAAATGCCAGTTGTTAAATATTAATAGAGTAAGCTTTGAAACTATGTAACCATGCCCCCCTTCTGCAGGAAACCCATCTTGAAACTGCAAATTGGAGTTTAAGCAAGCCTTGGGAGGTTAAGAAATGATTGCTCCTGAGACAGAGGGGTTTCATCTATATCTGTTCATCCATCCAGCTGTCCATCCATCCAGCTATCCATCCATCCATCCATCCTTCCTCAATATTTTGGAGGTGGGGATTGGTGGGCAGGGAAGGATAAAAACTTCTCAAATAACCTTTAGGAGGTAGAGAAGTAAATATTCTGGGGGCATGTTGTAGAAATTTAAAATCATCTTGTGGTAATAATTGGTATCAGTGGCAGTAATGAAGAAAGAATAACAGTTTAAATAAATAATGAGACTTGACAGTAGATGTGTCAACAGGTACCCACTTAATGAGTGTAATCATGTTTTTCTCTGCTTTCAACGTTGATCCACTGACTGTGGTGTGTTCCCCTGTTCCATTTCCAAACCAAATCTATTTAAAGCTGCACTTCATGGAATCTGAAACAGTATACCCTGTTTACTATTTAGAGCTGATACCCAATGTTCTGGAATAGGCAAGATCTGTACTTGAACAAGAATAGGCTTCTGGCCTCCTGTAGACGGTTGATTATCCTTGTTTTCCACAGGGTGATTCATTAGCAGGGATGAATAATACTGAATTAATTATCATGGACTTGTCTCTATTGCTAGAGTGGATTGTTTATTATAATTTGATGGAAACAGCCCTAGTCTACCTTAAGTCAAATTAATCAGTTACTGCTTTTTTTTAGGTGGAGGTTGAGGCAGTAGTTATACATGAAAGTGCTTCTTAGTTACCTAGATAGAATAGCATTGTTTTGGGGAGCGAAGCCATGTGTTTTATGTTGTGTTGTGTGAACCAGACGCCGTGAGAATCTAATTATAATCCCAGCTCTGGCTGTGTCACCTTGGCAAGTCACTTTCCCTCTCCAGGGTCCAGTTCAGTATCTAACAACAGATGGAGTTGGACCAATTGATCATGGCATTACTTCTAGTCAAATGTCCTATTGTCTGTGTTTGCATTTCTTAGCCAGTCTTTTCTTCTTCCTGCTGTTACTTTTCTGAAGTCATAGGAAAGTCTTATGACTCTACCACAGAACGGGTGCTTGGAAGTAGGTATTTCTCTATTAGTTGTGTGTGTGTGTGTGTGTGTGTGTGTGTGTGTTTACATAGCAGAAGAGCAGTTAATGATTTGAATTATATCTACACTAGGGTAGGATGTTTATGCACTGATCATCCCTAACCTCCAGCAACATTCAGTTTTGGGTTAGAAAGGAAGAAAAAAAGTCCATCTTCCTCCATGTTTCTCTACTCCATCATCTGGGTCTCATTTTTAGAGGCTTTACCCGCTGGTTAGTGTTTTTGGGTTCTTCTTCTGTTTGACTTCTGTAGGTTGAGTCATTGACCTGTAAGGAGAGGTCAGAATGTCAAAACCAGAGGAGACTTTAAGAACCAATCTAGCCAGGTTACCTCATTTCAGAGACTGAGATTTGGAATCAAGGTGCTAGTGGCAGATCCTGGCCTAGAACTTTTCTTCTGACTCCATAGTCGTATCTCTGTTTTAGGAGAGATATCTCTTTCTATAAACTGTCCTTTCTCTTCCCAGTATTTAAAGAGCCATTGTTTTTCAGGTAAAACCTGTCTCAGTGTCAAAGCAAGAATATGAGATGCTTTTAAAGCAAAAATGGATTCCAGCCATCTTTGTTAATTCCGTGGGGCAGTAGAATATTCTTACTGGCTGGCTTCTGCTGTCTGTTTTTTATTAGGAGACTATGGATTCCCCTGCAGTCCTTCCTGTAAGGGATGACTTGACCCTGACATCACCTCTGTTTCCTCCACCCGCCTCCTGCCCTTTTTTGATCCAGTGAATTATAGGAAGCTGAGGATGAGCGCCTAGCTGGCTGTTTACTGTGCATAGTGGGGAACATTAATAAAGAGAAGACAGATGAAGGATTAATAAGCAAGAGGACAGGAGAGTAATAGCCAACACAGTGAAATCTAGTTCAAGGCCTGTAATTCCCAGGTGCAGTGCTACAGGAGATTAATAGCAACATCTCTCATTCTTTCAGACTGTCTCTCTGCCTTGTTCTTATGGGACTGGGCTGGGACTGAGAAGCAGCTGGAATGATCTTTGCCAAAATCAAACTCATGTTTTCATGAGATTTCCAGGTCCAGAGGAGAGAGTCGTAATTATCCATCATTTAGAAGATAATTTAGAGGCCACTGGATCTAAGCACATATTTTGGACCTTCTGATACTGAAATACAGAGTGTGGAAATCATTTTACCCAGTCTGAAGTTCAAATTCTGGCTCTAATTAATATGCTTCAACTCTGTTGAAGCAATGACCTCGTCCCGAACCTCAGTTTCTCCATCTATGCAATGGGAAGAGAAGGGGGGTGGAATAGATGATGTCAGAGGTTTTCTCAGTCCTGATTTTCGTGAGTCTCTGATCAGTCCAGGGTACCATAGCAAGTGTGCATCTGAGCCAGGTCCTGAATCCAGAACTGCCTTTCTGTGGTTTGGAGTGTGCATCATCATAGCTTCTACTACCCATGGGGGCGCTAAACAGTGTATTTGCATCCTTCAGCCTTTTAAAAATTAAATACACCCTTTTTTTCCCTTCCGTTGACAGGTCTCTTTTTGTCAAGGGACTTGTCTAAGGCAGTAGTTTTTAATTTGTGTGTGGTGCCTATGTGTGTTTATGGTGGACAGTGTAGCGAAGAGGATTATGGAATGTTTAAAAATTTAGGTGAATCTATGAAATAGTTAAAAATGCACATCTGCATAAAACGTTGTCTATAATTTAGGTGGTTTGTAGACCTTCTGAAGGCCAATGTAGATTCTAGGTTAAGCAGAAGATGTTCTTCAGTATGGAAGGCCTGAGGTGACATTTGGCTGACATACATTCCCTGTTGCTTTTGGATTTTTCCACAGTTCACCTATGGTTCTACTCTGAGTGTCAGGCTCATTTATAAGCATGACCCTGGACAGTTAAATATCTCAGACTGTTGAGTTGAAACTGCTATTCTGCTCGCTTCATTCACTCACTCAAATTACTTTTAAACTGGAATCAGTAAATGATAGCCATTTTAATATATTATTTCATTTAATCTTGCAAAACAGAGAATTATTTTTTTTTCCATTTTTCATGTACAGAAGCTGAGCTCAGAGTGGTTGAGTAATTTGCCCAGTCATACTGCTAATAAATAGCAAAGTCTGGATTCAAATCCAGATCTGGTCCCAAATATGTGATTACCTCCAGAGATCATACTGAATATGAAGAGGGACAACGAAAATTCTATAAATTATAGAAATCCCTGGTAGAAAATGGTCAGTGGGACCCAGAAGAGTTCAGAGAGGGAAAAGATCACATATCCTGAATCATTTAGGCGATGATTTATTAATTAAATACTTATCTGGTACCCTAAGGCAGACTAAGAAATATTAGACAATTGTATAAAATGCATTATAAATAACTTATTTTTTTTTCTTTTTCTTCAAACCTCTATCAGGTTAGTGGTCTCAATTTCTTCATTTTTGTAAGTGAGATGAGGAGGAGACAAAAACCGATTAGAGTCATAGTACCCTGATAACTGTGCGTTATCAACTGGATTGGAATGTCAATGCTTTGGGGAATCCGTTTGTTGTTTTCTCCCTTGTTATACTGAGCGTGGGAGTTTTTAACAGAGACTCCTGACCATGCATGGATCAGCACAAATGCAGATGTGAGCAGCTAGTATTTGGATCGTGCCAAGATGTAATGTCTGCCACATGTGTGAAGCTAATGCTTAACGCTCGGTGACCCACTGTGAATGTACGTGCGAGCCATGAGAGTGAAAACTGGTGCCAGAGGTGAAAGAGGCCTCAACGATTGTCAGGTGCACGGCCTTCACCTCACCCGTGGGGAAACAGAGGCAGAATAAAAATCAGACTTCATACCAGCCTCTATGGTAGTGTTGACCTCGATTTTCTGTCTTCCGCTGGCTCACACTCACATAGCCCATGAGCTTGATAGGTCGATACACCTGGATTGGGAATGCAGCATAAGTAGTTGCATGACCTTCGATCCATTACCTGATTTCTTTGGGTCTCAGTTTTGTTGCCTGTCAAATGGAAATCAGGACTGTTGTGAGGATGAGTTCAGTATACGGAGGCATTATGGTTAATGTGATTGGTAATCCCTGTCATAGCCTGAACACACAGGCTGGTTGTCCTGCTTTGACAGATATTACTTCCTGATTTCATCTTAGTTCTTCTTAGGCCCTTGCTTGTCAAAGTTTGGTCTGAAGACCAGGAATATCGACATCACCTGGGATCTTGCTAGAAATGCAGACTTCAGGCCACACTCCAGACCTCCTGAATTGGAATCTGCATTTTAACAAGATCCCCAGGTAGTTCATATGCTCGTTAGACTTTCAGAAGCATTGTTTTATGCCTGAGATCAATGTCAAGGCCATTGGCCATGGCCTGGTGCCAGTGGCTGGCATCCTGCCAGCCTTTTGGGGGCATGCCTTACCCATGCCTTACCATGGCCAGAGGGAAGCCTGTGAAGTCGCTCCCTGGGAATCATGGAAGGCTGGCTTGAAGGAATCCAGCAGCCTTTATCTTTTCAACGCCTTTCATTTCCTCAGAACTACGACTCACAGGGGTCAAACTGGGATTGGATCCCAAAGCCTTTCTGCTCACAAAGTCCATGTTCTTTTCATTAAACCATGATGTCTCAGTCGAGAGGCACGCTGGGCTGTGCGTATGAGAACTCCCCATTCCCCCATTGTGTGGATGTTTCCACACTGGCTGTTTTACTCAGTTACTCAATTCCTAGAGGGGAAGAATTAAAAAAAAAGAAAAAAAAAGGCAAAAAGCTTGAGTTGAAAGCCAGGATCCTGCAGCTTAATCAGTTATTTTCGTATTTTAATGAGGATGACTATTGTGAAATAAGTAATTATTAATTACTCAAAACTAATGAAATATTTTAGTTTCCTTGCTAAAAAAGCATATGGAAGCTAAAAGAAAGCATATGGGTGTTTTTCGGGAAGCATATTGGTGAATGGACAAATTACAGTGGTGCCAATATGCCTTTGCTGTCTGGCTAGGGCCATCACTGTGTGTGCTGGCATCTGAGTCCTCGTGTGTTTAAAGAGATTTTTAAAAATTCCCATCTGATGTGTGTGTTGGGTTGCCTCTGGAGTTACACAGCTCTGTCTCACAGTTCTCCTGCCATGATTTCACTCTGACCTTGCTTGTTGAGTGTCCCTCGTACACAGCCTCTGCCATTGGTGGCTGCCACACGCCTCCCTCCCAGATGCTGGAGACTTGCAGGGTCTCCCCCGCCGATGGCCGCGTGTTGAGACTGTTCATCCGATGGTTTTCTACAGCAGTAGAAACCATACCCTGTTACACTGGATGTGCACGCTCCCCTGGGGAACCCGTGTGACACTGTGGGCCAGCCATCGGTTTCTTCCTTATGACGCTGGGATGATATTGCGCGTGCTCTTCCGCTCATAGGCACGGCTGTTTATCCAGTGTGTGGTCCTTGCCCTCTGCCTCTCCTCTCCTTTCTTTTCTGTTCTTTTCCCTCTTGCCCCATAGGTAGTCAGTCTGGGAAATAGTTTGATGGATTTGGAGGTGGTTGAAACTTGTTTCCTCTGCTCTGGGGATTGCACACTTCTAGGCTTGGAGTGATCAGAGGCAGCATGGTATGTTTGAGAAGGTACTTGGCCGAGTGTCAGAAAAGTGATGCTGTAGACCAGCTTGACCTAATAAACATTTCCTTGGCACCTACCGAGCAGAGCAGGGTGGGTTGCTAAGAAATCGATGAAGGGAGGTGGCAGGGATGTGGAGGTGAGTTTGAGTCAGGGCCAGCTGAGATTCAGTGTGATGTGTGAACTCGGTACTTACACTCTGTGAGTCAGAGAATTTGAAGAACTCTTTCTACCTGGGAGTTTCTTATAGAAACTGGATCGGAGTTGGCTTTGGAAGATGGTTACATGGACTTTGATGGGATGTTACAGGAAGTGGAGGGGAAATTTCTGGCAGGCCAGAATCGGCCACCGGCAAGACCAGAAGCAGGTGATTACCAGCCATGTCCAGAGAACAGGAAGTGGCTACCAGAAGTATCCATTTGGGAGAAGTCACTTCTTCTCTGGTAGGACTCAGTCTACTCATCTGCAAAACATGAGCTTTGGACAAGAGGGTTGTCAAGCTTCAACTCCAACTGAATTCTTTAAGATCTCTGATCCCACAGCCAGATAAGCCATTTAGCTTGACTCTGCCAGCTGACTGTGGCCATGGACAGGGCCCAGGGCCCACATGTCCTGTTCCTTAACTACTACCCCATGTAGCATCCTGATGAGGGGTGGGTGGGGTGATCACTATTATCCTGGCCTTTGTTGCATAGAACACAGAATGTTAAAGTGATCTGAGACATCAAACAACTAAGATATTTAACCATCTAAGGTACTGATGACCCTTCTGCACAACTCCTCTAAAATGCCACCTCTTTCCATGTCGTATGGGCCTTGCTGTCCTGCCTGGAGGAACAGCTCAAAGCCCTCTTCCTAGGAAAGCCTTCTCTCTGTACCTCTTGGCTCTGAAATACAGTCTTAGCCTTTGACTTTGTTTTATAATGAAACTTTCTTTTGATGGCTATGTTTTCATGTTTCCTCACACACACCCCCGCCCCTCCTGCACTCAGATTATAATGGTTCTGAATCTAAAGACGACTCTCTGCTTCTCTGAATTTCATGTAGCTCCCAGCAGTGCCCTAGACATAATGTTCAATGAAGAAGCACATAACTATATTCTTCAACAGTTTTTCTCACTCCATGTTGCTTGGGTTTAAGATGGATATGAGACATATATAGAGGCATCTAGAATTGCAGAACTGGGAAGCTATAACAACTGTCTATAGCCCTGGGAAGAAATGACTGGCCACACTTCACCCCCTCAGTTAGCTGCAGGTCTGAGAATGGCATCCTTATCTGGCTAAGTGATAGAGGGACAGAGTTCCTGCTTACCACCCAGGCCTTGACTGGGTTCCTCCTTTCCCTGAAGACCCTTAGGAATAGAGGTGGCATACAGGACACTGCCGCTATATGAAACCGAGAGAAACGAGCAGACATTTATTGGGTATCTATTATGCGACGGGCCCCGTGACAGATGCGTTGGCAGAGGTTAGCTTGGTCGGTGGTCATAAGCTAGAATTTGCACTCTGCATGAGGGGGCCAGGTTGTAATCAGGATGTTTAGCAAAAGCCCTTCCTTAGGAGCTCTGATGAGCGTACTGTACTAGATGGGCCCTTACCTCCCGGAATGTGGGCATAGAGCTCTGCAAAGTTGCACACTCAACTTGTTTTAAGGTTCGCTGACTGTGAAGATAAGTGGAAGCAAGCCAGCATTGTGACCAAGACTGGGGTGGGCGGACCTGTGTCCTCCCAAGTGTACAGATGAGTCTCGGGAGAACCAGACCCGAGTGCCTCACACATGAGTGTTGGTAGTATTGGCTTGTACCTGCTCTTATTACATCTTTCTCCCTCCTCTCCTCAAGCCTCCCACCCACAGACTGTGTATTTCTGCCCCCGATCTGTTTTCTTTTCCCTGTCTCTCCTTCTCCTGAGCTAACCCTGGGCGGCCTGAGGTTCCGAGGGCTCTCTGATGCAGAGTCCTCTGTGCCGGACTGTGAAAATGCTGGCAGGGAAGACGAGACACAAATCTGTTAAATACATAGTAAAAATAGCTTATGATCTATGGGACTTGGTATTAAGCAAGATGATATTAACGAGGTTTGAGCGCTGCTCTGAAATGTGGCAGCTGCACACGCATATTGGCTGCTTTTCCTCCCTACCTCTGGCAGCTTGTGAGCAGTGTTGCCATGACAGTCCTTGGGCTCTGTTTAGATCAGCTATTTTCTGAAGGAGCCCCTGACCTTCCCCACAATAGAAACCGTCGATGTGGTCATGTCAGTGCCTCTTCAGAAGCCGTGTGACTGGTGAGCCCCAGTTGTCACTTGGAAACTGTTGGAAGCTGTAGGTCAGGACACAGACGTTGAACATTTGGGAGTAGGACGGGCTTTTAAATATCCTTTACTTATTTGCTGGGTGAGAATACTGAGGCCCATTGAGTGGCAGTGACTTGCTCAAGGTCCCAGAGTGAAGTAGAGACGAGGGTGGGACAGGAACTTGGGTCTCCTGATTTCCATCCTGTTACTACTATGTCATGCTTCCCCTGCTTGAGGGCCCTTTTCAGCCCAGGAGGCTGTAGGTGGAGATGAGCCAGGCGTGGGGACGTCTTGGTCCCTAGGAATGGGGAGGGGAAGTGAAGGGGGGGGAGGAACTCCGTGCAGAGAGAGGAATGAGGAAGTGATGGGGAGTTACGGATAGTGTGGGGCTGATAGCTGCCCAGAGTGAGTGTCTGAGGTGCCACTCAGCTGTGACCATCAGCAGAAACTCTTCCTATCTGATGCCACAGATGATGTCATTGAGAGAGAAGTAGACGCTTAAAGGGGCAAGGGAAAGATGTCTTGTTCTTAATTGCCCTGAACCCTTTCCTAATGTCTTGTAGGCTCACATAAGGCTACCACCATAAGAGCCACTGTCAGCACCATCTTTTCTTGGCAGGTGCTTTATTATATGGTGTTAAGTATTCTGTAGATAGTTCAGATATGAGACACTGTCTCCTTCATAAGATTGCAGGACCCTAGGGGTAGAAGGGATTTTTCTTCTTTTCTTTTTTCTTTCCTCTCCCTTCTTTCCTCCCTCCCTGCTGCCTTTCAGACATGGCATCTGGCATAGACCTAAATCACTTATGATGAGCATACCGTGAATCTTTGTTGAGATAAACTAGGTTGAGTTCAGATGACCTCTTAAGATATTTTTTTAGTTGACAATGAAAGTTGGCAAATGATGATTTTGCGTTCTCACCAATTTGGATTCTGTGTGATTTCTCATATGTTCTTAATTTCCATAAAACTCAGTATTATCCTTATTCTACAGAGAAGAAATGAGTCAGGCACCTGCCCAAGTTCACTTCAAGTAATAAATGGTGGAGATTTGATTTGCATCTAGGTCTTCTGTTTTCAAATAACGTAATGTTACTTCTGTTCTTCACCACTACTTATAGAGAGGGTGTTGTTCCATAGAGAGTGGTTCAGCCTTCTCTCGAGGAGTCTCTAGCCTTTTAAGGTTGCAACCCACATCCTTAAGAGTTTGGAAAAATAATTGAGGCCTCAGGTTCAAACAATGATTTCTCATCATGTTTTGGACAACACTTTAGCTTTTTTTTTTTTTTTTCCCCCAATAAGCCAAGGAAAAATAGTGCATTTCCATATTCTTTAATTTGTTTAATTTGAGATAAATTTAAGACTAGAGTATAAGAATTTTTAAACTTTTAATAAATTTGGATACATCTAGCATAGGGGGATAGAAGACCCTCTGTCCTAAATGAATTGACTAATTTAGCTAAGAACAAAACTAGACCACTATTTTTGGTTACAAAAGGATATAAGAATCTTTTTTTTTTAATGGAAAATTTTAAAAAAGATTTTATTTATTCATGAGAGGCACAGAGAAGGAGAGAGAGAGGCAGAGACACAGGCAGAGGGAGAAGCAGGCTCCATGCAGGGAGCCCGATGTGGGACTCCATCCTGGGACTCCAGGAATACTCCCTGGGCTGCAGGCGGCGCTAAACCGCTGAGCCACCCGGGCTGCCCCAGGATATATGAATCTTTGAACGCTGCAGCAGAAGCCTAGATTTTGGTTGATATTGTTTTATAGGTTCTTCTCAACATTTGCCATATTCAATAGATGATATCCATTATGCTATCCAAACTTCTGTTGGATTTGGATGAGTTTGATAACATTCTACATCCTTTTTCAAAAACTATCAATGTGAACAGTCTTCTTTTTTATCTATGTGCTCAGGAAAGATACCATTGCCTAATTTAAATTTCAGAACAGAGGCAAATCTTATTTGTAGTGAGTATAATATCATAATATATCTATATATCAATATCTACATCTATATATCTCATGTTTCCTTTTTGTATCTAACTCTCCAGGTGTGTAAGGAGAAGGGTGAGTTGAATAATAATGGTATAATGTCCAGAGACAAAGTTGAATACATAAGACAAATATAAGTCTATCTCTGTAGAGAGTGTATGTGTGAGTGAGATTAGCTTCTGGGCCTTTAATAAAGCTGTGTATACTTTGAAAGTACGTACTAACTTTGGAATTATCAAGGGAAAAATTGAAATTTAAACTTGAATGTTCAGGGAGATGACTATTTTACCTTTTGTTCTAGAGTTGTAGGTAAAATTGAAAAGTTAGAGAGTTGTATTGTTTGGTATTAAATGGAAATCGAATGCTATATTTTCTTCGAGAAGAAAGCTTGTCTTGGGTATATGAGCATTCTTGCAGTCATTCTAAATTTTTGAGCCCCCCCATGGGTGCCTATACTTTAATTGAGCTGAATCAGTTTACTCTAGCAATGGCTAAGAGAACATGTTATTTACTACAAGTAATGCACCCTAAATAAAAAGAAAAGGAAAAAAAAAAAAAGCAGCACTTTGTGCCTTTCTTGTATGTTTGAAGCAGTTTACCTTGCTTTAGAATTGCCTGTGCGTGCGCGTTTCTCTAAGTAGATGGAAGCACCCTGAAGACAGGAGAAATGTTTTCTATGCGTTGGTGACGATGATTTTGTGACTTCAGGTGCAGTAAATTAAAACATCTTTTATCACGTCCTTTGCTGATGTTGACAGGCTTATTTGGAATCTCTTTAGAAGTCATCCTATTGCTCTTGAAATCCCTCTGCTTCATTCACTTTCTGGGGAATGAAGAAACATTGTCCATCTGCCTACTTAACAAGAGAAAGGGGTGGTTTAGGAGTGCAGTAGCCTGTTTACACACTGGCCCAAACTGTTACTGTAGGAAAAGGTTTCATATATTTCAAAATGTTACAGAGCTAGGAAAAATATACACATGTAATATATAGAGTGCATATATATGTACATATATATATGATCTGTTCCTTGTCACAATATTTAACCCAACGTGCTATTTACAGTAATGAATCAAAATGTCAGTTTTTAAAAATATGAAGTGTCAAAGTGTTCCCACATTGCAGGAAAGTTTGATGTGACAGTTTGTTAATCATGTGACTATTATATCAAATGTGTCTCACAATGTTTTTGCTCAGTGTTCTCTCTTGTAGGCTCCTCACACTTTTTTAGTGAATTCCTAGTTCAAGTTACTAACCCAAGGAGCACATTTAGGTTACGTGTCTCCCACACCTCACAAATGCTGTGTTTTTCTGTACTTAAAACTGAATGGATTTCACATGATTTTTGAGTGGTTTGATTTCGTGCCTGACACATTTATGTATAGTGGCTAAAAAAATAAAACAAAATTCCCCTACTGTAATTTTGTTGTTTTCACTGCAGAATCAGTACTTGAAACTTTAACACGGAGAATGAATGTTTTGTGTTTCCACAATTTGGGAGCCCCAGGGTATAATTTAAGGTGTCCTTATTTGCTATTGACCACTCTTTAACCTTGGATGCATTTTTAAATTTTGTTTGGCACAGTGATTATACCAACTTCTTCATCCTATTAAAAGGGTAGAAATCATAGACCATAAATGTTTCACATTTTGGAAAATGCGGTATGATTTCTCTCGGGAGAATTTATGGCTGTGCTACTTGGTAACTGTGTCCGTGGGCTGCTCTTAATCTCTGGGCCTCAGTTTTCCCTGAAGAATTTTTAAGGTTGAAATTAGATTAAAACAGTGAACTTTTAATCTATGCTTCAAGGAACCAGCCTCAGAGTCCTGAGTTGATATGTGGCCTCGGATACTGGGTTATAGGGTGAATAGTGAGGACCCTGGGCCTTTCTACTTGAGTAGCTGCACTCTTGGATTTGTTTTAATTTAGTTTTATGTGCTATTTCATTTAAGTAGAACGCTCCACGGCTTAAATAACCAGTTTGGCTACCTGTTGGCACTGCTCTGCTAGATGGACCTAGAGTCAGGGATTCTTTGGCCCTGTGGCTCATTTCCTGTGAGTTTTTGGTGGGCAAGCACACCAACAGATCTGGCAGAGACCTGACCTTGGGTTCAACCTTGTGCATTCAGGAGGCCTGCATGGAAGTCCTTTCAATGGCCAAGGGCTCTCCATACTGAGATTCAAAGGAGGGGCCACCAACTGAGATCACATCTGTGTTTGACTTTAATCCTTACATCTTTCTAGTCTTAATAAACTTACTTTCCAATTCAGCAGCTTTTCGGGTCAGCAAAGACCATGACTTGCCACAAGTCTAGGTAGAGGAAGGGATAGAAGTTTGGCAGGTATTTTGTCTGCTTCTGGTCAAGGATAACCTTCAACTCTTTAGGTTAGAGACTTTCAGCTAGTTTGGAGGGGGGTGTTTACCCAAAACTTGGATTCTGAATTTATCCATTACTTTCCCCTTCCTCCACCCCATTCATATGTAATTGCCACAACCTCAATCCACTGTGCAGGGCAAGTTCCTGTGTGTACCCTCGAGAATGGTGCGGTAGGAGAATACAGAGTTGTGGATTAGCAAACCAAGGCAGAAACTGCAAGAATGACAAGTGATTGAGGCACATGACTTAGTAACACTATAGAAAAGCCTTTAAGTATGAGCATAATAAAATCAAATTGGAGAAAATATTTCTCACAGATAAAAAAACCTGTCCTAACGATGGCAGAGATGATCAATGTCTATTTTTGCTAGATGCAGAAGCATCATTTTCAAAGTTCCTCAGGACTCAAATTATGGGATTAGTTTGACTTAACTCTTTTAATAGCTGAAGTCCTGAAGGGAGAGAATGGTCCAGTCTCCAGTTCTGTGCCTGACACTTTCTTCTAGTGAAATGCCTCTCTGGTAATAAATCTCATAAAAGCGGTGTGAGTCCAGAAGCAGCAGCCGAGTGCCAAGACAGAATGTTCTTTTATTGAGTCACATATCAGCCACCGGGGATGCACCTGGGTTTATTTGGATGAGGGAAGGGATGACCCAAAATGCATGCGTAGGATCATTAGGAAAAACCCCGGAGTGATTCCTGGCTCATTCCCTGAAGAAACTGGTGAAATCAGGCAAAATGTTCTAAGCAAATGTTGAGTTCTAGAAATATAGTTTCAAATCATGCGGGAAGCATTCTGTGCATACTTTTCATCAACATGCAATACTGCAAGGAATTGTTGGGATGGAGGAAGGTGACATGGGATGAACCCAAACCAAAAGCACTCATCTATCTTGTTTGTTTAGTTATCTTATTTTTGCATCGACTCCTTTCTGCTTCCTTTTTCTCTTGCTAGAGTGTAAGGACCTTGAGTTCAGACCCTTGTCTGTCTTTGTTTCCCATTTGTCCAGAGTCATGCCTGGCTCATTTATGAGCTCAATAAATATTTACTGAACAGATGAGCAATACTGAAAGATACCATTATTGAGGGAAGAAGCATGACTGAAATCTGGAAAATTCTGACCCGGCCACTTCTAAACTCCCTGGAACTTTTGCTTAATTAATGCTTGTTGAGTTAGGTATTATTGTGAGCACTCAGCATCATCACCTCACTCAGTCCTCATAGCCACTCTCTGAGGAGGGTTATTCCTACGTTTTCACAGAGGAAAAATTGAGAACCAGAGACTTTACACAGCTTGCTCCAGGTCCCACGTTCATAAAAAGGAAAGTCAGGACTTGAACTCAGATCATCTGGCTCTAGAAACTGCTCTCCTAACCACTAAGCTCTATTGTCTCTGTGCAGCGAGGATGATTATACCTGCCTGTTCTGTCTTCCAGCATGCCGTGAGGCTGAAACAAGATGACAGGAGTGAAGTGTTAGGGGGAGGGGTTAACCACAGGGTGAAGGGGAGACAGCACACAGATAGCTATAAATTAAAGTAGAAAGTAGAACCTTGAAGAGAAAATTCAGAGAAGGAAAAAAACCCACTGCTTCCAACTGGGATGCAGGGCGGGAGATTCAAGGAAGTCTTCATGGCACCAGTGACATTTAGGTGAACCTTGAATGAATGGGATTTTGGTAAAGGGAGATGCCTTCGAAGCAAATGGGATGAATGATAAAATTGAGGTACCAGTGTGTGCAGGCTGGTGGAGCAGAGGGTGTTCATCAAGTATTGATTAGGTTAGCAGATCCTGTGTGTGGAGGCAGGGGGAAAGGAAAGGGGTTGTGAAGGTAGCTGAGAAAACCGTGAGCAGGGTGGTGAATGGGAAGACGAGAAAAGTATAACAAAAAGCCTTGAGCAGCTGCACATTCTTTCTGGGAGGTGGCTATAGGCAGGTAGCTAATGCCTGCCTCCTCTATTATCATGCCTTGAGTCATCGTTTCTTCTGCGTGGTCCATAAATACTAGTCTAAGTTGATACCACTCTGAGGAGAGTGGGCACACAAGCCTGGGAAATGCCACATACTCTGGCGCCCTCTTAGGTACTGACAATGTACCTGAGGCTCTTTTAGGAAGCCCTGTGGGACAACTGTTGTCTTGCTCTCATTTGACTCTGGAACTTTGTTTTTGCCTTTGAGCAACCCTAGTTACCGCCCCTAGGAGACATACACTGGGTGTGGTGGGGAGACCCCCCAGTCAACCAGCTGGATGGATGTGTGGATTCGTGTCCCTTTTCTGACAGATCATCTAAGTACTAGAGCTAAGTCCATTCTCAGGGCAGCCGGAAGTCCCATCTGAAAGAAGAAGTTAGAGCACTTTTTGCCTGTAGAAATTACGTGTCATTGAGAAGGAGAGCTGCGCTCAAGATAAACTTGAGAACCTGTGGCCTCTCTGAAAAAGTAAGAGTGAGAAGCCGGAAGTGAAGGAGCCTTAAGTCTTGAAATGGAATGTGCCTCTGTGTGTTGCTTACACCAACCACAGGAACTCCCCTAGCAGACTGCCTTGTGAACCTTTTTTGAGAAAACAGCATCAGTGGCAGTAGCTCACCACATAGCCCCAGAGAGGGCTCCATGCTAGGGTCTTTCTTTTGCCCTCCATTGGCCTGACAGGGAGAGGAAGGCGGCATTGAGTGTCTGCCCTGTGCCAGACCCTACCGGAGGAGCTGCCTTGTAAAATTGCCTCACCTAATCCCCTCAACCATCCACTGGCTCAGGATTATGAATCTCTTCTTTTACAGAGGAGGATGCTGAATCCCAGGGTGCCTCACTTGTGCTCAGTAGATCATGGTTTTTTTTTTTTTTTTTTAAATCTCTCGGACCTTTGCCATGTTCCTTTCCATTCTCATGTGCCTGGTGAACTTGAGTTCCTCCGGTTTGTACAAGAGTTTCTCCTCCTAACAGTCTCTCAACCATGTGTGGCCTCTGGTCTTGAATTGCATGATGATCTTGTTCTTTATGTGTGCGTGCTTTCTCTCCAGACTCAGAACTTGGGCTGAGTGGCTGTGGAGTCCACGTGCTCACAAGGCCCCGGGTGGCTGCACTGGGCATTCTCTACAAAGGAATGTGTTCAGACCCAGTCCCTCAGGGGATACTACTTCTCTAGTCCGTTGTTCTCAATCTGCTTTGCTAACATATTTTGAGTTTTCTAGATTCTAGGCCTCCTTATTTTTAATGTCATTCCCCCACCTCTAGAACCGACCCATTACCTTTTAACTTATCCAGGTCCTTGTCTTAACTTTCAAGCAGTACTTTTCAAATTTAGCATACATTGGTAACACCTGGGAGGACTCAGTTGCTGTAAAGTGATATACATTAGAGAGGTAGATTATACTCACTCTCAGAGATTACGGTCCAGTAGGTCTGAGAGCATAGTGTGGGAGAATTTGTATTTCTGATGAGCTTCTGGATGATTTTGAAACTGTCAGTTTGTGGGCTTACTTTCATTAGTATGCCTTTTAAGTACAGTTCAAGACCCCTGTTTTCCAGGAAATTTAACTGACTGTCTTAACCCAAAGTAGTTTCTTTTTTTCTCTCTTTCTCTTTCTTCTTCTTTTATATTTTCATGGAACCCATCTCAAACTTTATCTGAGTTAGGTAACTTTTTCATTTATATAAGTCTCAGGGGCTCCATTACTGACTTCTGGTATCTAAGTACACACTTTCAGATAAGAGAAACAACATTGTATAAATGAACACAACTTTGGATGGAGATTCAGTATCTTGAATCCTGAGTTCACATCTTGTCATTGCCTGTATGAGCTTTGTGTTTTGGAGATAAATCATATCTTGTGGAGTTGAGTTTCCTCATCTCTAAAACAATTATTCTATTTCCTCGTGTTGGAGAAGCTTGCAGAGAAGAGCAAATGAGATAGTGATATCTCAAGTTCTATGCAATACAGTTATGTTCATAGTCAATTATTGTTTGTATTTTGTAGAGCTGACTCATTCGCTTTATCATCAATGATGAAGTATGAAGGAAACGCGATTGTTTTAATGAAATGTTGACTGGAGGGATTCTGGGATTTCAAGAAAGCACTGTAGGTTCCTGGAAATGATTCTTGCACCAGCAGTTGAGAGCCTGTGCTCAGGACAGAAAAGCGCGATGTATGTTTTTACTGTTCTGTCTTTAGGTAGACTAGGATAACAATTATGAAAATCGTGTTCATGTTCTGAGCTTTTCAGGGAAACTTGAGAGTAGTAATGAAATATTGATAGTGGTTGTCATTTATAGGGGTTTGTAGGGTGATCGCTAGTGGGTAAATTGTTAAATCCTTAAATTTCAGTTTTCTGTAACAAGAAAGTATTCTCTTCTCATTTTTTTTTTTTTTTTAAAGAAAGTGTACCCATCTCCTAAGTGCCTACTATGCAAAGCCTAGACTTGGCACTGAGGAATAGAAATATAGGTAAATGTGATTTCTTCTTTCCTGGAGTTTACAATCTAGTGGGAGACCCAAACACATAAATAATTAGTTATTTCACTAAGCAAAACGACAGAGTTGACAATGGAGAGATATAGGCATCATGCTGTGGGAGCCTGGAGGAAGGTTTCAGTGGGTTTGGAATGGGGGCAAAGCTTTCAAAGGAGGTGACATTTGAGCACACCTTTAAGAACTGGAAGGATTGCAGCAAACAGACTTTTAGGTTGGAATAAGCCAGATGAAGAGACCGTACGTTAGTGCTCTAGGCATTTCCTACCGTGTCCTTTGGCCAAAGCTATGGGAAAAGTGTCAATGCACAGAAACATGAGAAGATCTCCTGCTGATATTCTGGTCCAACTGACTATGCTTATTTTATTTCTATTAGTACATGCGTCCCTTCCTTCTTCACATGATGTTCCATTGCTTGAATTTTTCTTTTTCTTTTTTTTTCTGGTTATTATCCTGTCTTTCCTGCAAGGTTGGTTTACCCTCACTACCATGCTCCTTTGAACTACCTCATTCTCTTATCCCCAAATACTTTAAAACGCCCTTCTATCTTTTACTCCTCAGCTCTTATTTTCACATGCAACATTTAAGGCAGCTTTTTAATTTCCTTGTATTGATTGGATTGATGTGTTTGCGATATGAAGAGACTACTTTCTCTTCTCTGGGCTTTGGATCATCAAGTCTATAATGCCAAAGTCAAGTCAGTACTTACATGCGTATAGTGCCTTTGCAGCCTAGAGGAGATAAGGTCACAGCGAAAGGAAACAGGTTGTTAAAATCTGTTGGAATGAAACATCAGGTGCCTGGCTTGTCTGAAAACGCAAGGTAGACTTTGCATTCTGTGGCTGGCATGTTAGCAACCTTTGATGTTTACAGCCTTACATTTTGATACTTTTAATAATGTAATATAACTTTACATCAACTGAATCCAGGCAATTTCACCATCCACTACATTATTAATTCCAGATGGGAAAATTCATTAGGGTTCAAATTTTGTTTGAGGCCCAACTGTTTCTTAAATTATTATTACAATTATTATCTATTTATTTTTTTACAACTGATGGGAAGGGAAATTTAACAGCTGTGTGATTAGCAGGGCATGAAATTAAAAATGTTTTGCACAGAATCGAGAGGTTGTTTACTACAAAATTCCTCATCTGAGAATTAAGTATCATTAAGATTGGCCACAAGATGCTCTCTCTCACCATTTAAGTTCGATTTTTCACATCTAGTTCTTTGCTAAAAGGCCTTTAACCTTTTCTGGAAGGAAAAAGGCTGGTCAGATCATCACAAGGCATTTCTAATGTTTACAGTCAAGGTAACAGCCACGTTTCTATCACTCACAAAGTACCAGCGTGACGAGAGATTCAGCCTCACTGCTCATTGCGAAGATTGAGTAAGTCCCAGATTGAGGAAGTCTGGTCAATTAGAAAAGGCTGCAGCCCCATCAGTGGCTTGAGTCTTCTGCTCTCAAAATCCAGGAGTGTCCTCTCTCTTTGAATGCAGGTGCAGACATCTAGAATGTGATGTTTACCCGTACTTTTCCCTTTACTGATAGGATGTCATTTCTTAGGCCTTTTTCCAGAAATCCTTCCTTTGGGTTATATAGAAAGTGCCACATGCCACTTCCTTTGTGTGGGATGTTGGCAAGCCTGCCGCAGCAACACTGGAGCAGGATGGTCCGGTGCATTGGCTGAAGTCTCTTTGCTAAGGTTTGAAGCCAGTTCTGCTATTTGCTCTGTTGAGTTGCATGCTCTCTCTGCAATTCATTTGCCTCATCCCCTTATTTAAAAGAGGTGAAAACTCTACCACCTCCAAGGTTACTCTGAGAATTCTAGGAGTTAGTACCTGGGAAATGTTTAAGGCCCTGCCTGACTTAGAGTTTATGCTCAGTCACTGTTGTGTTTCTTAAGCGACCCGGCATTGTGCGTGTGGAGGGCCTTAACACACATGTGACACAGCCTTGCTGAGCTTTCAGCCTGGAGTCTTTCATCTGTTCCTGTCTTCTCTTGAATAGAGTATTTCTTATATGATAATTATTTATATACTTGTCTTAACTCTTTAGACAGGTTTTATCTTTATATTCAATGAATTTAGCTTTACCCTGTCTCTGCCCTTAAGAGATTTTTTGGGGGAGGAGAGTGGGTTGGTCAAATTAATGCAGGTGACTCTTATTGGAGAGAGAGTTGGCTCGATAAGAGCTATGATATTTAGGTAATATCCTCTGATACAGGGATTTGTGTCCACTAAAGGAGAGATATGTTAGTTTTGGTGGGATTGGAGACAAATGTGGTGAAAATGAAGGAAGTCTGCCTGGAGGAAGAAACATGTGAGGCCTGAACACTGGGTGGAATTTGACCTGGTAGCAAAGGGGAAAAGCCTTCCCAGGCTAAGTGGAGGGTGTGAACTACACCTGATTTTCTTTGAATTTCCCATGTGCTGCCCTCTGGGCACCATCCAGGCCCTTGGAGAGCTGCTATTGTGGGATGGAACCTCCCCTGGAAAGCCAGTGAGTTTGTGAGTGAGGTTCTGGGTTCTGTATAAAAAGTTGACAGGGGAGCCACCAACCCCCCTGCCCTCTTATTTTCTAAGTGTCTCTGAAAGGGGATTTGCTTTTAGGTGGGAATGGAAGAGAGGAAGACTAGGAAGTATGAAGACAGGAGATCTTGGATGCTTGTAGAGGGATTATAATGAAAACTGTTGAGTGCTCTTTATCTTTTTCTCTCAGATCACTTTTAGGGGTGATATAAGCACTTTTGCTTTTTTTCCCCCTTTAAATATCAAAGTATCCTCCCCCCCCCCCCCCCCGCCCATCTCTATTTTTCTTAGGAGCCAGTATTAAGATGACTCTTGTCTTCTGCCTTTAAAAATAAATCTGGGTGGGGTCATGCAAGAGAGTGTTTCCTGGAATACATTACTTGCTGGGCAATAGATCTGGGTGTTTAAATACCTTTCCTGTAGAAGAAGGTCATTATAAGTGGAGATGCTACCAGCAGCCCTGTGGTGGTTGAGGAGTATGATTCCACACTGGCTGCCCTGCGTCAGCTCTCTGCCATGTCAAGGTGGTTTTAAATTTACTGTCACTTTTAGTAAGTGACCCAGTGAGGCACCATAATGTGCCTGTGGCTGGCCAAACATTACTTGGCGTGGTTGAAAAATACTGAGACTGGAGTTTTAGCAGCACCCTGGAACATGCCCTTACAAGTATTAAAGTTATCCAAGCAGCGCTTTTTGTGAGGGTGCCATTCCAGCACGGGAAGCACTTCTCCCTGCCCTTGCTCAAAACATCCATGTCATTGCCTGCAGAGGTAATGATGAATCAGCCCCAAAAGTCAAAGAATCATGAAATGTAAGGCCATGAAATCCACTTACTTCATTCTGAGTGTGAGAAAACCAAGGCCCTGACACAAATACCGTTGTGCACGGCAGTCTTTTGCTTAGATGGGGGAATATCAGATCTCAATTACCTTGTGAGCTCTCTGCCTGACAGTTTCTCATTGTCTCAGAAAGATGATGAGAAAATGCATCCTTAAAGAAAACGGATTCTGAGGAAAGCCTATAAGTAATTAGAAAGAAAGAGAGAAAGAGAAGAAGGAAAAAGGAGTTCCCTTAGCATTGCCTGATATCACAGAGTGTATCTGTAGCATAGGGAAGACCCAGGCCTCTTGGGGTGAGGATCCTTCTATATGACAAGAAAATCTCAAGAAATGGAAACCACTTTGACTGTCAAAGGCTTTGGTTGGTTATTGTTGTATCTGTTATAAAATCTGGGGTAAGTAAAGGTAGAGTTAAACAGACAAGCTTCTAGTTGAGTTGTAGACCTTATCCTTCAGGGATAGAGATGTTGCCAGGAATAAAGCTTTGTCCTTGTCATAACCCATTGTCATTTGCATGGCAGCACTTCCTGAAATGTGCTCCATGGAATACTAGCTCCACAAATGGCCAGATCCATTTGGGAATCGGCTATTTTTATAGCCACTCGTCTTAGGGATTCTCCATGCATCTTCAGCAGGAATGACTCGGAGAAGTCCTGTGGATAAAAGCATTAGCCACAACATTCCTTAAATTCAGGTTTTGTCAAATTTATTTCATAATGGAATCATTTTGTAGACAGTTTCCCAGACTCGAGTTTTGTGGAACATTCTTTGGATAGCATGACTTTATTGTTAAAATTCTTAAGGTTTACACTGTCATCTTGTAATGATCTCCTGTGAGATATAAAGTCATTTGGAGTACAGTACAGATCTTCGTCTGCCCTCCCTTCACCATAGGAGGAATTACAGGTTTATTTCAGGATCAAACACTTTGCAAATGAAATGTTGTTAGGAGAGGAGGGAAAAAAAAACCTTTTAGAGCCTAATAATTGCAGAAAGAAGACAGTGTTATACCAGCCAAACCCAATTTTGTGAATTAGGGCTTTAACTTGGAGAGTTGTTCCTGAAAATAGCTTGTTTTTAAGCAAAACTTTGTTGGCTTTTGGTGGTAGGCTTTTTTCACCATCAAAGGCACGAATATGGGTGATTTTAAACTGTGACATGTTCCTTGCATTCAAAACCAAGGTTTATGGAGGAAACAACGCCTTTTAAAAAACTTTTCTGAAAAGTTGGTTTTGACTATTATGGCATTTTCTACTGTTTATTTAGGATATTAGCTTGCTTGCTTGTTGCTTGCTTGCTTGCTTTCTTCTTTTTTTTTTTTTAAGCTTGAAGAGTCCTTGTTGATCTGCCCAAGCCTGCACTTGACAGATGAGGAAATAAAAATCCCCAGAAGGCTTTGGTAACCTTTTTTAATTCACTGTCCTAGTCAGTGACAAAACCAGAACTAAAATCAAGGTCTCTCATTTACCTGTTTCATAACTTTTTTTTTTTTAATAGTATACTCTTAAAAAGAAAGGAGTTATTGGGGCACTTGGGTGGCATAGTTGATTCAGCATCCAATTCTTGGTTTTGACTCAGGTCATGATCTCAGGGTTGTGGGATGGGCTGTGTGCTCAGTGGGGAGTCTGCTTGATACTCTGTTTCTCCCTCTTCCCCTGCTTCCCCCACTCAAGCTCTCTCTCTCTCTCTCTCAAATAAATAATTTTTTTTTAAAAGAGAGGAGTTATTTGCTTCTTTTGATTAGATATAGATAGGTAGATGCATCCATGCATAGATACATGATAAAAGCAAATTTATTTTATAAATAAATTTTACAAGATAAAAGCCTGTAAGTAGAAACTCCTTTACTTTTAAGGTAAGAAGACCCTTCCTAGTCCTTTGGCTGTCATCCAGGTCCTTTGTTACTTGTCGCTTGAAAAATGTATTCACTTCAGTGGAGGAGATATGTGTGAAAGAGAGGCTCATGCCCAGTTTGTCCTCTCTTGGTCTTATTTCCAGCTGAGGGATTCACCCCTGCGAGGTGGTAGTTAACTGGCTCATCACCAGCTGCCCTAGGACTATGGCTTAGTTATCAGCCACCATGTGGTTATTTCTCTCCTTTGCCCCTGCTCCTTCCCAATTTCAGCCTCCTCTTTGCCCAGCACTCATGGCTCAGCAGGAAGGCCATCTCATTCCACAGACAGGAGAGAAAGCTTGGCTCCAAAGAAGACATTCCTCCTGCTAGGTTTAAGCCAGCTGCAGCAAAAGCAAAAGGAAATTCTCATGCCATTGAATTTCTTCCTTTAGGTAAGAGGATTTGTTAGAGTAGAGATCGTGGGATTGTTCCCATTAGAAATCTCTAGTCTGGTACTAGCTGTTATCTGTGCCGTGGGAACATGGACAGGGAAGAGCACTGGATTGGCTGATGGGGAACATGGGTTTTGGGCTGCACTTCTCTGCCCCCAGTCTCTGGGATTCCTGGGGAAACTAAGAGACCTCTCTGAGCCTCATTTGACCCCATCTCTGCAGGGCTTGGGGGGTCATGATTCCCGGAGTTGTTGAGAGGATTAAATGAGATAATGATACAAATAGGCTTTGTAAACCACAAAACACCCTATGAATATGTTATTTATTCCGGCATCATTATCCTCAGCGGTGATAACAAACACATGCACGCTGCTGCCTTTGAGCCAGGTACCATTCTAAGCATCTTACCTCTATTAGCAAACAACGTGGCCAGCAGCTCTGTGTGCTGGTGAACAGCGCCCGGCACCATGGGTCGGGGGGGCTGGTGGTCACCGGGATCAGTAAGGTGACTTTCCCAGGGGGTGTGGGCGTGTCCCTTCCCTCCCCAGGGCCTGAGTTGTACTTTTAGTAAAAGAAGCACTTGGACTCTGGTTCAAAGTCGGGCGCTTCGTGTTCTGGCCTTTGTGATCCTGTGAGGCAGTGATCTGTTTCTCCCAGGCTTAGTCACTGATTACTAATCAGAACTCACATTTGACCGAAGGCTACCATAATCTTCACTTTACCGGTGAAGAATCACTTACGCACTGAGAGTTCAGGAGCTTTGGCCAGGCCGCCCAGCCCTGCGTGTCGGAGGCGGGATGCCCATCCTGCAGGCCAGGTGCCCCCGAGCTGTGGCGGCGATGTAGATCAGCGATCGCGGCTGTGCCATGCTGTCGGGCTCCTCATCCTATCAGCTTCTCGGTTCTCCTTTCTCCTTTAGGTGTGTGTGTGGTGCTTGCTGTCATTTCCCTGCCCGATTAGGTCCCCAAAATCTTGGCTGCGAGGTTTTCAGGCCGGGCCCACGTCTTGCAGCATCTGACGCGGGGCTTGGCACACCGTAGCATCCCCCTTGACCAGCACAGCTTTTGTCTCCACCCTCTAGACCCTTCCAACCCCTCAGGGAGGTCTGCCGCTGGCATCTATTGAAAGTGTGTTTGGCAGAATGACCTTTTCACATCCGAAGCTGCTTGAGGAGGCTGCTGGGCCCCCGCGCTGGACAAGTCTCCACAGGGGAGAAGTGTTTCAAGCTGCAGCCTGTTTGTTTTCTGCAGGGCATGGGCACTCTGACCCTCTCCTGGTTGCTTAACTCTGCCAGTCTTTTGGCTGCTCCCGCTTTGGTTTTGCTTGGAGCGATTTTATTTTTCTAAAGGCCTGGTTTGACTTGATACAGCACAAGATTTGTAGCCTCGTTGCATCTGGGAAAGGAGTCACACCCATTGAAGTTGGGAGAAAATGGACTCTTAGAACCCCAAGGAAATTGACATCAATCTTAGACTGTGGACATCTTCCATCTCTGTGTCTGCCTTCCTTCTTTGTGTGGTGCTGTTCCAAGATCTCTTATTGGGTCCAGCTTTCTTGGATGGTTGCCTTTAGCTCCTAATCCACTCAAGTGGATTTTACTGTTAATATACCAAGAATAATGTGATGCGCTCTGCAGTTCGTTATTCATCCATCTGCGTGTGAATTATGTGATACTATCTACCTATTAGACACTGACCCAGGCACAGTGGGTGATACCAAAATAAATTAGACACAATTTATTTGTGTCTAATACAAAACAATCCCTGTTTTCAAGAATCTAATACTTTGAGCAAGGAGAGGTCATTAATTCAATCAACGACTAGTTCTTGAGTGCCCACCATGACCAGAACTGTGGATACCAGGCAGATACAAGCCCTCTCATTGCAAGAATGACAATGACCACATTCATAATTTCACAGATAATTATGTAATTGTGGTTGTGATACATGCCACAAAACAAGATACATACCGGTTGTCATGGGAATATTACACACTTTTTGTTTTCTGGCCTAGTTTGTGGGCAAGGTGTGTTTCTCCCAAAAAAATGGAGTTAGCCAGGTAAAAGATGGGCAGTGGAGAATGGGCTTGGTCATAGACACCTCTCATTAGGTACAAGATGGTCAAGAGTCAGCTCAAGTGTGGAAGTTGAGAGGAGGAAATTTTTAAAACCTGGGTTGATGCTAAAACTCTTCTTGGTATATATATTTTTTGCTGTCCCCTCTATACATGGCAGGCTTTTTAAAATTGTGACCTATTTTAGTAATTGTAAATTGACTTAAGGAAAAAAAAATTCTGTTTTTCCTTCCTACTTAAATGTGTTAAAATAATTCACTGTATTTCATATGTACGCCCAAGGTCTTTGAATCCAATTAGTAAGAAAAACATTTTTTATGTCATTGTTGAGAAACGCAAAAATAAATAACTGGTAAAGAGAAACCCAAATACGAACGCCTTGGGCTTTCTGCCGGAACCTGGGAGTGTCTTGTTGTTAGACATATTTTCAGACGTATCATTTTCATTCTGAAGGTATTAATTTATTTATTGAGAGTGCCTCCGTTAAGTATTTTACTGGACTGTTGGAGGTGAGAGGAAGGGTAAAGGCAAAGCTGCCACCTACTGCCATTCAGATTATGTTGTGCTCCATGTCAGGAGAGCAAGTGGAACTCAAGTCCTACCCTCCCTCTATTTGCCAACCCAAGACAAGGTGTGTTTTTCTAATGTGCACAAAAGAAACTAATGGTTAGCAGAGGCCTGGCTATGGAAATGTCTTGCAAAGGTTTGTTTTTCTCTGAAAGCACTCATAGTTTAGTGGGGAGGCAGACATGGGAAGAACTAAACATAATTATATTGCCAGCTAGAATGAGAGATGTTAACCAGAGGTACAAATAATATTCTAAGGGAGCTCAGTTGAAGGATTTTTAACTCTGACAGAATGGGGAGAATAAATTTATATAACATTTGAAGAGCCTACACGGTTGGGTACATCTTTATTTCTTTCCTTCCTTTTTTCTTTTCTCTCTCTTTTTTTTTTGTTCTTGTTTTTTCTCTCTTAATAAGAGCTTTATTGAGATCTAATTCGTATGTCATACAATTAACTCTTTTAAAGTGTACAATTCAGCAGTTTTTATTATATTCATGGAGTTGTAGAGCCATCACCAAAATCAGTTTTGGAACATTTTCCTCACTTCAAAAAGAAATCCACGCCCGTTGGCAGCCATTTCTTATTTCCCCAAACTTCCTTCATCTAATCCTGAGCAGCCACTCATCTGTTTTCTGCTCTGTAGAGTTGTCTATTCTGGACATTTCCTATAAATGGAATCAGATAATAGATGATCTTCTATAACTGATTTCTTTCACTTAGCATAGTATTATCCAGTTTCATCTATGTGGTGGCATGATAAGTAGGTTTTTGACCGCAGTAGAGTGGAAGAGGTTCACCCCAAAATGAGGTATTAGAGTGTGAGCTAAGAGAAGGACCTTTTTAAGAAAGTATGGGCTATGTTTGAGAGGTTGAAAGTAGAATATTGAGTAGAATCTGCAGAGTAGGGCCTATGAGGGGACATTTTGGGAAATGTAATTGGAAATACAAATTGAAATCAGGTTATGAAGAGTAGGAATAGGTTTGAACTTTTTTTCAAGATGCAGTTGTTTTTCAAAGGGGAGTAACATGATGTAATGGATGTAATATGAAGAAAAATTGATGGTTAAAACCTGAGGTCACCTAGGTTGGCTGTGGTGAGCCAAGTATGAAATTAACTATACCTAATTCCTGAATATTTTTCTTCATATTCCATTGCTCTTACTCTGTATTTGTTAGCTAGAGTGAGTAGAAAAAGCACAGATGACTGTTATAATTATTTTTTTAGATTATTAGAATTGTATGGAAAAATAAACCAGAATAGGTTATATAGTTAAAAATGCTATTCTTTCAGCACTTGGGATGAGGCAGCATTTTTCATGGTAAAGCACACTCTGTATATTTGATCACATCATGAGGAAGCAGGCCCTCCCTTACGCATTTGGTTGTCTCTGTAGGCATGCTGTTTTGGATAAAGAGTCTGTATTAGTCGATGTGGGCTGCCATAACAAAAGGTCGTAACCTGAATGGCCTAAACAACAGAATTTTATTTATTTGCTTATTTATTTTTTTGTGGTTCTAAACAGGCTAGATGTCTGAGATCAGGGGTCAGTATGACCAGGTTCTGGTGAGAGCTCTCTTCTGGGCTTATAGACGGCCACCTTCTCACTGTGTCCTCACAGGGCAGAGGGGGGAGACAGAGCAAGCTCTCTGGGATCTTTTGTATGAGGGCATGAGTTTCATCATTCGGACCCCACCCTCATCAACACCTAATTATCTCTCAAATGCCCCACCTCCACATATCACTTTGGGGGTTAAAGGCTTCAACATACAAATTTGTAGGGGGCACATTTCAGTCCATAGCAGTGTCACACTTTGTTTTGATTTCCTTTTGACTCTTGTCCTTGGATGTATTCCTTCTATTCATTTGACAGACTTTTGCTAATCACATGGAAGTCAAAGGTATCCTCGTGTAGCTGGCTTACATTTGCTTCTCTTGACGCCTACAGAAATCCTCAGTGCTTGTTTCTGTGCTGCTCACGTCACAGGCTTTTGCAAGAGGAGAGATTTTAGAGATTATCTGGTTTAAGGACTATGAAATGAAGGGTTAGCGGTCCATGAGCCTCCTGGAATTGTTTGCATAATTCTGCATATTTGGACGGGTGTATATTCTCTGCACCCCCATCTCCATCAGACTGTCAGAAGGTTTCTGTCCTTCTAAAGAGGAAATTCTCTTTTATGCTAATCATTTTGAGCTCCTTACTTTATTTCATCAAATCTTTATAACTAATCTTCATGGATTAGGAAACTAAGTACAGAGTTCAGTTAATTTGCCCAAGGTCACAGAGCTAGTAGGTGACAAAACCCAGGTTCAGACTGTGTGTTCTGACGTCAGAGCCTGTGGTCCTTGCTCTCATGCATTCTTAACCCACACATCCTTTGCATTACTCTCTTCTACCTATTTTAGACTCTGGAGTTGGTTGGCTCTCATTAAATAAATAAGTAAGTAAGTAAGAGAGACACAGAAACATGTCCCTGATGGTGCTGTGATTAAAGACACATAGCAGTGATAGAAACCCAAAGTCAAATCATGAGACTTCAACACATATTTTTAAATTAAATGAAAAATGCTCCATTTTGACTTTTGGTTCTGTCACTGAGTCCTTTCTTGTCTCCTTTTCTTTCTCCGCCTTCCTCTCTCCCCTTTCTTCTCTCTGTTTCCTTTCTTTCTCCAACAAAGCACTATTGAATGAATACTCACCTCATCCAGAGCTGGGATGGAATTATTAGTAATTGGGTGTTTTACTGTTCCTAAGATGGTTTTATGAATGGGGACCTAGGGACTATCTGACTCTTCTGTAGCTTCTGGAGCATCCTCCAGGGAGCTGTCCTACATGAGCTGTTGAGGGAAGGCAAAGTAGCGGAAACCAGGGCCTTAACCTAGTACAGGGTAGGCTCCCTGATTTCTGATTTTGGGGCCTAGATGGTGCCATTCATTCAAATAGGCAGTACTGAATGGAGCTCCACATTTACGTGGGTATAGGGTAGAATGAGAGGTTTTAAAAAGCCTTTCAGACTTGAAACTTCTTCAAATGAATCGCTGAATAGGGGTGCCTGGGTGGCTCAGTGGTTGAGCGTCTGTCTGCCTTCAGCTCGGGGTGTGATCTTGGATTCCTGGTATCGAGTCCCACATTGGGCTCCTCAAAGGGAACCTGCTTCTCCCTCTGCCTATGTCTCACCTCTCTCTCTGTGTCTCCCATGCATAAATAAGTACAATCTTTAAAAAAAAAATGCTGAACATTCCAGCCTGGAGTTTGGAAGAAAGGTTAGGACTAGAGTTGGGAGCAGTCAGAATATGACTAAAGCAGAGCAGTGGGGGACGGGCCGGAAGACAGCACCTCTCGTTCGGGAGGAGCAGAGGGCCCGTCCCCAGGTAAAAGAAAAAAAAAAAAAAAAAAAGAAAAAAAAAAATAAAGCAGAGCAGTGGATGAGATTGCTCAAGGAATCTGGAGAGGAGCAAACCTTCTGCATCCCTTCCTTCCAGAGCATGGCACTTGCCTCATTTGCCTGGGTAGCCCTTCCTAATTGTTACTAACTCAGGTGGTGTCCCCCAGTCTCTGGTCTCCTGGAAATGCCTTTTGTCATTTAATCTCATGTCCACCCAGGCCCCTGTATATTCAGTGGAGCTAGAAGGTAGGTGGCATGATGCAGTGGAACTCGTATTTATTTCGAACTCTGTAGTCTGGTTCTCTGAATCCAGGCTTTGTCATTTGCTGTTTGTGTGATTGATCGATCGATTGATTTTCTCAACATCAAATTCCAGGTCTAAAAAATGAGTTACTAATATCTGTCTTGTCTTTGTCACAGAGTTGGTGTTCACTTTTTAATTACCATAAAGATTACAAAAGCTCTTTAAAAGGAGTCTTTAAAGAAATCATCTTTTGGGGTGCCTGGGTGACTCAGTTGGTTAAGTATCCAACTCGATCTCAGTTCAGGTCTTGATCTCATAGTCATGAGTTCAAGCTCTGTGTTAAGGAAAGAAAAATAAAAATAAATAATCTTTTTCTCCATTTACATATAGTAATTATGATGTTTATTTTCACTCTCCAGGTAAACTCTCTGGTCTTTCGGATTTATGTACACTTTTTCTTTTACAGCCTCCTCAGTACCTAAAACAATATGCATGTTAGATGTTCATTGTATGGTAATAATTAGGGTCTTAGGTATTTTTTTAAGTTGTTGTAGAATTTTTTTGTTTTGGAAGGGTTTTTCCCAGATGGTAATGGGATGTTAACTTCTGCTTACGAAGTTTATTCTTTGACTATACTGGTCCCCTCTCCTGTGTCTTACCATCTGCACCTGTGCTCTCTTCCCACCATATATGGTCATGTTCTTACCTGGTATTCTTACTCTGTCCTAGCACAGGTCCCATTAATGTGTCTGTTGACACTTAAAACCCTGTAGGAACATAGGGCTTAACTACCTGATGGAAAACTTAAGGCCCAGAGAGCGTTCCATATTTGGTTCCAGTCGGTATGGTGCTGGTTTATCAATGATGCAAATTCTGTGCTTCCCACGGAGGCTTACTGGTGTTTAGCTTCTTGCTATTCTATTTATTTTTATTTTTACTTTTTAAAAGTTTTTACTGTGAAATTATTGACTACTTTCAGATACTCAGTTTTATGAGGATTCTGTTTTTGAATCCAATCCCATTCTACTGTACTTTCTTTTTCAGCCTGTTGTGGTATGTTTGTTCCTAGTCCTCATCAGGGATGACACCAGACCCAAAAAATATTTTGTCACGTATTTCTGGAAAATTTAGTATGTGTGTTTGTTTGTTTGTGTTGACCATGGATAGCATGGACACATGTAATACATTTGAATTGATATTTTTGGTAAATTTTATCTTCAGTTTTCTCTACTTTCTCCTCACCTCCTTAGCATGGTTTGCCACAAATAGATATACACTCTACCTAACAGAAGTTATTTTCTTTATCAGGCACTGTGTAAGATGCTTTGTGACTTGAAAACCTGAATATTGGTTCTGCCTAAGATTCAAGGACCTTATTGGCAGATGTAATAGGAAAATTATAACACTAGTGGGTTAGGATACATCTAGCATTAAAGGCACAAAAGTATGTATTAGGGGTATGTGAGGGGAAAAGATTAAACTTGAGTCAGCACTCTCCAGAAGTTGCAGGTATACTCATCTTTCATTGTAAATTTAACACCTAAATTCTTTCTCTCTGCTGAGTTCTTTGTATATAACATAAAATTATATTTTAATTAATTATGAATATATTTCATATATACATATGTATATATCTGCTTCTATACTATATAAAATGTCACCTAATATCTGCCTCACCCCAACCCCTGACCCTTCAATTTTTATTTTATCATGATTTGAATAGTATCAAGGCAGAATGAAAGATTTACACACTTTTTCAGAAAGTGACCAAAAAAAAGCAATTGGAGGGATGATTGATATGTATCTCAATGTTTAGAAAACCGTAGGAATTAGTGAGAAAGGTCTGTGGCATATCAGGAAATAAGAAACTATCTTGCCAGTTGCTGGAGATCATTGCTCAGACCCTTGGAAAATGTACCTTCAATAGATAATGCTTAAATCTTAGTGTGTGTGTGTGTGTGTGTGTGTGCATACGCATGTGCACACGTACGCGCACACACAGAGTCTTTTTGCCTTATTAACCATTTATTCTTAGTGTCTCTTATTTGATGATTTCTTTTACCCTATTCCTTTCTAAATATTACCTCCACTGGGACCTAATTAGAACCCCTCAGAATTCACCGAATGTTCGAATATGTGTGGGTTCCAAATGTTACCTTTAGATATTGTATGGTATTAGAAACTTATTATGATTATCTAATGTGTATCCAGGTATATAAACACCTCTCTGCCAAATGTATTGTCAAACTGCAGTGAGGAAAGTCAAGGAAGTACTTCTCATTAGCTCTAGAATTTTGAAGGGATTTTCTCTCCTGGAATGATAATATTGCACATTGAGACCTCTTAGGTCCTAAAGTGAATGTCCGAAGCTGAAGTTTATCTTTTTGTTAAGTTACTGCTTACTTTAGCACTGAGATTGCTTTGTAACTTTATGAGGATAGTACTACTTCTACAAAAGCAAGCTTTGTAGAGAGCAAACTTTTGTAGAAAAGACATACGGTTGGCCCTTGAACACCACGGGTCTGAACTGTGTGGGTCCACTTGTAGTGTATTTAAAAAAAAAATAAATACAGCACAGTATGGTAAATAAATGTGTTTTCTCTTCCTTATGATTTTCTTAATAAATTTCCTTTTCTCCAGCCTCCTTTTTTGTAAGGATGTAGTATATAATATATGTAACATACAAAATACGTGGATTTTCCACTGCTTGGGGCATCAGTGGCCCTGACTCCTTAGTTGGTTAAGAGTTAACTAGACTTCTCTTCTGTGGAACAGCCATATTTAGAAAAGAAGCTTAATTCAAACTCCAGCCAATCAAAACATTTTGTAAGATTTTTAAGGCTGTTGCTCTCTTAGAGAGGCAATTGAACATTGCTCTTTTCATTTACTGACTTATAATATGTAAAAATATTAAAATGACCCCAGAGTTGGTTTTACCCCTAGAAAATGACCCCACAGAATGCTGCATAGAAAGAATCCCACCTCTGAAGTCTTGAGACCTGGGTTCTAGGTCCACTTCTGCCTATGAGTTGATCTGTGTGCCTCCGGAAAGCTGGTGTGCTTGCCTGAGCCTCATTTTTTCCCTTTAATAACAAAAAGTTGTAAACTGTTGATTTGAAAGAAACCTGATAATTGGTCCCCTCTTTTTAATTTTTTAATTGTATAAATAATGTAATATTATGTAGGACTTAGAACAAGTAGTAGAAAGAACTGTCACCCATGATTCCACCACCTAGATACAGGTATAATCTATCATTCTTGTGTATTCCCTTGCAATCTTTAGCTATTAACATAAATTACCATAGTGCTATGTATCACTTGGCATCATACGTTAAGTATTTTCTGTATCACTGCATATTCTTGAATGATTACAATTTTAAAATCTGTTTAATATTTCATTGAGTGGTTATACCATATCTTACTTGATCATTCCATTATTTTTATGTATTGCTATGATTATCCATTATTTTATGTATTGCTATTATTTTTGTGCATAAATATAGCTTAGTCCCTCAAAAATTTTCAACATGATGTCGGAGGCTTAAGATATCAGGTCAGAGGTTAGCTTTCTATGGTTATTCAAATCCCCTGATGACTGCTATTCTAAAAGTGATTTTTCCATAACTGCAGCTGCAATGTGTGAGTGAGTCAGTATCTTGCCAGTTGTACCAACATCAGATACATCCTTTCTTTGGTATTAGCATTTCTTTGGTTATTGTAAGGTTAAACATGTCTCCTCATGTTTCATTTGCAGTTATGTTTTATATACGGCATTTAAAAATGAATACTTTGTGATCTTTGGGAACCTATTCACCCCAAAAGGAAGAGAACTTAATATAATTAGAAAGGCGAAAGATTTATACGATCCGAAGAGAAACCAGAGTATTGTATGAAGAAGAGGTTCTAGAAGTTCTTGAGTCACATGAAGGACCCCTTGAATAAATGGGAAGACACACTGTATTCTTAAATGGAAATACAGAGGTTGTTGCATACTTATTTTCCTCTACATTTCCCATAATCTCAGCACAACTTTCTTTTTTTTTTTTTAAATGTTTTTTTTTTTTAAATTTTTTATTTATTTATGATAGTCACAGAGAGAGAGAGAGAGGCAGAGACACAGGCAGAGGGAGAAGCAGGCTCCATGCACCAGGAGCCCGACGTGGGAATCGATCCCGGGTCTCCAGGATCGCGCCCTGGGCCAAAGGCAGGCGCCAAACCGCTGCGCCACCCAGGGATCCCTGAGCACAACTTTCAAGTTTATTGTTCTCTT
Organism: Canis lupus baileyi; assembly: GCF_048164855.1. Classification (NCBI taxonomy): domain Eukaryota; kingdom Metazoa; phylum Chordata; class Mammalia; order Carnivora; family Canidae; genus Canis; species Canis lupus. Next base: position 22,270,088 of record NC_132868.1, read on the forward strand.
GTCTTCACAAAAATAAATTCGAAAACTGTTTTGATAAAAAAAAAAAAAAAGGCAAAATAGCTAAGAGAAATTTGACAAACAGGAGTAACGAGGAATGAGGGCCAGCCTGGCCAGATGCTAAAGCACATTATAAAGCAACCCTAATTGAAATGATGGTGTTGGTGCTGGAATAGGAGACTATTGCAGTAACAGGACCAGCAGAGACAGAGCATCTGCACGTGGAACTGAATATGCAGTAAAGCGACAAAGCAACATCTCGAAACATTCAGAAAAGGGAGGATTATTCTAATGGCCTTGGGGTAATTGGTAGGCATTAATGAAAATGAGTTATATCATGAATATGTATGTATCCAAGTAGACTCTTCTATGAATTAGAGGTCATGTTAAACAACAACAACAACAACAACTAGAAAAGGCTTAAAAAAAGGCGAGAACAGATTTATTGTATCTGTAGTAATTGGAAGCAGTACTTTTTTTGGTTTAGAACTGGGGTTTGCAAAATTTTTCTACAGAGGGTCAGAGAGTAGCTATTTTAGGCTTTGAGGGCCAGATGGTCTCTGTCACAACCGCTCAACTCTGCCATCGTATCACCAAAGCAACCATGGACATCAAATACATGTCAAATAAATGCACAACATGTATTTATTTATTTATTTTTAAAGATTTATTTATTTAGTTTTAGAGAGAGCAAGTGAGTGGGGGGAAGGGGTAGAGGGAAAGGGAAAGAGAATCCCCAGCAGACTCCCTGCTTCATGGGGAGCCAGATGCAGGGCTCGATCTCATGACCCTGAGATCATGACCCAAGTGGAAATCAAGAATAGAACACTTAACTGACTGAGCCACCCAGGTGCCCCCACGATATGCATTTATAAGAAGAAACATAGTATTTTGAGTGCCAGTTCCCAAAGCAAGAAGATCCTTTAATTTTTCACCACACTGTGTGTGAAAAGTACTATCTCATTGTTGTCTTAATTTGCATTTCCCTCCTATCAAAGTTGTGTACGTAGTATGTCTATTTTATTTTGATTTATTTATTTTTGCTATATTTGTTTGCCATTGAGGTCTCCTTTTTGGTGAATTTACCTTAGGGTTAATTTACCTTGCTTATGTTTTTAGCTCCTTGTCACTTGATGTCCCAAGGCCCTGGAGATCTATTTCATGACTCCAGCCCATGGCAGACCAATAGGGTGCCATTTTGCTGTGTGAAATGTAACTCTTCTTGTGACTTTGCGTTTACAGGTCTGGGGCCTGATTTTCAGCTCAGACCTTATACCTGTGTCCTAAACTGGCTGCTTTCCAGTAGACTGCTTTCCAATTGTCCCTCGGTCCTGTGTTCAGATTTTGTTATGTTGACTGACTGCTTAGGCTCTCTCCACGACCTTCAAAGTTAATTGTTGCCCAAATATTACCTGAGCCTGCCTGTGCCCCTGGGGTCCCAACATCCAGCCATGGGCAAGGTCTGCCTTTGCATTTCTGTGCATCTAGGTGAGCAAACCTAGAGCTTGAGTCTCGCTCCCTCTCACTGTGCGGTTTCATAGAACTCTCAGTATTATGTTTCACTCCTGAGTTAGGAGCGATATTTCCATTTTCCAAGAGATACAGCTGAGAAAATGATGAAATCACTTGCACGCAGCCACACAAACATTCTTAGAGGACATACACTGTGAGATTATTGTAATTACTGAGGTGGAAATGTCGCTTTCTGGGTCCAGCGTGTCCATGGCCTTGGTGTGCCGCCGGCACAAAGGCTGTCCCTGCCCCTCCCTGCAATCTTTCCATTGTTGTATGTGCTACAGGAACTGAGACAATTATGACAGAGCTGAGCTGGTTTCTCTTCTCTTTTGGACATGATTGTTTGTCACAATTCTGATCACCATTTCTTCCTTCAGATTATAAAATCGTAAAAATATGGCTATATTTATATTTCCTTTTGCTGCTTTGGGCTGGAAGAGTGCCATTCATAGCTTTTGTTTGAAATCCCTTTATTAATAATCTTTCTTCACATACATCATCTGCTGTTTACGGAATGCTCTCGTGTTCAGAATTTCACCTGAAGTCCTTAAGTACCTGCGAAGTCATCAGAGCTGGGAGGGTTGTCTCCATTTTGCCGGTGAGGAAATTAAGGCCCAGTGTGGCCCGGGAGGTGCTGGCCTGAGGCCACCATGGGAACTGATACCACAGCTGCCCTTCGATGTATGACTATGTTTCTCCTGACATTTTTCTTTCTGTCTGCAAAACCGCTTCTCTTTTATGAGCTTCAGAGATTTTTCTTGTCTGGGATGTGAAGAAATTAATGACTTTTCTTGAGAGATCTAAGCATTTGCCTGTTATTTCTTTCACTCTGTTATGGGCCTGAGTACTTTCAGAAAAGAAAAGAAATGTAAATAAATATTCCCCTTTTCTACAGACAGAGAGCCAGGCATTTCCAAAGGAGATAGAGATGCTGTGAAGAAGCTGTGCTTGTTCTCTGGTAACACCATTGCAATCACAATTTTGGAGTTTTCTTCCTGCAGCTTTCCAGCTGTAGGCTGCCACTGTGCATAACATTTAGGGTCACTGATTCCTGTTCCTATTTTAACTCTACGAGTTTTGTGTATTATGTGACCTTTGTGTTTTGACCTTCAGATTTAGGGAACTGGAAATTTAGGAAGTTTTGTTAGGACTTAAATCCAAGTAAATTCCCTTGTGAGTACAAAGACCTGTAGAGATGTGGAATGTAAGCGTTGAAGGGGACTTTCATCCAATTAGCCCCCTTAATTATTAAACATGGTCAGTTAATGACAGGCGAGGATGCTGAGGTTAGATGAGGCTTCCTATGGGTTTGCTTCAAATCAGCACTGAGTGCTGCCTCCACTGTGGCATGCCTCTTCCCACCAGATTCGGGGCTCTCAGGGCTGGTGCTGGGTCAGCTCTGTGCATGGTTCCGCTCAGTGCATGGTTCTGCTCTCTAGCGATGATCCGAGCGCTTGCGTAGGCACTCAGGATTTGTTTGCACCATGAATGATTGGAACCTGTCCCTTGTTGATATTATGTCATTACTGTTATTGGCAAACAATTTTAAGGATAATGTGCAAGGCGGGGGTGAGGGTGGGACGGAGGTGGTTGTGATTTACTACAGGAAGCAAACCGCTCTAGGTATTTTAGGCAGGAAGGATTTAATACATGGTGGCAGGTGCTTCTAAATAATTGGGTGCATTGTATCCAGCAGGCTCAAGCCTGAGCTTCCAGTAATGAATCCCAGAACTACACAAGATGACTACGTTTTCCACAATCCAGGACAGCAGCGAATCATGAAGCTGTTCATCAACCCAACTGTTGGGTTGAGGAATGCGGCCCTGTACTTGTGATTACGAAGCCACGGTCAGGAAAGTAGCAGCCAGACCCTGAGACGTGGAGTCTAGCCACCCCTCTGCTGTAGCAGCTTCCTGACAACTGCAGGGCTACAGAGGAATATGGGAATGTGGATGCAGAAAAATCCCAATTCCATGGCCAGGCTTCCTGAGGAAAATAAGCCAAAGCTGCGGGAGCATGGCCTTTGTCTTACTTTTGCCTTCCAAATCTCAAGCCGATACATCTATTTTGGCAGAATCTTATCTGCGATCAAACCCTAACTGCAAGACAGCCTCTGCAATATGGCGAGTTTGAGTACTAATCCACTGCATCCAACACAGTAAAGGTCACTAGTTTCACATCTTGGGCATGTCTTCCATAAGCCTCTATGAGCTGTAGGTATGACACTAAGGATGGATTAATAATCATGTTCTATGAGACCTCTGTCAGTGCAATTAATTATATAACAGAAGGTAATGCAACCACTTTACTTTAGGGAATCCCTAAGGGAAATTCCTATTTATCAGAGAAAATGCCATAAGGAGGGAAGATCCTGAGCTGGGAGAGTATTCTAAACTGTTTTGGTTTTAAACATCTTGGAAAGTACTACAAGGAGACATGCAATATTATGATATAACAGTGCTCACCATGTCTGGGGGGAGTTCCATCTTTGGCAAGGGTTGTCAACTTTCCATCTTGTATGCTTCCTCCCTTTCCCCGCCCCTGTAGAATATACATTTAGAATTTGCAATGGAAATCAATATAAAATAGTTTCTTTAAAATAAATTAAATAGACTTATAGCCTGTGAGCCCGCATTGAATTCTTTTCACTTCATCTTCCTTAACTCTTGTGTAACCCCTATTTAGAAATGTAAGAGAATTATAAGCAATTGCCTTCACCTTTACTCCTGTACCCTAGTGAATAAATTGGGACACATTTTATTTCAATTTCTTGTCCGCTCCCTTATTTTTCCTGTTTCAAATGAAGAATCAGGCCAACCTATTGTTCTTCTACTTGAAACTTAGTAGACATGATAAAATCACTGGTAATATTGGTGGGGGTAGGTGGTAAAGATGTAATTGATGTAAACTGAAGTAAATAATCTGGTTTTCTTTAAAAAAGCAATATTCTTTCCTTCAGAAGAAAGGCTAAGTGAGTAGGATTGTTGATACTAGTTCCTGCTAGATTTCTGCTGTAGCTTGCATTCTTCTACTCCTGCAGAATCCTTCTGGTACATTCTTTCCTTCTCATGGGGAAGTACATGCTTCTGGAGCAGGAAAGCCTGAAAGCCTCCTTTACTTAGCACCAATAATTGCTTTGTCCAGTTAGCAACAGGGAGGCACGGGAGGTCTTTGGCTATATGGAGCCTTTGGAGAAGATCCTTTCACATTGAGAATTCTCTTGAACTCTGCAACCAAAACCTCATTATCACAGTGTTATAAGTAAATGACTGTATATAAGTTATCATCTAAACTGGGACACCTTTGAGAGTGAAAAGGGACATTGTTAATAATTACATCAAAACAACAAGCGTCCATTGGGTGTTATGTTCACCCTAATTATAATGAACTGTGGAGGACAGCATATTGAAATGTGAAGTAATGTGATTCGAAAACCAATCTTAACTCTTTATATTCCCAAACCTTTAAGTTTACCTTCTTTTTTATGTAATAATCACTTTCTGAGCACTAATGATGGAAAGGGCTCTGTAGTAGGCACTAGGGAAAAAAAAAGAAGATGCCATCTTTGTTATTTATTTACTTGCAGTCACTATTATAATATTAGAGCAGCAGGTTTTCAGCCTGGGTCACAGCATGACCCTCCTAGGAAGGCTAGGGAAGTAGTGTGCTTTGGACTCCTCCCCGCTACCCCCCACAGAACGAAATGGAGTTTGCCAAAGGATGAATATTTAAATAAGGTGCAAGGAACTGTTCTATCAATTTGTTTATTTTGTTCTTGGGAGTTTCTTAAAATTTTGGCATGAGGAAGCATTCATTTATTTACTTTGCCAAAGAAAGTTTGCAAACTACTGGTTTGAGATTTAAAATTTTATGTTATTCTAAAGTTGTAAGGCTGGCTGTAAAAAATAAAAGGGGGGGTGCAGTGGTTGGACTTTTAAACTTGGAACACAGAAACAAACTGAGGAAAACAAATTTATCTAGAAAATTTAAAAAAGTAAAAAAAAATAATTAAATAAGCTAAGAAATTATTTTAAATATCTGGAGGGCTGCTGTGTTTCAGAGGGCTTTTGTGGTTCCAGAGCAGAGAGTTAGGACTGATAGGTGGTTTTTCTGGGGGCACGTAATTTTTTTGGCAGTTACAGCTTTTCTGCTACGGAACGGGCTGCCTTGTGAGGTGATGAATTCCTAGTCATTAGATATGTACAAGCAAATTCACAGATGGTGGTTAAGTTTGAACTTCAGAAGAAATATCTTCATAAACAGTTACATGCTTCTTGGATATTAAACTTTTGTATTGGTGAATGTTGTTGTGTACCACCTTACAGATGTATACAGTGGTGCGTGTGCGTGCGTGCGTGTGTGTGTGAGAGAGAGACAGAGATTTCCCGGAATATTAGCCAACTGAGTATTTTCTTCATTCGTTGCATTGTCTTTTTTGCATGATGGCCAATAATTGATAAAAATGCAGAAGACGCAACATCAATACTCTCATCGAGGGAGATTTAAAAGGGAATAACATTCACTGATGTCATTCTGAAACTGATCCGAAACAGCCTGGCTCGTTTTTACTCAGCTGCCATTGGTCACTGCCTCCACAGATTTTTGTCTCTGTTTCAAAATCTTGAAATAAAAGTGGAACAGCTTCCAACCTGACTTAAGAAAAAGGTCACCAGTTGAAAATGGTTTCAATTGTTTCGCTATTAAATGTGAAATTGCAAAACTAGCCTCTCTTACATAATTTGAATTTATAACACATTCTAATGAGAAGCCTGTCTGTTTTTCATACCATTTTAAATACTGAGAAATTTCTCCAGGCTCTTGGACTGGTGTTGAACAAAGATTATTATTTCAGAGCGTATGATGATGCATGAAGTTGAAGTTGAGTCTCTTTCTTTGTGTTCTAAAAGTATCTCGTGGTGCTTGAAGGTTGAAATTCTGTATGTCTCCACTCTGCCTCTTTATTTGTCCAATGTCTAGGTATTTTTATTTAGTTTTGCAATATCCTAATATTTCAACCTGAGAGTGAAGAAGATTTGGGATGTGAAAGGAATTTCAGATGAAAAGTAATAGAGAAACAAAGATTACATTGGAAACTTTATAGTAATGTTACCAAAACTCAGTAACAGTAATTAAAACTGTTAGTTTGTTAGTGTCTAAATTGTGCAAAGGCTCTAAGCTAATTTTTGAACAGTTGCTGTGACCTTAGGATACAAAGAGCATACTTGACAGGTGACAGGTTTTTGAGCAATTTCATGTTCAGGAGGCTGAAGCATAACAGTTAACTCTGTGTCTTGTTGCTATGATTCCTCTTAGGGGATTGTATGGCCTGAATAAACTTTGCTTCACAGAGTCACATGTACTATTGTCGGATGGAAATATGGCTGGAGATTTGTCAATGGTGAACTCGTGTTTAGTGAAGACAAAAATTAAATATTTCACCTTTTCCAAGTTATATCTAAAATAGATTTTTTTCTGTTATTATGTTTGTTTTCACTGGGATATTAAAGTGAGTGTTTAGTAAAGTGCAAAAAGAATTAAAAAATTGAAATCAATTAAGACATCCTTCAAAGTGCTAATAAAATCCTATGACCTGTCTAATGGGCATGACGAACTTGTAAACACATAACTAAAACATAGCATTTACATATTTGATTACAAGTTGGAACAAGTTGTCAGGGGAACACAGACAAGTGAACAGCAGTTAACTTGTGGACCTACTCACTTGGTGGTGGGTTTGGAATGAGAAGATTTCAGGTACCACCAGAGAGATTGCTAGGCCTGATTAGAGATTATATATGTGACTTTTCTATACTTATTCTTTTATCCTAGTAGAGGGGCAAGACATAAACAGGATTTTAGAACCTTTATGAAGCAGGCACTCAGAATCTCATCTTTGTAAATTCAGATTTCCTCTTTTAGTTGATTCTCTGAGCTCAAAGTCTCAAATTTGCCCCTTTCTTTTAGCCTTGGACATTAAAATAGTCTGTTAGCATCAGAGACTTAGGAGAAACTTCCTTAGGAACACATTTTTTTGTGAGCCTGGTACACCTCATAGGCATGCTGTAGCATTATAGAACATAAAATGATGTTGTGAGAGGGGATTTGGAGATCACCTTCTGATGGCTTACTATTGTGGAGCTGGAGAAACTGAGGTCCAGAGAGGGTAAATATTTTCTTGGTCACCTAGCCCAGTAGAACCATTGGTATGGAATGTGACCTGAGGGTGAGCTTTGGGTCACATGACTTTGGTGCTGATTTTCCACTTATTCTTGGAAGAGGGATTCTTTACTCCTCTGTTTGCTTTCGTACCTTTTACCCACTCTTCTAGTTATCATCCAAAAATCAATAGACTTACAGGCTTGCCTGGTGAAACTTTTCTACTGCAAATGCTTTGTGGAAGCCTAACAACTGGGTTTGAATGAATCCTCTGATATGTTTTAGCTGCTGTGTTACCTTGGAAGAGTTGCTCCGGCCTCTCTAAATCTTGGGTTTTGAATTTTCTGATTAGAAGGAACAAATCAGTCCGTATGATTTCTCACAGCTAGACTCTATGACCTCTTGGCCATTGGACCTCTTGATCCTGGCTTGTTGTCACCCATGTCTATTTTCCTGTGACTGATGGAAGTTGTGGCAGGTAATGATAGTTAGTTAGCAATTGGTTTGGTTCCATTCTCCTTTTTACCTTCTCTTGGGTGTCCTGGTCTTCCAGTGCTATTGTTTCCCTGTCATGGTTGACTGTTCCCATATCGTGTGATGTTCTGAATCTGAGATGAAATCTCAGTCAGTGTGGACACATATCTCTGTTCTGCCTCACTTTTTTTTAAAATCAGAAGCGAATGTTTACTTGTTTGGGCTGATGCTTCCCTCACTGCTGCTCTTTAGTTTACCTGGGGTCCAGGATGCGATGGGGTGTTTCTTGTCGCTAACAGTGTTGCCAGCAATAAGGATTGCGCCTTTACAGATGAATCACTGACCTCTACCTCTGAAACTAATAATACATTACATGTTGATTAATTGAATTTAAAGAATAAAAAGATAAAAACAATAAAAGCTAGCTAGGTTAAAAAAATCGTATGCAATCATTAAAAAAAAAGAGAAAATAGTATAACTATGTGTGCTGATGGATGTTAACTTATTGTGATAATCACTTCACAATGTACACATATATTGAAACATTATGTTTACACCTAAAACTGATACAATAGTACATGTTAGTTATATCTCACTTTTTTAACGAAAAATAATTGTATTGATTTATTAGGCAGAAAGAGAGAGAGCATAAGCAGAGGGAGAGGGAGAAGCAGACTCTGCACTATTAGGGAACCCAATCGGGGCTTGATCCCAGAACCCTGAGATCATGACCTGAGCTAAAGGCAGATCCTAACCAACTGAGCCACCCAGGTGCCCCAATTATATCTCAGTTTTAAAAAGGATTTGCCAAAGCACCTGGTTGGATCAGTCGATAGCATATGTGACTCTTGATCATGGGGTTTTGAGTTTGACCCCAATGTTGGGTGTAGGGATTCCTTAAAATAAAATCTTTGAAAAAATTAAAAAAAGAGATCACACCTTTAGCATTAATTGATATTCATACTAACTCTGTGCAAGGCAGGTTGGCATTATATGTGTGGTTTCTTGTCCTGCCTCCTTTCACTTTACACTCCCTGGTCAGTAGGACTTAGAGGAGTTGAGACAGGTTTGTAAGCAGCCTCAGCTCAACTTGAAGACTTGTTGGAAGAGTCATGGAACATGAAAGGTGGAATGAGTGGCAGAAGGCATCTAATCTTTTCTTTACAGATAGGGAGAGACACTGAGGTTCAAGGAGGTCAACGGACTAAAGTCATCATCAAGTCAATTAGTGGCTAAGCTAGAAATTACACCCGAGTCCTCTGCATTTAAGTCTAGAGCTTTTTCCAGTATTTCCAATTGTGTCTCCGATAGCCTATATAAAGGTTTGGCATTTCTGCAGAGTTGTTCTGTAGTCACCCCTTCCAAGTAATGCCAGCTGTCCATGCAGAGAATGGGGCGCTTAGCCAGTGCTGGGCCAAAGTTGCCTGTAGAGAGAAGTTGAGTGAATACATTGACATTTTCAGCCCATGGCAGATCCTGCTTTGCCCTTCCGGCTCTCATCTGACCTGATGCTTCAGAGGAAGAGTGATTACATTTGCTGTTCAGCTAACAATTTGTGTCATTTCCAGCCTGCCTTATTCTTTAATGTTGTCTTCCCACGCTTCCATCACATGCCACAGTGTATCTGCTTCATAATTACACTGGTGGGGACTTACCTACATCACTTGGAGAAGGTTTGCCTGAAGTACTTATTTACTTGTGCATAATAAATCTTGATTGATACCTTGGTAATCTCTGAGATCAATCTAAGATTCCCTCCCACAATGGTGAGAGGAGGAATGGAAGTAAGGAGACAGGGAAGCAGGTGACCAAAAAAAGAAGAAGAATGAAAAAGGAGGGCTGTGCTTTATTACTGATGAGCTCAGAGGAGAACTGTACATGATCTGGAGTTGCCATGATTTTGCTTGTTTGAGGCCTGTTCTACAGTCAGGGTCTTCTTCCATGGGTCAGAAGAGTTTGTGAGTAGGGTTGTTGTTACTCATCGAATCTGTCTAATCCTCCTTTGTTTTCAGAGGGGGACAGTGCCATCCCAGACAGAGGGAAGGCTACACTGCAACCTCATGACAGAGCTCCGCCTGAAAGCTGGATCTAATTCAGAAGACAAGGCATCCTCCAGCTCAATACTGAGAGATAGAAAGGATGAGTAGCTGTAGCCCAGAGAGGGAGGCACATGGTACCATTTCAACAGATCATTAGGAAAGCAGTTTTGAAATTGTAGATAGGTACTGACTTTTAGATAAAGGGGAAAGATAGTGAAACACCTCCAAAGTTTAGAAAAAAGTATTATTTAAATCTTTGTTGCTTGTTTTATTATTTTATCTTTCTAAAGATTAAAAAAATATTAGAGAGAGAGAGAGCATGAGCAGGGGATTGGGCAGAGGAAGAGGGAGAAAGCAGACTGCTGGCTGAGCAGGGAGCCCGACACGGGGCTTGATCCCAGGACTGTGAAAGCTCAGCTCAGTTTTGAGCTGAAAGCAGACACAACCAACTGAGCCACCCAGGCGTCCCTATTGCTTGTTTAAAGAAAGAAAATATTGCTAAGGGACATGAATTCTGAACTTTAGTATGCCATCAGCTACTTCTGATCTTTAAGTCAGTTAGCACCTCAGTCTCTCAAATTTTCTACCACTAAAATAGTATGTTAAAACTTGTCTCTTCCTTCAGTATCATTCATTGATTAGCAAACATTGACCAAGAGCCAGGCTCTGGGTTAACTGGCAAAAGAGATTTAGGGACTGAAGCAACATGATTTAAAGATTAATATAGATGCTCTAAGACAATTATTTTCAACCCTTCAATCAGAACACACACAAAAAGATTCCTCAGATAAGTCTAGCATATAGGTAGTCTTGAAAATTATACTTTAAGCTTATAGTACTTGGTGTTAGATGATGCCATGGAATGATTGGTTGGTTGGTTTTAAATTTTGATGATCTATGTAAATGTTTAAAGAAGTGTACGATATTGACTTTAGGAAAGAAGAAAAACTTGAGCAAACACTAGTTAGTTCTATTTTTGTGGCTGACAATGACTTGTCATTCACACAGTATCTTTAGAGAAGCTTAGTGGCTTTTAAAAAAAATAATAAATCTCACTTTACATGTAGCCCTGTTTTCTCACCTGCAGAGGAAAGGTCTTGGTCATCATATGGCCTTTTTTTTTTTTTATAATTTTTTTTTATTTATTTATGATAGTCACAGAGAGAGAGAGAGAGAGGCAGAGACACAGGCAGAGGGAGAAGCAGGCTCCATGCACCGGGAGCCCGATGTGGGATTCGATCCCGGGTCTCCAGGATCGCGCCCTGGGCCAAAGGCAGGCGCCAAACCGCTGCGCCACCCAGGGATCCCCATCATATGGCCTTTTGTGGCTGTTTGTGCTCTGTTGTGCTTTGCTTAGTTTGGTCAGATTCTTGGCTTCATCAGTATGGGATCCTGTGGCTCATGATGGTTATTTGGTGGAACAGAGTAGAGAAGACATTATGGCTGAGATCCAGGAGCTAGGAATGGAGATAAGAGCAAAATCTGCTTTGGATTGTGATGTGTGTGTGTGTGTGTGTGTGTGTGTGTGTGTGTGTGTTTCTCTCCAAACAGGAAAGTGGTACCATGATGAAGACCATGGATTTGAGGTTGAAGACCTGTGTCCAGGCTTCAGCTCTGCTCCTTGTCAGTATGTGTATCTTTGAGCAAATTATTTAACTCTTCTAGTCTTACCTTTCCTGATCTGCTGAATGTGCAGAATGATGACCCTACCTTGTATAATAGTCAAGACTGTTAGAAAATTGCTTGGCGTATAGTAAGTCCTCAATAAACTCTTGCTATTTATTGTCAGGCCGTGGCATTTTTATACCCATTGAACAGCTAGGAGGAGAAGACCGAGAGCGTGGAGAGAGGACAATAAGTGAAGCTCTTTAGGTTCTTCTTCATCGCTTTGCATGTGACAACAGTTCCTGAAAGTCCAGTGCTCAGGGGGCCCAGCTCTCAGCCTCCCTCCAGCAGTAGGCATTTCACTCAGACCAGGCCCATTTCTCTTGTTTGCCTCTCTTGTGATGGTGTTTGCGTATTTTTGCAGCCCCTGTGGAGATCTTCCCTTTCACTTCTTGCTTTCGCAATGATTGTCAGCTTATAGTGAAACTGACCTAGAACCAGAGGAAGTAAGAGCAGGGTGAGTTTTGGTCCAGCAAAACCAGCTCTCACCACTACTTATCTTTGTGTTTATGTTGGTCGTTCTTGAAGAAGCTGAGAAACCCCAACTGACATGTGCTAGTTCATCTGTTCACTAACCTTGTGAGCTTTCTTCAAACCCATGTATCAACATAAAGGGCTGTAATTCAGGTTTCAGAGAAGGAAAGCACTGTAGAGTATTAGAGCTGATTGGGACTTTACAGACATTCATTTTGCAAATGAGTATCCTCTGTTGTTAAAGGTCACAATGGCCAACTTGAGACTAGAACTGTGGACCTGGAGACTCTATGTCTGTGCAGTTGTGTTTATCATCTTCCTTAGATCCATCCTGAACTGGTTCATGTTTCATATATAGAGTTTTTTCTCTTGTTGGATGACTGTTCAAAGATTAAAGTTCTAGCTTCTTATTTCTCTGCAGAAAACCTTTAAAAAGCAAGCTCAATTTATCTTCCAAACCTTTTCCCCAAATACTCTCCATAAGTCCCTCATTTTAGTACAACTGGTCTGTTCCCTGTCCTATGGAAAGACCTTGCTTCTTCCTTGAGCTTACATTATTTCCAGGCATTATCTTTGTTGCTCCATTTATCTTTCTGAACCAGCCAGCTTTCAAAGTCCTTGGCAGGGGCAACCCCTCCCTATGCTAGCTCCTGTCACACACCCCAGTTCTTTTTGTATGCTGTGTATTGCTTTCTTTCTCTTTTCACATATATAAATATCTCTTCTGCAGGTAGGCTTTAAGCTTCTTGAGTACAGGATGAGAATCTGATTCATCTCAGTACAGGATGAGAATCTGATTCATCTGGAGCTCAGATGCCAGGCAAATAAAGTTATTCATTCATTAAATTAACAGACATTTTTATTGAGTGTCTATCATGTATTAGGCCCTGGGACTTGAGAGTGATAATTCTTTATGCTCTTAAGGATCCAAGAGTTTAGTTTGGGATCTAGGCAAGCAGAGAGACAGGGTAATGTATTCCGTTACTCTGAGTACAGTATTCCAGGTGAAGACCATATTACACTTAAACTGGATGATAGAAAACATGAGTTATGTCTTTAAAGATTAGTGGGAAGTGATGATGCTCAGGATCTAAATGCTGCACGGTAGATATCATTTTTAATTGAGAGGTAGCTAGATGGAAATGGAGGGAGAGCAAACCTAGAAGAATTGGATAAATTTCTGTCAGAATATTGAAACTAACCTCACAAGAAGCATAAGGCGGCTGCAGCTATCATAGAAGTTACTGGAAATATGATTAAGATCTATTATTAAAGAAAGTATCACATCCAAACTTTACACTAAGTTCTGATAAACTTATACAGATCAGATAATTCTAATCTCATCATTATTGAACAAATCCAAACAGTAGAAATGGATGTAGAACCCTCATATGAAACCTAATAATGATAAGGAAAACAATTAGAGAAACAACACCATAGAATGATCTTACTCACGATTCTGTGTACAAAAATTCTCTATAAAATACCATGTTTGATTCATCACATATCAAAATACTGTAACTGTGACTTAGTAGGATTTTTTCTAGAAATGCAGAGATGGTTCAATATCTGGATTTCTATCAACATGATTCATTACATTGCTAAGGTAACGGAGAGAAATAGAGATGACTGTTTCAGTGGAGGCTTAAGAAGGGAGATATAGACATTCTAAAGAGGGATGAGTAGCTGAAAAGATCAACATTCCTCCATCTGCTCCTTTATCTGTAATATAGCTTTCTAGAGGCTTCCTAGCCAGGCATTGTGCTCATTTAATGAGACTACTCGGAAGCTGCCGCGTTATTGGGTCAGTCCATGTGGATTGCTTAAGTGTGATACAAGTACTAAAGAACCTGGAATTAAGCTACTTATTCTTGGGGGGGGGTGGGTGGTGAGTTAGGGACATGTTCACAGCATCAGAGACATTTGAGCTGGGTCAAGATAAAAACAATAGGGCTTGGTAGAAAGTGAAGGGATGGAAATGGCAGTGTAGATGGTGGGCGCAACAGGAGTAAGGCTGTGGGGTCAGGAGCATTCATTACAAATTTTGTGAATTGTGTCACTGGACCATGGTGGACACATAGAGAAATGGTACAGGAGATGCCATTGAGTTCATCTGCAGACAGATAGATGGCCAGACCCTGGTACTCTCAAGAGGTGGAACTGAGGGTATCTCCATGGGGAGGGCATTATCAGGGTAATATGAGGTATTGGGGGTAACTGTAAAGATGAGTCAATTATTTGCATATCGATGCTTAAGTTTTCATTTTTTTATACTTTCCCAGAAGTTGCCTGTTCTTTTATATCTGTGGCATATCTGAAAAAGCCAGGATTCTACAGTCAATTGGCAATGTAGAATTGATCTGGAAATGTGCCTCTTTGCTTTAGAAATCACTGCATCCTATATTAACCCATTTTTTTAAAGTTTCTATTTTGGAATAACTTCAGATTTATAGAAAAGTTGCAAGGATGATATTAACCCATTTTTAAAATGTACAAATAAAATTTATACTGCAAATGTGCATGGCACATGAAAGTTTTCAAATCTTTATTTTATCCTACTTGGTGCTGACCTATGCTCACTTTAGTCATGTTGAAAGCAGAACAGACACTTTCATCCCCTTTCAGTAGAAGACTAAGACTCAATTAAAAAAAATACATACACAAAACCTAGTGTTTCTCAATCCTTAAGAGATGTGCTTTTTTTTTTTTTTTTTTTTAATCTTCTTAAATGATTATACATGTGCAGCCGGGGTTGAGAACAATGAGTAAACCAGATTCATGGTTGTTTTCTATGTTGGTTTTGTGCTGGGCCTTCGTGGTGATTTTAGGAATATGTAAAATACGGTCCTTGCCCTTTCAAGGAACCCACAGCTTAACAAGTGTCTGTACCTTGCCTGTGCACACGGTACAAGGGAGGAAGAAGAAAGGCAGGGCCCTGCAACCAGAGTGAAAGTCCCTGTCTCCACTGGCTTCAGTAACAGAAGTCTCCGGATCCCTAGGTTAGAGCCTTCCTCTTTGATCCGAGTCATCCCCTTTCACTGGAAAACTACACTCCAACTCCAACAGTTTTCTTTCTCTTCCTTTGCATACCACTATATAGGACATAAAACCCTTTAGTAGTGTTAGCTCATCGGTTGTCTTAAAACTCGGGAGTTAGGGAGAACAAGGCTTTGTCTTAATTTCAAGGGAGTTGGGGTACCCGAGGCAGTGCTGTGGGGGAGGGGGCTGGCTATTCAAGGTCAGGGCCCTCCCCCCATGCTACCTTAGCCAACGCCCTGCCCCATCCCTCTTTGTCACCCTGTCTCTCCCTGGCCTTTATTTTTCCCTGCATTTCCAGTGTTCTTTGTCTTTACAGACATCTGGAGGTAATCATGTAGCCCTCTCAATTAATTCAGTTCAATTAATAAATTACTGGGTGGATTTGGGGCTGGGAGCCGGTGCAGGGTGCCTTCCGGGCCTCCCTGTGCTGGAGAGCTGTTGCAATCAGGCTTGGAGAGCCCTCCTCCTCGGCAAGCCTTCTGGGAGGCTCAGCCCCAGCCTGCAGGCTGCCTGGAGGGGTGACTGGCTTACCCTGACATGCAAGACAGCATGTTTCTTTCCTCTTACAGTGCATTGTAATATGATCAGAACTGCACTTTGGCTGGGCTGCTTTGCCCGATCTTAGTTTAGTTTTTCACAGATGTTCTCTAGTCCTGGGGGGCTGACCTGTTCATCACAGGTGTTGAATATTGCTAGTCCTTAGCTACTAAGTGCCAGTGTGGTCCTAGGCTTTGTGCAAACAGGGTCCTCCCTTCTCCCACCATTTGCAGGTGCCCCTGGGTGGGGAGCATAACTGCCCCTACAGAGGTATCATCTGAAAGCATCTTGATGGGAGCCGGTTAGGCCATTGTTTCAAGAATAAACTTCTGGTGCTTCCTTGAAGCTGACTGATGAAGTTCAGGTTCCCCAGGCTAGAGTGCAAAGCTGTGTGTACTTTGGTTCCATCCCATGTTTTACTTGTTTGCTAGCTACTTCTCCTTCCCTCCCCAGAACACCAAAGTGTTCTTTGCTGCCCATGGTGCCACGTTGTTGACCTGGTTCAGGCCGACCTCTGCTCAGCACTCAGGGCCCCGTCTCAGGGACATCTCATTAATGAGATCTGCATTCTGTGCCCAGCCGGAAGTAATCTTACCTTTTTTTCTGCATCCCAGAAACACTTTTATTTATTTTGATCCCTCTTAGGCAGTATCACCTCACTTAGGTAACTTAATCATGATTTACTTGATGTGTGGTATCCCTTTTAATAGGTTATTAATAAAAGTGAAGATTTTTTCCAGCCTTGCTGGGATCAGAGTCTCCTCCCATAGAAACTTCTTCTGGGGGTGCCTGGGTGGCTCAGTGGTTGAGCATCTGCCTTCGGCTCAGGTCATGATCCTGAGGTCCCGGGATTGAGTCCCTCATTGGGCTCCCTGAAGGGAGCATTCTTCTGCATCTGTGTCTCTGCCTCTCTCTCTGTATCTCTCATGAATAAATAAATAAAATCTTTTTTTAAAAAAAGAAAGTTCTTCAGGTTAGGGACCATTTCTTATCATATCTATTTCCTGAAGAGTGTTAGACACTGAATAGGTAATTGTCAGAAGAGGTGCTCAAGATTGGATTGTGCTATTTTCTCCTCCAGTGAAAGTCAGTTTTTCTTCATCTTCCTCCTTCTATTCCTCCTCTCTTTCACTTTTTCTCTCTTTGTCCTCCTTCTCAGAGAGCTTTGTCAAGGTTTCACTAAGTATGGATTAAGATGGAAAGAATGTGGAACTGAGGCCGGTTGCCTCCATTTTCATGCTTTTGTGAACCGACTGTGTTTATTTCTTTCTAGTTCCAGATTCCAACGATGTCTCACCCATCTTGGCTGCCACCCAAAAGCACCGGTGAACCCCTTGGCCATGTGCCTGCTCGGATGGAGACCACCCATGCCTTTGGGACCCCCAGCATTTCGGTGTCCACACAGCAACCACCCAAGAAGTTTGCACCAGTAGTTGCTCCAAAGCCCAAGTACAACCCATACAAGCAGCCTGGTGGTGAAGGTAAGTGGGAGGATTTTAGAGTCGGGAATCCGAAGTGGGAGAGTTCAATATAATAAAAGCGATTTATTTTCATGATGTTTTGTCGGGAAAAAGTAGCTCAAGAATTCATTGTGCTTATCATAGTTAATAGACTGTCAGAGTCAAAAGAAACATCTAGAAACCACCAAAGCCAACATTTCTTTTAGGGATAAAGAAAGTGAGACCTCTTAGGGGTTCTACAGCTGTGGTTATTCAGTGACTTAGGGCTGTAGCTGAAACTAGAACCCTGGTCTCTTCATTCATCTCAGTTCCCTTCTACTCTGTTATCTCCCACCCCATCCCATTGTCTTGTGGAGACTGTGTGCCACCCAGTTGCCCCTCCCTCTTGATGTTAGACATGTGTCCCCATGTGCTGCCAAGAAGTGCTCTGATGGGAAACTCATTTGAAGTGAGGCACCTGGAATTGTGAAGACTAAAATTGTTAGGACTCACCTAGGCTGCTGTAGCATAAAGTTGTCTGGAGAGGTGTGTGAGATCTGCATTTGTTGAAAGTGTCAGGCAGATGTGAGCGAAGCCTAGTTCTAGGGGTTGTAACAGCAGAACATTCAATTCGCATAAAGCGGAGTTGGATGAGCCACGTGAGCTCCGCATCTCAGGTGTGCGTGTACCTGTGTGTTCACACATTGAGCCTCACAGGCAGCATGAGGAGTGCTGTACTGTTTGGTTGAAGAGTTTCCATATTTTTACCAATCAGTGTCAGCAGCTCATCCAAATCTGCGAAACGATGACTTATAACTGACAACAGAGGAGAAACGGTAAACTTCTGGACGCTGAGAGTGAAGAGACAGTGAAAGGAGATTGAGCACCCCTTTCTCTGTTTTCTCCCTCACCCCTCCCCCCAAATCCCCCCCCCCCCCCCAAAAAAAAAGACCTTATGTTACCCTCGCCAGGCATGATGTATCTTATTACTTCTTGGGTGACATGAGTGTGTTTCTTTCCGCAGTGGTTGTGAGACTCTTTCACACTCTGTGGTATAGTTCAGCCTGTCTCTTTTCCTCCTAGTCCTCTCCCTGCCCCCAGGAAACACTTAACTCTTGGTATTCCCATTAGAATTGAAGGACTTCTGGAGTCAAGGCCTCACCCAGGTATCTGGTTTGTGTGAGGGGGCTGGACGCATAGACAGGTGGTAGGGAAGTCAGGCATCAGCATGCACTCCAGAGCTGGGGCCATGGATCTTTGGGAATTCTTTTTTCCAGAGAAGGCAACAGCAAGACCATCAGAGAGCTACTGTGGAAAAACAGGAAGTGGCACTCTTGGTGCTCTACTAATCCCCATGGCAGTGTCTGAGTTTTACAGACCTTGAAGGAAATTCTCTCTACAGTCAGTCCAAGACTTAGCAGTACTGGTTTTCTTTGTTCTTCAGTGGTGGCACTTTAGTGATTGCAGGACTCATGTTGGGATTTGGAAGAGAATCTCCCCTCACCAGGACAGGAGAGACCATAGGTTGGCTTCCTTATTTGTTTTCTCAATATTTTCCCTGCTTTGCTTACTGGGGGATGGTTATTTTGTCTCCTCATCTTTGGGGAGAGCTGAAGTCAACTTCCTTCTAACATGAAAGGAAGAAGATAGGTTTCCTCCTGGAGCAGGAGGCAAATGTATGGGGAAGGCTTAGTCATTGTGATGACCGCCCCCCACCTGAGGGGTGACATGGGGGCAGGTCCTATATCAAGTAGGCTAATCCATGACATATGGGAGACCGAGGAGCATGTCGTGGTCTCCTTTCAGACTCCTTCATCCTGAATGCTGTGACCTGCAGTGGGTTGGCCCCTTGGGTGACTGGCTCTCTGCTCTTGAGATGCCCTGCTCTCCTTACTGGATTCTGTGAGGTTTGCTCACTGCCTGTCTCGTTCTCTGGGGACCCTGACAGCCTGTGCAAAACTCTGTAGCCCACAGCCATTTGCTCTTTCTCAGCATTCCACCTCCATCCATTTTGTCACCTGTCAACATCCTACTTGGGTTGCCCTCTCCAAAATGGCCAGAGATGGCCTACATCCGAAGTAATCATTCCCTTCCCTGGGGTTCCAGGTACATCTGATTCTGTGACTCTCACGTTTCTGCTTTTTTTTTTCCTGCTCTTGCTCTGTCATTGTTCAGCACGTCGTAGTCTATGTGAGATTCTGTGCTGCTTCACTATCATTTTATGTCCGCCTCATAGAATCCTATGAGGTAAGTGTATGTTCTTCCCGTGGAAAATGGGAAATGGGAGTTTAGGGAGGAGAGGTGACATTCTCTATGGTTTTGTGGCTCTTCAGTTTCTGAAGCAAGGCTGTTGTCCTTACCCAGGTGCTGTACTGCTTGTTCTTCTCTCTTGGCATATGTGGCATGCACGCCCCATGTGATGGGGATACTTCCTTGTAAGAATGTAAGCTTTGTTTCCCCATTTAAGCAACAAGACATGGTTTCTCACTCGTCCTTATGTTCCTCTTGGCTCCTATTATGCTACTGTGTTTTTGGTAGGAAGGATTGTGTATGGTCAAATGTATGTCTGTATGTTCTCATGTATGTATATATTTGGATGGATGGCGGATGGCTGGATGGGTGAGTGCTCTGCTCAGTGATTCTTCTCTTGCGATAAACAGTTTGGAATGTGGCATCCGCCTTTGAAGCAACTCAGTCTCATTTAATTTCTGAAGTCTTGATTCTTTCTTGCAATTCTGCCAATCTCTCTCTCTCTCTCTTTTTTTAATATAACCTTTTTTGAATACGTGAAAGAAGAAATTTCCCTTGCATATATACATTTTAAAGATAAATATGGGGAAAGGTTCATGGATATTCAGACTTTGTTTTTAAATGAAGCTGCATCTCTTCATCTGCTCAGTATTATGACATGATATTTGTTGGAAGTGTGAGGTTTGCTTTACTTTCTATTTAATTTAAATGTTAGGAAAAAAAGAAAAATAATTTAAATGTTAGTGCATTCTCTGCTATGCTAAACACTTTCATCATTTGTGTTCGTTTTTGTTTAAATCTTTATACATTTTTTTAAAAGTTTATAAACATTTTCCTTTTCTTTCTTCTTCTTTTTTTTTGGGGGGGGGGGGACAGGGGTATCCATTTTGAATGTCCTGTGCCATTAGCGAAGTCCCCAGACAGTAGGTAACACGGTTTTTATGTACTGAAGATGCCAGGGTCGTATGCCTCAGCTCACCTGTTCTTTGCCACTAGTAATGCTCTCCTCCATTTCTTGCCCCTGGAGTCTTTTCCCTCATAACTTGGTTCAGAGCCTGACGTCTACGAAGCTTACCTGCAAAGACATAAGAGTTAGAATTAGCAGAAAAGATACAGTCTACCTCTCTCTGGTGTAAATGTGAGAAGCACAGGGCAGAGGGTAGAAGTTATTTGCTCAGAGGTATGTGGTCTGCTCAGGGCTGAGCTCGGGTCCTCTCTGTCTGAGTCCAGAGTCATACAGGACCTTGGACCGTATTCTAGTGAGGACTCTTTCTCACTATGCCATAACCTCTTTATCTACCTCATAGAGTTCTTAGCACGATGTGCCTTCCTTGTAAAAGAGCCTGTCTCCTTCAGTGGGCCAGGAGCTCTTGGAGGCAGGGATGCCTGACTCATGCCTTTACTCCTGCTGATACCCAGCAGGATACCTGTCACATCCTAGGTACTCTGTAATGTTCCGGGTTATGCTTAAGCCCCATAGCAAAGTAAACCTGCTTCTTCAGGCACAGATCCCCGCTGCACAGCTACCTATCAGGTGTTAGGGTTCTATAGCTCCACCTACCTGTTTGGATTGTTTTTACCCTCCTGTACTCACTCCTTAAGCTTTTTAGTCCAGGAGTTGTTAAACCACTGCTGCCTGGAAGCTTTCTTTCTTTAAAGATTTATTTATTCATGAGAGACACACACAGAGAGAGAGAGGCAGAGACACAGGCAGAGGGAGAAGCAGGCTCCATGCGGGGAGCCCAACGTGGGACTCGATCCCGGGTCTCCAGGATCACGCCCTGGGCTGAAGGTGGTGCTAAACTGCTGAGCCACCTGGGCTGCCCTGCCTGGAAGCTTTCAATTCTGTTTCTCACCTTGGCATTAATAATGTCTGCAATGTCTGGGGTTTGCTTTCTCATTTTTAAATTCTTTTTTTTTTTAAATTTTATTTGTTTATTCATGAGAGACACAGAGAGAGAGGCAGCAGGGAGCCTGCTGCGGAACTCGATCCCAGGACCCTGGGACCACGATCTGAGCTGAAGGCAGACACTCAACCACTGACCACTCAGGTGCCCCTCATTTTTAAATTCTAAGAGTGGCTAAGTACCCACATGTTTGCACATCAGCTTATATTTATGGGATCCCATATGTCATGATTTCTCCCTCTTTTTAAAAATTTGTTTATTTATTTAAGTAATCTCTACACCCAGCTTGGGGCTCAAACTCATAACCCCGAAATCCAGAGTCAGGCTCTCCCAACTGAGATTGCTGGGAGTCCCACTGTCATAATTTCCTTTTACAATGTATTCTGCTAATAACCTTTCTCTAAAGGGCTTTGGCACACTGAGAAGCGGGGGCTCTTTTTCCCAGTTACTTGCTCTTTAGGCCTTAAAATACTTGTGTTTTGCTACCATTTTTCTCAGACTTTCCACAGATATTCTTTAAGAATTTGTATTTCCTCAGTCCTCTCTGAGTGACCCTGCATTTCCAAATGCCTTCTCGTGTTTGGTACTATATGATTATGAGCCCATATATCTTTTTTATTGTTTTGCCTTCTTACGAAGTTTTTACTGTTAAATGCCTGTATCATTTTTTTTTTTTTGTGGGATGGTTGCTATGTATGTATGATTTTGTCTCATTATCTTCTATTTTAGACTGATGAGGACAACAAGATAATGCATTTTTTTTCTGGTCTTTCAAGTACTAGCCAGTAATGTTCTGTATCCTATAATCTGGGTCTTCTGTCTTCTCCAAATTTGCAAGAACAAAACCAAACCAAAAACATAAAGCCTTAGACTTTGATGGCAGGACAGGGTATATAGATCTTTCTTTTTCTATTCTTGGTAGATACCAGTGAGCTTTCCTACTTTGCTAATACATTATTTTCTTGAGATGGTTCTGAAAATTTCCTGTCATTACAACTTTGGGAATTGGAAATACATACACACACACACACACACACACACACACGTACACACAGTCTTTTTCTCTTTTAATACTCTGGTCGAATGAAATGTGATAATTACAGTAAATTCTCATACAGAATCACTTGTAATATTTCCAAATTTTAAGTTTTGGGTTGTCTTGTAGCCTGAAGTTTATTTTCTCCAATTTCTAAAGTTCCTTTGAAAAATATATTTTTTAAAGATTTTACTTATTTATTCGCAAGAGACATAGAGAGAGAGTCAGACACAACACAGGCAGAGAGAGAAGCAGGCTCCCTGCAGGGAACCTGATGCGGGACTGGATCCCAGGACTCCAGGATCATACCTGAGCCAAAGGCAGAGGCTCAACCACTGAGCCACTCAGGCGTCCTGAAAAACATTTTTTATAGAAGATTTTTAGAAAAATCTACTGCCTAGGGTACAAATTCAAGGGGACTGTTTCAGTAGAATCCCTTTGTATTTGTACAGCCCTTATAGTTTATCCTATACTTCCATACTCACTGTCATTTCATTCTCCAAAGGTGATTCCTGCCATGGCTCTCTGAGTAAGTTACAACAGATGTGATTGACATTTTGCCAAGCGGTAAACTACTAGAAGTGAAAGAACTTATTTATTTGCCTCGCAGTCAGTAAAATAATAGAGCCAACCTCTACTTTTCATGTCTGGGGCTCTTACTGATGTTAAAGGGTTCTATTTATTGGAAGTTGGGATAGTCAGCTTCCTCAACTCTAACTCCATTACTTTATTATTACATGATTCTTCTTGGAATTAATTTCAAAATGGTTGCTCTTCTCATAAACAATTTCTACATGTATTGCCTTCTACACTTGTGGGTAAATACATGTAAGACTTCTGCTTTCGAGCTTTGCCTACATTGGCTCACCTAGACGTGAAAAATACAATCAGAGTAAGTGAAGTGAATTCTATTCAGTGAAGGTTCTAAACCTGGAAATTCGTGATTAGATCTCTCCATGCTTTCTGCTCCCCTGAGGTTATTCATCCGTTTCATGGAGGCAAATAGTTACAGGCAGTTTGCTAATCTCCAGTAGACGGAGGAGCTAGAACAAAATGCCGTCACATGTAACAGAACCCCCCATGGAGGAGAAGGCAGCCAGTCTCCTTCATTTCTGCCTTCATGACAGAGCCATTCTTCATGCATTAATTACAAAGTCTTGGAGTGGCAGAACTAGAAGAGTTTGACGATCATGTATTCCAGTTCTTCCATTTGTCAGATGTGAAAACTCTGTCTAAGAGGGAAGGGAATAGCTTCTCAAGTGTATCCAAGGGTTGGGGGCTGAGCTGGGGTCCACGTCCGGGTTTCCCACATGTGCTCATCCCACTGCATTTCTATTGTCTCTGATTGGAAGAGGCAAGACAGGCTTGGCTCCTAGGAATCGATGAGTCGTGGATCATTGATACTTTGTAGATAAGTAGCCAGTAGTGGTGTGAAGTGACGTAAACTGGTTTGGTTGGACATACTTATTTTCTCAACAAAAGCTAAAATGTGAGGGAAACAGATGGCCACCAATGGCAATATAGTTAAATAACATAGCATGGGTTTTCCCTACCATTTTTTGTGTTTAACCTACAGGCAAATTTGGTGCAGCTTCTGTTCTTATGGTTAGTAAACTTTGTGTGTGTGTGTGTGTGTGTGAAAACAGAATAGTAAGTGGCAGAAAATGGAGGAGTACCAGTTGTGAACTCTGAACAGTCATAGCTAAGTATTTATTTATTTGTTTGTTTGTTTATTTAAAGATTTTATTTATTTATTCATGAGAGAGAGAGAGAGAGAGGCAGAGACACAGGCAGAGGGAGAAGCAGGCTCCATGCAGGGAGCCTGATGTAGGACTCGATCCTGGGTGTCTGGGATCACGCCCTGAGCTGAAGACAGGTGCTCAACCGCTGAGCCACCCAGGCATCCCATAGCTAAGTATTTAAACTCACGGTGTGCTAGCTTGTCTCTGGAGTCCTGTAGTTTCTGTGCCCTGCTGTGAAACAGGTGAATCTGGCCTGCGACTTTGCAGGTACAAATGGGGAACATCTTCTTTCTGTGGTCCTGACAGTCTCATTAAGTTGCCAGCAATCACACAAGAGCAATTGCAGCTTCTTAGACATTTGTTATAATTATGCATGGTCTGTCATAAGGACAGTCACAAAGTCACTGAAACATCAGGAACTCTAATGAGGCTTGGGTTTGACTGGCATGCCCCTTTTCTGGTACAGGGTAAGCATGTTGAGCCTCATCTATCACTGCAGAATGCTGTACATGAGTTTTAATTCTCAGACCCTTGGCAGAGGGGGAAGGGGGTACAAGCTGTTCATTCATTAAAGGGTCAAATAATAATTGTATTAATTTGATCTTCACATCACATATTCCTGAAGAGAAAAGAATTTGTAATTTCTTGGGTGACATTAGATTTTACCAAATATTCACAAGCCTTATTGACACTCCAAAAAGCCAAGGTTCATGCTGACTTGGGGGTCAGGGTATTTACAGTCAAGCTCAGGGTTCACCACCTGAACTTGATAATGACAGTTTTCTATTCCACATTTCTTTAATTTATAAAATTAGCTGGAGATATTAATTACCTTACAAGGTTGTTTGAGCATCGAATATAATGATGATTATGAAGATTTTTAAAAAGATTTATTTATTCATGAGGGACACAGAGAGAGAGAGAGAGAGAGAGAGAGAGAGAGAGGCAGAGACATAGGCAGAGGGAGAAGCAGGCTCCCCATGGGGAGCTTGATTCAGGACTCTCTCCTAGGACCCCGGGATCAGGACCTGAGCTGAAGGCAAATGCTCAACCACTGAGCCACCCAGGCTCCCCTGAAAATGTTTTATAAGCTAGACAATACATTACAACTCTAAGGAATTGCTCTGGTGTGCTTATTCAACAATCATTTACTTAAAACAGATTTTGTGCCAAGCTCTCTTCTAGGGGCTGAATGAATGGAAATGAACAAAACAGGGATTAATTCTTGCCTTCATGGAATGTGCTTCTTGCTATAATAAAGATAACTAATTGTTTTTATTCATAATAAGTAATATTGAAAAAATAGTATTTTCACTAATACATTTCTGGGAGGTGTCAAGCCTTTGCCCTAGGAGTGCTGTAAATAACAAATAAAATTGCTGAATTGAAGGCAAGGGTTATTACCCCAGTTTTAAGGGATCCAAGGTCGGTGGCTTATTCAGTATTACAGAATAGTGAGTGGTTGATCCTCTGGATTCCTTCTATGGTTACCACAGTTCTGTGTTGCTGATGTGTTTTGAGTGACTTGTTTAGAAGCTCCAGTGATAGAATTAATTTATGTGGACAGAGTGGATCAGATGTTTTAGAACAAAGAGAAGTTTGTTTATTGTCAACAAAATTTCTTTTATTTTGTAACCTGTCAGCATCATCAAGTGTGGAAGTAAATTCCTTAAGAAGGTAGTGGACTTCCAGAATGGTGAATAATGCTAGGTTTTTTGGTGAAGTGCTCTTTAATCTTCTTTATGTTTAAATTCTATAAATTTATAGTATTATTGTCACTCCATATTTTAAATTTAAACATAGCTTAATTTCTTTTTTGAAGATAAAAGTAAATATAGAAATGCAATAAAACATAACTACACATCTATTAAAAAGCTAAGATTTAAAAAAAAAGGCTGGTAAAGATGTGGAGAAACTGGATCACTGCTGGTAAGAGTATGTCAAATGGTATAACCACTCTATAAAACTCTTTGGCAGCTTTTTTCCCCACATGTACCAACCATATGATTCAGCAGTTGCACTCCTGGAGGTTCAGTTCAGAGACATGAAAAGTTATGTTCACACAGAAACCTGTACGTGAATGTTCACAGCAACTTTTTTCGTAATGACAAGATACTAAAAACAATCCAAATGTCCTTCAATGGATAAATGTTTCAACAAACTCTGGTACCTCCAAACAATGCAGTGATACTGTTCATCAATAAAAAGGAATCAACTATTGATACATGCGACAACCCAGATTGACCTCAAGGGCATTATGCTTGATGAAAAAAGCAGTCAATCTCAAAAGGTTGCATATACCGTATGATTCCATTTATAAGACATTCTTGAGATGACAAACTCTAGAGATGGAGAACAGATTAGTGGTTGCTAGGGAACAGGAATGAGGGATGGAGCAGGGCAGGGAGTGGGTGTTCATACCAAGAAAAAGCAACAGGGAGTCTTTTCGTGTTGGTGGAGCAGTTCTGTATCTTGGTTGTGGTGGTAGTTGGGTGACTATACATGGGATCAAATTGCATAGAACTGTATACACACACAGATGAATGTAGGTAAAAAAAATGGTGAAAATGGAGTAAGAGCTAGCTAATAGTAATACAACAATGTGCATTTCCTGGTTTCCATTTTGTGTTCTGCCTGTATTGGATGCTACCATTGGAAGATGCTGGATGAGTGGTACCTGGGAGTCTAAGAACTTCAGTTCTTATAACTTTCTATGAATCTATATTTCAAAGTAAAAAGTTTAATAATAAGAAAAATACATACATACAGATTTCTACATGATTAATAAGAAAAATACATACATACAGATTTCTACATGATTTCTTCTCTTAAGTGCCATCTTACATGGACACTGAATTGTCTGCACCATACTTTGATGATTACTGTTATAATGTATGGTTTAAACATTAGTTTTCAAAGCAGACCAGTCATTAGAAAGATTTGGAGAACATTTTTTTAGATATATTTATTTATTTGAGAGAAAGAGATAAAGAAAGCATGAGTGGAGGGGAGGGGCAGAGGGAGAAGGACAGAGAGAGAATCTCAAGCCGACTCCCCACTGAGTGAGGAGCCTGATGCAGGGCTCAATACATGACCCTGAGATTATGACCTGAGCTGAAACCAGGAGTTGGACATTTAACTGACTGAGCCACCCCCGTACCCTGGGGAACATTTTTTAAAAAGAAAAAACACATCAACTCTGGGTCTCATGTCACCACTACAGATTTAGCATCTCAAGGCATCTGCACAGAAACAAAACAAAGCTCCCCAGATAATTCTGATTGTGGCTCAACGAAAGTTTGGGAACCATTCATTTATTTCAATAACTCCAGGGAATGGTGTTTTAATGCCTTTTGAATCTTCTGCAGGTCCTGTGGGTACACACTCTTCTTAGTTAATGACAGTGGCTTTTGAAGTCTTAAGTATCCTTTATCATGTGAACAATGTAGAGGTTCAGGGACTCAAATCATTCTTCACCTTGCTGTGCTTTTCCCTCTGTGCTTTCATCATAACAGAGTTTTCTGCATATGTCTCAAGGAATTTTAATTGGAATCCTAAGATGGAAGTAAAAAGATTAAAAAAAAAAGATTCTTCTAGAATGTTTCAGCAATGCCCAGGCTTCTGTGTTATAGAGCACTTCCTATTGTGTTACTTCAGGTAGTGATGCCTGAAATCTCAGCTGATTTTGGGTCATGACAGGCCTATGTAAATCATCTATAAATGGATTCATTATGGATATTATAAAAATAAATCCAACACTTGAGGCTTTGGGCAAATATACCATATAAAGAAATCATACCCTGGAACAATGATTGACCCTAGGAGCTGCAAAAGAGAAAAAAATATCATGATATTATATTTTTATCATCTTTTCTTAAAATTACTGTATCTAGAGACTGGAAGTCTGTGCATAGCTCTAGGGACAGAAGAGTACCTGAGATGTGATACCTCAAGCTTTCTAGCACTTTGACCACCAGTATTTTCCAATACTATCCGTTCTTTACTTTGTATATTGCTGATCTCAAACAGAATAGATGGCTTGCTACAGGGATAGACATATAATAGGCACCATATCTCTGTAAAGGTCTGTAAACTATATGCTGTAAAGGAATATGAAGGATGTGCTATAGGAGAAATTGGGAAAAGCTTCACAGAGGAGGGAACATCTGAACAGAGTCTTAGAGAATGGGTTAGTTGTGTGCCAAGCAGTAAAGGGTGGATAACAGGATGACACCCCAAGCAAAGGGAATAGCATGTGCAAGAGTTGAGAATGATTCCCATTCTCAGCCTCGTGATTTTGGCAGCCTTTTGCTGATGTTTTTAGGCCGTGAATCTGGGCTTCTGCAAGTCCCTTTGCAATAAGAGTACAGGAACTTCATTATGAGTAGACTGAAAATCTAGTATGCTCTAAAATACAGTTCTAGGAACAGCTCCAGAATGTTGGATAGCTACAAGGAGGAAGCACCAAGAAACAGGAGCATGCTGACCTTATCACACCATGGCAAGAAGCATCTTCCTGCTGGTCCTGGGCAGAAAGATCGTACCATTTCTCTCCAAGTGTCTGTCATGCTTGAGAGTGAAATATTTCTTTGTAGATAGATGCTAAGACAAAAAAGAAGGGGAAAAGAAGCACTCCGCAATTTGGATCAAACCAGCCTTACTTACCTAGTCAAACACGTGTGAAGTGAGGAAACTTGAAATCTTTTTGTTGCTTTGTTATGTGTTGCTTTCTTACTTATCTCTACTTTGAGTGATCCTGAGGAAATAGGAAGCAATGAAAGAAGGGTTTTATTATGAAATATTCATTACAAAGTGCCACTTTAAAGATGTGTGTGTAGTGTGTGTGTGTGTGTGTGTGTGTGTGAATTCATTTCAGATTCCTTTCCCACATAATATCTAGTTCAGTCACCACAATATGTTGTAACATTATTATGGTTCCTACATTATTACAGTTCCTAAAGACAAATGAAAAATCTAAGATCCAGAGGACCCCCCAGTGAGTCTCATAAATGAAGAAGCCACATGTTACCAAATTTTTGTACTTTGCCTTAAGTAAAATATTACTAATATTAATAACCACTGTGTAGTAATCACTGATTATTACCATCACTAAAACAATTTGTCTGGCAGAACATTGTCAAAAGGGTGGGAAAAACTTTTAGTAGTTTTATTAGCCTATTTCATCTGAAAGCCACTCTGCTTTACTGTTAACCTAATTTTTTTAGCTACGTTGTAAATGGTAGGTATCATCAGCCTTAATTTGCAGAGAATATAATACAAAGTGAAACATCCAGCATAGGGCAAAGCTGGCATTTGAATCCCTGTCTCCTAATTCCGCGTATAGAGTTTTTTCCCTTAGGACTGCACTGCGTCTTGTGTTAATGCTATTAGTATTTTGTATTAAAAGAGCAAAAACTGATCACTGTTATTTTCTCCAATTACTACCATTCATTGCTGTTTGAAAATCGAATTCATCCAAATAACATGCAAAAACTACCTGTGCATGGGTGTATACAGAGTTATAAAACAGCCAAGTAATCTTAAGAAGTCATTACCAAGAAATTTTTTTCAGAAAGTTCTTGAATAACCATTTGAAATGTCCATTAATTCAGGTGAATTATATCATCTTGCTTAAACTTACTAGGTATCATTGGTAGTTTTATTGGCATTAAAATTAAAATGACATTTAAATTTGCTGTTTTTGTTATTGATGTATGTTCATATATGTAATAGCTATTTGGATTTTATTAGGTGCTTCCTTTATAAAAATTATTTACTAGGAATGATGGCCAATACATGATATGTATCTGGAAATAACACCATTTGACCTTGAGGTGTCCTACATGCCCATTTCACATGGTCCCTGCTAGATGGATTTTACTTTGTCGAACCTCACCCTCTGCATTTATTCCAATTCCTTCAGCAGGGACGATTCTGATACACCTCATGCCATTTTTATTGAATAGGGCTCTCTAAGTGATAGGAGAAGAGTACAAACACATCCTAGTCCTTCAGCAGGTTATATTTTTATTAGAAACTTGACATGAAAAAGATGAGTTACCTAACAATATTAGCTGTAAATTCTGTGAAGTGGTTCTATAATTATTTTCCTGGAGGTCTCAGAAAGAAGAATGTACTTGGGGCCAGGACAAAATTGGAAGGCTTCAAGAGGGAAGACTCAGGGCAGGCAGTGCTTAAGCACGGAGATTCCAGCATCAGATAGATCTGGGTTTAAGTTTGATTTTACCCCTAATTCTCTAGGAACTTTGGCTAACTAGTTTAAGATGTCTCAATTTGTTTATATGTGTGTGTGTGTGTGTGTGTGTGTGTGTGTATTTCCTTATATATATATATATATATATATAAATATATATATAAACATATATGGATATATATATCTTAAAAATATATATCTCAGAGTCATTTTCAAAATCCAGTGAATGTGTTGGTAGAGTATCATACAAAATAATAGCTGTCTCAGTAGAAGCCGCTATTGTTACTGCTGCTGTTATTAAAATTAAAGCACGGATATTAGATCTGGGAGTCATAATCCATAGTTTTTCGTCCATAGATTTTTAAAAATCATTATTGTCCAAATGTAACTCTTGCTGGCTGTTTTTGAAAATAATCTTAGTTTTTGGGAGTGCCTGGGTGGTGTAGTCAGTTAAGCTTTAGACTCTTGATTGGCTTAGGTCATGATCTCAGGGTTGTGAGATCAAGCCCTGCTTTGGGCTTTGAGTTCAATGAGGAGTCTGCTTGGGATTCTCTCTCCCTCTCTTTCTCCTTGCTGATGTTCTCTTTCCCTCTCTTTCAAATAAATAAGTTACTTAAGAAATAAGATAATAACCTTAGTTTTATCCTTTTTCGTTCTATGTTGATGTTTTATGATTATCTTATTTTTTCCCTGCTTGACTGCTGATGTGTTGATATGTCCTATTTTGAATTTGTAGAACATATTTCTCAGAGACTTTACTTGAAGTATGTTGTAACAAAAAACAAGTAGATTCATATTTGTAGTCTATTTAAGAAGGAGCATTTTTATTATTGTACTATCATACGGATACTAATGTCAATAAACATCATATAAATCAAACTATTTAAACTAGTGATTTTTATTAATTTTTAAAATTGTTTGTTTTCCAAAACATCAAATGAGGCAGAGAGAATTTTTTATTTTATTTAATTTTTTAGAGATGTTATTAATTATATTTTTAGAGGAAACAATCATTAATTAGAAATTTTATCTTGGTTCCCATTCATCTCTGGCATTCATATTTGTGATTTTGCCGGTCTCCTGAAGTTGTATTTACATTTGGTCCATGTGTATGTCTTTTTCAGGGAAAGGGTCTATATGTCATCAGATCCTCAAAGAGATGCTTAACTCACTCATTACGAAAGATAACATCCCTTGGCTAAGAGGTCACCAGTGTCTCAACCCAGTTAGTTATATTGATGCTGCTTAATTAAATAAAAGTCAGATTTCCATTTTTCTCTTACCAGAGTTAAGGGAGACGGTTTGAAGAGAGAATGAAATATTTCATGATGGTGGCGGTGGTGGTGTTTCTGATAATAATATCAGAAAATATAATGCTTATACGATACATTATATACCATGTATGGAATTATATCATGATGTATGGTTTTGATATACCTTCCTACCATATATATTTGCACATCTCCTCTGGGCAGTACATATGCAAAGCACAGTATGGAGATGGATAAGGCATGAGTTCTTTCCTCTGAGAGGGATGCCAGGCAGGGAGAGTGACCCCATTTAGTAGTTGTCGACATCAAGTCTCCATGTTAAGATTGGTTGTACCTGGTCTTACAGGTAGACGGTAGTCAAGAAGAGATGCAAGAATAACTCTTCTGAACCAAAATCAGGTTCTTTATACTGCAGCATGTTTTCTGTTGCTTAGCATAGAACTATTACCCATACATTTTTACTTATTCCTCTTATATGTGATTTTAAAATGTCATATTTGTTCTGCTTCCATTATTGCAGTTTTGAATGATGATTCATCAGTGCAGTGGCCTATTTTAGTGAACCACAATAGCTTGGGTAGAAAGGAAAAAAAAAAAAAAGATTCAACATACTCAGGAATGGAAAGCAGCCATCTTTTTATAGCTAAAATTGCAAACATCTGGCAATTACTCTATTCTACCTCCCTTCAGAAAAGAAGAATCGTCCCTTCAACTGGAGCCTGCCGCTGTGTCTAATCAAGACAGCTATGCGAGCCTCAAGGAGCAATAGGTTTTGATTCAAGGAGGCCATTGCCTAACCCAGTTGGCCAGAGTCTCTTTGGAAAGTACACTATTATTTAATGCTCCGCATATGGTACTGTATTATATAATGATAATAATGGTAATATGGCAATTAATGGCTGTAGAAAATCCCCTCTTGCTTTTCTGCCCTGGCTCATTTGTGGTGGCTCTTATGGCAGCTTTTATATTTTGAAAGTTAACTGTTCAGGTCAACTTTGCCTCTCTGTTCTCTGAAGCTTTTTGTGCTCTGGAACAGAAGGTTCAGCTACATCAGTCCAACCAATAATTACCAGCTTGATTTTGTTATTATAAACTGGTCTAGTAAAATGTTCAAGGAACAAATCAATTTCTTTTTAAAGCCTGACAGTGATCTTATAGTCAAAAAGCAATTTACCATGGTTATGGTCCCTTTGTACCCCACCCTTATTTCTTATTGAGATAATTGTTTGTGAAACTAGTTCTTCCCTCGCTGGCAAAAGTCAGCTCTGCTGGCAGGGGAAGTGAGAATGGCTGGTGGTTTGTAATACGGCTGAGAATCAGAACTTCTGCATTTTTCTCTTGGGGTTAATGCCAGCTTTCACTCTGGCCTTGACCAATACATTTACCTTTCTATTCCCCATTTACCTTTCTCTTCCGCTAGGCCACTGGAGGGTAGAGGTGGACTTTTCCTTTCCTGTGTTCTGCCAACCTTATTACCACTGTTCTCTTTTGCCATGGGCAATCTTGGTCAGTGATCCTCAGTAATTTTGAAGGAATGGAAAAGCTCTAGTAGGAAAAAAAACGAAAAACAAAAAACAAAAAAACCCAGCAAGGTTCAAGTATGGTGATGTTCAAAAACAACCTCAAGTACTAAAAATAGTCTGTTTTCTAGTGTTAGCATATTATGGTACTTGGAAATCAGAAGTTTTGTGGGGGCCCCCGAGCTTATTTCATATGCCTGTCTTTTGCTTTTATGCCTTGGGTAGAACTATGTTCAGTACTGAAAGCCACAACTTTTCCCTTGATACAAGAAGTTTGCTAAGTACTGTCTCCTACCAGTCTTCCCAAAATCCCAATGAATTTAGCAAACATCTCATTAACCTGAATGCAGTGTTAGAAGAGGTAAGAATATAACCAGGAATGTTCTGGGGAATGAATGAATGAATAAATGAATGAATGAATGAATGAAAATGAACAAGTAGTCCTAACAACCCAAAATGGGTATCTTAATCCATATGGTTATTCCATGCAGAGCCATAGTGATCTCTGGAATTCCAAGTGCATGTCCCCTTTGCTCTGTCTCCATCCAGTGTGTTCTTGGTAGCTCTAGCCTCTCTCCCTCATAGAACTCATCGTAGAGCTTGGAACTTGCTTATTACAAGCTAGTATTCTAGCTCATTTGCTTTTCTCCTTGAGGACATTGCTCATGTGGAAAGGGTATGCCAGGGTCCCTTCCCTTTTACTTTAGGGTGTCAAGTCTGCACACTTCTGAGAATACAGCCAGTGCCGTGTTGCAGGGGACAAGGGGCTTTAGATGTCTCTCAATGATTCTCTACCCTCACTACACTTACTAGTCATCTGGGACCTCCAAAAAATACCAAGGCTTGGGCCTCATTCTCAGATATTCTAATATCATTGGTCTGGGACTGGCACCCTTTTTGGGGAACCCTTCTCAAGTTTCAGAAAGTACTGAGGTGGCCCACTCTCTTACCTGATACTAATCACCTGATATACCATCGTCTTTGGACAGCTCTGATGTGTTTTGAAAGTTTACCTTTACCTTTGATTTGAAATCTGCCTTCAGAAAATGTGGGCATATCTCTTAGTCACATTTATAATCTCTAGCCAGAGTTTAGTTAGTACTTAAAGCTATAAGCACCTGTCCTCCAAGCAAAACAACAACAACAACAACAACAATAACAGAAAAGCAACTATGGCAATGTGGTCACTTTTCTCCAATTGTGACCCAGTCCTCATTATATGGGACCTCTCCCTTTACCACTTTTGAGTTATAAATCTCTGGAAAAGGAACGGAAGGGCAAAAATATCAACAAAACAGGTACTTACTCTGGTAGGTAATGTCAGAGTTACCTTGTCAACTAGACAGTTTGGCTTTGTGAGGAGGAACGCTGTGCTGGTCACCGTTAAATTCACAATGCCTAACATGGTCCAGGCACAGAGGAAGCATTCCATGAATAATTATTGAATAAATAATAGTTACAAAGTTTATTAAGGTGACTCAGTTCAGATTAAATATACAGAAACTGGTAGTTTTAAACATTTATTTGTTTCAGGGAAAGAGAAAATGTGAGTGGGAGGAGGGGCATGGTGAGAAGGAGAGAGCAAATCCTCAAGTAGACACCCCGCTGAGCACAGACCCTCCCCGCCCCCCTCCTGAGAAGGTCCCTCCAGGACCCTGAGATCATGACTTGGGCTGGAGTCAAGAGTCTGACCCTTAACCGACTGAGCTACCCAGGCACCCTCCAAACTGATAGGTTTAAATGTAATAATACTGTAGAAAATATAATGGGAGAAGTTCCCTTTTGCAGAGGGAATAAAGCTTAAAATACCTACTCACAAGTTTAGTAAGAGATTTGAGGGTTCTCTATCCAAACAACAATAGCAAAACTAAAATAACAACTCTGAAGCTCCCTGGAGGGACATGGACTTCATAGCTGTCCTCTGGTGCAGAGATGTCCTCTTAGGCAGGTTTGTTTTGGCTTGAATATATGGTGGAGGCAGGGACAGATTTTATTTATAGTGTCACCTGCATTACCTTTAGATTAGGAAGATATTTCCCCATATTTAGGTGGAGGCTGCTACTCCTCAAATCTGCTTTTGGTCCTAATTTTGCCTTTGAAGCTTGCAGTCCCTTTTCTGTATGAACCCTTCATGTCTTTAAGATAGGGATCTCTCCCTCATCTCCCTCTCCTCCCCTCCTTCAAGCTCGACAGTTCCACTGCAGTGTTTCTAAAATTTTAAAAACATTTTTTTTAAATTTGAGATTTAATTGGCATCTAGCATCGTATTAGTTTTAGGTGTACAACATAATGGTTTGATATATGTTTATATTGCCAAATGGTCACCACAGTGAGTTGAGGTAATATCCATCACCACAGGTAGCTACACTATTTTTTTTTCCTTGTGAGGAAAACTTTTAAGATCTAATCTTTTAGTAAATGTCAAGTATCCAAAATGTTATTATTAACTATGGTCACCATGCTGTATGTTATATCCCCCGGGACTTATGTATCTTATAACTGGAAGTTTGTACTTTCTACCTCCTTTAATTATTTTTATCCACCCTATCCTGGAAAGCCTCATCTGTCAGGATCCAAAACTGAATGTAATGCTGTTGCATCAGTTGAAGAATGGCAAAATTCTCCAAGAGGATTCTTTTTCCTAAGCCAAGATGCGAATACCAAGAATTGCCATTACAATTGTTAGCACAATTTGTCAGGCTCAGTTATAACACTGTTCAACTTAAAGAAAATATGATATGTGTATGTATATTTACTAATCTATATACACATATATGATACATATGTACTAATAATGTGATATTTTCACAGTGACTTTTAAAAAATCATGTATATATATATATATTTTAAATATGATTTTCCCTTTCTGTACATGGAAAAGAGTATAGGGTGTTGGACGGTAGTAAGGCCAAAAATGAATTTAGATCTTTCCTATTATTAGATTAAGTGGCCTGATTAGAACAAGTAACATTTACGGATTAATAAATAAGTTGGTGTTCTTGGAACCCAAGCGATTCTAAATTTTGAGGAAACAAACTGGAAAAGCTAGAGTGCAGAATGACTAATAGTAAAAGCAAAGCTCTGGTTATTAAGAAAATTATCAGAATGACTTATATGATTGGTCTTTGCAACAGCTCTCCCTGGTGTATTTTGCTTGCAGGTTTAAACTGTTTTATAGCTCCTTAAATTTTATGCTCACTTTCTTTTTTTTAAGAAAGAAGGATAATCTGCTGCTTTTCTCATGCTTGGGTCAATGGTTTATTTGGGTGTTGCAGTTACACGCTACCACTCCGTGGTTGTAGTGTGTCTCAAGCATAGATTCATTGGAAAAGTGAACAAAAACTCTTCACACCTTACCTGTACAGTGATTCAACAAGTCATTTTACAGTTATACTCACCTTTGTGATTTGTGATTCCATGTGTTTGTTCAGGATGTAAAGAACACTAGAGTAATAGAGGCAGGTGATTCAACACTCATAGACATCTGGAGAGGAAGCACTGGCAAGATCGTCTCCTAAAAACTTCTAAATATCTTTTTGTGCCAACCTGAGAAGGCATAGGCATAATTCAAAGCCCACGTTCAGTAAAATTAAAATCACTTTTATACCAGCACTGGTGACTTTGAGTCCTCCCTCCATCCCGGTTTAGATATTTTTTGGATATAGGTTTTATTTATTGTGGTATTTTTCTTTCAATTAATTGAACCATGTCAGGTGTAATTAAGGTTTTTTTTTTCCCCCTCTCAGTTTTTTCTTTTTTGATTTCAAGTGATTTTATTGTTTCCAAATTTTTATTGTTTTATTGCTTCAGCCATATTTCCTTTTAAAGGTTGTGTTTCTGGAGGCAAGGTGTTTTGCTAGTCACAGATCTATACCATTCCTAAGCAGCTTATCTCTTGTAGTTTGCTCTCTACTTGATGTAGTACAGATAAAAATTATGAAAATAGTGTCTGTTCTAGCTTGAAATTGTCATTGGTAATTACCTCTTATCCTGGAAAAAGGTGTTGGTCCAAGGTTGAGAAAGGAGATGTCTTAGGACCTATGCCCATTTTAGGGTCTGCCAAAGAATTTTTCTTCTCTGGAACAGCTGCCAGGACACTTGTTGCTAATAGACCAGTGCATTAACCGGGCATTTTGCTGGAAGTAGAGGAAGGGCAAAGCTAGAGCCATAGAGGGAATTTCAGGGCAAAAACCTCATAGTTAGAAGCTGGGCACTATGCTTGAAGTGCCCTTCAAACATCCTGTTTTCAGAAATAAACCCAACTGTCATAGCAACTGTTATTTTTTCCCCAGACTTGGTATAAAGAACCATGATTCCTAGTTAGTAGCTAGGATCTATTGCAAAGTTTGACTTTGTTCTGAATGCAGTCTTAAAACTGTGTGCGGAGACTCCATTGAAATGGGAGAACCAAAGGGCCTCCTGAAATAAAGGTAATTTTACCTTGACCACACTGAAAGGAAGTGGCAGCCAGTCAAGAAGGCAAAGCCTTCTTGATAAAAGAGCTGACCAGATGGAAGTGTGTCCATGGGAAAGGATACTTGCTGTTGCCTATTGTGGCCTACGTCTATCACTGAACCACCCTGGGTTGGGTTCCTCAATTGTAAAACAATAAGATTGAACAATATTATCTCTTCACTTCCTTCCTGTCCTAAAATTATATGAAAGTATGATTCAGCTGCAGAAATTGCGTAAAATTGGTTACTCCTGAAGGGCATGACTAAAATTGTTCCCATGGAATATTATAAATTCAGTTAGGCTGTGGAATGGGCCATCGGCTCTCCATTCTGTATTCCTTCAGCGTGTTCCTCTGCTGCTTCCGTACCCTCTTGGTTCTCTCATTGGAGGCTAATACCCTTGAATGTTCTTTTCTGTACACCAGAGTAAAGTAAAAATTGATGTTCTTAAGTACCTACAGTTCATATCGTAACTAACATTTTATTTGTTCCTACCATATGCTAGGTATCTGATGTATCATCTTTATAGCATCATTTGAAATTTGGTACTAATATTTCCAGTGTTCACATAATGAAATTGAGGCTCAGGGAAATTATAGTTAAGTGGCCTGATATCCTGTGGCTAATCATTAACAAATCTTTGATTTGAATTCAGCTCTAACTCCAAATTTCATAATCTTTCTGTGTTTCTATTGTATTTTTTAAAAAGATTTTATTTATTCATGAGAGACACAGAGAGACAGAGACAGAAACAGAGACAGAGACATAGGCAGAGGGAGAAGCAAGCTCCATGCAGGGAGCCTGATATGGGACTTGATCCCAGGATTCCAGGATCACACCCTGAGCCAAAGTCAGATGTTCAACTGCTGAGCCACCCAGGCGTCCCGTCCCCTCTATTGTATTTCATATGTTGACTCTCAAACTCCATACAGGAAATATTTGTTAAATGTATACCCACTGAGATACATATGTATATATCTCTGCCTAAATATATATCCATTATTTATCTATCTTATTTGTCTATCTATCTATCTATCTATCTATCTATCTATCTATCCATCTGTCCATCTATTCCATCAGTCAGAAAGAGAAATCTATATTTTTTATAGTATTTCAAATCATAACTTTGGTAAAAGGACTTTATTTTTAATAGAAACCAGAACCTTAAGGTGAAAGCATGACGTTCTAATGGTAAAATTTTAGGTTTCACTCATGGGGTATTTGGGAATTTGGGGAGCATGATATCTTTAGAGATATGCTATAGATGATATGCAAACTTGGCCTTGGTAAGAAAAGTATTAAAAATTTTCCAAGTTAACCTTGTGGTAGGGAGGAAAGTAAAATACATGAATGAGTGTCTGGCTGGCTACCTAAATCTTCCAGGGTAGTGTAAGGGAAATACAAACTAGGGATGGATAAAGATCCAGAATCTTTTGTTACATTCTTACATTTACTTTAAAAAAAAAAGATTCCTGGTCCATTTGGAGGGCATGAAAACCTTTAAAAAGGAACATATAACCATTTCTTTTTCCTTTTGCTGAAATGTTTGGTTGGGGGGAGTGGATAGGAGCCTCAAGGGATGGGAAGAAGAACTTAATCTGGGCACTAATCATTTATTCATTCAACAAACATCTATGCCAAGAGCCGTGCTGAATTAGAGATAAACAAGATGTGAACTTTACCTTGGTTGTGTATGCCTGAGAAAGAAGGGGAGACTGGAAGACCCTGCCTAAGAAGCTGATCAGGGTTTTCTAGCAGCCTTGTCATTCCTTATCCAAGCTGAGATTATGCAAGCTTATCCAAGCTGAGATCCAACTCAGGACTTTTTGGGTTTTGTTTTTTTGTTTGTTTGTTTTGTTTTTTTCTTTTTATTTACCTATATAACAGAGATGGCCTGAAGCTTTGTTGAAATGTATTTCAGTGTGAATATTGGCTTCTGTAATAGTAGATGCAGTTCATCTGTCATGACCAACGTTTTAAAGGAAGATCCAGAAAATTCTTAGACCCTTCTAAAACAGAACTTTGGACATCTTAGTCTGATGGCTGTGAGAGGGTTAATAGAGCCCGTCGTTTTGTAACCAGGCTCAGCGATCTTGTATGAGCCATGTCAGGGTGTTGTCTGCACGCTGTCTTTGCTGATCACAGTAATCGGGTCATAAGAGAAAGAGAAGTAATAGAGTGTCTCTTAGCAACCAACCCCAGGAGAAAGAGAAAATTACTCAAAGCCGGCCATCCAGCCAGGGAAGTAGAAAGCAAAAATGTTCTGAAAGTCTGTTGAAAGTGCCCAGGGACATGACTCCTATGTGGTATCTCCTATAGGCTGGCTTGGGGTCTCTCTTATAACAAAGGAAAGAAAGAAAGAAAAAGAAATAAGTGAACAAACAAAGAAGACTCCTCTAAAACTGAAACTTTTCTTTGCCTTCCTTCCTCTCTCTTTTGGTAATTTTTTTAAAACTTATCTCAGAAAGTGGGGGAAAGGGGCAAAGGGTGGGCGGGGACCAAGGAAGCCTTGTTTCCTAACATAGGACTGATAGTCTCAAGCATGAGTATATGTCAGGGAGGAACGTGGTGGCTCTTCATTGTACCCAGTATTTTCATTTGAGATCTGGATTGCTCTCCCAAGAAACAGGAATGCAAAATCTAGAGGTGATGGATAAGATCTGCTTTTGCCCACCCTTCTTGTTACCTATGTGGCACTCGGTTCTGTAGCTACTCATGTTTATCATTACAGACTTTGGCCCAGGGGAGTAGCTTTGAAATTTTTTTTGAGACAAGTGGTGGTAAGAAATACATTTTACATTGAGATTCCACACATGCATGTGTACCTGCACACTATATATATATATATATATATAAATATGAAAGAAAATTTCACTTAACAGTGTAGGCTCTTACTTGACATGATGTGCACTGATGTTTCCTATTCTACTTCAGTTTTAAAAAATACTTTTGGAGGGCAGCAAATTGATTTTTTGACCTATTAATGAGTTGCTTTTTACAGTTTGAAAAGCACTAGGCTAGGATCAGCATTTGGCTTCCATTTTAATTTTATCAGAATGATGCCAAACAGCAAGTTCAGTGATGGTGAAGAGCCCTTGGCCAGCATTGTGATGTTCAGAGTAATGGTTATTTAAGCTAATATTTCCTTGTTGTCTGTCAAGTAGATGTATCCTGAGATACTGGCTTGAAGTTTAGGGAAATAAACCTGAGGCAATTCTTGGACTGTCAGCAATTTAGAAAGGTACTATATCATGACCAAGAAGCACCGGACTGGACTCAGGCAACTTGGTTCCACTTCGACACATCCTTTTCTCTCCTGGAGCCCCTCATTTGCTGGGATTGAATTAGATAATGCCATAAATTCCTTCTTAGTGTAATATTTGGAATTTATAGCTGGAAAGGGTCCCATAAATCATCCAATAGAATCTCTCTTTCTCCAAGATTCAGTCCTCAAGAAGGACCATGGATAGATTTCCCTACATCCTTTAAGGTTCTGTGTTGTGTTAGGAAGAAACATCCACTGAAGATTAAATCCTATTTCTTCATTTCAGGTATCTCAGTAGTATGGGAGCGAAGACAGGTACACAACTAAGTTCAAGGAGAGATACAATTTGTTAAACACTACAGTTAGGGTAAAATTAAAATCAGAAAACTCAGAGGAAAAAAAAAAAGGAAAACTCAGAGGAATGGATTGCTTAATCTGACTGGAAAGATGATGAGTGAAGGCTAAACTAGTATAGGAAACTTCTGGGCTGGACTTTGAGGAAAGGAGAAGATCCATGCATGGAGAAGTTGAGGATGGTAGACCATTGTAGACAGGCCACACTTTGTAAGTCATGGGAGAGACGACACTTTGTAAGTCATGTTAATTGCCTCCTCTGAGTTGTTTTTTGACCTCCCTGAACTCACCAGACTTGATTTTTTCCACCCCCAAATTTTCATATTTTATGGGATTTTTTTGTTTCTTTCCAACTAACATGATCCCTTGATAATGACCCATTGCTCACTGCTCAGTGATAAGGTAAAGTTTGATTAAATAATATCTGTACTGCATTTCCTGCTACTGTGAGACATGTGCTCATACAAATACAGGTGTTATTACAATGTTTTTCTCCCTCCGGGGTGTCAAATGTAAAGAAATACAAATTAATACCTGCGATCTTTTTAGAACAAATAATGCTTGAATATAAATATACATATATATTTCTTCCCCTTTAGACAGATCTTCATATAGTTTTGTTTGATATTTAATAGTCCACCATTTGCTTCAACGTGGATGGAACTGGAGGGTATTATGCTGAGTGAAGTAAGTCAGTCGGAGAAGGACAAACATTATATGTTCTTATTCATTTGGGGAATATAAATAATAGTGAAAGGGAATATAAGGGAAGGGAGAAGAAATGTGTGGGAAATATCAGAAAGGGAGACAGAACGTAAAGACTCCTAACTCTGGGAAACGAACTAGGGGTGGTGGAAGGGGAGGAGGGCAGGGGGTGGGAGTGAATGGGTGACGGGCACT
The DNA here is from genome assembly GCF_048164855.1 of Canis lupus baileyi. Taxonomy (NCBI): domain Eukaryota; kingdom Metazoa; phylum Chordata; class Mammalia; order Carnivora; family Canidae; genus Canis; species Canis lupus. Next base: position 22,312,336 of record NC_132868.1, read on the forward strand.
GGGGGTTATTCTGTATGTTGGTAAATTGAACACCAATAAAAAATAAATTAAAAAAAAAGAATAACTATCATATTTGAAAATGTAAAAGACTATTAATTAAAAGTTTTAAGGCCTGAAGTAAGATAAAATTTTAATTGTAAGGATGCTTAATATTAAAATACAATCGCAATGAACTAGCAAATTGTGAATGCAAACACAACATATAAATATCTTTTCTTGCAAAATATTGATCTAATTTGCCATTATGTTTTTAAGATGAGTATTTGCTGTGACTGGCTCTTCTGTTGTATAAGGACTTTCCTTTACTGGACATTAATAAACATTTTACAATGCTTCTGTCATCTCAGAAAGTAACAAGAATAGAGTTACAGATTTTACTTTTTTAAATATGGATTTTTATATTTTATTTTTTAATTTTTTGTATGGCTCTCTGGAGCGACCCATGCTCTGGAATCTGTAGAATTGGTATAATCCTAGATCACCTCAAATATAATGCTGTACTTACAGGCTGAGAATGGAGACAAGATAATAGAAGAGTGTTATATACCTTTGACCAACATTATTTAATGGGATTGATTGAACTGAAGTGTGACAGAAAGAGGCAATAGTGAATGACATTGATTTTTTTATGATACTACAGCTTTAAAATTAAAATTTAAATTTAAAATCTTAAAAAAAAACATAGAAATACTCTCCATTATTGGGGATACTGGGTGTAATGTTCTTACTGATGTCACTTTCTGAACTAGACTGGCTTGGTTATTAAGTCAGTTAAGGGAAATAAATGCAACAATCATAATGGACTTGAGAACTTTTTAAAAAAGATTTTATTTATTTATTCATGAGAGATGCAGAGAAAGAGGCAGACACATAGGCAGAGGGAGAAGCAGGCTCCCTTTGGGGGCCCTTATGCAGGTCTCGATCCCAAGACCCTGGGATCACGCCCTGAGCCAAAGGCAGACACTCAACCCCTGAGTCACCCAGGTGCCCCATGGACCTGAGGACTTTGTAATTTTGCTTTGGTGCCTTTCCTTGAGGAGGCTCCAGGCACTCACGTACAGAGATACATTGTTCAGTCACCTGGTTCTCTAAAGCTTTCCTACTGGCAGAGGAGACAGAAAGGTGTGTGGCGGTCTTGAAGTTCATTTATTGATCTGCTTCCTCTCCACAGGCTTCTTCTAGGGCAGGATTCCTCTAGCCTGTACTCCCAGCACTTCCTCTGTTCCCAATCTGATTTAACAATGATTGGAGTAAATATATTTCCTTAAATCTCCATGACATTTTACATTTGTAGCACACCTTCACAGCCATTATTTTATTTGATCTCTAGAACTCTTTTTTGATACATAAGTGGCAGGAGTACCTACTTTCACTTCGTAGGTGACTAAGCTGAAGTATCCAAAGTTGAGGTCACCTGGTGTCGCTCACTTATGAAATCATGGTGCCAAGAGCAGAGTGAAGGGATCCTAACTCCTTACCCCAAGGGAGAGTAGTTAGGTCATGGAAGGTCCCTGCTGGTGTTCAGCTCAGATGGTCTGTTTGAATGCTTCTCATTTTAGATGAAAAAATTGGAGGCTGAGCAAAATGGAGGTACTAGTGTTTCAGAGGTCAGTACACAGAAGCAGATTTTCGATTCCCTGTCTTGGAGGTGGTTAGTTAGCATCACATCTCACAGATTTAACGCTGCCAGATTCCCACTTGTGATCGTAGCAATGTACAGAGCCGTTGTTACCTGAGAAGTGTGTGTGCATTTCCTAAATAACTCCTGTTTATGGTTGGTATCGTAACTATGTACTTAATGTTCTTTTAAGCCTGTATGTACTTGGGGCCCGATATTTGTCCAGTACTATTAATTGTCTTGGGAAAAAAGAATAACAAAGACTTAAGATCTGGGATTTATATATAAAAGACTCAGAAGTGCTTTGGGGTGAGATTTAACAAATAATGAACTGATTGGAAAATAATCAAGACTTTACGGTCAGTAGGGATTTTGAAGAAAGTCATATATTTTTAGGCCTGGATAGACCAAGGAAAGTGGGGCCTGAAGGCTGAAAGGTACAGTTGACTAAGAGGTGAGGGGTAGGGAGAATGGTGGTGGGTGGAGCGTGTGGGGGTGGCCAGCTGCAGTGGAGGCATGTGACCGTGATGGGGATATGAGAGGAGATTCACAGGCCAACAGGGAGTTCTAGGTCTGCCAGGTGAAGAAGGGGTGATCAGAGGGAGGGAAGGGAGACTCTGCCGGACTTTCAGCCTGGATCCTGGAACCAACCACAGTGTGGGGTCAGGATGTAAACTCCTTGGAAGTCAGCCATTTATATAGCTGCTCACATGGTCATAATTAGAAATTAAGATGATGCTCTTTGAAGTTAGCAACTTTCCTAAATAGCACTTGATGCTGCTGATGAATGAGACTGAGGCACATGACTTCTTTTGTAGGCTTCAGGCTAAATGGATCTGGGAGGATATGAGAGCTTCCGTTCCAAAGTGCCTGCGTTTGACTGACACGCTAAGTAATGCCTGGATATAATTTGGGGAGTACTTGTGTATCCTTCAGAAGGAAAAGTTCCTGCTATTAGGATAATTTGTTACACACTTGAAGTTTTCGAATATATTTCAATCAGAAAAAATCCTCCTTGGAATATTTTTTTTCTTTGTGAATGTAGGTAAATTTGAAGACTTTCCATACATTTCAAAATGTGCACAAGCTATTTTATAAGAACAAGAAAATTCATTTTGAGAAATATAATCCTCTTGCCCATCATATCAACCTTTTTCTTTATTTTTAAGATTTGATTTAATTATTTGAGAGAAAGAAGGAGAGAGAGAGAGAGGAGAGAGGAGAGAGAGAGAGAGAGAAAGAGAGAGAACACAGCCGGAGAGTGGCAGAGGGAGAGGAAGATGCAGGTTCCCTGCTGAGTAGGGAGCCCGATGTGGGGCTTGATCCCAGAACCCTGGGATCATGACCTGAGCCGAAAGTAGCCACTTAACCAACTGAGCATCCAGCACCCCTCCATTTTCTATGAACTGATTTGTTCTTTGTCAATCTGCATCCCTAATTTTTATAGTATGTAATTGAGGAGAGATCTAATTTTTAATTTTTCTTTTTTTTTTTTTTTAATTTTTCTATTTAATGTTATAGGGTAAGAATTTCCCTCATTGTATAAGTGGTGACTTATATAGTCCTTAGAGAAGCTATACTGGAATTTATTTAATTTTTGCCATACTGCCTGTCATATGTGTTGCCTCCAGCGTTTTTCTCCTGTAGGACATAGTGAGGGGTTCCATGGGTACTGCTTTTTGGGGAGGTAGCATATTGAAGAAATTGGGAGCATGTTTATTACTGGCTGATATTTTGGCACCTGCCAAAATATCCTTTTCCTTAAATCCCATCCTGCAGTAAGTACGGCAGTTGTGGTGAAGTACCTAGGGTCCAGGAAGGATATCTGGACCTTGCTCTAGAAGATTTTCATGTATGTGAGGCGGGTGAGGATGAGAGGGGTGGGCTGTTTGTTGAGCCATACCCATTTCATTTAAATAGGCCCTGGAGATATATCAACTGGGATGAGAGAGAGATGGTCCAACTACACTGCCCAATGTGGTCTCCTTTGGGGCTGGATCATGTAGTTTCTTTGCAGTCAGGACAGTCAAGCATGGAGGGATGGTGATAAGTGAGCAAGCAGACAGAGGTCGATTGGCCTGCATGACCAGAGTCATAGCTGTGCAACTGCAGGGGACTGATTCTGTTCTCCGGAAGACCAATACAAAACCCCAATCTAGGACCGACTAGGGTAATGATAATAATGAGAAGAAACTTTTCTGCATTGTTACCTATGTTCCAGATATTATTCCAAGCATTTTACATGTAAATATGTAAATATTCTATTTTAATGCATGTTATTATAAATATATTTATTGTAGTTCCTTCTTTTGTTTCATTGTTTCCGAAGGAGTATGAATCTGGAACATAGCAGTAGGTGCTCAGTAAACACCTATTAATTCACGGTTGGAGGGAAGAAGGAAGGAATGGATGAATGGATCACTTAATACATATACCTATCTCTTGGAGGTCTAATCTTGACCTTAGAACCTTGGTTCAGCTATAACCAGGTCAGAGGAGGTATGGCCATTTCACTGAAGCAAAATCTTAGTTAAAATAAGCTAACTGCAGAGTGTGAAAGGATGCTATTCTCTAGTTTCCAAATGTATTAGTTTGATTTATTGTTGTCTTTTTCTGATAAAGAGAGTAGTCTCCCCTAAAGTTTAGTGATTAAGTCACCAGCCGCCTTTTCTATTTTGGTAGTTGTGGTAATTGATGTTTCCTGGAAATTTTCCCCCTGTTCTATTAATACTGTCAAAGGGGGTTACAGCCGTGAGTCACTCCAGGAAGTCAACCATCGTTTGCTTCCTCAATTTTACCAAACAGTCCCCATGTACAAAATCAACGACTTCTGCAAATGAGTTGCTTTATAGCTCTCAAGAAAATTCTAGATAATACAGCTTTTGTGGTTCATTCTGTTCTTCCTGCTATGATGGGGGATAAAACAAAAGTTGATGTTTTGTTTCTTGGTATTCTTGAAATCATTGACCATTTAGGTCACCGGTGTGGTCTCTCAGCTAAGAAAACTCCCACCTGCTGTCTAGCAAAAGTCCCTTGGCACTCATCTTTGCAAAGTGACACCTGGTGACAGGGACTTAGCAGTCGGAACTGAGTTCATGAACTCCAGTGTAGTCTGTGCTTCTTAACAGTGTACACCTGGCTTTATGTTTCTGTATTCACTCATTTACTCAGTTTTTAATTAACTAATTAATGAACACATTAGTTCATTCAGTACCTAATGACTTACCTCTTGAGCACTGTGTACTAGGCACCATCCTATGCACTGAGGATATTGTATAGAGTACCTGCCCTTCGGAAGTTTCCAGTCTAGTTACCGTAAACTGTATTATTGAATTACCCACTGGAAAAATGAACTCAGAGAACATATAGTGCATAGGCTTGTTCTAAAGGTATCAAGTCCAACTGACATATGTAAAGTTGTGAAGAAAAAGGCAATTCATAGTAATTATGTAGCTTTTTATGCCTGGAGTTCTCATTATTCCCCCCACCCTGATAAACACTGAGATGGAACTTAACTTTTTCCTTATTTTTATTTTTATTTTTTATTTTTTTATTTTTTTTAAAGATTTTATTTATTTATTTATGATAGACATAGAGAGAGAGAGAGGCAGAGACATAGGCAGAGGGAGAAGCAGGCTCCATGCACCGGGAGCCCGACGTGGGATTCGATCCCAGGTCTCCAGGATCGCGCCCTGGGCCAAAGGCAGGCGCTAAACCCCTGCACCACCCAGGGATCCCTACTTTTTCCTTATTTTTAAAAAAGATTTTACTTATCTGACAGAGAGAGAGGGAGATAGAGAGAGAGAGAGACAGAAAGCGAGAGCACAACCAAGGAGAGTGGGAGAGGGAGAAGCAAACTCTTCACTGAGCAGGGAGCCCAATGCGGGACTCGATCCCAGAACCCAGGGATTATGACCTGAGCCAAAGGCAGACACTTAATGGACTGAGCCACCCAGGTGCCCCAGAACTATGCAGTTCTTGTGGTACTTAAATTTTTCTAACTTGGAAAATTGGTAATTTATGTTCATGTTTTAGTTTCTCTGCAGATTCTTTGAGTAGAATCAGTATAGAACTCATTTCTGGGTCAGGGCCATCTCCGCTTTGACCTCTCCCTTCCTCATCACCTCTTCTTGCCTCCTAGCATAGTGCCAAATGAGTGGTGTCTGTTCCATGTGTGCAGTAAATGCCAGCTGTGTGATCGTAGGCAAGTTGATGAACTTCTCTGAATCTCAATGTACTCTTTTGTAAAAAAAAAAAAAAAAAAAAGAGAGAGAGAGAGAGAGAGAATAATAATTCTGTCTTCCTAGGTTGTTGTGAAGGTTAGGAATTAAATTGAAAGTTCTTTTAATAGTGCCTGGCACTCGGTAAGCACTTCCTAAATGGTATCATTAATAAATGATTTCACTGCTGCTTATGAAGCGGTAGCATTTCCTTCTAGGATTTTCTTGTCGTTCTTTATGATTGATAGAGAAGAGACATGCAGTCTAGGATTTCACATCAGCCTTCTTTATATAGGAAACTAGATGTAAATATGCTGTTTCAGTTGTATACATCTTGCATTCTTGTATGATTGCTGACAAACCCACAAGTAAAAATTATGCTACCATACTCCCTCAGTGTCAGTGCATGGTGTCATTAAAATCTCAGAATTTTTCCAGATACTGCTGACGCTGATTTGACCTGAGGTTAGGTTAATCAGTGTCCTCATTGAGTAGTGCAGCTTGATCTTTGGGGTTTGCCTCAAGTCCTTGGTCCTTGGTCCTTTGTTTATTCTAGCTGTGAGCAGAGGAATCAGGCAGCAAGACTTTGACATCCTCTGACCTACCTCTCCTGTCTTCTGCTAGCAGAGAAAATGTTGCATAAAGAAGGGCAGCAGAATGACTGAAATTGCTATGATGAAAAAAAAATTGTAGCATAATGGGAAATCCTAGTATATGTTCATGTTTATATATATTTTTAGGTATATGTGAATATATGTGTGTTTATATATATAAATCAGACTTTGATGTCGACACATTTTTATGTATAAACAATATCTCCTTTTCAAATGTGTTCATAGTCTGTTGTCATTGAGTCTTCATAAATCCATCCTGTCAGCAGAGATTATGGTCTTCATTTTATTAATGGAAAAGTTCAGAATTAATGACTAGCATGTTCTAGAGCAAAGATGGAACCCAGGTTTTCACGATTGTACGGCCGCCATCTTTTACCATGATCTGTACCTGTATCTGTGATCTATGTTTCTGTATCTCAGAAGGTAATATAGAAGCATGGATATAGGTTCAAATTGAACATTCGCTTCTTTTGTAATATTGTTTAAGTTATTTTTTAAAGATTTTATTTATTTATTCATGAGAGACACAGAGAGAGGCAGAGACATAGGCAGAGGGAGAAGCAGGCTCCCTACAGGGAGCGTCATACGGGACTTGATCCCAAGACCCCGGGATCATGACCTGACCCAAAGGCAGACGCTCAACCACTGAGCCACCCAGGTGCCCCCTGTTTAAGTTTTTAATACCAATAAAACTATAGCAAAGCTCATTTGTCATCACTTGGGCCCTTCCTGTATCTTCTTGGTATCGTGATTGCTTTTGTAGTGGCCTACGTGTGCAATGATGTGATCACTGCCTTCGTCCCAGACTCAACTATAAACTTCAGAGGGGCACCATAGCATAGTAGGGGTCTGAGCACAGTGGATGGCGGACAATAGGTGATTCATGAGCTACTGTTTGATGAGCGAACGAATAAATGAATAAGTGAGATGTCCAGACTTGCAGTCCCGAGTGTCAGTGCTAGAAGAAGCTTTCTAAGTTCTTTGAGTTGAACTTAAGGGAATACTTCTAAAAAATCTCTGTTCAGCCACTGATAGAGATGCCTAGGAGTTCATAGAGACAAACAAGATATGCTTTTTGTTCTCAGAAACTAATGATTTAATGGGAGGCATTTAAAATATGTGAAATGAATTGTAACAAAGCTCTAGGCAAGGCCTGTTGGGAACGGTGGAAAGAGATAAGATATTACTTCTGATCAGGGACATTAGGCAAGGCTTCCTGGAGATACATTTCATCTGGAGCTTAGAAAGGAGACTTTCCGTGAATGGAAACAGTGTTAGGAAAGAACAGTGTATTTAGTGAATGGGTCATGGGGATGAGTCACTGGGTCTAATGGAGAGACTGTGGGAGCCATGAGCACTGATGTCAGGCCTCAGCATGACTATGCAAAGTGAAATGGGCTCATTACTCTGTCTCCTTTCCCACCATTTCTTGTGTTTCTTTAACCCTTCTTTCAGCTCTCCATGCCTCCATGCTCCTTTCCTCTTCTCCACCCTCTCCCCCCATCTTTCTTGCCAAAATCTGAGATTTAGATGGTGAATAGTTCATTGCCCAAACTGTCATTGATCATACATTAATGTGACAGATGGGTGATCTGGGGAACAACTCACTTTCTGTAATCTGTAGCATGAGGCAGAGTGAGGTGCTTCCCAAAGTAGGTTTCTTTTGCTATTTTTGCTCAGATTGTGATGTGGCCATGGCTTCAGTTCATACTTTCACTGTGGGGAATTTCTAACCTTGCAAACCAAGCTCTGTGCATGCAGTTTTCATATCAGCCCTTTTTTATGGAGACTGCTGTGCCACCATGCCCAGTGATCCCTGCTGTCCTGCGCCAGACTAAGGTGCTCTGTCCTGAGAATGCCAGCTGGCTGTGCGGAGCTCTCATCGGCTCCTGGGGCCTCCTGCCTTCAGGAACACACCGAACTGGTTTATGAGTCTCTTCTAAAGCTATTTTGGAGATGACCAAAAACACTCTAAGGAATACAGGTTTCACTTCTGTTTCAAAGGCAGCTACGGGTAGAGGCCCATGGAGCAGTCACCAAGGCATGTTTGTGATCTGTCCTCTCAAAACTGGATTTTCACTACTTGAACTTCATTTTCCATGCTCTTCTGACCAACCCACCTACAAGCAAATGAAAACGGAATACTTGTTAAAAGTGCAAGAAGCCATTTCCATCCCTGGGCTCCATTTAATGGTGCATTGATTTGCCGTTATTTGAACAACATAAATGGCACTCCCTGTTTGTTACTGAAAATAATGTAAGCAAAGTAAAAGAGCAGAAGCAAGGTCTTGCCTATGTGAGCTGCTGTTTAATGCAGCATCGGATAGTGATAAAGTACTGGCCTGCTCTTGGGGCCTGGCTTCATCACTTATAGGCTCTGTGACATGGGATAGGTCACTTACCCTACTTATTAAATGGGGATAAACAGAATTGGCCTGTGTTTCCTTCTACTTTAAATGGTAATTGTGTGCAAAAGTGAATTGTAAATTGTACGTGCTGAACAAATATGAAGGGCTGTTATTATTTCACCCCCTGGCTAAGGAGAAATTGGTGGCATGAATCTTACGTACCTTTCTTTGCTGTTTTGATTCAGCAGCACGGGGAGCTTCAGAACTTCATTTGCTGACATTCCTAATTAGCAATGCCGAATCTCAGCATTGTATCAGTCCTCCCTAAGCCTTACGATGGAAACAGGTGTTCCTGTTATAGCTCTACCACGTGCACGACAGGAAAGAATCGTGTTGCCATCAGAACCTTAATTTATCAATCTCACTGACTTATATTTTAAATTTGCAAGCTTAAGATGATTCATTATCAACGTATTTTTCATGCCTTCGCTTTTCTCCAGGGAACAAAAGGAAATGGCTCACACCAGTACTTCTGATAAGCTCTCATTCAGCAAAGGATGGTGTGCCCTTAATTTTGTCAGCATGTGTATAAAGAATGTACTTTCAGTAGAGATTCTTTACTCTGCAAATACAGTGCATAATTTTCAAATATGCCTTTAAATCTGCCTCAAACCTCTTCTGAATCTGTGTTTTTTTCTCCCTTCATTAAAATGTTCCAACCTGGAAATTTTGTCTTTGGGAACTCAGACACTTTTCACTTCTTCTGACGAGAACAACCAAACGATTTCAATACTTTTAAAAACTACAAGGGTGGGGATCCCTGGGTGGCTCGGCGGTTTAGCGCCTGCCTTTGGCCCAGGGCGCGATCCTGGAGTCCTGGGATCGAGTCCCGCGTCGGGCTCCCGGCATGGAGCCTGCTTCTCCCTCCTCCTGTGTCTCTGCCTCTCTCATTCTCTCTCTCTCTCTCTCTCTCTCTCTTTCTCTATCATAAATAAATCTTTAAAAAAAAAAAAACTACAAAGTGTGACATATTTTCGACCTGCGCCACATTGGTATGGTTGAGCTGTATTTTTCTTCTAATGATACAGATAATCTATGTGTATCTATGTGTGCTTGGTTTTTGTGTCCATGCATGAACATTTTGAAAAGAGTATATAGAGGTAGATTTTGAAAAATTAAAAAACACTTATGGTCAAAATTGTCTTATCACTTTAGCAATGCATCTAAATTCTAAACTCGAAACCAAAAGGTTGTGTCTGCTTCTTTGATTACATACTAGGAAATATAACTAGAAAATCATATCTGTTATACCTGAACTAAATTGTTCTCAGGATTTTGTGGAAGAAAGGATGCAAGCCTCAATTCATTATAGAAAAGAAGACAGACACCCATCCATTCATATCCATTCATTTGTTCATTCATTCATTTAGCCAAGGAGTATTTGAGAACCTAGCAGATGCCAGACACTGTTTTTGATCTGAAAGTAAGCAGTGACCAAAGTCCTTGCCTTCCTGGGTTTTATTTTGTAAAAAGCAGGAGGATAAGCCCTAAAGAAATATCTAAGGGCTCAGAGTGGTGAAAATCAAACATGCACACAGACACACACACACACACACACACACACACACACACACACACATACCATGGGCTAAGAGGATTGAGATGTAGAGAAGGTGTGATGATTTGCCATTAATTCCACCATCCTTAAAGGCCTCTCTTCTTATCATGAATTCATCTGCTCCTTCCATGTCCCACCTGGTGGAGAGTAGGGGTTGTGTGTTATTTTTTGCACCCAATTCTTTTATTTTTTTGGTGAAGATAGCTTTTTCATTCTTGGCTTGAAGGTAGTGACCTTGCACATGTGTTTTGTGCTTAATAATCTCAGGAGAGTTCTGTCCACAATGCTTACCTTAAAAAGGCTGCTGGGGTACCACTGAAATGACTGGGAACAACTCTCTTTAGTAAGCATGCTGGGATTATCTCATCGTTTGAAGTGAGCCTGCAGGTTTGGCTTCCTTTTGCCACTCAAATCTCACATGGCCTTTATGAACCAGTGAAACTAGCAGGTGGCCTTTAGCTTTTAGTTTAGTTTAGTTTTTTTTTTTTTTTAATCTGTCTCTTTTGGCCACTCTCTAGGCTCTGTGCCAGTGGGCTATCAGGGTCAACTCTGCATGAAATGGACCTTAGACCATTTCAACTCTTCCTCTGTGAAAGCTTCTTTGTAATTTGTTAGTTTCTGTAGATGACATTTAACTTTCTTCGACTCCTGAAGTGATAGCTTTGACAGTGTCATCTGGAAGCTTTTGTGGGCTTTTTCTTTTGTTTTTATTATTATTTGTTATTTTCATTTATTCTTTAATAATCAAAACCCATTCTTCTTGTCAAACTGAATTTCCCCAAGTTTTCTTAATTTTGCACTTGCTGGCTGATTAAAATGCTGTGCGTACTCTGAGCTGTGTCTGCTTCTCTTCCGTACATTGAGCTCCTTGCCAGCCTCTAAGTCCTGGCTCACCTTTTCCCTTTTCCAAAGACTCTTTGCTTGTTAACACTTATATTTCCAAAATGGCAACCAGGGAGAGTTGTCCAGAGTAGGACTGTGCAGTTTTTATTGCTCTTTTTACCTTTCCCACCAAGTCTTGGTTAGCCCTAATTCTTGTTTCTAAGCTTTCCAGAAATGGCATATTTACTCCAGAATTGCTGTTTTCATAGTTGTTTTCTAAACTGCTGACGTTGGTGACCACATGACTATCACAAGAGATGTTGTCTCTCCTTCAGCTGCTGGCATTACAGAACATTCTGGAAATGTGGAAGCTTCAGAAAGCCTGAAGTGGGGGTTATGGCCTGAGTGGTCTAACTCTGATTCTTTGGGGTGGAGAATCTTAGCCAGTCTTGACAAAGACCTCAAGGATCACCTGGGCCATTGACTCTGCTCATACCTTAAAATCAGGAGGAGAGGTTTTATAAAACACAGATGCAAGATACCTTACTTCAAAGACTCTAACTTAATTGTCCTGCAGGGGGTCTGCACATCAGAGCTTTATAGAAGTTTTCTATATAATTCTATGAAACCAGGTATGAGAACCACTGAGTTCATCTCACCACCTGATTTTATTGGGAGAAGATAAGGTCCGAAGAAAAAAGTGACTTGCCCAGACTTTCACAATGGCGTGGCTGTCGAATAGGGAACATATCTCTCTCTCTTTTTTTTTTTAATTTTTATTTATTTATGATAGTCACACAGAGAGAGAGAGAGGCAGAGACACAGGCAGAGGGAGAAGCAGGCTCCATGCACCGGGAGCCTGATGTGGGATTCGATCCCGGGTCTCCAGGATCGCACCCTGGGCCAAAGGCAGGCGCTAAACCGCTGCGCCACCCAGGGATCCCAGGAACATATATCTCTTGATTTAGAATTAGCACTGCTTCTACTACATTTACTACCATTTATTCTCATTTGGTATTTCAGAGCATCTGCTGTGGTCCTGGGTTGCAGGAATAATTCCAAAGCCCGAACCACAGAGGAGAGTAACTGGAGATTGTTCAGTGCTCACACCATTGAACCTATAATAGGTTGAGCTTGTAGGCTGTTGACTCAAGAAAGAAGGGGGATCTGGATAACTGGATGTATTTGGGTTCCCAAGGAGAGGGTCATAGGATTTAACTTTAGGGCTTGGAACTTCAAAATGTGATTGTATTCATAACAGGTATCTGTGGTATGTTGTAAAAAGTATCTTACTTATTGGCAAATGTCTTGGGTTCAAATTATGATTCTGTCCTTATGAAGTCTGGAAACTTGGAAAAACTCTGGTCCACTTTGAGCTTTGGTTTTGCTGTTTTAATAATGGATGAAATGCTCCCATCTCCCTGGTTTTAGGAAGTTTCCTGGAGATGACATATGTCAAAGCTGACACATGATAGATAGTGTTGATTTTGGAGTGAGGCGAATCTGTCTAACATTTGCTGCCACAAATGAGATAGTACTAGTATGTAGCCAAATTAGAAGGGTGATTTCTGTCAACTTTGCCTAGGATATTCAGTAGGACTGAAGTGGAAGACTCTAGCTTAAGTCCTAGCTTGTGAAACTTGCATGGTGTGTGGTACCAAGGGAAGGAAACAATCAAGATTATAAGGCAAGTGCCAGTTCTCTCCTCTCCACATTTGTATCACAAGTGCATCTTGCACTATTTCTTAGTATGCCTGACGCTTTTTATGTTCATAAAGATTGTAGTGAATCCTAGAATCATGCATTCCTGAAAAACCTTAGCAGTTAACTAGTTCAGCCTCCCACCCAGAACTTGCATCCTGGATAAATGGTTACATAGACTGCTTGCACATCCAAAGTCCAGCGACTCTTATTCCTTGGAGCCTCTTTGTTGAATGGTTCAAAAATCAAGATTTTGAAACATATTTCTTATATTGGATTCTGTCTTAAAGTTTTTTTCCAATAGGCTCCACACTCAGAATAAAGTCCAATAAGGGTCTTGAACTCAGGATCCTGAGATCAAGACGTGAGCTGAAATCAGGACACTTAACCAGCTGAGCTTCCCAAGTGCTTCTTCTTAAATCTTTTGCTTTCTGAGTTAACACAGAGAAAGTCTGATCTTCTCTCCCTTCTGAGGACCATCCTTAGTTAAATAGTGTAGGAAAACAGGAAACACAGACTAACTCACACTAGCCAAGTGAAGGTGGTTTGCTGTATACCCAAGAGAAGTTGAAAGCCATGAAAGTGGGAACCAGAATAGCTTCAGGCTTCTTAGAACCATGAGTTTCAAGACTCTCACTATATTGAATTTCCTTTGAACATCTTTGCCCTTTCTTCCTTATGAACATTATATGCATTAGACCGCATGAATGGTATGACTCCAACGCTGGTCAGGTTTCATTGTTGGTTCTTGCAGAGCTTCTCTCTTGTTTTTGTTTTTATGTTTCTTTCATTTTTTTTCCTTTGCTTCATCCTTCATCCTCATTCCAATTTCCCTTCCACCTCATAGATACCTGCTCGAATGTGTTTGGGATCTTCAGAAATATATACTATTTTAATTTACATAAATACACGTAATAATAACGCCCAACACTTTTTGTCTGCTTCCCAAATACTAAGCTCTCCTCCAGGTCCTTTAAATGTATTAACTCTAGTGGTTGTCACAGCAGACTCTGAAGGAGGGAAAATTATCTTACCTGGTTTATAGAAAAGGAAGGAAAAGGAAACTCAGAGAAAGCAACTTTCCCAAGGTTCCATAGCTGGTGAGCTAGTAGCTGAGCCAGGATTCAAACCCAAGCATTCTGACTTTGCCCATCTCACTCTTGTTTACTTTGCTCTTGTGTCTGTGTGACACAAGCATGTGTGCTATGACAAGACATAAGCATGTGTGCTATGGACCAGGTCCTATTTCATATATATATATATATATATATATATATATATATATATTTTTTTTTTTTTTGCTGTTATGGTCCAGCATAGTCTTTGTTTGGTCTTCAAATTAAACAATAATTGTATTATGAACTATAATACGTAGGTAACACTTGTTGAGGATTTGGGTTGTATCAGACATTCTTTGTGTGGGTTAGATTATTTACTTTGAATGACTAAGATATTGTTATTGTTATTATTATTATTATTATTATTATTATTTTTATTCACAGGTAAAAAAATTGTATACACTTCAAAACTAGTCAAGCATGTGTGAGATATGTGGAGTCATATACATAAATAATGCTCACTGAGCATATAATGGTCAGGACTCCTGTAGTATCTCTGATGCGCACTCTGCCCACAGAATGTGCTTTACTATTGCTAATGGGTTTTTAACAGTTATATTAATGTGCACTTGTCAATAAGATCAGCATAGTCTTTTAGAGATCTAGTAGTTTACTGTTTCTGACACTGCAGAGTATTCCAAAGTATGTATCCATTGCATTTCATGGATTTATTTCCCTGGTAATACACCTTAAGCTACCTCCAGCTCCCCATCCCACGAATCTGGTTATGATGAACATCTTTGTTCAAGCATTCTTAAGGATTGGAACAAGATCACACAGAGTTTGTAGTGAGGCGTAGGGTGCTTGGTCATAGTACATTTTCATACTCAATTTCACTAGATTTTGCCAATTTTTTTTTCCATAATGGCTGCACCAGGGTCCATTTACCCCAGGAAAACATTAGAATTCTTGTTTTCTCCATGCAGTTCCCAACACATGGTATAATTTTTGTTAATGTGATGTGTAATAGGGTGGTAGCTCCCAGTTTCTGCATTTGCCCCTCATAGAAATATGTAATAATTGAGTAGCAAGCACCAATAATTAAATAGCAAGTGCTAATAATTATTAGCAAGCACAATTCATGAGAAGTAGAAGTAGTGGTGGTATGTAATAGACATGATTGATCTATTTATGCTTATTTGATACAATCATGTAGGGATGCTGCAGGTCAGGGAAGTTATAGGATATGGTAAAGTAGTGGGGAAGAATATTGAGATAGAATAATCTGCAGGGATCCAGAGGAAAGAGGAAATCTGATGTCCTCAAGGAATGGAAAGGCTGGGATTGTTTTGAGGGTTTTTATTCATTTATTTAACACATTTTTATTGAGTACTGGCTATGGTCCAGAACAGCACAGGGGATAAGTGCGACGAAACTAGGAAGGGTGGGGGGTGGTACACAGGGCTCTATCATGCACTCATCTGCCTTGGATTTTCTCTAATTCAAGCAGCTCATGTTCCATTGTTTTGTTTGTTTGTTTTCTTCGGTTTTGTTTTCAATAATCTGATTTCAGATCTCTCTTAACTTATATTTAATTATACCAGAAGATGGTACAGTTTGTCTTGGGCCATCTTCAACAGAGGCTTACAGAACTAGGAGGAAGATTTTAAGTCTTACATCCAGAAGAGTTGTATTCTTGACATAACTAAACAGCAAACATCACCCCTTATTTTGTTCTTTTGCCATTAACCCAGCAGTGTATTATGTGGTCTTCAAGGGCACATGGTCTGTTTGTGCGGAATTGCTGTAAAAATAGTTAGCCTTTGGGATCTGAGCTTGCTGTTTAGTAGCCTGATCCCTACAGGTCTTGTTTCTTCATTTTCCCGGAAGGACTACACTTGCTACATGACAAAGTCAGGCTATTGTCCGCTCACTCAATGTTGTCAGGCAAAGTGCTTAAAAGCTGTTTATTTTTCTTTTGTCTGAGTCCGCTGATGATGAAATCTCCTCTTTTTTTTTTTTTTTTTCTTTTCTTTCTTTTTTTGTTGACATGTGATGAAAAGGAAAAACAGCAAAGAAGAAAAAGACCTTGGACAATTTTCACTCACTTCTGATTTTCCAACCTTATAACTTAACCTTCTGTACCTTCTACTTTGGCCCCTACCCTCAAAACCTGTGAGGGGAGAATGGCTGCTTTCAGAGGGAGATTTTCTATTGGCCCTTGTTTCATTTTCTAAGGGATGAGACGGACATAATACTGATCCATGATGCAAATGATGCAAATTTTGGGCTAGAGACCACAGCCTGATTTTTGCATTGTCTTATATATTTGATGATGTTGGTTTGAATCCTGTAAAGAGCCCCTTATTTTGTCACATATTTGTCATATTTTACTATTTCCTATGTCTCTTTTCTTCAAGTACTCCCTCATGCCTGACTCCATCTTGATTATAGGTCTTTAGCTAGACATAATCTCACCTTTTAATTCATCTCAGATGTTAAGTCAGCTCCCGTAGCCATAGATGGGCATGGTTCTTATTTGTATATAGTGGCCTGCAGGGCGTAGATTGTAGTTGGTTATTTAAGATTCCTCCTTAGATGGGCCGTTCCTTTTGGATTCTCTGGTTTTATCTCTTTTAAAGCTGCTTCTCCCGAGGCATCTATTCCTGACCTAACACGCAGAAGCGTGTTGTTTCTCCTTGACTCTTCCTTCTTCTCAGGTATTGAGATCCACCTGTTCTGTGTCCCCATCTTTTCCACCCTTTCATGGCATCATGCCACTCCATTCTTTGGCAGATGATTCGTTTAGACCCTTAATGGACTCTGAAACTCCTTATCTCCAGGTTCTGGGCTTCCATTCACTCTGCACCTTGCACTCTGTTTCTTCTACAATATTGAACTGGTCCCATTAATGGCTTCTTGAAGCCTTTACTGGATCCACAGTCCCTGTGGGAATAAGTTCCAGTCCAGCCAGGAATCTGTGATCCCTTGCCAATTGAATTTGCTTGTTTAACTTCAGCACCAGTGACTTCCCTTTACACCCTTTGCACTGGCCAGATTGGACCGTGTGCTGTTCTCGGAAAACATGCCATGCTTTCCTACCTGTGTCTTCATTCAAATGGTTCTATCTAGAATGCACTTTTCAATGTTTCTACTTCCACATGTCTGTTCTACGATCTTCATCAAATTAGTACCCTCTCTGTGAAGCCTCCTCCACTTCTTTAGCTGAAAATTATTTTGATTACCTCTGGGTTTGTTACATAGGGGTACTTCTGTGTCTTAGCATTCTACAGATGAGGAGACTAATCAGTCTCTGTAACTCCAACTTACAAATATCACAGATAGAACTGTAGGGGTTCTAGCTTATGTTCTAACTAAAAATGCCATACCATCGTGCCACGTTCTTCCCATTTCATAGAATTCATATAATTCTACCTTATATAGTACAATCGAGGGCAGGGTACTGGAATAATGTCTACCTTTTACTGAGTGCTTTGTATATTTCAGATACTGTTGTACATATTTTATGTTTATTTAATCATCATAAAACTCCTTAAAGCAAGTAATCTTATGATCCTCAGTATCCATCTGAGGAAGTGAGGCACAGAAAGGCTGAGTAACTTGTCCAGGGTTGTGGAGCCAGCAAGTGGCAGCCAGGATACCAACCTGAGCAGTCTGGCTCCACAGCCCATGCTCTTAACTGCCCTGTGATGCTGTGGATAAGGAGGAGCTCAAAATAGAAGCTTAAAGCCACTGAAATTTTCAGTTGATATTATTTGACAATTGTGGGATATAATATTTCTCAGTAACTTTTCTCAATGGAAAGCCAATGTGTCTCTTTGATGTGGTTCAAGACCTTATTATTTTCAAAGATTCCCCTGTTGTGGTCACTTGAAACGTGTAATTGGAGATAAACTAATTGCTAAAACTTTGCTACCTGGAAATAATTCAGCTATAAAATATTTGTGTTGTTTGAAAACAACTCCAGTTTTAGGCATTATATACAAGGAGGAGCTAAGTACTCATGTTCTAGAAGGTATTCAAAATATATTGATGGAAAAACAACTTCCCTTAGTACTGAGCATTTGGAGAAGTATCCTTTATACTAGTGAGATGACACAAATTGTTAATGCCCTGTTTCTACATTCAGCTTTACAAGAGCTCAGCAAGAAGAGAATCATGGTTCTCAGGACAGACAATTAGAGTGGAAGACAGTTTAATGGACAACATAGGTGCTACTTCATCAAGTTGTATGGTTTGAGGGCAGTTTATATAACTACATTCTTAGTTGAGCACCTGATAAAATCTCAGAATATTATTAATAATAACATTTGAGGACTAGCAAAGTGCTACCATGATAAGCACTGACATAGAAAGAAAAAGGAGGTATTGACCTGATATTCTTGGCTTTCTATTTTGAGGAAGATTCTTCAATGCCTCATGTGAAATGGAATCTGCATACACTTAGGAAAATGTGATTTTCCTGAAGTGGGAGACTAGGTTTTGCACATTTTTGGTAAGAAGTCTCAGTTAATGTTTGGAATGAGTGAAACAGAGTCAGGGGAAAAATGCTCAAATCCTTGGTTTTCTTGATTGGTGACATAATATCATTTATGAGATTTAAGTCAGTGGAATTTAATCACTCACTTGCTCTATGTAAGACATAGGCCATGGATGAAACCAGTAGATAATGTATATTTGATTCTAGACTGAGGCTGAAAGTAAACTCTTTCATTATATACTGACTAGAGAAGGAGAGGGCCAATGTTGGTAAATTTGTGAGAACAAAAAAAAAAAGAATGTGACCTACTCTGGATTCAGTAGAACCAGCTATCAGTACTCAACCTGTAAAGAGGATATTACTTTTGTCCAGAATTTTACAGGGATCTTTTTATTTAGGAGGCAGAGAGAACTACAGTTGCCAAATATAGTTGTAAAAAAGTAAACCCATTTTTGTTGGCTGGCTCATCCATCCATTCATTCATTCAGCATTTATTGGCACTATAAGAAGCCCTGTGCTGTGTGCTACAGAGAGTGTTACCAAGTGGGTCACAATCAATGGTAGGTCCCAAATCACATTACGAGGTTGTGATATGACCAACAACAATAAATATTTCATATGTAGTTAGAGTAAGTATTGTTTGGGAGACCTTGTTTCTCTTTTCCGTATGTGTGTGTGTGTGTGTGTGTGTGCGCACATGTGTACACGTGCACATGTATTTATGTATGTGTTGGATCTCAGTGTAAAATATATTTCTTATTCTGTATCATGGTAAAAATAATAGCTGAAAACTTGCTATAGAAGGCAGATCAAATTATCACAATTTCCATCAACAGAGAGCTCACGGGTAAGTAGGTGTGGGTACACTTACAAAGTAGAAAGTGGTAATGCTTTAAGGGAGACACAGATTATCTACTATGGGAATGCAATGAAAACCAGATAATTTGAATGAAGAAATCAGCAGTCTTAATAGAGGAGATGCCCTTTGTGCTGGACTTTGGTTGGTTAATTCCTAGCAGGGTTCAGTACATGGGAGTCAGGATGGGGATTAGTGTGTGTTGATCTATTTGGAGGCACAGAATCATTCCACGATATTTCTAAGAAGTATTGCATTTCTTTTGGCCTCTAATGGCAGAGCCAACCTTGGCTTCTGAGTTTGAGAAGAATGTGAGCACACTGAACAAAGAAATCAAGTAAGCAAATGGAGCTAGGGTGTTAGGAAATGCTTGCTGGTTTATGAGAAAAGGAGCTAAGTCCAAGGAAGAAAAGTGCATGAAGTGGCAGGATAACAGTCTAGAATTACTTTTATGTAGAGGACGTGGCACTCATTTGGTTCCTGAATCTTTGGAAGAAAGGGCAAGAGGTACCTAGCTGAAGTTACTCTTTGCAGAAAATTAGATAGGTCTAGTATTTGCATTAACTCTTTAGAGTTTGGTACCCAAACCAGAAGTTAACTAAAGAGTTATAGAATTTCACATCTGGAAGAGAATCATTTGAGAACCATTAAAAGGAAGCATTAAGGTTTCTCTATGGACATTCGTAATACACATGGGTGGTCAACTTGGAGTACTGGACTCTTCTCCAGAATTTAGTCCTGTTAATAAAAGAAAAGGAGCAGGGTTCTTCAGTAGGTGCTGAAGTCTTAGTTGAGTCTGGGAACAGTACTGCTCTGGGAATCTAGGGGAGGAGCTGCTTCAGTAGCGTAAGAGGTCTGTGACATTGAGATCTTTTCTTACTCTATCTGCAGTCTCCCCTTCTAAACTTACCATCTTGTTGTGCATTTAAATCATGGAATTTTCAAAAGTTCGTAGGACACAGAAACAAAATGGACTGGGGTACCAAGACATTAGGGTGCCAATCTTAATTCCAATTACATCTTATTTTTTAAAGAGAGTAAAACCCATTAACATGCAAGATTTGCCTAGATAGAATTTCCGCACTGTGAGTGAAATGTTAGCTCTTTGCTATGATGGGTCTAAGCACATGAACTGTGCCCATGTTTGGAATCACGCTGTCGAAGTGCCAGTGCTCTCAACACTTGCATTCGTCAGGGTGGGGGATGATTCGAGAATTAAAATCTGGGAGTGTTCCCTTTATCTTTAGAGGTCACTGGCTTAGTGCTATACAAATAATAATGGTGTTATTGATAGTAATGTGCAGCACATTGGTATTAAACTACGAGCTGCTATATGGAGCAGTAGATATTGTATTTTTAGTTCATTTCCTTAGGCAAATGCAAATATTGTACTTGCACAGTTACCTCGGGCGTTCACAAGTTGGATTTCCAGTGCAAACAGTTTCCAGTAAATATGAACCAAGTGGTACTATTAGTTTTGCATCCACTAGGCGCCTTTTTAAGCTTCTGAAGAGATAATTGAAGGAGCATTCGGATATGGGGTAAGTTGTGTATATGTATAAAAGATTCAGCAGGGATTTAAGGCACTTCCAACCCACATGAAACATTAAATATACTGGCTGAGA
This sequence comes from Canis lupus baileyi, assembly GCF_048164855.1. NCBI lineage: Eukaryota > Metazoa > Chordata > Mammalia > Carnivora > Canidae > Canis > Canis lupus. Next base: position 22,333,317 of record NC_132868.1, read on the forward strand.
CTAGCCTGAAGATGGGCTTTTTCTTGATCCTGAAGAGTTGCCTACTTTTTTATTTTATAAAACAAGATGAGGGCAGTGCATTTCCCTAAGAAAGGAGGTGAAGACACATTACCTTTCTTTGCCTTAGGATGGTGGGGGTTGCTGTCATAACTTTTAAAAATATATACTTCACATTTTTAAGCATTTTACTATGGAGAAGGTCAAATGTATACAAAAGTAACAAGAATTCTATTATAAACCTCCATAAATATATTTATCTGGCTTTGGCAATAGTTTGCATTAAGGCCATTTTTGTTCCATCTATATACCTATTTCTTCTCTTCATCCAAGACTATTTTGAAGCAAAGCTCAGATATCATATCATTTAATTGCTATTATAAATTTTAATCTTTAGTAGGAGTGTCTGCAAGATTTCTAAAAGATGAAGAACATGTTTGGAGGCCTTTTTTGAAAGATATTTATTGATCTTGTGGCTTTTACACGAGTATAGGAGTGGCTACTCTTTTATGGAGGAGATTAGAAAATGCAGTCTTTTGTTTTATCTGTTTCTCCATATTCTGGATGTAGTCTTAGCTTTGGGGACATCATATGGGAGTGGTATTTGATAAGGGTTTAAAATGTTCAGTGGTGTATTTGGTTGGGAGAGATACCAGGTTGGTCTGATTTTGTTGTAATTATTGATTTAGATAAACTAGATGAACATTAACCATCCTTTTTTTTTCTTACTTTTTTTTTTTTTTTTTTTTTAAGTAATCTCCACACCCAGCATGGCACTCAAACTCATGACCCCAAGATCAAGTGTTGGATGCTCTACCTACTGGGCCACCAGGCTCCCCAACCATTAGCCATCCTTTTGCATGGAAGCCCAAACAACTAGTATTTTTAAATTATCTAGAGTATCTATTTATAGCAAGGTTCTTGTCTTAATTTTATTTATTTATCTATCTATCTATTTATTTATTTATTTATTAAGAATTTTGTTTATTTATTCATGAGAGACAGAGAGAGAGAAAGAGCCAGAGACATAGGCAGAAGCAGGCTCTCCGCAAGGAGTTGGATGCAGGACTCAATCTCAGACCCATGGCCTGAGCCAAAGGCAGATGCTTTACAGCTGAGCCACCCACGTGTCCCATGGTCTTAATTTTAAAAGTATTATAAATTGTAAAGATACTGAAAGAAGCCAGGTTTAGCACATGCTAATCGTTTACTGCAATGAATCCTCTGGCTCCCTCAGCCCAGGAAGTGGGTCTTTGTGTACCAAGCAGAGTACAACATAAGTGTTCCTCTTAGACTAGATTACTTAGGAAACAGAGCCTGGGGCAAGAGCATATGTTGCTTGATTGGAGGGACCAGGCCCAGGGAAGCAGGGAAAAAGGAGTGAGCCCCGGAAGGAGGGAGAACAGTTACAAAAGGGAATAATACCAAGTTGTCCAGGACTTGCTAACAAGTGCAACTGATTGCTTGGTTTCACAGCACGTGTTCACAAAACCCTCCACACTAGTGAGTCTCAGAATGATTCATTAACAGGAGGAAGGGAGATGACGGTCTGCGCTGGTTCCTCATTCCACATTGCTCCAAGTGTTACCTGTTCAGTATTGACTTTCCTAGGAAACCTGCTTTATTAGCTGCATTTTCCAAAATAGTTCTCTTGAGTATGATTTTAGTTTTTAAAATAAAAACCACGGAAAAGACAACTCTGGGACTTCATTTCATTGATGCCTTTCTAATCAATCTCCTGTGGCCTCAGGGGGAAGACAGGGTTTCCTCATATTCCATACGAAACTGAGTTCTGAACTTCAATATCTATCTGATTATTATGGTTGGAATCTGAATAAAAGTATACTTATTTCCCTCTTAGTAACATATATTGATTGTTAATTTGGGATCCTTTGTTTGGAGATCAAGAGGATGCCTCAGTTATGTAGATTTTCATGTCCATGCAACCAGTATTTTAACATGGGGAACTGAGGTTGTTTTCAGTTTTTTAAGGCTTTTTTTTTTTGTAACAATTTTCAGCTTTATTAAAGTCTTTGAATATGTAGCTTCCCCATCCCCTCCACTCCCTCTCTGTCTTTATTGTTCTACCCAGTATCAGGTTGATTATCATGTGTGGACTTATTAGATCAAGTGATAATGATGCATTTTTAATGCTCTAGATTCATTTGTAGCAAAACTTTATCCTAAAGTTACCAAATTATACTACCACTAACAATGCGTGATTGTGCTTATTTAACCTCATGCTGATATAATTCTTTTAAAATACCCTGGTTTTATGAGGACATGTTTCTTTCTTTCTTTCTTCTTTCTTTCTTTCTTTCTTTCTTTCTTTCTTTCTTTCTTTCTTTCTTTCTTTCTTTCTTTCTTTCTTTCTTTCTTTCTTTCCTTTCTTTCTTGAATTATTGATACGGCAAGTTTTTTCACATACTTGTAAACCAGTTATACATTTGGTATATGTGCTGCCAAAGTGAGCACAATCAGTTATACATTTGGTACATACAGTCTGTCACTGTGTTAGATTCTCTCTACACTTTCTCTCTTTAAGCCAACTTTTAACATAGATATATTATAGTTATGATTAAACTGTTGTTATTATAGTCAGTGTTAATATTCTCATTTTTCAGCCAGAGAAACTAAGAAACAGAGAGGCTGAGTGGTGTGTACAATGTAATGAAGCTAATTTGTGGCATGTTTGTGCTTTACTCTACATTGTATACTCTTCAGCAAGATACTCTGCTGCTTCTCACATGTACATCATTTTGATCAGATTGGTTTAAAGAAATCATTTATATATTGTGTTCTCACGTTTAGCCGATTACTATGAGCTTTATATGTGTTTTTGTTTTTAAGATTTTATTTATTTATTCATGAGAGACACAGAGAGAGAGAGAGAGAGAGAGAAGCAGAGACATAGGCAGAGGGAGAAGCAGGCTCTCTGCGGAGAGCCCGATGTGGGACTTGATCCCGGGACTCCAGGATCACAACCCCAGGCCCAAGGCAGGCGCTAAACCACTAAGCCACCCAGGGATCCCCCTATTTTGGGTTTTGTTGTAATTTGGAACCAGGCAAAGACTGGCTTCAATTCTTTTTATAAGAAAAATATTCCACTTTTAATCAGATTGGAACTACTTTTGGTTTAAGGCAAGGCTCTAAATTAATTTTTTAAATGGATTGTATGTTTTTCAAGTTACGTTTATTGATTAATCTTACATTCCTCAGTAATTTTTTTGTTTGTTTTTAAGATTTATTTATTATTGAGAGACAGAGAAAAAGAGAGAGAGACAGTGGCAGAGACACAGGCAGAGGGAGAAGCAGGCTCCATGCAGGGAGCCCGATGTGGGACTTGATCCCTGGTCTCCAGAATTGTGCCCTGGATTGAAGGCAGCGCTAAACTGCTGAGCCACCTGGGCTGCCCCCATTCCTCAGTAATTTTGCTTTCTCTTCTACTATTTATGTGTATATACCTGTTTTGTCCCATTAATATCTGTCCATTCTTTTTTTTTTTAAGATTTTATTTATTTATTTATTTATTTATTTATTTATTTATTTATTTATTTGAGACGCAGAGAGAAAGAGAGAGAGGGGCAGAGACACAGACAGAGGGAGAAGCAGGCTCCACGCAGGGAGCCTGACATGGGACTCAATCCCGAGTCTCCAGGATCACACCCTGCACCGAAGGCAGATGTTCAACCTCTGAGCCACCCAGGCGTCCCTGTCCATTCTTTTATAAACACGTCCCCTCTGCCAATTTCATTTGAGATTTTCTTAGCCACCTGGGTAGTAACTTTAAAAAGACAGAGGACCTGCATGAGTTCAGTTCTGCTTTCCTCTGTTTCCAAGGATATGGGCAGCCTGCTGCTAGTCATGGCTAGGATAGGACATGAGTGGAAACTTCTCTGGCTGCATGGTCTTTTTGGTGTTCTACCTTTTGGTGAGATGAAAAATAGGCTTTCACCAGCTTATATTCATTGCCTGATCCGTGCTAGGCTTTCCTGAGCAACTTTTACATCCCTGAAGCATGAGAACTGGCTTGTGGACAAATGTGTCCCAGGATTACAGCAGGCCCATGACAGAGCCAGCACTGGCCCCTGGGGCTTTTCTCTGGGATGCTTTCTCCTTTGCATTATACCAGTGCATGCTGAGAAAACTGTTCCCATGCACAGTCTCCCCTTGTGATTGTGCTTGCCATAGTATTGAATTTGCAGTTTTGAGAGAAAGGCATGGTTCTTCTTCCCAAAGAATTTTAATAAGAGTTAAATAAATATGTGGTTCCAGTTTCTGGCTCTTAATGTAAAATCTTTCATAAAGTTTAATTAATTAATAAATTTTATGTCACCTTGAATCAGACAGAAAAGTTTGATTTCTTGCTTTTGTAGCAGTTTTTTGGGGGGGGAGGGGGATGGGGAATGGAGCAAACCATGTTAAGTCTCATATGACTAAATCTGCAAAGTGTGATTAAGTAGGTAGGAATTTGAATTTGAATCTAAATGAATTAAACTTAAACAGAAGTAGTCCCTCATCAGTGGCCACATTCCAAGTGCTCGGTAGCCACACATGGCACAGTATAGAACATTTTCAAAATAGCAGAAAGTTCTACCATATAGCATTGGACTGCATAGTTTACCAAATGGAAGGTTTGGGGAAAAAGAGTAAGGGTCAAGGTGTGCTTTGTTGGTTTCTGTATGTTTTAGTGCAAAAAACCCTGCCCTAAAATATTATTTGTGATTGATAAGACATTGAGATACCACAGTGTCAAAAACATTAATCAATAGAGCAGTAAGATGACAAAGTATTGACCATAAGAATGGATGGTATACTTATTATACCTATTTTATAACTGAAGGGATTAGTAGACACTCCACAGCCCAGGCCCTTAAATATGAGAGAAATAAAGGCTGAGGGTGTTTGAATGAATTATCAGACGTCCTCCTGTTTTTAGTTAGTTAGTCTTCTTATGTTTTATGTCTGTTGGTTTGGGACAAACTACCTGCCACTGGGCGTCCTTTAAATGTTAAGGAAGCTCCGAATGGGACTCTTTGAACTCACTGGTTCAAAGTTCTCACTGGTTTAATTGCAGATCCAGATTCAATGCAGAAAAAGCCTTACTACGAAAACTATGAAGGCTTAGAGGAAAACAGACTAGACCCCAAGTGGATACCGTGATCTTTTATTCAGTTAAAAAAGTATGGAATCAGAACGTATGGTGTGATATGTTCCGGGAATTTATTTATTGTCTTAAGAATGTCCCTGAATGAAATTTAAATAAAAATAAAACCAAGAGCATATCTCCCCCATGTAATGATAGATAGAAATGAAACCTTACTGAATTCCATTTCTGGAGGACTCTGCTTTCATTTTCATCCGTTGGTACTTATCCTGTGTGTGGTTTGTGACTAAGATGAGTGGGTGGGGGTTAACATGAGAAATTCCACAGTGAGTGAGTTAGAACCATTTGGTGTCATGGCCGAGATAGCTCACATGTCCTAGTTAAGGCTGTGCGAAGTGAACTGGACCCTCCTAATGTGGTGGCCCCAAAGATTGGGTTTAATCCTCTGGTGTGACAGCATTCACAAGTCTTTTCAAGAGCCTAAGTACCATAAAATACTCTCACAAAAGCCTTCATTCCAAAGAATGTGTGCATCGGCTCTTGTCAAGAGCTCTTAGCAAAGAACAATGTGCCTAAAGCCATAATCTAATAAACAAACAGATAATCTAGTTTGGTTTTGTCTAAGTAATATAATGTCTCTATCAAACTATTTCCTGCACCTTGAGCTCTATTCACAAGGAGAGGGTTCAGCGTGGGAATGTGTATATATTTTCTCTTAACAGGAGGGCATTCAGCTCCTGTGACTGGCTGTCTTGTTTTTCTCTTCTGGGTAGCTCTAGTTGTTTACAGTGGGGATTTTCCGTCTTGGTAATTTGGTATTTTACTTTTTTTTTTTTTTTTTTATTGTGAAGGGTAGAAATGTGTACACCTGAATTTAAGAAATATGGTTGCCTCACCTCCATCTCGGTTCACAGGGGTTGGGTCAGAAAGTTCTCACGTGTTCTGAAGTCTTTCTTCCAGACCTTTATGTACCTGTTAAGTTAAAGGGAATAGGCTGTTTTCATGAAGAAAGTTTATGGGTTCCTTTGGGGGATGGGTAGGATGGGCAAAGGGTTGACAGCCTAGGTGTCCTCCTTCACACCACTAGGTCAGTACCCATCTGTCTTTTGGAGAATTGTGGCCTGATAGTGAGTAGAACATAGCTTGTCAGGAAACTTGGAACATAAATAGCTTCATTTTCAATGGGGCAGTGACACATGGTAGTCAGGGTCAGACATGGGTATTATTATCCACATTACAAGTTGCTTTTTGTCTGATCTTGCCTGGAGAATTATTTTTATGTCCTATTCTTGGTAAGTACCTACTTGCAGTTAAGGTGACTGTCCAGTCATGGCACTGGGGGGCATTTTCTGACCATAAGCATTAAGAAAAGCCTGAGTCTCTCATTGTCATTAATTGGCTCTTAGATTTTGAGTCATGGAATCAGAAGCTATCAGTGCTGTAAGGGCCATTTACCAGGGACTCCTGGGTGCCTCAGTGGTTGAGCGTCTGCCTTTTGCTCAGGGCACGATTTTGGGGTTCTGGGATAGAGTTCCGTATGGGGCTCCCCGCGGGGAGTCTCCTTTCTGTCTGCCTATGTCTCGGCCTCTCTCTGTGTGTCTCTCATGAATAAATAAATAAAATCTTTGAAAACAATGCCATTTACCAAGTTACTTGGATTTATAAAGGCCAAATCTCCTTTATAATATTCATGTCAAGTAGTCTTCTTGCCTCTACTTGAACATTTCCAGCTATTTGGCACTCACACATTCTCAAACTAGATGATTTCTTTCTTCTCCAATGAGGTGGTTTCTCTGGTATGCCTCAGGATCTGTAATTGCAGTCACACTCTGTTGATAGATGTTCATTAATATTTCTTTGGGACTCTTCCTATTTTTTTTCTAAACAAATATAATTTTCCTTTCTATATCATAAAAACAGTAGAGGCTCTATTTTTATGTCTTTTAGCCTTAGTTATATTTTTGTCTGAAGTGGTAAACATACTTGAAATGAAACATTTCTATCATCTCAGGTATATGCTGTATCTAGCTCTGCTTCTTTGCTAAATCATAACACTCATTTTTCTCAGAGTAATAGATGTATCCATTCCCCACCCGCTTTAAGGGCATTGACATATAAATCATCACAGAAACATGACATGGTGTCTCTCATTCCGTTTATGAGATGCAGAGAGATGAAGGAACTTTCTCTGGGCCTTAGCTGTGGTCTGTGTGAAAAGGTTTCTGGTCTTTCTGAGTCTCCTTATCCACAAAGTGGGGCTTAGGAGAGCAATCCCACAGGGAGCGTATGTGGGTAGTTTTGTTGCGTTCTCGTTCAAACCTGCTTCTCAAAATTTCTAGCCTAAGATCTAATAGGGTTTTGTTTTGTTTCTCTTTTTGTAAATGTGGCATCAAGATGCTAGTTGCAAAAATAAAGAACAATGTGTTTGGAATCCAGTGGAACTATTTTTAGTGTGTATATATATATATATATACACTAAAAATATATATATAACTACACTAAAATATGATGAAATTTTCAGAAAATTATAGAAAATTCTAGAAAACTTGTGCCATGAAAGAGCTTTTGCTCATGTCTACACAGTGGCTCTTGTGCTGATGGATTATCTTTTGAGGTTTGTAGCACTGTGTGCATGCTTCCTTTCTTTACGGCACCTTGGGGTTAGCACAGTAATGGACCCCAAAGACGTTCACTTCTTAATCTCTGGAACCTGTGAATGTGTAGGGTTATATTGCAGAGAGGAATCCAGGTTGCAGATGGAATTAAGGCTGCTAATCAATTTACTTTAAGATAGGGAAATTATCCAAGGATCTGAGTGGGCCTTAGACTGTGGAAACAAGAGGTTTTGGAGTGATATGAGAAAGAACTCAGTAGGCTTTTCTGGCTTTGAAGATGGAGGGAGAAGGTCACAAGCCAAGGAACAAGGGCACTTGTAGAAGCTAGAAAGACAAGGATATGGATTCTATGTAGAGACTCCAAGAAGGAATGCAACCCTGGTGTCACACTGATTTTAACCTAGTGTTACCCATGACAGCCTTCTGATTTTTAGAACTGTAAACTAATAAATGCATGTTACTTAAACAATTGTACGTGGTCATCTGTTGCAGAAACAATAGAAAACCGACACATACAATATTATGTTGAAATTCTCTGTTTATATGTCCGTTCTCCCCTCTAGACAAATACATTTCTCATGGGCAATGATATTTTTCTAAAAAAAAAAAAAAAAAAAAATCATCCTAACACAGTTCCACATTTAAGAAACATAAAATTTCCTGTCAAACACTAGAGAGAACTAGTATTTCCTGACTGTGTATAAACCATCTGCCCGGCACTGCCTTCGTTACTGTGCTTTTGCAAATTTTACTTACTCCCTGAGAACATTGTTTAACCTTACTGAGTCTATCTATCTTCTCATCTGTAAAATGAGTTTCGGGACTAGATTGGGGTTGGCAAACTTTTCGGTAAGTCTGGATAGAAAACATTTTAGGTTTTGCTTGCTAAAATGTCTTTGTCTCAACCACTCAGGTCTGCTAGCAGAATACAAAAACAGCCATGGATGATAAATAAATTAATGACTGTAGCTATGTTTCAATAAAACTTTATTTACAAAAATAAGAAGCGGGCTGGATTTGACCATTTGGCTATTGTTTGCTACCCTGCGGACTAGCAGACCCTCCTCTCCCCTCCCCCCCCATTCTCATTCCCTTCTAATCTGATGATTTTGTGGGTTTATAAAGTTGTACCGTTGGTGCCAGTTAAGCCATGAAAGTGCCAGTAGGATTTGGAGAGGTAACTCAAGTGATGGGATGGGTCTGTTTATAAGAAGCAGCATAATATTGCAGACTCCAGTGCCAGGAAGGGAACTGCCACCATGTCCTTGGCAAACAGACCTGGGACAAATGCTCTTAAGATGAGACATAAGGAGATCCTTGAATGCCAAGGCTGAGCTCACTGAACTTGAAACTCTGAGAGCTGGAACTACGGTTGGAGAAATGAAAGGGAGCAATACATCCATTGCCCTCTGGAATGAAAGACCTTCCGAGGCAACTGGCCAGATGAAGCAGGAGGGGAGGGGACAAGTTTCTCACTCAGCTAAATTATGTCTTTGGGCAGCCAGACCGGGTCTGCTAAAATAACAAGGTGCCTGAATTTCTGCCCAGAACACGTCACCAAGCTTTGCATTTGGGACTGTCTTCCATCACATGGCTTCCTAATGGGAGGCAGTGAAGAAAGCAGAATGAATGAAGTACAAGGAATGGGGTTTTTCTTGGAGTGCCTCCCTAGAGACAAAACTTGATTTTTTTCAGAGATTACTTTTTGAATTTTCTGTTCTCATTCAAAGAACATAAGTTCACAGATGATAACCATCCAATAAATCTATTGCAGGCCTTTTGATGTTTGCTACTCTTGTGAGACATGCCCATGGTAGTTGGGGTGGGGAGTGGGTTTGCCAAACACAGTGGGCAAGGAAGAGCCCATCCAGAACCAAGCAAAGGGTGCTGGGATTTGGAGATGTTCTTGTTGGCCTGACTGCCTGGTTGTGCTTGTTTTGGTTGTTTTTGACTTGGCTCTTTCACTGGGTTTTGAGGACAAAACTGACCCTTGGATTGATTCGTCACAATAGCTGTTTGTGTCTTAAAAATTATTCAGGAACAGTTTGTCCATTAAAAAAATTGACCTAGTAATACTTCCAGACCCAAGGAAATGTTGGGTTAATCAGTCGTGGAAGTACTTGATGTGCCAAGATAGTGCCACCTTAGGGCTCCTTACATAGTTCCTTTCCAAGATTTCTAAACATTCCAGGGAGAGCACAATATTTGTTTATTTTGACTGCTAGGATGTCATTTTGCTATTGTTTTAGTTACTCATGCTCCTCCCTCTCTCTCTCTCTCTCTCTTTCTCTCTCTCTCTCTTTCTCTCTCTCTCTCTTTCTTTCTCTCTCCTTCTTTCTCTCCCTCTGCTTTTATCCCTAACTCTTTGGAACCATTGTATATGAAGAACCATATTAAAATTATAGTGTTTACCCAGTTAATAATTCCACTTTTTATTTGAGTTTCTAAATGTGAAGAAAGGTTTTATGGTCAAGTTGCATCGAGAGTCACCTCAAAGTAAAAGTAATTTATATTTGTGTAGGACATTATGATTTTAAAATTATTTTTAACTTTTTTATCTATCTGGTCTGCACAACCCTGGGCAGTATACAAGACAAGTGCTGTTACTCTCATCTGACAAAAAAAAAAATTGAGACTTGGAAGTTTCATGATTTGGCCAAATTCATACAGCTAGTAAATAGTTTAGGTGTGACTGTAAGTGATGTATTTTAATACCACAGTGCTATTTCTTTTATATTTCTAAGTCAGCTAACCGAGTCACTGTTCAATAGCATGTTCTGTTTATAGAAATCATCCCCATGGGGATGTTCAGTTGAATTTCTTTCTCAATCTTTCAATCTCTCTCATGCCTCTCTGTCTTTAAGCCTCTCTCCCTCACCTTCTTTCTCTCTCCCTCTCTTTTTCTTCCTCTCCCTCTCTCTTCCCCCCCCACACACACGCACACACACCCCACATCATACCATGCCACACACATATTTTGAGAATGATAGCCACTCAGTTTTTCAGGTTCATCTAAAGAATAATTTATTTGGGTAAGATTCAACTTGTAGTTGTCAAGAATTCAGGCATATACCCACTTGGCAAATATTTTCTTAACTCTTTTCAATCTCAACTCTATGAAGCATTGGAAAGAGGTGCTATTGGGTTAGAGTGCTGAATCATACGTGCCGTGTCCTCTCAAGGAGCGCGCAGTAAAGTAAGGTGAATGGCTCCTATATTCTTAACAAGACACACCGTGGAAGTGCTTTAGAGGTGCTGCAGAGGGTGAGAGGTGGGAAGGTGCCCTTGTCGGGGGGTCAGCCAAAGAAGGCTATGTGGGGTTGGCAGGTGGCCTGGGCCTCCAAGAATAACTTGTGTTCTGCCATGAAGACATATTAGAGAGGGAAGTCCTGAAGGAGACAAGGCATGAGCAAATTCTTGTAGTCAGGGAAGCCAGGAGAAGCCGTCAGGCAGATTACTGGGAATGTGGTTTAGGAGCTTTAGCATTCTAAAGTACAAACCTGCCAGAGCTGCTGTGTGCAGCAATAATCTCAAGGAATGCATACTCACCAGAGCATTCTAGGAGAGGATAAAGTGAACCGAGCTTGTCAAGTTTCTCTCCATTGCCTCCCAGGAGGCCCATCCTGTTTAAGGACACTGCCGGGCCAGGAGGAGGTCCTGTCAAGTCTCAGGAAACACATAATACCCCCAAACCATAATTCTCCAAGACTCCAGTAGTTGCCATAGACTCAATTGGCCATATACGGAAGGGCTTATTTCTAGGCTCTCTGTGCCATTTCCATTGGTCTGTATGTCTGTTTTGTGCCAGCACCACGTTGTTGATTACTATAGCTTTGTGGTGAGTTTTGAAATCAGAACGGGAGAACCCTCCAACTTTGTCCTTTTTCAAAATTTGTTTTGGCTTTTGGGGGACCAATGGATGTTTTCAATCTGGCCACAGTATCTAAGATTAGTTGGAACGAACTAAGTAAGGAATAATGGAAACCATTTAGGCTGTTTATTAAGCCTCGCTAAGAGGTAATGAGGCATTGATTATTTGGGTGGCAGGAGAGGTGAAGAGTAGTAAATGGACAATTTGATATAATTCAATAAAGCTTGCTGTATTCAGTGAGGGTGGTGGGACAAAAAATAGAGAAAAGGAGCTTTCTCCCACCCTGTATGATTAGGAAAATCATAATAAAGGAAATAGAAACATAGAAGACACAAGGGAAGGTAAGCAGATGTGTGAGTTAGGATATCTGTCTTCAGTTTTGAGCACTGAGCTAGAGATCCCGGTAGAGATCAGAGATGCAGACATGGAATAAGTGGGTGCCATGATTATTCTGGGTCTTATGTTGCTTATAACTGGTATATTCATTTAGAATTGCTTTTTCAATGTAATGCATTTATGGTTACCATGGTGGCAAGAGCCAAATAGAAGGAAGTGGTTGGGGACAGCGGCAAAGATGGAGATGTGGTTAAAGGTAATTTGTGAAGCTTCTGTGCCTTGCCTTAGCTAAGAACAAACAGAATGCTAGATGCTGTTGACATGTGTTTTATTTTGAAGTGACTGTTATTACTAGGGTCTGAAATCCTTAGCCTTGATCTCTTGGAGCCTAATGTTCCTGTTCTCCAGCTGAGAGAGTAATTCACCATCTTGTGTTGTAAACACTCACTCATTTTTACTGATTACACCTCCAATGATTCTCAAATCACTAAAATTACTAATTGCTATTCCTTACACATCAAAGAGTGAATCCTGAATAATTAACCCCAAATAAAATTAGATGAATTGGCCCTTTTAATTAGAGTCCCTGCTGCTGTTTGTTCTGAGCTTCCTTTTCTTACTGTTAAGAGACTTTTAGAATGATTAAAACTGTTTAAGTCTTAAACAGCCAGTGACCTTTTAATACAATATAAATCCGTGAAAGCAATATTTCAGTTAGCAGATGGTGAAGTAAATTTTTAGAGCAAGTACCTGTCAGCTCTAGTACTCCTTTGGAAAAAAAAAATCATGCTAAAAAACAACCACCTTGAAATGAAATGAGTGTCTCTATTTGATTATTTTTAAAGCATTTATGCATTTGCTAAGCCTCAGTCTAGATGAAATGGCAGGGTTGAAGGAGAGTGAGTAATGGTTGGCATCATTTTGTATAAATAGTAACAAGAATTTCTCAGTGAGAAGAATTTGAAGTCCTTTGTGCAAGAAAAGATGAAGACTAGAGAAATCATAGAAAGTCCCTGGTGCCATGTAGCCATTCTCATCCTCAGGGAGTCTCCTGAAGCAGGGGAATGGGTCCAGAATGGGAAGCAGGAAGCTTTATGGGATTTCACTGCTGCTGATCATCAAGCCAAGATTACTGCCTTATTCAGGTTGCAGTCAGGCTGGATTTAGTTGAAGACGTTTTACATGTTCCTGATCCATCTCTTCCAGGTCTCCTAAATAGTAAGAGTCCCTTCTCTTCACCGTAGTCTTCTGAAGTTACAGGAACAGAACAAGTTTCCTTCTTATTCCCAACAGGTCTCAGAGTCTCACACTATCATTTACTGTGGCAAATGTGTCCTTATTGGAAGTTAGGATATTTGGAGTCACAGTGGATTTTTTTGGTATGGTTCTATACCACTTGGGAGTTTCTCTTCACTACACTGGTCCTCCATCTATAAGATAAAGTTATCGGACAAGGGAAGTTACTTTTTATCCCTAAGGTTTAAAAATAAATTTGACTTTTCATTCCAAAATAATATCAGACTGTACACAAACACTGAAAAATAGTATGGAGGGTTTTCGCTTAGTCTTTCCGGTTTCCCAGTTGTTGACGCCTTACACAATCATAGTAAAGGTACGAAAACCAGGCAATTAATACAGTGACACAATGCTAGTAACTAGTGTGTAGACTTTATTCAGATTTCATTAATTGCCCTACTTAATCACCTTTTTTTCTGGTCTAGGATCCTATCCAGAATCACAAGCTACATTTTGTTATCTTGTCTCCTTAGTCTTCTTGAACCTAGGCCAGTTCCTTAGTCTTGGTTTTTCATGCAGGTCAATAACTGTTAGGCAGGGCTACACATCAGAATATAGGGAAGCTTATCAAGATGCTTGTATCTCCATCCCAACCCCAAGATTCTGATTTAAGAATTCTAGAGTGGGGGCCTGGGTGCATGTAGTAGAAGAAGGAAGTGCCCCATGAGATTCTGATGTACTCCCTCAGTTAAAAGTCGGATTAGTTTCAACACGAGGACTGACATTTTGAGATTCTATCCATGTGACACTCTCCCCCATCTTCCTTCATTTCCCTGTTCCTCCATTTCCATTTCTCACTTATGGGAAGAGTTCTGGGTTCAAAATTCCTGGAGGGTTTTTCAAGAAGTTTTGAGATACCTTGTTGGATATAGATACTTTAGATATGAGACATATCTACAAATATTTTATTGCAGAAGAAAGACCGAGACAATACATGTGATGCAGGGTTTCTGGAGGCTAGGATGCCCCCATATGCAGGAGATGACTTAGGAATGTGGACTTCCTTGAATGTGAGTATCTTGAGGAGATGCTCTGAGTAGGGTAATGTGTAAAAGCATCACTACTACCACCAATAGCAAAACTCGGTGGCTATTTTAAGACTGATGTTAGCACCTTGTGGGACCTGTGGCCCATCAGTACTGTACTGTATGGACCTTTATGTCAATCATTGAAAAGGGGCAAAGTTGTCCTTGGTAAAAATACATGTGCTCATTTTTTCAGAGATCAATTCAGGTTAATATAATACAGATTTGTAATAATGATAATTTACAAAAACCATATTACTACCATTTGCTGTCTCCTATATGTTATATATGCTCTATATAGAGATCAGTGAAACAGAGTCTGTCTTCAAGGAATTTCTAGTCTGGTAGGAGAAACCAATAAATATGTCATTAAACTAACAAAGAGCAGAATACGTGTTCTAATAGAGCTAAGGCAGGAAAGAGAGCTCTGTTGTCTTCAAAGTGGGCATGGTTTACTCTATCCATATACAGCAGTGATGGAATAAGTTAGCCGAGATATTTCAAGTGTTTTTATTGTGAAAACTCACTCCCTCAAGCTTCATCACCATCTTTGGGGGAAAGGTAGGCTTCTGGTCTCAAAGGATATCACCCTGTTGTAGCCAATCTCCAAAAGAAAGGGGTATTTTTGGAATCCTCTCTCAGCATTACTGATATTTGTTTTCCAGCTTTCTTTTTCAGTAGTAAATGAAGATTTTGTTGTTGTTGTTTCCCTGGACCGTTGCCTCATTCTCTGTCCACAACATGAAATTTAATTTTTTTAAAGATTTTATTTATTTATTCATGAGACACACAGAGAGAGAGAGAGAGGGAGAGAGAGAGAGAGAGGGAGAGAGAGAGAGAAAGAGAGAGAGAGAGAGGCAGAGACACAGGCACAGGGAGAAGCAGGCTTCATGCAGGGAGCCTGACGTGGGACTTGATCCTGGGTCTCCAGGATCAGGCCCTGGGCCGAAGGCGGTGCTAAACCACTGAGCCACCCAGGCTGCCCTGAAATTTAATTTTTATTTCAATTTTGAACCGAGAGAATTTCACTTTTTGGTATTGGGGCTGAAGATAGTTCAATAGGTGGTAGAAGACTGATGCTTCAAGTTATTTATTAAGCCATTGCCCTATTCATTTTGAGTGCCCATCTTTGGAAATCAAAATATATGGTGTGGTTTGTTGTTTGGGTAGCAATTAACATGTTTTGTAGGACAGATGACAATTGGTGGATTCAGAATGCTAGTTCTGGTTCTACTCCATTTATAGAACCAGACTGTCCTCCTTAGTTCATATTCCTTGAAAATCATTCAGTGCTTTTGTCTAAGAAATTAAATTTGTTTCCAACAAATGGAAACCACAGAATAATAGAGAAATGCAGTATGTTTCGATGTGATGCACTCAGGTGCTTCACCTTCGTACAGACAATTTATTTGTGGTGAAGCACGAGGATTGCTGAATTCCGTGAAGACCCAGGGATTCTGTATTAGTGAATTGAAGAGTGAAACCTTTAATTTGAAAATCAGGGAGACTATATGCACTTTAGTATAAATAATTCTTCTTGCTTTTAATTTGAGAATCACAATGAACATTTCAAGCTAAGTTATTTAGAAAGATGACGGAGACATTACATTTGGGCTTGGGTAAATATAGTGGCACATTAAAATTAAACACTGGGTTTGAGTAGATTCTGCGATTCATTTCACAGTGTCTTCCTTCGACTTTTAAAAAATGCATGTCTTTAATTCACATTTCTTGTATAACAGTTGAACCAAAAGGAGAAGGATTAAAAAGAAGAAAACCACAACTCATCCCTTAAGCTCTAGACAGCCATTGTTAGCATACAGGTTTCTACAAAAATAGGACCACGTGATAAATACTATTTTCCTCACATAATATGTCAGAAAGTTCTTCATGTTCTTCTCCTAGATACTCCATGACTCACTCCCTCGCTAGATTTAAGTCTTTGTTCAAATACCACAGTGGGGAGGCATTTCCCAACCTTCTTAAAAATTGTGGCATTCCACCTCCACCCTAGCACACTCACTTGACTTTCTTGCTCCGTATTTCCATAGTGCCAATCGCCATTTGATATTATGTTTTATTTAATTTATTTTTAAGTACTCTTATCCTTCTGATAGAATATAAATTCCATGAGTGCAGCACTTTTTATTTTATTGTTTCTTTGTTCTTGCTGTTTGATTCCCCCCTCGTGTCTAGAATAATGCCTGGTACATAAAAGGCACTCAATCAGTGAATAAATAGATGTCAGATTTAGATTAAAATAATTATTTTGGTGGCTATACAATTTTCCAATGTGGGATTGACCACAGTTGATTTTTTAAACAGTACTTTATTGATGAACATTCTGATTATCTCCATTATATTTAATTGTATTGAAGATTCTTTAACGTGCTTTTCTATATACTCTTCAGTTACTTCTTTTGTAGAATAATTTCTTAAAAGTGGTGTTGCTGCATCAAAGTATATAAATATTTTAGGGCTCTTGATACCTGTTGTCAAATTTTCTTGAAAAAAGTTTTATCCTTAACACTGCTCTATTTTTATATGAATTGCATAAAGTGCAGATTTTCCTATTTCATTGTCGGTATTGTGTTTCATCACTGTTTTTAATCTTAATCCTCTCATTTAAATGATATTGCTTAGAAGATTAAGTACTATCAGAATCAACAATCTGTTTTTTAGTTAAGTAGCAGAAAATAAAAATGGAAGGAAAATAGAAAGGTTAATTTTCTAATGTGTAATTATGTATAATAAAAGCCTGAACTCCAAAAATGTCTAGTGTGAGATCTAAGGAATTAAAATCACTTGGTTAAGGTCACGTATCTTCTCATTTACAGATGAAGATGCATCATTTAAGGCGGGCTGCTGGGGTTGCTATTTGGTTGGTGAGGACAGGGAACTGGGAATGCCCTGCCTTGCCCTGATAATTATCACTTCTCCCAGAGAGTTCTCAAAGGGGCTTGCACACTCAAGGAACAGAGCAAAATGGGAGTACACGAGCCACTTTATTAATAGCTCCAGGAGGCTCAATGTCTTTCTAGGACAGAGATCTGAGGTCACCCTGAGATGGTACATAGGCTTTGGCTCTAGGATAAACAGGCATTTTATCCTCTCTACTACAGACTACTGGTTGACTAAGTCAGGGCAATTCTTTCATATTTTTAGTTGTGACCAATGGGTAATAAATAGATTGAGAAGGCTGAGAGGTGATGCATTCAATGGGACTTACTTATCCTCAAGGGTTTCTTGACCTCTGCCATGTTCCAGTATTTCCTGGCGGTTTTTAAAACCTTATTCAGCTCAATATTTGCAGATGACACATTGCTAGGTACTGAAAATTTCTCTTTGGTTTTGTGTATATGTGTTATTTTTAAAATAGCATATATTTTTCCCTCCCTTCCCCTATGTTCATCTGGTTTGTTTCTTAAAGTAAGATGAAATCAGGGAGGGAGACACACCATAAGAGACTCAACTATGTGAAACAAACTGAGGGTTGCTGCAAATGGGTCATGGGCATTAAGGAGGGCACTTGAGGTAATGAGCCCTGGGTGTTACATGCAACTGATGAATCTCTAAATTCTATCTCTGAAAATAATAATGCACTATATGTTAATTAAATTGAGTTTAAATAAAAAAAAAAATTAAAAATAGCATAAATTTTCACTCATATGAAGCAATTTTAGAAATAAAATAAATGAACAAAGGAAAAAAGAGACAGACCAAGAAGCCGACTCTTAACTATAGAGAACAAACTGATGGTTACCAGAGGGCAGGTGGTGTTGACTCACTATATTGTATAACTGAAACTAATATAATAACACTATATGTTAATATTCTGGAATTAAAAAATATAAATGGGTAAAATAATAGGAGGTTTAAATTTTATATAATGAGAAGTAAGTTTCTTTTCCACTCTTGTTCCCTAGTGACAAAATTCGACTTCTTCATAGAGGCAACTTGCTGTTGACAATTTCTTTGGAATCTGTTTAAAAGATAATCCATGACAATACATGTGTATATGTTTTCATGCAAATGTTACCATTATACATGCTGTCATGCTATCCTCTACCATGAGTGTTTCTTCTTCTTTTTTTTTTTAAGTAAACACACCCATTGTGGAGCTCAAACTCAAGACCCCGAGAGTAGGAGTTGCATGCTCTGTAGACTGAGCCAGCCAGGCACCCTGTGAATGCTTCATTTATAAAATATTCCAGTCAATGTGCTTTCTGGTGTAGTTTCCTTGGTGGCAAATGTGTTTAATATAAAGTGAAGATGGGGTTGAGGATGAAATTGTAAAGGGCCTTTAATTGCTTTGTTTTGTAATAAATTGTCTCTCATCTCTGAAGAGAACACTACAAGAGTGATGCTACTCAAGTTACCTAGGGAAACTGACCCTCCTGTTACCTTTGCTTTGTCGTCCACTCCATCTTCCCAACCTATTCAGAGAGCTTTGCCTTCTCAGACTCTGTCTCTTGAGTAGGCAGCTTCAGTCTGAGTTGCCCTCTTGTGCAGACGTGGAAAGCAGCAAGAGTCATCACCGGTTATGTAGACATTATACAAGTCACATGTAAATTAGCTTAGTCATGTTTTGGCTGGGAGTTGAGGCCATTTATAGGTCACAATCACTTTAGTTGTGGTTATTCCATAACCAACACTTTTTAAACAAATAGATCTCCTAGAAATTGCGCTATGCCTTACATGCAGTAAGTATGGTTTCCTGAGACCCTTGTTTCAGTTACATACATATTTGGATATGTCCAAGTAGTGATATTGTGTCATGATATAAAAAGGTTGTTTCTTTACTCTGGGTTGTGGTCAAAAAAGATTCAGGATCACTTTTTAACTTCTTTGATCTGCAGAGTGACACAGGGAAGTCGATATGGTCATCCACATTTCACTGGTGAGGGAGGCTGAACATGAGATGGTAGTATTGAAATGAGGGGTAGAGCTGGGGTTTGTGTTTCAAGTTTTAGGGCTGGGGTTTTGTATTATTTTCTTTTGAACCTATTTCTGTTCTCTATTAGTTACTATAAACAGAAATGAATCTGTTTTTACTGGAAGCTTATGATTTGGTCACTGTAATTACATTTTTCTGTGTGTGTGTGTGTGTGTGTGTGTGTTCCAGCCCAATCTCTTATGCACTCATAATTTAAATAATTAATTTGAGAAGCCCCTAAGTGGTTTTATTTATATTTACCTTAATGTTTATTTCCTTAAACCACTAAAATGTATGCACCATAAGAAAGTTGGAGAATCAACAGCTGCCAATTGGAAGAGCCCTAAAAACAGCCATGTTCCTCCATGTACTGTGCATGGATCTGCAGCCTCATCACCTGGCAAGCATTTAGAAAAGCAGAATCTGTGTGGCTCAGTAGGTAAACATCTACTTTGGGCTAGGTCTTGCTCCTGGGGTCCTGGGATCGAGCCCCACATCAGGCTCCCTGCTCAGCGGGGAGTCTGCTTCTCCCTCTGCCCCTTCCCTTACTTATGTGCTTGTACACTCGTGTTCTCTTTCTCTCTCAAAGAAGTGAATAAAGTCTTTAAAAACTGCAGAATCTCAGGCCTCATCCCACACTCTCAGAGTCTGCATTTTATCAGACTCTGGGTCTTTTGAACATTGATATTTGAACAACATGTGAGGCATCAGACCATTTTTTTTAGATTTTTAAAATTTATTAATTAATTCATCCATTCATTCATGAGAGACACAGAGAGAGAGAGAGAGAGAGAGAGGCAGAGACATAGGCAGAGGGAGAAGCAGGCTCCATGCAGGGAATCCGATGTGGGATTCGATCCTGGGACTCCAGGGTCACACCCTGAGCCAAAGGCGGCAGACGAGCTTAACCACTGAGCCACCCAGGCATCCCTGCATCAGACCATTTAAGAACAACAACAACAACAACAAGAACACATCAATTAAGTAATTAAATGACTTTCTGTATGTTAGTTATTCAGCCTACATTTACTGAGAGTGTAACCATGGCCGAAACTTCATGCCAAGATGTGGAGATAGAAAGAAACTGTAAGTGGGCTTTACTTCTTAGGAGCTTCAGTTTGCAGGAGGAGAGAATGGCCATAAACAGCTAAATGCAACCAGGTATTATAGATGCTGTGATAGATCTGAACTGTGTACGAGGCACAAAAGGGGCTGCTGTGTGAATCCCTGTGTATGGAACTACTCTCCTTCTTCCTATGTGCAGCTGTACATGGATATGCTTGAAGAAGGAAAAGAATGGTGCTTTTTTTTTTTTAAGTGCAGTAAATTAATTCAGACTTCACTGATGATCTGAGTTAATTATTCCCTTGTGCTTTTTCACTACAATCACATATTAACTACTCATTTATCACCTCCTTTGCTAATAAATTCTTGTTATTTTTCCCTGCTGATGGGGGCTTTTATTTTATAAAGAGATAAGTGAGCTCTTCATGCAGGTAGGTAGATGCCTTTCATACATGCCCAAACCATGTTCCTAGGGAAACTGTAGTGGGTGAAAACTCAACTCCCAGCATGTAGCCATATCTACTTCTCGGTGCTACCACCTTTAAACTCCTAGACTAGCAAGGGTAGCTGCAGAAAGTATGCATGCCTGGGTTCTTGGCAGATTTGCTTCACTTGCTTTTCAAATTAATGCCATGCATTACAGGCTATTTTATGGCAGTGAGTTGGCATAAAGAGTATTTAAGAGTCAGGAATATGTACTTTTACACCACTCACTCTTTAGCTGCCTCATGGTGCTACGTCTGGCACAAAGCAAAAATCTTTTGAATATTTGCAGAATTCTTTGCGATGATACGGAGTTTTACCTGGCAGGCAAGGGCTAAATGTATTTTGTATGTGGGTAGGCTTTGGATGGTGAGGAAAAGGGTAAGGAGGAAACCAAGTTTGTAGGCATGTGGCTGGAACTACCCTCCTTCTTCTAAAACTAAATGTTTCTATCTTAGATTTTATGTATCCCTGAATTGTTGCAGTTTCCTGATGGTGTGTTTGTTTTTGGCTTGCCTGCTTGATTTATTCAATGCCCCGTTAACTCACAGTGCCTAAAAGTTCCATTTGGATTTCCCTGGCAAGTGGGGAGGAGGACAGGCCATGCACTAATGTGAAGGTTTACAGCTTAGCATTGCTAGTTGCAAGTTACTGCAGCTGATTCTCTTCGGATGTTTTTCTCTAGGCGAATCACCACCTGAGCTGCTTCTTTCTCTCTCTTTTTTAGTATTTTATTTATTAGAGAGAGAGAGAGAGAGAGATGAGTGGGGGGTGAGCCAGAGGGAGAGGGAGAAACTCCCTGCCAAGCAAGGAGCCACCACCCCCCCCCCCAACCATGGTGCTGGATTGGATCCCAGGATCCCGCGATCATGACCTGAACCAAAGGCAGACCTTTAACTCACTGAACCACCCAGGTACCTGAGTTTCTAAGCCCGGTGCTTTCTCATTGTTTGAAAAAAACTGTGAGAATGGAAAGGATCCCACTCCCCCAGCAAGTTCAGAGACACAGACACACATACCACATGCACTTTGTTCTTTTGTTCTTTCTATTTTGCCCTCTTCCTTAAACATGGAAATTTGCCTTCTCTCTCAAGTGGACTTATTTTTCCTGCAACTAAGAAGCATTTTCCTTTGCTTAATGTGTTAAAATGGTGAACCATAAATCAGAATTCTCGAAACAGTTCTTAGTCTGATTTAAGGTAATTAAGAGCTTTTCGTTCTGGCTATCTCAACTAGTTATGTTTCCCTCCAAAGGACCCATTTTCTCCCCGCCCCCTTTTTTGGACCCATTTTCTATCCTTCATCATGTGTGTGTCTGTTTTTTAGACGTTTACCTGCTCCTCCACACCATTTTAAAATGTGAGATGCACTCCGAAGAATGAAGGAAGAGGCCTATGATGGTCAAGCTTGAAAAACTGAAAATTATGTGATAATTATGAGCTTATTACTAGGGCTTTTAAAAAATCTTAATCTAATATTCACCTGGAATAGACAGTCTAGATGTTTGTTGTTTTTAAGTTATTTCTTTTAAAAATACAATATGTCAGTCTTTTGTGTAGTTTCACCCTTCCAAGACTGTCGTCAGCCTGTGCCTCACTTTATATTCAATTTTCGTGTTAAAAATATAGGCAGGAGGGAGCCTTGGATGGCTCAGTAGTTGAGCATCTGCCTTTGGCTCAGGTCGTGATCCCAGGGTCCTGGGATCGAATCCTGCATCAGGTTCTCTGCAGGGAGCCTGTTCAATGCTTCAGCAGTCTCTGTGACAATAAAACGTGGTAATGTATAAGAAGGAGCTCAGAAATCTCTTTTAAATTAGGTATGAAGAAGACATAGGTCCAGAGAGAACATTCGAACCAGAAAATTAGGCTGTGCACTAGAATTTGGTAGCACCAGCCTCCATCAGCCTAGACCTCCTATGCTGATGACTTAAGATCTCATTGTGAGGGTTCTTTTCATGTGTTCTGACGTTTCAAGGCAGAAAAGAACTTGGTGACAATTCTTTTTTATTTAACAAGTGTTAAATATTTTTTAGTGCGGTATTTGATCAAAGGAAGGCTAAGTTAATTTCTTGATTCTGACTGCCCATTAGATTCATTTGGGTTTTAAAGGAGTACTGGCACCTGACCCCTCCTCCCTATTTTCTTTCCCCCATTCCCAAGATCCTGATTAAATTGATGTGCGATGGAATTTGGACATCGGCATTTTTAGATACACTTTCTTGGTGATTCTAGTAAGTAGCTAGTGTTTAGAACCACTGAGTAGAGTTATTGAAGGTTTATGAGATTTATGACCCTAATAAGGATATGGATAAAACATGTCTCCAGATATGCACACCCAAAAAGGTAAGAGAAACAGAAATGTTTCTATGTGATGTAAGTCATTTAACCTTTCTAATCCTATGGGGTCTAAAAATAGGACTAAGGTAATACTTTACTTAAATGCAGTGGTTCTCAAGTGTGGTTCCAGGACCAATAGCATCAGCATCACCTGGGTGTTTATTAGAAATGCACATTCTAATTTTTTTTTTTTAATTTTTATTTATTTATGATAGTCACAGAGAGAGAGAGAGAGAGGCAGAGACACAGGCAGAGGGAGAAGCAGGCTCCATGCACCGGGAGCCTGACGTGGGATTCGATCCCGGGTCTCCAGGATCGCGCCCTGGGCCAAAGGCAGGCGCTAAACCACTGCGCCACCCAGGGATCCCAGAAATGCACATTCTAAAACCCCACCCTGGACCTACAGAATCAGGAGCTCTGGGGGTGGGACACAGCCATCTGTGTTTAACTAGATCTTTCTGAGATCCTAGTGTCCTCTAACATTTGAGAACAATCAGCACAGAGGGTTGGAGGACTAAGTGGTAACCTTTAAAAATCTTAGCAGTGATTGGTGTATAGTATGGGTCCATAAAGCACAATACTCTAAATATAGTGTTGACTGGTTGGTAGCCTAAATATAGTGGGGAGCTAGGTTGAACAGCTACTCTTCCAACTCTAAGACTATTATTTATAGGGCAAAAAGGGCCCAAGTGAACCATCTCCAAGGTGTATCAGAACAATGAATCCAAGCCACCATCCTTCCACTATGCCGTTTAGATTCTTTTTTATTGAAGGCCTACGTCATAATATTTTGGTATTATCCCAAAGCAGCTCACTGAGTGATAGAACCTGCTGCCTTCCCATTAAGTATTGAGCATCTAAAATGCAAAGAAAAGCTACTTATCTACAAATATTATTTATTATTATTTAAATACTATTTTTAGAAAGAAAGAGACAAATAGAGAATTTTTTTTAAAAAAAAGGAAATTTCCTTTTCCTAATAGGATTCTTTGCAAAGTATTTTTTAAAAATTCCATGCCGTAAAGCCATAGAGCTCTTAGTCCTATATCTGCACCTCAAATCTTAGAGATTAGATGCTCTCTCTTACAACAGCATAACATTAGTATGCTGTCCTGTTTGGTCAGTGATCTTGAGGTTTCTTGATATGCTAACTCCTCATAACTTCCTGCCTGGATTGTATATAGATTTCAAAATCAGATGTTTTTTATTCTAATTTCTCCTAATCTCTCCTCCATGTACTTCTAGATTAGTCTTTAGTAAATCATTTTGCAACCAAGTTTTTTTTTTTTTTTCTCAGAAATGCTTGGTGGCTCCCCACTGTGTACATGATAAAATTTAAACTACTGACCAGACGTGCAACATACTTAAAAGTTTTTTGTTGTCACTGCACGTATTTTTATTACCTATTAGTATGATTTTACATTCCTATATTTATGCTATCTTAATAACTTGCTCCTTATTCTCCAGGCCCTAAAGTATTTTAACCTATGCCTCTGTTGCTGGTCTTTCTGCCAAGTAGGCTTGCTGTCCATATCAGAATGTTCAGGGACCATTTTCATGCTGTGGTGAAGCCTTCCTTGGTTCCTCCACCTAGACATGAGCTTTCCTTTATCTTAGCTCCCAGAAGAGCTTGTTTCTCCATCTTACTATATTTTATCTTGTATGGTCTTTATTTAGGTACATATTTTTTTCCTCTTCTACTTGATTAAAACATTACTGAAGATAAGTACCAAGTTTTACACACCTCAGCAATCTACTCCCTGCCCCCAAACACCTTCCCTATTTTGGCTAAATATACCTGACCCCTTTAGACCAGCTTTTATGTCACTTCTGAGAAGCAACTCTGGTCCTCATTCTTCTCAAAATTAAGACTACTAATTAAACTGAAGAGAGCTAGAATAGGGAGTAATTGCTCCACAAGACAAAAAATTATATGTCAAGGCCAATGAGAAAGCAGTAAAATGGCAGCAAATGTATGTGTTTTAAGAGAGCTATACAGGGCAGCCTGGGTGGCTCAGCGGTTTAGCGCCGCCTTGGGTCCAGGTCCTGATCCTGGAGCCTGGGATCGAGTCCCACGTCAGGCTCCCTGCACGGAGCCTGCTTCTCCCTCTGCCTGTGTCTGTGCCTTCTCTCTCTCTCTCCCTCTCTCATGAATAAATAAATAAAATCTTAAAAAAAAAAAGAGAGAGCTATACAGGGACACCTGGGTGGCTCGGGGGTTGAGCATCTGCCTTTGGCTCAGGCCGTGATCCCAGGGTTGTGGGATCAAGTCCCACATCAGTCTCCCTGCTCAGTGGGGAGTTGGCTTCTCCCTCTGCCTGTGTCTCTTCCTCCCTCTGTGTCTCTCATGAATAAATAAATAAAATCTTAAAAGAGAGAGAGAGCAAGAGAGCTATACAGTTGCATCTCTAGTAACTTCATGTGTGTATTTCCTTTCTGTAGGTGATTTTCTGCCGCCCCCCCCTCCACCTCTAGATGATCCTGGTGCTCTTCCATCCAGCCCTGGAAACTTCCCTCCTCCACCACCTCTTGATGAAGGTACTTTCAGGGCACAGGTAAGATCTGTGGTTGAAGTCATATTAATAGGCCATGCTAGGGAGCTCATGAATTCAGTGATCGTTTCTGTGGTGGATAAACATTTATCCGGAGCCTAAAGAAAGCTTTACAACTCACAGAGAGCTAAGGTACTTTAATGCAACATCCCCAGCTGAAGCTTCTCAGAGTTCTGCTGGCTTGCATTCTGAAGCTCCGGAAATCCTTTTACCTACTAATTTTGTTTTGAAACTGCAAGCCATTTTTTTTTAGGAGTGTCAGTTCTGAATTCCACATTTTCTTGTTTATCCTGGGGACCCAAGCATGCTTTTTTTATTGCTTTGTTTCTCTATCCACAAACAGTACATTCTACATGAGTAAGAGTGGTATTTTAAGGTTCTGATTGGTCACCATGGGTCCTAATCGGTCAGCCACATCTTTCTACCCTAAGCACCAGCAAACATTCTTGGGGTATTCTTTTCTGAGTGAGGTCAAGGATGCATATTACAGTATGTATTGATTATATACAAGTCTTGTGCTCCAGAGAGTGTTGATTGTAAGTAACTCAGGGTTGGAATCAGAAGCAACAATGGAAGTACTTAGCCTTTGATCATGTAGAGCCACTGGTGACCAGATGCCAGCATTTGGGCAACTAAATATTATTCATATCAGGAAAGAAACCTAAATAACAAAGTTATAGAATTATTGTTGTGTTTTATGGGTGATGATGTTACTATAGATAATATAGAAAAGAACCCAGTCCTTATCTTTTAGTGAAACGTCAATATATTTGGGAAGGAAATTAATGGTGTCTGGCATTTGCCTCAAAATAAGAGTAAAGGGCTAATGTGTGAGAAAAAAGGTGAAAGAGGGATCCCTGGGTGGCGCAGCGGTTTGGCGCCTGCCTTTGGCCCAGGGCACGATCCTGGAGACCCGGGATCGAATCCCACATCAGGCTCCCGGTGCATGGAGCCTGCTTCTCCCTCTGCCTGTGTCTCTGCCTCTCTCTCTCTCTCTGTGACTATCACAAATAAATAAAAAAAATTAAAAAAAAAAAAAAGGTGAAAGAAAGATTAGTTATGAGTTGGTAATTCTTGAGTGCATGGAGGTTGATTCTGTTATTTGGTTTACCTTGATATATATTTACAATTTCCCATAGTAAGTTTTAGAGAGGAAAAGCCATGGGGACTGCCTAAATGGTTTAGTCCACTGTCTGGCTTTCCTTCTCCTAAATTTTAGGTTGGGAGAGACAAAGGAAGAAATGATTCATTAATTCAGCAAATATTCCGTGTGCCTGTGTGTATACCTTTATAGCACTAGGAATTCTATAGCAAAAAGACAAGGTCCTGCCCTCCTGAAACCCACAGGTTAGTGAAACTGGTTGATAGAAACAAAATGCCTACATTGATACAAAGTGCATTGGGATGAGATCAGGGCTCTGGGTTGGAGGAAAGGTGGTCCAGAGCCTTTGCTGAGAGGGGGACACCTAAGCAATGATTTGAGCAGGGGACAGGAGTAAACCATGTTGAGTTTTTAGGAGTATATTTTCATATAGGAGAACCTAATGGAAGAAGCTTTTTCTGGAACACCTGGGTGGCTCAGCGGTTGAATCTCTGCCTTTGGCTCAGGACGTGATCCCAGTTTGGGGATCGAGTCCCACATTGGGCTCCCTGTGAGGAGTCTGCTTCTCTCTCTGCCTATGTCTCTGCCTCTCTCTGTGTCTCTCATGAATAAATAAATAAAATCTTAAAAAAAAAAAAAGGTTAAAAAAAAGAAAAAGCTTTTTGTACTTTTTTTTTTTTTTTTTTAATTAGTGTTTTCATGTTCTTTGGGCAAATACCTAGTAGTGGAATTACTGGATCATGTGGTAGATCTATTTCTATTTTTAAAAATATTTTATTTATTAATTCATGAGAGAGAGAGAGAGAGAGAGAGGCGCAGAGACACAGGCAGAGAGAGAAGCAGGCTCCATGCAGGGAGCCTGATGTGGGACTCGATCCTGGGTCTCCAGGATCAAACCCTGGGCCAAAGGCAGTGCTAAACCACTGAGCCACCTGGACTGCCCAGCTTTTTGTACTATTGATAAAATTATTAAGTTCCAGTTATAACCAGTGACCGCCAATTCAGTTTGGCACCTAGATCTTTTAAATCTATTAAAAAAAATTATGTCTTAGATATATATGTCATGGATTTCCTACAAAATTCTTGAATTTCCTATAAAACTTTGCTGATAAAATGTAGGAAGCTAGTAAAATCAAAGCTCAGATTCCAGTAATGGATAGGAGTCGTGCAAAGTCTATATTTCATGCAACAGATAGGTCCTCTGGCAAATAGAAATAACATGATCAATTTTACTTATTTTTAGTCATTTTTTATTAACAATGGAAAAAAAAAGCACCTCTTAAATTTGTCTTTTATATACCTTTGCTCTTATTTGGTCCCAGGCTGTTCTTTGCATATTATTGAATTTACATAATTAAAAACTTCACTCAGTCTATTTGCTCTCTTAGAATATAATGGAAACTATTTTCTTGCATTTTAAATCTTCAGTTCTAAAAAGCTTGTTTGACCTTGAGACAGAGGACTTGTGTTTGACTGATAGTTGAACAACTTACTCTAGTTATATGTGTGTGTGTGTTTTAAATATTTACTCTTTTATTTTAGAAAGAAAGAGTGAGCATGCAGGGAGCAGGGGCAGAAGGAGAGGGAGAGAGAGAGAGAGAGAATCTCAACCAGATACTATGCTGAGCTCAGAGTCTCACAAAAGGCTTAATCCCAGGACCCTGAGATCACAATCTGAGCTGAAACCAAATGTTGGTATGCTTAACTGACTGCACTCCCTAGTTACAGAGGCTCCCCTCTAGTTACATGGTTTTGAACGGATCACACTAAATCCAGTTTTTCTCATAATTGAAAGTAAGGTAACTATCCACCTCTACATGAAATACAGGTGGACTTGAAATTGCCAAGCTATAATGGCTATACAGATATATTTTTTAAATATTTTATTTATTTATGAGAGACACAGAGAGAGAGAAAGAGAGAGAGAGAGAGAGGTAGAGACACAGGCAGAAGGAGAAGCAGGCTCCATGAAGGGAGCCCAATGTGGGACTCGATCCCAGTTCTCCAGGATCACACCCTGGGCTGAAGGTGGTGCTAAACCACTGAGCCACCCAGACTGCCCCAGATATTTTGATTTTATAACTATTCGTATATAAAAATAACAACAGCAATAGTAGTACGGTTTCCCTAAAAGGTTTAATTAAGAAAAATTCAAGCAGGAGCTTTCATTAAAATTACAAATGCTTTTCTTCTCAATGGACCTTGTCCTGATAACTATGGGAAAATCATGACTTTGTTATTTGTTTGTTTGTTTATTTATTTATATGATTTTATTTATTTTACTGAGAGAGTGAGAGAGAACATGAACAGAGGGGAGGAGGCAGAGGGAGAGAGAGCAGAAGACTCCCTACTGAGCAGGGAGCACTGATGTGGGGCTCTATCCCAGGACCTTGGGATCATTACCTGAGCTGAAGGCAAATGCTTAACCTACGGACCCACCCAGGTGCCTCCATGACCTTGTTTTTTAAAAGGAAGGAAATAAAAAACTGGTTGCCATGTTGGCTTATGATTTTTGCAAAATAGAAGGAAGGAAAAAAAAAATAACACCGGTGGCAATGGCAATAACCCATTGCCAAATGGGAAAGGACAGGTCTGATAGGAGAGGCATGCTATTCTTGAATATATAGAAGATCGTTGGCAAGTTCAAAAGAAAACCGGCACACCCTTCCCTTGTGTGAGCATGATAGTGACTTGGCCCTGCTCTGGTCAAATTTGAAGCACCTTGGAATAGGAACTATAATAGAGCTGAAACTAATATAGTTACCAGAGAAGATTTTGCACTTATTCCTGTCACCTGTGGTGAAACCTCATGTTCCCAAGTCCAAATTCTAGCTGGTAAGTGTGTGTTTTTATGTAGAAGCCTGTTTATGTTTCCAGCCAAATTTTCAGGTCTGAGTCAAAAGAATGTCTACTAAGTCTGACTATAAGAACTATTAAGGTTTTCAGGGCCAAAGGGACCTTAGAGATCATGCAGTCCAACCCTGACGCCAGCCATTAGTTAAGCCGCTTCAAGGACTTGCTAAGTGAATTAATTTCCTGTGTTTGCAAATGCGGGAAATTGAGACTCTAGAAGGTATGGATCCTCTAATCCTTATGTGATCTTGAGAAACTAACTTCTGGATTTGTCCTCCTGTTGTAACAGATGACATTGCACAAGATTTTGCTTTAGTCCTGTAAGGCTATAAGGTTCAGATGGGGGGATTACATGCTTTTATTTGGAAGGATCAGATGCTGCTGGACTTTTGCTTGGTGCCCTGAATTTTTTTGGTGTTCTGAATTTTTGACACCTGCTGTGCACTTTTTTCCCCCAAAGGCAAATATTTAGTGTCAAAAATTCCTGTATTGAGAATTATTGTTTTTGCTTTGTTTTGTTTTAGAAAAAGAATAAATCTTGGAAAACAAATGAGGGCTTTATCTTTCCTTTTCTGTCAGGATCAATCCTCAATACCTGTGAGGATTGGAGTGACCCATTTAGTGGCTACTTCATTCATTCATTTAGTCTCCATTTATTCATTATAAATTGAATACCTTCTGTAAGTCAGGCACCTAAAACTAGGGATTTTTTTAGAAATATTTTATTTATTTATTCATGAGAGACAGAGAGAGAGAGAGAGAGAGAGAGAGAGAGAGAGAGAGAGAGGCAGAGACACAGGCAGAGGGAGAAACAGTCTCCATGCAGGGAGCCCTATGTGGGACTCCATCCCGGGACTGCAGGACCATGCCCTGGGCCAAATGCAGATGCTCAACTGCTGAGTCACCCAGGCATCCCTAAAACTAGGGATTGTGGCCTTAGAACATGGCATCATGGGTTGGTGCCCTGAGTTTCGACCTTGGGACTATATAGCATTATTCTGATCTGATGCCACAGTTGGTAATTTCTTCTTATTTCAGCCCACTATTGGGCAGGTCTATAGCATTGCTTAGAGTAGTTTCACAGGGGAGAATGCCTCATAGAATTTCAGGTTTACAAGGGAATTAGAGATCATAGTTCAAGTCCGTTTCTTTTGTTTGGACCTCTTTTTTTTTTTTAACAAAATATTTATGGGTGGCTATTGTAGGTGAGATGATGTTGAAAGATAAGAAGATGATGGATCACATGCTGTACCTCTGAAACCCATTTGGGAGATTTACACATACGCAGCTCTTAGACTAAGGTGTTCCGTCATAAATTACTTCTTAGTCACCATGCTCTGATCAGAAGTACAGTCCAGGTCCTCAGGTGTGGTAGAGGGTGGGGGATACAAATTAACTGGCTGGAGATCTAGGAGAAGGATTCTTAGGAACAGTTTCAATCCAACTGAACTTTGATGGCTGGGTGGGACTTAATTTTCCCATGGTAGGGAATAGATCTTTCAGCAATAAAGTAACACAAATAAAAGTACTGAAGGAAAGCATAAAGTAGTGTGATAGGCCTGTATTCCAAACTGTAGACTTCACCCTTTATTCTGAAATCATCAACAGTTTACTGCAAGTGTTTGTTAATATTTTAAATATAAGGGTGACATCCCCAGATCTGTTGTTGGATGCCATGTGGTGCTTTTAACACACCAGCAGGCATAACCTGTTGCGTTGGTGGGAAACCCCATGCAGACAGCTCTGAGTTGCCTGGTACACTTCCTTGAGCTCCTCCGGGACTTGTCTCCTGATTTCTGATGGCTTCGAGGTCAGGTGCCTGATATTTAATGTCCACTTTTTATGACATCTATGTTTGACTTTTCTTTGTGACCTCCTGTTAATGTCTCCTCTCTCTCTCTCTCTCTCTCTCTCTGACCCAGTCTCCAGGGATTTGTATACTTTGAGTTTTCATCTCCCCCTTTATTCTGGCAAGATGTGACTGCCGTCACTCAGGTCCCGCCACCTTCATAAGCAGACCGTGATGCTGTTGCCTGTTACTCCCTATGTTAAAATCTTTATCTTACGGAACTGAAATTTGTCTCTTTATGATTTCTTCCCAGTGATTTTCTTCCTCCCCCCTTAGAGCATGCTTTATGTGCAAAGGAATGGTTAGGCCAGGGAAGGGTTAAGTGAAGTCTGCCTCAAGACGTTGAACATTAAGAGCTGCTGAAAGAGGTGACTTTTCTGAGGACCAAGTAAGAACAGAGTCTCATGAGCTGTGCACTGAGTTTGGGGAAGTTCCCAGAGTTAATTGAAAAAAGAAGGAAGAAAGGATACCTCTGAAATCATTTATGGTCTTTAACAGTCTGTCGGCCAGTTCATTTCTTGTACAAAAACATTTTCAGAGCTCATTTATGCGTATGGTGGATGGCGTATTATTGTCAGCTATCCACTTACATCAATAATAATTTTATTTTATTTTTATTTATTTATTTATTTTTTTAAAATAATTTTAAAGTCTACTGTAGTGTTAACAGAGTTGGCACTGGATTCTGTGTCTTGGGACTCTTGCTCTAGTACTATCAGGGTCATGGGGGTGGAATAACAGATTTTTTTACTTGTAGGCGCAGAAGACTCAGATCCACAGCCATGGCTAAGTTCTTTCATGCACCCACAGATATAGGCAGCAGGACTTGCTTTATATGGCTTTGGCCTACCCTATTCTAGAAGTCAGTCCTTCCAACTGCCTGTTAATAGGGTGCTCAGAAGGAGGATTCTGAGTAGAAGAAGAGATCCAGGCTGGAAAGGCTAAGAGTAGAGGTAACATGAGGTCCTGTTAGAACAAAACCAAAATAGTCAGAAGCTCGAATCCACTTGGAAGTGCTTGTCTTTTATGCCCAGTGAGAATACAGGAATATCTGGATCCAGGAGAACAGATTAAAGGACTGCTTCTTTCTGGCCCTTTACCTTGTTCCTGGGCCTTGGGTTAGCCAACCCTAGTTGGTGTTCAGGGTGGTTTGTGACCCTGGTGACAGCAGTAGCTTCATGACTGTCCCCTCCTGTTCTGGTCTGCACTGGTAGGTCAGTGTGTCGTTAGCAGAACTGGTGGGTCTTTGGTTTTGGTCAGTGTGACTTTTTACAAGTGAATTTCAAAGGTTTCCTATTTGCTTTTCTTTCTGAATCATCATCTCATTGGGTATTTGGATGAGCCAAGAGAGATATTTTTGGTATCTACACTCATAAATGCTTCTTTGAAAGTAGTAGGTCTAGAGCCTGTAGGGGGTATTCCAATATTTCATTTAGCAATTTGAACCTTTTTCATGGAATGTCATAGTTTTCTTTCTTTCTTTCTTTCTTTCTTTCTTTCTTTCTTTCTTTCTTTCTTTCTTTCTTTCTTTCTTTCTTTCTTTCTTTCTTTCTTTCTTTCTTCCTTCCTTCCTTCCTTCCTTCCTTCCTTCCTTCCTTCCTTCCTTCCTTCCTCCCTCCCTCCCTCCCTCCCTCCCTCCCTCCCTCCCTCCCTCCCTCCCTCCCTCCCTCCCTTCCTTCCTTTCTTTCTTTCTTTCTGATTTTATTTATTTATGAGAGACACAGAGAGAGAGGCAGAGACACAGGCAGAGGGAGAAGGAGGCTCCCTGTGGGGGCTCCATCCAGGACCCAGGATCATGACCTGAGCCAAAGGCAGATGCTCAACCACTGAGCCACCCAGGTGGCTTATTTCTTAAGGACCTTTTTAAAGAGGTAAATATTTTCCTGGGGATCCATAATGGAGTGTATGTACACAGACATGCTCATTCATACATATTAACCCGATCACCACTGCTGCTACCATCTTCAAGTAACCTAGGACGTTTGCGTGCTTTCTATAGGGAAGGATTGTGGAGTTGCTGGATAAGAAGAGTCCTGTGTGGAAATTGGTTGTGGCCAGTGATGCTGTTGGATGTTAGGATAACCAAGGAGGTCAGGTTTGCTCTAGCTTTTGAGCTTCTTTATAGGGAATAATTGGCCATATTTGCCTATTTCAGAAAACGTTCTTTGCCCGCAGACAGGTGAAGAAATTGTAGTTGGTCTGTTCTGAGTCAGTGGAAATGTCCATCCCATTTTGCCTCTCCCAGCGAGAATCTTAGTGATTTCTTCAAAGCTGTAGTATGCTTAGTAATTTTTTTTTAATATGCTGTGTCTCCTAATGTAAACCAGTCAAACAGTGTAGATCAACTATTTTCAATCATGTTTCTCTATCAAGGAAAAATTATGATATCTGCACTCATACCTCTACCATGTGAGGTCTCCTTCCTGAGGCACCCAAAGAGTTAGGTTAGTAAGACAATTTGGAGAATGTGCTGTAATATTTTAAACTTTATAACTTAACCTCTTTTTAAAGAATAATTTCTCACATTAAATTGTATCACCACAGTATTGATAACCTCCAACTTTTACTTGTTTATTGCAGTGTGTCTTGTTTGCTGTTTCTCTTGAATTTATCATCCTGATTGTTTTATGTTCTTTTTTTTCTCTGCCGTTAGTACTTTATCAAGTGATTTTTTTTTTTTTTTTTTTTTTGGCAGGGAGGAAGCTTACATGGATGACTTAGGTCCTAAGTTTTTATATATCTGAAAATTATTTATCTTTGCCTTTATATTTAAGTGAAAGTTTGGCCATAGGTAGAATTCAAGAGTCAAGTTTCCCTTGTCAGCATTCAATGCAGGTTTCTGTACTATCACTTTAATATCATTCACTGTTGCAAGTGAGAAATCTGATTCCAGTCTGATTCTTTTTCCAGTTTTTGAACTTTTTTTGTTGGATCTGCTGGCCTTATTGTGGGAGTCCTGGTTTCACTGCCCTGTGCCTTGATACGGGTCCCTCTCCTCACCCCAATGTTTCCTTCCAATCAGCATTCAGTGTGTCTGTTTGATCAGAGGAGTCAAGTTTTTATTTAGCCAAGAGGGATTTTCTTGTGTTATTTGGGAAAAAGCATGTTAACTTTTCTTTTGCCATTTTCTTTCTTACAGAGCCCCTGTTTTATGATTTTGGATTCCTTCTCCATTCTTCCTATTGGTATTCTTTTCAGGACTTCTGTCATATGGAAGAAACTTTATTCCTTGCTTCTTTATTTTTACATTGTTGTTGTTGTTGTTGTTATAGTCTGCTCCTGACTCACAAATGCTACCTCCACCTGAATTTAGGGGAGGGAATGTGGTGGGAGTGGCTGTGGATCTGCTGTTCTGGTAGAGCTAGCTATCTTGTACTCCAAACTTTATCTTTTATCTCCATCAGGAATATATAGCCCTTTAAACAGCATGGTGACCACAGAGTGGGTATCTGCATCTGGTCTTCACCTTCTGTATGTAATTGGGGGAGACAGGCCAGTGAAAGGGTTTCCCTGAGATACACAGACCAAGAGCAGACCAGCAAGCTCTACTACAGCCCTTAAGGCTGCTTATTAGCTATGAGGATCCACAGGCGGGTAGCAAAGCCCCATTTGTGCTTGCCATATATATGCCAAGTAAGGCAACAGCAGGCTATGGGGTGGGCTCTAGTTGAGTTCTCCTGGCTTATAGGTTCCCTTCCCATTTCCTCATCCAAGTTTCTCAATGACTGTGTCACCAGGAGCATCAGGGAATGTGGCAAAGAACTTTTTATTAGAAAGGATGAACGCACTAAGTGATTTTACTGCTGTTATGACATTCTATACTCCAAACATCCTTTCCCAAGAGGCTCCCCCACCCCCTCACCCTTCTTGTTGTGACAGCTCAGAGTCAGCTATTAAAGTCAGGTGTTGCTACCTTTTGTTTTTTATCTCAAGCTCACTCTCCTGCCCTCGAGGGCTTCACCACAGAAGAGCCCTCTTGTTGCATCATCTAAACCAAGTCAAGCTTTAGGGATAATACAGTATGATGGCGAAGACTGTAAGCACAGGGTCCAGACACCTGGCCCCTCACTCACTAGCTGTATGCGTATGGCTCACCCTCTTAACCTTTCCACACTTCAGTTTGCTCATCTGTAAACTGGGTATAGTTATTGAACCCACTTCTTTGGATTGCTGTGAGGTTTCAAAGAGATGATGTGCATAGAGAATATTGTAAGTGCCTGACATATCCCAGTGCTTAGTAAATGTTTACTGTTGATGTCATCACTGTTGGGCAATTCTGGGCCAGCTGGCCTCTGTGCTGAGTTCTAGAACAGTTGTCACTGTCTTTGGTTTGCTTCCCCAAGGTTCACCGGTATCCCCACTCCTTGCTCCTCTCTATTTGGGGATTTGGGGTCTTTTGCTAAAGAAATACTTCCACAAACTCCTTCTATAAAATGAATGTTTGGATTAACGAAACTTTTTAGATCTCTTATAGTTCTAAAATTTACTGCTTTGGTAATAAAATATCACCTCTTTATAACTTCACAGTGATTTATAACTGACAAAATATATTATCTGATTTTCACATATAAAAAAAGAAACAAATATATCTCAACCGATTAATAAAAAATTAAGGTCCAAGTTGTTGAGGCAACTCTTTTAGATCTCACAAGTGTCATGGTAGCAGTGATTTATTTTTAAATGGACAAAAACAAAAACAAAATGTATTTTGGGGACTTTTAAGCCTTTTGGCTTACTACCAATTCCCTTACAAATGAGAGAAGACAGATCATTTTGAATTCTCAAAAAGCAGCCAAAGTCATCAACAATATGTGTTCATGGCTGGTGGCCAGGGGCCACTGAGATAGCTTTCTGTGCAGTTCTTTAGTGGAAATAAGCACATCTTCCATCCTAGCCTTTGGCATATTCTCTGACAATCCCCTCACAGATCATACCATGTTCTTCTTATCCGTGGATTTGGTAGGAGGCTCTGTTGGGCTCACAAATCCTTTAGTTCCTTTGTAATTTACATAATCCACTCAGCATGGGCACAAAACAACTTGATCTGAAAGAAGGGGTAAAAGAGGGAGTGGAAGATGCCAAGACCAAAAACCTAGGGCATTAACTCCGATTTTATTTTTGAAACTCTCAATGTTTTGGGAAGATTTTCTGTGCATAACTGATTTTACTTGATCCATTGAGAAGTGAAGTACTTATGCACCCCTGCTAGATAATTTACAATATATTATTGCATGCAATACTTATACCAGTTTTGAGGGGTCCTGCTATTCTTATCGTTATTGTGTCGTTAAGTTTTGTGAGTGTGATCTGTCCCAGGTCTGCAAATTCCGTAAATTCCAAACTTGACTTAGAGTGTTTTTTTTGTTTTGTTTTGAAATAAAAGATTTTCATACCACTTGATCTCACTTGAGCCTTTAAATAACTTACAAAAAGGGAAGAGTAGAGATAATCTCCATTTTGTGCAAGTGAAGGAGCTCAGGCTCAGAGAAGCTAAGTAATATTCCAGGTTTCCATGGTATTAAGTGTCCCAGGCAGGGATCAGACCCTGAGTCCTATCAGTCCATTTCTCTCTCTCTAGCCATCACTGCTTTATTGTTACTTTTTTTTTATATCTTTTCTGATGAAAGGCACAAAATCCCAATTGTCAATTTTCTCTCTACATACTCATGGAAGCTCTTCGTCTTATGAGTTCTGTTGTAGAATTCTCTATGGAAATATTGTCTTCAGAACCGCCCCCCCCCCCCATAGTCTGTATCTTAATGGATTGTATGAATGTACTTTGGTATTAAAATATGGGGAAGAAGAGCATGTGCGGGGGCTCAGTCAATTAAGCGCCAGACAGTTGATTTCAGCTCAGGTAGTGATCTCAGGGTGGTGAGATCCAGCTCTGCCTTGGACTCAGTGGGAGTCTGCTGGAGAATCTCTCTCCCTCTCCCTCCACCCCCCTCTTAAATAAATAAATCTTTAACATGTGAGAAAGATATTTATAAACCTTTAAAATGGAATTCTTTCCATAATTTTTTGTTGGCTGTTATATTGTTTTACCAATAAACTTCAGTAAGGATAACAATTTTTATTATGGTGGAAAACAAGTAAAATTGATTCCTGGTAGATCAGTTGTTTCTATGGCCATTTTTTAAAAGGGGAAATAGAAATTACACAAGACAGGAAGATTCACACGATAAGTTAAGGATTTGGTTAATAAGACCCTCCTCTCCATAAAATAAAAGAGGAGAGAGAGAGAGAGAGAGAGAGAGAGGCATAGAAGGTGCTCAGATCCCTTTCTTTTCCCATAATTTGTATTATTTCTTCCAGTGCTTTAAACAGTCTGTGTCTGCCCTACAACCACCTTCTGGTTTGAACTGTGTATGATATATCAAGATGGTATGTAATTTGGAGCAGACCATCCCTCAGAACCAAATCTCAGTTTCTTTTGCCATAAATTAGTATGATGCTTCCTATCATCTGTGTTTGTTTTGTTTTATTTTTTAAATGATCACATGGAAATAACCCATTTAATAGCACTGTCTAAAAAAGTAGGTATTTATCTTAAAAGTCCTTTTGTGGGGTGGGGCTAATATTGTTTCAATATCCTTGAGCTTTAATTCTTTCTGTTAGAAATTATATCACCGTCACATTTAGAGCAATGAATTACTGCATGACCTTTCAGTGTTGGAGTTGATGTTATGGCGAGTATTTAGAGGAACATGGCCAACCATTTTCTAAGCAGCTGTCACTGGCTACAGGTGCACTGAAGAGTCAGGGTTCTGATTTTGGGAGACCCAGAGCTTCCTAGGGTACCTGGCTGACTCAGGCTTAGGTCTTTCAGGAAGAGACTGTCAAACAAGTAAATACAAAACATGGCTGCCAAAGAGTATTTCACGATGCACATTCAGGAGAGTTCATCATTTTTATTATCATTTTACATCAAGCCATTTTGTAAGTCGAAATGTGCCTGGAGGATTGTTTTCATTTCCTTTTCGCTTGTTGAAAATTGTATAGTGTCACTTTAGCAATTTGTTCCTGACCCAGTGGGGATAAAAACCAGTTTTGGGCCATGGCAACTACAGAGAGGTATTTTCATAGTTACAGATTCATTAAATGAGAGTCTCTCGTAGCCTTCCCTCCTTGCCTGCCATGTTTCTCTCTGTAAACTGGCACATAAGCCACAGTCTTAGCATCAACTAAAGTCATTTCAACTCTACTGAAGTGGCCCTTTGTACACATTTGCCACCTCCTCTGATCCTCCAATGATCACTCTTTTTCTGACGTCTTCCCCACCTCTTTCAGGCGGGTAACACTTGACATGAACCTCCTCACTTCCTCCCCCAGTTTTCACTAAACAGAAGTCCCTGAGTTCCCCTGCTGTATCTGCAACGATTCCTTTTCTCTTCTCTGTACCAGATCCCTCTTCTTTTTTCACCTCCCCCTAAGTTTTGATGCCCACTCAGGGTTCTCTCTTTTGACCTTCTGTCTTCTCTCAGTAGAAGTCATAACTCTAATAGAGTCACCTTTGATCTCTATTTAATGACTTGTACCAGTTATGAATTTTTTCCTTAGACAGCTATTACACCATTAATCAGTGAGTTTTTCCACAGGAAAACCTTCTGTCTCTTCACATTTGGTATGTCCCAGAGCTACTCGTTGCCTTACTCCAAGGCTTCCACTCTGTTAGAAGTACCATCATATTTTCTATTCTTCCAAATTCTAAACTTCAGTCATTGCTAGTATGTCTTAATTTTTTTTAATATACTTGTTACCAACATCTCATATTTTGGTTCAAAAAGGACTCTCAGTTTTACTCTCATGTCTTCATTTTCCTATTCATTGTCCTAACATCTTCCCTCTCCAAAACACACTAGGCTCATTGCTTTGATTCTTTTTTTTTCTTAATTTTTACTTTTTAGGTTATTGTCATTTTTCATTCCAGTTGCATATCCCTAGCCAATTAGTCTTCAAAAAATGTTATTTTCTTCCTTTGGTTTGTTATTGTCTACCACATTAAATTTCTTTCCTTAGTTGATTTGCAGAATATTCCATGTTCTTCCTCACCCTTTACAGCACACCTCATCTCCCACTGTGCTCTTTCCAAGTCTTTGCTC
This sequence comes from Canis lupus baileyi, assembly GCF_048164855.1. Lineage (NCBI taxonomy): Eukaryota > Metazoa > Chordata > Mammalia > Carnivora > Canidae > Canis > Canis lupus. The sequence goes on from NC_132868.1 coordinate 22,372,842, forward strand.
TTGTGAGACTGATGTCCTCATTGTCAGCTTCCCATGCTGAGTTAACTTTCTTTGTATCTTTCTTGCTGCCTGAAATACCATCATCTCTCAACTGATCAGAAATCTTTCCCATTTTGAACAGCCACATTCAAATCTGAGTTTCTTCCTCGTAACTTCTGATAACCACCAGCTCACCCCAGTCCCTTCCTTCTGTTTTCTCTGACTCTGTTGACTGGACAATGTGGTCCTGTGACATGACCCCAGGGTTTAGTGCCAGGAAGCTCTGCTCTGTTGCTTACCAGTTGCATTATCCATCTTCGCATGCAAAAGGGGAATAATGACACACTTTTACAAAGCTATTTTGAGGATTAATTAAGATAAGGAGTCTAGAGTATCTAGTAGTATCTAGTTCATAATCATGGCTACAATGAATCAGTCAGTGGTGTTTCATTTTTCTGACATTTAATATATCTCTCTTTGTGGACTGATGTAATACCATATACATTAATGTTACCTCCAAACTGTGTTTTACCAAGCCAGAATCAAAATATAACATGGAAGAGACCTGTAGAAATTATTTAACATCACAAATCCTAGAGACTCAGATTTGAAAGGGTCCTAATCCAACCCATCTTTCTTGTGTTGAGGAAATGAGGGGAGTACTAGATTTTTTTTTTTTTTTTAAGTGAACCACCCAAGTGACACAGTTAGTATGAGATCTGGCCCTAACCCCAGATGCAGTGTTCTAGACTCAAAGTCCTAAACACATTCTATTATACTCTTGTTCATTCCCCTTTTAGAAATGGCCTGAAAGCTGGGTCACAGTTCATATTCCTGTATCACCCATGGTGCTTATCTCATTGAGAAATATCTGGTTGATATGTGTGGATTGAATGATTCATTCATTCATTTCTTTGTCTTGGCAATTGGCATTTTCTGGAAACATCTATGGAATATGCACTATACATAGGCCTATCACTCTTTTGATGCTTTTGATGCTGTTGTAAACAAACAAAACTGTTTGACATGTACCACTTCTGTGTACTGGCTCAGGGTGGTGGGGAAAGGAAGTGGGAGAGGAAGTTATATACATCTTGAGCAAATCAAGCTTTTCTATTTTTAGTCCTTGCTACTGTTTGGAAAGTACAGCCCCTGTTCATGGCAGTCTGGCATGCATTTCCTCAGTGCCATTTCAAAAAGGGGAAAAATAAATATGGGAATTTTTTGTAGTGAAAATAGTTACTCAGTGAAATCACAGAAGTTCCTTCTTTTTCTCTTGATGAAACCTCAAACCCACTAGGCACAGATTCCTCAACCTCAACTATGCATGTCAAAGGCTCATGCAGAGTAGGAGACTGGAGTCAGCAAAACCTAGGTCAGCAAGATGTGTTGTGGTGCCCTGGAGAGTCCAGCAGAGAAGGAGGGGGAGGGGATGGTGACAGGCCTTCTTGATCAGTGGCTGGTACGGCTGGCTTCCAAATGTCCTCTGGAGAAAGTTGAACCCTGAACTACATAGACATAGCTATTCCTTCTGCCTGAGTGTTTCTCACTGTCTCTCTCTCTGCTCTTTCTTTGGTACAAATTCCCTGAGGGGCTTGCTGCCACTCCCCTAGTTCAAATAGATGGATTACTTCTCTTCAGTAGTTTGTTTATTTTTAGATTTTATTTATTTATTCATGAGAGACACACAGAGAGAGGCAGAGACACAGGAAGAGAGAGAAGCAGACTCCCTGCAGAGAGCCTGATGTAGGACTCAATCCCAGGACCCCAGGATCATGGCCTGAACCAAAGGCAGATGCTCAACCACTGAGCCACCAGGCATCCCTCTTCAGTAGTTTAGATGACAGCTTTGGGGATTTTCCCAATCCCGAGGGTAGTTATCCAGGGAACGATAACCTTTAGAAGGAGAGTGACATTCCTTGATGATCCCTAATCAGACGGATTTCTACAATATAGCAGGACTCTACTTGGGGGAAGTGGGAATGGTAGTCACCTGCAGGAGGCTAATGAAGCAGATGAGGGCCTGAATCACTGGGGCAGTGGTCACCACCCTGGCAAAGGAGACCTGGAGTTTAGAGCCATTTGGAGAGAGAAGGTATGGGAAACAGAGCATTCCCAGATGTTTGTAGCATCCTGCCTTTCTTCAGGGAACAATGATTTGCCTCTGGTCCTAGAGTTTGCCAGATAAGGAGGATCCCCTGAAAAATTGTCTGAGACAAGTGTGATGTGAACTTTACTAGAGGAAATGCAGATGCCACTGAGCAAAGATTGCCCTCATTAATGAGAGGGTCTATGCGATCTCTAGACATAAACAGCTTTGCCTAGATCAAATTGTGGCAGCAGGGTGAGAAGAATACAGTGCTGTAATTAATGCTAATTGTGGATATTGCTGTATTGTTGTCATTGTTTTTTAATTGAATATGTATTAAGCTCCAACAGGGTGCTATGAATAATGCCAACTTATTGTTGATTTATCAGAACACTCTATAAACACCAATAAATGGGAACTCATAGCACCCCTTCGAGGTGGTAAGTGCTGTTGCCATTTCTACAAATGAAGAGAAGTGAAGGAGATTGTGTTTGCTCGGTTGGCACTGTGGGTGAGAACAGAGTGCTGTCGGATGGGAGACAAGCATTTTCCCTGTCCCCGGGAACTGGGTTAGAATACATTAGTAAAGAATTCTCCTTCAATGCGTTCAGAGTTGTGGGATTTTAATTAAATTGTTCCAGTTATTGTTAGCACTGCATTAGCACCAGGCAACCAAATTCAAGGCCAGCAGATTTCAAATTTAATGTGAAAAAGAATGGGGGGGGGGGGCGGCGAGGGAATGAAAGGCTTGTCAAATGCACACTGCTAGGCCCTGCTCCCCAAGGTTCTGATTTGGTAAATGTGGGGAAGGGACTAAGAATTTTTCCTTTGAATGAGTGTCTGAAATGTCCTTGTCCTTAGAAGAGGCTCAGCTTCCCTTCACAATCCGAATCCTAGCCATCTTCAGCCACCAAAATCTAGCCACACTCTGAGACCACAGCATTTCGTTTATTATTTGTAGGCTCTCCTAGAACTCACCTAATATAATTCTGTAAGCTTCTCACTTACAGGACACACAGCCAGCTGGTGTCTATAGAAAACCTACAGTGCATTTGCCATTCTGCTGGACATGCCATTCCCAGACTTCATCCCACTGGGTTTTCAGAATGTTCCCTATGGGGTTTGTATTATTTAATTGCCCTATTTTTGTAAGAGGGCATAAAACTTGAGAAGGGACGTGACTTGGTCAAAGACATCTCACCACTTTCAGTCCTTTTGATTTAAATCCAGGTAAGGATCTGGGTTCTGCCCAAGTTCTACTTTGAACTCCAGATGGGAACAGAACCCCTAGAATTGGTTAAAGTGGAATATGTCGTAAAGAAAAAAGTTCACACCAGAATAGTGGGGGTCAGGGAGGAAAGGTAGGAATGGCCAATTCTGATTTTCCTTATTCCTTGTTTACTTGTCCTCGTTCTTTCTTTCTTTTTTTTTTTTTTTAAAGACTTTATTTATTTATTTATTCATGAGAGACACAGAGAGAGAGAGGCAGAGACATAGGCAGAGGGAGAAGCAGGCTCCCTGTGTGGAGCCCTGTGTGGGACTCCATCCCAGGACCCCGGGATCATGCCCGGAACTGAAGGCAGCTGCTCAGCTGCTGAGTCACCCAGGCACCCCTGTCCTGGTTCTTTAGAGTGGGTACGGCACTATTGCTAAGTAAATGCTGTCGGTTTGGTTATTGCTTGATTCTTCTGTGAAAAAGGAAACATTTCTTGGGAAAGCCTGAGGCAAGGCATGAGCAGAATTCCAAAGTCAAAAAAGTCTTTTATTATTATTTTTGTATATATATTTTTTATTGGAGTTCGATTTGCCAACATATAGCATAACACCCCGTGCTCATCCCCTCAAGTGCCCCCCTCAGTGCCCATCACTCAGTTTTAAAGTAGAGATGAGAATGGTGAAGCTTGGGACAGCATGGTCCCTTACTGCATGCCCCTCCTGCTTTCTGTTTAGGGAAGTCCTCCTTTGCATAGATCGCTGTTAACTTGTATTTCCGAGGGTGGACACATAACTGCGTGCCAGCTTGTGGATTCACACTCATTCCCAATTAAGGTGAAATCAACAGCTTCCTGATATAGTCCCATACTTACTTTTTATCAATGGCAAACTTTTTTTTTTTTTTTTTTTATAAAAATAGGAATTCCTGCTAGGAGCGTCGTTAATGTAAGTTGTCTGTGCACCGCCTAAAATATATGTGATTCATACCATGTGTTTGTTCCCACATCAACACTGCGTCCCTAGATACAACCACCCCTGCCCGCCTTCTCCTTCATCACAGGGATGTGCTTACCCTTTGTAGGTCTATGCTCTGGATGTGGGCCAAGCGCCCGCCTTGCAGAGCTTGCACACCTGCACTTTCTGACCACAGCCAATCGTTTGAGCCTGATCTTCCTTTATTTTTACCTAAAAGAACATTTGTATTTGCCAAATGCTAGTACAGGCTCAGTGCTCCTCTGATGTCTTTATGCTCCTGTGGTAAATATCTTGAAATATCTTTTCTCCATTCCAGATCTTCTCAGTTCTCTCTGAGTCCATGCAGCCTTTTCTGATTTCTCTGTTTTTGTGTTCTAGCATTTGGGTTTCATATACTTTAATACTTACCTGCCTGTATTCAGCTCCATGATTCAATTATTTGTGGATAAGCAAACCTTTCTAATGCAACTGTAAGCACTTGGAGGGCAGAGAACCATTCATTTCCTTTTTTGTTTAAATTTTTGTCCTTCATATCAATGGGGCAATATCAATATTTCTGGAAAAATGAATGAAAACTGTACTATATGGGGAAGTGGAAGATGAAAAAGATGATTGGAGTTTGGTTTGTTAACTGTAGTACAGCCATGACCTAATATATAGTAACCTGATAGGATAATCACAATTTGATGCTTGAAGGGAAGACCTGCCTCTTTTGCATCGCTGGCTTGGTGTTATGGAAAGTGCCAGAGCTTGCATTTTGGAGTGAAATGTTTGGGTCCCAAATTCTAATTTTTCCCATTTTCTACTGAGTGACTTGGAAAACTCTTCTGACCTGTGGTACCCTCTTTTCTAACATTTTGTTTGTTTGTTTGTTTGTTTGTTTGTTTATTTATTTATTTATTTATTCATTCATTCATTCATTCATTCATTCATGAGACACACACACACACAGAAAGAGAGAGAGAAAGGCAGAGACACAGGCAGAGGGAGAAGAAGGCTCCACGTAGGGAGCCTGACATGGGACTCGATCCCAGGTCTCCAGGATCATGCCCTGGGCCAAAGGCAGGCGCTAAACCGCTGAGCCACCTGGGCTGCCTGGTACCCTCTTTTCTAAAACAGGAATTGTATCTACCAATCTCTAGGACTCCCCCTACCCCCAACCCTCATGGACAGGAAACTGCCTGAACAATGCAATGAGAAATATTCATGCAAGTGCTCCTCTAAAAGTCAGGCACTGCTCTGTTGATAATGGTAGTGCAGAAGGAGCTATGATTTCCTTTCCTCATGTTCCCAGTGGTAATGATGTTCCAGGCTGTGGCCAGAGTGAATGGAGTGGCTGCTCGCACTAGTGATGTTACTGGCTCGTAGGCCATTTTCCAGAACCATCTTTGAGCGGCACGCCTGACCAAGATAAAATGATGAACAGCATTGGGACAATGATTAGAGAGAGGGTGTGTTTTTTATTACTAGAAAATGTGATTCCTGACATTTTAGGTAATCCTCCCTCCCTGTATTTTGTCCATTTTTAGCCTCTGAGGTAAGAGATAATGTGTGTTTTGTCTTGTCCTCTCCTGACTATTTGCTAGGACATTGTCTTTTTCCTCCCTGTCTTTTTCCATTTCCTGTGATCAACTGCTGGCTTTCCAAACAATGTAACTGAAGGCAGCTTCTTTATAAAGTTGCTATCCATGACCCTACTTTTGAAATGGGTATTTCACATTGTATCTTCTTAGTAGCTGCTCTATATCTTCTGTATTTTCAACTATCAAAGTACACTTAAACTAAATGGAAACAGAGTAATTTGGTTCCAGTAAGTGGCTGTAAGGGAGAAAAAATATATCAACAACAATGAATAACTTTAAATTCCTTGTAACAGTAAGTAGGTTGCGCTTACATAACTGTGTTGGAATAATAGAACTTTTGAATCAAAAGAAACCATTCAGATCAAGTTTAGATCCATCACCTTGCTGGTGAGCAAACATAAAGTTGGAAGGAGAAGGTGATTGGCCCAGTGTCACCCAACAAAATTCTGGCAGAACCAGGACAAAATGCCTAGTTCACTATTTCTCTACTCTCCTTGCCCACATATCTGCCTCCCTGTTCACAAAAGAGAATTCTGTGGTTGTTCTGGGTGGGTAGGAAGGCTCCCTTTTCTGGGTCTGAATATTCAGTCATCTTCTGACATCAGCAGAAGTTGTAAGTTTCATAAGAGAAAAAATTAATACTGTCTTCTTTCACTTGATAGTGTTGAGTTTTTAGTGGGAGGACTGGGACCGGGGAGCATTGATGATTCAGGTCATCCTGTCCCATCCTTATCACTTGGCTGTTTGACCATTAGCAAATCACTTAAGCTCTCTGGTCCTTTGTGTCCTTTTTGGTACATGACATTGTTACAGGTGCTAGTTAAGTGTCTCCACCCATTCTGGCATCTCTCTTCTAGGAATTTCTCCAGCTCTTGTTTGCACTCATGTGAGTATTTTATTCTCAACTGGCTTTGGAATGACTCTTCTGCCTTCCTTTTGTTGATCTTGTCTCAACAGTCAACTGGAAATCCTTGGGGAGTCCTCTGCTCCTGTCTTCTGTGAAGTTTCCTCATCTGCAGGATGGGACAAGAGTGGTTTTCTGCTTAAATCATAGGCTTTTAAGAACAACAGTTGAAATAATGTATGAGTTATTGCTTTGGAGATGTCTCCTGGTATAGGATGTTCAGATTCTAGTCCTGTTTCAGCTCCTTCACTAAATTATTATCTCACACATCTAAATCACTTCTTTGGGGGTACTTTTATTATCTTTAAACAAAAATGTTGGAAAGCTCCATTAACCTCCCTTCCAGTTCTAATATTTCATAAACCTGAGTTACCCTTTTCATGCTAGTCATCTATAATCTAGCCTCTCTTTGCCCATGCCTCCTTTATGCGCAAGTCCTGATTGATGGTGCTTAGCACATAAAATCAGAACCACAGTTCTCTAAGAGAGTGTCTCACTCCTTCTCCACTTAGATGGCACGCCCATTGTGTTATAGCTCTGGCTATCTGACATGGCAGCCTTCACATGGGAACTAAATACTTTCCTTGGTTTTCAATTTTGGTAACATGTTGAAGAGTCATGAAAGGATTCGAGAATAAAGGTTGGAGGACGATGAGCTGATATATGATGTTAACATCAAATTTCTAAGTATTAACACATTTACTTTTGGTTAATTCTATTATGTGATGGAGGAATGTGAGAAAGTAGCTTCTGATATTTATCATACCTTACCTCATTGACCCCATAGTATCAAAATGCAAAAGAAGAAAACTATCTTCCATAAGGTTTTAAAGCAAAATCAATAGCAAAAATATCTGGCATGGCCTGTTTTCTACTGCATAGTTTCTTTTCTTTTTTTGTTTAAAGATTTTTTTAAATTTATTTATTCATGAGAAGGATAGCGAGAGAGACAGAGACATGGGCAGAGAGAGAAGCAGGCTCCATGCAGGGAGCCTGATCACATCCTGGGCCAAAGGCAGGTGCTCAACCACTGAGCCACCCAGAAGTTCCGACTACTGCATTTTTTTTCCTTTTCCTTTTCCTTTTTTTTTTTAAATAAATATTTTTAAATAAATATTATCCATTTATTCATGAGAGACAGAGAGAGAGAGAGGCAGAGACACAGGCAGAGGGAGAAGCAGGCTCCATGCAGAGAGCTTGACATGGGACTCGATCCCGGGACTCCAGGATCACACCCTGGGCCGAATGTGGTGCTAAACTACTGAGCCACCCAGGCTGCCCCCCTGCATATTTTCTATAGTGAGGACCAACAGTATTTTTAATTCATAGGTTCAAACGATTTTTTCTTCTCCCCCTGCCACGCCTCAAATGAATGTTTCCTTAATGGAAGAATCAAACAGTTTCTTTTTTCTCTACCTTTTAAAACTTGTATTATTTTTGTAATAATTGTATTATGCAAAGTTTCCATGATCCCAGGTGACTTTATGGATACCCATATACATATTTCTTTTTTTTAAAATTTTTATTTATTTATGATAGTCACAGAGAGAGAGAGAGAGAGAGGCAGAGACACAGGCAGAGGGAGAAGCAGGCTCGATGCACCGGGAGCCCGACGTGGGATTCGATCCCAGGTCTCCAGGATCACGCCCTGGGCCAAAGGCAGGCGCCAAACCGCTGCGCCACCCAGGGATCCCCCATATACATATTTCAATTGGATGTGCAGGCATACCTGGTCCTTTATAGATATCGCACTCTTAAAAAAAAAATACAGGCTATAGTAACCCTGCATTGAACAAATTAATTGGTCCCATTCTCCCAACAGCATTTGGTCACTTTGTGTCTCTGTCACATTTTGGTAATTCTGCTATATTTCAGATTTTTCATGATTATTATATTTGTTAATGGTGATCCATGATCACTGATCTTTGATGTTCCTGTTGTTTAGGGTACTGTGAACCCTGCTCATATAAGATGACAAACTTAATCCATAAACGTGTGTGTTCTGAATGCTCCATCAGCTGATGTTGCCCCATCTCTCTCCCTCTCTAGTCCCTGAGACACAGTAATATTGACATGGGTCCAGTTAATAATCCTACAATGACATCTGACTGTTCAGGTGAAAGGAAATGTTGCACATCTCTCCTTTTAAATAAAAAACTACCAAGGATTAAACTTAATGTGGAAGGCGTATTGAAAGCCAAGATAGGCTGAAAGCTAGTCCTCTTGTACAGTTAGCCAGTGAATGCAATAAAGTGAAGCACAATAAAATTCTCGAGGAAAATTAGAAGTGCTACTCCAGTAAATGCATGAATGATAAGAAAGCAAAATGGGCTTATTGCTGCTGATGTGGAGAATAATACGATGGTCTGGGTAAAAGATCACACAAGCCACAGCATTCCCTTAAGCCAAAGCCTCATCCAGAGCAAGGCCTTTACTTCAGTCAGTTCTTTGAGGACTAAGAGAGATAAGGAAGCTGCACAAGAAAAGTTTGAAGGTAGCAGTGGTTGGTTCATGAGATTTGAGGAAAGGAGTCATTTCCATAATGTAAAGGTAAAGCAGAAAATGCTGATATAGAAGCCGCATCAAGTCATCCAGGAAATCCAGCTCAGATGATTCATGAAGGTGGCTACCCTAAACAGATACTCAAGGTAGACAATACAGCCTTCTTCAGGGAGAAGATGCCATCTACAGCTTTCATAGTTAGAAGTCAATTGCTGGCTTCAAAGCTTTGAAGGCTGACTCTCTTGTTAGGATCTAATGCAGCTGGTGACTTTAAACTGAAGCCAGTGCTCATTTACCATTTTGAAAATGGTAGGACCCTTAAAAATTATGCAAAATCTACTCTGTGCTCTATAAGTGGAACAACAAAGCTGGGATGACAGTACATCCATTTATGACATGGTTTACCAAATATCTTAAGCCTACCATTGACACCTAGTGCCTGGGGGTTAGGGAGTGGATTCCTTTGAAAATATGACTCTTCACTGCAATGCACCTGGTCACCCAGGAGCTCTGATGGAGATGGGCAATGAGTTTAATGCTTTCATGCCTGTTAACACAAAAACTATACTATAGCCCATGGATCAAGGATTAATTACAACTTTCCAGCCTTATTTAAGTGAATACATTTCCTAGGGCTATAGCTACCATAGACTTACCATAGACAGTAATTCCTCTGGGCAAAGTTAATTGAAAACCTTCTGGAAGGGACTCACCATTCTAGATGCCTTTAAGTACATTGGTGATTCATAGGAAGAGCTCAAACTATCAGCATTAATAGGAATTTGGAAGAAGTTGGTTCTAGCCCTCATGGATAGACTTGGAGGGGTTCGGGTCTTCAATGGAGAAAGTACCTGCAGGTGTGGAGGAAACAAACAGAGAACTAGAATTCCAAGTGGAACCTGAAGATGAGACTGAATTGCTGTGATCTCATGATAAACTTCAATGGATAAGGAGTTGCTTCTCGTGGATGAGCAAGAAAGTGGCTTCTTGAGATGGAATCTACTCTTGGTGAAGATGCTGTGAGGATTGTTGAAATGACAGCAAAGGATTTAGAATATTACATATACTTAGTTGATCAAGCAGCAGCAGGGTTTGAGAAAATTGACTCCAATTCTGAAAGAAATTCTGTGGGTAAAATGCTATTCCATGCTACAGAGAAATTGTTCACAAAGAGAAGATTCTATCAGTGCAGTGAACTTCACAGTTACCTGATTTTAAGGAACCACCTTGGCCACCCAACCTTCAGGACATTTCCACTCTGAGCAGTCAGCAGCCATTAGCATAGAGCAGGAACCTCCACTAGCAAAAAGATACTGACTTGCTGGAAGCCTAGATGATGGCTAGCATTTTTTAACAACAAAGTATTTTTTAGGTCAAGTATATACCTTTTTTTTTTTTTTTTTTTTTTTTTACATAATGCTATTGCACACTTAATAGATGAGAGTACAGTGTAAGCATGACTGTTAAATGCACTGGGAAACCAAAAAACTCACTTGACTTGCTTTATTTGATATTTGCTTTATTGTGGTGGTCTGGAACCTTTAAACTCGCCGTATCTCTGAGGTCGGCCTGTGTCTCTTTTACACACACACACACACACACACACACGGAGTACAGAAAAGGCAGTTTGGCATATAGTGTTTGCTAAACTATGTATGTGGACTGACTGGCAGACTGTCTCCCAAGGATCCAGTTTCTTCATGTAGAGCTTGTCTGGAAAGTCTGCAGCAGTGATTTCTGAACTCTCCTTTGTAGCAGTGCTTCAGGGGACACTACTGGAGACAAAGGGAGGCCCCACTGGGTGAAACCCCAGGCTTCCTCTGCTGTACTTGAACCAGAGCAGCTCTGTTTTTATCTGTTGAAGTCATGGGGCTCTGTGTATAATCTCATTTTTAGCAGAGGATTCTTCTGCTTTAAGAAGGTGCGGCAAATGTTTTATTTTACTGTCAAATAATCTTATTGTGCTTATTATGATTTGCATTTTATTGACAGATATTTTTCCATGTTATATAGCTATTCTCATGCAAATTGATCTGTATTTTAATTGTAAAGAGCTACTTTAAGAGGATTATCAGTATTTCGATATTATTTTTACTTTATAAGATTAGAATTCAGTAGAAGTAACTCAATGAGTAGGTGAATACAGTGGAGAAAGTAAATTTTTGGGGATTTTGTTGCTTTTGCTTTCTTATCTGCATAGAACAGTGAGAGAAATGAGGCTGCTTGTGTGTACTTGGCACAGACCACTTTGCACACCCCTGCTCTTACAACCAAGTTGGCTTAAACTCCGAATAGGCCGGTCTTGGGTAGGTTTAGATCAGGTTGCAAGTGAGCAACAACGATCATGATAGACAAATTGTGAAATGCCATTAGAGATCCAATGAGTGAACCTAAAAAAAAATAAAAATAAAAAAAATTAAAAAGAACCTGAAAGACTCATGCCCCTCATTTTATAGAGGAAAAAAGTGAGTTTCAGAAAGCAAAAGTCAGTGTTTATGGTGTCACTGGTAGACCTGTCTTCCTGCTATCGTCCTTTTAGTGAACAGATCTTGTGCTGGCTTGCCTTAGTCAGGCTGACCAGGGAATGGAGACCCCACTGAGTATCTCCACGTAAAGGAGTTTATCTCAAGAATCCATGTGGATGGGATACGGCACCAGAAGGCCCAGGGCCAGAGCCATCTCTCTTTGCTTTTCAATCCTCCCCTCTCCTCCCACTCCTCCCTCTTCAATCCTCCACCTCTCCGTTATTGGCATGGTTATTCTCTACCTGCCCCTAGTAATTGACTTCTTAATTCCTCACGTGTTTTGACTATTAGTAATTAGCCACGATCATCATCTTCTTGGCTTCTCATGATCACAGTTCATCCTCATGGTGGTTTCATTACATGTGTCTACTCAAATTTATAAGGGAAGGAGGTTTGTTAGCCTCACTCATCTTTTTGTCATTGGCCAAAGGTTAGGTTCACCAGCCTGTTTGTGTACCTTTGGTCTGGTGACCCGCCTTGCTTCTCTGGGTCACTGTGTTTTGAAGTGGAATTACATGGTCCAAAGTATGGATCTTTTGGCAACAAGGGATAGTGGCAGGACTGTTTCCTTTAAAGACATGTGGGTTGGCCAATCATGATCAACCTTGGATGTTGATACAGAAGGTGAAGGAAAAGTACTGAGATATGATTTGGGTTTTATCTTGATATTTTTACTTCAAGTATGCTAGAACCATGGAAAACTCTCATTGTCTCCTATTGTTACCCTACTTTCTTTTCTGTGTATTCAATGCCATGTTCCCTGTTGCCAAGCTGTTATTCTGTTTTGAATCATAAAAATGTTGTCTCTGTTTTGAATGCAACAGAGTTTGCTCCAAAGATGGCTTTTGGTGGTGCTTTCCACCACTGTCCTTCACCTGTGGGGTAGTTGAATCTTTTTAGATGCTAAAGAGACTGGAGTTTTAGACATTTGGTTTTGCATATTAGAAAAGTTGAATTGTGTTGCTGTCAGCCATTGTATAATAAGCTTCTTAGGGAAGGGGATTGTTTTTGTTTTTAAATCTCTGTCTCTTCCATATGGTTTTACAAGCTGTCTCATGGAACACAGTGTATTTGAAATTACTAGGCAGATATGAAGGTAACTTTATCCAGTAGACTATCAACTTCTTGAGGTTGGGGATCAAGCCTGCATGCTACTTAGCACAAACCGTTTCATTGAGCAGCATGGGAGGAGAGCCATTTGCACAGACCAACAGTGAGAGGTACCCTATGAATATTGCTATCATACCAGCCAGTTATCAAGCCATTAGGTTATCAGTAATGTCTTCAAGGAGGAGAGTACATTTGATAAGGTATATGGGTTTCAGAAAGGTAAGCCCTTCAACTAAATGAGTGGGAAGGAAAGTACACAGACATGAATTAAAGCATTTTTTTCCCTCTTCCAGCAGTTTGAGTCTCTTCAATAAAGTGACATGTCTATTAGATAAAATAGGTCATATTTTCTGTAATTTTCACTACTGTATCCTGTCGACTCAACATTATCAGAATCAGTGTGATAAGGGGAATTGTTTTATTATTATAGCTTGGAAGGTGATATTAAGAAGCAATGTTACTGTTTCCATTTTACTTTTATCCAGGACTTTCTTAACCATTATTTGCATTGTCTATTGGCATTTTCAAGGCACACATAGACAGACAAATAGACAGACCCACATTCACACTTATCCTTTTAAGTAAGTGTTCATTGGGTTAGAAATCTACTTAGATCAGTGGTTCTCAATGTGTTCTCCTCAGACCTGCACTGTTGGCATCCCTTCAGAACTTGCTAGAAATCTAAATTCTTGGGCCTCACCAAAGATACACAGAAACCGAAACTCTGGGGGTTGGGTCCAGGAATCTGTGTTTTAACAAGCTCTTCAAGTAGTTCTCTAACAGACTAAAGTTTGAGAACTCCTAATCTAGAATTGGGTTCTTCGTGGTTAATTCCTAGCACCAATAGGTGTTAAGAAGCCCAGGAGCCTCATCTAACTGAAGCTCCAGCAACTGAGTTTACTTTGAATCAAAATACTTCTAAAACTTACATCCTCACTGTAACTGTGTCAGCCAAAACATTTATTTTGAGACTGTGGTCAAGGTAATAGTTGAGTAGCTAATGTTTATTGAATACTTAAGCTGTGAGCAGTACTTGGCAAATATGAACTTGTTTAATCCTAACAGCAGCATGAGGAACTGAGGACCAAAGAGCTTAGGTAGATTGCTTAATGTCACCAAACTGGCAGGTGGCAGGTGCAGGTGTCTAACCCCCACAAGGCTGACTCCAGAGGCTCTGCCATTACTTTTTGTGGTAGGGGAAATTTAATAAAAATGATCATGAAGAAATTCATGGATTATAATCTTGGATTCATTAAAGATAGAAAGATGTTCATAGTTTTGTTCTTTATAGACAGTACAGCTTTTTTGTGTTCCTTTTGTTATCACCAGCTATGTTCATTTTTTCATTAATGCTGGAAATAAGGAAATAATGAACTTTGCTGACCATAAAGGAAAATAAAAATGAAGTGAAATCCATGCTCTATTATTTATATTTAATTCCATTGAAAGGAAAATCAAAATTGCGTGTGAAAGAATGCACTGTTTTGTATTCCTAGCCTTATAGGGCTCCCTGAGATGAGATAGTTTTATATTTCTAAGCTATCTGGGAAATGGTTTTTTTTTTTGTTTTGTTTTGTTTTGTTTGTTTTTTTTTTTCTAGTGAATCACAGAAGGCAGCCCAAGCTTGGGTCCTGTTGAGATTACACAAAGGGCCTTGGTGTTACACACAGGGCCTGCTCAAGTTCCCTGAGCTTTGGGAAGTATGGTTCAAATATCATAGATTTAGTACATCTAACATCAGCTTTTCTCTCTGATGATTTGATTTCGTTTTCAGGTGTGCTTTTGAGCAGTCACATAAAAATCTTGACTCTCCAAATCCCCCGTCTGGTGTTGTGTAATTGTGATTGCTTGGCTGCCTTAGAGATTCTGGACATTGCTGAGGATGAGGTCAGGCCTGTGCATAGTTTGAGTGTGAAACTGGGCATTGGCTCTAATTCTAGGAAGTAAACTTCCTAGGGCAGACAATGGTTCTTAATTAACTAGACCATTCCCCTTTTGATCCTTTTGTTAAGTTTCTCTTAACAGCCTGAATATGAACTCTCTTTTTAATAATGTTGATTTGATCAGGCGGTTCCTGATGTTTTTTCATAGCAGAAGACATTGCAGTTTGTTCTGCTCCCCTACCTCAAAACGGAAATGAATACTTATACTTAACAAGTAACTTGTTAAAATGCTAAGCAGAATGCACTTATTTCCATTCATTAATAATGAACACTGTCCTCATTTTGCAGCCACCAATGCAATCATCAATTCAGGCGAGGACCATCTCTGGATGCTAAGGCCTTTGGGGGAAAGGTTCTTGATGAGCAGAATAACACCACAGTTTTAAAGTGTCACCTCACAGATAATTTATTGATTTAAAAGGGAAGAGAGCAACCTTTACAATGAAGAAATCTGGTGGACACCACATTAATCAAGTCATCAAATTTGATACCAATAAACCGAACCAAACTGCCTTCCTGAGCTTTTTGATGTGATGCAGTGGGAAAGACACAGCATCGTGCACATAATATTCTTGCCCAACTTGTTTTTATCCAAGTCTAATCATCAGACAAAGCAAGATTGTTGAACTTTTTATAAGACACCTGGCCTGAATTCTTCAAGTCAGTTTCATGAAAGACAAAAATAGGTGGCGGGCAGGGTGGGGAAAGCCTAAAAGACCTGTCTTCTCAATGTGTGATCTTTGATTGGATTCCAGATAGAAAATAACAACAATAAATAAAAGGACATTCCTGTGATTGCTGGTGAATGTGCGCATGCGTGCACAATAGCAAGTTCCACACCCTGGGGCACCTGAGTGGCTCAGTTGGTTGAGCATCTGACTCTTGATCTTAGCTCAGGTCTTGACCTCAGAGTTGCTAAGTTCAAGCCCTGTGTTGGACTCAGTGTGATGCCTGCTTTAAAAAAAAAAAAAAAAAAAAAAAGTTCCACACCAGTGTTACAGTTCCTGGCGTGATCATGGTATAAGTTCTTAGGAGATGTGAGCTGAAGTATATAGAAGGGAAGTTTCTGCAACTTCTTTCAAATGGTTTAACTATGAGAACAAATGGAATAAATAAATGTATTTGTTACGAGAGAGTGTGTGAGAGCAAGTAAGTATGGCAAAGTACTGGCTACTGATCAATCTAGGGGAAAGATGTGTGGGTGGAGTTAATTTTACTACCAATTCAACTTTCCTGTGAGTTTAATTTTTTTAATACAGACATTTGGATATAGAGAATGAATAAATACAAGTGAATACCCTTTCCTAACTCAATACTGTTTATGACTCCTTGTCTATCACCTATAGTTAGTGGATAAGTGGTTTATGGACCAAAACCCATTTAAAGTTGGACTCTTGGAAATAGCCTTCCTTACATGCTATACACTTTGGCTCTGGACTCTGCTTTATATGTGTGGGGTTTTGTTGTTGTTGTTTTGTTTGTTTGTTTTTATTCATTGGAGAGAGAGACAGAGGTTCCCCAGGAGCCTTGATCCCAGGACCCCGGGATCATGACTTGAGCCAAAGGGAGATGCTTTGCCACTTAGCCACCCAGGTACTCCTGGAGTCTGCTTTAAAATCTGTTCTTACATATTTGCAGTGGGGAAGCCATCACCCTATAATTCTGCTAGTGGCGCTAAGAAGTATGATTTTCCAAGTTATAATAAGCACCAATTGTGGTTTGGTGAGCTTTTGTCACATGCATTTTTATTGAATGAATGGAAATAAACATAGAAAATAGTATCTTATAGATGGCTTACTCACGGGGGTTTTATAGCTCTTAGTGAAAGGACACAGTCACTGACACCATTGGTATCCAGCCTCTCTTCTCACCGGCACATACCAGCTACGGCCCCATTGACCACCTCTGCTTGGGCGTGACCTAGCAGCACCTTGCCTCCACTGCAGTACTTGTTTCTCACTTTCTGTCCTGAAGATTTTCGGCCACCATCCTATGTCTTGAGATGAGTACGGTGCAGTTTATAACCCACAGGCCTTAGGTGGGGAGACCCAAGGCATGCTTCACGGGGCTCCTCAGAACCCCTCACCCCACCCCCACCCCAGGAGCGGGGAGTCCTAGTCGCGCACCACACTGGCCAGCTCAGGAACACATCTTTGATTTGACCTTCCCTCCTCCTCTGCTTAAATCTTCCAGCCCCCAGTCCTGTTTTCTGAGAGTCATTCCCCAAATAATTGACACCCCCGATTTTGTCTCAGGCCTCATTTTCTGGCAGAAACTGGGCTAAGACATGGGAATCTCTCTAGTTGTGATGGAAAAGCATGAGAATTGTTAGTATTACAGTGACCGCTTTACAGGAGGTCGTGTAGAATCTAGAAAAAGCATTTTAAGCAAAGTGCCAGGAGAATCTCACTCAGTGTTACTGTTCCCTGCATAGGTGATGGTAAGGCTGCAGTGATAGGAAGTTAGGAAGATATGTTGCTCAGTGAGTACCATTCTGTGAGTTGGTTATAAGTCGAGTATAAAGCGTTGAGTGTAGCCAGATGGTGCCTGCATCTCTAGGTTCTCCCTACAGGAGAGGACCAAGAGGAGCCCTGGGGTTAGATGTGTCAGGACTTCCATGATCTGAACTGAGGCATAAAATAGAGATGCAGCAGTGAGGAAGAGACCTGTTCTCATCTGTAATGGGGGCTGAAATATGGCAGCAGAGGTCAGTCAGGGCAGCAAGGTGCTGGGGGTACTGATGCATAATCCTCCAGCATTGGGCTGGAAACTAAAGATGGGGAGTAGTCCCAACTTGGAGGGAAGAGAGGAGGAGGCCGGATACCAACCGAAGCCTTACATGTAGGCTGGTTAAGCACTGTAATTACTTGTTTTATTGTATAGTTCAGGATAATTCTGTGACTTTTGAGTCTCTGTGGTTAGATATCCCAGTACCTAGAGCATGGGCAGTTGATGTACTTTCTACTCCAGTATAGATGTTGAAGACCTGATTAAATTCTATCTCTTTACTGATACCCCAAGGGGACACTTAATGAATGATGCTCCCTTTAAGAAGAAGAATAATTAACAATAGCTATATTATTCATATCAATTTATAGTTACTGGTTACTATAATTAATGCTATTTAAGAAAATGATCATAATTATGGCACTTTACAATTTACACAGTATTTTCCCATCCATTTCCTTATCTGAATCTCATAACATCCCTCTGGCTTAGGTAGGGCAGGTGAGGGGGAGGACACTATGGCCCAGAGAGGAATTTTTTTTTTAAGATTTTTTATTTATTAAATGAGACACACAAACACACACACAGAGAGAGAGAGAGAGAGAGAGGCAGAGACACAGGCAGAGGGAGAAGCGGGCTCCATGCTGGGAGCCCGACGTGGGACTCGATCCAGGGTCCCCAGGATCACACCCCTGGCTGCAAGCAGTGCTAAACCACTGCACCACTGGGGCTGCCCCCCAGAGAGGATTTTAACCAATCCCCCACTCTTACCAATATATTATGCTGTCTGCAACAATATGGAAATACATGTAGGAGAATTATATTCATGTAGTTCTCAGATGCCTTCCCAAACACCAATGTCCCATCTTTCCATGTTGTACCGGGATCCATCCCCCAGAATGTTCACATGAATGTTAAACGTTAAAAGGATTTTATTCTTTATAAAGCCACCATATTTTATAGTTATTACTGCTCCAGGCAATAAAGGTGAGATCACCTCTGGTAGAGGGATTAGCACTCTGAAAACATATCTTCCTAGGATAGAGACTATGGGCTGTGTAGAACTCAACCGCATTGGAAATTCAGACTCTGAGAAAATACAGCCCACCGGCTATTATATTGCTTTCTGTTTTTGGCTATGGCAAGAGAGCAGAGGAGAATCTCTCAGTTTTCTCAAAGGCAACCTACAAATCTGGGCCATACAGCATGGACTTTATAGGCACATGCAGGTGTGCACAGACATGCACCCTGGGACAGTGAGTCCCTTTCTTGAACCTATTCTATTTTCTAGGTACTGGAACATCCAGTGCTCCTGTTGTATCTCTAGATGTGTTCACCCGAAAGATGCGGATATAAAAAAGGTTGCTGGCTGGACCTATGGGCGAGTCTGTCTTACTCATTCATTTACTTAAAGAATTTATTGAACACTTCCATGGATCAGGGACTGAGCAAGACTTTGGGTAAATAGCAAGGAGCAAAATAGACAAAGTCCTGTCATCGTGAAGCACTTGTTTTCCTGGGTAGACAGACAATAGACAGCCAAATGCATATAAAAGGTAAGGTTAGACAATGAAAGAGATGAGAAAATACACAAAACGATGTGAAGGGTCAGAGTGCCATACAAGGGTCATGGAAATACATTCAGAATCAGAAAATGGCAAGGAGGCTGCTTTAGATAGGATGGGATCAATGATACTCATATTCAAACAGGGTTCACAAGTAAGCATGCCACTGCCTCTGGGGAGACAATGGTCTGGGTCTGGCTCTATGGGGCTGGGCCATGACTTCATAGATGCTGATGTTATCATTGTGCCTGGGACAGGTCAGGTCCAGACGGATGAACTCAACATAGACTAAATTCACAAGAGACTGAGAGACACACCGGATCCTATTAGATCTGTTTTCTGCAGAGACTTAAATTTAAGTTCCAGGACTCAGGAATGGTGGGTTGGTGAGCAAGCTACTAGAGGAAAAAGAACTAGTGGTATTAATAGGCAATACTGTTATACTATCCTTACCCGATGAATCATACTCACTAACCAGATACATTTACTTCGAGAATTAGAAGATTTTATGCTAGCTTGTCAAGGGACCCTGTTTTTGTCGTTGCTGAGGATATTCTGGTTTCTTGGCTAATGCTTTTTCTAAACACCTTCACACACTATCCTGATATTTAATGGCCTTAGACAGTTCAACAGAGTTGATTAGATTATATTAGTTTCCCTTTCATTTTGATTGGGTCTCGCTATAGATAGATACACTTTGATTTCTTGTTGGAATCATAAGAGACACTCTCAATACAGTCCACGATCAGTATTACTTTGTCACCTTAAAAGACTATTTTAACTCACCCTGCTTCCAAATCTTAGGACCATCTCACTTTTTGTGTTCTGGCCTTAAGCTCTAGGCAAACTGTTTGCTTGTTTTCCCCAAGCCTGCTCACGATTCCTGGGAATGCCCTTGTGACAGTGTCTTGCCCTTTACTCACCCTCTCTGCTTCCGAGTATAGGTGGAAGTTGGTGCTTGTGATAACATGGGGTATTGGCATATGCATGTGAAATCTGGAGATCTCTAGCTTCATAATCAGTGACCACAGCCACAGGCTTTCTCTGCAGCTCCTTGGCCAGAACTCTGAGCAGATGCATTCTGGTGCACTTTGAAGGTGTATTGCTTGGGATGCAGTGCGTCTCTCTCACAGACACATCTAATACCCACACTTAACCTGCTGCTTCCTCTTCCTAGACCATCAATCTCCTGCCCATGCCCCTTCCAGCTCCAACTCAAATGCTGTCATTCTGTGTGATGGTTTCTGCACGCAAAGCCCTTGTAATATCTCCCCAGTTGGATCTGCTCCTTAAGCACAGGGGTGGAAACATTTATTTCCTTTTACTTTGTATACTCATAAAAAAAAAAAAAAACAGCCTCTAATGTGTGTGATTTTAGGCAAATCACTTCATATCTTTCAGTTTTCTTATTTGTCAAAACAGGATTATTCTACTCCAGATTTTGTAAAAGCTAAAATAAACGAAGTGCAGAAAAGCTTGGACAAAGCCACACTGTCACTTGAGAGATTTGCACGCAGACTGGTATCACTAGAAACTGGAGATTTTTTTTTTTTCTTTTTGGAATAACATGTCTCCATTGCTCCTAGCAGGGAAACCCTGGAGGCAAGACCCTCGAAGAGAGACGTTCTAGCCTGGATGCTGAGATAGACTCACTGACCAGCATCTTAGCAGACCTTGAGTGCAGCTCCCCCTACAAGCCTCGGCCCCCACAGGTAAGAGCCTCCTGTAAATGTCCCCACACTGCTAGGCACAGGGCCTCCACGGTGACCTGAGACAACAGGCTAAGTCTGGTTACCCTTCTGTTCTTTTTGATCTTCTCAGACTCAATGTTATACGTTCTTCTTCTTCTTCTTTTTTTTTTTTAATATCAATGTATGTTAGTTGCCAGAAACGTGTTCAATTGAATTTACTAGTGTTTTTTTTTTTTTCAAAGAACCCAAGAATGTTATATAAAAATGTGAAAATTAAACCTTTTCTTATTTTATTGCCCTGTACTTTTCCTGGCTTTCCCTGTGAGGGTTATTTTGTTATTTGCTGGTATAGTCTTCACAAATACAATTGAGCATGGCTATGTTCAGGTTAAGGTGAGGAGGCTACGTCTTCTGTAAAGAAATCCTTTAGGTCGGGTATTGAGGTAGCTTCCATTTTTTGGTTGTTTGTGTGAATAATGGTTTGAGGGACATGTTCATGTCCATTTTCTTTGGAGCTCTTTTCCTGTCTCAGATGCCTCAGGGTATGGTTTCTACATTGAGGAGCATGACCACTTCTTTTATTTTTCTTTCCAGAGGTTGTGAACAGCTTATACTGGCATCAACACTTTGGAAATAATAGATTTCTCCTCCATCTTGCCAGAGTTAGTGATAGCAATTAGTATCTGCAAACGGAGACCTGCTATTAGCTCTTCTGCGCATTCTTCTGCTTACTTTGGTGCTTGGCTATTTCTCTGCCGCTTACTTTATTGTCTATACTGCGGAAGCTGATCTTTCACTGCTGTCCATCATTGTGCCTCTCTTGGGTCTCAAGAAGGTGATGACAAATCTCTTTCAGGGCTTCTGAGTCCTCAGAAGACAGCCAGCAGAACTCTAGGTGCAGACATGGGATTGGCACTGCCATCACAGTTGTTTGACTCCTGTGCTGTTTGCTTGACTATGTGGCAGTGCATCCGGTGTGCTGAGGCTCGCTCTGGTTCTTGAGCAGCAGCTCCGCTATTCACAGTGGTCTCCTTCACAAACTAAAAACCAGTCCTGCCTCTCCGTTGTCACTCATTTTCACACATACAGGGGCAGTGCTTTCCTCATTAGACATATTCCCATTACCTTTTCTAGACAGATAATGGGGCCATCAGCCATGTAGGGGCACAAGGCAAAACACTAGAGCTTGGTTGTTCCTCAGCTGTCTTGGCTTTAGCAGGCCTGCCAGTAACAAAAGTGAAAATGCACTTAAGTTCTGTAAACATGCACTGAGCAGCAGATAGGCAGCAGACGCTATGATCTTTTGGGGGAACTGTTGGGAGAACATAGGTGAGCAGTTGAAAGAGAGAAAAAGAGAACCACACTACCATCTTCCAAGAGCCCATGATTTTAGAAGTTAACCTATGGCAGATCTGGTAGGAGCCCGTGAAAGTGGCAGGCCCTGAGAAGGTTTATCAAAGACCGTGCATGTTCAGCTGGAGGGGTGGGGGTGGCATTGCAGTGTTGGGGACCAGAGGGGAAAACCATCTGAACTGTAAGCCAGGAAGGTCCAGGGTACATTCAGGGAGCTGCAAGCATCTGGGTGGCCATGGATGAGGTCATTGAAGGCTCAAAGTGGGCTCTAGGACCACAAGGTTGCCTACTGAGAACCTGTGGACATGTGTGAATGCCAGATTAACACTCTGCCTGCCTTTTATAAAGACAATAGTTGAAGGTTCTCAAGAAAGGGAAAATTAAAATTCATTCAAGAAGAAAACAAAAACAGGAACATAGAAACAAGACCAAGTCTGGAAAGATACAGGAAGATGCACTCAAGTCTGAGAATGATTCTTCAACAAGCCTTGCTTATTACATGGCTCCTGGCCATTATTTGATGTTAAACATTTTTCCAATTGTACCTAACTAATACCTCAAGCCCAGTGTCTCATGGCGAGACCACTGACTTTACAGCTGGACTCACCTGTCCTATGCTCAAATACTTCTATACCCCACCACACTGAACCCACCCCCTTTTTGTAATAGGACTTTTCTTTAGTCTTTGTTTTTGAATCCCTTAAATTCTTATACTTGCTATATATAATGGTTCTGCTTAGAGGTTTTTGCTTAATATAGCTTTCATTCTTTAAGGCTGTGTCTGTGCATGCCTCCCATAAATCACTGTATTTTAATGGGTTATTCAGCAGCTCCATTTTTGTTTGAGCTATCTTACTGTGCACACAAACTCATAATCACTGATGTCTGGACAACACTTTACTGATTGTAGAGTAGTTCCACATGTGTTCTCACTTGAGTAAGATACAAAGGAGGGTATGCATAGTGTGTGGATGAGGAAAACTTAAGATATGGCAGATGGGTCTCAGGACATAGGACTACAGTGTGGGCCCAGGTGGACCTTGACATTTTTATGTTTGGTTTTAAGTTCTAGAACAACATCGAGGATGCCAGGATTTTTGTTGTTGTTATTCTTTTTTTTATGCCTTTTTTTTTTTTAACCAATGGCAAAACTATGAAATCAGTCATATGAGTAACAGTATCCTTTAAATATGGCCTTTTCATGAAAAATAAAACTTTTAGAAGGTTAAAAAAGCTTTAATAATAGTAACCCTTAAAAAGAAGTTGAGGATTAGGAGAAAATCTACTTTCAATATGCCTATTCCATTCAGAAGTTAAAGAGTAATCCTTCCTATTTTTTTATTATTCTGATTTCGGAAAGCAAGAGTTAATTGGGAGGTATATCTCATTCCTCTGAATTACCTTCACTCTGGTGGAACTGAATTAGATGTGTTAGTATTTATTGGTTAACATAATTATATGCTGTGAGAACAATAATCACACGCTTAAAATATTAAAAAAAAATGTGCCAAGAGAAGATGATGTCTGCAGGAGACTGTGTTGTGTTGTAATTAAAAGGTACTTGGAAAGTCCTAGAAATGCAGACTGTTAATGCCCAACTTTGATGTTTCCATTTTTGATCCAAAGCAAATTGCAAAATCTGTTGAGTCACCTGAATACTTAAAGTAAGCGAGCAGGTCTATGATTTCTCATTATTTAAGCATGTGTTGTATGCTTACCCAAGCCCAATTCTGAATCACCTTTGTAAGGCTGCTTTGACTCATGGATCTAAGGGAAAATGATGATTTGTGTGGAATATTTGCAGAATGAGAGGTCCAAAGGCGCTCTATTCAAATAACTTTTTAAAAAATGAGCCCTTGAAAATATATTTTATGGGGCATTTTCCTCCTTTTCCCAAAGAAATATTTCACGCTCTCAGATTTCCTAACTTTAAATCTGTGTGCTTATTTATCTAGTTTTTAATTTGGGAAATTTGGCTTAATTCCACATATCCATTCACTCACCTAACATTTATTGAGGTCACACTGTGGATTAGGTATTGGAAATATCAAGATCAGTATCAACATGTCCTTGCTCTAGAGTAATTCTTAGTCTTAGAGAAGAGACAAGCACTCAAGCAATGCAAATGGACACTGAAGCACTTCTGTGTGCTACTTGACATTATCATGTGACTCATCAGGTGTTGAAATTGTTGAAAAATCAAAAATAGGAATTTCAGCATTATACTTTATACCTTCTAGGGACACTTCCCTAGTGGGGCGGACTTCATAGACCAAGTAGCATTGGAGTTTACTTGGCTGCATATGTCATGGGAAGGCTGTAGGATTCAGAGTACCAGGAAAACAAGAATGAGGGATGTCAAGGGATGCTGAAAGTGAATGCCTTGTTTGAAGAATGCATTATGTCCTTTGTGACATATAGGATATGTGAAATACAAAGGAGAATGGCAGATGAAGAAATCATACATACTTAATTCCTAGGTAGCCCTTTTGATGCCCAAGAACTCATAGTAAAAGGAGGAATGGGCAGTGGTGGTAGTGGCCCGGGGTAGTGACTAGGGGGTAGTGGCCGGGAGGTGGGGCTTGTCACAATACTGCATCTGACTATCTGACTATAGTGGGATTGGGGATAATGTTTTAAATAAGTTTTATAATATAAAAATACACATTTGTGACACTGCACAGAGTTAATGCAATTAATCCATCTTAGTGTTTGAAACTAAAATTTCTAGTCATTTTAAAATGTGTGTATTAGGAAATGGTTTTAGAAGAACAGATGTAAGAAGGTCAGAGGTGGTTATGGGGTCAATCACAGACCCAGTATGCATCACAGAGATTCTGAGCTTAAGTGAGCTTTTGAGGTCAGGTAGCCAAACACTTACTTTACAGAAGGAAAGTTTTTCCCCAGAGAGGGAAAGAATATTGTTCAATGGGGCTCCATTAGAAGCAAGATGAATGATTCTATTTTTCCTGAACCATGGTATAATGGTTCTCAGTGGATGATAACAACAACCAAGGGACAATTTGGTTCTTTTTAGCATCTCAATTAGTTTATTCCACAGTGTCTCTCTTTTGTGATACTTTCCCTAAAATTATGTCTTGGAAACATAACAAAGGAGTAGATAAAAAGCATACTTCAAAGGTAAACAGAAAATTTATGACCATATATAGCATCTGTGAATTAGTATATATCTAGACTTCACCCATAGACCTCACCCATTTCATTTCTTGGAAGAAGTGCAGCTATGCAGGGGATCAATTGCAATTCTGTCAATTTCTTAGATGACAAAGGATAAATCATGAACTTTCATCTTCGCTTTTCTTGGCAGAGTCAGAGCTAGAGTGCTGGTTTTCTCATTCCTAGTATAAAGCTATCTTTTTCCTGGCAGCCCCAGTGGCCCAGCGGTTTAGCATCGCCTTTGGTCTGGGGTGTGATCCTGGAGACCTGGGATCGAGTCCCATGTCAGGTTGCCTGCATGGAGCCTGCTTCTCCCTCTGCCCATGTCTCTGCCTCTGTGTGTGTGTGTGTCTGTCTGTCTGTCATGAATAAATAAATAAAAATCTTAAAAAAAAAAAAAAGCTATCTTTTTCCCACAAGGAATTTGGTAGTGTTGGAGCTGGTCCCTAGGATCTCCTGGAAGAATTTTCAAGATATTTTATATTCATAGTTCATGATAACTGGGGCTTTAGTAACTTTTGAATCAAGTTGCTTTTAAATTGATCAAATGGGATTTCACTGTCCTCATTTATGCTAGTATGAAAATCTATTAGAGATTTTGGGCATAAGGTTAGGGTTGGACATAGTTTGATAGTTTAGGCTCCAAATTTGCCAGAAGACTACTGTCTTCTCAATTCCATGTGGATACATCTCTAGGAAGAACTTCATTTGTGTGAAGTATCATATCACCTGGCTGAGCTTCCTTTCCTTTATTTCTAAAATCAGCATGGTAGCTACAATTACTTCCCTTTTGCAGAGATGCAATATTGTTCTAGAGCTACAAGAAACAAGATGTTGGCTCAAAGTACCCGTTCACTCAATTCTTTCCATTTTGATTTTTAGCTTGTGTCTAGAGCTTGCTTTAAAGCTTTGCATCTTTGAAGATTTTGAGCTCATCCTTCCTGAATGCTGTTTAGCCTCTAAATGACATATTTTTCTTCCTAATTTAAGACATTTAAAAATTACTGTAACTTCTTAGTCTATTTGGAAACTGAGAACATAAATGCTGTTTGGTCACATGAACACATCTTTAATTGCAGTCCCTGGGCTCCTACACTAAGATCTTTTCACAGAGCAATAGTCTATGAGGCAAACTGAGAAAGTATTTCAGGTGTGTGCGTGTTATATGGAAGGCTTTTTATTAGGAATTCATGTGGCCCAAGGGCTTGGAGACAGTGTAATCAGGGTGGAGCCTTGTGGTGCCATGGATCTTCTGTTTTCTTGTGCACCCTGTTCTAGCTTGCAAAATCCATGAGCAGCTGCTGGCGAAATTAATTAGTAATTAAATTTTTAATATTTCATATTATTCCATGCAACCCAAACATGTAGGCCACTGGGGGATGAAAGCTTTTTCACACTGACACTCTGGTGGGGTTCAGGCTATCCCTGCACACTGGGGCCTTGCTGCTTCTTCGTTTGGCTTCTTGAGAATTGAGATAGGAGCTGGGTCTTATGCTGTTTGAGAAAGGAATAGGTGTGGACAGTGTTATCTTCCTTTTCCTCTATTATCCTGGGAAAAATTTAGGACAATGCTGTGATTTGCTAGGGAAAAGAAAAATCAGAGCTGTCTATATATCTGTATTGTCTGTTTACTAATAGCTTTCTTTGAGAGCTATGGTAAAACTTAAAACACTTTAGAAACCTCATACATATAAGAGATGAGCTGGAGTATACAATAAAATAAAATGTGTGAAAATCCCATTTGAGAAGAAAAATAGATCTTATTATTTTCACTGTCTACATTTAGAAGATCTGGTTTATTTTGGATTAGTCTGTACCTGCTGGAAAACTTCAACAGTTAAAAAACAACGAGATGGGGGTGGAGGAGTAGTTAGCTGACTCAGACCTGCATGCCATGAGTTTGATGACGGGCAATTAATTTTTAGATTGTATATAATTGCATCTCAATAACATTTATACCTCCTCTCTTTTTTTTTTTTTTTTTTGGAAGGTGATGCTTCTGTTTGTGTCATATGTGACAAATAATAATAAAGTTAACTTTAATCTTTGTTTTTAGTGCCATGAAAATGTAACATTCTCAGAGTGGAAAGTTAGGCCAAAAATATACCTTGGATTGCACCTCTACAAAAGTTTTGCACAAAAATGTCCATTTCACCTACCTGCCCCAGTGTAAGAATGTGCTCCTACTGTATGGTCTAGGTTAGCTCTTAGCAGTGATGGGAGAGGGAGCTGAACAGGCCACTACCTGTGAGCACCATGGAGAAGCCAGGTCCTGCTAGAGCTCAAGGTGGGTGGGGGGTCATCTGTGGTGCCTTGGCCATGGTCCTGGGGTAGCCCTTTAAACAATTTACCAGACCTCGATGAGTCCTTGGCTCAGAGGTGATTGGCTTACATTACACTGAATTACTCAATCCAGACCTTGGTTTAAAAAGAAACACAAAGCTGACTGCTAATTTTCTCCATTTTCCAATAGCATCCTAGTGGAAATGATGAACGCTGTGTCCACGTGGAAGCAAATTTAAAGAGCTTTCTGGTCAGGATTAGGTTTCCTAATCCTCTCCCACTGTTTAAATATGTATTTTGCGAGTAGCCTTGGTCTGAAACCCCATGGTTGCCTCCCCCACCACCATTTTTTTCAATTTAAAAAGAAAATAATGAAATACAAGTCCAGCTATGTTTTTTACTTAAGATGGTTAGACTTTACCATGGTAAGTACATAAGAATATTGAGTTTTAAGAGAAAAAGGCATATCTCAGATAAGATATGGTCATCATTTTGTCCATTTTGACACCCATTTCCCTTATATGCTTCAGAGCCGAACTAAAATATAATGAAAATAATGATGGTCTCTCTAGACGGAAGGTTAGAGGTGGTTAATAACTGATCCTACATATCACCATTTGTCAGGGTGAGTAACTGGTCTGTCCTCCATGCAAAATCTCACATTAGAGTATAATTGTTAAGGTTCTTTTCATACTGTGAAAAAACTACCAGGGAAGTCATGCATTGCCTTTCAGGGAATCCATTAATTACAAACATAAAACCATAATTTGTGTTTCATAGGATGAGCATACATATTTCCTTATAAAACTCTAACCTGGAGTTTTATTGAACTACAAGTTACCAATTGGGCACATACTTCTATCGAATTAGCAGGTCTAGATTTCGTTCGTAAATGCAGAGAAGGCCACTTATGAATTTTGGAATTTGTCTCTACTTTGGTCCCTGGGCCCTCACCCAAACGTACCCCTCAACTATGCTGTCATATCAAACAAAGTTAAAGGCCGTAGAAGGGAATTGGATTGTGTTTTGCTGTACTGAATCACACATTACTTAAATGTAAAGTAAGACATCTTACAGCTGCACTCCCAGGGTATACCTTACTGAGACAAAAATGTGTAATGCCTTAAGCTTGACTAGCAAAGAAACAATTGTGAGAAATACCAGACTATGAAGTCCTTGAGACAAGATTATCTTTTGTTTCCTGGCACACAAGAGACAGAAAAATTCATATTTACTGACTAAATGGGTAAATATTGTCATCAAGTTCAGAAATTATGTAAGTATCCACACTCTAGAGATTTGCCAGAGAATCCAACCTGGATTTGACATCGAGCTCGTGCAAAGCAAAGATAGAGCCACTTTCTGATTTGTCCATACTGAATATGTATTTGCATCAATACAAAACAAGCACAACCGAGGCAAATGAGTTTCATTAAGGACAGCTTAATGATGGCTGTTGATTCAACTAAAATTTCCAGCTTTATCCCCTGGATTGTCTTTTAACACGCAGAAGTAGTGTACTTGGTTGAGAAGATGATATCTTAGGTTATAATTCAATAGAATACCATTCTCTTATTATTGAGATGGTATAAAAAATAAACATCAAGTTGTTTTTTGTGTCCTCTTTAGAATTGCTGAAATGAGAATACCATTATATTACTCAGTATTTCATAATACAAAGATCAAGGTGATAAATTTTTTGAATTCAGTGATACGAGACAAAAGTTACCTAATTGATGAACTGATAGATATTTCCTTTCTTCAGGAAAAAAAAAATGTAGAATTTTGCCTGGGTTTCTATGATTCATCTTCTCCTTCCTTTGCCACATTGTTTCTGATACCTTCTGACCAATATTTGAAATGTCATAAATAAATGCCAGTTAGAAGCCATTTCAAAACTAAGTAATTTCCTAAATCTAATTCATGCTTTTAAAATGAAAATAAGTTCTGTATCTGTGTACATATGTGTCCCCGTAAACATTCTTAGAACTATGTAAACTTCAGACTTTTTTAAAAAGAGATCATTTAATTCTAAATGGATTCATTGTTTATATTGATGGTAAACAATGGCTCCATTAAAGTAACATATTTGCTGATATAAATAAAATATAAGATTTAAAGTGGGCTAAGGAGATAGCATATTTATTTATCTTTTAAGAAATATGGTGCTTCAGGAAGCTGGAAGTACTAATAGTCATATGCATGAAGCCATTACCTGAATCATTTGTGAAGTGCCTTAGCCTCTTCCTAATTTCTTCTTGATATTATACTACTTATATGAAAATAGTGGAAAATGCTGCTTCCTAGATGCTGCAAGATGTGCTAATAAGCTCCTTAGCAATAAGGAATCTTCTTGGCTCTCTCTGCCACCCAACCTACACAGAGTGATGTTTTATTTCCCAAATGGCCAACTTATGTTAAATTGATCCTTACCCAAGCAGTCAAAGTCAGGAAACAGTTTTTATAAACAGCATCCTGGATGACATAATATTCTATGTAATATTAATTTTAGGCTCCTTTTCTCATCAGCCAACCTAGCATTGCTAAAAGTTATGATGTTTAACTTTGTTTATGGGAAAGGCTATTTTTACAGTCACTTGAGATCAGACCTCACAAACAGCCAAGGGGGAAAAAAGAGAGAGAATTAGGGTGGTCTGCTTGCAGCTGTGTTAGAAGTTTCCTGAAGTACCTTCTGAAGAAAGGGTATGAATGGAGCTGTGTCTTTCAGACCATCACTCCTCTACCACTATCCATCATATCGGATGAGAAAACAAGAAAGAAACGATAGGACTTACTGCTGAAGATGTAAGAAAAAGACTAAAACATGCATTGCCAACTGGAACTCAGGAAGGGTGGCTTTATGAGCAAGGAAATGGGATCCAAGACCGTGGTGGACATCGTGTATGATTTTCCCAAGAGCTGCTTTGATGTTCTATTTATTGATTGGTTTGTTCGCTAATTTATTCATTTTTTCTTCCTGGTCTGCTAAAATTGAACATAAAATTTGTGTTGTAGTATTGAAAGATACCGAAGAAGGCTTAAGTGAATGGAGAGACATCCTGTGTTCATTGCTTGGAAGACTTAATATTGTCAAGATGGTGTGCTCCCCAAATTCTTGTACAGATTCAAAGCAGTCCATATCAGAATTCCAGTTTTATTCTTTGTCAATGTTGACAAGCAAATTTTAAAATTCATATGAAAATTGAAGGGATCATGAATAGCCAAAACCATCTTTAAAAAAAAAAAAGCAAAAGACTCACACTTCCCAATTTCAAAACCTATTACAAAACTATAGGGGTCAGGTAGTGTGGCACTGGCCTAAGTATACATATAGATCAATGGGATGGAATCGTCTAGAAATAAACCTTTACATTTATGACCAACTGTTTTTCAAGAGGGATGCCAAGACATTCAATGGGGAAAGAATAGATTTTCAACAGATGATGCTAAAATATCTGCTATTCACCCGCAAAAGAATGAAATTGGACCTTTACCTCAGATCATATACAAAAATTAACTTACATTGTATCAAAGACATAAATATAAGAGCTAAAATTATAAAATTCCTAGAGGAAATATAGTAGTGATCTTCATGACCTTGAATTAGTAACACCAAAAGCACCAAACAAAGAAAAAACAGATACCTTGGACTTCTTCAGAAGTAAATACTTGATGGCGCTTGGGTGGTGCAGTCTCTTAAGCATCTGACTCTTGGTTTTAGCTAAGGTCACGATCTCAGGGTCCTGGGATCTGTCTGGCTCTGCTCTCAGCATGGAGTCTGCTTGAGATTCTCTCTTCCTCTTGCTCTGCCCCTCCTACTTATGTGCATGTGCATGCTCGTGCTCTCTCACTCTTCTCTAAAATAAACACATAAATCTTAAAGAAAAGTAAACACTTGTATGCCTCAGGTGACACCATCAAGAAGGTGAAAAAACAACCTATAAAGTGGGAGAGTACATTTGGAAATCATATTTCTGATATGGCCTGTATTAATATTCTTACAACTCAAGAAAAAGATAATCCAATTAAAAATGGACAGAGGATCTATGTAATTTCTCTAAAAGTAAAGATGAGGCTAGCATGCATGCAGAAAGATACTTGACATCATTATTCATCTGGGAAATGATCAAATGAACCTACAATGAGATTCCGCTTCATACACACTAAGATGGTTGTAGTAAAAGGACAGACAGTGACACTTGTTGGCAAAGATGTAGTGAAATTGGAACTACCATTCACTGCTGGTTGATTGTACGACAGTGCAGCTACTTTGGAAAAGTGCCTCAAAAGATTAGACATAGAGTTATCATAAGACCAAGACATTCGATTTCTTTTACATCCAAGATAGTTTAAACACATATCCACACAAACCTGTACATAGATGTGCATCGCGTTATTCATAGTAGCCGCAAATTGGAAACAACTTAAATATCCATCAAATATCCATTCATCAGAATGGATACACAAAAGGTAGCATATCATTGAAATTATTACTTAGCTGTTAAATGGAATGGAATACTGGTACGTGTTATAACATGGGTGGACCTTGAAAGCATTGCGCTATATGAAAGAAGCGAGACACAGAAGACTTTGCATTGTATGATTCCATTTATATGAAGAGGCAAATCTATAGACACAAAGATTGGTTACCAGTGGCTGGGTGGAGGAAAGAGTAGGAAGTGACTACTGATATGTACTGAAGTTATTTTGAGAATGACTAAAATATTCTGGAATTAGGCAACGATATTGATTACACAATCCTTGAATATGTTAAGAACCACTGATTTTACATTTTTAAAGTAGATTTTATGGTATGTGAATTATATCTCAATTAAAATTTTTTAAAGCTCTGTGTTAAACAGTATGTGTGGAATACACATATGAAATTGTCCATGGCTCCTGCCTTAAAAAAGCTTACCATCTATTGGGAGAACACAGACTGACAATTATAGCAGAGTGTTCATCCTAAGGAAGAAGCACTTATAAGTTACTGTTTCAAGAAGAGGTAGTAGAACTTTGCCTGGATTGTCATGGAAGCTGTTTGTGCCTCCTCTTCCTACTCAGATAGGAATCTCACAAATAGGATGAAACTTCTGTGCAGCTCGAGAGAGCAGAAAAAGAATCATATTTAGAAGCCGAGAAAAGCAATCAGCAATGCAATATAAGGACAACGTCTTTCTAATAGTAAGGGCAGATGAAGTTCAAAGTAGGCTACCTTAGAAGATGGCAAGTTTGCCTTCATCGGGGGCATTGGAAATGATCCTTTGGCATTTGCCAAGTGCATTTTTTTAAACTCTCTAAACGTCAGTTATGAATCTGAGTTAATAGCATAAATCAGAGTTGACATGAGGACCACATGAAGTAATGGGTGTGTGTCTAACGTGTGAATACACTATCTTGCACGTAACACTGTGATCACTGTCTTTCTCACCACCATCATCATTATCAAATGAGTTTTGGCAAGAATTCTGGGAAAGGAATTCAGGCAACAGATGGGAAAAATTGATTTGAATGATGCTAGTATTTCATGGTACTCTCATTCTTGGTTACACGGCTTGGAGTTTTCTGTTCCCTAATATAAAATTTGGAAGGAAATACAAAAGACCTTGATTCTATTCTAGGTCCTTAAATTGACTATTTCTGTTTCTAAGACAAACTACTCAGTCTCAATAATGGCTTTGTGCTGTTTGCCATGATACCTAGTACAGATGTGTGATTTATTAGAATTGCTACTGACAAGAATCTCCAGTGACCTTGGAATATGGTCTTTGTGAATATCAATAGAACTCTGGTTGACACTGAGATGGGTTATAGGTGAGATTCTGTGAGGATCAAGCAGAAGGAGGATCCTTCCTCAACCTTGCAAAGAGTATGTCATCTCTTAAAAACAAAAAAGTGAAACAACGGAGTTAGACCTCTGGAAACAATAATTTAAAATGTCTTCAAAAGCCCAGAGTTTCTGTAATTGGCCAGGATGTCTAGTGGATAGTTACTGTTTCTCTCTGAGTCTGTTTCAATATCGTAATTTGGACCCAAGGAATGAGATGATTTCTTATGGTGATTCTTGCTTTGATTTGGTATGGCTTTTGCCCTGTATAACAGGAAAACTATATTGAGTTTCCTTTCTGTCCTTTTATTATTTCACTATAGAAGATTTTTCTTTAAGATTGGTTTGAAGTTGATGAAAGTCATTATGTGCAACCCTAGGGAAGTTTCTGCAAATTGAAACACCAAGTTCTTGGTTTTTTTGTAGGATAATTTGAACCCAAATTTGTGGTGTTCAAGGTGATTTGGAACCTACCTCCTAGAGTTTAAGAGAATTTGAAAGGCAGCATATCGCTGTCCCTGAGCCTTTGTCCAGTCCTTGCATTTCTTTCCATGGCTTCTAATGCACAAACTCAAAAGCCAAAGCTAGAGCAGTAACTAGTGTTGTCCTTTCCTCTGACGTATGCATGAATCATCAACATCTGTTTCTGCACATTACACCATAATCCCTCTTGTAATTGAGCAAGGTTCACTTTAAAAACAAAAATCATGACTTATGAACTTGTCACAATTTAATAAGCCTATCATTGGACTCTTGGTGTAATTTATTCTCATTATATCTCTTAACTGCACAGAGACTAAAGCGTGTAAAACCATGGGCAAGTTACTGTTCTTCAGAATGCCCT
Source organism: Canis lupus baileyi (assembly GCF_048164855.1). Taxonomy (NCBI): domain Eukaryota; kingdom Metazoa; phylum Chordata; class Mammalia; order Carnivora; family Canidae; genus Canis; species Canis lupus. The sequence continues at coordinate 22,407,134 of NC_132868.1, forward strand.
AGAGGGTTTGTAAAGCAGATTGCTGGACTCCACCCCCTGAATTTCTCCAGTGGGTATCAAGAGTTTGTATTTCCAACAAGTGTCCAAATGGTGCTGATGTTAGGATCATGCTCTGAGAACCTGCAAAACTGCTTGTCAACCAAATGTTTTGTAAGCAGCACCTTCTTCCTCCTTTCTTTCATCTCCACAGCTGTCTGCCCTAAAGGCTCTGCTCTTGTCAACAACAGACACTCGTCTAATGTCTTCATTTTCTGGAGGAGGAAACCCTAGCTTAGGGAGGTGTTCCTCTGGTTCCATAGTAAATTGACAGACCCTGGCAGATTTTTGTTGTCATTCATTGAGAATTATTTGCATCTGTAGTTCTTGTGGACTCAGCACAAGATTTAGAAAACTGGAATTCCAGTTCCAGCTCTGCTATGCTGGGAAGCATGAATTCAGTTGTTTTAATCTCTGAACTTCATGTTCCTCATCTATGATATGAATATGCTTACCAAAGGGTTTTGTGAATGGTGAATGGCACACTGTGCATTAAAGTGCTTTGTAAATTATGAAGTGCTATGCAAATATTTTTCAACCTCATCCTGGCTATCAGATGCAATATCATGTTAAACATTATGTATTTAATGATAGACACATCCTTCCCCCACTCATCTAGGGTAAATACTGACTTTTATAACTTTTCTGGAGGAAGTAGTATAGTATGAGCTTGTCACCTTTTGCATCCTTTCATTTCCTTCCTATGTTGATTTCTCTCCTAATCTGCCTTTAAAATAAGCAGATAGAACTTGTCATTTAACTATTTATGTATCCAAATACATACATGCATGTGAGATACGGTCACATGCATATTCACATTATGAATGTGAATTTTTCTCCTAGTATCCTGGTATCCTGGTAAGATACACTACAAGTCACATTCATTAAGAATAAAATAAGAGAGTTGCTATTTTGCTTGAAATTAATCTTTTTTTGGCATTTGCATTGGAAAGAAAACTGAGTTGCGCCAAGAAAAATGGATTCTCCTCCCAGTTCTGCAATTAACACGTTGTGTAAAATAAGTCAGTTCCTCTCTCTATGCCTCAGGTCCCCATTTTAAATGAGGCTAGTTCTTACTCAGTCTTTCCACTCCCAGTGTCTATGATGTTGGAGTTAAGGCAGTTTTTAAATGATGTCCCTCATTTTCCTGAGAAACTCTGATAGAATATGCATGTTGACTTGGGTCTATTCTAGTAAGATATTTTCCCTTTTTCCCTTTGATGGCTGAGGCCTACCTGACATTTGCTTTTGTTTTGATACACTAAAGGTCCCCCATACCTTTCCTTCAGGATATGGCTGGTCTCTAGGTAGACATCTCTGTGTTTCTTAGGGCTGTATTTCTGTTGATACAGTTGGAAATAGAAGAGGACTATGTCCTTTTTTTGGTGCCCTGGGATGGGTTTGTTAGGGGCAGAGTGGTGGTAGCAAAGGTTTTCATGTTTTTAGTGAGCTTTTCCCTTCTGTAATATCCAGAGGATCTCTCTTATGAACACATAGTAAAAAGTATTAGTTCTCTGTTGCTGTGCAATGAATTGTTTAAAAACCTAACAGCTTAAAAAATCCATTTTCATGTATTTTTCTGTAGACCAGGAATCTGGGCAAAGCTGATCAGTTCTCTCTCAAGTCTGCAATAGGGTATTGTCCCAGACTCTATGGTCTCATTGGAGGGCTTGACTGGGGAATGATCTGTTTCTGAGCTCAGGGAGTTGTCACCAGGGTTCAGTTTCACCTGGGTTGTTGGACTGAAGGCTTTAGTCTTTAGCTGGCTGTTGGCTGGAGACTACCGTCAGCTCCTCACCATATGGACCTCTTTAGTATGACAGCTCATTACATTGAAGCATGGAAGCTGCGAAGGCAATGGGTAGAGTCAGCTCATGAGATGTAAGTCAGAATCATTGGTAACCTAATGGTGGATGTGCCATCCCATCACATTTGCTGTATTGTTTTTGTTAGGAGTGATTAGGATCAGACCACACTTAAGCTGAGGGGATCGTACAGGGCTGTGAGTATTACAAAGTGGAAATCATTGGTGGCTACTTTGAAAGTCTACCTACCGCAGAGCAGGGTACTACTTATGGAATCTGGTGGGTGTGTGAAGTGAAGGAGCGGAAAGAACAGGTGAGGTATTCAGAGAAGAATACAATCTAGGAGAAATAAGAGGCTATGAAAGGCTCTAACAGATGTAGGAGGAGTTCCACACTCTGACAGCATTAGAGCCGGATTGGAAATTTTTTGATCTAAATCACTTCATTTTCTCTAGGAATCCAAAGCTTAAATAGGGGGCCTTGATGAAGTCCAGATTGTATCTGAGCCAAGAATTGGACCAAAGTCCTCAAATTCCTTTCTTCAGATTATCAGGTTGTTAAAATGGAAATACTTTGGACTGGGAGTAGAAAGATTTATCTTTGTAACTTTTTATTTGCTTCTGAGTAGCTATGTGACATTGATCAAGTTAATTCCTTGAGATATGGTTACTCAGTCTAACATGAAGCTGTCATTTGTCATATATATTTATTTATGTCTCATGAACACATTAGCTCTTGTTTGTGAAAATTCTTTATAAACTTTATCAGCCTTCAGAAGAAAGCGTGTTTTTGTTGAAATTAATGATGTATAGTTTGAGGCAAAGCAAGCACTTCCTTTTGCCACAAAAGATGCATATCTTTATAAAATGCAGATTATTTTTTCTATTTCCAAATCTGCGTAAGTCATCTATTGGTACGCGATGAACTACCCCCAAAACATAGTACTGTTAATTTACTCAAGAATCTTCAGCTTTAGTAGTGTTCTATGAGGATGGCTTGACTTGGAGCTCAGGTGGCTTGACTTGGAGAGTGGATAATTCACTTTCAGATTAGATGAGTAATGGCCAGCAGGCTGTTACTGGGAGGTTGGCTGGAGCTGTGCATGTGGAACCATGATTTCTCTCATGTGTGTCTCTCCACAGGTCAGTGGGCAGTGGGGCTTCCTTATAAACATGATAGCCAAGTTACAAGAGCAAATGACCCCCAAAAGATGGTAGAAATGCATGGAAACCTATAATACATCATTAGTTTCAGATGTAGTTTTCAGTAATTCATCAGGTATGTGTAACACCCAGTGCTCATCACATTATGTGCCCTCCTTAACGCATGCATTTTTATAAACTAGCTTTAGAAATCACATTGAGTGCCATTTGCACAGTACAGTGTTGATTGAGGTATTCACAAAGGCTTGCCTAAGTTCAAAGACAGGGAACACAGACCCCCATCTTTTGATGAGGTCATGGCAAGGTTCTAGAAGAAAATGTGATCAAGAGACACTGTGGTGGCCGTCTTTGGCAAATATAATCTGCCACTGTATTGCATTGTTCTCTGTTATGCCACAGTTGATCATAGCATATGAGAATGGTTTACATTATACTAGTTCCTATTATTAAGTAATTATTAAGGGCCAGATATAAGTTCTGTGTAATTCTCATAGTCTTTACCTAAGTGAATTGTGAGTTAGTCATTATTCCCATTTTTACAGATGAGAAAACCAAAGCATATATATAAAAGCACAAATATAGATGTTAATTAAGTAAGTTGCCTAAGGTCAAACTAGCTCTTAAGTGGAAGACTTCAGATTTAAATCCAGTTGATTTAAAGGAGCCCCTATATTTAACCCGTCTGCCACATTGCTTCTGTTTTTTTTTTTTTAAATCTGTGTCTGTATCTCAAATCATGTACATACCATTTTTCTTACCCACACCTTCTGCATACTCATCTGTTTATTTCAGCAAGAGTGAGTAGAGAAAGCAGCAGACCAATTAGGGAGGAATCATACACAGTAGTAGTAGTAATACCTGTGGAAAGGATGGGTCTGAGCCTGTCCTTAAGCACTCCAGGGGCTAGTGCCAGGAAGCCCCAAGAAAGGACACGACTTAACATGCCACTGATTCCATAGAGTTTACAGGGGCCATGATTGTGACTTTGATTTAAAAAGACTTATCAGAGTCTAAGGAAATCCAGAGAGAACAGCTGAGTAAGAAGCGGTAGATCAAAAAAAGAAAATGGGACCAGCGGCCAGTATTTGAAAACTAAAGGAGGAGTTGAGAAGCATGTATCCTTCACTGCCTTCACAGGAGTTTAGCTCGGCATCTTACTGGATGATCTACCTAATAAATAAATCCTACTGTTTTTTTTTTTTTTTTAAGATTGTATTCATTTATTGAGACACAGAGAGAGAGAGGCAGAGACATAGGCAGAGAGAGAAGCAGGCTCCATGCAGGGAGCCCAATGTGGGACTCGATCCTGGGACTTCAGGATCACACCCTGGGCTTCAGGCAGTGCTAAACCGCTGCACCACTGGAGCTGCCCATCCTACTGGTTTCTATATAGGGATTTTTTATTTTTAAATCAGAGTCCAACCCACAAATTGAGAAAAACACAATTAGGTTTTGTGCTAATATGTATCCGTTTTAAAAATTTACTTATTTATTGAATCATATGCTTTCATTCAACCAGCAATTGTTAAGCTCCTTTTGAATGTAGGGCACTGCAGATTAAAATCAAGAGAGGGGATCCCTGGGTGGCTCAGAGGTTTAGTGCCTGCCTTTAGCCCAGGGCGTGATCCTGGAGTCCTGGGATCGAGCCTCACATGGGGCTCCCTGCATGGAGCCTGCTTCTCCCTCTGTGTCTCTCATGAATGAATAAATAAATAAAATCTTTTAAAAAATAATAAATAAAATCAAAGGGGAGTATGCCTGGGTGGCTCAGTGGTTGAGCATCTGCCTTTGGCTCCTTGTGATCCCAGCATGCTGGGATCGAGTCCTCCATCAGGTTGCCCACAGGGAGCCTGTTTCTCCCTTTGCTTATGTCGCTGCCTCTCTCTCTGTCTCTCATGAATAAATAAATAAAATATTAAAAAAATAAAATTAAATCAAGGGAGAACAGTTTTATCCTTGCCCACTTCACAAGGGACTTCTAATGTAGGAAACAGAAGAGCAAACAGACGACAGGACGTATAATAAATACAATGATGAATGAATGAACAAGCCTCTATGAATTCATAGACGAAGGTGCTCCAGTCCTCTTCTGGAGAGGTCAAAGGAGGCTTTTTAGAAGTGGCATTTAAGTTGATATATTAAGGAATTAGAAATAGTTCAGTGTGTTTGGAGATGAGGGTATATAGGGCAAGTGTCATGAGATAAACCTGGAAAGGAAGGCAGGTAGATATGTTTTTGCAATAAATTTCCCACTTCTGTCTTCCTGTCTGCCTTATTTATGCATTGATGACTCAGTACCGAGAATCTCAGTCAACAAACAACAAAGACACAATATTGCATTTCTCTGTGATTCCTCTACCTTTCTGTCCTCAATGCAAATATCTCAATGGTATTTGCATCTCATCTGAAAACTGTCAGGATGGGGTCTGCAAAGTCTTGTGTCCCATCAGCGTAAAGTCAAACCAGCCATAAGTCAGTAAGGGCTTTGTGGTCAGCCTTCTTTCCTCTCCTATCACTTCTTTATAAGCTGCCAGGCCTGGGTAGTGTTGTCATGTGGTGACATTCATGATTCAGAAATGCTTCACTACAGACAAAACACTCACACTGTCTCTTGCTTTACTTAGCACACGTGAATTAGTTGTTACACATTTGTTATATTATAGGACTGAGGCCCCTAAATGTGGTGAGTGAATTTTACCAAAAAACATAAACAAACAAACATCCTAGAGAATCCAGTGATTAAATTTGTTTTTCCTATCTCCAATTCCCAACATTTTTCTAGTACATCAGTGGTTCTCTGTAGCTGAGAACTGTGTTCAAATGAAATCTGAACTGGAAACTTGATACGTGGAATGGCTAATGTGGAACAGCTCTTTATTGAAATACACACTTGGACTCTGGAGCATTGCTGGGTACCACTCTGCTCACTCTGGAGGCCACTCTGAGGCATCTCTTATCTCTACTGTGAAAACCAGTCCTATTCTGTGAAAATTCTTCATGTTGTACCTTGGAGCTCGCAGGAAAGACCTAATGACTATTTCATTGCCTAGGCTGGGATTGATATTATAAGGATGTCACTGTCTATGTGCGGTCAGCCTCACCATTCTCCCACTCATCCAACCACAAGCTTCTATGGCTCAAAGCCAAGCTCACAAGAGAATAAAGAAGAAAATGAAAGAATCAGAAGAGGATGAAGGCAGCATGGTACAGTGGACAGAACATGTGAATTCTCATCTTAATTCTGCTCCTAACTTTAAGTGCTTTTTAGCAGGCGACCTACTTCCTTCTTTCGCGCCAGCATTTCAATTCATAATACTAAGGGTTTGGACCCCAGGTCCCCTCAGGTTCTAATAAAAAATATCCCATGAAGTCTTGATTCCCTGAAGAAGACACATAGTTTGTTTCACCTCAGACCCCAAAAGGAGGATCAGTCCTACTGTTTCACACATTCTTTCATGACCTGGTCTATAGGTGTTTTAGAAGTTTTATATGTCATGGATAGAGGGACTATGACCTGTTGAGTTGGATGAGTTATCACCATAAAGGAGTTCAGATACTTACTTTTAATCCATGATTTGGTTCATTGTGCTTAAACATTTTATTAGATTTCCTACCTTATTTTTCTGCCTTAAATATGGGGATAATAAGTGAGGAAATCTTTGGGGTGAAGAGGAGGGAGGGAAAAGACAGATAGGAGGAGGACTATGTGTATAAAAGTTGTCAGCAACTGTGTCTTATACTAGAAGAATCAGGATAGTTTTCATTCAGATCTAAAAAGTAGGAAGAGGGGCAAAGTAGAAACCAGGAAAGGCATAGATGCTATTGACTGGCAGAGTTTTTTGTAAAATGCGACATATGTCAACTTGCCCTTGTCCTACTCTCCAACATGGGATGGGTCCTCGCAGGTCTTCTGTATCAAGTCTCACGGTCTTTGCAATCTAGCTTCTCACGGTCTTACAGAGGAGGGTGTTGAGGCCTGGCCAGGGGACTGACTTCCCCACTCATGTTGCTATATGCATCCTTCTCATAAAATGCCCTCCATTGGGAGGCAGGGGGTATGGGGGTTAAGTGGTCCTAAGATGCCCCAGTACTAGTTTGGCCTCCATCCTGGGTTCACCTAAATCATCACTAATTTGCTTGACTCTAGGGATTAGACCTAGTTGAGAAGAAACAAAGCCCTTTCCCCCCCACCAGGAATATCAGGAAAAGCAACCCATGGGCATATTTTGCTTAACAGTAGCGGCCACCATCATTCCTGGAATATACATGCTTGATGTGTTTAGAGGTCTTAAATTTAGGAAAATAATAATGAGATGTTCCAATTCAGAAGTTTCCCATGCCAGCCAGATATCGATGGACAGTTTAAGAGAAGTCTATGTTTCATTGTTTTCTTTTGTTGTACTCATTAGTGATTATATTGGGGGGTGGAACATATTAAGGAATGATTACAGCACCAGAATATATTATCTACCATATATATTAAAGCTCCATATCATTAGTTTAAATCCAAGAAAGATATAAATTGATGGAGTCTCACTGTGTTGCTTCTACCTATTCAAACCTTTTTTTTTTTTCATGCCATGGATGCTATCTAAAGGCATTAGAGGAGTTGGCTTGCCCAATGGCTCAGAAACCTGTTAACAGTGATTTTTTTTTTAAAAATAATAATTTTATATAGTTTATGTGTTTTTGGTAGCTCCAAGCCTGATTGCCAGAACATTCTGCTTTATAGTAATGCTCTGGCTCTACCACTAAAAGCTGTAGCATTGTGCTTTATCTCATTATCTCTAGAGTGCAGCACCTGCGATGTAGAAAAGCCTGATAAACCCAATAAATATAAATCCAGCTTACCTGAGGCTCAGTAGCATAGGGATCTCCACTACCACCCATTTCTTCATGAGGAATAGGTTTTGTTTTTGTTTTTTAAAATATTTTATTTATTTATTCATGAGAGATGTAGAGAGAGAGAGAGAGAGGCAGAGGGAGAAGCAGCCGCCCTGCTGGGAGCCTGATGCAGGACTTGATCCCAGGACCCCAGGATCATGACCTGAGCTGAAGGTAGACACTCAACCACTGAGCCACTCAGATGCCCCTCCCATTTTTAAAAGATTTTATTTATTTTTTCATAAGAGACACAGGGGAATAGGTTTTTCTTTTTTTAATAAAAATTCAGCTTACACTCTTATGACTACCTCACACCCTTTCTCAGTGTGGGTAAGAAACCTGCATGGGCTCACACATCTATTCTTGTTCCCTGTTTTGCAATTTCGGGGAAGAAAAGGTCTTACAATAGGAGAATAGATTTAGAAATTGAATCTGAAGATGTGTCATTATTGTGGTATGAGATATCTAATTGCCCTTCTGCTGGTCAGGATATGTGTTTTTAGAGATGTTATCTGTCAAGACCTTTATTTTTATTTGCAATCTAGCTTCTCGCCGTCTCCCTGACCCTGTTGTCTCTGTTTTTACCTTCTCTTCCTTTTCTGGTTTTCTTCAACCCCTTGTATGCACACAAGTGTACACACGCTGGCTTATACAGTAGCATGGCTGATATAGACGTTCCACTTACGCAGATGTGTATATATACACAGTTACACATATACACACCTATGCCATGCACATACACACATATACAGCCCCCACATACTTACACAGACACACATGTGCACATGTACACATATAATGTATGCACACACAGCTGCCCAAGCATTCTGAACACTACTTAGAGGTGTGATGTGTAGTGTCTAAGGGTGTAATAGTCCTAGTTAGTATGATCTAAGTTCTAATTATCAGGATCTGTGCTAAATGTTTTGCATGTGTTATCTTAAGTAATGTTTACACTTAGGAGATGGTATTAGCCCTATCCCTGTTGAACAGATGAGGAAACTGAGGCTGAGGGGGACTTGGTAAGTTTCCCAAAATTGTATGTCTCATAACTAAGTGGTGAATACAGCTGGGTCTGTCTGGTTCCAATGCCCACACTCCTATCTACTCTATAGTAGTATTCTGAAATAGTACCCACAAAAGATTTGGCTCCGTAAAAGAAAATACCTTCAAAATTAGATCAGTTCTTTGTACAATGCAATTTCTATCATGTGACTTCTCTAGACAAGGAGGGGACCTATTAAGATGGAAATAATCCAGACTAGAAATCAGAGCATGTAGGTCCTTCTCACTTTTTCTGTCACTTCCTGGTGACTTGGGGCAGGTCCATAAATGGGGGAAACAATGCAATTTATAACCTCATAGAAGTATGATTAAGTTCTGTTGAGATGATGCCAAATAAACCTCTTTGAAAATACGCAAAATTGTCTGCATTTGCGATATGGCTACTCTTGTTCTTTACCTCTTAGACCATCTTCTCCTCTTGTCACATCCACTTACTCATTGGCTCAGGGAGGGAAGCCATCTCAGATGGCATCTCTGGCCTCTTGTTTATTCTAGCAAACATCTGGACTGGCTTCAGTATTACCTCATTGCAAGGACATTCAGAGCCAAGATGTAGCTCTTTGTTCATGTGTGCACTTCCACTTGCTGCAAGGGCCAGTATCTTAGGCCTTCCTGGCGTTGTCATTCCCATAGCACTACCACGCATGTATCATCCATGCTAGAAGCAAGAACACGGAGATGCACAGCTGAGTTACCTTTGAGAGGTAATATTTAGAAGATAGGGACTTTAGAAAATAGGACTTATTATTACCAGTCAAGTTCTTTTTTTTTCTAGTTTGTCATTCCTGCTTTGGAAGTTGATGGACATGTGGAGGTTCACGATTGGTGAGCGTTCAAATCTTCATGCTAAATGTTAATGTGTTAATGTCTACTTTTTTGAAAGTAGTGTTTGTGATCTCTGTCACTATTTACACCATCAATTTGTACACTGGTCATGAGGGTTTCCTGAACTTTGTGTAGGCCTCAGATTATGGAGTATTTTGAGAAGGTGCTTTGACGGTAAGAGAAGTGAATGTGACTGAGATACTTCAAAGGCAATCTTATTTTATTGAGATCTTGGGAGAACCCTCCCTCTTACATTTGACTGTCTCCATAACTTCTCAAATTGAACAAGACTCCTGTGTTATAGTGATTTGTCCAAAATTTTAAAAGTGTAGTTCAACATAGAGCAGAATAAGAAATAAAGCAGCAGCCAGCAAAGTGACAGTTTTTGAAAAAATAAAGCAAACAAAACAAATCTTTGTGCCAGCCCTATCCTAAGCACTCATTTATTTTTGGCAGTTGAAATCTTTGAAAAACACAAGTTAGCTGGTCCATTGCACTTACAGGCTTCAGATTACTGGCAAGTTGACTGGAAAGGCTGTTGGTTAGGAGTGGCAGGACACATAGATCATGGTGAGAAAAATTGTAATGAACTAATATCCCGTACTTCTAGAATAGAGGCAATGGTAGCTGTGCTGCCTAATTTCGTGATGTTGTGTATTAGATGAGATATCAGTGAAAATGCTTTGTTACATTTCCAAACATTAGCTGGTATCCATGTATCTTTTGGCAAAATGTCTCCTTATGAGCCTCAGGGAGCTTGCTGTATCTGGAGAAAGAAACTGGGTCATAGGATTTTTCAGTAAGAATCGCATAAATTTCTACATAGAGAAGTAGTGTCCAAACTATGAACTCTTATAGAGAGTTCATATTCCATTATTAAATTTAATAATAAACCTAGTTGCTTATAAAGCACCTAGTATTTCCAAATATTTTAAAATATTTTGGCTCCTCATCAAACTAATAGATATATATGGAACAGATTCTATGTTAGTTACCAGGCTGTAAAAAATAAACCTTCCCTTTAGGAGCTTACCTTTAGTAAAGAAATTATAATATATGCACTAAGAGAGAATCTAGAAAAGTATCCACAAGAGGAGAATGGAAAATATATACCTTGTGTGTGTTGGTGGTTGGAGGGATGGTGATGGCTGTTGAAGTTACTTTCTGCTAAAGAGATTATTCTCTCCTAAAAATGTCCCACCTGCACTGACCTTTATTTACTGATCAACTATGGGCATTTAATAATGTCACTGGGAATGATGCTCCAGGAGCAGAGATGTAAGCAATTTCAGGGAATCCTGTGCAAACAATTTAGCTTTGTTTGGGGAGTAGAGTAGGCACAGAGAGGAGTGGTAAAAGCTCAGATTAGAAAGATGTGATACCATCTTGGAGGTCCTTACACATCAGGTGGAGGAGCTTGTGTAAATAGTTTGAATATTAACTGGTTATCTGAAGGAGAAGTGTATGGTGTCTGTGAAGCCTTCCCCTACTTGCTGCTTCAGTTTCTCCATCTGTCAAATGAGGGTTTTTACTTTTTAACCTCCAAGTTGTGACTCTGATCTCTGATGTTTCATAAATCTTTGAATTATTACATCTTAGCCTCCCATGGGGATTACTTATTCAGTACCTATAACTGCAGTGATTTCTGTTGTAGATGGACAGTAGTATTTGCTAGATGCTAGGGACCCATTAGTGGGTAAGCTCACGTTCTGAGAAACGCAGTGTGAACTAGAGCTGGAAAAATAGTCTTGTGTTGCTGATTTCAGTATGGTCTGGAAAACTCCATGAGAAGTAAGTAGAGAAAGCCTTAAGGACCATCATCAGCTCATGAAACTCATGAGCAAAGACCAGAGAGTGGGAGTGAGCTTGGCTGATGTATTAGTTTTCTATTATTCCTATAACAATACCACAAATTTGGTGACTTACAACAACACATTTCTTTATTATCTTAAAGTTCTGTAGTTTAGAAGTCCAGTACATGTCTCTTCACCTAAAGGGGTTAGCAGAACTGTATTCTTATCTGGATGTGCTAGGGGACCGTTTCCCTGGCTTTTCAAGCTTCCAGAGGCCCACATTCCCTGGCTTCTGGCCTGTTCTTCTCCAAAGGAAATTCCCAACCCTTCCAAAGCCAGGACCATTGCATCCCTCTGACCACAGCTGGAAAAGGTTCTCTGCTTTCAAGAAGTCATGTGATCAGGCTAGGCCCACCTAGATAATCCAGAATAACCTCTGCATTTCAAAAATCTTTACCTTAATCACATCTGTGAAGTCCCTTTTGCCAAAGTGAAGTGCCATATTTATAGGCTCTGGGAGTTAGACTGTGGACATCTGTGGGTGGATTGTTGTCCTGCCTTCCATAGCCTGTTTACAGGAATGTAAGTAATTACATGTTGTTAGTGCACAGATACTGAGGGTGTCAATGAGAAGAGATGAAATAGCCAGATCATGAAGTGTGGTTTTTTTTGTGCTTGATGTAAAGAGTTCTGAAGTTATTCCAATGGCAATAGGGAACTGTTCAGGTCTTTTCAGCACAGAGATATTTCATCTGTAATGAACTACTCAAGTGAGCAGCTCTGTGGTACCCCAGAACCCTTTCCATTTCTTTCTATGGGAAAATTAAATCTATCTTTTGACTCAATATACTGGGACACAATTCAGTGCCATCTGCATATCATTAATATTCTCTCCCTTTTTGCCATGTTCTTTTCTACATTATCTCCCTACTTGGTTTTTCTGGAGCCTGAGGGAATGCCATTCATGGTCTATGATTTGGGTAAAAAGTTCGGGAAGGTTTTCATTGGGCAAAGGTGTTTCAGGTTTTGGAATCTTGAATTCGATTGCAGCAAGAGGTATTTAGGAGGAAAAAAAAAGATGCCTGTTCCTTGGAAGAGCGGCACATTGCATCTGCTTTCTGGAGCTTGACAGAGCCTGAGTGAGGAGGGGGATAGCCTCTTCATATACTCAACCCTGGTGTAACACCCAGTTTTCTCTGGGGTCCCCAAGGAGCAGATCTAGGATGTCTAATGAAAGAATTGGCACTGACTCTCTGTACCCTGAATGTACGAGTGGGCAGTTGATGTGTGTGCTTGTGCTTGTTCAAGAATGATTCGTAATGCACAGGAGGAGCTGGTGAATAGAGGAAGCCTAGTAAATTGAAAGATTCTCCTGATAGAACAGGGAAATTGAGATTTATTGTTCAGTCAGTTCCAATTACATTGTTGTGTTGCAGAGGGAAGCAGCTAAACAGGACATTGGCTTGTAACACCACCAACGTGGAGTCAGCCTCAAAGGAGATGATTGTCAGAGCAGTGTTTAGTGCCCGAGCTTCTACCAAATGAGTCACTTATGAGAAAATATCTTGACACAGCATCAAGGTGCTCGCATTATATCTGATCACAGAAATGTTAATGCAGAATAGCACACTGGCTTTGATCTTCATGGGATTGCGGGCTGGTGAATAAAGATAGGGTGTATTTTTAAAGGTCATCTCTACTACTTAGGAGGAAACACATTTCATGCATGTGTGAGACTGCCTATCAAGATGGGAAATGAGTCCATTTGAAGGAAAAGTGCAAATTATTTTCTCAGTGTGAAGTTCGTGTGTGTTTGCATGTTTGTGTAGGAATTTCATGTGTGTGCATGTGCAAGAGTCTTGTGTGTGTGTATGTGTGTACGCACATGTGGTTCTGGAAGAGTTTAGCATCCTTAATTGTTGTTACTTCTGTGTTGTAGCTGATCCTGTCTAACACCCGCTGTGGTACGCAGTGAGGAAAAACCTTCTATCTCCCACTTTAGATGTTAATGATGTGGCATAATTTTACAGAAGAGGCACACGATTTCAAATGTGACTTCTTTCCTAACTTGTAAGTAGAGTTGACAGCAGTGAATTAATCTCCTCTGTGTAAACTCAGAAGGAGTATCTTGTGAATGAGTGGTAGTTGACTTTATACCAGTGAATGTTAGAGAGTGGAGGTGAATCATTCTGTATTTGGATGATGAGGAACACCCCGTAGGGTTGAGGCCTCTTGTCCGAGGTCATGCAGTAGGTCAGCAGCACTGCCAGGACTAGAGTTAGCATCACCTGATTCCCGGTTACGTCCTAGTCCGGCACAGCTGCCTCCCACGTTTGACAGTCTGTGACTCACAGTCCAAATCTATGGTGATGTATAATATTTTACTTTGATTCTAAATCAACAAGCCACTTTTAGAAGTGCTTACACTGCTGCATTACATTTCACGCTATTCTTATGGATTCTTCAAGTTGAATCTTACTTCTAGAACTCCAGTAGGAGTGACCAGAGTACAGCAGTGCCCCTCTTATCCATGGTTGTGCTTCCCGCAATTTCAGTTACCTGTGGTCAACATTGGTCCAGAAGTAGATGATCCTCCTTCTGGCCTACTGTTAGGTCAGTAGTGTTACATCAATGTTACATCACAATGCCTATGTCACTCACCTCATTTCATATCATCACATAGGCATTTTATCCTCTCACATCATCACAAGAAGAAGGGTGAGTACAGTCCAATACAGTATTTTGGGAGAGAAAGAGAAAGACTGCATTCACATAACTTTTATTATAGTCTAATGTTACAGTTGTTCTACTTTATTATTTGCTATCATTGCCTATCTCTTACTATGTATAATTTATAAATTAAACTTTATCATAGTTTTGTGTAAATAGAAAAAAAAAGACATGGTGTATATTCTGCTCAGTATTATCCATAGTTTCAGGCATCCACTGGGGGCCTTAGAATGTATCCCCTGTGAATAAAGGGAGGATTATTGTATTATGACAAATATTTTATGAACACCCATGAATGGCAAGCTCCCTAGAAGGTGAAGGTGTAGGTTTGAATAAAAGAAAATGTATTTCCTTAAACAACTCATATCACTCTGGGGAGACTGGGGAGAGAAATAATAAGCAGATAAAGAAGTAATGTTAAGTCTGATGGAGCTAAGTGTTGTAGAGGAAAGGTAAGATAACCGGGCTGGAGGAGTTCTTCAGTAAGAGTGCAGTAATCCTTGTCATTTTATATAAGGGAGTCAGAGAAGGCCTGATGAGAGGGTGATATTTAAGCAGAAATCTCAAGTAGGCAAGAGAGTGAGCCACACAGGTATCTGGGACAGAGGGATGTATGATCCAAACAATGGAGAGTGCCAGTGTGGAAGCTCGGGAGAGAGGAGCATGGCAGGCAGCTGGCCTGTTTCAGAAAAAGTGGCCAAGGGTAGCTGGAGCTGAGTGGTCTTCAAGAGAGTAAGCAAAGATGGGGTCAGGGACGTATCAGACCCTTGCTCATCACATAGGAGCTTATAGGCTACTGTAAGCACTTGACTCTTCCTCCCAGTGAGATGGGAGCATTTGGAGTCATGTGGTCCAACTTAAAAACACTCTGGCTTTGTGAGAGTAGAATGTAGGCTCCAGTGACTATGCAAACTAGAAATGATATTTGGTTGGTTGGTATGGAGCAGTTGCTAAGCAGTAGTGGGGGTCTGGATGTATTTTGATGGTAGCATCAATAAGTTTTGTGGCCAGATGTCATATAAAATACAAGAGCACAAGAAGAGTCCATGACTGCTAGGTTTTTAGCCTGAGCTATGAACAATGGACATGCAGTTAAGTGAGATGCTAGGAAGACAGCAAGAGAATTGGTTTTGGTTTTGAGTTTTTCCATTCCAAATCAGAAATTTGGTTTCGGGTATGTTACATTTGAGCTGTTAGACTTGCAAATAATGGTTGAGTAGATGGTTGTGTATTTGAGTCTGGGGCTCAAGGGCAAAGTCTTGACTTGCTGTAGATTTAAGAGTCCGTAGATATGAACTTAAAACTTTTATACTGCGTGACATCACCTAAGGTGATGGATTAAGCCCTGAGCCAGTATTTTGATGTCTCAGGGAGACACAGAGAAACCATTAAGGTAAGTCATGAGCAAGGAGACATAAACGTAGAGGGAGAATCAAGGAACAGTGCTCTCCAGAAACAGAGTAAAAAAATGTGCTTCAAAACTGAATGAGTGATCAAGTTCTCTGCACAGTAGGATCAGATGCCAGGAGGATTGAAGCGTGGACCACTGGATTTAGATCTTTGGTGAAGGTTGTCTTAACATAAACAGGTCTCAGCACTCTTGTGAGCTTTTGGCTCACACTTGCTTTGCTTTTCCTTTGTCCAGGGGGAACCCACGCTAAATAATGTTTAGCTGCCAGGGCTCTGGAGTCACAATGCCAATTCCATATTTCTAATCCTTTAAGCTTACACAGCTTATTTGGCCTTCCTCTATGTTTTTTTTTTTTTTAATTTAAGATTTATTTATCTTGAGAGAGAGAACATGTGTGAGCAGAGGGAGGGGCAGAGGGAAAGAATCTTAGACTCTCCACTAAGTGGGGAGCCTGATTTGGGGCTCAGTCTCAGAACTCTGAGATCACGACCTGAGCCCAAATCAAGAGTCAGATGTTCCAGTGACCGAGCCACCCAGGCACCCCTATGCTTCTTTTTTTAAGAAAGGAAATGACCTCATGGTGTTGGGAGGATTGGATGAGATAAATGCTTAGCATGGTATCTGCAACATCGCAAATGACCAATAAATTGTAGCTCTAATGATCAAGAATAAAACAATCAGTAAAATTAATGTAAATGAACCTGCCTTATATTTTCTTTTTTATCCTCAAAATCACATATCTCTCTAGAGTTGCACCTGAATTGGATATTAGCCTATTTTATGTCCTCTATTTGTTTTACTTTGGGGCATTTTCTCATCATTACATGAATTGACCACATTGTAATCTACTAGTTCTCTCCTCTAAATTGTGAGCTCCCTGAGAAGCCATATGCTGCCCATACCTCAAAACTTAATGCAGAGTTTGGCAGATTTGGCACTTCAGACTTAAAATAGTGTCTGAAGGTCCTGGTGACTGATCAGAGTGTCAACTGCACAGAAGTTCCAATACTCAATGCAGTAATACTGGAATAGCATCTTAATTGCTGGAATTTCTTACAAATGAATTTTGATTTCTTAAAATAATTTTCAGTATCTTTTTGATCTATCTTTCCCTTCCTCTATAGATTATTTCCCAAGTAAGCCTGTGCTTTTCTCACCCCTGTAAGGCTCCTTGAGGTGTACTATTCAGGACAGCTGACTTTTGGGGTTGGCAGTTTTATTATGTGATGGACACTTACATGACAACCACACATTCTTTCTCTGTCTAGTACCTAAAACTTAAAATAAGGCCTTTATTTTGAATTTTCCCCATTCATAGCTCCAGAGATTCAAATAATGATATCTTTATTTTAGAAGAATGTTTGTGAATTGGGGGGGGGGTGAAAAGGGAGGGGGTGGTTGATAGCTGTTTCCGTTCTGTTCTTTGAAATATAGGAGTAAAGATAACTCTTTACAAATCTGAATATGTGTTTGTTGGATTCTTGAAGCAGGGTTTTAAATCTAAATCAACTCTGGGTGAGGCAGAGTATGGTAAGCAACAACTACAGCAATGGGTGGTGTATTTTAAGAGCTCTGTCTCTTGACATAGTGAGGTACCATGAACAAATATCTGCTCCAGTTCCAGTACCTTCCTTTCCCAGTTCAGAAAATGTTAACATGTGTTTTTTGGCTTTTTCACATAGCTCTAGTCTACGTGGCAGGGGTAATATGTTCAGCTTCTCAGTTTGCAATGTGAGGAGTAGGAAGTTTCTACTGAAAAGGCTGTGACCATACTTCCCATTAACCAGCCCTTCCTTAGAGCACTGTGTAGCCTGTGCCCCTATCACAGGAGCTTGGCTAACATGACCACCTGAGTAAGGGTAAGTCAAGAAGAACCTGAGGGAGGCCAGAGATTGAGGAAGTCTCAACTTATTGTTGCTAATGCCATAATTTGTTCAAGTGTGTAGAATTGTGCTCATGGTGTTCTGGTATCCTCTTCTCTGCTTGTAATCATGCAATTAGCAGAAAAACAGGGGCCATGAGAATAGCCCAGTTTTAGTACTTTAGGTCAGAAATTGTCAAACAAGGGCAGAAAAGCGAATGGACTTGTGCAAGATCTCACAGGCCAGTAAAGAATGGATATTATCAATATTCTTTTTTTAAAAAAAGATATATCTGTTTATTAGAGAGAGCATGCTAGGTGGTGGGAGGGGTAGAAGGAAAGGGAGAGAGAAACTTGATGGGGGGTTCTATCTAATGATCCTGAAATTACAACCTGAGCCAAAACTAAGAGGTGAATGCTTAAGTGACTGAGTCACCCAGGTGCCCTATCGATATATTTTTTCAAGTCTTTATGCAAATCCCAATTAGTTAATATACAGTGTAATACTAGTCTCAGGTATATAATTAGGGAATCAACAATTCCATACAACACTCAGTGCTCATCATAACAAGTGCACCCCTCCATCCCCATCAATTTTTTTTTCCCATCAATTTTTTTTTAAAGATTTATTTGAGAGAGTGTGTGGGGGAAGGTGCAGAAGGAGAGGGAGAGAAAGAATCTCAAGCAGACTCCCACTGAGCGAGGAGCCCATCACAGGTCTTGAATATCAGGACCCTGAGATCATGACCTGAGCCAAAATCAAGAGCCAGATGCTTAACCACTGAGCCACCCAGGCACCCACCCCCATCAGTATTCTTGAGAAGAAAGCAAGCCAAGTGTGTGTGTACACGTGCTTGTTTACTTCTACATAGACAGACAGACAAAATATGTTCTCCAGTCCTAGCCAGTAAGTTCCTTGCCTCCTTCTTAGTTCTTTTGTTCTTCCTTAGAAACACAAGCCTTTGTCTTAAATGGACTCTGTAATTTGGGAAAAACTATTAGATACTAGGAGTATCAGGATGAAAATCTGTATCTTCATACCTAATTTTTATACCTGATGGTGCTACAGTTTACTGAGTTCATAATCCCTTCTACTGCACACATCTCCAGTGGTCTCTCTAATTTCTAGCTCTTAGTCTGTAGCTACCCATAATGCCTCATCACTATCTACCTGCCATTTTCATCCTTGGGACTTGTCTCCCTCCCCATCTGACTTGATGTATGCATTTCTTCTGGCACTTGTCATGTTCTGCACTCTGGTACCACGAAGGTCAGCTGTGTACCTTCTCTTCCTCTGATAAGAGATATAAGACAGGAAACATAAATAGTGGGGAGAGTGTTTATGTGTGCTTCCATTTCTGGTTTTCCATTGTATCTAGTACATTCTGACTTAGTATGGGTTAGGCCCTCAGTGAATGTTTGCTGAACAAATGAAGGCAATTGGGGGAAAAAAATAAGACCCTCAATCCTTAAAACAAGCCAGTGAATAGAGTTACCAGAACTGCTAGGTCATAGTTATTTTGACATTTTTACCTCCCACTTGCTGTTCTAAATAAAAGCAAAATAAAACCATAGGTTCTCTAAATGTCAAAAATGAATATAATGATCTAAAGTACAATGGGTCACACTGATTACATTTGATTAACTTTCTGTCTACTGAGAGACATGTATATAACTGCTTTTCTCAGAGTAGCAGTGCCTTTGTTCTATTCTGAATTCAGGGGGAAAAGAGGAGTTATTGATAAAACAAAGATCTTGACTTTGTCTCAAATAGAAGACAAAGAAGGTATTACAGAGATTCGGAAGCAAAATATCTGGATTCTAGTATACGCTCTGCCTCTATCTGGCGCTGTGTCCTTCAACATGTCCCTGTTTCTGCCTGGGCCTTAGTCTCCCCAGATGTCACATGCGGAAGCTGAAGTGGTATAATTGCCAGTGCTTCTTCCAGCCTGGAATTCTAGGCTGGGATTGAGAAGTAATTCCTTCCGATGACATATGGCCCAACCTTCAGCTCTTAATTGGCCCACCATCATGATCACAAGTACCTGATTATTCACACACTTTTGAATATATGAATTGCATAAAGCTGTTCAATGATGGTGAAAATTGAGTCCTAAATATTCTATCAGATGTATATGTAATGTAACCTATTCAGGATCTCATTAGAGTGTAAAATGATATGTGAAATATGCACCAAGCGAGAAAAGACTTAGAACATTATGATAACGGAGTAATACAATTTGATTTTTATGAGTTAAGGATGATGGTATAATAAGAGCTTCAGTTATATGAAGGCTGGAGCTGAAGTATGTAGAGCTGTGTCTAGTAGGGAAAACCAATGAGAATGCGTTGTTTTCATTCTTGTCTTTCAGTATTCACAGAATCAACTATTTCACTCGGAACTAGAAAACAAAGCTGCTTATTAGCTTCTTTGTTTGAGCCATTCTGACTCTTCACCCACACCAGTTATATTTATACTTATGCATATTTTATTATTCTTTTGCCATGCCAGTACCACAAAGAGAAATATTTGTACTTTGAGAAAGGTACCCAGAATCCCCCAATTTTGCATCAGAAAAAATAAAAACACTTACCTCACATAAACTCACTTCAGAAAATGTGAATGTAACACTGTTCTCAAACCACTTTCTCCTCTGAATGCCAGTTGTGCACACAGCAGCTCTACTGACCTCCCGTGTCCAGTATCTGAGACCCTTACCATCTACCGGGCTGGGGCTGGTGCGGGCATTTATGCAGCCAAGCAGAATGAGCTCATGCTTGCACTCTGCTAACTGGGACCTGGATTCTCCATCTACCACTCAGCAGCTTGTGAATGCTGGAGGGATGCTTAACTTCTGTAGATCCTCATTTTCCCATCGGTAGTAAGAGAGGAATAATTTTGTTTACATTATGACATGGCTAGAATTACGAGAGAGAATGCATAGATGGTCTTCAACTCGGGGACTGGCTCCTAGTAGATACAGCTTTATTTCTCCTCTTTTGGGTTGCCTGGGGTGTCTTTCCCCTGGTTTTTCTCTGTGTTATGCTACCCCCCTGAGGGTCTAACACTGTTCTGAGAAGGAGAGGAAAATAGCCTACAGTCATCCTGGAGGATTCCTTCTAGTTTAATGAGGCCTCAAATCACTACCCAGTAATCTCTGCCCTCCATTTCCCTGTGTGTTTCTTAGGCTTCTCTTGTTTCATAGTCTCATACGAATGGAGTGTGGGATCCCAAAGACCTGGATTCCAGTCTTAACTCTCAAAATTACCTACTTATTGATCAATGCCAATTCATTTCCTTCTCTATATTGAAATGAGAGTCCTATCCCTTAAGTCTCTCTTAGAGCTGCATGGAGTGTTCACATTCATTCACTTAACCCTTAGTTTATTAGATGCTCAAGTATTGAGGGTATCCATTTCTGTTTTCTTCCTTTTCTATGACTCAAAATTTATGTATTCCCACTGTTACCCTGAAATAGTAAACATTTCTGAGCCTGGCAGATCTAGAGGCCCTTGGAAAGCTAATGTTCCTTCTTGATAATGACAATTTAGTGCTTTCACTTAATACCTTAATATTTACAGAGTTTTTTTTCATTTATTCATTAGTGTTGAAATCTCTCAATAAGTCCTGAAGATGGGGATTCTTATGTACATTGTGAGAGATGAGAAAATAGGCTGAAATTTGAAATGATGTGCTCTGGGAACACCTGGGTCATGCATTGGTTAAGCATCCAACTCTTGATTTTGGCTCAGGTCATGATCTCAGGGTTGTGAGTTCGATGCCTGCATTGGGCTTCTTGCACAGCAGGGAATCTGCTTGAGATTCTCTCTCTGCCCCTCCCTGTCCACTCTCTCTCTCTCTCACTCTCTCTCAAAAATAAATAAATAAATCTTTAAAAAAAGAAAAGAAAAGAAATACTGTACTCTGGAGTCCTATAGTAAGTTTCACGTAGCCTAGATTTCATGCAGCGGCCTTTTCCCCATGTAATACCCTGACCTCTGTTCTGAATGTAAATGGGACTTCCAGCCTGGGTTAGGATGTCTGTGTGCTCCTTAGTTCCTAAGAAAATCTGTCTTTTCTTGCAGGAGAATAAAATGA
This sequence comes from Canis lupus baileyi, assembly GCF_048164855.1. Taxonomy (NCBI): domain Eukaryota; kingdom Metazoa; phylum Chordata; class Mammalia; order Carnivora; family Canidae; genus Canis; species Canis lupus. The sequence goes on from NC_132868.1 coordinate 22,428,806, forward strand.
GACTTGGAAGCATTTTCTTAAGCCTATAGGATCTGCATTTGCCTCCCTTTCTTATATCCCTAACCTTAAATTCCTTCTTAAGCAACAAGAATATTTTACTCAGTGTAGAAATTCACCATTGCCATTGGCTTCTTCAGAGCTTAGTAGTGCGCATTTTTTCATTATGATGGGCAGGCAGTCACTGTAAAAGAAAGTGTACTTGTTTTAATGAGCACTCTTGATTTTTTCCCCTTCTTTTTAATGGAATGCCATCTGTATGCATTGATCCATTGAGCTTGTCAGTACATGTCCCTGTCACTCCTCAAGGTGTATGGGAACAACATCTTATAGATAGACCACTGGACAAATCAGAAGAGTGGATTCCCAACCCACTTCTTCCACTAGTTATTTGACTTTGGGATATCACTTCATTTCTCTGAACATCTAGCTTATCTTTTATGAAGGAACAAACTAGATCATTTCTAAGGTTCAACTGCAGTGTTTGGTAGATTCTCCAGCCTGTTGATCTCCTTCCTAATTATTGAGTACCGACTATGTGCAATATAATGAAAGCATGAAGTTTGGAGGAGGGAGACATCCAGAAAAGGAAACTGTATGAGTAATGATATGGCAGTTTGAAAGTACACATTCTGCTGAGAATGGAGCATCACTGAGTATCACAGTGCATGGCACTGAGCAGGTGGACAGGAGATTGTGTGGAAGGACAGTTTGGGCTGAGTTTAGAGGACCTCCATAGTGTGTACTGCACATGAACGGACATACACATACATTACCCCTTTCTAGGATCTCCTGACTATCGCTCTTCTTACTTTGGCAAGCAGATAAACTGCCAGGATTAAGTAGATTTGTACATTTGAGAAGGAATTCCTTCAAAGAGATGGGGTACATCAGGTGGACTAGAAATTTCGATCCCATTATCAGTATCATTTTGGATTTTAAGAGTTTATCACCCCTGTTGGCTGTGACTTCTTGCAAGACAGGGATTTTTATATATTCTTTCTTGAATTTCCAACAGCAAGCCTCGTCCCACCATAGTTGGTGCTCACTAGTAAAAGCTTGTTGCATTGAATGGCTGCCTAGTTACATTCCTAGGGGGAAAGAAGGTAGTTTTTCTCATGTACAGTAAATAGAGGAATTTTGTTTAAAGGAACTACCAGTAACGAAAAAACTGCAGTGGAAAAATTGACAGCCTGGATCTATAATCTAAGTGACCTGACAATTAAAAGAACTTATTACTGTGTCAGCCTGCCAGATGGATCTCCTTGAAATGTAACGTGCAGTGCTTCTGAACACGATTCAAGTGCAAGCTTCCTTTTCTCCTCGCTTCATGTTTGTTGAGTTTGGGAAAGAAGCAGTTTTATTTGAACTAAACCCACTCATTTCAAGTGTGTTTAATGACAGCAGTATGTGACAGATAAAATAAAATCCTACGGCCTCATTTGATGTTTGTTTTAATTCCAGACCTTAGTGGAAAGAGGATAAAATGACGTGGTTCAAATAGAGGAGTTAAATTATCTATTATTCCAAACTTATCTATTTCTCTCCAGGGAAATTTAAGAGGTCAAATAATATAGATAATAATAGTGGTTGTAGTTGAGATTAATAGAGTGCTTCATAGCTTGTAGTGGATATGTATTCTTCTTACTCTACCTTCACATTGAGTCTGTGAGTTTGCCTGGCCAGACACTATCATCCTGGTATTACACATAATTTTGAGTGAGTTGCCCCAAATCCTAACTGGGTCTCATTCTTGGTCCTTTTGATTTTGAATCCAGTGATTCCCTCCATTGATCAGTGCTGGCCCACCAGTCACATGTGTGTGCAGTACATTGGAGGACATAGGGTCAGTTGTGTTTCTTAACTTTATGGAAACACTATATGTATGGAATATGTGAATAAATTATCATCACAACATATTCCAGCAATCAGAAGTATGTAGAATAGAATTTAAAAGCATTCCTTCACTTCCCACTCTGTTAATTTCTGCTCTACTCTCCTCCAACTCCATTCTTTTCCATAATCAGTATTGTTGGTTTGTCGTGCATCTTTACAATCTTTTAACAGTACATAAAGACACATGCCTATGAGCATGACTATATAGGTAATATTTATTTTAAACACAAATGTTATATTATCTCCAATTTACCCTTTGCTTCCAGATCTTTTCGTGCCATAAACAGAGACTTGCCATATCATTTTTAATACCTGTCCTCTACCCATAGCATGAGTATACCATCACTTGTTTCTTCTACTGTTGGGCATTAAGGGTTGGCATTTCTTTATTATAAATATTAAGATGAGCTTTCTTACATGTATATCTTTGTGTTTGTGTGAATCTAGAATTAGGCATCCAGAACTGGAACTACTTCTTTGGTCAGGTTTTTTTTTTTTTCTTTTTTTTGACTTTTAAAAGATTTATTTATTTATATGAGCGAGACAGAGCGTGCAAGCACGTGAGCTTGAACTGGAGGAATAGGGAGAAGCAGACTCCCTGGCTGAGTGGGGAGCCCAAGGAGGAGCTTGATCCCAGGACCCTAAGAGCATGACCTGAGCCGAAGGCAGATGCTTAATTGACTGAGCTGCCCAGGTGCCTTATATCTTCTTGTTATTTTGAGATTTATTAAAAGTAAGTTTCAACCATCAGCCCCAAATGTTAGAGTCTTCATATTAGCTAACGTTATCGAGCTGAGCTTCTACTTCGTTACTTGGGGATGTGCTGTTCAGACCAATCCAGATACTTCTCTAAACAGTTACTTGTGGCCAGGAGAGTAAATATTGGGGAGGTTATTTTCCATGGCTCTGTGGTTTGGATACAGGTGCTCACTACGGAGAAAGAGTAAGGTATTCTTCTGACAGTTTTGTTTACTTAAAACAGCCACATTCTTCACTCAGCTAGAATAAGGTATTTAGTACAATAAAAATGTCGACTTTAATCAAAAATGAGAAGGGTACAATGCACTAAAAAGACCTTTAGCTTATTCTTTGTTAAGAAACAAGAGTTTTGCATAATCAGGCTTGAAAAATATATGATTCAACCTTTGGTACTGTTTACATGATCTAAAGGTCCAGAGAGTTCATTCTACTCCCAAGCTTCCTACCTCTTGCCACCTTTCCTAGCTGCTTTGGACTGGAGGTAATTAAAAGGAGCTAAAACCTGAAAATGTGCCATGGAAGAGAAAAGAGCTAATCTGAACAGTTCGTATGGTGTTACAAGATTGCAAGCAGACATGCAAAGTAAACTGTCTCTGTCCCCTTCCTTCCTTTTTCCTTTTCATTGTGTTCAAAGGCTTCATTATATTTTAAACCATGATATGCCAATATGGTCAGAATCATGTTTGTCTAACTTCTTTTAAAATAAAGAAATAGTTCCTCAGGTCTGTTGTAGTTAGGTTCTTTCAGGTTGCTGGAAGCCAAGTTGCGTTCAGTGTTACCTTGGTTGACTTTACCATGTCAGCAGCCAGACCACCAAGCCGCACGGAAACCCAGAATATCACTGAGGACACACCACTAGCTGTTTTTGTCATCCCTCAAGTGTAAACCCCCAGTGTTTCCTTATCCAGTGGGTCTCCACTCCTATGGCCTAGCTTCTCTCAGTTTTTCTTTCTGTTTCCATTGCTGCTTCTGTCAGCGATGCTCTATAGACTTCTTTTGGACAGGACACCATGATCTTCACTCCGTAATGTCCTCTCCTGCCTCAGAGCTAAGCAGCTCTGTGTATCTCTTGTTTGCTCTCCATTCTACTTCTGCTACCAGCAAGCTATGCCATGCCCTCAAATGTGTGAAACAATGAGGCCCATTATTAGAGCTGGTTCTTCTCCAGTACAAATTGGGAAGGAATTCTTCCTCCAACACATCTTCTGTTGCCGGTTTGGGTTCAGTCTCTCATCTAATTAGTTGTGGCCAGAATTCTGAATTACCTATTACAAAGCTGTGGGAAATGTATTTCTTAAAAACTAACAAACAACTTTTTGAAGCTCTTAACCTTAAACAGAGCTGCGGAGTGGTAGACTCAACCTTTCTGTGTTCTTCTTCTATCACAGTGGGTTTTTAAGTTGGCCATATGGAAGGTTTTCAGGATGTAGGATTCAAGTCCATGGATTCCAGAAGCTCAAGAGTTATAGATTCTGTTTCTGACATGGTTCTAACCAGTGGTGCAACATTCTTTGAGATTAGCTCTTCTCTCTAGGCTTTATGTTTTTCTATCTTTTTAGGAAGTTTGTGATTTTAAAAAAAAGGAGAAAACTAGCTTCAGAGAAGAGAATTAAAGCTGACCTCCCACTACTCCCAAATCAAAGTGAGATTTGGGTTTAGGTACTGAAGGGGAGGGTCTCATGGACTGGGAGCTGTGGAAGATGCTAGTGAGTGTGGAGGAGGAAGAGAACAAGGGAATGCAGTTCTGGAAGGGGCAGGAGAAGTGGGAGCAAGGACATGAATGGGAACACAGACATAGGGCATCTCTTCCTCTGTTCCTGCACAGAGAGGAGTCCCTTAACAGAAACAGGTTATATTGTACAAAGAGTCACTAGAGGGGAAAATGTATGCTACATAACGTTGCTCTTCTGAACAGAAGAAAGGGAAGTGAGGTGCACAGAAGTGGGCCTGAGCGTGTGTGAAGACAAGAAAATGTACCTTTTGGGTATATCCTAAGGACCTTTTGGGATATGCAATAAATGGGCTTGTGTAAAGGTGGTGGTGCCACACTGAATCCCCCCTGAAATTTGATCGTCAAGTTTGCACCATTTCCTGGCTTTTTCAAGAATACATAGAACCCCAGAGCCACCAGAAAGAAAGAAACCAACAACATCAAGAATGACTTCAAGATAAAGGTCAGCTAGAAGGCTGAGTGAGCATTAATTACTGTGCTTTCAAGGGACACACTAAACAGTGCCACTCCTTTCTATCCTTGTTTAGAAGCTATTGAGAAAGAGAGGAGGCAGACAGATGGAGACCAAACTGTCAGTCTTGGGACCAATAAAACCGCCTTGGCTGACTTCATTAGCTTTAGGTCAAGAGAAATTACTGCTGTTTTCCCTCTGAATGGACAGATTTGCCCTCCTGAGAGTGGTCAACACTGGGCCCCTGCAGGCTCCTCTTGAGGTGGGATTGCCCCAGCTCCAAACAGTTTGGGAGTCTGAAAAAGCAGAGAAAAGCATGGTCTTGCCTGCAGCATGCCAAACAATACCTGCCCTGTTCTTGTCCTCAAAGTTAGCAATCACTTAGGTCACTGGACTGACTCCTCAATGAATTTTTCATCAGAAGAATGTGTGTGGCACAGACATGTTATGAATGTTTCTCCACAGAAGTCCCCTCCCCATGGAAAATTCTAGAGCAAGGAGTGAACATCTCTGCTGCATTTAGTGACAGCAGCACTCAAGGTACTGATATATGAGCCTCGCCTCCAGCCTGGTACAACCAAATAGGACTTCGGGGACCAGGTTAAGGTGGAATGAGTCAATGTCTTATAAAGGCAAAGAGACTCCCGATGGCTAAAGGTAGATGACTAAAAGGACATATCCTAAGCTCTGGTGGCGATATGTGGAGGTGAGTTCTGGAATGTAGCCAGGTGCTGGGGATTGCTGAGTTGACATGCACGGTCAGTGTAGTTTTAAGGAAGGAGGGGTTATGAAGTCAGGGTGAAATGAATATCTGAGATGGGATTTCTCCCCCATGTTCCCAAGTTAAAAAATTCTGTAATGTAGAGACTTGTTCCTTTCATTTTCCTATTGCCTTTTCCTTGGCTCTAGATCTATGTTTCATCAATACTTCGTTTTCACTGACTGTAGTTTCAAAAGTATAACAGATCTACTCCAATGTTGGGTGGCACAGTCACCAGGTTTATGTTACCTGAAAGACAGCATGGCCCGTATAATTACTCCTAATGTTTAGATTTCCACAAAAGCTCACGTGGGGTTGCCTCTAGTGTATCAGTCTCACGTCACAATCCTGTTCCCTTATCTGCACTGAGATGTGCTTACTGTGACAGAATCTAAAGTAATTTTGTAAAATCATCACTTTGGCTGCTCCAGACAGTAAGAGGAATGCTTTCTGATGTGTAGTTGTGGTGAAATTTAGTTAGCATGTAACATGGAAAATTTCCCATAAGAGACAATTAATGGAGGAAATTACTGTCATTAGTAAAGATTTATATTTCAAGTAATGCTCACATCTTAATGACTCTTTAAGGTAGGTAAGAACAACTTTTTGTACTTACCTTTTTTACAGATTATAAAACTAGCAGCCAAAGAGATTTAGTCAAAGCTCATATAGTGAAATCCTTGACACTTCTACATTGCTTATACCATCACATCAAATGTCAAATTCCTCACAGATGCCCCTCTATACACAAACACACCTGAGCGTATAGGGCAAGTATGCTCCTGTCCAAGTAAGCATTACTTCAAAATGCCAACATCCTTTAAAAGAGATGAATTAGCAATATACACACATTCATCATACTTTACAAACTTCTGATAAACAGAATTAATATAACAGTGAGCCCATTAGAAAGCAATTGTGGGTATTATTAGAATCTTTAAAGGGTTTTGTTCTATTTCTGTCTATTCAAAGCTAGTATTTCTAATAGTTTTCTTAAGTCCCTGAACAATACTTTCATTTGTTTATAAACATGTTGTCAAGTACATATTGTGTCTCTTGCATTTTGGAGAAAGAATTTGAAGAACCAAATAGAGTAGAACACATTTAATATTAACATAATTGAAAGCATTCAATATTTGATGACTCAGAAGGACTTTTACTATGCCTCAAGGTTATTTTTATTAACATTATTGGAAAATGTATGGAGGTTCCTTTACTCACAAACTTCCAGATTTTTGCAGATACGGACAAAGCTGTTGGCCAGAATATACAAGTCATTTCTACCTGCTACTGAGAGGTGGTGTGGGTGGAGGATTATATACTGACGTGCAGGATTTAGAGACAAAGCAATTCTGGAAGAGTTCTTAACCTGTATGTGAGAAAGGAGGCTTTTATAGTGTAGTTAATAGAAATTTTCATATGATTGCAAATGGATTAATAAGGTTTTTTTATATTCTCAGTAGCTTTTCATCTAGCCAAGATCTCTGATGAACAATTAGAGAATTATAGAATTGTGTTTCTTTTTGATCTTTTCTTACATGATGTTAAGGGATTTATGTCTTGATTTCTTTTCCAAACAATAAATATGTTAGAATTCCATGGATCGTTTGGAATATCACATGTCTTGACTTTCATATGGAGGATCAGGACACCTCAAGCAATTTTTCTGTGTTTGAAGTGTTTTATATGTAAAATAATATTGTTTTTAAAATGAGCATTGATGGTGACTGTATGTACTCTTTTTAATCTGTGTCATATTTCATCTCAGCTTTATTAACTATTTAATAATCAAGTTATGGTCATATTGCAGTCACATCTCTAAAAGTTTCAGTGTTTCAGCTTTCCTCCTATCACAATACATACTGCATCCCTGGATTTTTCTGCTTGGCTCAAAAAGCCATGGTCTCTCATTATGTAAGTTACACCAAGATTGCCACTAATCATATTCGGGAAGCTAACGATAACATATGCTTGAGTTGTGGGTTTGGGTTTTTTTTTTAATATCATGCCATGAGATATGATACCAAATCAGATCTCTTTTTTGCTTTTAATTAGTCAGCAACATTTATTTAATGCCTAGTAAGCTCAGAGCAAGGAGAATGGTGAGTGGAGATGTGCAGAAAGTAGATCTAAACACAAATAGATGATCATTTCCAGAATAGCTTTCAGTGTCTTTATGAATACAGAAAACAGATAAACGAAAGGATTAAGAAAACTTAAAAGCAAAATCTAAATGAGTGCAAATTGGTCTGGTAAAAACCAAGTTATATAATTGCAAAGAGGATGCAAATTAAGAAAACTGGAAGTTCAATGTCTAAAACTGTTCTCTTTCTACTTTTATTTTCATAATACTTTGCCATAAGGATTATTAGAAGTCAGAGCACCAGTCACTTCAGGGAGGAAAATTTCCTGGTTCAATTGTATCATTTAGAGAAGTGAACCTAACTCTTGATAATTCTGGGAGAGTTGAAGCTCTAGAGCTTTATGAATCCCTCCTTGTTCATCTTTCTTTGTTATCATTAAAAATCTTGTAACCTTGAACTTATCCCCTCTGTGCCTCAGTTTCTACATCTATAAAATAAAGATGGAAATAGGACTGATCTCCTAGGATTGTTAGATGAGTATCAAATGTAGAAAACTGTATTCTATTCTAGGAAGTACCTTTTTTTCCATTAATATCTTTGAGATTGAAACACATCCTATGATCGGTATGATGAGAAATCATTGTGTTAGAGATTCACTGGCGCCAATTATTTCTGTCTTCATGATAAAAACATAATAGCGCATTTTACCGTCAAAAGCATCATCATTAAAAAGAAAAAAAAAAAAAAAAAGCATCATCATTCCTGTGTAAAGTGGGCTTATTAGAACAGAGCCTGGCATACAATAGGTCTTAGAGAGTGATACTGTTATCATTATATGAATACCATACTTGTGGTTTATAAGATATTTGTTCCTAATATTAAGGATTTCTGCAGTAAGACAGATATATTTATGATTACCTGGTCTATACTCAAGTAAATAGGGTCTGGAAGACTTACTAGTGACTTCACAACTGGTGAGTAACAGATCGAGGTTATAAATTCCGGTTGTTTTATGTATTCTTCGTTCATGACAACTAAGTCCTACTATGTTGTATGAACTTTGGGTACTGGGATTAAAGGATTAACTAAGGCAGATGAGCTGCTTTCTCTGGCTGATGGTAGATGCTTGAAGAGAAGCTAGGAGAATGTAAAGACATAAAAGCAAGAAGCCGGTAAACAAATTTGGATAGTCAAACAGGATAAAAGGTACAAATGGGGTGGGTATTTGGAGTGATGCTTACTGAGAGGGTCAGGTAATGCTTCTCAGAGGAACTGACTTCTGAAATGACACCTCAGCATCAAATTGATAAGGCGCATTTGCAGAACAATTCATGGGCTGGAGGGAGCATGGATCCTTTAAGGAAATAGGGTGAGCCAGATGAGCCATGAGAATAGATGCCTTCAGTCCTATTGATAAGAAATAGATAGTTGGGGGGATCCCTAGGTGGCTCAGCGGTTTAGTGCCTGCCTTCGGTCCAGGGTGTGATCCTGGAGTCCCGGGATCAAGTCTCATATCGGGCTCCCTGCATGGAGCCTGCTTCTCCCTCTGCCTGTGTCTCTGCCTCTCTCTCAGTCTGTGTCTCTCATGAATAAATAAATAAAATATTAAAAAGAAAAAGAAATAGATGGGATTTTAGGCTTCAGATTGTATATGCGGAGTTTTATCTCTGAGGAGCAATAAATTTGGTTATTCATTAACCATACTACATAAGCTTCTGTTTGCAGGTGGTACTTCAGGGAAGTTCTTGCATTATGAAGAGACATGTGAGCACAAGGACTGTTTTCTTTTCTTTTCTTTTCTTTTCTTTTCTTTTCTTTTCTTTTCTTTTCTAGATGCGTATGCTGAAAAACGGAGATATAAAATTATTTTCCCTAGTAAATTTTCCAATATCATACAGTACTAGTGATATCTAGTTGAGTCACATACTTACTCCTAGGAGTCAATTTTGGAGGGTTTTTAAAAGCTTAAAATCTTCCAAGTGGAAATTTCCAATACTATGAATCCTTAAGTGGTAACTCTTCATAGTCTATGGAATTGTTCCATAAAAGAAATCATTAGTGATTATTTTCCACTTCTGTGGTTCTTTGGTGTTGCCTCTTGTGGTATCAGCCATTTAGAAATATCAATTCTGTCTTGAAATAGCCCATCAAATAGTGACTCATGTCAAGCCAAGAGTTTATTTATTCCTCTTTTCATGATTAGCAACACCTGTTTAATATGATCGTGTGTGTATGTGTGTGTGTGTGTGTGTGTGTGTGAGAGAGAGAGAGAGAGAGAGATTTATTTCCAAATATATTTCTAACTTTTATTTCTAGTATTTGGTGTGTGCACAGTCCATACTCCTAACTCTAAATCTGGCTTCAGCTATGATATAAATCTAAGTCAGATACCCTTAATGATATTGATTTGGTAGGAGGTATTCTTTTGGGATCCTATCTCCATGATCTTGCGTAATTTGCTTCTTTTACTGAACCGAATTTTTTTACTTATAAAATGTGAATGTTAAATGAATTTTCCAGCTCTATGATTTATGATATCACTATCAATTTACCTACTGAGGAGCATCATATAAATTGGCCATTTGTGGAAAGTGTTCAATGGCTCAGAATCAGGCATAACATTTTACTTTTATGAAATTTGGGCAAATATAATTGGACATTTTATGTGCACCAGGATACATATTAAGGATGCAAGCAGTAAGACCTTTGTCCAGCAACTGGGATGTGAAGCTTCAGTGAAAAGCACAGATTGGTAACTCAGTCTTTTTGTATAATAGACTTTTTTTGAGATATAATTCACTTACCGTATAATTTCCAGATTGAAATTATTTCTAAAGGAGGTAATCAGTACATTCACTCAACAAATATGTATTGAGCATCTGCCATGCACCAGGGATTTTCTAAGTGCTGGAGTTATAGACACAATAGCTGTATAAAACCTAACCTCTCACAGAATGTCCCTCAATAGTCTATTTTCCATATGGTGTTGGAGACATATATTCAGGATCAGCAAAGGGTACTCTGGGAACACATGAGGTAGATCATGAAAACCTAGTCTTGGTAGACTTAGAGACATTTCTGAGAGGTGGTCATCTCTAAACAAAAGTCTGGGAAACCCATGGGAGTTTGCTAGGTTGATGACACAGGAAAAGTAAGGTGGCGGGGTAGGGGTGATTCTGGAAGAGGAAAGAAAATGTACCAAGGGGTCACCTGGGTGGCTCAGCTGTTGGGCATCTGCCTTCAGCTCAAGGCGTGATCTTGCGGTCCTGGGATCAAGTCCCACACCAGGCTCCCTGCATGCAGCCAGCTTTTCCCTCTGCTTTTCTGTGGTTCTTTGGTGTTGCCTCTTGTGGTATCAGCCATTTAGAAATGTCAATTCTGTCTTGAAATAGCCCATCAAATAATGACTCATATCAAGCCAAGAGTTTATTCCTTTTTTCATGATTAGCAACACCTGTTTAATATGATCGTGTGTGTATGTGTATGTGTGTGTGTGATTTATTTCCAAATATATTTCTAACTTTTATTTCTAGTATTTGGTGTGTGCGCAGTCCATACTCCTAACTCTAAATTCTGTCTCTGCTTGTGTGTGTGTGTGTGTGTGTGTGTGTGTGTGTGTGTGTGTCTTTCATGGATAAGTAAGTAAAATCTTTAAAAAAAAATGTGCCAAGGCACAGAGGTGAAACATATGTAAGCCACCATAGCTCAGTAAGGTTAGAGCACAGGACGGGGGCAGTTTGGAAGGACAATTTTTGTGGGGCCAGAAGGGCAGAGAGTCTGTCAATGTGTGCTTTTACAGAGATGTGTTTATCCTACTATGAGGTCATAGAGAAGGATGATGTCAACTAAGGAATGTGACGTTTGAATTAGGTCACAAAGGATATCTAAGAGTCCAGGCAAAAGGAACTGCAATTGAAAAAATAAGTGTGTGTAAAAGAATGGTGTTTTCAGCTTGACAAGGAATTTGAAGTAGCTGGAGAATGAGGTATGTGGAGCAGAGAAAGAATATAGTCAAAATAATACATTGATGAGGTTTGGAAGGGCAGCTTATCAACGGATTCTGTGGAATGCAGTGAATTTGTACGTTGGGCTCTTAACCTGTTGGCTGATGAGGTTCTTAGGAGCAGCATTCTGGGAGAAGACTGGAGCAGTGAAGGTTTTAGAAAATACATTAGAAATTTGCTTTAGGGGCACCTGAGTGGCTCAGTTGGTTAAGATTGGACTCTTGATTTCATGATTCCAGGGTCCTAGGATCAAGCCCTATCTGACTCCATGCTCAGTGGGGAGTCTCACCCTCTGCCCCTCCTCCTACGTACATACTCTCTCTCTAAAATAAATAAATAAATAAATAAATAAATAAATAAATAAATAAATAAATAAATTTTTAAAAAGTATGCTTTAGAAAGATAACTTATTCTGGATATACTTCAATTGGAGCAACTCTGGATTGTAAATGGAACTCAGAAGTAAGTCACTGTATTGTTTAGGATAGTGCTTATCTAGCTAGTGTTTTACAAGAACTCTACTGATCAGTTACCCTTTGCAGCAATGGCTGATCATTTTCAATATTAAGAAAGTATAATTAAATAAAATGCATGGGATGATAACCATCAGGCATTGAGAACTTACTGTCAATACTTAATTCTTACTACAACCCAGTGAGGCTGCCTGACATTTCCCTCCATTTTACAGATGAGACTATGGCTCAGAGAGATATAGCTTGCTGAATTAGCAAGATGCAGAGCTGGCATTTTAGCCAGTATGGTCTACCTCCAAATCTAAATATTTGAATTGATGACTGAATGCACAATGAAAAATACTAACAGTAACTGTGTTTATGAAGAGAGATTTTGGGTAAAAGGCCTTGTTTTGTTTTGTTGCAACTCACTGATTCAATGATGTTATTTCCATTACCTTGATCTAAGTTTAGAACATTTCTTTTGCTCCAAAAAAGAAATTTCATACCTATTTGTAGTCAATCTCTGTTCTCCCCTCCAGCCCTACGGTAACCTCTAATTGACTTTAGTGGAAATGTCTTTAAATGAATGTAACTTCGGTTTAGTGACAGTTTGTTTTGAATAGTAGCAATCTGAGAGCCTAATTCGCTAATTTAGGAATATAAAACAGTTTGAACTTCCAATTTCTGATACTTGCATGCAGTTAATGTTCTCTATTCATAATCTGGGGCAGAGAAAGGTACAAATGCCAGGGCCTGTACAAATCACTGGTCATGTACCCATGAGTAAGACCGCCCCAGACCCCACCCTTGAATTCTTTTGGAGAGACAGACATATAAAAAGACAAATTATTGAATGACATTGGGAAATGGAATTCTTCTAGAAATCCTGATGCATTTATTGTTAAACTTCTTTCTGCTGGAAGTCATTGAGTTGTTTGTAAAAATCTAGTATATATGAAGCATTTGGAATGCTTAGCATTTTGAGAGTAAAATCCACATCAATTTAAAATATAATAAAACTTCCCATCCAGAATAGAGTGGTAATTGCCAGGCATAAAAGAGCCCAGCTTAGAGTAGCTTGGAGGACAATTGGTCTCAGGCAGACCTTACTAGTTAGGACACTAGTATACAAGTAACCATAATGCCTGAATTACTGTACCTATTTGGTAGCACTATATCTACAACAGCTTAAAATAAAAATTGCAAATGCACCAGATTTGATCAATCTTAGTTTTTCTTTCTCTTATTCTCCCAGACCCAAGTTAAAAATAAAATCTGCCTGCCTCATTTTCCTGTGTGTTAGTAGGATTAACTGGAGCTCTCAACAGGAGAGCAATAGTTGTAGTAGACGACATTGTATAGTGGGTGAGAGCCCGGTAGAGATAATTATACAGTCACTCCCACTGTATTACCCTTCAAAGAAACTGAGCCTAATATTCTCCAAAGCAATTTAACCAACTTCTAAAAAAAATGTATAAGATATTATTTAGAGAATGAAATAGCTACTGTATATAATCAGGAGGGAGAATTATAGCAAATTATAATACTCATTTGATAAGTGTATAAAAAGCTACACTCAAAGCTCAGTATTGTACCTCCTAAGTAATTGTTCATTTGTGCTAACTGTCCTTAAAATAGGAGGAGAGATAAAGAACTGCTAAAAAAGAAAAAAAAAATCAACTGTTAAACTTGTTCAGTAAGATTTTCCCCTCTGGGCATAGATTGAGTCTAATTTCATGCTCTATGAGGATCAAGCACACATTTGGTCTTCATATTTAATAGCAGTAATTTCTTTGCCTTTCCAAAGATAATGTCCATGTAGAAACATAGACATAACTAAGACTAAATGTGTTAAAAATGTGTTTGAAGATCTATCCCATGTTCATATACATACGGCTGTTATATATCTGTGTTCACTGCACACATATCCCAATATTTTCAGAAGATAGGCATATCTACAGATCTTTCCAATAATTATTTCAAGATAAGCAAAAGGAGGCCCAGACATCTGCTAAATTATCTATTTATATCAAAAGGAGTTGGCAGTTATACAAAGGTCAATTTCGCTTTGGTTTGCTTTAAACAAATAAGAAGCCCAATATGTAAACTTTAAGAGACTTAAATCTTTGTACACTTTCTTTAGAGTTTGTAGTTTTGGTGCCCCCACTGTTGGGGAAAGAAAAAGCTCATCTAATTACTATTATGAGACGCCTGACCTCATATTTGCTGAGAGCAATTGCTCTAAAGATGTCAACTACCTCAGACAGAAAACCTTAGAGCCTCCACTCACTAGTTGTGTGTTCTTCAGTAAGCGGATTGATCTCTCCAGCTAGACTCAGTTCCTGGTTTCAAAGTGGTTATAATAATACAGAGCCTGCCTCATGCAGTTGTTATGAGGAAAAAATCAGCAATACATATACATAGTAAAGCACGTTGTCTGTAGCATACTTCTAGCTCATCAACTGATGTCATGTAGTCAGAAATTAGTGATGAATTTCTGTTACTGAGGTGGCAATCATGGCATGAGTGTCCTTGTCCCACATGAACATCGAAACTTACTTGGAAGAGAATCCTGGAGACCAGTGACTTTGGTCATTGCCCTTGTAGGCCCAGAGAAGACGATGTGTGTTTTTATGTGGAAAAAAAAAAAAAAAAAAAAACCATGGAAGTCCCATGATTTTCATTTGAAAAGTGGTTTAAAGGGTTGAATTTGAATAAGAAGAAGCTTTAGGAATGCTTCCATTTGTTTCACTTATACTTTCCTTTTTAAATAAGAAGTGGGTGACAGATGATAAAAGAAATACTATGTCTAAATAACTTTTTAAGACATTTCTTTAAATAAGGATATAATAAAAATGCTAAGTAATAATAAAAATACCATGTCATAATTTTTGTAGTAGCGGTTCTTTGTTTCTGGTAGTGCAGTAACTGATGGTATATTTTATAGCTAGTGGCATCCTTTTTGATGCGATATTATAGGAAGTACTCAGTAAATGTTAGCAATTCTAATTAGTGTTTGTGTTAAAATTAATGTAGTAGCTACACTGTCCAAGTTAGGAGTCCTAAGGCCTTTGAATTGGAGTAGAGTGTGTTGAAAGAATACCTTGGATTGACCAGAAGTCCAGAGCACTGGACTTGTACCTGTATCAGCACAACTGTCTGAATATGTTCAGGTGAATATTGCACTAAGCTGGGCTGAAATTCACATCTGCCAAGTGCATATACCTTGCACTTTTCTTTTGATTATGAGATTTAAATTTGAATAATAGAAGTGAAAGCACTTTGCAAACCAAAGTAAGACTTATCAGTTAGGGTAGCCTAAGTAATGCTCTTGCAGCAAATACTCTCTAGATCGCAAGCCTTATAACAAAGGCTCATTTCTTGTTTATGCTACTTGTTCACTGTGAGCCAGAAGGGCTTCTTTGCAAGCTAAAGAACAGACACTGCTGACCCCCACCTCAGAGTAAAAGAGCTCTGAGGATCTTGACCTGGCAAGTACATGCTCTGGCCTGTAGTAAGTAGCACAAGTGGGCTTCCGTTCACAACTTGTTACCCACAACTATTCATAGGATTCCCCCTTGCTAGGAGAGTGGTAACTATGCAGAGAGCAGCACTGATGGCTCTCACACTTGAAGTAATGGTAGTTGGCAGTCAGTGAGTATGTCCTATCTATACCGGGCACCATGGTAAGTACTTTCCATGTGCAGGGTCTGTTAAGCCCTCATGCAGGAAGGCATGCACGTGATCTCCATTGTACGAGTGAAAAGCCAAGGCACAAAAAGGTAGGCTAACCAGTATGTGTGGAGGAAGCAGGACAGGGATTGCTCATCTATCACATTGATACTTGCATCAAACTATAATGGACTTGAATGCATTTTTTTTTTTTTAAAAAAAACTGGGAAGTTAAAAAGGAACATACAAATATAGTGGAAAATTCTTCTGTTCTGAAAAACAGGGGAGTGGACTAGGTGACCCCTAAGGCTCCCTACAGTTTCACCTGAATCAGCTTAAAATGACCTGCCAAAAATAAAATAAAATAATAAAATAAAATAAAATAAAATAAAATAAAATAAAATAAAATAAAATAAAATAAAATAAAATAAAATAAAAAATTCCCATGTTTCTTTTACACCCTCATCTTCAAAAGCCAGAGACCCTCCCTTGGCCAGCACTTTCCTAGTAGCTCAAGAGAGGGGTGTTGTCTCTATTGACAGGCTGCCCGGGTTTCTGTGAATGCTCCCCCTTTGACTTATTTGAACTTTCTATTAGGGGGATTCAAACATACGTGAAAGTCCAAGGTTATAGTGAACCCAGTTTATTAGTTATCCATACACAATTATCAGTGCACACCCAGCCTTGCTTGCTTTAGCTTTGTAAATTAATCTGGCCCCCTATCAAGCAGAGCTTTGAAGGCAGACTGAGCTCTGTGGGCTTGTGGAACGCAGAACAGGATTCAGGAAACAGAAAGCCGGTGACCAGCTAGGAGCGCTGTGCTGGTGGCTCAGGCAGGGCGTGTGGAGGACAGGGTTGAAGGGATCAGTGTGAAGAGAGGACATCACTCATCAATACCGTAGACAAGTTTTCGGGCAGAGGATAAATGATGTGACGGTATTTCATCACTCATGTGCCACTCTTCCAAGGTAAGGGCGGGGGGGGAGGGAAGGAGAGATTTGTTGTTAACGTATTATTGTAAAATGATTTGCCTTTCTCCCTAGCTAAAACTGTAATCTTGCATGCCACTGGGGTAGCTAATAGGAAAGCTGGGCACGCGAGGTCTCTCAGGGGACTGGATGGCTCTGGGTTCTGGGCTCTACCACCTGGCAGAGAAGCTGCTGAGCTGGAAAGCATGCTGCCTTCAGCACCCCGGCCTGTAGCAACATCCAGAAGGCCCGGGTCACTGAACCTCCGTCTTCTCTCTGAAAGACGTGTATACTCACCGTCTGAGTGCCTCGCAAACCTATTATAGCATTTAATTAACAAATGTTCCTCAAATGCTTTGAGCTCCCCGTTCGGATACATGTGACTGAAATGTAAAGTACCTTTCACTGCCTTATTTATTGCTCCAGCGAACACGCTATATGTTGGCACCGTTTATCTTCATTTTAATTTTATCTCCAACAAATATAGGCATTAATTTAAATCACATACAGAACATAACAGTTTTTATAGAGGCAAACTTATTCCAGTGTGCTGCATTTTAATATCGCGCTTTACCATCTTTTCTCACTTGATTCAAGAATAGTATCTCTTCCTGCCTCAGCATTTAATCTTAGGACAACAGAAACTTTTTTGTGTGCGCGCATGTTCTTGCTCTCAAACTTCGTCTTTCTTGCTGCTTTGCTGTTTGCTGCCTGGAAGTCCCTTTGCGAGCGCGGGCACAGGTGCGGATGATGGGTGGTGGTTCTTTGCCAGCGAAATGTGTCCATGTGGGGGGCGAGGGGTGGCATGGGGGACAGACGACCCAGAAGGGTGGCTTTTACAGCTGAAGATCATTCTTGCTGTTCACCTGCATTCAGATCCCTGGTCTAATAGTAAGAGAGCCAACGGAGGGTGCCCACCCACCCACCCCCGCCCCCACCCATCCCTGAAATTCACACGTTCAAAGAATCTTTTAAAGTGCTCATTTTTCTTTCTGGTCTTGTTTTTCACTCAAATGGAAAAATTCCCCCTTTTCTTCATAACTGTTACTTTAGCAGTGGCTGAGTCTTTGCCCCGAGGGGAAACTGCTAAATGGGCCTGCTGTATTTATGGCTCTGAAACATTCCAGTTAGCTGTTACACCCTAACCTAAGCAAGGATGATTTCCCGATCCTTAATTTGTGGCCTGAAAAGTTGTGTCCCTCCTCAATTAAGACTTGCCGAATTGCCTCTGACAAGACAGCACATTCCCAGAAGTCAGGGCCGTGGGGACGGTAATAACATGACCACAAGCACAAGACATTGTGATTTTATAAGCCATTTCGGGCCCTCTTCAGAAGCTTCCAGGGTGCTTTCCCTCCAAATTTGTGAAAACAACAAACTCCTTATTTTTCTAGTTTTCTAGGCCTCCAGAGTATCTAGATTTAGGGGTATCTGTCCTGTTCCCTCCCCACTTTTTTTTGACAGTAGGGGTTAAAATGTACCAGTTACTGTTTAAACTACCTGTTTTAGCCTTGTAACAAACCTTTGAGCCAGATACCATTATTATGCTCGTTTTACAGAAGAGGGAGCAAGGCCTGGAGAAGTTATTATTTTTTTTTTTCTTCTGAAATCATACAGCTAAGACGTGGCAGGGCTGGGGTTTTGAATTTTGCCCACTTTAACTAATTTGCTTTTGGTGTAGTTCTCTTCAACTAGAATTCCTGACCTCTTGTTTGATGCTGACTTTTCCCAAACCCTTAATCTTTGTGCTGCTAGGTGGATTTTATCTGTGGCAAGAACACAGTTACCCTGGAAACCCACTAGCTGTAATGGCAATCCAATTATAGCACCACCGCTCCGGTTTTATTAAATTAGCGTTGCTGATGACGTGGACTTCTTGATTGAAGGATGCTGAGAAATGGGTTCTCGTCAGTTCTTGCTTCTGAGGGCTGCTTGGGGGTCATTCCCTTCTACTCCGCCAAACCAAACAAAACAAAATTATTCTTTGGGGTATTGATTGGATTTGGAGGGTAACCTCGGATTATCTTTCTGGACCACTGGCTTCCAGCAGTGACTGGAGATGCATGGAAGTGCATAGAAGGAAGCTTGACTGAATTCTTCCAACCTTCTGAATAGCCACTCCCACCCGCACCCCGACAACAGGCTGTTGATTTAGGGCCCTGATCTGAACAGCTGAGGCTCCCGGTTGGTTGCTGTTAGAATGGTTCTAATTTGACTTCAGGCCATGAGTTTATATATACCCAGACTTGGTTCAGGAAAAGTCGAAGCTCTTTGATAGTTTTTGGCCCTTTACAGACTTCTGATGGGCCAAGAATTTGTTTTGGTTCAAAACGATTAATAAGTTTCCTTTAAATATGTAGGATTTAAGTAGACTTGAGTGAATATGGGCAGTGCTCAGTCCAGTGATATGGACTTAGAGGAATGACATTATTGCTACTACTTGGCTGTTGGCCCACTCCCTGAGATGGTAACTGGCAGGCTGGCACAATGTGGTCTTAGCTCCTTGCACATACCGAGCACCAGGCCAGGTGTCTCACTCATCACTTGCCATCGGTCCGTCCGTTCTATTATTAGCTCTATTTTGCAGAGGAGGTAAAAGCATAGCTAGGAGAGATGGCTTACTCATCTGCAGGGCTGTTCAGTGAGGTTGACTTCTGAGTATGGGTTCCTAGCTTGCAGTCCAGTGTCCTTTATGCCATAGTGCCTCAAGGTCAGTCTTCTTTATTTCAGACAACAGAACAGGCTAAAACCACCGAATCTGAACTCTTGAAGTTCCAACATCCTGACTGTTTTTGTCTGGAAAAAAAATTTTGTAGGCATATCCTGTCTAGAATGATAGGAGTTGGAGGGGAGAAGGGCTGCATCTACTATACACCCCTGAAGAGGTGATATTTCCATCACTTCCTCTGTCACCAGTGAGCAGATTTTCAGAAGCAGAAATTTAAAATGATGAAGAGAATTACATGTCTGCACAGAACATTATGTATTCTGTGTTAGCTTTGCCACCTGTAGAATAATCTGTTAGAAGACATTCATTGAAGTTCTTTCTAGCTCCATCACTTACTGGCTTGGTGACCTTAACCAATGTAGTTGACATCTTTGAGCCTCTTGTCCCATGAGAAAAATGGAACAACAACATTGGATGAAAATGTTGAGTTATGAAGAAATAAGCCAGAAGCATTTTTTGCGAAATGGTAACCTCAATGTAAGTTACGAATGTTATTCTTGCGCTCATCTAGCTGTCTCTCAATTCTTCTCCTTTCTCTACCCCAATACTTTCTGGTTGTGTAAATGAATCTGGAATTCTCTGCGATATTCCTATGTATAACTGTAGGGTCTTAGGTTTAAAAATCCTACTTCTGTTTTTATTACTTTGACAATTGCAAAAAAAAAAAAAAACTTTTTGCATTCGTTTTCTCTATGTGAAATAGGAAGTAGCACCATCCACATCTATTATATATTTTTCTTAATTAGATACAAATCTCTATATTTTCTGAATTGTGACTCATATTTTCATACCCATATAAGTACGTATGCATATTTTAAAACACTTAAAGGGATATATATATATACTCTGTTATTTCTGGGGTTATGGGAGATACTACTTCTTATACTTCTCTCTATATTAAACTTTCTATAATGAGCCTACTTCTCTTTTGTTTTCTATGTATACCCAATGTATATAAATATTTTTAAAACCATTTTTAATATGTGTACTTTTTATAAATTTGTGTAAATATATGTATGTAGGTTTGTATACACACATACAATATTTTGGCAGTATGAAGCACCTTTTAGCAATACACATCTATAAGGACAAATTTATTTATTTATTTATTTTTTAAAATATTTATTTATTTATTCATGAGAGACTCAAACTGAGAGAGAGGCAGAGACATAGGCAGAGGAAAAAACAGGTTCCTCGCAGGGAGCCCGATGTGGGACACGATCCCGGATCCCGGGATCACGACCTGAGCCAAAGGCAGGCGCCCAACCACTGAGCCACCCAGGCATCCCTATAAGGACAAATTTAAAAACTATTATTAACTTTTCTCTCCCTCTTTCCTCCCTTCCTCCCTCTCTCCTTTTCTTGTCTTTCTTTTTATTTTTTTACCTTTCTCTTTCTTTCCTTTCCTTTCTTTCATCTCTCTGCTTACCTGTCTCTCTCTTCCTTCTTTCCTCCTCCTTTCTCTTGTCATTGCCCAGCATCTTTCAGAATAGAAACTGAAACAATTTTTGTCTTAAATATAGTGTGTTAGACATACAGAATGAGTCTTTCAAGAAGAGATGACTCTTTCCTGCATCCATGTATCATTGTGGTACTTGAACCTATCTCAAAACAAAAGTATAACTATGATTTTTAGCACTATTTTAAATATTTACTGAGTAGAGCTGCTCTTCTTTGCCAACCACCCTGATGAGAGAGAGAAAAAGAACACTTATATACAAGTCCACTATTTATAGTAACTTACTTCCAAGTTACGTGACCTTTATGATTCCCAGTGACCATTATGATTTCTTTGCAAGGTATTTGTAAGATCTGGATTCATTAGTTTTTTTGTAGCAACCAGAAGTTGGGATCTTAGTATCTAAATTTTATGTACTTTATTTTGTCTCTCCAGATGTCCGCTAGGGGTAAGAATTTCATTCCCTCCTCTTGGGACCACTGTGGATCTCCCTAGACTTTTTCTTTCTGTGATATTTTCCTCATCAGTCTGTGTTATGCTGCTAATTGTAGCTATTATGATATTAATTTAAACCAGAGTGAAGATAGCCAGTGTTTGTGTGTTTCTGTGAATTTTTTAGGGGGGGGGTAGTTCTCACTTTAAGGAGATTGACTTTGGCATCCCTCCCTCCCTTTTTCAGTTTGATCTGTCCAAGGAAGGAGACCACATTTAGTACTTGCTAGTTGAGACGTGTGGTCTACAATTCTGAGTTAGTTCCTCCTCTGGCCCTCTCTCCCTGTGGTGCACTGAGTCACAATGCGATCACCAGCTGCTTATGCTGTTCCTACACACAGCATGTTAGATGGCAGGGTAGCCAAGAATCAGCCTGGGAAGTACTTTCAGGAAATGTGGAGACCCCTTCAACACCCTGATCATCTTTGAGTGGCTTAGTGTAGCTGGTATTAATGTTATAAATGAACATCCCTAAATTTGTCTTAGTTCCAGCCCAGATGGAGTTTTGATTTTAGAAAAATCATTCAGTGAAATGTATTTCCTGTGCCTGGTAGTCAATGATCACTTACCAAAAAAAGGGGGTGGTAGGAGAACAAAAATAAACTTGTGATAATTCACATACACTTAACCTTTACTGAGTGAGTAATACCAAAAAGGGAATGAGCGGGCTCTGCTGACCAGCATTTACAAATGGATTCCAGGAATGCTGTTAGAGTTGCCAAAGCAATCTCTGAGTCCTGCCAAAAGCATCCCGTGGGATTTTGCTAAGGGTAGGGAAAGCGAGGGATATGGAGGTGTGCATGCGAATGTGTTTTAAAGCTTTCTTACCCAGCCGTGTGTAGTAGAAAGAACACTGGCAGAAATCTGGGAAACCTGCTTTCTAGACCTGGTTCCACCTAATCTCCTGATACTGGAAAGTTTATCTACCTTCCTTGGAACTTCAGTTACCATGTGTAAAGTAAGGATGCCAGGCTAAGATCTTTCATCATTGACATGCTGAGCTTCAACTATCCCAGCACAGAAAAGTCATGCATGTTCATTATGTGTCTGTGTGAACAAAACTAAGCTAAACTAAAAAACAACAAAAACAATCACAATTTAAAAAAAAAAAAAAGGGCAGCCTGGGTGGCTCAGTGGTTTAGCACTGCCATCAGCCCAGGGTGTGATCCTGGAGACCCCAGATCGAGTCCCACATTGGGCTCCCTGCATGGAGCCTGCTTCTTCCTTTTCCTATGTCTCTGCCTCTCTTTGTGTGTGTGTCTCTCATGAAAAAAAAAAAAAAAAAAAAAATCTTTAAAAAAATCTTTAAAAAAATAAAATAAAAAGAAAAAAAATATATATGGTACTTCCGGTTAATGTCGAGCTTCATTTAACAGTTCTAATTATATTTTTAAAGACTTGGATTAAGAGCTCAGGTTCAAACGATGGCTTATACAAACTGTAATACTATATGCTGTACAAGTGACACAGTACCAAGAGATATCTTACCGAAAGGTAACACCATTCTGTCCCATTTCCTATGAGAATAATACTACCGAAGTTGTTTTTTCAATGGATCCTTTCTTTCCCGGTTTTTAGAAATATGGTCCAGTGCATTCACTATTTACTTATAATGGCAGGCAGATATAAACTATAAAGGATTGATGTGTCAGTAATATCTACGACTTTAGCCTCTTCGTGTTTTTTTCTCCATGGTTATTATTACACCTTTTGTGACCCTCTTCCTGATTTTAATTATTTCCTATGTAGAGTATTATGACACTTGGGGTAGCTCTCTCTACTATGTAATTGCTTCCCCCTCCTTATGTGACAGCTGGAACCTTCCAAGGGGTCCAGGAAGTCCCTGACTTGTTGAAAGGCCCTTAGGAAGATATACTACTAGTGTTACTGGCTTTTTGTAGGAAGGTGTGTTTCTTCAGAAGCAAGCTCACAGTTTTGTTTAGGGTGGAAACCACAATGCAGCAGGATGCATATATATGGCCTATATACAGTCATGTAGTTACATTGGCAGCCCTTGTGAATGGTTTGTTTTCTGCCAAAAGTTGGTGATCAGCCGGTGTGAGTGATGATGCCTAGAGAAGGTATTTTAGTTAATGTTTTACCAGAACCAGTAGGAGATAAAGAGATTTAGTTAATGGGATTGTGTGGACTGGCTAAGTAATCCAACATCCACAGGCTGGAATTTTGCTACAAATCTGATACTACTGTCCGCAGGTGGAATTTATTCTCCTTTAAAGGAGCCTCAGCTCTGATCTCAAGGCCTTCCATTCCAACTTTCAGTCAGGCTGGCCCAGATTATTTATGATCGTCTCCCTTCCTGAAAGTCAACTGGTTATGGGCTTTCATCACATCCGCAAAGTACCTTCATAGCCATAGAGAGCTTAGTGCTTGATTGAATATCTGGGAGCTGGAGGCCCTAGCAAAACTGACCATCACAGAAGGCTAGCTATTTCCTACAGAAGAACCGTGTAAAGTAGAGAAGCCATGGGCACTTGATGCTAAGAAGCAGGAAGAGTGGAAAAGGTGCAGGAGGAGTTGTGAGAATGCCAGGGTCATCTTTGGGAATGATGGCTGGAAGTGATGGTAGACACAGACGACAGTAAATGTGGACAGACTCATGTTCTGTCTTCAGCATGTGGAGACCTGAAAAGCTTTTGCCCACCTGCTCTGAGAGTAGAGCTGTTGTCTGTCAAATAGTTCCTCGTGTTCATTCTAAGTTAATGAACAGCAGAACTGGTGGTAGTTTCTCTTGCATTCTTGAGTTGCAGTTTACTAATATGTGCTTCTTCAGCGTGGAAAGCATCTAAAACACAGTTTCTTCCACATTTCTGTCATCCCCTAGTCTCCTGGCCCTAGCTGTCACTCATCGACCACTTGGCATATGACTCACTCTCTCACCTGTGTCCCAGATTTCTGTCTTTTTGAAAGATCTGAGGGCTTAGTACCCCAGCTTCTGAGCCCCTTGACCATTTATCTCCTGTGACTCTTAATCTCCACTCAGCTGCAGCCACCATTCCCCAGATTACACTCCAGGTCTTGTCATTTCTTGGTTCGTTAATTATAAAATTGGAACAACAGAAACCAAAAACTCCCTCTGAGCATAAGCCCACATTCCCCCATCTCTCAGCTCCTAACTCTGCTCTTCCTCAGGGTCTTGGCCTTCAGTGACCTTTACTTGCATTGGACCACCAATCTTTCTTTCTCTCTGTATCTAATGTAGATTCTGTGGTTCAGCCCTTGAGCCCTACCTCCTCACTGCTGACCTTCTAGAGTTTCACTTAGTCTACCTGCCCTGTTGAAACCTGTGGTACTTTCGGGCCATCTCGCTAAGTTTTCTAGGTTTTTCTACTTTTCTGAATAATTCCTTGTTTCCCGATCTTCATAGCTCCTCTCTGCCACCTCCCCTTGATGTTGGTTTTCCTTGGTGGTGAGGGGGTGGGAGCATCTTTCCTTGAGTCTGTTCTTATTCTATTTCCTATATTTGATTTGTTGACTCTCACTTCTCTGGCTGTATTGTAATGTCATTCTATAAATCCATTTCAGCAACCTTCTTGTATTTAAGATCCAGGTCTTTCTTTCTTTCTTTCTTTCTTTCTTTCTTTCTTTCTTTCTTTCTTTCTTTCTTTCTTTCTTTCTTTATTCTATTTATTCATAAGAGACAGACACAGAGTGAGAGTGAGAGTGAGAGAGAGAGAGAGAGAGAGAGGCAGAGACACAGGCAGAGGGAGAAGCAGGCTCCATGCAGGGAGCCTGACATGGGACTCGATCCCGGGTCCCCAGGATCAGGCCCTGGGCTGACGGCGGTGCTAAACCGCTGAGCCACCCGGGCTGCCCAGATCCAGGTCTTTCTAACTGCCTATTGGCCAGGTGCATTTGAATATATCACAGAAAGCTTAACCTCAACATGTCAAAATATATTTACAACTTCTCCCTAGGATTCCTTCTACTCCTGTGTTGTTAAATGGAATGGGGTCACCATCTAACTAGCTTCCCAAGCCAGAAGTCTGAGTGTTCTTTCTACACTCCCCTCTTTCCCTTACTGTCAGTTTTACCTTCATGATACTTCACAGACTTTTACTTCTTTCCATCTGCACTGACTGTAAAGGATTACAAATCACCATCATCTCACATGGTACTGCATGGCTATGGCATTGGTAATACCCTTCTAACTGGTTTCCTTGTCGCCACTCCCCTCGTGCCCACGTTTATCCACTCAGCTGCTTCTAAGATGCGCATCTCATTATACTGCTCCCCTGTCTAGCACCTTATCTCCTTAGCCCCATAGTATAAGAGAGTGATGAAGAAAATAGACTCTGAAATCAAACAGAAATATGTCGATATGTCACTTCCATGCTGCGTGAACTTGGACAAGTAACCATTTTTGATTCATTCCCGTATGTAAAATAGAAATATTAATAGCACTTTCCTTTTTAGATGTTTTGTGCCTCTTCTGTTTTCTTCTCCTACAAGTTCCCCTCCAGTGCTCTGGCCACACTGGACTTCTCTCAGATCCCCAAGAGCATTGAGTTGCCACTGAACAGTCACATGCTATTGTCTCTGCTTGGAACACTCTATTGCCCCCCGCCCTCTATTACCATGTCTCAACATGGATGTCATTTGCCTTGAGATAATGTTCATCAACCTCCTCTGCTTCTACTTAGTTTAAATACCCTAGCTATATGCTCCTATATTTTTCTCCTTGAACTTTTTTTTTTTTTTTTTTAATTTAGGATAGTCACACAGAGAAAGAGAGAGAGAGAGAGGCAGAGACATAGGCAGAGGGAGAAGCAGGCTCCATGTACCGGGAGCCTGACATGGGATTCGATCCCGGGTCTCCAGGATCGCGCCCTGGGCCCAAGGCAGGCACTAAACCGCTGCGCCACCCAGGGATCCCTGAACTTTTAATCCCCACAGTTTTCACCCGATTCTGGATATCTTCATTCCCTCACTGCCTCCTCCCACATGATCACCCATCTCTCTACCCATCATGGGTTCCACAAAGACATAGACCATGACCCTAACTTTCTAAACTTCCTGTCCCTGCTGCCCAGTGCTTGATGTATGGTCTAGTAGAGATCAGACACTCGGTAAATATTTGATGAATGATTATGAGACGGACTCACTAGTTCACAAACATTTCCAGCAAAGCAACCACATCTTTTTTTTTTCTCTTGTTTCTGTAGAAGAAAACATATCATAAAATATAATTTTTCCACCTCTGTAATGGTTCCCTGAGAACCTGAGCACTTCTAGAGAGCTGTTTACACAATCAAATCAAGTGGTATTTTACAAGGAGGGAAAGCCCCAGGACAAGTCCCTTCTCTTGACCACAAAGTTCTATGTTTTCTGTCTTTTCCTCTTGAAATTTTGGTTTCAGCATAGCAACTTTTTGGCCTCCCCCCCCCAATAATGCTATAAATGTAATATGGAAGTATCTACACACTAAATCCTTAATCGATTATCATGTTAAGCCTTGGGTATGGGAGGCAGATAATACACTTATTTTTAGCATTACTTGGAAGGAAGTTTCTAGGTATATAACTGAGGAGCATTCATGGAGAGCTGCATTTCTTTTCTATCAAGCTTTTGGGGGATTTTTTTTTTTTAACAGTTCTCTTTGCTGAAAGAAAGTTCATAAATTTTAAAAGGAAATGTGGTCCTTTTCATTAGCTCCCTTTACCTCATGCTGAGTCATGGATGAGAGAGAATTTGTAGGCGGCTGAGCTGCAGGAAAAGTAATACTGTCATTTACACTCGCAGGCTGTTATGCTTTCCAGAAAACTTTTTCCGTAGGTTGCGAAAGTGATTAATCTGCTGTTAAAACTGACAAAGAAGGTTCTCTGATAAGAGCAAGAATTAAATGAGGGATTTTTTTTTTCTTTAAAAAGTAAGCTCCTTTTTCCAGTTTTAGACTAGAAAAAAAATAGGTTTAGATTTTTTCTTTCTTTTTTTAATTTTGGTCTTTTTGTGTATACATGCAAATTTTGTCATGACATAAAATAATCACAGGATATTTTCTATTTAAAATATGTCTATTTATTGGGATGATTCATGTCTCATGTTTTATATCTGATTATTCTATATCCTGTCCCATTGCTTGTTTTTTTTTTCTTTCATGTTTTTGCATGTGGGCCTAATTTTTAATACTTCCCACATCATCCTACTTCTCAACCCCAGATCTCTTCAACCCACTTCTTTTTTAATGTTAAAACTGGTGAAGACAGTCTAACTTTCTTCTGAGATATAAACTCCTGCCTCCCTGAAAAACTCCATCCATGCAATATTTCTACAACAGCATGAAAACTTGAACACAAGTTATTTGGCATTATTGAAACAAAGCATCATTGCCTTAAGAGGCTAGAAATTATATTTTTTCTTATTTTAAAAATGACTGAAATGTAAAGCATTTCCACTGAGTTCTAGCAAACATACCTGTCATTCGATCTTTTCTCTAGGGACCTGACATTTCAGAGAACCTAAAGGAACAAATAAATAAATCATTTGACATAACTTTTTTTTTTTTTATGATTCCACAGAGAACTGGTGACTCATTTAGAGAATCAGAGTCTTCAGAAAGGTAGAATAATATGTTAGAAGTTTATTGAACTTGTTGCCTTTGGCATTTTAATACTTGGTTTTCATAACAAGTTCATAGGAGTTGTAAAAATGCACTGGCCTGCCACCCTCTTCCATTTACATTTTTCTCTTCGTATGCCTAACATTTTGATCAGGGTATATCAGGTTATGTTACCTTTTTCTTTTTTCTTTTTTTCTTTTTCTTCTCCTTATTTTTGAAGACTGACTTCTGATTTTGAGCCTTTTTCTTGGTAACTGAGTGTATTTGTGAGAGACTGCTCTCAGAACTCTGGGAACTCTGTTGTCAGTGAGGAAGGGAAGAGACGAGAAATGCCCCCTTTGCTCCCTCACTGGCCTGACCGGCATGAGGGACTTGGCATTCCTCTTTTAGTCCTAAGGTTGATGCATAGACACATTGCTTTGGCCCTGGGGCTATAGATCCAGGTTTTAAAATTCTCAAGTGGAGGATGTCAAAACCGTTTATAACTGAAAACCTAGTAACTATTACTATGTATTTACATGAGTATTTCAGAGAGAAAAACATTTAAAAAACTGTAAGTGTACTTGTTTTATATCTGAATTGCCAAGATTATTTCTGTTCCTTTATGTATATTTCATATACACACACGTATATTTTATATGGAGAGAGCAACATTATTAACATCGTCCTAGTGTTTCTTAGTCCATTCTCCAGGTGCTGTCACATGCAGTTCCTGGTACATCTTGTATTAAAAGAATGCAGTTTGGGGGCGGGGGTCTCCTTGGGGCAGGATGAGGTTTGGAGATCCTTTGCACTGTGCTTTTAAGTAGAGCAGGGTCATCGGTACCTACAGAAGTGGCTGTTTGCAGATTTGTGTCTATCTTCATAGCAACATGAAATAACTTTTAAACCAGAAGGGGGAAAAAAAAAACTTCTTTTGTTGCTTTTTTTTTTTTTTTTTTTAATTTTTTTGTTCTTAATGTTGAGATTAGCTGTCGTAATTTGGCGGCAGTATTTTTAAGTTAAGGATGCTTTGATTTGACATTTTTAAAAGGATAAGGTTCTATAGGTATTATAGAAAAATCTTTTTCCTAACTAAATGCCAGGGACAAAATTTAGACCAGAATGTAGTCATGAAGCCACGGTAATGAGATATGATTGTGGTTTAGTGGAGGAAGAAAAGCCCCGCAGGGAACAGTACAAGTGCAGTAAATTATGAATCATTACTAAATAGGTCTCATTAGTCCACCATTGACTTCGTTTAATTGACATTAGAAAGGAATCTAGAAAACTTTGGGAGTATATGTAAGAAAACTTGGTGTTGAACTAATAAAAATTTTTAGTGTCTGTTTTAAAAAAATTAGTAACAGTTGGTTGTGCTCTAGGCCCCACAAAGCAGCAGCCCTCTCACTAACACCTGCTTATAGAAAAGCCCTGTGTATCTTAAGAGAAATGGACCACAGAATGCTGGCTGATGTAATACGTGACAGTTTGCGATGAGTTTGTCCCCTCATCCTAGATATTTCCGCAAGATATAATGGACCTTAAATGGTGTTCCGAAGTTGACTCTGATGAGGGCTGGAACACAAGAGGGCATTTAGAGTGATTATTTTCATGCTGTTGCTCTACATGGTCTGCAAAGCCTGAGTGCCAGATGCTAAATTCTATCAACATAATGTATCTTTAATTAAATATTATATTTGCAATACAATTAATAATGTGGCCTGTTTCCATAACTTTATTAAGAAATTACCATAATTTTTGTGTAATAAGCTAATAAAAAGGCAGTGTGTTTTGAAACAGCCTTTCCTAAAGTGGTTATGTGCTTTGTGTCTGTTGAATTTTGAATTTAGATTAAGAGATTAATGGCCAGAATTATCTGATGCAATGCACTCAAGAGTCTAAATTAGTGAGGAATCTTTTAGGATCTAGTATTATTTTGTTTCCTTTAAAATAAAATAGATATGTTTTGCTTTTCAGTGGGCTCACTAATTAAGAGGCTTAGGGGATAATTCATTTATTTCCTTTATGCCCTCTCCCTCTCCTTTGAAAAACCCAGGCAGTACCAGAAAGTACCCCAAAATGTTAATTTCAAGTATTTAGTACATTGAACCGTGATGGTTTCTAATGAATGGGAAGTCATGCTTCTGGTTCTGTGGCCATTGTTGACGTGGTTTTAATTTTCGCAATGCGTTAACATGATAATTAAATTCCCCTGCTTGTCCTGTGAGGAAAGAATTTTATATGGCGCCACACATGGGGAAAAAACTTTGATATTTGAGAATAATATTATCTTTTAAACTGAGATCATATGTGGATACAGAATATTGTGTATATTGCTATGACAATAAGGCTTTAATAACATTTCGTAAGCTGCCTTTTTCAAGACTGTTTGAAAATGTCACCCTCAGCTAAACAGATGTGATTTGCATCAGAGCTGTGTATGTCCTTACTCTTAATGAAACAAGAGTCCCTTTCTTCAGAGAGTAATTGTTCTTGCAACGTGTTCTTTTTTTTTTTTTTCCCTCAGCACTCAGTGTTCCTCCCCTGCCCTTCTTTTGCCTTAATATTAGTCCCTTAATTCTATCAGATTAGTTGTCAACTAAAATTAAAGGCAGGTGTTAGCCTTCACAGTCTCTCCTGACCTAATTGTACAGCCTCGATGTAGGTGCTTGCTTTTAGTACAGAAGAGGCCAACAGGGCAGCTTTGGGATTGCGAGATCCAGATTCGGATACTAACGTGAGACTGTGCTAGAACCTTGGACAAGTTCCTTCATCTCACCCTAGACCTCAGTTTCCTAATAATGTAACACGGGAACGGTGATAGGCCCTTCCTCAGTTATATGTCAAACACTAAGATAAGGAGCGATGCGTAGTACGATCAGCTCGTGCTAAATTCCTGCCCAACTTGCTTGTTCTCCCAGAGTGCCCTCTCCTTTTGCCTGTGCCTCTCTGCTCACGTCATCTGCTTGAAACAGTCCACCCTCCTCCTGCAACACAGGCGCACGCAAGCCCACCACAGGAAGCCGTCTCTGTGTTCTAATTCTATCCCCCCAAGAAGGCATCGCTGGGAGAGCCTCCTCTCTGCCTGCCAGTTTGGGAATAGTCCCATCTGAAACCTTAGTCACTTCTCTTGTGCTGCTTAGCATTCCCAACGGCAGGCGCCAGGCATCTACCAGTGTTACCCTGTCTCTTTTGCACTGGGAACTCCTTGAATCCCGGGAGCTCTATCATAAATTTCTCCCTTTTCCAAAGAGCCCCGTACCTTGTCATCTGCTGTGCTTATTTTATTATTGGGGGATGCTTTTCTTTACACGAGTCTTATTTCAGACAGTTTTCAATATATACGATGTGCTTACTTTTGCATTAATCCTATCACTTCCGGGCATTGGCAAAGGTCAGAAAATCAGGAGGAACAAAAATACATTTAGTTCGTTTAAGCAATATGTAAGTTCCTCTTGTGTTTCCTTCCCTCAGCACCCAATACTTTTGCAAAAGAATGACTAATTCCTTATTTAAAGGAAAGTGAAAGCAGATCTGTTACTTCTATTGTTTGAAAGGTATTTTTTATCCATGGATTGATAGAGTATTTACATATTGTTGAAGCACCTTACAATATATTTATGGAAACTGTGCACAAAACTCTCAGTGCCTGTATGTTGTTTCCTTGTCATGTTCATGGGGGTTAGAGAACAACAATTACAATTTGAAAACTCTAATGTTGTTACATCTTTAGAATAATTGTATTCTGAAATGAAGTTTTAGTGCTCTGTACTCCAGGACCAAAGTCATGTTGCATTATTACTTTCTTTTTTTAATTTTTTTTATTTATTTATGACAGTCACAGAGAGAGAGAGAGAGAGAGAGAGAGAGGCAGAGACACAAGCAGAGGGAGAAGCAGGCTCCATGCACCGGGAGCCCGACGTGGGATTCGATCCTGGGTCTCCAGGATCGCGCCCTGGGCCAAAGGCAGGCGCCAAACCGCTGCGCCACCCAGGGATCCCGCATTATTACTTTCCTGTTGAAAACTTAGGAGGCTCAAAATAGTTTTATCTTTATACATTGAAGCTTAGGATCATTAAACACAATAATTTCACTAATTCTATCGGCTATTTTATTTGTGGACTCTTTGAAGACTGTAGACTTTATTAAAAATTTTATGAATTAAAGACACGGATTGTTTGGTTTGTATAGCTCCATTTGAACATGAGAAGGTTTGCTATTGTTGTTCGCAGCATTTATGCTGGAGTTTATCTTTGCTCTGTTACTACTGTTTTGTTTGCTGTGGCAGTGCTGTGGGTGTGCCTGCTTCTGTTTCTGCTGCCCCACACAGCACTCTTTTACATAGACTTACGTACCCTCTTTGGTTCTTCAATGTGGAACCATAGTTCATTTTTTCTGGGGCGGTAATTACAATATCACAGATCCGGGTAAGTCGACCAAAGCTGACCAAACTTAATGGTTTGTTTCATAACAGTATTTGAGGTTATGTTCTGTCTATATAGATGCTTCTTATTTATATAGATGACACATAGGTGTAATCTACACTGTGTTCCATATTTCCTAAAGCAAATCATTCATTTTTTAAATAGACAAGTTATTACCAAAGAAGTATTTCTCTTTACCCTTGATCCAAGGACAAACCACAGTGAAGCAAGGAGGCAAATGGTTAGTTGATGCTAGCGTCCGATTGGAGGATACTAGGGAGTGGTGAGGCTTGCAGCAGCTTTGACCGCGGCTACCTGTGGTGAGGTCAGAGCCAGTGTTCCTAGACACCCTTGACTGAGTTCTTTTGGATGGCCCGTGACCTTTGAGGCCCTCAATTTGTGAGATTCAGCACTGAAACATTCAGTTTAGTGCTTTGTTTGACAAAGCTAAATTGATAGTTCCTTTCTAATTCTGAATCCCAATTTTAGTTACACTAGTTAGACAAAGCCTAGGAAATATGTAAAATATGGTACAATTTGGTCAGTGTGCTAATGCTCCTTTCTCCCTTTCCCCTGAGGGCTCATTAAGCAGTGTCTGCCTTTGGCTCGGGTTGTGATCCCGGGGTCCTGGGATCAAGTCCTGTGTCGGGCTCCCCATAGAGAGCCTGCTTCTCCCTCTGCCTGTGTCTCTGCCTCTCTTTCTGTGTGTCTCTCATGAATAAATAAAATAAAATCTTTGAATTTTGGCCAGAAGTAACATCATTTAGGTCATTTGTACCCATACACGGTGGTTCCCCACAAAACTGCCCCCTCTGTAAGACATATGCAAGGTGCTGTGCTGCTCACATTTCCTAAAAGCAACAAATCACTCTCTTTCTTAAAGGAGCCATAAACTACGAAGTGTTGATAGTGTCACTAAAATCTGAGTGCCCGAATTGAGGCCTTCAGTCATGACAGCTCTATGCTGTGATTCTATTTCTTTTTGTTCTGGTGCCCCAGTTTTATATTTATCTTAACACTTAGTGTTTTGAGCGTATTTGCTTGGTTTCCACTAAATTAGCTGCACCAGAGGGTCTCATTTACTTCAAATCTATTCGTATTTGGAAATATCATTGTACAGGGTAAAAGTTGCTAGGAAAATGTATCCAGGGACAATCTGTACAAGTATAAACTCTTTAGTTAATGCTCTAGGAGACTTTTCCTTGAAACTCTGGCCCCTGTGAGGGCCCCATCTTTTCTTTCCTGGATTGTTGCAGTAGCTTCTGGTCTGGCAGCCTTTATGCCCTTCATAACCATATGGCTTCCAGATTAGTATTTCTTCAACACAGCCCTGGTCCTGTCATTCTGTATTTGGCTTCCTAACAATCACATGTTACAGAGATAGAAGGAATGCAGTAATTATAATGGTAATAATGGCAGTAACAATAATATTAAACAAATGCTCTTAGATGCCCCATCTCAAATATCAAATGTCTTGAGACAACAAGACTTTTGAAATTCAATATCACAGGGTTTATCATTGAGGTATTTGGCATGGGTCTGAAATGCATGTGTATAGTTTGGCTGATGGAAAGATCATCTGATAGTCATGAGAAGTGAGTAGGTGGGGAGTTGACATTTTGTTAGAAGTGCATGCCTAGTATTTTGCTGTACCGTTGCACCTCTTCAAATCGTTGTTATCAGAAATAAACTACCTTGTGAAGAGACTATAGCACAATTCAGGACAGTGGGAGAATCTTTATTGTTTCTCATCTTAGTCTTGTCTTTGCAGTGAAACATGCATGGTGAGGAGGTTCCTTGCCTTCGTGTGTTCCCATCTGTGCAGGCTGATTGACTACTTGGTGACCACACTGTAAACAGCTTTTTTGAAGAATTTTTCAATCCATAATCCATATGCGATATGTTAAATGAAAAAAAATGAGATATTAAATTGCTCACCAGTGAGGTTCACCTTTAAACACCAGTACTCCTACGGACTACGCCTATACACATGTACACACTCACATACAAATGTACATGTAAGTGCATAGAAACATTTACCAAATTTAACAGTTATTAACACTGAGGTTTTGAATTATGGATGTTGCTATTTTCTTGTTTAATCTCGTTGTTATCTCCCATATTTTCTGAAATGAATATTACTATTTTAATGTAGAAACTGTATCTTAACGTGAGGATTCACCCAGCATTGTCCTTCACAGCTCTGAGAAACAGCAAATATGTTGTTGAACCATCACTAAAAAACCATGGAGTGACAACAGAACAAACACAAAGTTGAACTATCTTTTCTTTGTTTTTAGATTTTATTTATTTATGCATGAGAGACACAAAGAGGCAGAGACATAGGAAGAAGGGGAAGCAGGCTCCCCATGGGGGAGTGGGAGATGTGGGACTTGATGCCAGGACCCTGGGATCACAACCTGAGCCAAAGGCAGATGCCCAATCACTGAGCTACCCAGGTGCCCCGAACTATATTTTTTCTAACAGTAAAATATCTTTTAAGTATTTCTGTTGTGTACCATCTATGAATGATATCCTGGGAAATTTTATGTTTTGCTGCCTTTTTGTTTCGTTTTGTTGTTTTTTAAAATTTTACTTATTTATTTGAGAGAGAGAGAACATGAGACAGGGAGCGGAGGGGGATAGAAAAGCAGATTCCCCGCTGAGCAAGGAGCCAACGTAGGGCTCGATCCTAGGACCCCAGGATCATGACCTGAGCCAAAGGCAGACACTAAACTGACTGAGCCACCCAGGTGTCCCTGTTTTTCACATTTTAACTGCCGGGGTATTGAGTGAAGAAATACAGAAATAAAATGGCTAGCTCCATAAATTGCACCTCTGATGCCTAGGATCATTTGTGATTTTTTTTTATCATTTTTTAAAGTGATTTCCTCTTTTCCTACCAAATAATGATGTTGTTCACACTACCTATCATCTTCTTTGTATTTCTATGATGCCAGTCATCCCAGAATCGCAAGGGCTCACACACACAGAGACTAAATAAAGAAAATTAAGAAAACAGGGGATAAGTTTACACTTGAATATACTCATTCGTCAATGCAGTCATTCCTCAATGAAGCTTTGGTTGCCTTCTGTAGCTTAATCCTTGGGCTACCATAACTAAATGAAAGGATGAATAATGAATATTAGAATATGGTAACTTCTGGAGTTACATAGTATTGAAGTACAGTTCTCTAACTTGAGAGTGCGTGAGAATTACCTAGGTGATGACATTTATTGGAGATACATGGGATATCAGGAAGAGCAGACCAGGGGAAGATGCTCGAATTCAGCTGCCCATGTAAAGTGTGAAAGACATTTTTAGCCAGCACCTTGAAAGGGAAGGAGCTAATCAACAGAGAAGACAGGAGCTCACCTAATGTCATCTAGTAGTCAGAGTAGGAGAAGGACCCTCCTTCTCAGCCTCTTAAGCCAGTGTTCTTTGGCTAGCTGGAACTTAGTTCTGTTTTAAAAAATGAATGGGTTGCTATAGAGCCCTCTATTCCAAGTAGAGTTTGTCAGACTTCTGGGAATCTGAGAAGTTTCCACTGGTTTTCTGCCTGTTTCACCCAACTACAGTTGAATTCATTGACGCTAGGAACCATAACTTGTTACCCAGAAGTTGGCAAAACTTCTGGTATTTAGAAGGTGGTCAGTTAATGGTCAATGACCGTATGAATGACACCATTTTTAAAAAAGAAATTCTAAAGTCATGTATTTAAGGCAACTAATATATTTCTTTGCTTTAGGGTGGTTTGGGAAGATGCAATGTGTTCTTTGAAAGGAAAAGATGTTTGGAGACATGATTGTTTTTCTCTGTACATAAAGCTATTTTATTTTAAATACAAATATAATGCTTGCATTAAAAGAAAATGAAGGAAGAAAAAGAAAGCAAAATACCTATATTTCTAATACTATAGTAATCATTCAGATTTTTTTCTCATTCAGATGTTGGACTCTAATCATGCTCTTATTTTCTTTTTTTAATGTTTTTTTTTAAAGATCCTATTTATTTATTAATGAGAGAAACAGAGAGAGAGGCAGAGACACAAGCAGAGGGAGAAGCAGGCTCCCTGTGGGAAGCCCGATGTGGGACTCAATCCCAGAACCCCAAGATCATGCCCTGAGCCAAAGGCAGATGCTCAACCCACTAAGCAACCCTGCTGTACCTACATCCTCTTATTTTCATGTAACAGTTTAAAACAAAGGGGTTAGCATTCTGCAACATATATAGCTCTTGAGATTTATCAATATGAATCTTGAAAATAGTATCAGAATGAGAACGGTCTCAGTTTTTATGCCATTCCAAAGGACCTCAGGTATCAGAATTTATCTGAGATTGAAGGTGTTTCTTAGCTGTTTTAAGCTACCAGAGATGTTTACAGTTTCCCAAGCAATCCCTTGCTTGTAAAGAAGACACTGAAAACAACATAAGTGAATTTGTTTTGACTCAGGACTTTCAGACTTTATCTCAATTAAAAATTGGGTCCTTGGTCAGCCCAGGTGGCTCAGCTTTTTAGCGCTGCCTTCAGCCCAGGGTGTGGTCCTGGAGACCTGAGATTGAGTCCCATGTTGGGCTCCCTGCGTGGAGCCTGCTTCTCCCTCTGCCTGTGTCTCTGCCTCTCTCTCTCTTTCTGTGTCTCTCATGAATAAATAAATAAAATCTTTTTTAAAAATTGGGTCCCAAAGAATATTTATTTATCTTTGAATTTGTTATTGCTTGGTATTTTGTAATTAACAAAACAAAACAAAACAAAAGGTCAAAACTACTCTTCATTTTATCATCAGAAGGAGGTGCCTCTGGAAGGAGGAGTCCAGAATGATTGAGCTCTATCAGCCATTTGCACCCCTCAGCTGATAAAGGATTTCAGTAGTGGTGCTAATACCTTGCTCTTGGTTTAGCCACCCTCCCCTTGCTCATCCACAGAGCTCGGTCACCATGTATCACGGCCAAAATCATGGTGATCTCTCCCCCAAGCCATCCTCAGATTTCTAGCTGGCAGTGGCTGTCAAGAAAAGAGAAAACAAATTATTACTCCAAATTCTAGCATGTTTTCTGCACTGCACAGTCTAAAATATCACATAGACACTATCAGCAAAGCTTTCCTCAGTATAAATGGACAACATAGCAAGGAGTGGTTTGGGGGATCATTCAAACTAGGACTGTCATTGCTCTTGTCATTACTAAGATGACTATCCATCTATTGCAAGCACTTTGCCCATTTCCCTTCACCTCTGAGGTTATAAACTGTTCTCTAAATAGTCTCCTGGAGAGAATGGGAAAGGAGCTACCTCCACTGTGCCCTCCGGGAGTGAGGAACGAAGACTGGTGGGAGAGCAATCGTTGTTTCCAGATTGCTCCATTGCCTCACCCTTTTCAGGCAACACCAGCTACCAGAAATGCATCTACTCCATGTGGTCATTGCAGGATTTATCTGGGCATTTGCTGAACCTGCTCGCAATTTATTTTTATTTCTTCCGATAGACGTGGATTTGGCACAGGAGAGTGAATTCTTTCTGGAACAGCAGATGTGCCTGGTACACTCGTTTGCTATAACCATTTGTGCTGTGGTTGAAAAAAAAAATTTTTTAAGAGTGCAGAATTGTCGAAGGGGGAGGGTTAAAAAACCAGAACCATTTTAGCGATTATGCAAAGTTAGAATGTGAGTAATTTTGCTGCAGTTAGTCATTATGGGCTTTCATAGCTTGTTTTACAAGGATAAAGGGATATGTACAGGTTTGGTGAATAGAGCTCTTATTTGTCCCTAATAGTCGCTTTTTATGAAAACATTTTCTTCCCTTCCTCCTACTCTGTGGCGAAGTGCTCTCTCCTTAGAAATTATACCCTTCTGTGATTCACCCCCTTTGTCCATCTACAATAAGTGGACAAACAGTCTCCATTTCTGAGAACAAATATGTTCGAAAGGAAACTTTATTTTCCCATACAATATGTGATGTGAATGATGTACATTGAAATCACAGAGATACACTGATCATTTAAAAATGAGCATGTATTCTACAAGAAAAGAAAAAAAAAGCCACCAGAGCAACCATCTAGTGACTTTGCTATGAGCTTAATGTGCTGGGAATGTGATGTCCTTTCCATCTTTTATTTGAAGTATCTGGGAGGTCTTAGCAAATCTTGCTTATAGAATCCCTAAGGACTGTGACACAGAACCTATTCCTTTTTCGCTTTGCTTTCGGTCACCCAAATTCCTTTGGAAATATGTGAACGAAGGTCTGTTTGTTTCCACTGTAGCAAATATAGCCACTTGCTCACACTGGTGGCTTCCCTTACTGAATTCCACTACTATTTTGGAAACTCCTGTATGAAAACACAGCAACCCAACTTGTCCCCATCAAGCCTTCTTGGTGATTCCACGCAGTGCTGCCTGGTGTCTATCCACTGAGGTTCACTTTTGTCAAAAAACAAAACTGGATTTGTTGCCTTTTTTGTAGGCTTGTTGCTAAGTCTGGTCACTCTGGTGTAAGGGCAGGAACGCTGGTCTTAGAGTCTGGAAAACTGAGTTCTAATTCTGACCCTGTCAAGGCCTTGTCACTTGGGGTGAATCCTTCCTGAGCCCTGTTTCCTTGATGAGAAAGTAGAAGTTCGTGACATTTGAATTCCTTCAAGCTCTAATAGGCCACGGTTCTGTAAAGGATATTGTATAATAATACATAAATAAGCCAACTTTATTTCCTCTTTCTCAAAAATTTCTTTGTACTTCCATCTGCCCCAGACAACTCTCTTCAAAGTCTCAAAGGTGGTTACGTTTTAAATTTTACCACCGACATGCAAATTTGAGCAATGAGAAACCCCTGTACGACTTGGGGGTTTCCTGAGAGAAAGGATCCCACTCTTTTATGCATCTCTTTGTCCTTAATGGCTTCTGAGTAACACTAAGAGACTGGAATGGTTGGCTCTGTTATAGTAGTTGATTATAACCAAAAACTACTGAACCACGCTCCCCGCATTTCCTGTCACCTACAGCTAAGAAACCTAAAACACCTAGAGTAACTCAGAATATCATTTTAATTAGATTGAATTATAGAATCCACTATCATACTTAAATACTTATTACTTAGTTATTCATCTAACTAAGGCTTCAGCTTTACAAAACTGGGAGGAGACAAAAAATAGTATGGGACAGTTAAAATTGAACCAACGACTGCCATTATTGTTTTGTTTTGTAATTAAACACCTCCCTTGCTTACAGCAATTGTCAATTATGGAAATCACACTTACTCATTGAACCAGTGCTATGGAGTATGGGTTTGTTAGATGCTAAAAGCATCGTGTTGAATGAGAAGGACAAGTCCTCACCCATAGGGAGCTGGGAGGGGAGGCGGGAAGAAGGTTAAAGGATTGCAAAACAATGGGCGAGGGTTATTATATAGGAAGTTCAATCAATTTTAAAGGGAAACCGGTGATGGACACTTCACCAAACCTAGGCTTCCCAGAAGAGGCATCATTCATTTGAAACCTGAAGGATGAATATTTGTGAGGAGTGGAGAAGTGGGAGCAGGCTGGAAAGTGTTCAAGTCAGGTAACCACAGGATGGCTGGAGCATCCAGCCCTGGGGAGGGAAGAGAGGAGACTAGGAAGCTGAGCCCTGGCTCTGTCAAGGAGGAATTTGGATTTCCTTCTAAGAGCAATGACAATCTTCAGGAGATTTTAATAAGGGAAGGAGATGATCTGCCTTGGGTTTTAGAAATATTCTGGTTACAGTGTAGAAGCTGTATGAGAGGACAATAAGAGTTCAGGTTTTTTTTTAAAATATACACATAAAAGCATATGTCTACATGTATTTGTTATATGTATTGCAGTGGGTTAGGGGACCAGTGATCGTGGACTGAACTAGGGTATCATAATAAGTTGGCCTTGAGAACCGGAAGGTTGCATGTAATTAGGCGATAGAACCAACAACCTTTGCAATACCGAGGGGAGAAAACATTGTATGGCTGTATTAAAACATCGAATCACATGACTATGTATCTTTAAGATACTCACTAAGCTTAACATGTTACTGATTCACAATGTTTCTGTCCCTGTATATATGCACTATTATTTTGCTTTTCTTTATAGACTTATTTTGAATACATGTTCCCTTGCTTACCTGCTGGGAACATTCCATCAGATCAGTGTGCCATGATTTCTTAAAGCGTCCTCTAATAGTTTGTAAATATGCAATTAACATAAGTTATGAGCGTTTTAATGGCTCTTTACTGCCAGTTTACCTACCAAAAGAATTATTCCAATTTCCAGTGCTACCAGCCATGTAAAAATATACCTATACTATTATATTCTCACTGAGACTACATTTTATTGTTCTTTGGCTAATTGGTTCTGTGCTTGGTACTTTTCACCAAACCCCGGCATGATTAGACAGGAACACATAGAAGGGATGATTCCATGTATGAGGTAGTTTGCTATGGAAATAGGTTCTTCTGTCACTACGTTCCTAGACTACTGAACACACTCACATCAAATTAACCCTCATCATAATGGCATTTTATCCAGGGCCAGCCACATGCATGCCGGGGACTCAATGTAGTGTACCGTATGGGGATTTGTATAAACAGCAGCCTCGGAGACCTCTCAAGTTCAAAAGTGATGACCTACCATCTCATTTCACAGTTATTTGGGGAGAAAATTCACCTTGAAATACTAGCTTTCTTGATTTTGACATGATGACATGATAGTTTTATCAATACATGAGTGCAGGACCTCACCCAGATCGTTGCTTCCCTGTCTGATATTTAGGAAGTAAGAAATGAGGGCTTCATGGGGTGCCTGGTTGGCTCAGTGGTCGAGCATCTGCCTTTGGCTCAGGTTGTAATCCTGGGGTTCTGAGATTGAGTCCCATATCAGGCTCCCTGCTCAGTGGGGAGTCTGCTTCTCCCTCTGCCTATGCCTCTGCCTCTCTCTCTGTGTGTCTCATGAATAAAGAAATAAAATCTTATTAAAAAAAAAAAGAAGAAAAGAAATGAGAGCTTCCAACGTTACATCTTGATGTTCCCAAATGATTTTATTTCTGGGCAAGCAAGCTAGACATACTGGCTTTGGTGTCTTCAGTAGTCCGGGAGCCGCTTGCCTTCAGAGTCTTCTTCTTCTTTCTTCTTTCTTCTTTCTTCTTCTATTTTATTTATTTATTCATGAGAAACACACAGAGAGAGAGAGAGAGAGGCAGAGACACAGGCAGAGGGAGAAGCAGGTTCCATGCAGGGAGCCTGACGTGGGACTCGATCTCGGGTCTCCAGGATCACATCCTGGACCGAAGGTGGAGCTAAACCACTGAGCCACCCGAGCTGCCCCAGAGTCTTCTTATACATATTCTAAATTGTTGAGAGAAATAATTAAATGGAAAAGCTTCTAAGACAAAAACTGCTCTCGAGTGCCACACCAGACCCTACTGATTCTGCTGTATCTACCTCTGACGCTGTTCAGAGGAGCCCTCTCACTAGCTGTAGCTCATGTTGCAGAAGGCTGTGCTGTGAAGTGAACAGGTGTTGATACAGCGCACGGAAGTAAGAGATTTATGTCTGCATCTCTCTGACAAGAACTCCTGGGGGAGGGTGTGCGTGTGTGTGTGTGTGTGTGTGTGTGTGTGGCTTGGTGTGCAACAGCTGAAAATTTGTGTACTAGTAGTGTCCCTGTATTGGCAGTAATGTTTTGAACTCTGTGATACCAATTAAAATCCTGTGATTTTAATTTCAAAAGTAATTATTGAGATCATTTTAACCATTCACCAGTTTTCAGCTACCATTTCTGAGGTGACTTTTTTCTTTCGTGTAGAAAATATGGAAAAAAACTATGAAGATGAAAACCGAAATTTCTGTAAATTACACCTGCTGATGCAGTTTTGCACCTTTTAAAAATATTTTTAAATCATTTTCAGTGTCTGACTTACTATGTTCCTATTTTTCTCTATGGACACACACATACACAAGTTGGGAGACTATGCTATTATTTTTCAGTGTGTGTCAATTTTTTAAGTAATTGATATTTTTCAGGGATCCCTGGGTGGTGCAGCGGTTTGGCGCCTGCCTTTGGCCCAGGGCGTGATCCTGGAGACCCAGGATCGGATCCCACATCGGGCTCCCGGTGCATGGAGCCTGCTTCTCCCTCTGCCTGTGTCTCTGCCTCTCTCTCTCTCTCTCTCTCTCTGTGACTATCATAAATAAATAAAAATTTAAAAAAAGTAATTGATATTTTTCATATATATTATTCGAAAAATATCAATGTATATATACACACACGTGCA
This sequence comes from Canis lupus baileyi, assembly GCF_048164855.1. Classification (NCBI taxonomy): domain Eukaryota; kingdom Metazoa; phylum Chordata; class Mammalia; order Carnivora; family Canidae; genus Canis; species Canis lupus. The sequence continues at coordinate 22,471,511 of NC_132868.1, forward strand.
CACACACTCTGATTTAAGAAAAGTAAATTGTGGTTGTGTTAGAAACTTTGGAAAATAGGAAAAGCCTACAGAGCACCTAAAACCACTCCCTTAAAATGCCCACTGGATCATTTTGAGGATATACCTTTCTAGCCATATGTGTATGTATCCATGTATGAGAACTAGAGATAAATGCAAATACTGATTAACGGTTATAAAATGTTTCCTAAACTGATTTTAAAATGTATAAAATTATTGATTTTTTAAATTGATTCTCTTTGTTTTGTTCTTTTTTGCCCATTTTCTGTGTTAAAGTATCCAACAAAATCCACCATCTTACCCATTTTTCAAGAATACAGTAAGTATATTAATGTTGTTGTGCAACCATCACCACCATCCATCTCCAGAATTCTTTTTTATCCTGCCAAACTAAAACTCCATACCCATTAAGTAATTACTCGCCATTCTTCCCTCCTCGGCCTCCCTCGTGACCACATTTTACTTTCTGTCTTGGTCAATTTGCTTAGTTTATGCACCCTATGTAATTGGAATCATGCAGTATGCATTCTTTTATAATTGGCCTAGTGCATTTTTAGCACAATAGTTTTTTTTTTTAAGATTTTATTTATTTATTCATGAAAGACACAGAGAGAGGTAGAGACATAGGCAGAGGGAGAAGCAGGATCCTTGGGGAGGGGGGATGATGGAGGACTCGATCCCAGGACCCCTAGCATGCTGTTTTAAGGTTCATTCAGTTGTCAGAATTTCTTTCTGAGTAATGCAATATTGTATACATAGAGCACCTTTTGTTTATGTATTCACCTGTCAGTGAACACTTGGTATGCTGCCACATTTTAGCCATTATTAATAATGCTGCTATGAATTTGAGTGTGCAGTGTCTCTGCTTTCAATTCATTTTGAGTATATATCCAGAAGCGGGATTGGTCGGTTGTTGATCGGTTTTGCAATATTTAACAATATGATTTTTAATTGCTGAATAGTATTCCATTATATGAATGCACCATCATTTATTTTAACAACTCCCATATTCATTATTTAAATTGTTTATAAGATTATAATCTTTCATTTTTATATGAGCATTTCAAGAAACAAAAAGTATGGACTTTATCAGGACTTCTGGTACACATATCACCAAATTAACCCATAGATAGATTGCCCATAAGGAGTTTATAGAACTAAACAAATACTGCATTGGTCCCTAAGTCTAACTCATATAAACATTTTCCTTTGAAGATAATTAGGGTAACCCCTTCTATTACTCCTACCTCCCAGCTCCAGGTATACCTCTTTATTCTGCTTTAATAACACTACCAAAGGATGCAGTCGTGAATTCTGGGTTCAAAGAAGAATCATTTGCTCCTTTCCTTTTTAATTTCCAGATTTCAGTCTCTAAGTGGGTGGACAAAAGATAATTTTTATAAAAAAGCCGCCAAAGATCCTTTTGTGATGCCAGATTTGAAAAATGCTTGTCGAAATGTACAGTAGTATGTTCATGTATTATACTCTTAGTCTGTTAGGTTGCTTTCTAGCTCATGGGGTCATCTATCAAGTGAACAATGTGAGTAGGCCGAATGAGTAAGAAATCTATTTGCTGGGGGCACTAATTCTGAATTCTGGGCTCGGAGTCGTGACTGGCTCAATTGGTAGATCATGTGAACTCTTTATCTCAGGGTTGTGAGTTCAAGCCCCAGGCTGGACGTGGAGCTTACTTAAAATTCAATCAATCAATCAACCCTAAATTTTGGAAGATAATTGCTAAAGGGACTCAAGAAATCAAAATTAAGTTATTCCTCAATTAAGGACCTGAAGAAAGCAATGAAGTAATTTTTTTATTAAGCAAAAACAAGTAGCAAATATGAGGAATGCATGACAGTATAACTGACATAGGTCAGGTCTTTTGCATGTTTTTCTAATTCTATAAACTTAGCAACCAAGTCTAGCTGTTTATTTATCTAGCCATTACTTATTCAGTACCTACCTGGTATGAATTTTTAGTGACGAGAGCAGGCTCTTATGGGCCACTAAAACTTATTGTAAATATTCAGAATTTACTCTTAGAATCACTAGATTGTTCACATAACTGAAAATAAGTGTATTGAAAATAAAATTGAAGTTGAAATGCCCAGAATCCATTCCAGCAAATCAACCATTCCCCTTTCCAGAGTTTATTTGTTCTTTGTCTGTATGGAAATAACATTTCATGTAGCTTCAATCATATTGCATATATGATTGGTTTCACATTCTGAGTTTGTCATTTAACATTTACATTTTCATTTACTGTCTTAGGCATTTTCCACATCACTGTAATAGCTGTAATCAAAATATATGAGGGGGCTCTGACTTTAATATAGTTGCTTTCATATAGGACTTTAACTTTTGAATATATTCCCCTTCTGTTACCTGAGAAAGCTTTCTTTCTTAGTAGAGACACTTTTACTTATCACACCCAGATTTGTCCAAAAAAATGTAATTAATAATTATCTGAGTGCAGTAACTCTGCCTTTGTCTTTTTGTGGCTTTAGCAACCAGGTCAGCAATTGACAAATAGCAGAATTTCAATTTTTTAATTGAATAAATAACTTTGATTAATTAAATTTCTAGAGATCAGGGTATTGTGATTACTTGGTAGTCCACATGCATTTTGTCACAGTACATGTTGTTAAAGATTATTTTTAAATGCATTAGTCTCCTTTCTTTCAAAGTTTATTTAAAATTTTGCCCCTGACTATTTCTGTAAGAGATTTGAGCCAGCATCAAGTAGAATTTGCATACATAATATAACCATCAAAATGAAAATAAGCATCTCAATGTTTCTTTGAAAGAGAGTAGTAGTAATAAATTCAAAAAGTAAAGTCATTGAACTATTTAGAGGAAGGGAGAGACTAATGAGATTACTGTAATTAAGCATACATTAAATGCATGACAGAGTTTCTTGATTGTCAAGTAATAAGAAAAATGAGCTAGTTCTTATTTTGCATGTTTGGTTATAATCTGACAAGAGAAATGAATGTTTCATGGAGTCTATTGGTCATTCGTTCATTCATTCATTCATTCAAATGTTTGTCTAATGCCTACTAGTGGCTACGGTAAGAAAAAGCCACTGGGGAAGCAGGAGTGAATAAGAGGGACCATCTCTAACCTTGTGAAAACAGACAGGTACAAGTGTGACATGTGTAGTAGGGGAGGAGTAAATAGTGCTTACTCTGCCAGAGAATTCAGCAAAGGTTGCCGAGGAGCCAGATACTCAGGTTGAGATTAAAGGGGTTCTTAGGAATTAGCTCATTAGAATTCAAAGAGAGGTGCAGAGCCAAATGGGTATAATCCCTGAAATGAGAGAGAGCCAGTGTCAGAGAGTGATATAATGTGTAGCTCTTGAGGAGAAGGAGAAGAGCTAGAGTCCAAACCATTCCCTTAAGCCACTGAAAACTTTTAAGCAGGAAAATAGTGTGATTAAATCTGCATTTGAGAGAAAGCACTCTGTCTACAGAATGAAGGATTCACTGAAGTGGGGAGCAAGAGTATATTCTTGGAGACCAGTCTGGATGCTGTTGGACAATTCCCGGTGATGGGTGGTGGCATCTTGCAATAGAGTCACAGCAAAGGAAATGAAGAAATGTGGAAATATTTGAGAGTTACAGAACTCCCTATTTGGGAAATAGAATCCACAGGATTTAGTACTTGAAGAGGATGTGAGGGAGAGGCTCAAGAATGACTCCTAGTGTTCTCATTTGAGCAACACCTGTGTGGATGAGAAAACCAGACGACGAGAAGCATAAGCGCAGATTCAAGGAAGATGATGAAACAGTTTTTACTGTGTTGAGCCTGAAGAGCATTTGAGACATCCAAGCAGACCGTGAAATAAACAGCTGAATATTTGGACCTAGTATTCAGAGTATTGCTGAATTCTGGAGATAGGCACTCAAGAATATTCAGAACATAGAAGGCATTTTAAATTATGTCTATGGTCCTGGAAAGACTTAATAAAGAGAGAGAGCGAGAAGAGAAGAGGTCCTATATCAGATAAAAAGGATCATGATTCTGGGGCCATTGGGCAATATGTTGAAGACTGTCCTCAGTAGCAATTTGAAAGAAAGATTAGTAAAGTACTTCTAGCAGAAACCTAGAAAGAGCCTGAATCCCTGCTGTCACTGTTGAGCAGACATATTAGTTCTTGGCTGCCTATTCCTGGATTATCTATTATAAAAGACAAATCTCTGTCTGTTTGAGATCATGATAATTTGACTTTCTAGATCTTACAGCTTGACTTCTTTCCAACTTCTAAAACATGCAAGTCAAGTATTAAAACACCGTAACGTAACCATTTTAATGAGGTTATGTACAAAGTTCATGGGGTATATAACTGAAGGACCATAGAAAAAAAACCTCAAAATACTTACAGGGGAGTCAGGAATGACATTACAGAAGATGCACCATTTGATCTGAGACTTGCAGAATAAGTAAGCAACTGCCCAGATGGCTATGTTTGAGCAGCAGGGGAGCAACGTGGTAGAGAGTTGGATAGAACAGATCAGAGACTATAGAAGGAGGGCCTGGCTGACAGATATGAGTACAGACATAACTGTGTGATCTATTCCAGTCTCTGCATCAGTCTAAAATTGCTGGAGTGTGATGTGAGTGATGGTGGAAAGAAGGAGGTGGCTGGACAGGGAGGCAGGGACTAGACTGGAAAGTCTTTGTAAAATATATTTAAAAAAAAAACAGTGTAGAGTAATAAAAAGAGTTCAACACAAGGCAGAGTCATTTGCAAATTGGGATCAGGCTCATATGGTCATGTTAGATGACTGTGGCATTATTGAGGAAGGAAAGTGAGAAAGAAGTGGAGTGAGTTGATGGCAATAAATAGCTCAGGGACATGGTGATGAGGATGAATAGTAGGGAAAACAAAACAAGACTGGAGTAAAGTACAGGCTGTAAGAAGTAATCAGGGGTTCCAGAGAAGACAAAGTAGTAGATTAGGGGAGGGGAGTGTGTGTGTGTGTACAGATGTGTTCAGGGAGTGAGTGGGCAGGGCCAAGAGAGACTGAGGAATAAGACATTATTCTGACTTGGCCATAAAGCAAGTCAAGGACCTGCGCCACAGGGTGAGCACGAGAGACATTCTCAACATTCCTTGTCTGTTGTTGTCTTATGGCCACAGCCAATTAATGAGAACATCCATTCAACAGGAGCTGATTCTGTATTCGCCCCTCTACCAGACTAGAAACTCCTGAAGGACAGGGAGACATGCATTCACTGTTCATCCGAGGATGTTACCATTCTCCCATTAACCTCACAGAGCTTTTCTTGTCAAAGATCTTGAGAGAATAATTATTGGAAAAATAACCACACGAGAAGACTGTTACAGAGATTCAAGTCTCGGGGGGATATATATATATTATTATTATTATAATTATAAAATGTGCTTGATTTTCAAAATAAAAATGTTAAATAATGATAAAACTTTAAGAATTTCTGCAAAACAAAAAAGAAATGATACGCCAAAAATAAATACTCGGAAGTGCCAACTAATTCAGTGAGTAGAAAAGATTCACTATGTATTTAATTGAATATGTGGGCCAGGAAAATGTTGCCATAGCTTTCTTTAACTATAAAGAACATAAATAAATATGCTTTAAAATGATTCCTGTTCTTTACCCCTTCCACCTCCAATGAGGTAAAGAATGTAAAATTGCAAAGGAAAAAAAATATAGCTAAATGTGCTATTTTCACTAACAGAGTTATGATATAGGAAGTACTCAGAAACATGCCGGCACATACACAGCAGAATTCATAATAAAGTTTTGAGAAACCTTCTCATCCCCCAAAGAGAGCTCTACTGGCGAGGTATTTCCTAGAAGAAAGCCACGCTACTGAATCTGTGCCCTGATGCATGCCATCAAGGATGTTAGGGAAGTTTAAATTGTGTGTGTGTGTGTGTGTGTGTGTGTGTGTGTATCCACAGAGAAAGAGAAATTTGTTGGAAAAAGTTGCTTCTAAAGAGTTAGATCTACATTAAGTCTTTTTTGCTTATTTTATCAATGTGATTGGCTTTCATTTTCAAATCTGTGACTTTTGAAGGATCTGCTCTGGGGGCAGGCTTCCTTACAGCTGCAGCAGAGTGTATGCTTGTCATTAGCCAGTTGCTCAGTCACTGTCTCCATTTATAGTTGGGTTTGTAAAGTGTTCAAAATAGGAACTCTGGGTTTCTGCTGATCTTGAGTCATCAAAGAAAAGAAAAGCTTTATTCCTTCTTATATTCAATTCCATCTATGCTGACATTTTTTTAAGACTGACATGGTTGACTAGGGGAAAAAAAAAAACAAAACACCTGACTTTGCCTTTTTTTAAGGTTCAAACTGACTCTACTGTGCTTTCTACTACAGAATGTTAGGATCTTGATTGTGTATTTATGTAGGAATTTCTTCAGGATATATATTTTAATAAGCTGCTAAAAAGGAAACTGAATCTCTTTCTCTTGGGTACTATTGGAGCCATCTTCTTGCAGAAGGGAAGAGCGACTCTGCCAAGACAAGATTACTCAAGTTGCTTAAATTACAAAAGTAAATGGCAAGTTTGTCCCCTGAAAGGCTAGTATCAGAAAAGGAGGGAGGGGAATAAAAGATAACTGTATTCAACAGCCTCCTGTAACTTAGAGAACTAAATCTAGAATTACAAATTCCCTAGGAAAGTAGACGAAATTTGAGACAAATAAAATGTGGAAAAGAGAGCTGCAATGGTCAGGATCCCAAGAAAAATGGTAGCACATTGATTTATAAATGCACTGTGTCACAGGCCCACTGGGATAGGGTGAAGCCTGAAAGGACAGAGCCATAATCTGGAGCAGGCAAAGTCAAAGTTGTTGTGTCCTCCAGACTCAAAGGGACCAAGGGGAGAGCAGTTATTTGAACCAAGAAGTGGAGAGTGTTGTAGAGGAAAGATGCTAGAGGGGATCAGTGACGTCCTTGGCTCACATCTGGGAACTTCACAGGTAGGTTGGCAGAAGAAAAGTGGCCAAAGAATCTGTCATCTTTTATCAGGAGCACTGTTGCCATCTGGGTTCGACAATGCTGTGTTTTACTGTCTGCCCATGTAACAATAATAATAGTATATCCTAATCACTGTGACAATCAAGTTATTCCCACTCATTCCCAATCTTCCCTGGTCAGTAGGTGGTTTCCTCTCCAGTTGAGAATTACTATATGTTAACCAAGTAACCAAATTTTAATCTTCAGATCAGCGTAGATCACCAGAAGGCTATCTTCAGAAAGCTATATATGTGTGCCAATAGACTTGCATATTACAAAGGGGGAAAGATAGCTGCACAGTCTAGGACCCCACATCCACATATCAGGCAAGAAAGAGGAAATTGGCAAAGTAGGTAAGGATGAGTTTTAGTTTTCCCAGAAATGCTTAGTATATATCTCATTGGTCAGAACTGTGTCCCATGGCAACTCCTATCTACAACGTAATTAAGAGACATATTTTAAGTTTGGGCACACTGTCACCCTAGATAGAATTGCAATTCTTTGAGTAATGATGAAGACACATGGGCATGAAGAGGCAGTTAGCGGCATCTTTCCCCTTATCTCTAGTGGCTTGGCGTGGATGAATGACACTAGAATAATATAAGGCCCTGCATTCTCTCCATCGATGCATACATTAATTTGCATGGAAATTAATAACAAAATCAGGGTGTGGTCATTCATTTGTTATAGCAACAGATCTAATAATAACTCAGAGTAAAATAAAAACATTCTGTCATTGGCATATTTGCAGATTCCCCAGTAGCCTGATGCTGGAGGACAGAAGTTTAAATCTCCAAGCCTTCTCCGAGCCTTTATTTATCCCCAGCCTAACCAAGGACTCTCATAGTTTGGCAGTGAGATCTTTTCATCTTTTGGTCCTTAAACATTCTTAGGGTATTCGGTAAGTGTTCTGGATTGAATGAATGAATGCAACAGAAATGGAAAGGCTAGAAAAGGAGGAGCATTCGGCATTTGAATTATCTTTGGAAAATCACTCTTTGACAGGAATCTGTGGTCTAAAATTTAGCATCTTCTTGGTTGTCCTCAGGGTATTTGTTTCTCTTTGCTTTTCTTTTTCTGTTTTCCTTGGCCTGGTCCTTCTCTTTCTCTGGTACCTCCTTTTAGTTGAATGATGACTAAGTCTTTGGTAATTTGATTGAGATCACATTGTTCAGTTTATTTTTGTTGTTATTGCTAGTGCTTTCAGTGTTATATCAAAAAAGACGCCAAAGCCAATGTCATGAAGTTTTGTTTTGTTGTTTCCCCTCTGCTTTCTTTTTCTTTTTTAAAAGATTTTATTTATTTATTCATGAGAGACAGAGAGAGAGGCAGAGACAGGCGGAGGGAGAAGCAAGCTCCATGCAGGGAACCTAGTGTAGTTTTAGTTCTTATATTTGGGGCTAAATTTTTGGGTTACTTTTTGCTTATGGTGTAAAGTAAGAGTCCAACTTCACTCTTTTACATGTGCATATCCAGTTTTCTGCACCATTTGTTGAAAAGATTATGCTTTCCCAAACAAATGAATCTTGAAACCCATCAGAAATTAATTGTGCATGCATGCAAGAGTTTGCTTCTGGACTCTCTGTCCTAGTCTGTTGGTCTATGTGTTTGTCTTTATGCCACTATCATACTGTTTGGATTATGGTGGTTTTGTAATAAATTTTGAAATTACACAGTGTGAGATCTACAGTTTTGTTCTTTTTCAAGGTTGTTTTGGCTATTCAGAGTCTCTTGAGATTCCATGTGAATTTTTGGCTGATATACTTCTCTTTTTATAAAAAAAAAAATGCCTTTGGAATTTTGATAGGGATTGTGTTAAATCTGTACATTACTCTGGATAGTATTAATATCTCCACAATATTAAGTCTTCCAATCCATGAGCACAGGATGTCTTTGTATTTATTGATGTCTTTAATTGATTTCAGCAGCATTTTTACTTTTTAGTGTATATAAGTCTTTTGCTCTTTTTGGTTGGCTTTTCTCTGAAGTATTTTTTTTTTTTTTCATTCTGGTGTAATGATATATAGTCATTTCCTTAAGTTTTTTTTTTTTTTTTCGATTGTTCATTTTAGTACACAAAAATGCCTATGATTTTTGTGTTAGTTTGTGAATTCTCAGAAGGCAGGAACTATGCCTTATTTGTATTTTGCAAAGTTAATATGAGATAATAATAGCTGTCACTAATATGTGTTTTTATGTTTCATTGACAATAATCTCCTTTTTTTTTTTTCCTTTTTCCCACTTCAGGGCTCTACTAGTTCAACAGCCTCTCCTCCAGTCTCCACCCCTGTCACAGGACACAAAAGAATGGTTATACCAAACCAACCCCCTCTAACAGCAACCAAAAAGTCTACCTTGAAACCCCAGCCTGCACCCCAGGCTGGACCCATCCCCGTGGCACCGATTGGAACACTAAAGCCCCAGCCTCCACCGGTCCCTGCCTCCTATACAACGGCGTCCACCCCTTCAAGGCCTACCTTTAATGTACAAGTGAAGTCAGCTCAGCCCAGCTCTCTTTACATGGCTGCTCCTTCATCAGGACAATTTTATGGCACAGGCCCAGGACCCCAGGGCTATAACACTCAGCCAGTTTCTATCTCTGGGCAGTGCCCACCTCCTTCCACACGGGGGGGCATGGATTATGCCTATATGCCACCGCCAGGACTTCAGCCTGAGCCTGGGTATGGGTATGCCCCCAACCAAGGTCGTTACTATGAAGCCTCTTGCCCAGCAGGGCCTGGCTATGGGGGCAAAAATGACTCTGATCCACCTTATGGTCAACAAGGTCACCCAAATACCTGGAAGCGAGAACAAGGGTATCCTCCTTTTGGAACAGGAAACCAGAACCCGGCTGGGATGTATCCAGTTGCTGGTCCCAAGAAGACCTATATCACAGATCCAGTTTCAGCACCCTGTGCATCACCACTGCAGCAAAAGGTAGGGAGCTCATTAATGTAGCAATGAGGCTGAAGGAGTATGTATCTTGGCCTGCTTTCCCCAGAAAGCAGAGCCTAGGGCAAAAGTGTACACTCTACTTTTATGCCATTAGGATGTTCAGTCCCAGGGAAGTATGAGTGAAACAGGAAAGTGGGGAGATGCTATGTGGGCTATGTTACCAGTAAGGCTACTGTTTAGTATCAAAAATAACCAGTTGTTCAGTTTTGAGGATCATCTTCCAAAAGACTATATATGAACAAATCAGGACAGTCTGTTCAGGAAAAGGAAGGGAAAATAATTTAGCTTCTAGCTCTTGTCTCCTATTCGTCAAAACTTCCCTCTGTGGGTAAGAAACTTCCTCACACTTAAGACGTTACATTTACTTGGGATCTGAATAGATCTGCAGGACCTCATATCTTAATAAGGGTGAGAGATTCCCAGAATTGCAAGTAAGAGGTATATAAGGCAACATTAGGTGAAGTGCTATCAGGTCAGGCTCATGTAAAGCCAGTTAGAACCCAAGCGAAGTTGGTGCTTTGGGTTCTGCCTACGGCAGGACAAACCTAGGGCTGCTGGGATAGAACAAGTATACAAGAGTGCAGGAGGTAGGTAAGATGCAGGGGATTCAAGATAATGCAGACACCTTGTCTAGTTTCCTTTGGGAAGGAGCTGTAGTAGCTTGGCACTTGTTTATTACCTCTTGTTCATCCGCATTACTGATCCTTCAGGAATTATCTTCCTCTCCAGCCTTTAAGATATTAAGAAATTTTTAAAAATTGTTTATGACAGTAGTTGGATTTTATTGCAAGCATACGTTTTAAGTCAACATGTTCAGTTACTTCCTGCGAATAGTTAAAATACTGCACATAGCTACTCAGCTACAACTTGGATTTTCCATGAGCACTAGAACCAACATAATGTTTCTTCCCACCCTATCAAGAGGAACCAAGGTGATCTACTTGGAAGGAATGTGAGGGAGAAACCAAGCTAGTTTCCAGTTATTGGGTTGGAACTGAGCCCACCCTTTTAGAGCTATGAAAATTCAGAAACTGGAGAGCCCTTGATTATCTGGAAGTTAAATGGTAATTATTGAGATGGATTATGGAAGTGTTGTGTGTGTGTGTGTGTGTGTGTGTGTGAGCAATTCTTTTACCCATTTGAGATTGTCAATTCCCAGGCATACTTATTCACATTTTCAAAATTATACCAAAAATTTGTCAGGTCCTTGCTCTCTAGATAAGGTATTTACTAAATCACGATTCTCACATGAAAGTGTCTGCTCTATTAAGTATGTTCCAAAGGAATTTTAGGTTCTTGAGAGGAAAAGAATCCTTCCTGGTAGAGCCTGTGAGTAGCTGGAGGCACCCACCCGTTCACCTTATGAAGGCTCATTACATGAAAGCTGACTAGCCAAAGTTATTCTCCAAGTCCGAATGCTACGTGTTTTTGGAACATTACTCTTGGAAGACCTTTCTTTTCAAAATCTCTCCATGCAAAGTTTTATTCGGGTTTTTTTTGTTTTGCCTTGTTTTTTTTTTTTTAATTTTTATTTATTTATGATAGTCACAGAGAGAGAGAGAGAGAGAGGCAGAGACATAGGCAGAAGGAGAAGCAGGCTCCATGCACCAGGAGCCCGATGTGGGATTCGATCCCGGGTCTCCAGGATCACACCCTGGGCCAAAGGCAGGCGCTAAACCGCTGCGCCACCCAGGGATCCCTGCCTTGTTTTTAAATAAAGTTTATTGAAAATAGCCAAGCTGGATAGGCTTGGCCTTTGTTATCATTACAGCACGTGTGCAGTAGTCCCTCTTGGACCAGAAAACAACCAGGTCAGAAAAAAATGGGGTTATTCAACTTTACCTCACTTGGATATAAGTGAAACAAATTCTCCTATGGAAGATGAAAAGCCTAGGTTGGGAAAATTGCCATCACCATTTAAGCTCATCTAGGCATGCAGTGTTGCCTTGTCTAGAGCAGCTTGACTGATGTTCCCAAGGGAGAGAGATGAGCCTTGAGTTGTTTCAGGATCCCATCACCCCACCTGGGAAAACAGACGCAAGACAAAGTAAAAGTATGTCTAGGTAGAGAGAATCATCTGGTGACAGGTACGGAGCCAGTCCTGTCTACCCATCATGTCACAGAGCACTGAAGATAGTCATTCTTCAACATTTTGAACCAATCCAGCACTGTAGGGGGAAAGAAAAAATCAGCACCCACTGCAAGACCTGGATCTAGGCTGTCAGGTCCAGCCACATGACTAGCATTTGGTCGGCCATCAGCAGCCTAGTCAGGGTGCTGGAATCAGCTTTGATCAGCCAGGCACCAGAAAGCACAAAACATCATTTTCCTTCTTACTGGAGTAAGATGATCTACTTCAAGATGATCTACTACATTATTACACATTCTGGCTATCGGTAGATTTCCTGTCATTTGAAAATTTATTTTCGAGAGTGTCCTGCATTTTGACATCATCTTGTGCATTTTAAAAATGAAACTTAAATCGTCTATTTTTGCTGGGATTATAAAGGGGAGTGGTTAGGGGTTGGTGTTTAGCCATCTGTCTGTTTTGGGAAAGGGGAAAGAGGCCGACAAAACTACAGATATTTCCTGTGTGTGTTGTGGGGGCACAGGGGGTTGGGTGTGGGGGCTCTTCCATAGCTGGTCTTTGAGCAGAACACTGCTGTATTCAACTGCACCTGTGTACAGAGGAGCTCATTGTCCCAGTATTGACTCCGAGTGGCTTAGTGATGTGACTACTGGCTTGAGAAATGAGCTCCTAATTCTAGTCCCAATTCCTCCCTTGACATTCCTCTTTCAGCTTGGGGAAAGACTCTAGACCTCTTTATGTCACGCTCCCAGCCTTCGTAAAGTGGAACGTCATCTTCCCTAATTAATTAATGATTGCAGAGGGCTTGGAAATTTCCAAGCGCTGAATAATTGCCAAGTGAGGACTCTTCGACTTTCTTACCGCCTCCCATTTATTTCCACTTTTTTTTTGGTTTTTTTGGAGGGTTTTTTTTAGTCATTAGTGGAAAACGTATCTTCATACCTTAAGATAGTTCTCTTTTGTTACATCGAGAAGTTTGAAGGAATTTTGACATTGGATCCATTAAGGAAAAAGTTGTTGTTTTTGTTAAAGTGAAAGACATAAATCTTCCCTATATCTGAGATGAGCTGCTTTAATATCCTTCCAATAGGAAAGAAGAGGAGAAAGTAGAAGGGGAAAGAAAAGGAGAGGAAAGACAGGAAAAAATGCAGAAAGGAAGGAGACAGCCTGAGAACCTGCAAAGTGCGGGGGATCATGATTATATTTATGTTCCCATAATGTGCTGAGCAGTGAATTTGCATGCTGCAGTCGACCATAATGTGTTTCCTGGACCATCTGAGCTGAGTTCCTTGAAAAATATTGTTATAAGCAAGTCTTTATAAGAGAGAAATATTCCTTTTCCCACTGGAAATCCTCTTAAAGACACAGTGGAATCTTTTCTTTTGGCTCCTTTATAAAAGCTCCTAGCTGCTGTGCAGTTCACAGAACTCTTGTCCTTGCATTATCTCCACACACCAGTGAGGCGGGATGTGTGTTTTCTCTAATATTCAGATAAGAAGAATCAGTGTGAAAGCGCTGGAGCCAAGACCTAGAGGCTGGTTATCACTCTTGGGTACATAATGACCCAAGGGCAGGGCAGCCTTATACTCCTTTCTTTGCCATCAGCCTAATCTGTGCCAGTCTCAGTTCATTAAAGACAAATGGCCCCACAGTGTGTGAAAGGCACTGATGCTGTGCATCCCAGGAAAACTGAGGGGACCCACCTAGTCTGGGGGTTGGTTAAATTCTAAAATCATCTACTGTTAACATATTCTTGGAAAACCCTTCATGCTGGTGAGAGTGTGGAGATCAAAAAAACACTTTTCAATAAATCCCAACACGAAGTTTTTCATATCCAGAGTTAGAACAAATCACTGCTTTTCATTTAGCTTTTGAATCTAGGGGATACTTAATAGTACAGAGAAGAGACTGAAGGCAGTGGACTTTTGGGGTCAGTCTTAATTTGTTAAGATTCAGAAAATATTTGAGAACATTGATAGAGTAGTATTTCAAACATTCAGATAGTATCATCAGCAACTCAGGATCCAAAGTAGTTACCTAATTTCTCACACTCACCATTATGCTAACATTTTACATTCCTTCTGGAATATGCGTGAGTATATGTATGCTATTATATACACGGTCTTCCTGTTTTCCCCACTTGCCAAATGTCCATGGAATTTGTTGATTCATATTCTTTAATCAACCCTTTGAGGTTTAATTTAAGTACAATGAAGTGTGTCTATTTTAAAAGCATATAACAGTGAACCTTTGACATAGGTATGCACCTGTGTAACCACCACCACAATCTTGAGACCATTTCAACCACCCCACAGAGCTTCATCATGGCCTATGACATTCACTCCCCTTTACCCTCAGCCCCAGGTAACCATTCTGCTTTCCAGTATAGGTTATTTTCCTCTGTTCAGAATTCCATATAAATGGAATCATATAGTATGCACTCCTGTGTCCGAGCTTCTTTCACTCACTATATATATATATATATATATTTTTTTTTTGTGATCCATTTATGTCATTATGCATATCAGTAGTCATTCATTTTGATTGCTAAGCAGTGTTCCATTGTATGGGTATGCTACATTTTGTTTATTCATTAACTTCTTTGGACACATTTTTAATTTCATTTTGAATTATGAATAAGGCTACTTTGAATATCCATGTACTGGTTTTTGTATGGACATAGTATTTATTCCTCTTATAAAATACCTAGCAGAGGGATTTCTGAGTCATATGGTTAACTATTTAACTTCATAAGAAACTGCAAAAATTTTTTTCCTTAATGCACCATTTTATATTCTCATCAACAAAGTATGAGAGGTCCAGTTGGTCCTCAGTCCTGGCAACACTTGTCAGTCTTCTTAATTTTAGCTATTTACATTTTATAATAATTTATCTAATTGTGGTTTTTATTTACATTTCCCTTTTGACTAATGATGTGGGATGTTTATTATTTATGCACTTATTGGCCATCATTTATGTTCTTTTATGAAGTGTCATCAAATTCTTGGCCCATTTTTTGATTGAATTGCTTCTTTTTATTGGGAGTTATAAGTATACCTTGTATATTCTGGATATGAATCCTTAGGTATATGCATTAGCAATATTTCTTCCAGGTCTGTGACTTGGCTTTTCATTTCCTTGATGTCTTTTTCTGAAGAGCAGGACTTTTTAATTTTGATCCAGTTCAGTTTATCACTTTTATCCTTTTATAGTTTATATTTCTTTTCCTTATATTTTTGCCTCTTCATGGTAACAAAGGCTGTATTCTTTTTTGAAAAAATGTACATATAGGTAAGTTTAGGGATATAATTCGCTCCTTGTTAATTTTTTTTTGTATAATGTTAGATAAGGTTAAAATTCATTTTCCCCCAATGGCATATGCAGTGTTTTCCAGCACAATTTGTTGAAAAGACTTCCCTTCCATTGAATACCCTAGACACATTTGACAAAAATCAATTGGCCACATATGTGGGGGTCTATGTGGACTCTCTCTTCCATTACACTAATTTACATATCTTTAAGTCAATTCCACACTACCTTTATCATTGATTTTTATAGTACATTTTGAAATCAGGCTGTGCAAATTTTCCATCTTTGTTCGTTTGAAAGTGTTATCATTATTCTAAGTCCTTTCCATTTCCTTATAAATTTTAGCATCAGCTTCTCAGTTTCCCCAAATAGCCTGCTGTGATTTAGTTTCAGACTTTGTTGAATCTATGGATCAATTTGAAAAGAGTTTATATTGTAACGATGTTGTCTTCTAACACATGAACATGGTATGTCTCTCATTTGACTTCTATTTTTATTAATTTCTCTCAACAGCATAATATAGTTTTACACACATTTTAAGTTATTCCTAAGCATCTCACATTTTGAATGCCATTGTAAATGATATTTTTTAAAAATTTCAATTTGTAGTTGTTGCCTGTTCATAGGTAGTTTTTTGGGTTGTTTTTTTTTTTTTTTGTATTGACCTTGTATCATATGACTTTGTTAAATCTAACAGTTTTACGAGCCTATTTAAGACTCCTTTGGCTTTTTTACCTAACCATTTCATCAGCGAATAAATTGTTGATTTAATTGTTTATTTCTGTTATGGATAACAGTCTATCAACTTCCTGTATTTGGAAGATGTGCTTTTTGGTTGAAGAAAAAACAGTTTCTCACAAACCTGAAGAATGTAAATTCGAAAAAATAATAAACCTTCACCCTCTGCTTCTCTTTACTAGCATACCCAAACTGTCAGAAGTCAACTTCAGAATTATTATATCATAACTCCTAAAATTTACAGATAAGAACACAGAAGCTAGAAGTGTTACAAGGATTTGAAGAGTTAGTTGTATAACTAGTATGTGGTACATTTCAGTGATGTGATGAGCACTGGGTGTTATACTTTATATTGGCAAATTGAACTTAAATAAATTTTTAAAAAATAATTAATTAAAAAAAACTAATGCCTTTTTATACCACAATTCCTCTGCATTGGCTCAAGACAAGTATGATCAGAAGTATAAAGGATCTTTAAAAGATGTGATAATTATTTCCAAAAGGAACTTACACCTACCTTAGACCTCACTATCAGTTTTAAAAGTTCTTTTAATCACAGAAAATGGCTTCCATTTCAGTGTTCTTTGTTCTGTCTCATGCACAGTTGTTCCTCCTGTGGAAAGACTTGTTCTTAAGGTCTATATGATTTTGACTCAGTGCATAATTTCTTCTTCTCCTGAATTTAAAATTTATCATCAAAATGGATGTCTTCATACACTGAGAAATGTCTGTGAACATTATTCATTTTACTAATTCTATTTCTTCAGGGATTTAGATGTTTAGAAATACCCCTGATCCTTAATCTTTTTAGAAAATTAAATAAATCACTTTCAACAAGTGATTCTAACAATATGTAATTTTTTGCATTTGTACAACTAAGAGAACTCCCTTCAGTTTACCAGTGTTTTATCTTTGTTCTATTTCAGTTCTATAATATAAGAACTACTCAACTAAATGATAATGTCCCTCTAGAAATCTCAATTTTTTTTTTCTTGGCCAGCTGCAAGCACTCATACTGTCCTGTCTCAGAGGAGAGATTATAGTTGTTCTTTTCCCCAGCAAACAAAGAAGTTTGCCCATTGTTGGCATGTAATGATTAGTGGTGAGTATAACAACTTTTAAAGATTTTATGCACAGGGTATTAGGAAATAGTCCCATAGTGAAAGTCAAATAGTTGACTTTTCTAAAAGTGCCAATGTCTCAGTAATAAAGATTTACTAGTTAGTTTAGCTCTTTGATTTTCTGGAATTTGGAAAACTCAACTTTTAGATATAGTCTTGGCAAATAATATGGTGTTTGCTCTATTTTATCCTTGGAGTTCAGTGAATATTCTTCAGAAAATAAATTTGGTTTACTTTAGGTTACTTATTTAAAATATCATTTTGAAATATGTAATAATAACATGTAACATTTTTATAACCACTTATAAAATTCGGCATTTTCATATATGTGGAAAACTCTTTATCATGTCCAGAGGCAACTTGCCTGGTATCCTACTAATAACAAATACCAGAGATAAGGTGAGAAGGTGGGTTTTCTGACTGCTGTTAGCCCAGAATTTTTCTATTCCATAGCACTTGCTTCCATTTTCATAGTAGATATTCAAATATCAAACATCCCTTGGACCCAGAAGTTGAGAGAATACAACTTTAGAGTTGTATTTCTGAGACATAACATGTATTTAACATTATTTGAACCCCAAGATTCAGTCAATATTATATGAAGATTTAAGCAGTTGAAACTGTGCCCTAATCTAAGTTCAAGATAACCTTCTGTAAAGCTGCTGGACTGCTTTCCAATGGGGTTATACCATTTTACATTCCCACCAGCAGTGCATGAGCATTCTAATTTTTCCACATCTCCCATTGGATTTTCATCATATTGGATTTTCATCACATTATATGTCAGTCTCTTCAAGTAGACATTTCTGTTCTTCAAGGGTGTGACCCGTGTCTACTTTAGTTTTGTTTCTTATATACCTAACATGGTACAGCACCTGTAACAGGAACTCATGAACGCATGAATCCATCAATCCATCAGTAAGTGAAAGGACATGAGTTACCGAATTGATGTGAATTTGCATACAGTTCCCATTAGTGAGAATTGTTAATGTGTTTTTTTTTAAATGGGTGTGTTCTTATTGGTGTTCTGTTTTGTTTTGTTTTCTTTTAATTCTGTGTTCCCAATCTCATCTAGTCTTTAGATCCTAGCTTGTGTTGCCAGTAGATTAATCTTCATTTAGATGCACTCTGTTTTTGTCACTGAGGTTAATGTCCCAGCCTACATCATTATAGTTTTTTCTCTTGCTGTGGTCTACTTGAACTGCTCTTGTTAGTGGATCCAAAATGTTATCCCTTACCACCTTTTCAGCCCGAACTGTGGTTGAAGCCCTGCCCCACCTTGCCCGAGTCATTGCATGGCCACCTACTGCTTTATCTTTTCCACTCTGGTCCCACTTTGCCCTATTCTCCACATAGAGTGATCCTGGAAGGCTATATTGTTTCACTTTCCTGCTCAAAACTCTCCAGCAGCTTCCCATCTCAACTGCGTCCCCTTAAGAAAAGCAGGCACAGTGTTTACAAGACCCCACTTTGTTTCTCCCTATTAACTCCCTGACTTTATATATCTTTCCCTCCGTCATCCTGTTCTAGCCACGCTCCATGCAAGCACACACGTTTCAGGGCCCTTGTTTTGCTGACCTGCCTGGAATGCTTTTCTCCAGATATCCACATGTTCTATTCTCTTACCTCCTACAGGACTTTATTGAAATGCTACTTTGCTGGAGATGTCTTCCCTGACTACGCTACAAAAAATACCTCCCCTGCCCTAAAATGCCCTTATCTACCTTTACTTCCCCTCTGCAATATTTATCGCCGTCCAGCATCAATTTGTGGATCATTTGTTCTTCATTTCTGTCCCCCCGAGAATGTATCATAATAGCAAAGATGTTTGTCCTTGATGTTAGCTGCTATTTAGTGACCATTGGCTGACAAGCAGTAAGTCCTTGGAAAAGATGCATTAATAAGTGAATGAGTAAGTGCTGGGCACAGAATCATTCTCTCTGATAACCTTTTATTCAGATTATTGTTATGTGGGAAAGGGCACAGAGCTCTGAGGTCCTCCAGTGTATGACTACCACTTTATGTAGATTTTCCCACATTGTACATTCCCCATTATACCCAAGCTTCCCGGCCCTCCTTTCCACACCAGGCACTGTCTGTGTTTTTTTTTTTTTTTTTTTTTTTAAGATTTTTTTTATTTATTCATGAGAGACACAGAGAGAGAGAGAGAGAGAGAGAGAGAGAGGCAGAGACACAGTCAGAGCAAGAAGCAGGCTCCATGCAGGGAGCCCGACGTGGGACTCCATCCCAGGTCTCCAGAATCACACCCAGGGCTGAAGGTAGCACGAAACTGCTGAGCCACTCGGGCTGCCCTGCACTATTTTGATATGGTCTACAAGGTAGAGAGACTTTGGAACTTGAAATCAAATCTGAATTTGAGTTTCAAACCAAGAAGGAAAGTTGTGTGTGATGACAGATGTAGAGGTACTTTTCGACTACAAAATATCATACCTGTATAAGAGGTTATTATAATATTTGGAAAGGCTTAGGCTACAGGATGGGGACTAAAAGTCTTAAGTGACAGATGGGACTATTAAATATTTTCACAGTTTGTGGATTAATAGCTGCTAATATTGATTGAGCATTGATGTCAGGTACCATGCTAAGCACTGTCCATGAATTAAAACACACAATCTTCTCAGTAACACTAACACTTTTGAAAAGTGTTATATTTTGCTGATTAAAACTGAGTCTTGAAGAGATTAAGTAGTTCTCTCAATCCAGAAACTTTCTTTTATAAACTTTCATGAATATAAACAGTTAAGTGTTAAAGCAGGAGAATTTACTGCCACTGAAAACAGTGGCTTTATTTGATCATTTGTTCTCTTAATAAAAACTCTTCATTGCCCATTTTTTGGTGCTGGGGTTAGAGGCAGAAACAGAATAAGGTTGCTTCCCTCTTAAGGCTTATATTCTAATAAGTCTTTCTCAAATTATAAGGAATAAGACATAATTTAGGCATGATACTGGCTCAGTATAAAATAAAAAGAAGGATTTTAATATTGGAGAAGAGAGTGATTTAGGTAACCAACTCAGGAAAGACTTGAAGAGGTGACCTTTGAGCTGAAACCTGAATAGTGTAGAGGAGCCTAAGGCTCTTCTAAGATCTGGATGAAGAACATTCCAAGCAGAGGACAGCAAGGATGAGTCCTCTGACTTGAAATTTAAAAGAACAGAAAGAAAGCCAGGGTGGCTGGAGCATAGTCAGTGGAAGAGAATGAAGTTCAATGAGGTAGAAGAGGTAAGCAGGGTCTAAATCTTATGGACCACAGTAAGGAGTTTGTCTTTATTTGAAGTGAAATAAAAATCCACCGGAGCATTTTTAGCAAGGGAGTGTTAGGGTTTGGTTTTGTTTTAAGATAATCCCAGCCACTGTGTAAGACCAGAGTAGATATAGAAGGATTTGTTAGGCTCCGGTGCTTCTGTAGTTTCCCTTAAAACTATTGAAAAGATAGGCTTATGAACTTTCTCATTTGCAAATAGAAGGGCTTTTATATTAAGAAACATGAAAGTATAGGTGACTTTCTTGGTATGGAGTTTATATCTACAAATTCTGTAGTTGAATACTGAAGCCGACTCCCAGCCTCCAGCTCTAGGGACAGTGGAGGGGTATGGTTATTGAATGAGAAGTGAATACAAAATACATGCCACTCCCTTTCTCAAGTGTCAGGGAAAGTTCTATGCAAGCAATGGAATGTAATGCAAGCATTAATGGAAGCAATAATGACTTGAGATGTGTAAGTTTTGGGGATGCCCTAAATAGTCACATGGTTTTAAAAATTTCAAATTTTAATTACTTAGCCCAAAAAGAGCATAGTCTGACATGACTACATTTTTAATGGCACTTGAGCAGTTAAAAACTGAATTCTCTTAAGTCAGAGATGGTGTAGGGGATCCCTGGGTGGCGCAGCGGTTTGGCGCCTGCCTTTGGCCCAGGGCGCGATCCTGGAGACCCGGGATCGAATCCCACATCGGGCTCCCGGTGCATGGAGCCTGCTTCTCCCTCTGCCTGTGTCTCTGCCTCTCTCTCTCTCTCTCTCTCTCTCTCTCTCTGTGACTATCATAAATAAATTTAAAAAAATTAAAAAAAAAAAGTCAGAGATGGTGTAAACATGGGTGAGGGATGGAAGTTTTACCTACTTCTGTTTCAGAGGCAGGATCAGTAGGTTCATAGGACCATCTTCTAAGCAGCAAGGGAGCCATCTGGTCTTCTTATTCCATCTCTCCTCCCCTTCCCTCCTCCACCACCATGGAACTTTAACCAATCAAAAGAAGCACATGTCTTATCAGCTCACTCTACCCTTTTCAAGTTATCCCTTTGCCTTAAAATAACCTCTGCAATACTTTACGTTCTCCATAATGGGTCTTTGTGTAAATGGCCCAAAGTATATGTCAACAGAAGTCTGCTTTCCCAGCACCAATATTGGGACATGTTAAGGGTTTTCTGAGCAGCTCATGTGCTTATTACAAAGTAATTCTATTTAGACAGACACATTAAGTAGTTTATCCACATTGTTTATTCCACTAGTACCACCAAGCATATATGAGTTGTGTAGTAATTTTTTTGGGAAAAAATGTTGATGAGATATATGGGTCTTAGTTATAATTACTAATGCTAATATATAGCTGCATAAAACTATGTCTCTATGTCTTCTTAAAATTCTGTTTTCAATAAATAACACATACCATCCAGATGCCATTTTTCTAGATGCCAAAGGACATGCAGAAACCAATTGAAACTTAGCTTCATATAGGGTATGACCTCTATTAGTCTTGAATCAATGGTGATGAGGAGTGGAGAAAGTAGACAAGATTAGTATGTATAATTGTCAGGAACCTCTAAAAGCTGGAGAATCAAAAGATCTTCCTTAACTTAGATTAATTTCAATATTAATTGACTGCCTTTCTGATTCTCCACATTTATAGCCATCTGCCTCTAAAAATAAGATCAATTTCAAAGCTGACTCACCACTTATATCTTTGCATGTGATAGCATAAAGACAAGCATGCATAATGAAGACCCTAACAACTTTTTGTTACTGACCAAAGTTAGTAGGTAAATAACACACCTAACTCAATGTTATATATTCTATAATGGTGAATTTTAGTGACTTGGAGCTCATGTCCCCTTAGGAAGTAATTTTAAATCCCTTGGGAACCCTTATGTTTAAAATGCTATATTAGTAGAATGTCCACACATTTTGAACTTTTAAAACCTGCTTTTAAGTGTGAATGTTAGGAATCACCCAAGTTAAACCATTATTTTTTTATACAATGCCTTCATGTGCATTGGTTCACTTAAACTTCTAAAAACATGTATGAAGAAAATACTATTAATATCCTGGTTTTTTTGTTTTGTTTCATTTTGTTTTGTTTTGTTTTGTTTTTACTGAGTGGGGAAGTAAGATAGAGAGGGATTAAGTTACTTGCCCAAGACCGCGTGGCCCAAGCTCTTAGCCATTATACCACACTGACTCTTTGTAAAAAAAATATTTACAGATATTCACACTAATGTGTAACTATCCAGCTTTAAATCTTAAATCTAGTTCTCTTCCAATCTTGAGCAGGTCCCATTTACCAAGCTGCTGAGGATTCCTCTTCTAAAATGAAAGTATTGTGAGATTATCTTCCAGGAAAGCTTCCTAATTATTTTTTTCTAACAGAGAACTTAAGCTCATCTCTTCATTTTTTGTCTGCTAGTCTGCCCTGCCAGGCATTTTTGAAGCAAGTGGCAGAGTGAGAGGTATGATGGGTGACTATGGAATGGAGTTAAGTGAATGCCTTTAGCCTCAGAGAGGAAGGTAGTACTACTGAGTTCTGAGAGACGCAAGACAAGCTGAAGACCTCCTTAAAGTCAATGCACTGCCACAGCACAGTGAGAAGACTTGTAGCAAAACCAGCAAGGGCCAATTTCTCAACAGTGATGAAATGTGATCCAAACGTGTCCACTCTTTGCCAAACGCCAGGAGTAACATTGTTTTATATATTTCCATGAATAATTTACAACATCATTGATTGGCTGATCAGGAAAAGGTAAGGGGAAAGAAACTCTTAAAATAAGCTGTAAAATCCAGCCCATTTGTATCTGAAGTTGAGTCAGTCAAACAAAACAAATGTTCCATATGCTAACAGCATTTGCCATTAATTCAAAATATGCCTGTTCTGAGAAAAGATTGATTAAATAAATAAATAAATAAATAAATAAATAAATAATCTAAAAATTGCCATTCTTGAAACCCTTGGGTAGAACACTGAGTTGTGTTCCTACAGGAGAAATGCCAAATGAGCAAGCCTAGGCCAGGTTTGTTTGGAAAGCCTTATTTGGAGAACCATGGAAGTGTGAACTTGATCATGTGAGAAGCCTGGGACTGTTCAGCCTTCTGTGGTGGTTCTATGAGTTCTAGTACCAGGCTATTAATAGGGAGTGTGCTGCTGCTTTGGTTTTGTTTTGTTTTGTTTTGTTTTTTGTTTTTTGTTTTTTTTTTAAGTTCATGGATCATATTTAGAAAAACCCATTTCTTTAGCAAAAGGTTTTGAGGTGAAAGAGTCATTGGTTTGCATTGTATAGCCTTCTGTTCAATGCTTATATCCTTACTTAATGTTCACTTCTCCTATTAAGAAACAGAAGCCTACTTTTCCATTTTGAATAAACTAATGGCAAAGTCAAAAAGAAGTTCTAGAAATTAAATGAAATTTAATTAATAGACTTCTGGAACATAATTACCCTGACATGTTTGCTCAGTGACTGGGGAGTTCATAGATTTTTAGATGGTTGGAGATCAAATAAACGTGTTGCCTTTGCTTTTCTAAGAAGCCACTGTGCACATTCACAAGAAACTAAGATCCAGAGAATATCCAAGGCTTCAACAGCAGAGGTTGGACTTTAAATCTGGGTGATCAAGGATAATTCTGTATCTACATTGATTGGTACTTTATGATTACCTTTGATAAAACAACAGGGAACATCTTAATCCAACATATTCCATATCTGTTGTTTCATTTGCTCCTCAAAAAAGAACTTGAGATGGACAGAGAATGAATAATAACCCTCTTTTACAGATGATAACAAAATTGCAGAAAAGAAAGTCACTTCCCCAATTTTGCACACTATATAAATCATAGAATCCTCGTTCCTTGTCTATAAAAGCCATAGCATGAAACATGTGGAACTAAAAGAAATTACAGTTCCCAACTTTTCTGTTTGCAGGATGCCCCTTTCTGTTGCTTAACATTTAGATTGAAAAATAGGAAATTTGTTAAACAAGACCCTGAATAAAAGGTTTGGGCTGATATCTAGTGAGATCTAGGCATTCTTTAGTATTCTGAGAAGAGTGTGCTCATAGTGACTCTATACATGATAAGGTTACACAACCCTCAGAAGCCAAATAAACATTTTGATTAAATGATTCAATTCCATTAAGCATGTGATAGGTACTACAATATAATTGAGTCTTCAACATGGAAAGTGTTTATAAAGAAGTATGTATAAAATGCAAAGATGTTTGACAAAATGGCATTGACTGTAGCTACTTCAGTTAATACACCCAGGAGTGAATAATGAGATTAGTTTGTGTGCATTTGTGGGATATAATGCTTTGGAATCTATAACTTTAGGGGGACCTCTTTATAAAATATAAAATTATGGCCAAAAAAACCGTTGTACTAGTTTGTCAGGACTGTCCTAATGAAGTGTCACAGGCTGGGTGGCTGAAGCAACAGGAATTTATTTTCTCACATTGCTTAAGGGTAGAGTTTTGAGATCAGGGTATTGGCAGGTTAGGCTTCTGAGGCCTCTCTACTCAGCTGGTAGGTGATCTCATGTTTTCACATGATGTTTCCTCTATGTTGTTCTGTGTCCTGATCTCCTGTTCTCATAGGAACATCAGTCCTACTAGATCACACCCAGCCTACCAATCCCTTTTTAATTTAACCGCCTCTTCAAAGGCCCTATCCCCCAATATAGTCACATTCTGAGGTACTCAAAATGTTAGCACCTCAACATATGACTTTGTGGAGGACAGAATTCTCCCCATAACAATTATGTAAGAAATGAATGCTTTTTATAAAAGAGAAAAGCAATTATGAGTATTTTAAATTGATAAAAAGCTATAAAATATGATAAAAAAGCCACAAAATTCAGAAAAAATATTTTAATTAATAATTCATTAAAGGCCCAATGACTTGTCTTACATTTTGTGGCTGCACGCTCTCTGGTTGTTTCCCCATGCAACCTAATTTTTTAATGTTTTCTTTAGAGAGAATAGAAAGATAATTTCAGTCATTCTTCTAACATTGTTGGTAGAAAGTTATTATTACTATTATGTCTTTATTCTTAAAAGTTTGGAAAGCTTCCTTTCATCTGTACAACTTTTCATCAGAAATGTAAAACTTAAGGTGATTGTCATATTTGGGGAAACTGCTGTCCGGTGTCTCTCATTTGTCAGCTGTTGGAAAAATGCCTGTGCTGTTGCTGAAAGCTCGTACACTGACAAACGCTATGTTGTGAAATTCATATCCAGGAGGGCAAATCAAGGCAGTGGTGCATTTATAATTGCTTCTGGTCCATTGCTGAGCACATTCCTGGTAAGAGAAAGCAACCCCTTTTGCATCATTGAGTACTGAGTAGCCCTCCCTGCATGTATACTTTTACACATCTGATGATTGGTAGAATGTTCGGCCAACAGCTTCTAGCTCCACACATTTTCACACTCTGCTTCTCTCCTCTACCGGCATAATCCACCCACACACTGGATGCTGTAGGAAACATTGATATCACAGGATTTCTGGCTCCATATCTCTGAGTCCCAGAACTAGGAGAGCCAGTGGGCCAGGGGCATTTAAAGTTTTCCAGGAAGTCATCACTCCACAGTGGTAACCGACAATGGCCTAGGTGAATACCATAGTAACTGCAGACTATGTAGATGTATCACACCATACTAAATGTATCCTCCACAGAACTTCCCCTAACCAAACCACAAATTTCCAAGATCATTTCAACACTGCCCACATGAGTGTGTGACAGAGAACAAAGTGGAAAGACATGGTGGTGAAGGCATTGCTTAGCACCACCTCCCCTTCCAAGGCCATTTGAAGGGGCCAAAGCAAGTGAGAGGCCCTAAAGCTTCCTTCTGTGCCATTCAACACATATTTAAAAGTATTTCTTCTTCATTGGGTACTTGCTTGGACAGAGTTCTTTCTTCTTTCCTTCCTCCTCTTCCTCAAGCATTTCTTTAGTGCATACTATATCCCAGACATGATGTTGGGAAAGAGAAGACACATGTGATGAAGTCTACAGCACAGGTATAAAATGATGAGTAACCAAAGCTGTTAAAGATAGAACCTACTGGATAGACAGGTGACTTAGTGGTACATTCAGCTGACCTCTCAGGGAAGTCTTTAATGAGGAAGTGGCATTTGATCTGGCCTCAAGGATGTCTAGGATTGGAATTGGGGATTCTAAGAAGAGAGAAGAGTATTCCAGAGGGCTGGCACTGTGTGTGGCTGTGTCTCTACAAGACATTTTCTGTATCTTAACATTTCATGTTAAGGTTATAAGGTCAAGACAAATAAACTGAAGGGAATCCCTGATTTGGTGGCCACCTCAGTGCCTTTGAGAAGTATCCTCCAGGGTTTGGTGGCTCTTTCAAGGCTCAAGGTTCAGAACATCTGATCACATCTCTGCTCTGGAAACCTGTAGGTAATTTCTGTGGCAACATCTGAAGTAATTAAGCTACAAGTTTTTACCTACCTCCCCAGAAATATACTTCATACACCCTCTTTACTAAGACCATGTTTTAAAACCAGCGCCCAAGCCCCAGTGGCACAGCAGTTTGGTGCCACCTGCAGCCTGGGGTGTGATCCTGGAGACCCGGGATCGAGTCCCATGTCGGGCTCCCTGTATGGAGCCTGCTTCTCCCTCTGCCTGTGTCTCTGCCTCTCAGTCTCTCTCTCTCTCTGAATAAAATAAATAAATCTTAAAAAAAATAAATAACTAAATAAATAAAATAAAACCAGCACCCATTCTAAATGGAATTTATTCTTCAATGATATTTGATAGCAATGTTCATGCTCCACTTTTCACACAACGTTGACTTGTTCCTATTCTCTCTCGCTAGTCCTCACCTCTGCCAAACTTAAGTATTTGCTTTGTTGTCGTTTTTTCCCCATTCCTCATTTGATCTTTTTGTTTGTTTTAATGCCAGATTGACTTCTCTTTCCCATAAAAGACATCTTAGGTATGACCTTCTTTCTGAACTATACTTGGCCCAGGAGAGAGGAATCTAACAAAGTATCTCATTCCTATGTAATCTGAAGCAGGCTGTTGGCCTCGCATCACCCACTGTGACCTGGTGACAGAACCAGTAGGAGGGTATTTGAATGTTCAGTCTTTCCATGATTTTGCCAAATCATGTAGTTCTGTTAGTTGTTTCAATCTTTGTGACACGGGTACTTTGTCACTGATATACTAGGTTATGAGCTGCTTGAGGGTAAGGAACTATGTAATAATAAAATACACTATCTTGATGACTGGTGGTACACCGGCAACAACCAATGTAAACAGAACTCAGCAGGGTTACCTCCCCTTCCATTGCTGAAAGACAATTCTTTGCACAAAGTAAGTATTCAGTAAATGTTGTATTGTTGTGGCTTCCATGACTGTTAACTGTAATTTGAGGAGTAAAAGTAATGAATCAGTTGCTGACATAACTGGTATTTTAGGGTTTAATGGTGGCAGATAGCAGCCCTGTGAGTCCTGTTAATATTCCTCTCTGGTGGGAATGACTGTCTATATACTGAATTATTAGAAATTATAACAGGAAGAACTGTCTAAAGACTACTCTTTCACTAATAGTGAATGAGCACACTTGTCTCAAACACATTTAGATCTCACATAATGTTGCTCCCTGTGGTAATTTTATTCCAGGTAAGTTATTTTAATAGCATGAAATATTAAAATAAAATTGGGTGGGTGAGGGGAACATGCCAATAAAAAGAATCAATCATTCTTCTGACAAATAGCAGGCGATACAGTCACAATATTTACAAGTAAAATGGCAGGGATATAATTGAAAAATATATCTCTATATCGTTCAGTAATTCTCCAAAGTATCACAGATCCATCTTTAACTGATGCCTTGTCCGTGTGTTATATAATGTAATATAGTACTCTTCCTTTTTACTCTTTTGCTTTTGGTTGTGAGAATTAATTTGAAGGCTTTTAACTTTCCAATCTCATTTTTTCCTTTGTTCCAGACACAGCTAAATCTGTCTGCCACAGAACTATCAGATAAACTGCATAGCTTTCTTCAACCAAGACTGCACTACCCACTGCAGTCAGCCTAGCAGTTCAGCATAAGATACATTTTAAGGGGATCTGTACAAAAGGCTGAATGAAAATGTTTCACATAAAATGTAGTTACATAAATCTTAATAAAAAGAAAGTACCAGGAACCACTTAGTGCCTCAGATTCTGGAATCAAAGCTTTCTTCTTTTTCATTCCTTTTCTCAGACATTCAAGGGACCACCCTGATGTTTTCTTGGTGGCACTAAGCTTTAACATGGAGAGTGTTTATATAACATCTAGTTTGAGCCCTCATTCTTCTCATTGGTTCCACAGACATTTATTGGGCATTTACTATGTGCCAGGCTCTGTGCTAAGTGTTGAATATACCAAGATAGAGAAGAAGCCATCCCTGCTCAAAGAGATTTCAGTGGGATAAAAAAGGTGAGGAAGCTAAAGCCAAGGCACTGGCATAGAAAGTAGAACTGAGATGGGAAGATCTCCAAGCGCACCATTCATGCAGGGATGATTCATTCCTTCATCCCTCTATGTCCCTAACCCAGAACACAGAGAATTAGAGTTGAACTGAAGTAATTCTTGTTCCTGGTTACAACATGGGACTCTGTTTTGAAACCCTGTGTTTGAAATATGTGTTTTGTGTCTAATAGTAATTCCATAGAATCTGGAAGGAGAAAGGACAATTTCCTGACTTCTCTGAGCTTTCGGAAGCCTCTGATCTCACATTCGAGGTTGCCAGAAAAGTTCCCTTCAGTGATAATGCTTCTCAAGCAGCAGTATGGGCACTTTGGAAAGCTTGCAGGTGTAATTAGACATACACAGAGTTTAGACGTGTTTCTAAAGCTCTTTCATTTGAATTGTGGAGCATAAGCCTTAGAAGCCAGTTTGTCCTCAACAGGTTGCTAGTATGTTTGGTTCTAGCCCCACCCTGGCCCCCCAAATATTGTGAGAATAGGCTTTGTCAGACTGTTTTGACATGCTCAGACAGGATGTTCTGAGCCCTCTGAGAGCTGGATATTTGCATACACCGGAAGTACAGACGGCCCTGCCTGCCTTCCTAGGATGTTCCATTCCACATGTACAAGGAGTGGGGATTACCTCACTAATCAGCTTCCATATACCATTTTCGATAGATCAGAATCTAGCATCCTGAGTTCTAATCCCAGTTAATAATTCATAAATTGATAAGACGAGTTGACTCTCTCCTTTTTCCTCAGTTATATAAAACAAGGAGACTGGACTACTTTCTTTATTGTGAAGGCCTAAAGAACTTATGAAATATACCTGCTTAGTATTAACTCATACATTCATAGAATGCCATGGAGGTATGGATAGAGATGATTCAGATGACAAGATAGTCAATAATCTTTTGCTGCTTTTAGGCAAATTCCAGGTTTGTATCTCACCCCCTTTCTCTTCCTAGCACCTGTCATATTTCCAAGAACCTAGCCGGCACATGGTAAAGATTTATTAAATGACTACAATGAAATGAGGTAATTGTTATTGTGATCTGCCCCCATTTCCTAAACACAGACTATATTAGACTATGTTGAGAGGCAGCTCGAAAGTGACGGACGCTTTTATTTATTTATTTATTTATTTGAAACAATATGTCACCTGCTCCACCCAGTGTCTGGCCTAGATCTTTCAAATGAAAGTTGAATTGTATTATAAATGGAGAACTAGATCTCTAATGACATGTCATGAAAGTCACCTTAAAGGGTAAAAATCTAACCCATTCCATGTGGTTAGCTCTTTTGTAGCAGAAATAATGTGTGCAGACCCACTTCTGATAGCAGGATTCTCATTGCCTTCCCACGTAACTCTTCAAGACAATCGCATTTTTTACCTGAAATCAGTCAGAATGGCAATAACTGATGACAGGGGGAAAAAAGTGCTAACCTCAGATCAGAGACCAGTCTTCACGGCCATACCATGCCAGAGATCGTTGATAGCCAGAGATTGCTTTTTTCAATGAAACCTTCCCATCCAAGAGTTACTGTCCATTTGGGTTATTCCTCCCAAAACAGTCTAATGCCATAAGGTGCTCTTTTAGAAACAGTAGAACATGCTGTTAAAATGATAGGAGTGCATACTCTGTCTCATCCCAGTTTGTTCTAAATGAGTAATCTGAAGTTAGTTTCCTAAATGTCACCAATCTCAAGGGAGGAGGGTACATTTGCAGTGGATTTTTCTCAGTAGGTTAAATCTAAAGAAGTAATTAAGACTCCGCACTTCTGATTTGCAGGAAACAGTATTATGCATTTCCCTTGGATAAGAATAAGTAAGGAGGATAAAGGAAGACTCTCAAATTGCAGTCTGTGTGACCTGTTTTTGAATAAACATCATCATATTCCACAGTCAATTATCTCCAAAGTACAGTGTGTTCTCTAGCCAGAGAGAGAGAGAGAGAGAGAGAGAGAGAGCGAAAGAGAGGCTGTCAGTTAGAAGTGGTTAGAGAAAAGGACACATGCATTGGAGTGTACATTAATCTATTGTCCTCTGAATAATTTTATACAATTTGGAAAGGGGTAATAGGGAGGATTATACATTATTTTTATGTGATTTCATAAATATCAAATTGCAGTCATCAGTGAAAGAGACAAGCATGACTAGGGAAACAAAATGAGGTATGTTATGTTCAGCACAGTAATAGGGCTCCTAATACCAAAGGAAAAACAAGTCATTAGTTACAACTATTGAATGGAAGTGGTCTAATCGGAGCAGCAGGATAAGTATCCCATTTTATTATGGCTTCGTTACGTGTTTTGCAAGACTCTGGCTCTCCATTAAAACCATTTTCTACAGCAACACTGTGAGGGTTCAGAACCCAGGAGCGTAACTATTATTTTTGTTTACACCATGCTGCTCTGCTGGGAGAGTAAATAGTATTTTGAGTTTTGTTTGTTCCTTTTATCCTTTTCCTTTCTCTTCGCCTATGAAAAAGATCAAAATTATAGAGAAATATTTGTTGGAGAACGATCTTAAAAGAGCCCTGGGTTTGATCAAAATAATGTTGGCCACAGTGAAGACAGGTACATTACCATTGCCTCTATAATCATTTGGGGTTGTTTGTTTTTTTTTCTCCTTTTTTTTTTTTTTTTTTTTACTTGAGGTAAAGCTGACAGCAAAGGGAGGTTTCAGATGGACAAAGTACAGAAACAATGCTTGTGTTAATTCTCATGGAGACTGGGCAACCTCCCACAATACCTGTGACATTTGGCCTGATCTAATAGAAACCTCCTTCTTTCTGTGTAGCCTGGGATTTGAATCTGGAGGCCTTTGATCCTTGGCCTCTCCTCTGGCTGGCTGCTGGGTAGAGTGGCCTTCATCATTCATTCTCCTAAGAAGGCCTATTTCCATCAGAAGCAAACCGCATCCTTGTTTTTATAGCAGTTAAGCTTGATAATTATTGGTGATACTGGCCTCTGCCCATTCTTATTTTTTTTATTCATAAGCCTGAAGTATTAAAAACGAAAAAAAAGAAGCTAACTTCCCACTTTTGGGGGGAAAAGAACACCCCCTCACATTAAACCCAGAGGCTTACTACAGAACACGAACAGTAGAATGTCTTCCTTCTCGTTGTGCCAACAAATCCTCATAAATTATTTATTTCCCATTTTAGACGTTGGACAATGACTCAATGTGCCCTGGAAATACTATCACCGTAGTAATTTTCTGGTGCGGCTCAGCTTAATGTTAGAGAAATGGGTAGTTACAGGTCCAGATGCTATAAAGATGGAGCTAAATATTCTTCTAAAAATAGGATATTTGGTTAACTTTCAGTAGTCAACAACTTTTCCTGCAGCCACACACAGTGCCGGACTGCGAAGTGGAATAAATGTCCTCATGTTTGGTAAGATCTCTCTTTCAGAGATTAACTTTGAATGGTTTGGGATTCAGGATGCATTAGCTTCATCTTTGAGTCTTGTTATATGGCCTAATATGGTGTATTTAACTTAAAGGATCAATAACTGGGAGCAAATACTATGATTGTAGATGATGGATGGCATAAAATGGACTATAACAGATTCATTAACTCAGCAAAAGGACCACTAGGTCTTCTGAACCTTATATTTGTTGAAAAGATCCATTCCTAGGTGGTTGTGCCCTGGGGGGTGGGGTCCAGAGAAGGAAGGGAACAGGAAGGGAAGGAGTAGCATAGATTTTAAAATCAGACAGAACTGGGCTCAAAATGTCTTCATGTCTGTGTTATGTGTTGAGTTACTCAATCTCTCTAAGCCTCAACTTTCTTGTTTGCCGAGTGGTATAATAGTGTCTACCTATCAGATCATGTTAAAGAGTAAATGAGAAAATACATGTAAACATCCCAGTTTGATACATACTTTGTACTCAGTAAATGGTCATTTTAATTATTATAAGCTTAAATATTCCTAGTGATTGAGATGCTTATTACCTTCCAAAGCAATTCATCCCATCTTTGAAGAGATCTTTTCTGCTTTTATTATGCTGAAAATGATTTCCCATTATTTTTAAACTCTGGCTATACTTTTAAGCCCTGGGTCTTTTTCTGATATTGGAGGAAGGGAGGGAGGAAGGAAGGAAGAGAGGGAAGAAAGGAAAGAAGGAAGGGCTTACCTGTCTATGTGGCTTTCTTTTGTTATATTGAAGGCAGTACTCACAAATGCCTTCAACACTCCCTTCATCTGAATGGCCATTATCAGGCCTTAAACAATTTTTTATTAATATAGTTTTTAGGACTATCTGTATTCAAGCTATTGCCCTCATACCTGGTAAGAAATATGTGGCTTACAGATGTCATCCTGGAGTGTGGACTCACCAACGGAGTGAGCTGTTACTTTCTTTGTAGGTGATAAGTGCCCAATAAGAGCTGCTGTGTAGGAACCTGGGTCCCTCTCTCTAACATCAGTTTTCCCATGTGGTGCTTTGCAACCAAGGGTAGCTTAAGAGAAACCTGCTGAGCCCTTCTTTTCTTGCTCATAGAAAAATATTTGTAAAGGGATAGTACATTTAAGTGAAATTTGTTGTATGCTTATTTTACCCTGAACGGATTATATAGTTCACTTGCACTGAGTGTCAAATGCCATTCCTTGAACAACAACAACAAAAAGGGGGAAGGAGAAAGGAACTCTCCCCCAAATTAAAAAATAATAATAATTTAGATTTAAAAAATGGGCATGGTTCTGAACAAAATTTGCAGGGGCAAAAGTGTTTCTAATTATTAGGTCAAGGAGCACTGAACTTATCTTTATATCTTATAGATTTGCCCAAAGCTCCCAAAAGTTGGGTTTCAGTTTTATTAAATTTAAACAAAGAAGTAGAACTAAGTCATTTCTAATATTTCTTCCAATTTTGACATTGTATATGTTTTCTCATTTGTAAAGTGGAGAAAAACAAATTTTTTCCTTTATCAGAGGGTTGTTTATTAAAAAGGAATGGCATTGTTGATATGATAAGGCATTTTGCTAGGGAAGTATACTATTAGAGCTTCAGTCATTCACCCTAATAGCCTAGTATAACTCTGCCCTTCATATTCCTTTGGGATTCACCCAGGGGACTAGCCAAGGATGGCCATGAGAACCTTAATTGGTCACATGGAACAGAACACCTTAGATAGAGCTATACCCCACATTCTGCATATTGCCGGTGGATTATTGATCCGGAGCTCCAGATGCTGTCTCTTGGGGAAGCGGGAGTGCTGGTAATACCTACAAAATCATTCTTTGTATACAAAGGACTATAAACTCATTAGATCCTGCAAATCTGTGAGTTTCTTAAGCCAGGTTTATTATTGCCTCAGTTGTATTTATGAGGCAACTGAAGCCCATAGAAATAAGGTTGTTCATCAAGGGGACCATATCTAGTAGGGTTGCCTATGGTAACCTGATATGTTGTGGTACATGACCTCAAAACCACTGGTATCTTGCTGCAGTTAGGTGCAGAAAGCCCCTTGAGTTCCACAGAACTGGAGCATTACAAGATCTGAAACATTGCTTAGAATTCATCTCAACTGATGCCCCCATTTGGCAAGAGAAGGCCAAAAAAGCTTCTGAGCTGGGAACAAAACACAAGTGCCATTTGCTTCCCATTCTGCTGAGGACTAGATACATAAGCCCAGGGAATCATCAGGGAACTATAAAAGCAAGCACAGTCTTTGAAATCATTGTGACCTTGGTACAGATCTCATTGCCACTTCCTGGGCATTTCTGTCTAGCTAGGTCACTTCCCATCCCTGAGGCTCACTGTGAATAACACATGCCCAAGCACAGTATTGGCATTCATTAAGCAAGATAGAGATAGCTAGCAGTGCCTGGCCTCATATTTGGCCTGCAATGGATGCTCAACTAATACATACTTCCTTTCATTCATTTGTTCCTCCTCATGCTATTGGGGCTAATGTTCTGTACTATTCATTTCTACTCTGGATTTCCCTATGCAGCTTTACTTGGAGAGGAATACAGTGTACCCCCAGGCCCCAACCATGACAGCTCTGGGTTTATCCGATGCAGGACACTGTCTACCACGGGATGCCAGCAGTGGTCCTCATACAGGGCTTCCTATTTCTGGGAACCTGGACCAATCTGGCCTAGGGGCTTCTACTACAGAGCCTGGTTGAGGGCACCTGCCTAATTGGGAGATAGGGCTTCATGAATGGATCTTTCATTAGTAACAAAATATTTGCCAGGAGGGACTATAAACAAATAGAAGACTTGATTCACTTGCTCCTTTTCTCTTTGCCCTCCCTTACTTTTTGTTTAATTTACTGTGTTTATACCTGAGGACACAGCTGGTACTGAAGCTCTTCCAAGGTTAAGAGAAACCTCTCTCTGCCATCCCCCATGTACCCCCAGATATCTTTAAAAGACAACAAAGGGGTATAGATGTGAGACAGAACGTGTGTTCACCTGAGTCTTCATCATTCTGGGGGCCCCAGACAACCATCACCTCTACTCTGTCCACAAGGATTTAATAGAGACCACCGAGCTTACCTCAAGCACATTCTTTCAAGTAGAGAGTCATTGCCGGTCATTTGCCTCATGTCTCACTGGTGTCCTGGCCTGGTCTTCTGTGCTCTACCTTGGCCTCAGTACCATATTTTTCCCTTTTCAAAAAGTGTTACTCTTTCATAATTAGAGATGAGGCAGCTCCAGGTGAAGCAAGCTGCATGGTTTAGTGGTCAGCACACTGGGCCTGTGGTCAGAAGATAGGGCTTGAGTTCAAAGCCAGTTGGTCTTACTTGGCCTCAGTGTTTTGATTTGGAAATCTGGGGGAATTATATTTGTCTGGTCTATTTCATTCTGCTTTTGTGAGGTTTGGATGTTAGACTCCATAAAAAGTGCATTGTAGACAATAGAGCATGATATAAATAGGACATTTTTTTAAAGATTTTATTTATTTATTCATGAGAGACCCAGGGGGCGGGGCAGAGACACAGGCAGAGGGAGAAGCAGGCTCTATGCAGGGAGCCCACAGGGACTCGATCCCAGGTCTCCAGGATCAGGCCCTGGGCCGAAGACCATGCCAAACCACTGAGCCACCTGGGCTTCCCAATAGGACTTTTTTTTATTGGACTTCCCTCATGTTCATTAATAAACTGATACTTTGCATTGTAATGGTAGCTGATCTGAGCATATGTTGCCGTTGACTTCAAATTAAACTTTAAGAATTACTTGGAGAAAATTAGATATTGGTGTGATTCTATGGGCTTCGCAGGCTTTGCAAAAGATGAGTTACTTCCACCAACAATACAGGCTTCCAAGGGATCGTGCTTTATTTCCACCCTATAGATGATGAACCCAGGCCCCTGGGAATCCATTGAGCTCACAGGTGGTTTACACAATGCCAAGTCAGGATGGGAATTTTCCTCCTAGTTAGTACTTATTGATGGCTTATGGAGTCTTTCTCTTCAGATAATGAATATCCACCAAGTATGATTGGTGAAGAATGTGAGATATTTGTTTGTAGCTCTGATTCAGCTCTCATCAAGGCATCACCTTGTAAAAGGCAGTAAAAGCTTTGTCTTTGTCTTGCTACCTCTTCTACTTTATCCTTCTGTTGCCCTCTCCGGCCTCCAGAGGTCTTGAGCCATCTTCCGAATGGTACTGTTATTTTAAGTAAATGGTACCCTCAGTTGGATATTTGTTTCCAGTGTTCCTAAGGCTGGGAGATTTCTCCAAAGTTTACTGATGACCAAGCACCAAGAAAATTTCCGTTGGAGGTGGATCTAGCACTAAACGTTCATTTTTTCCCCTATTTTATTGTTGGCCAGTTTGGGCCAGCATGTTGCTAAGTCATGTTGATTTCTTAGCTCTTGTAACCAAGCTAAGATGTACATGTCAAAAAACATTTTCTTTTTCTTTCTCTTTGAAAAGGTCTTCCCTCTTTTCTATAATGCTTCAGGATAGGAAAAGAGTGTTTGCTTGACTCTGATTCTGGCATATGAAGTGTTTGCTACAAAATGTTTTTATCACTGTGTTATCTTGTCAAAGTACTATCGTCATTGTCATTTTCAGCTTAATAGCAAGAATGTTCTATTTGTACCAAGAATATTTCATATTTTAAGTAAATTCAACAATGGAAATTTCATATGCAAAAAAATGATATTGAAGACGCTAATTAGTTTTATATTCCCAAAACCCTAAAGTTAAAATAGCTTTTAGCTTCTAGCACATCAGGCTCTGACAGTACCATTTACAGGTAAAAGATGATGCTTAACCCAATGATGTTGCATTGTAACTGCTCAAGCCCCTTCTTGGAGGAAGGGAGTAGTACAATTTGCCAGAATGGCTTCTAGGTTTTGGATGATAGTTGAGGCACTTTGATTTAGTGCTTCTCTAATTTCAGTGGTTGCAACCCAAACCAGCTCACATCTCAGCTACCCAAGAGACTGGCCTTGGCCATATGAGAACCTAGAACTCCTGCACTGAAACCCAGTGCCCTGTGGGGAGTGATAACCACAGATGAACCTGTGAGCTAGATAAAGAGTATCTTTCTAGTACTGAGCTGATAGCAAAATCCCTACATTCCTCTATCAGGCATCCAAAATCTTTTAGTCCTCAAATAGTTACGGAGGTTTTTCACTGTATCAAGCCTTGCATTGAGCCATAGAAGAAGTGCAGTAGGGTCTCAGAGATAGAGAACTGAGTCAATTGTGATCCTTGTCCTCAAGGGACTCATAATTGAGGAAGAGAGACAGAAATGTACATAGCTATTCCCAAATTTATAAACTAGGTATGATAAATAGGATACCAAGGAAGCAGATAGGAGGCTTTGATGAATTCTTCCTGAGGGAATTTTGCTTCAGCCGCAGGTCATCATTATTAATTTGGGTTCCACCATGTCCTTTGTCTATATCTCTTTTTGATTTGAGTTTCCACCTAGTGGTATGTTTCAGATTATCAAATATTTTTCAGCGGATAATGCAGTCTGACTGATACTTTGCATTCAGCCATCCAGCCATCCATTCTATAGAAGTCCATACCCTTGGTATGACAGACATTTGCTATATCCTAGAGGAGATACTTAATTCAGTTAGGCAGTAGCATGTAATTTAGTAATGGAAACAAAGATAGCTGAGAAAATCTTATCGATCCATAAAAGAATAAAAAAAAAAAAAAGACATGGAGAGCTTCTTGAAAATGACATCATTATAATCATACAATGATTATGGGCAGTCCCTGCTGATAATGGTGTCTGGTGAGCGGAAATCCTGTTTTCTCATCTCTTCTATGAGTTCACTGTGTTCACTGTGCATTCACTCCATGTCAGATACTATCATAAAGTGGGGATCTATGATCTTCTGATATCTGGAGACACTACTTCTAACTTGGATGCTTCTCATTGTGATTGGACCTCTGCTTTGGCCCATCCGTGATAGCCAGGGGATGTACATATTGGCTCTACTATTTGTCTTTCCTTTTACTTTCTGCCTGTGTGGTTGGGTTTCAGTGAACATATGCCAAGTACTATCAGAAGGTGAGAAACTAAGGATCCAGGTGCATAAGCATTTTCACAAGAGTTAAGCACTTGGTTGTAGCTTAGGATTGGCCATTGAACCAATAAGGCACTTGATGCATAGAGTTTAACATTCTCTAAGTGACTCGGAACTATTGGAAATAGGAGAAAGGGGAATTTGAGTTATGTATCTAGAACAGAGGTCAGGAAACAAGGGCCCATGGGCCAAATCCAATCCACTACCTGTATTTATAAATAAAGTTTACTGGAACTCAGTCATGGCCAATGTGCTTTTGTGATTTTGGTAGCTGATTTCTCTCTACACAGCAGAGCTGAGTGATTCCAGCAGAGACTAAATGTTCCACAAATCCTACAGTATTTACTATCTATCTCACTCTCTACAGAAGTTTGCCAATCAAGGAAAACTTGTGAATCTCTGAAAGAGAGCAGACAAAGAAGAAATACTCTAGTGCCCTAATCGTATTTTTTGATTTATAAATAAACACATGACTCAGTCAATAAAATTCAGGAGAATTGAAAAAAAAATTAAAAACCTGGGCTAAGAAATGATGGGTAAGAAATCCATAGACTCTATCCCTTGCCCCTTCTTCAACCAACTTGTTTCAGGAATTTCTCCCAGATGCTGGATATTCAGACAAATACAACACAATCTGAGCTCCCAGTCTGTTAGCAGAGACAGACATGCAAATCAACAAATGCTTCTTCCAGTGATAGATGCTATACAGGAATTAGAATAAAGAGGCAGAGCAGGGACAGCCTGCCTTCTTAGAATTCTGGGAAAGATATCACGGGGTTGTTGAAATTTGACCTGTGTCTGAAAGGATGAGCCTTGAGAGATGAACAAGGCTAGAAACAAATGGTATATTTTTAGAGGCTTCCATCTCTACCTTGAAATAATTTGATATGCTAGTAACTGCACTCTGGCCTATAAAATACTGTCTCATTCATAATCTCTTTGGTCTTTACAATGGATGTCTGTTACAATAATTTTCTACATTGTGTTAGGAGCTAAGGCTTGATCAGGACACTTAAGTTACTTGCTCAAGGTTCCATTGCTTGTAAACAGTAAAACTGACCTGACCCTACTTCTTCTGACTCTAAAGCCACAGGACTGTCTCCCTGAGTCAAACTTCCCTGGCCTAAGTCTACAAATACTCCCTGGAACTTGTAATTGGTCTAAAACACAGGAGAAAAAAGGGCCTTTGATTTTGCCTGCACTAGAGTAACCTGCTATTTCAGGCTTGCCAAGAGGTGTTTTTTGCACCTGACATTATTGTGTATGCTGCAAGTTGAAGTAATAGTGACCTGGACTCCATATGCCTTCTGCTATACATGCATGGGTGCCCTGATTAGATAGAGAACTCTCTCTTATTCTTAAGAGACATTTCTCTGGTTTGTTTTCCTTTCCCTTCCTTGTCATGGGTGCCAGATCATAGACCTACAACATTGTGCTCCCTCATCACACATTTCCCTCCTTCAGTAATGGAATTGTGGACAGAGGGGCGGGCGAGAATCTATTCCAATGTCAATACCCCTGGTGTGTGAGAGAAGACGGAAGGCTCCTCAAGTTCACCATTCAGCAAATCCCATTATTCACCATACTAGTTCTGCGGGCCTCCATCCTTAGGCTCACTCCTTTTACCAGGTACTGTTCCAGATGCCTGTTCTACATTGATATGTTTAGTCATCATTCCAGGTCCCTAGCTCCAAATGTTCAAGATCTTCACCCCCCAAAAAACCTTTATTTCCTCCCTTTTTTCTCTTTCTTGGGCCATGGAAACCACTGACATTGTTTTGGGGGAATGTCTCTTTTCCCACTACCTCTGTGCAGCAAGAGAAGGAACAGATTCTACTACCAATTCTTACCCCAATGAGAGTGGTCTCAAAAAGAGGTAAGTTAGAGCTTTCAGTGCATTTTTTTTTCTTAGCCAGGAGTGAGAAAGCATAGAGGGTAAAATATGGGCTCTGGAATCAGTTGGCAGGATTCCAGTCTTGCTGGTTCATTTACTAGCCCTGGGTCTTGAGCACCTCTAACCTCTCTAGCCTAGGACTTGTAAGGATTAAATGATCACATATTAAGTTACTTGAATACTTCCTGGCTGTGTGAAGTGTCAGTGATTATTATTGTTATTATTCTCATTACATTTTTTTCCTGTACTTGAACTTTGCGTGCCACTTCTTTATTTGGGGTTCAGTAAATATGGTTAACATAATCATAGGTTTAATGGAATTCTGGATTAGTCTTGGAAACTCACATCTGATTATAGCACTGTTTTATGAGAAAATTAATTATTAAGTTACAAAGAAACCCTTTGACTGAAGTCACACATCTGTAAGAGAAGGTCCAGCTTGAAGATGGAGCTTGGTGGTTAAAAACAATTGAAAGTTTGCAAAAATAAAAAATAAATTAAAAAAAAGAAAGAAAAAGAAAAAAAAAGAAAGTCTGCAAAAATATTGATACAAACTGTATGGTACTTTTGAATTTACATTAATAAGCATTTCTTTTTTTGAAGATTTTATTTATTCATGAAAGACACAGAGAGAGAGGGAGGCAGAGACATAGGCAGAGGGAGAAGCGGGCTGCCTGCAGGGAGCCAAATATGGGACTTGATCTTGGGACTCCAGGATCACGCCCTAAACTGAAGACAGATGCTTACCCGCTGAGCCAGGCATCCCCATTAATAAGCATTTCTAATGCACCAGACATAAGCCAATCAGGGTCATGTATACAGTCCTGAATCATTTAGTTTATGAAATAAATTTAGTTACTTGTTGGTTTTGCTTCTCTGCATTTTGACCTTATCTGTTTTATCTTTTATTAGTTAAGAAATTGCAGTAGTTGGGCACCTGGGTGGCTCAGTCGGCTAAGCATCTGTTTTCAGCTCAGATCCTGATCCCGGTCCTGGGGTCCTGGAATCAAGCCCCACAGCTAGATCCCTGCTCAGTGGGGAGCCTGCTTTGCCTTTCCTCCCCTGCTCTTGCTCTTTGTCTCCCTATGTCTGTCTCTCAAATATATACATAAAAATTTTTAAAAAATAAATAACAGTAGTTAGCTGGCTACTGTTTATGAGTCTTAGATGTAAAACTGACAAATCTAGTTGGTTGGCCTATCATATTTGTCCCTGGGCTTGTAAACTAGGCTCACTTCAGGATTTTGCCACCATGGCCATTGTTTGGCAGTAGAGTGTCCCCTGTTATCTGGGAACTCAGTGTCACTGAAGGTTTTTGCTTGCTTTATAAAATGTCGATGACCCCTATTTCAGATTTTACAAATTGAAGTCATGAAAGATTTTCTGAGGATCCCACCATATGCCTGGAACTAGGAGAAGTACTGTGGTTTATGCAAAGAAAGATCCAGGTTGATTTGCACCAATATGTAAATGGGTATAGAAAGCAGAATATATTAAGTTCCAGGAAGAGGAGCGATATCCACTGGGAATTGAGAGGAGTTGAGGGGGAAAGAGGAGTTCAGAGAGAGTGGGTCTTGCCTACTAGCTTGGGCAGTTCGTGAACTCGGTGTAGCGAGCATTAGGAGAGTGATATTTCTGATAGAGAAATAATATTAAGGAACCTAGGGAGTAGAGGACTCTGGAAATTAAATCTGTTTGTGCTCATTTGTGCCTGAAAAGTGGCAAATCTTATTTTACTTGAAGATCCCCACATAGTTTTGGGCCAATGTCAATAAAACCCTTACAATGCAGACAAACTCTTTCTCTGTGAATGGCGTGTGTACATGCACACATGCACATACACAGACTCTCCATGTTTCCACAAATTGATGACAATGCGAAATGAAACAATTTTCCACAATTTTCTGCAAATAGCTGCATGTTTAAGCCCTGCACTCAGCAAAATGATGACGTCCATCAATATTTCTCAGTCCTGCTGAGTTTCTGCGTAGTCTCCAATAGCTTAGCCAGTCCTTGCCTGGATGTGTGGTTGAGGATAGGAGATTCTGCATCTGTGAGTACAAGGACCTCAACACAAATAAATTCCAGACCAGTCTAACCTGCTGTACCTTTTGTCAACAATTAGGAAGATAGCTTCAACTTGGTTACACCAGCAGAGAGGAAATAATCCTGATCATACTCAGAGGAGAGACCAATAGAATAGTCTCAACCCCGGAGTTTCGTGGGGTTGGGCCAGCATCCTGTAGAAGGAGAAAATTGCCCTGGGCTGGGGTGGGCCGAGATAGATAATTTATGTGGAAAAAATGTATATTTATAAAATAAAATGGCAGAAGTTATTAATCAGGTAAAGCATGTATATCATTGAGAGGCCCACTAGGAGCAGAAGATATACAATGAACTGGTTTTAGGCTTATGTTTTGTTTTGCAGTGAAGAGTATCATGCACTGCTATTCCTTTAGCCCAAATGGATACATCTGGATGATCCAGTCAACAAATATCTGTATGGGTCTAAAATAGATCACTATTCCTCCTTTAACTACAAGGTAAGAAGGTGCCCAGAAGAGAAAGTCCAGTCCCTCGCGGCCTCTAGAAAGAACCAAGAACCTGGTTATCAATCAGCACAGTAAGGAGAACACGATGAAGG
Source organism: Canis lupus baileyi (assembly GCF_048164855.1). NCBI lineage: Eukaryota > Metazoa > Chordata > Mammalia > Carnivora > Canidae > Canis > Canis lupus. The sequence goes on from NC_132868.1 coordinate 22,514,559, forward strand.
AAGAGACATCAGAAAAGACTGAATCACAAAACTGTACAACTGAAACTGCTATCACATGGTATGTTCAGTAACTGGAACTTAAAAACTTTAAAAGAGAGAGAGGAAAGGGTAGAGCGGTTCTGCTGGACTTCAGGGGAGAAATAACTTTCAAGGTGGGTTTTAGAAAATGAATAAGACAAGATTGTCAGACAAAATTAGGAAGATTGCTTACTACACATCACAATATAATAGTCATGTGTGGAAGTTGCATGGGTGCATAGATTAGCTCGCTGACAGGAAAGCCAAAATAGAGCTGTCTGAATGAAGACTCCATTGCTTTTTAAGGTGGTGAGGTTGCTGTCCTGGAGAGTCTGGAAGATTACGGTGGGTCTCAGTCCTCAAGTGAAGCCGACCTTGAGCGCTGAATGGATCACCACAGTGGTTGCTTCCAACTTGAAGCTTCTAAACTTTAGCAGTTAAAACGAGGTGTCCTCAAAGTATAGAGAAAGATCCACTAGATATTAGACAGAATTGGCCCATCAACAAGCTTATTTAAATTAGATAGTCCTGACGTTGCTCTGAACTTTTCAAGCAAAACCTCCTATAAGCAGTTTTTAGCTGTGACTTTGGAAAACATCAGCCTGCGATGTTGGTGTTTCCTTTCGCAAATAGCAAGCAGTGAAAAATCTCACATTTCGACAACATTCTGATTTTAAGAAGAGCGCCCATGCCAAGGAGCACCCAAGGCGCTGCCAGGCCTCCAAGTGAGGGTCCTGAAGACAAACCTGAGTTCTCCTTCCACTTGCAAAGCCTGCAAATATTGGCTGCTTTAATGCTCACAGCCTGTGACAGCTCCTTGGTTTCATTTCTTGAAGCTGATCTTCAAAGCCGTGAAGCAATAGCAAACTGTTTGAGATCCCAAATCAAAGAACAGATTGTGTAGACTCGGAAAAAAAAAAAAAAAAAAGCAAACAAACAATTACATTTAAAAACAAAGTGTCGGAAAAAAACAGCGACAACCTTTTTGCTCACCTGCCAAGGCCTCGCTGCTGAGCTTCTGTTTTTGTCAAATTATAGCAAATGACATCAGACCATGTCCTATAGTGACAGGTGAATTATTCTAGTAGTTGAAGCTGGAGGGGTTTTGGAGTACTCACTTGTAACATGACTTTCCCACTGGCTAGAGTTATGAGATTGAGCAAATCAAGCTTATTTCTCCATTTGGGTTGAGGGTGCCTTGAAAGCTCTCCACTTGAGGCGGTAATAGTGAATGATAACTAACACTGGCATCAGACATTCACTGGAAAAAGGCCCCCGGGGGTTCACAGCAGCCCTATGAAATACTTGAAGGATGTGGGGATTAGAGAAGAGACTCCGTCAAGTTCACAGGGCCAGTAAAATACAAAGTGAGAATTCAAGCCCAGGCTTTCTAATATCACATCACTTGTTCTTTCTCCCTCACGATCCTGCTTCTCGCTAACCACCCATTCAGTAGCTCTTGAAAAAGAGATTCTGTTACCCCCTTTGAAGATAATACTACATCTCTACTTTCCCACAGGGCTTTCCAGACAGAGTCCATGCTGGCCCATTTCCATGGGATATTTTGCAAGTTTGGGGGTATTTTATTTATTGCCTAACTGCTGGGGGTATTTAGGTTGTCCCAGGATATCATGTGAATCCACTTATGTTCCCCTTCCATGTGCACATTCTCCCTAATGCTGGAGTGATGTATTATCTTCCCAGACCTGCCAAGGAATGTATACCCCAAAACAGAGAGAATGAGACATTTACAATAGTTGTTTGACTTTGATCTCAGTAAGAAACAGTACAAAAAGTCAAAGAATTTGATGTGGCTATCATTATAGCCTTCACTTCAAAAATTTTTGCCCTGATATTATTTACTACACTTGGCCTTCTTCAGTATTTTAAATCATTGATCACAGGCTGGTATAAATTTAGCTTTACTACTAGTTATCTTATTTTTTATATGCTTTTTCATTTTGCTTTAGTCACTTTGCTACTCATTAATTTAGCTTTGAACAGCTTCCCATGTCTATGGAATCAATTATGTACTCCAGATCCTGATATCCGTCGATTTTTTTTTTTAACCTCGCCAATTTTTTTCCCAATATTCCTTCATATTCCTCACAGTTTACATAGCCCAAACAAAGAGCTGGTATGCATACTAATGCATTTTGTCCATTCCTCTGCTTTTAATCAAATCTTCAAATTGAAGATTTTTTTTTAAATCTCAATTGGATATGCTCAAAGACACCACCTTCTGTGATAGCTTTATAGATTCCTCTAGATAGAAATAATAATTTCGTCTACTGCATAATACAATACATTTTTAAACTGAACCTCTCCTATAGCCTTATGAGAGTGTGTTCTGTAAACTGATCAGTGACATATAAAAATATATAATGGTACAGCTTCCATGAGTCCAATCTTAATATCTTTACTAAATTTTGATCCCCTTGCCTTCTTCAGATGTATTTATTAACCAACACAGTGGCAAAGATGATGAATGAACAATTTTTCTGATCATTTAAACATCTGGATAAATGTTTCATATTTTTCAAGTTTGTGGGTTTTTTTTATTAAAGTAATACATAATCAGAGCTTAACAAATCTAACAGGACCAACAAGTGTAAACAAACACCATCATCCCTTTTCTGCCCACCCTCTCTACCCTCCCGACCCAACTCCCCATCCTACTTGGGAAAAAACACTCTTAGCAGCTTCTCCCTGGCATGTTTGGGGGGAAAAAAAAGATCATGTTTTCTGGCCGTGGATTCATGAATAAAAGACAGGATCTGTGGATTAACAATACAAAATATATATGGATAGGCCATCCGTGTGTGTGTGTGTGTGTGTGTGTGTGACTTTTTAGAGCCTTCTTTTTTGGAGGCATTTCCCCTTCTCCCTCTGCAGTCAGGAAATGATGACAGTCAGATCCTGTCTTGCCAGGCCTCATTATTGGCCCACTGACCTGGTGCTTTAGGGTAATTGTGTTTGCCTGAGCCAAAAGAGTGACTGAATGATCCTCTAGGGCCCCGTTTCCATACAACACTTATACTTGAAAATTGCAAGAGTGGTTGTAGTGAAATAATGAAAGAACACCTCGGAAATTTTTAACATCCTTTCAAAGAAATACAAGGAGCTCTTGGTGATCACAGAGCCGGCCACCTATCCTACATCTCAGCTCTGCTAACAAATATGGTCTACATGCTTAATAAGTCTTGATAAATAATAGTGTGTTTTGATGGGTTCTTTATGGTATAAATAGTCTGTTAGGTATCAGGGATGATTTTTTCTTCAGCACTAGATTGGTTATATATGATGTATTTGTCTGCCTCCCAGAGACTTAATGATTGTTGTCTAGAAGTGGTTGGAACATGTCACAGTGGATACGTTATTGAAGTCTGCAGACCTGGACTCAACTGCTTTGTAGCAAGGCTGCCTTCACAAGCTGCATCTTCTTTCAATGCTTCAGTGTTTGCATCTTTAAAGTAGGGAAACATTTTTGTTTAACAATCAAGCCAGCTAGCATATTTGGTTATCTGTGTAGCTCATGAGTTGCTATGCTAACAAGGAAAACTAGGATGACCCTTAATATATTCTTTTGCCATTCATTTATTCATCTCAGCAAATGTCTCCTCAGTTGTTTTCCAGAGTTCAGTTTATACTAAACAAATCTGGCAGGCGCAGGTCAGTTGGTAGTATGGGGTAGGCCCTGTTGGAACCCAGAAGTACAGTCATTGACCTGTTCCTTCCTTCTCCCCTAAGGTTGCTCCAGAGCCTTACTCCACCTCACCCTCCACAGGGGTTCTTGCTGTCAGGCTTCTTGCATGGAGCCTGTTGCACAGGGACATATTTGATTATTCAGTTTTAACTTTATATTATTGGTTCCACTGGCAGATTGGATCCTGCACATGCATGCCTCACCATAGACACAATACATACAATATACAATTTGAGAGCTGAAAATGTTTTGCAATCCATTTAATCTTTGTCTTTAATCTTTATTCTTTTTTTTTTTTTTTTTTTTTTTTTTTTTTAGATTTTATTTATTTTAGAGAAGGGGAGAGAGCAAGGGGAGGGACAAAAGGAGAAGGAGAGAGAGAGAAACTCAGGCCGATTCCTGCTGAGCACAGAGCCCATTCAGGGCTCGATCTCAGGCTCCTGAGATCACAACCCGAGCTGATAACAAGTCAGCCACTTAAAGGACTGAGCCAACAGGCATCCCCCTCTTACTGTTCTTAATCTCTTTCTCCTCATTCTTCATCTCCCAGTCAAGTGGTTTTCACTTTACCTATAACAGAAATGAGTTGATTCTGGGCTACATTGTTTGGGTCTTTTAAGGCATAGGGCTGTGAAAATAAATAGAAGTGGAAGGGCGTGTGACACAACTCCCATATTTGTGCATTGTGTTTTACATTCTCAACCTCCTTCCTTTTGCCTCTACCCTCAGGAGATGTGAAAGATCCCTGGAAGACCACCAAGGACAAGGTTGTTACTCCCCAGCCCAATTTTATGCAAATAACGAATGCAGCAGCATGATTATTTGTCCTCTTTTTGTACATGCAAACAGTAAACTTAAGGTCTTTGGAGCCAGTTCTTTAAGAAAGCTGCTTCAGTGCACCTCAATTCAGAGCCATTCAATAACATGTACATGCTTTAAAGTGTGTGGATTATTTCTGTGTCCATCAGCTCATTCTCATGCTCACAAAACTCCTTTGTGGGTGGGTATTTGGTCCCATTCTACAGATGTGGAGATTGATTGTTAGAGGGTTGTTAAACAGCTATTACCAATAAGAACTAAGAACCAGGAGTTAGATCCATCCTTTCTGTCTTAAAACTCTCTTTCCTTCACTTGTTATAAGCTCTAATATTAAGTGTCATAAGACTTTTTGTCCTTCCCAGCATGAAGTAGGTTTCCAAAGATGCGGTGTGTGTGTATGTGTGTGTGTTTTGAATAGACTTTAATTTTCAGAGTAGTTTAAGGCTTATAGCAAAATTGAGCAGAAAGTTTTTCAGTCTCCTGCCTACACACACACACACACACACACACACACACCCTACCCTACTGTCAAATCTCAACACCAGACTAGTGCATTTGTTATAACTGAAGAACCTACACTGACTCATCATAATCCCCTAGGTCCATAGTTTACATTAGGGCTCACTCCTGGAGTTGTGCATTCTGTGCATTTGGAAGAGATGTATAATGGCATTTATCCACCATTATAGTATCATACAGAATAGTTTGCTAAAAATCCTCTGGACTTCACCTGTTCATCCCTTCTTCCCCCAGCCTCTGGCAACCACTCATGTTTTTGCTATCTCTATGGTTTTGCCTTTCCCAGGATGTCCTATAATTGGAAGTGTACATTATGTAGCCATCTCAGATGAGCTTCTTTCACTTCATAATATGTGTTTAAGTTTCCCACGTGTCTTTTCATGGCTTCATAGCTCGTTTCTTTTTAGTACGAAAAAAATATCCCACTGTCTGAATGTACCACAGCTTGTTCATCCAATCACCTATTCAAGAATCATCTTGTTTGTGTCCAGGTTTTGGCACTTATGAATAAAGCTGATGTAAACATCTATGTGCAGGTTTTTGTGTGTGGACAGGAGTTTTAACTCCTATGGATAAATACCAAGGAGTGTGATTGTTAGATTTTATGGTAAGAGTCTGTTTTGTAGGAAATTGTCAAACTCTTTCAGTGTGGCCATACCATTTTGCATTTTCAGAGCAATAAATGAGAGTTCCTGTTGCTCTATATTCTGGACAGTATTTGGTGTTCTTAGTGTTTTGGATTTTGACCAATCTAATAGGTGTGTGGTATATCTCATTGTTGTTTTAATTTACAATTTCCTAATAACATTGGATGTTTAACATCTTTCCATATGCTTATTTGCTCTCTGTATACCTCCTTTTGTGATGTATCTGTTTAGGTCTTTTTCAGTTGTCAGGTCATCCATTGTCTTACTGTTGTGTTCTATGAGGTTTTTGTATATTTTGGATAACGGTCTTTTATCAGATATGTCTTTTGCAAATATGTTCTCCCCATCTGTGGCTTGTCTTCTCATCCTCCTGACAAAGAAAAATTCTCGACCAGCCATATCTGCTACAATTTGCTACTCTCTGTCTATGGCACGTCTTGCAATAGGTTTAAGAGATTAATTTGAGAGCAGCTGGTTTTTCATAGGAACTATATTCCTTTGTCTTTCTTTTTGTAATAGAAAGCAGCCTTGGGGAGGACACAAGAATATTCTGATGCTTAGTGAGTACTTGATCTTTTTTTTTTTTAACTCTTAAATAAAATTTTTGACTATTATTGCAGTGCACTTGTACACACATGCTGACATTTCAACACCTGCTATTAGTGAAGCTAGAAAGAGCGGGGAGAGAAAGGAAAAAGGAAGAATCATTGGCTCAATCCTCTACTTATGTGAAACAATAACAGTATTTAAATAATTTCTCTCAGTTATGCAGGCATGGTGCTTGTTTATTTCTTCCTAAAATGTGAGCTCCCTGAGAGGAAGGGATTTATCTCATAGAATCTAAGAGTGCCCAACAGGGAACAGACATTTAAGCAATGTTAGTTGAGTTAAACTGGCTAGCCTTATTTATTCTGAGATGATATGGCGTCACTGGGCTTTTTCTCACCATCTCTATCTCAATGGGCTCGATTGGCACAAAAGCTTAGAAGAATTTGAGGGAGCCAGATGGGTGGTGGGTACTATGCATTCTCCGAGTTTTAGTTCTTTCATTGCATGTACTTGGAAATCCTTCCTGCTGGCAAGGTTATGTAAGCGATGGAGGACTGATGGATCAATTAATATTTGTTTCATTCATGTTTGTTTTTATTGTTCTGAAAAGCATAATAGAAAAATCCAGCTTAATGAGATAACACATAGAGAAGAAAAACTTTGAAAATTGCACTCACTATTTAAAGGTTAATATTACTGTAGCTGTTAATAATCTCAAACGTCTTATTAAAACCCAATGTTTAATTACATAAAGAGCTTCTCATTGCCTCTCCCATCCCCCCTTCCTATATCCCTCCCCCACGATGCAGACACAATAATCAAAGCTATTTAGGGATGTGTGAATCAGCATATCGCCTATATCTGATTTATCTCTGCACAGTGCATACATTCCTGAATTTCTCAAAGGCATGTGACTTTCAAGAATTCTTTAAATATGTAAATAATATTATAAAGCCCCTGATGAATTCGAAACACACTATTATTCTAGATGGCTAAGTGATGCAAAGAAAGGCTCATATTCCCTGCTGAATTACCCATTTCACATGTTACATTAATAAACATCAGTCTGCTTGCAAGAATCATGTGTTATCTGAATTTAATGAACTTCTGAACTGAACAGAATGCATCTAATTGACAAGGTATCATCAAACAGAGCAAAAGACAGTACAAGTCCCTTGAAGAAGCAAAGAGAAAGGAGAAGCAAGGCAGACTGTGGGAGGTGGGGGGGGGTGCAGATCACTGGGAGGCATCTCTATTGGAACATGAGGCTGTGAATAATCTGCATTTGTGTGGACATCCTCTTCTTGTATATTGTGCAGGCATTTTCAGATCGGGATGATTAAAGGGCCTCAGTGTCTCTGGCTTTTAAGCTTTACTTTTCCTTTAATTGCACTACACAAACTCAGAAAGGAGTAGAGGAGCCTTCCATAAAAGATAATCCACAGTAAAGATTTCAAGCTGTTAGGTAAATGAAATGTTTCCATGGGAGAGTCTTTTTTTTTTTAACCTTCTAAAACTCTTTGCACCCAATAAATTAAAGACAAACCCTCTCAAGCAAGTTTTTGCTATTTTTCCTACCCTCTTCTGTCTTATTAAGTATCAAGCATGTCACTGCTTAAAACGGAAGCAAGTAGGGTGCCTCTTACACTTGGAGTGTGTGCACAAGGCAAATATTACACATATATTCAGAACACAATGCTATGGCACTGTTTTCTGATGCAATAAGAAAAGCTATCATGATGAGGAGTCTGCTTCTCCCTCTCACTCTTCCTATTAAATAAGTAAAATATATTTTTTTTAAAAGGAAAGCTATCATGAGTGGAAAAAAAAGCAAAATATTGTCATTTGTATCTTCTGGATGATGTTTCCAAAACTATAATTGGGACAAATAATTTTGTAAGGTATTGTAGTGGAATTGGCTGTAGAATTTATACCATTAAGTGTTACCTACTATGCACACTAAATCCATTACAAACCACGTATCGCCACATGCCATGCTGAGACAGAGTGGCAGGGAGGGCAGAGCAGGAACATTTTGTTTTCGGGTGCCAGCTTGCCTGAGAGCCTTTTCAGATCCTAGAGCTAAAAGTGAATGTACCTTCTCTGAATTCCTGTGCCCTTAATCATACACCTTTAATGGAAGTTTTAATCTTCTGCTTTACATTAAAATTATTTGTGTGTCTTAGCACCCTTCATAGAAGTAAAACTCTGTGAAAATGAATTTTTTACTGACTCATTTTGGTATGCTGCTAAGTGCATAAAAACTGGATGGTGTCCCATAGCCTTATTAGAATGAATGAACAAACAACATCATCACACAAGGTGTTTCAAGTTGACCTATTTCTTTGACTATCAAGAGACTTCTGCATTTATTAAAACAACTGAAGCTCAGGTTCTGTGTATTCTAACACTTTCATATACTCAGTGGCCTGCTCAAGAAAGTTTCTAAAATTTTACTTCGACTTGCCATTTGAGAAAGAGAGAGAAATAGAGGAGAGAGAATGTGCGTGTGTTTGGATGTGTGCATGTGTGTGTGTATGTGTGTGAGAGAGAGAGAGAGAGAGAGAGAGAGAGAGAGACCCCATTGACCCATTGGTTCAGTCTTCTAGTTCTGCAAAACAACTAAAATCTTTAAATAATTTTAAGACTGTCAGTATCTTCTGTTTTGTGTTAGTGATCTTATTGATCAAAGATTGAATTTGTGTGTGAAAAGTGTATTAATCAGGGTTTAGAGAAACAGATCAGTAGGATATGCATGTGTATACGTGTGTGTAGCTATATACGTATACATGTATGTGTGTGTGTATGTATGTATGTATGTATATGTATCCAGATTTATCATAGAAATTGTCTCAAGCAATTACAGAGACTGAGAAGTCCCACAGTTTGCCATCTGTAAGCTGGAGACCCAGGAGGGCTAGCTGGTAGGTGTAACTAAGTCAGAGTCCAAAGGTCTGAGATTCAGGGTAGAGGGGGTCGTGGGGTTGGTAGGAAGGACAGGTGGTGCCTGTCTAGGTCTGAAAGCATGAGAACCAGAAGCAGTGATGCCAGAGGGCGTAAGATAGAGGCTCCAGCTTCCATGGAAAGCAAATTCACCCTTCCTCCACATTTCTGTTCCATTCAGGGGATTGGATGATGCCCACCCTCATTGGGGAAAGCAGATCTTTCTTACTCAGTCTGCTGATTCAAATGCTACTCTCTTCTGGAGACACCTTCACAGACACACCCAGAAGTAGTGTTTTCCCAGCTATCTGGCATCCCTTAGCCCAGTCAAGTTAACACATAAGTTAAACACCACAATAACTGTAGGAATATTACTGGGGATCAAGATTATGGAAAAGTGGAGAGTAAATTAAGATATAGTCTACAGTGCTGTTTTTCAACTTGTGCTATTCACGATTAGGGCAAGAGAGTCCCCCATTTTTTTGGCCGTGTCCAGTGCACGGCAGGACATGAGTATGCCTGGTCTCTACTCAACTAAATGCCAGTAGCACCTTCCCGCACACACATTGTTAGAGCCGAAAACACCCCTAGTGCATTAAACTCCCTGGAGGACATCCTCTCATTCCCCCGTCTTTTGAGAACCACTGTCTAGATCTGTGGTCCACTAAGACTGTGATTCAGGGTTGCCTGAGGATTGTGTACTGTTTCTCTCTTTCCTCTAATGCCTCAAGTTCAGATTTTGCTGCTCTGTGCCCTGTTTGCCCTACATAACTACCATTTAGTGAAATTGAATATGCTGAAGATTGTTGTGAAGGGGTGTGCTGCTTGTCTTTGCTGAAAATTGTTAATCTCTAGAAAATGTAAAATTTACAGATAATCTGAAGGGTAGGATTTTAGGGCAAAGGAAAGAAGGGTTCTGGTAAATCACTTTATTTTCATCGTATTTCCTACAAATCATGTTTGAGTCGTTACTGTTTTATTAGAAAATTGTAATTTCCTCTCCAACCATAGCCAACGTATTATTTTGTTTCTAAATACGATTTTAAAAATACATGTCTTGAGGCCAACTTGTCTTTTCCTTTGTAACATGTATCAGTTTTGTTGAAGAGGTGGGGAACTACAAATTTTGCATTTAGTGCATAATTTTTTCTTAGCCTCTGCCTTATTTGGTGGGCTCTGACCCATCCTATAATTCCACAATTAATGTTTTAGCAGAAATGCAGTCATTTACATTTATCCTTCTAAGATTTCATCATTCTTATTTATCTATCCAGTTGTTTCATCTCAGAATGTCAACATTGCCAGACACTATCAAATGCTGGCCAATTCATTCATAAGTGGGTGAATAAGATAAGTGTCCTGACTTAAGAAGCTTATAAATTAAGCATCATAACGCTCGTAACATTTCTGTAGTGTTAGTAAATATTTCTGTAGTGTTTTGTACCTTACAAGGGCAAAATCATCTATTTCTGTTTGTATCCAGGAGACCTGAGAACACATTTTTTATTTCACCATTTACTCACTTCTTTTTGATCCAGTGACTCTCTGAAGTATCATATTATCAACCCATCCTTATAGGTATGGAACTTGAAAGGTTCACAGCCTTGTCTATAGTCACATGAGTTAACCTATATACCTTTCAACTAGTAAGATTCCTCAAAGCAGTATGGCTTTAGTAGAAAGAATAGGGAACTATAATTCAGGATGGGATCAACCTCAGGCACTCTCTGGATATGCAAATTTAGGTAAGGGGCTTAATTCTGAACACAGCATTCTCTTATTTGGTAAAGAAAGTATACCTCCCAGATCTCTAAATAATGGTTTTTCAGCAGGAGAGGAATGTGTTTGAGTGGTGAGCCTATCACATATTCAGTAGTCATTGAATAACTATCTCTGAGTGCCTACTATGTGCCAGTCATTCTGTTAGCCTTTGGAGATACAGTATTGAACATCATGGCCAAATATGTGTGCCTCCTGGGCACTTATATTCGGATGGTATTATGTTATGGCCCCAGCTTTTCAAAGGAAATAGTACCTAGTACCTTGCCAAAATTCTAAAATCTTCACTCTACTCTCTTTCAACCCACCCACTCTACTTAAGAAGTCTCCAAAGGGGGGCCGCTATTTACAGTGATTGCATGTTATATCCCTCAGGTGTGCCCGCATATTAAAACTATTGATGAACGTGATCATCACAAGTTTTTCTTGAGATTTTCTGAAGACTCATGTCCATTATTAGTGAATGAACAAAATGAACATTTTGTTCTAATCACAGAAGATTGTTTTCAATGTAGAAAAAATCTCTTGAAATTGAAATTGAAGGTGAGAAAAACCTTTCCCTTCATTTAATCATAAAGTGAATTAGGCTGAGGTATGAACTTTAAGTATTGTGATAGGTCCTTCATCTGCTTTGGACACCTGCCACCCTGACAACTCTGTGCAGCAGTTATTGATAAGCACATTTTCCAGATTTGGCAACTGAGGCTCAGAGATGCTATGGAGCCAATTAGTAGGGGAGTTGAAATTAAGTCTTAAGGCTCCCAACCAGCCACCCAGTGCTACATGTGTGTTCTCTCGGGACACAGATCATTTGTGACCTGTTGACAGAGAATGAGTTTGTCCACTGTGTTAACTAGGAAAGTTTTCATGGCTGTTCTCTTCTCTATGTTCTTAATATCAATTTAAAACACATACAGGAATCTGAAAAGAGAATTTCTGAAGAATGTGTGCAGCTCTTATTTCAAAGAAAAGATAGACTTCTCTCGATAAAGCCTTGATGGTGGCAAATTTAGACAAGAATGGAAAGCAAAACAGCCTACTCAAGGTTAGACAGTGACTCGAGTCATTCTATGCACTTAAAACAATATTTAGGATGACCCTATGTAAACTCACATTATCACTTAAAAGCCAGTATAAAAATACTACCCATCTGCTGTGCTAGTCCTGCTGCTGCTTGCCACATTCCTCTGACAAGCTGTTACCTCAGTATAGAGAGAGAGTATACATTTTGGAATCCGGAGTTTGAGTTTGAAAAAAAATGGTATCTGGTACATATGGACTAGATTCTGTTCTTCCAAATGTAGATTTGTAACCTCATTTATTCTTAAAGATGATGTGTTAAATTAGGGTGTTTTTTTTTTTTTTGCTATTTCCTCTTTTTTTTGACTCTGAAGATGGAAACTCTTATAATTTTATGCCTGTGACATGAACAATGTACAATGGGAAGTCATTTAGTTCACACCCGCCATGTGATGTGCAGAGTGGGTGTGGGGAGGTGTTTATAGCAAACACCATGTCTAAGTTCTCAGCCGCCCTCCATGGCGTGGTTGCTCTGTGAACTGTGTAACTTCTCAGGTATTAAAGATTTACCGGATGACTGAGGAAGTGCAGTACGTGTTATCACTTCCCAACAAATAATTGTCAGTGCGGAATGACTCTTCATTCCAGAATTACCAGCGGCAGTGGAATAGCCAAGAAATCTCCTCCTTAAATGGGTATATGAGCATGAGAGGCAAGACTGGAAGTTAGATCCCTGGGGCTCCTACTTCCCTCTCAGAGGCATAAGTTTTTGGATGATGCCTTTAGCTAGGATCACAGTCTGGCCCAGAAGTGCAAATTGCCGAGTGACTTGCTGTTTTTCCAGGAGACAGTTGCTTCCGCTTTTTGTGCCAACTCCCAAGAAATATCCAAAAGTAAAAAATAACAGGAGCAGCAATGTGTGATCTTCCTTGATATTTATTATTAACATTTTCTCCAAGATTTTTCTCGAAATTCTTTTTGATAAGTATCACTTGCTACTTTGCTCAAACATTCTCACATTTCATTCATTTCTTCACTTTACAAATATTTCTTCAAGATCATTCTTTGCAAGACCCTGAGTTAGGAGTACCAAATAGGAACATGAGTCCAGCAGAATATAAAAATGGTGTTGAGGCTACTAGAGAAGGAGCATGTGAATGTGTGATTTTAGGGAAACTGAGAAGTAGGGAGCCTTTTGATAATGGACAGTACCAATGACATTATGATACGGAGGAGGCCAATTCAAATTCCAAGTCTGCCCTGAGGTGATAGTAGAATCTTACCTGCTCACAGCATGCAGCATATGAGGTTAGATTATTGATGTTAAAAGACATATCCTAAATCCTCTAGTCAAAGCTCCTTGTATACAGATGAGAGAAACGAGAGTCTGTGCGAGGAAGAGATTTGCCAAAGGTCATGTAGAAGTTTAACATGATTTAATACAAAACCCAGGATGGCAACCTAGGTTTGTCATCATTCAAGGCAAAGTCTTTCCACTCTTTTAGTTTTGTATTTGTGTCCACAGTTACCCAAGGCTACTTCAGGCCAGCCATTGGGGTTTGAAACAATTCCAGATGAGGGCATTTTTGAGACAGAGATCGCCTGTTGAACTAAACTCACCTCCATGTTGGCACACACATTACTTCCTCTCCCCCTTTATAATTTTGCTATTGGATTTAACCCATGTGGTTGGTGCTAAGGTTTTGACCACAAACATATTTGAAGATTATACTTATTTTTGGATGCAGCCTCCTTTGCCTCCAAAGTGGGTAGGGTTGGGTACAGGAGGCAGGAGGGAAATCAAGAGATTCTGAATTCTCATATTTCATGGCAACAGGCTATCTCTTTTGCCGGGTTCCATTATTAATCCTGTCCCCACTGCCATCCTAAGCCTTCCATAATTGTCTCCGTGGCCTTGACTCCCACTGTTGCTCATTGTCAGTTATGTGTTTCTAGTCTAATGGATGAATTTCACCCCCCCCCCCCATATTCCACATAGGTTGCCTTTTCTCCACATATTTGTTCATGCAGTTTAGCTCCTCCTGGACTGCTCTCTCCACCTTTTAAAATCCTTCCAATTTTTAAGTCTCAGATCAAGTACCTCCCAGCTTAAAATGGCTCTGCCTTTTTTATGTCATTTATGAAATCCTGCCTTGGATTATAGTTATTATACTGACATGGTATTGAAAACTTAAAAAGAGAAATAGTTTGTATTCACAGTGACTGTCCCTCTAGGACATAGCACTGCCTCTTTCACTTAATAATAATATGAGGAATAAATTATTTTCACCTAATATTCCTTACCCCTAAGAATTTCACATGACTCCCTTTGCAATCAAGTTAAAAACTATAAAAGTTGACATCTAGATGTGTTGGCAGAGCTGTCAGCCTTTCTTCAGTTTATCACATTTCAATATTTACTTTATTGAAATTGAAAAAAAAAACACCAGCCATTTTCTCTACAGAAAGCACAAATGCAACTGATTAATGCCTCTACCACTTCCCCCTCACATCAGGAATATGAAGCAATATCTTCACGTAATAAAAGGAGACAATCTTTTGTTAATATTAATAGTTTGTCCCATTGCCCCCTTCACCCGCATATTCATGAATTCTAAGAATCTGGCGTCGATCCACTCTTCAAACTTCAGTAACAATGGTGCAAAATAGGTCAGGGAGCCCTGATCAGTGTTGAATCTTGCAGCGTCTTCATTAGAACTGCTCTATTAGGCAATGGGAAATGAAGTGATGTGTTCCAAAACTGTAAATTTCATGCCACCTGAAATGAAAATTGGTCAAGAGGGTCATTGAGGCTCCATGCATCATAAGTAGAATAGTAAGGATTTTGGATTGATGTCATTGCTAATAATAAATCAAGTGTTCTTAGCCTTCTCCTTCTAGGTGATAACTAGTATTACAGACCTCAGTGGCCAATCTGATTCCAGTCTCTTGGAGGGGTATCTTTGATCTTCCAGCTTATTAGAGTTTGTGTAATTTTTTTTATCTAATCATAGGCATACCCTTAATTTCCTATTTGGACTCTTAATGCAGAGTACCATAGTGCCTCACACACAGTTGACATTCAATATGGTTTGAATGAATGAATGTCCTCACAGCAGTGGAATTTGATTTAGTTCATTGGTTGAATACCTTGAATGTTGCTGCCATCCCTACTTTCCATGTCTACCTTCTTCTAACCCTCAAGGACCTACTCCAGAATTTATTGACTTCCTACCATGTGGTAGGCATCCTCCTAGTTGCCACAGTGTTCACCCTGGCAGTGAACAAAATAAACCCTGTTCTCATGAAGCTTAACTTCCAGAGGGTAGAGAAGGACAATTAGTAATAATAACAACAGTAAGCAGTGGGTTCAATGCTAATAAATACGAGGAAGAAAAATAAAGAATAAGAAGATGGAGTACAGATGCAATGGGATAGATTGTGGACGTGCTGTTTTGATTAGATGTCATCTGAACGGAGCCTGAAATGAAGTATACATTGTATGAAGGATCTGGGGAAGAGCTTTCCAGGCCAAGGAACAGAAAAGCAAGAATCTGAGGCATAGGCATGTTTGAAATATGCAGGGACAAGAGAGGCCAAGTGGAGAGGAGTGGCAGGAGATGAGCTTGGAGAGGTAGCCAAGAACCAGATGCCGCAAGGTTTTATAAGGCAGGCTAAGAACGTGGATTTTATGCTGAGTGAATTGAAAAGACATCAGCTGACTGAGTTTTTTAAAGGGATGACTGGGAGCTCTCTGGACCATAGACTGTAGGGGTAAGGCCAGAAGCAGGAGAGCAGTTGAGAGGCTGTTATAGCAGACTAGGGGAGAGCTGATGGTGTCATGGACCAAGGTGGTAGCTGACGTACTCATATACTGGACATATTTCAGAGGTTGACAGGATTTGCCAGTGGACAGGGTGTGGAGTGGGAGAGACAGAGAGATATCGAAGATGTCACCCCTTTCCATGTGTAGCAGGCTGGCATCTTATTCTGAGCTTCTGTTGTATTTTTCTAAAGATTCTTAAGATGACTAACCATTCTCCATCTACTATTGTCAATACTGAGTTTTGGAAAACCTCTGGGATAAAATGTAGCTATGGCACCCAGACACCCTATATTAAAGCTCACATAGTAGTCTCGTCTCTGTACCACATACTCCCGTGTGGACTGGGTTTCACTTGTGTCTTTTGATTCTGCACATGATATATAGCATGTCTTTTGCATGTAGAGGTGCAATAAATATCCCGTGAAAGAAGGAATTAATTTCAATACCCATGTGTCATCTAGTTTTCAAAAGAGACGCTTGGTAATCTGCCCGTGCCAAACATGATTTTCCTTCTGAGGTGGAGATAGCCTAATTAACACTTTTATTAAGCACGTATATGCACATGCATGTGTGCCTGTATGTGTTTGTGTGTGTGTGGATGTGGATTTAAATAAAGATAATGATTCGTCCAAAGTGATCAAGAGGCAGTTACTTTAAAATAAAATTAAAAAAACATTCTACTAAGTCTCTCCTGTTCCTTATTTGCATTTGAATGTAACTGGCATGGTGGGGTTGGCCCATTCTCTCCTAAAAGCAAATTTAGACAAATTACTGCCATAGGTCCCCACATGCAGTGGAAGTACAGCACCCTTCATCCCCAGAATGGCCCTAATACTGGAGGTAGCATTTGAATGTAACATTGACTAATTATTTCACCATAAGTGACAGCTCTGAACATTGTGCTGTTTTTGCATCATTTACTGCATTTGTGGGATATCTAATTATGAAAAAAAAAATAAGTATTCTTCAGTGGCCCTAGCAACATTGCCACAGAAGAGAAAGAACACATTCTGTGCAAAACAGTGTTTAAATAGAAGTGCTTGAGAATCCTCCATTAATCTTCATTTTTGCATTTTGAATGCTTCCCTGCTCGCACTTTAGGTATCAAGGGACTGAATGAGTCTGAACTGACTGTACAAGAATTTAAGTAAGAACTGGGAGGAGCAGAAATGAGGAAGCTATTTGCATTCCTGGAAGGCAGAACTCAGGTTTATTATAATCTTTCATGGTTCTAATAAAAGAGAGTCTGTTTTCCAAATGCTGTTTATAGTGAGCTTTTTGTCTGTAACTTTTAAATGAGACTATTTCTTTTGTTTAAACAACGTTTTTGTTGTTGTTTTTGTTTTTGTTTTTTTAATCACCCATTGCAGAAATACATGAAAGGAAAAGTAGAAGGGCACTCGTATTCCCTCCACACCCCAGGGCTCACCTGCTGAGATTGGCGCTTAGTCTTCCAGGCTCTTATTTTGTTTTCCTATATATGACTTTTTTTTGATGGATAATTGTTTTGTTGCTGTATTTGTTGCTACTGTGTGGAGATAGTCCATAGATCCCAGGAAAACTGCTATTTGCCTTTTGCCTCCTCCTCACATTTGGAGTGTGTGCCAACAGGGGGTGGAGAGTGATTTTACTGGCGCCATTTTTGTTCCTGTTTGCTGTTGCCCACTGGTCCTGAGCTTCAGGCAGACGCAGAACATGTGTTTCCATCTCCCCTCCCTCCATACCTCTGATGGCTTTGTGCCTTCACCACTCTTGAATCACCTGTTCTTTCCACAGAAAAGTTGATTCATTGTCTTCTCTGCTTTGAAAACATCTTCTTGGCTTGCTCTCTGAGCTGCCTAAGTGAGTAGCGTGTTTTCTTTTCTAATCATCTGGACCCTGGAAAGAGAGGAACTGGAGGAATAAAGTGGATGCAATATATGAATCACCATATACCTCAGTAGCTCAAACTTCTTCCCTTGACGTTTTAATTTCTATATCCAAGGGTAGAGCAAAGTTCACTTTTTATTTTGTTTTTTGTTTATTTGTTTGTTCTGCTTCCATTCAGCACTCCTTTACTGAGAATCCTCAAGCTGTCTTAAGCCCCATCCAAGATGCAACATGGTGTGTCTGTTCACGTAGAGAAAATGAAATAACATATAAATAACATTCCTGCAAGTAATAAGTATGCTGAGGGAGGTACAAGTAAAGCAACCTGTGGCGGTTCAGTGAGAGAAAGCTCATTTCTAGCTAGAAGTTCATTTTGAGTTTGCCAAATTTATGATAATGCCCTCTTTTATTATTTTTACTCTGAGAGCCTCTGTGAGTTGATCAGTTTATATCACCTCTTGAACGATTGAGGGCCCTACACATGAAAATGAACAAACAAGAAACCACTATGGAATAGTGTCAAGGGAATATGAAGACGTGTTCACTCATGTCAACATTTGTATAAATTATTAATGATTTATAAATGATTGGGTAACATGCAGCCTCCATAATTAATGAACATAGCACGTTTTCTATGATACTTTTTCATTTTGAATTAGCTTTGACCATATCGATGATGATTAGACTTATGTTTTCCATCTCCCTGAGGCTTTTAAAACATCATGAGGGGAAGCCATTTAGCAGAATTTACTTACAGTTAAGGGTTAATTTAACCCACTGATCCCCATGATTCTAATTCTGAAGCTGTGGTTCTGATTCTGTGCACTTTCCTGCCCCTGCTGATATTAAAAAAAAAAAAAAAAAATCGACTGGTTTGTTGCTTCTCCATATTGAGGACTGGAAAAGAAAACTTAGTATGCTCCACTGAAACTGGAGGAGTCAAGTGGGGTGGGGAGGCTGTTTATTGGTGGAGTGAATGAAAAGAGACAGATTGGAATATGGCCAAGACCAACACCCAATCTCTTGAGAAAAATTAAAGCCTTTTGTTTGGGGGGGGGGGTAATTTTTTTTTTTTTCTTTGTCTTACCTTCAAAGAAGATTGAGTAAGGTTCAGTCTCCTCAGGAGATAATTCAAGAAATACACCCTTGGGTCATTTGCATCTCATTCCTACGTAGTGTGGAGAAGAACATTCCCTACCCATTATAGCCATGGGCATGTCCTAGCAAATACAACAGCAGCCCTCTGGAATATATTATTGAACTCTGGGTTTACTGAATTCTCCTGAAAGCACTTTTTATTGAATTGGCTCATTCTGAACCGCTCATATGTGGTTCGACATTTATATAGTACATCTGGGGACACTACGGGTACCAGAGCTTACAAAAATGTAGCTGGGAACTTTTTAACGCCTAATTTTGGCTCCGAGGAGTTCCCAACTTTGAAGCTCCTAATAAATCTTTCTTTCTACCACTGTTCAGCTCATTGTTTCCCAACTTTTTTTCTGTGAAAAATTAGGGTAAATTTTTACTATTTTGTGCTTGCTTTCTTTCCCTTCTCTCTTCTCACTTTTCATTCACAGTAGAAATGGCTTGGCTTTCCTCCCTCTTCTCCATCCTGCCTTTAATACACAGGAATGCATAATCTTTTAGCCTACCACAATATAATTTAAATTCGGAAACTTTTTATTTATAGACCTCAGTTGGTTTTGTTGACACAGTTGTGTCCAAGTCCTGAATGAACTTAATCCCTTACTTTTATGAAGGGGAGGAAGAAAAGCTAATATACGGTGAGTGGTGAGGGGGCCACAGACATTGGGCTAGGCTTCTTCTTATACAATTTCTCATTTAATCCTTATGGGGACCCTGCTAAGGATGGATTACCATTGTACTTTGCAATGTGGATCTCAAACCCAGAGATATTAAACACCTTGCCTGAGGAGGAGTGGCAAAGCTGAGCTTTGAATTCCGTTATATCTGACTTCAAAGTCCATGCTCTTTCCACCTCATGGAAAACCTTCAGAGGTTATGACATGTTTATTACTTCAAAATTTATAATCCCAGACCATGCATGAGTCCTTAAGCAATTAGAGGTGAGTAAATGAAATAATAGTGTTATGCTATAGAAGGTAATGACAATACAACATCTTGGTGCCATTCTGATCCTGGGCTGTTTATCATTATGATGAGTGTGAAGCCATTGGAGTAATCCAGAGTATTTTTAAGCAATCTCTCCATGCCTAGCATTAAGCTTAGTTATTTGTATAACATAAAAGCAGGGGGATAGCCCTTCCAGATGGTAGATAAAATGATAGAAGAGTTGAAACAGTGAAATAACTTAGATTCATTTATAGAGATGAGGCAATGTGTCAAGTCCGTGTTGGCTGGAGTATACTGAGAAGGTGCCACACGTGTGTGTGGAAGGCGGGTACATTGTAACCAGGCCTAAGGGAGGATAAGATCTGAACAGGTAGCCTAGTCTCCACTTCTTCCATCTGGCTTCCTTCCTTGTTCAAAAAGTCAAGCAAAAACATAAGGAGGAAGGAGGGAAGGAGAATGGAAGGAACAGAGTCAGAAAAGAGAGACTGAATAACTCAAGCAAATTGGAGACATAGCATCAAGTCTGTATTGCCTGGATCATGTGTGCATGTTTATATACAAGGAGAAAACACATCAAAAGTAGTGGTGAGATATGTAAGCTTAGAAATCAGTATACCATAATTCTGGTTCTGGCTCCACCATCGAATTATCATACAGCCTTAGGCAAATCACAGAACTCTCAGGCCCCTAGTGTCCTTGTGGAATTTTAGGAATTAGGCTGTATGATCATAAAGTTTTATTTCAACTCCAGCAAATTAAATGATTTTAAAGTTTTTAGTGTGCTTTGATTATTGCTCATTGAATTACATGGACATACATTAACTACTTTAATATGCATCAAAGGAGGTGTACTCTTTCTCTTCAAAAATGCTGAAGGCTAACCTTGTTATAGAAAACACTCTGGAATCATACATTCAGAATTCTTAATCCTGAGTTTTCCCTCTTGTATTTTAGTGTCTGTGCTGTTATGGTCCTCCTCCTTCATTGGAAGCCAGTTTTAAGTTTTAATGATTAACAACCCCTTCAAAATTCTCTCCCACCCCACCCCCCGCCTTTTTTTATTAAAGAGAAAGAGTACCAGGAGTAAAAGATTACTCATCTCTAATTCAGAATTTATCTTGACAGACTAGACAAAAAAATAATATTTTTAAGGGGAATTAAAAAGGAACATGTTGGTGAAAAAATAAGTAGCAGTCACTACCATATTCTGGTGGAATGCCATCCTTAAATATCTGTCTATTCATGAAATGCTCCAGATAAAACCCCCTCTTATATTTTTTGGAAGAACACACTAAATTATTGAATCAGCTACACTTTATCCCGAGGACATGTTGCACCAACTCCCATTAAGTGTTTTTATTTGTCTACCCTGTGTATCCCCATTTCTTAGGTGATTAAAGGTAGACATAGGATAGGGCGTGGGCACCAAAGTTGAGTATAGGGCTGGACTTCAAGACAGAAATAACACATCTCAAACCCCACCCTGCCCCCCGACTTTTCTAACTCTTTCTAGGGCTTATACTGTAAAGGATTTAAAACAACCACAACAAAAGTGTTTTCTCCGTTCTTTATCATATTCCTTTGTGCTTGACAAAGAGAGAAAATATGCCTTCTGTTTCAAAGTAATCAAGATGGCGTATATCAACACCTGAAGTTCCTTCTCAGTCAGCAAAGGAAAACTCCTCTCTTATCTTTAAGACTTTAGTGAACTCACAGAGGCTTACACAGAGTGAACTCACAGAGGCTTACACAGATGGCAGAAGATGTCATGAAGGGAGAGAGACTTGAAGGTAGCTCTCAATTTTCCTCATCTGGTATCCACACCCTTGGATATGGCACTCCTCTTGAATGTGGGCCAGACCTATGATTTGCTTCTAACCAACAGACATGATTACTTGTATGAGATAATGTTGGATACGATTATAGTGTTGTTTCATCCATCTTACAAGAATACCTCTCCCTTGGTGGCTTTAAAGAAGCAAGCTGCCATGTTGTAAGCTGCCACATGGAAAGGGCCACCAGGAAATGGGAGCTTCAGGTAGCCTGTGGCTAGAAGGAAACTGAAGCCTTCAGTCCAGCAGCCTGCAGGAACTAAATTTTGCCAACAACCATGTAAACTGAAAAACAGACCATTCCCCAGTAGAACCTAATGTGAGACCACAACTCTGGCTGACATCTTGCTTATAGCCTTATGCGACTCTGAGGCAGGGAACCCAGCTAAGCCTTGACTGCACTCATGGCCCACAGAGACTGAGATCATAAATGTATGTTGTTTTACCCTACTAAGTTTTTATTGTTATCCAGCAATAGGTAGCTAATACAATCGTTATTTTAGAATCCATCAGTTTCATCTTTGATTCTCTACAAAACAGTTACTAAGGTAAAGTGGCTTGTTACCCCATCCTCAAAACTGTGAAGGGTATTTTTTTTAAGAGCTGATTTATCCATGACTTTGTGTGGGTCATAAATGTACCTCTCAGTCTGTAGTATCTCTTCAAGGGAGATGCCCTTCAACTCTACAAGGGAATTGGTTAAGGTTGAAAATTATTCATAAATACTTTTTGAATCCAGTTGAATTATATGAAGATGAGTTTCTCTGAAAGGTTTTTTTTTTCTTAAGATTTTATTAATTTATTCATGAGAGACGCAGAGAGAGAAGCAGAGACATGGGCTGGGAGAGAAGCAGACTCCCCACTGGGAACGCTATGCAGGACTCAATCCCAGGACCCCCGGGATCACGCCTTGAGCTGAAGGGAGAGGCTCAACCGCTAAGCCACCCAGGTGTCCCCGAAAGCTATTTTTAAATCTTCCTGTGGCTGTGTCATAGGTGACATATCAGAACTTCTGCTGGGAAATAGGGTGAGGAGATGGTTCTTCGAGCTTCTCTGTCATCTGCAAACTAGTGGAATTAAGTTAAAAATTACTAAAAGGAGTCTTAAAATGAAGCAATTATTTCACAAGATTATTCTTTAGCCTGAAGAATATGAAAGAAGCAGAGCAGGTAACCTAACTGGCCAAATGACAGAGGTGTCTATATGAGTACTGCCTCTTCCACCATTTCCTGGGCCTGAGGGATGCCCAGTGTAATTTACTGGAAGACAGGGGTGTGACAGTATGGAAAATATAGAAGATCCTTAATACCCTGAAACAAGTGGTATACCTAAAGCACCCCAAACATGGCCCCAGTGTGGTCATGCTACTTCTGACTTCTAGGGGAGATTGCCAAACCCTTCACCAAGCTCTCTGGCATTTCATTAGTCACTCAACAAACTAGAAGAGAATGAGGGCTTTATGAAGTTCTTAACTTATATCACATCATTCTAGCTTTTGCTGCAACATCATCAAAGCAAGCCCCCCCTCCCCCTTTGGAGCCTCAGTTTCCATCGTGGTGCTGTTTTACAGCATTTTCTCCTCAATTCCAAATGAACAAGTGAATGAATGAGCAAATGAGGATGCTTTAAATGCTATTATAACGAGCCAGTCTCTTCTTGAGGGATGTTGCGTTTGATGTAGCTATATATAGCTCAGATTTATTTTTATGGGTTAAGCATTTTGTTAAACCATTCCTAAAACATTTCTGAGTGGGTCTCCCCAAAGAATGGGGAAATCAATTGGACTGTAACCTAACCAGGGAAGTATGGATTATTTTCGGGGCTTAGAGTATGTCATATAGTGCTGCCTAACCAGTGAGCAGAGAACCCCTGAAGGTTATAAAGACTTGTCCAAGGACACATAGCTCAAGTACAGCAGGAAAGACATAAAAACCCTAGTCTTTCTGGTTCTAAACTTTATCCTCATCCCATTATACACATACCTGTATTTAGCAGACATTTTCCACGTACTGCCTCTGTTCCCTGTACAATGTTAGATATGATGAGGGATATACAGATGGATAAAGCCTAGAACTTTTCCTTATAAGTAAAAAGATAATTAAATAGGTTAACTTCTGAGTTTTATGGGAAGAAAGAAAAAATGAACAAAAAGAAGGCCAGGCTCAAGTGAGTGCAATTAGATTATAAATCTGCTGGTGTCGTTCAGTATATTGACCTTTTTAAGGACTTTTCTTCATGTGAAGAGTGGGTGTTAATAATCTCTGTTTCACAGGTTAGTTGAGGAAACATGGAAAATGGCTGGTATTTAACAGCCTTCCAGAATAGGGGTAACAACACGGACTTTTGGGCATGTCAGGTAGAGAAACCCCCCAGCTAAGGGAGGTGGAGCTAGGCAGATGAAGAAGCATATGGGGTTCCATATCAATGAACCTGGACTCCAGTCACCCAGCAACATGTGGCTGCAGGCCAGCCACCAAGTGAGTAGATGCGCAACCTCCTCAAGGGGATGGAGTTTGCTGGAAGGTCCACCTCACCAGTTGGTTAAAAGCAGATAATGGCACAAGTGCAGTTATACATCAAAAAATCTGTGGGAAAATCTCACTTGATTTGTTGTTGTTGTTACTCTCAAGAACCTAAAGAAGAGCCCCCTTCTCTAAGATTTTGTCCTTTCACCTGTTTTTAAAATCACGGTGTTCTTTTGCCTTGACTATGTCCACAGTAGCCAAGCAAATGAGCATTTAAGTCTTCGTCATTATCTTGCTTTAGTCTGTCAAGACATTGCATAGCCTCTGAGTGTGTGTGGTGTGTTTAATTAGTGTTAAAAATGTTTGGCTTCCATTGGGAACTGGTGAATTTGCATGTACTTGTGAAAGTGTTAAATGGATGCTCTGTGTGGTCATTGTACCCTTTTACCTGACTTTTCGCCAAAGCTTAAGTGTTTTCCTCCATCAGGCAAAATCAGTAATAGTGATAATAAACAATTGTAGTGACTTTGGTGGAACCCTTATTAAAATGCATTTCACATTTCTCCCATTCCAGAGAGGCCATTCTAAGCATTTGAATCCTCTTGATGACTCGGGGTCATCCTCATGACCATCTATTATTGTGCTCTGCTAAAATTCAGTAGCTTTCCTCTCCTGGCCACTCAGGCTGTCAGCTGCCATCCCTACTGTCACTGCACTACCTCTCACAGGCTTCCCCACCACCTTCTGATATTTATTGGTTCTAATCTCCGGTGTGGGGAAGAAGTAGCCAAGCGGTCATTAGAGTGGTTGACGTATATGAGTCAATAAGCACTGAATGCTCATTGCCCCCAAAGGAGCACCCATCAGAGGAAGGAATGGTTTTGTTCTGATGCTTTTTAAGATCACTCTTTGATCCACACAGAGCAGAGGCTGTTCCTCCTTCTCCTTCCCCTTCATCATCCTTGTTTTGTCTCCCGACTCTCAGGGAAATCAGAAATGTGGGCCATGACTATATGCCTTCTTACCCTCTCCTTGGATTCTGTTCATAACTCGTAACAATTAGAGGAGTTTCAAGATTGGATCATTTCAGATGGTCTCAGTTCTCTGTGGCTTTAAGAACACGCTGATTTGAAGCCACATACTGTTGGCAGCTTTCATCCATTTATTTGGACTATCAAGCAAGAATGCTCACAATCTTTCAAAGGAAAGAAGACATCTTTATTTCCAGTTCACACCCTTCATAATAAGAAGGGTATTTGAAATAAAGCCAAAAAGCATAACTTACTTCTCGAACTTCATATTACAGATGCCTACAGTGACGGAAGAACATTTTTTTTTTTTTTTTTTTTTGCTAACGCGACCTTACCCCAGATCAGCAACAGAAAATGACAGTGAAGCATTCAGACTCAAACAGCAAAAAAGAAAGGAAAGAGTCATTTGCTTACATTTGTGGGAAAGGCCTCAGCTTTCCGGAAAGCCTGTCTTTAGGAAGAAGGTAGAGCTGCAGACCCAATGCGGGAAGATGACTTATCATTTAACTCAGAAATTGTCTTTGAAAGGATCATTGTGCCATTGTTACCGAAAAGGAGCCTGTGTTATAGTTACCCAAAAATCCGGAAGTAGGGAAAAGCACATTATGAAACACAGATTTCCTTTCACTCTGGTGAATACCAGAATGTGGAGGCAGGAGAAGTGAGTTTTTTGGAAGAAGTGAGGACTTTCTGGTGTGGAGAAAATGGAGCTGAGGACGTGAATGGGCCAGTCGTCCACCGTGGAGGGAGCAGGTGTGCTTTCCTCGTGTGCATGGCCATGTTAGGGAAACTTCCTGTTACTCCTCTCCCCCTGCCTGGGACAGCCCTCCCTGCCCCAGGCACCATACCTTGCTCACCTCCAGGAGGCATTTATTCCCTGAGCTGCTTCTCTCCCACATGGAGGAAGTTCCATGGCATTAGACCTACACCTGTCTGAGAAGGCTTTTATCGCTGTGTACCTAGGACAACAGCAGTTTCTGTAGTACCTCGTCTTTATGCCATCTGTAAGCTTCCTGTGGGCAGGATCTGCTTGTAGTTTTTATGCTTCCCATATGGATCTGTACCCTAATGCAATACTCTACGCATGCCCTTAACCAGTGTTCAATGGGATAGAGGAAGGGAGGAAGAGAGGGAGGGGTGGAGGGTGGAGGGATGAAGGCAGGGAAGGAATGAATTATTACAACTGCAGGAAGCTTCTGTCTAGGGCCCTAATGTAATAATGGTAAATAATACTTTTTACTTGTAGGACATTTTACTACTTAGTTTTTGGGGTTTTTTTGTTTTTTGTTTTTTTTGCGTCTATCTCTTTAGCATCATTCTGCTGTTGTGTGCATGGGTAGATAGCCTGTATGTGCACATATATCTTTTGAGTGTATGTGGATTGCTTCTCTCTTTTCTCGTTCTCTCTCTTGCCTTTTCACACGCGCACTCACACGTTGCACATGCACACAAGTATAAGCTCTTTGAGGGCCACGACATTGTTGTACACATGTCTGTATCCCCGGCTCCTTGAACAGTGCCTGATTGAAGGAAAGCTCAATACATGTTTGTCAGATGAATGAATGAAGGTATGACCTCATTTGATCTTGACCGTAACCTCGTGAGGTGAATACAACATCCGCATCCTAGCCTCCTGTTTTGCAGAGAGCCAAACTGAGGCCTCGCCACCTGCTCGAGGTCGCGTAGCTAGTTACTGGCCAAACCAAGACTTGAACTCCGATTTTCTATTTCTATATTCCTTTCATCCTCTCTTCTGGGAATTTGCTATATTAATAGCAAAGCAAGAAATGTCACACAAGGAAAATTGGTCTCCAAATTTAAATGCATGATGCATACACAAGAAATTACTGACTTCTCAATCCAACGGTAACACAGATTGTGTGATTTTTAGGAGGAGAAGCCTTTCTTTCCCATCCCCTTGCCTTTATTAGCGGATGTGTCAGTGCACACACATGCACGCTGTGCAGCTCTCCACTCAAACTTTTCCAGTCTGTTTTTAATTCCTCTTGGAGGCTCTTCCTGCCCTGACCACCCCAGTTCCTGTCGGGGCTGCTGCTTGGGCAGGCCAAGGCCAGGCGACCTGCCGCGGGATCTGTCATGGTTACTTTGGCAGACGCAAAGGGCTTGAGGGAGGCGGAACAGCGGGCATTTCAGGAGTAGGACCAGGCTGGGTGGTTGTTGTAAACCTTTATGTTCGCCCTAATTGTAGCTCACGTGGGCAAGCAGCATAAACACCCATGCAAATTACTAAGTTGTACTCAGAGTCCAAGGATGTCAGTAATCTCCGTGAAATTCAAGTGGAACCGAAGCCAGGCAGCCCACAGGGTTTCCCCGTATCACTACAGATCTGGCATGGACACATCAGCCGGGAAAGGGCCTCCTTCGGGTCCTGGTGCCAGGAAGGAGCTGGTGACACCCCTGGCTTCCTTGGTGGCCACGTGCGGAGGTGTAGTAATAGTCCCTGCCCCATCTCAGGCACCTTAAAACAGCCTGACTACAAAGGGGCATAAGGAATACAGTGATAGGGGATCCTACTGGAAAGTAGAAGAGGAAACAGGCCTTCATTTTTATCTAAAGCTTTGGAGGGGGGATGAGTCAGTGCAAATGGTACAAAGGGGGATCTGAAGTCATATGTTGTCACAGACTTCGTGGCAGTGGCAGTGAGTAGCCCCAGAACCCCGCAAAGCCTCTTCTCCTATTCACTCAGACAGGTGGATTCTCAAGTCCAGGATTCTCTAGGATTCTCAAGTCTGCTGCTCCATGTGACCATGATTCAGGCTGCCGTCCAGGGACTTGGGCTTCTCGGCGGCAGTAGGACTCATTTCTTTCCCTTTTCCTTTCTCATAAATGACTCAGGAGGGTCCGTGGAGAACCCTGTGTGCTCTCTTCCCAGAACTGTCATCGTGGAAGTGCATGTCCTCTGAGCTTGCTGGCTTTGCCCAATGAGACATGCCTCAGCTTTGCTTTCACCTCCTGGATGTGGTCTGCAGGGATGGGCTTCTGGGATTTCCCACTGGTCTGCGACTCGAAGTTTCTATTTCCACATTTTGACTGCCCGTTCTATATTTGCGCAAAATCCTGCTTTTTTGCCTGGTTTCCTAGGGAGACAGTTTGTAAGAGCTCCTGTTTTCTGTCCATCTGGTTCGCCTGCCTGGGTTTTTGCCTGTGCACCCAGATTATTTCCTAATCTGACAGAAAGGCACTAGGTCCCAAAGAAGGGGAACTCCCTCTACCTTGGTTAAAAATAACTTTATGAAAATGAATGGTCAGTTGGGAAATCCCTCTTGTGCAAGGGGAGGAGAGGGCTGTGTGTGTGTGTGTGTGTGTGTGTGTCTGGTTGTCTAAATGTTTACAGCCTGTGATAATAAGAAAGGCAAGGTAAGTGAATGGTAGGAAGGACAGGAAATCCTATCCTATAGACACAAAGGTCATACACAAAATATAAACAGAGGCACAATAACATCCCTGTGAAGACATTCCAGCTATAGAGGTACCAGCTATGACATAGTTAAAGTAACATTACACTTGTCGTCAAGGAACCTGAGTGACTGTATCATTTTAACCTCAGGCCAGGTCTTCCCGTCAAGAAGAGGACTTTGTTTTATTTTTGAGATTTGGATCCCCTGTACTGAAGATCCTTCACAGCAAACTGCATTTACAAAGCACATGTGCATCCCTGTCCGTTTTTTTTTTTTAATTATTTGTTTGTTTGTTTGTTTGTTTGTTTAATTATTTATTTATTTTTTCATGAGAGATGGAGAGAGAGAGGCAAAGACAAACAGAGGAGAAGCAGGCTCCATGCAGGGAGCCCGATGTGGGACTTGATCCCGGGATGCCAGGATCATGCCCTGAGCCAAAGGCAGGTGCCAAACCACTGAGCCACCCGGGCATTGCCTCCCTGTCCATTTTCATGCTCCATGGTGCACATGCATTGACCGGCCAGAACTGTGTAGAGTGACAAGACCAGGGTCACTGCGCCGAGTTGATAATCTAATAATCAACAGCTTAATCACTAATACACGCTTGTGAACTTTTAGGCTCTGTAGGCCTCTCTAGGCTCCATTCTACAGGAATCATGGACACACAAGGCTCCAAGGGCAGCAGGTTGAGAACCGTTAACTTAGATGATTTCTGAAGGCTTTTCTGAGTTTTTTTTTTTTTAAGATTTTATTTATTTATTCATAAGAGACACAGAGAGAGGTAGAGCCATAGGGAGAGAGAAAAGCAGGCTCCATGCAAAGAGCCCAATGCGGGACTCGATCCCAGGACTCTGGGATTATGCCCTGAGCCAAAGGCAGACACTCAGCCACTGAGCCACCCAGGCATCATTTTATGGGTTCTTAGTAGCTAAACTCTGCCTTGATCTTTTCTGGAGAGAGGAAGGTGGCAGTGAAAGAGGGAGAGAAGTGTGCTGTCTTACACTATGAAACACCTATACTCCCTTTGCCCATAGAGTTATGCTAGTGAATCTACTACCCATTTGGTTCTTGCATGTTCCTAAGATATTTCTGTAGTCCAGACATCCCAAGTGAGCCAGGTCCTTCATGGTGGCTCATGGGTGGAGCCTGTCTTGGGATGAAGGGGTGCAATGTCCATGCAGGTCTCACTTCGGGACATCGTCACACACCTCGTGCTGGAAATGGAGCCCCCAACAGATAGAATCTGTTGTTTCATTTAATTATTTTTCAAGATGCTATTACCAGAAATTTTTATGTAAATACATATTTTATTCCCTGAGGCATGTTAATATGAGACCAAAATTATACAACACTGAAAGGAAAACAGAATGTCCCTTTTTACCAATTCTCTCTATGTGTTCTTGGGAACATGCTATAGGATAGCAAAGGTACTCACTTAGTCAAAACCACTTGCTTTGGTATCCAGTTTGCAGAATCATTGAAATGCAGTATTGATGCCCAATAGCTTAACATAGTTCAATTCAGTGACCATTTCCTGTTTGCCTTCAGGGGTCGGGTGCTAAGACCATGCTTTGGAAAGCACAGGCACCATTAATGAAAGACATTTGAGAATCCCTATAATGTGCTAAAAGCGTATAACCACCCTACTGGCTAGACAGTAATTGGTGCCTCAGAGGAGGTACTTATTTATTTACCAAGTACTTATATTATACTTATTACATGTCAAGCACTGTTCCGTATACTTCATTAAGCCATATCATCTTCAGAACAGCCCTTTGGAATGCGAGCTCTGGTGTGCATGCTCTTCACCACGATGCTGTGCTCGGAGGGGTCATAGGAGGAAGGGGTTACTCTGGCCTTTAGTGTGGATCAAGGAATGAGGCATCTGAATTAGGATGTGAAGACTGGTAGCATCTACAAAGAGGTGTTTGGGAACACATGGCTCTTGGCATTCATAGCAGTGGACATAGTAGTGGTGACCGTGGTGACCTGGCGGGGGAAAATGGGCTCTGTGGCTGTGTTAAGAGAACAGTAAGTAGTGTGTTCTGGAATAGGGAGTATAGCTAAGGGGAAGGTAAGATGGAAGACAAAGCTCAGTGCTGGAGTAGAAGGGACATTGAAAGTCAGAGGAAGAGAGCCCATCCATTTCATCTAATTTGTCCAAGTGGGGCCACCAGGAAATTACAAGTCTGAGACCAGTGTGGCAAGAAGACCATGCCTTGTGTCCACAGCAGCACCCCACCTGAGGTCAAGAAGCCAGCTGCAAAAACCTGCTGGCCCGAGAGAACACCCTCAATGCATTAACCCAATTAAGCAAGCTGGACCATTTCCCTAAGAAGTATCCATTTTTGTGTTGGTGAAGGAAGCTTCCCAAATTCAATGCACCCACTTGAATACAAGTTTGGGGCCCTTCAGAGCCAAGGAACTTTGAGTTGTATACTTTTTTCTTGCTCCCTTGATCAATTTCCTCTCTTCTTGTTAAAGAGAATTTCTGGCATATTCCTAGCTAGGCAGGGACAAGTCTCATCTGAGGAGAAGATAGCCAGGAATAAAGAGCCCCCTGTAGGAGCACCCTTTGGCAGGGCAAGTGCTAAGGGAAGCATCTTTGCCCTCCTTGGCATCAGTTCCAACCCCCCCCCCCGCCCCCGCCATAGCTGCAGCTCACTGCCTCCCGCATACAGGGTGTCTGATGAACCATCAAGACAAACCCGCTGACTGGAGGCTGCACAGCTCACTTTGTTAGATGTCCCCTGAGTCTTTTGGAAAGACATTTGATTCCAGAGCCTGTGTTGAGTTTAGCTGCTGGTCCTATCACCTATGCTTAAAAATTTTATAAATTTACCAACTGATTTTCTTCTAAAGATTTTGAGCGTTTCTTGTTTCCACCAACCATCAATCTCCTTTTCCCTCCCCAGTCTGCCTTTTATTTAGGCCGGTGTCTGGGGGTATTTTGGGGAACGTAAATAGGTCCAGAGGAGGACTTTTTCCTCTTGGAGTCAAATGTTCATATCCTGAGAGCCTCAGTCTCCCTCCACCTTTGTGAAGACAACAATGCAATAAGGGTATAACCACAGCCTAGTGTGTATGATTCCAGGCTTTGGAATCAGGCAGCCCTGGACCGGACTGTACCGTGCATTATTCACCCCACTGGGTCTCAACTGCTTTCATCTGTAAAATGGGTTTATTTGTGTACCTGCTTCACAGGGACTTGGGGATTATTACATTCAATTATCTATGTAAAATATGCATCTGCACACAAGTGTCCAACAAGTGTAGCCATTATTACTCCTCATGACAACATGAAGCTCTGAGGATGGATCATGCCAGACCAAAGTACCTGGTTCTTTCTCTGGATGGTGTTATCTGATGGAGCCATGGGCCTGGACCAAAGGCAATGATAATAAACGGAAAGTTCTAAGTTCTTTTGTCCTAAGCTGAGTGGCTCCAGCTTGTCCCCACCACCTCTTCTGCAATTCCATCTCTGGGGAGAAATCTGATGGGCACCACGGATGCAGGGTGGTTGCACGATTCCCCACGGCAATGCCAGACAGTAATAAAGAAGTTAATTTGGTGTAGGACCACCAGTGTTTAAGCTAGTGCTTGTTCTTACTCCCTGTGCTTATCAGAATTATCTGGGGGAGCCTTCTAACCATGCCAACTCTGGAGCTTCAGCCCCAGAGATACTGAGTTCATTGTTTATGGGCGGGAAGCAGAAGGATGAGCATGATTTTTTTCAGCTCCCCACGCGATCCTGATGGGCAGCCAGGATGAAGAACCTACGACTGACAGGATGGGCAGGCCCAGGGAGGAAATGGAAGTGCTCTAGAGCGACCATGAGAAGAATTGATATAAAACAGCCCCAGCAAGTATACGGCTAGCTGAGGCTTTGTTTCTGCCCTATCTCGTCTCGGTGTGGCATTTGCAGGCAGTACAAAACAAGAGGAGGAGTGGGCCTCAACATCAAGGATGTGAAAGCTGCTTCTAATCTTCAAATAGATAGTAGGCAGCGGCCTGAAGTGTGTAGCCTGAGGAACAACAAAAGCACCTGGTCTATGTGGGCTGAGGTGAGGGTATGTACTGATGTGAGAGCCTCAGCGTCAGGCTCTCAGAAAGGATGGAGATCTTCTTAGCGTTGTTTCCTGTCATAATAATAAAGGAATTTGGTGGTTTCCTTATGAGTCTTTAGATATCTGTGCTTGGTTATATCTTATCTCTTTTCCCCGTGCTTTCGCATTTGTAGTTTCCAAATTATGAGAGATCATCTAGTTCAGTCCCAGCTGTCTCATGTTACAGATGAGCAAACCGAGTAATGCCTGACATCTCACGGCATGGTAGTGGCAGAGCTGTCCCCCTCCCCTTGCATGACACATCCTGGTCTGTTCAGCCCTGAGTTCAAGGGTGGGAGGGCTAACTTGGGAGTATCTCCAACTTTCCGATTGGCTCTGGTTTCTCCACCAAAGCCCCAACTGTTCCCATGACACCCTGGCTGACCAAGATCTTGTTTGCAAAGATGGTGCAAATTTCTTTATTTTGAAAACATAGTTCTTACCTTAACTGCCCCAGGCACTACTGCAGAGGCACCACGACCTTGCCGAGAGCCGCTGCATGCCAAATGAGACTTAATTTTCCCTAAGTACTTAGGAGAAGAAAAACAATAATGTATATGATGGGCTTTTGGCCTGCACCCATATCCTTTGGAAGATGGAATTTGGCACAGCACATATTCTGATTTAAAGAAAAATGTTTTCTTCTGATGTAATTTGTCTAATTAATAGTAAAAAAAAAAAAAAAAAAAAAAAAAGGATTGCATTTTCTTGATGCAATGTCATCTAGCCTTTGGGATTGTAGAGTTAGATGGCCCAAATCAATTGTCCTGTCTTCTGCGAAGCTTCCTAATGGATGAATCTAACCTTGGTGTTCACAGGCATTATTATATTCATGGCTCACATATAGTGCGGATCTAACCCCTCTCATATTTGTATGTTCACTCAGGAACATTTTTTTGAATGCCACCTATAGGCTAAGGTAGTTGGAGGATATGGAGGTGGTTGGTATACAGAGGATTTGGGGGGGAATGAATCGTGAGCATTAATGCTACTAAGGCAGGAATGCAGAGCACTTTTTTAAAAAGAAGATTTTATTTGTTTATTTGATGGAGAGTGAGAGCACAAGCAAAGAGAGCAGCAGAGGCAGAGGGAGAGTGACAAGCAGATTCCCCGTTGAGCAAGGAGCCCACTACGGGGCTTGATCCTAGGACCCCAGGATCATGACCTGAGCCGAAAGCAGACGCTTAACCAACCGAGCCACTCAGGCACCCCTGTAAAGAACTTTTTAAAATAATTCTTGGATTAGCAAAGAGCAGTTAGCAGAAGTTTGTGAGCACTGAAGAGTAGCATAATTAGACTTGTATTTTGAGACGGAAAACATCTGATTATGGTTTATCCGTTCAGTAAACACTATTTGAGTACCTTCTGCATGGCAAACACCATGCTTGGCTCTGAAGATACAAGAATTAAAAACGGTCCTTGCCCTCAAGGAGCTCACAGTCTATTGAGTTGCCTTTCTGACTTTCCCACTAGATTGTGAGCTCCTGGAGGGCAGGCACTTTTGTTCACCTGAAAAAAAGTGTAAGTCTCAGAGTTCAACCTGGATTATATTAATATTATATTAATTCCAGCTCTATTCTTTTTATTCTGTTCACCTCAGTTAACTGACCTATAAATAGGGCCTAATAGTGCCTAGCTCACTGAGATGTGGAGAGAGTAAATGAGAGAAAGATAGGATGCACTGTATGCTTCAGGAACTCTATAAGTCTGGTTCTCTTTACATCACAGTGCCTGGCACATGGCAGCCATTCAATACACCTCTGCTGCCTGGCTGGTTGGAAAGCCTCAGGTTTGGCAGGATTGCAGCCTGGAGTCTGTAGCTAGTAGGCCCCTTCTCAGCAAAGTGAGTTGCTTACTCCAGGATGTGAACTACAGTCAGGGCCAGTGTTAGGTTCTGGAAGCTCAGTTCCTCAATCCCAGGCATGCATGTTGCAAAAGTCAGAACCAAAGTCAAAAGAAAATGACGAAATTCCCTCTCTGGCCAAAATGCTA
Source organism: Canis lupus baileyi (assembly GCF_048164855.1). Lineage (NCBI taxonomy): Eukaryota > Metazoa > Chordata > Mammalia > Carnivora > Canidae > Canis > Canis lupus. Next base: position 22,549,196 of record NC_132868.1, read on the forward strand.
TTATTTCACCAAGGGCAACAAATCTTCTTGGCAGGGGAAGTTGATTTGCTTGTGCTCATGCAATCAATTGTATTTGCAGGTGACAAAGTCCTTCTCACAGTGGTTTAAAGAGGAGGTGTTAGCTGTCTCCGGCCTTTGTTTGACATTTTATTATTTCCAGAGCATTTCCACAATTCATGATCTCACTCATTCTGAATAAAGTCTCTCTGAGGTCCCAATGTAGGAATTAGTGCCCTTCATTGTAGTCATTCAATCACTGGGGAGATTGAGATTCAGGGAAGTAAAGTGACTTACCTAAATCATATAGTTTCTTGTGCTGTAAGAGGTTTGCTTTTATATCAAAGCAACTTTAGAAGGATATTAGTACTTTTTGTCTGGTTAGCACATGACAACATGTCAGGAGATCTGAGCTCATTTATTTGGCTCAGTGAGTGAGATTATTAGGAAATTCAGAATGGGATTCCTAAGATGAATTTGCTTTTCTGACCTGTGAGATCACTGTGTCTCTTCCACTGATCGTAAGGTAAAGCTATCCCGTCATAGGCCATGTCTGCTACTCAAGGTATTATAAATATTTACATTTTACAGACTCTTAAAGACTTATATAATGCTTCCAAGGGTAGGCATCTTCAAACCTACCTTGGGAGGTGTACATGGAACCTACTGGTCCAGAATAGGCAAGTGAAGCTAGAGGTTCTGTGACATATGCTAGGTCATGTGACTAGTATGTGGCAGATTTCAGGCTTAAAACCTGTTCTCTGGTTTCTTGATCCAATGTTTGTTATAGCACATGGCACCCCAGTCTCAGATCTGACCTTGCTGTCTGCTATGGGTTAGGCTTTCACTTTGGAGGTTAGATCTTGGTAAACCTAAACCTACAAGCTTCCACATTTGCCATAGTAAGACTAGTAGGATGTACCCTTTGGAGTGAAGTGTGTTGCCTCAAAGGGACTGTGCCACTTGTTTGGAGAGAGGTTTGTATTTAGTTCCCAACTATACTTCCGATTTTTCTAATGCCCCCCCCCCCCAAAATTGTTCCAAGTCTCCCTTTAATCTACAAGTTGGAAGTGAGAGGTTGGCCTACTTTCTTTGTTCCCGTCGAGCATGAGCAATAACACATTTTAAAGGATGATAAAGAGCAGTGTGAAATATAGATGGGTTCTATAAATACCAAAATCCCTGTAGTCAGAACCAGGTAGAAGAAGAGAATGGCCAAGGCACTTTTTCTCCTTCTACATCATCCACCCTCTTCAGGAGGTAGTTTGGTGGTTAAGAACACGAATACTGGAGCCAGACAAGCCTGGATTCGAGTCTTGCCCTCTTCCTGTACTCCCTACAAGTCTGTAGGCAACCTGTTTAACTTTCTTGGGCCTTTGTTTCCTCAATTGTAGAAGGAGATTTAATTATCTTACGTGTAACTTGTAGAACAGCCGTTTTATACAACACCTGAACATTTGTAGTTGCTGATTATTGCTACCTCTTGTCACTGTTTTTTTTTTAAATCTTCATCTAAGACCCTTTCTTTTACCCCTTGAGATACTTACATCCATGTCTTCTGTAGAGAAGAGACAGTATCAGCTACATTTAATGTCAGTTTAAGATACTGTGTTACCGGGTCCCTTGCATTTCTCATTTTAGCCTTACCTGTGTAACCAAAATATGATGACTACGGTATCGGCCACCCTGTGCCTGCCCAGGAAATACAGTTTGGATGGACCAATCTTACATTCTAGTTATGAGAGCAAAAGAACAACACAGCCAGAAATGTAGAAGGTAGAGAAGAGAAAACAAACAAGGCACAACACGCAATGCCACATGTGGTGCGCCATGGACGAGAGTCCTGTCTGAGTCCTGGCTTTAGTGCTCTGAGCACTCTGCATACAACTCTGGCTTCCATTTCTTCCTGGTGAGTGGGAGCCATAAGAATAACTACCTAAACAGGTGGTTGAGGTGATGAGGTGCATCTGAAGCATTTAAAATAAGGCCTGGCTCAAATAAATTTTAGCTGTGATGATGATGATAACGATGGTTTTTGTGTCCCCATTACACATGTTGCTGCTCACAAATTACTTGGGTAATTTTTTACTTCCCCTTCTCCCTTTGCTTATCACAAGAACTATGTGCATTAGGAGACTGAAGACCATAGCCATTGGAGGAAACCAGGCTCAGAGAAGGGAAATGACTAGAGAGCTCCGGCCGCTCTCAGCAAAGAGGGACCTAGAACTCATAACAGCCAGGCCGTTCTGTCCTTACCTTCTACTTATGTTCTTAGCCAGAAAATGGAATTCTTGACTCTTAGTTACTGAGATTGTGGATTCAGTTACAGAGGCAGGAAAGCACACCGAGCTCTTTCAGTGTGACTTTTATAATAATGCTGGATTCGTGTGACAGGTTCCTCATCTCGCCTAGAACATAGACACGTAAGAAGCAAATAGAAGGACTCCTGGAAACTTGCAGGCACACTTTTATGTAAAAACAGCACATAACACAATGGAACCTGCAAAAACAAACAAGCAAACAAAACCAGCTTCCAGGGCACCCCTGATCCCTTATATGGCAGTTGGCCCTTGCAGCAGAATCCCAGGGCAGCCATGTTTCTTCACCCTGGCCCTCCTCCAGGCATTGAGTTGTTAGCACTAGAAATCATCACACTTTGTGGCTCACTTTCTTCAGCCTCTCAGTAAAGCAACTATTTTTTTTTTAAGTAAGCTCAATGCCGAATGTGGGGCTTGAACTGACAACCCCAAGATCAACAGTCGCATGCTCCACCGACTGAGCCAGTCAGGTGCCCCAAAGCAACCTTTTTTTTTTTTTTTTTTTTTAGATCAGCAGCAGCAAAAAAAATTTTTAAAAATAAAAGTCATGTATTTCAGTGTACTCAGTGTGTAGTGTTTGCCCGAGTCTAGACCAGCTGACTTGCTGTCCAGGGTCCCGGGCTGATCTGCAGACATGTTTCCCCGGGTGGCCTCATATATGGGATGACTGTAACAGCAGACAGCTCCCTCACTTTCACTAAAATATTCCTGACATCTTCATGCACAGCACAGACCATGAAACCATGGGGAAGAAGAACACAGAGAGACATAAGAGCCAGAGGTCAGTTACATGTGCTTTTACCTGGAATGAAAGGTTGGTAACTTTTCAACCTGACTCGCTTGTGTGCGTTCTCTAGGGTCTTCACTTGAGATGTCATTCTTGTTACATCTCTGAATGTGTGAATTCCATCTTTGTCTCAGGCATCACCCTCTCCTATGAGGGTCCCCTTCATCTCCCCAGCTTAAGCCATCTCCTCTGTGTTCTGGTACCAGTGATTAAACCACTGTACTTTGGATATTTTATTTTTGGATATTTCCAAGAGGCTTGTATTTCCTATTATACTCCTAGAGGGCGGGACCCATATTTCAGTTATTTCCGTGGTGCTAATAACATACTAGGCACACAGCAAATGTATTTGGGACAAATGTATTATTTACAAACATCTCAGTTGTGTTGGGTTTTTGTGTTTATTAGAAGCTTTCTAAGTTGCATCTCATAAGTGAAAGGACATGTTCCATGCTACCGTAACATCTAGTTACTTGTTTGCCAGAAGACTCTATATTCAAGAAGCACTGAAGCCTGAGTGCATAAGCCTTGTCCTGAGGGTTGAGGCAGGCATTGCTGAAAGACCTGGGTCAGTGACTGTTTTATATTCCTTAACTAGAGTAGGAGTCGAGTCAGTAATAACTTGCTTCCCACCTATTACCCTGGAGAGTTAGAATGATAGAGATGGACAGAGTTTATGAGGATATTTATGGTGGTATTATAATAACCATCCTTTGTATGTTAGTGGCACTTTTATTAAACCAGTGCATTCTGATTGGAGTGACAATTTGGGCCTCATTTTTCTGTGTCTTCATCTCTAGTCGCTGGAACCTGGGAGAAGGTTTCTAGGATCAGAGTGCTTGGGTCCAGATCCTAGCTCTTTCTCATACCGGCTCTGTGCCTTGGGGCCCATTATTTAGCTTCTCTCTGTGTTTCCTCCTCTGTAAAGGGAGGTAGCAGAAGTACTCATGTCACTGGATTACTTCAGAGGTTAAAGGAGAGAACGTGTGTACGGAGTAGTGACTCCACAGATGTTATTGGCGTCATCCTCAGGCATTGTGTAAGATCCCAGGTGAAGAAAATTCGCCCCATGTGACAAGTATCTTTGAAAGGCATGCAATTAGGAAATAGTAGCTAAGACAGAGGAGAGAGGAGGGATTAAAGCCGGCCTGAGTAAGACTCTGAGCTCACCTGTAGCAACGGGAAGCTCAGGGGGTCTGTATAAACTGAGGAGAAACACCCTTTGCTAAGTCGAGGAGAAGGCGCCTGCACGGGGATGGTACCAGCAGAGCCTGACCAAATCCTCTGTGGACCACATCTGTTTGTGCCAGCTGTTGTCAGCCTGTGTAGGCTCGCTGAGAATAACAGCAATGATTTTCACTTTATAGCAACTTCCATCTTGGGATCTCAGAATGCTGCATAAATGTAGATTAGAGCTCCCAAAATTTTTGCCAAGAATGAGCGTACTTTATAGGGCATCAAGAATGCATCGCTGTTCTCAGTGCATCTTTCATGATAGAGTGAACTCACTCGCTTTGAATTAGACTTGCTTCCCCGATTTGAGCTTCCTTCCTGACTCTACCACTCATTTCCTAGGTGACCTTGGATGACTCAGTTTCCTCCCTGACGCTCAGTTTTAACGTCATAAATGAAGGGACTCCTCTACCACTCAGTGACCTCCAGTGTGGCTTCTGTTTCTAAAATTTGCAGAGTCTGCAATGGGGTCTGGAGTTTCCTCCCAGGTAGACTGCTTGACACATTTTGGAAAGGCTTTGGTGCTTGTCAAATGGAATACTTTCATAGAATTTTTCTTCATGGTTAGGCCATCATCCAGCAGAAGAGAATATTACTTTGGTTGCTCGAAGATGGCGTCATCTCTCAGTTTTTCACATGAAAGTGGATCCCTATCTTCTACATGAGTTTCCTTTAACCCACCTTTAACTACAATGCTACTTATCATTTCCTTTTACTATTTTAAGATCTGGCAATAACACACCACCTTGTATCAGAGACTGATGAAGTAAGTAGTCTTTTTTTTTTTTTTTTTTTTTGAAGTAGTCCTTTGAAGAGCAGTTCTCCTTCCCTTGCTGAATCGTGAGTGAAGATCTCAGAAATGACCATGCCTCTCAAAGTCCTATACTTGGTCCATCTGCAGCAGGATTATCCTGGGTGCTTACTGTTTTCTCAGTTGCCCTCTTTCTATGAGGAGGAAATATTGCATCATAAAATGTAGTATTCGTGCTTTAGAAAGGTTCCTTTGATAGTTCAAGACTTTGTAATAAATGATTAAATTCCCCTAAGACATCTGGGCTCCTGGGAGGCTCAGTCAGTTAATTGTCCAACTCTTGGTTTCGGCTCAGGTGGTGGTGTCAGGGTGGTGAGATCCAGCCCTACATCGGGTCTCAACATCAGGGGCTCCATGCTCATGCTCAGCAGGGAATCTGCTTGAGATTCCCTCTCCTTCTCCCCCTGCCCTTCCTCCCGATGCCATTCTCTCTCTCTCTCTCTCTCTCTCTCTCTCTCACACACACACACACACACACAAATACATCTTTTAAAAAAATTCCCCTAAAAAGTCATAAAATCCCACTAATAAAATGCAGATGGGTTGAGCAGCTGGGAGAGATTGTGTGGTTGGTTAAACGTGCACTTTCTGGAGTTGATGACTAGATTCAAATTCCAAATTCCCATTTCTCATCAGGGGGATCCCAGTGCCTCAGTTTTCTCATTTGTAAAATCAGAATAGTAATCATCTGATGGGTGGGTGTGATGAGTAAATGAGTTGATGTAAAATATTTTGGGCACCACTTGGCCCCCGCTGAACACTCAGTGGTCCTTACTAATTTTCAGTCTCGTCAGCTATAAATCGGTAAATATTATAAATTAATCACTTATGCATTTCTGTCAGAGTTTATGGAAGGGTATATTCCTTCAAGGGGATTACTATTATTTGAATCATGGCTGATGAGCAGTTAGCCATGTTAAAGCTGCTGGTCTTTACATTTATAGCAGAGTGTGCTCGTTTCCCCTATACCACAGTACTGATGAATGACACTGACTCATTCATATTCCCTGATCCACCTTCCTGCCACATTTGAAAGACATCCGTAGCTCAGATGTGACAGACTGCTTGTGAGCATTTAATACAAGTCATAGCGGCTGTTAAATATTAGCACATACCATGTATCATTTTAGGTATTACTCACAATGGCCCTGACATGGGGCATTCCCCCTCTCTTGCCTGCCCCCAACCCCATTTACAGATGCAGAAGCTAATGCTAAGAGATGTTTTTTTAAAAAATGTTACACAAAAGAAGCAGTACAGCTTGGTATTTGCACCAGCTTTGTCTGTTTCTGAAGCCCACACTTTCTCCATTACACCACAATCAATGTTTCTGAAAGTAGAAGGGGCCACATTGGTCTCCAACCTCTGATATAATTAGCATCATGCTTTAATCAGTGAGGTTGACTGTCTTGATTAACCTTTATGATAGATCATGTAAGTTTCATATTTCTAAATGAATATATAGAGGCAGCTGTAAATTAGTGGAAAAACACTGAGCTTGGATCCGAAGACTCATGTTTAACTCCTGGCTCTGCCACTCATTATGGGTGTGATTTTGGCTAAGTCACTTAACATAGTCACTTAAACCACTAACTTGGTTTGTTTCTTTGTACAAAAAACATGCTCTCATGCTTTGGAAAGTATTAACTAAAATCTAGTTTGTGTGTGTTATGCTGGAGTTCTCCGTTGGCTGTAAAGGAGCATAAAACTACAAAGCATTTTCTCTCTTTCCCTCAAGTCCTAAAATCAAGCCCCCTGATCTTCTTGATATGTTTTTGGTATGCTCCAGTCCGTTGTACCCTCTCTTTCCTCTGAATCCATCTTATCCACTGATCTGTTCACATGATACTTATACCATATTTTTAAGGATAGTAATAATTTCTTAACTAGTGCAAGCAGCTAAATGATTCACATGGACCTCCTTATTGAACTCATGAGGTAAACTCAGTTGATGCCATTTTATGATTTAGGCAACTAATAGTCACATGAAACATCCTGCCCTGGGTCACTCTGTTGGTAAGTAGAGGATGTGGGACTTGAACCCAAGCAAGTAAGTAGCCCCTAGAGCCTATATCCTCAAGTGTCTAAGCCATGCTCACTACCATCAACAGTTCGATTCTTTGCTTTATTCTTTTATTTCTCCTTCATGGAGATTATGAATTCCTTGAACCAGGTGTCTCTCAATTATCTTGATGATTGCCTTAATACCTAATTACTAGTATTTGTGGATAATTTAATGTAGATTTCACCAGAGGCTACAGTGTTCCTCACCTCTCGCATACCCTGCAAGCAAGGACTTTTGACTCCCTCTTCTTTGTCTCCAGCCAGAAGCTCATCTTCCCACAGTGTTGAACTACTTTGATTTGATTTTCACAGGTCAAGCAGAAAACCTTTTCTCTGTTATTCTTGTGGAGACACTTTGCCTGCCTTCCTGCCGAGGCCCAGAAATCCACTATGATCAGTGCGTCTGTCAAAGGGTATGCTCGTTTGCTGCCAGTGGCATTGTTACTGAAGAAAACACATGGCCTTTCTTTGCATCCAAAGTGCCTTGGATCGCTGAGCAAGACTCTTTCTGACTCAAATGAAAACCACCTTGCCTTAGGTGATAGATGGGGAGTTAACCATTTGTTGGCTGGCGTGCATTTCCCACGAAAAACTCAAAAACAGCAATTTACCTCAGCCATGGAAAGTGATGTGCCAAGCGTCATATTTGCATATTAAAACCGAAAAACTGATTTGCATGTTATTTCAGTGTCTTGTGTCACGTTCAGGCATCTGTCAAGCCCACTAGATAAAAACAGCTTGTACAGTAGGAAAGTGTTTCTGTGCATATCGGGACTGAAAATCTAGGTGCCTTTATTTTTTTCAACAAATTGCCCCACCTGAGGTTCTCCATTCCCTTTTGACTTCATATGTGAAAAGATGAGAGAAAAGACAGAAATCCCATGTTTTATAAAGTCTGCTTATTATTTTCTAAGTCTCATCCATTTTTAACCATATTCCATGTAGATAATTTTAAAATTATTAGGAAACAATTTAAAGTACTCATTATCCTACTATCTTAGCCTGAGCTATTAACATTTTGGTGTATTTCCCTCTAGTAACTGCTTTTTTTTTTTTTTTAATACCTACCTGCATAGATACGTACGCTGGCCCTGCCCCTCTTACATATACGTTTTTAGACATTTGGAATTATTAGATGTACTATTTTAATATCTTGCGAATGGCAACAATTATGAGACGGTCTAAATAACATGACAATGGCAAGAATTATGAGACAGTCCAAATAATAAGAAGGAATTGCAAAATTCCCCATCTTGAACATGGTGGATTAGAACCACAGTCAGGGCTGGAGCCCTGGTAAAAGGCACACTGTGATGTCTGATAGAAGTTTATTAAAATGTAGCTTCTGGTTGAGGATGACTCTTCCATGGGACAGTGCACAGAAATGAGTATGTTGTGGTTAAGACCTTTCTTCCCAAAGTTGGAGCAACTAGCTCTTTCTATTGTCCCAGGCAACCAAATGAAGATGAATGATCTTCTCAGAAGTCACTGTAGGCACTGCCAGTGGGGTATAGCAAAGACCAAGACCTGGTTTAGTTTGAAAACAACCTGGAAAGACGACTCATTCCATTCATCAAACTTTTATGTCTCATGTCTCATCGAGGTGAAACCTGCCAATGGAAATAATGTCTTGTAATTATCCTGCCTTTATTGCAGCTAATCCCTTAGATATAACATACTGGAGGCCTGATTAATAGGGGAAAAATATATGTGGGTTTTAGCTGTCATATAGTGGAAATAGCTTCTTTTAGCCTTGGGTACAAACAGTGTATGTTAAGAGGGGAGTAAAATGAGAGAGATCTTATCACCGCGCAGAAGCAACTCACTTTCTCCCTTAAGGAGGGCTGCCCAGGAGCACTAACATGGGAAATGTGGGTTAGGTTGGCAAGAGAACTTTGGTCTCACTTCTTCCTGACACTGATGCTCTGGGTTTCCTGCCTCTCGTCTTTCCTACTTCTTACCTACCAGAGGGACAGCGTCTGCAGTTGTGCCTTTTCTGCCTAAAATTCATCAAGGCAGGAAAGAGGGCAGCTACCTTGTTCCAAAGAACCAAACATGAGAGCCCTGCTGTACAATTTATCGTTTAGTGTCAAAGGCTAGGATGTGGGACAGTTGACCGTTCAGAGAGCCAGCAAAGTATACATTCACTAATATTGTGTATTTCAATGTTTATAGTTAAAGGAACTCCGAGTGATTCCATCTCCTGCTCACACAATTAGTGTGCAATTCAGATACACTATGCTGAAGCACTTTGTCAGCAAATATGGAGAGGAGTTTGAGAGAGAATATTACCCTGCAGACGTTCCACTTCCAAGAAGAAAATCATCTTTTTTAGTGGTTTGTCAGCTGTCCCTCCTGGTAATTAGAACTGCCATTTATGTGATCTTTAATATTTTACAAAAGTTCTTCCTATGAATTAGATATTATTAACTTCCAGCTGATGGATGAGAAAATCAATAATAGAGAAACAAATACCGGGGAACTGAAGTGGTGCCCTAGATGTTAGGCCCAGGAACATGCATGCTCCAAGCCCAGGCACTCTGGAGATTACCTGACTCAGAGTGGTGAGCGTGGAGAGGGGTCACTTGCTCTTGGTTCAGCCTATATCCCCATCGCACCCTGTGTGCAAATAGCACAAAGCCCCGTAGTGGATGCCCGCCGGTACTTCCCCCGCGGCTGCAGTAACATCTACCATGGTAGAACTCGGAATCCTCCATCCTTGGCTGTGACTCCTAATTCGACTGAAGAGAGGTGATTTAGAGGCATAGATGCATGGCACAAAAAAGAGCCTATGAAAAAGAGGCTGTAAGAAAATCAAGCTTTTGAAAGTTGAAAACTAACTGGAATGGGTTTCAAAACTAGAATCAGCTTTTCAAGTCAGCATTGCTGGGTCATCTTCTTTGTGGCCTTACCATTCATTCTCCAAGGAAATGGAACTTAAGAATAGAAGAACGAAGAGCACGCTTTTCTGCTCCTCTGCAGCTGTGAGGGATGTTCATTTATGGGTTTCTAGTTGTTAAGAGGCAGTTCACCCTGCCCTTTCCTTTCCTGTGGCCCACTGCTTTTAACCTGAAACAGAGTGGGTATACAGTAAGTCTTCTGCCCTTGGCCTTGAAAGGGTTCTTCTTCCATTAAAAGTGAGACGTTGAGAGTGGAGTATGATAATTCAGTGAGAGTCAGAAAGTAGAAGCAGCCTCAGGAAATTGCAAACTGCAAACTTGACATAGTTAAATAGAAGGTGGGGGGGAGAAGGAAAATATCAGAAATATATTTTTTTTTTTCTGGCAGGCTTTCAGCTCCAAAATGGGGCTAATTCTACCTTTTGAAAGAAGATAATTTCAATGTTTCTTTTTTCAAGAACACATAATTGAAGTTATTTTCCCTCTGAGAGAAGGAACCTCTTGTACATCATTACAAATGGACAAGAAAAGTGAACAGCTCTGGTCCCGAGTGATAGAGTATTCATTATCATGTAATCTCTCTGAATGTCTTGGCTGTCTTTTCCCGGTGTTTATCTGCCTGGGCGGTGCTTTTCTGGTAAAGTTCAGATCTGTACTAAGTTCAAGTTCTCTAGCTCTTTGTAACTAGGAAGGGAATGGTGGGTAAGGACTCACAGGAGAAAAGTGACCCACACTGAGCTCACTATCAGAGTAACTTAAGAGGCTGACATGTGGATGGCCATCTTGTAAAATGGTTCCTTTAATACCTATATTTAAGTGCTTAAATTGGTGGTAACAGAGATTCAAGGTGGTAGGTGTTCTCCTTGGGATCTTCACTGTTTGCACCCCCATGCAGGCTATTTGCTGTGCTTCCTTTTGTATTTAGGAGGGATAGGAAAATTCCTTCTCCACCCAAGGAGGGGTGGTGGTCAGATAGCGTGTTTAACCTTTGTTTGTTCTTGATTTTCATGCCCCACATGTAGTGAAAGTTCAGTAGGCTGCAGAAACCCTGTGACCTGCCAGCTGCTTACTCAGATTCAGAATGCTGAATGAAGTTCTAGATTGTTTCAGGGGATGCTGACAAGTAGTTCAAATCCTCCTGTAAATGGAAATCTCTTTAATGATGATGTTTCCACTTACTCAGTGTGTGTCTGTTTTTATAGACTACAAAGTACCCAAAAATATGAATTATCTGTGATTTCCCTATAAATATCTGTAATGATATGTGCCCTGCATATTATGGGCACAAAAATAAGATAGGGTAAAATCAAAGGAATCTTTGTAAACATCATTTTGCACAGAATGCTACTGAAGGCTCAGGGAATAGAAATGATTTGATCAAAATTACTGGACCAGTTAAAGGCAGAACACAGATTAGAGAGATAAACAGACCCCTCTGTGCTTCTGGGTTCCTATGTAAGAATATATAAAACCCTTCAAATACTGTCAAGTGTTATATAAATATGATGATAAAAGTCCTTATTTGTGCTATTCTTAATCTGGCAGTTACCTTGCTCACTAAGGACTCTGTCCATACTCTGTTTGCAGAAACAGCCCTGATTTTTGCACAGTCTCATCTGTAATTTTTATCAGGGACCTAGATCCCAATTTGGCTACAGTAGTCACAATAAGCCTTCTCTGGAATAATATCAGCTGGGCCACTAGCAAGAAGAGAACCATGACAGAGAGGAACCAGTGGCAGATGCTTGGACATTTTCCATTTTCTGACACTTTGGTGTCAAGAGGAAAAAAAGAATGTACTATAAAAAAAGAGGGAAATATGGGAAAATAGAAAGAATATAAACTACTCCCCCATCGCTTTCAACCATTAGCCTTTGAGCATGTTTCTTCCCAGTCTCCCTTCTATAGCAATCTGAGATAGGCCAGCCTAGTCAGTGGACAGCTCTCCACAGAGTGTGCTCCTCCTTTCTTGGACTTCCAATGGTCACATCTAACTGCAGGGAAGAGTGGAAGATGGAGCCCAGCTGTGTGCTCAGAAAGAGGAAGTCAATTTTGGTGAGCAGTGAGTGGTCTCTGCCTCACTTAGTCAGTATCAGAGTCCTTAAGCATTTTAGCCATTAAATTTCTCAGAAATACCATGCTGTCTGCTTGCATTTTTTAAGGCACCCTTAGACGTGGTGTTTAAAGATGTTGAACACCCAGTTTTAACTCTCTGGATGATTCTGTATTGCCTGTAATAGTCTTGCCATTGACTACAGGTCATTTCTCTAGCCTCATCTGGTTCTGTTCCTCCTCTATTTCTTAACATTTTTTTTCCTAATATGCATATTCTTTTATACATTCTATTCTGGAAATGTCTTGTCTTTTCTCTCTCTCTCTCTCTCTCTCTCTCATTTGTTGAAATCCAATTTATCCTTCAAGATCAAACGAAGAGGTAATATCCTTACTGGTAGCCTTCTCTCACCTCAGATCACTGAATTCATCTCTGTGTTTTAGTATTTACACTTGATTGTGCTTTTCTATTTTCACATCTCTGACTTCCGAGTTGTCAGAGGTGGGAATAATGAATAATTTGAGTTTATAATGATAGTGCTCAGAACTTGGCAATTTCTTAGGAAAGGTATGTTTAAGAGAATTTTGCAGCAGTCTTCTGAAATTCAGTTCTCAGTAACCCATCTGTAGGATATACAATATTTTTTTGCCTCTTCTAAGGATTTCAGGCATTTCAAAGAACATACATATTAGTGATTAATATTGATACTTTTGGACGGTCTTTTTCTAAGAGGCTGGATGCTTTGTTTATATTTGCTTGGCAGGACTCTCATTTCACTATTTAGCAGTAAACCTCTACTCTGGAAAAAAACAAAAAAACAAAAAAACCCAAGTTCCTACAGAGGGATAGAGTGGAAGGACTTGTAGATGACCCCGGCACTGAGGGGAGCCACTGCTGTATAGCTGAGCCATGCCCGACCCAGTACAGCCCGGTGGCAGTCAGGGCTTCACCGATTTTCAGGGGTGGTCCTCCACACCAGGTTGCTCGCTTTCCGTCTCCAGGCCTCAACCTGTTCACTATTAAGGAGGACTACTTGTTACACATGGCTGTTGCATAAACATTTGAGATTACCTGTGTATTGTGAACACAGGCCCCTGGAAAAGCATCACAAAAATTCAAGGAATTATTATTATGCCACCATGGCTATGCTGTGGATACTGTGCACATTTCCGCATTTGAAGAAATAAAAAACAAAATAAGGGAACCCATCCCTTCCAGGCCCCCACCCCACAAATTTTCAGTCATGTTCTATTACCTACCTAGACGCAATGCTAGAAGCTGCTTATTTAAAAGATAAATTGGACAGGTGCTGCTTTTTCTTAGGTCATGTGGAGCCCTGAACACTGAGAAAGAGAAATGAAGAGGGGGTCTCTTCAGCCCAGTGAGAAAAGCCCTAACACAGTGACAGGACTTGAACCACAAAGAAAGTCCTGGACTGATCTTCCTTCATGTGGGAGACATGCCGGCTTTAAAGAGCCTGTGTCTTTACCAATATGTATTCCGTGGATGTTAAGTTTTGTGCACTGTTTGGGGTCAGGGTCAGGGTGGTGGGCGTTGTGTTCACAAACCCTGGAAGAGATGTTCTCTTGGGGTCTTTCTTTATAAGGAAAACCGAGAATCCTAGCACCTTGGGTGGCCCAGTGGTTGAGCATCTGCATTAGGCTCAATCATAATCTTGGGATCCTGGGATGAAGTCCCATGTGGGGCTCCCTTCAAGGAGCCTGCTTCTCCCTCTGCCTTTGTCTCTGCCTCTCTCTCTTTGTTTCTCATGAATAAATAAATAAAATCTTAAAAGAGGAAGAGAGAGAAACCAGGAATCCACGTTTAGCATTTATATGGGATTAGAATGTAAAAGAAGAGGAAAGCACCTTTCCAAATGAGTTCTTTCAGAAACCGTATCATGAGCAAATTGGAAGTTTTGAGAGAAAAAAAGGAATGATATATTTTCCTTAAAATCTTTGAAGTCCTAACAATGCAAGTGCTTTGAAAGTAGGACCTCTACTTGTAACATAAGCGCTAAGGGTAGAATCTGAATTGTTGGCAGAGAACAGATGTGGCCTTCTTGCTGCCTTTGTTGACATTAAAAGGGGAGCAGATATACTAGGCCCAGACAATGATAAGTCCTGTCCATTCCCCGAGAGTCTACCCTAAGACTGGGAGTGGGAATTATCAGATTTTCCTTAATAGTTGTTGATTTAAATTAAAACAACTAGTGCCACTAATACCACAGGTAATATTTCATATATTTCTCCACTTCCTCCATGGGAAGCAATGTTTGGTTGGAAAAAAATGCATGGCAATTGGAGTCAGATGACAGCCTATTTTGAGCTCAAGTTCTCTCCTTATTGCAAGTCTAGAAAACAAGATGTAGGTCATTTTTCCATCCTTGTCTTTAATTCTGTCACGTAAACGGGGATTATCCCTCCCTCGGAGGTGGGTTGCAGATCCAAAGAGAGTCCTTTTGTTACCCTTTGAAAGTAGTTAAGCTGTCTACAGCATGGGATGCAAGCTGATTTTCTTTTTTTTTATTTTTTTTAAAGATTTATTTAGATATTTCAGAGCAAGAGCATGGGAGAAGGGGCAGAGAGAGAATCTCAAGCAGACTCTCCACTGAGGGTGGAGCCCAATGCAGGGCTTGATCTCACAACCCTGAGATCCTGATCTGAGTCAAAATCAAGAGTCAGACCCACTGAGCCACCCAGGCGCCCCCCCACCCCCACCCCGCCCAAGCTCTCTGGTTTTAATCCTCACAGCGACTGTGAGGTAGCATTGACAAGCCCATTTTACAGAAGGGAATCTGAAATCATAAAGAATTCACACGCTCACTTAAGGACATGAAACCATTTCCAGATTTAAATCTCTGTCTCCAGCCATAATGCCACTGGCACACAGTATGTCCCTTCACTCTCTGGCCACAGATATTTTAGGATAAGCTTCCCACCTCATTCCAGTCTCATGGCTCTCCTGTCCTCTCTCAGCTCCAGAGAGAACTTTCTAATCGGATTAGCTCACCTCCCAGCTAAAAGTCCCCACATAGGTTTCTGTTGCCTGTACGTTCCTACCTGCTGAGGGTCTTTAGATACGTTCCTTGTAGCCTATGAGCTTCCCAAAATTGTAAATAAATTCAATGTGCATTTTTATGGGTGCCAGTCTCTGCCAAAAGGGAATTGAGTTGCCTGTGGTCTCATACAAGCTTAGAGGCCCTGGCCCATAGAGAAGCCCTAAGCACCCAGCATGGCATGGCAATTGTTAGCTGGCCCTTTCTCTTGCTTCGTTAGTCCTAAACACAGAACCATTTGCATTGTTCCCCACTCACATCAAATTGTGACCCACCTTCAGCCTTTTGCTCCTTTCAAAGCTCCCACTTGACTTAGGTTACCCTGTTCCAGGGCTTTGCTAGCATCCAGCAAATCTTTATCACTTGAATTCACTGCATTTGAAAAGTTGTGTTTCATAGATTGCAGAAGTCAAATTACACACTGTAAAAGAAACACAAACTTAGAAATTAAAAGGCCTCTAGGATTCCAAACCCAGAGATGATCCCCTTTAACACGAGAGTCTGTATCCTCTCAGACTTTTTTTTTCCTACTTGTATATAGAACTGTAGATAATTAAACTGTACTTACTTTTCAAAAATGAATGGGACCATCAGGTAAGATTCCTATTCTATCTCTAGATCTGTTCCTTCAATAGCATGGCTATGTCATTTTCTCATACTTGAGCGGATAGATTTATAATATACTCTTTAAACGTGTTCACATTCTATTGTATGTTTCTAGCATTGTCCAGTTAAGTGACCTCTTACCCATGGAACAATAGTTACACTGTTACTTTTGGTTCCTCCTTTTTCCAAATATAGTTTCTGTGACTAGCCTTGGTTATAAAATTTTATGATTATTTCTGCAAAAATTTCCTAGAAGTGGATAACATGTGTGCCATTGAAAGTTTAATATTACTAGCAAATCACTCGTCCAGTATTCAAATGTTATTTGCACTTTAGAGGAGGCCTTAAGATTTAACACTTAATGTTTATTGAATAAATGAAGCTAGGGTGGGCTCTTTTGCTGGGCTTATCATGACTAGCCCTGCCCTGATCTTTTTGGGCATCAAATTTCTTTATCTCACTATGAATAAGAGATTGTGGCATGCAGCTCTCTATTTTTTGTATTTGTCACCAGCTACATGCCATAGTTTATTCACTGTGTCCATTGTCCAGTCCAAGTTGTTCAACAATGAAATAGAATCCCAGGGTATGATTATGAACCAACATAAAAAATTCTTGTCATTTTGGCCTTCTTTTGTCTGTACTCCCAACTTTCTATCCATTTTTTAAAACCTAAAAAAAAAAAAAAATAAAAAAAAATAAATACAGAGAAAAGTTCGAGTAGGTGCCAGTTAACAGCTTCACATATGTTTAGATAGCATTTTATGCCTCAGACATCACACAGATAATTAATAGGCATCTTGGAGTGATTGAAATAAATGTGGGTAGTAAGAATGAAACATTTGTACAGGGATTTATACTTTACAGGATTTTCACATCCAAGAACTCATTTTCTGGAGTGAGGATAGCAGGTGAATGAATATGCAGCTTCAGGTTTTGTTGAATTGATTCTTGTAAACTGTTCATGAAAGGAAAAACTCTTGATTGACAGCTTAAGAGTACATAACATTCTCACAATCTCAGCTCTCCACATCAGCCATTGTGGATGTCCTTTCTTAACTTTTTGAACATTTTTCTCTTACAAACCCTCTGATTAAATGTGGGGATATGATATTGGAAACAGCCAAAGTTACAATATAGGCAAAGGAAAATAAAATAATAGAGTCCCTTTTATTTCCATAGTGCAAAGCTATTTTACATCTGGCCTTCCTTCTTTCTCTACATACTTCGGATTCTTGGTTGAACATCTCAAGCAATCTTTCGCTGATACTTTGGTTCTCTGAGATTGCTGTAATTCTGGCTCACCCACCTATTTAAACACCAGCCGAGTAGCAGTACTATTGATGTACCTTCCCCATTTGATATGTGGCTATTTGTAGTACTAGGGGAAGAAGCTACCCTGGAACACAGGGTCATTCACTTTCTGCACCCCTGTATTCCGTAAGATCCATCTTGTCTCACATCTCAAGCTTTATACGTGGTGCAGAAATATTCCACTGCCAGGAGCTCCTTATGCCGTTTGGCCTTTTTCTTTCCTGAGTGTAAAAAACTTCTGCCATAAGTTTCCTGCCCTTTTGCTGAGTAAGTCCTAGTCTGTCTCTCTTGAATTCTTTCTTTCAGGCTGACCAGAGAGGTCCCTTATGTGCCATGGTTATGTACTTTCTGTAGTTGCTTTATCCTTGATTATTAATGAGCCTGAATCTCTCATTTGTCCATAAACTCCTTAAAGTTGGGGGGTGGGGACTCATTTATTTATCTTGTTTTTATAAATATACAAGTGGTACATAGTAACTGCTTAGCAATTTTTGAATGACATGAATTCCTACTGTTGTAAACATGGATTTCTAAAGCCCAGTAGAGGACTCATCTTGATAAGACAAGTGGATCCTGTAAAATGGTATGTCCCAGGTCAGACACTGAGGAACTGATAAAACTGATCATAATGAAACCTGGATTTCTTAGTAGTCGTGTCCAATACTTTTTCCTCTCTAATGAAAACACTATTTGACTGTCTTGAGTGTCTAGACTGCATTTAAAGAACTATGTGTTCTTTGCCTTTCAGGGTGGACAAACAGGGTCCATGGGGCCTCCAGCTGTTCCCCCATCATTCCGCCCTGAAGATGAGCTTGAACACCTGACCAAGAAGATGCTGTATGATATGGAAAATCCACCTGCTGATGAATACTTTGGTGAGTGGGGACTAGAGATGACTTCTGAAGTAAATGCCTTCTGTTTTTCTTAGTTATTAATTAGGAGCTTATCAGCTCCGCTGGCAAGGGTTTGAATCTAGACACATTGGAATTGATATATATCTGCACACAACTGAGTATTCTGGATATTGCTCTGTGAGCTTGCCATAAGTGTGATCTCTGTTGTACTTTTAGCAAGGGTACTGTACAGTTTCTTGAGATACAAATTCAATTTTAAAATGAATTTTGTCATCATATAAGCTTCTCCATAAGCAGAAATAGGGCTTTTGTATAGGTTCAGGTTCCTTACTGGTCTAAATATTTATATACAGAATATGGAATTGGGTAGTATCTAATTTCTGCACTCTCAATTCTTTACCTACGCGAATTTAGGAAAAGATGTTCCTATTGTATTTTTTCAACCTTCTTCCCTCTCCAAATCTGTAAATAATTATGAATGGTTATACCATCCAGTCCATTAGTGTAATGGGAGTTTATGAACTTTAGGCCAATTATGAGGTGTTATGGATACATAACCTGTCCTCAGGGAGGTTGTAATTATTCAGGAGACATAAGGAAAATACATAAATAATTACTAATCTTGGTAGAAAGCTGTAAGAGGCATAAGAGAGGGATGTGTGAGATACTATAAAATGTTCAAGCTCTATTTATCAGAAGCATCAGGAATCCCTTACAAAGGAACTGGTGGTACCTGAACGTGGATGTTTCAAGGCAGTGCCTCCCAGATTTTCTGTGATGACAACTATTTCCTCCTCAATCTGTTGGAGACTGATATTTGTCTAGAGCACAATTGAAATTACTTACTTAAGACATTGAAATCAAAAGAATACAAAATGGAGGGCCAAGTTTTACCATTATGAGATTTAACAGGAATAAATTACTCTATCAAAGTGTTATATCATTTCCTAAATACTCATGCTATGTTTTTGTCCTGTCTCATTGTGAGGTGATAAACATTTTTTAGACACCCTTCCATGGACCACAGTTTGAGTAGCATCACTTTAAGGACATGTAGAGAAAAGAGACTACATTTGGGGGGCAGCAGGAGCAAAGGCATAGAGGCAAATACATCACACAGGGCTTTTACTTCTTTAGACATTTACTATCTTCATGTTTTCCCCTTGCTCCCTATTGGGAATGGGTAATAGCAGGTGAACTGAGGCACTGGTCCAAAGCTATGCCATAGATGGAATGGGATAGGGCATGAAAAACATGGTATTGATTTGTATATAGATACAGGTCAGCAGTGGGAATAAAGAATTTTGGTTCTGGTCCTTTCTGTACCCTTGACTAGCTAGGCAGTATTGAAATATTCCCCATCTGCCTGAGCCCCATTTCCCACCTTGGTAAGTCAAAAGTGTGGAGCAAATGTTTCCTAGAATTTCTTTCGACACAAGTAAGTTCCCATAGAAACAGCATTAATCCAAAGAAATACAACAAAGCTAAAAGCTAAACATAAATTGATAGGACAAATGCATGGAGAATATTTTTAAGAAGTCTCTAGTTATATTAAAGTATACTAAAAGTGTATCATGCTCTTTTTACTGATGTGGTAAAAAGCTTTATATTGGAATCTTAGGTAAACTTTTTAGAAGAGTGTGTTAAGAGCAAAAACTAAGGTTACTGTATATGTATATTATCTGTATACTGTATATGTATATTTTAAAAATAAAAAGCAAACTAACATAACAAGTATATATGCCTCAAATATCGTAGCAACTAAATACACGGCAATAAAGAAAATTGAACATAGATAGTAATTGTGTTAATGAATATGCATTAAGCCTTCTGGGAAACAAACATAAATTAAATTTCATCTTTGCCTTCAAGAACTATCCTAGCTATGATACTTACTAGCTTAGACAACTTGAACAACTTACTTATGCTCTCTCAATCTTTGTTTTTGTTTCGCTTTATCTGTAGTATGGAAATAATCGCTAACTCATACTGTTATTTTAGTATTGAGTGAAATATTTATAGAAAGCACTTAGACAAGTTCTTGGCATATAGAATATCCTCAATAATCAAAGTTATCCCATGCTTATTTAAGAAAATAAGATATGCCCATTAAAAATCCATTAATATTACCTGATTTAAATTTAAGTTCCTTGCAAAAATAGAACATATGTCACCAATTGGTAAATAATCATTGCCAAATAAGGATTATGAACCATGAGAGAGAATGTGAAATAATGATTAACTTTTATTGAGTGCTTACGATATGGCATCACTATTTTATGTACTTTATAGGAATTAACTCATTTCATCCTTATAGAAAATATATAACCCTGTAAATGCTATTATTATTTCCATATTAGGAAATTGAAGCATTGAAATGTTAAGTAATCTGCTCAATATCAACAGCCAATGAATTGCAGAACTTGATTAGAATCCAGACTCCACTCTATACTTTTTTTTTTTTCTAAACACTTTTCCCTGGCTTTATTGAGATGTACAAAAAACAGCTGCATATAAACAGTGTCCCTAACATAGTGGGTTTAGACATGTGTATACATTTGTATTGCTGTCACCACAATCCAGGTAATAAACATATCCATCACCTCCAAAAGTTTAGGCTGGATAATTATGGAGGAGATCGACTTTGGATACACAGAAAATAGAAGGTTATTCTCTTCTGAGTAGATAGAATGAACAAAATTTGAGTTGAGGCCAGAATTATTTAAGGAAAATTTACTTTAGGTGGAAAATATTCACCAAGTGCTTATAATATACAAGCTATTCTGTTAAGTAGCGTGAGGCATAGAGATAGGCAGACATGGATCTTACCTTTAAAGGTGCCTATAGTCTAATAGAGAATATAGACAGAGTGATGATACTTAATCCTAACACAAGACTGAAAGTGACAAGTGACTTAATCGAAGTACAGCCAAAGTTCTTTGAGAATTTGGAAAAATGAGACTAGACATCCCCAGGCAGGAATGGAAACATGTTTATGGAATGGTTAGCCTTTGAGTTACATCTTTAAAAGTATGCTAATAAGAGATTTGGAAGAGAGATAATAGTACAGAAGCAATGTCATTTCTGAGGAGGGAAATTTTAACATGATACAGAATAAAGTCATTAGAGTGAATCACCAATGTAGAAAGGAACAAATAATGAGAAATAAAGTTGGGGAAGAAGGCAGGATATTTGGGGCAAGTTTAGAAAAGTTTGAATATGAATGTGGCAGTGGCATTGCGGTTACACGAAGCAATATCCTTGTTTATAGGAACAACGTATTGAAGTATTTAGGGTGACGTTCATGGTGTCTGCAACTTACTTTGAAACAGTCTAGACAGATGATACATCAATCAATAGATCTACACATATAGCTAAGATGATATAGATAGATAAAGATATTGTGAGGGAGGCAGTATCACTTTAGATTAAAACAGCTAGAGATGCCATTACTAGGACACCCTTCTTCCCCCAAAATGTATTGAAGCTTAGCAAGTGAATTATTTTAAGACTCCTTTCTTGGGTGGGAGAAGTAGAGAGAATTACATTCCTGTGCCTTCTAAACTTGAATATTTTATTTTATTTTTTTAACGATATTATTTATTTATTCATGACAGAGAGAGAGAGAGAGAGAGAGAGAGAGAGGCAGAGACACAGGCAGAGGGAGAGGGAGAGAAGCAGGCTCCATGCAGCGAGCCCAACGCGGGACTCAGTCCCGGGTCTCCAGGATCACACCCCGGGCCAAAGGTGGCACCAAACCGCTGGGCCACCGGGGCTGCCCTAAACTTGAATATTTTAATGATTACAGTGGATCTTTGATATTTCCCCCTCTTGTGTATGTTTACTTGTTTTCTACGGGATGCATACCTTTTCTTCTGCTGATGAGATGATAGTCATTAGGGTGGCGATGATGGGAACTGATATTTATCTAAAGCTCTATTCAGAGTCATAGTCTGACTGACAGATCTGGTGATGATATCTTCATTTTTTAGGTCAGGAAACAGTCAGAGAAGCTGAATGAGTTATTCAAGGTTACATAGCTAATAGGATTCAGGATTTGGACTCCTTCTCATCTCAAGTCCATACTGATTCATTACCATTATAGAAAGGCATACATTGCTCTTAGAGCTTGTCACTAGTTGGCTGTTCTGCCTCATGTCATCCTTTACCTCCCAATGTCATGATCTTCAAGTAAGAGACCATCTGTGCCCAGGGCCATAAGTTGTGTAGCTGGAACTTCAGTGTCACTGGCAATATATCTTAACTCTGTATAATGCCTGAATTAACTGCTGTGGCACTAAGCATGGCCTTTTGGCCATGGTTCAGATACATACTTAAACACAGGACACCCAGTGCCTTCCTATCAACTCTGTTAGCTGACTTGTCCTTCTGTTGACCTCAAGGAGAAGCAAATTGCTGATAACTACAGCACATCTTGTTTTCTTAAGCCAATCCTTGATAAATATTGCAAGCAGGAACCTTCAACTGAATCTCAGCCGGGTATTTTTTTTTTTTTTTTTTTATGGTTTCATCCAAAAAGGTGTTAGTTTTAGTGTTTCAATGCTCTCTCTCTTCCGTCTTCCTCAAAATCAGGGATTGTTGTATGACAGTATAGGCCACAAGGAATGAACCCATAACACGGCAGATGGGTAAGTCCATATCTTAATTAAAGGAGAAATAAAAGTCTCTCATGCTGTGAACACTTTCCATCTACTTAGGCTTATGTGATTGAGCTATAGGAGATTCCCCAAGTATTTTTTTCCATGAGCAGTGGAGTCGTTGAGTGGGCCTCGAAACACTACCCTATAAGGAAAAGAAAGGAAACATAAGGAAATGAGATGTAGAAAATTCTCATCTGCTTCAATAACCAGGCAGTGGTCTTTGGCCCAAATCATTTGCAGCAAGGCTTGCATTTTAGAGCAACCTGTTTCCCTGGGTAACTAGAAAAGTATGTTTATACTAAAGGAGATTCTCAGTGTCAGGGATAGATGTATAGGAAGAACAAGAGGTGATGAGCTGTGAATTATTATAAGTTAGGGTAAACTCCAGAACTTAAAATGAGAGGGAGAATTTTAAAATTAGCTAGTAAGATGAATGGGAAGAAAGGTACCATTGCCAGAATATTCAGGAGCTTGCAAGCTAGTTGCCATCGTTGGAGTTTATATTTTTCAGACAGTTACAAGGGGGAAATGTAATGGAAAGTGGAGTTTGTCTCTAGGTAATTTTGCCACATATTTTGAATTTATCCAAGAGTTTTTCCATGTTGGTTGACACACCCAGAGCCTCCAAGTTTCATGCTTCCATTCATTTTGAAAGAAAAAGTAGGTTTGTGTACAAGAGGTTCCACATTGGTCTATCCCTGTATCCATGACACAGTTCTCCCCAAAATAATGGCATTCTGGCTGTACAGACCCTAAGACCCAAGACAATACTATTAGAATATAGTATCTCTGGAAATGAGAACTGTAATGTATCTGAGGATAGAATGAAAATATCTACCAGCTTATTTTTAAGCACAAAGCTGTAATTATCTTGGCATTACTTACATAGTGTTGTCTTATTCCTTCTTTAAAAAAAAAATGAAGTGTGTGAGTCTCAAAATTGTTTAGGGAGCTATTTGAAGAATCTCAATGCCTTCAGAGCAGCACTAGGTAAACTCTTGTCACAGAACTTGGCGTTGGTCTACGAATTTTGTTCAAATACTCTCCAAGTATTGTTATTGAGGTATATTGGGAAATTTTGCATAAAGCCGGAAGTTTGTTCTGGGGGAACTAGGATGGTAGAACAGAAGTGGAAGATAAAAGGCAGTAGGGACCTGGCATGTGGTAAGCCTCAAGAGAAGAAAGGCCTGAGTAGACATGTGCTATAATTACTGTATTAGTTAAACTAACTCACCATACTTAGTGCAATGTAGCTTCTCAGTTGAGAGCAACATGGATATCCAGTGAATGTTCAGGAGTTGAAACAGAGTGCCCCACAATGAGGATCAGTAGTCTGTTTGTCTTTGATGCAAGTAAGACCAGTTGATAAGTGAGCATGTGTGGAGGACTTGGACTGTGATGCTTAGGAAGCTGCAGACCACTATTTGAGGTATGGCTGAAGGTAAGGAGGAAAGAAACCTGGAGCCCAGGTGCCTCTGGAAGACAGCCATGTGGAAAAGAATTAAACTTGATATCCATATTTCCAAAGCTAGCAACAAAGCAAGGCAAGTGAGGAGAAGTGGGTGATTCCCATTCAGTATAATGAATTAACATTTTGAGCAGACAGAGAGAAGTTCTTGGAAGAGTCTGGCCCAACATCCAATAACCACCACTGGACAAAGTGGGGAAGGATGGTGATATGTATTTTGGAAAGTACTGTCCTACTCTGGTTCAGTGACATGGGCATCTAAACTGGCCTGGGAATCAGCCTCTTGCATCCAGTTTCTTTTTGACCCCCAGATTGTCATTACTATAACGTGATTATAACTGACATCAATATGATGATTTGTAAAGCACTTTCATTCTTGTTATATCATTTGAACTAGACAGCAGCCCTGCAAAATAAACTATTTTTTCCCCATTCGACATATGAAGACATACAGGATCTGAGTAATTAAGGGACTCCCCACTCTCCAGGGCCACCACCCACCCCTAACATGTCAAAGATCCCAGAAGCATAGCTCCCCTAACAGCAGCACTGCAGTGAGACACCCAGGCCTTTATTCCAGATCCTATTCTCTTTCTTCCCCATCACACTCTTCCCACCATGTTGCTAGAGAGTCATGAACTGGGAGGTAGATCAGTGAACATGCCCTGTGCTTTAGCTTTTGCATCTGTACAAGGAACAATGTGTCTGCTTTGAAAAGTGCTTAGGGAGGTCTCAACTGAGAGGTGCTAAATAATTTGTTTTTCTTTGTTGTTATTATTTTGTGTCAAGAAAACAATTTCCAAAGTGTTCCTGTCAATTACAAACTGGGAAATGACTCCAGGTGGGCAGTTGCCTTTGGTACAGATGGAAGGAACCTGAGGCCTTAAGAATCTTATTTTTGGAAAAAAAAATTACCTAATTAATTAAAAAACCCCAAAACCACAATGGAAGAAAAATTAGAAAATGAATGGCTTAGAGAAAAGGTTATATTGATTTGGGAAAAAATGGATTTCTTGGTTTTGTTTCTCTCCAGCTCTTGTTTAAGATATCTGTGGGTCGTGGGAATAGAATGTTTTCTAGTTAATGAGACATATTAGATATATTTCCTTTTGTGGTAGTGATTTCTGGTAAGATGTTTGCTTGGGGCAATATATGTTTACAGCACTAAATAAATAATCCTAAGCATTTATGTGTTCCATCTTAGCACACGTTAATTTTTAATTAATTTGGCTATATAGTGTGTTTTTAAGCATTGATTTGAGAACCTAGACTTATAGTGTCATAAAGAAGAATTTAATCTTAGAAACTATCCAGAACAATGTTCCGTTTTCCAGAAAACTGAAGTCCAAATGACTCATTCAAGGTCAAACAGTTGGAAGTTTTTAAAATTCAAGGGTCAGAAGTTCCTTTCTGAATAAAGAATAAAAATTAGTCTCTGCTGGTAAGAAGAGGGATGGCAGGGCTATTCACAAAGGTGAGGAAGTGGGTTAGCCTGACATTTTTGTGAACCCATCCCTTATTATAATCCACACCTTATTCAACTTGAGTAAAGAATGCATTGCCCCTAAAAATGATAAAATAAAATCAGTAACTAGTGAGGACCTTTGTGTATATACTGTCCTGAGCTCCTTGATTTTTAGATAAAAAAAATTACTGAAGAGATTCTCAATATCTTTTTTTTCCATTTTCATCAAATTGTGTGTAATATTTCATGTCTGTTTTCCCCACTAGAATGAAAGTCTGATTGAAGGCAACAGTTTTGTTTAGTTCACTTTTGTGTTCCCATTTTCACTTCTAGAACAAGGACTGGCTTATAGATGTTCAATATTTGTTTAATTAATTAATGGACATATAAATGAAAATTGTGAGTAGACATTGTATATCCCCTGTGGCAGGACATGGCATACAGCAAATTACAGAGGGAAAATACTTCATTCATTTAACATATATTTATTTAGCACATTATAGAATCATAAGGTTAGAGCTGGGGAGAATCAGAGACTATCTAAGGAAAATCCCCTCCATTTTAGAGATGATGAAACAAATAAATGAGTTTTCTAAGTTGCAAATTAGTTAGTGATAGAGCCATGGATTATAATTCACTTTCCCCCTTTTTAATCACTTAAAGGTACTAGAGAATGTGTAGAGTAAGATACAATTGCTATATTCATTGAACTTCAGTGAAAATTAAGTTGATACCCTTGAACTTGGTCTCTTTTGCATGAATTTTCTATGAAAATTAAGGGTTGAAATTGGTCAGTTGATGGGTTACATAGTTGAGATGTTCTAAGCTGTTAGATTATACTTTCCCCCATTTCTCTCATTTCCTACTGTGGAGTTTATAGTTTTTGGTTCCCAGGCCAATCTCTTAACTCCTCAATTTTCTGCTATTCTGATCTAATCAGGTCAGGTCACATTGAAAGAAACATCCTTACCCCATGTTTATGTGTGTTTTCCATAGCAACAAGCTGTGAAAGGTCATTCGCTTAAACTAAACCCCTTCCAGGCTGTAAACCACCACCCAGAATGGCTGTTTCATATAGTTTTTATATCAACAGCAGACACCCACTTATTCAATTACATTGAAATCATCATTCCCTTCATCAGAGAATGTAATGTAGAAAAGAGATTCCTACTTCATAATGAAACTTTTTTTTTTTTTTAACCTAATAACTGACAGCCAACCTGGCATTCTGGGAGAAAATGAGCTGGCAGAGCACACGTTGTATGCCCCCCCTCCCGAAAAAAAAGATTCCAATTCATAAGTTGTTTATGGTTGTGTGCTGAATGTGGCTAGAGTTGAGATCTGAACCTGCAAGTGCTAATTATGCATTTTTCTGATTTTAAACACACAAATATAGATAACTGTGAACTCTACTCCCTCTACCCTCCAAACATCCTTCTTCCCCCTCACCTGCGCTCTCCCCACAACTTTCTCTAAAACGCACAGATAATCATCTCCTTCCAGACTTTGAAGTGACATTAGATTTGTCAGAAGGGCTAATTAATTGACTGTCAGCAAAGCCATTGTTTGAACATCTGTGGAGTTCTATTTGGTAGATACCTATTGTACTTTTAATTGAATACGTTCACTCATCTACAAATATTTATTGAGTGCCTACTATACACTATATACTAACAATCATTGTAGTGTACACAACGGGAAATAAGAGAATGGAATGTAATGGCAAAGAAGATAAAGCATGGTTAAGTCCTGTAACATCAATGGCTTTGATGGTGAACTGATTTTATGACTGGCAATGGAAAATACATTGTTTTTCATCCAGGTTCAGGGACTTTTCCCACTATTACCAGCTGACTTGGCCAGATTAAATGTCACAGAAGTTCACATGAAGAGACACCTATTGCTAGGGAGTAGACTGATTGGTAACATACTGTCTGTGATCGGGATTCTCAACAAAGACAGTTGAATCCTTTTAAAGAAAAACAAGCAGAAAATAACCAAGACCAATAAACTAGGAAGACCCAGACACAGGTCCAGTACTCTTCCTAACTGACTCCCAATGTCAGTCATGTTGTATTGAATCCTCCCAAATTTGTCACAGCACTACACAGCTCCAAGCTCAGACCTCGGTTGGTTCTCTGACCATCAAACCTTGAATCTTTCCAAATCCTGGACTCAACTCCGCTCCTACCCATAAGTGAGATCATGTGTTCACTTCAATGAGAAAACAAAAATGCTGTGCAGAAGCGACTTGTTCAAGGAGGCTAAAAGGATGCAATAGGCTAGAAGTACTAGAAAGCAATTAATTAACCTCCACTACCTCTTTTTCTCTCCTACTTAGCTTTGGGATCATGGCATAGTTAGAGAGGTGCTTAGAAATTATCTAGCTTCAGAACTTCCCATTCTGTGGTAATTGGAGACACCTTACTAATTTTTACCATATTCATGAACTATCTGGGCTATGATTTGCCTAGTATTTTTATTTAAAATCAATGAACTTTTTAGCCTACTTTATCTTCATCTATATCAATAATATCCATATGTTGATATTATGGGTGGAAATAGGTGCTGCTATTTCCCCTTAAAAGACATTAAATTAAATACCATATTTAAACTTTAAAATGTTCATCCATGAATCCTGTAATGTTCAAAGTATGGAGAAATGTGGATATAATTTAACAAGAAGACCATGATGGAACACCATGATGACATAATTGCCTCAAGGTCACCCATTGACTTGACTTTTACAAAATAAACATTTTTTTTTCCACCCAGAGTAATTATGTTAGCATGAGAAGCAGAGAAGTGGTGTAAAGAGCCAGAAATCAAGCATTCAGAGGCCAGAGTCTGGGCCTGACACTATCCTGAAGAGTCGCTGTGACCTCTCCATCAGCCCTTTTTCCAGAGGGCTCATCTTTTGTGTTAGGAGATTAAACTAAACGATTTATAGGCATCTTTTAGCCCCTTAATTTATTTGGCCTCAAATACTTTTCATCTGTTGTCCTCCACATACCATTAAGACATAGGTGGATAGGAAAACAGCTCTCCTTTATAAAATTACAGCACTGCTTGCTTCAGACTTCCATAGAAGAATTGGAAAATAAGCTGGAGAATTGGAAAATAAGCTCAAGAATTATATTCCCCAGACTATTTTATACTCTGCTCAGTACTGTTCCTCATTTCTTAAGGCTTATGAGAAGGTTCATTGAATTTAAAGTAGCTTTAACTGTCAGTTAATAAAAATAAAATAGTATTATAGGATATAAGGAATACTTTTTCCTGAGGTGGATACTCTCAGAGCATCACTGTTTAAGGATTTTCCTGGGTCAGTAATGTTGTTCACTAGTGGTGCTTGGCATACATAAATGAAATTAATATTAGTAACCATTAATGTGACAGTGATCTTCAGTGTAGATAATATAGCACTGTCATAAAAATGAAGAATTCATCTTTACATGAATTACATGGCATCGGGAAACAAGCACTGGACTTCGAGTCAGGAAGTCCAAGTATAAGTTCTGTGTCTTCTCTGTATGACATTGTGGACATTTGACATTTGCAATGTGCTCTAGAACATTTTGGTAAACATTATTTAAAAACGTTGTTTTGGCACTTTTGAGGTTAGAGTTACCATTTTGCCAAAGAAACCAGCTTATCCAAGGACAGGTTAAGGGATGGAATCAAATTCTTTATTTAGGTTTTCTCTATTAAACTCTGTATATTTTCAGCAATTTTATTTAACCTCTTAACCTTTCAGAGTTTCACTTATTTCACCGATTAAAGAAGATCATTATTCCTATTTTATATGCAGATTATAAGGATCAGGTAAAATCAATAGATGTGAAATGCATCCTAAATCAGAAGAGATCAAAAATTTAAGAGCTGTTACTATTGCTTCCCAGTGCAGCATCTGGCTTGAATTATGCCATTTACAAGTAGTGTATATAATAATCAACCTCTCTGAATTTTTAATATTAGTGTTTGTCTCTCTTTGAATTAGCACATTGTGTGTTCTTATGGTATTCTCTTGTTAATGGAATATCATTAGAGGATACAGAAAATGTTTTTCAGTCGTGTGTGAGAAACCAACACACAAAGACATACCACAGTGTCCTCATTTGCTGAGCAAACTACTCTTGCTTTTTAATGTGGAATGCAGAAGAACTAATTGAAAAGAGACAAAAATGAATTTTGACTCAGATTGTGCAGGATGAATCATAACCCACTTTCTCATCTGAGATGTGAAGAAAAAAAATTAAAGAAAACTAACCACCACACAGCTTTACTGTCAGTGTCAGCATAATCAATAGAGTGTTTTTAGCAGAGCAAAGAGTGCATTACTACCAGGCTGAGAATTTCAGGTAGTAGAAAACCAAGTTAATTTTTCTTTGTCTATAGTCTGCTTGAATTTGCCTTTCTTTCTCTGACTTGGTTAAAATATCATAATCAAGAGAGTTTGGGACCTATCAGCAATTTTTGCCCAAACCATTCAGAAATGCAGTGATCTCTATTGAACAGTTAGAGGCCAATCAAAAACTAGACAGGCTTGAACAACATTCTATCCTAGTGTCCTTTTGTCAGGCAGTAGGGAACAGGGACACAGCAAGGCAACAGAAACTTGGCCACAGTGGAATTGCTGCTTCCCTGAATTTAACTTACTTGAATTGTTGATGTGAATGATTAAAGAAAAATGAAGATTTTTATCCTGCTGGAGTTTAGGATCCAAATATATAATTTACTTGGCTTGCAAATGTAGCTTTTTAAAATTTTTTAAAGGGTTTGGTACAGAGAGGCACTATAGACTATCCTAGGACATGGTCTTCAATTCCTAAGTCAGAATTAATTTCTTTCTAATTTTTATTAATATTATATTTTATTGATAACTTTTGTGGCCTTTATTTCTCATGCGTGTATACATATATGTAATATACATATATATAATGCATATGTTTATATGTCTGTGTCTCCTACTTTAAGATCACTGAGAGGAGAGAACATATCTTGCCTCACCTGAGATGCAAAATGAAGAGGTAGAGCTAAATGAATCCTTAAATCTCTCAATGCCACTCCATCAAGATTTTACTTGCAATAGAGATTCTCTAGTCTGGCTTGATCCCTGATATTCCCACTAATGCTTCTGCTGAAAGTAAGATTAGCAGATTTTGACCACTTGCTACATATTACAAGTTTTGCATGCATTTGTTGACTATAGTCAGTGTTTGTGGACTATAACCCTATGATGGGGATACTGTTCTTTCACAGATGAGGAAGTTGAAGCAGAGACAAGTTAAACAATTGCCCCAGAGTGTAGTAACTATTGGAGTTGCAGTTTGAGCCTAGAGCCCAGTTCTGGACCCCCAGATAAACTGTACCTGTGACTACAGTTTGCAGAAGGTCTGGTAGAAGTTGGGGCCCTCAGAGTCTGCTCATCATGTGGATTTTCTGACAAATTCCATTTTATTTGTCCTTCTGCATCGCTCAGGGGATTTTTCGGTGTGATATAATTTCCTCTGATTGAAAAGTCTTACCACTAATCAGGCAGGGGGTAGAAATCCAGGTGCACCACCACTCAGTTTGTGCTACACCAGATGTCTTCAGGGACACTGTCTTGGTTCTCCCATAGAGTAATAGTGCCCAGCTGTGCTACATAGTCCAGATGATTTAAGACAAGTGCTGAATATTATGCTGTCTATGATAGCGGCACTTAAATCTACATCTCTATTCCTCTTTTCTCTCTCAAACTGGAAACCTGGTTCTTGGGATTTTAGCAATATCTACATCCACAAACTCCTTTCTCCCAATACTTCATCCCAATCCAGGGCTGCCTTCATTCACACGTGGAAAAAAGTTACTTATTATTTTTATCAATCCACTACCCTGGCATCTTCTAGTCCAGTGAGTGTTAGAGAAAAGCCAAGTCCAGTCTCACTGCCAAAGTGGAAATGAGAGAGAGCAAGGAGAAGGGAACTCATCTTGAAAATAAGGTCACCCTATTGATATATCATCAGTCAGAAGAGTTCAATGCAATAGCTAGCAATTGGCTCGCTCAGTCGGAAGTTGATGCTATTTTAGGCCATCAGCAGGAGTGTCAATGTATCTGTGAATTTTGGCATTTTATTTCATTAAGGTGGTTCAGGAAGCCAGACGCTGATTAACTGATTCTTCAACTTAGTTCCCACTCCTAATTTCGGATGTGTGGTGTCTTCAGGCAGCTGTTGTGACACCCTGATTCTAAAGAAAACTTTCTGTGCTTCTAAAGCAACCTTGGGAACAATCTACCCCACATCCTGCTATCCTGGAATCTCCCATGCTCTACATCTCTGGTCACAGGTGGAGTGGAGATACTGTTGCTTCTAGTTCTTCTCTGGCAGATCAAGGAAATACAGCTCAGATGTGTGCATCCAGCTGCCATCCAAAATTTGTACTAGCAACATTCTCATGGACACATTAAGCTCAAGGTGGATTTTCATTTGGAGATCACGTAAGAAGATTTCTATGGAAGCAATGCTTTCAGCATTGCAGTTACTTTCGAAGTCAAAAGATTCCCTAGACAGGCCACGAGATTTGTTTAGGTAAGACTAGGAAAAATCTAAACTTTTTGTTGTTACTGAGGGTCTGGGATTTGAGTTCATTTATGAACATGCTTTAAATGAGGATGAGGCTTTCCAGATAGGAAATGTATGATATTTGTTCCTTCATTCCTTCATAGTTATTGAAGGCCTGCTATGTGCCAGGAACTGTGCTAGGCATTTCCAATCAACATTAGTCTACAAAATGGAGACATATGTATTTACAAAATAACTCAGTGACAGTATGATAAGTGTGTTACAGGAGTTAGGTGAAAATTGCTACAAAAGGAAAAAGGTTAGAATGGCCTACAGTGATTGGAAAAGAGGGAATGGTTTTGCAACAGGTGATGTTACATTCTAACAGACTGAATGTGAATGGAATTTTCCAGGCAAACTATGAACTTAAGGACATTTCAGACAAACAATTCAATGGGTACAGAAAGATTGGAAAATTGCACAAAGTAAAACATGACAAGAGAATAGGAAATTGGAGGTGAAATGAGACCAAAGAATGACCAGTGGTCACATCAAAATGGCTTTTTCTTTCCTACTAGAGAGTGTAGAGTCTGCGGAGAAGGCCCTGAGAATCTATGAAGGATCTGAACAAGAGGATGACATGACTTGATAGACATTGATTAAAGATCACTCTGGTACCTCCAGGGGGATGGGTGTTGAACAGGAGAGGGTTCAGTGACTGGAAGTCAGCCTGGATGTCATTTACATTAGTCTATGGGGAACTATAGGAGCCTAAATCAAGACGTTCATGTGGTGACAATTCAGGAGAGAGAGAGAGGGATAAATTGAGGCTCATCCTTGGACTTCTGTCTTGGTTTGGTGATGACATCATTATAAAGTGAAGTGAGGGGATCCCTGGGTGGCGCAGCGGTTTGGCGCCTGCCTTTGGCCCAGGGCGCGATCCTGGAGACCCGGGATCGAATCCCACATCGGGCTCCCGGTGCATGGAGCCTGCTTCTCCCTCTGCCTGTGTCTCTGCCTCTCTCTCTCTCTCTCTCTGTGACTATCATAAATTAAAAAAAAAAAATAAAAAAATAAAAAAAATAAAGTGAAGTGAGGAAATATAAGTTCAGTAGTGACGTGCTGTTGATTCTTAGAGGTCATACTTATTGGAAAACAATTGAGTTCCATTTATCAATGCTCATTGAGCACCTCTTGTGTGCTCACACTGCTGAAGGTGTTGGCACAACATGAGTGATTAAATTAAACAAAAGAGCCTGTGTTGTGGAGCTTTCATTCCAGCAAGGAGAGATAACACATAAATAAGTCAAATCTATGGCATGTCAGCTGGTGGTATATCCTACAGAGAAAATTAAGCAGGAGAAAGGGGGATAGTAAGTGCTACAATGGTGGTGCAGATGGAAATAACACAGTAAATAATGTGACAAATATAATCATGAAGTTCCTATTGTTGGTGAAATCTGGACTGCCTAATTTTGTTTGCTTTCCATTTGTGTTTGTTTTATAAATTATTATTTCTCCTAAACAGCAAATAGTAACATAAACATTTACAAACACATAGATGTATACACAATGCTTTATGTTGCCAACATATCACATGCCGGAAAAAAAAAGAAAACAGCAGTTTAAAAAAAATAAATATCCAAAAAAAATATTTTAAGGGAGGAGAAAGATGGAGGTTCTTTCAGATGCTCATCCTTGTCATTGAGATCACTGGATAGTATGAATTACAAAGTCACAGACAGGAGAGAGAAAGAGAATCCGTATTTGAGCCAGCTTAATAATTCTGATATTCTTGATGTTGGGGAACCTCAGATTTAACCTAAATCCCTTATTTTAGACAGAGAAACCTTGGCTCCAGTTAGGAAGCAGCTTATTGAAGGACTCCCAGGCAGGTCTAGAAGTGAGGTTCCCTGCTAGCGCATCTAGGGATCCTACCATTACCCACCATAACAGAGAAACCTAAACTTGAGTCTGGGATCTGGCTTCCTGGGTTTGAACTTCTACTTTACCACAGTGACCTTGAGCAAGCTTCACCTCTCTTTGCACCAACTTCTTCATTTGCAAAATACGGGTGATTACAATAGTAATTATGGTAGTGTTTTTGAGGTTTAAATAAGTTAATGGTAATACATGTACATTACTTTCCACAGTGCCTGTCATACTGTTAGTGTTCTGAAAATGTTCCCTACATTACTGTAATACTGAAGGCATTTGAACAGCAAGATGTAGATTGTTTGGGCTTTGTGTGTTTGAGCACAAACTTGAAACCAATCTCTGATGAAGGCTACACATGTAAAAAGACCTTCTGGAATTTCTAATTAAGATGTTCCAATATTAACTAGTTTTTGGGGGTCATTGAGTAAGTACAAAACATATTAAAATATCTGATATTTGTTTCATTCATTGAAGTTCTAGACATTCCATCTTAGAGCTGAGTTATGCGAGATTCTAAACCAGAAGTAGAGCTCTAGCCTTTAAAGACAGGGACATGTCTTACTCACTTATGTATATCTAGCACAGATTGGCCATATCATGGTTGACAGTACCCCTTTACTGAGTACTGACTATGTTCCAAGCACCACACTGAATGCTTTACATAGCTGATCATATGTAGTCCTCACTGCAGGGAAGCATTTGTAACTGGATTTTACATATGAGAACATTTAGTCTGAAGGCAGTTCGGTACCTTGTCTAAGGTCACCCAGATAAGATAGTAAGAGGCACAACCTAGATTTTCATCAGCCAATCTCTGTTTCTGTTTGCTCAGCATATCTGCCTTCAATGGTAAACTTTTTTCACTTAGCTACTTATATTCTGCAATTAATATGAGCTTTACACTACCATCCTTTCTATGCCATTCCTACTGTTCATTCACAGAATTATCAAATCATAGATGACTTTTTGCTGAAAAGACCTGGAGGCAGTTTCCTGGTTCTCAACTCAAAGACTTAGAATCACCTGAGGGAACTTTATCACTGTACCAACCCACCTACCTTGTATATACACTGTGGTTCTCATATAACCCTGGGTAGGCCCACCTCTACTGAGGAAATGCTATCAGTCTGAGAAAATTCAGCTGATGGAGTGTTCCATATTCCCCAGGTGTGGTGGAAAGGGGGAAACAAAATTTTGAGAATTAGTGGTCAGTTTTCATATAATGAAAATTGAGAAACATGGGGATTCCTGGGTGGCTCAGAGGTTTAACACCTGCCCTCGGCCCAAGACGTGATCCTGGAGTCCCGGGATCAAGTCCCACATCGGGCTCCCTGCATGGAGCCTGCTTCTCCCTCTGCCTGTGTCTCTGCCTCTCTCTCTCTCTCTCTCTCTCTCTCTCTCTCTGTCTGTCTCTCTCTCTTTCTCATGAATAAATAAGCCTTAAAAAAAAAAAAGAAAAAAGAAAATTGAGAGCCAGAGAGTGACAGTAACATCATCAAGATCACAGCTAATTCATTACATTATCTACACATAGAACCTGGGTCCTTCTGACATTCAGCATTGGACAGTTTTCTTGGTTGGTCTCAAAACTGCCTTTGTGGAATATGCTGTGTTCTCCTTGATGGTTCTAGAGGAATAGATGGCCAAAAGAAGAGTGTGAAAATTTGGGAATCCCATAACAAATCAGTTGATCAAGAACGGATAAATAAGTTGATTATGCTATTCTACACCTAGTCACTTGGTTCTAGTTAAGTAACAGCTCATCAATATGGAATGCACACTTTCGTAATAGTAGGTTTGTGGGTTGCATAGCTTTTTTGTGTCTGTTTTCAATTTCTGTTCCTTTGATAACTAAACAAATAGCAGAGATGGTGAAACTCAGCAGGAGAATTATCTCCTAAGATTTTCTGTGATCTCTTTTCTCTAGTGAGTCAGTCTGTCTAGTAATGACTTGGTAGATTATAAAGTTATTTGCTTTGTTTGTTAAGTAAATACTTGTTGAAAGCCTAATATGTCTGTCAGTGACCTAGGTGGAATGAATCAAGAGTTGCTATAAATCCTTTCTTGGGGACAAAAAAAAAAAAAAAAGATGTTATAATTAAGAAGTCTCTGTTCCCAAGAAATACACAGACTACTATAGGCTAAAACATCAAAAATATATACTAATCCTTTTACCATGTGATAGATGTTGTAAAGGAGCTCTGTACAGAATAGCCAGGAGGTAGAATGTCTGGTGGCCCTGGAGAGAGTGCAGTTTTTAAGGGGTGACATCTGAGCCAAGTCTTCAAGGGGGAACAGAATTGTTCCAAGTAGAGAAAGAAGGAAAGGATGTTACACAGAGAAGAAACTACATGTGTCAAAGAATAGAAGGAGGAAAGCATGAGGTCCTGGGAAACAGTAAGACATTGCAGACTTGATAGCGGAAGTTGTCTGGGACTAAAGCAAAGTCGAAGTAAAAGTGGGAGGACATGGAAGATAAAAGGGCTCAGGGTCGAGTGATGAAAGAGCTGATGTGATATGCCATAAAAAATGATCTTTTGGATCTTTCTCTGTGCAAAATGGGAAATCACTGACTACTGTTAAATAGAAGGTAACATCAGATTAGTGATTTTTGTTTTCAAATGAGGGGATAGCTACTTGTATTGCCATGTAACAGTATTAATGGTCTGCATAATGTTAGAAAGCCAGTTCACAGAGGTAACAGGGGCTGGACATTTCATGAGAACGGATTTAAGGCATTTGTGGGGTGAGAAAAAAAAGCACTGCTATCTTTTTTTCTCATAGTTCAAAACAGGAAGTGCCTAGGTATGCAGAAATGCAAGTCAAGTCAACTATGTTTTTAGTGAGTTTTGCATGTATGTTGACTCTCCCACATCAGCAATAATCCTGCTGAATATTACTATCTGAATAATCCACCAAATTCAGCTCTAGGGGGAATCATCAGATTTTCAAAGTGCATACTGTGAACAGATTTAAAGGTTATTTTGTATTTTCAAAAAAAAATATTAGGCAGATCCTCAGAAATCATCCTGTGTGTATATATGTACGTGTGTGCATATGTGTTCCTTGTGCTGGTCCCACCCTCAAGCAGAAAACATTTCAAGCTCTCCTTGCCTACTTAATAATTCACCTGTGCTTAGGGTGATAAATACCTTGAAGTCATCTCCTAATTCTGTCATTCTTTGTTGAAGAAAATGATATCCAGAGAGAAACAGCAGTCTAAGCCATAGCTACCAAGTGGCAGTGCCCAAGCTAAATCCTGTGTTTCCATTATCTCTGGAAATCTCTTTTCCTTTTTGTATCACATATTTGCACACTGTTGGGTAGTCATGAATTGAGTGAATAATCCCAAAGTAACAGGTATCTTGGTGTACTCACTTAAAAATGTAGAGACAAAAAGAAAGGACTATTTGGGACATTTCATAAGGAAGTATGATTGGATCTAATATGGGTAACCTTAGCTCAAGTCATCTTTCAAATGGGATAGCTGATAGGGCAGGGGTGTGCCAAGCATGAGAATACATTAAGCCTCACCCCCACCTTTATTTTCACGCTCACATTGGTTTAACATCATAGGAGAGGGTAATCTATTGTCTCTAAAGGATTAGATAACATTAGTCAACATTAGTTTGTGATGCCTGTATTAGTTTTCTATCGCTACTGTAACAATTACCAAAAACTTCCAACACAGATTTATTATCTTACAGTTCTGTAGGTCAGAAGTCCAACATGGGACTCAATGGGCTAAAATCAAAGTAGTAGCAGGGATGCCCTCCTCTCTGGAGCTTCCAGGAGAGAATCCATTTCCTTTGCTTTTCCAGCTTCTAGAAACTGTCCGCATTTCTTAGCTTATGGTCCCCTCCTTCCATTTCTAAAGCCTGCAACATCGCATCACAGACCATTTTTCCATAGTCAGGTCTCTCTCTGACCACAGCTGGAATAAGTTCCCAGATTTTAATGACCTAAGTGATTCGATTGAACTCGCCTGTATAATCTCACTGTTCCTAACTTAAGATCTGTAACTTAAACACATCTGCAGAATCCTTTTTGTCATACATGGTAACATATTCATGGTTTCTAGGGATTAGTATATGGTTGTCTTTGGGAAATCATTATCCGCCCACCACGATGCCCTTCTGGTGAATTTCCAATGGTTTTCTAAGGATAACAATGCCAGACTTGTTTTAGGGGCTATGCATGGAGGTGCCCCCCAAAAGCCTCCTTCTTAAGGGGCTCAACTCTTCCTATATATTCTAATCTTGAAGTAAAGGAAAATTTGATATTTGCTTATAAATTTTATAGTGCTAATAGCTCCACTCTGGGAAAGGTCATTCTAACTTAACCATATGAAGATTTTAGAATACAATATATTTTTGCTGATTCCCTAGTCCTTTGATTGGAACATTTAAGTTTATAAGCATTTAAAGGCCCAACTATAGTTTCTCCCAACAAATTCCATTTTGGTCCAACCCTTCTCTTAATGTATCTAGGCTCTTCCTCTCCGTTCTTTCCTTCCTCCTCCCCTCATCTCCCTTTCTGTCCTTCATTTCATTTACAGAGAAGTACTGGAAGAAAGGAAGCAGAGGAGTAAGGAAAGAAAGATGTGGGAAAATAACTGTGTTAAAGAGTATGTAGGTAAAGAAAAGAGGAGAAGAGTTTTTCTATCCAAGAGTATGTAGGTAAAGAGAAGAGGAGAAGAGGTT
Source organism: Canis lupus baileyi (assembly GCF_048164855.1). Taxonomy (NCBI): domain Eukaryota; kingdom Metazoa; phylum Chordata; class Mammalia; order Carnivora; family Canidae; genus Canis; species Canis lupus. Next base: position 22,587,971 of record NC_132868.1, read on the forward strand.
TTCTTTTTTTTTTTTTTTTTTTTAAATTTATTTTTTTTTTTTTATTTATGATAGTCACAGAGAGAGAGAGAGAGAGAGAGGCAGAGACACAGGCAGAGGGAGAAGCAGGCTCCATGCACCGGGAGCCCGATGTGGGATTCGATCCCGGGTCTCCAGGATCGCGCCCTGGGCCAAAGGCAGGCACCAAACCGCTGCGCCACCCAGGGATCTCCCGAGAAGAGGTTTTCTATCCAAGGTTTCCGCACCAATCTTAGGTGTCTCTTATGAGACAGTTTTATTTTCTGAAATAGTTAAGACAGGAACTCAATAATTGAGGAGTAGTAGCAGTAGCTCCATGAAAGACTAAAGGAAATTAAGGAATTTGGGGCTGATACCATGGAAAAGGATAGGTTCATCAAAGCATCTCATTCTTTCTGAATTAGAAAAAAAAAAAGCAAAATAACAAAAAAACATGGCTGCCAAGGGGAAAAATTTACTTCTAAGGATGAGAATCAGGTGAGATAGAATTCAGATTCAAATGAAGTTATTCCAAGATCTGGATAGGAGGAGAAATAAGAGAATGTGTTTTAATAGCCCTAAAGATTTACATTCCAAAATTCCTTCTTCCAGGAACTACTCCACACTCTAAATTGCGGTACTAATGATAATTGATTATGATAATTAGATTAGCCAGTATTGATCATAAAAGAATATCCTACTGAAATGAGAAAAGATAAACATTCTTAAGTATTTGGTTCAAATTTCTTCTTTAGAAAATGAAGGTGAAAATATATCTCCTACAGTGCTGTGATACAGACCTAGCTAAAATAATATTAGTGAAAATGTTCTTTAAACTACTGGAATTGTAAAAATTCCTCTTCCTGCTCCTCTATTATTTTACCTTAGAGATAGTTTATATAAGTAAAGGGAGTCTTCCTATTTTCTGTGATGTGGTTGGTTATGTCTACTGTAAAGAATTCTCAACTATCTCAGAAATTTTGTTTTCCTTCACCAAAAAGTGTGTTTGTGTGTGTACATGCTAATAGGCTTCAATTACAAAAACATCAGTAGAAAAACCAATTATGTAATTCTTCTGAAAATAATTTACTGTTTGCATGTTGCCCTGTAAGTCTGTACTCACAGGACATGTCCCCACAAATCTGTATAAAGTCAGTTTTTAAAAATTAGGCTTCCCTGTGGTATTCTCTCCCTTTATTTGCAATTTGTGCCCTTCAATACATTTTTATAGATTTTCATCTAAGTCATATGCTTTCTCTCAATAATATTATTTGAAGATTAATCAATTTTTGTTGCTGTTACGCAACCATTCTGTTTCTTTGGCTTTTTTTTTAAGATTTATTTATTTATTCATGAGAGACACAGACACAGGCAGAGGGAGAAGCAGGCTCCATGCAGGGAGCCCAACATGGGACTCGATCCTGGGACTCGATCCTGGGACTGGATCCTGGGACTCCAGGATCACACCCTGAGCTGAAGGCAGGCATTAAACCACTGAACCACCCAGGGATCCCCTCTGTTTCCATTTCTAAGTGGCTATTGCTTATATAAAAGGAAGCACTTGACTTATGCTTACTTATCTAAACACCTTATTTATGTTATTTGTTCTATAACAAACACTTTTGTGGCAGTCACTTGGTTTCTTTTCAAGCATACAGTGTTATTTACCAATTTTATCTTTTCATTCTCAATGTTTACGTTGCTTATATCATCCTCTTATCTTACAGTTTAATTACAAAAGAGTGAAACAATTTTAATGATAATGATAATAATGGACATTGCTTCTTGTTACTTATTTTAATAGCAATGCCTTTAGCATTTCATCTTTTTATGTAAAAATGTTAGTTTTAGTCAAATGCTTCTTTTCTTATAGGAAATTTCATTCTATTTCTCCCTTACATAGATTTCATAAATTAGAAACGGCCATTAAAGTTTATTAAATTCTTAGATTTATTCAATCTTACTTATATTTGTTCTCCTTTTTTCTTTTCTTTCTTTCTTTCTTGGTCATTTAAATGAATTATGATAAAATTCCTAATGTAGATACACCCTTACGTTGTAATCCTTTTTTTATAATATATGCTACTTAATAATCTGGTAACTTCAAGTTGTTAATGTTATTCATTTAAAACTCTTGTAACTATGTCCATAAATTTGAATTGGTCTATCCTTTTCTATTCATATGATATTTTGGTGTTAAGCACAAGATGACCTTCTAAAAATCAGCTTGAAAACTCTCTATTTGTTTATAAGGTCTAGAATAGTTTGAATCACTTCGAAATTATGTCTTCTTTAAACATTAGGATAAACTGGAATTTAAAGCCATCTATCTTTTTCATTTGTAAATCTTTAACAAACTTTTGAGTTTCCTCAGTGGTTATTTATTGGACTGCTGAAGTTCATGTTTGTTTTTGTTTTACTTCAGTTGAATCCACTTGGTAGTTTGTATTTTGCGAGAAAAATATTCATTCCATCAAGATCTTTGATAGTGTTAGCATGATGTAGGTATATTACTCATAATTTTTAGAATATCTGTCTATGTTTATATTTCTTTATTTTGTCTAATTTTCTGGTTTTCACTTTAGCTAAGTCTTTTTAAGAGTTTTCTGGTGTGTCTGTGTTGTGTGCATGTGGAGTTTGCTTGTTTTCTAACTCATTATTTCTAGTGTTTAGCTTTATTAATTTTTACTTCCTACTTTGTTTTAGCTTATTTATTCATTCATTTGTGTAGCATCTTAATCTGAATGTTCATTCATTCTCTATATTTTTGTTTAATAATGAAAGCATCCTTCTGACTTCATCTGTATCCCATGGATTTTGATACATTTTTTAATTTACTGTAAATATTTTATAATTCAGCTGTTCTTCCACCTATGACTTATTTAGAAATTTATTTCCAAGTTATTTTATCCTTTTTGCTATTTTTCCAGTTTTATAATTGAAAGAAATTAAGCCTTGAAATTTATTACTGACATATAAATTCCTGACTGAGCATTATACAACTCGCCCTGCTCATTGCTGAATTTGGTATTTTGTCAGCTGGGAACACTAAATACCCCCACTTAACTTGATATTTGCAAAGCTCAGAGTAGCATTGGGGTTCCTGTACACTTTGGCAATTGCCCCATGGCTAATTTGGCCAATTTCCAATTCCTCAGGGAGAGACAAAGAGTTGTCTCATTGCCACCTGCTATTAACTAAATGCTTAGGATTCAGTGTCCTAGGGGTGACTGGGAGACATGGGAATGGATTATTGTGGCAGCCTGTGGAACCTCCTTCCCTGGGGAATTTTGAGAGCAGCAAAGAACCATCTGTCTGGGGTGGTTTTAAGAGCAGCCCTGCCTAAAGGCAGGTGCACGGATTAGATGACCTGTGAAGATTGTTATCCATCCCAGTGACTTCAATGCAAAGGATGCATTTGCTGAGTTTGAAAAGAGTCCAGGAGGAACACTGATAGGTTTGGGGAGCATATGGTCAAGAGCCTGAAGGTTTTCAGCCCTTCTTGAAATTGGAGCTATTCAGTGTCACCCTGTGCCCTGAATTCAAAAATGTCATCTTCTACATGTGAATCTGGCAATGAGTTATTCCACCCTTGTAAGTTATTCCACCCTTGTATATGCACATGTAGTTCAGATTGGAGTTCTTCAAATGTTTGATCATAAACAGTTATATCTTAACAGATAGCTCAACTGATCTATGCCTAGAAATTTAGATACATCGTTGAATCTGATTCTTTTGGTTAAGCCATATCATCATGCTGTGGCCTACTGACCTTGACTTTTCTAACCTTGTTCCTCAGAGGTGATTCTGTGTTTGTTTCAGGCAATTAAATGTCCTGATTAATCCCTCAGTAGAGCTATCCTAAGCATCTCAACAATAAATTTATTATCGGTGCAAAAGACAAAATGCTTAAATAAATTAACCAAACTAGATTACCTTCATTGTGATCATTTCCACCATGTGTAATATACTAATCTACTTTAAAGTCAGAGAGAAAGAAATTCCCCAAAATATTTTCAGAATGATACGGCAGACATAAGGATTAGAATTACAAGCCAACAGTTGGACAGTTTTCTGCACAGGTGACAAATTGGCCAGATACCAAAGGTAGACGTGGGATAGGCCAACTGATTTCATTTAATTATCCCAGGAGAGTTAGAGGAATTACAATTTAGGATAGCCCTGCATGGGAAAGGTTGTTTGAAAAAACAGGGGGAAGAATGGACTAATTAGGATAGGTAGACAGGGCCAGCCACAAACCTTTCCTGAAAGTTTAAGCAATTTATTTTTTTTAAGGTTTTTTTTTTTTTTTTTTTTTTTTTTAATGTTTAGGTAATCTCTACACCCAACACAGGGCTCACACTAACAACCCCGAGATCAAGAGCCACAAGTACCACTGAAAGTCAGCCAGGCACCCTGAAAATTTAAACTATTTTAAAAATAAGGGTAATGAATTATCAAAGGAATTGCACTTTCAGAGGGGGGGAGAAGCCCCTTAATTTTCACTATCTACCCAATCCAGAAGGATTAAAAATTTCATGTTTAATAACTGACATGTCACAAACTAAAAAAAAAAAAAAAAAAAAAAAACTACGGTGAGGGGTGGCTGGCTGGCCCAATCAATAGACCGTGCAACTCTTGTTCTTGGGGTTGTGAGTTTAAGCCCCATGCTGGGCATACAGCTTAACTTCAAAAAAATTTTTTTTTTAATTTAAAAACTAAGGTGAAATGTAAATACTGGTTTAATATTGTGAAGCGATTTTCTTTATGCCTTATATGTAAAAACAATAAGGAACATTATAAAATAAATTATCAATAGATTTGACAACAGAATTTAAAAGTATATAAAGTCAGATAAAATTAAGAAGCAGGGCAGCCCCCGTGACTCAGCAATTTAGCGCTGTCTTCAGCCTAGGGGCTGATCCTGGGGACCAGGGATTGAGTCCCACGTCCGTCTGGCTCCCTGCATGGAGCCTGCTTCTCCCTCTGCCTGTGTCTCTGCTTCTCTCTCATGAATAAATAAATAAAATCTTTAAAAAAATAAGAAGCAAATAAATGGGAATTATATTTGCAATAAATATAAATAAATGATATGAAAATGTTCATGCAGTTGCAGAAATCTCAGTAGGGAAAGACAAAAAATGGATATAATTCTTAAGGAGTAAACACAGTGGATAATTAACTTAAAGAAATGTCATTGTCACTGGTATAAAATGGAAATTAAAATAACCAAAGTAGTTTTTCATCTATGAAATTAGCAAAGATTTAGGAAGAGAAACTACTCTCATTTGCAGCTGGTGAGAGCATAAATTTGCCCAACTGTTCTGGAAAGTTATTTGGCAATATTCCTTAAGAGCTTTAAATGTTTCATATCTCTCAACCCAGAAAAATAGATGGACAGATATACATGTAAAGAGGTACACCTATCTATATCCTAAGAGAATAGAAATTTGAACAAACATCTATCTGCTAAAATGTTCACTAAGGAACAATTTTTAATGACAAATAGAAAGTCTAAATGACCAAAAACAGGGACTTGTTTTATAAAAAATTATAGACCCCAAATGATAGGATATTATTAAAATACTATATTTGAGGAATTTAATATATTTTTAAAATGCTCTTCTTTGGGGGAAAAATAGATTAAACTTGTGTATTTGATATGCTCAAACCTACATTTAAAATATGTATAGAAAGTCTTTAAGAGAACACATTGTTTTTAAAATTTTGATTTAGATTCAGTTAACATATAGTGATTTATTAGTTTCAGGAGTAGAATTTAGTGATTCACCAGTTGCATATAACACCCAGTGCTCATCACATTACCTGCCCTCCTTAATGCTCATCACCCAGTTACCTCATCCCCTCACCCCCCTCCCCTCTGGCAACCCTCAGTTTGTTTCCTATGATTAAGAGTCACTTATGGTTTGCCTCCCTCTGTTTTCATCTTATTTTATTTTTCCTTCTCTTCCCCTATGTTCATCTGTTTTGTTTCTTAAATTTCACATATGAGTGAAATCATATGGTATTTGTCTTAAGAGAGCACATATTTTAAAATGTAAAGACTCTTTCTCAGTAATTAGATTATATGATTATAATTTTCTACATCATTTTCCTTAGTTTTCAAATTATCTATAATGAACATGTGTTATTTTTATAATCGTAAAATTACTTTTGAAAAAAAAAAGAAGAAAACTAGCAAAATGGAGAATGAATGGAAGAACAAGTAAAGGAAGTTTTGAGCCAGGCAGTGATGAGATGCCTAGATTGAGCGTCAGGGGCCCGAGATTCTAGAATCTGGAGAGATTGGTTGAAATCATCTCTTCTGGCCCAAATATTCTACAATACAATATTTTACCAAAGAGCCATTCCTAGCGTACCCATGGGTCTGCCAGTCCTGGTAAACAGGTAAACACAGATTGATTTTCCATGGATGCATTTCAGAACTCTTCCCCATTGATCACCCCTTTTCACTCTTTTGGAAGAGAACAAAGGAATTACTAATGCCCTGTGCCTCCTTCCCACTTGCCATCAGCAATGAGATGGGGGAAGCAATGTTTTGAGTCTTAGGGGGTTCTAGGCCCAAATACCACTGCAACACCAGAGTGATTTTTGACTGACTTTAGCTATGGTTTTTTGTTGTTGTTGTTGTTGTTGAATATACTCCTTATGAACCTTTGAACTGTTTTATAGCCTCAGGAAATGTGGTAGTGCCCTCTAGGTATGGGACTGAGGAAGTCATCATGCACCTTTTCCAACCCTGTGATTCAGGCTGATATTGTAGTCAGAATCTCTAGGAAATCCTTGGCCCAACCCTTATTCCAAGATGTGGCCTGTTCCACTTACCCAACTTGTTCTCATTTGTTTTTGTTTTTGACTTTTAATTCCAGACATAAATCAGAATATCTTATCTGTTATAATCTCCCTCTTCCACTTACATTCTCTCCCCTTCCCATCTTCTCTACTTTTTGCCATTATTAGTTTTGGTACCTGTATGGTTTTATTTCAGTAGAGTCTTGGAATGCAGTTGTGTTGTTAGTCCAGCATCCTGATCTGTTATTTTTTTTTTAAGACTTTATTTATTTATTCATGAGAGACACAGAGAGAGAAAGGCAGAGGCACAGGCAGAGGGAGAAGCAGGCTCCATGCAGGGAGCCTGACGTGGGACTCGATCCTGGGTCTCCAGGATCAGGCCCTGGGCTGAAGGCGGCACTAAACCACTGAGCCACCCGGGCTGCCCCTCATCTGTTATTATAAGAAAATAAAATTTTATAGCAAACAAGTCCAGTCCTCAGAAGCGTTGTTTCCAAATTTTAAGGATCAACACGTAGGGAATCTATAGACTCTTTGGCAATAACAGCAACAAAAAAGGTGGTATTTATTTATGTTCCCAGGTGGTATCCAACACTCTTTTCATGCATTGGCTTAATGTAATTCCCACAGCAGCTCTAATTAAATAGGTACCATTGCATCCATGTTTTATAGATGAGGAAACTTATTCCCAGATAGGTAGGTGATTGGACCAACAACACACAGCAGGTAAGTTGACAGAGCCAGGTTTTAAAGACAGAGAATGATTTCAGAAACCTTGCTCCTAATTGTTCTTTTTTTCAATATAGTTATATGACCTAGACTATCTGGACAATTTTATTCCACCCTAGTAGTGAATTCAGAGCTTTTCTATGATGGTACTTACATAGGTACACGAGATCCCCATTTCTAAACAGTCACTTGATAGAATGTGGGCTGCTTTTTAATAACAAATATAAATAGCTTCTCAGTTGTTACATCAAGCTTCTGGTGTCCCCTAACTCTTAATTATGAACATTTAATTGGATCCCTGGTGCTATGTATATTTGTCTTTTGTTGTGAAAATTACATTAATTTCATTCCTTCATTTGACATGGGCAAGACATATTCCATAATAAAACTAATTAGTGGTACACCTTTCGACTCTTACTATGAGAATGTTAGCTGGCCTAAGTATCAAACACTTTTCTTGCAAAGACTTGCTGTCCTGAGTTTTAAAAAAAATTCTCAAAAATAGTTATGTGCCATTGCATATACTTATTTGAAATCTTTCTCATATCAGGCTTTGGTTGAGATCCACATGGAATATATCAACAAATGTGCATAGTTTTTACTGAAAAAGTTTTTCAATATCCTGTAGGGGAGATGAGACAGGTAGGCAAATGCCTGTAGCACAAAATAAATGAATAGATTGTCTGAAAAGAGTTAAAGTCTCTACAATAATTTGAAGAAGAGAGATGTTATGTATACTGTGAAGATACAGAGAAAGTTTTCATGGACAACCAAACAGAAAAACGGGCCATAGTTTTAAACTTGCAACTGACAGAAGGGGAAACATTGCAGTATTCATTAGAAAGAGGGAAAATAGGGAGTAAAAAGGAAAGGACTGGTTTCTCACCTGGCTTCTAGGAGAAAACAGTATTTGACACAGGTGTTAGATAATAATGTATGGTTGTGACTGGTGAAAATGGGATGCAGGCCATCAGGAAGTTAAGAATAAAATAAATATGTAGAGGTTGGAAAATGTGGAGCACTTGAGAAGCAGAAGTCATGAGGGAAACTCACTCATTCCCTGTAAGGCTGAAGGATTTGTGCAGGTTCTTAAGAGATGTATAGGGATCACACTTACATCTGCAATGAAGGGCTTCAAATTGCAGATGGTGTGTCAAGGCATATTTTCTTAAGAGGTCAAATCTGGGAAAACTGGGGAAAAGGTGATAAGATAAATCTAGAAGTTCATCACAGTTGGATCCCATCTGGGAGAATGGGCCGGTAACTACAGAAGTTAGTTACTTCAGGGTCACAGTATCTTAGATAAACCAATTCTATATGGATGTAACAGTATTGTCTATGAGCCTCGTAAAGACCAGAATTTGCAGTAGGCCTTGGAGTGGTGGTCATCCTACCTTTATCCCATGCTAAACACCTGTATTCAGAGCTACCTCTTAAATGCTTTTTTTTATAATAACATTGTTTGACTGACAGCAGGGCCATTTTATAACAATCTCTGAAAGCAATCTCTTCTTGGGTCTTCTGTATCTAACATTTCTGGAAAGTAAATGATCAATGACTGTCATTCAGTCGCTGTCATTGCCTTGAGTTTGTTGATACAAAAGAGGTATAAAAAAAACTTGTCTTTTGCTTCTCAGGCTGAATGTCCACAGAAATAAGCAGTGGTGATATCCATATCAACCCAAAGCCCAAATATTCCCCATATGTACTAACAGACTCTATAAGGTAATTTCCTCCAGGTTGTCATTATGAGAGCTAATGTGGACATTAACACAGGCACCATCAAGCCAATTACTCTGTTGCTTTAGTTTACTAAATGTTGCTTTTGCAGTAGGGACTGTGTTCCCTAATGGGCTCTGAACTTAATTTGCTCATGATAATAACAGTGAGTAAATGGGTTTGTCTCTGGACTTCAGAATACACTATTGCATTTTAGATCTGCAAGAAAAAAGAACTATGTTTTATATTTTGCTACATTCATAGTTTCTATTAGAGCATACCAAGCCCAGTACCTGACACAAGTCTTCATAAAGAGAAATTACATTAATTGTGTCTCTATCCTTTTACATTAATCCATTATGAATATTTTATTCCACAGAGTTAGAAAAATTACACTCACTTATTACTGAAGAACATTTCTTTATAAGGAGTGCTTTATGCTTTAAGACCTCATAACTTACTTTAAATATTTCAAGCACGATAAATGGTAAGAAATGAAAAATAAGCCTGAAATTCATAGGGTAAGAACCATTTACAAGTCTTTTGTCTTCAGACTGTGATCATACAGTTAAACCTATTTGATGTGCTTTAGCAGGTTGTAAAATTCATATCTTTCTGTGGTGATCCATAGGAGATGACTTCATCATAATGAAACACTTTTAAATTTGATTTTTGTAAGTTGCAAAATGATTATCATCTTTCCCCCACCAGGAAAAAAAAGTGTTTTTCTTTGTTTAACATCAAAAAATAAAGATACTAATTCTGATCTCTTGACAAAATGAAAAATCTCTCTGCTGATCCTCTGCCACTTCTTAGTTTCTATGACCATGCACAATTATTGGTTTTGGCAAATAAACACATTTGAGGCAAAACATTAACTTACTTTTACAAGATATATACGAACACCCTTCTAAAAGAGAGAAGAAATAAAAAGCTATTAGTGTGTTTTACAGGTATGCACCATCAGAAAAAAATCAAAATATTAGCTTTTAATATCTTCATAGATAATTTAATATTAAAATGCTATGTATTCCTATCTTTGTGCCAGTACCCCACTGTTTTAATTACTGTAGCTTTAGAGCAAACCTTGATACCAGGTAATGTAAGTTATCCAACTTTGTCCTCCTTTTTCTAAAAGTGTTTGAACTATCCTGCATTCTTTGTATTTCCATACAAAATTTAAATGAGTTTGTCAGTGAATGCCAATAAAATCTGTAGGATTTGCACTTAATAAATCAAATAGGGGAGAAATGAGACCTTAACAATGTTATCTTTCAGTGCATGAGCATGGTATATCTGTCCTGTTACTTAGATCTTCTGTAATTTCTCTCCAGCAATGTTTTTTGGTTCTTACTGTAAAAGTCTTGCACATATTTTCAACCATAGACCTAAATGTAAAAACTAAAATATGAAACTTTTACAAGAAAACATAGAAGATCCTCATGATGGTGGGGTAGGCAAATATTTCCTAAAGAAGATACAAAAAAAGTTAAGCCAGGAAAGAAGAAAAAAATTAACTTCTGCTTCTCAAAAGATGTCATTTAAAAAATGAAATTACAAGACACATACTGTGAGAAAATAAGCACAGAATATATGTATCTGAAAAGGACTTGTGTTCAGAATATGCAAAGAACTCCTAAAAAAGAAGACAAACAATTAAAATGAGGCAAAACATTTGGACACTTTTCTAAATAAAATATAGAGGGAACCAATATACAAATAAAAAATGTTCTAAATCTTTAGTCATCAGAGAAACGTAGACTTAAACCCTATGAGGTATCTCTATACATTAATTAGAGTGAAGACAGAAGAATGACATTACCAAGTGTGAACTAGATGGTAGAGCAACTGTAATTCTCCTACATTGCTGATGAGGATGTAAAATGGTGCAACCACAGTTTGGTAGTGTCTCAAAAAATTAAATGCGTATTTGCCATATGACTCAAACTTTGTCAACCCATATATTGACCCAAGGAAAAAGAAAACTTTTTTTTTCTATAGAAAGACTTGCATAAAAAACTTTATAGCAGCTTTATTTGCAATGGCCAAAAGCTGGAAATTAATCAATTATTTATCAATAGGTGAAAGAACAAATTGTGTGACAGTTTTACAGCCAAACATTACCCATTGGTAATAAGGAAATGAACTACTAATAAGTACGGCAACATGGAAAAATCTCACAAACATTATTCTGAGTGAAAAGAGCCAAACCCCTCTCTCTACCCCCCCAAAATGAATATATATTATATAATTCCATTTTTATGAAACCCTAGAAAAGGCAAATTTAATCTATAGTGACAGGAAATAATCAGTGGTTTTCTGAGGCTAGAGGAAAGGATTTACTCTAGTGGGGCACAAGGGAGCTTTTTGCCATAATGGGAATGTTCTAGAATTTGATCATGGTGGTAGTTACAAGGGCCTATGAATTTATTAAAATTTATTAAAATTCACAACTTAAATGGGCTTATTTACTGCATGAAAAGTCTACCTCAATAAATTTTATTTTAATAAATAAACAACAAAAAGCATATTTCACCATTTAAAAAAAACGTGGCCAAGGCATATTTGAGTAAAGGCTGTTGGCCTTTCACCTTGCATGAGTCCTAGTGCATAATGTCATAATGAGTCCACTAACCATTTCCGGTTTGGGCTCTTTTAAAAGAGGGGAAGAACTTAGACACTTGTGAAGCAACATGAGTGTAGAATGCTTTGTGATGTTTAAGCTTTTTAATTTTTTTTTCTGATAATTGGTTGCTTATCAATACCTAATTGAATAATTTATCTTCTTCCTAAGTACATTGTCTTTATGGAACTTTCCCCAAAGCATTCTACTTAGATGTTATTTTAAAAAATTAAAACACTCTCACTCTTTTTTGTTTATCTACATAATAGTTAATTGAATAGTATAATCACAATAACAAATTCAAATGGTATGACTAGATTTGGGATCACAGACAGCTGACTCTGGTAGCATGTTGGAGCAGGTGTCAGGCTGTGCTCCTAGAGGTTTTGGTTGGTTGTGCAGAAAGACACACACATTGGGGGCCACTGGGGTGGAAATTGAGGATTGCTTGATTTTGATACAGATTATCTGACACCTAGTAAATCCTCAGTACCACTGTAATTTGAACATTGATCTTCTACATGAGGTATCAGGAGTCTTTACAATTGGCAGTTAGGTGCTTACTAAATATTAAATTGAATTGATTATTTGCAGGCTTACAGGGAATGGCATGAGTTATTCCTTTGCTAACTTATTAATTTTGGCTATCCTACTTTAAAAGTGCATTTGGAAAGTGAGTTCCTCAGGGGCATAACTGTCTTCCTGCTGTATCTGCCATGTCAGCCCACAGTAGTTACTCAGTTAAACGTTTTCTGAGAGAATAACCTCAATGCCTCTGCTGCCTTGGCAGGAGTCTTATGAACAAGAGTGGATCTAAAACCAATCTCTAAAAATACCTCTTAAAACCATTAAGGGGGCTTCCTCGGTGGCTCAGTCCATTAAGCATCTGACTCTTGGTTTTGGATGAGGTCATGATCTCAGGGTTGTGAGATCAAACCTCCACTGGGCTCCACGCTTGGCGGGGGAGTCCACTTGAGATTCTCTCTCTCTCCACCTCTGTCCCTCCTTCCCCCAAACTCATGCATGAGCATATATTCTCTATGTCTTAAAAAAATTTTTAAATAATAAAACTTCGTTAAGGAGACAAATTTCTTAGGCAAACATTCTTGTCAGTAAATTGCAGAAAAAATATTCTGAGGAAATGGATGGTATAGGGATGATAGGGATAAGGGGCTCTAGACAGTCACCACTCCCCTCAGCCCTTCTTCCTATTTTCTGGATTCAATGTAGCTGAGTCCTCAGGACCCTTAGTGGTCTTTCGAGCACATTCTTAAAAGCTCTGATTCTGGTTCTCACTCTAACTTACAGAAGAGGAATCTGACGCCCAGGGTGGCTAATTGACCTCCCTAAGGTCACCCAGCTACACATGGTAAAGTCAATCCCTACACATACATCTCTATGAATATCATCACTTTTCCATCCACCCTTCTGTTCCAAGTATGCTGTGTCCCATGGATAATATCTCCTGTGTTTGAATTTTTTTTTAATTTCATAGCAATCTTTCCTTTTCTTTAAGATACACCACCGCTCCCATTTGTACCACCTGCAGCAAGCTAAATTATTCCTCAGTGCTTACACCTTTCAAATATTTATAGACCGTCATCATGGCACTCCTTAGTCATCCTCCAGCCTCGCTGTGTGTGCATATATGGCTCCTTTAATCTTCCCATACGAGTCCGTCTCTCTTGTCCTTCATCGTGCACACCATCCTCCTCCCTAGTGCCTACAAGAGAACAGTCTGAGTATATTCCAGATGGGAAAAAATAACCCCAACATGTTGTAACAGGGGGGAGAAAAACACACTGAATAGATGAAAGGAACAATCTACAGGTTAATTAGTAGTATGGCCACAAATATGTGCACAGTTTTGTTTCAGAAATAAAGCAAGCTGTATTTGTTGTAACTATCTCTTCTTTGAACTTAACAGAATGCTGATAATGCCAAGCTGTGTTTACAGTCCAAATTTTTGCTAAAGACCTTCAACTTTGCACTCCCCCTGTGTGGTATCTCTTGCCCAAGACAGAACTACAAATAAAAGCACTTAGCAGGAGCTGATGCAAGAACCCATTACTGAGCTTATCTGTTTTTAGGCAGTTTCTGTGGATTTATATGGTTTCTGGGAGCTCTCCCCATAAGCGTTAGAAGGAAGAACCCTTGTGTTATCTCTCTAGTTATTAGGCACTTGGGCATTAGTCATCCTATAAAAATTAAATGTGCTTACCGAATATGATAATCTAAAAGTGGAAACTACGTTAGTGCAAGAGGATTCGCCCAGAAATACTCTGCTGACATAAATAGAACATGCCGATTGCTCCATTTCTTGTTTCTTATATTTAATAGCTTTTATAGTGTTTCAACCATTTTGGAGTCTTAAGGGCTATCTGGAGATCACCATGGAGGAGGTTCTCCTTACCCTCAGGCAGGCATACTCTAATTTATCTGAGAATGAAAACTTGAAGTTTGGGAAGGTCCTTAGAGAAACACTTGATTCCGTGTATACATCTTCTCGGAGGAGATAGGGACGATCTGCCCTTCCAGGTATAGGCAGGAAATGTTCCAGTTTTTCCAAACTCTTCTATGGTCCCAAAACTGTTCCTTCATTCCCAACCAAATTCTTCCTGTAGAACTTTCTGAGACTTTCTCCTGCTGTTCTCTCCTGATCCCACAGGGCTATAAGCTCCTGCAAGGAAGCAATGCGGTTTCTAGCCGTGTTCCCATTATAAAGCCTTGTGGCACACCTCAGAAATGATGATAGCCAGCAGAGTTTATTAGAACGAAATGTAAACTTGTCTACTTCTAGACCCAGTGAATCTGCTCATCTGGAGGTGGCAAAGAAGGGTGGCTATTTTTTCCTCTCTCACACAAGGCAAGATTGTGAAGGAACTTATTCTCTGAATGAAAGGGGAGAGGGGAAAAGTGGGAACCTTCTCATGTTTTATTCAGATGTTAACAAAGAAAATTGAGAAGTGTTTCCTTAAAATTGACACCATTTTTATCCCAAACATTCTGGTAAGTGATAGCAGACGACTGTTGAAGCTTCTTGAGAGAGAGGGGAATTTTTTTTTTTTTTCAGGAGCATAGTCCCGGTGGGAAGTATTACCTAAAAGTCATACACTAATTGCTCTCAGCCTTGCATATTTCCACATACTGTGTGCACACATACATGTATTAATAACTGTTCCCAAGACGTCACGCTAACACTCGCAGAGCTCAGTGTTGCTATGCAAGTGCCAGAGACGGAATCGATGCAGACTGCAGTTTAGCAACGGGAATTTTACAGACGCGCGAGGGCGGACATGGAGGTGGCCGCAGGTCTGAGACGTGGTGGCAGGGTCTCCCTCTGGGCCCTGATGTGGCATCATGTGTCAAGTATTCATGGCATCCATCTGCCCACTCTACTGAGAAGATGAACGGCACTGCCGGCATTTCCAAGGAGCTTATTAGAGCCTCAAAATCCATCCACTTACATCCAGGACTGCATTCCATCTTGTGGATTTGCACAGGAATTCCTTAGAATATGAACTCTGGATGAAAGCCCAGATATGGAAGTACACTGTGCTCTATTGTGCATGTGATTTATATCAACGTTCATAACAGAAATTTATTTTATGGTGATATATCTTGGAGGAGTTCCATACATTTTCTTATTGTTTATGATTTAATATGTAAATCCCTTCTGGGATCACTTCAAGTCACCAAAGGCTGGGATCATGGTTGAGTTACGTAGGACTGGCTCAGGTGCAGGAGGTGACTTGCCCAAAGTCATAGGTTTTTTATATATATATATATATCCTGAGCCAGGATCAGAATCCAGTTCTAACCACAGATCTACTACTTATCCCCCTCGAGTGTTTTTTATCCTTTAAAAAAAGTAAATAACAGAAAAAAACAGAAGACTTTTGTCAAGTGTACGTTATGTAACTCCAATGTACAGAAACAAATCCAATCAGAGCAGGTATAGTCACACACAGGGAGCAGAGCCTGCCCTTTTTTGGCCTCAGGGTATCTCTGCAAAACCCTGCACACATATTGCTGCTGGCAATCCCTTTGATTTTTCAGAACACCCAGGTGGAAAACTCCAGAACATGCCAGGGTGTTTCAGAAATGGATTGGTTCCACTGTTTGAATCAGTAACGTAGTTAACCTTGTTCTGGAATCCTGCAGGAGCCATCCTTGTGGACCACCGTGGCCCACAGGACACTCATGTTTACAATGAAATTTCACCTTCCGTGGTGGGAGACATTCCTTATGCTCGGGCAACAGCGCCTACTAGTGGGCAGAAGCTAATATTTGCGGTGGCTCACCTGGGAGCTAGAAGAGCACTATGCTGAGAGCCTGCAGGCCTGGATCCAGGTCTCATCTCTTCTGTCAAGGCACAGCCTCTCCCAAGGCTTTGTTTTTTGCATCTGTAAATGAGGTTGGACCAGATGTTTTCTAGCTTTTCCACATGTTCTTTCATCCTTAGACTCTTAAATCCTCTTAGCAGTATATTAGGGACATTTCAGCACTCAGCAGAAAAACCAACGCTGGGGTGTAGCATCAGGTGAGAATGTCCCCCCACCTCGGAGTTCAGCACCATGAGTGCACATAATGTGGTCCAATTCAAAGACCTCTAGACTTGGAGCCAGATGAACCCCACCTGATATCCAGCCTTGCTATCTACCTCTCAAGTCATGCACAAGATTATTCCTAGGTTAACTCATTTGCTAATGAAAGCTAATTGTCTTATCTAGCTTTTAGTTATTGTGAGGTTAGGTTCCAACAATATGAAAGTGATGGAGTTTTATGCAAACCTGCAGGATACGATCTTGATATATCAGAAATTTAAAAGTAATGTTAGTTAAAACCTTCTTCTCTCTGTGGTATCATCAAGTAAGAAAGCACATTTGATATCATAAAGTACCGTATAAATATAAGGAGGACTTAGTAACATCCTAAGAAGATGCTCATGGCTATTGTTGGGCACTGAAAATGCTATAGCTTAAGAAACACCCTCTCGAGTTACCTCAGGGTTAAGTTTGCTCTTAAATAACTAGAATACATTTGGAGATTTCCCATCACAGACACTAAGAGTCATTGGGCAAATCAAAGTATTTTCAGCTTGGGATGGAGCTTTAGGGAAATATAAATTCCCGCGAGAGATACCATAGAGCAGATCATGAATCAAAAATAACGGTTGCAACAGCAGTTGTAACTGTACTAGTAAATATTGATTTTTTTCCTGTTAACAGATCAATCATGAAGTGAATTTTAAATATAGGAAAATAGGTTAAGAATTCAGGGGAGGGGGGGTATGAAAATGTCCATGCGTAAATATTAAGTTGAAGAGACAATTTGGCTTTAGTCAGAATAGATGCTGATATTCCTGTTAGGGATGTTGTGAGGTTTATTTATTTATTTATTCATTCATTCATTCATTCATGAGAGACCCAGGCAGAGAGGCAGAGACATAGGCAGAGGGAGAAGCAGGCTCCATGCAGAGAGCCCGATGTGGGACTGGATCCCAGGACCCATGCTGTGAGGTTTGTGCAAGCTTCCCGCCAGGCTGGATGTTTTTAGGAATTTTAGAATTCTGAAGCAATAGGCCAGGTTAGACGACAGGTGGAGCGGGCTCCAAAACCACAATGCTTGGGCCCCTCTTGCCCCTTTTTCAGCTTCAGTATTTCACTCTGTGGCCGCAGCCAAGGGACTTACTGTCTCTAGGCTGCCATTTCTGTAGCTGTGATGGAGATGATGATTGGACCTACACCAGCAGGTCGGTGGAAGAATTACCCAAGATGATATATTTAAATACTTACAACAATGCTTGGCAAATACTAAGCGCTGAATAAATGTTGACTTTTATCTTCACTCTGGGGTCCCCAAGTTCCTGCAGGATTGGGGTTGAATTTGTAGCGCTAAATTGTCTAAGTAACGTTTTGGTGAATATAAATCTTACAGAACTGCCTCACAGATGCAGCTGTGTCTCTATTATCCTCATATTGACTGTCCTCTTTACAGATGGGTCCAGAACACACATCTCCCTGCTTGTGCTTTCAATGAGCTCTCCATTCGAAGTTGAGCTATACCTCCTACAGCTGGAGAAAGAATAGGACCTGTTCGAGCCCCTTTGTGGCTTTTGTGGAACTCTGTGGCCAGACAGTGAAGGCAGTCATCACTGTCCCCTTCGTACAGAGGCTGAGAAAAGGTTACTGCTGCACGCAGTACTTAGCACAGAATGCACACTTCCTAAGTGGGTTTGTCGAGGGGCTTACCGAATGACTGGACAGATGACTTGGCTGAGACCACCTGATCCTTGATGGGGGTCTCCTTATTGCTTGTTTTGAAAACACGTGCCTCAAGCTCTGAAAATTTAGGATATCTGTCCAGGTTCCCGTGGCTCGTAACAAAGGCAAGACTCACAGTTCTGTTTGATTTCCTTTACACCTTTATATATAACTTTGTCAACGGGTGCCATGTATTACATTCAAAACTGCAAAGCAGTGTTGTTTTTTGTTTTGCTTTTGTCATTACCTGATTTTTGCTTTTACTGGAGCCGTGTTACCTGAGGATGGAAGTTGCCAGAAAATAGTTGCCCTGACCTACACACTGTGCATGTGTATGTTACTTAGTTGAGTGAAGGTTGGGACTAAGGTGCTTGGTATCCAATTCACTGCCTTTCTGAACACAGCTAAGTGCAGCTTACTAGGATGTAGCTCTGTAGGGCTAGGGCTCTTAGTCCTAACCATCCTTGTTTTGTAAGAATTCTCTAGAACAAACTATATTGTGGACCACATAAACGTGCTGTTCCTTTTAGAGCAAGGCTTCTCAAACCCACTGCACATTAGCATTGTTATGTCAGGGCCCCACCCCAGACCAAATAAATCAGAGCCTCTAGAGGTAAAGCATGAATATCAGTATTTTTTTTAAAAGCTTTTGAAATAGGAAGCCAGAGTTTGAGTTTCAAGTCTTTAAAATCTTCTCTGAAGGACCCCCCACCCACCACCACCTATATACTAATCTCCCTACCTGTCGAAGATTCTGATGTTTACTGAGAGCTCCCAAGATTTGGAGGTCAGAGAAGTGATGCTATATTGGCTCTTCTTTCCCTGGGTGTGGGAATGGCCCACACTCCTAACCAACACCAAAGATGTCAGAGTTATGATTGAATAATAAACTGTACTCATAGAAAAACACATGCTGATCAAGAAGATGGGCTTTTGAAGTCTGAGCTGGTTCCGATCTCAGCCTCACCTCCTTCTGTCTCTGAGACCTTGGCCAAGTGACTTAACCTCAGACATTTTAACTATCAAATTAAAATAGGTAAGCATTAGAGCACTATGAAAGAATGTATGTGGAGTGCTTAGGGCAGTGCTGGACATAGAGAAAAAAACACAGTAATTTTCTTCTGTATTTTTGTTAATGCTTTTACACATGCAATATAATTAAGTCAGTGGAACATGCTTGCTTTTGCAACCCCAGGTGGGACTCCCCCTCCCAATCCACCCCCTTCCCTGAAGGTCCAGCCTAAGCAAATATGTATCTATAAATGAATCACCTCATGGCTAGACTTCATAATGACTTCCTTTAATCAGAAGGATTCAGCCTTTACTCCATCTTATCAGGTTTGTGGCCCTGGCCTTTATCCACCCACTCCTATACTGTTCTCTCTGACAATTTGGGGTGGTTTTTGCTTTGTTTCATTCTGTTACTCTAACTTAAATTCTTATTTTAATTTCTTTGACTTTTTGCTTTTAATTTCTCCCAAGGCTTCTTATGTCTACCAGTGATCATAGCGCAATAGTAACCACTGCTCGTTTGCCTGCTGTGTCTGTGCACACATGTGTGTGAGAGAGAGCACAAGCACGTGTGTGTAGGGAAGAGAGAGAGAGGAACTGCCATCTGCTGCCTCCTCCCTCCCACCCAAGTCCCCATTGAATATGCAAGCATCACAGCAAGGATCATCTCAGCGACAACATGATGAACTAGTATAATACCATTGTATATACACAGCAGGGTGACAAAACTAGGTTTGTCCTAAAGTCCAGCTTTTAAGATATGATAAGGATTCCATTATTCATACGGCTAAATAGCACTAACCGTGGGAGACTCAATATGTTATTTAAAGGCAGAGTTCAAGGAAGTAGGAAAAAACTGAATTTGATATGTGATGTGCTACATACTATCACATCTTAAATGTCCATCAGTTGGCATTCTTGTTAGATTCTGTATTGTCTAACACCATTCAGCAGTGCCATATGATATGTTCATTTACAACACAAAAGGCTTCTGTAAGAGTGCTTCTAATTAAAATAAGTGAACTTCTTTCAGTGCTAGCAGAATATGAGACAATTTAGCCGATTCTGTTCTTGTATGTTATCAATGAGTAGAAAGCCATTGAAAACCCTTCAAACTAAGATTTAAAAGAAACAGCATTAGGGTGAAAAGTCATTGGTGAAAAGCAGAACTATTTTCAGCCAACTTGCTCTTAATGGTCTGTCCCTGAACTGTTTTGAATGCAGATAAAACAAACCTATTTGGGCAATGCTCGTCAGCTGTTATCGTGATGAGCAGTACAGAAATAGGTACCCCTTGGAAGAGTGGCTCAACTTGGCTGAACATGAAGAATCACCAGGAGAGCTTTTAAAATTCCAATCCTAGGTCATCCCTCCTCAGACCGATAAAATCAGAATCTTCTGGAGCTGGAGCCCAGAAATCAATGTTTTTATTTTTGTTTTTGTAAGTTCCCCCAGATTACCCAATATATTGACAAGGTTAAAAAATCACTGTCCTAGGACTTAAGTAGTTTGAAAAACAGGATGTCTATTATTACATGCATTAATGCTCCAGGTTTCTATAAAGCAAAAGCTTTGGTGATTAGAAAATGCCATCATTCTAAAACCTTCAGTGAATGTCATATGCATCTGTCACAAAAAGAATGCAAACTTCTTCTATTATCTTTCTGTAATTTCAGTGGAAGATAATTTCTGAATCAGCTTAATGGAAGCTCTGCTCTAGGAAGATAATCCCAGTGGCCATATGTAGGATAAATTGGAGCAATCTTTGTTTCTAGGAATACTTTACCATGACTTCATTACCCTGATATAACTTGATTCAACTTTTCAAATGGGACTCTGTTCAGAATATTTTGCAGAAGGTGCATAATAAGAAAGCTGATATATCATACAATTGGCATATAAGGTTTCAATTCATTGTGATATTTAAAAATAGAATATTACTTTTGCTTGTGCCTAAAATTTCAGTTATTAAAGTCAGATAGCAGGGATGACATGAAGACAAATGTGACCTGGCTTGATGCCTGTGTATGCATATAGTTTCTATTTTACTTTTGATGTTAAATAATGCACAAGTTTGGGAGTATCACCAGTTTTCAAATGGCTATGGACATTTTTAATCCTACCTCAAAAACAAGCAGTGTTTGCTAAAGAGGGCCTGTGACCTATTACACTAATAGTGCAAGGATCACACACACACACAAAAAACCCAGTTTTCAATAAAAATATTATTTTCACATTAAATATGTCCACATTACCAAAAGACAAAACTGGAAGCAATAAATATGAAAACCAGATCCTACTACTCTACCTCCCTTGCTCAACCTGTTATTTGCCTAATAATGTCACCCTCCACCCATGCCATTTCTAAAAATGACTTGTTCAAATTCTGGATAACCTTTCAGACTTAGCTCAGTACTAAGACTTCCATAAAGTTTCCCATTTATAAGAGTAAGTAGATCAGATACTGGAGCAGTCAGGAAACCATTGGAATGGCCCATGGAAGATAATGGATCCTGATTTGGGTAGTAGGAGTGTGGTGGAAAGAAGCCTTTCAAAGAGGCTTCACTCCAAACGTTGCTATAGTTGTGACAGGATACATCGGGAAGGGATGAGAAGAACCCGTGCCTGGTTCCACAGTAAATATGAAGCAATATACATAGCAAGTGACAATATATAGGCAAGCTTTGGAAACAAGTTCTTTTTTTTTTTTTTATTCAGGCATCTTAATTCACTATCAAAATTCTCTTCAGACTGACTGATCCTCTGTCATTGGATTTTTTAAATTGCTGTGCTAAGCTTTGCCAGCAAGCTCCTCATACCAGCCCTGAGTCTGAATGTGAGCTTCCTACCAGCCCTAATCAACTCTGTTTCCTTCATGCTCTGATGCCTTCAAGTCTAGTACCATTCCCCTAGTTTTTCACATTTAAAAGTACTAAGATACTTGTCCGAAAGATGGGCATTAAGATTGTAGTCTGCTTTTAATGATATGTAGTGTACGCCCCTCTAGGGGCAAGGATGTACTATGCTTGAGTAACTTTCTTTCCATTGTGAATGCTTCCCTAAAAGGCATAGTTTGTAAATTTTGTTCATGTGAAAAGGGAACATTCGGGCACCTTTTCTGTCCTGCTGATGTGTAGGGCTATTTTTATTTTTTGTTCTTAGCTTTTTTTCTGTGCTTGTGATTTTAAAGGTGCCAGACTGACTGCCCTCGAGCCTGTGTCCCCGATTTCTCCCAAGAATAGGAAAAATACGGGAGGCAGCAGAGCTGGTCATGTCTGGGTCCAGCATATTAGCCTGACCTACTCTGGAAGAATGTTCTCCAAAATATAAAGGAGAAGATTGTTCCTTATGAATACAGCCCATCTGCTTTCATAGCGGAGAAGACAAATTCTTGTTGTGCCAGCACCAAGTTACTGCAGAGGTTTGGGATCTACTCAAGCTGAGCCACTCATTCTCTTTGGAAAAAACTAGAATGTTTTTCTCTCTCCCATCTCCACCTGTCACAATTCCATCCTTGAGTTGGGCTCAAGTGCCTCTTTCTCCACAAAACCTTTCTGGACCCCTCTCGTGTGATTTTCCTTCCACAGCTCCATAGCACTTTCTCCTATGGCACTTGGCACCTTTTTTCATGTGATTGAAGAATGGATATCATCTTGTTAAAGGCGCTGACATTGTCTCATCCATTCCTGTATATCATCACACAGAAGCAGAGTATAGTACTGGCAAAGAGTAGATACCTGAAGAACGTATCTTGAACAGAATGAGAATTTCAAAACTTGTCTTTCAACCTGACCTTTAGGGGTCTGCCCTTTTCTTTCTCTCTGATCAGTGATTGAGATTCTCCTCCAGAGCCTCAGGGTTAGCTAGCAAACTCTCCAAAAACCATGTAGACTCAAACTTTTGGGTTCCAGAAATTATACTTTGGTCCAGCAATGGTCTGAATCAAAATAGCTACCTCCAGGTATCTTACAGACCACCAGGACCAGCAAACTATAACATTTAGTCAGAATTTTTTTTTTCCCCAAGGTGTGGTTCACCCATTGCTAGTAGTCTGGTGGACCATCAAGGAGCCCAGTTTAAGGTCTAGAAAGGGAAAAAGTAATAATTAAAAATAATTCCATTGACCTGAATTTAACAGATTCGAAATGTAAAATTAGTTTTCACAGGAATCCAGTGTGCTCTTTTTAAAAAAAGGTTTATTTATTTATTTTAGAGAGAGAGCAGGGGAAGGGTGGGGGGAGGTCAGAGGAGAGACTCTTTAAGCAGACTCCCCACTCAGCACAGAGCCCAACACAGGGCTCAATCTCATGACTCATGAGACCATGACCTGACCTGAAACCAAGAGTCAGATGCTTAACCAACTGAGCCACCCAGGTGTCTCAGGAATCCATTATGCTCTTCTTAATAATCATTGCATTCTTAAAGATTGCACATATATCACAGACCCCTATTGATTGGTATTATTTGACCAGTGTTCACCAACAGTGCCATGTAGCTCAAAATATTTTCATGTCATTAGTATGTTTATTCTGCTGCTGCTAAACCTTTATTTTTCATTATCACTGTTGTATTGCATTATTTCTTTAGTTCACCAAAATAGATCAGTGATTTCAATATGATTCAATGAAGGCAGGAAAAATAGTAATAAAGATAATACCATAAATACCACTTTGGATTAATCTTAAAAATGTAAATTTTGGTGATTTGCACAAGCAGTTGAAAAAGGTTTGAATACTAAGAATGATGATGGCTCTTTAAAATATAAGACTTTATGAATTGGTGATCCACTTGCCTATGATCCCAGTGTGTTTTCTGTGATAAAATGACAGATAAAATGAAGCTTTGAGAAGTTTAGCATCAAGTTCAAATATAGCACAATGAACTTTTTAGTAAACCAATTAAGCTGTTGGGTTGTTTGGTTGTTTTTTTCCTGAATAATCAGAAAACAAATACCATACACAATGACCTAGTTTTGTTACTAAAGGCAATTAAAATCCAAAATTTTAAAGGCAACTTTCTAAGGTTATACACATCTCATGATAAAAACAGTTGCAAATTTAACTCTTGGGTAGAAGTTTGTGAAACAAGCCACAAAGTTTATTACAAAAGTTTTAATCAAGTGTGAAGAATATGATACCAGGACTTTATAATATCAACTACAGTGGAGGCAGCTCAGTTTCCAAGAGTTTAACTCTTTTTCCAGTACTTGATACTTCTTGTTCCTTAGGGGGAAAATGATCTGTAGTTTGGGTTATATTTTAAAAATACATTCAAGGCCTGCAACAGAACATATAGAAATATTTTCCAGTGCCAATGCAACCAGAGAGGATTAGAAATATATTTGCCTCTTTTCTCCCAAGTTGAAACATTTAGCCCTCCCATTTTTAGGTGTGAAATGATTGTCAATCCAATGTGATGGAGTGCTGAAAGCAGTCTTCAGGGAGAAATCTCCCCATAATGTCAGCTCTGTGTTCAATCCTGATGCACAACACTAAGCAGAAGCCAGACAGCATAGTGGTTGAAACCATGGACACTGAAGCTAGATTAGTTGGATTTGAATTTCATTAACCACTTTAGTGACTCAGTTTCCTCATCTGTGAAACATGGATAATAACAGACCTATGACATGGATGGTCGTAAACAGGAAATGAGTTAGCATGTTTATGAAGCCCCTTAAAAATGCCTGGCACACAGGAAGCACTAGGTTTGCTACAGCTTATGTATTACAGCCCCCAGATTCTTGCTGACATTCCCAGTAACCTGTGATTATTTGTTAAGACTTTTTACTTATAGAAATAAAGAAGAAGAAGGAAAACTGGATGTGGATCTGATCCCTGACTCAAGATTCCCATGATGGAACCAGATAGAGATACAGACTGTGGCCAGCATAGTGCCTCACACTGACATAAATATTTGTCTTGAGTTATGCTTTATTGTTCCTATTTAAAACAACGAATTTTTGAAAACCTCAATCTGATGTCCATATGTGGTCCAGATGCCCAGTAAATCATTTTAAGAATGCTGAAAGCCCACAGAACACTGGGCTGGACAGTGACAACCAGGACCATCAGGACTCAAAGCCCTATAGTATGTGGAACTGTTGGCAGGTTTTAGGGATGTTCAAAGTATGATCAAACTTGGAGGCAATACTAACTGAATTGTAATAACTTAAAGGGTGTCAGGTATAAAAGATGAAGCTTATTTCATGAGGCCCTAGAAGACAGAACTGGAAGTACTGGGTAGCAGTTAGCTTGAGGAAGCAGTCTGGTTCAGTATGAGAAAGAACTTTCTAGCAGTCAGAACTGTCAGGAAATAAAAGGGACTCCCTTTTGATCTGTCTGTCACTGAGGGCTGGATGTAGAGATTTTATAACCTGGGCTTTCCCGAAAGGAGTTGAAGTTTGATTTTTTTACCCAGTGCCCTCACAGTCTAACTAGGCAAGTAGACTCTCCAAGCAGAAAGACGTTGCCTAGACCGTGCCTTCCACTGCTACCGTGCTGAGTCACGTTCCTCAACCCTTGGTGTGAGATTAGAGGCACAGCACTGGCCTCGACATTGGAGGACCTGAGTTCTACTCTGTCACTTTCTGTAGGGTCCTCTCCACAAAGGCCTCATGTAAACTCCCCATCATGGCGGCCTTACTCGGGCCAGTGGTGGCTGTACTGGCGATCTTGCTCCTGGTGGCCGTGACGGTGGTGGTGTTAAAGCCCTCTTGCTGCAGACATGATGAATCAGCTGTCTCATCTGTGTTGGCTTTAGTCCTGGGAGGACTGAAGGTGTTCCTCGGTGTGTTCTTAGGAGTCCATCTCTTTTTTCTTTCAGGCCGCTGTGCTCGCTGTGGAGAAAATGTGGTTGGGGAAGGGACAGGATGCACTGCCATGGATCAGGTCTTCCATGTGGATTGTTTCACCTGCATCATCTGCAACAACAAGCTCCGGGGACAGCCCTTCTATGCGGTGGAGAAGAAAGCTTACTGCGAGCCCTGCTACATCGTAAGTTCACATTCTGCTCTGCTGCTTTGCAGAGATGTCTTCTTTGGCAAAATGCCAGTCACACCAGATAGAATATAGCCAGCAGATCTTTATTTCTCCCCCAATTTCAAAGTGTGTGTGTGTGTGTGTGTGTGTGTGTGTGTGTAGGTTGGCATATCTTAATTTTTTCCGATTGTCCCCTGTTCATGAGGTCAGAAAGGCATGTTATGTTAGGAAGATCTGCTTGTCATCAATTAGTGGTCTGCTGGGAAGATCATCCCCCTTGTGCCTTTCCAGCATGTATGTACAAGCTCACACCCCACCCCTGCACAGCAGAAGGTTTCCCAAGTAGCAGAGCCATACCTCTTATTATTAGGTCTCACTGTGCATTTGAATTTGCCAGGATTCATAAAGAAACATTGCAGGGCCTCTGGACTCCTTAATGCTCTTTCAAATTCCTGAGCCCTTTGAGTCACCTCTTATCTTCCCAAAAGATTTCTTACCTACCATACCCAGCAGGTTTTCAATGATGCAAACAGATAGACCCTTTATTATACAGGAAAATGAATAGTAATGCTGACTGAACTAATAATTCTGTTTTTTTTAAAGAACACAGCAACTATATTTTAATAACATAGCTGGGTGGCTAATAAATACTCACACTATCTTCATTTCTTACCAGGCTACTTAAATCTACACATTAAGCTATTTTGTGGTAGAGCAATTTGATGAAGGAACATAAACTTTTTTAAAATTTAAAATACATATCTTTGCTCTCTTTCTGCATGATTTTAATCTGTTTAACACTTATGAGTGGAAAAATCGGTGCAGTGGAAAGATTGGTGCATTTTTGCAAACCCGCAAAAGAGACATGGTTTGGCCTCAGTGCCCAGGCATTTTAACATAAAAGAAGCCTTGGGTGCAAGGTCTCAGGAGTTTTACATAGCTCTGCAGAACACGGAGGTTCAAGTCCACTGCAGAAGCTTCTGGCCTCATTGGTATCTTCCCATGACCTGAAGGCTCTACTCATTGCAGCCCTGGAGTCTGTGGCGCAGATCTGAAAGTTCTTGAAGATGAAGATCTTGCAGGGCTCAATATTGTTTTGCATCTCTTAGGTTCCATTTGATTTTGTTTCTCTCCCCAAAGGCGACTTAACTTAAACACATATGGCATCGTCATAGCGCCTCACAATGCGGGAGCTGGGAACAGATTCCTCTTTTTAGAAGTGAGAACACAGAAACACAGAGAGGAGGAAGATGACCTCTTCCGTTCAGTCCTTGGTGTCATAGCCAGGGCTATATTCAGTTGTTCACACCCCTGGTCCTATAGTCTCTGCTGACACCACACATTTTTAGTTTGTTTAGAACATAAACACAAACACCATAATGTCCTATTGATCTGGAAAGGAGCTGTTACATATGAGAGAAAGTCTACTGAATGAAAGCTTCCCTCTTCAGGAAATAGGAATATTTCAAATCTCGCCTTTTGAAATCTTTCCTGAAAAGGGGAAAATTACAAAATCCCCTACCTTTATAAACAGACTGTATGGACTATCGTTCACAATGACTTAGGGCCACTGCATGAAATTATTTACCGCAGTGAGTTCTCTGACGATGAGGTCCGCAGAGCCTCTGGAAGCAGCTGTGGCCGTTCGTCCTTATATGAAGTGACCACACAACGCTGTGGTTTTTTTTGTTTTGTTTTGTTTTGTGTTTTTTTTTTTTTTTTGTAGCTCTATGTCTATTTTTCATCCTTTTGGGGACTGTATTGTTGATTCTTGCCACTTTAATGGTGCTCTGGCAGTGGCCTCCTTCATTTTTTCTCATGTCCCTCAGGGCTAGGAAGCATTGGAACAATATTGGGAAACAGTGTAACATGGTGTGAAGAACATGGCTTGAATTTCATTTCATCACTTAATGCTTTGTCTCCTTGAGAAAGTTACTCGATCTTTCCAAGCCCCTACCCCCCCCATATATATAATGGGGGTGATTGCAGGATTCTCCCCAGTGGCTTCTGAAGATGAAATGAAGCAATCCTGTAAAGCACACTTGGCCTGCCCAAGGAATGGTAATGGAATGCATGTTATTCTGAGATAAATTTTGGTAATATTTCTGACATATTTAGTATTTCTGAATATGAGGACATTACATGTGTCGTGAGACTCCTTGGGCTTTAGCAAATTGTTTTAACCTCTCAGGCATACCCCTGTCCCATTTTTAAATGCTTTTCTTGCCCTTTTGAGGGTGTAATGAGACTGAAAAAAAGGTGTAATCAGGCTAAATTATGGGTTTCTACTGTGTGTCGGCTCAGGTTCCAAGCTCCATGCCAGGCATAGGAGCTCAGTGATTCTTCAGTTGGTAATTCTCTCTGCTTTGGTTGCCTACTGTCAGACTGTGCTTATGACAAGGGGAGAGTATCTGGGAAATATTTAATCACATCCTTGGAAGAGCTGGGTGAAGTCAAACAATGGAAATTCTTACCATCCTTTTTGACTTCTCTCCCTCCAAAGAACCTTTAATCAAGATTTTTCTTTATGAGATCTATCCATGGTGACTCTAAAAATGTAATTTAATTCTTATCAGAATTCAGTTAAGCTGGATTCAGAGACCCTTGTTCAATATTGATTTCAGAGTTCAACACAGCCCTCGAGCTCTCGGATGGATGTGTTAGTGTTTTAATTTCTTTGGGACTTTTCATTAGTACAATAAGCTGCCACACCAGAAGTGTAAAAGTTTTCTTTTGACGAGATTTAGGGAAGCTGGGGGACTAAAATGAAACAAATTGGTTTTGAAGACAGAGTGTGTAGTAAGGAGGAGCCTGTGTCTTGGAATCAAAATTCTCCAACAGAAGCACCTGTGATGCCATCCATTCAAACTGTCTCTTGTTTTGTTGGTGGAAACTGAGATCCAAGAGACATCCTGTATAAAAAGATGGAGAAAACCCAGGCCCTGGGCCTCAGTCAGTATGTTTTTTTTTTTCAATAGAATCAGAATATTAATGATCATGGTTTAGTTCATTATTTCTGTGTAAAGACCATCCATGTATGATGCTTTGAGTTTGGAAAGAAGACTTCTTATATAACTTTTATTTGTTCTTGCCTAAATTGATTATTGATCAACTTAGATCATATTTGAATTGACCTTTTATATAATTTGGAGGGAAAATATATCAGTTATGTCTTTATCTTTGCTTCACTGATTATTCTGATTTTCCTGTTGTCTCTTGAATCCTTAATCCTTACACATACATAACTATAATTAAACCAGTTTGGTTCTCTGGGCACTTTAATTTTCTTTAATCATTTTATATGTGCTTTCTTTTGTGTTTTCTATTGGTTGACTTAATAAAATATGTATATAGCTTTCCATTGTTAATAACCTCTATTTTTATCTTTTTATCTGTTTAGTTTTACATTACGTTTGTATACTGCATTTTAAAGCTGTTTGCCACTAGAAAGATATTGGGCATTTTCTATTATTTCAGTATTGTGAATAACATGCCAATAAGTAGCTGAGTAAAAGTTTTATATTATTTTTAGTTTTTTCCCTACAAAATTCTTTGATTTATATTACCAAGTTTACTTTGTAGCAATTTGGAGAACTTTTGCTAGATTTGTTAAGAAAGATTTTTCAAATTCACAGAACCATCAGCAATGTGAAGCCATATATTAAACTATAACTTATCCACTATTGAGATTTATTTATATTTACTTTGAACAAATTTAATAAGTGTCTTACATAATAGTTATTTTTTTAAGATTTTATTCATTTATTTGAGAGAGAGCACAAGGGAGGGGAAGGGCAGTAGGAGAGGGAGAAGCAGGCTCCCTATTGAGCTGGGAGCCCAACGCAGGACTCTATCCTAGGACCCCAGGATCATGACCAAGCTGAAGGCAGATGCTCAACCAACTGAGCCACCCAGGCACCTAGTTATTTTATTTTTTAAAAGATTTTGTTTATTTATTTATTTTAGAAAGAGAGAGCACACTTGAGTAGAGGGAGGAGCAGAGGGAGAGGTACAAGCAGACTCTTTATTGAGCATGGAGCCTGATGCAGGGCCCCATCCCATGACCCCAAGACTGTGACCCAAGCTGAAATTGACAGTCAGACACCCAGCTGACTGAGTCACCCAGAGCCCCCTGTAATAGTTATTTTAAGTTTATGTATAGTTGTTAGCAAAATCAATGAGATGCTTTTGTACTTTAGTGATCTCTTATAAGCTTAGTTTTGATTATTCTTATGGATTTGTGTAAATAAATCAACAGATTAAAATGATGAGCACTAAGCTTCCTTAAGAAGTAAGGTGATATAAACAGAATATATTGCTTCTAGACCTTACCTTGGTGTGACCTTGGATAAGTCATTTAGTTTCTGAGAACCAGTATCCTCATTTATAAAATGAGGCTTTTCTTATGAAAGGAAGATATTAGCTTCTTCTTTGTCTTCTAAGACTAGGAATGAACAATTGTGATGTTTTTTACATTACGAAATCCTTTACTAATATAAGGGCTTAATCCATTAATAACATTGTTATCATTGCTTTTTCCCTTAGCATACTCTGATACAATTTAGAAATCCTCTATGTTTGGGGTAATTTCATAGCTACAGTTGCTATGGAAATACTGAAATAAATGGACGTCATAGAAGGAATATGAGGACATACATGAGAAGAAGAGGTTCATGCCTTGCTTAAGATTTTTATGTTGGTTTGAGTATGAGAGGCAGTAGCTGTACCTCCCATTCATTGTTCTTCTGTCCTGAATGAGACATGCCACAAGTATAGATTAACAGAAGAACTGCTGTGTCCTTAGCATTGCCAAGGAGTCTGGGCCTGAGACATAGCACATCCGAGATTCTCAGTCAGTCTGTTTATGAAATGGCAGCCAAAGATCTTCCCCTAAACCAGGTCTCTTACTCAGAGTGGATCAAATCCAACTTCTAACTCTCCCAACAGTGGAAGTTGGTACATTTTTTATTAGAGTTAAAATCCAAGTGATTAAAAGACCTCAGGAAACAGGAGGCCAACTCTGCAGGAGACTAAACACTGTGAAGTTCCTGAGCTTACACATTAGTGGCCAACATGCTAGCAGCCTTTTGCTCCCTTATGTCACTAAATGGCCACAGTCTCCTACCTCTGCAGGAAAGTTGTCCTTTAATACACTAAATACTAATGGTGTTTTAAAAGCAGTTATGGCCAGTGCTTCATGTGGGCGTTGGGAAAGGAGCTCAGTTTGGACAAAAGTTGAAAAATCCATGTGAACTTCCCTTCTCTTTTCTCAAATGCCCACACCTGCTCCCTCACCTCTAAGGAGTGTCTTTCTCCCCTCACATCAAGTGCACCTGCACACACACTTCCTTCTTGATGTTACATCATTAACCCTCAAGCACTCTCTCAGAAAGGAGAAAATGCTTCAAGAAAGAGGGACATCTGTCAAGTATCCTCTAGAGCGATTTCACCATGCTAACTACTACTGATCGTTCTATCTGCACCCCCTCCTTACATTTTACAGTGCTCCTGGGCACCTCTCATTGCATGTTACCATTTCTACCAGAACCTTGTGAAATAGATGGATGTGGGGGTGGGGGGTGGGGAATTACTGGTCCCACCTAATAGTGGCTTTGTATTTTCAAAAGGAAAGACAAACTAAGGCTAGGGACAGATCTTCTAACTTGTATTTGATTACTAGATCCATATTACCACCCGGAAACTAATATTCAATTCCTAAAGATATGAAGACACTGATAGCCCTTTGCAATTAGAGCCTTCCATTTCCAACATTTGAATTGATGACCACATAAGTCATGCCTTCCAGCATTCCAGAACCTGAAATGCTCAACTTCTGTTGGCAGAAAAACTCAAGCCTTTCTTTTCTTGAATATTTACATGTGACTCTCCCTGAAATACCTCAAGTTTCAAGGAAAACACTTCTTTTTATGGTTAAAAATAATAATAATAACATTTGTTTAGTGCTCTAAATTTTATAGAGGACTCTTATTTTATGTCACCTCTAATGATCCTAGAAAATAGTATGATCATTATTGCCTTCCTTTCCAGTAATAAGAAGCTGAGTTTTAGAAAAAGTCAACATGTTCTGTTCCATAAAGCATGAGCATCAGATCTGAGAGTTGACCTTGGCCCTTGATTCTCAAGTCCAGCTCTTTTCATGCACCCAACCAGTCACTGGAAATCTCATTTGTTATGAATAGGTTTCTTTTCTCATAATTAATTTTTTCTCTATTACCATTTTTTCATGATGTCAAGTTTAAAAAATACAGTTAACCTACACTCTGAATTTTATAAAATTTTTTGCCTTATTTCTGGACATATTAGAACAATATCAAGCTCAAAATATCCTTTCTTATGGTAGTCATTCTTAAATACAACCATGTTTTTAAGTATTATATGCTCATTAGAGAAAAATTAGAAAATGTATTAAAATATGCATAGTTCCCCCATCTAATTGATATAACAGTTTATATTTTACCACACATTCCTTTTTCAATATATCTGTGTATAGATATAATCATACATTTATATACATGTGGTTTACACATGTGTGTACACATACACACAAATGGGATCATACTATCCATACTAATTAATAACTTGCTTTAGTTACATGACAGTACATTAAACTTTGCCTTCTCCAAAGGGCATTCACATGATGTGATGAGCAGTGGGTGTAAAGCTATATGTTGGCAAACTGAATTTAAATAAAAAGATAAATCACACAAACACACACACCCTCAAAAAAAGAAAAGAAAAAAAAATACCTTCTATGGGCATTCAAAAAGAATATATATCACCTACATACCTTCCCCCCCCCAAAAAAAAGACTCAAAGAAATATTCCAGCAGACAGATAATCAAAATAAAGTATGTGGGAAATCCAGGGCTAATAAAATGGTGATAAGCAATGAACCAATGCAACTAATAGTTAAAGAGAGAGGAAAAGATAAATAACAAATTCAGGCTAAAAGAAAATAATATTAATCACCTATTAACTACAATATTAATGGCAAAGTACAACTCAGAACAAAACTATTACATAGGCCAAAATACATTACTTTATTGATAAATATCATAGCTCTAGAAAAACAGCCCTGAGCCTTTCTTTGTTAAATATCATTACATTGAAACATATAATACAAAAATATTGATGAAATATAAGACGAAAATGGTTAAACCATATGCTTTATAAATCTTTAACACATTCTGTGCAGTCTTTGACAAACCAATTATGGAAGTTGAGTAATATGATTAATGTAATTGATTTGATCCATATAAGCAAAGAGATTGTATCTTCTTTTCAAATCTCTGTGGAAGACTTAAAAAACATTGTCTCATAGTCTAAGAGGAAAATATAGGCATTTTTTTTTTACTTTGGCTCGCAGAGTTGCACGTAGCATTACAATAAGACAAGAAACCTATCAAAGGATAAAGAAATAAGCATACTCGTGGGTTAAAGACTTCTTAGAAAGTAGTGCTGATGGTAATGCTGCATGACAACCAGAATGAGACTCAGCCAGAGTTGAATTCCAGTACAGCTAGGATCATTAACTGCAGCAGGAAAGGATGCATATATTTTCATCTAAAGGCCTAGAAAAGGATAACCAAGTCAACCTACAGGAATAAGGAAATCATTAAAGGCAGTTATTGATAAACTGAGGAATATTATAATTTTCAGGTCCAGGAGATGATTCTTTGAAAATTTAAAAATTAATATTGCACTTAAAATTTTATAGAAGAGACTATGACCTGTGCACACTTAACATGCAGAGGAAGAACACCTGAATAATTCCATGAACAGGGGTAGAATGCAAACCTACTACCTGAGAAAGCACCTGGAAATTTCACCAAAAGGACTTCTCAGGTCTTTAAAGAACAAATGATTCCTGTGCTAGTTCAACTTTCAGAGCTCAGCAAGACAAGATAAGCTTCTCAGATCATTTTAGAAAGCTAACCTGACCCTGATCAAGAATACCTAAACATGGTTGCCCCCAAAAGAAAAGTCTGCTCATCGGACTTTCACGCATGCAGAAATCCTAAACGAAGTATTAGCAAATTGAGTGCCATGTAATGAAACATCCCAGGTAATTCAATGTTAAGACAATGTTAGGAACACTTTAACATAATCCATTACATAGATATCAAATGTTAATAAATTAGTCATCTCCATAAATGCCAAGAAGGCATTTAATGAAATTTATCACACATCCTTGTTTAAAACAAAAGCAGTTGCAAGAACACAAAACAAGCTCTAAGTAAAACAGAAGAGGAAAGAAGATATATGTTTAATAGGATAAAATAAACTAATGGCCAGCCTTCTTCCTATATCCTGCTGGATGTGCATAGGATCACTGCTATTATATTAATATTATTTTTAACATGCTAGCCTTCATAATGGGAATTGGGAAACAAAAAGTCTTATACAAACTTTAATGTCTATAACTTTTTCTTTGTTTTACATGTATATTTCAATTTATTGTGTTATATTTCTAACACACAAAGATAGAAAGCATAATATGATGAAATCTCATGTACCCTTTATCCAGTTTAACAAATAAAACAGAAATTCCATTGAAACCTTTAGGTTCTTGTTCCTAATCACATTTCCAGAACTCTTGTACAGAGGTAGTCATTATGTTAAATCTTTTCTTATCATATCCATGCACTTTTTTATATTTTGCCTACATATCTCTAAAAATATGTTGTCATTTGTATGTATAGTGTTTCTCAATTTTAGATGAATAGCGTTTATCATACCTATTTTTCTGAGACTATCACTCAAAGTCCTAAAACTAGGATGTATCAATATTTATAGATGATGTGACTATTCTAGAAAATCTGAGAAAATCTAAAGTCTTAGAATAATAAAAGTTTAGTCGGTTGACAAAATTACAATTATGAATTTAGGTTTAGAAAATACAACAGGAACAAAAGCCCTATACAGAAGCAACAAAAAGTATAAAATACTGAGGTAAATCTTTAAAAGCATAAATGATCTAAGTGAAGAATGCTATAAAATTTTACAGGGATAATTAACCCGTGAGCAAAATGATTTGGGGATTGAATATGCTTTGGAAAGCACCTCTCTCTTCAACAGGCATTCATATCATTACCCTGTAATTACACAAGAGCAAGGCTGTAGGGGAGGGGAGATAGTTACTGCATTGCCCTTTGTAAAGGTTTTTATTTAACCCTTTTTCCCAACTAGCCCCCAGTCCTCTGCTGACCAAGGCTGCTGCTCACCACATCCCTATAGGCTCCAGGCCGACCCTTGGTGAGGGTAGGCAGGCATGACCTGCAAGCAGACTGCCCAGAAAAAGGAAGAGGCTAGCTGAGTGTAACCTTTTTTTTTTCCAGTTCTGATCCCAAAGTATATTTATTTTTGTTGTTATAGTATTAGAATGTATTTCAAAGGCCAGAAGGAAGGAACCTTAGAAATTCAATAATGTCAGTTTACAGCTGAGAACACCTAAAGCCCAAGAAAGCTGACTGATTTGCCTGAGGTTATATGGTTTATTAATGGCAGAGGCAGGAATAGAAACTATGAACCTTGATGATGCCTTCAAAGATCTGCTTTCTTTGGGACTGACATGAAGAGGTTTAATCATATGTGGCTACAGACTCCAGAGAAACATC
This sequence comes from Canis lupus baileyi, assembly GCF_048164855.1. Lineage (NCBI taxonomy): Eukaryota > Metazoa > Chordata > Mammalia > Carnivora > Canidae > Canis > Canis lupus. Next base: position 22,623,744 of record NC_132868.1, read on the forward strand.
CCTAGAAAATGGGATTCCATAAATTTTGATTGGAGAATGTAGAAATAGGACAGGGTTTGCTTCAGCTCCAACCAAGATGGAGAGTCTCAGATTTCCAGGTTAAATGCCTCTGAAACTTTATGCTAGAACCTTCCCACTGCCCTAGTTTGTTTATTTTTAAATCAAGCATGAACTCACCACTCGGTATTTGCCAGAGTTTGGATGAATGTCAGCATCAGGCCACTGTAATAATGGTTTAAGATTATTTAATCCTATTACTTGTACACTTCATTAGGCTGAGTGAATTGTTGGCAGTGGTTCAGTAAACTTCCTACTTTAGAGATAAAAGGATGGAAAGAAAACAGGGAAAGGAGTCTGTTCCTCATTTTCTTTCCTATTTATCGTTTGTCTCTGAAAGGATAAAGGAATGATAATTACCCAGATACACCACATAATCTTGTATTAGTAGGGTCTCCTGAACTGCTCTGTCCCCTCAAAAGAGAAAAAGTATCTATAACCTTATGTTTCCAATTAGAAGAAAAGTACTGGGACAGAGGGGAGAGAGAGAGAGAAAGAGAGAGAGAGAGAAGAGTGTTTATGCTTTAAAATCAATGTTAAAAATAAACCTGAAAATAAGAGTCAAGAGTCCTAGGTAAGACATTCAATCTTTCACTTAGCAGGCCCAGTGTGAGGCAACAAATGATTATCAAGAAAAATCATGGAATGTAGAGTCAGACCTGGTTCACACCCAGCTTGACCAGCTACCAGTCTATAGTCACCTCATTTATTTTACCTTAAACTTCACCCATGAATAGAATGGAAGTAATATTTCTTACCTCAGTTGCTAAATGAGGGTTCAGAGAGGCTGACAGGGCTGAACAAAAAATCAAAGTGTGGGGGCTTTGAACAGTAAATAACTGCAGAGGGCCGAGCCCCAGCTACGTGCAACAGAATCGGCAATGGAGAACTTTGCTTCCCTTGAATCCCCACAGGGCAATTATGAGTCAGCATTGCAGTCTCCAGAATGTTGCATGTTGCTGGTTCGAGAGCTCGTAGCATCTGAGGGGCAATGACGAGTCATGAGACTCTCAAAGCTTGGTTTTCCCAAAATGTATGAGAGGTCACCTGCTTTGGAATCACCCTCAAGTCCTCATGAAAAAAGTAGAGTTCTGGACCACTCCCCAGAATCTCTGCACAGGGAGCCGAGACATGTGCATCTTCTACAAGACTCTTGAGGGAGGTTCTTGTGCATGCTCAGTTTGAGATCCATGCGTCTGTATTTCTAGCCCAGCTCATCTAAGAAGTAGTCCCAAAATACTTCACTATCTCCCATCTCTTTCCTTCACATTCTTTTTGCCACACTTGCCCAAATGGGACTGTCTTCTCCTGGACGTTGATGTTTTACGCTTCTGTCTGTGCTCCAGGCTGCTGTCTGCCTCGTGCCTTTTCCCATCTCCATGGTTTGAAAATCTGTATCAACCAACCTTAAAAAGCTTTCCTGGAGCTATCCCAAATAGATGTGGCCATTTCCAATCCTGTGCTTTTGTTTCTTCCTCTCTCCTATGACTTCACTCTCTACAACTGGGATTGAAGTCAGTTGTCTTTGATACATTCTCTTGCTGTTTGAACCCAGTAGAGAGTGCACCATGTTGGAATCAGGGTATCTCATTTTGTTCCTCTTTATCTTTTCCATGATTCTTGTCACAATAGGTGAGCCATCCCTGCTTCGATATTTATGGGGGGTGGGGGCAGAAGGGACCTGGTTTCACTCTAGATTCCAGTGTCTCATGAGAAGGTCTTTGACTCTCTGCCCTTTGGTACACCTTGGGTTTGAGACTCCCTGTGCATATAAGAAGCAGAGAGGAGAACTTGGCTCTGGGAGCCTGTGAGCAGTCACTGCTGAAATGTAAATGTAAAAGATTGAAGGGAAAGATGTGAGAGTGGAGCCAGCTGTCTAGCTTCCAGTCGTAGAATTATCATAAGAGCTGGCGCTCTCAAGGTCAAACACACAGACCTGACTCCGGGATGAAAACTGCCAGAGTTTGAATGGGGGTTCTCTGATGTTCCGATGACTTTGAATGGGCCATGGTAATTCCCTCTAGCCAGGGAAGCCAGCTTCCAACCAGGCTTGAAAGAAAGAAAGAAAGAAAGAAAGAAAGAAAGAAAGAAAGAAAGAAAGAAAGAAAGAAGAAAGAAAGAAAGAAAGAAAGAAAGAAAGAAAGAAAGAAAGAAAGAAAAGAAAGAAAGAAAAAAAAGAAAGGAAAGAAAGAAAGAAAAGAAAGGAGGGAGGGAGGGAGGGAAGGAAGGAAGGAAGGAAGGAAGGAAGGAAGGAAGGAAGGAAGGAAGAAAAGAAAGAGAGAGAGAGAAAGAGAGAAAGAGAGAAAGAAAGAAAAGAAAAGAAAAAAGAGAAAGAAAGAAAGAAAGAAAGAAAGAAAGAAAGAAAGAAAAGAAAGAAAAGAAAAGAAAAGAATAAGAAAAGAAAAAGAATAAATCTGCTTCCAGGATCTCTCTTTTGCTCACCTCCCCGCAATCAAGTGATGCCAGCAAGGTTGGCATCGTCTTAACATGGGGAGTGCTCTTTTTGAACACTTCATGATGACAAGGGTCTGGTATGCTGTAAGTCTTCAAAAATGTTTACTTTTAAAAAAAAATTTTTAAATAAAAAAGTTTACTTTTTTTAACTTCAATATTGTTTAATAAAACAGTCTTTTACATTTATAATATGGGAAAGCAGGATGCCAAGAGAGGGGGAAAGACATGCTCGAGGGTATCACAGGTGGATGGAGGTGCTTAGAACTCTTTAAGCCAAAAACAAAACAAAACAAAAAAAAACACCTCTTTAAGCCCTGAAAGCCATGAACACACATATGTAATGAGTTTATAAATTATATCAAAATATTGTTTTTGAAAGGAGAGTAAAAATGTCTCCACAAAAGCTATTTTTCACCTTATGGGCTGGCTCTTTATTAGTGCTGAAAGGTATTTGAGGCAGCTTACATTAAGAAAGTCACTGGGACACATTAGTTAGAATCAAACTGAACCTTCTAAAACGTATCCCTTTAAAAAGTCAAAATTTGTATTTTTAGTCTAGTTTAGGCAGACTCTAAATTCTATTATAAAGCATAACAAATACACAAATAGGTTTTCCACAAAATAGATTGTAAGAAATGTGTCAGGGTCTCCCAGGAGAGGACTGGGAGAGGAGACTAGGGACATTTTGGGGGAAACAAGCATTGATAAGAAAGTCTTCATGGAGGAAAGAAAGTCTTCATAGAGGAAGAGGCATATACCATGGTGTCACGTGGTAAATCTGATTTTCTCCTAATGCCACATAGTCAGTCTTTTTCCACTCTTGACAAGACAAACGGGAATTGCTACTATTCCTTCCTTTCTACAAATTAACAAAATGAAGGCTTAATAAACCAAGGGCTTTGGAAAATGAGGAATTAGCCTAGGATTAGAGCAGAACTTTGAGCTACTTCCTGCACTCTAAATCTTAGCCTCTACCTTTCTCTTGAAGTAAATTCAAGCTAACAGATGGCCTGTCATCAGATAGGATTTTTTTAAAAATCAGCAAGTCTTTTTTTAATAAACCTCAGGCCCCAGTTTGGTTACCACTGTTTTGAGAATCTTTCCCTATGTTCTTCTAAGCTGAAGACAAGCACTGCACTTGTCCTCAGAGCTTTTCTCTCTACCTTGGTTTTACTCCTTCACCTTTGTTTTAAGACAAGGAGCACTTTATGGGAGAACACATCATTATTCCAACAGCCCACCTTTCTGTGCCCACCTTATGTCGGCTGGCAGTCTTACCCTCGTGGATTCTCACTCCTCATTTTTTTTCCATTGTTTTTGGTGCCTCTTTCCCCTGTTCAACCCCAGACCTTACCCTGCATCACCCAAAATAGTGCCCAGAGCAATACCTCTCTCCCTGAAGGCCAGTTAGTTTTGGGTTTGTGCGTAAGTTTGGGGTTTTCATTGTTTTCTCTTTCTTCCCTTTTTTTTTTTTTTTTAAATGAAGGTACTAGTCTGCTTGGGATACTATAAGAAAATACAGTAGACTGAGTAGCTTAATGACTTCCCCAAAAGAAATTAATTTTCATAATTTTCAAGACTGTAAGTCCAAAATCAGGATGTGTGTATGGTCAGATTCTGATGAGATCCCTCCTTTCTGGCTTCTTACCATGTCCCCAGGAAACAGGGAGGGGGAAAGAGAACAGCTCTGTGGTGTCTCTTCTTATGAAAGCACTAATCCCGTCATGAGAGCCCACTCTCATAACCTCATGTAAACCTAATTACCTCCCAAACACCTCATCTCCAAATACCATCACATTGGGATTAGAGTTTGAACATATGAATTTGGGGGGAGACACAATTGAGTCCATAGCAATGGATTACATCTTTTGGCCATATGTCTGTGAGTGCATTATCTGCCCTGGGTAATGGGGTAACAATTAGAATATCCTGTGTTTCTGGGTATAAAAGCTGTGTACTTAGGTAGTTAACAGGTGTTTATGAAGCATCCTGTTGCCTTTAAATTTTTTTTTTTTTTTTTTGCTACACTCTCAGCAGAGCCCTATTAGTGTTCAAAACATTGCAGAGCCATGCTGCATTTTCCCTTAAGGATACACTTTTACCCACTAGATCTTACTTCATTTTTAAGACCAGAAGGAGAGAAAGACTTGGTTCTTTACAGGGTTGTTGTGCATTCCTATTAGATCATTAGGAAATTGGCACAAGTGGCAGGAAGCCCGACTGGCCTGAGTCTGGCCAGGCAGTGTCTGCAGGTCATTCCAGCAAAGCTGTTGGAATAACGATGTGTTCTCCCATAAAGTGCTCCTTGTCAAAGTCTTTTTTGGAATTAACTCCTCATGCATGGATCAATAAACCTCACCAACTTGCCAATGTAATTAAGAGGTAGAAGGTTAAGCATTACCATTAATTAAGTTCAAAGTAAAATAAAACGAAGAAGGTTGTTTTTTGTGAAATTGTGCTGTCCCATTCTGCTCAAGGGTGTTTCTGACTTCTTATAGAGGAGAATCCAGAAAATGGAGAGGTCATGGTCTCCACTGCCTTGGTTAAAGCAAGCATTTGAACACATGTTACTTGAATATTTTTAACTAAAGAGTAAACTCTTTGCCGATTCTAAGAGCTGGTGAATGAACACCTGAGGGCTGAGTTCAGTGCTGTGGGGGCTACAAGCAACATGAGCCTCCGCTATGGTTTCACCGAGCCCTTAGCTGAATGAGAACTACCAGACATGCACACGACCATAACACAGGGCCGAATCTATCTGGGAGAGAGATTCAGGCAGTGGTGGGAGCTCAGAGAAGAGGGTGGGGGTGCAGGGGACTAGCATCAGAAAAGATCCCCCAGATGGTGCAGCATTTGAGCCAGGCCTGGAAAGTGGAGTAGGATTTGATAGGGGGAAGAGGAGGAACAAGCACAATTCACAATTCCAATTTCTGAATATTTATTTTCCTTGTTGAACTTTACAACTTCTGGAATCAAAGGAAAAGAACTCAGCCTTGATGGTAAGTAGGGATTTATTGAGCATTCATTGCCTGTGTGCTCTTCCTTGGAAAATTTGGGAGTGAAGGAGGTAAAAAGTATCTCCAGGTGCATAGGTTTTTCTGTATACACAGCAGATCATCCTAGACTCATCACCTTCCTCTGATGACATCTTAAAGGGATTCATCACAAAGGCCAAATTCCTTTGTCTTGAGACCACAAGAAACAAGAGCCAAGGGAATGGTCTTGGTGACCAGGAAAAAAAAAAAAAAAAGCCAGCAGAGAAGCATGTATGTACTTCTAGACAGTTTAAATCCATTTTGCTGGTAGAATTGAGTGACAAAGGATTTAGCCATTGAAGCTGGAAGGGACCTTGAAGAATCTCTAACCCAAGCCCCTCTTTCTGCAGATTACTAAACTGAAGCCCAGTAGGAGTACTATTTTTCCAGGTAAAAGAGAACCACGCAAATTTCCTAAATCAGATGGCAGCCAGTTTGTTATTCAATATTTATGTTACCTTTACATGGTAGAAGATGATTATTAGGCTTTTTCAAGGAAGAATAACTTGATTCTCAATTCTCTGAGTCACCGTTGTATGGAATTAGGCAACTTCATTTAATGATCTACTTGTTTTTCAGCTGTGTTAATTATATATCTTATAGCATTTACCACCTGTACCAATTGCTTAGCCTAATAATACCTTACACTTACATGCATGTGCCCAAAGTACTTTTATACTTGTTTTTTATTTGATGTCCACAACAGTCCCACGAGGCAGGTGTTAGTCCTAGATTAAACATGAGAAAACCAAGGTCCAGAGAAGGTAGCCCGTATGGCAAAGAACCTGAAACGGGCTCTGACATCCATTTTCTGCCTGAGTCGAGTTTTCTTACTCTGCCTCTCAGTTTCCTGCCTAAATAGTTTTCAGTCACTTATTCATCCAGTGAATATTTACTGAGTACCTTCCATATTTCCAATAGCGTAGGGAATTGAGGATATGAACTTGAGAAAGACAGGATCCCAGTCCTTGGGGAGCTCACTATTTGAAAGAGATAGCCATCCAAACAGACCAACACAAAGAATGCTAAGTGCGTAATGTAGCAACAGTGTTTGGGAGTTGGGGTGACACAAAAGATTGAGGGACTAATCTTGTCACTATTTGAGCACGTTACATCCCTGTCTCCCCTCAGCCTCCATGAAGGCTCCTTGCCCAGGCCTCAAACTGTGCTGGCATTCAGTTTATATTTGTGGATGATGGTACTGATGATTTTTTCCTCTGACTTCCACGACACTGGAGAAGTTTTCTGCTGCCCATTGGGTATAATAGATTTTAATTTACAATTTGAGTTTGCCTTTTAAAAATCGTTTTTAAGGAAACTAAGCAACTTTATGAGATAGCTTCCAAATACCACTCACTGTAGTCATGATACTCTGTTTTAACCAGTTCACGCCCAACATTTGCAGTCTAGAGGGTTGTACTCGTATCAACTATTCTCTTAAATCAGTGAACTGTAACTTTCATTAGGGGCTAACACATCAAAACAGACTTTTAATCAGTCTTTAAAAAATCTAATTATTCCCAAGTATCTAATCATTACTGTTTCATTGATGTTTTAAGTGGCAGCAAGCATTTCAACTGTTTTTCACAGGAAGAGGATGGATATTAGTGGCAAAGAACCCCGTATTTTCAAAGTTACAGGGAAATTTTTCCTCAGAGCAAAGTTGTGATTAAATCTGTGAATTGCACCAGCTTGGAATCCTGCACAGTGCTTGCATCTGGACTGATTTACATTGGCCATATATTAAAAACCATATTTCCCAGCACATTTATATACATTTTCTGGCTTTTGAAATCTTATTGCCAAACTTTGTAAGCAAATATTAATTTTCAGAGCTACTAGAAATGAAGTGAAAATTAGGTCTTTTCTCTCATCTATCTAAAAGAACTTCCTTTAATCATTAAATTCCCCAGCTGTAATTAGTCCAATTCTGCTCTAGATAGGAGCTCATTATAAAGATCCTAGGTGAGCAGCCTCTCTAGCAGAAGTGACCTTTTTTTGGTTCGGTTTCCCAGCGTTTCCTAAAAATCTGGTATACAGGGTGCATTGCCAGGTAAAGGAATAAATTAATCTTGTTTTGCCAAACACCAAGGCACACAGCCATGTGTGCATACAAACACAAGTACACGCTCACACCAAAGCCAGGAACCCTGTAACACAACAATCTGCATTTACCCTCAGGGGAAATAAAAATATATGCCTGCTACATTTTTTTCTTAAATAATTCTTTTAAGAATTATTTTCTTAAAAAATGATGTTGAAATTTATAATCAGACACTACAGCTCTAATTTATCAACCAAATCACAATTTAAATGGGACAAGAAAAGTGAAACTGTAATTTAAAGATTTTTGAGTCTGGTATATGTGCACACACGCGCGCGTGTGTGTGTGTGGATGTGTGTGTGTGGATGTGTGTGGATGTATTGAATTTGAGAGTAATTTATGGAAAGTGCTGCCAGCATGGTATTTCAAATGCTCCACAATTTGAATTTAAACTGCTCAATGGGATCATTAAGATTATTATGCATGTTTTCCAAAGAGTTCGAATTCAAATGACAACTTAAAAAAAAAGATGCCCTTTAAAAACTGAGGAATGTTATTGCACTTATAGAAATTCATGCAGTTTGAAGTAATTTGCCACCTCCCCTTCTAAAAAAGTACCTGATGATAATGTGCTCAAGAGATCAGGATGTTGGAGAAAGTGCATATCACAGACACATTCCCTTGATGACTAAAACTGGATTGTAAAGCAGACTTAATGACAATGAGTTATTTCATCTAGTACAATTGACAGAAAATCCGGAAGGGACGTGGATCAGAGTGGCTCAAGCACAGAGATCGGATGATGGCAGAGGCTCACTGACTAGTAGTACATAAAAGGCCCCTTCAAACTCAGTAAATGTGCCATTTGGTTCTCTTTCTATGGGTGGGTCTTGAAATATGGAGGTCTACTTTCATTTAGTGCCAGTTAACCAAGTGAACAATTTATAAACAAAGTAAACAGAGGATGCTTGCCCACTTTTCAAAAGCAGTCTTTTTGCAATGAATTTTGCAAGGTTATTTTGCAATGGATTTACCATTATATCCTTTTAAATGAGCAAAGTTCCAAGTATGGGAAATTTACTAGCTCTTCCTTTGTTGAACTCTCTAAAGGTTATAAAGTTACTTCTTATTTTGATCCCAAGTCTATTTCCTTACAACATCATATGTCCACAGAAAAGACAATACCTTTTCCCCTTACAAGCCTTCTAGGTATTTAAAGAAAGTTCTCAAGTCCATCTGAATCTTCTCTTGTTCTGTCTAAATTCTAGTTCCTTCATCCGTTTGTTGTCTGTTGTGATATCAAAGCCTTTCAGGATATTCATCACTCTCTTTTGGATTTTCCAGCATGACAATATCATTCTTCAGTATTTAGAATTTCCATTGCCTTAACTACGGAAACTGACCAAATGGGACATGCAAAACCAAATTTCACAGGCAAATAGCAACAACAAAATGGCAAGAAGATTCAGTTATTCTACATGTATTAAAGTCGAAGGAAAAGTTTATAACCCATTTCCAGATTCTAGTGGAGTCAAGTAAGGTTGTGTATTAGATCTTGTTTTATTCAATCTATTTTAAGCAGAAGTGGAATGAAATTTATGACATTTATCATTCTCTAATTTACATTAAAGTATGTGTTTCAGAGATGCGTGGGTGGCGCAGTCAGTTGAGCGTAAGATACTTGGTTTCGGCTCAGGTCATGATCTCAGGGTCATGAGATCAAGCTCCATGTTGGGCTGCATGCTCAGTGTGGTGTTCACTTAAGAATCTCTCTCCCTCTCCCTCTGCTCCTTCCCAAGCCACTGCTCGCTCTCTTTCAAATAAATAAACAAATCTTTGTTTAAAAAAAGTACATATTTCATCTCCATCCAGGGATAATTTAGTAATTTCTTTGCACCTTTAGTACTCAACACTGTCTTGGTATATCTGATGTACCTTGATTGCTGGATTAAGAGCCAATAGTAGTAACTATATACTGCTTGCCAGTTTGTAAAACATTTCCAATCTAAATTTAAGCTCAGTGTACAGGTTTACTTTGTGTGTTTATTTCTGCTTTTGTTTTTAGTGTGAGGATGTCCAGGTCCAGAAGACCTAAGGGGTTGCCCAAGCACACAGAGCTGGTCAGAGGATTTGAATGCAAGGCATTGATTGTGACCCCAAACTGTCATTTAGGCTAGACCATCACTAGGTCAGATTGTGTCACCTCCTGGGTTTCCCCCTGGTTAGGATGTATTTGTATATGGTTCATTGGGAGGGAGAGCTTCTGTGTTTAATACCTCGTCAGAGGTGCTCAAATTCAAGGACTTGGTAAATTTGAAAGCAATCCTTGGGGTTTCTAGGAGGTGTGAGAAGAGCATTTCTTGGGAGCATTGCAGTCTCTCTGTCCAAAATGAATCTGAAATAGCATGTAAGAGTAAGTAGTCTGGGAGGGCCAGAACTAAGGCAGTGAATGGAACCCTCCAGAATGTTCCAGCGGGAGACCCATTTTGTATCCAGATCCCTAAGCACACGTGGGAGACAGGAGCCTTTAATGAGGAGGGCGATGTTCCTGAAGGAGTCAGCTCTAGAGTCAGGGAAAGCCTTCAGGATCGGGGCTCCTTGTCTCCCAGCAGTTTCTCCAGCCAACTGGATGCAGTCCTACAGAAGCGCAAGCTGATGCTTATTTGGCAATCTTGGTAAAGATCCAGCGCTTCTACCTGTTTCTCCCTTCTCCTGAGCGAACCTCCTCCTCACTGCCTCCTGGACCTCACCACCCTAACTCCACACCCAGCCCACTTCGGGGTTGTCCCCGTGCCTTCTCACCTACATCATTCTGTCTCTGGATCCCTTGCCTTATCAAATAGGGCCCACTGTCCTTTTGAGAAGACTCCTGAAAGTGTGCACATTTCATTAAATGTCCCAATCCTCACATCCCTTTCCAGTAATCCCAACACTGGACAGCCAATTCCAGTAAAGGAAGAGACACTTTCAGCTGTTAGGCAATGGGTTACACTTTCAAAAGTGATTGAGCAATACCATCTGCAAATTGTACTTTAAACCATGAGTCTGGATGCTGAAAGGCCCTTCTGGACCCAGACTAACACTGGCAAGCTTTTGGGGGAAAGGGCAGTTTGAAATGGTCCTGTGTGTATTCATTGGGCAAAACTCATGGGAGAGGTTCACAGGATTTTCGGTTTCTTCCTTATGTAAAATAGCTATAACAATATTTCTAAGGGTTTTGTGAATCTCAATACAAATCTGGGGGCAGTGGCTAGTGCCATTCATGGAACATATTCAGCCTTCAACAATATGTACTACACTAAAGGCAAGGTAGACACTTGAGAGCTATCCATAGAGATTAGACACACTGAAACAGAAGCATCTCGCCACTGGAAGGAAAGGGGCAGAGACAAGATGACCACTTATCAGTGATAGTGATGCAGTAGACAGGACTCTTGTCAAGGATGGAGAAGTAGAAGACATGACCTACACTGGGCTTTCCACCATTATAGTTGAAAGCAGGAAAAGAAAAGCCAGTTTGTACACTCCTGACACACTTCTGCCCATGGCCCACATGAATATGTTATCTTCTTGAAAAGGTAGAGTAGTTATTCGTGTGCCCTGGACAAAATAATATGGTAATATTAGTCCATGCCTTTTGCAATTAAAAGGTATTTGGTTTCATCTGTCATGGCAAGCTCATGTCAGGAAACATCATGATGCAAAAATCCAAACTCCGTGTCTCATGACATTCAAAACTCTCCTTCCTACTTGGCTCAGTTCCCACATACTTGCAGACTGTAAGGCAGCACACTGAACTCAGCCTTTGAATCAAGGAGACAGGGATTTAAACCTAGAACTATTTCCTACTTGGTAACAGTGGCCACAGAGTTTCTTCAGTTTTCTGCTTCTCATCTATAAAAGGAGGTTGATAGTACTTATCATGTGGGACCACCAGGAAGATGAAATGAATTCGTGTGGGGTAAGTGCCAAACAGCAGTGCCTGCCTCCTAATAGATGTTCAATACATGCTAGTTATCATTCCTGATATTCACCATGAAGACCCTGGTCATGCCGTATCTTCTCTGGCAAATAGATTATATAAATACACCATAAAAATTTATATTGTGATATGTTACCTCAATCCTTTGTTTTTCTCTCCTGTCACACTCTCCTGGCAACACTGCAGTCTGGATGAACCCAATGACTTGTCTTTGTTCACCAAAGAACTTAAATGTTGCGGGAGAAAAGCACACAGGCACATCGAGAGTAGTAAAATTGTGACCCTACTCATGGCCAGTATTCTTAACCCTGCTCTCAAGAGAATTATGCCCAGTGGAAAGTCAATCCCAATAAGTTACATACTGTGTGGTTGCATTTGTATAACATTCTTGAAATGACATTGTAGAAAAAAGCAGAACAGGTGAGTAATAATCAGGGGTTAGGGTTGGAGGAGGACTCAGATTAAGCAGGGATGGTGTACATGTGGTTATAAAAGGCAACAGGAGGGAATTGTCCCGGATCGTATTCAGGGTGGTGGACACATGAATCCACACATTGATAACATTGCCTAGGACCAGATACGAGTGCAGGTGCATGTGTGAGCACGTGGGCGTGCATGCACACACATCTAAGCTTTGTTCTCTCTGCCCATCTCCCTTCCTGCTCACAACCCAGAGCCTGCCACCTGACTTCTGTCCCCACCTCTGTATTTATGCGACACTCCTCAACAACCCCAGCGGCCTCCAATACACTGAGGGCTTGTCTGTCCTTATCTGTCTTGAGCCCTCTGAAGCGTGGAAACCTGTTGATGCTAGCTCTTTGAAACAGTCTTCCTTTGGTGTCTGACACTGCCTGCTCCTGGATATTTGTCCTACCTCTCGACTCGTAACATCCTACTCTTTTGTAGCAGAGTTTCTTTCTTCTCTCGACTCCTTAAATTGAGTGTGTGTGTGTGTGTGTGTAAGGGGGGGGGGATAAAAAAAAGTTAGTTTTAGGGGGTTTTGTTTGTTTGTTTAGTCCTGCCCTAATCCCTCTTCTGGTCTCACTGCACACTCTTCTGGTAGTTTCATCTGCCCCCATGACTACAAAGATCATCTATGTGCTGAAAGCTCTCTGGCCAAAATCTGCAGCCGGGATCTCTCGGAGCTCCAGGCTATGGATCTGTCAACTGACCAGACAGTCTTCATACCTAGGTCTATAGGCCCGCAAATTTCAACACTTTCAAAACAGAACCACGATTTTCTCTTCTGTTCCTGCTCCTGCCTGCGTCCCTGGTCACTGGTTGGCACCACCCGCTTGCCCTGACCGAAGGCACAGGAGTGGTCTATTGTGCATTCCAGCCCTTTCACTCTTTCCTCCTACTAAACACGCACTTGCCAAATTCTGATGGAATACTTTGGCTTTCTTTATGTCTACCTTCGTTTTTATAGCAAATGCCTTCGAAATTCTTCAGTGACTTTTTTATTGCCTTCAGGATAAAGTCCCCCCTCCTTGGATCGGCATATAAAAAGCCTATGGCCTCACACATGCACAGGTGTGTGCCCACGCGTGCAGACAGACACACACATTTCCAAAACAGAAAGGTTGCTTGTTGCCCCTGGGACTGGGCAATTACTTTCCCTTCTTGGAATGTGCGGCAGCTTTCTCCCTCCATCTCCATCACCCAGCCAAGAATCCTCCTCCTTCAGGCCTTCCCCGTGTGGTATGAGAACATCATCTGCTTTACCTCTTTCCTGCCAGTTAGGAGATGGCATTTAAGTTGCTTCTTTATTTCTCATGTCCCTTACTAGCCTTATGGGGCGCTATCTTCTTCCCCAGTACGTCCTATGGTAAGCCCCCTGTCTGTGTTTCTTGACAGATGGTTATACTGAATGGAACAAGGATGAGGGGCACCTGGGTGGCTCAGTGGTTGGGCGTCTGCCTTTGGCTCAGGGTGTGATCCTGGGGTCCTGGGATCGAGTCCCACATCGGGCTTCTTGCAGGGAGCCTGCTTCTCCCTCTGCCTATGTCTCTGCCTCTCTCTGTGTGTTTCTCATGAATAAATAAATAAAATCTTAAAAAAATAAGTAAATAAAAATGAATGAAACAGGATGAGATGGTGGACTATCCAGCCAGCTGAATGTGTCAGCACTGCAGGGGCGGCTGTGGGGTAAATACCCTGCACTGGATAATAAGGCCTTCCAGTTTCTGCGACCCTGCCACACAGCCCTGATTGCCAGACCTTTTAGTCACTTCCTCTGAACCTTGCCAGCACTCTTTTCGATTCCTTTTCAAGTTCTTCTACATTGTATGGACCGGAGTGACTCAGAGTCTAACCAGTGCTGACTGTAAGTGTTGCGTCACTGGCCTATGGGGCCCCTCCTCAGTTTCTGTGGCTGCTGCTCTGCTGGCACCATCTCATCGCAGGAGGAGCATGTGGAGCCTGCCAGTGTGTGGTGCCTCTGAACCTGGGTACTAGATCCCAGTTACTGTGCCATGCCTGGCTTAGTGCAATGTGCATTCAGCTGGCAGCCAGGAAACCAGGCCCACCTGGCTCTGCCACTGACCAGGGCCTGCCCTAGAGCACCTGACTGTGCCTGTCCATTTGGTTCACAAAGACCCACCCAGGGTCCTTTTTAAAGACGCTCTTTGTGTTTTAGGGCAGTAAGCATTTATCTCATTGTGATCCACTGTATGGACAGCTTATGTATGTATGATGATTTGAAACATGCCAGTGAAGACATCTTTATAAAATAGAAGAATTCTGTGCCTGCAGGGCTTTATGGTTCTCAGTGTGGTTCCACATCCATCGTCTCGTTTCATCCTTACGCATTTGGAAACTGAGGCTCAGTGACCTATTCACGGGAACAAAAATAATAGCCAGTGGAGCCAATCATTTTGAGTCTGCATAAAGATTTCATAAACATTGATCTAAAAAGTACCATCCATTAGACAACAAGAGTGAAGACATCAACAGGAGATTCATAGAACAGACAGTAATAATAGCTGATAAAAATCTGACAGGAGGTTCCACTTTATTTTATTTATTTAAAGAAATGCAGTTTAAAATCCCATTTTCCATTATCAGACTGACCACGATTTACAAGTTTGATACTTGGTTTTGGCTAAGATGCAGGGAAACGCGTACCCTCCTATACTTTGGATTGGATTACAAGTTCATACAACCTCTTGGAAACAAAATTTAGTATTCTCTCTCAAAATGTTAATTGTATACATATTTTGACACTAAAATTCAAACGGCAATATGCCATTTGACATATTTGCTCAAGGGCCCCCAGCGATACCTCTTTAAGAGTACACGTAGTGTGTAATTGTTTGTAGTAGTATAAACAGACTGGTAAATAAAATAACAAAATAAATTAAATATGGCTAATTCATATAATAACTTGACAGCTATTAAAAAAAAAAACAAGGTAGGGATCCCTGGGTGGCGCAGCGGTTTGGCGCCTGCCTTTGGCCCAGGGCGCGATTCTGGAGACCCGGGATCGAATCCCACGTCGGGCTTCCGATGCATGGAGCCCGCTTCTCTCTCTGCCTGTGTCTCTGCCCCTCTCTCTCTCTCTGTGACTATCATGAATAAATAAATAAAATCTTTAAAAAAAAAAAAATAAAAAAAAAAAAATAAAAAAAACAAGGTAAATTTATAGGTACTACAAAAGATACCAAGAAAAACTGGTTGAAGAAAAGATAAGATACAGAGCAGTACATAAAATCTCATTTGTGTTTAATGAAAAACACGTTTATATGTGATGAATATGTGTGCATGTGTGTGTGCACATATACATGCACACACGTATACAGGCATAGAAAAATTATAGGAACAGTCAAGTTTGGTATGGCTACCTCTGGGGAAGAGGTTTACTTTTTCACTTTATAGGCTACTCTGATAATTAAAATTTTATTTTCATTTTTTTCTGGCAGTTAAAATTTTGAATGAGTGTACATACATACATTGAAAAACTAGAAAAGTTACATGCAGTTGAAATGCTTTTATTATTCCCTGAACTATGGTGTAGCTTATTGGTTTGCCCAACTTCACTGACCCAAATAGAAAAACTTTCAAGGAAAAAAAAAAACAAAAAACACTTTAGAAGCCTTAGGTTTATATGACTTTTAAAGTAAAAAAAATATTAATAATCCCACTCTGTAAATCGGAATTCCCACCATCAGCCTCAAAACATAATAGCAAGCAGATGACTCATCTTTGGCATTTCTTACACCTCGTGATGTGTCAGCAGTCGTGGAATGTAGGCCTCAGCGTGGAAGGGCCCCAAGAGGCCACCCATTACCTCTTAACGATAGTAGCCTCATTCTGCAGAACAAGAGAGAAAGGGTGCCCATACACTTTCTTTCTAGCTCCTTTGCCATCTGGATTCCTGTACTTGACTCCTACCCCAACATACCTTCCTTAAAGAGGGATGAATGATCTTTCTGAAATTCAAACCTCATCATGTTGCTCTTCTATTTAAAACATTTCAAGGGATTCCTCTTCACAATGCTCCCTGTCACTAGTGATTCTGTGGATAAAAGCAAAGCTTCTTAACCTATTTTAATGTGCCCTTGCTTACATGACCTTTTGTCACTGGCCGGGAGCCGGGGATGCCTATGCGGCATGAATGAGCTTCCGAGACCAGGTCTCTGAGATAAGACAGACCTTTTGTATCTCTGCAGCCTCACCTCTCCACTCTGTGCTCTGATCCCATGGCACTACTTTCCATCTTCCAGTTGCACTATGTTTGGCCTATCCATTACTGCTTATGTCCAATCTTTATCTAGAACACTCTTTCCTGGGCTTTAGCTTGGCCAACACATTCTCACCCTTCAGGTTTCTGCTGACTTTTCACTTCCTCTGAGTCCCTGGCCTTGGGAAAACTGTCCTGCTTTCTGGACAGCTCATGGGGCTCTGTGAGTCTCCCTTCATAGCTTTCACTACTTTTTTAGCATGGATTTGGGATTTGTCTGCCTCCTACTCTTTGAAAACAGGGTTGTGTTTGTCCTCAGGTTTAATTGACGATGCTGTTCTCTCCCCTGCCATAACCCAGTCGATGCTGCATTAGTAGGCATCAAAAGAATGAGCTCTAGACAAGACAGGTCCTACAACTTCCAGGCCCAAGTGCCCTGCTTTTCTCCTGGACCAGGCTTTCTTCCCGCTGCCTTCCCCTGTTCTGTTCCCTCGGCCCAAGCACTGTGGGAGCCTAATCATGTATGGCCCACTGGAATTTTTAAGACAGGAGAGAATTTGAGAATTTAATGTCCTTCAAGATTTTATTTAACAGGGTAAGGATAGGATACCTGGCATTGCTCTCACTTCAGAATTGTTTTCTGTCTGTCCTGGTTTCAGATTCAGCCAGATAGATGGGGCATGTCCAGTCAGCATACGGCTTTCAGAAGTAACACTGTAATGACTCTTTGTCCTCCTGCCAGATGCAAGCTCACTCATCGCCTCCAACCTCAGACTATGCTGGACATTTCCAGTTTTGCCACTGCTGAGGAATGAGGCCCTGAATCCCGCCTTTCTGTTTAGGGTGTCAGTAAACTTCTCATTAAACATCCTGATACAAGAATCTAGATTTGCACCAGCAGAGTTGCAGAATTGCTCCTTCCCTCTTCTGCCAAAGTGCCACTGTTCCTCTGTTAGGACCAGCTTCTCTGGCACAGTGCGGAGCAGTAGAAACCATCTGAAAGTCCACAGATTTCATCTAGAGTAAGCAAACCTACCAAGGCGACCCTGAGCAGAGAAGAAATAGAAAATGCGAGCAAGAATGGATGAAATTAAGGTGTCCCTTCTTTTCTCCACTCACTTGTGTGTTGAGATCAGGAATAAAGTAAAATTAAGGTTAGTCCCTCAGCTCAGCCACCCCACCCTGCTAATAAGACCTTTGGGATACATGAGGCACTGGCACTCAAGTATCAGCTGAATGGATAATGTAAGATAAAGATAATGCTACATTTAGTTTAAAAGTTCCCCATATTTTGGCCTGAGGGAAGATTTTTACAAAAAGTAGAAGCAAGAGCATCCTGAAGCTTCTGTGGAAGGGGAAGAAGTCAGGACTGTGAGTGAGTGTACCTCTAGTCCCTCTGGTGGGCACTGGTCCACATCACAGGGAACCCAGCTGTGGTGGCTGGTAGCTTCGGAGGGGCTGGCAAACAGCAGTCAGAGGCACAGAGAAGTTTCTTTTTATTTAGAATCCTATAAGGCAGCAATTATAAAGATAATGGAGTCAAGTCTTACTTTTCCATTGTACCAATAGGGAAATTGAAACCCAGATGAGAGCTCTAACCCATCACTTGACTGACATTCTGAAGCCAGAGTAAACCACTCACCTACCCTTTAAGTGAGGCTTGCTCTTACAGGAGCAGATAAGCTTTATTGATTAGCAGAGGGGTATCCAGAGCCTGTTGGGAGCCAACCCTTTCCCATTTGGGTGAGTGGGTTTTTCTAGTCCTCTATCTAGCTGGGCTCAGAACCTTTAAGGAGAACTTGCACCCTTGGGTGCTGGGCCAGTATTAAAGCTGTTGGGACAGAGCCACAAACAAGATACTCTGGTCCTTGCCCTAATGAAGCTCACATGCCCAGGTCTGTAAGGGGCTTTGGGCTTCTCCTGCATAATAAACACTGTGACTTGTTGGTGTAATTTCTTTTGGAAGTGGTTTTCAGGACATAAGCTCTTGCCTTAGGTGACATCCAGCCAGGCCTATCTCACCAAGACTCTTCATTAGCTTCCAACTTATGGTACTCAAATAATGAGTGACTATCATGACAAGAAAAGAAGCTTTTCCTTTCCCCAGGCAACGAATTCAGTGTGATTTCAGAGGCTGTTTTGGACAGGTATCTTTGAAAGCAACAGTATATTTATTCCCTGTGGTATTACTGTGTGGATAATTTATATTAATAACTGATAAGTGGGGGTATATTTTACTGTTTTTCAACCCTGGCTGAATATTTAAATTAGAATCACGAGGAGAATTTTTTTTTTTAATTATGATGCCCAAGTCCCCACCCCAGAACAATAAAAATTCGAGTCTTTAAAAGTAAGACCCAGACATTGGCAATATATTACTTCAAATCACTAATAATGAAATATCACATAAAAGTCTGTCTGAAGGCTCATTTGTGGGGAACTGGAACTCCCCAGTCTCCAGGTCCCGCCCCCATATAAATGAATTTAATTTTGGGGTTTTGTTTTAATTTGGGGCATATTCTGCAGCTATAGCTTAAGTGACTCTGGTGGTCCTCACCACTCAATATTGCTCCCAACTTATATTTAGCTGGATTCATATTAGAAGGTAAGGAGGGATAGATGGAAGAAAGTGATCTTTTTATAACTCATTTTTTTTTAAGTGTTAAGAGAATCATTCATTAGAAAAAGCCATGGAGGAGGTTTGGACACAAAGAAGAATTTCATGACAATTAATACAGGCTGAGAATAGCTAGCTCAAGGAGTCCTCATGTGCTCTCTCTTATGAAAGACTTGGGCTGAAGCTGTTTACAATCTGCATTGACAAGGCTTGCCTTCTGCATTGGCTCAGAGCTAGACAAAATGGCTCTAAGATCCTACCCACTCTTGAGAATCTACAACTGCTGAAGAAATGGAGCAGCAGAACTGGATAGAAAAGCCATGTTAGGAGATTTGATGCATCAAACCTACCATTTAATGCATTCACCTCAAGTATTATCAAGAAAGATAACTTAGAAAACAAATATAATTTTCTTAATGTCTGACTTCATGTATAATTTGGACAGAGAGTGCTCCGTGCTGTAGCAAACACACCCCTAAATCTCAATGATTTGATACAGTAATTTATTTCTCTCTGATAAAATCCCCTTGGATATTTGGCAGGTGCTTTCTACTTGAGGAATCAGGCTCTAGCTTTTTCCATCCCCTGGCTACATCATTCCCTGGAGCCTGGAGGTCCTGTGCTAGATTCTCTGCATCTGACAAATGAGGGCAGAGAAAGCTTGGAGGAAATCAGGAGGTGGGGCGGGGTGCGGGGAGACAAGCAGCTGGTAGGGGGACGGGGGATGGTTAAAGGCCAGACTGTGAAATGTGGCATAATGATCCTTCTACTCACTTTCCATTGGCCAGAATTCAGTCACTTGGCTATAGTTGCAAAGAATGTCTGGAAACGTAACTACACTGTGTGCCCCCAAAGAAGAGGAAGTGGTTTGGTGTACATCTAACAAGGGTCTGCCAGACTTTCATCGTTGTCGTCATCATCATCATCATCATCATCACCATCATCATCATCTCAGCTGAATTTGAATCAGTTTACTTTCCTGGAATTTCCCAAGTCAAAATTTTAAGTTATTTAGCATAACAAATTATGTAAAAGACACTTTTCCTATATATTTTTATCCTGTTAGGTGTTTTCTATCTTGGTCTGATTTAAAATAAAGACTACCAGGTTCAGTTTGCTCCAGCTAGATGATTTAACCTCTAACTCCTCCATGTCCACAATTGGGAGATGTACCAGATTTGTTTTGAGGAAAAGAATATGTATTAAGATATTCAACAAATATTGTTGAGAGCCTACCACACGTTGGCCACTGGATACTCAGTGGTGACCCAAAACAGACAAGCAGACTGTTCTTGGGAAATATATGTTCTATTAAGGAAGATGGACAGAGTATTTTAAAAGAAGAGAGTATTGTTCTAAGAGAATTAAAACAAAGGAACGAGCCATAGATGGAAGGGCCAAGAAAGCATTCCTGGGGAAGTACAATTTCCCTGAGCTCTGAGGAATGAGTAGTTCAGACATCTCAGACTGTGGAGCATGCGTATTTAAGGAACTGAAAGAAGGCCAGTGTGGTTAGAGCTCAGAGGTTAAGGGAGAAGCATGATTCAAGACACGTTTTTAGAGATAGACCATGAAGGACTTAGGCCACGCTAAGGATTTTGGCCTTTCTCCCAAAAGTAAAGGAAAGCCCAGCCATTTCATTACTTCATACACCACTCATCCATCACAGGTTTTTCCTGAAAGGCCTTGGCAATAGGGGAGATAGGGAGGCAACATCATGAGTAAGTAAACAGCGGAACCTCTTCCCTAAGTGTTGTGGTTTGCAGCCACACACCATGTATTCTACGTCTCTCCAGCCCTCCTCATTGTTTCCTAGAGCTAAAAGTGAGACAAGTTCCAAGGGCACACGGTCTGGTTAAGAAGACAACCTGAAGAGTGAAAGGTTTTTCCTGTTCGAATTGTGAGCCATTATCTGCATTTTCTAGTGTATGAGTTAGTAGAAAGACACCTATTTCCAGGCCTTTCCACTGCTAGCCAATTCCATCATATCAGCAACTTGCCAGAAGTCATTTTTCAGAAATGGGTCAAGATGACAGCCTTCTGATTCCTAGTCAGCATACTTTATACTTTTACACAAAGATCCAAGCATCATTCTCCCTTCTCCATAATCTTAGAAATATCATTTCTGATTGAACCAGGTCACTTATTCATCCCATTTTTCCCCCACTGAGATGACCTTTGTTTTCCTTCTAAAATTTAAACTAACTTTAATATTGGAACTCATGACTTCGATCTCTACAAAATCTGCCCCGACAACAAATTTGTTGACTGTATCGTCCTCCCACTGAATAGAAAAGCTACTTGAGGGAATTGTCTTCAGCTATATTTCTTGGAAGCACAGCACTGGGATCTCGATTGGTGAGTGTGGGCTCTGGTGACTTAAGAAAGCAAGAGAAGGCAGTTTCTGATAGGGCATGCCTTTGTTCTGGATTCACTAGACAATCACAGTCAAGCTATTGAGCGCTTTCCCTCGGTTAATACTTGGGCTGATGCATCCTGTATTAGGATGCATATGCAGTAATACTTCCCATGCAAGAGAGTTGAGGTTCGTGATGAATAAAATTGTGGTAAGGCATTTTGCAGTTATTCTGGTCCATCCTGTCCATGCTGCCTAATGAATGTTCATTCCTACAGATTAACTGTTGCCTTAGATTAAAATCAGGGAACCTTCTAGACTTCTAGATATAGAAGAGCTGGAGAGATCAAAGCCTTGCATGTGACTGGAATTATCAGATCTCCTCTCATTTCACACATCCTAGACTCCAGCCATCCTGACCTGCTTTGTATTCCTCAAAAATCCCCACCTTTTTGTGACCCTCTGCCTTTGCTCGTTCTGTGCCCTGCATTGCAAAGCCTCTCTCCACGTCTTTGTATCAAGATCTTACATGGCCAACTCTAGTGCCATCTCATCCCTGAAGCTTTTCTTTGCCTCACTTTTTGAAATCAGTCACTCCCTCTTCTGCTCACTTTATGATATAGATTATCCCTATTTATATTATTATGCATTTATTTGTGCGTGTCTTATATTCTCTATAAGAGCAGCCTTTGAAGGAAGGGCCTGTAATGTATCTTTGTATTTGTGTTTCTTAGAGCTCCTTCTAGTGGGAAAAAGTGTTTTGAGGTCAGTAAAAATTAAGTTCAAATTGAGTTCTGTGATTAAAACATCTCTTTATGACTTTGGACAAGTTTCTTAACCTATCCAAACCTCCCAAATGCTGCACCGGGAGAGTGGGGATATCTCATCAGTAAGGAACAAATAAGAAGACTTATAAGAGAACTCCCAGTGTGGGGCCTAACTTATGATCAATATTCAGAAAGAGTACTTTTTATATCCTGCATACATTTATATGTCTGGTTGGTATTTAATGTTTGTGTGAAATACGGTCTATCTTATAAGCAATAATGATAATTTTAGTATTCAGTGCACAGGGACATGGTACATTTCATTGTCATGGGGTGCATACTCTGATTCATTCTATTTTATAGAAGATAAAAATGAGACTTAGAGAAGGTTAGTAATCTGTCCAAAGTTGACACAGATGTTGAAGGAGCTAGAAGTAGAACTCAGGCAGTCACACTCCAGGACCTGTGCTCTTGGCACTGCTTTCTTGATACTTTCTCCATCTTGAATTATCACCTAAATAGACAATGCAACTCGTAAATCTACCCCTCCAGGAACATAATAAAGTCTGTTCACTCTCCCACACATTCAAAGATAAATCTTTGTTCTCCGCTAAGCAGCCTTCTCTGCAAGGTAAACAATTTAGCCCATTCCATATTTCCTCACAGGTCAGATTTTTAGCTCTCTCCCTATATACATCTTGGTCTCTCTGCCCTGGATGTGCTCCAATTCTTTTTGGTGTCCCCAACAGATGAGATACAGTTGCTTTGAAATACTATGCAGCGAGGTGACAGAAATAGTAATCCCTGATGTCAGGGGACACTTTCATGGGACCCTCATATAGCCACAAGCCCTCGTAATAACATGGGAAGCCCAAAGTGGGAAGATGCTGACAAGAAATAGGAGCAAAGCGTAGAAGGGAGATCCCATTCTCTGCAAAGTCTCTGCCTGTTGAGATTTTATGAACTCTGTCACTTGCTGGTGAGCCTTCTTGCTCAATATCTTAAAATCCAGCTGCAATTTGGGTTCCACCCTCTTCACTTAAAAGGGTGATTAACTATTTGTGAGGGATAATTATTTAATTGCCAGTGCAGCTAGATGTGTTCAGTTGTTTTGCTTCTTTCCCCTTCGGTGTAAGCCAAGTCTTCTCAATAATAAAAATAATCCGGAATTAGTCAACTGCCTTTTAACAGGTTTTCCTTCAGTCTGGCACAGCGAGAAGTTTCCAATTTTACAACATCACCTTTACCTTAAAGAAATAAATAAAAGATCCTGCTCTGCCAGTTAGATTGTCAGCCCCGCAGCATCTCCCATAACTGTTAATACAGCCATTACCTCATTTTGAACGTTTTACTCTATCTTTGGATAAAAATTTAATCAGAGAGAATTACTGCTCTCCTAATACCTGTTTAACCTTTATCTTCATAACAGATACAAAAACCACTTAAAATTTAAACCTCTCTGTGAGGGCCTGTATGCTGATCCAGTTTTCCTCAGAAGGTGCTTTCCCCCCCAAGGGCTGTGGCCGCGTGGCACAGGGGTGACTGAAGTTCCAGGCACCACTTTGCCTTTCTGTGTCCCCTTCACCCTAGTAATTATTTTAGCAGCGATTTGCTGTTTCAAGGACATTCTTTATTAATTCTGCTAAGTCCTTTTTTTATTGTTGTCAAGATCCTTTCTCTCCCCATTGTTAGATCTAGTTGGTGTTTTCTGTTTTTGGATTGTATAGGTATGGAGCTCCCCATAAAGCATGCCTGCCACCTTCATTTTACAGGCTTTACCAGAAAAAGGAAATGTGAATGGGGTTCAGAATAGCCTCTTGCACTTCATGTGTAAACTCAGGCTTATATTTCCTCACTCAAGAGGTTTATATGGAGAGAGGCAGCATGCTAAGAGTACAGAGTTCTGGCTGTTTTGATTATAAAAATAGCCCATCTTCTAGTAAAAAGTCAAATTATGCAGAAATATCTAAAATAGGGGTGCTTGGGTGACTCAGTCGGTTGAGTGTCGACCTTCAGCTCAGGTCATGATCTCAGGGTCCTGGGATCAAGCCCCGCATGGCTCCCTGTTCAGTAGGGAATCTGCTTCTCCCTCTGTCCCTCCCCCTACTTATGTTCTCTCTCTTTCTCTCTCAAATAGATAAATAAATAAAATCTTTAAAAAGAAATATCTAGGGATCCCTGGGTGGCGCAGCGGTTTGGCGCCTGCCTTTGGCCCAGGGCGCGATCCTGGAGACCCGGGATCGAGTCCCACATCGGGCTCCCGGTGCATGGAGCCTGCTTCTCCCTCTGCCTTTGTTTCTGGCTCTATCTCTCAGTCTTTCATGAATAAATAAATAAATAAATAAATAAATAAATAAATAAATAAATAAATAAAATCTTTAAAAAAAAAAAAGAAAAAAAAAAAAGAAATATCTACAATAAAAAGTAAAATTCTTCCCAACAGCTCTCTCTAGAAGCCACTGTTAACAGTTCTCAGTATCTATCTCCAGAATTCAGAACTATTTATACATTATAAATGTGTGTGTGTGTATGTGTGCATTTATACCTTACTTTTGTTTTCTCCCTCATAATGTGTGCTTGATATCTTTCTGAAAATGGTAGTACAGGAAGCTGTACCCTTTGTCTTTTTAATGGTGCCACAGTATACATGGATCATGGTCATTTCTCTACAGGTAGGTATTTACATTGTTTCCATCTTTTGACAGTACAAGCAAATATCTTTGGGGTGCCTGGGTGGCTCATTCAGTTAAATGTTCAATTCTTAGTTTCAGTTTGAGTCATGATTTCAGGGTCATGAGGTCAAGCCCCATGTGAGGCTCTGCGCTGGATGTGGAGCCTGCTTGAGATTCTCTCTCTCCCTCTCCCTCTGCCCCTGTGACTGTCTCTCAAAAAAATAAATATTTTTTTAAAGAAAACAAATATCTTTGTGCAGTGATCTTTATGCAATTTTGAAGCTTGCTATAGGATAAAATTTCTAGAATAAGCTTGCTGAGACAAAAGTATATGTGCATTTCTGTGTTGATTCCTGCTGAAATAGCCCTCCAAACAGGGGGTCCCAGTTAATTCATCTCAGGAGTATATAAGAATACCTGATTGCACATACTCTTACTAACCTCGTACATGGTTAGCTTTTAAATTTCTGCCAAAAAGATTGTCAAGAATGAGGTACCATTGAGGTGGATTTTGTTTTTTTTGTTTGCATTTTTGTAATTTGGGGTGGGTATAGGATCATCTCATATGCTTGCCTATTCCCATCCTGTGTTCAGGGGTTGGAGTATTCATGTTTTTCTTATTGAAGTTATATGAGTTTTACCCTTTTGTCAGTGGTTATTTTGAAACTCCTTCACAGAGCCCTGGAGATTCCTTGACTAAGGCCCTGAGTGAGAAGTGGCCTGGCTGGCAGGATCTCCAGCCTCCTACCCACTTCCTTATCCCAGCCACATAGAAACATTGACCAGAGTACCCCAACTTTTACCTGCATTTCATGTTGGGCTTTGAAGTTAAACAAAGGCTCTTGAGGCTAAAAGGATATTGAAAAAGCAGCTCTATGGGAGGAAGAGCACCAGATTTGTCATAAAGTGGCCTGTATCAGGCTCTACAACTTAGCACTTTGAAATCAAAAGAGCCGGGCAAGCCCAGATAGCTCAGAGGTTTAGCGCCACAATCATGTTAACTACTGTGAGTATATGTTGATATACATAAAATGCTTGCCTTAATATGGATATGTATTTTATTCTTGATAATAGCTTCAACATATATTTGAAACTCAAAGTATGCATATGACTATAGACTATGCACAGGGCTTGTTATTATTATTTTGATTCTTATTACTATTTAGTGTATTTAGTCCATTGCTGATTTGTTCATCTGAGGACTCTCCTAACTCAAGGCCCAGCAATAATCTACTGCCCACAGCCATGAATCGCTGATGGAGGCCAACCTGTCAAATCTGCAGGTTTTGGCGCTCATCCTTGGTGTCTTGGCTCCTTGTGCAGTGTACTTTTCCCCACTTTGCTCTTCTTTGCTGATTAATCTTGGGCAAATTTTCCTGGCATTTCTGGATCTCAGTTATTTTCTCTCTCTTTCAATGAGAGGACTAATGTATGCATTGACATTCTGACTAAGGTAGAGCTAGAAGGATAATGAATGTTCTTACCTTTTATGAATAGCATAGTAAATTAGAAAAATGTGAAGAATAATTCAAGTATCTATGGTCCTTTATTATGGTGTTAAAATATAGAATTGCCAGTTTGAACAGCAACTACAGTAATTCACTATGTTTTGTTTTTAGCATATTCCCAAATCGAGTAGACCAGTGTTGATATTTAAGCTCTTGTATCTTCTGAAATGGGCTTGATTTTTCCTGGATTAATTTTTTCGATTTGAAAGGAAAAAATAAATAAATAAATAAATAAATAAATAAATAAATAAATAAAATGTAACTGCATGTAGCTTTATTCTTTCCTACTCTCTGAAATAAGAGCAGAGAAATACCTCTAAATAGTCAAGGTAGTAGCCTCAGGGCATTCTATGGAATTCTTCTTTCTGTATTTGTTCATTTAAGAAGGGCCTAATTTCTGACATCATCTACAGGCCTCTTTTCTACCAATTTAATTGTTAAATAAGGCTTGTTATAACAGATTTATTCAAAGACTTATTCAAAACAGATTTTTTTAAATGGGAAAGTGGTGGGTATTTATATTACAAGATAATTTACTCTTGCATACTCAAAAATCTTCTTTATCCCTTTTAAAAATTGTAGTTATCTAGAGTTATTTTATAATTACCCATTCAGTTCTTTCCGCAGATATTCTAGGATCTTTGGCTGCATCAGAGAACAAAACATCAGAAAGTTCTGTCTTCCTGGTGTTTGTATTCTAGCAGGGGAAGACATATAATAAATAATAAACCTAACACAAAAATAAATTATGTAGCTTATTTGAAGGTGATCTATGCCAGAGTACAAAACATGGGGTGCCTGGGTGTCTCAATCAGCTAAGTAAGCATTCAACTCTTGATTTCAGCTCAGGTCATGATCTTGGGGGTCATGAGATAGAGCCCCATGTAGGGCTCCACACTGAGTGAGGAATCTGCTTGGGATTCTTTCTCTCTCTCTCCCTCTGTCCTCACCCTGCTCACATTCTCTCTCTTTTTCTCTCTCTCTCTCTCAAATAAATAAATACTTTTAAAAAAAGAGTACAGTACAATTGGAGTTTACCGTTTTCAATTGGGTAGTCAGGGTATATATCTTTGAGATAATCTTTGGGCTTTGAGTTGAAAGTGCTCTCTGCTAAAGACCTCAAGTCAGGAATGTTCCTTCAGTGGGAAGAACATCAGAGGGTTCAAGTAACCATGGAGAAGTGAGCAAACTGGAAAGTAGTACAAGGTACCAGAGAAGTAACTTGAAGAGCACAAATCTTTTAGAACCTGATAGGCCCTTTTAAGGATCCATTTGAGAAGCATAATTATTATGTGAAGTTCAATACTTCATCCCAAATTACAGAATCAGTGATAGACATGCAAATTATGTATTCCATGAATTCGCAGTATAAAATATCCAACCAACTCAGTTCAACCTAAGAAACGTGCATTGAGTACCACTTTTTTCTCAGCAAAGAGCCAAGGTGGTCTAATTAAAACTTCTTAATTTATATCTAAAGAATTGAATCACAATGGAGAGAAATAACTATCAAATGGCATTCATAGAGGAACACAATGAGTGTCTTTTAAAAAATAATACTAGTATTATTGTTGTATAACATACATACAAATTTATGAACCATATATATATAGTTGGCTAATTCCCAAAAAGTGAGTGAACATGCTTTCATGATCATAACATTAGCAGTTCACAGTGCCTGAGAAGCTCCCCTCTGCCAACTAATACTGTCCCTTTCCTCCTTCCCAAACGAGTAAATCCCCGCTATCCTCACTAATAATGCTACATGTTAGTATTAACTATTTTTGTTATTTTTGCTTTTATTCAGTTTTCTTTCATTCTATGCTATGATGGTATAGTTCTAAGATTTTAGGTATAGCTATTGTTCATTTCCTTTTAGAAATTTTATAGCTTTGGGTTTTACATTTACATCTACCATCATTTTGAGTTAACTTTTGCATACAGTGTGAGTTCTGGATCAAGGTTTGCTAATATTCCAGCATCATTTTTGAAATTTAATTAATCATATGTGGATTGTGAACCATGTAAACATATGGGCCATATAAACCAGAGACTTTCTGTTGTGTTGCATCAATCTACAAGTTTGTTCATTCTCCAGTTTGTACACCGTCTGGACAGCTACAGATATTTATAGCAGTAAATCTCAAAATCAAGCAATGTGATTTGTTCTGTTTTTCCAAAATTGCTTTTCTTTAATAAAAAATCCTACTGGGATTTTGATTGGAATTGTGTTGAATCTGTGGATTTGGATGAGGAGAAATGACATCTTAACAGTATTGAATCTTGCAATACATTATATCTTCCCATTTATTTAGATTTGTAATTTCTCTGATCATGTCTTATAATTTCAGCATGGAAGTCTTGTGCATATTTTATAAGACTTATAATGAAGTATCTCTGGGGTTTGGTGCTTTTTTAAATACTTTATCTTAGAAATTTCAATTTCCAATTGTTCGTGATTTCTATATAGTGGTAAGACTGATTTTTTATGTTGACTATGCATCCTGTGACCTTATTAATCTAGTTTATTAATTGTAGTTGCTTCTTTTTTTTAATGTAGAGGGCATTTAATGAAAAAAATGTCTATTTTCTATGAATGGAGACAGTTTCATTTCTTTCTATTGAATCTATGTCTTTTCTGTTTCTTGTCGTATTTCACTGTCTAGGACCTCCAGTGAGATGTTCAATAGAAATCACAAGAGTGGACATTCTTACCTTTCTTGTTCCCAGTCTTAAGAAAAAGCATTGAATCTTTTGTCATTAAGTATTATATGAGATGGAGGGTTATTGTAGATGTTCTTTATCAAGTTGAGGAAGTTCTCTTCTATTCCTACTTACCTGAGAGTTTTAATCATAAAAGGGTGTTAAATTTTGTCAAATGATTTTCTGCATCAGTTCATATGACAATGATATTTTTCTTCAATAGCCTTTCAATATGATGGATGGCACTGATTAATTTTTAATGTTGTATCAGCTGCATTACCAAGACAAACCCCACTTGGTCATGTTGTACAAATCATTTTATGTATTGCTGGATTTAATTTGCTAGTAGTGTGTTGAGGATTTTTGCACCTATGTTCATGAGGGATATTGGTATATCATTTTCTTTTTTGTAATGTCTTTGTCCAGATTTAGTAGCAGGGTAATGCTACCAAATATAGGTATATTTCATAAAATGTGTTGGGAAGTGTTTTTTCCTCTTTGATATTCTGCAATAATTTTTGAGAACTGGTTTTATTCCCTAAATATTTGGTAGACTTTATTGGTGAAGCCACCTGAACCTGGAATTTTCATTGTTTGCTTTTTATCTGCAATTTTAATTTATTTTTAAGTTAATTTTAACCATTTGTATTTTTCAAGAAATTGGTCTATTTAATCTAACTGGCTGCATTTATAGACACAATGGTGATTCCTTTTATTATCACTTTTATGTCTGTAGGTACTATGGTGTTTTACCCTCTTTTGTTCATGATATTTATAATTTATGTCTTACCTAATTTTTTCCCTTGATCAGTCTGGATATTTTTTTCCTTAAAAGAATCAACTTTTGGCTCCGTCAATATTGTCTCTATCAGTTTTCTGTTCTCAATGTCATTGATTTCTGCTCTATTATTTCATTCCTCTTTCTTGCCTTGGGTTTAATTTGCTTTTCTCTATTTTCTTAAAGTTAAAGCTTCAGTCATCAATTTGAGGTCTTTTGTCTTTTCTAATATAAACACTTAATAAGCACTGCTGGTGCTGCAGCCTAACAAATTTCAGTATGTTGAGCTTTGATTTTCATTCAAGCTATTTTTTAATTTCCTTGATGATTTCTTTTTCACTCATGGGTTATATAGAAGCAGTTTCCGAGTATTTGGATTCTTTTTTCTACCTTTCTTTTACCTTTCTGTTAATAACTTTTAGCTTATTTCCTTATAGTACATGAACATACTTTGTATTACTTCAGTTCTTTTACATTCATTAAGGTTTGTTTTATGTCCCAGAACATGAGGTCTGTCTTGTGAATGTTCCAAATGTTTCAAAAGTGTTTGTATTCTCCTGTTGTTGGATGGAGTATATAATTGTCAATTAAGTTAAGTTGACTGATAGTATTGGTTTTTTGTTTTTTGTTTTTTGTTTTTTGTTTTTGTTTTTGTTTTTTTATTTATTCATGAGAAACACAAGGAGAAAGAGGCAGAGACACAGGCAGAGGGAGAAGCAGGCTCCTCGCAGGGAGCCTGACATGGGACTCAATCCCAGATTCTGGGATCCCGCCCTGAGTCAAAGGCAGACACTCAACCACTGAACCACCCGGGAGTCCCGATTTTTTTTCTATTCTTACTGATTTTCTATCTGCTTATTCAGTCATTGAGACAGGGGTACTGAAACCCTGACTATAATTGTAGATTTGTCTATTTCTCTTTTTAGTTGTATGAATTTTGTTTGTGTATTTTAATGTATCATGAAGCTCACTAAATGCATACACACTAGGATTATTAGATTTTCTTGGCCCCAGAATTGATCCTTGTATCATTATATGATGTGCTTCTTTAATTCCAAAAATATTCTTATTCTGAACTCTATTGATATGAATATATCTTTCTTTGATTAGTCACATTTCTTTTTCTGACCATTTGTTTTGTTTGTTTCCTGTCAATGTCTTTGTATTTGAAGTGGGTTACTTTTAGACAGCAAATAAAGTTGAGTCTTGTTTTTTTTTTTAATCCAGACTGGCTATTTCTATATGTTAATTTGCACATTTAAACTATTTATGTTTAATGTGATGATTGGTGTGCCTGAATTAAAATTCACCAGTCTTGCTAGGTTTTTAGAATTTTTCTATCTGATCTGTTTCTTTTTTCTGTCTTTCTTTGCATTGTACATTTTTCACAATCACTTTATTTCTCCTATTTGTTGATTATTTATGCTCTTGAATTTAGTATTAGTATTGCTTTTTGATTTGTAATATACATCACTAGTTAATCAGGGTCTACCTTCAAATAATATCATGTCACTATATGTACAGTATTGGGACATTACAGTAGTATACTCCCAATCTCCTTGCTATCTCTTATGCTTTTGCCATTCTTTTGACTTTTATATATGCTACAAACACACAGCACACTGTTGCTAATTTTGCTTTAGACAGTTTGGAGAGCAGTTAAAATTATGAGAAAAAAATGATTTAGGCTTTTGTAGTACTCTTCGTTCTTTTATATATGAATCCAGTTGTCCTATTACTGGTATCCTATTACTTCTGCCTGGAGAACTTCCTCTAATATTTTTTGCTATATAGTCTGCTGGAAATGAATTCCCTCTTAATTTTTGTTTTCCTGAAACAGCTATTATTTATTTATTTATTTATTTATTTATTTATTTATGTATTTATTTATTTTAGATTTTTATTCATTCATGAGAGACACAGAGAAAGAGGCAGAGGGAGAAGCAGGCTCCATGCAGGGATCCCCATGTGGGACTTGATCCTGGGACTCCAGGATCACGCCCTGGGCTGAAGGCAGGTGCTCAACCGCTGAGCCACCCAGGTGCCTCCTGAAAGAGTTTTTAATTCACCTTCATTTTGAATGGTAGTCTTGCTGGGGAATAAATTGTGTTGACAGCTTTTTCATCACTTTAAGATGTCCTTCCATTATCACATTATTCTTTCACTTGTGTAGTTTCTTCTTGGGGGGCTGGGGCACATGAGCGGGGTGGGGGTTGGGGGAAGGAGAGAGAATCTTTAAGCAGACCCCATACCCCAGGACGGACTCACAACCCCAAGTTCACAACCTGAGCTAAAATCAAAAATCAGGAGTAGGACGCTTAACAGACTGAGCCACCCAGGCACCCCTGCTGTTACTTTTGACTGGATGTTGGAAAAACCAGGAAGATGATCTCTGTTTTGTTTTAGCCTCAGTTTTAGGGAGCTACTGGGTCTCTAGGTCTCAGCTTCCCCCAGCTGGTTTGTTTTCTCCACCCCAGGCACAGTGGATAGAAAAGTACACACACCTTAAGTGGCCACAGGACATCTTTTAAATTCCAACATGCTAGATATGTGTATATTCACATACTCAAATATTAACTGAGAACCTGTTCCATACTTAGGCACATCAGAAATGAAAGGTAAGGGAGAAGTCACTGCCATTAAGGAGTTTCAAAGGTAGGATGTGATCAAGTACTGTATGAAAAAAATGAAGGGAGAGTAATCATAACTGGCAAAATCAGGAAAAGCATACTGAAGATGCTATTTGATTTGGATCTTTAAGTATAGTAGTGTAGATATCAGCTTAGAACTGGACTCTGGGCATTTGGGCTTGACTTCTAATTCTGCACATCCTAGCTGGATAAAACTTAATCTTCCTTTCTCTGGAATAGAAATCATCATCATATCGACATAAATTAAATAATGCACCATCAGGCACATCTTAAGTGGTCAAGAAATGTTTGCTGCCATCGTCATTGTCATCATCATCATCATCCTATATCGATTTTACCTTAGAGCCATCTTCTTCGGAAATTTCATAGAGCTAGGAGTCATTATGTCAAGAAAGAAACCTATAGCCTTGTTTTATAGGAATTGTTGAAGCTATCTGGGTCTTTTGCCTTGGTAAAAATAATCTTAGATCCTTTCTCAAGGAATGTGTAGGACCCTTGAGGCCCAGAGAGAAGGAACTTGTCCAAGGTTGCAGTCTACTGAGATAGGAACTTGTCAAAGTCCCCCAGCGATCCTCAAAACTCTAGTAGTGGAACATTGTCTTGATTATCTTTATTGTGCACAAAGCCTACCGTAGTGCTCTTCATGGATCTTTGCAAAAAACAGGAAAGAGTTCCTACTCCCTTACATTCCTCTTGGCCCATTCAAGGGCAAGAGTGAGCAAGTTTATAAATATTTTGTAAATATGTTTTGTTGTTTTTCCTAAATCGAGTGTAGTCTATACAGATAACGATCTAGGCAACAGGGAATAAAAGTAGAATCTGGAGGATCCTGCTTATTACTCTCTTTTTCTTCTGTGTGTTTTCAGCTACAAAATTCATCATTATAATACTTCTCAGTTCCTTTTATCGGTGCCTACAATGCCAGTGGGTAAACGGCATTCTTTATGTAACCAGAGACTTCTGCAAGCTTATTTCTTACAACGAGCATAAACTTCCATCTCCACAATGGTAGCAGTGGTGGTTTTTACCCAGTGTTTTAATAGTGAATATAATCAGAACATGACAAGATCTAAATGCATCCTTTGAAGGAATTTGCAGAGATGACTAGGACGACTCAAAAAAGCACAATTCAGTTTGTTTCTTTCGCATCTGTGTTTATTTTTTTCCTTTCTCTTGTGCATATTGAGGAATTTTTGAGATTATATTTTAAAAACCAAATAAATAGTTTCCAAAATGTTCTCGGATGGGGTAGATTTGTGTATTCTGTGTAGATGTGATTATTAAATAATTTATAGGGCTAGCGCCAGACTGACATTTTTTCTCCTTCTTCATGGGTAATTTTTAAGATTCCCTCCACTCCCCACCCCCCAAAACTAATTATATGTTATTATTTTTGTATATTATATCTAATAAATTTTAGCTCCAAACATCCAATGTTCCAGGTACAGATTTGACTCAAGAGAAAAACATGCACTTCTCTTAGTGTCCTTTATGTTCTTAATGTCTCAATTGGTGAGGGCAGGGGAAGGCAGTGGGGAGGATGAACCCAATTAAATAGGGGGATTGATGGGTGATTTTGAACAAAACATAGCCTCTGACTCGGTGTGAAGTTTTCTATTGTTTCCCTCAATTTCTAGAGCCAGTCCCAGCCCCAAATATAGCATTTAGAGTTTACACACTTGGGCCACACAGATATATACAGAATTCACGAATCAGATTTTAAAATGGTCTTGGAATGTAGAAATTGTATGCTGTGTATAGTGTCGTACAGTTTCATATGAATCTATTAGTCTCCAGTGAGATAACAAATACCTTAGCTATTTAATTGCAATAACATCAACACCTGTGTATTCAATCACCCATGTCCCTCTGGGTTCTTCAGTAACATCGCTTCATGCATGCTTCATTTTGTGCTCATTTTTGTGCTGAACATTTGACATGCTGGATCTTATTTAATCATATCAGTGATCTTTTAAATTATTACCATTTTTATGGCAGTTTACCTGATACCGAAAGAGAAAAGTAGGATTGCTGCTAAGTTAAAAGCCTAGTAGGTAGCAACAAAATTGAATTCTAAGTAGTGTCTCCAGAATAGGAATCCTTAGTCTGTATTTATTGTTCATTCTTTTAATAGATCTCTGCATGCCTGCTATGTGTCAGGCAGAGTTGTAGGCCCTTTTCTAGTTGCATTGTTAACATCCCAGCTAGATGACACCGGACACCCCACAAAGGCTACGCTCTGCCCCTTGGAACTGCCAGGCTCCACAGGGTTAATGCTGTTGCAGAATTCAGGCCCCCACTTGAGCAAAATCCAGTTTATTTCAGAGGAACTCCTTCCCCCATAGGAATTTGGTCATGACTGCATTAAATAAGTATCTGTCAAGGGAAGTGCATCCCAATATCACCTTAGAAGATGCCAACAGGACTTTTGGAAGTCATCTGGGCCCAGAACTCTGAGTAGATGAAAAGGTTACCCAAAAATGTACACTGAGATTATAATGGAGAAAACAAGACACAGTAAGGAGTCGGCTTGGGAGCAGTTTCCTACCTTCATGTTCCCAGTATCATTCATACGGCACTGAATCAGTTTAGAAGTAGAGGTGAGGCTAATTAGTACCCCAGGAGTTTATTTAATATCTTCCCCCCCCCCCTTCTTGCTTATACCCTTGTCGTATTACAGTCCACTCTCGTGGATATGGCTCCGGGTTAGAAGACTAAGCTTTTCTATTCACTTTTAGTAATTGAAACTCCACTCAGCTGCCCCCTCACTTCGATCCCCTAAATTCCCTTTCAAATAAATTAAATGGATTCCTCCAGGTCAAGTGGGATTAGGAGTCCTCTTTGTTATTCCCCAAATTCTTCTTTCCTCTCTTGTAGTATCACATTCATTCCAGCTGAGCTGAGGGTTGTTTGTACACGGGTGCTGTAGGCAAATGGCTACATTTGCTGAATGAAGCAAAGCCAAAAGATGAGTTTATTGCAAGGCACTTGATCTGCAAGCCTGGGAGATTCAAGGCTCTGTGAGCAGGAGGTGTTCTGATTTTCTCACAAACTAAGGGACTCTTGTGGGATCAATGTGGAAGTCATTGGGCTTTTTCAGCTGATTGGTTGCCTAGTGGTCTTCTTTCCTATTTGGATCAGTGTAGCTGAGTCCAGGGAATAAAGAAATCCAGAGATGGTGTGAGCAGACTTGGCATTTGGAATTGGCTGGCGTCTTCTGCTGAGCTCTGAAAAGAGCTATAAATTTCTATAAAGCCAGGTTAAGTTTCCTTTATGCTCCTGCAGCGACCATATCCATTTTTTCCCTGACACAAGTGTCTCCGTTTTAGTTTAGTTGTAGTGTGTTCCCCATGCCTTCCCTACTGTCTTGTGCACACACACACACACACACACGCACGCACACACACATATGCACTTAAATGCAGACCATCTTGTAAGTCTCTTGGAAGATAGAAATAATGTATGATTCATCTGTCACCTGCTGTGCTCACTGTGGGAAGGCCTGCATTACTTCAGTTCCTCAGCCTTGAGAGGCAATACAGCAGAGTGGTTAGAGGCAGGGCCCAGGAAACAGACTTGCCTGTCCATGAGCTGCAGAGGTTTGGGCAGATTCCTGTACTCCTTCCAAGACTTAGTGCTCATATCTGTATAATGGGGATGATGATGATAACACACCCTCCTCCCTTTGGGTAAATGTGATAACTCAATGAGAAGACTCACACCAAGTAGCCAAACCAGTGCATCGAACACAATAAGAGCATAATCAACACTGGTTATTATTATCCTTAGCCAACATGTATTAAACATCCACAA
This sequence comes from Canis lupus baileyi, assembly GCF_048164855.1. Classification (NCBI taxonomy): domain Eukaryota; kingdom Metazoa; phylum Chordata; class Mammalia; order Carnivora; family Canidae; genus Canis; species Canis lupus. The sequence goes on from NC_132868.1 coordinate 22,659,862, forward strand.
AGATCCAGGCACTAAATAAATACTTGTTCAATGGACTAGAATTTAGTGCCACGAACACTTCACTCTGATATCTACCATATGGATAACAAAGCTTTATTATGCCATTTGGATCTAGTTCCAAACTCAACTGTATCCCTTGTATTCAAGCCAGTTCCTAGGCCACCTGGATAACTTTTCTGGCATTTCGATAAACACAGTGAGTGATGTGATACAGGCATAATTAGACTTTGCATCCCTTCCCAAGGGTACTTTGTGAGGGGAGCCAAGATGTTCAAGCACTATAGAGCCAGGTATAGGTTTGCTATTAAAGCACTTCAGCATAGACTCATTTCCTTTTTGGCTGATGTTGGTTATAATAATCTAAGCCTGCATTTAAGAATATATCTCTGAATGAGACAAAATAACAAGGCATTCTAGCTGCTTTAAAAAAAAAAAAAGAAGAAGAAGAAAAAGCAATAATTGACTTATGTTTAGGCCAGGACTCCACAATGGATTTGTTGAGAAAAGCAATTGTTTTCATGATCACGTGTGTTCGTTTGGATTTTCTGTTGTTGTGTATTTTGAAAGAAGACTTTGGCTAATCATTGTGATTTCCCAAGCAGCTGGTCTTCTCCTGGCATTGTTACAGGGTCAGTCTATTTCCCCTAATCCTACCATAATGTCATAAAACGCTGACTGTTCCCTTGGCAACTGTTCAGGGCAGGCTAGCCGCTCTCTCTGCCTCGAGCCAATGGTGGGCTGCAGGCAGGTGCCTACAGGCCACAGGGAAGCACACTGCATGAGTAAGTGCCTTTGCATCAACAGATCATTTGTGTTATTTTCATTCTGTTCAAGGAGAATCCAAAAGTAAATTTCACAAGAGAAAAAAATATATGTATATGCTACTCAAAATGATTTTTTTTTCTTTTTTTACCAAGTAAAGTTTCTGCCCATTTTTGGCCTTGTTTTCAAATGAGATAATTGATATAAAATCAGAAACTATAATTGATAAACTATAAAATGCTCTAGAGGCATTTTTGTATCACCTAGTCATTTCTTGTTCTCCCTTTATCTAAACCAGACCTTTGACGTCTCCTCCTCATCCACTAGGAAGGTTTTTTTACTTGCTCTCCCACTTCACTTTCTAAATCACTCAGAATTTATACCTCCCTTCATATCTATTAAAATCAGTTTGGGACGCCTGGGTGGCTCACTGGTTGAGCATCTGCCTTTGGCTCAAGTCGTGATCCTGCTTCCCAGGATCAAGTCTCGCATCGGGCTCCTCACAGGGAGCCTACTTCTCCCTCTGCCTTTGTCTCTGCCTCTCTCTGTGTCTCTCATGAACAAATAAATAGAGTCTTTAAAAAAAAAAAAAACGTATTGGGATCCCTGGGTGGCTCAGCGGTTTAGCTCCTGCCTTTGGCCCAGGGCGTGATCCTGGAGTCCTGGGATCGAGTCCCGCATCGGGCTCCTGGCATGGAGCCTGCTTCTCCCTCTGCCTGTGTCTCTGCCTCTCTCTGTGTCTCTCATGAATAAATAAATAAAATGTTTTTTAAAAATTTAAAAAAATATTAATGAAGCCTTTTTGAGATCTTCTCTCTTATTCTCTCCCTTTTCCAAAATCCTATGCCATTTGGCTTTATTTCCAAATTAGTGTGCTGCTGTTGTTTTGTTTTAATTTGCTTCCTGGAGAGTGACCAGAACATGGATATACTTGGAAAGCCAAGACCAGATTATATGAAGTAACTAACCTTGTGTTCCTAAATACTGCAAAAATCTTATATATTCTTCGGCACTTAGTATAATACTAAACACCAGGTATGAGTACAAAAGATGTTACAGTAATCTGAATTACTTATAAATCATTGACACAACTCTTTAACTGGTAGAGGAAAAGCTACTTTTGATCTTTCTTCTCTGTCAAAATTAAGCAAGCAGTACCGTGGTGTGCCTATGGGGTTTTTGTTTATTTGTTTGTTTTTGATTATTGTGTGAAATCCGGCATTTGTAAATAATAGAAAGGGGGAAATTTGACTCCTTGAAAAGACACGAATCTTTTCAAGTAAGTTTGAAAATGAACTAAGACGGAAAACAACACAAAGTCTTTAGGGCACATGGGTCTATTCCGTCATCGCTTCATTCATTGTAGTTTGCAGGAATGCCCCATGTCATGGCCCCCGGCTACCAGTTTGGCATAGATGCTGGTTCAGTGCTACACGTCCACCCCCACAACCCTTACCTTGTTTACACTGAAGCTTTATCAGAAGTCTGTGCAACTGGTGCATGATGGGCAATGACCTACCAGAGGACCATTTTGAACAAGAGCGAGTTTGCACCAATGGACAGCTCTGCATGAATGGAAAATCCATCTTCAGATTTCAAAAGGACTGCTAACGTACTTGGCTCTGGAGTATAGAGATTCACGAATGAATATAACAAACTAGATGCCTCTTCTGCAGCTGTTTCTGCTAGGATGCCAGGTTTTCCCATCCTTGCTGCTTCTGGCAGGCCGTCTTTTTCTGCAGCATATCACACCTTCTTTCATTTTACAAGTATTTTTCCTGCTCCTGCCACTCCCCACCCCACCAGAAAACCCAGCCCTGTTAGAATTCTTGTGGGCTGTGGGGTGGAGAGGAGTTTTGCCTGAATTCGAAATGGTTGTAACTTCACCTTGTAGAGACAACAAAAATGGAAAACCAGATCTTGTGTTTGTCTCACAACTGAAATTCCGAATCCTAACCTGAAGTGAAGAAACAGATGCTAGAGTGCAGTGGGATGTCTGGGCTCACTTCAAACAAACGCAGCGAGGGAATCACTTTCAAACGCCTATTTTAGGAGTTTACATTTTTGTTCCTCCCTCTGATTCTTCGTACCTTAGTGCGCTAGAAATAATACTTTTAGGAAAGAATGTGGATCATAATGGGATGTACATCGAATAATGGTCAGAGTGCAAGTATGAGCAGAGTCTCTCATCCTTATTAGTGAGATCTGGTAGGTGTATCGGTTAGTAGCCTCAGGCTTCTAGAACATGAGAACTAAAGGATGCATGGGAAATCATGCATTCAACCCCTTCATTGAACAAGTGGGCAAAACAACACCCCAGCAAAAGGAAAGACTTGCTCGAGATACCCCAGCAAGTTTGTGGTTTTGTGTACTAAAATCCAGATTTTATGACATACTACCAATGCTCTTTTGATCTTTCTAGTACATCTACTGATGTTTTGTTTGTTTTTTTTTTACTAAGGATTTAAAGAGGGAATTTTTTTTAAGATTTATTTATTTATTTATTTAATTTATGAATGAGAGACAGAGAGAGAGACACAAAGACAGAGACATAGGCAGAGTTTGGAGAAGCAGGCTCCTGCCGGGAGCCCAATGCAGGATTCAATCCCAGGACCCCAGGATCACGCCCTGAGCCAAAGGCAGATGCTCAACCACTGAGCCATCCAGGTGCCCCTACTGATGGTTTTCTTGTGAACAATAGCACACAGTGTGTGTAATTTAACAGAACTGTTTAATGCTTAACAGAAGTATCTTTCCTCTTGTTAATAATTCTCAAGCTCTTGTGAGTGCTTTAATATCTTCTATTGCTGTTTTTTTCTCTTGAGCGATTTCTTCCCGTAGTCTCTAAGCAGTTGCCAGGGTTTTGTGGTTCCGTGTCAGTTGGACAGGTGTTACTCTAAAACTCCAAAAAATATATGTATAAGGTAGCATGAGAATCACTCTCTCTTTGCTCCTCAGCTACATTTTCAATTATGTATCTGGGAGCAGCAGCTTGGTAGTGTGGAAAGGGTACAGATTTTATAGTTCTGCATCCCAAAGTTTATCCAGTTTTCTAGCAGTGTGGCCTTGGGCATATTTTTAATCTTTCTGAGACTCAAATTCTTCAAATAAAAAGAAAGGATGTTTCCCTTGCAGTGTTACTATTGGATTATATATGTGAAGCACCTGATTCCTTGTAAACCTGTAGTACATGCCAGCTTCCTTCCCAGCCTTTTATGGTCAGCAATCTGTTTGCAGCTCAGCTCGGGTTGTATGGAGAGAAGATAATTTGTCATGAAGATAATTGTCTAATAATTGTCGTGAGAATTTAGTGGATGATAATTTAAGGATATGTTTTCCCTCCTCTCTAAAGAGTTGCATCACTTATGTTATTTATGTACGTAGATAATTTATTAAATTTGCGCCATGTCTGTTATTCCTATATGACTCTTTGGTCTGGTCTTAAAAATCCAAATATATTTTGAAAAATATGCATACCCATTCTGTGAGTCTCTGTAGGGGCTACAAACACCCCCACAGCCAGGCTCTGTCCTCTGGGAGTTTGTAAAGGGAAGGAAAAACCTTTAACAGTTTGCAAGATGGTAAAAGTTGAATTTTTAGGGTGCCATGAGAAAAATACAAAATTAGGTGAGAAAGGAATGTATTCTAATGAAGTCGTCAGGGAATACCTTGTAGAGGAGGTGGGAACTGGATCTTAAAGACCAAGTAGGATCTTCAGCAGGTCATGTTGAGTTGAAAAGTAGGAAGAGATTGGAGAAGCTGAGCTGAGGGAAGTGCAGAAGTTCAGCCAATGCATGGGGCTAATTTGGCCACTGGAGCAGCAAAGCAAAAGGGCAGAAGGAGAAAACAGGCATAAAAAGATCATTTGGGGCTGCTGATTCATAGGAGGGTCGGGAATGATACACTCCCCACTGATGGTCAAGGGGAAGGTCTGGAGCATTGAAGTAGGGTGGCCCTATATGAAAATGAAACTTTGTGCCTAACTTGAAGCTGACCTGAGGTTTGGAAAGGTTGCATAGTGTCTGTGACTTCTTCAGCTACTCAAGCATACTCCATAGGACTCTGGAGTTTTTTTCACTGTTGCGTAATAGGATCAGTTTTGTTTTTAGCAGATTCCCCCCAAGGAAGTGTGGTAAGCACATTTTTAAGGCCATCATATTAAGTGCTGTTAGCAAGAAATCATTGCTTCTGTGTTAAAGGTCAAAAGTTTTCCCCCCTTAGAATTTCTTTACTCCCTGGTGTGTTTTGCTGTCCTGTAAACTTTTGTGTATATGTGTACGTGTGTGCGTGCATGCACCCTCAGGCGCACAATTGTGTAAAGACCAGAGGACACTCAAGTTGATCATTTTAAGTTCTTGCAAGTCAGTGTTTGTAAGTACACTTTGGAAATGAGCACAGAAAAACCCAAGAAGTTTGTGTGTGTCTTTTTGTTTACATCTGTCTGCCTCTGTGTGTGTTAATTGGTATAAAAGGCAGAAAGCGGTTCTCAAAAGTTTACATCAAATGCTTTTTTTTTTTTTACATCAAATGCTTTTTCAAAAAACCTACTTTTATATTTGCTGATGTGAATTATTACATTCTTTGTGTTTGCTTCTTCCAGCTGCACCCCTATGCCCTAGTATATCCCCAACTTAAATTATCTAAATCTGGTTAATTTACATGTTGGAAAATGCTGAACTGGGAAATTAACCTTTGCTGCAGGTACACGGAAGTTCAACAGAAAGGACACACATTTGTGTTTTCAGTGTTCTTGAATAATCCTTTTTATTATAAAGACATACATTGTCACCTATAGTAAGCCCAGACTATTCAGCTTAGTTCACCACTGAAATGTTTTCATAAAAGTAAAATCTAACACTATGTTTTGCTTTTATTTCTACCTTTGACTTTTACAAGAAGTTAGTGTAAGAAGCTTCTATAAGAAAAGGCGTCTGTGTTTTTTGTGAAACTTGTTAATGATGGTTTCCATCCTGTCAATGAACATACAAAATAATTTCCTTGTAGAATTTAGTTCTAGAAATTATCATTTTTATTTCATATTAAGTTTCCTCTTTTTCCTGACTGCCAGGGAGCTCAAGCCTAAATTTAACGTTATGCTATCATAACCTTTTTTGTTAGGTTTCTGGTACTATTTTCTCCTCCATTCCTTTCTGTAGTGTCTGGTGTTTTTTGTTTTGTCTTGGGGGATTTTTTTTTTCCAGATTGTAGTCACAATAATCCTAATGAATATAACTTTAAATTGCAATGCAGGTCAGACTCTTTTTTGAACATGTGTATTTCCAATAAATAAGACATATGGTTGAAAGGAAACATATCTTAAAAACAGTGGTTCCCATTTATAGCTAAACATTAGAATTACCTAGATGCTTTTAAAAGTGATACCAAAGCAGCATCCCAGACCACTTTAACAGAGTATCTGGGGATGGGTCCCAGGCATCAGTATTTTTTAAAGCTTTTTAAGTGATTCCAGTGTTGAGAATTATTCGTTTAAATATTCTTTTGTGATGATGTTCACCATTTTTACACAAACATCTTTAAAAGGGTAAGAATATTTCGATTCACCTAAGATCCCATAATTCACTATTTAATCACTGTAAGTAAGCATTTTGTTAACCTACCATTTTTCTTCTTCTTTTAAACAAAATTCCAGTCATATGTATACATTTGTATGTGTGTATATATGTGTGTGTAAAAAGATACAGTACCTATGTGTGTATACACACGTATACGTATACTATATATGTATACTAAATATAGTGAATTTTATATATCTCTGCTTATATATTTGAGATCTATTCATATATTTACATGTAATTGATTAAAATGTACATGCATGTATATTCCTAATCTGTTTTATTTCCAGGAATACTTTCCCATATACTCCAGAAACTATTTTCTAATAACCTGGTTCTTAATACTTGTGTAACACTTATATTGCATGAATATACCATGGTTTATTTATTTCTCTATCCTTACAAATTAAGATTGCAGGAAACATTGTTAAACAATTTGCCAGGGTGGGGGCATTCATCCAATTTTTACCTTGAGAATAAATCAAGTGATCCCTTTCTGTGTTGGCTGAGTTTTGCCCATGAAAGGAGAGTAGTAGCCCCCTATGAGCTACCTAGTGCTTCATTTCTTCCCAGCATGTGGAGGTGTGGCTATTTTCTTCTCTTTCAAGACGCAGAACTCCATGCAGATCTGCTCCAGGTTTTAGAAGAAGCATTGAACCCTAGCATTGCAAAAGTCCCTACTAACTGACAAAGTTATCTTGGGAATGATGGAGTATACCTCCTCCCCTGGAAGGAAGAGACAGGTCATGAAATGATGACAAGGACTCTTTGAATGTTGAAATATTGGGCAATGTAGCAGGCAAACACTGTCTTCTCAGGCATAAGAAGTAAAGGTCACTACTTTGGCTGGGAAAAGTGAGCCTGAATTTGGAGACTTGAGGTTTCAGGAAGATCTGGGCCAAAATCTGGGACAAATGGGTCAGATGTGATAGAGGGAGCAGCAGATGGATAGGAACACTGAAATCCCACTGGGATTTGGGTCATCTAAGATGACATGGTGTATGTTCACCAGATGTTGATGGCCTGCTTGCAAGTAGGCAGAAATAAAACATCTGTGTCATGACCTGAGTTAATATATGATTATGTTTAAAACTCGGTTGTCCAAAGAATGTCCCAGAGTCCCCACTCTTCACCACGCCCCTGCTCTGCTCATTTGCCACAGCCTCGTAAACACTTATTTCTGTTCTTACTGCCTTACCCTTTCTGATAACAAGGATCAGTGTTAGGCCAGGGGAACATGGGCCGAGCTTATCACTGTGCCTGGGACATAGTGGACATTCAGTAGATGCTTATTGAGTGAAAGAGGCAGACACAATCGGAGCTTTCTCTTCTGGTGATCTGCTTTGTGATAAAATTTCCAGGAATGCATTGTGTCTAAAATTGGGGACCACATGTACAAGAAATTCTTTTGTCGATGTGTACAAGAAATTCTTTTTTTTTTTTTTGTCAACTCCAAAGTAAATCCCCTTTCACAGTTTTGTGTGTTGGTGGGGGGGGGCAGTATTTTTTGTGTTGTGTGTGTTTGTTTTCTACAGAAAGCTACAAACTGTATCCTAGAGCAGCTCTTTTGAGAGAGACACAGTCCTGCACAAAGGCTCAGGCATAGGTTAGGTGGCATGTCTTTTTCTGTAAAGGTCTTCCTTGGATATTTCATGATTCAGTTACTGCCTTCTGAGTGCCCTATTTAAAATTCCAGCCAATTTTAAGCCCTTGAGGAGCAAGCCAGCATAATAACCAAGATAATGTGGCAAAGAGGTGTGAAATTTCTCAGCCTTTCTCAAAGAGAACAGTGAGAAGAAATGTCTTCAGATTAGAAGCAGCTTTCTGTAGTGCTGGAGAGAGAGCATCCCCAGCCCTGTTCAAGCTGGCCCTTTGCTGTTGAAGGACCCCTTCCTAGTGCTGTGGAGGCTTAGTGGGCTCTGATGGCTGTAGGGTGGTTCATCTCACTGTTCAACAGTAAGTCCATCCAGGCTTCAGTGTAAATCTTTGTTTTAAGGAAGGTTCACCCAGGGATATAAAATAAAATGGGATTTGAATGGAAACTTGGCATCCCAGTTTGGAAACATTTTTTATTGGGTACAGATTTGGGAGGGGGGAGGAAAAAACAAACACAATTTCTATGTTGTAAATGTTAATAAAAAAAGAACAAGTAAAACAAATTAAAATGTTTTGTTTTGCCGAGGCTTATTTGCATTCCCATGACTCCAAAATTCTTCTGGATTTTCTGAAAATCTGTATAACTGCTTTAGTATAGAAACAGGGAAAAAATGAAGTTAAATAAAGTCAGAGAATAACAAGAGGTAAGATGTAAAATTATCGTGGTCAGTTGTTGAAGATTCTAATGGGTTTTTTACCATGTTTTTGGTTGTCCGTGAAGATCGTGCTATTATAATTTTTAATATAGGATTCTCACATTATGTCTTCAACTTGCCAAATTCTGTTGTTAGTGATAAGATTTACATTCCACCCTATACGTGTCAACCCAGTCCCTGTTGCTGACTTTTTGTTGTTGTGATTATTGCTAATTTTTATAATCAGTAGATCTTATGTATAGTCTGCTACCAAAGTCATTAAAATTAAGGAGAAAATAGAACGTTAATGGTCATGACTCATCTCACAATAATCTATTTATTTGTGTCATATTTTAATCTCAGAAATATGTATTTAAGTGGAAGAAGAACTAGAGCAGTCAGGAGGTTTGTGTTGTAATCCTGGCTCTACTCTGGAATGGCTGTTTGATTTTGAGCAAGTAGTTACCCTGTATAGCCCCAGAGTTGTCCTCTGAATATTGCATTCACTCATCTGGGTTATGAGGTTTATTTTTTTTTGGGGGGGGGGGGGTTATGAGGTTTAAAGGAGATGACTCGCAGTAGGACGAGTAGGACCATGATCCATGGTCTAGATGATCCAGAATGTCACTGTCCAGTATGGCAGCCACTAGCTGCATGTGGCTTATTCAAATTTAAGTTAATACAAATTTTTATTTTAAGCACCTTTTAAACGCATACTGTTCACATATAGCTAAGCTAGTGTCTACCATACTGGACAACACAGAACTGTTCCATCATCACAAACCCCTATGAAGCAGCACTGTTCTAGAATGGCACTCCCTTCCCTAACACTGGGAGTTACTGCTTGAGGTTAGATGGTATCTCTGAATTGTTCTGTGAACTGCTGGGGACAGTACAATCCTTAGAGACCTCTGTTCCTTCCCTTGAGGGGCCACTGTAGGACTGCAAACAGGGCATGCAGGAGAGAGTGCTTACTTTGTCTCGATGGCATGTCAGCTGCATCATCACAGATGCAGAATCAGTGGGCCTGCTTATTCTGAATTCTGTCAGAATCATTTTTAAGTACCATATGTCCAGTGTCGTCTTTGGCACATTTCTCTGACTTCATCCGAGTTCCAAAATGAAGCCTTACGGTCCCCTTCATAAATTTAGCCATCAAAGGGCAAGGCGATGATGGCTTGCTGAGCTCTAAAGCCTGAAGTGAAGTGGGATAATCGTGCCGGGAATGGGGAGTGAGGGGACATCTGAGAATCAGGCTGGTGTTATGGATTGGCAGAAATTCATCTTCAGTGACCAGAAGCAGCTGCCTAATAAACAGAAGGCATTTGCCCCCTCTGCTTATAATTTGCTGCCCCACCACATTCTATATAAATGTCTGATTTTGAAAGTTCTTTACAAGCGATAAAACCATATACCAAAGTTAATACTGATTATTATCATCAGTGATTTTTTGGGGGGGCAACACTACAATAAAGGCATAGTGTGATGACCGTCTCTGCTGCCATAATCACCCGAGGTTCACTTCTAGATAGATACAGCGATGCCTGACTTTCTCTGAGTGGTGTGTCTGTGTCTGTGAAAGTATGCTTTTCTCTTCAGGCATGGTAGTTTCACCTACTTTTTCCCCCATCAAGGATTCTGAAGCTGACTGTTCAAATCCCATTTCCTCCACAAACTAGTTAGGTGATCAGGACAAAGTTATTTATCTTCTTTGTGTTTTAGTTTTCTTACCTAAAATGAGGGTAATAAGGGTTCCTATAACAGGATTGGTATGTGGAATAAAAAAGAGTGTGTCTATATATATAAACACATATCATGCATATATACTCATTTACATTTATACATACAATACGTATATAAATACATATATATGTGTGTGTATACACATGTCTCAGTATAGCTCCTGGTGCATTATACATGCTATTTAAGTAATAGGTAGAAATTAGCCATAATTACTAGGACACTAATATGCTTGCTAGTGGACATACCAAATCCATTCTTCTTTCTTTCCCAGAGCCCTGTGATCTGCAGGATGGAGGGTGATAGCAAGGTGCCTTCATACCCTGTCTTTGGAGAGTGTGAGCCACTTGCATTGAGCCCTTCCCTTGCAGGATATCCACCCAACCCTCCAGTTGATTGGATGCTGCCTTCAGAACTAGTTAACCCCAGTGCTCTGGGACCTTCACAATACCCCCCTCTGAACTTCTGCACTGTGAGAGCTCTCTTCACCACCACACTCTAGTACCACCACTGGCAACCCCCTCATACACATACATACATTCCAGCTTGCTTGCTTGCTTGCTTGCTTGCTTTTTTGCCATATACTGAAGATTTAAGGGCCCTGGATCTCTGATCCCACATTGACTGAGGCACAAAGATGGCCTGTTCCCATGCTGTTGATGTTGACAGAAGTAGGGCACGTTTTTCCTCCATGTGCTGCTGAACTCTCAAGCAGAATGTACGAATGTTTTCTGGTTACCAAGGATACCTGGTGACATAATCATACCTAGCCTTTCTTTCTTCTCTCCACCCCCTCAGATTTCCCCCTTACCCTCCCCTCCCCTGGGTCTTTATGTGCCACTCTCTGCGGAGTACAGCTCGTACTCTATAGCCTGTACTTATTTTGGTTCAGAAGCAGCTGCCCAGGACTGACTGGAGAGATCAGTACACTTACAAACACTTCCAGACTCTCTAGTGGACAGGCTACCTCTTGAGAGAGAGAGCAGCTCATGCTTTCTTATACACTAAAGTTTTTTTGCCATTTTAGAATGCATCCAATTTATGTTTGGTCTGGGTAAGAGGACTAACAAAATACTCTCTGTTTTCTGTAGATTGATTTATTGGAGCCATCCTGCCTCCTTCAATGTAGATCCTTATCCTACTAACTTTCAGCAGTAATTAGTTCAAGGTCTTATCTGGAAAGTTCTGGCCTTATTAGCCCTACATGGGTAGTGTGTCTTGGGATAGACATTTTATATTCTATTTGCCTACGTTCTTCTGTAGGTAGAAGACTACATACAAACAGCTTAATGAGCAATGTCAAATAACTTCTATCACAAGACCTAGATAACTTCTAGGATGTTATCTAGATAACAAATAACTTCTATCATAAGACCTAGATATCTTAGACTGGCTTTCTAGGCTTTCCATGATCTGACTTCTAACTTGATATCCTCAAACTCCCTTCTTACTCCACTCATATTAGCAATAGATTTTCCAATCACTTGGTTTTTGCTTGTATTGTCTCTGCCTAGAATTCCATCACTACCTCCATCATCTCCACCACCTTTGCCCCCTTCACCACCACCACCTCCATTATTACCACTGCCTCTATCACCACTCTCCTACCATCACCATCTACCTTACCCCATCACCACCACCACCCCTGCCACTGCCACCATCACCATCACCATCACCACAGCCCCCATCACCACCATCACCAGCAGCAGCATGTATCCTCTCCTTTAAGACCCACCCCAAATACCTCTTCCTTTGAAAAAGTATTTATGCTGGCTGAAAGTGACAGTTCTCTCCTCTGAACCCCCACTATTTTCTCTCTACCTCTCATGACATCCTCATACTTCAATTACATTCTATCTTGTGATGCTTGTTATTAGTTGAATAGGCCATATCTCTACTAATAGATATGAAATTCCTTGATGATGGCATGGTCCTGTCTTATCTCCTCCTGCCCCCTTCCTGGGTAGGCTTAGGGCAGGCTTAGTTCCACACATACTGTAGCTGTTCAAAGAGTACTTGTTGAGTAGATGAATGAATAAATGGCAGAAATCATGTGTAGAATGCTGATGCAAGTAGTTCCATTGACTGGAACTATTGAAAAGAGATTGATTATATAGGAGACATGAAATATTTTACTATTAATGGGATGGAATATTAGAGTTGGCAGGAACTCCCAAATAATCTGGCCACTACGTCCCGTCCCATACCACCTTCATTTTCAAGTGAAGAAACTAAAAGTTATATGTGATTGATCCAGATCACATAGTAAGGAAATAATAGAGCAAGGATTGTAACTCAGATCTGGCATCCAACCCAGCATGCTCTTTGGAAACAAGGCTAGAATAATGGTGACATAAACATTCTATTGCCCAGACACATGAATGTGAGAAGATAATTTTTTACACCACAGCACATCAGCCCATACATTTATTTCCTTGCTGGTATAAATAGCACAAACAAAATAGCAGCAACTTATGATGGAAACATGACTACTTCCATCATATGGTGGTTCTGCACAGCTGAATCAGAAACCCGGGTAAGGAGATAAGACAAGTCTTACTCAATTCCGTACTTCTAAAAGACTTAATTACTGAATTTGGGGCTGCCGGGTCATAGACAGCACAAAAGGAAGTGGGAGTTGGAGCTGGCTGACATTCCCTCAACAGGGAGGGGAGGAGAGAGGAAAATACTGGAAGTCCTGCACTTCAGCCCTCAGAAGGGGTGAGGGTAGGAGCCAAATGGTAGGGCGGGGAAAAGATTCCTTTCCCCAGCTATGTAACAGAGCATTACGTGAGTGAATTCAGAACTTTGAGTGTGTTCTGAGCTGAGTGCCTGCTGGAATGTGGACTGTAAATCTCTCTCATCATCCTTCTCCTCACTGACCTGCAAACAACCCCTGTTTCTCCCATCTGCCTCCGACCACCTGCTTCTCAGTCTTTATCTACATAACATTTTCCATTCTCCTACCTTCCCCTCTCTCTACCTTTCCATGGTGCATCTCACTCCCCCTCCAAATGCTTGCATCTGGCCATATTTTCCCCTAGCTGTGAAACAGCAATAGGAAAATGTGATCTCTTACCACGTCTGCTCAACAAATATTATTGAGCACATACTATGCCTCAACCATCTTGTTGAAGATCCAGCAGTAAACAAAGCAGTGAGCAAAACAGACAAACAGTTCTGCCTTTGTGAAGTTTACAGTTGAGTGGGGAGACAATAAACAAAATAATTGGTAAGTTATATAGAATAGTAGAGGTAGCATGTGCTGGGAAAGAAATAAGCTAGGTTGCAAAAGGGAGTGTAGGAGGAGAAGGGGCTCCAGGTCTCAGTCTAGAATTGGACAGCCTGGGCTAGAATAGAAACCCTAGCTCCATCCTTCGTGGTCACGTGACCTGGGCAGGCTAATAGACCTCACTGTGCTTCAGTGTCCTCATCTGTATGTCTGGAATCACAAGGGAAACTGGTATCTTCTTGAATGGTTTAGGGGATTAAATGAAATGATATGTATAAAGTATTCAACCCAGGACCTGGCTCCCTATAAACACTAAATGATTGTTAGTTTGTATTATTTGCAATATGATGCTGTATATTATAGTATACACATTTCATATATCATATATAGGGTGTGTACATACATATATGTTATAGGCATAGTATATATTAACTTTGCACCCATAATATTCCATTTTTCTCAAAAACCTGTATTTTCATCTGTGTCTCTTTTTCTGCTATCTGTGCACTTTTGAAGGCAAGGACCACATCTTGATGACCTCTGTATCCTCCATAGTTCCTCAGCACATAGAGAATTCTACGTTTGCTTGCTAAATTAGAAACAAATACAACACCCCTTTCCAAGGCACCTCCTCTGGTCCTCATCCTTCTTGGGTCCTACCCACATGAGAGCTGCATTCCATCCATCTCCCCTGCTTGCCTCTAACCACCAGTTCTTCCCACCTCTTGCAGAATGCCCAACTCTTTCCCCTGGCTCCCTGACCCTCCCACCCCTCTGCTCCTTCAGAAGCTTTTCAGAGATTATTTCCTGTGGATCCAGCCAGTTCCTGTAGCTTTGTTCTACCTCTACAGAATCTTAAACTATTTCTGTCCCGTGGGCTCCTTTGTGTGGCTCCCCTCCCAAAACCTGTGTGTATGCCCTGAATCCTTAGTGATAATGCACAACTGTTTTCTACTCTCTAGTAGAAGAGATTTCATTCATTTTCTCATGTGCTTCTTACAATAACCGTGTGAGGCACAAACTTCAGGTATTATCAGCGGCATGTTTCTAATAAGGAAACAAAGCTCAGAGAGGAGGAGTGAAAAGCCCCAAGTTCACATGGCTAAAAGTGGCAGAGCCAACACCTGAATTTCCATTATCTCCAGGAATCCCTGTTTGGAAAAGTTTATGCTTGACACTTGGATGAATTGAATTCCCACCCCAGCATTTTTGTCTACTCATACGACCCTGGGAAATGCCTTGGTTTTCACTTTTGTAAAATAAAAGTAACTCTTGCCCATCCTGACTCACAGGCATATTTTGAAGATTAAAAGACATGTTAAGAAATTTCAGAAAGTATAAATTTTCATATATAAATGTCAGAAGTATGAATAAGCTCTGTAAAAATATAATGACTGATGTATACGAAGGAAAGAAGTGGACACTTTGTGATTTCCACACACCCAGAAAAAGAAAAGCTCTTTAGAATTTTCAGGCAGAACTAGGCATTGGCACTGCTGATAAAGAATATAGGATTCATGAAAGCTTTTTTAAACATATGGGTTAAAAAATAGAGTATGCACAACCCCCAGAGCACAAATATTATTTAAAAATAGCCCCCTCCCAAGGAACACACACTCGATAAACAGTGAAGAAGATAAGTTTTTTTTCCATTGCACTAAACTGCAAAGGTGTTTATATTGACCTGTAAAATTCAGTGATGCAAAGTGATGTGTTGATCTCTTGTCATAATAAGAGGCTCAGCATTACAGGCCAAGTTCATTGCAGAGTCCAGGAACCTATTCACATTCTATGGTTATCCTGGATGGTTGTTGAACTGATTGCCACGTCGCAAATCAGCTACCCTTTGGGACTTGGAAATTCCGAGGTTGTATAGAGATTTTTGTGAAACTTCAAACCTCTTTTATGTTTTATAATAGGCACCCAATAGAGGGACATATAATTAGACTGAATAATATTTGCAGCAAGGATTTGTGGCCTGGATGACAAAAGTCATCTGCCCCTTAAGTGCTGAGATTTCTCTATCGTCGTCTTGCTATGCTCCCCCAAAATGTACTAGGGACTACTAGAAGATAGAGCCAGACAAGAGCTCCATGCTTTAGTGAATTTGGGTCCAGATCATCAGAGTTGGCGGGGATGGAGAGGAGGGAGATGAGTAGTACATCCTCACAGACATGGCCGCATCCCTATAGCTTTGAAACCAGCCATAGTGCAAAGGCTAAAAGGTTATGGAATACTATGGATAGGGCCACGTAGACATCTTTCTGGAGAGCAAAATTACAGATTAGATCTCAAGGGGCTGAGACATAGCATTGGAGAGAGGGGGGTTCCTTGGTAATAGCTGTCCCAACAGCTGCTAGAGATTCCTGATCCTTTTAGGATTGAGCGTTCAGATCTCAACCCAGTCCCACCTGCCTGGATTTAAAATGCCATTTTTGGCCTCTAGCTGGATACATTCCCTCTCAGTACCACCTGACAGTGATAAGCTTTCTGCACAGGGGGCCTGAAAGGTGACCAGAGAACCCTGTGGACCTGCCTCTCCAGCCTCCTGCTTCTTGGTATTAGGCATACACTGCATAGAAAACCCCAGAGTGGAAAGGAGAAAAAATGAGTGGGAAATATCAGGAAGGGAGACAGAACATGAGAGACTCCTAACTCTGAGAAATGAACTAGGGGTGGGGGAAGGGGAGGTGGGTGGGGGGTGGGGGTGACTGGCACTGAGGAGGGCACTTGATAGCATGAGCACTGGGTGTTATTCTATATTTTAGCAAATTGAACACCAATAAAAAATAAATTTATTAAAAGAAAAGAAAAGAAAACCCCAGAGTGGAGACTCAGCTCTCTCAGCACGTAGGGGGTTCTCCTCCACTTCATTTTAGAATCTGAACATTCGGACATGGCCTGCCCAAAGCCACACATTAATAAGTCCATGGATGATAAACTCTTTTGAGTCTCAGTCTAGCTCTATGATGAAGCAGCACTTCTATTATGATAATGTATCAAGCTACCTATACCTTACTATGCTTCATAAAGACGAGTTTTGCAGACTATCTGGGCTGAGCATCGTACTCTCTGGATATGCACTACTGCCTCCTCCCCTCAGAACAATAAAGGAAAGTCTCATAAAGATGATGTTAAGTATGTGTCTCTTAGATTTTGATGAGGCTTCAGTGGATGGAATATATTTATTCCGAGACACTGGAAGACAAGTTGCAAAGGATCTTAGAGTTAATACAGAGTTACTTCTGGGGGACAGGCTGTAATGTGACAGCTCCTGCTGTTTACCTATTTCTGTAATCCCCTCTTTCTGTGTGCAGGCAGGGCCTGTAACTTGCTTCTAATCAGTAGAGGATGGCAAAGGCATTGAGATCAAACTCCCACGATTACAGTATATTATATCAGAGTCCATCTCAGCAGATTGGTGCAAGAGACGCTTCTAATAGGCTCGAGGAAGTAAGTAACCGTGAACTCTAAGGCCTCTAGGAACTGTGGGCTAACTCTAGGAGCTAAGGGAGTGGCCTTCAGCTAACAGCCAACAAATAGCCAGAGCCTTACAGCCAAAGGAAATGAATTCTGTCTACAACCTGAATACTGTTTGGGACCAGATTCTCCCCCAGTCAAGCCTCCAGATGAACATACATCTCAGCAACACCCTGATTACACCCTGAGGCTCTGAGTAGAGGACCCAACAAAGCCATGCATGAACCTCCAGAAACTATAAGATAAAAATATGTACATTGTTTTAAACCACTTAGCTTGTTAGGCAGCAATTAAAAGCTAATACAATACTCTTTTATAAACAGATGCTATTTAGAAAATCCTCACCCAATAAAGGAGTCACCTACAGTTTTCTAAATCAGCATTTATGAAGGTTCTGCTTAAACATCTTCAGTGTTGGGGAGCTACCATTTCGCAGGGCAGCGCATTTCAGTGTTAAACAGTTAGCATGCTGTCCAGTCCCACTCTCCTAAGGGAAATACACTGTGCAGAGGCAGCTTGCAACAGGCCATGGATCCTGGGTAGGCTGGAGCATTGTGAGGGTGGGGGGTTCCCTGTTCTCTCAGTCCTGGACTATCCCAAGTGGTGAACAGCCCATGTCTGCCTGCTTCACCAAAAAAAGGGCTAGAGAGGAAAGCTGTGACAAGTCTACAACAGGATCTCCTGCTCCCAAATTTTATCGCTCAGCAGTGATGTTAACTTTCACCCCGTTAAAGAAGTTAATGAGGCCTGCCTTGCATACTTCTCCTCGCAGGGTTATGGCCATCAAGTGAGATAGGGTTGGTGAAAGTGTTATTGGCTGTAAATCAACAAATGATTGCAAATGGTGATTACCACTAAAATCATAGTCATTTGTCAGTAAATATTTGTTGAAGCTGGTCCACACTTATGGAGACAGGCTCTCCAGGGAAGTTGCTGATGTGAAGATAAGGAGACCAGCCCCAGTTTGGAATTGCATCACCAACTCTGGGTTCCCAGTGGTACATTTCAGGTCTTGCTTCAGGAATTTGTTTTTTGTTTTGTTTGGAAGGAACAAGAAGCCCCTGGAGCCAGTTACGCTGTCATCAAACTTGGTTGGTAATTAGGCTCCAAAGAAAACCTGTGGCAGGGAGACAGCGTTGAAACTTGAATTCCTTTCCACAGGTGGAGGGGGTTGGATCCTAGAGGCAGTGTATCCAGCTTGGCTATTTTTATGCTTCTGCATGCAAGAAGGTTCAAGAGAATCTGGGTAAAGCAATTAGCATCCCACTGTCTGCAGGCAAAACTGGTTTGAACATGTTTCCCTGTTCTTGTAGGGCTGTTGGAGCCTTGGCAGTTTATCTGATGAAAGATTTCACTAAGCAAAATGTCTTCACTTATAAATCCAGGCCCTTTACACTGTCAGCCCAAAATTCGTTTCTTTTCTTCACCATCCTTCCTACAACTGTGGACCATGAAGAAGTAAATTAATCCCCAAGAGCCTGAAAATCATGGAGGTATTTAATCGATCTATCTCTGGATGTCCCAGCAAGCCCTGTTAACTCATTCTGTATGAACAATCTACGTGTTGTGATTCTCCTCGTTTGGAACAGAATGTTTATATTTGTATTTTTCAGGACATGGTTCATATCTACATTTATATTGCACTGTGCACATTACCACTGAGAGTATCGTTCATTCACTGTAGATTTACCCACTTTAGGAAAAGTGAGACCAAGATCTCATTATTAAAACCAAAAATCTTCAGAAACTCCTCCATTTAAAAAGATGCCTTTAAAAATGTCCACAGTTAGATTTGTTTCTACAGAAGTAGTCTGAAATTTTACCTGTCCTGTACATGTCCTATTGTCCTGTTGGCATGATGACGCATTTGGTGGCATCAAGTGTCAGAAACCCACAGAAATGTGGTACCAGTGCTGCTGTTTTGTGTCTCCATCCTTCATCAAACCCAGTTCTTATCCGTGACTTCAGTGTTTGGTTTTTGGTCGCTTCCTTTGTTTGGAGATTTTATTTGTTTGTTCTGTTTCGGGTTTTGTTTCTGTTTTCTAATCTAAGCCTGAGATCCGGTGCTAATTTGAATACTAGCATGAAATATTTCAGCCTGGTTCCTTGGAACTCCTTTGCCTGGTTATCTCAGCGGCTCAGATGTCACCCTACCAGACTTCTGAGGCAAGTTTCCTGCTTTCTCGTCCTTGATCCTAGAGAACTTTTCACCAGCCAGCCATAAAAGCCCACCATTGAAATAATTTTTAACAATTGAACACCAATTTTTAACTTCATTTTGCCAGCATGTAGTATAACACCAGATGCTCATCACGTCACATGCCCTTCTTAATGCCCATCATGCAGTTACCCCATACCCCCACTCCCTCCCCTCCAGCAGCCCTCAGTTTGTTTCCCAGAGTTAAGAGTCCCTCATTGTTTGTTTTCCTCTCTGATTTTTTTCCCCACTTAGTTTCCCCTCTTTCCCATATGGTCCCTTGCACTATTTCTGATATTCCTTGTATCTGTTTAATCCCTCGGTTTCCCCTCATTAAGTGGTGAGCTCTTGCATTGCAGAGAACCTGTTTGTCTTGTTCATTATGACCCCTCTGCCTAGCACAAGGTCTTGCAGAATCCTGATGTTCCATAACTATCTATTTCATAAAGGGAAGAATGTTCATAGGTTACATTTTTCCCAGGAACCAGATAATGCAGTCCTAGATCTTGCCATAGTATCTGAGACACTGAGTGAGAGGATTTGAATGATCTGTGAAAATCCATGTGGGCAGCTCCCAAATTATAGATGGATTGTGTCCCAGTAGTTCAGAGATGAATGAGTATTACAATTCACAGAACTTGACGGATACACTCATTTTAGACTTCCCGTCTCATGAATGTAGCACCTCAACCCTGAGAGGGGCCATTGCCTTACTGGAACTCCTGGAAAGAGTTTATGGCTGAACTAACTTCTACCTGTTTCCTTGTGTTTTCCTTACTGTCTTTTCTCATTGTATGATAGGCACATATACCAATTAGTTGCATCCTTTGGCCCATGAGGAAGCACATTTAACCTAGTGTTAGATATAGTGATTATTCACAGAGTCCTTACACTACTGGAGAATAAGCTCTGAGACAAGTGGAAGTAGCCCTAACCAGCAATCAGTAGTGGCTTCCAGAAAGAAGATCTGCTGCTGTGGGGAAGGGTCTCTGATCACTCTGCTATCAGTGGTGGTATGTGTGGGCAGGTGGCTGTGTGCCTTACTATGTAATGGTACGGGTGTCCATAATATGGTAGCAGTTCTTGAATCAACGGTAAGCTTATCCCCAGTTTTCAGAGGCAAGGACAATGTTTTTTTCCAGAGAAACCATTATAATTGTCTCACATGTGCATCTTTTCCCTATGAACATCCCTGCATTTTTTCTCTTTTCTTTCTTCTTTCTTTCCTTCTTTCTTTCTGGGTTGTTTTTGTTTTTGTTTTTGAAAGAGAGAGAGTGCATGCATACATGCAAGCAGGGAGGTAGGGAGGCATGGAGGAAAAGGGAGACAGAAAATCATAAGCAGCCTCCACACCCAGCACAGAGCCCCACGTGGGACTCAATCTCACAACCCTGAGACCATGACTTGAGCCAAAATCAAGAGTTGGACGACTAACCAACTGAGCCACCAATGCACTCCCATCTCTGCATTGCCCTGGAAGCAAGGGCTTTGTTACTTATTGTGTGAACACCTGTCAGCCAGGATTTAGAACAAATGCTTTCGGGCAATTTTGTCTCTTAGTTCAGATAAATTTATATATTACTTTCTGTCCAGAACTGTAGGGTCATGTTAGGATGTTCTGAACTCCAGGAAATGTTTATTTTAATTTTCTTGAAAGAAGTGGGGAGGATAAAGAAAATGTATCAAAAGCTTCTACTGCCAAACTACTGTTTTGATTTCTCTTTGTGTGAGCTTTGGCTTCCCCACATGTGAGCCCTAAACTCTTTGATGTTGTCCCTTTAAGCCTAAAATAAAAGATTATTTTCTTTAGTGTACAGGCTTGGAGGAGGGCAAACATGAAACATTCTTGTGTGTTCATCTTCTATAGAAATAATTGATGCCAGTCTTAGGGCTGTCACATTTGCCTTCGCCTTACACAATAAGCATTCGGTGCTCCATGACTCTTCAGTTTTGCCAGTTTTCCAATCCTGTATGAAGTTCCTTCATATTGTTTCCACGTGAGCAACTTGACAAGGCGACATCCATGATCTGATTCTTCCGTCTATCCCTGCAGGGCTCATAATTATGTTTTGTACATAATAGGGGCTCAATGCATGAATGAATGCATGGATGAATCTTCCAGTTTGATTCCATGAGCTGCTTAATTCTATCAGATGCACTATCTAGATCTTCATAAGACATTTCATGGGCACATATTTCACATTGCTTTTTAATACTCAATACATAGCTTCTGTTACTTTCATTAAAAGCGTCAATGAATAGAAATCAGAATATTTTCAGCTATAGAGTTCATGTTTTCCTGGCCTCCCACAAAATAGCATTGCATCCAGTAGATTCAATTCCTGAGTTTCCTGGCCAACGTAGTTGCCTAACTTTGTGTTCACGTGGCCTAAAATCCTCAACTCCCAGAGTTACCCTGACTTTCAGAGATCCTATCAAAATGCTTATCATTTACAGATGAGGAAGCAGAAATAGCTGCTTACTTGAGAGTTACTGAATGAATTAGGAGTTTGCACTATCCTTAATCAAGCTAGTATGTGTATTTTCACAATATTTTGATCAATATTTTGTTCAATATTTTGTTTGCTCTATTTTGTAACTGTTCCTAGACTGATTCACAGACAAGCGCTTGGAAGTAATCAGGATGACTTGCTTAATTTCCAGTGTCACTGTTCCTACTGACAGACAAGACCTCTGTCCTTTGTGCTTATAGCTAAACAGGGTTGCTTTTGGACAGGGAAAAGAATAACAGTAGTCCCCCTCACAACCAACTGGGAAATCCAGTCTGTTCTGCTGACCTTGTTCATATTGTGATAAATCTTGAAATTGCAAGATTTGATTTGATATAAAGTTTGATGGCCAGTGACCACATATTCAAGCCATCATTTGCTTCTTCTGTGCTTACATCACTCCTTTTCAGAATCTTTTCCATCTTTAAGGTCTTTCTAAATATGATCATGACCTGAGAGAAAAATAAGAAAACATAACAAGGATAAGTTAGGAAATATAAAGGGGTCATTCCTCAAGAGTCAAGAAAGGGAAGCAGCATGGTAATGAAATGAGGAGAGGTTTTATAAGATCTGTTCTGAATCCTAGTGTGGCATCCTCTTAGCTTTATGATTTTAGGAGAGTCAGGAACCCTTATCTGTCTGTCTATCTAGTGTGGGGAAACATGGAACAGCTTTGGAACAGAGATTAATCTATGCAAAGGCATATTATTTTAAAAAAACAGGCGCGCGCACGCGCGCGCACACACACACACACACTACCTCCAGCGGTTCCTATTCCATGTCTTTTTGGCTAGGCAGTTTGGTGAATAACAATTTCAATGATGGCAAATATTTATTTAGCATTTTATGGCTTGCAAAGAACCTTATTATTTTGTCATTCTATTATTGCTAATATTATTTAATGTTGTTCTAGCATGAAAAGCAGTATTCTCTTTAGTATTCTGTTACTGTTGGATTTATTATAATCTACATTTTACAGATGGCAAAAGACAGATCCTAGGAGGATAAAGGACCACATGACATAAGTTTGCTTCTCAATAATGGGAGACATTCAAACACAATTTTGAAACTCATAAACTCGTGTTCTTTCCTATGGCTTTTCCTAAACACTAGACATAGTCACCTAGAAGGCTTGGCTTCTCCCTCCCCTTACCCCTCATGGTCTCCTCTTTCTCTCAGAATTCTCCAGAAAAAACTTTGCTACCTGGAAATATATAACCTTGGATTGGAAGCCGTTCTGTTTCAAAGGAGAGGTTTTCATTCCCATTTGAAAATCTGAAATGCAATATCTTTATAAGACTTGGAAGTTACAACTGAGGGAAAGAGGCCACAATTTGCAGGAGTATCCCCCCATGTTTCTGCCTTCTCACAACTGGATAGGACTCATGAGAGGATTTCCATCTTTACCTGAAATTCTCCGGGAAAGAGAAAACCCCAACTACATGTACAAGCAGGAAAAGGCACTTGGGCTACACAAAGCTACTTTAAACTCTGAAACTGGCGGACAGTCTGGTGTACAAATAGGGAAATGGCTCTCTTGGTGCTATAAAAGAGTCTTATCTAAATATCTAAAAGCTCTCTGTAAGCATCAGTTGTTACTCTAGGTTAGATTTCAAAGCCCACAGCTCCCTTACGAGGTCAACAAGGATAACTGATGTTTATTCTATCGTTAGAGCCCTCAAGGCTCCAGCAAACATTTTGCACATCACTTCTAGGACTAGCAATCAATGTGGGATTCATTGCCAAGACTGGGCTAGCACATCTGCTAAAGGGGTTATTTGAGTGAACAGCAAAAGAGAGGCCGGAAGAAGCCAAAGGAGCAAATCAGATGGGCCTGAATATAAAACCCAGCGTCACCGCTAAAATGTCACATTCCCATTGAAGATAAGTACTTTTCTGAACTTCAGTTTTACCATTCACAAACAGTAATTTATAAATTGTTGCTTTACCTGTAAGTTATGAAAAAAAATGTTCCAATCCAATTAGTTTAAGGTAATTGGCATTATCCAGTCCTAGTTCCCAGAATGCCAAGAGACTAAGATTTATCATTTGACAGAGGTGATAATTCCTAGGCTTCATTTTTTTCTATTGTTTCGTATTCTAGAAAATTCAAGATTCCCTTCTTTCTTTTTCTAGCTATTGGTGGGCACAGGAGGTGATATGTTCAGATCTTTGTGGCACTCCGTGGCTTTTTGGGAACCAGTGTCTGTGAGTTCAGGGGATAGTTGGGGTCACTGGAGGCTGTAATTCACCCCTACACAACCACATTTTCCTCTCAGACCGAGAGGGCCAGATATTGAGTATGGAGAAGGAAGCCATATTGCTAATCCCATGAGTGAGGAAAGACGTTATGTCACCTCTTATAACAGTGAATCCCTCCATTTGAAGAGGGTTAGACTTTGACTTCCACCATCTTATCTCATTTTGTTCTCTCAACCCCAGAAAGGAGCATTATTATCCTCATTTTACAGATGAGGAGACTACAGTGATGTGATTTGCCCATGATACGAAATGGCATGAGCCAGTGTGTTCACTAGCACACTAGCACATTCTAAAATCCAGTGACATTCTTTTCCATCTCCAGCCTTGTTTCTGGCTCCCTTGGGCCTCCAGAGCAAGCTCAGGCTTGGTTTGTACTAAAGATGAAGCAATCCGAAGTGGCAGACATCCAGACCACTTGGGAAATGATGCTCTTTGGGGACTGGCTTGTCTTCTTCTCAGGCCCCAAGCAAGGTTGCTGTGGGCTCTGGGGTCAACAGACTCTTCCTGGGCCATCAGCAGAATTAGGAGGGTCTGGGGCTGTTGTGCTCTGGGCTCTTCATTGAGACCAACTTCATGATAAAATATGTTCCTAAGTCACAGTCTTCATGGGTTCTATTTGTCTTTCATATGGAAGGCATGTTAGGAAAACAATATCCAAAATTTGTTCCTTTCTGCTTCTAATATTTATTCTTTGTATAGTGTTTTATAAAAGTTCGATGTGGAAGGCGGGTGAGGTTAAAGACATCTCTTCAGGCCCTGGGACAGCGTGTTATGGTAAAAAGAGCTCATCCTGAGATCCTAAAAAACTCATTTCTAGTCCCCTTTTTCCTGGGAAAGTCACCCTGCCCTCTCTGAATCAGTTTTCTCAACTACCATTGTGTTGAGCCAGGTGATTTCAAATATCTCTTCCTCCTCTGAAAGTGTTCTTTAACTTTTCTCTGTAAAGAGTTGATTGAAAGAGCCGCAGATTTCATTATGAAAAAAAAAAAGGTTAAGTTATAAATAGGAGCTATTTAAGGCAGCAAAGAAATAGAGCATCCCTTTCTAATGATATTCATTCTTAAAAAAAGAAAAGACACAATTTCCATTTGTTTGCATTTAGAAAGTCAGGCCCTTGCCTAGTTAGGGCATTCATCTTTGTGAAATAGGCCATAAAATTAAGGTTTTCCCTATTTTTACCTATTTATGTACTTTATATTTATTTCTATTTTATTACTATATATTGGTATACATAACATGATGTATTTATTTATAATATCACTTAATATAGTTCTCCTTGATTTCTTGCCTTTCTCTCGTTTTTAACTGAGGTGTGATTTACATTCACTAAAATACTCAGATCATGAGTATCTCTGGTGGAGGCCTGTACACTATTGATGAGATTGGACAATTGTAAGACATCCCAGAAGTTTCCCCCATGGCGCTTTCCCACCAATTCCCATCTGCCACCCTCAGGAGCAACTACTTTTTGACCCCTCTCACTATAAGTTCTTTCAGTCTGTTTTTTTAATTCCGATACTTGGAACCACACTGTGTTTATGTTTTATGTGACTTATTTCATTCCACAGGCCAGTTTTTGAGATCCATCTGCTCGTCGGTGTCATTAGGTCAGCGATCTGTTCCTTTTTTTTTTTTTTTTTTTACTCATCAGAATCCCCCTGGCTGAATTAGCTCCAAATAGTTTACTAATTATCCTCTTTTTGGATTTGGACCTGTGTTTATAAACGTGAAAAACTTGGGGATATAAGTAGTGAATCCTTGGGTCAGACCCATCTTCTGTTCTGTATCCCAGACCTCAGGTATTTGCCATGAGGAGCCCTGACACCCACCAGTACTATAAAACAGATACCTTAGCTTCATATTCCTCTGTTGTTTCCACTGGTGTCTTATGATGTGGGAACACACCAGCCTGAGAGCCAAGAGACCCAAGTTCAAACAGCTGCCCTGCCCCCCACTTAGCAGTATGAGTGGCCACTTCATTGCCAGACCTCAATCCCTCCATCCCTAAAATAGTCTATTTGGATTGGATAAACCTTCGGCTTTTCCATCTTGGAGCTCTTGTGATCCTTTGCAAATCCCTCCTCTAGGCTCTGGACACCTTGTCTCTTTCAGTCAACCCTGGATTTCACTCTTTTGCATCTCTGTGGTGAGGTATCCAAAGCATCAGATCATTTGAGAAAATATCTCTGGCCCCTCCTCTCCCGTGCCCCATACTTCCCTTTTCTAGACGTGGAGCACAGAGAAGATACATTGTCTAAAGAAGATGCTGCAAGAAAGATTTCCCTCAAAGTGTTGGGTCTTAAATTTTTACCCATTTGTCAGACTCTTATCCTGCTATTACTTTGCAAAGTAATCAGGGTTATTATACTACTTTATCATCCTTCTTATCCTACCACATTATGGTTTTGCTCTTTCTGTCTTCCTCACCCCTCTGGTGGTAGCTTCTAAATGGCTGACTCAAGTTCTGTCCTGATCTGTAGTCCTGGATGTGTGATCTGATTTGGAGCACCAGATGGTCAAAGTGCTGGCCTACCTATATTTCAGCTGCTCCTGGGCTAATACTCATTTGACAATGTCTATGTTACAGTAGAACTCAACTTATAAATACCTTCTCTCCTTGTCTTCACAATTTATAGAAAAAGGGCCTTTGAAATACAATCCCTCTCCCTCTGGGAAATGCTGTCTATGAATTTTTTATTTGAAAGGCAAACTTCGCTTCAGTTGAAGAAGTAGTATCTCTCCCTAGCATGAAATAAACTGAAGGTAGTTGAACAGTGAAGGAGGATATTTTTCAAGCTTCTCTTAGGTCAATAATATAATTATTTTGGATACCAAGAGAGTTTAGGGGTTAGTATATTTATCTATATATAGTGGAAAATTCAAAATTCTGTCTCTAAGCAAAAATGGATTTAGGAAATATCTATCATTTTTTTATCATCCATCTCCTTGGATATATTCTTTGCAGCCCAGTGGGTGGGAAAGAGCATGTGGACTTACAGAATCAGAAAGGCTAATTTTTTCCTCTTGGTCCACCTATGTTCCAGGTGAACAGCTTTGGAAAATCACTTAACCTCTTTGAGCTTTTGCGTTCTTACTTATAAATTGGGAATGGTGATGTCTATTTTTCAAGGTTGTTTTGAGGATCTCAGATAATCCATGTAAAATTCATGGCACATGAGGTAGGAACCCAATAAAGGTAGTAATGCAATTACTTTGGAGTTGTTACTCTTGCTACTTCTCATTATAACATTGATATTAAAGCCTGAAATTTGAAACTCTACTTTGAAACTTCCAGAATGAAGCATAAACTTTATTTTCACGTTCACAGGATCTGAGTCCTCTCATTATTGCTTATATCTCTCCAAATTGTGATTAGATCCAGGAAAACATATTTCAATGACCTGGTGAAGTGAAGGACCAGGAGGGACATAATCAGAATGTTCGTTACGTGACCACTTTGTGCTTCATGGCAGACATAAGACCTCTGTACAGGAAGATATGTCTCCTGATTCTGCAGCTGAGACTTGGACAGCCCTGGAATCTGGAAATCATCCCTCTATCTCTAGAAAGCGTGGGAGAGGATGGCAAAAACCTCAAGAGAAATTAAAAATTTGCTGAACGTGAAAGAGGACTAGTGATCCACTAAAAACAAATCCACACTATATAGTGTATTTTCACCTGCAGGAGACATGTTACCTGCTAGAATTGTGCACTGGTCCCCTCTTCCGGTAACGGTTTGGAGTGGCTCTACTTTGTTCTCCTTGATCGAACATGAGAGAGTGAGAAGCATAGCTAAAGAGGTTTCATGGCCACCTTCTTTCATATGTTTCCTCTGGTGTATATGCTATGTGTCTGTGGCAAGGACAGCACTGTTAACCGAGAACTTATGCTCTGGAACTCAGCACTAACATGGGAATTGGGAGCTCTTACGTTTGTTGTTTCTGCCAAAGCCTGACTGTGACCTTGGAGCAAGTTGACTCACGCACAAGGTGAAGGAGATAATATCCGCACTGCGCTGAGAGCTCATCCAAGAAAGATGCTCCATGACTACAAGGTGTTTGTTATTGTTGCTTACCTCAGATAAGGAGAATGGCTGTAATTGTTGCCTAGACTTCCAGACCATTCCCTTTGTGTTCTAAACCCGCTTTCTTCTTTGAAGTCTGGTCTCACCTAAGCTAGATGAGGATTCACACTGTTTACCTTAACAGAATCCACTTAAAGGCTTTTCAGAATTTGTGCTTCTGTTCAGTCATCCATTAGCCAAGGAAGATTTATTGCACGCCTACTGATTTGTACCAGACAGTGTGCTAGGAGATGCAAGAGATGGGTAAGTCTTGGTCCTTTCTCAGAGAGCTCAAAATAGCATGAGGGAGACAAACGTGTATACAAAACTAGAACACAGTGTAACAAATCCCACAGAATATACCTGTAAAACTACTATGGATGAAGACCGAGACAGCAACCAATGTGCACATATGGCCAGAACCTAGAGTTTCCGGTCAGAGATGAAATGGGAAGAGCACTATGAAGAGCAGTCCCAAGGGGGAAAGTGTAGGACATGTTCAGGGAAATGCAAGCACTCTGATTTGGCTGGAATGTCTAGCACATAAGAGGAATGTCTGAATGTCCAGCAGTCAAGATTGTGCCAGTTCTCGCTAGGCTGCCAAGGAGCATTTCTCTTATAGTTACGGTGGATCTTTTCATGATTTTTAGGCAAAGTAGAGAGACCTGATGCTATCTTCATTTAAGAATTATGCTCTGACAGGGTAGCACGGATGACCCAGTAGCATAGGGCAGAGGTCACACACTGGCTGCTTTGAGACCAGATACTCTCAGATGTATTTTGTCTGATATTCGAAAGATTTTTTTAAAATTTTAAACTAGTTGCAAATTTCGATGATTTGTGAGAATGCACATAAACATCTAGATTTACAGCTTTTGATCAAAAGTAGACTTCACAATTTCTGCCTGGGAACAACCAACTGGAACTTAAAAGGACCTTCTACCTTCAGTTGGCACGTACATCCTGCAATTTGCCAAAGTGCCCCCCGCCACTGTTTATTAGGTACTGTTTATTACACAAAGCACATCATTCATTGATGTGGTTGTTCTAGGTCTTGTGTTTGAGTATGAGACTTTTGGAGTAAAGCAAATCTGGTGTCCGAAAGATCCTTGATGAACGATGTTGCCATTATCCATCCAGGCATGCCAAGAATCTGAACCACGGTGCAAGCATTGTTTAGATGTGTAAAGAACAAGAGAGACAGAGAAGTCAAAGAAGAATGGGGTTTTTACTTTGGATAAGTGAGTAGGATTCCCATAAAATCTCAAACAGAATGAAGAGAGGTCTTTGGAAAGATAGCATTGTATTTAATGTCCTTTGTAGTTCAAGGCTTTGGAAAATATCAATAAGACTGTTGAAAATATACCTAAAAGTCAATAGCCTAGTTGTGCTGAAGGATGAAAGCTTAACATTAGGACCCAAGCAGCTGTATCCTTTCTTTTTTTTTCCATTCTCTGTCTCATACACACTATCATGAACTCTAACAAGTTGTCAGGAAAATACCCGTTCTTCAAACCAGGAAAACCAGTAAGGAAAAGAGATGTATGGAATCCCTAGGCTGGTCCTATAACCGTGAGTGATATTTCACACTGGTAACAGCAGAAACAGTCCTTAGTTTAGTGGATGTGAAACAAATGGGTGATGTTAAGATGCAGATTTCAGATGGTATCATAAGTTGGCATTCTTCATTCCATGAGATTCCATGGTTGTGATTACTATTAATCACTGAGGATTTATAATCTTGTCTAACTACTGTGTATGTCCCCACCATAGAGTGATTCGAGCAGAACAGGCTCTGGGTTGAGGCTTATGCAGACCATCAAAGCCCTAAACCTGGTCCCATGAGTTTCCAGGTGGGGCTGAGCTGCCTGGAATATCACTGGAATAGCCAGTAATAGGCAATGGCTTGATAGCTGCCTAAACTGGCAATGTGCACAGGATAGATCCCCTCATCCAGTAGCTTCTACTGATATTGGTGTAGCAATCAAAGATTTTGAAGGACCAATCACTAGTATATCAGCATGCCAAACTTCTAGAGGAAGGAAGTTTTGGTTTGTTTGTTTTACTATTAGGACTGGATTATTTGTTTGCTTTAATAGCTTTATTGAGGTATAAGTGATATGCAATGGCACATATTTAATATATACAATTGGGTGAGTTTGGACATACGCAAACATCTGTGATGCCACCACCACAGTCATAATAGATACATCCCATACTTCCCAGAGCTTCCTT
Organism: Canis lupus baileyi; assembly: GCF_048164855.1. Taxonomy (NCBI): domain Eukaryota; kingdom Metazoa; phylum Chordata; class Mammalia; order Carnivora; family Canidae; genus Canis; species Canis lupus. Next base: position 22,690,207 of record NC_132868.1, read on the forward strand.
GCTTCTCTTTGGTTTGTTTTGTCTTTGTTTTTTGTAGTAAGAACACTTAACATGAGATCTGCCCTCTTAACAAACTTCAAAGTGCACAAATTGTTAACTATAGCGGAACTCTAGAACTTACTCATGTAGCATAACTGAACCTTGACGCACATTGAACCACAACTCCTCATTCCCCACTCCCCCATCTCCTGGCAATCACAATTGTACTACGTCCGTCTACAAATTTGACTATTTTAGATATGTCACATGTTACGTAAGCAAAATCATGCAGTATTTGCCCTTCTGTGACTGACTTATTTTACTTAGCATAACATCTTCCAGGTTTATCTATGTTGTTGTGAATCACAGAATTTCCTTTTTTTTAAAGGCTACTTAATATTCCACTGTATGTATGTACATTTTCTTTGCCCATCCATTTGTTAGTGAACACTTGGGTCATTTCCAGATGTTGCCTGTTGTGAGTAGTACTATAGTGAACAAGGGAGTGCAGATTTCCTTTCGAGACCCTGATTTCAGTTCCAAATCTTTTCTTTATGGCTTGCCATTTAGTCACAGAGAATATGAGGCCTGAAATAGACGTTTGGTATTATTTACCCCAACTTCTTTGTTACGTAAATAAGAAAATGGAGACACAGAAAAATAAATAACTGGACTTGAGCAAAAGCAAGTGTCTTAGTTAGGCTTAGGTCCAGCTAGAGTGACACAAAACAGTAATAGTGACAAAACAGGTAATGTTTGTTTCTTTATCACCGGGGAAGGTAGGGGACCTAGGACGGTGGTAGGCAGGGACCCAGTCTGCTGCTGTGTTCCTCTGCCATGAGCTCAGCACAGCTTTTAATGAAGGGTCAGGGTGGCTGCTCCCGTATTTCAGTGAACTGGGGGCAGACCCCTTACTTCTAAGGATGCATCCATTCCCCCTTTTAACTCTTTGGCCAGAATGCAGGCTCATGGCCAAACTTAGCTGCATTGAAGGCTGAAAAATGTATTATGTATTCTGGACGGCTGTGTACCTAGCTAAAATTTGAAGGTTATAAAGAAAGAAGAGAAGAGCAGCTGTAGAGAAACAACTATCAAGGGGTATCACAGCAAATTAATGACATTTCCAGGACTAGTGTTCTATTTCCAGACTTCTGGTCAAATGCTCTTTCTACTATACCATAGATTTTCCTCATGGAGATGTGATCTTTAATTAAAGCCTGTAAGATCACTTTGAACATGTACAAATTCATCACTGTATATCCACTGTATATCCATCCTAGAGTGTCTCTCCTTTGCTTAAGAAATGTTTGTATTTATTAATCCTGAGGCCTCATAGATAGGAGTCAAGCAGATCCACATTTATTGTGTGTGCCAATTTATGACTTTGGGTACAAATGAAGAAAAACTCTAAACTTCAGTTTCTTCTCTCAAATAGTGATATTATCATTATCCTAATATTGTTTTAAGAATTAAATGGGAAGGACATCTGAGTGGCTCCATGGTTGAGCATCTACCTTTGGCTCAGGTCATGATCCCAGGGTCCCGGGATTGAGTCCCTCCTCGCAGGGAACCTGCTTCTCCCTCTGCCTGTGTCTCTGCCTCTCTTTGTGTCTCTCATGAATAAATAAATAAAATCTTAAAAAAAAAATTAAATGGAATAGTATCCATGAAAGAGCCCAGCCCTGTGCCTCATACAGAACAGGTGTCTGTTGTTGGCAAGTGTCAGCTCTGTCTCTTTTCTCCTTCCTCCCTCGGAGTTCCTCCAACCCCAAGACAATCTCACTCCCCAGAAAATAATTGCAAGGAATCTAAATCCTCGACTCTTCTCCAGATACCCATAGTAAATTTGTTCAGATGCACTGTTTGTTCTTTCTCGCTTTATAAAAACTCAAATTCCAGCCAATCCTGAAAGATCGGGAAGATCTAGCACAATCATAGAGCTTTTTAGAAGTTACGGATGCCTGAACTCCGGTCCCAGAGGTAACAATTAAATAGGTCTGGAGGTGACCTGGGAATCAGAAGGGAGTCTGATGGGCTGGTGTGTTGCAGGGCAGATCAGTGTGAAAGACTGGGGCTGGGGAAACGGGAGGCTGAGAGGCCAGTTAGGAGGCTATTGTCATCCATTTAGGTGGGATGGAACGATACGGCAGTGATAGCAAATAATGGGTGGAATTTAAATATTTAGTGGCAAAACGATAGGACTTGGTGCCTGATGGGATGTAGGAAAGGTGATGTTCAATCTGATGTCAAACATGTTTTAGCAGTAGCAAAACTATAGCTCTTGAAGTTTATCTGACCTGAACTTGTTGCTTTGAGGTAAAGGACAGAAGGAATTGGAATATATAAAATATTATCATTAACATTATGAAAACCATCAATTATCTGGCACCATGACCCAAATCCAACAACATAGGGTCTAAGTGGGGCAAAAGCCAATTTTGTTCTTAGCTTAAAAATTAATGATACAGGGATCCCTGGGTGGCGCAGCAGTTTGGCGCCTGCCTTTGGCCCAGGGCGCGATCCTGGAGACTCGGGATCGAATCCCACATCGGGCTCCCGGTGCATGGAGCCTGCTTCTCCCTCTGCCTGTGTCTCTGCCTCTCTCTCTCACTGTGTGCCTATCATAAATAAATAAAAAAAAAAATTTAAAAAAAGCTGAGTATCTTTAAAAAAAAAAAAATTAATGATACAAGTATATATAAGGGTCATTTAACTTAACAGATGTCCAGGTAAAAAACTAAAGACTTGCAGGGGAGATAGCCTGACCCCAAGATCATTAATAATATATAAGACCACAGAAAAGTAAACGTTGTCTTCCACTGTACCTGTATAAAAATGAGTGTGCCAAACAGGGAATGCAGTAGTTCCTTGTGTAATGTGTTCGTTTCCGGGGCCCACACATTGAAGGGAGCCTGACATCCTAGAACTTGTGCAGAGAATGATGATTAGGAGGAGAAGATGACAGAAATCATGTTCCATAAAAATCTGTCGAAGAGATTTATTCAAGTATTTATCCCAATAAAAACTACACATATCTAGGGTGCCTGGGTGGTCTGCCTTTATCTCAGGGCATGATCCTGGGGTCCTGGGATCGAGTCCCGCATCAGGCCCCCTGCAGGGAGTTTGCTTCTCTCTTTGCCTATGTCTCTGCCTCTCTCTCCATGTCTCTCATGAATAAATAAATAAAATCTTAAGAAAAAAAAAAAACTAGTACACATGTCCTCCCAGACCCCACCTGTGCGTAGCGGGACTGTCTGGGTTATACTGGAAAAGGAACGCACAGGATGGGGTATGTGTTGGTGTTGTCATCTTTGGAAAGTGGACTTCGTGGTAGCATTTCCTACAGCATAGATACCCCTATATGGGGTCCCTGCTAGAATGACGGTATGAGCAGTGCTGTGCAGTAACAAAAGTGGAGGGAAATGATTAATAAAGGAGGCAATATTCACATGTTCTGGGCCTGAAAGTTGAGCCATGTAACTTGTAAAGAAAAATGTTCAAGGCAAAGGCATCAGTGCATGCATAGCCATACAAGGACAAGAAGCATGAAGTGTTAATAAGCATGGGTTGACAGGAATGAAGACTGCTTTGGGGGAATGGTGGGATAGGTGCCTGGAAAGGACAGTGGGACAATATCCTGAAGGGCCTTGAATGTTGAGTTAAAGAGTCCAGCACTGGGGAAGGGTCCCTGGCTTTAGAGCACCGCATAGAGCATGATCATCTAGTGCAGTCTCTCCCATCTACATTATTTCCTGCCTTTGATAGTAAACATACCATCTCTGTTAAAGTTTGCTTCCTAGCTTAAACTGAACGCAGACTCTAAACCATCAAATCACTTTAGATTTTTTTTTTTACCCACCACAAACAACTCTAGGGTGGCATGCATTTGAACAAATCAAAAGTGATTTCGCTCTTCTAATTTTCAGAGCTTTTGGCTGAATGCAGAGTGAGAAATTCATACCTTTTTCAAGTAGCGTGGGTTCTTTTTTTCCCAATTCCTCCCCTCCATCTGGTTCTCTGGAGGTCTTGGAATCCAGGAAAGTGTTAGTTCACTGTGCTGAAATCCAAAAAAGACTGCTAAACTGTGAAAGAAAATTTGCATTCCAGAGACATTGGAAGAGTTAGCCCCCCGCCCTTTTGCAGCAGTAAAGAGAAAACATCTGTATTTTCTGTCCCCTTTGTCTTTCAGCAGTTACAGAATGGAAAACCCTATCCTCCTGTCTGTGCCTTTCATACCTCCTTCATGTAAACCACTTTGGGCTCCTTGGGGACGCAGAGAGGAACCAAAACATGGAATTATTTTATTTCTGGTGTCAGAAAATATTACAGCCAAGACACAGTTTAAAGGAAGTAAATCACATTGCCGACTTCCCTTTGTGCTCTTCAGGAGGCTGCGTTCCCGTGAATGGGTTCCAGAGCCGGGTGTTTGGAGTTCACGTCAACAGCACTCTGCTCAGAAGGAAACTCCACAGCCGCAGCCATGATGTTGGCATGTCATTAATGGCCTTTCTCAGCCATGGTGCTGTCTTTTGTCTTCCCGTCGGCAGAACTGTAATTAGAAGGGCTTGTTTTCCACAGAAGCCAAATCATTGCCAAATTTGTTCAACTGATCTCCAGAGAATCGAAGTTAGCTCATGGCCCTCTGGCTGTTCTCTTTGCCTCTCCCAGGAGTTAGAGGCTTAAAGTTTTCCCTTTCTTTTGAAAGAGGATCAAGTTTGGTTCAAACAAGCTTTTCTGTCATCCCCAGGAGTACAAGGATAGACCTTCTATGACCCTAGTTGTTTGGCTCAGACCACTTGTGGCTTGTTATAATTTAGGAAGTAATTGCAATTCATAAAGCCAGGTAGAAAATAAACAACTTGGCAGAGCTGAGTTTCAGGCAACTCTGAAGGGAGCTGACACGTGAGCAGAATGGTATTGGGAACATTTCTAGTTTCTGCTTGCAGATCCTGACTTTAATGGATGATTCACAATGGATTTAATTCAGATTTGAAATGTGCAGGCAGGCAGTCATTACTATGTATACATGTAGCTGAAAACATCATTGCTTAAACCCCTAGTTTTAGGTTTTGCCCCTGGATGGGTCAGTTACCCACAGTTGACAAATGCCATTAAGTAAAAGAGCATTGCTCTATCTATGCTGTGTGATTAACTTCAGATCGTGTGTTTTCTTAGCGAAATTTGTAGCATGAATTTTTTTTGAGAAATAGACTTTTGTTGAGATAGAGTCAAAGAACCCAAGAGTTGGAAGAGACCTTAGATGTTAGATTAATGTCATTTACTTTTCTCATTCAACAAACACTTATTAAGTGCTTGGTATGTGTTAAGCATTACTCCGAGACTGTGAATGCTGTGGTGTCTCAGCCTGGTGGGGAAATAAACAATAAGCATGTCAGCAACAAAATGCGTGAGGTGATATCAGACAGTGATGAGGCTATAAAGAAAGTAACAAGGCAATGAGATCGAGTCTGGCAAAGGAAAAGGGGGCTACTTGATAGAGTGGTGATGGAAGGCCATCTGAAGATTGTTAGGGAATTTCAGGTGTGTCCATGGTAGTAATGTGCTATTGGATGACTCTTTGGAGTGTTCACTCCCAATCATTCATTCATTTTCTTAATTAAAATTTATTGAGTTTCTTCTGTATGCCAGCCATTTTTCAGTGAACTGGGGTTGAAGCAGTGAACAGGACAAAGAGCACTGCCTTGTGGAAACTTCTGTTCAGTCCTCAAATCAATCACAGAGCTTCAAGAGACCAAGAGGTTTATTTCATAAAGTCTCTTATTTTATACGTATAGGAATTTAGGCCAGAAGAAGCAAATGCTTTCAACAGATCTCACTGCCAGTGTCTGGCCTTCCAAGACCAGGCACAGCTCTTGCCTTAGGGTCATTTCCATGTCACAATCCCATGCAGGAGTTCCATAAACATCTATTTCAGCAGTCCTAGTTTCAAACAGTGCTGGACTTAGTGTTGTGATCCAGAGATAAATCATTTTCCCAATTGAGGCCTCCTGTCCCTGTAAATTAAGGGTAGTCAAGATGGCACCTCACAGGCACGGGCATCAGGGACTTAGTTGAAGAGTCTGTGACAAATTACACCTTCCTTGAGACTTGTGCATGTGCACACACACTCTAAATGCATAATATGTACCTGTTCTGTCATTTATTAGGTGTTCCATGTATGTAAAAGAAAGAAAAATGTAACAACGCAAAATGTCTGTTGACACCAAAAGAAAACTGAAAGGAAAAAAAGCATACTGTATTTTCCGAAACACAATATGCATGGGATTATGGATGTCTCTGTGTATATCTCATATTATCTTCTTTCTGTAATAAGAGTGGTAGAAAGTAGGCTCAGTTGATTAGAGACTGAAGAGCCAAGAATTTGGGTCATTCCTCCTATGGAACAGTAATTTTGCCCAGGGAAAAGAATTTTATAAAAATAACTTTACAGGGACGCCTGGGTGGCTGAGCGGTTTAGTGCCTGCCTTTGGCCCAGGGCATGATCCTGGAGTCCGGAATGGAGTCCGGCATTAGGCTCACTGCATGGAGCCTGCTTCTCCCTCTGCCTGTGCCTCTCTCTCTCTCTCTCTCTCTCTCTTTCTCTCTCTCTCTTTCACTGTGTCTCATGAATAAATAAAATCTTAAAAAAAAGAAAAATAAAAAATAAAAGGTTTTCCCTCAAAAAAAAAAAAAAACCCAGTAACTTTACATCTCTTTACATTCTTTTTAAAATTTTTTTGTATTTTAATTCCAGTATAGTTAACATCCAGTGTTATATCAGTTTTAGTTACAGTATAGTGATCTGACAATTCTATACATTACTCGGTGCTCATCATGATAGGTGTACCCTTTAATCCCTATCACCTACGTCACCCATTCCCCCCCACACAGCTCTCTTCTGGTCACAACCAATTTGTTCTCTATAGTTAATCTTTACTTTGTTAAGAGTGCATTTTACATTTCTTATCTCATTTAATTATAAAAATTCTATAAGGTAGACAGGACAATAATTAGTGTCCCATTCTAAGATGAAAACTTTGACACTCAGATAATGGAATTTTATTCAAGAAGCTCTGAAGTTCCAGTTACTCTAGAAAGTGACTACCCTTATCTGAGATAAGTGGAACCTTATCTGAGTTCTGTTAGTAACCTCTATTTACAAGTTGCAAGTAGCAGGAATTATGAAAAGTGAACCTAAGACATCATGCCAGGAGGCTGAAGATAGGATCAGCTGAGTCATTGGCCAGAGGGCCCCCATACTTACCAGTGGGAGATGGCCTTGTTTTGACAGTGGCAAAAACTCATTATGTCAAATACTCAACTAATGGTTTTTCATTGGCCATATAATCATGTCAACAACTAACCAATATTAGTTGTCATATTTCTACTGCTGACAAGGGCGAGAACACCAAAGTGAAGTTTTGGTACTCCAAAACGACCCAGCATGGCATCTGGAAAAAAGTGCTATATAGAAACTGGGGCATTAGGGCCCTGAACTCAGCTCTTTCCCTAGTCTGCGACACTAGGCATTGACTTCCTTGAATGCAATATCCTCCTATTTAAGGGGAGAGAGTGGAACAAGATGATTTTCATAATTTTTTTCAAGCTCAAGCAAACCATGTAGTTGTAAGCTATGGCACAGCAGTTTACTAAAGATTCATAACTACATTCAGTGTGATTGGCATTACGTGAAGATACCCAGGAGGACAGTGTGAAGTAGAAGAATGAACAACTTTGTCTTTGAACTTAGAAGACATAGGTTCAAATCCGAACACGTTTATAGTCCTGCAGCATGTAACCAGGACAAGAAGAATTCTAGATGTAATGTAATACATTGTTCTAGAGATTAAATGAGGTCTTGTTCATGTGCACTTCATAAACTTTAAAAACTCAAGCAAGGCAAGCTGTCAGTTTTTGTTTGGGGAGCATAAAATAATGTAAATTACTTTTAAGAAGGACTAAGAAATGTATGGGTTTGAGGTACAATAATGTTTACTTAGAAAAGTAAGAACAGCTCTTCCACAAAATTCTTAGGAAGCAGAAGGAATATCTCTTAGGAATCCAGAAACTCATTTTATATTATGATATTATCCAGTGGTCCCAGAGTATCATACACAGGATTCCTTAACTACTCCATTTTTTAAAAGAAAGTAGAGATATGAAAATACATTAAAATCGATGGTGAAGGACAAATTAGAAAAAATAGACATGTAGTGCTTATATATTGTAATTCAACTAAGTGATCAAGGAATGACAAGTGAATTAAATATATGTCCTAGACCCTTCGAATTTGTAAGGAGAATGACACAAAACAAATTAGTATACAGCAGGCACTGGGCACTTCCTTTCATCTGTGGATCTCAGTGCTCACAGTACTACAATATAGACATTCTCAATCTTATTTAGTAGATGAGCAAACTGAAGGCCAACAAGGTCAGGAACACTGCCTGGACTTCCCAGCCCAGGTCTCTTGAATCTATCACCACTTCTCTCACTGCATATGACAAACGCTCTCCTCCAGTTCCTGAGTTGACAAGTCCCAACAGACTGTACCTTGAAGGTGTTGTAAAGGCAAATCTGTGATCTGACTTGGCTGGGAAGGAAAGGAATTCTGTTCTTTTTTCCCCCCTCTCACAATAGTCTCCGCGGAGTGCCGTGTGATCTTTTAATTTTGCTCCTGGCATGAAGGTCTGGCACACTCAACAGGGCTCAGCCCCCTCCGCCTTCATCCTATGCCTCAAGGCTTATGAGACATACAAGAGAAGTGTTTAAGGAAAGCTAGCGTACTACAAGGGTTACACAATTTTAAGGTCAAATACCACCACTCCAGGCTTTAAGGTATAGATAAACTAAATGTCCTGTAATGGGACTTTTTTTTAATTTCCCAAAGCTCAGATAATAATCCCAAATTGAGTGCTTCAGAATAAGCAACAGGGCTTTATTTAATTGGTGAAGAATGTGACTTGTGGCTCATGGCAAAATTGAATAAAGTAACTTAATTGTTCTGTTCTTTCTGTCCTTTCCATCAGCCTTTTTTCCTGTGGTTTTAGGACATACTTCTTAATTTTAAATCCAGTTTATTTAATCCAAATATACACGTTAAATTTTGTAAGAATTTTTTTTTCTAAATTCTACATTAATAGTCCTACACATCCTTTATGTTAGGTTGATCCACAGATGTTCATCTCTGGCAATGTTGAGTTCCCCTTCACCAGTGCTGCTTACTACACTGATTTTGTAACAGACTCTTTCTGTGAAAGGAGTTTTGTTTCATTGTAGGTGTATCTGCCACTTAGATAATGAAAACTCTCCTTATAACACAACATCAATTCCAGAGAGTGCCATAATATCCTTCCCCCCGCCAAAAAAGCCAACTCAAATCCCACCCAGTTGGCTTCCCAGCATCACACACCACCGCCATGTTGCCTGTTCCCTCACCATTCAGTAATTACTCTCTCTTCTCTGTGTTTCCATCCCACATTACTCATTCCTCCATAATAGCAATGTGTTCTGCCCCTTGCCTATAGTTAGTTATTTATAGAAGTGTCTGCTCCTCCCACTACATTGGGAACCTCTGAGGGCAGGGATAGTATCTTTGTTCTCTCTGCCTCTGTACCTGCCAGAATGTTGAACATTTTGTTCCCCTCTCTAGACTTTCTGTAATGCTAAATTAAATGGGAAGGCCGGCTGCTCTGCTCATCACAAAATCATGCAAAAAGTTTCTTTAAAGGGGATTTATATGAAAGCTGAGGTAATACAGGCATTGGGTGCAAAGAGTTGTGCTCAAAAAAATAGCGGAAGTGAACAAAAAATACGAACGTTGAGTTCTTTTACTAAATTTCTAGTTACATGTTTCATAGTTGTCATTTTTGTGTGTGGGTAATGACATCAAATACAACACATTCTAAGAGTTTGATGCCATCTAATAAACTGACTCAAGAATTTTCCAATCTGTAAAAATAAGAACTCTCATCTATAGAATAGGAATTTTGATTCTGATTAAAAAATCACAGTCATGGGCATGAGATGACACTGGGCTTACCATTCTTATTTTTTATCTGTTTCGAAGCACATATTAGATACAGATACAAACAGAGATATACATAGTGATTTAAAAATAAGAAAATAAAAGTTTAGATTAAAATATAGATATATGGGTAGGGACTCTTGGGTGGCTCAGTCAGTTAAGTGTCCAACTCTTGGTCTCAACTCTGATCATCATCTCAGTATCATGAGATCAAGCCCCATATCAGGCTCAACATGCTGCAAGGAGTCTACCTGAGATTCTCTCCCCCTCTCCCTCTGCCTCTCCCATTCATGTGCATGCATGCATGCAAATCTCTCAATCTCAAATAAATAAATAAATAAATCATAAAAAAAAGATCTGCATATAGATGAAGAACACTTGGAAAGTCAAAAACCTCTTAATTAGAAACCTGTGCCAGGACACCTGGGTGGCTCAGTGGTTGAGCGTCTACCTTGGGCTCAGGGCATGATCCTGGAGTCCCGGGATGCAGTCCCACGTCGGGCTCCCTGCATGGAGCCACTTCTCCCTCTGCCTATGTCTCTGCCTCTCTCTCTTTCTGTGTCAGTCATGAAAAAATAAATAAAACCTTTAAAAAAAGAAAAAGAAACGTGCCTCACTGGGAGGCAGAACTACAGGGAGATGTTGTACCATAGTATATTAAGAGAACTACCAAGGTAAAATGATGTCTTCATCTACAGGGAACCCCAAAAGTACTGTCATCATTTGGGAAGTCTTCTTGATTATCAAAATCAAGAAAAAGTTTAAAGTACAAAATTAAGGTAGGGAATATAATTTTTGAGTTTTGTATAATGTCACTGGCTTTTCCGTGGAGGTGTGCTGAGTCATAGCCCTCGGCTCCTCTTTACCACACCGCTATTTCCTTGTGAACACCAACACTTGATATGTGCTTCACAACCTCCTTTACATCATGGTCCACGTGGGAAAGGATGGCACTTACTCAGCATACTGGAATCAGTGGATGGGGCTTCTCCTGACCCAGGGTAACCACTCAGGAACTATGGGAACCCCTGGCCCCCTCTAACTCCCTAAATGGTACACCTGGGACCCAGTGAGGCACACTGTGTCTCACCCTGCCTAGCAAGAAGCTCTGGACTACAGAAGTGTTTTTGCATGGTTAAATAGAATAATTTCATTTTATGTGAAGTCCATATCCAGAGTTTATTAATTCATCATCTAACCAGTATTTGGGGAGCACCGATTTTTTGCAAGGATACAGTGGCAGATGCTGGGGATGCAACAATGAGTTTTGTCCCTTACCCTGTAGGAACCCATGAAGTTGACTGTAGACAAACTTGTGTTAAGATCTCGACACATTTCCTCTCTATATTTATATGCGTGTAACTTGTGGGTAGCCAGCCTGAATGCCTTATATGTGTGATACAGAGTGTGTCTGCTGAGATACAACATAGGCATAGTGTGATGCGGCAGGGGATTAGCCACAGAGGGGAGAATTAGGAGACTAATATTCTAACTCCAGATCCGCTACTAGGTGTTTCCCCTCTCTGTGCCTTAGTTTCTAGAATCTGGTAGTTGGACTAGAATCATTTTTTTTTAAACTTATAATATGGGCACCCTCACCCCCATCACCATACTTTCATGCTCTTCATCCAGAAGTGATTGGGACTGTTTTTGATGTGCTTTCCTGGTAATTGTTTCCCTGAGCGAAGGATTATGGGAGAAGCAGGCAAGAGAGGGGAGTTGAAACTCCTGGACAAGAGGAGTCATCTCTAAAGATCTTAAAGGCCTAATAGCTTCAAACTCTTCTTTTTCTTTGTTATTCTTATCCCAACAAAACCAAAAGTATATCTAGAAATGAGATGTCACCCTCGTTTTTTTCCAAGAGTCTTTGCTGTTTCAAAACTGCTTTTGTACCTAAAAAAACAATAAACATTGAATGTAAGATCACATTTTAATTTTATGAAATGAAAATTTTAACATTTCTAAATGGCAGCACTTTGTAGTCTTCCGAATCTTCAAATACTTACGTGCCTTGATTTAAAATACTCATCATTGAACACGCATACACACCTATGCAATATGTAAATTTTGGAAATATTTCCCTATCATCTTACTAGTAGTTAATGCTTATGTTACCTATATGCTTCATTTATATTCAGATGATTCTTCTAGCTCTCTGCCTGTGAATTAGACAAGTTATTTATACAGTACCCAAGGATAGAAAAGATACAACCAGATTGTATCTCTAATTTAAAAACAGTTACATTTGAGAGTTTCATGTACAAGAATTGATTGTGGTTTTATTTTTATTTTCACTTAACTCTGTGCTTTTAATCACAATTGTATTGCCATCACTTTGGAAACATTTATAAGCTGTGCCTTTTAGTAGCTTTCTTGTTTTCTCTGCTACTCTCACATCTTCTCCCTTTAACCATACCTTCATTGGAGTAACTGCCTAAGACAATTTTTAAAGATTCTAAAAAAAATCCTCAAACAATGCCTAGAGTGTTTGAAAAAGAAAAGAAATCTAGACTCTTCGTTCAGCTTCAGCTATAAGGTGCTTCATGGTTGGTCATCAGTTGCCGAAGTGTGTGTCAGGAACCGTGCAGATCCTAGGCAAGGATGGTTATGGTGTGGATGCTGTGGTCCAGATCTTCCTTCAGGACCTAGGCTTTCATTTCCCTGTTAACCATTCATAGCAGAGTTCATTCTCTGCTAATTACTCTCAGTTGAAGGTAACCTCTTCACCCAGGATCACTCTCCTCCTTAAAAGCCTCCTATATCCATTGGCTGGTAGATGCAGGGGTAGATGAAAGTCCTACCCCCTACTGTCCAGGAAGAACAACTGTGCAGACAACCCCAGCTCCAGAGGTCTCCAGCGAACTACGAGTCGCCTTTGCTGTGACTGCATCCTAGTCCAGGTTCTCCCTCTGCCCAGGGGCTTCCTATACTCTCTCACAGGTACTGATCTCAATAACTTCCCACGTGCAAATCTCTGTTTCAGAATCTGTTTCCTAGGAAGCTTGACCTATGACTATGGCTCCCTGTAGCAAGAGTGGGGTGCTCACTGTTTTTGGTAGCAGAGCTTGATGTAAACCATAAAATCGAGTATGTTATAGCAGTGTCATCAGAGAAGCATCGTATAATCCTATGGGAGTGGAAGAAAAGTGACTTATTTTACTTAGGGTACAACAGAGAGAGAATTAGAAGTGTTTTGCAGAAGAGGTGACATTTGAGCTTAACTTTGAAGATTGAATAGGTATTCTCTAGGCAAAGAAAGATGTGAGCTATTCTGGGCTTGTAAAAGAACATAGCTTATTAAAGAGGTGGCAAAGAGAGTTCAGAGTAGCAGCTGGAAGGTGGGGTCCATGGAAAAGAGCAGCTGAGATGGATCCAGAGCCAGGTCATGAAACACTCTACTGATCTGGATGGTTCTTATGCTGGAGTGTGCTCTTCCTTCTTAACCACCACCAACTCTTACCCTCTGCCCAATCAGCCACAACACCCCTGCTACACACACAAGATGCTTTTGAGTAGACAAACTTAGAGATGACCTTCTTTCACTTATTTGCTTGAAGACTTACTTCTTTTTCTATTTTCTTAAAAACTATTTTATTTATTAGCCATTTCATTTTAACTGACTTTAGAAGAGCCTTAGGTTTATGCAAAGAGGCATCTTTTGGTCTGGCTTTAAAATAACCTTCTATAAGAAGACATAAAGATCTTCCTTCGTCATGCTAGAAAATCTACCACTAGTAATTTCTGGAATTTCAAGTGGTGAAGACATAGTAAAGATTATACAGTCCAGGTTCCTAACACATGAACTTTTCAAACGTTAGATGAGAGGTTACCCAGTTATTTTTAGTATATTTCTAGTAATGGAAACATTGCCCTCTTCCCAGTGTTGTTCATTCTGACCCATCACAGAGCAATACAATTGCAGAGTTAAAATTAATCATTGTTTTACAGTTGAGAAAATGGGTCCACAGAGAGAAATTATTTACCCAAGTACCCATATAGTGGGTGTTAACAAAGGCAGAGGAACAATCCCTATTCTTTATCTAGCAACTTCTGCTCCCTATGCCAACACAATTAATTAATCAGGTCTGTATATGAATTAGAGAATTACAGGAACCTGGGGTATTAGTTCCTCCTCTGTCCCTAATGAACCCCGTGACTCACGTCCAACTGTATTAGTGCTCTGGGTCTGTTTTTCACCTGTGAAATCAAAGGCCTAAATTAGAGGAACTCCTTATTCCCTCCTCTCTAATGTTGTAAAAGCCCTTTACTATTTTATTTACTTAATTATTTGTTTTTTAGAATGCATCTTTTTTTTTAAGTAAATTCAATTTAAGGGCACCTGGTTGGCTTAATCAGTTAAGCATTCAACTCTTGGTTTTGGCTCAGGTCATAATATCGTGAGTCATGGGATCAAGCCCCGCATCCAACTACATTCTCCGCAGGAAGTCTGCTTGAGATTCTCTCTCTGCCGCTCCCCTCACTTGCTCTCTCTACCCCTCTTTCTCTCTCTTTATTCTGTAAAAATAAATAAATAAATTATAAATTCAATTTAGTTAATATATAGTGTATTATTAGTTTCAGGGGTAGAATGTAGAGATTCATCAGTTGCATGTAACACCCAGTGCTCATCATATCATGTGCCCTTCTTAATGTCCAAAACCCAGCTACCGCATCCCGCCCCATCCTCTCCAGAAACCCTTAGTTTGTTTCCTAGAGTTAAGAATCTCTTGTGGTTTGCCTCCCTCTCTGTTTTCATCTTATTTTTTCTTCCCTTCCATCATATTGATGTTTTATTTCTTAAAATACACCTCTGAGTGAAATCATGTAGTCTTTGTCTTTCTCTGACTAACTTATTTAGCTTAGCATAATACCCTCTAGTTCCATCCATGTCACTGCAAATGGCAAGATTTCATTCTTTCTGATGGCTGAGTAATATTCCATTGGGTGTGTGTGTGTGTGTGTGTGTGTATACCACATCTTCCTTATCCATTCATCTGTCAATGGACATCTGGGCTCTTTCTATATTTTGGCTATTGTGGACATTGCTGCTATAATCATTGGGGTGTGTGTGCCCCTTCAAATCACTACGTTTGTATCCTTTAGGTAATTATTATTATTATTATTATTATTATTATTATTATAAAGTATAGCTGATATACACTAGTATATTAGTTTCATGTGCACAGCATAATGATTCAAGCTTCCACTAATGAAATTAATAAGTCACGGAGATGAAGAGTACAGTACAGGGAAAAGAGTCGATAATACCGTAACAACTTTGTATGGTAACTACACTTAATATGGTAAGCTTCATAAGAGTCTTTACTCTTCTTCAAAGAGAAGATGTTTCTCTGGCTCCTAGTGAACCAGTTAGAGTTAGAAAGGAGAAGGAGGGCAAGCCCGGGTGGCTCAGCAGTTTAGTGCCGCCTTCAGCCCAGGGCGTGATCCTGGATACCAGGATCGAGTCCCACGTCAGGCTCCCTGCATGGAGCCTGCTTCTCCCTCTGCCTGTGTCTCTGCCTCTCTGTCTCTGTGTCTCTCATGAATAAATAAAATCTTAAAAAAAAAAAAAAAAAAAAAAGAAAGGAGTAGGGTACAGTAAAGGGAGCTGACCAAAGAAGTTTCATATGTCCTCCATCATTTGGTAGCCCCAGCTTCCAGTCAGCTGTATTCATAGACAC
The DNA here is from genome assembly GCF_048164855.1 of Canis lupus baileyi. Taxonomy (NCBI): domain Eukaryota; kingdom Metazoa; phylum Chordata; class Mammalia; order Carnivora; family Canidae; genus Canis; species Canis lupus. The sequence continues at coordinate 22,705,894 of NC_132868.1, forward strand.
TTTATTTTCTGATTTGTGGGCATTTTATAGTAGTCTCACTTTAGGCATATTTTACACTGTTTTTTCCTTTGTAGCATAAATGTTCAGATTACCTGTCCTTTAAACAGTGCTTCCACAGACCATAAAGTCTTTCCTTAGAAACTGACTCAACCTTATATGCTGCTGCTGGTTTTGAGTAAATGGACTAAATCTTGTAGCCAAGCCTCAATGCAAACAAAAACATTCTCTGGTCAAGCATTTTCTGGTTTGTTCAACTCCATTACAGGGCTGCCTTTAAAAAAAAAAAAAGTTAAAACCCACAGAAGAGCAAAACACAAGCCCTGGGAAGACAGTTTGCAGCCACATCAGCTCAGATCACCAGGACAGAAAAAAAGCAGGGCCCTCATTGTCCAGAGCATCATTTTCTCCAAACTTTCATCTTATGTTCTTCTGCTATTTTAATTTCACCACTTCAAAATGGGGGGAAAATAGGTTAATAGTTTCCATGAGTTTAGACTGTGACCAGAGGCGTACTAAGCAATTTCAGAACCTCCAGCAACCACAGCTTTGAGGAGAGGATGGTGATGAATTTACCAATTCATTTTGGTATGGATTCCAGAGTCAGGAGAGTCAGACCAGTCCAGCAATTCCCGGGTATGATGTAAACAGTACTCCTTCATTCATTCTTTTTGCACACATTCATCCTAGACTTAGTTTTATTCTAGGTATGAGACAGCAAAATACATTCTTAAGACATGGTCCCCAAGGCCTGCATTACATTGATACCAAAACCATTTTAAGACAACACACACATAAAAAGGAAACTACAGCCCAGTATCACTGATGGACACAGATGTAAAAATCCTCAAAAAAATATTAGCAAACCAAATCCAACAATACATGAAAAAAAATTATTCACCAAGATCAATGGAATTTATTCCTAGGTCTCAAGAGTGGTCCAGTATTCACAAATCAACCAACATGATACATCACATCGATGAGAGAAAGGTTTAAAACCATACAATCATTTTGATAGGTGCAGAAAAAGCATTTGACAAAGTACAACATTTATGGTAAAAACCAACAAAATAGGCTTAGAGGGAACATACATCAACATTATAAAGGCCACATATGAAAAATCCACAGCTAGCATCATAGTCAATGGTAAAAAAACTGAGAGTTTTTCCCCTAAGATCAGGAATGAGACAAGATTGTCCAGTCTCACCACTTTTATTCAATATAGTACTAGAAGTCATAACCATAACACTCAGAAAAGAAAAAGAAAAGGCATCCAAATTGGTAAGGAAGAAGTAAAACTTTGATTACTTGCAGATGACATGATAATACTACATATAAAAAACCCTAAAGACTCCACCAAAAACTACTGGAACTTATAAACAAATTCCTTAAGGCAACAGGTGACAAAATCAATATGCAGAAATCCATTGCATTTCTATATACTAATAATGAAGCAACAGAAAGAGAAATTAAGAAAATAATCCCATTTACAATTGCACCAAAGATAATAAGATACCTAGTAATAAACTTAATCAAGGAGGTGAAAAACCTGTACTCTGAAAAGAATATAACATTGACAAAAGGCACTTAAGATAACACAAGTGGAAAGATATTCCATGCTCATGGATTGAAAGAACAAATATTATTAAAATGTCCATATTATCCAAAGCAATCTACAGATTTAATGCAATCCCTATCAAAATATCAACAGCATTTTTCACAGAACTAGAACAAAAATCGTAAAATTTATATGGAAACACAAAAGAGCCTAATAGCCAAAACAATCTTGAAAAAGAAAAACAAAGTTGAAGGTATCAGAGTTCCAGATTTCAGGTTATACTGCAAAGCTGTAGTAATCCAAGCAGTATGGTACTGGCACATAAATAGACACATAGATCAATGAAACAGGATAGAAAGTCCAAAAACAAAGGCACAATTACACGGTCAATTAATTTTTGATAAAAATGCAAGAATATGCAATGGGAAAAAGTCTCTTCAAATACATGGTATTGAGAAAACTGAACAGCTACGTGCAAAAGAATGAAACTGGATGACTTTCTTACCCCACACACAAAAATAAGCTCAAAATGGATTAAACTAAATGTGAGATCTGAAACCATGAAAATCCTAGAAGAGAGTACAGACAGTAATTTCTCTGACATTGGCCATAGCAATGCTTTTTTAGATATATCTCCTGAGGCAAGGAAAATAAAAGCAAAAATAAACCATTCACTACTACATCAAAATAAAAAGCTATTGCACAGTGAAGGAAACAATCGACAAAACTAAAAGACGACCTACTAAATATGAGAAGATATTTGCAAATGACATATCCAATAATGGGTTAGTATCTAGAATATATAAAGAATGTATACAACTCAATACACACACACATGTCATAATCCAATTTAAAAATGGGCAGAAGGCATGAACAGATATTGATCTAAAGAATACATCCAGATGGCTGACATAAAAGATGGTCAATATCACTTATTGTCAGGGAAATGTAAATCCAAACTACTATTAGAATGGCTAAAATCAAAACACAAGAAAGGTAAAGAGGTGGAGAAAAAGGAACTCTTGTGCATTATTGGCAGGGATGCAAATGGTGCAGCCACTATGGAAAACAGTAGGGAGGTTCCTCAAAAAGTTAAAAATAACACTATCCTAAGATTCAGTATCACACTACTGAGTTTTTATCCCAAAAATACAAAAGCACTAATTTGAAAGGATACATGGGCCCCTAGGTTCATTGCTGCATTATTTACAACAGCCAAATTATGGAAGCACCCCCAAACATCTATCAATAGATGAATGGATAAAGACAGTGTGAGATGGATGGATAGATAGGTAGATAGATAGATAGATAGATAGATAGATAGATAGATAGATAGATAGATAATGGAATATTACTCAGCCACAAAAAATGATGAAATCTTGCCATTTGTAACAACATGGATGAAGCTAGAGATTAAAATGCCAAACAAAATAAGGCAGTCAAAGAAAGCCAAATACCACATGATTTCACTCATAAGTAGGATTTAAGAAACAAAAGAAACCAACAAAGGGGAAAAAAGAGTTAGCAAGAAATGAAGAAACAGACTCTTAATTAAAGAGAACAAACTGTTGGTTACCAGAGGAGAGATGAATGGGGGGATGGGTGAAATAGGTTAGTACACTTTTCAGGATGAGCACTGTGTGATGCATAGAATCATTGAATCACTGTATTATGCACCTGAAACTACTGTAACACTGTATGTTAACTGCACTGGAATTGAAATTTAAAAATTAAAAAAGAAAGACATGGCCCCTTCCCTTAAAGAAATTAGTCTAGTAGAAGAAATAGACAAATGTGAAAAAAATGTTAATAGAATGAACACTGTAAGTGCTATAAGCAATGTTAATGGGGTTGCTTGGGAAGAGTGGAGAAAGAAGCAATGATTCCAACTGAAAGCCTTGAGGAAGGCTTCACTGGAGAGTTGCCTTTTGGCCTGTACCTTGAAAGGTCAAAATGACAAATTATGGTTCATACTAGGTATTAGCCAATGCACAGAAGTGCGGAAGTTTCTTAAAGGTTTGAGTAAGAGTGAGCAGTCTGAGACATTAGGGAAATCTGACCCTAGAAAGGGAGGTTGAAATGTCAGGCAAGGAACTAGCTCTTTTCACATTGTAGAGCTGTAGAAGTTTTTGCTAGCAGCAAAGTTACTTGGTCCCATCTGTGCTTTGGAAAGGAAACCAGAAGTCACTTTGGGAATAGGGAAGTGTTACAGGAGGAGAGATGCAAACAAGGAAGCCAACCAGAGACTCTCGCTATGGTTGAGACATCAGCACACTAGTTAGCTACCAATAGGCATTACTTGCATCATGGCCATTTAAAAGTTTTCATGGTAAGAGGGCAATTCCAGTCCTGTATCTTTCTAATCAAATCCCCATCCTGGGTTTATTCTAGATTGCAAACTGAATCGGTCTAGACATCTCATTTGGAATATAGCATATTACATGTGAAACATGGTTGTTTGGGAAGACAGCATGGGATTCTGGGGCAGGATGGAAATTAATGGCTAATTTTAACAGTCTTCCTGAGTCCTGACTCAATATATAGTTTCTCTTTTGGGGAGGGCTTTGGTTTATTATTGTTGTTGTTTTTAATTTCAGCATATTTTTAAAGCCAGAGAAATTGACTTTCTTAATTCACTTCCCAAAACGGCAACCCCTCTGGGTTCACCATTTCCATCAAGAGTTCATCGTACCACACTTGGGGTTGGTATTCAATTCAAGGCTTTACATCATCAAAAGCCTCCTTGATTATGTTGAGCTCTGATTGGCTTCTACACCTGGCACACTCTGCGAGTCTCCATTGTCAGGCAGACCACTCTAAAGGTCCTTGGTGACCCCATCAGGTTTTTGATGTCTAGTCAAGTTTTAGAAGAGTGAAGTGTTCTTCCAGGGGAGAACCTGGGTTAATGTAGTTCAGAGGTCAAAAAACTACGGCTGTGAGCTCAATCCAGCCTGCTTTTGTCAACAAAGTTTTATTGGAACACAGCCCGTTTACATGTGTGCTGTTTACAACTGCCTTCACACTATGACAGCAGAACCAAATTGCTGCAACAAAACCAGAAATAGCTACTATATTTGCCTTAACAAAAATGTTTGCCATTGAGCCTTCTAACAGTGGTAGAAGAGAGATAGAAGTCAGAAGACATGTGTTCTAGATTTGCCACCTACCACCTGGATGAATTTAGAGAAGACACTTGATCCATCTTATGTGTTTCCTTAATATGTTCTCTGCCTTCTTCCAAGCACTGTGATAGGCACATAAGCCAATGTGTCTGTAATGGTGCTTGTCATGCTGTAAGGGACTAAATACATGGAGCTTCTGCAAGATCCAACTTGACGCTGGCATTTTTCTTTCCCTCCTCAGAATACCCTGGAGCAGTGCAGTGTGTGCTCTAAGCCCATCATGGAGCGGATTCTGCGAGCCACCGGGAAGGCCTATCATCCTCACTGCTTTACCTGTGTGATGTGCCACCGCAGCCTTGATGGGATCCCGTTCACCGTGGATGCTGGTGGCCTCATTCATTGCATTGAGGACTTCCACAAGTAGGCAGTCTGCTCTGTCCCTTCCAGCCTGCCAGTCCCCTTGGGAGTCTGTTCTTACTATCTGATATCTGGGCCACACATTTTTCTTTCTCAGAGCCGTAGGATCTCAGGATTTGGTGAGACCTTATAAAGAGCTTGCTTATCCCCCTCCTCTAATGTGGGAATGGGTATCACTTAATCCAACCAGTCCTCCAACCTGGCTTCTGCTTGAAGGCTCCCCTGGAGATGATCTGTCACATCTTCATGTGGCTCTGGTTCTGAGAAAGTTGACTCAACTGCAGAGTATGTGCATTGGAAAGAGGAAGGATCCTGGGTTAGCCCTCCCTGGCCTCAACATGAACAAGATGTGTTACAGTGGACAAAGTGCTCAGTGCCTCTGAGCTTTTCAGTCTGGTCATTAGAACAGAGCCTGTTTTAAAGATCCCGAGGTGTCACAGCCATAGAGCTGACCTCTACATCTTTGCCAGTCTATAGCAAGGAGGTCACAGGGAGATGGACATGGGCACAGAACAATTCACTTCCTCTTCCAAGTACAAGCCTCTCACATTTTGGGGGCAGTTTCATGTCATTAGCAACATATTCACATCCTCTCATGATCTGTTTGCCTACCCAGGCCTTCTTGTGCTCAGGACACTTGCTAATAAAATTAACGAATGCAGTGTTGTGCAGGTCTTTTGAGGAAGATTGGAAAGTAGAGTCTCCAGGTCAAGACCACTTACTCATGGGCCTGGAAAAATGTGCCTTATTCAGTTTTCTCATTCATCGGGTCCTCTTTCCTCTATTACAGCTGTGAGATTTTCATGAAAATCACATAGTTTCATGTTTTGCTTCTTTTGATTTGGCCCCTTTGTTACTTGGCTGATGGGTTGATGACATTTGTTACATATATTTAGGAACCATATGAAAACCTTAGAGGTGATTGGTAAGTGGTAGACATGGAAGCTTCCTGGCTTGCTTGCTGGGCAGTCTGAGTCTTTGAGGACAGTCCAAAGCTCTCACAGGAAAAGAGCTCATGAGGCTCATCGGTTTGGGTCTCCTTTCTATGGCCTCCAGTCTTATAGGTTAATTTTCACCGCTCTGTTGATTGTCAACAATCAGGAGGAACTTACCACAAGCAGTCTGGGGACCTGAGACTCCTCTATTTTAAAAGTGAATTTCCTGACCACTTTCCAAGTAGCAAAGAAAGTGAAAATCTCACTGAAAGACGTGAGGCTGAATGAATTAAAAAAACCCCAGAGGCAGGAATTCTCAACCTGAATTAGACAAGTAAGGGCTCACTTTGAAAGGGCAGTCACAGCATAAATTGTACTTCACGTTGTTGATATTTTTAGCTTGTAATTACACATGAAAAAAAAAAACCTGCATCTATTTAAGGGAAGTGAAAAGATACCGATGGGGAGTGTGTTTCTGTGGCTGTTTCTCTCCTTTCTTAGACGTACCCTAATCCAAGAAAGACTGGTAGATGTAATCAGAGCACACGTGTTTCTGTTGCTGGAAAAGACTGATCTATGACACCCACCCCCCCAACCAATTAAAACAGGAAATCAATTCTGACAAATGGAAGTTTATATCTATGCCATTTATCTTTCATTTCTAAGAGTGAGGAGCATAATTAGAGACTTGGGACTGGTGACGTAAGTATGGGGGTCTCAACACTCCAGACAAGCAGGCTTATTAGCCCCTAAAGGGGAAAAACTGTCTCCAACCCCCAGCTCCACCCCACCCCCACCACCAATCAATGACATGTTAAAACACAAATTATTTTTTAAAAATAATGTCTGCTTGATTGGCAGGTATGTAAGAGGGGAAGCTTTTTTATCTTTTCACCATTTCCCAAAGGAAAATAAGAGAGAAATTCTACAGAACTCTGTGTCTGAGCCTCGAACGTACCATAACACAAAGCAGCTAAAAGCCCCACCCAGATTGGGTATTGCAAGGCTAAGGAGAGGGTGCATAGGGGGATACGGCCTCCTTCTGTGGACTGTTGGGGGGCGCTTGTTCTTGGTCTCCCTCTGAGCTTTTAGGAAATATCTTTCCATTCCAATTCAACCACATCTACCAAGAGCCCTCCTTGTGCCCAGTGCTAAAGGAGAGAGATACAAGGAGAGAAACTGCATGGGTAGAAAATGCACAGACACACAGAGAAAAGCCCCTGTCAGCAAGGAGCTTGCCAGGAGGAGGGGGGGACAAGCGCAGAGCATGTGTGATACCAGGCAGAAGGGGCCAGACACGATGAGACAGGCACAGGCAAAGGCTCGAGCTGTCAGAGTCAAAAGAGATTACTTGGCCCTGAGATCTGGGTAGGCTTCTGGAAGCAGAATTTGAAGAGTATTTTAAGTGAGAAACGGAGATTCCTGACAGCAGGAACAACTCAGGAAATAAAGAAGGCCACGAAGTGAGGAAGGGCTTCTCTCCATTCCAGGAAGATTTGCTTGGCTGTAACTGGAGCAGCCTGGGAGTGGAAGTTGCTGTGAGATACAGAAGGCCCATGAGAAGGGATTCATCTCGCCTGCTTAGCATCCTGTCTTCTAAACCAGCGCTTCCCAAATGTTAATGTGCTTACAAGTCACCTAGGGATCTTGTTAAACTGCAAATTCTAATTCAGTAGGTCTGGGGTGTAGGACCTACAGTTCTGCATTTCTGACAAGTTCTCTGGTGGTCTTGGACTGCACTTTGAGTAATAAGCTTCCCAAATACTATTTTTAAGGCCTTGTAAAAAAAAAAAAAAAAAAAAGGCCTTATAAGTGGGCCACCCCCCCCCCCGTATAACCACCTTCAGACAAGGTTGGCCCAAGTCCTCCATCCTATTAGGTAGCAACTCTTTTCCCATATGTTATTTCAGATGACTGCTCAAACTAGTTCCCTGGCAAACTGTATCTCTCATCAACACACACACACACACACACACACACACACACACACACACACACATACTTTCGAATTTCACCTAAATGGCCATCTTTCAAATGCCAACTCATTTACCACCTCCTTGGAGAATGCTTCCCTGACCTCAGCCCCTCCCTATCCCCCTGTTTGAATTTATATCTTTCTCTATATTCTGTAGAGTTTTGTAAATCAGGTATGCCTAGTACTTAAGCATAGCCTGATTAATCATAAAGAACACACACACACACACACACTTTTACCCTTACCACCTTAGGTCGTTTCTGCAATATGACAGGATGTGTATATCTCAACTAATAGAGCAGATGCAGAAATATATAGAACTTCCTCACCAGTCTGATTGCTGGAGTCCCAGTTTATTTCTATATTCCCACTGCCAGGACAGTGAGCTCAGAAAAGCTGGCTTAGCTGACCCTTTCATTGCATTTGAGCCTTTATTTCACTATCTGTGCTTTCTTATCAGAGACATTACACTCGTCCACTTATTTGTTTAATCAGCACCCATTTGTTGATTGCCAGAAATGTGCCAGGACAAAGATGATTAAGACCGGCCCTCTCGGAGCCTTGGCTCCCATGGCTGTGAAGCAGAAATGATAAAAACCATTTCTTCATAATGTTGCTGTCAGTAAAAAATGAGGTCAAGTGCACAGAGTGCTTAACAAGCCTTGGCATATAATAAGCACACAATATATGGTAGCCATTTGAACCATCAAAAGGGTTTTTTTATCAGATTTATTTTTATTATTATATTATTATTATTATTGTCTGCTTAGTGAGCTGAGCCTTGAAACAGACCACCTGGGATTTAGAACAGTCTTCAAAATGCCGGCCAAGGAACACTGTGGGGACTGTGGAAACCACTTCCTGTCTCTTCACATTGTTTTTTCCCCATCATGGAAATGAGGCCAATGGGTAGGAAGCAATCATTACTCAGCAAGAATACAAGTTATGCCTCTCCAAGAGGAAAGACCTTGAGATTGAACATAAAGGAAGGTCCAACTCACATCTTTTTATAGAGCAAAATGGCAGACAGTTCATTTCATTAAAGATAGCCTGAAATTCTGCTGTCTGCCCTGGTCACAGGAGTTGGTTTCTGGAGATTCAGAGGTTGAGCAAAACCTGCCAGCTGGAAGCTCACAGTTTAGTGGTCCCCAAAGGTGTGCGAATAATTACTACTAAAATAGGCAAATTCAGTGAGAGATATTTTATCCTAAAGAAATAAGTAATTCTACTTGAGGAAAGAGGGGCAGGCTCACAGTTCAATGATAGGCAAGACATACTTTTGAGTTTACAGTCCCGATAGGCTTGGGGAAAGGAAATTCTGCACTGGATTCCAGAAGCCTGCTTATTTCACTACTGATGACCCAGATTCAAAAATAATCAGATAGTCCAAAGCAGTTTTTTTTTTACCACTGAGTGTAAACTTCTCGCATAAAATGCCAATTATAACAACTCTGATTACTGCTGCAGTTGTACCATGATCCTTTTAATTTTTCTTTCATAGCAATCAATTGATCTGCTGCTTAATTCATATTTATTTAGATTGCAGCCACACAGATGCCTTTTGGGTGCTGCCAAGAAAATTAATATGTACATATAGAGTATAATGTATGTAAAAATGCTTTGACAACCATAAAGTGCTCTGCAAAGTATTAGATTACTATCATTATTTCTTTTTAAGTCTCACTACAAATAGATAAATTTTAACGTCATTAATCTCAAAACCATTATCATGAAAAAAACTGACTTCCAGAGTCTGTTTCTCCTTTTTTTTCCACCCATCCTTTCAGTTTTTATCCCTGGCCATTTCAAATCATGTCTCATTTCACACCTTCCCAAATGCCACCCCTAATTTCCAGGAGATGCAGATGAATGCACAGCCTGTATTTGCGGCCTCTTAATCTGTTATGAGAAACAAATTTTAGGGCCGTTGGTCATATTAAAGAATACTAAGAGATGAGGAAATATTAAAATTCCTCACCAACAGTTAACCTCAAAAGCACACATATATGTATATCTACACGTGTAAATGCTCATACCTTTTAAAAGTGCTAAAACCCTCTAAAAAATAAAGAACTTGGCAGCTTTTGAACTTTTTTCTTTTCAAACCAGAGTTTCACACAACCAAAACGTAGGAAGTCCAGACGTGGTCATAGCAAGTTTGGTGTAAAGTTTGGCATATTTAAACTCTCTGACCTCTGCTGTTTTAAAAAGATAAGGGGTTGAGATTTCTCATGTTAATTCCTAGAGCTTAGTTTCAGAGAAAGAGGCTCTAATAAGTGGGAATGACACAGTCACCAACCTCAGAATATTTGTGTAGGGCCTGGAAGCACTCTAGGAGCCGAAAAGCAGAGTCTAAGAGCAGAAACCAAACAAGACCAAATCAAGCAAAAGAAACAAGTAAGAGCCCCAGGACCCTGCCCGAGCCCAGGTTTTGTGTTTAGAATCTATCCACAAGTGAATTCCATGGCACCTACCAAGTGGCCAATAGCACCTAGATGTTCTTCATGCATAAGGGGTACACACACTAACTCCCCACCTCCCCAAATATCACAGTATTTATGGTCTAGAAGGACATCAACAGTCACCCAGTCTATATCCCTTATTTTACACCGGTGGAAGCAGACCCAGAGAAGGAAAGGAACTAGCTCAGGGTCACACAAGATGACAGAGCAATTGTCTTGACCCTCGGCTGGCTCCTCTTCTTCTCACTTCTGGGTCGCACCCATTTGTCAGTGTAAATACTCAATGTCTAACCAGTACCGTATTCTCCATTTTCAGGAAATTTGCTCCCCGATGTTCTGTGTGCAAGGAGCCTATCATGCCAGCCCCAGGCCAGGAGGAGACTGTCCGGATTGTGGCTCTGGATCGTGATTTCCATGTTCACTGCTACCGGTGTGAGGTCTGTGGTAAATGCTCCCACACCCTTTCAGTTCACAGCAGGCATTGGAGAGGCTCAGCAGAGCTGGGTTTTCACAAAAACAGCAGTTATTCAATCTGCAAGGCCTATGCTCACAGGACTTGGGTGCCTGTGCTCACAGGACTGGAGTTTTAGATCTTAGGCCTTCATTTAATGCTAGTGATACTGACTAAGTCACTTCACCACCCACTCTCAAATTCCCCACCTGTGAAAAGGACTCAAATTCTTAGTAACCTCCCCAAATATGGCTGAGAAACTAAAATGCAAAACTGTGTGCTAAAGGACGTTGTAAATCACAAAATGCTAAATTAGTGACAAATGATATTCTTGTTACCATTATGATTGCCATTACACTGAATCTTTAACCATGGCTCTGCTAGTCTATGGGACAGAGATGCCATTTTCACCCCATTGAGAAGGATAAGAATTCATTCCTCTCAAAGGGGTGGGAACTTGGCGCTCCAAGTCGTGGAGACTGGTTGAGTTACAAGCACTGACTTAGCTCAGAAGACGGGTGGTCAGGCGACCGCTAAGGGCTCCGAGGGAGATATGTGTGGGTGCTATGGGAATACACACAAGAGACTGGTGATTCAGGCTGCAGGTGACAGGAAGGCTTCTTGCCCAAGAGACAGTGGTCGTTTCCATAGCCAAGAGCAGTGGCTATATAATCCCCTATAATCTGCGTATCAAAAGGGCATCACATTCAGAAAGTGAGTTTAAAACATTTTCTTATCCTGGTTCTAGTTACCCAGAGCCCCCCTTTGGAAGCAGTTTCCTTGTTTTCTACTAGCTCTCCTGAGGGCAGTGGTTATCAGCTCCCTCTTCTCTCTACGAAGGGTAGTAGTAGTTGCCTTACCGTCCCACCCTCATGACAGTGGCTCATCTAGTCCCACTGGGTGATCTTCCCAAAACACCCAGGCCGGTGGGGCTGCCATGGCTCTCTAGAACTGTGCTCATGGCACTCACTGCATTAGTGGAAACTGACTACCTGATTTATGCAGGGCTCTTTGTTTGGACCTAGAGCCCAAGCTATGTCTCTGTGTCCTTAACATGAGAAAAGATAATAAACTAACAGCTTTTACACCAGATTTTATGACGACAGAGGAACAACCACCTCCAGCCTCAGAACTGACCTGAATCATAAGTGTGAGAGAACAGATAGATGCTTTCAAGGTCATTTTACAGATGGAGAAACTGAGGCTTAAGCAAGAAAAGCTTCCGACATTGCTCACACACTTGCTATGCATACCAATAGGCTTTGACTTTTCGTGGTTTGGGATTTGGCGCCCAGAGTTGCACAAAGGGTGCCTTTTTCTCCTTCCAGATTAAATGAGAGCAAGTAAAAAGTAAGTTTGCTTTAAAGTCCCATGAGTTTGTTTTTTTTTAAAAAAAAACAATGCTCTAGAATGGGAGGAACTCTGGGTTAGAAGAGGACAGACCATCATTCTAGTCCTGCCTCAGATGCTGCAGGACACTGGAGAAATCACTTCCCTCTCTGCCTCTCACTTCCCCACCTATACAAACAGGGAGGGTGTCCTGGACACCCCACGTGGCCCCTTTTGGCTCTAAGATGCAAGGAGTGGATGATTCCAAGACTGTGGTTGACTCCAGGCTCTTCATGGCGCCCAGGTGATCATAGATGTCAGCTCATTAAATAGTTACACCCATATCATTTAGGAAGTTTCCTTCTTTCTTTATTGCAATGAAGAGTTCATCTAATTCCATTGCTCAGTGTCCAAATGCCTCTAGAGTTGCAGAATATCTGCTTGCTCATTTGTGCAAAGCCAACTTCTGGGAAGCCTGACTCCTGCAGCCACTGGCGCTGCTGGGGTATTGTAGGCGATACCCTTTCTGAGCTTCCATGTCATTGTTAGTCAAATGCAGACATGAGCCCCAGTGACCCTGTTGCTCTCTTTGTAGACTGCAGAAGCAGGGCATGCAGTGGTGGTGGCCTTTTAGAAGAGTTCTCCTAAAGTTAGCAAGGGCACGCACTTCCAGATGAAGTACTGTGTTTTCCTTTGCAAAGAAACTTCCATTTTCTCCAAACTAAGGACCAAAATTTGGCTGGCTGTTACTTGACACTTTCCAAAATGGAGCTGCAGAGGTGCGAAGGACAGTCATATGGTCCTTTGATCCTTTACAGCTCTGTAGCTCCTCTAATTTGTTTCGAAATACTTCGAAACACATTCATTTTCCTCTTTGATCCTCCCAACCCTTGGTGAGGTAGGACATGAGGAATTATTTTCAATGACACTGAGGGAGAGCTAAGGGATGCCCCATGGGTGTAGGGGTGGGCTATCTCCCCTTCCAACACATTCCTCTACACCACACTGTCTCCTTCAGAAAGTGCAGCAAAGCAGTACTCCCAGCACACGTTAGGGTTTTATTTTCCCACTACAGCTGGAACCAGGATGCAGAGCGTAATGCGGGCCCTTCGGCCCTTCTGCTTGGAAGGAGGCCTTCTACAGCTTTGCCACTGCCCAGAAACAGCCGCGGAATTCTGTCCCTGCACCTGTGCTTTCCTTTTGAGAGATCCTTGGACTCATGATAAAGGGCAAAGAGGACTTAGCAGTTAGGGATCTCTTCTTGTCTTATTTTCTCTTGCTCTTGCTGTTTTCAATGCTTAGCTGAAAACAAAACCAGTACCTGGGGCTCCCAGATCCTCAGGTTCTTCTCTTTTTGGACTCGCATTTCCTATGAAGCAACCTGAGGGGGGTGTCATTTTACCCCGTGTGTATTTATGTCCCCAAATCTCTTATTGGGTGTTGTATCCTGGGGAAGGACCAGAGGGGGCCGATGGTACGGGAAAGGAGAATTAGTGGCCATGCTGTGGAGGCCTCAAATGGCAAGCGAAGGAGCGCAGTCCTCACGCACGTTGTTTCCAGTTGCACTCACATCCCTTGCATCTGTCTTTCCAGGATTGTGGCGGTCTCCTGTCCGAAGGAGATAACCAAGGCTGCTACCCTCTGGACGGACACATCCTCTGCAAGACCTGCAACTCTGCCCGCATCAGGGTGCTCACCGCCAAAGCCAGCACCGACCTTTAAATACGGTCGCCTGCTTAGCTGGTTAGTTGGTGGCGCTGAGAAGAAGGAAACACAAGAAAAAGATAAGAAAAGAAATGGGAAAATACAGGAAAGGCAATCAAGCCGTGGGATAGTCTCTGTTCTTCCTCTAATATTAACCTTTCTTTAGAAGCACATAGATGATGAGATTTTTTTTTTCTTGTAAGTTCTCACCAAATACACATTTCACATTTAATCATGCAGGACCTCGATGGGCCTTTGTTCCCCAGGACTTCCACATTTTTGCACGGATTATACTCCATCCCATTCACTTCTGCATTCCTTTAACTTTTAATCCCTGTGTTTGTCTCACTTTTCATCTGGTTGAATGGCTTTTTTTAGCGTGGTATTTGCTGTCGCACAGTTTTTCCTGGGTGAGTCGGCCGACTCACAGGTGCTTTGAGGCTTGAAGGTCCCATCCTATCAGCTCCCCGTGGCCTGGGATCAGAAAGGATAGCCATTCTTTCTCTGTGTTTTGAAAAGCGCATCTTGTTGCTCTAAACTAGCCATGCCCCTTGGGGGGTTGGTGGGGGGAAGGTGTGCCACGTGTGTTAAGCTACAAAGAATTTAAGCTGTAAATTACATAGGTTAAAACAAGCCCCAATTTAATTTGCAACCTAATTTGATTGGAAATTCAAAATCTCTAGTGACCAGTGGTCAGGGCTCATTTGTAAACAGATATTGGTGAGAGAGAGCCAAAATTCACTTTTTTTTTTTCTAAAGGAATTACCAGTGGGACACGCTGGGAAAAAAAAGCATTTGGGGGGTATTTTGAAAATCCTATTAATATCCCACAACACCATCTTCAGAATTTCCTTTTCCATGCCACCTAGGTAATAATACAGACAAACTTTGTTTTCTCTGGAACGTAACATTTCCAATACTGTCCCACTTTTCATCTCCGAAATACTGCCATTTTTTTTTTTTTTAATAATATCCAAACACAACCACCAAAGTTGAGTTTTCTCTGGAGGAAGATGGTTGTAAAGAACTGTTCTTATTCTTTTTTTTTTTTTTTTTTTTTTGTCCCCCAGGCCCAGGTCCTTTTTGCCTGACAACTGCAAATCAGAGCACACAAAATAAAATTGTGTAGTTTTGTTTAGTTTACTTTAAAAAGACAGGAAAGCTTGAAAAAAATGTGAAACCATTTCATTACTACCGTAATCCTGCCGCAACTCAAATCGCATATCATGGGGAGATGTTGTCCTATCATGGATGTGACGTTTACACCACACTTTCAAAGACAATCGCTGAAAAAAAAATTGCTTTTTTTCTGAGCTAAAAATATGCAGAGTCTCTGCCTGGAATCTTTATTCAAACTCTTACTGGGCATTGAAACACTTGCTTGCCAACTACAGAACCATTCTAGTGGGTTCTGACTTGTTTCTTTTAAAGAGAGACACCCATCTTTGTAACGGCAGGTTGCCATTTTGTAAACTAATCAAATATTTTGGATTGAGATTTCTTAAACGTTTCTTCAAATCTTCCACAAGTATATACTTTTAAATTATGAAGTATTTTAAATAGACACAAAATATAAATAATAATATAATGAATCCCTGTATACATAACACCCAGTTTAAGAAATCAAATATAACAAGTAGAGTTACATTCCCTTAGGCGCCCTTCCCTGAGTCCACAAATACCTTTTTCATGATTATAAAGTGATAAAGTCGATTTTCTCTTCTGACATTTACTTTAATTTTTTATTTTAAAGCTCAGAACAGAAATGAAAAGTTATTTGTGCATGTTTTGATTTATACCCCATGCCTCAGGAACGCCAATTACATTTATTTTACTTTAGCAGAAATGATTGTAAAAATGGTTCTGTTTTCTTTTCTTTTTCTTTTTCTTTTTTTTTTTTCAACAAGAACTTCTTAAGCCTATGGTCACTAGTTCATCTAAGTTAATTTGTGGCTCTTTTGCCTTGGTCACCCAAAGTGACTGCCAAAGTTACAGCTTTGCAAAGTTTTCTTGGAAAACTTTGTTTTTTTCCCCTTACTTTGCTACTCTTATCATTGGTCTTATATTTTTCTTAATGTGAAATACAATGGGATTCATTTTGGGCAGCATGTGAATTTTTGGATACAATAGTGAAACTTACTTCTGAATTTCTGTCCTCCAAATCCAAGATCAGACATGCTGATTACCTCAAAGAGCACTGACTTTTAGACAATTGGAAAGAGAATGTAATTTGCTTGAATGGCTTCAGCAGTTTGTTTTCTATGAAATACTTCGGGGGAAATCATGTTTAGGCCCAAAGCCCAATTTATTGAGAGATGGATTTTATCTCTTGAAGAGCAGTCATATTATTATGAATTTTGCTAAAAGAGGAAAATGTATGAAATATTTATACTATAAAAATGCAATGACATTCTACTTGTTTGTTACATTTAAGTCCTCGTGTAACTAAATGTTTACAAGCCAAAACATTTTAAAGAGAAAGTTATAAGAAAATGCTGTCACATACCCATCACTGTGGCATTGCCAGAATATTGCTTGCTTTCAATCTTTATAGTACATTTTTATCACATAACCTCAGAGTATCTTTACCAAAGAGTTTTAAAATAAATCTCTTTTTAATATAGACTTATTATACTTTTATAATAATGAATGTGCACACACACATATGCAGAAATATCTAGATTTAGATTTCTTTTCTTTCACAAGGTATAATAAGGAAAGGATCCTACATATTTTAGTCCAGGATTTCTTAAGTATATGATTTATATTGCTTTCTTGTCTTTTCTATTAATCATTTGGTTGAAACAATGCCAAATCACTCTTTACTCTTTTAGTTATGTGAAATTTTGCCTATAACAGAGACAGAAAGATGATATGACCTTAACAATTATAATTCTTTTGTCTTTGAGTATATTGTCTTGATTATTATTTAAATTCATAAATAATAGAAAAATCAGAGTTTATAAAAGAAAGTTTGTTAAAATATACAGGCTTTAAAAAATTGTCAAGAACATAAATATTTGGTAATTCTGTGTAATGAGAGACACGGAAAAGGAAAAAAACCCCACTATGTCATGGGCTCTGCACATGGTTTCAAAATCAAATTTCTTCACTATCAGGATCCCTAGCTCACACTGACTCAATGTGGAGTCTTATTTGCAAGCAAAATTGCATTTAACTCAAATAGCATTAAACTCAAAACTAAGTCATGTGTCCCAACATAGGACATCAAGGCTTTGAGATGCTGGACATCTCTGCAGCTCAAAGATGTGGGTTCTTTTTCCTGTCGTTGATAAATTGTTTTTGTAGGGGCAACTTCTCAAATCAAAATTATGTCATTGGCTGTATGCTGACTAATGCAGCAGTTAACACTAACGCTGTTTTCTCGCCACACAAGATTCTGCAAAGATGTTTATGGTGATGTTTAAAGTATATAAAACTCTAACTACATTTAAACAAGTGTTTTTATTTGGGTTCAGAGGAAGAAAGAGAGCACTTTTACAATGGGGCTCTAGAAGAGGGTTTATTGAATATAGACAGGACTCTAAAAAACACAACTTAACAACAGTTTTCCTAGTTAGTAAAAACCCTATTAATGTGAACCAGCCATGAATAACAGTGTTATTTCTATTTGATATGGTTTGGGCTTCTCTTGTCAAATCTGTGCCGGCTGCCCCCTGATCCCTCCATCATCAAGTTTTGAAGGGTGTCGGGGAAATTATGGCAGCTGCTAGGGAGATCAGGGAAACACTGGTGTGACCTCCCAGCCTCTCACCACTCCTCTTGGCTTGGAAAGGCTTCTTTTTCTCATAGACATTTCTAGAAATATTGCCATTCTACCTTAGTATTTCACATTTGTAGTTTAAACAAGTGATTGTCCATCTGTTGCCTAGAGCTGCAGTACATGTGTGTTATGAATGAAATATGACAGCATGTTCCATACCCTGCTTTAGCCATCTGTAGGAAACCAGTAGGCTGAAAAAGATGTACCTCTGCAAAATGTGCCTGAAGTCCCTTTCTTGAGATCGCTCTCTCAGTGCACTTTTGTGGGAGACAATCAGAGAGCAACATGTATGTGTGCCTTATGTGTAAAGAATCTCTACACTACTACGAATACTCCAGTGGAGAGTCCATAACATTAGCAATCATCTCCCAAATTTCCAAGATCCACTCATCAAAAAAGAAAACAAAATCCAGATAAATGTAAACTCTTTTATCTTAATGTATTCTAATAGTGTTTCTTTTCTCCTTGTCTCTCGGAGAAGTACCTTATGGATTCCTGAATTAAGAGAACACTTTTATGCCAGAAGGTGGTGTTTCAGATGTTTAGTGATTATCTTTGGTCTTACTCTGATCTTAGTCAGATAATGAAGGCAGACTTCAGTATGAGCCTTTACCACCATTCAGCACATATTACTTTTAGTAATTGTCATAGCTTTTTGGCTTGTCTGTGGTCTTAATTTAATAGTGGACAGAACCAGTTGGGAGCAGGATTGAGTTCTGAGTCATTGTGGTACGTACAACCGTGGACATTTCAGGTTGTTATTCATGTGACAGATAGCTAGAATGAAACTCTTCTCAAGAGGCTGTTGTTTGGGGTAGCTTATTCAAACCTTAAAAAAAATTATCTGATTAAAGCTCCGTGATTTGGTGAGAATTCTTCCTCTTTTCCTCTTTGCCTCTTTTTCTCCTTCCTTCCCTTTTCATTCCTGCCCTCCTTTCTTACATTCTGTCCTTCTTTTCATCCTACCTATTAATGATATTGTGGCTTGGATTTTTCACAAGTAAATTATATCAGTGCATTCTGATCTTTATGGAATTATGATCACATTAAGGGAAGAAGACGACTACCGTCAAATATATATGGCATCCATAAACCCTTCCTTTTAAAAAGGGCATATTTTCCAGATTGTATTTATTCATAAAGCGAGATGAGATAATAGAGTCTTTCAGTTTTATTTTAATGAGTTTTCATCAGGGACTCAGATCATAGAGTTCTTGGCAAATTCACTTATGACTGCCCTACTTTTCTCAGCTATATGCAAAGTGATCTTTCTAAGATTAGGTTAAGAATTTTTTTTTTAAAGTCCGAAGCATTCTGACCGACAAAACAATCATATTTTTAAGTGGTGTGGCATGTTATTTTATTCCTAATGAAACTTGGTAATTTTCCTGCTGGCAAGGAAAAACTATCATCCTTCTGGAATTTTTACACATATCAGCATTTTGCCTATGAGCATAATATTAAATCCTAATAGTCGGATCACAGTATTTAACAAGGGTAGGTCAGTGCCAGAGTTTTTCCTAGATCACAGCTCACAGGCCTGTAGTATGTTTATAAAAAGCAAAAAAAGCAACCTGAGAAGAACAAGTCTGGATCTCTCAGTAAAGCATCTTGTTAAAATTCAGCTTTGAGATTCTTTTGAACTCTGGCTAGTACTGATAAAAATATGCCCTCTGTGTCCATTTCTTTTTAATTTGTTTGGAAAAAGCTTATAATTCTAGGGATGTATTTCTACTTTGCGTCTCTGCTCTCACTTCTACTTTCTTTAAGTTTTCACAGGATTTACATTGACTTTCCTTTTTGAAAGGGTCATGTGTGAGGAAAGCAAAACATATTTAATATATAGTTAATTCAATACGTAAGTGAATTAGCCAAGTCTCGGTAGCTATGTTGTTTTGATACAGAAACAGAGTTTTGTTTGGTTTTGGTTTTTGTTCGTTTGTTTGTTTGTTTGTTTGTTTGTTTTTAACCTGTCTCCACGTAGAGTGGGATTCAGAAGACAAAGGAGGGATTTAAGAAAAGGGACAGTCTACAATTAAAATGATGGCCAGAGAGTTTTTGTAAAGTATAACTCTGAAAACATTGGAGGGGTTTTAGGGATCAGCAATTGTAGTTGTTTGAACAAGTAAAATATTTATGCTTCCAAGTTTACTATGTATTGAAAAATCACTATAGATAACAATATTTGTTTCCCTTGTCAGAAAAAAGTGAAATGACAGCAGCTGCTAGGCCCCACGACATGGATCAGAGCTACTCCAGAACTTTATAATGCATGTCCTTTCATCCCCTCCAAGAGAGGGGCATAGCTCATGCTCAGCCTGAAAGATGGTGATACATATTCTTGGGCACACCGCACTGCACCCTAAGCATCTCTGAAGGTTAGAGGTTTCTGCTTTCACTCATGAAAGGTTTTATCCCTTTCCAGTACTTGCCTGATGATGACAGTAAGTAGAAGCTTTTAGATCTGTGGTTCTCTTGTTGAAACCCAATCATCCACTAATCTGTAATGCCATCCCTAAACATCCAAATTATAACTTATTTAGACTAGTTTTCTCTTTTTTAGTTGCAAACACAGAAAATTAACTTTATCTTACTAACTTTAAAAGAAAGAAATATAAAATGGCCTATCTTCCTTTAAAAGGACACTTATTCCTTTCTCTATTTTACTTTTCTGCCCCTTGTACAAAAAAGTTATAGACACTATTTAGTTATCCAACAGGCATGTGTGGCTTATTTTGTGGAAAGTATGGAAGATGCATTTTTGTTAAATTCATGAACATTTCCCCTTAAAATCACATAAAAAAAATTACTAAAATCTTTGGTCTTTGTTTCTGATTGTTACTTAATTTATCCACAGTCTAACCACACTAATACATATCTCTATTTCCAAGCCTTTGTTATAAACAAAAATTAATATTCTGCAAATAAAAAGTTATACATACTAGAGAGAGGAGAAAACCTATAGCTAATTCTTTTGTAATAATTTAAGATACTGGCATTAATCTTTCCTTACAATACACCTTTTTAAATTTTTCCAAGCTACTCATTAACTTAGGGGCAAGAGAAAACCTTACTCATTTAACTCTGATAGACATTTAACTGACCCAAATGGCAGCCTTATTAAACAACCCATATAATGGATTCAGTCAACCTGTCACTGACCATAGCTTCTAGTTCACTTCTAAACACCAGAAGTAGAATGATTTACCAAGAATAAGACAGATGTTGCTATATCGTCTTGTGTTCTACACTAGCATTGAGGGTTATAGCTGACCCCTGACATCCTTTGGTGGTGTTGCCAGACAAACATAGAATCATGGGCCTTTTAAGAATCGGAATCTCTTCTGTTATTTTGCTACCAAGTCACCATCTCATTTCTTAGACCTGGCCAGTATGTAGTACTGTTCCCAGCAGTCCATTCTACTATTATGGCAACTCTTTTCTACAAAAGTTCTTTCTCCTGCTGCATATAATTTTTTCTGCAGGGCTTTGCAAAAACGATTCTAATGTCTAAATCTTTACTTCAAGATCAGATATCACTAACTCTTTCAGCTGTTTCCCATTTATTGACATGATGTCAAGTCCGATCACCCTACTGCTTCTCCTTTGAACAGTTGTATAAATAGTTTCTAATTCTATTTCACTCTACTTGATGAGGCCTAGTAATCACCTTGGGTCAGGCTAGGTAGAAAAACTTTGTTCTGGAGTTGAAAAGTAAATGGACTTGAAGTCACCCAAAAGAAACTGATAGCCAATGTGGAAATTTCCACCAAGGACTCAAGACTCAGGAGAGTGGAAGGCAGATGAGGCTAGATCTTCCATGTGTACAAAACAGACCTTTTACTTTGTGTCCTATTTTTGATGTAGCCAAAATTAAAGTCATTCTGAAAACAAGAAGCAAGCTAACTTGTATGCCATCCGTGAGATTCCCACTTCTTGGTTAATGTTTATAAAGTCTCTTTAAACCTACTCTTCCTTTGTCTCTGTCTTCTCAGAAATAACACATTTTTTTTTTTTTTTTTTTTTTTTTGGTCCATGTCCCCATACTGAATGCAGAAAAAGAGTTCTGGCTACTTTCTAGGTTTAACATAAATACGTACTTGCTAATTGGTTTTGAGATTCACTTCCATTCTTTTGTTCTCCGATGTTTGTACCTAAAGATGTTACACTTTAGACCAAGCAAACAGCTTCCCTACATGATCAATTAGGAACTATTCTTAGGAGTCCGTATTTCTCTTTATTTTGTCTTTTTAACCTTTCTAACCTGTAAGCCTCTGTGTATATCCTAGAAGCTACCCTACATGGCAGTCCAACATCCCTTTCTCATATTAATTTAATAATTACTATAATAGAATCAGCCCCTAAGTAACTTTGATTCAGTCCAGTTGCAATAAGGTCAAACAGGTTCAATGTGTACTAAGGTCGATAGCATTAAGAAGGGTACTGCTTTCTAGTGGCATCAGTAGGGCTTCGTTGAGGAGGGAAACTTGGTAAGAAATATTGAACTGACTCATTGAGTTAATGTGGAAACGCTGAAGGGAGACTATTTAAGGCACTAGAAACAACAGAAAAGCACAAGCTATCCTTAGACCCTCTACTTTAAGTATTATGGATTCTGGAATTTCCTTAAAGGAGAAAAACTTTCCAGATATTCAGGGTCAATGGGAAGGTAAAAGACATAGAGGAAATCTAATTCAATTGCTATTTTCTATCTTGCCTCTTTATAATTGGAAGATAGGATGACTGCCAAAATATAAACCAGCACATACATTATGAACAGGAAGCTTTATACCAGATTACTCTCAGAGCAAACACATGTGTCTTTTGAACCCTGCAAGAGAAGAAGCAAGTCATCCTTATTTTCCTATGACTTTAGGTCAACAGTTGGAAAGGACCCAGCCATCATCTATTCCACTTGGTGTTAAAATTCCCTTGCCAATTCACTGTTAAGTGACAATCCAGACTCTGCTTAAGCATCACCTGCATCAACAAGCTCATGACTTCTTCTCCCAGGTGCCACACAAAACTAATCTTTAGTACACAGTAAAATGTTCTTCCTCCCTTCATTTTCCTTCCACGTATACTTGTTTTCATCTTGGGAACACATTACTTTAAAAGGGAAACCTTCATTATTAGCTAAAGATGACAAAAACCTTTTAAAAAATCCTTAAAAATGGTCTGAAGGATTTTCTGAGGGTCAGGTTTTAGAGTTTACGAGTATTTTGTTGTTGTTGTTGTTGTTGTTGTTATTTTCTAACTCAAAAGACAAAGTGTTCCGATAGTTGGTATGTAGCTTTTTGGACTCCTCCAGTGACCAACCCATGAACAGTCCACTCCAGTTACCTGGCCTGCTGCTAATGACCTTGAAATGTTGAAACCTGCCTGCCCCTGATCTCCACTTCTAAAAAGGAAGAAGTCAAAAGCAAAAGAGAGTAGTTCTGTCGAAAGTCTACTTCTGTCCAGTTGTTGTTTGCCAAAGGAAATTCGTCCTTGGGGGAAGGGGTGACATTATGTTGTGGTCTTAGGCAGAAGTGTACAGATTCTCTCATCAGCACCCTGGGTTCCCATGCACCGCCGGTAGTGCCCCTCCCCAGCTTTGAATTAGAGAGCCCTGTCGGCAGAATCTGTCATCAGTCTCCCGGGCAGGACCTGGGGGTGGCTTTCTGAGCTCTAAAATAATAATTCCTAAGAGAGCTTACAAACTGCTTTCACACATGAAACAGCCCTGGGAGGAAGGTTATTAATAGCCCTATCCTAGAAGAGAGAGCCGAGGCTCAGAATCGTTAAGTGACTTGCCAAAAGCGATACAGCTGGTAAGTGGCAGATCTGGGGACACAGCCAGGTCGTGCAAGTCCAGTGCTCTCTCCAGTGGCCACTCTCAGGGCACAGACTACCTCAGAGCACAGTATATGCTTCACACACACTCGTGTGCCCTGCTCAAAGGCAGCCAGGGCAGTTCTCATAGACCATTAGAGACCTCAGGTGGCAAAGCCACGTGTGCCCGGTGCTGCCTTGCCATCCTGCGTGCAGGGTCTGTGTCATCCTGTGGGAAACTACTAGGCATTCTATCATCTGATCCGACATCAGCACTGTGATGATGTCAGTGGGGGAAGGCCACCGCCAAGAACAAACAGCTGTGCCACCGAAGCACACTGCAGCAAATTTCCCCGGAGACGGTTGGTTTACTTTACATTAAGGGGAAAACTCTGGAACTGTGAGGTTCAGCATATCAACCAAGATTGTATCATTTCGAATGCGGCAGAGGGCAGAGGCGACTTGGTCCTTAAGACAGTCTCTCTCCCGGGGGTTACGATTTATGCCCCACAGAGATGGAAAGTGCTGGAGGTAAGCAATGCCTATTATTCTCCTTCTCAGTTCACATTTATTGAGGCCCCACAGAGTATGTCACTGCACCAGGCATTTCCCAACCACCTTACCAACCCATGACCTTGAAATGTCTGGGAGCAAAGGCAGCAGGACCGAATGCAGCCTCCCTATTTGGTGTTTGCCCTTTGGCAGATGGGGCTTCCCAGGCCATCGTGGTTTTGTGATCTCTGTGTGCTTACTCGAGGGAGTTTGGTACTGTGTTGTCCCCAGGATGCTCGCTTGTAAGCCACTGTGTATATTCTAGAAGCTACCCTACATGGCAGACCAACAACCCACCATTCCTTCCCTTGAGCTGCATCTCTCAGGAAGATGTGCCTTTTGATGGGTGCTCTTAGGTTTTTATTTCCTCCTATTTCTCATTATAGTTGTTTGGCTTCAAGTTAAAGTCGGTGAACTGATTGAAAGATGTTCTCTCTTCATCTGAGTTAAATCTCCTGCAGGAAACCTTTAAAATGATCTCATCTAATAAGCCTTCTAGGCTTTTCCCTCCCTAGAAGCTACCATCCATCAAGCCACTCTCAGTGTCCCTCTGCTTATTCCCTGGGATTAATGAGGGCCAAGTTAAGTCACAAATGGCCTCTCACTCCTTTCCACACTTCACACCTGGAATACAAAGGATGTGCCAGCGGGGCCAGCAGGGTAGTACCCTTAGCGGAAATGGCAACAGTCAGAGCTTAGAAAAAGGAGCCTTGTCTTCCCATGAGGCTTGATCAATGCTCTGGCTGACGCAGTGGAGAGCAATTCTTGTAGGATAGATGGAGTATCTCCACCCAAGAGCGGGTGAAAGGAGAGAGAAGAATTTTGAGAACTCTCGAGAATTATCTAGGTGAGTACACCTGGGTAGGGACATCCATGAGTAGAACCTGTGACATCTCCTCAGCAGGAACAAAAGGGCAGGGAGGCAGTGAAGATGAAGAAGCAGCCCTTTAAAAAAAAAAGAAAGGGAGTCACAAATCCTGATCTCCCTTTACATAATGTAAAGAAAATTATGAATAAAACTTTTCCTTCCTCCATTCTGCATGATACAGTCCTCCATATGTAGGGAAAACACAATTGCGTTGTCTTTAAAACACACACCCGTGCACGTGCGTGCACACCCTCTCACACATATGCACATACAAGCATCTTCCAAGAAAGCTGATCCTTCAAAAAAAGAAATCTTATTTTAAAACACTTGGGTTTTTCAGGCCGGGAAATTAATAATTCCTAGACCTGACCCATTTTTGTGGCTGCCAAAAAGGAAAAGAAAAAGCTCTTTAAATTTTGTATGGATCCATTTATCTCTTAAAATATGCCAAAGCAATTTGAGGTGGGGGTGGAAACGAAAGTATTTATCACTCCTGCTTGATTCTCTCTTTACATCTCTATCTGTGGGGAAAAGGGTAAAGATTCTTCCTGGGCCGTTGTTATTGATGCATCGTGTTATCACCTTGGAAGACGCCTGCTTGCTCCCTGCCAAGAGGAGAGTATCACACTTGCTCTCCTAACTTCATTTACTCTATCACAAGGGAGTAAATATTAAGTCTGGATGTCTTTCCTCACAAAATTATTTAATGCCATTTCTGAACTGCTTTAGAACATGCAAAAAGGGGAGAGCTAGTTTTTCTTGGATACATGTCTCCTTTCTTTTCTTTCTTGGGAGACTTAAATCTAAAGGGGGAAAAAATCCAATACCTTCTCATCTCTTTTTCTCTGTGGGTGACAGCTGATGATCACTTAGGAACCATAAGCCAGAAGTAGGAGAAGAGCATAGCCGGGTTATGATGTATCTGCCAACGTGTTTCATTCCTTCAAACACAGACTTCAGAGGAAACGGGATTCTTAGCAGTTAAATGCCAACAATAGAAATGGCCTGATTTTAATTTCAAATAGTAAAAGGCAAGTTGATATTTAGGCAGTGTTTGCATTTTACTAACCCTTCTGCCGATTTTTTAGATGAATGCCAAGCACATCAGTGTATCAGGGAGAAATTGCCAGAAAGAGCCAAAGTGCCTTAGACCTCTCTCATTAGGTTGAAGCTGGTATGCACCCTACCAGCCTTCTCACTGCGCTGAAATGTCAGAATTGAGATGCATCCTTTGAGGAAAGAGACTTAGAACCCTGGAAGTTAAATCCTGTCACCAGTACGTGTAGCAAAGTAGTTGCAAAATCACGTTTCAATGACTTTCTCCCTTTTACTCCCCATCTATTCTCTTGGGAAAGCTGATAAGCAAATTATCCAAGAATTATTTCCTTATTAAACAAAGTTAGAATCTCCCCGCCCCCCCAAGTCTGAATTCTCCCCTTGTTCTTTTTCAGGAAATATGAAATAGCAAACAGAACTAAAGATGCCACTTGATTGTCTGATCCTTTGGCATGAATAAAATTATCCTGTGATTGAATGTGCCTTAAGTGAAAATTTAAACTTAGATGCAGAATTTTCACAGCTGGACGCCGTGTTAATTTCTGCCAGGTTATCTGTGCAGGGAACTACTTTGTTTTTGTTTTGTCTTTTAAACTCCACGTTTATCATTAGTTTAGCAGATTTGGGGCTCTCTCTCTCTCTCTGCTGGGAATATGTGCAATTGTGAGACGCACCCAAAAAAAAAAAAAAAAAAAAGGAAGGGAAAGAACTTTCTGAGTGGCAAATCTGTGCCATGAAGGAGACGTGACATGGAGATGCAGAGCCCGAGGATAGTAATTTCTCGGAGCTGCACACACGAGCTTTTATTTCATGGCTTTGTCACCGGCTTTTCTCC
Source organism: Canis lupus baileyi (assembly GCF_048164855.1). Taxonomy (NCBI): domain Eukaryota; kingdom Metazoa; phylum Chordata; class Mammalia; order Carnivora; family Canidae; genus Canis; species Canis lupus. The sequence continues at coordinate 22,732,753 of NC_132868.1, forward strand.
TTCTGTGCCGTCACCTTTGAGAAATACGATGCCACCTTCTCCAAGTCTGCCTTTTTAACAGCTACAGTTGAGTTGGCAAGACTTCCCCAGCTCTGAATATAGCCATTTGCCGACTCCGGCCTCTTTGCGAGACTGACTCAAATCTGTGATCTTCTGTTCAGCATACACATCAGCAAAGTGAGAAGATGAGCACTAAATATAGGCTCTATTAACTTTACTTTTAGACTTACTGCCTTCAAAAAGTGCCTATTCTGAGAAACATAAACGTTATTCCTACATATGTATGTACACACGGTACCCAGAGTCATACTGTGCAGCCTTCAAAAACATACCATCTCGAAGAGTAGGTGCTAAGATAAGGAACGCTTGCCAAATGGAAGAAAGTCACTCATTTCCAATATCCCCTCTCGAGTGGCACCGTGGAACAGGCTGCAAACACATTCCCTGAGCATTCCTTGCTGATACAGCCACTTTATATTTATATCCGACTGGATGGTGGCATACTGCTGAGGCTTCCTGTACTCTGCTACCAGGGAGTATATGCTGCATGGAATTGGAATATTTAGTCAGAAAAAAAAAAAAACCGACATTGTTTAAGAGAATTAATAGAGCCCAGGATCTGTATTAGGATATGCGTCATATGTGTGTTTTATAAACTAAGCATTGGTGGGTTTAGAATGTCAGCACATTTTTTTCCTCCTTTTATCTCACAGGCTAACATCAGTGAAAAGGGAAGAAAAGTCTTGGCTGTGAGGATTGGAGGCTCAGGGGGCCAAATGTCCTTGCCAGATCCTTAGAGCATCTTTACTTTGACTCCTAAAAATAGTAGCATATGTTATCGAGTGGCTTTTGTTTCCATAGTTCTGCCATGGGCACTGCAAGCACAGATCCTGCTGATGGAGCAGCAGCACAGCCTAGACCGAAGGACTCTTATCCAGGTGTGGCAGTAGGAGAGGGTCCAGGGAAATAGGACGAGGTAGACCGTGCATGATTTTAGGAAAAGGGTTGAAGGGAGGACGTGCTTCCAAAAAAGATCTTTCTCAATGTGTCGTCTGACTCAACCAGCTGGCAAATTACACTTGCCAAGTCGCTCTCTTTCCTTCTAAGTCATTTGGCTCCATGTTCATTTGAATACGCCTCTCCTTTGGGAAAGAGAGATGCCTCCAGTTAGCCTCTCTCCAAGGAAGCTCTTGACGTCGTCTTGGTCACAAAGTTATCTCCTGCCCCACCCACTTTCACCAAAAGGAAGTAAGGAGGGACGAGCTATAGGAGACGGTTTCCATGGCACTGCAGTCAGCCACCATTCTGCCTTCCATATAAGGAGCCCCCCTACATACACCAGGGATGAGGCTGGAACAGATTACTGTTGCATAATCTTGAGTGTGGACCACCCTGCTTTAGCTGTCATTTTATGAGACCAGTTGGCTCCTTGGAGAAAGAGTGATACTCTTCACTAAAAATGTCTACTCTTCCTGTTGACGTTCGTTTTCTGTTTTTACCTTATCCAATTTCAACACTAGTCATTTTCTATTTTTTAGAGAATCAGATGTTAGTGCTAGATAAGGGTTGAAGAATCTCTGTGTGGTATCAGAAGAAGTATTAGGATACGGGGTTTTTCTCCTTGGGAACAAGATAGATGCAAGGAAAGAGACAATAGAGCTCTCTGTCCAGGTTTCAACCTGATGACCATGACTATGAGAGATAGTTTTGTGTAAATGTTAAGTGGTACTTACAAGTGGACAAAGAAAAGAGAAGGGGGAGACAGAGAGAGGCCAGATTTTCTCTCTACTAGGAACAAGAACTTCATGAGGTACAGCATCGCCCCACCACGATCAGCTGCTAGTCAGTAGAACATTCCTTGACTTGGGGAAAGCCACATGAAAACCTAGAGGGAATATGCCGTTTTTCACATGTGTGCTACTGACAGAGCCATGATATTCCTAAAATATAGGTTTCTCTTTCTTATTTTATTCTTAACAAATCACATTTCTCCACTACATTATGAACCATCACTGACATCCAAAATAACCCACATGATTCCTTATGAAAATAAGAGCATAAAACCTGTTATAAGCAAGTGATTTGGGTATTTTCTTTGTATTTACGTATTATCCAATTATATGAAAACATTTCTATTTACCTTCTGTTTTTCTCAATTATGTTTTTCTAATGCTCTTTAAGAATGAATATGAAAATGATATTCTTTTTTTCTGTAAAAGAACTGCATCTCCTTTATTATATTTAGAAATCCAATAAACTTCTTATTACATATACTTGTCTTTGTGTGGAATTCTTTTTGAGTTGGATAATCCTGGTTTCCTTTCTTCTGACCCCTTTTACTGTGATTCATTTTTTATATCATTTGCTTTCCAGATGGTCTTCTGAGAAGGGAATGCCTCTCAGAGCAAAAATGATGCCAACAAGAGTATGAAGGCACCCACTCTCCTCCACTAACAGCACAGAAGATCTTAAGGTTGGACATGTTCTAAAATTACTTGACCACTCCTTGTCTTAACCTTACAAGTAAAGGTTTTTTTGCCTTTAAAGCTGGATACAAGCAAATGGGTCCCTACATATGGGGGTGGGAGGTCTCCACTTAGCACCAACCCTGGCTGACTTTTCCTCACTTCTTCTCATATGTACTGTGTTTTCTTCTCAAACACCAAGAATCTGCTTTGTACTAAGCATCTTGAAGGATATGGGTATATATCAGACAATTCCTGCTTTCAAGACTTCTATAGTCTACTAGAGGTGATAGATATGCATACATATGGGGAAAGGAAAGAAAGACTAAGGAAGGCACTTGAGAGAGTAATTTAGCATTTTCAAAACTTTCACTGTTCATTGTATCATTTTTGACAGCTCTGTGATCTGGAATTATTTTTACCTTCATTTTAAAGATGAGAATGAAAGACATAAAGTTAATAACCCAACATGACCATTGACTAAAAACATTTTTTTTCTTTTATTAAGCAACAGGTCTATAAGAGAACCCAGTCCACTGGTTTATCCACTAAATCTTAAGTGTGACTAGGAGAGAGAGTACGTGAAAGTCTTCCATAAAATTCAGTAAAGAGTATCTCTCCTTCCCACTTAGGCCTTGGGTTTCTTCTCTCCAGCATCACATGTCAGCCTACTAATGCTGGGGGAATCTGAGAACACAGATGCAAGAAGCCTGCACACAAAAGGCCACTATTAAAAAAAAAAAAAAAAAGTATTTATTTATCTGAGAGAGAGAGAGTTGGGGGAGGGTTGCAGGAGGGGAAGGGCAGAGAGAGAGAGAGAATCTCAAGGAGACTCCCCACTGAGTGCAGAGCCTGACTCAGGGCTTGGCCTCACAACCCTGAAATCATGGCCTGAGCCAAAACCAAGAGTCAGATGCTCTACCAACTGAGCAACCCAGGCACCCCAAGAAGCCACCATTTTTAAAGATGCCGGACATAAGATAGTTTTTTGAATAAGTGAATAATAGCCAAATCACTTGGATTCAGTGTATTTATAATTTCTTCCAAAAAAATTGTAAATAATAATGAAGGGCATATAACATATGATCTTGTCTTCTCTTTCCTTTTCTCCTATTCCGCATTTTCTCTTCTGTGGCCCCCTTCTGCTCTCTGTATTCTAACACTAGCAACACATACATTCATTTGTCCTATTCACAGACTGTGAGAGCATGAAGGCCCCTTAGGGCGCTTTTACTCTGATCTTGTGAGGGAATACCAAGTCCCAGAGACATGAAGGGATTTATTCAAGATCACAAAATAATTTATTGTCAAGGCTGGATCTTGAGTCCAGTGCTATCATACTGATGATTTTAATGATGTGGAAGAAAGTGAGAAGAATGTTCTATAATTTACATTTCTACGAAAAAATAAAGACATTAGAAGTAAAAACAGAGAAGGCTCAATGCCCATAGATCCCAATAAAAGAAATTCTAAAAGAAAATAAACCAAGAAGGAATATCAGTGATGCAACAGGGTGATGAGGAAACAAAATGGCAACCATATAGCTTAACGTCCAATAAGTTAGGTATATCCTAGGAATTATGAGGACAGTTGAACTTTAGAATATAATTTATAATTATAATATTATTTGCCACTTTCACAGAACAAAATAGAAAAGTCTTGTGATCCTATCTCAATGGATGCAAAAAAAGGATGTAATAAAAGCATAATTAAAAAAAAAAAAAACTTTAGCAAACTAGGAATAGAAACTTCCTTCACTGAGTAAAGACTATGAAAAAAATTACCCCAAATAGTGAAACATTAGAAGTAATTCTAAATCATAAACAAGAGAAAGATATCTACTATCACCACTTCCATTCAGTTTTGTACTGAGGACTTTAGTCAGTACAGTTATATTAGAAACATGGATGAAATTTATAAAAAATGGAATGTAAGAAGCAAAACCATCATCAATCATAGATGATATAAGTATAGGAAATGGGAAACCCAAAACAGGCAAATAATTAGCATTCAAAAGTTTAACAAATTTTGCTAGCTATGTTAATATACCCAAAACAAAATGTGTTTTATTTCTGTGCAACAGCCACAAAAAGTTAGACGATGTATTTTGAATAAATCATATAAAATAGTCACAAAAAATGTAAAGTACCTAAGAATATCTTTTTTAAATGTAGAATACCTTAATGAAGAAAATCATAAAATTTTACTGAAAAACATTTAAGGAGATCTAAAGAAATGGAAAGTTAGACCATATCCAAAATAGGGAAATACCATAAACATATAAACTCTCCTTAAATTGATCCACAGACTTAATGGAATTCTAATCTAAATCCCACCAAATTTTTCTATTGACTTTGACAAGCTGATTATAAAATTTACTCAGAAAAACAAATGCTAAAATACTTGAGACATTTTTGAAGAATAAGGATAATTTTCTTTACCAGATAAAACCTTACATAAAGCTGTGGTCATTAAGGAGTATATTATTTGTATAAAAAAAGACAAATATACAAATGGACCACTGTTAAGAATCCTAAAACAAAACCATTAATTTACTGTTACTTAATATATGACATAGATGATACTGCAGATCACTGTGGAAGGAGTAGATGCTGAGATAATTGGTTTTTCATGTGGAAAAAAATAACATCTCATCCCTACCTCATGTAGACAAACTTTAAGATCTACTAAAAAAAAATCTTTATGGCTTTTAGGTTAAAAAGGATTTCTTGAACAAAGTAAAAAAACATTAAAACTATAAATAAAAGGACGGATCATTTAGACCTCACTAAAATTAAGAAATGTAGTTAATCAAAAGATTCATAAATAGATTCAAGCTGGGAAAAGCTATTTGCCAGACATGAAACAAACAAAGGGTTACTATCCAGAAACTACAAAGAATTCCTAAGAAAAAGAAATTCAATAGAAAAATGGGCACAAGAACAGATATTATTTCATGGAAGGGGAAACACACATGGCTAATTGACCTATGAAAGAACATTTAAGTCAGTCATTAGGGAAATGCAAATTAAAACCAATGTGAGTTACCATTGTATATCAACCAAATCAGCAATAATCTGAAAGTCTGATAACGTCAAGTATTGGAGATATAATGTGGAGTAATGGTTATTTACATGCAATATTGGTGGGAGTGAAAATTGTTAAAATCACTTTGGAAATCAATTTAGCATTATCTAATAAAGATGAAGACGTGCAAATCCTATAACCAACAGTTCCACTCATGCCCATGTACCCCAGAGGCAAGTACAAAGATATAAAAAGTGCTGTATGGTTTATTCATGGCAAAAAGCTGAAGATAATACAAATGCCCATCTGAGGCTGATTAATCAGTAAATAATAGTATATCCCTATAATAGAATAATATATAATTGAACATTAATGAATGTACTCTAGGCTGAGTAGCTTGATATGGTCAGTCTTCAGAAACATAATATTAGAGGGAAAAAACTGTTTTAAGGGACAAATATATTCCTATAATTTATCAAAATTAAAAATAAGCAAAACTAATAATACTGTCTGAGGGTCTATACATAGAGGAACAAGATAAAAGGAGGAAGATGCGATTGGTGAAAGACATAGGGGAACTTCAGGGGTGTTATTAAGAGCAGATTCCTTTAGTTGGGTTGTGGGTTCATAGGCACTCATTGTGATACATCATAATATGCACTCCTTCTGCGTCTCATAGTTCATAACATAATAGTTAAAAGAAAAAGGGAGGGAAGAAGTTTTCTCTGGTAACTCCACTTTCTACTCCAGCAGAGTCAAGTGCTTAATAAATCCGTAGTGACCACCACATATCTGAGATTAAGGCTGCCTTCAGAAATGGGCTAAGGGAAGTTTCCTCTCAGTGCTTTTTATACAAGATCCTAGAATCCACTTCCTTAGTTAAATGTAGATGAGGATGAATGGAAAATGGAAACTAGAGCAAAGCTCTCAGTGTGGGCCATGCGATTACAGGATACTTCTCTTATCATAATTCCCTGCCCCTGACATCTCCTACAAAGACTTCCGTAAAGTCTCCACTACTTTTTTATCGAAACTAACTAATCCCTCTCCCAAGTTCCCTTTATGGTGCAAACTAGCATACCGTCTCCCCTCAGTTTTGTACATTATCTGCATATCCAAACAGTTATGTGGATTTTTTTTTTCTGAGAAGGGAAAAGTCTTTCTAATATAAGTGCTCCCAAAATATCTTACACAGCCTGGCACATCTCGGATCCTAATTGAATTATCATCCAGTGGAATTAAATTGGTGGTCTTTCAACTTCACCCTAGATTCATGCCCAAAGCCAAGCATTTTGCCTCTTTCTGCCTTGGCTGTTATGCTTAGGAAATAAGTAAAACACTCATTACTTTCCTATGATGAAGTAAAACTAACAATGGTAGAGAATTCGGCATGAAGCATGAAGTACCCCAAACAACTTTCCTGAATTCAGGTGGGAGAACCTCCCTCCCAACTCTCTTATTAAGGGCACGAGTTGGGTAAGTAGGAAGAAGGAAGAAACAAGCACACTACCGTCATACCAACAAAGTCTGCCAGGTCCACTGAGTCATGCAGAATCCATACCCAATTTGGTCCCCAAAACCTCCCTCTCATTTACTCATCTAATGGATCCCCATTCTGATCCCATCTCCTTAAAGCCATCTCCCTCACTTTGTCTACCCTGCCATAATCCAGGCTTTCATTCCTGTAGGAAATCATTTCAGAGTCCACACTAGTCCCTGTCTCAGTCTTTGAAGCAACCACCTCAGCCCACGTCTAAACCATCCTCCACTGTGGCCAGCCTAGTTCCAAGCCACAAATGAGACCACACTGCTCCCCTGATGCTATTCTTGATGATTTCTTCATTGCACCAGGACACAACACAAACTCCTTGGCATGAGCCTGACGACTCTAGGTTACCCTTCCAGATGTACAGTTCCCACTGCTCCCTCAACATACCTGCCATTAAACCAGGCAACTTTTCCAAACCAACCAAGCCTTCTCACTTCTCCATGCCTTTGTAGTCCCTTCTTTGTGTTTAGACTGCCCTTCCTCTTCCTGTCTGGCGCCCACTGAGAAATATGAAAGGACTCCATCCAAAGGCCTACGCTGAGATCTGACCAACCCTGGCAATAGGCCTCTGACCCCTCTTTCTTAGAACACTGACTTTAAAAAGCTTACAATTGCAAGTACCTCCTCTGTTCCTTTGAGACATGTGTGTGTGTGTGTGTGTGTGTGTGTGTGTGCGCGCGCACATCTACAGCCTAGGAATATCTCAAGGAACTGAAAGCCATTGCTCTGAAATGTAATCATCAGAAAGGCTTTTGTCTGCCAGTCTCCGTGGGAGGATAGAATCCTGACTTCGTGATTGCCAGCCAGCAGACACAGCTGGCCTAGTCACTGTCATACTGACCGACTCTCTTACTGGCTTTTTGTCATCTTTCACTTCCCTGATTCAGTCTACTCCCTTCCTTACTACGTTATGCTCCCTTTAAAATGCCCAATTCCCCCTGCACAAGTGGAAGTGGAGCTTTGTCCTTTCCCCTACTGTCAGTAGTTACAGAAGAAAAAAATGTTTTCCCCACTTGAACAAATGTCTAGTTCTGTTTACCTTGGACATTATTCATACTCCAAGACCCAGATGCCATGTGACCTTCCCCAGGAAATACTCTTTCCTTGACTTCCAGGGTGGTGGCTGTCGCTCTTCATATGTAAGCACATACAAATTTGAGCAGATATATGCTAGGACACTTCTTACGTCAAACTAAAATGAATTTTTCTTCTAGTCAAACTTCCATCCATACTAAAATCCTGAAGGTTGGAAGTTGTGTTTTGCTCCTCCATATATACACTGAGCCAAGTATGCAACAGGCCTTGAATAAATGTATTTTAAGTGGACATGAATGAATGAATGAATGAGGGCTGGCATGTAGGATTGTAAGGGTTAAGGTGTACTCTCTTTCTAGAGTTGTCCCCAAGGGAAAAATGGAGAGTGAGAAGTCTGGTTGCTGAGTAAGAGGAAGGCAATTACACTTTTCCAGGAGGAGAGGAAGATCAACCCGTATAGACTTGTTCTTTCTTGCCACTGAGATTTTCCACTCCATTTTCTCCCTTCTCAAATCCTTCTAAATTTGTATGTGAAACTTCTTCCCCTCAAGGGCTGTGAGGAACCATTTTGTAGGCTTTACTGTGTAATGCAGGGGCGAGAGAGGATTCAAATGCCTTCAAACACTGGACAAAATTTGCCAACTGAAAGGGCTTCTTCTTGGGCCATAACCAGATGCAAATGTGTGATGTCAAGCCAACCTAAACTATCCCATTGTTTTCAAGTGTGACTAAGTACTGACTAATATTACTTCCTCTGGCACTTTTTTTTTTTTTTTTTTTTTTACTCAGTAGAATGGAAAAGTTCCAGGCCGTTGTTATACATTGCTGTCTGGACAGAATGACTTCCTGCACATCATAACCACTTGAGAGAGGGGGAAAAAAATAGAAGAGGAAAAAAAAATTCCTCTCAACAGTTCCCTTAAGTTTAGCAATGTTTTGTCGTTGTTGTTTTTGTTCTTGAATTTTATTTATTTATTTTTTTTTGTTTTTGCTGTTCTGTGTTATTCACAAAAGCAAGAAAAAATATCCAAATCCAAGTGAGAAAAGACCTTGTCCAGGTCATCTAGTGAGGAGCCAACACTCTCTCTGCCCTTCCTGAGATCCACAGTGTCGCCATGACATCCTCACCAAGCTGTTCAAGCATGATGTAAACACTCTTTTTCTTCGGGAGCTCTGTCCCTTCCAAAACAAGTCCTCACACCTTTGGGCTGCCAACAGTTGCTTCTGCCTCCCTGTAGACTATTCCTCATAGTTCTGCCTTCTGGGAAACAAGTTGTGTTTGCAGACAGTAAAGAGATTCAGAGCCTTGTTCCATGTGGACTAGATCACTAGAGACAGGATTGGTAATGACTTCTCTCAGGGAGAAAATGCAGAAATGAGCAGGACCAAAATTTTGGGAATATCTTCAAAAAGAGGAAAGAGAGAAGAAGGACAGCCACTAAATGTACCTTTGAAAGGTCAGAGAGTTCCCTCCTCCCTCATCAGTGGCAGATAACAGCACATATTATTTAACATAAGTCTTTCAGACCAAATGGAGTCCCAATATTTCCTCCACTCCTTTCCTTCCAAAATCTTGGAAGTCAGCCCAAGATTCTCACCTGGTTCCTCTTGATGCAGATCTCATTAGTTTCAGCCTTTGTCCTGAACAGCTAGAGGCTTCAGCTTCTCTCTCCCAGCCAGTCCAGTGGCAGAAAGGATTGACCGACCCATATTACAATCCGGAGAAAGCCTGCTAGCCATGGGCAATGAGGAAAATCTCCCCTCTCTGAAATCCATTGCCAACAATTTTGGTCACTTTTCCCAGGTTGTGAGTCATTTCTATAACCTCTGAGTTTCTACCAATTTTAGGGTCAGATGAAAAGCCAGTCCCCACAGGGCCTTTTAGTTCCCTGGGAATTAGGAAGAAAGATTCATTATATGGCAGAGATGATTGCTTTTTTCTTTTCAACTGCGATTGGTGGCCCCGAAACCACAACGATCAAATGCAGAGGCTCTGCTAAATCATCACTATTTCAACTACTAATTAGTTCTAATGTTCACAGCAGAGGAGTCTGTGGGGGCAATAAACCACTTCTTCAAGTGATTAAACTTCCAAGTGAACACACTTTGATTACCACAAGAACCATTCCTTTGCAAAAGTTCTCCAAGGCAACTAACTGCATCCCCAAGACATGGCTCCATGAATGGAGGATTAGTAGCCTGGAACGTGGATGTGCACAGGCCTTAACTCTGTTTCCTGTGGTCAAATCCCTGTTCCACCTGCGGTTCTGGTGACATGCCTCAGGGTACCACATGTGACAAAGTTAAAGAAGTTTCAGTGAACTGCAAGTTCGCTGGGTTGGCTGTGAGATGACACTGCCCAAAAGCATGGGCCATCAGAGGGAGAATGCCTAGAAGCACAGTCGGGGAGACAGTCATCTGCTATGTCTAGGCTATCAGGGCTCCCCACCCTTGGTCCTGATTTAATAAAGGTGTGGATTTGGAGAAAGGTGCTATGATGGTCAGGAAACCTACGGCACTGTGCCAAGTTCTTGCCCATGACTTCTCTCATAGCAAAAACAAAGGCAATTATTTGATCCAGATATTTTTTCAGAAGTGTTCACTTAATGTGCTTTTAAAAAAATCCAACCAAACAAACAAACAAAAAACAACTACATGTGAACTATAGGCTCACTGTAGAAAAAAATAGAAAATACAAACAAGCAAAAAATAAAGTTCTAGTATTCTGTAAGCTCCTCCTATAGAGAAGGGTTTTTCAAACTCAGCACTACTGACATTTTTAGTTAAATAATTCTTTGTTGCGAGAGCTGTCCTGTGTATTGTAGGATGTTTAACAGCATCCCTGGCTTCTACCCCCTAGATGCCATCACCACACTGTCCCTCCATCCCCAGAGTTGGAACCAAAAATGTCAGGAGACATTGCCGTATGCCCCCTAGTGGTTAAATCACTCCCATTGAGGATCAGTGCTCTGAAGATAACCAGTAACACCATTTTTCAGTCTTTTTTCTTGCATACCTACTAGTAAATTCATATTTTTAGTGGAGTTAGAGCATATATATTGTTTTGTATTTTCATTGTCATTTACCCATAGTTCCTGACCAATTCCCCATGTTGATATCTGTTCTACAATGTCATCTTAACCTTTCATTCTGCTCCATTGCGTGGCTGTGCATTGCTTTATTTCATCCCCACTTGGGGGACAATTAGATTATTTCCAAGGATAGTAAGAGTATAGTATGAGTATTAAAACAAAAAAAAAAAAGACAAAATTATTGTGTCTCTTTTGCCTTCTAAAATGGAAAGAGGTTGGCATAATGCATATGAATAGGGAAACAAATCCTTATGCTCTATCCTTCCACTTATAGAAACCACTGGGGAAAAATGAAAAGGACGGAACTCTTAAGACTCTTCCATGCTAGGGCACTTAGGTGTCTCAGTCGGTTAAGCATCTGACTCTTGATTTTGGCTCAGATCATGATCTCAGGGTCATGGGATGGAGCCCCATGTCAGGCTCCGCTGGGCATGGAGCCTGCTTAAGATTCTCTCTCTCCCTCTCCATCTGTACCCTGCCCCCAAAACAAAAAGATACTTCCAGGCTGTTAATGAGTAAGACCCTGCATAGAATCCACTCCTGAGTCTCCAGGTAGGATGGCATACAAGTTGAGGAGTAGAGAGCCAGATGAATTTGAAAAATATAAGGGAAAGGAGATAACTTAGGAGTGGGTAGACAAGGAGGCTAAGAATGGGGATCCTGGAAAACAAAGAGCAGAATAGATAGAAAGAGGCTTAGAATGGGGGAGGGAGGTGCTGAGAAAGGTGGTTGTCTACTGGGCATCAAACCCCTCCCTTTCAAGCTCTGAGTAATATTTGACCACATTTCTTGCCTATGACCAATGTACCCAGAGGAGTAAAGGGCATTTGGGATGCATTATATTATGCAAAGTGGTACATTGCAGTAAAAAGACAGCAGGGGCCCATGCAAAATACCCAGTGACGATGGAGAATTAAGCAGATCTTGGAGGCAGAGGCAACTAGGAGAATAAGAATCATCAGAGACACTGAGGTAGGGGTCACAGGGTTTTCCCTGCACATAGGATGAGTGTCTGAGCCAATCATGTTTAAAAATATTAAAGGCCAAAATCATCTCAACAGGATAAAGAATTTAAGAAATAACCAGTCAGCACAGACTTTTTTTTTGGGGGGGGGGCTCTTATAAGCAACACTGCATTGAATACTACTGTTGTTAAATATTTGCCAAAAAATACTCAATTTTTTTCTTTAGGCTAATATTGGAAATGGAATTGCTCAGTCCAAGAGAATGCACATTTTTAAGACTTCTGATACATATCATCAAACAGCCCTGATAAGATTTTCATGATTGCTATTTTACTATAGCACCAACGGGGTATGACCATTGTCTTCTCCCCATTGTTTCACCAACATTGGTATATGTTCTTCCCATTTCACAGGAGAGATGCATAAGGCTTGCCCATGTTCACAGAGCAGTGGAGCTGGAACCGGAGCCCACAGCTCTCTAACTCCAAGTTCTGAGCTGGTCTTTATCTACTGCTGGGAGTATTCAATCTGTAGAAGACCCAGCCTGCATCATCCCTGACCCTGTTACTTCTCCACTTAATTCACTGATCACTTTTTTTTAAAAATTAATTTATTCATGAGAGACACAGAGAGAGGAAGAGACAAAGGCAGAGGGAGAAGCAAGCTCCCCTGCAGGGAGCCCGATGCAGGCTCAATCCCAGGCCCCCTGGGATCTTGTCCTGAGCCAAAGGCAGATGCTCAACCACTGAGCCACCCAGGGGCCCCTTAACTCATTGATCTTACGTTAAAGTCCAAACTCTTTCAGTGGCTTGGAAGCCCTTGGAATTCTAATCCCTACTTACCTCTCTATCCTACCCCTACCTCGAACTCTGAATTCCCACCAGGGAAAATTAAAGTTCTCAAACGTACTTTGCTGTCTTGCCTCAGGGTCTTTGTACCGGTTCTTCCCTTTCTCCTTACCCATCATCTTTCCCTGGGTAACTTCTGCTTATCCTTCAGATGGGACTTAAATATCAATCCCTTGATGACCTTTGAATTCTGGGTTCTAAGATTGTACCCCTACCACTCCCATGTGCTTTTCAGTACCTTTTACTTCTCCCTGATAATACCTATTAACTGTGCTTTAACTCTTGTCTAATTATTTGACTTCCTCATCCGTCTTTAAGCTCTATAGGACAAGATCCATGTCTATAAAACCCAAGATCAGTTTTTGCTAAGTAGCATAATCCCCTTTAGACTAGACAGGTACACTCTAGGTTATCAGAACTGCAAACATTTTTGAGGGTTTCATAAACAGCCTGCCTCACTCCTCTATGTTCCCTGCTTGGCATCTGTAGGCATTTTGAGTGCACTATTTTTGCAACAGACATATTTCCTGTTAATGCCAGAAAGAATCTTCCAGTATTAAGAGTTGTCCAACAATAGGGTAGGCCCTCTCTTTCTTCATGTTGCAAGAAGAGCTTCTGTATGCGCTTCTTACTTAACAGCCCACCCTCCCAACATGACTGGAGGGGCCAGATTCAGGAATGAGCCTGCTGCCTTCCTGACCAGCCCACCTTACATGTGCCAGTGGTCTCTGAATGTGTATAGAGCCAAATTGAACTAAACGACTTTCTTGGCAACAGATAACTTTCTAAGACTCGACAACCTGCTTCCAGCCCAGCCAAAGGCTTGCCACTCTGAGGCAAATGTCACTGTGGTGGAGTTGTCTTAATGAGAAGGCATGCTTGCTTCTCTTCTGGGGGAGTTTCCTAGAGCGATGCTCTTAGAAACTCCTTGGCAGGAATCCTGAGCCAGGCTTGGCATTGACAGCGTCCTCCTGCTGGCATTAACAAGCCTCTTATTTAAATGTAAATGAGCTCTCAGTGCCAGTTTGTGAGCGAAACACATCGCTTGTGTTAAACCAGAGCTGGGAATGCTACAACACACCAAATGTCGGCTTGCTTTCCACTTCCCCACCACATCCGCAGTTCTGAGTGGAGCTCTCTGTGCCTTGTCTTCTGAGTTGGGAGTCCTCAGACAACAGAGAGAATTTATGGAGGGAGTCCAGGACCCTAAGTATAGCCCTAAATCTTCTTCCATATGACCTTGATAGAGTTACTTACAGTTACCCCCCGCCCCCCAAAACAACCAAGGTGTTGTAAAATCGATCCCACATCAAATTTCACTCAGCAAAGGGAAACACAAGGTTCATCAGGCCCAGCAGAGGGTCTGAGCTGCCCTTTCTGCTTTGCTGGCTGTGTCAGTCCCACTGTCCTGAGAATCTACCTATGTTGTAGTGGCTCTGATACTTATGTATGTTCTCTTTCTTCCTGGCTTGGTTCTGTTTTCACCCAAATACATACCGTTTGGTGATCTTGCCTGATGTCTGGTCCTGTTTAGCCATCTGCTTCCCCACTCTGTTTCCTGGCCCTTGTTTGTCCAATATTATATTCAATTTCCTGTTCTGGCATTTCCCCTATGCATTTCAGATCTTTCTGGAGTTGACTTGTGCTCCTCTGATATCTGGATCCTGAGCATCTCTTCCCTAGAAGCCCCAGTGGCTAGCATTTTTAGAGCGTGTATAATGCTTGACTGTTTCTGTTTGCATGGGTCCATTACAGTTGGACGATGTATGTACCCTGAAGCCAAGGCTTGAGTCTTATCTATGTTGGTGGCTCCAGATTCTAGACTAAATCCTAACAAGTGAATAAATGAAAATGTAAAGGAGAGAGTAGGGAAACCTGTTTCCCCACTAGGATCCTGATGTGAAGGCCATGTAGAATTTTGTTCCATTTCACCATCCTTTGGACTGGCATAAGAGCTTTAGCCAAGTGCTCATTTTGGCAAAATCCATGGCATCAAAACAGTTGAGTTAGCCTCTAGGGTGTGCTATAAAATCAAAACATATGTATTATGGGGGCCTTCCATGAGAAGCACAGTGAGTTGCATCCAGTAAGAGATGCAAACCATATAAGGGAAGCCCCAGACAGAAAATAGGCAGTTTCACCTGGGAAGCTTTGAACTTAGCAAAATACCTCTGTTACAGAGAAGCATGGTCATCAGGTTTGCTGTCTGAACACCTAAGCTGCTGTGTTGCTTCAGCCCAGGTTATTAATGAAAAGTTACAGATCTGACTGCCAAGCCCAGGCTAAAGTAGCATGACCCTGCGTCCCACTCTCCCAGGGCCAGTCTGCACTGGTATCCCCACCCAGACTTGGCTAGGGGCTTGTGCTGGGGAAGATGATTCAGAGTACCAATGGTACCTGCTGTTCCAACCAGTCCCCGGGGTGGATTTGTGGCTCCTGTGGAGAGGAGGGTTGGAGGCTGCTTGATCTGGAGGATTTGCAGATGCTTTTGCGAGACTGAGCACAGACCACAGTACATAAGGCATGGGGGAGGGACGAGATGCTTTCCTTCCTTCTTCAAGAAACCAGAGATAGTCTTGCATTCCGCAGACTGGGAACTGTGACAGAAGCCCTGACACCAAGCTTGATATTCTCCCGATGGTGGATGGAAGCAGTGGGTCTCCACAATTGATCCTGCAGGAATCCGGTTATGGACAAGTGGGAGTAGAGGCAAAAGATTAGAGCGGATGAGTTGTGTCTGTTGCTGACACTGTGCTTTGTGGGTTCATGTGGCTGTCTTCCTTGGGGACTCCCAACTATAGATGGGAGCTATCTTAAGGGAAGCCAATTTCTGGCAACCCTTTTCTTGAGGCCTCACAGTCTGGTGATGCCTGAGGCATTTCTCTTACCCTCCACTAGGGGAAAAAAAAGAACAGCATGGAAAGGGCCCTGGATTCCTTCCCTGGAGTGGAAACCTGGTGTTTCATTGGGCCTCAGCTTCTCAGGCAGAGTGTGATGCTGAGCAAATTTTTTGCCTCTGCAATTCAGTTTTTCTTATCTGTAAAATGAGGCAGTTGGGCTATATAAGGCCCAAGAAGAATATACCAGAGAGCAGAGTAGAAACCAAAGGTTCATTATTCATTCATGTAACAGCTGTTCAATGCTGCTCTGTGTCAGGTAAGGGCTGGGCTCTGCAGACTTGCCTAGATGCAAGTTCCAGTGAAGTGGATGAGACGACCATTAGTTAAAGGATTAAACAAAGATAAAATTATGAATGTGATAATGCTACGAAGGTGAGAGAAATGGCTCTCCCAAAATGTAAAAAGAAAAATGGACTCTAAACAGCACATGTACGCCCAAGCTCAGGATGGCAAGAATCTTGGGAATGGTATGAGGAGACAGAGGGTTTCAGGGGCAGGTGCGTGGGCAGGGCTGGGCGAGCCCTGATCCTAGACCCAGAAGGTGGCATCCCACAAGCCGGGAGAGGAGAGTTTGGGGAATTTAGCCATCCAGTAAGAACCTGGTAGAAAGGGCTGTGTTTTGCTTATCTCCTTACCCCCACCTCGCCCCTACACATGTGGCAGCTAGCCCAGAGCCTGGTACTGAGTGGGTGCTCCACGTATGCTTGTGGAATAAATACGTTTTTCTCAACTGTGCCAAAAAGCAAGACTCAAGGAGTTACCTGGACTGCGCAAAGTCACCTGGTCGGCTGGTGGCTAGTGATAAGAGTGAAATCCACCTTTAAAATCATATAGTGTTGCAAAGCGATTGTTTTCAGAGCTGCAACCTCGGAACTGACTCCATAGCCACGAGATCAAGTGCAACTGAGGTGCCAGGACCCAGGGATCATCGGAAAGACATCCACACGTGTGCATGCGCACCTGCGCCCCAACCCCCCCCACCCCCAGGCACTGTCACCTTCTCGGTGATGTCAGGCTGCAACTTCGCTTTGTTCACACAGACAGAGAAAGAAAAGGACCTTGCCTGAGACAGTCTCTCCCTCTCCTGGGGTGCACTTCTTCTCGTCCTAAAGGGACACTGGAGAGAAATGCTGTCTGGAAGGCTGACAGCGGGGCGGTCATCAGATTTACTGTGGCACTAGAAGAGGTCAGAAGCTAAGTGGAAAACTGTGTAGATGTAAAACATCCGCTGCCTTGAAATATTGTCTTCCTCTGTGAAGTGGACAGAGGAAGTGATCTATTGTTCTTTGGTTCTCTTCATTTCAGGACTTTCTGCATTATCTTCTAAGGGCAAAACCTCCAAGCAGGATGCTGCAGACACTTGCAGGCGTGCGGGGCTGACGGCTGGGGCCTCTGTGTGCTCCTGTAAACAAGGGCAGGAGGAGACCCGAGAACTCACCCCCTGGGGCGGGGGCTGGTCTGAGTACAGCTGGGGCTCGGGCTGCCCCCTTAGCCTTTGGCCTGAGCATTTGGAAATGGATTTCACATCTGTGGCGTTATGCCTGCAAGACTACAGAGCAGCCTGGTGCCTGTTCCATGTTCCTGGAACAGCCTATGCTTCTTGCACTTTTTAAGATCAGGGAAGATGCAACTTTGACTTGACAGCCTGAAAATCTATCCCATAGGTAATTGTATTTTCCAAAATTGTATTTTCCAATGAAAATTGTATTTTCATTTGCATGACGCAAGTTAGTCATTTATTACCCGTGGAGCGTATATATGTATGTAATGTGGACGTCTGTAGTGTTGGTGTACAGCTAGGCTGAGTTCATCCTGGGGTGGAGATCTGTCTGCAGAGGACTGGAAGCTCTATAAGGTAGGTCAG
This sequence comes from Canis lupus baileyi, assembly GCF_048164855.1. Classification (NCBI taxonomy): domain Eukaryota; kingdom Metazoa; phylum Chordata; class Mammalia; order Carnivora; family Canidae; genus Canis; species Canis lupus. Next base: position 22,750,498 of record NC_132868.1, read on the forward strand.
CAGGTGGACTATTCACGGTAGTGACCAAGAAACCTGCTAGGAGGGAAGGTTTCTAAGGGACAAGAGAGTGTGGAGGCCTCCAACCAGGGTCTACAGAAAATGGACCTTGGGGAAGGAGAGGGGCCATTCTCAAGATATTGTACCCATTTTTCTCCTGATCTGTCTGCTTTTTCTGTGGTTTCGTTGACATCTGTAAGGATTAGGAGCCCCAGCCAGCTTCACTTTGGGGCCCATGAAACATCATTCTAGAAAACAGAAAGGCAGCACAAGGTATGGCTCTAATGCTCTGAGGGTGCACCTATTTAAATTTGGGGCAGCAGCATGGAGGGTGTTTCCATAGTCTGTTGCCAGAGTCAACAGAAATAACTGGAGGGAGCAAAATGAAACATGCCAGAAGATGCTGTGTATGGGAACACACGTGAGTCACTCCCTCAGGTTGCTCAGAACTAGTTTGAGAGAACTTTATAGGGATTGTAGATGTACAAGTGTGGATAAGGACCAGGACAGGACTGCTTGGGGACTAAGATCATGTCCCCACACTCTGCGAGACTAGTGTGGTATATGGAAAACATGGGATTTGTCATTATTATTATTATTATCATTATTAATACATAAAAACCTAGCATAGAATAGTCAATAAATGTAACACCATAAAAATTTTTTTTATTTATTTTATTTTATTTTTTAAATTTCTTTTTTTAAAAAAGATTTTACTTATTTATTCATGAGAGACACAGAGAGAGAGGCAGAGACATGGGCAGAGGGAGAAGCAGGCTCTCTGTAGGGAGTCTGAAGCGGGACTCTATTCTTGGATCCTGGGATCATACCCTAAGCCAAAGGCTCAACCACTGAACCATCCAAGTGCCCCAAAATTTCTAATACACAAAAACACTGTAAACTGATTATGTTGTCTCAAACTATGAGACATTATCTTCATTTAGGAACTATGTACCTTCTCTTCATATAAAATATTGATATACACATTTTTATACATTTTTAATATATATCTTTATATATATTCACATACACACATATGTAGAAATTCACATTTATACACTCCTAATTGTTTCTGGAATGCTTTTTGTATATCCTCCCACTAGAATAGGAATGGCTCCTCTGGATGATCTACGAGGAAAATCAGACATACTGTCTTGTATTTCCTTTTGGAAGAATGTGCCTGAGGCTCATAAACTTTAAAAATTGATGAGCCTCACAGAATCACAACTCTCTTATGCTTCAGCCTGACATCCTTCCACCATTTTTCCTTTGATAATACTTAGGGTAATGGGCAAGAAAGGATGATTTTCATGACAGCCATGTGATTGTCACCATTTAGGGGTAATGGTCTCCTTTTACCCAACATCTGCCTCTCGTTTGGTGGAGTGAAGAGGGGTATAAACATTCCCGATACATCAGAGATACTCTCTACACATGTTTAGAAAATTTTCTAATATCTTCCCTTCTGTTTCCCACATATCACCCAAAAAATGGAAGGCCATGGTATAGGACTATATGAGGAGTAGGGGCCGAGTATCACTCAAGAACCACCATGTACTAACTCTGGCCACAGCTCCATCACTTAGCCTCTCCAAGCTTCAGCTTCTTCCCCAGCAAGAGGAGATAATGACCCCAGGCCCCACTACTTTGCGGGATTGTTGTAAAAACTGAACTAAATAGTGAATGTGAGCATCCTTTGAAAGCTATCAATAAATGCAAATTATTTCTGTTGGAGGAGATGCTTCAAGAACATTTGTTCACTGTTTGGTATTATAAGGGTGTGCAGCTTCCATTCCAATAGAGGTGCTCCTCCCTGATTATCTGGTGCTTCTTGTCAGGCTGAGCAGGTCAACATTTAAGATCTGACACCTGAGGATCCACTACTTGCACTCTCTCCTACAGCACATGTCCTAAAGCTGGGCCCCAGTTTTGAAGTGTATGAGGCATTCTCAGAGTTGGAGGGCCCAGCACCTCTGGGGAATCCGAGGATTGGGCTTTTCCCCTTAGTTTCCATGTTTATCAGTTTTTTCATGCTTTCCCAGATAAGTAGGAAAAGGTCTCAGTTTGGATCCTGCCATTGTGTGATCCCAAATGAGTCACTTCCTAACTGGGTTGTCTTGGCTTTCTCAACACATTTCTGACCTTCTTCTTACATCTACCAGAGTAGCTCCACATCTGTGTCTTTCTACAAAAAAAGAAAAAGATAATAATAAATTGTATTGCTAATTTCTCTAAGCCTTTTGGACTAGATCTTTTTTTGTGAACCACAGCTGATCTTTGATACTCTTGTTTCTTACATGTGGATTTTATAATCTCTTTTGCAAGGGCATGTAACCAACTATAAAATGGGGGTGTTGATACATTTTTAATTAATAGAGTTTGAAGTAATGGCTGTATAAGTACCATGTGAAGGATTATTCTTGTCAGTGGTTTTTCCATCGTGTGCTTAGAATGCACTGAGTCTTGCCAAGAAAACTCAGAGGATAAGCTCTGCTTTCGCAGCAAATATTGAGATGTGTTGACCTCAGATGGTTGGTTAAGCTTTGTCTTTCCCTCAAAGTCTGGCATCAAATCCATTTAGCTTTCTGAGGCTTACCCATTATAAACATTTGGCAGATTTCACTGGCTACTGTGGCAAAGATATAGAACATATAGAATTTGGTATAATGAGTTAGTGGCCCCACATTCAAGAAATGCCTTATCTTCCAAGGAACAATCAAGTAAACAAAGTACCAGCAAAGCCCACCATGTATAGTTTTGGTGTCCTTTAAGACTTTATTTTGCATAAGAAGACCCAGGAAGTCAGGAGGCCCACTCTCTTGCCTCTAGTCTAAACTTAGTCTATGATTCTTTTTAACAGTCTCCTGGAAATCATGGCCTATGGGCACAATGAGACACCGTGCAATAGCTGAAGGAGAAAGGCCAGGATCTTCAAGGTTAGCACATCTAAGCTCATTTTCCTTGAAGCAGAGACAAGCCCTTGCACAGGAACTAGGTGTCTTTGGTCCTTTCCTCATGCTATAAAAGGAAAGAGACCATGGTCAGAATCATGGAATTTCACTTTTTGAAAAGACCTAAGATATCAAACTGTTCAACTTTTACTGGCAGCAGGAATCCACTTTAAACATCTCTTCTGAATAATTGTTGAGCCATTACTTGATTATCTCCAGTGATGGGAAACTCACCTCTGATGAGCTCTACTATTGAACAACTTTACAAAAAGTCATTATTTTTATGCTGAGCTATCAGTGACTTGAATTTCTACTGACTGATTCTAGTTACATCCTCTGATCCCACAGAGAGGTTATTTCAACAAATCTATCCCCTTTACCCAATGGCAACCCTTCCTCAATTTGGACATGGTGAACATTCCCTCTTAAGTTAGGGAAAGAGCCTTCCACTTACTCCTACCATATGCTAGATTCTACTATTACCTCCTACCATCCTCACTATCATTGTATGGGGTTGGGATTGCCAATGTTCATTAGCCCACTGAAGCTCAGAGAGGTGGAATTCTGCAAGGCCACCCAAGGTGACACGTCAGAAATTCCAAGACCAGCCCTGGGAAACCCAAATGACGGTACCTTCCATCATTTTCTGTTGCTTCCCAGCACAAAGGATCCTGGCAAGACCTCTGGATGCTCCTTTTCCCATTACCCACCTAAACGCAAAGAAAACAAGAGAAGACATGTAGCATTAAGTGTCAGTCTTGAATGCCTATCTTCATGCCAGAGACCCTAAGTGTGAGGTTACATCCAGAACCCGAAGTTCTAGAACTAGGCAGGAAATTCAGACACAAAACACTGCTCTGAGGCCAGCCCACAGGGTTCCATTTCCGAGACGCACTGCTGCTCTACAAGGCAGCAATCATTCCGTGGCAATATATTCAAGAGACAGTTAAAAAATATCTCTTCCCCATTTACTGCTTTAGAAACAGAATCCACTGCCTAATTGAGAATCCTTTCTGCCTAATTACTCCATTCCCGATTTTTTTTTAAGCAGCAGAGTTGCTGTGGAATTATGTACTGTATAATTTCATCATTTAGCAATATGTAAATCAGGAGAAGAAAGGAAGAGGAAGGGAGCGACAGGAGACGCTGATCGTCGTCTGAATTTCTGTGTGCAGAAATGGGCAGCGGGGTACGTGCACACAGGAAAGGCCCACCCACTGAGCAGAGCTGGGTGTGAGTTCCAGTTGCCCCACAGAACAGCTCTGTACTGCTTGGCAAAACCACACTGGCTCCCTGAGCCTCAATTTCCCCTTCTGTCACATTTTGCACATGCGTTGCCAGCAGCACCCTCACAGCTCCTGGCACAGAGTGATGCCCTGACAACCTGGTGACCGAATGAACGAGAACCTGGTTTGCCCCCCTCACGGAGCTGTTAGCAGGGTGAAGTGAGGTGATGAACACGCACACTTTGAGTAAACTCCAAAATGCTGATTGTCTATAGAGAGCTCTAAGCACCAATGGAGAAAACACGGTCTGATACCCTTAATCAGAAAACACCTCTCCTTGCCTTGTGCATTGATCAGTCTGCTTCTTTAGAAGTAAAACAACAGTGTTCCAATGTGCTAGTGTCTGTCACAGATGAAGTCACTTTTGATCCCTTTGTCTGTCCCGTCATGCTCTGCAGAGGAGAAAATGGTGGACTCGAATTGATCTTTTCCAGTGAGTTTAGAGAAAATCCAGTTCTACATACACCCTTTATCCTCTGGAGGCTGTCTAGATCTGGGACTTGTAGGGTAGGTGTTCCTGGGAGCATCTCTCTCCCAGGCACTCCTCTTTGAGGGGCCTAGCCTGTTTCCAGCCTCCTTGCTCAGGTAGAGGCACCCTATGGCTAGAGGGAAGAGACTACCGGGCTGCCACGCTCTGGCTTCAAGGACTCTGGCTTCAGTCTCCCCTCTACCACCTCCCCATGGCATCTTTGCTGCGGGATGTGCTCTGAGAGACCTAGGATAGTATTCTTCTCCATTCCCCAAGAGAAGGGGCTCTTATTCTACATTGTTCACCAATTCCAATTTTCCCTACCAGGTCAGGGAAAATGCAGACCAGTGTCAACCCTTTCCAAGGCAGAAAATCCAGCTTTGATTGCCCCTGTGTCTTCATGATACATGGAGTAGTTAAAACACTATGATTTAAAGGTTTAGATTCGGGAGAACTGGGGAAGCCACCTCCTCCTCTGGGATTCCATGTCTCTACTTCCTTGCAAAAAAAGGAAAGTGGCTAATATCTCAGTAGTCCTTCTCTATCTTCCACCATAACATTCGCTACCTCTGTGATCAGCATCCCTGGACCTATGTTTTGGCATAGTTGGACTAATCTTGCATTGGAAGAGGGAAGAATTAAATGTCAGCATAGAAGGCTCAGACTGAAGACTGGAGAATTTGTCTTACACTTTTTTTTCATACAGTACAGAGCTTTACCTTTCCAGTGGCTAAGATGTAATGAAGTCTAATGGGAAAGCAGAACTCTTGGGATCAAGAGACTGGGATCCTCTGCCACAGTCATGCTGTGTGACCCTGGGCAAATCACCTTACCCTTCCAAGCTTTGTGTTCTCTTACCTGTGAAATAAGATAGCAATACCCCACAGGTGGTTATGGGATCCAGAAACAAAATACACTTTACAGTTTTCAACAACAACAACAAAAAGGAATGTTATCAACATTAATTTTCCACAGGTTTGAGAAAAGATTAGGTTAGCAACTACATCAAAAAGCAAGGCACTATAATAATGTTGGGGACTTCAATTTATATTTCATTTCAGAATCTCCAAGATCATCAGAGGTATATGGAATGGAATGTGTGACTGTATAGTTAGGAGAGATAGGAATTTCTTGGAAATCATAATAAAATCATTATTTTTATTAGAAATCATTTAATCAAGTCTCTTAGAAATCTTCTTACTCCCTAACCTTCCTCTAGTTTCAAGGTAGTCAAACCACTCAATAAATATTGAGTACCTAGAACATGAAAAAAGCAAAACACTGATGAATCAGACAGGCAGACTTCAGGCCCTCAGTCTGTTCGTGCTCTAGTAGGGGAAACAGTAAGTACTAAGCAAACACATACAGAATTTTATGTACTTTCCTTTTGCTATAACAAATCTAAAATAAGGTGATGGGCATGTTTTATAGCTCAAAAGGTCAGGGAAGACCTTCCTTTAAGAGAAGGTGATACTTAAGTAGAAACTTGAATGATGAGAGAAGGTAGTCATGGAAAAATTTGCTCAAGGTCATACATCTCATCAGAAACTGACCCAGGCCTAGTATTCAGGACTCAGGACTTCCTCTCCACCCTCACTGACCCATGCTGGTTTTCCTCCCTAATCCTGAGTCCACACATCTGCCTAGACTGCCAAGATCCACCTGTTTCTGGCTCACATTTTCTTCTCTTCTGCGTCTAAGATGCCTTACTTCTCCCCGGGGCCGAGGCTGAGCTGTCTGTAAGCTCTCATGGTCTATTGGTTCAACGTGCTCATACCTCAGGCCTCATTATTTTAGATCTCTCTGCTGCAAATCATGAGTCATCAACACAACTGAAGTCAACAATGATCATCTATGCTTGCTCACTTGAAAGGTATCCATGGGTGGTACTCGGAGTTTAGTAAGAAGAAATTCCTGCCCACAAGAAGGTCACAAAATGTCTACTTATTAAAAGGTAGGAGAGAGAGGAGGGGACAACATAAGTGCACAAACAACCGTTTTTATCAATTTATCCTGCCTTTATAGAGCACTGGTTGTGTGCAAAGCATTATGTCAGACTCTAGCATGCTCACAGAAATAGATCAAGCAGTATCTGCACTCTCAAGAAATTCTGGGTTTGGAGAAGAGAACCTTAAATACACATGGGATTATAATACAAAGTAACAGATACTTCAGGCAGAGAATCATAAAAGAAATGCAACCAATGATAAGGGGTATTATTTCCTTGAGGGTGAACCATGGAAGGCCTCCCAGAGGAGGGGGTGTTTGAGCTGAGCCTTGATGGGAAGGAAAAAGAGCAATCTAAGTGGAAGGAAGGGTAATAAGTCACAGAGACAGGAAAGTAGGAGGGTTTTGGGGGGAACATGTGTGTTTGGAGAGAAGTAAGCCAACCCCCTGCCAAGCTGTTTCTTACCTGCTCTTCTCTGCCTCTGCTCACAGGCCTGAGTCCACGCAGGCCGGTTTCAGTCACAGGTATACAGGGGCACAGTTCTCATTCCTTTGAAGACAGCATCCACAACTGCTCCCTCATTGTGACATGTGGAAGTGTTATGTCTGAGAATCACCTGTCTGGGGGTAGTGGTGGGTCGTCTTGTTATGCTTTCTTCAATCCTTAGAACTGGAATTTCTGGGCAGCCCGGGTGGCTCAGTGGTTTAGCGCCGCCTTCGGCCCAGGGTGTGATCCCGGAGACCCAGGATCAAGTCCTGCATCAGGCTCTCCGCACGGAGCCTGCTTCTCCCTCTGCCTGTGTCTCTCATGAATAAATAAATCAAATCTTTAAAAAAAAAAAAAAAGAACTGGAATTTCTGCCATCCTATGACAAGTCTCAGAAGCTTTCTTTCTTTTTCTTTCATAGAAAGTACATGGGGTAGAGGGAGGGGCAAGGGGAGAGGGAGAGAGAGAGAATATCAAGCAGGCTCCATACTCCACATAGAGCCCAATGCAGGACTCAATCTCACCATCCTAAGATCGTGACCTGAGCACGGATATCAAGAGTCAGGGGCTCAACTGACTGAGTTACCCAGGTGTCTCAGAACTCATTTTAAAAACTTATGTCGAGCCCCTGGGTGGCTCAGTGGTTGAGTGTCTGCCTTTGGCTCAGGTGGTGATCTCCGGGTCCTGGGATCAAATCCTACATCAGGCTCCCCACAGGGAGCCTGCTTCTCCTTCTGCCTATGTTTCTGCCTCTCTCTGTGTGTCTCTCATGAATAAATAAATAAAATCTTAAAAAAAAACCCACTTATATCAGCTGTGACCCTTATAGCAGACAAATGGATGGCAGCCAGATAGAGGGGAGCCCTGATCTCTCAGTTAAGATTCCATTCTGAAACTCCACCTACCTGCTGTCATCTCTACCTGGAAACCCCCCAGCACCTTGGACTCAACAGCTTGTGCTAAATGCACCACCTTCCTTCATCAAGTTTGTTCCTTTGCCCGTGTACTTCTTTCACTAATCGTTCATCTAATGAGCCAACGGTATCAATTTGACACAAGGGTATCAATTCAAATTAATGCACTTATATCTCCATCTCTTTCAGGTTTCTCATGTCCTCCATAGAGTTATCAAATCCTGACAAATTGACTTCTCTAGTGTATCTAAATCTTCCTCTCTTTACCAGAGCCATTACCAACGGCTTAGCTCATTATCTACAGGCCTAGCTATTATGGCAACTTCATACTGGTCACCTTGCCCTCTCCTGCATATCCTAGCTCTCTTGTACATTGTCCATACTGTTACTAGAATGATCTTTTGGGAAGACAGGACATTTCTAAAAACTGTTCCAGGCCTCCCTCTGCATAAAGAACATAAAAGTTTTCATAGTCTGGCCTAGATGATATTCTTTACCATGCTTCCTTCCCGTATAGTCCTACATTCCATTTTCACCAGGTTCTTTTCCACCATTTCCTCTTTTTTTTTTTTTTTTTCCCTAAAAAATCCTATCTGTCCTTCAGGACCAGTCCAGAGTGATCCATCTCCTTTGTGATGCCCAGTTGAGCCTCTTATTGGAATTCATCATGTCTTTCTTTATACTCCCAAAGCTTCTAACTGCTCCTTCATAGGTGGCCCCCAGTGAAGCCCATGTCCTAATTCCTAGAACTTGTAACTATCTTACCTAACATGCAAAAGGAACTCTGCAGATGCAATTAAGAATCTTGAAATTGGGTCGGGGGTGGCACATGGATGGTTCAGCTGGGCATCCGACTCTTGATTTCAGCTCAGGTCATGATCTTGGGATCCTGAGATCAAGCCCTGCATTGGGCTCCCCACTCAGCAGAGAGTCAGCTTGAGGATTTTCTCTCTCCTCTGCCCCTCCCCTGCTTGCTTGCACTCTCTCTCAAATAAATAAGTCTTAAAAAAAAAAAAAAAAAAAAAAAGAATCTTGGAGTGGGAACATTATGCTGGATTATCCAAATGGGCCCAATGTAATCACAAAGGTCCTTATAAAAGGGAGGCAGGAGGTGGGAGAGGATGAAAGACGCTATGCTGCTGGCTTCAAAGATGGAAGAGAGGGGCCAGCTGCCAAAGAATGCAGCAGCCTCTAGGAGCTGGAAAAAGTAAGGAAAGAGATTCTCCCCTAGAGCCTCCAGAATGAATGCAGCCCTGTGGACCCATCAGACCTCCAGAATTGTGTGATAGGAAGTTTGTGTAATTTTAAGCCACTAAATTTGTGGTGATTTGTTAGAGCTGCAATAGGAAATTAATATGCTCTACTTAGCATTTATTTATTTTTTGCCTGATATTATCTTGTCCTTCATAATACCATAAATTCTTGAAAGCAAAAACCAATCAGATTACTTGTCTTATTCCTACCCCGGGAGCTTCACACAGGTCTTTGCCCATGTAGACCTCTGCATTGCCTTTCAATTAAATGCCCTCTTTTGGGTATTTTAATTTAAGTCAATGGTCTTTTGGGTGAAGTCTCAGAGGTAGATTGAAACTGTTGTACACATGAGTCCAGGTGGGCTGGAACTGATATATGGCCATCATTTCAGGTGGTTAGGATTCTTTATCGGGTTAGTAACCCTGCCAAGGCCTAATGGGAGGAGGAAGGCAGCTGTGTGGCTTTTATTAAGCAGCCCATCTCTGTGATGCCTTGGGGCTTGTGCTGCTGTTTCACCTTTTGTCATTCAGACTCCATACTGTTGTTTTCACTGCACTTTCCAAAGAAGTAAATATTAGTGGTACATATTAACAGGAGAAGACACATTAAGACCACGTTCTTGGTACAAAGTGCAGGTGGTTTCAGTCAAGAGTTGTGCTCAATGTAACCCCAGTCTCAATGCTAGGTGTCTCCTGATACATTCATCTATTCATTCCTTTATGCATGCATGAATTCAACATGGATTGAACAATAGCTATGTGCCCAGCAATGTAATAGGCACCAAGGATGCACAGAAGGCAAAAATCAAGCCCAGGCCATCTGGGAGCTCCCATCAAAGTGGGGGATGGGGTGGCGGTGGGGGAGAGGGGACAGACAAGGCAGGGATGTGTGACCTTTAAGAGCAATGCTGGAGGTGTGTCTATGCAGTCGCTTCTTTATTCTTCTCCTCTACCTGTCCTGTGGCTTCTGTCATGAAGTTGAGGACAAGGCAACTGTGAATGTCGTTTGGTCTGTGCTCAAGGCCCAGAGATCTGCATCTCCCTTTTTAAAGTGCTCCTCATAGGTCACATTCCCCAGGAATGGCTGGATCTCTGAGATTCTTGACTTCCTATTCATCAGTGTGACCTTCCAATGTTACTTGGCCCAGAAGGAACAAGGAGAGGCATACCTTTCAAAGGGAAATCAGTATCCCTCTTTGTTGGGACTTAGGCCCAAATTATTCAGCTTCCCTCCTCTACTCTCCCACTTCTGAATCCTGGCTACTCTACAACTAAATTATTGTATGACTTGGACAACCCACTCCTATTCTCTGGACCCTAGGTTTGTCTTCTGTAAAATGGGTATGAGTGTCATTCCTTCCCTGCCTCTCTCCTATGGGTTTTGTGAAAAGCAAATGCAGTAATGAACAGTAAAGAATTCCAGAAGACTCCAAACTGTTTATGTCTGTTAGCTGTCCTTAATAGTAGTTGTTATAATATTTATGCTTATAATGATTGCTGCTATTTGTATTATTTTTATCACTATTATTATCGTGGGAGAGTTGTTAGCTGCTTCTAAGAATCAGGCAGCTGTCATGGCCAAGTGACTCAATCACCATATGATCGAAAATTGGCTAAATGAGAATGCATTTGAAGCCCCTCATACAGAGCTATGGCCTTGCTTAGAGCTGCATTTCCCACTGCTTTCTCCCTCTCAGGATCACTCTAAGCCAGATTTCTGCCTATTATGAAAGTGTTCATTGGGGAGGAGATGACCCAGGCCTGAACCTCCCCTGGCCATGGTCCTCTCCCCCCCACCCAGATGGAGCATCTGCCTCAGGCTCACAGATGACCAGATTCTTCCAAGACCAGATTCTATGTCCTTTGTCCCCTGGCATTCAGTCTTAACCGTACTGCAAGCCTTGCTGACATTAGCACCTGCCACATAGCTTTAGTTTGGCCTTTGTCATTCATTGCAGGGCTGGATCATACCTATTTACTTTCTCAACACCTCAGGGAGCAGAGGGGGCCAAGCTGGGGCTTCATGAAGTTATGTTCCTCTTCCCTTCACTGACACCTCCAGTTGCTGCTGGTTCCTCAAGATACCTTTGCTCCTAGTTTATTACAAGTCCCCGACTGGCCTTTTTAATGACTTCCATTCTCCCTTGTTGATGAACGACAATCAAGGAAGTTGCAATGCTATTTGTAACCTTGCAGCTTAGCAACAGCGGTTCTCTGTTACTCACCACTGGAACGGAGTCCGCAAACGGCGACTGATGAGAGTGTGGGTGCTCTCAGATTAAGTGATAACTCTTGGTTACAGGGGTCCCTGGCTGGGGGTCCAAACACTGAGACCAAGCTGGGTCTTGGCCCTCCCACTGATTGGACTGTGTGGCAACTTCTTTATCTCTGTGTCTTCTATAAAAAAGCATAAGCAAACATTCTTCACAGTTACCACAGGATTATATGTGTAAATGTGACTAAATAATTAGGAAATGCCATGGAACAATCAGGTAATATTAAGAATCTTTCTGTAAGATTTTAGGGCTGAAAATAAGATAGACGGACTTACTGGTCATGGAGCCCTCCCCTTCTACATCCCTACCCAGCGCAGAGCAGGGAGTGGGCAGCAGTGAGGCTCCTTGTGAAGACCAAATAAGACCACGGATGTGGAATATGTGCTTGGGGTTCCAACAGCTTGGTGCTAATCACACCTTGTCACTTATTCTGGCCTCTTGTCCAAGTGCTTCCTTTTCTGAGATTCCATTTCATCACGTGAAAAAGGATCTGCTCCTAAAACAAAGCAAACAAACACTGGTCAGGAAACCATTGGACTAGGAGGCTATTTCTAAAGTCCCTTCCAGCTGGATGATAGAATGACTTAAATATTTTTAAGAAATTGGTGTACTCGATGAAAATTCCACCCTGAAGTCATGTCACTTTCCAGTTAGTCAATAATCCGAGCACATCTGCTGAGGGAACTCTACTGGTCATCTTATGATTTTAGAAGCTCAGTCCCCAGCTTCACACCTTATCCATCCCACAGAGGGCAGTGCATGGGTCAGCAGACCTGGCCAGGAGTTCCTAGTAGGACCCTGGGCAAGAGGAGGACTTCTCTTCCTTATCAAACTAAAGGGCATGCACTCAATGTTCTCTGAGACAGTTTTCAGTTTAAAAGCCTATGAATCTAACTTCTCCGAGTCTCACTTCTAACAAGTCCTGGGCACAGGGAATCGGGCTGGCCTCGTGTGTGTACTGAGAGGCGCCTTGTTAGAGCAGATGGAGTGTGTCTATCATGGCGGCGGCGTAACCAGTCTGGTCACTTCAGATGTCTCTCCAATTAACACTCATGGCGGCGGCCAACTGCTCAGGCAACAGAACATGCTGGTGGAGAAGATGGCGGGAACTTCTGGGCGGGCTGCCACACCTATTATCCAAGCCTCAGAGTGGGAGGGGCCAGCCAGACTTTGCAGTGTGGGGGCGCTGGGGGGAGGGGTGGTAAAAATGGGAGGTGAAATGTGTGCAGGGAGATTTCTTTAGCTGTAGAGTCCTAGAAAGTTAGAAATGGAAAATGTTCATCTACTCATGGCCCTTACTATATACTTTGGTTTCACTTCCCTTTCTTCATTCCCATTGTGCCTGATGCAGTTACTCCCACCATGACATGACCTCTTGCTCTTGCTTCTGGAGCCATCTCCCTGCCTTCCCTTTCTTTCCCACTCCAAACCATCCCCCATAAGACAGCCAGAGGGAGATTTCGAAAATACAAATGTGATTCCGTTATCACCCTGCATTTTGGCGTTTTCGCTATTGCCTTCAGGGCAAAGAACCCAAACAAAACTAAACCCCGCAGCCTGATGCACGCAGGCTCCTGGAGATCTGACCTACCTAGTCTCTTACTTCCTCTTCCCTTCTCACCGCAGTGTCTCATCATAGAGGAATTACTTGAAATTCTTGAACTTACCAAACTCCTGTCCATATTCCTCCTTCTGCTTCCCTTCGCTTCTCTGTCTTGTGCACCACCTTTAGAATTCAACTTAGCTGTCACCTTTTCTGGGACACATTGAAGAGCTACCCTCTCTGAATCCCCATGATAGCCGGGTAACTGCAAGTAAAGCATTGCCGTGCTGCCAGGTGATGGTCCTTCCATGTCACTCTCCTTTATTACACTACGAGCATTCAGAGGGATGATATGTGCCCAACCCATTTCTTGTACTGAGGCAAAATTGACTTTGACATCAGATACTCTAGTGAGCTCCAGAGTTAATGTGTCTGATGTGGCGTTTGTGCCATTCCTTGAGCTGTGACCTTGGTTAAGGAGAACCAATTCATTAGAGAGTAGGTTCTTGGTAAATGTCAGTTGAGTGAGTAAAGAACTCTCCCCCACCCCGCCTTCACAGTGAGGAAACAGGCCTGGAAAGAGGAAGTGACCTACCAGGGCTCACATGGAGGGAAGGTCAGTTGCTGGCTCTAGGAAATGCATCTCTTGACTCCCAATCCAGTGCTCATTCTACTATCCTACACTCTCACATGGTTTCAACTAATCCTCTTGTGTGAGAGAGCAGCAGAGTGCTCTCACCTCATGGTATGTGTGCACAGACAGGAAATCATCTGGATTTGCGTATCTTCAAGCTCGTTTGGAATGCCTTAACCTTGTGGGCTGAATATTGAGAGACAACTGTGCCATAGCACAGTCAGGTTGAGAAATGGTAGAGCAAAACCATTTAAAATATGTCAGGAAGCCTAGAGACTTGGCAACACTTGGAGGTATTTTTGAACCAAATGAAATCACAATTGTGATCCATACGTACTGATTCGGGCGTGGACGTTATCTGTGTGTCTCACTGGCCTGGCATCGGCCTAGAGCCGTCCAAAGCCTTCATCACCCAAGCACGTCAAAAATCCCTGCCTGTGTTGTTCTTGGGAGGGAAGGTTTGGCTTTGAGCAGTTTTTCCTGAAAATTCAAAATAACTCCTCCGAGTGGGCCCAGCTTCCAGGGGCAGCCTGGGAGCTTGGCACGCTTCCCTCAGCCTGTGTGTTAGTGTGCGGGTTTCTGGAGCCCAGAGGAGCATCTGAAGGTCACGCAGTGGGGTATCCAAACCTCTGAGCCTGATTTACAGCTCAGGGCCTCAGACCTCCTCCCTTCCAGCCCACATCACCCCCCAGTTTCCTCTCTGCGAGCCAGCCACTCTTCAGAGCTGGAAAATGAGATCTAACCACTGGCTTTTTCTGGGCTTATGTATGGATTCTTCCCTGAGAGGATGACAGAAAGGAACAGAAGTGGTTCCTGAAAATGTGGGCAGGAGAGCATCGTGGTGAGTCAGAGCCCAACAGGACTGAGATGGTAGGAGACCATCTAGCTCAGCACTCTCATCTTGTCTTTCTTTTCTTTTCTGTTCTGTATCCTCCCCCTTTCCCTTTATATTCCCTTTCTTGGGATTGCTACCTAAAATCCAAATGAAACTCAACATGTTCAACTTAAAAACGGAAATGTTCTCAGCAATTCTGGGTTGGGGCTTCTGGTCTCCCTTTCGGAGCCTCGCTCTTCTCTGACACCCTGGGCCCCTCCTCGGGTCACTGGGCTTCACAGACCTCTGCTGTGGTCCTCCAGCCTCATTTCATATGGGATGGGGTTGTGGGGGGTCACTAAGGCCCAAGGAGGTGAGGGGATTTATCAAAAGTCAAACAGGGATTTAGGATGGAATTGGGCTCTGTAGGCCTCCCCTGGTTCGCTAGCTTTCTTCTAGTAACTAATACCAGATTTCATGTAGGCCCTATAGAGGCTCAGCCTGGCCCTAGGTTCTGCAGTGTGTGAATCTTGTTTTTATTTAAAACGAAACAAAAACAAAAAAAGTCAGTCACAGTGTAAGAGGCCCTGGGCCAGTGGTGCTGGGAAAGAAGTACCATGTCAGTCTTGGCCCTGGTGCTATGATCCTCTGCCTATACTTAGAACCTGAGTCCAATCCCACTCCTCCTCTCCCCCAGGCCCTGCCTTTATAAACTCTTGGAATGGGATCCTATCTTCTTACTAATACCCTTGTCTTTCTTATGTTCCCCACCCTAACAGGACCCAGCCTGCCCCTGAGCCTAGCCCAGGTGTGGGAATGTGTATCTGCTCCTAGGTCCCCCAACCCCCATCGCTACCTGAGTCTCTGTTCACTGCTCAGCCCCAACCATGCTGTCATACTCTGCTTGCCCCCCACGACCCTCCCAGAACCTTCCTGAGTTTATGTGGCCTGGCAGGCTTCGCTCTTTGCCTTCTCTCTCCTTACAAGTTGCTTATGCCCCCAAGCCTGGACTTTCTATTGCCTCTGGGGCAGGGGAAGTGGAAGTGGAAGGTGTTGTTGACTGTACTTGAAACTTCCAGGCTCCCCTAGTCTGGTCAGGACACCTTTAAATCATACTCTTACCACCTAGTCCTTCTACTGTGAACTCCTGGGTTTGTGCCTGAGGAATTTGACAGGACTCTGCCCATCAGTGGCCTCTCTTGACTGATCTCAGAAAGCTCAGGAGGAGAGACTGTGAGCTTATTTCCAGAGACTGCAGGGAAGGAAGTGTCTCCTGCTGTTCTCTAACCAAGCCTGACCATGCTCCAGGCACCACCAAATCCTGTTCTTCTCTCTCAGTGCCAGAATAGACACACATTCTCTCTGAATAATGTCTGATTCAGTTTAGTGTCTGGTACCCTCCAAGACACTTTGGATTCTGAGGCCTGAGATTCTGTGACTGCCCTCTTTTCTGCCTGTAGCCTCTACTCTGATGAGGGAAAGATCCTGCCAGTCCCCAGCCTCAGGTATCCCTCCCTCCTTCCCTCCCTCACTTCCTTCCTTCCTTCCTTCCTTCCTTCCTTCCTTCCTTCCTTCCTTCTTTCCTTCCTTTTAAACAATCTCCATGCCCAACATAGGGCTCGACCTCATGACCCTGAGATCAAGAGTCACATGCTTTACTGACTGAACCAGCCAGGTGCCTCCTCCAGATAACCCTTTGAAGCCTGCATAGAGAGGCCCAGCCAGGACCTCTGCCTTCCCTTTCAAAATGCAGGTGTCACAATCCAATCCCTAGCAGCCCACTGCCAGGGGCCAGGGCAGCCAACCTACTTCCTCTCTGCAGGCTCCAAGGCTAAGGACAGAAGAGCCCACCTGGTAACTTCTGTTGTCCTCCTCCATAGCAGCCATGAGCCTGGGCCTGAGTGCTTTACTGCAAGTCTGCACCAGAACCAGGATTGCCCATGGGCCTAAGGTTCTTGACTCCCCCAAACCACACACAGCCTGAGGCTGTGGCCAGAGAGGCAGAAGAAGCCTGTGAACTGTGAAGTGCCCTGAGGGCCACATACCTCCCTGTGGCCCACAGTGGGAGCTAGAGGGCCCAGGGGCTGCCCAAAAGCATAACTATAAGAAGTGGAGGTTCCTGGGGAGAGCAGAGGCAGAGCTGCCTCTTAGGCCTGTGGAAATACCCATGCCCTTGACCAGCCTGCGAACGTTTTCCATCTGGGATCTCAGCTTCCTCCAGATCCATGGATTCAGTGAAATTCCTGGCTTAAGGGTACTCTTGAGCCAAGTATCCCCTAATCTTGAACTGGAATCTCTATCATCAAGGTAGATAGAACAAACTCTGAGACAAAGATTGCAGGGCCTCCCCAAATCCTGAGAGAAGAGAATACTTGCCCAACCTCCAGGTTGACAGCTTACTCAACTCAGTCTCGTCAAAGGCCAAGAGACCCCTTCTGAAACCTATTGTAGATATCCTCAGGTGCCTACAGTGCACTCAGATTCTCACAGGTGAGGCCATGGCCAGCTGGGAAACTCTACAGGCCATGTTCACTCTGCCTGGATGAGATTGAGGTGGGCATGCCAGCTGGAGAGGGTCTGCTCCCATAGAGAGACCCCTGGAGATTTGTCACGAGTGTAACAGTCTCATGTGAGGGCCCCCCAGAGTGGAAAGCCAGAAACAGACATGAGAAGGTGAAACCTCTCAACATCTTCCTTAAGGCTGGCCGTACTACTATTACTGGGTCAGAGAAGCCCTTCCTTGGAAGCCTCTAGAACCTTCTTGAAGAGTGAAGGTTTATCAGGAGTGGAGATAGATTATGGTATATGCCTCTGGTTCCACCTCACTGGGAGTTCATATGCTGGCACCGTTCAAGTTGGTTTCCTGGCCCCACATCCAGTCACCGTGACGGTCAGGAGCTCAGACAGAGATCTGGGCCTTGAATTGTGTGCAGGCTTGCATAACTCCCTTCAACCTTCTCAACCTCCACCTTCACCTAAAAAATAGGGGGATAGTAGTGCCTGCCTCACAGGGCTGTTGGGACTCTGGTAAATGCAGTAAGATTTCCCTGAAATAGTAGGCCCTAAGTGCCTATTTTCTGAATTTGCCTCTGAAAGGTTCAACCTGGGGAGAAAGCATAGGTTGCAGAGAGTCAGCATGACTGTCCTCCAAGGGTTCTGCAGGGAGGGCCTGGAGGGCAGCACATGGGCCCCTCTGGGTTTGCTTTTAAAGATTACATCTACATGATGCATTCTATTCTACAGCATTGTGCTGGATTTTAACAACGGGGACAGGAGGCCGGAGGCCAAAATTCCTCCCCTAGGTGCTGAGTTAGCTGCTTTGCGACTCAAAGTCCCAAGCCAGGGCAAAAAACATTTCTCCTTCTCTTTCCAGACCAATGTGTGACAACAAAAACCTTTCAAAATATACAACACCTTATAGCTCCCCAAACTTTTTAACACCCAGTATCTCCTGCGATGGTCACAACCACCTGGTGAGGCTGGCAGGGCAGGATTTTGTCATCCTCTGATTGAGCAGCAGCATCTGGTCCAGACAAGTGACTCATTCAGCCACTGGGCAGCACAGGCAGGCACAGAGCACACATCTCCTTCCTTCCACCCACTGATCTTTGTCTCTCTGCTCTAATGTCAGCCATGAACATTTATTTTGAGCTTCTGCTTAAGTTGTGTCATTTCCAGTACAGTAGCCATCCACACTCACCCTCAGTGCCGGGCTAATTGGAAGTCCCGTGGGCATGTCCTGGGCAATTTCTGTTAGATCGACCTGGAAGGACTGTCCCTCCACTCTCTGCACAAGATGGGGGTAGTTTGGGGCTCTGGTGTACTCTAGATAAAGGTTTGTGATCGAACTGGTGGGGAACGATTTAGCAAATTGTTCTGGAAGACACTGTTGAATGTGTAAAAGGGCTGTGTGCTCCCCTGTTGCCACTTGTTTATTTATTCCATTTGGCCTCATTATTTTAAGCTACAGGAAGGAGAATGGAAGAAAGGGCTCTTGATAGAGGTGTTGGTCCTTTGTTTGCGCGACTCAGAAACCACAAGTTGCAAAGAATGTAAACTGATTTGTAAAATATATTTAATGTTCGGATTTTTGTTAAAGTAATACAGCCACATGGTTAAAACAGGTGCAGACACAGGGCCTTTGTGCTGTGGGTGGTTTTCCATTTTCAACAGGGAGGGTGCAGCTTTTGCAGGTAGGAACATTAAGAAAAGGCTTCAGTCGAGTTAGGAAGACTCCTCCCTGAAATCAAATACTCCAGAAGGCACATAATGAAGGCAGCAGTCTCCTGATTCATGCTCGTCCCACCGTGAGTCATTTCACTCGGAGGCAATGACTTCTAACCATCCTTGCTCTAGTTTTTATTGTGATTACGTCCACGACTCTAAGTAATACACTTATTAATATTATTATTTCTTATTTTGTTTACTTTATTCAACAGTCAATATATATTGAACAACTTCTGTTTGCCAAGCTCTGTTCTGGGCAACCAGGGAGCTTATATTGTGAATTAATATTTTACTAAAATAGATGAAGACTTAGCTCCCTTGGAATAACTCCTCCACTGAGTATAGTGATGTCACCAAATTCATTTTGAAAGATGATCTTTGAAAGAATCAGGCAATTTATTGTGTAGGGCAAAGGTGATAGGGTGAAGGAGTGGTTTAGGATTGGGGCATAGTTATTTCTTGAAGACCAGGGAATTGGATTTAAAAAAAAAAAAAAAAAGAGAAATTGAAGGTAAGTCTTTGAAATGTCACCAGAGAACACTGAAACATTCTGGAGTGTTCTGGATACTGACACACTTTGGAGTGAATAATTCCACAGCTGAGACACCAGCTTGTACTTCACCAACTGTGGCTGGTGTGAGGATACAGACGAGCCTTCTGTATAAGGACCCCAGAGGCCTGATGAGGAAGCTGCTTACCTGAAAACTTTATCCTGAGGAGGCTCCTGAACCCTGGCCGTGTGTCTTAGTTGGTTCAGTCTGCTGTATCAGACAGACCATTGGCTAAGTGGTTTGAATAACATATATCTATTTCTCACAGCTCTGGAGACTGGGAAGTCCTAGATCAAGGCATTGGCAGTCCCTTTGTCTGATGAGGGCTTACTTTCTGGTTCGCAGAGAACTATGTCCTCATAGGGCAGAAGACGTGAGGGATCTTTTGTGTGTGTGTGTGTGTGTGTGTGTGTGTGTGTGTTGTTTTTTTTTCCATAAAGGCACTAATCCTATTCATGAGGGCTTCACTCTCATGACCTAATCACCTCCCAAAGACCCACCTCCAAATACCATCACCATTTGCATAACGTTCCAACATATGGCACAGCTATTCAGCGGACAGCACAATGCCTGGGAGGAGAGAACCCAGGATATAGTCAGGGGTCCTCAGTCTGGACCCAACTCTAGTAGTGAATAATTTTGTGTCTCTTTGCCTGTCTGGTCCTCAGTTTTCTTTTCTGTAAATTGGTGATGAGTCCAGCTTTTCTGTGTCGGTATGAGAGTGAAGTCATGTTGATGTACCAACTGTAAAGTGCTATCAAGTGAATTATTATGATCACGGATTATGTAAAGGATGCCTGAGAGTCTATAACTACAATTCCATGATGCATTATTAATTCTCCTTTCTAAAAATCAATGGCTCCTGCCACTAATTTATCACTATAATGATGCTTATTCATATGCTAGATAGTGAGAGAAATCACAATCACACTTTCTGGTAGAATGATGCCTTTAGTTAAGTACATCTCCAGATGCTTAGAGCTGACTTTTCCCTCTGGCTCTCAGAGATTGATGGCTTGTGCTGTGTTACAGTCACTGTAGGAAAAGTTCATTGGCTTGTTTAGCTTTTCGGGTGGACTCTCAACTCAAAGCACAGTCATGAAATGATTCCACTGTGCTATGTTAGAAGCTCAGTTCAAGTAAGCTGAAATTTATTGAAAGCTTCCTCTCACTAGGAATTGTTGATGGACTGTGGGAGTGTTCGCAGATGAATGTCACCTTCACCCTGCCAAGTAGGGTTTCACCTTGGTGAAAGGAGAAGACACACATGCACAAGATGATCAGCGCTCAATTCTAAAATAGCAATATAATTTCATGCAGTGGGAAACTCAAGCAAAAAAAATACTATTTCTGGATTGGGGGTATCTGGGACATACATGTGGAGAAGGTACAGTTTAAACAGCCTTGAAAACTTGCTAGAACACTGGCAGAGTGAAAGGGGAAGGGACTAGCCTGTGCAAAGGCCCAGGGGAGGGAGTGATTGGGGAAAAGCAGAATCTGAGGTGTGATGGAAGAAGTGGTTGGAGCCAGTCCAGGGTGGAGGACCCTTGATGCCTAGCCGAGGTTTGGTTTCATTCTGCAGACAACAGTGCCTCGGGAAGTGTCAGAGTAGATCAGACCAGACCAGTGGCTTTTGTGCGAGTAATGAACCAGCCATAAGCAAGTATGCACTCTATGCTTTCTTCCCCTGCCCCACAGTGGGGCAGGCAAAGCTGAGCAAAGGCTCCTGGAATAGATCTGTCTGACTGGTCCCTCCCAGGAACTGCTCCTGACCTTCTTCTGTAAATTCCCAATTACCTGTTCATTTCCCCAATTACCCAATCAGTGGAATCAAATCAATCGCTGTTAATTCTAACCTTAATAAACATACTTCAGTTTACATATATGATGCTCTTAAACCATAAATAACTGTATGTGAACTTTGCAAGGGTAGTTTAGGTGGAGGAAAAAAATAACATTCAATTAACAAGCTTGTCAGAAGCTGAGTCATTACAAATGACACGAAAGCACATTTGTGATATCAAAAAAAAAACCTCATTAGAATCTCTCTTTTCTAGAAAGTGATTCCATACTAATAAGAGGATAAAAGCCCATGTATCAAATCCCAGAACAAAGTTGAAGGGACCTTTGTGGGTTAATAATATCCACAATCAAGGGAAGCACTGTAGCGTGGTGGGTAAGTGCAATGTGTCGAATGGCAACCTGCCTGCGTCATATCCTGATTCTGGTCCTGCAAGCTCAGGGACATTGGGTAGGTACTTAATCGTACTGAGCTTTAGCTCCTACGACATGAAGATGAAAACAGTTGTTATAAAGGCTAAATGAGCCAATGTAATTAAAGCTCCAAGAACAGATCCTTCTATATCTTCGTAAATGCTGTATAAACAATAGCTGCTATTACTATTATTATTATTATTACTATTACTTCTCTCTGTTCTTGTAAGGAAGGAAGGAAATCATACTGAGGGACTTACTATGTGACAGACACTTTCACATTTATTACTTCATTGAATTTAATATCGAAAGCTCCTTTTGTAGGTTGGTGTTACTAGCCACGTTATATGGGTGAGAAGTTAGGTGGCCTTGCTGGGAACCAGGGAGTGGCCCACTGAGACTAGAACCCAGGATGATCTGACCCCAGGTTCCCATCCATCAGAATGAACTCTCTTATTTTGAGAACTTTCTAGGCAAGGTTGGGGTTGATCCAGTTTTCTCAGACGAGCTTGGCTGTTCTTTGTTAAGGAGTACCAATGGCGGGAAGAAGTCGGCTTTCCTTCCCTGTCTTACGTGTTCTAACATACGTGGTGCAAGTTGCTCTCACAGACTAGAGGTGCTGACCAGCCTCATGCTCCATAGTTCCGGTGTCGACACAGGCAGAGAGCAGCCAGCCCAAGAAGGCAGGTGACAGCCTCTTGACGCACTTCATGACACTCAAGGAAAATGGAGCAGAACTGAGGTAGAAGAAAATCTACCTGGTGGGTTTAGTCAGTGCATGATTATAATCTCTGATGTGTGGAGAGCTTGAGAGTACAAGGCCTTTTCCTATATGCACACAACAACCTGAGAATGCTCAAGCAAGGATCATCCCCTCCTTTGAGCGCTTGATGAAACTGAGGCCCAAGGAAACCAAGAGGTCAGAAGGGTGACTTTTTTTTTTTTTTTAAATATTTTTTTTTAAGTTTTATTTATTTATGATAGTCACAGAGAGAGAAAGAGAGGCAGAGACATAGGCAGAGGGAGAAGCAGGCTCCATGCACCAGGAGCCCGACGTGGGATTCGATCCCGGGTCTCCAGGATCGCGCCCTGGGCCAAAGGCAGGCGCCAAACCGCTGCGCCACCCAGGGATCCCAGAAGGGTGACTTTTGAACCCCAACCTTTTCTCACCCAAGTTTGCTGCCTCTCGGGGTAAGGAAAAAACTATCTATACTGAAGACAAGATATATAATTTTGAAACTGAGACAAAATGACAGGCTTTGTTTAGAGAGGTGGAGGAAGGTGCTGTGGTCCTGACCCAGGGCTGTTCGCCTTGCATGAATATTCTTGCTCCTGCAGAAAGGCTCAAGCTACACACTTTGGGGTGTTAGAAAGAACAGATGCCTTGTGTCGATGCTCAGCCACTAGGGAGGCTCCCCTTTTACCTCCAAAGGTATCTCTGGGGGGTCAGAGTGTGGGCCAGGGTTCAAAATCACTCGCCCGTGATAATGGAATCCCCTTCTCCCCTGTGCTTCTTTGACTCAAGTGGAAGGTAATTCTAGAAACTTCTGACCCTGTGTCCTTGTCAGTAGTAATTTTAAAGGCTTCAGTCTTGGCGGATCTGCGAGGGGTGCTTCTGCCGCAGCAGGCCTCCTGAAGGAAGCAGCTGGTAGAGCTCTCATCCTGCCTTTGTCTTTCTCCTTCAAGGAAAAACTCCTTGAGAGCTAAGCCTGTCTGCATCAGTCTGGCCTCACCCCTCTCCAGGCTTGGCTCTGGATGACTGGTGAGAAACCATGTTCTCTCTGTCAACTGTCATGACCAACTACCCATGTGGTACTCTTCACCTTGAGAAATTCCTTCACATGAGTCTGGCACTTGGCTGATTTTCCTCATTATTTCAGTTTGGAAACACTTCGGGGTGTAATCTTACTGTCAGTCAAACAAAGGTTTCTACCGTCGGGATAATTTTTTCTAGCCTCGTGTGTGTTTTTGATTTTTCCTCAAGTCCATCATATCCTTGATAAAGACACAGGGTGCAATGAGGCCAGGAGCAATTCAGCTGTGACTGCTTGGAGAGGGAAGATGGGAAAGAGTAAGGTGGGGTAAGCTCAGACTACAGACACTGGTTGGAAGAGCACAGCGGAAGGAGAAAGTGTCAGGATCTTTGAAGTCGAAAGGCTATCTTTCAGGATCCAAGACCAATGGTTACATGTGTGCCAACAGTTGAATGGCTAGCAGGGTATGCCTCCGCTGTCCAAGATCCAGCAAAGAGGGCAGAAACAGGGTGCTAGGCTTCCTGGAGGATGCTGGAACCCCTCTTCTGGGGTCATTGAAGCTCAGGCTGAGACTTTGTGCAGGAAAAATGGGTGTGTCCCAGGGAGTTCTCAAGGGAGGCTCACCAACTCCAGTCCACACTCGGGGCAGGCTCGCCCTAATCCACATCTTAGCCCCGATCTTCTTTCTGCCTGGTATTTGCCATTGATGGCTTGTCAACCCCTCAGACACCAGAGGTCCACATGAAGTTCTTTTACTTTGTTCATTCCCACACCACTCTCTGCTCTGCTGTGTGTGCAATCTCTGCTCACAGCTGCCCCCGCCCCCCTACTCTCCCAGGTGGGAACTTGAGGGTTATTGATGAGTTCTCCTTCTCTTTCTCCACACATGTAACTCCATTCACTCATCCTACTGCCATCTTTGATCTTTTCTTTCCTACTAGGGCTGCCCTGGTCAGACTGCCTTCATTTTTTTTCATGATCACTTTAGCAGCCTCCTTCTCTCCAGTTTCTCTTTCTACCGGGCAGTCCTTCCTAGAGCTTCTTGAGCCACTTTTGTAAGTTCTAGCTCTAGTCATGTTATTTCTCTTCCTCAAAAACCACTGATGGTTCCCACTGCTATTCCTTAGCTTGTCGTTTGTCGCGAATACTGCTCTGCTCCTTGTGACCACGCCAGTGTCTCCTGTCTGTACTTTTCTTCTTCCTTGGTTCTGGTTATGCTGTTCCATGCTTCCAGAATTCTCTCCTACATTTCTCTTTGTCAGAACCCTTTTCAAGGTCCTGGTCAAATTCTACCTCCTTTGTATGTGTGTATCCTCTAAACAACTTTAAAAATGCCCTCTGCACCCCTGGGCATTAGGCACTGTTGTAGGTGTTGGTCATAGGACATACACATGAACAACACACACACTGTTGCTTTTAGTCTTGCAAGAGTAGACTTTACACAAATAAACACACACATAAATATAAATAATGAGTTTCTTTATGTGTTTTGAAGAGAAAGAACATGGTGCCCTAAGGCAGAATGATGCAAAAGAGAGGGAGTGTTACTCCACATCTCTGGAGTCAGAGAAGGCTTCTCTGGAAGCGATGGTACAAAGATAAATAGGTAGCAATGGAAAAATGGATGTGAGGGGCCCTGCAGCAGGAAGGAAAGAGCTTTGCCAACCCCTAAGGCCAGAATTGACTGCTCTGTCTCTTCTGTGCTCACAGAGCCCTTGGCACCTTGGTGACTGCATGTATTGACACCTGCTCTGTATTAGAGAGAACTATGCAATTTTGTGTCTTCCACTAGACTGAGGATTCTGTTGGGTAAGGACTGTGTGTTACTCATTGAATTCAACAATTCATTAATCCAACCAGTATCTCTGTGCACCTACTATGTAGGCACATCTAGTGTGTAGGTATCAGAGGCAGAGGTCAGTACAGATAGACAGTGATGAGCAAGATATCCCATGCTTCCTACAGAGATCCAGTCTCTGCCTCTCCAAGATTTGACATTGTACCAGTCACACCGTAGGGGCTCGGGGAAAATGTGGAATCAAGTGCCCAGGAATATGTGCTTGTGTGATAATAAGATGAGCTTGGTTTCCAATTGAAACACTCTCTGCAAATGCCCCCTGAACAGTCTCTACTTTTCTGGGAGAGAAGTGGACACCAAGGCTCCTCTAACCGAACATCCTGCAGAGCCTAGAGGACACACCCAATCCTCCATTCCAGTCCCCTGGATGCTTGGGCACAAACCATCCTCCTTTGAGAGCAGACTCTGCCAATTTTGAGTCGTTTGACCGTGTTCTAGTCTGAGCTAATTTTGTAAGTCAAATTGCTTAAGAGTGAATATGAAATCTTTGACTGAAGCCCAAATATATAAATACCCATCACATTTCCTTCCTCCCCAATTTTGCAATCATCCAAAAAAGCTGTTCATGTTGTCCAGCGTAATTAGTTATTTATACACCCTCATGTGGTCCATTGTTCAGAATTAAATTGTCTGGTATACAGAATTTCTCTTGCAAGGCTTGTTTTGCCATTTTACCGCTTTTTGGAAGCTGTTTGTAAATATGTCCTTGTGGAACCCTTCGGGATACTTCTGAGCAGATCCAGGATTGATGGGGGGAGCAGGGGTGGAACAGTCTAGTTCATGTAAGCAAATATGCCCTCTGAGGTCTCGCACTGTCCTCTGACTTCAAACACAAAAATTATCAAGAATTATTCATCCTTTCCTTGAAGACCCAGGGGAATTAGAATGAACACAAAAATAGCCACAGAGAGGTAGAAGTGGAAAGCATCTTGGGAGATCTAGTCGTAGGTTCTAGTGACTCCATTTTGTCCAAGAGGAAGCTAGTTCCCAGAAAGAAGAAGTGAAAAAGACAGGCCCACAGCCTCTTGTGGGTTAGTGGCAGAGCCATGCCCAAACCCTCATCAGCTGACTCCCATGCTCTTTCTACTAAACCATTAAGTATACTAGTGCAGAGTGCTTTGTTTCTGGGCATTTCTGGGCTTGTTACCCTTCGCACCTGAACTAGATGGCTCCAGATTGCTTGCTTTGGGTCCTTGGGTCCATATTTTATAGCTGTTTTGTCTCCTCCCAAATGGTTTGGCAGCCAGTTATTACTGAAGAGCGTTACCCATCGTGAAGCAATTCTGCTTTCTCTTCTGTCATGCTATGGTCAGAGACTCCAGACGCTCTATCAATTTTATGTAAAATGAGACTTTTTTCCTGAGTGAGGGTCTGAAGGTCTCTGCTTCATGGGAGACATCCATAAGGTTTATGACTGAGGTCTATCTTGGTCTATCTTGAGGAATGTTCCATGTGCCCTTGAAAAGAATGTGAATTCTGCTCTTGGTGGGCAGAACATTGTAAAATGTCAGTTAGATCCAGTGGTCGATGGTATTGTTCTATTCTTTATCCTTGATGTGTTTCTATCCATGAGTTTTAGTTTGTGAAATTTGTAACATGGGCTTTGATTATTCAGAAGTTTTTTTTTTTTTTTTTTTTTAAGATTTTATTTACTTATTCATGAGAGATACAGAGAGGGAGAGTGAGGCAGAGACACAGGCAGAGGGAGAAGCAGGCTCCATGCTGGGAGCCCTATACGTACTCCATCCCGGGACTCCTGGATCACGCCCTGGGCTGAAGGCGGCGCTAAACCGCTGAGCCACCTGGGGGACACCCTTTTCAGAAGTTTTTTTAGGTTTTCTTTCTGTATGAGAGTATACGTTCCTAATTCTTATCTTAAAATGGGACTTGTTGTCCTGCCAGGTTAGGAGTCAAGAGTTCGGCATTTCTGAGATGGTTGGCCAGGGAGTATGGTGCGAAGAACCCCGAAATCTTCTAACACATATATATGGACTGTCAGTATGTAAATCAACCACAGTGGTCTTATATGAATTCTCACTGGAGTGAGACCTGTTATACCTGAGAAATATCACATCATAACTTTTAAATAGCTAACATCATAACTTTAAAAACTCATTATCTTCCTATTACTCATAAAATCCCTAGATTTTCTATAATGATTATGTTAATATTAACACAATTAATTTTTAAATGTATTTGTCTTATTTTAAATTATTAAATATGTTTAAATATGTTTGCCATATTTCTTTTTTCACTCAAAGAAATCAAGTGTAACACACATAGTTAAAGCTCCCATCTTCCATTTCCTCTTCCTCTTGCCTTCTTTCCCACCTATTTTCTCTAAAGGAAAACACTATTCTGAATTTGGTGGGTATCCTACCCATGGATGTTTTGGTGCCTTCACTCTAAGCAAATGTCTCTATAATTTATGGCCAAGAAGAGTTGCAGGGTTATTTATTTTATAATCAGGGGAGAAAAAAGAGACTCATCTGTCATATTTAGAAGGGCTAGGTCGATTTTAATCTCTACTCCTTTCAACTGGATTTTGCTTTAATCCTGGTTTTATGTTCTTTTTCTGGTGATCTTCCTACCCAGCTTTATTCCCTCCTAGCAGAAGTCTTATTTGGCTTTTGCCAGAAATGGTAGGTTGGACTCCTGTGATTTGGACTTTCTGAAGCCATGGTCTCTCTGCCTTAGGCATTGCCCGCCCACTTTCAATCCCTGTACTCTGGCCCCTAGTAGGAAAATCTTTCAGGCTCCTGCACCTGGATATCCTGTTGCCTTACGCTCCCCTTGCCTGTAAGGATGTAGCTACTGTTGCCAGACCTGAGCTGTCTGCTTAGCATTCCAGCATTGTCAGGCAGATTTAGTTTCTATCCTGCCTTACCTGTTCTGCTTAGATCTTCCATGTTTAGAACACTACCCCTTGAAAGGACATATCAGGGGAAAGCTAAGGCTGGGAAGGTAGAGGATATTGAGTATGGTGATGATGACGGATGATAGCTACCATTTTTGAGTACATTAATCAAAATCTTAAGACCTGAGGCATAAAAAGTATTCAGAATGTAATGTTCAAGATAATAATAGAATACCTACTGCATGTCAAGTACTGAGCCTTTTAATCTAGTTTATTCTTAAAAATAATCCCATATTTTGTATGAGGAAGCTGAGGTATCGAGAAACAGTATGCCACAGTGAAAAATTATGGGATTTAGAATACGACAGACTGGATTCAAACTCTGTGTCCACCACTTATACCATCTTGGAACAATTTCTTAACTTTTCTGAGCTTGGCACAAGCTCATAGGCCCTTGCAGTGATGGCTATTGTTACTGTACAAGGTCTGGCTTCTTGCCTCAGGTTACACAACTAGTATACAGTAGAAGCGTCTTCTTCTCTCAAAGTGACCCTCTTTTCAGGGAGCTAGGAATGTTAGATGTTATAATATGAATGATACCCCATTAAAAGGGAGTGTCATGGAGTTTGGGACGACCACTAAACCTTGAAATTAGAAGTCTTGAGTCCCGTTCTCTGTTACAAATAAACCAAGAGACCTTGGACAATTCATTTCTGTCTCTTTTTCCTTGGTTTTCTAATTTAAAACACAAAGGCATTGAATTTAAATCCCCTCCAGCTTCTGTTTGTTCCATCTCCAGCATTCTGTGCTTCTGATCAAGAAACACAGGTCTTGAATGGTCTACCCAAGAGAGAAGAAAAAAGGCAGTGGCACTGATAATTTTAAAGAAGGTGAAGATAGGAGAGTAGGCAAAGCTTCTATCAGCTAGCTGTTTGTCCCAAATCTTTAACAACTGAAACCAATTGGATTTCTTTTCTGCTCCCAAACTTGAGCTGGGAAGGGACCCAGACTATGGAAGGTTTGAGAAGACAACAAGACTAGTTGCCCACACTCATATCTTTCTTGGATAACTTCTTTTCTTCTCTCTCTCTCTTCCTTTCCTTCCTTCCTTTTCTTTTTCCTTTTTTAAGAAGGAGAGAATAGAAAATAGAAGATGGCTAACTAAGGTAACTAGATAAGATATGGAGAGTTACAGGTGGAATTTTATTTCCACTCCAGGCTTCTTCTTTTACCTTTCTTCCCAGTCCTTTCTGGTTTTATTTTCTAAAAATAGATATATTTATTTTCTAAGAAGAGATGTGTTCTGCACTCCTGTTTAGCCACCTGTTTGCTGAAGTTAAGGGGAGGAGAAACCTCCTTGGGGACCTTTTTGACCACTTCTAGGCCACTCTGGTGATCCTTTTGGCTTTAGGATCAAGGAGGCATATCCTTGCTTGGTGAGTCCTTATTGAGCTCCTACTTTACGTAGTCAGCCTGGCAGGCCCTAGGGACAAGAAAGGAAGGAAAGACTCCCATTCCCATCTCTTCTGGAGCTTATATATCAATGTGAAGAGCAGAACACAAACTATACAATGATGAAATCTCAGAGGTGCTGCTGAAGGAGCTGCAGAAATCCCCAGTGTCTGCCTCTCTAGTTCTGGCTCTGGAGAAACATACCTCCCCTCTGTCTCCACTTCCACTATGTGAGATTTTGCAGTTTGACTGTGAATCATCATCCCGACACTACCCCTAGCACATCTGCCCTCCATTCCTCAGTGAGGATCACAGGACCCTGGGGGCTCCCTGGGTCTCGGCTGCCTGGCCTCATCGCTTACTTCCCGGGCCATGTTCTGGGAGTGCTGGCATGGGTGTGCTTCTCCCACACTCCCCTCCCAGGGCTACTCTGGAGTCTTTGCTCTCGGTGATTGCCTTTACCAGGAAGATCTCACCTTTGTCTCCACTTGTCCAAGTCCTGCTCATTCTCCCAGGCTCTGTTCATGCTCCTTTCTCTTTGCTACAGTCATTCTAGAGCTCCTCTCCCCACCTTGGGGTCTCTGTCTCCTCTTCCCTGATACCTCCTAGCATGGTTTATTAGCTAATCAGTGCATCCATCACCGTCTGCCTGGTGTGCTATAGTTTTTTTGTATATCCAGCCTAGGCCTTACCTACCTAGCCACACCTTAACAGCATAGATATCATTTATCTCTGCATCTCAAACAGGACCAGGCACAGCTAATAGACCACAATTGAATCAACACCACAATATTAAAGTTAATAATAAAACATGTCTTATATAGTTTTATAAAGAGTGTCCATGTATGCTATCTAAAATACTCCTCAGAACAACCCTGTGTGAGAGAAACCATCATAATCCTTTTCTACAGATGAGGAGATAAGTTATTTACTGAGTGCTGGCTCTCTGCTAGGCATTGTGATGGGAACTTTACATACATTACACCATTCAATTCTCATTTAATTCCAATGAAAATAATAATTATCTGTATTAAGCACTTACTCTGTGCCAGGCACTAGTTTTAGCCCTCTGCACCTGTTAACTCATTTAATTTACGCAATACTGTAATATAGATATGCTTAGTATCCTCACCATATATGTGATAAAGTTGAGGCATGTGGAAATTAAAAACCTTACCCAAGTCCCATAGCTGAATTTGGATTCTAAACTAAGTGGTGACCATAGAGACATACATTTGAGCATTTCCCTCCTTTTCTGGACCAACACCGCCAATGCCCCTCAGTATTGCCCCTGTGAGGTATAATTATGCCCATTCTACAGATTAGAAAACAGAGACCCAGAAGTATTAAGCAACTTGCCAATATACAACTGATCAGGGTAGAGCCTCATTGTGTACATGCAAAGCAAAGATTCGACCACTCATCTGTGTTTTCAGATAGATGTGACAATGGCCAGCCTAGGTACATGCAAATTTCCTCAGCCATGTGTAAGTTTTATGACTCTTCAACGTTTCTGTGTGCCTGCTATGCCCAGTGCATTGGGCTGCAGCCTCTGTATGTTGATTCCGATAGGGACTTACAAAGACTCAGATATACTCCTTGCTTCAAGGAGGTGACTTAAAAACAATTAAAATCTCCTTAACATCTATTCCTTTGTTTTTCAGCATAGTACCTGATGCTCCTTTATCCATATGTCCTGGTAGAGATCATGAGGGGACTGGGGAGACACAGAGATGCAGTTAGTCCAGAGTGGTTAGCAAAGATGAGGAGGATGTAGATCGGTCCAGCAGGTGAGTGGGACTGGCCTTGTTATTTGAGGTCCAGAGCAGTGAGGGGCTTGGAGACTTCTGGTCCCAAAGATGGCAGCTGTTCACGCCCAGTTGTATACTGTGGATTAGGACGGAGGAGGAGGCATGCGACCCTATGGGGAGAGAAGGCCAGCAGCCAGGTAACCAGGCCCCTTAGAGCAATCTCTTTAGGATCAGGTGGATCCCTGCCCCGCCCCTCCCCCTTGTAGAGCACAGGGCAAGAACTGGGCACAGCTCAGGACCGGGGTGGGAGTCCTGGGTTTGGATCTCAAGTTGTGTACTCAGAAGCAGATGACTGTGAGCAAGTTGCTTCTGCCCTCCAACCCCTCTGTAAAATGGGTACATGACTTTGTGCTCATGTGGCCTGGATCACGTGGTGATGTTCCCGGGAACACGCGGCTAACTGAGTGCTAGGTGCATGGGAGATGCTGAGGAGGAAGAAGAGTCTGCGTTTTGCCTCCTCTGGAGTTGGTCATGACAGGATTATGCTGACGGAGGGTCCACCAGATTGACTCCCACCTAAGTGGCAGGAAAATAGGCATCGCTTTTAACCTTGCCCAGTTTCCAGGCCTGGAACTTAAACCTAGCAATGAGCATCACTTAGCACTGGCAAGTTTTCCCTGTGCTAGTGGGGTACAGGGTGGGGGTGGGGGTGCGGGGGGGGGAAGAGGAGGCGGGCAGGGGATGCTCAGAGGTCAAGGATGCACGCCTGGAGATCACGGGCACCGAAGTGAGTGCAACCTGCTTCAGGTCCCGACTTGGTGAGCTTGGTAAAGGAACAGCTAGCTTTGCCGGGACCCACCACGCGCCCCCCGGGGGGGGGGGGGGCACATCCCCGCTTCTCTCCCAGCCTCAGTGTCCCCATCTGTCAACGACCTCCTGCTTCCCGACGGCTTGCAAAGGCGTGGGGGGTTCTTCTCACCCACGGGGAGACTTCTAAACATGGGGTGAAAGGGACGGCAGGCGGCACCCGGTCTCGCTGGGGATCCCCGAGCCAGGCCTCTTGAGCCAGGAGCGGAATCGGGCTCGGGGAGCCGCGTGCGTCGGCGCGTGTGCTTGCGGGGCAGGGGGCTCTCGGTGGATCCCTGTATGGAGCAGGGCAGCACCTGCTCCTCAGCCTCCAAAGGCAGCACGAGCGCCGCGATCATTCACGAGCCAACGCGCTCCATTCACGGCTATAATTAGCCGCGGGCTGCGGCGGCGCGGGGCTGCGGGCTGGGCCGTGGGGCGGGGCCTGCGCTGGCCCCGCCCACCCGCTGGCCCCGCCCACCCGATCGCCCCGCCCACCCGATCGCCCCGCCCACCCGATCGCCCCGCCCACCCGATCGCCCCGCCCACCCGATCGCCCCGCCCCGGGGTGCGCTCGCCGCAGGATCCCTTGGGTCCTCGCCTGGGCGCCCGGGCCTCGGTCCCCTCCCCCGGGGATCACTCTGGCGCCGTCCCAGGCACCTTGGCCGTGCATCTCCAGGAGGGCAGCTATATTTAGCGTGGCATCCCCTCACCCCTCCCTCGCCCCTCGGGCCGCCCAGCCCGCCCGCTCCCCTGCCCCTCCCCGCCACCTCTCCCTCTTTGTCGCATTACATAGTAATCTGAGATGCATTGGAAGAGCTCCAGGGAACAGAATGTACTTGGCAGAGACGCGGGGCTTGATGTCTGCAAAATGTCGGAAACGCAGCCAAGAGCTGCTAACTGGGTCATTAACCTCCAAAAGCTAAGCGAGGACTGTAGGCCCGCTCTGCCTCCCTTCATCTCGCCAATAAAAGTGCCTCAGTGTGAGGGGAAGAAAAAGCCCGAGGTTGGCCGCTTTGATTTCTAGGCACCAAAGGCAGGCCCGGCCCCTCCTCCTGGCCCGGGCCCTCGGGCCGCCCCTGCTGCTTCGTCCCTGTGGACATGTGGCCTGTGGAGGGCCCAGCGACCCCGCGGGGCCAGGCTCGCGCCCCAGGAAAGACGTAACCCGGCAGCCCTTCCCTACCGCAGGGCCTCCTCGGCCCCACTGTCTTGGATCCGAGAGGAAAAAGGAGAGTGAGAACGTTGGGGGCCCACCTCGGACCCCACAACTAGACTGAAGGGTTTTGCCAGCATCTGCTCTGATTCTCTCCTTTCTGACTTCTTCCCCCCACCCCACCCCCCTTCCTGCTTTGCCTGCTCTGCCTCCTTCCCCTCCTCTTCGGCTCCCTTGCCTCCCTTCTGCCATCAGGCTGTGGGGTTGGTGTGTGCTCACATGGCCTGGCTCCAGGAGACAAGCTCCTTCACTGGCTGTGTGACCTTGGATGAGTCACCCCTTTGCTCCTTAATTCCCTGATATGTCACTTGTCCACAGCAATAACACCTTCCTGACCTAGCTCACAAAAATGTGGGTCCCACATTGGAAAGTCTCTTGCCAACTGCAAAGTTGTGCTCAGTGACAGAGACACTCTCCCCGACTACCTCGATTTACATCCTTCCCCGCCCCAAGGTCCAAACTTCCTCTGGACTTATGTGCACTCCTGGAAATGAGGGATGTTGAGTGGTCTCATCAGGAACTCCAAAGGTTTGACTACATACCAGGGGATAGCCCCTAAAACCCACCCCCCTCAAGCTGTCTAGCCCTCAGGATTGCCAAACAGACACTTCCCCCTAATGTCCAAAACCCACTTCTCCAGCAGCTGGATGGAGAGAGAAAGTGCTTGGTACTGAAACCAGAAGAGGTCCTGCAGTTCCTCAAATGATGAGACTGCCTTGCTTGTCGGAGGCAGGACAGTTGGCCTGCTGAGACCAGCAGCAGCTTATGTGATGTGTCTGGACATCTGCGTAGTCTCAAGGGATGTCCGAGGCCACGGACGCGGATCTGTAGAACCCCACGTATGCTCCCTGGTGGTATCCACAAAACTAGAACCAAGTCCAGCCGGGCCTCAGTGCCCTTCGTGCCTCATCCCTCCGCGATGATCACTACACCTCCCTCTGCAGCCACATCAGATCTGCTCTGCTCCTCACCACGCCTCATAGAGGCCTATGCTCCCCTGCCACAGAGCCATGGCTGAGGCTACTTTTTAAGTTACCTTGAAGGCTCTTTGGCCTCTCGTTGCCACACATTCAAATCTTTTGCATCCCAATTCTCAAGTGCCAATTTTTGTCTCGAGAGGTGTTCTCTTTCTCCTTCAACTCTTCTTGGGGCTTTTCCATAATGTCTTAATATAAGCAGCTAGCTTTGGGTCATGTCATCTGGGTGCTTATTATATCCTTCTTGTGGAGGGGAAATTTCCCTGTGTGTAGGGCCCTTTTCTTGTTGACCTCCACTCTGAAGGTTAAGGAGAACATACATCCTGCTTTGCCTTTCCAGTTTATGCCTATTTTTTCTGGTATTATGATTAATAGCTCCCTTTTCACCCTTAAGTGCTCTGGTTTGGATGATCCAGTATTTGTTCACCTTCCTGAGGGTCTCTATCCCAGTACCTGGCACATTAGTAGGACTCAGTAAATGTGGTGAGCTGTCATGAAGAGCATGTCAGAGTTGTTTCTTACCCACATTCTGGGGGCTCTTGGCCCCATCTCTTTCTCCAGCCTGGAGGCATACTCCCAGGTGTCCTTTCTCTTCCTTGGGGAAGAACTACAGAAGGACCCAGTACCATTAGTACCATTGTCTTTTTGACATGCCTTCCATTTCCAAAAGCTCTGACTTCACACAGAATTGCTTACTCAACTCTTCCCATTTCTCTGAGTCCTTAAACAGGAGGACCACCACTGGATGCTGGAAGTAGGTCTCAAACTCCAGAGATGGTCACCTGGTCTGTGGGATGAAGCCCTCACTTCCAACTGGAACTGGATTTTTGGTCTTGCCCAATTTCTTTGACGGTTCAACTCTTCAGAGTTACTTTCAGATAATTATGCAGTTGTCTTAGGAGGAGGTCACCACCTGAAAAGCTCAGAGCTGCTTTGTTATAAAATAAATAGTGAACATTCATCACAATAGTTTTCTCAAAAGTAAACCCGTTGGTGTGTTTGTTGACGTATTTTTGAAAATATCAAGCATTTGGAAATAAGAGCAGGCAAGATGCCTGGTCTTGCGAATGGAGCACCAGCGTCAGGAAGCCTGGGTCTTCTTTCTACTTCTCCTCTGACTCACTGCTTTCTGGAGGATGAATCATATGCCCTTTCTTGGCCTTGGGTCTCACTTCCTTCGTCTCCCCTATAAAATGGGCGTATTTGCCTGCCATTCTTACCATATAGGAGGGGGCTGAGGCTTGAAGAGGCCTTGGTAATTATGCAAAAATATTATTAAAAATAAAAATGTGCTGTCAGTGTGCTTTTTGACTCTCTGGAGAGGCACACCTGAAGGGTATGTGAGGCCATCTTATGATTCTGCTTTAGTTTCTGAAACACCTCCATTCACTGAGAACAACCTCTCAAAAACTAGAAAGAATCAGTCTTAGGAGTTGGAACGAGTCTGGTCTGAGTGGGAGCAAGAGTTGTGTGAGGAGCACACCAGCTAGCCATCAAGAAAGGGAACAGGGAGCCAGGATGAAAAAGCAAATAGGATTATTATCTTCAAGGCTCTGATGCCAGGCTGGGACTCTTGCATTCTCTCCCCAGGGCCAGTTTGTCCCTAAGCAAGTGGGCAGTCCCTTCCTTCTGAGCTTCAGTTTCCATCTTTGCAAAATAAGTGGGTAAAATGCCCTGGATAGCTCTGACATGCTATGACCCTACAGTAGAGACCACGAAGAATCAGCTTGCCTGTGTGTGTGTGTGTGTGTGTGTGTGTGTGTGTGTATGTGTGGAAGAAGTGGGAACGAAGCCACCACTCAGTAGACACAAAGCCAGGTCTGGCAGCCTTGTTCTTGAGGGAGGAAGCCTGACCAGTCTCGACTTTTTAGACCTGAATGACTCCTTATGCATCCAGAGCCCAGAGACCTTTCTTTGGGTCCCCAACACGGGACATCTGAACTTTAGGGCCTGGTCAGCAGCCTCTGTCTAGACTTGTCTACTATCTACTTCCTAGTCCGGCTGAGACAGCTGATATCAGAGGAGACTGCACTGAGGTTTCTGCTAACCAGCTGTTCTTCAAGATGCTTCAGATCTACCCCCATCCTGTATTAGGTTCCCAGGAAGCCTTATACTATCCAGGACTACATGGTTTGGGGTCTCAGACCCATGCCTGGGAAGTAAAACTTGACAGTATAGGTTGATGTTTACCTAGGCCCACTAAGATTGTCATGTAGAAGGTTCTTTATTATGAGGGTGCTATTGGCACATTGTCTGTTAAATTATTTAATAGCTCCTATGTAAAGACCCATATAGTAAATCCCTCAGTGAAGTCAGTCCTATAGTCAAAACAAAAATCATTAAAAATTGGTTTTGGTCATTCTGGGGTTGTAATATTTCCTTTAGGTCTCAGGGATAATTGCATTCATACTCCTGTTTTGTGGGTGGGTTTGAAAGTACTTATGCTTTTTTACTGTAATCTTCCTTAGATATTTTTTCAAGTGGGGCTACATAAATAAATGAATCATTAAAGAAGGGTTTGGATGTAAATTAGTGTTTGAAGTAAAGAAATAAGCCCACTTATGATTACTGGACTGACTGAAGGCCTCCTAATTATAGTTGAAGCAAAATGTCCAAATTTCATAGCGTCACTCAGATGATCCACTTAGTGCTTCTATGTTCGAGTTGCAGTTTTGTGTGAGAAGGTTTGACAGGATTGTGATTATCTGTAAGCAGTGCAAGGAGCCAATGATAACTGGAGGAAGAAAATTTAAATAGTCCTAGTGGAGTTATGGGATTAGCAAGTGTGGAGTTTATATGGTAGGAGATACAATTAGCCTATAAGGATACCATAATCCAGATTTATTCTACCAATTACTGTATTGCCTTGAGATGTGTGTCTCAGCATTTATTAAATGATAGAGTGCTTCTAGTGCTCATTTTCTATTTGCTGAAAAGTCAGAGTCTGCACGGGTTGGCTGCTCAAATTCCACAACCCACCTTAGAGCCCACACACCAGATGAAGAAACCGATGCCCTCACACCACACCCCCACTGCTGGTGGCTGAAGGGCATAAATAAATAGGAACTTTCAGATTCAAGCCGTTGTCCTGATGAAGGATGTATGTGTTTACTGAATAATGACTGAATAAACAGAATTACCCTTAACCTTCCTTACGTGAATTCCTTAAAGAAAAGTTAAATAATAATTCTAAGATGCTGGCAGCCCATAGACTCAGGATACAGAATGAGAAGTGAATCTGGCAGATTGTGTGGTTCAACTCCCTCGCTTGATAGATGAGGAAACTAAGGCAAAGAGACTTGCCCAAGGGACTTGGCCCAAGACACAGAGACAAAAAGTCTCAGAGCCGGGGCAGGAGCCCAGATATTCACTGTTCCTTGGTGCTCATTCTTTTTCGGTAAGAGCTGGAGCTCAGTGCCTGGGTTGCAATGGATAAATTTTTTGCTAGGCAGCTCAGTTGCCAAGGTTTGATTACATCATTCTTGGGTTCAAAATCTTTGTGGATTTCTGCTCCCCATTCCTAGTTCAAAGTTCATTTTGAGTCTCACCACCTTTTAAAAATTTGTGAATTCCCTTGTAGGGAGAGGTAGGCGATCTTGCTTATGCTGATTTGACACTCTCTGACACACACCTAACCTGGTTCACCTTTTCCTGATTTCTCAGTTCTTAGCAACTTTTCTATGCAATTGCCTGGGAATCACATTTCTTACTCATTTCTTATCTCTTGAGGATCAGTTAGTCACTTTTTTTCTTATAGTGGAAAGAAAGAGCTGGAAAACAGGGTGTTCAGTAGATTTAACTGGGCTGTGAGCAGAATTCTATAAAGCAAGGCCAGAAGGGCCAATGATCTGTCCTACAGGTCAGCACAGTAGGCTCAGATAACACCAAGCCAGCCCTCTGGTGAAGGAGGTCGAGATTGTCCTCCCAGAATTTCCCACCACCATCAACCAATTGTACTCCAAGAGCGCCCTCTGCTGGATTGGAGCAAGACCCAACAGTCTCAACCATCTTGGAAGGATGGCCAACAGGAGCTCTATAAAGGTGAAAAGGAAGATTGGGGTTTCCATGAGAGAGGAGTTCCCACTCAAGGGAGCTCTGAGCTGCCTCTATTTAAACACAAACTCAAAACAAGATGGGTCCATTCCATGAGGTTCTCTTGCCTCCCACTCTCTCCCACTCTGGGAAGCTCTGAGCTGCCCCTATTTAAACACAAACTCAAAACAAGATGGATCCATTCCATGAGGTTCTCTTGCCTCTCCATTTCTCATTTCCTCTATTTAAATCTCTGTCTTTTGCTTCATCTTAGTATTTATGGAAAGAATTCACGGTGGCAATTAATCCCAAAAGATCATCTTTGAAGAGATGAAAAAAGGGGATTTACAGAAGGGAAAGTGGGCATAAGATATGAATTCAACCTTCCTCTTGAGGCCTAATGGCTGGGTTACAAAGAGCAATTTCTTAGAATAATGATTTCTAATCTCAGCTTGTATTGTTCGTTAAGTTGAAAATTTTCATCGGCCACTCATTGCCTGCTAAACTAAGTCATCATTCTTTACATCAACATTCAAAGTATATTTGTAAATTCAGAATGCATTATTTTGTTTGCATTCATATATCAAGGCTAATAGCATGCTTATTTTAAACTAGAAACTTACCTTGATCTAGTTTTTAGAAAATGAAAATGTATTGAAATTTTTAAAAGTATATTTGAATATCAAAGTCATACATTTCACATTAAAATCAGGCTCAGCAAATACTTAATCTGCCCATAATTTTGAACAAGGTAGAAGACCCTGCTTAAATAATTAGTTTTTTAAACAGAAGCAATAATTGATAGATTGAATGCTATGTTTAGCATTGAAGTTAGTCCTAACATATTTTTTTAGGAGAAAACCGAGGTGAAACTTCTTTGACATAAAGAAGTGCTGGGGGCATAACCTTTCAAGCGCCCTGTAGACAATGGGAGATGCAGCAGTTAGGAATGCGCTTACTGAATAAACAGAGACAGTAATGTGGTAACTACTGAAATTGTGCCAAAAAAAAAAAAATGATTAAAGCTGGATGAAACCTTACAGAGGACTCTACCCTTTACAACCCAGATGGTAAAACAAGATGTAGAAAGAAAAACTTCCCCACAGGTGCATAGGCAGTTAGTGGAGGAGCCTGACTTGAAATCTGGGTCATCTAATCCTCAGTCCGAAGCTCTCACCACTCTCCAACACAACATTCCTACAATGGCATGAGAAAGGATGAGGAGGTGAGGGACTCTAAGGTGCCTTTGGGAACCACTGCCCAAATCTCAGTAAAATTAAAGAGCCTCCTAACTCAACCTCTGTCCCATTCCACTATATCCTTGAGGCTGAGAAATGGGGCATTCAGATCCTTTCCTCCCTCTGAGCCTTCATTCTGTTTACACATGGGTAGACCAGATGTTAGAAAAACAAGACAAACATTTGCAGCTGTTATGGGGGGAGGGGGGCTGGGCGGAGCCCATGAGGTTCCCAGGTTTTGATCTAACACATCAGAGCACATTTGATTTTTATTGCAGGCTTAGAGTTTACTACCTTCAGCTCCTTCCTCAAAGCCTGGAGTTTGCCGCTTCATGTTGAAGCCTATACCAAGAGATGCCAAGGGTTTCTGGAGCTATTTTCAGCCCATTACCACAGCAATCCAGGTGACCAAGGCAGCTACTGCTCCACTACAACTTCAGGGGCCCCCTTCTCTCCATCCTCTGGATTCCTTGA
The DNA here is from genome assembly GCF_048164855.1 of Canis lupus baileyi. Lineage (NCBI taxonomy): Eukaryota > Metazoa > Chordata > Mammalia > Carnivora > Canidae > Canis > Canis lupus. The sequence goes on from NC_132868.1 coordinate 22,790,513, forward strand.
TGCGAGGTTGGTGTTTCTCCCTAGCAGGCAGATGCCAGGAAGGGCACTATGTGAGAGGCAGCGCATTCTAGTGAGCAGAATGTGGGCTTTGCGATTATGTAAGACCCAGTTTTGATCCTGACCCAGCCATTCACTGGCCACGTGATTTCGAGTTAGTTGCTTAACTCTGAGTCTTATTATGCCTGCTTTTTCTTAAAACACGGATACTTATTTTTCAAAGTGAAAGGATTTAATGACACAATGTATTTGGACTTTACCAATGTGTGTGCAGGAGTGTCCAACAAACTGTAGCTGTTACTATTATTTCCTGATCGGTTTTTCATCTTCTTGGAACTTATATGAATGATGTAGCTACTAGTTGGTGAGGATCTAGGGGAGAACATTAGGAGTCTTGCCTTTATGCTGTTTCCTGAGGGCTCAAAAAAATGTGATGACATTGGTATTATAAGTAATAATCTATTGTATCTATATGTGTTTAAAGCTTTTTCAAAGCATGTTTATTCCAATTTACTGTGAACAAATTTTAAATCTATATCAAAGATAAAATGATTTCATAACATTTATATACCACTACGCAGATCCTACCATTAACATTTTACTGAACTTGTTTTGTCATTTGTCTATCCATTTATCCATTCCTTCATCCATCCACTAATCCACATTTTAATGTATTTCAGAGTACTGTGCAGACCTCAATACATTCCCCTTAAATTCTTCAGCATGAATATCATTAGCTGGAGTTCAATATTTGTTTGCTGTTTTTCTTTCTTTTTTTTTTTTAAGATTTTATTTATTTATTCATGAGAAACAGAGAGACAGAGAGGTAGAGACACAGGCAGAGGGAGAAGCAGGCTCCATGCAGGGAGCCCAACGCGGACTCGATCCCGGATCTCCAGGATTAGGCCCCAAGTGGAAGGCGGCGCTAAACCGCTGAGCCACCCAGCTGCCCTGTTTGCTGTTTTTCTTTTCATATATATTTATATACAATGAAATGCAGTCTTAACTATGCATTCACCAAGATTTGACAAGTGCATACCTCTGTGAATCCCAAGCCCCTATGAGGATATATAACACATTAACATCACCCTGTGAATTTCTGTCCCGTCTCCTCCCAGGCAACCAGGATATTCTGGTTCTTTTTTCCATCATGGATTCGATTTGGCCGGTTCTGGAACCTCATATAAATGGAATAACATGGTATGTACTTGTCTGTATAAGTCTTTTTTTCACTCAACATACTATTTTTGATACTCATTCTTGTTACCGTATGTATTGGCAGTTTGTTCATTTCCACTAGACTGCTATCTTTAGTGAGTGGTTTTACATACCTCCTTGAGATTGCTGAGTTGGTAAAAACAAAGAGCTTATGTGTGTATACAAAAAGAAAAAAATCTGGAAAGATAATCACCGAAATGTGTATAGCCTTTACCTCCGAGATAAGCAACTGGGGCAAAAGGAGGAAATAGGGAATTTTGCTCTTGAACGTATATACTTTTATAGCAATTGAATTTCTATACATATATAGAGATTTTAAAATATAGAGAACACAGAAAAGTATTTTAAGAACAACAATTTAACTAAGTTCCTCGTGGTATGGGAAGAGGTCTGAGGGTCCCGGGGTGCTGGAGCCAAGGAGCCTCCAGAGCTCCTCCAGCCAGAGCTTTCTCCATGCTTCTGAATAGACAGAGCCTGGACAGTAAGTGGAGATGACAACTCTTCATGAGAAGGTTACTCAGCAAAAAGATGCACCCCAGGCACAAAATATGGGTTTGAGAGGGGAAAAGTTCTAAAGAAAGGCATTCTAAAAGAACACTAACAGAATAGCCCGGCCAGTAGTCCTAGAATCCTATAGCCATAAACCCATAAGGTTTCAAAGGACGTTATTGTGACTCCTTTATTTTGAAAAGTGCAAAATCAGGTTCTACTTAAGCGAATTATGGGTGATCTCACTTAGCAGATCTTAAAGATCATCGAAGCTCCTTGGGGGCTGGTCCATTTCTGTTTCCTGTCAAGGGTGCATGTACTTATGTGCTATTTATTGGAAAGGTGAATCTAATCCTAGACCCCATTTTACAGATATGGAAACTGAGACATGAACTGACACTTGTTCAGAAGAATACATATCTTCCCCAGAGGATAATAGTCAATAGTCAATGTTGACCAGTCTCCACTGAGGCACCGCAATCAATAGGAGATAGATTGGAATTACATTTGAGGGCTCAAGGTTAAATATAAGGAAGACTTTCTTGGAAGAGAGGGTTGTGAAACTTCTGTTTCTTAGAAATATTTAAGAATGCAACACAGTCTTGCATGTTGAAAGACTTTAAATGTGGCACTACTTGCTAGGCTAGATTTCTTGTTTCCTCACAGTTGAGGGGGTGTGGGGGTGGGGGGAAACCCAAGATTTTGGTTCCTTCTTGCAAGTCTGACCCCTAGTGGTCACCATCTCTGGGTTGGGTCCAAGAGGAAAAAAGCCAAGAAAATGAGGACTACCAGACTTTGTTTTTAAAATTGGAAGTGAACCTTAAAATTTCCTAGTTGAATGATCTAATTTCACAAACAAGAAATCTTAGACCAAATGAATAGAAATGATTTCTTAACATCAGTGACTTTGTAGTAAAACTTGAATTAGAACCAGCTTTTGCTAACATTGTAGGTTCAAATTCCAATTCCTACATCTCCCAGTCTTTGACCTTCAGTGAATCTGGAAGCTGAAATCTGGCTAGATATTTAGCCTCCAAGTATCCTCATGGTCCTGTTCACTGGCCACTTAAAAGAAATTATTTTTCTTAAGCCAATAGATCATAAAAATAATCTGTTTGAGCACTGTGTCATGGACACAGATGACTTGAGACCAACTGCTGTCATCTCTGAGCCTCAGTTTATTAAAATGGAGTAACCATGTGATCTATAAAGGCTTACCCAGCTCAGCTATTTAAAGTTTCAAGCATACATTGTATCTTGGCTGAGAATTCTTAGCAAAGTGATGAAACTATTACCATTAATAAAATACTCCTCCCTTTTAAGATGAGGATCCCTAATCTAGGATGGACAGACTCCTACAGGATCCAGCTTCAAGAGAAGATCATGAACTTTCTGAAGTTGCGTGGGGTTGCCAATGCATCTGTGCATTTTCTTGAAGTGAAACCTCTTTAGATTTCATCAGAAGGGTCTAGGACGACCTCAAAAGGTGTAAAAATCACTGAGTTAAAATGGTTGAATGAGGTTTCCAAGAAAGTGAAAGACCCCCATCTCTGATCCTTAGCTCTAATGCCACAGAGCTAGACTGGTGACTCTTCAGCCCCTTGATGACATCAAGACAGCAGTTTATATAACTCATGGCTTCTGAAAAATTCAGTTCACATTCTCTCCTCTTCCAGGTTGAGGAACATCTGGTTATTAAGTACATGTAACTCCCCCCTAACTGACAGAAGCCCTTCATTCCTTATGTAAAGGTTCTGACTGATGCCCCTAGCACACTAAATATTTGTGGATACCAGGCTGCTCTCCAGTGTCCTTATGTCCATAATCTCCTGCCAATTGAGCTACATGCTTATCAAAGGCTGGTTGATTCCCCTCCCCCCCCAACCTGTTTATGCCAGTTGTAGTATTTAATATAATTATATAATTTAAATATTATGCAAGCGGATCAAGTATGAGTGTGAACCTAAAGAGATTTATTTCAATGAAAACGAAATTAATTGCTTTGGAAAGGCTCAACCGGAATGAGTTACTGAAACATACTCTAAAATTTGTTTGTGGGTGAGGCAACTCTAAAAGAAGGACAGAAATTTAAAATCTGGAAGAGTTCTGCAAGTTTTAAAATCTTCCTTTATTAAAGCAGCAAAATGAAACACCCGGAATGGGAAATAATGGAGGAAATAGGAATTGGGACTTGCATGCTTGAAGATGAAACTTTGCCTGTAGAGTGGCAAATGAGTGTCTTAAGTTAAAATATATGCATTCATATGAATCCCAGGTTTAGCCCACTTTTCTGATTAGTTGACACTGGTGACTGTGTTTCTTTAGTATTAAGATTAAAATATCAAAATGAGATCCAAGAGAACTGGTTTACTGTGTCTCCCAAGTGTTACTCCATTGAGGTTTTGATCTTTTAGAAATTCCCTTAAGATCTCTTTTTATTCCTATAAGTCAGTTTCTTGTAGGCACTTCTCACAGACCTCTTTCCCCTTGACAGTTAGTAAGCTTTGCCTTGGAATCAGGCGCCAAAAATTCAGCATTCGAAACCTCTATTAAATTAATGTTTGTTCACCTTAGCAAACTAGTCACATTCACTCAAAATCTGGAACCAGATGCACTGTTCAATGTCTTAAGATTTCAACAGTGCAGGGCCATTTGTGGTCAACCATCAATATTACACTCTCCCTTTTCAGAGAGTATGAGCCACAAACATGGACCTGCCCTTTGCCTTAGCTTTGCCTTCTGGGGAATGCATGCTCTAGAAACAGTGTGACTGATGAAAAAAAAAAAAAAAAAAAAAAAGTGAATGGTGCAAAGATATTTATTGCAGCATTATGTAACAGTAAATCCACCCAAAACTACTTAAAGTTCAGCAACAGGGTCATGAGTTAACCTGGTATTTGTTGCTGGTTGTTTATGTAGTCATGAGAAGGACAATTATGAAAAAATTTAGCAATAATTATTGGCAAAATGTTTATGATAGTAAATTAAGTGAAGAGAGAAAAAGTGCAAAATGAAACTAACCCCATGATTATAAACATAATAAATGTATATATGAAATCAGTAAGCTGGGGGAGAGTTGGGGTTTTTATCTTTTGCCAATTTTTCACTTACAGTTCTTTCAGTGATTAGAAAATCCCACATTATGCAACGATTCACCAGTTTTTCAACCTTGGTATCTCAAGAGGCCTTGTGATGTCTGAGGTTTGACATACAGTTGCCCAGAACCACAGAATTACCCCCCAGAGGAGAGAGGATTAGGCAAGAGCGCACTCAATTATAGATGGACTAGGTTGGAATGTGCCTTTGAGGTCATAGCGGTCCCATCCCCTCAATCTACAAATCAGACTTATCATCGCATTTACCAGCAGTTTGCCCTGAACAAGTCACTTATGCACCATACCTCAGTTTTGTCCTCTGCAAAACGCAATGATAAACATATATATGTCCATGGGTTGTCATGAGGTTTAAATGATAAAAATCCAGGGCGTGACACAAGAAAGCTCTCAATAAACGTTTGTTATTAATATCACCAGAGTTAGTGGTGGAGCCAGGGCTCAAATTCAGGCTTCCCGACTTCCTCACTAGGGCTATTTCTATCATACCACATCATAGAACTTTCATCTTAATCCAGGCTGGAATCCCTTGCTGTGCTGAGTACTGGGCAAGAAAAAGGCTTTTCTGATAATATGAGGGATACTATGCCTTTATGTAACTCTTGCCTATCAGGCAACCAGCAGCATACGCTGTAGTCAGGACTATGGATGAAAACTGTCAGGGATATTAGAAGATGACAGTCCCTGTCAAAAGGAGACTATGCCTTTAATAAGACAGAGCTGAGTTCAAGTCTATAACCACCTATGTCTCCCTTGACTTCTTGATCTGTACTTGCTTTTAGGCAAGAGGGGGATTAACAGAAACAATCCTTCCTGTGAATATGTGATATAAGTTGCTGTATATGAAAAAGCTTTGTAAAATATAAAGTGGAATATAGTGCAAAGTGGTGATTTTGTTTTCTAAAATTATTTTTATTTTCAAAACTTAAGAACACTTACATGTGTTCTGTGTGCCAGACATTATTCCAAGGATTTTACAAGAATTAATTGAATGGACTCTCTGCAGCAGTCCTATAAAGTAGGTTCTGCTAGTATCTTGGCTTTACTCAGGGGGGCCCAAGGGGTTTAAGGAACTCACCCCATATCACAGAGGCAGTAAGTGGTGGTGTGGTGGTTTGAACCTAGGACTTGGTATTTTGGTCAGAGTCCACGCACAGCTCTGATGCTGCTTGGTTATCACCGAAAGTGCCTTGACCTAAAAATGAAGAAACTTGGGTTCTGGGATTGGTTCTCCTTTTTCATCTGGTTTCATTCAATATAGTCCAGTCCAAAGCAATACAATCCAATGCAAACCCTTCCCATCCAATCCCATCCTGTTCAGCTTAATTCAATTCAACTCAAGGAATACTCTTCTGGGGACGGGACACCTAGGTAGCTCAGTCGGTTGAGTATCTGACTCTTGATTTCAGGTCAGATCATGATCTCAGAGTGGTGAGATCAAGCCCCACATTGAGCTTCATGCTGGGCATGGAGCCTGCTTAAGATTCTTTCTCTTTCCCTCTCCCTCTCCCTCTGCCCCTCCCTAACCTGCCGTCCTAGCGCCCATGTTCTCTCTCTCTCTCTCTTAAAAAAAAAAAAAAAGTAAATGGTCTTCTGAATGTTTAGTTTGTGCTGGTAATCACTGCACTAAGAGCTAACCAGGGGAGAAGGACCAAAGAAACCTGGGTTTTGATGGCAAAGGGTAAGTCAAATATAAAAAAATGATGATAAAATTCGGAGTGAATAAGGCAGTCTCAGGAAAGACTGTCAAATCTGCAACTGTGAGGTCAAAATAAAAGTATCTCCTGTTAGAACACCTGGGTGGCTCAGCGGTTGAGCATCTGCCTTTGGCTCAGGGCATGATCCCGGGTCCGGAGATCGAGTCCTGCATTGGGTTTCCTGCATGGAGCCTGCTTATGTTTCTGCCTCTCTCTGTGTCTTATGAATAAATAAATGAGATTTTTTAAAAAAGTATCTCCTGTCTACTGTTCATTGAATAAAAAGTGGCCCAGCCAGTAGGGTAGATAAAGGTCTTTTGGAACCACAGAGTCCGGGGTGGGGAAGACTTGAAAAAGAGATACTTTAGACCCCTGAAAAGTAAGTGGTCTTCAGCTAGGTGTATATCTTCAACACTGGGGCCATTGCCTTCTATCTGGTTCCAGACATGTGGCCAGCAGCCTTTGGCAGCCATTTTAAGCTGAGGTGAGTCATCCCAGTGGCTTGGTGTGTATGATTCCTTGTTCTGCTTCTCTCTCTAAGAATTCCAAGGGAAACCTGCATATTACTGGACTCGCTATATTTTGACCATTAAAATAGTCTTTATAAAGCCACTGGTGTACTGTCTAGCCCACAGTTGGTACTCATACGGTGACAAATATTGCCATCATTATCCTAGATCTTTGTAATGTGACCACTTTTCTGTAGCTCCCTCTGAGAAAGAGTTGGAATGGCCTCACAGGCCTGACTCTGGATGACAATCATGTGTCTCTTTTAGAGAGTTCTATTTTTCTGTTCTAAAATGAAAAGTGGGACAAACCAGGTTAAGCATCACAGATCATGCTCCTACTTGTCCCGTGGTCACACTGCACAGAATATGAGTATTCCCCATGGGTAAACTGTTCCCTTACACAACACTTTTGACGTTACACAATTAAAACGGCTTACATATTAAGATTTGAGGCAATGTGAAAGTACCTCATAATTAACTGCTGTCTATTTAACCAGACAGCTCTAGCAAGTTAATTTGATGTCTGTTATGAGACTTAATAATTGTCAGTGATTTTTAAAAACAATTTACTGGTGTAATCATTAACTACCCCTAGATTATCTTGTCAAATTGATAATTAAATGCCTCAAAAATTCATTACAGAGTCAGTATATTAATAGGAATATAATTAAGTAATGTTTGCTTATGTAATCTAGAGTTTATTACCTGCACACTTATTTATCTTTTCTATACTTATTAAATCTTTCTAGGGGCCTTTTCAGAATCAATGGAAAAACCAAGAGTCAATAAATGTCTTATTAGATCCAAATGAGCCACTTAATTGAGAGACCATGAAATAAATATGGATTCACCATGTCTGTGGAGAGGGAGGAGAGAATATTCCTGTTTCACAGTAGGATTATCAGTTGGGGCAAGAGAACCCCATTGCTCCCTTCTTTTATTTCTTCCTGTGTCCTTTCTTTGTCTCCCTCCCACCTTCCCTTTCTTTTCCTTTCTTCTTTCTTCCCTCTCTCTCTCTATTCTTTTTTTTCCTTTCCTTTCTTCTATCCAACATGCAAATGCCAACTATGTGCCAGTCATTGTGTAAGACACCAAAACTATATGAGGTCTCATTTGAGTCTGATGTAGCAAAGAAAAAAGACATAAATAATTGTGATGCACTGTGTTTAATGCTACCCTAGAGATGTGTACAAAGTGCTAAGGGGGCACAGAGGACTAAACAACTAACTCTACTGGTAGTCAGGGGAGATTTCCCAGAGGAGGTGACATTTGAGCTTGCCAGAAATCAGGATGTAGGAATTCTCGAGGGAGAAACAGTACAAGAGAGGCATTCTAGACAGGTACGAGCAAAGATATAGGGCCAGGGAGGAACATGGGCCACTCAGGCGCTAGATGGAAAGGGATGAATTTTAAACTGTGAAGTATCATGATTGGAGCTGTGATTTTCAAAGGATGACTGGAGGATTGTGTTGGGGTGACCATAGCTCTCAATTATACTGTCATCATGTCCAAGTCTTGCCTTGATATCCTTGAGTCTTCGGGATATGCATTCAAATTGCAGCCTGGTTGGCTTGTCTCTTCCACAGCCTTTAGTCCTGGTGATGATCATCATATGCCCAGGATCTTACAGGTTGCATGGGATTCTACTCTGTTGTCACTGTACAGATATTCATACGTTTCAGATTACATATCCACAGTTTGGGTTTGATAAGTAAGATCACGACATATTTTAATGCAGGCCTTCCCAAAACAGGAATCCATAGTTCAGTTTGCTTATTCCCAGAAGCTCTGCAACACACCCAAAATCAAGGATGGTTGATTGTATGAACAACTCTGGATGAAATTCAGAAGGGAAGAGGCCTTAAATCTAAATGAATTATTTTCAAACTTCTACATAGACATTAACCTACTTATCCCTCATAATCACTGAGAACACAAGAGTAAGTTGTAATAATTTTTGTCCTTGACCAAGTGTCAATGACTAGAAAAGTAACTGTTTGCATGTTTCCTCAGGCTATATGGTTGGGTGCCTTTTGGTGAAGAAGGAAAAGTGGGAGAGACAGAGAGAAAGTAAAAATAAAAAAAACCATATTCTGATATTTAAAAAGATATTGGTGTACTCAGCAAGTGAAAAATGTGTTCAAAAATCTCTGAAGACTCTTTTTCTTAATGCTTGGAAATCAATTTCATATCTTAAGCTCAGGGGCCCATGGAAGAATCGGCTTGGAGGTCTCTCTTTGCCTCAGGAAATAAGTATACTGCATTTCTGATACCCATATGCTCTGCATGTGCCAGGCCTCCTGAAGTGATATGTACTGTGTACTGTGACTGGCAGTGTTTTAAAATGATCACATTAGATCATGACATTAGACAAGGTCAGAGGGGATTGAAGCCAATAGCTAATTTATCCTGAAAGTATGAAATTCTCTAAACTCTGAGCCGAGAAGTGTTTAGAATTAAGTGACAAAGGACAGTCTACAAATACAAAAGAGCTTTATTTTTAAAAATAAATAAATAAATAAATAAATAAATAAATAAATAAATAAATAAATAAATGGAAAGCAGAACTTCCACATCTGCACGTTTGACCAGAGAGGTAATTCAGTTTGTCAAAGCTTCCGGGCCAAGATGCTATATGATGTTTTCTCAAGGCCAGGTATTAGTGAAGCCTGGACCCCAGTCTGATGATGTGGTTTGAAGTCCCTGGTCTGCTACTGCTAAGTGGATGACTCGGGACCAGTACCTTTCTCAGGGCCTCAGTCTCCTTGTGTGTAAAATTGTCCCAGGCCCACCCACCTCTCATCACTGTTGGGAGGATCAAATGAGATGATGAGTGTGAAATACCTTGTAAACAGGTCATAAAACCCTTCAGAAACATGGGGGGTAGTATTATGATTAGATCTAAAAGGCTATAAATATTTCAGAGGAAAATATTCAGTATTCAAAGCACTTGGTCAAAGTTAGGTACTGCCTATGAGTCCAACCCTGCCTCCAGGCGCTCATCAGCAAATTTACAGATTTCTGTTTTCTGAGAGGGGTTGTTCTTCCCAGGCACTCCCCCATGGAGGCAGACATTATCTTTGCTTCTTGACCTGTCTTGCATCCTCAGTTAGCCTGTGAGCTCTGGGAGCGTCAAGAGCCTGACGTACAGGATTTAGGGACAAGCACTTAGGCCAGTCCTTCTTCTGGCCCTGGCTTTGCCACTTACTCACTGTGTGACTTTGGGCAAATTACTGAACCTTTGCAAGTCTTAAGTTTTCTCATCTGTGACATGAAGATAATAAATATTATCTTAGGGACATTAAAAAGATTAAATGAGTCAGTACATGTCAAGGGCTTGATTTAAAACCTGGAATGTAGAAAGTGCTCAAGGAATACTGGATATTCATTACCGTTATTGCTTTTCTTCCTCCCTTCATATCTCCAGTGCCCAGAATAATGTTTAGCATATAACAGGTATTCAGTAAATAGGTAGTGAAAGAATAAAAAAGAAAGTCCCTATCTCAGCAGATAGGGACGCTTAGATTAATGAATCCTAAAGGTCATAAAAAAATGAAAACAAATTGAGTTATGTGGGTGAGGGTTTCAAAATTTGGGTCTATTTCCACCTTTTATTTCCACTGGTGACAAGAGCATTTCTATTTACGCTGGAAATGTGTAGTATTGGCATAGCACTTCAAAGTTTACAATGATTTTTAAGATCAGTGTCTTATTGGATTCCCACACCAACACTGTAAGGAAGGTGTTATTATATTACCCACTTCACAGATAAGAACATTGAGGTTCAGGGAGGGGAAATGTCTTGCCCAACCATCACACATCTGATAAGTAGAACTGCTGAAATGAGGTCTTTTGGCTCATTGCTCTTTTCTCACTCTGGGAAGAGACCCAAGGCTATTTCACCCAGGACTGGGTTTTTGATCATAGCCATGGACAGTATGATGCAGAAGGGCCTGGTTTGTCTCTCTGAGTGCAACAACCAACTTAGGGGAGTAAGCCCCTAGATGTCTTACTCTGACCCATTAAGAATCTCTCACCTGTCAGTTTGACTAAAACCTTGTGAAGCTTATTAGTCTGGCTTGTACTTTGGTTTTAAACCCCAATTTCCTTGGCGTATGAAATGTATTTTGCCATCATTGTGCTGGGTTTTCCCCTGTGAGAGCTAAGTTGCCACAACTGGTCCCTGCTCTGAAAATGGAAACCAGAAGCCCTGGAGGTCTTTCAACCTAGGTCACTCAGGCAAAAGCAGACATAGAAGTGTAATTATACCATTACTCAACTTCATAGATCCTCCAGATTGCCTGAAGAGAAAAGCATTTCTCTTGATAAATCTGAAACCCCTGATAATTTCCTCTGAGGAATTACCAGCAGGTTGCAACACCAGCATGGCTATCTACTGCCTGACTTTTTCTCCAGTTCCCTTCTGCTATCTCTCTGCCATATTGCGTGCTTTTGACAATCTTCCCTCCAGCATTTCCTGAGACTCAAGGTTACTCTGGTTCTCCAACACCTCCATGCTGGCCTTTTCCAGTTCTTTCACAGCCTCAGTCTGGTGGGCTAACCCTGCATCCTCTGCTTTCTCTTCTTCTCTCCTCCCATCAGCTCTGGTGTCAGCTTTTAAGGGAGGCCCTCAGTGTACAAAGATGCACAAAACATGGTATCTAACTAACCTCCAGGAACTGATAGTCTGGTAGAGGGAGAAGAATGGTGAAGGCAGGCTTCTAGCTCTAGAGAAGTCTGGTGTTTTGACATGGCTGGCTGGGCTTGAATGTGGAGAGAGGACAGTGAATGGTACCAGGCAGGAAAGTCCCTGTGGGAGGAGTCTTCAGAGATATCTGAGAAGATAAATTGGTGCTCCTCGTTCAGATAAGAAAAGGAAGGCCTTCTGAGATAAGAACATAGCTTGTACAAAGGAACCAAAGAAGAAAATGAGTTTTCTTTTCCAAATCAGGAAAATGGGGTTAATAATTCTTAACTTGCAATGCTAATGTGAGCATTGGTGATAATGTACATAAATGGAACCTGGAACCAAATAGAAAATGAATGAATGACCAAAGATAAATAACAATCCCCTTCCTCCCTTTCCCTTACCAGTCCCTGTTTCCTTTTTCTTTTTTTTCCAAAAGATGGGATTGGACTAGCAGATTTTTCAAAGACTTTCTGGATCTGATATCCCAGGTGCTTTAAAATCCTCCAGGGAAGTTTAACAACAGTGACGTCCTTTCTCCTCCATACATTCTGCTACTGCTGCCAAGCCTCGGCATTCTCTCACCTCTGGACACACAAATCAGCTACTCCGAGGACCATCAATTTTACAGACAAACAAATGCTGCCTCATTAGATATACCTCACCATTGCATGGACTGTCTGGCTTTGCGTTGTTCAGCCTTACACATGGGCTTAGCTTTTCTTTTGTTCTTGATTGTAAACCTCTCGAAACAACAATGGGTCCCCTTGGGCTTAGAGCAGAAACAAAGGATGCCAGTTCTGGCTCTGGTACCTACTAGCAACCAGAGCTTGGCTAACTTAGCTAACCTCCGTTTTCTCATGGATTAAATTGGGAGCATGATAATGGCCCACTTTTGAATCTTTTCTGATATTTAAATGAGATAATGCATTTGATGGTACTTTGCAAAGTATAAAGCATTATGAAGGTAGGAATTTTATATTACATTTGTATCTGCCCCTGTATTAACCAGGACTCACTTGATTACAACTAACAGAAACCTAACACAGAGCACACTGAGTATGAAATCACAAGTTACTGGGCACATAACTGAATAATCGCAACAGGTATCAAGTAAAAAAAATCAGAACTATGCTTCTCTCCTTTTTTTAAAAAAATATTTTGCTTATTTATTTGACAGATCCAGAGAGAGAGAGAAAGAGCAGGGGAAGAGAGAGAGGGAGAAGCAGACTCCCCACTGAGCAGGGAGTCCAACTTAGGGCTCTATCCCAGCACTCCAGGATCACGGCCTGAGCTGAAGGCAGATGCTTAACTGAGTGAGCCACCCAGGTGCCTCAATGCTTCTCTTCTTTTATCAGCTGTGCTTTTCTCTGCATTGGCTCCTTTATCAGGCAACTGTCAGTATTTCTCAGCAGCTGCATGTTTATGTCCTATCAGTTGAAAAAACTTAGCCAAAAAGTGGGTCCCCCCAAACCAAGGAATTTTGACAAAAAGTCCACAATCAACTCCCAGTGGACTGATGGGGGCATGTGCCTCTCTATAATTCAGTTACTGTAGCTACAGAGGTTAGATGTGCTGATTAACCAAGCTTGGATCTACTCCATGAATGAAACTGAGAGCCATAAGGTCAGTTCCTCATAAACCACATGGTGTGAGAGGGAGGAGTGGTTCTCTAAAGGAAAAGTGGAGCACTATTGCCAGAATAGGAGAAAATGGGTGCAGAAAGGCCAAAACGACAGAGATACTCTGCAGCACCCACCATGGCAGCCTTATCAATCAAACCCAAGAGAGCTTAAGAGGGCTGATGCCCTAGGTGGTAATGCCACGCACACCCGGGAAGGTAGGTGCTATGATGAATCAAAACCCACGTCATTGGAAGCATCACAATTCATTCAACAACTGCTCTAAAGAAGACAGGTTGTGGAAAGTTCCAAAGCAGGGATATTCACAGGGCATATATTGGGCATCCAACCAATGTTAAATTGCTTTGATTTTGTTGATTTCAAATTGGCCTAGTTTTCTTAAACTGGCATCTGTGAGTATGAGGGCAAGAGGAACAGAGAAAGTCCTGAGACCATATTTTTAAACAAAGTCTTTTAAAATAAAACATTCACTCATTTGAATACCTGTCTGAAAGCAGGAGGGCCTCTGATGAGTTCACCCCAGGACACGCTCACTAGGTGCTATGGAGCCAGGCTGCTGGGAGGCCGGAAAGGGCTGAGCCCACAGCATCTCCTGCCAGCTGGGGCTGATCCCTCCTCCCACAAGTCTCCAGACAGCAAGGCCTCCTGGCCTTCGTTTCTTTTCCAATGGGTATGGTTAGGGGGCTCATCTGGGTGCTCGTGTTTGGTCCCTTGGTCCTAGCTCTGGTGGCAGCTGTCCACATTTGCAGGCAGTCACTGCACAAAACCTAGTGAGAGACTCCGGAAATGCCAGAAGTGGCTCCTAACTTTGTGCAGCTGATCCTTTGGGAAAATGGACAAAGCTAAAGGAAGAGAGGGTCTTTGACGTCTTTTTTCTCTTTCTCCCCTTCCCCACATCTACCACCATCTTGCTCCTCTTTCAACTTTTTCTGCTTTCTCTCCCTCACATTTGCCCCTTCTACTAGGATAAAATCCCCCTAAGGACAATATTTGTGTCTTAATTATGGACAAAGCCCTAGTTGGGGGGGAAGATATTAAGACAAATAAAATGCAAATCCTTTCTTTCAACTTTTATTAAAAGGAGAAGCCCCACTGACAACAAACCCAGGGTAGGAAGTGGTGACCACCCATCCCCCAAAGGCACATGTACGAATTTGGGAGTTCAGTGGCAGAAGTGATTTTGGCTGGAGATTCACAGGATGCTGAAAGAGGTTTTACTTAAGTTAGGTCTTAAAGTCACTTGTTGAACAAATACAAGTAAACCTTGGCAAATAACACAGGACATGGATAAAGACACAAGAAGGGCCCAAGCTTAATGCACCAGTGTTTAAATAGTTTGCTGATGGGCTACAGTCATTCACTCAGAGCTTGATTAATTTTAATATATTAAAACCGCCAATTAATATGGTTACAAATACATATGAGACCAAACCCAGCAAATTAAAAGTGGGAGTAGGGGCTGGCATGAGCAGACAGCTGAAAATGGAGAGAAGTGCAAGGTTGATGGCTTGATAAGCAGAGAGGAGACAGGGGATCCCTGAGTGGCTCAGCGGTTTGGCGCCCGCCTTCCGCCCAGGGCGTGATCCTGGAGACCTGGGATCGAGTCCCACATCAGGCTCCCTTCAGGGAGCCTACTTCTCCCTCTGCCTGTGTATCTGCCTCTCTCTGTGTCTCTCATGAATAAAATCTTAAAAAAGAAGAGAGGAGACAGAAAAAAGAAACCCTACCACAAATCCACAAACATGAAAAAAAATCACTGCAATCTGAATTGAGTGTGGAAATCAAGCAGTCTTTTAAATGTAGAGTCCTCTACTAGAATGTCGTGCATTAGAGTTTGAGGAAGAAAGTGACAGCCTATATTGCCCCTCCTCATCAAAAAGGCTACATTACATTTTTTTATGCTTTGTTTTAGAAAACAGACAAACACATAATTGATTTTAGCCAGTGTTCCATCCCAATTAAGTTACGATAAAATTTGTATTAAAACCTTGAATCTTTAGCATTTGGAATGCTACCTCCTAGGGAAGGACTCATTTGATTTGACTTTTAATAAATCCAAAAGTGCTGTGGGTCATTTTTTTGTCATACCCCCTACTTCCAGTCTCCTTATCATTTCTGTGCCTCCCGTATTCCTAAGGTTTCTTTTCCTTCTTTCCTGACTGTGGCTTTCAGCAGCACTCCCTCCCCCAACACCGGCATACTGAGCTCTTCTGGTCCCCCTTCTGTAGCATTTCCAACACGGTGGTGAGGAGGAGGAGCTCTGAGGCAAGGCCTAGGGACTTGGGTACCGGGCTTAGCTTCCTACCAAAGAGATGGAGATTTTAGAAAGTTCACGCTTCCCCTTTGAACCTCTGCCTTCCCATTTGGAAAAAGGGGATAATAACCCTTATTCATGGAGTTGTGAAATTCAAAGACATTACTTGATGGGAGATTGGTCAACTGAATGGTGGTTCCTTTCTCAGCCTGTAACTGCTCTTATAACTACTCTTACCCCTAATTATCATTGGCATACACATCTAGCTCCCTCGTTTGATTGTGACTTATTTGAGGCTGTGTTTTTCTTGGATATTGGGTTTGCTTCTTGTTTGTTTTGGTGTCTCCTTGAAGAAACATATCTCGAAATGCTTGGCAGGTCACGTGTAATGCACAACCGTGGAGGAGGGGCAGGATCCATAGACCCACCACGTGAATAAGGGTCCTCTGAGGCTGGGTGGTGCAGGAGCTCTGAGGAAAGTACCTGGCCTGCTGTAAATACTTTAATAGTTAAGTCCTGTCCTGGGGCATAAAATACTGCTGAATACTGGATTCTGGGCCCGAATTGAGTATTTTCCCTCCATTAGCCAGTTTCAGCCCCAGCTTTCAGCCTCCATTTTATCTTTGCTTGGGCTGGACTGGCCATGCCCTTGCCAGAATTCTTCAGCCACACAGGTTTCCACCACAGGTGAAGAGTTTGGGGATATCAGGATTTCCATGTAAAAGTAAATAAAAACAAGTAATACCTTGGCAAACCTCGTGTTTAGACGTTAGTGTTTTAGTCCCAAAACTTTGTAAATGAGGACATCTCAATAGTCAGGGCTGAAAGGAGGGAGAAAAAAAATCACACGCATTTCTCCTCTGCTCCCTTATTCACTCCAATCATTATGGAGATTTCATAGCATCCGTGAAATGTTCTAGCCTGATCTCTACTTACCTCTTGATGGGCTTCAGTTTTCCTCATCTGCATATTGAGACTAATCCTGTCTACTTCCTAGGGTTACTAAAGAGATGTCACATGAACACATCCAGACATGGAGCCTGTCCCCTATTATGTGCTCAGAAATGGTAGGTGAATCTGAAACCATGGTGGCAAGAAGCCCTACTCTTCCATTTTCCTGGTAATAGTATTGATTGTCGTGTAGCCTTGACATAGACTGTCTACCTCATAAAGAAACAAACCAATCTCTGTGGAACTTCTACCTATGAGACCTGTGGGCAAGGATGAAGTGTTTTCCCGTGTTCCTGGCCTCCCCACTAGTGAGGACAGGCAGCGGAGGGCCGCTGTGGTCAGAGGACTGAGGAGCCAGACAAGCCTCTGTGGTTCCACACTTATTTATTTCCTTATTTATTACTTTTGCAGCTAACATTTTTACAATCGTGTTATTTTGTGGTTTATTTGCAAAATGCATCATGAGTCAAGTTTGCTTCCAAATGTTCTCTGAGTTGGGGAGCCCGTGAGAGGTGGGGGAGGGCAGGAAGGCAGTTACAAAGACATTATAGAATTGATTTATCTTTTAATGATCTTTTCTTTGTCATTAGGCTATACGAGGCAGATGGAGAAATGGAAGCTGGGAAAGCATGATAAGCTCATGGGTAGCAGCATGAACAGACTCTGCAGCCTCAGAAATGAAATGTAAAGGGACGAGACATGGGGAAGACAACCCAGGAGAGAGACAACTAATTCCTGCTTATGGGCCCCCACGCACCCAAACTGCATCTTCTGAAAGACTTTGGGAGAGAGAAGAGGTTGGCTATAGAAGAGTGATGGATAATGAGTTATTCCAAAAGTATTAGTATTATAGAGTTTATTATAATTAGTTTTTGAAGATCTTAATAAAAACGAAAACCCAGTTTTCAGAGATTAGCTAACATGGGGCTCAAGAGACACCCTGCCAGAGCAATTTTTCCTTTTCATTCTATAGTCTTCCTCCCTCACCCCCCCCCCCCCCCCCGTCCCCCACCGCAGGCGATAGTAGATTCCTGAGAGGGTGCCCAGTTAGTTGCTGAAGACCATTTTGACTGTATTCAAGTTTGTTCTTGTATTATTCCATCTGGTGGCTCCCCAAACCACTTTCTTTTTTTACTCTTCTTGTAAATATTTACAGAAGAAGGTTCTTGCAGGATCCTATATTGGCGGATTGGTGCAAAGCAGAGTCTTGACGTGTTTTATTCCTTTTACGAACGATTTGGTTAAGTGGATTCCCTTCCAGCTCATTAAAAAAAGAAATCCTTTCATTTTAATAACATCATCAGAAACCAAACAGCATCAGAGGGAAAAATAAGTTTGCAATGCACAGCCTCGAGTGGCAATCTCAGAGCGGCTTCTAGCTGTTAATGGTTGGTGCAAGAACTGGCGATTGTAGTTAATGGCTGGAATGCCGCATGCATTTAAAGGCCTTCTCTCCCTGGGCAGGAAGGACAAGGGTGTGCGGTATTTTCTGGGTTGGCTGGGGGAACAAGAGATCAGATAACTGAATCAGGAGATCAAGACGTGGTTCATAAACTTCAGACACTGGCTCATCTTGCCACCCTCCCTAAGGCTCTGTCTTTGTTTGCTTTCTCTTCTCTGCCCGCCTTCTCGGACAAGTTCATCCTTGCCCACAGCTCTAACTGACGCCTTTCCACAGGTAAAATCAAACCTCTCTCTTTAGCTTTGGCTTCTTTTATGAGCCCCAGTTCAGTATTTTCAGCTCCTCTGGACATTTCAGCATGATAACCATCACTCCCCTGAACCAGTAGGACCAGAGCCAACTGCATCTCCATCTGGACCGGGTCCCACTCTGGCTCCTGGGAATGCAGCTTCCACCCCCACCCAAAGCAGCATCGTTCTCTCAGACACTTAGTTCCTGAATCTGTCACCTTCGACTACTCACTCCCTCTTCCCCAAATCTAATCAGTCACCAAGGCCTGTTTTTAACATCTCATGAGACTTGCATGGATTTCTCTCTGCTTCTATCCCACCTGTCGTTATCCTAGGTTTCTTTAAGATTATATACATTTATCCTTATGTTCATTTCTTCAACACACTAATTGTTTAGGTGCTTCCTACGTGCCAGACAGCGAGCAGGTGCTGGGGACCCTGGAGTAGATAAGATAAAGAAGATATGTATCTGTTCTTTTAGGGGCAGAGGAATTAAAAAGAACATTAAAAAATTTTAATTGTTAAACAGAATGTTCAGGAGGAAAATAGGGGAAGTCACAGTTCTGTCTTCCTTCTCTCCTGAGATCCAGTAACTTACTGTTGGCATATTTACCTAATTGTGTCATTTTCCCTCTTAAATGCTATCGATGCCCTTTGCTACTCCCTACTCATTTCAAGCCATTTATTCATCCATCAGTTATATAGACTTATGCTTCTCCTTCATGCCATGCTGATAATTGTCTTCCTCTCATGGTTCCTTCTTCTTGTGTTCCCCTCTTTTCACCTCAGTGCAGCCAGCTGTTCTTTGCTGGGCTAGCTGAAGATGCCTTCATCAATGCAGATATCAACATTTATGGCAAGATCTTTTCACTCCTAACTGAAGTGTAACAAGCTCACCAGCTTTTTTTTTTTTTCATCCTCTCCTTCCACCCTAAGGTATCTATTCACTTGTATCTTTAGCACTTGATACTGATTAATCTGTCTGTGAATTCTTGGTTCTGTGATACTTGCCTTGATCTAAATTTGGCATTTGTAGCACATCTTCCTTGAGTTGAAACCTCTGCTTTCCCTAGCATACTGTCTTCAATTTGGCTGATCCCTCCTGGCCTTTGTCCCTCTTGCCTGGGGTAGAGACTGCTTCCTATAAGTTACCGTCCACCGAAGCTGCCAGTAACCCTGGCTCCTTGGTCAGTACTGGACGGTGCCAGACTTATAACAGACAGAACAGGTAGTTTCCATATGACAATTTATTATATGACCTGGGATAACATGGTATATTAGACAGCTGGGCAGTAACATCCTCATGAGAAATCGCTGCTCTGTGTTCCTTCTTTCTCTCTCCAGTTTACATATGGGAAAGGGCAAAGTTGAAAGAAAAGCCTGTTGTACATGCTATAATGAATCAGAAGAGATGATAGAGATGTTAGAAATAAGATTTTAGGGAATCCCTAGGTGGCTCAGCGGTTTGGTGCCTGCCTTTGGACCAGGGCATGATCCTGGAGTCCCGGGATTGAGTCCCGCGTTGGGCTTCTTGCATGGAACCTGCTTCTCCCTCTGCCTGTGTCTCTGCCTCTCTCTCTCTCTCTCTCTCTCATCTATCATGAATAAATAAATAAATCTTAAAAAAAAGAAATAAGATTTTATGAACACAGGTTTCAATACTTGGTCTCCTGGATTTGCATGGATGCAATGAAAATTGGTTACCTGCTGTGATATTTTGGTCCAGTTAGCTTACGATGTTTTGATTCCCATACATCGAGTGTCCCCCTTATCTCACCTCTTTTCAAAAAAGAAGACTGGCCTTCCTGAGAGCACAGAACATCTGCTGTGGGGACGTTGTGAGTGCCAGAGTAGCCCAAGGCTGCTGAGCAACACCTGCCTGCAGCTGGGCCAGAGATGACACTGGTTTCTGAGAAAGACTTTGCACTCTCCCTGTTGGAAAGGCAGACATCACTTCGGGAAATATTCGATACAAAGTTTTTGAGACACAGAGTCCCATTCATGGTTAGAGAGATCACAGGAAGCTGATTTCCCTCTTAAATTTTAGGTCAATCCGGTAGGATGCTCTTTAATGTAACTCATAACTGATTATTTTGTTGATCACATTTCAAAACCCCTGCCCTTTAAGTAAGTTCCCAGAGTAAATTGAATGCAACTGTGGCAAGTTTGACTTAAAAAAAAAAAAGCCACATTTTTTTTTTTTTTTTTTTTTTTTTTGAGATTTGAGGGAGAGGATCGCAGGAGAGGGTAAATGAAAACCTGCCCAAGGACGAAAAAATAAAAGGGGCTTGGAGGGGTAGGGATGGATAGAACAAAGAAAGACAAGAATTCTGGGTCAGAAACTCTTGCTGAATGAGTCATCCTACAGGACAAATAAAACCTCACTCATCACCCTGTCTTCCTTCTCTGTAGAGACAGAAGCAAACAGTGGGGCCCTGGAAAAACATCGGCAACTTCTCGTAGCATCTGTAGGTGGGGAAGTTTTCCAAGCCACAGAGAGAGCGTGGATGCATTTACCGGGGCCCTAGTTTTTCTCAGCCAAATAGGAAGAACCTCCAAATTGACCTTGGAAAAACACACTCACTGAAGGAAAAATATTCTAAGCTCCCCCTGTGTATTTGTATTAAGAGATTTTTTTTTTAAAGAAACAAATAGATTGCTTTCCAGTTTTCCATGAAAAGAGTTTGAATGCTCTCAGACTCACAGTGGTGGAATCCTTAAAGTGGGTTTTGAAAGGCCTTAGAGAGGACTTAAGCCTTGTCCCTAGTTAATGAACACAAGGTCACCCACATAGCACAACCTAGTATTCCTATTGAAAAGCCTAAGGGGAAAAGCATTCTTGCCACTGCTTTCTGCGAAGATTGCAATTAGCATTTTTATGAAGAACATAAACTCTCTGTGTATCAAAGATGCACTTTTATTACTCTGAAACTGGCTCAAATAAGCATCCCGCAAACGTTTGGCTCTTTCCCTTCCAGGAGGAGGCCAATTAAAGCACAGTCTGTCTGGCTGCCAGCCCCTCCCCACCCCTCAGTGGGACAACAACAATACCGAGATGGTAGCATTGGCACCCTCAAAAGTGGCTTTTCAGTTATTGGGCACCTTGAACGAAAATCATGATTCCTTGGCTGCCATCACACACGTACACACAAAAACAAAAACCCAAGGCTTATTTTGCTTTTCCCTCCTGACGCCAGCCCTGAATTGCTTGGTTCAGAAGGATGACTGAACTTGCCACCGATTGTGTCAGCTGCTGCCCCACCTCTGACGCAGCAAGGCTCATGGGAGAGTGGCAGTTGACCATGTCTTAGTGGCGCCAGCATGCTTTTACCAACTGTACTGCCCTCTGGAAAGCAGCCGGTGCCTGTGGGCTGCTTTCTGGAGCAGAGGCTCACTTTGCCCAGTTTCCCCATGGCTTCCAACTCATGGGGCCGTGTGATGTTGTTTCTTCAGGTATATTCTGATATGACCAGTGGTTTTGCTGTCAATGATGGATTCCCTTTCATAGCTTGGGGCAGAAAGTGAAAAGGACAGTGTCTGGATGCTTTTTGAGCCAAAGGCAACAGGCCAGATCTGACCTCACTCCTTTGGTTCTATTTGTCAGCCAAATGGGTCTGGCTAAAATATTTAGTCTTTATATACACAATAAACAATCTTGAATCAGCATGAGGAAAAAGTATAAGTAAGCCTAATATCCCTTTCTTTTTCTTTTCTTTTTGAAAAAGGATTTTATTTATGTATTTAAGAAAGAAAGAGAGAGGTCAACAGGAGACTCCCCATTGATTAGAGAACCCCCAGCAGGGGGCTCTATCCCAGGACCCCGAGATCATGACTTGAGCCAAAGGCTGTCGCTTAACCAACCGAGCCACTCAGGTGCCCCCAGTCTAATATCCCTTTCAGTGGAAATGGTACCAAGTTCCAAGCACAGTGTAAGTAGACTAAGCTCAGTAAATGTTTCTTGAATAAGAAATTAATATGACAAGGGTAGGAAGGGAGTACTTTCTATCAAATGACTTTAGATACAGTTTAATGGTATTTTCCTCATGTACCTCTATTCCATTTCCCTGTGTTTTCTGATGTGATGAAATTCATTCTTCTGATTGCTACACTAATATATTACCTCTGCGATTGAGTCTTCCAGATCTCAGACAAAGAATTGGACTGACTTCATATGAAAACACATCATGCAATGCTTGGAAACGTTACAGTTTTGATGCTTTTGGCTGCAAATAAGAATACCTGTCAAAACTAACTCAAACAATTCAGTTTTATTAATAAAAGTGACAAAGCAGGATGTTCAGAGATTAGCAGTTCTCGGGTTGGATCAGCAACTCATCAATGTCAAAGGTTAAGACCGATGCTCGTGGAATTTCCTTTTTCATTCTTCCATGCTTTCAAGACTCCTGTTACCATTCCAGGCATCATGTCTTCCTAGAATGATATCTAAAGCACAACATAAGAGGCTTCATCAAAAGACCTAAAAGACTACCTGTTATATCTAATTTTCTATAGCTGGGCCATATGCAAAATAAAAAAAAAATTTCCATGGCTGACTTTGACCCAGTGTATTAGTTTCCAGGGCTGCCATAACAAAGCACTACAGACTGGCTTACACAACAGAAATTTATTTTCTCATGGTTCTGGCTAAACATCCAAAATTAATTTTAGCAGGGTTGTTTTTGTCTGAAGCCTTTCTTCTTGGCTCGTAGATGACGTTCTTCTACCTGTGTATTCACATGGTCATTCCTGTACGTGTGTCTGTGTGCTCATCTCCTCTTCTTATAAGGACAACAGTCGTAATGGATTAGGGACTATCCTAATGACCTTGCTTTAACTTAATTACCTCTTTAAAGATTCTCTCTCCAAACATAAGTCACATTCTGAGGTAATGGGGATGATCTGAGTTCTGGGGGGATGTAGTTCAGCCCATAATACCCATCATGATTAATCCTCTGGAATTTGGCATATTACCGTTCAGGCAATTTTGGGTTTGGTTACTAATAAAGAATGAAGAATGTCACAGATATCCTTACTTATTAGCATTATTATTTTTTTATGTAATTACCGTTGTGATACTTTCATTTCCCCCAAAAGGAACCAATTTTGAAGAGGCTGGTGTTAGAAATGATTCAGAGGAACCAAAGATCAGGATAACTGATCCCCTCTCTCTAGCTCTGTCCCTTGACCCAGGGCTAGCCAGTACCCCGAGTCCATACACTTTAGTAGCAAGTGCATGGCAAGGGAAACAAGTGGGTTTTCTTAACAAATGGCACAAGGATTGTTCTTAAGGAAGAAAATATCTTGGGCTAGAAAAAATCTTGACAAGCTGATTAATGAGAAAGTGATACTCAGAGGTTCTAAGCTACCAGAACCAGATGACAAAAGAGAAGGCTAACCTCCTTTGAATAAGTGATGAACAAGGATTTAGGAATTGGGGGGAAAGATGAGGGGGTAAGAGGGAAAAGACAGGTAGCACAAAGCACAGGGCCTTTACAGGGGTAAGCCAAGATCTCAGGAGAAAAGTGGGCGAAAATAATATCCATTTGTGAGTGAAGCAAAGAAGTCTGGTGTTTGGTTAGAATGTATTTTTGTTGGTGTGATGTAGTCCTCTCCTTGGCCACCTTTCTCTGATTGTCAGTGAAACCTACCAAGTACACCCTTATCTCATGATTGCAGAGCTTCAGGGAAGGGCCTAGGCTGCAGCATTGAAAATGTTATTAGCAGATCTACAGATGATTCACACATGGAACTGATTCATCCAGAGCAGGACTTCAGAAACACAGGTATCTGTGAGCTTGAATCACTTTCTACTCGTACCTCCAGGCAAGGACAGAAATCTGAGGAAACTGTTGTGATTTGAATAGGACATGAAAGGGACATGAGAATGAGGATATGTTTACCTCAAACTTAGCTACGCTTGAAGGGGCAGGCTGATTCCAGATTTCATATTGGTTATGTATCTATTGTAACTCATTACTTTTTAGAAACAACAGTCCGGCCTTAAGTTGGATTATGAGTGATTTTAAAATGTTTCTCCGTGTATTAGTCTTTATTTCTTCAGACTTCTGTTTTTATAGCATATGATTATAATAATGTGGGAAAACCAGCATGAACTTTAAAAATTTTTTTATTTATTTAAGTTAAGAGTTTATTTTAAGATCATATTAAATTGGTATATAGTTGTAAGAAACAACACAGAGAGATCTTGTGTACTCTTTGCCCAGTAAATATCAGAACTGGGATATTGACTTTTATACATCAAGATACAGAACATTCCATTACCACAGGGATCCCTCTTGTTCTCTGTTAGCCATACCCACTTCCTTCCTGCTCTATCCCCTCCCTAATTCCTGGCAGCCACTAATCAGTTCTCTATTTCTAAAATTTTGTCATTTGAAGAATGTTATATTAATGGAACCACACAGTATGTAAGTAGCCCTTTGGGATTTCTTTTTTTCACTTAGCATAATTTCCTGGGGAGTTATCCAGGTTCTTGCATATATCAATAGGGATTTTTTCTTTTCATTACTGAATAATATTCCATGGTATAGATGTATCAAAGTTTATTTAAATATTTACCTATTGAAAGACATCCAGGACATTTCCAGAAATGGTATATTACAAGTAAAGGTACTTACTGTGAACTGAATTGTGTCTCCCCAGATCCCTGTGTTGAAATTCTAGCTCCCAGGACCTCAGAATATGATTGTATTTGGAGATAGGGCCTTTACAGGGGTAATCAATTTTAAAATGAGGTCATTAAGATGGGCCCTGATTCAGTGTGACTGGTGCTCTTGTGAAAGCATAAATTTGGAGGCAGGCATGCACACAGGGCGAACGCCATGTGAAAATGAAGCCAGAGATTGGGGCGAGGCTTCAGCAAGTCAAGGAGTACCAAGAATTGCAGACAACTACCAGAAGCCAGGCAAGAGGCATAGAACAAAGTCTCTCTCACAGCCCTTAGAAGGAAGCAATCCTCTGAAACTTCGATCTTGGACTTCTGGCCTCCCAAACTGTAAGACAAAAAATTTATGTTGTTAAAACCACCCCATTTGTGGTGCTTTGTTAGGGCAGCACTAGCAAACTAATACAGTGCCATAAACATTTGTATATAAGGTTTTGAATGATTACAAGTCTTCATTTCTTTGGGATAAATGCCCAGGAATATAATTGCTGATTCATATGGTAATTACATGTTCTTCTTCTTTTTTTTTTTTTAAAGATTTTATTTATTTTATTTGAGAGAGTACACACAATTGGGGGTGGGGAGAGGAGCAGAGGAAGAGGGAGAAGCAGACTCCCCACTGAGCAGGGAGCCTGACATGGGGCTCAATCCCAGTACCACGATATTATGACCTGAGCCAAAGTTAGACACTTAACTGACAGAGTCACCTACGTGCCCAATCACTGTATTTTTTAGTTCCAAAATTTCAATTTGGTTCTTTTTTGCATTTTCTATTCCTCACTGAGAACTTCTATAAAGAAATCATTGACACTTTCTCAGTTTCATGTGTTTCATCTATGTGCATAATTGCTCATTAAAGCCTTTTTATGATGGCTGCTTTACAGTATTTGTCAGATAATTTGAACAGCACTGTCATCTCCATGTTGGCACCTATTGATTGGCTTCTTTCATTCATATCTTCCTGGTATTTGGCATGATTTTCTTTTATTAAAACCTGGACATTTTGGGTACTATGTTATGACAAATCAGATCTTACCCAAACCCTCCATTTCAGCTTGCTTTCCCTGAATCCACTTTAATAGGGGTGGGGGCAAGAAGGCAGTGTGTTGTTACTGTTATGTAGTCGTAGAAACTAGGTTCCCAAGTTGGCCTCCATTGATATACAACATGTGGCTCTTGATTACTGCAAGGTAGAGTTGGGAGTTCCAGTTTTATTTTCTTTCTTTTTCTTAGAATTTCTATCCAGTTTATTTGAACCATTTGAGAGTTGTAAAACATAACAACTTCAGTGTGTTAAAAACAAGAATATTCTTGGAGCACCTGGGTGGCTTAGTCAGCTAAGTGTCTGCCTTCAGTTCAGGTCATGATCTCAGGGTCCTGGGATTAAGCCTTGCATCAGGCTCCCTGCTGAGGGCCTGCTTCTCCCTCTCCCTCTTTTGCTCCCTCTGCTGTGCTCTCTCACTGTCTCTCTCTCTGTCAAATCAAGAAAAAAACAACAACAAGAATATTCTTTAACATAACCATGGTACAATTATCAAAATCAGGAAATTAACATTGATATAATATTATTTAATCTTATAATTACCAATTGTCCCATTTGTTCTTTATAGCACAAGAAAAAATTAATCTTAGATATTTTATGGAGAAGTATGTACTCTCATGTTGGACCCTCGATTTGTCATATTATCTTCTTGGGCAATATATCTCCAATTCTCTTTCTTTTTTGTTCCTTGTCTTCACCAAATTCACCCTGATTTTTGATCTTTGAAGGTACTTTATAGTCAGCCTAGAATCTCTTTATTTGTATCTAACTAGATCTCTACCTGTATCAATATTTGTTAAGAAAGAAAATAATAATTCTAAGTAATACAATAGTAATATTTCTATACAGAATAGAAATATACTATATAGAATATTGAATTATATATAAGATATAAAATATATAGAATACTGAATTCTATATAGAATAGAGAATACAAAAAAAAGAATAGAGAATACTATTTTAATATAAGAATTAAGGATTCACTGAGAAAAAAAGATAGAAGGGTAGAGTCAAAATATCAGAGAAACAGCTTGAAACTCTATAGTAAGTAGCTATAAAAATTTCACCAGGAAATTGTTGCAACTCCTGAGTCTCAGAAAATTCTCAGTCAACTATCTTGGTTAATAACTTACCCTTGGCCACCAGTGTGGCCACCTTGATCTCCCAAATCACTTCTGCCTACTAAAATGTCATGTGAGTTATTCTTATTGGCAAACACTAATGTATATTCACATAACAAAGGGGATTCCAGAAAACATAGTTAGATGACTTCTGGTTTATCTAAGTCTCCTGATGAGTGAATGGTGCCCTGTAATAGGAGATGTAATGGATGGGAAAACATCCAATTGCCCCAGGCAATCTGTCTTTCTGGAAAATTACTCAAATAGAAATACATTGCTAAACTCTGTCACTGGACCCATAATAGAGATAATTGCTTCTTCTTTTCCCATCATAGTGTTTAACTTGTTTTTGTTATCCTCACTTTCCCCAACTGATTCACCTTGAAATATTATCTAAAAAAGACATTTGTAGTATTGTCTAATCTACTCCCTTCATTTCTTGTAGGAATTGTTTTTTTCCCCACTTCAACCAACTACTTTTAATTGGGATTACCATGACTTTCCATGACCTTGATTCCATCCTTGGCCATAATTTATTGGTTCAAAAGTGGCATATTTCTTAAGTTGGAATAATCAGAGTGTTTTGTTTCCTGGAAACAGTTTATTGGTCTAAGTGTAGGTCCCTGATCAGATGAGGCAATCAGAATTATTTCTGAAATTTTTTGAAATGTAATTAAGGAAAAGTGTTAGTTGTTGTTTTTTGGTTGGAACATCAAGAACTTTGGGCAGCTCTGTCTCCTCTTTTTTGGAACACCCAGTTTGCAGTGAGAGGAAACAACTGTGACACACAGAGAAAAAGAGCAAAAAAAGAAAAAGACATGGAAAAAGAAAGGGGTGTTATCATGTTCAAGTCCTTGATCCTACTTGTTACAAAGTCTAGCTTCATCTCTTCTCTTCTCATCACTTGCTTACTCAACTCTTGTTTAATTTATGGGAACTGATTACCTTACCACTCTCTTTTTTATTATACTGGTTCAAACTGGGTTCCTGTCACTTAGGCACACCTATTATCAGAACACTGGACCAAGTGCAATATAACTCACATTTTTAAAGCTTCCCAAACCACTTATTTTGGAAAGTGGTCATTTTTCCTATTCACAAACACTGCCTCTACTTTTTCTGATGGAGTCTTTCAGTAATCAAAGTTGATTCTTCAAGTTTGAGTGCTATTGTTCTATGTAGTGGACACTATATACACGCCTTTACATATCTCGTTCAATTTAAATTTCCTAACAACCAAACTGGTAAAGATTTTTATTCATATTTTTAAAATGAAAAAAAAAAAGGAAGCTTTAAATACGTTGATAATGCCTCATAGGTCATCCAAAAAGTAAGATCTTAGTTCAGGGATTCAGCTTTCATATAAAGTACATTTGTGCAATTTGGAAAAAGGCATCCTGCTGTTGGGCACAGCTCTGAACCATCATGCACAGCTTGGTGAACAAAGTGTGAATTAGATTTCTGACTTCACTTGTCCTTACCTCATGTTTGTCCTTATATAGCAAAAAACCTTGGTAACCATTACATGGTACCCGGCAGAGTTCATATCTTAGAAAGAATTGGACTTTTGGCATTAAGTTCAGTTACTGTTTTTTCATTTGGCCGTGCAGCATTTATTTTTCATTTCCACAAATGGCTAATTTTATGATACAGCTAAAGCAAATGAAGTCTATCACTCACTATATAAACTAGGATGTGCTATGATAACAACTCCAACATCTTAGTAATTTAGCATAACAGAATTTTATCTAGTGTTCAAATTCTACTGAAAGTCCAAGTATTTCTCCAGGGCAACTGTTTCTGGTGTGCTAACTTGGTATCTTAAGCTGCTTAGATCTTATGGTACCTCCATTTGGATACATACTTCTATAATTCTGGCAGCAAAGGAAAAGCCAAACTATAGTATCAAGCATCTGCATGTAAACTGCACTTGTCACTTTCACTCATATTTCATGGTGAAATCAAGTCACATGGCTATGCCCATCTTCAAGAGGCAGACTATGTGCAGTCTTCTATGTACTCAGAAGTAGAGGATACCTAGATATCAGGGAACAATAGTGGTGGTTACAATGTGGACTTGCAGTTGGAGTTAATAATGATTAAGGCAGCTAAGTATGATGCCCATATAATCTTGGATCAGAATACTGCCAGTCACTACTAAGGAAAATATTCTTTTGATCTCTGATTTGCCATTACTTTGATCACTAAGCTTAGGAAAGTCAAACATAAATAATACTATTTCTTTCCACTTTTATACAATACCTTTCTTGGTTAGAAAAACTAGTATTGAAGTTAAAGATGAGTACATTTTTGCAGCCTACAGCAAAGAGTTGTAAACCTCACACAAAATAATGCCAAAAAAATGGCTGGGTATACTTTAATATTTTAAGTTGTTATCACTTTCTCTTTGGATTTCCACCAGGAGCATCCCTGATGACTTCAGCAGAAAGGTGAGTGGATAAGATTCATTAGAGCGCATATACCCCCATTTCCAAACAATCTAAAGGCCTCTCTTGCTAACAGACTCCCATGAGCATTCACTTATTTAGTGAAAGACCCAGTAAAGTGTGGCAGAGTAGAATGGGCCTGGTGTAGAAGGGGATCCGAACAAGTCAGTGGTAAGGATGTGGCTCAGATGGAAAAATAAAGCATCCTATAGTATAAATGTGAGCCTGCTGAGATCTGCTCTGTGATTCTCTCTAATAACGGAGTCGAGAGGTGTTAATGAGCATGACACAGGGCACACAGCCATCAAGTGAATTAGTCATAGCTTGATTCTTTTATGTGCCTTGTCTAATGGCAAACATTACCCAGCAATCACAGCAGCAGCACTCTCAGATGGAGCAGAAGGTGTGGAAGGGAGTAATGAGGCTGCCTAAAAACTGTTTTACAGAGCCCTGCACCAATTCACAACAGATAATAGAACTCAAAGCCAGACAGATAATAGAAGCGACAGCCATTTATTGCTAAGAGACTGTCTGAATATTTGTGCGTAAAACAGCCCACTCCAAGTTCTTTAATCACATTTCCTGAGAAAAAGTGGCAAAGAGGAAAGCCACGTGGCAGGCTACTTCCATTAGTGTATTCTAAATGAGTATAAAGAAGAGGAATTAGTAGATACGAAGAAAAGAATACTGACAGAGACTGCAGATCAGGAACAGAGCCTGGCTGTTTGACTCCAGTAAATTGGGACATGTTCTCCTTGTGGGTAAGACAGCGTATTGGAAAAAGATCTCATCCTAGAGCTATCTGATATTCCAGATTGTTAAAAGTATCTTAGTTTACAATTCTTTGATTCCCAAAAGAGAGGATGGCTCATGCAGACCCCATTCTGTCTTACTTTATCCCTAGACTTTAGAACTTTTTCTGTTTTATGGACAGTGAACAGAGACAGAGGTGTTTAGTAAAGGCCTGGGGAATGGAATATATAATTTTCCATATGTTTTTATAAGCACAAATATCTCATATCTCATCTTTTTGCCAAAAGGACCCCAAAAAGAAACTTATATGATACCTCCTAATATAATATAA
The DNA here is from genome assembly GCF_048164855.1 of Canis lupus baileyi. Taxonomy (NCBI): domain Eukaryota; kingdom Metazoa; phylum Chordata; class Mammalia; order Carnivora; family Canidae; genus Canis; species Canis lupus. The sequence continues at coordinate 22,821,142 of NC_132868.1, forward strand.
AATTCAGAAACTTTGTTTTTCATATCTTTTCCCCACTTCATCTGGCAATCATGTTTTCTGCACTGGTGCAACATTTTATTTATTTATTTACTTATTTATTTATTTATTTATTCTTTTCAGATTTTATTTGTTTATTTGAGAGAGGGGCGGGGATTGAGAGAACGTGAGGTGGGGAGGGTCAGAGGGAGAAGCGGGCTCCCTGGACCCTGGGATTGTGACCTGAACTGAAGGCAGGCGCTTAACTGACTGAGCCGCTCAGGCACCCTAACACAACATTTTAAGAGGGACATTAACCAGATGAAGTGCCTCAAAGATATCCAGCTTGTCACTGGAATATGAAACCGTATCATTTAAAAATGGTTGAAGGACGTGGAGAAGAATTTAACATGGGGAGGATTGTGAGTGGTAGCTTGACACCAGTATTCAAATAGCTGGTTGCTTTCTTATAAAGAGGATTTCTGGAGGACCTTAGGAAGTAGAAAAGGATGAATATAGCAAAGTTAGAGTATGCTGACCTTAACCTGATTATAGGGAATGATTTGGCAGTGATTAGAGCTATCTAGGAATTTAATGGACTGTCTGGAAGGAATAGTGAGCTCCCTGTCAGTGAAGATATTCAAGCAGAAGCCAAACAACCACTTGTCAGGGATATTGTAGAGAAAAAATTAAGCTGAAGTGTTGTCCTAATTGATGTAAAGCCCACTTCAATCCTTTGATATTCCTCCTGTTATTAGTTTCCTCAGGGAAGTCCCTGATGCATGTAACCTGGAGCCCAGGAGACGAGCAAGGATCGAAAAATGGAAACTTCAAAGGTTATGTTTAAAATGGTTTTTCTCCTCTTCTGAAGTCAGAAAGACTTCCATGTTTACATTGTTAAAGTTATAAAAGGTTTATTTTTTAAATAAATAGAAAATCATGATTGTTTGAGTTTTAGTACAATTCTTTGTTTTTCCTGAAGTTGATACTTGCCTTGTTTATTAATTTTCTTCATCTTATAGTACACATAGCCTTGTTTATTAATTTTCTTCATCTTATAGTACACATAGTACAATTGATTTCCATATGCTCTAACAATTTTATAAAATATTCTGCATTATTATTTCATATGCAATCAAATGAACTAGGCGATTTATCAAGTTCACATGCAACAATTTACTTACCCAACACTGTTAGTTGCATATTCAGAATCCATTCTCCTTTTCTCATTTAATGGAAGCCTAATTGTTTAGTGTATCAATACATATAGTTTTAAAAATTTATTTACTAGCTTCTCTTACAGGAAATATCATCTATGAGATGCTGATAAGACCCATTATATACTTCTCTTTCTCTTTATTCTCCTTCTCCCCTCTGTTTTTCTTTCTTTCTTCTTGAATATGCTGATTTTATGTGATAAATGGAGCAGACTTTATATAATGTGAGGCAATCATGAGAATAAAAGATATAAGGAGCAGAAGAATAGAGACTTGGATGGTAATGGCATTACAAAACTCAGTCTAGGACTTTCTATCTTCACATCTTTGTTTAAATGTGGGGGAAAAGAATTTACTTGAGTCAATCATTTCAATCAGGTGTCTTAGATATTTAGCTAAATGTAACCCTAACTGATACCAATAGCATTTTGCATCACTGAATTTCTCAATAAGTAATGTTGGAACAAGTACTTAGTTATGTGGGGAAAAAGTGAAGTAGAATCTTCATTTTTTAAATGATAATTTTAGTTTTGATTAATTAATTGATTGATTTGGGAGAGAATGTGAGAATGCTTATGTGGAGGGAGGGACAGAGGAAGAGAATATTCAAAAAGACTCTTCACTGAGCATGGAGCCTGTCCTGGGATTCCAGGACCCTGAGATCATGACCAGAGCCAAAATCAAGAGTTGGATGCTTAGCCAACTGAGCCACAGGCACCCTTTTACTTCACTTTTTAAACCAAAATTCATCCTGGATGGAGTAACTGTTTAAATATACACAAAAATACCAAATGTTTTAGAAAGACGTGCAACATTTTATAAAATACAATCTTGGATTATAGAGGGCTTGCCTCAGTATTACTAAAATATCTGAAATAAATAATGACTAAACTTAATCATACAAAATTTAAATTTTCTATGTTGAATTAGACAAATGATTAATTGGCAGGTAAATGGTTGCCATACTGAACCATAAAGCTAACCTCCTTTTATATATAAAGAGTGCTACAATAAAAACAAAATTTTCTCACAGTTATAGAAAGTTTGGCAAAGGAAACATTCTAAGAAGAAAGAAAGATATTTCAGAAAAGTCTCACAAAACAGATTAAATAAATAAATAAATAAATAACAAATAAAAAGGAACATGAAAAAATAGACATATGGAGGAAGCCAATTAAAATATTATAGATAAAAAAGTATTATAGATAATTTCTTCAGAGAGATAAGAGACCATAGAATATCCTGGAAATAACAAAAACATGTCTCATACATTTAAAGACAAAACAAACACCAGAGAACAAGACAAAGCTTTTGAGAAATTTTTAAAATATGTTAATAAAAATGTCTGAAAAATAGCTGAGATATAAAATTAAAGAAATAACCAGTAATTAGAATGAAAGCACAAAGAGATGGTTAACAGAAAAAAAAAAAAAAAAAAAAAAAAAAAACTGAAAGACTAAACCATAAGCTCCAACAGTCACCTACTAGCAGCTAGTAGAAAGGCCAGAGTAAACAATGGAGAAGAAATTGCCCAAGTAATAATTTTGTTAAATCTTCTCAATCCAAAGGACATACACTTCAGATTGAATGTGGACAGGTTGTGCCTGTCATAATGAACAACGACAAAAAGACTAGGATACCATGGACAAACAGGCGTTTCTAAGCTACTAGAAGAGAGATATCCCATACAAAGGATCAGAAATCAAAATGGCATATCCGTGTATTCCTACTTCATATTTTATTATATCTTTTACTCTGGGAAAGATGTTGAAATTTTATCAAATACATTTTCTAGTAAAATTGAATCTTAAGCTATGAGAAAGTGATCTTGTTGATTTCTCTTAGCTATGAGCAACATGACCACAGAGGGACTTAGTGTGAGAGGATGGGTAAATTGGCATAAATTCTACATTCATTGCTGGAAAAACAACTCAAAAGAATTTATGTTCATCAGTGCCAGTATGATATACTTTTTCATTCAGATCATTTTTGTTTTCCTCCCTCTCTTCATTCATTTTTCCCCCCCAGTGGCAAATACTGTCAAGAGTTGGCACAGGTACAAGAACCTCTAGGCTAAGAAGTACCAGTTCTGTTCCCATATATGCTACTTTCCCTTGGGGTTATCTCACTGTAATCACACAGACTCCATAAGATGGTTTCCTTTAAACATTCCTAATTTCTGTACAGTGTAGAAAGTTGATCCTGGAATTTTTAAAATATACCAAACTCTGATGAAAGCTGTAGGGAAATAAAGTCAAAGATAAGACAAATAAAAACTTTTGTTTACAAGTACAGTGCAAAGCTCTGATCTTTTAGAGTGACTGATTATCTTAGTTTGCCAGGGCCTAAGGAGGTTTTTGGGACATGGGAATTTCAGTTTTAAAAGTGGGAGAGCATCAGGTAAATTGGAATGAGTTGGTCACCCTAGATCTCACCCAGCTAGCTCACTAAGATACCTACCCTTCAGCCTCAATGAACTAACACAACTGCTCAGGTTCCTGAAAAGAGTTGTTATCTCTCTAGCTCCTGGGAATATCTTCAGGGAAGGAACGTTTGAACACTACAATCCAGTAACTATCTCCGATGCATCTCAATGCCTGCATCACCAACGATAAAGAGAGAAACTTTTTCCTTTGCAGTTCATTTGTACTTTTCTTTATGCTACACCTCTCTCCCCCATCCCTTCACCTCCCACTCCCTCAACTCTTAATTTCTGGATTTGTGCTTCTCTTTTGAGGCATATGATTATTTTTCTTCCCCAGTTTATCTTAAACTAGAGATAGACCCTTTGTCTGTACACCGGGATTTAAGTTTACTCTTAAGGACTGTGATATAATATAAAAATACTTGATCTTCGTCTTGGTTCTGAGCACAGAGCTCCTAAACTTTGCCTTGGAATTTACTGAGTGATAGGAGTGTATTTTGTTATTTACAACAAGATCCTTTGGATCGCAGCTGAGTTTATGCTAATCAGGTGACTTGGGGTGGGGCTAAGGATATGCTTAGATATGGGGCTCTAGATATGCTAAGGATGGAGCTGGTCTGAGAAAGAGCTAGTGAATAGAGAGTCATAACTCTCAGCCCCACCCATGAACCTTCAGGAAGGGATGGGGCAGGGCTGGAGATAGTGCTCTAGAAAAATGTTCCAACAAAACTTCGGAGGGCTTCTAGGTTGGCATAAACACATCAAGGTGTTGGAGAGTAGTGTGTCTAGAAAAGGCATGGGGCTTTGCCTACCTTTCCCCCCTAGTACTTTGTCCTCTGTATCTCTCCTATCTGGCTGCTTCTAAGTTGTAGATTTTATAATGACCTGATAATAATATGTAAGGTATTTTCCTGAGTTCTGTAAGTTGTTCTCACAAATTATCAAATGTTGTGGGAGATGGTGAGAGTGGGTTATGAGAATCCTCAAACTTGTAGCCAAGTCAGACGTAAGTCTGACTTGGCTAACCTGAGGATCTAATATTTATAGTTGGCATTTAAAGTGGGAACAGTCTTGTAGGACTGAACCTTTAAACTTGTGGAGTCTAACATTAAATCTGGGTAGTTAGTATAAGAATTGAAATGAATTATAGATCATCAAACTGGTATCATAACTAGTTAGAACATGAAAAACCAAATTAAACCATACGTTTAGTGTTAGAAGTGTTATGTGTAAGAACAGTTTAGGGATAAATTTAAAAATTCATATTCATTCAGCCTTTCAATCACTTGTTCAACTAAAAATGTGTAGAGTTTTTATTATGTGTGGTGCACTAGGTGCTGGGGGTTTAGTGGTAAACCAACAACAATCATATTTTCCCTGCTATGGAATTTATGTTCTTATGGAAGCAAACAATTAACAAACAGACATGTAAGCATAAGAGTAACATAGTTTGGATGTAAATAAAATCAAATAGTGTAATAGAATAAAGAATAATGGGGTGTATTTTAAACTGCACTTGGAAGGAGGTAGAATGTGAGTAGCAGCTGGAAACATGAGAAGGAGCCAGTAGTGAGAAGATTCAGGGAGAGTAAGAGTGCCTATACAGACTCTGAAATGGCTTGTTTGAAAAACATCCAGAAGAGCAGCATGGCTGGAACATAGGAAACAAAAGTATTATACGATATTAGAAAGGTAAGAAGGAACCAGAGTATGCCAGGGCTTTGAAGGTCATAGTAAAGAATTTGGGTGAAGATACTACAGTTGACCCTTGAACAACATGGATGTGAACTACATGGTCCACTTATATGGAGACTTTTTACAGTATAGTAGTATAGTACTGTAAATGCATTTTCTCTTTTTTTTATGGTTTTCTTAATAGCATTTTCTTTTTCCTAGCTACTTTATTATAATAATACAGTATACAATACATATACAAAGTATGTGTTAATTGACTTTATGTTATTGGTAAGGTTGGCAGTCAACAGTAGGCTCTTAATAGTTACGTTTTTGGGTAGTCAAACATTTTACGAGACTTTTTGACTCAGTACCCCAACCCCCTTGTTCAAGGGTCAACTATAGATGATTTTGAGTAAGGGAGTAATGTGGTCTAAATTACATATCTTTTTGACTGCTGGGTGGGAAAGATCATAGGAGTTAAGAGTAGAGGTGAGACCAAATTAAGAGTAGTTAAGAGTAGAGGAGACCAAATTAGGAGGTGGGACTAAATTAAGAGGAGTTAGGAGTAGAGGAGACCATATTAAGGAGACATTGAGATTGTTTAAGCAAATGTAAAAGTTGGCTGGTTCTAGGATGGGAGGGAGAAAGTGGTCATATTTAAGGCATGTTTTGGAGGTAGAGATAATAGGACTTGCTGTTGATCGGGGTCAGTGGGGGTGAGAAAAAAAGAATTAAAAGCTGTCTCCTGAGAGCTTGTTTGGAGGTTCTAGCAGGGGAGCGCAGCTACTCGTAAAAAAAGAAAAAAATTAAAAAAAAAAAAAAAGAGATGGAAAGAAGGCCTTACCAATCAAACAAAATATCCATGTTTCCATGAACAGACACAGATATACAAACTGAGCATGTTTTTAAAATGTAGATAACATTGTATTTTCACAAGTCCAAAATAAAAAGAATCTTTTAGAAACCCCCCCAAAAAAAACAACAACAAAAAAGATGTCTCCTGGACTTTTGGTGTGAGCAACAAGTGGCTATTGGTGTCTGACCATAATTCATCCATCATAGCATTTGTGTAGTCTATAATAGCTACAGAAAAAGAGATACATTGCTAATTGTGACCAAAGCATTGCCAGAAGATATTAAATATCCCTCCACTACAATATGGGCATATGCATAGTGGTTAGGAGCAGTAGCTATGGAGCCACACTGCTTGATTTTGGATTATTCATCCTGCCACTTACCGTGGATATAGGGTAACTATGCCTCAGTTTTCTCATGGAGGATAAGTAATACATAGTTCACATGATTTTGTGAGGATTAAATAAGCTAACATATATAAAGCACTTACAAAAGCATCTGGCAAGAAATGAAGGTTATTCTATTTATTAAATACTTTTTCTTAAAAGATTTTATTTACTTATTCATGAGAGACAGAGAGAGAAGCAGAGGCATAGAAGGAGAAGCAGTCTCCTCACAGGAAGCTGGATGCGGGACTCAATTCCCGGATCGGAATCTGGGATCAGGCCCTGAGCCAAGGGCAGATGCTCAACCACTGAGCCACCCAGGGGTCCCGATTTATTAAATACTTTTAATGACTGCATGCTATGTTATTCTGTGACGTATTATAGTTTATATAATTGATAATCCCTTTGTCAGACATTTAGATTATTTCTAAAAATCTATTAGCTATAGTTCCATACTGAACAATTTTCACATACAGAAATATTTTTCCACTATCATGATTATTTATTTAGGAGAAATTCCTACTGTTGCATTTGCTGGCTCAAATAATCTGGGACATTTCAAATGCAGGATTTAAGACTTTTGCTACTTATTCCCCAAAGTTATACCAATTTAGTCTCACACTATCTGTGTATTTTCTCATACCCTAGCCAAATTTTGATATCATCATAAAAAAAGAAAACACATTTGCCAGGTTGACGGAAAAACAATAATGCGTCCTTATTAATTGAATAATTATTAACTAGATTTGAAAGCTTTGTATTAAAGGAAAGCTTTGTATTAAAGTTAAACTTTGGTTATTTTTGTATTATAGTATTTAGCATTTTTATTTCAATTTATAATAGCTGTTTACCTGCTACCTATGCTTCAATCTAGGTTAGTCAGTTGGTTGTTGAATTCAATGTGTACATCTTTTATATACTACATCTTATGTTCCTATGATGATATCCTATAAATATCAACCATGTTTTTAATGGTTAATTAAGCTGAAATTTATCTTAGCATATGACGTGTTTATATGCTAAGATACAGAAACAGGTTTCTGTTTTTCAAAATAGTTAATTTGCTTGATATACTTTACTTGACTATTGAATCTCTTATTCTCTGATTTAGAATACTTTACCTAAAAATTTTTGAGATATAGTAACTTATATCTAAATGTACACATGAGTAAATTTTTAAAAAATGTAATGCACACACCTCATTTTAATGTACAAAGTTATCGTACTTCTTTGGCTCTGTTTTGAGCTTTTTTCCTCTATTCCATTTACCCATTTCTGTGGTTCTATACCACTATTTAGAGAATTGTATCTCCTTAATCCATTTAATATCTGGAAGTGTAAGTCTCCCAATGTATTCTCATTTCAAAAAGATATTCAAATTTGGCCGGGAATGTTGTTAAATTTTAAGACGAATTTCAGAAAATGTTAACAACATAATACACCAAATCCCGCCAATCAGGGACATGTATTCATTTATTTAGGTGTTCCTCAGCTTCAGCTACTTTTGAGTTGCAAGCACTTTGTATATATCATTCTACTTTCTTCTGGCCTGCAAAATGTCTGCTGAAAAATCAGCTGATAGCCCTATGGGGGTTTCCCTCATATGTAATAGTATTCTTTTCTTTTAGTATTCTTTCTTTATCACTTTCTTTATCTTTCAGCCATTTTAATTACTGTGTGTTTTGGCATGGACTACCTTGGATTGATTTTGTTGAGGATTCTCTGTGCATCCTGGATCTGAATTTCTATTTCCTTCTCCAGATTTGGGAATTTTTCAGCTATTGTTTCTTCAAATAAATTTTCTGCCCCTTTTTTCCTCTCTTTTCCTTCAGGGGTCCCTATAATATGAATGTTATGCTTGATGGTGTCACTCAGTTCTCTAAATATATTTTCATTTTTTAAAAGACTCTTCTCTCTACTACTTACCTTGATTTTTTTCCATTACTCTATCTTCCAGGTCACTGATTTATTCTTCTGCTTCCTCTTGTCTACTATTTATACCATCTAGTGTGTTTTTAATTTTAGTTATTGAGCCCTTTATCTCTGGTTGGTACCTTTTTTTATGTTTTCTATCTCTTTGTAAAGGGTCTTAGTGAGGTCCTCCACTCTTTTCTCAAGTCCAGTGAGTATCTTAATGACAATTATTTTAAATTCTCTATGAGGCTTGTTACTTATCTCTGTTTCATTTAGCTGTTTTGGTGTGATTTTGTTCTGTTCTTTCATTTATCTCACACATTCCTCTGTCTCCTCATTTTATCTAACTCTCTATTTCTATGTGTTAGGAAAGTCAGCTCTGTCTCCTGCTCTTGAAAGTAATAACCTTATGAAGAAGAGGTCCTGCAATGCCCTGCAGTGCAGTGTCCCCTGTTCACCAGAACCTCGTGCTTCAGGGGGTTTCCTATATGTATTCTACACATGCTGATGTTGTGGCTGAGCCACTTTTGCCTTCTATCCAGTCATCTGCAGTGGCTCTTTGCCTGTTGTGGGTAGGATTCAGTCCCTGTGTTGTGGATGTGAGTCTGGGGCCATCTTAGGCTTGAGTTGAGTCAGACCAGGCATTTGCCAGAGATGTGGTAGCCCAGAACTGCATGGTGCTCTCCCCTGAGAGAAGCTTTCACTGGTGGGTGGAGCCTATAGTCAGACCAGATGGCTGCCCCTAGCCCACTGGGGCTACAGTACAAACTGCTCTGTGTGGTTATCCTTCCCTTTCCTTTGGGTCAGGAGTTGCTTTGGAGTGGTGCTGGCCCCTGTTGGAGCTGCTTGCACATGACCAGGTTTGTGGCACCACTTTTGATAAGTTCTGCCAAAGACATGTTGGAGAGGGCAGATCCAAAGGGGAACACAGAGGTGGGACTGCAGTGTCAGCAAGGTTTGCATGGGTCTGCCGTGAAGGATATCTGGAGACAAGGCATGGCTGGAGGGGGTGCATTCACAGGAAAACTCAGGGTGGGATGCATTCTTAGCAAGTTAGGTAGCAAGTGCCGGTACTGTTTTTGTTCCCATAGGTGTCCCTGTGTCTAGGCTGTGGGGTAGGGAGGGAAATGGTTCTGACACCTTTTCTGTTCTTGGACAAGTCTCTCAATGATCCCCTGCCCCTCTAGTACATACTTTGAGATTAGTAAATAAATCTCCCTGCTGTATACCCCAGACATTTTTCAAACTGCTGTTTTGATGCTGTATCTCTTTGGGGCTGTTTCTTGTGCTGTCTCTTTAAGAGCAGGGGCTCTACCCTCCTTGCTTTCCCAGAGCTGAGTCCACTGATTTCTAAAATTCTAGGTGCAAAACCCCATTGATTGTAAGAATTCATATTTGGTCCGTCTGGTTTTCAAAGCCATATGTTATGGGAATTTGTCTTCCTGTGCAGGCTCCCTGGTGTGGGGGTCTGTTTCTTTCCCATTTCTGCACCCAAAGTGTCCCTCCCTCCTTGGGACAGCCCTGTAGTCTGTTTAGCTCCCATGTTATGTCTCCGCCCTTCCTACCCTCTTTGATGTGGCCTCTTCTCTACATTTAGCTGTGGGGAATTTGTTCTGGCAGTCTTTGGGTCATTTTTCTGGGTTATTTATGCCGATGTGAGTGTTATCTGCAGGGTGAGGGGAGCTCAAGGTCCTCCTACTCTATCATCTTCCCTGGTAGTCTATTCATTTTTTAGATTGTGGTAAAATTTATCATTTTAATCATTTTTAAGTGTACACTTCAGTGGTATTAAATGCATTTGTGATGTTGTACAACCTTTACTACCATCCATCTCTACAACCCTTTCCACCTTATAAAGATGAAACTCTGTACTCTTTAAGTAACAACTCTCCATTCTCCCCTCCAACCAGACCTTGACAACCACCGTCTACTGTCTGTTTCTATGGTTTAACCTACTCTAAGTACCTCAGAAAACTGGAATCATACAGTATTTTTCTGTGACTAGATTTTTTCTTAGTAGATATTCAAGGTTCAACCATGTTACAGCATACTGTAGAATTTCCTTTCCTTTAAAAGTTGAGTAATATTTCATTGTATGTATATACCACATTTTGCTTATATATTCATCTGTTGAAGAGCACTTAAGTTGCTTCCAAATTTTAGATTTTGTGAATAAATACTACAATGAATATATCTATATCTATATCTATCTATCTATCTATCTATCTATCTATCTATCTATCTATCTATCTATTATCTATGACTGTGTTTTCAATTCTTTTAGGTATATATCCAGAAGTGGAATCACGGGGTCATATGTTAATTCTATTTTCAACTTTTTAAGAAACTTATCATTCTGTTTTCCACAGTGGCTATATTATTCTACCTTCCCAAAAATGTGCACAAGATTCCCAATTTCTCTACAACCTCCCCAGTACTTGTTTTGTTCTTTTCATGGTAGCCATTGTAATGGGTATAAAGTGGTATCTCATTATAGTTCTGACTTGCATTTCCTTAATGATTTGTGATATTGAGCATTTTTTCATGAGCTTATTGATAATCTATCTTCTTTGTAGAAATGTTTATTTAAATGCTTTGCCCAATTTTTTTTTGCTTTTTACAAAATTTTAATACATCAAAAGTCCTGCTTTAGTGACATGCTAGTCCCATCAGAAAATAATCCCAATAACCCCTTGTCATGAAAGTTGACCAGCCAACTCTTTATTTCTAAACCTCTGTGTGTACATGTGTGTCTTTTAAACCAAAGTCACGGGGCTCAGGTGACTCCTCCTTCTACACCGTGCTTTCCACCTGTTAACCGACCGGTGTCCACCCCCACCTGCAGAAGGATGGGCAGGGCACATGGGAGCCCTATAGTGGCAGTGAGGGAATACCAAGTCTCCACTCAGTAGGAGATCCTTATTTCCAGACTATTCACCTCAAATCTGGCTCTCCATGATCAGAATGTTTTTCCTCCTTTAGGAAAAAAAAAACCACACATATCTGCACACCCATATATATAACTTTTTTGTTTTTACATTTAAATATAAAAATACTACTCTGCTTTGTGTCATAAATGGAGGACCAAGCAATAAGAACTTTTTCTGCTAAAGTAGATCAATCCATCCTTACGGTGAGGTTATCTTAAGGTGAGGGCTATCTCACCCAGGTAGGGGAAACCCTGCACCAGGAGGATGGGAGGCATATTCCTGCCTGATTCTCTCGTAAGTCTCACTTTTAATAGGAAGTTGGTTATAACCTTAAACGAAGTGGAACTTCCCACCAGGAGGGGAAATCCTAACCTAACCCCAGAGTAAGTAACCCTCCCCCCCGCACAACACTCAACTACCTCAAAATGCAACTGACTTTTGTGTGTTGACTTTGTACCTACTACTTTGCTGAATTCATTTATTAATTCTAACAATTTTTGTTTTTTTTCTTTTTGTTCATATTCATTTGTTTTCAGTAGAATTATTAGGGATTTCTATGTCTAAGATCATACCTTCTGCAAACAGAAATAATTTTACTTCTTCATTTCCTTTTATTTTCCTTTCTTGCCTAATTGACTCTGGCTAAAACTTCCATTCTATGCTAAATAGAAATGGTGAAAATGAACATCCTCACCTTGTTCCTAATCTAGAGGAAAAGCTTTCAGTGTTTTAAAATGGGGTATGATCATTATGGGTTTTTAACACGTGGTTTTTATTATGTTGGGATAGATTCTTTCTCTATTCATCTTTTTTCTTAGTTTAGCTAACTGAATTTGTCAATTTGGTTAATCTTTTCAAGGAGTTAACCTTGATTTCATTGATTTTCCTCTATTTTTAAAAAAGTTTCTATTTCATTATCTCTGTTCTAATCTTTATTTCCTTCCTTCTTGTATCTTTGGGTTTAGTTTGTTCTTATATTTCTAGTTCCTTAGGTTGCAAGATTAGGTTGTTGATTTGAGAATTTTTTTCTTTATATAGTTTATTCGTAGTTCATAGCTGTAAAATTTCCCCTTAGCATTGTTGTCATTGTGTTCTATAAGCTGTGGTATGTTGTGTTTTTTTTTTCATTTAAGTATTTTCTTTTCCATTTTAAAAAAGAATTTATATGACAGAGAGAGAGGGAGGGAGAAGGCACAAGCAGGGGGAGCTGCAGAGGGAGAGGGAGAAGCAGGCTCCCCCCTGAGCAGAGAGCCCCACAGAAGGCTTAATCCCAGGATCCTGGGATCATGACCTGAGCCAAAGGCAGACACTTACCCAACTGACCCACCCAGGCTTCCTTATCTCTAAGTATTTTCTCATTTCCTTTGTGATTTCCTCATGATACTTTGGTGGTTTAAGAGTTTGATGTTTAATTTCTACAAATTTGTGAATTTTTTAGTTTTACTTCTGTCATTCATTTCTAACTTCATCTTCATCCTGTCGTGGTTGGTGTAAAACTGTGTATGATATCTATATTTTAAAATCTATTAAGCTTTTATTTGTGGTCTAACACGTGGTTTATTCTGGAAAATGTCCCTTTTGCACTTGATAAGAAAGTATATGCTGTTGATGTTGGCTAGAGTGTTCTGTAAATATCTGTTAGAAATAGTCAGTTCATTGTGCTAAGTCGTATCTTTTCTTACTTATCTTCTAATTGTTCTACCCATTATTGAGAATGAAGGATTGAAGTCTTCAATTATTACTGTAGATCTTTCCTTTTTTCCCTTCAATTCTTTCAGTTTTTGATTCATATATTTCAATGATCTATAATTAAATGCATAAATGTTTACAATTGTTATATCTTTTTATTCTATTGAATCTTTTATTAATATATTAATTCTATGTCTCATATTTTTTTGGTTTGTTTTAAAGTCTATTTTATCTCATAATATTAGTCTTACATAGTATCATTCTGTTTTCTTTTGGTTACTATTTGCAAGGAATATCTTTTTTTCATCCTTTTACTTTCAAGTTATTTATGTCTTTGGATCTAAATTGAATGTCATATAGATAGAATATAGTTGCAACATGTGTTTTTATCCATTCTGATAATCTCTGTGTTTTTATTGGAGAACTGAATCCATTTGCATTTAAAGTAATTAGTATCAGTAAGGACTTATTTCTGTCATTTGCTATTTGTTTTCTTTTTCCTCCCATTTCCTGCATTACTCTCTTCTTCTGTTTGTTTTTTGTAATAAAATGTTTAAATTTATTTCTTATTTTCTTTTGTACATATTTAATAGCTCTTTGCTTTGTGGTTACCATGGAGATTACAGGTAACATCTTAAAGTTATAACATTCTCATTTGAATTTATAACAATTTAACTTCAATAACATACAAAAACTCTGCTCCCTTACAGTTCTGTCCCCACCACTTTTGGTTAGTTATTGATGTCATGAACTTAAATACTCATGTATTGTATGCCCCAAAATATAACTAATGATTCTTTTAAATTCTTTAGTTCCTTAAATAATATAAAAAGGATAATATGGAATTTTGTAACAAGTGTACAACGACATTAGCTTTTAGACTAATACTCTTTAAAAACGTATGAGTCTCTTTAATCATGTAGTTGCAAACCACTGTTACAATAATACTAGCTTTTATAATTGCCCATGTTTTTACCTTTATTGAGATCCTTCTTCATATGGCTTATAGTTATTATCCAGTGTTCTTTCATTTTACCTCACAGGACTCTCTGAGAATTTCTTGCAGAGCAGGTCTAGTGGTAATGAACTTCCTAAGGTTTTGTTCACCTGGGAATATCTTAATTTCTCTCTTACCTTTGAAGAGCAGTCTTGATGGATTAAGATTCTTGGTTGACAGATTTGTTTTTTTTTTAGCACTTTGAATATGTGGGTCCACTTATAGAAGCCACTTCTGGCTTCCAAGGTTTCTCATGAAAAGTCTGCTTATTATTTTTTTATTGAGAATCCTACATATGTGACAAGTGTCTTCTTTCTTGCTGCTTTGAAGACTCTCTCCTTGTCTTTGTCTTTCAAATAGTTGATTATGTGTCTCAATGTGGATCTCTTTTAGTTCATCTTCCTTGCAGTTTTTGAGACTCTTGGGTGTTTATATTCAAGATTTTCAACTTTGGGAAGTTTTTAAATATTATTTCTTCTAATATTTCTTCTGCTATTTCTTATTCTGAGACTCTTCAATGTGTATGCCAGTTACTTGGTGTTCTATATGTCCTTTTGACTCTGTTCATGTTTCCTTAATCTTTTTCCTTTCTGTTTTTTAGACTCAATACTGTCAATTATCCTTTCTTTAAGTTTGCTGATTCTTTCTTTTGCCTTCTCAAATCTGTCTTTGAATCCCTCCTGTGAAATTTTCATTTCAGTTATTACAACTTTTTAGTTTCAGAATTTCTTTCTGGTTTCCTTTTTAGGTTTTAAAAAATCTCTTTATTGATATTTCCATTTTGTTCATACCCCAATTTTCTTGTCTTCTCCACATTATCCTTTAAGTTCTTTGGGCATCTCAAAGAGAGTTGTTTAAAAGTCTTTGTCTAATAGATTTGCCATCAAATCTTTTCCAGAGATTGTTTCTGTTGATTTCTTTTTCCTTGGAATATGCCATACTTTTCTGTTTCTTTATATAAAACCTTGTGATTTCATATTGAAGATTGGACATTCAAATCTAATGAGTGGAAATCAGATTCTATCCCTATCTGTGGGTTTGCTGATTTTTGTTTTGTTTTGGTTTTTGATGTCGACTGTCTCTATACCAAGGATTAGCATGAGATGTTAACCCAGGTCTTCTCAGGCCTTTTTGCAGTCTGTGCTTTTCCATGGGTATGTACTTTTAAATTTTCTCTGTATTTGCTGTTGTTTTTGAATGTCCTTGTCTTTAATGTCTAACCTCTGAAAGAGGAAAAAGAGAAAAGTGAAGGGAGGAAGAAAAAGGACCTTGGCTCCTTAAGTCCCTTGAACTTCATTTCAGCCAGAGAGGAGGGACTTCCAACAATGGGAGAAAGTGTAAGAACAAGGTCCCTCATGTCTTTGCATGAGTATAATCAGAAGCACAGGTCTCTCAGTGAGGAAAATTGGAGAGGGAGACAAACCATGAGAGACTCCTAACTCTGGGAAACAAAGGGTTGCAGAAGGGGAAGTGGGTGGGGAGATGGGGTAACTGGGTGAGCAATGAGGAAGGCACTTGATGGGATGAGCACTGGGTGTTATACTATATGTTGGCAAATTGGATTTAAATTTTAAAAATGTAAGAAAAATAAAACAATTGATTCAAGCAAAATATAAAAATAAAGAAGAAGAAGAAGAAGAAGAAGAAGAAGAAGAAGAAGAAGAAGAAGCAGCACAGATCTCCAGGTACCTGGGTGGCTCAGTGGTTGTAGCTGAGCATCTGCCCTTGGCTCAGGGCATGATCCAGGGTCCTGCATCTGGCTCCCCATTGCCTGCTTCTCCTTCGCCTATGTCCCTGGCTTTCTCTCTGTGTCTCTCATGAATAAATAAATTTTTAAAAAACCTTAAAAAAAAAATGAAGCACAGATCTCAAATATTTGGAGGACAGAGCCCTTTTTGCCCTCCCTGGTTTTTGGTAGAAGCTGTTCCTGGAACATGTTCACAACTGCCTGCCATGGGGCTGAGGGTGGGGGATGGTAGGCTGCTACTATCTGAGAATTAAAATTGACTGAAATGGACTGTATTTTGCTTTCCAAGACTTACTCTGGAAGTTGAAAGCCGTCAGAAGACTCCAGAATTCCAAAATAGTTAAATCAGATAAATTCTGCTTGTGTAATTGTTGTTGGGTAGAGAGAAAGTTTTCTAATGCTTCCTACTTCACCATCTTCCCAGAGTTCTCTTTCCCTTGGGGAAATTTGACCTTTGTTTTATTGAAAGCTGCTGAAGATAAGATGAGCTCAATGACTGGGGACCCTTTCTGACTATGAGAATTGGAAATATAGAGATGACAAAATTACATGTATGTGCTGCTATTCTACTTATCAAAGTATTTTTATATCTGCCTGTCACTTCATCTTCCAGCTATCCCCAAAGAAAAGCAGAGATTTTCCTTTTTTTTTTTTTTTTTTTTTTAGAAATTTCTTAAATTTCCTTTTTACAGAAGAGGAATTTACTTCAGAAGCCTGAATTACCCTGAGTGGGACAGCTAGTTGATGCAGCTCATGAGTAGCTCATGAGTAGCTCATTAGAGTCTAGGGCTTACTCTATGATACTCCTCAGCCTGGGGGGTTCTGGTTATGAAGAAAAGTGAATTTAGATTGACGAGCATTAAACATCAGGTACACAGCCTCATGTACTCAACCCTGTCCTGACACAAATATATTTAATTCAGGACAATTTGTTTTCCACAATTTAAACCCTTTTCTCCTCTGCAGATGCCAGACTTCTTTTTTTTCCCCCTTGTTACCTCCCTCCCTCCAAGACTATTCTTGTGAAAAGAACTTATATATCTAAACTTCACGGATACTTCCTTCTATTTCAGCTATTGACAGATTTGAAGTCTAAATCATGGGGCAGAAATATGACACAGTAGGCACCTGAGAGCTGGGCTGGAAAATAATATTTTAACCAGGTTGAATTTTTCAGTTTCTGGATTCACACTGTGCAGATAGAGCTTTCCTGGCCTACCTGGCCACTGAGCAGATTCCATGTAATATAGACTTACCAATATAGAAGAGCCCTTATATGCAGTGCTCCCATTTTGTAGATGGGAAATTAATGCCCAAAGAGATAAACTAATTTTTAAGGTCACTCTGTGTAAATTTAACCTTTGTTTTGTTGAAAGATGATTCAGTTAAGCCCCAGCTTAGGGATTAGTGATCTGTGGAAGGTTGGCTTCTGACCCTGTCATGGAAATTTAGTGCACAGGACGTTTGCTTGGGAATATCCTTAAGATCAACATCCATGGAAGGAAAGGAACAAATGCAGTAGAAGGCAGACAGAAAAGTGGAGCTGTCATAAGGAAACTCAGTTCCTGATCACTTTAACCGATACCACAAGAAGCCCTGGAGCTGAAATGGTCCATCAGAGTTGTCCTGATTCGATTGCAGTGGCCAGGACTTTCTAGTCCAGCCTCCCTCAGTTCTTGGGTATGTGCCACATCAGGAAGGAGTCACCTTGGGCAAGGAAGCTCTGCGCCTGAGGCAATCCCTGGAGGGCTGACAGCTGAAGGCAGTTTGTGACAGCAGTTCCAGCAGCTGGGTCAAGTAGACCTTCCTTGAAGGGGGAATCAAAGCAGCACTTCTTCACATCTATCACAAGAGCCTCACTGAATTGGAGGATTAGAGATTGTATCCAGTTGTCATCAACACTTCTGACAAAACTTGGACTTGAAATGAGGATATCCTGGCTACTAACCCTTGTCTTTACCATTCTTCATTGCTGTTAGAATCCAAAATTTTTCTTAGGGGTTTGTGATTTGGAGTTATTTGTGAGTCTTAGATATGAACTGTTGACCTGTGAAGAGACTTGCCAATCTGGTTGGCTCAATCTATTTATCTTCATGCTCAACCACCACAACAAAAATATTTAAGTGTTTCCCTGAAGGTTTAACAGCTCTTGCTATAGAGCAGAATACTTAATTCTAAGCTCTCCAAATCTCTTCAAACCCTATAACTTAAAAAAAAAAAAATCTGTTTACTCCATTCTCCCGGGAGCTGCATGTTGATAAATGATTACTCTAAGGAATTTTCTGAATCTACATCTTCTGTGTCTGCAGACATCATCCTTCATCTGATGAATACTGAACCAGAATTCTCCAGAACCATAGAGGATTTAAGGCTATTACTGAGACCTTGCTATGAATCAACACAGGCTTCACCTAGGACCTGAAGAACTCCTGGCCACTATTTTGACTTCCGTGTCTTGTTTGTTTTTTAAGCACTTGCTCAAAGGCCACCTCCTCTAAAAGGATTAAATGATGTAATACTTGAAAAACACTCCACCATACTTAGCATACATATGTGAGGATTCAATAAATATTAGCTATTATTACTGTTGTCTTTTGATTTACTTTTAATTTTTTGTTGTATTGTTGTCTTTTTAATGGCTCTCTTTCATTTGGAGTTCTATAATGTGTTAAAGGCACAACAAATACATTTTTTCCCACATGCCATTGCCACTTGCAGCTGTGGTTTCAGAGATGATGACTGTGTTTGACTACAACTAGCTACTTGGTCCACACCCCATGCATACTGTTCAAGCAGTGGCACAGAGAGGGAGAGAATAGGACAGAGTGCCAGAGTCACCCACAAGGCACTGAGTCACAGAGCTTCAGGAACATCTGTCCCCAAATTCTCTGACAGTACCTCCAGGCAGCTGACCCCCATGACACTACATCCTCAAAGTGGCAAAGTGGTATATCCCATCTCTAGAAAACTATTTTAAAACTTTCTTAATTTGGGACAGAATATAAGTTTGGAATGTTCATTCCAGACATCTCATTCTGTTCTCTGGGACCACATGGACCAAGTTCCTTTCCTCTTCTTTAAGACTACTCTTTAATAAATGTGCAGACCTATTGTAGCTGATAGCTCTAGAACATGTTTGTAGAGTTATGCCTTGTATACTGACTGACTTCAAAGGTCCTTTGTGTTGCCTAGTCTTCTGCTTCATTTTTGGTGGCTGAGTATGGGCTAGAGATTTAGTTTGATTCTTGAGTGGGTTAGTATCATAGTTCTCTTTTGCAGGCTTGTCTGAGAAGTACTTTCTCCTGCTTTCTACTTACCGAAATGTGACCTTTAAAAAAAAAGACTACTTATGTACGCCAAAGAATGTCGTAGATCAATATTGATATTCATTTCTTCTGAGTTACTCTTGCTGCAATCTTCTTTTAGGGACACTGGTAGCTATATGTCCAGTTCTTGCCATCCCCTCTCTGAGGAGCTAGAGAGCCTTATACTCTTGGGCTGAGGATTTAGGGATGAATCTTACCATGTGGTTCTTGCCCCTGCTCTATCCAGTCACATTTTTGTATGGGTAAAACTGGTGTAAGGAAACATGACGGTGAAGCCCACAGAAAGAATTGATGCTACTTCAGTAGCTGAAGGAAGACAGACGTTTGAATATATGTGAGCACCAGGTTTTCTTTATGTTCATTTTAAAAGTTGCTATTTTTTGGAAATGGTAATACATTTATGTGGTTCAAAATCCAAACAATGTTAACGGATATAAACAGAAAATCTGGCTCCCTCCCCTGTCTCTATTCACTCTGTTTTCCCTTGCTCAGTGTTTATCCTTTTACTGTTTATTTTTAAAATGACAAGAAAATATAAATGCATATACTTATTTCTCCCCCTTTTTGTACAGTGGGTAATTATAGCAGAAACCAGTAATGCTTACCAATATTCATGCTCTCCTCTATCTAGGAAAGACTTTGTGTGTATTTACATGAGAAACTGACAAGAAGGAAATAGATCATAAATCTACCAAATTTTCTAATGCATTGTCACATCAAAGAAACCATGACCCAGGACTGAAAATGCTTTTCTGTTTTCTTCAGTTCCTCATATTTGGATCAGCAAAATGTTTGCTGTGAAATCTGACTGCTCCGAAAAAGCACAAACATTCACTTTAGATGTGACCACAGAGGATAGTGGATAAGGAAAGACTTCCCAAGGAGGGAGCCAGTGGCTATAGCAACAAATGGACAGGGGAGCTCCTCCCAAGGACAGCATCAATGTCCAGTCAACTAATCTTCCACTCCCATTTTAAAGGGCCTTCAAGGGATGCCTGGGTGGCTCAGAGGTTGAGCGTCTGCCTTTGGCTCACGGCATGATCCCGGAGTCCCGGGATTGAGTCCCACGTCAGGCTTCCTGCATGGAACCTGCTTCTCCCTCTGCCTGTGTCTCTGCCTCTCTCTGTGTGTCTCTTATCAATAAAAAAGTAAACTCTTTTTTTTTTAAATTTTTATTTATTTATTTATTTATGATAGTCACAGAGAGAGAAAGAGAGAGAGGCAGAGACATAGGCAGAGGGAGAAGCAGGCTCCATGCACCAGGAGCCCGATGTGGGATTCGATCCTGGGTCTCCAGGATCGCGCCCTGGCCCAAAGGCAGGCGCCAAACCGCTGCGCCACCCAGGGATCCCCAAAAGTAAACTCTTTTTAAAAAGGCCTTCAAAATGCCTTCCCAGAGGGATTTAGAAATTGCTATGGACAATCACTTCTGTGTATCTCCCATCCTTCCCTTTTCTGCTGAAGTATTTCTATTTTGGTAATCCTTCATTATTACACAATTAAATATTCCATGTATCTCCTAGATCACTGGACCATAAGGAGATAGATTCAGATCAGACAGAGAGGACGGATTCAGACATGCTGGACTTTGAGTTTGGTGCAGTTACTGGATGGGACTTTGTGTTGTGGGACTTTGTCCCTATCCAAAGGGAGGATATAAGTGTGTTCAATATGCTGAAGAAGAGTGAACCAGAAGTTTGGTGGCCAGAATGGTACACTGTGGAAGACATGGCTAGTGCTCTTAATATCAATTTATTCTCTTCCTCCTAAGCATACAGGTAGACTACATTTTTCTTGTCTTTCCTGTGGGTCAGAGTGACCACATGACTGAGTTTTGACTAATGAAAGAACAGAAGTGATATGCCTATTTTCAGGTTTTCTCATAGAAACCTTCCTCATGTGATTCTTACTGTCTTGGCACTCATCCTCTGACTGAACGGTGCAGACCCCAAAGACTTAGAAGAGGAGGGAGTCACAGGATTGCATGGATCCCTGAGTGACAGCCTGGAGCAGAACTCTTCAGGAACTTGCTCTTCAGATCTCAGCTGGTAAAGCCTCTTCCTATCCTTCCAGCTATTACCTGCCTGAATGTCAGGCATTCAAGTACTGGCTATCTAGTGGTATGCCAGTACTCAGTACAAGTACTTGTACCACTAGAAGTCTGGAGCCGGGAATTTGCTCTCAGAAGCTTTCTGTTCCTATCCTGGCCCATACTGCTCTCTCTCTGGAATTTTAAGCCAGCACCTTAGAGTGTACTTTACAGAGTCTATTTCAGAAATGTACATCTGTTCTTACTCATTTGATCATAAACTGCTTGAACTCATATATCATATCTTTTGCTTCTTTCACCACCTCAGTGCCCAGCAAAGTGCCTGATACATAGTGGGGGTTCAATATGTTCTAATTAATCAATTCACTTATTTCCCAGTGGGGCAGATGAGAAGTGATTGGGGTACTTGAATGAGGTATCTCTGAACTTTTGACCCTTTCCAGAGCTCTCCAGGAGTGTTTTGGCATGTCTTCCAAGAAAAATTGTAAGTCAAGAGAAAATATCATTTTTACTGATGATTCAGCCAAAGTTGAGCATCTACTACTCTAGAAAATTCTGCTGACAGCTTTGCTTTTATTAACTTTTAAGCATTAATGATTCTATAAGAAAATCAGCTAGGGATTATGTTCCATTTTTTTTTAGGTGGTTAAGTAAGTAAGTTTCTGGGCATGTATACTTGGCTAAGGAAATTCCTTGAGTTGAGAAGGAAATTCTTTTTATATATTGTCTTTTTAAAAGTGAGTCATCTGACTTTGGGGAAATTTTAAAGGTTTATAGTGGAACGAGCTTGTAAATATCGGTCTATATAGCAAAACCATTAGTAAACTACTTGATTACATTTGTTTGGCATTAATTAAGCATCTGTCAAATTAAAGGCACTGTACTAAATACAATGAAACAGTAACAGTGAATGGAACCATGTGCAAAATGGAAAGAATTCTGAATAATTAGCAGAATTAATGGTAGTGATGTTAATAATAATAGTATTAATAATAATAATAGTAATGGGAGCTGTCAGTATTAGCCACTTAGTAATACCAGTAATATTAGTCAGATTGTCTCTAACTCTCAGAATAACTCCTAAAGGTAAGTATGTACTGGTGTCCATATTTTTGTAGCTTAAGAAACAAAAATTCTGAGTTTTGTAATCTGAGATTACAAAACTACCAACTGAATTTTTTTTATTTTAAAAATATTTATATTTAGAATTCGCCAACAGGATACAATTTAGATGATCCCAATTTTATTGCCAGTATCCAATGCAGCATGGAAGCAAGTCAAACATATGCCTTTTTCTATCAGGCCTCATCAGGGAGGGGGTTGATGTTGGCCACACCAATGTCATAGAGCTCCTTCACAGATTGTTTAATGTGGTGCTCTTTGGCCTTGACATTTATAATGAATGCCAGTGTGTTGTTTTTTATTTTCATAGCCACTACCAAACGAATTTGAATATAGTTCTCTGACTCCATATGCAGTTTTCTGCACTAAACACATCTGCTTGCTATCACAAGATCTTGATTCAAGTGTAGACTTTGCTTCTTAATGCTCAGTAATCTTGCTGAGTCTCAGTTTTCTCATCTTAACAGTGATGATCATCATGACTCTACTCCTCTCCCAGGAGGGTGTTTTAATCAAAGGGCCTATTGAATGTGAAAGTGACTATGAGCCGCAAAGCACCCTATGTCTGCAGATGATAGTAATAATAATTAGTAGTAGTGTTAGTTACAGTAACTATCCTCCAGTTGCTTACGATCTAGAAAGGGAAATAGAACATGCAAAAGAGTAGTATGAAAAGTGACAAGTAATGCAATCAATATATGTACAGAGAAGGAGCTGGAGGTGTCCAGAAGGACAGACTTCTCTGTTGGGATATCAGGGAGGTATTGCACATATGTGGATATGGACTTTTGGGGAGTACCATGGCCTCTGCCCTGAAAGAGTGGCTCTACTCAACAGCAGGCACAGGCAGAGGAGAACAATTCTGTAGAAAGTCTTTCCTTTAGGCAGGCAAAAACACCCTAATAGTACAATGGAGTTTGAAGGCAACTGGCATCAGAGTCACTGTAGTCCCAGTTTGAAAAAAAAAATGTAGTAATTGCCGTATATGCCTTAGAGACTCTAAACAAAGGGTCAGCAAACTATAGCCCGAGGGCTGGGTGCTTGTTTTCACAAATACAGTTTCACTGGACTATAGCCATATCCATTACTTACATATTTCCTATGGTTTTCTTGCTATAATGACACAGCTGAGTAGTTGCTACAGAGACTGTATGACTTGAAATGTCTAAAATATTTACTATACAGCTCTTTAGGAAAATGTTTAAAGAATTCTGGTCTAGACAGAGACAGCAGCCATCAGTTAAATAAGCAACTCATTATGCTAAGTATATATACGCACATACGTGAGTAGGGAGAGGGACCAGAGAGGGGAAGCTGGGGTGAATAATGTGAGTGCCATGTACTTCTTTATTCACTGTCCAGTAGACCTATCTGGTTGGCCATTAGTTACTAGGAGAGGCAGTACTCTGTGATCAGTGGTTTGCAAGCTTGGCTGCATATTAGAATCACCTGGGAATCTTTTAAAGCTCTGGATACACAGGCCATAAGACCAATTAAATCAGAATCTCTTGGGGTGTGACTGGACATCAGTAATTATTAAAGCTTTGTAGGTGATTTCAGTGTGCAGCCAAGGTTGAGAATCATTAATGTAGTGGAAATAATGCTGGCCTGAGTTTCTGAAATACAGTTCTAACCCAAGCTCTGGCACTATTTTAACTAATTAGTAGAATGTCTCAATCAGAAATTAATTAGTATGCTATGCTTTCTTCCTTCCAAAGCAAGAATTTTTACTGTCTTTCTTAGGGTAGGAGGATGTCTGGGAGGTTTTAAAGTAATGGCATTCTTATTTTGTTTTGTTTTGTTTTCTTTCCAGTCAGAGATTGTTCTTGTTCCATGTACAATGGATTGCCATTTATGGACCCTGGGACGTATCAAATGGACGTGGGAAAGGGAACAGTCATTATGCAAGTCCGTTTGGAATTTAAGATCTGCTAAGTAAATAAAAAATAAAACAAAATCTCTCTTTATTTGAACAGCTCTTCAGTATTATGCCTTATACCTAAGGTATAGGTATCTAAATACTTTCTTTTCTCTCTCTAAGGACTCTTGACTTTTCCAGATTGAGAGTGAATGGATCAGCCAAGGTGGTTAAGAGAGAGGTGTGAGAATAAACTATGGCTTAGCAATTTGGCACAGAGCTGTGGCTGTCCATTTGCTGCCACAGGACTAATTATTTACTCCAGTATAAAGTAGGGCTACTGAATCAGTGACCACATTTTGGTTTGTGACTGGAAGGCTGGTCTAGCCCCGCCCACACTTTCATGGACCACTGGCTAGCTCCAGGGTTAAAGAGTCCACATTTTGGGAGTGTTTTCTGAAGGTATGATTGAAATTCAAATATGTTAAATAGAGTTGTAGAGCACTTAACCCTATTAACTCATTAGCTCACATTAATATAGTTAATTTATTTGACTGACCTGAGGGAAAGGACATTGGTCTAGTGAATGTAAATGATGACCAAGGAGGACAAGAATGGTGGTAATTAGGGAAGGTAGATCAATTGAGACCCTATTAGGAGGGACCTGGGAGACCGGATAGAGATTCTATTCAGTGAGAATTTCTTTATTTTTTCCCCTTTGATTCTAAAAGTGATAATCGCCAGAGAAAATTTGGAAATGCAGAAGAAAAACATTAAAAAAAAAAAACTAAACTAAAATCACCTTGTAATCTTTTCTGTTAATTCCCAATACTTTCTGGTCCATTTTCTCTGTTCATTGATTAATGCAAAGTTCTTTGACAACAGAAATAAATTTAATAATTACTTACCTGTAGTGTTGTCCTTTGACTCTCAGATGGTTATTGCCCAAGTGAATAATTTTCCACTGACTTACTGCTGTGCCTTCTCAGGGATGCTGATGAAATGTGGACAGTGTATTAAACTGAAATATGGTATGACTGTACACATTGTGATGGTAGATATCTTTCCTGAGATAAGAGTAAAGGCAGGGAGTAACTTGCTGACTGTGAGAGGGAAGAGACAGCATAATCAAACCTATGTTTGTTTTCTGCAGTGTTCTCTAAAACAAGAACAAGAATGTTGTCTTTTAAGTATTTAAGAAAGCACTATCAGATCAGTTAACATGTCTTTTAAAAAAAACAACAACACAGTACTGTATAATGACCTAGAAAAAGTGCAATAATCATGAGTGATATATAAACATTGAGAGGCAGTATTTTTCCTCAGAAGTGATCGTATTCTCATTAATAGTGATTTTTTCAGAGGGTTTTTGCCCCCAATTTTTTAGTCCCATGTTAGTGCATTACTAAATTTAAAGGGCTCAAAACTAGTCATTGAACACAACATTGAGAATCCCTGCCCTAAAGAACAAAGGAGGGTATATTAGCCTACTCAGGCTGCCATACATAATTCTTCAGGCTGAATGGATTCAACAGCAGAAATTTATTTTTGTAAAGTTCTGGAAGCTGAAAGTCTAAGATCAAGGTACCAGCAGGATTGGCTTCTGGTAAGACCTCTCTTCCTGGTTTGCAAATAGCTGCCTTCTTGCTTTGTCCTCACATGACCTTTCCTTTGTATATGTGTATCCCTGGTGTCTCTTCCTCTTCTGTAAGAACACAGGCCACATTGAGTTTAGAAGCACCCTTATGACTTCATTTAACTTTAATTACCTCCTATCTTCACATATAGTCACACTGGGGAGCTAGGGCTTCAACATACTGATTTTAGAGGGATGTAATTCAGTCCATAACAGAGTTTGTGATTTTTGCATATCGAAGGACAAGGTGAGGTTTCTATTAGCCTTGGTATTGGGAGGATTTCTGCTGTGGAAAGGACCATAGATACAGGATAATTAAAACCATGTTTTTGGAATTGCAGGCAAGGTTTAAGTTTAACTGGAACATAAGATTTGTGGAGGGTGAGATTTTGGATGTAGGTTGAAAAGGGAGATTGAGACAAAGTTGTGGAACTTTGGAGAACCAGACAAGGATGTCACTTGATTTGGAAGGGTAGCTGAGAGCCACTGAAGAATTTTGAGCTGGGGAATGACATAGGTCAAAGATGCGCTATAAGCAGATCATGCTGGTGAAGAATGGATTGGAAGGTGGGGCATAGAAGATAAGAAATAAGGAGGCCAGTTAGAAGGCTACTGAAATAATTAAGGGCACTTCAGAGGCAGCTTGGTATGGTGTGGTTGTTAAGAGCATTGACTCCAAAGTCAGGTTGTCTTGTTTCAAAGTTGATGTATGCCTCTTACATAACTGGATTACTTTAGGCAAATGACTTTACTTTTCTAAGCAGTTATTTCTTTGTAAGTGATACATGGCTGATGGAAGTGTTAAGAATTTTACACAAGTCAATATATATAAGGTGCTTAGAAAAGTACCTGGTATGCAATGCTGTTAAACTGTTTGCTTATAGAATGAAGGTGGGAAAGCACTAGATAAAAATCCCAAATCACTTTCTTTTTATCTTGACCAACTTTAAAATAAGTTTTTGTCTTAATGAATCCTGTTATTTTCCCCTACATTTATATCTCAGGCCTACTTTTGTAAACAATTAGGTGTTTGTTCAGCCTACCCCACTTTGCCTCCATGGATCCTGCCAAAAGAAATCCAAAGTATACCCCACCAGGATTCAGAATGCATTTAAGTAACCAATAAATCTTTTGCATTTAAAAGATACAGCTGTTCTAAAAGTTTACATCTGGACTAAGTAAGGTATGTAAATAGAAAGTCAAACTATGCTAAAAATCTCATATGTCTGCATTCATTTGAACAGCCAGACTATAATGAACCAAAACACGATAAACTCTGCATAGGAACATAAACACATGCCCTGGAACATTCAGGACAAGCCCACAAGGGCAACATTACTGTGATTAAAAATATTATCAGGTTGCAGTTTTTCACTAGGTTCTCAAAGGCATACAGAATGGTGTTTTTTACATCTAATGCAATATTCCATGCTGTTAGTGGATGGTACTTGGACTCAGTTTGAGTTAGTCTGTGTTTAGGATGAATTATGTAAAATCCCCAAATCATCTGTTTTGTAAACATAAGAAAGGAAGTGATTCCAATGAATAGGAAAAGTTGTTCCAAATTGGGAAAATGGAAAATCAGGGCCAGATGGAAGTGTGTTAGAAGACTTGAAAGCTCTAGCATTGCAAACAGTGAGCTTGCATCCTCTCTCAATGCCTTGAAGTGAAGGGAAACCTTATTTATGATTCCTGGGAACTGAAGTAAGGGCCATATATTTGTTGTTTATTCATTTTTTTCATCGTGTCATCAAAGTATTTATTATTAAGAACTTACTATGTTCCAGGTGCTAGGTTTCTCAGGAAGCTCACATCCCAGTGGTTTACAAGAATATAACAGCTGGAAGGAAAGCTTGATTATGTAGTTTAACCTCATGACTCGACAGATGAAGAAACTCTGGTAAATCCGTGTCAGGGCTAGGCCTCCAAGTCCCTGACCCTCATTCCAGTGCCCTACTTGCCATAGAACACTGGCACTTGAGGTAGACACTTACACATTCTTCACATTGCTCACTGTGCAAAGATGGGGAAAACAGTGAGAAACCAGATAATCAAGCCTTGGAAGATGACCAATGGTGTCACTTAGTAAACTCCTCTTTAAGGCCTTAGGTCACTTTCCTCTGCCCTTGGAATAGCATACATAGCATAGCATTGCTTATGAATTCCTTGGTATTAAGTGAGGGGTGAGGAAGGATTAGGATCATGGTCTGTCACATCTAAGGTCTTCACTCATTATAGCTAATGGCTGAAAAAACAAGGGACTTCCAGTGCAGATCTAGATTTAAATTCCCACTCTAGAATTTTCTAGCTGTTTTTAATGACCCCTCTCCTCAAACCTCAGGAGAAGTACCTCTAAATGAGGTATGTTGATATTACTTACTACATAGTATTGTTGTGAGTGTTGGGGAAGGTCACTGAAAAGGCGTGACTGCCAGTTGACTGCTGGGCTGGATCTTGGTGATTGGATGCTTCTTACCCCCTCTCTTGTCCTTGGAATGTGGGTTCCACTTCCTTTTCCCATCCCAGAAGCTGCCCAAAGGCATAGCCTTGAGATAGTGATGTGGTGTGGGAAACACCCCTACATGATATACACAGCGGGACCCAGTTGACATGTCTATGTAAACTTTTAAGATTTGGTAGGTGAATGTGGGGATCCAGTCATCTTGCTTCTGCCCCAAACAAGCCTCATATATAAGATTGCTTTGTTTATTGAAACTGCCACCTAGCAACCTGGAGTGGTCTGCCTCTTTTCTTTGGTCTTTCCCAGCCTTCTGTATATGGGGGCTGGTTTCACCCAGGAATTTCTGAGAGGGTTGCAACCAACAGTGATGTACTGAAGGTAAGGTGCTGAGTACATTGCCTCTAGGGTGGTAAGCTTAATAATTTAATGGTAGTTAGCGTATCATTTGTCCCTTCAAACAGAGAAATGCCAAACATATGTAGTAATGTATTATTACTGTATTTGTTAGGGTTCAACATAGCCCCTGCCCACAGCAAGTTCCCATTCCATCAGACAAGGCAGACACAAACATAAATAACTTGCTTGCAGTGCTGATTATGATAAGCATTTTAAGGAAAATATCTAGTGTCTTGGAATAGAGGAGCAAGGGAGACTAATTTAAATTTCTCCTTGTTCCTAATCATGGTGTATTTCCTATTGAAGATGGAACTAAGTGTTTTCAATGAAAAAACAAAGTGATTTAGTGGGTTGAATGTGAGAATTTAGGTAAATTGAATGGTTTGGGAAGAGGTTCAATGAAAATTGAGCCTGTTTTTCTATCCTGAAATTGTTAATATGATAATGTCTGCTATCCTGTGCTAAGGGAGCCAGAGAAAATAATACCTTTTTATTGAAATTTAGATTTGTTCAAAGAGAAAAAAAGAGAATCAGTTTATGTGTGAGATGTGACTTCCACAGCTGAAAACAGGCACGTGGAAATGTGGTTCATTTAGAGGTGCAATGTTTTATGATGATGCTGCTTCTGATAAAAAGAACAGGAAATAAACAGTATAAAATGTTGATGTTATAAAACATTCCATGTGAACTAACATCAATAGAGATGAATAGGGCTTTCACGTAATTAATGCCAACCTGCCTCTGCGCTGTCGTTTATTGTAGAACAGACAAAAGCAATTCAATCAGCTTTTCCAGAGCAAACCCACGCGATCTTAATTAATGGGTTAATGATTTTAGGAACAACAACAAAAAGATAATGTAGTATAGGACTTCAAAAGTGGCTTGGAAGCTAGATTACAAATTTAAGAAAGATATTTTTATGTAACTGGGTCGGGGGTAGAAACCAGAGATGTTTCCTTCCTTTTTACTTGCTTTTTTAATTGAACACTCCTGACATTCTCTGTGCTTCGCTTATGAAGTCAGAAGGCCTGGGTTTAAGTCTTGGATCTCAGTCACTAGATGTAGGAGATTTTATTTCATCATTTATTTCACAGTTTACCCACTATAAAATGAGGGAATTTGGTGGGATGATGGTTAGGGTTTCCGAATAGTATTGTCAGATTAGCACAACACAAAAGTAAAAACAAAACAAAGCAAAGTGAACACCAGTTAAATTTAAATTCAAATTCAAACCCAGTTTTAAATTCACATGTAACTGGGCATCCTCTCCCTTATCTGACAACACTGTCTATAAGGTGTCAATTTTACCCCTTCCTTATGTGAGGTTTGAATAGTCACCAGACTCAGGAATCAAAATATCACTTTTTTATTCTTACTATCCAGGTTGATCTGGCTTTGAGTTAAAGCCAAATTCAGTCTCCCCTTCTCTCAAACATTGCTCCCAAGTAAATTCCTAAAAAGTATTTACCAGCAATCCCTTTGCAGGAGAAGTGAAAGAGGAGCTGGAAATGTTACTGCAATCCTGCCCCTACCCCAGGAGTGGGCTGGAGCACTTCTAGAAGCATGTAGAAGGTTTAGTGGCAGATCACCATCTATGACCTTTCTCTTGGGATGACGTGGATTTCTTCTTGCTGCTGCTCATACAAGCTTCACAATAAAGTATAAGAAGATTTAATTCCCCAAATGAATGAGAACATATAATGTCTGTCCTTCTCCGACTGACTTACTTCACTCAGCATAATACCCTCCAGTTCCATCCACGTTGAAGCAAATGGTGGGTATTTGTCGTTTCTAATGGCTGAGTAATATTCCATTGTATACATAAACCACATCTTCTAAACATTATATGTTCTCATTCATTTGGGGAATATAAATAATAGTGGAAGGGAATATAAGGGAAGGGACAAGAAATGTGTGGGAAATATCAGAAAGGGAGACAGAACGTAAAGACTGCTAACTCTGGGAAACGAACTAGGGGTGGTAGGAGGGGAGGAGGGCGGGGGGTGGGAGTGAATGGGTGACGGGCACTGGGGGTTATTCTGTATGTTGGTAAATTGAACACCAATAAAAATAAATTAAAAAAAGATTTAATTCACTCATTTAATCTTGATCGAAGTTTTCATAAATGCCATTAAAAATAGCATGTACAGAGCTTACTATTTGCTAGAAATATGTAAGTACTTTATGTTTACTAATTCATTTAATCTACATATCAGTTCTATGAATTAGTTTGTATTATCATCATCATCTCATTTTACAGCTGAAGAAACTAAGGCACAGAAATGTTGAGTAATTTGCTTGAAATCAGACAATGCATAAAAACAAAGTCAGCACCTGAAACCCAGACTATGTGGCTCCAGTGACTGTATCTTTAACCATAATATTAGAGGGCTCCTGTCATCAATGCCAGGACAGCACCCCCAATTGCTGGATAAAATAATCAATAAAAAGTTAAAAGGAACATTGAAAATCCTGTCAAATTAAAAAGGTAATTCCTATCAACTTTATAGGATATATGGCACACATATATTTGATAGATGCATGGTTGATATTATATATGTTTATACATTATTTATATCAAGCCAATTTGATATATAGACATGGACATATCTGGAAGTCAAGACATGCCAGACTGAGTGGTAGATGAACATTTTCTCTAGTGTCCTTCTTGCCATATTCATTATGTTATTAGCTTTCCCCTTTTTGCTATACTGTCATATAAAGACAGTTCCATGCCTCTTTCACCAAACTTTTACTGAGTGAATACTGTGTTCTAGATACTGTTTTAGGCCTTTGAAATAGAAATATATACAAGAAAGGTTTTTTTTTTTTTTTTTTTTTTTTTAGTTTTTATTTATTTATGATAGTCACAGAGAGAGAGAGGCGCAGAGACACAGGCAGAGGGAAAAGCAGGCTCCATGCACCGGGAGCCCAACGTGGGATTCGATCCCGGGTCTCCAGATCGCGCCCTGGGCCAAAGGCAGGCGCCAAACCGCTGCGCCACCCAGAGATCCCTACAAGAAAGGTTTCTTTGATGACTTTGATGACTGGCTCTGTGGAGGGGTGATTGAGACCAAAAGACGAAATTTCAGGCAGCCTTTATTTAAGAAGAGGGGAGGCAGAGAGTGTATATGACATATTAAAAATACTTTCTCAAACAAAGAACTTCTTTGGAAGCACCCTTGAAAGAAGTGCCTCAACAAGAAAAGAAGCAATAAAAATAATAAAAGTAAGCACGAATAAGAAGGAACTAATGAAGTTTGTGAAATAAGGTAATGTTAGAATTTAGGTCTAGCTATGTGTAAAATTGACCAAAGTAACAGTCATTTAAATAAGATGTTGTAGGTAGAATAATGACCCTCCCACAGATGTCTCCAGCCTAATCTTGGAAGTCCTGAATATACTTTCTTACATGGTAAAAAAGATTTTGCAGATGTGATTAAGTTACAGATACTAAGATAAGAAAATTACCATGGGTTATCTGGGTGCAATGTAATCACAAGAATCCTTATAAGAC
The DNA here is from genome assembly GCF_048164855.1 of Canis lupus baileyi. Lineage (NCBI taxonomy): Eukaryota > Metazoa > Chordata > Mammalia > Carnivora > Canidae > Canis > Canis lupus. The sequence continues at coordinate 22,853,321 of NC_132868.1, forward strand.
AGAGAGCTAATGAGTGAACGAGTGGTTGGAGTGATGCAAGGAAGGCGCCATGGCCTAAGGAAGGCAGGTGAGTTCTAGATGTTGGAAAAGGCAGGGAAACAAATCTATCCCTAGGGCCTCCAGAAGGAATACAGCCCTGTCTGAATCTTGAATTTAGGACTTATGACCTCCAAAACTGAATTGTAATAGATTTATTGAGGCCATGAAGGTTGTGAACATTAGTTACAGGAGCCATAGAAAATGCATACACAAAGGATGAATTATCTCTGTCAGGTAAGATTTAAGTGGTAGGTGGCCCAGGGTTGGTGGGAGAGTTTTGCTGCCCCAGGTTGCCAGAAAAATCCTAGCTATTTATATCTTGTTAATCTTCCTTCTTAAAGGTGTTTCTTTCATTGATGATCAAAATGTCTCACATAGGTGGCCGAAGTAAGAGGAAAAGCAAGGTCATGTCTTTACTTTTTAAGTATATGTTCCAGAAATCGCACACATCTTTTCTCACCTATCTTTGGCTAAAACTTTATTTCATGGTCATGTGGGAAAGGGGGCTGGGAAATATGGCCTTGATTTTGGATGACCCTGTGCTGAACTAAAAGCCAGAGGCTCTATCACTATAGGAAAAAGGGATAATGGATATTGGAGACAATTAAGCAAGTAACTTAGTGATGTCATTATCCCTCTTAATAAAATAAAAAGTTATAGAATAGTCTAGGCTCTATATTACTAATGATACCAACAAGATGTGGGAAGGTGCAGATGAAAGTAAAAGGTACATGAGAACATGTTAAAGCACTTCTCTAGTTAAGGAAAACACATAGGTATAGATTCACTTTTTAAATACTTGTTTTAAATATATACATATATCTTGATAATTTAAGAATAACCCCAGGATATTAAAAATAGAATGCATAATTTTTAAGCAACCAGAAAAATTGATCCATCCAATGAAAGTTATATTGAGAGGAAAATATGTGGACAAATTTTGTAAACAAAAAAAAAACTATTCCATGGCAGTAAACAAAGTAGTAATTACAATAAATATAAATGGATTATAGTCACCAGCCCCACACTTTTTTTTATGGTGGGATTAAAAATAAGATCCACAAAGATAGAAAGAGATGGAGTACTTCTAAATTCGTTCTATGAGGCCAGCATCACCTTAATTCCAAAACCAGACAAAGACCCCACCAAAAAGGAGAATTACAGACCAATATCCCTGATGAACATGGATGCAAAAATTCTCAACAAGATACCAGCCAATAGGATCCAACAATACATTAAGAAAATTATTCACCATGACCAAGTAGGGTTTATCCCCAGGACACAAGGCTGGTTCAACACTCGTAAAACAATCAATGTGATTCATCATATCAGCAAGAGAAAAACCAAAAACCATATCATTCTCTCATTAGATGCAGAGAAAGCATTTGACAAAATACAGCATCCATTCCTGATCAAAACTCTTCAGAGTGTAGGGATAGAGGGAACATTCCTCGACATCTTAAAAGCCATCTACGAAAAGCCCACAGCAAATATCATTCTCAATGGGGAAGCACTGGGAGCCTTTCCCCTAAGATCAGGAACAAGACAGGGATGTCCACTCTCACCACTGCTATTCAACACAGTACTGGAAGTCCTAGCCTCAGCAATCAGACAACAAAAAGACATTAAAGGCATTCAAATTGGCAAAGAAGAAGTCAAACTCTCCCTCTTCTCTGATGACATGATACTCTACATAGAAAACCCAAAAGCCTCCACCCCAAGATTGCTAGAACTCATACAGCAATTTGGTAGCATGGCAGGATACAAAATCAATGCCCAGAAATCAGTGGCATTTCTATACACTAACAATGAGACTGAAGAAAGAGAAATTAAGGAGTCAATCCCATTTACAATTGCACCCAAAAGCATAAGATACCTAGGAATAAACCTAACCAAAGAGGTAAAGGATCTATACCCTAAAAACTATAGAACACTTCTGAAAGAAATTGAGGAAGACACCAAGAGATGGAAAAATATTCCATGCTCATGGATTGGCAGAATTAATATTGTGAAAATGTCAATGTTGCCCAGGGCAATTTACATGTTTAATGCAATCCCTATCAAAATACCATGGACTTTCTTCAGAGAGTTAGAACAAATTATTTTAAGATTTGTGTGGAATCAGAAAAGACCCCAAATATCCGGGGGAATTTTTAAAAAGAAAACCATATCTGGGGGCATCACAATGCCAGATTTCAGGTTGTACTACAAAGCTGTGGTCATCAAGACAGTGTGGTACTGGCACAAAAATAGACACATAGATCAATGGAACAGAATAGAGAACCCAGAAATGGACCCTGAACTTTATGGTCAACTAATATTTGATAAAGGAGGAAAGACTATCCATTGGAAGACAGTCTCTTCAATAAATGGTGCTGGGGAAATTGGACATCCACATGCAGAAGAATGAAACTAGACCACTCTCTTTCACCACACACAAAGATAAACTCAAAATGGATGAAAGATCTAAATGTGAGACAAGATTCCATCAAAATCCTAGAGGAGAACACAGGCAAAACCCTTTTTGAACTTGGCCACAGTAACTTCTTGCAAGATACATCCACGAAGGCAAAAGAAACAAAAGCAAAAATGAACTATTGGGACTTCATCAAGATAAGAAGCTTTTGCACAGCAAAGGATACAGTCAACAAAACTAAAAGACAACCTACAGAATGGGAGAAGATATTTGCAAATGACGTATCAGATAAAGGGCTAGTTTCCAAGATCTATAAAGAACTTACTAAACTCAACACCAAAGAAACAAACAATCCAATCATGAAATGGGTAAAAGACATGAAGAGAAATCTCACAGAGGAAGACATAGACATGGCCAACATGCACATGAGAAAATGCTCTGCACCACTTGCTATCAGGGAAATACAAATCAACACCACAATGAGATACCACCTCACACCAGTGAGAATGGGGAAAATTAACAAGGCAGGAAATAACAAATGTTGGAGAGGATACGGAGAAAAGGGAACCCTCTTACACTGTTGGTGGGAATGTGAACTGGTGCATCCACTCTGGAAAACTGTGTGGAGGTTCCTTAAAGAATTAAAAATAGATCTGCCCTACGACCCAGCAATTGCACTGTTGGGGATTTACCCCAAAGATTCAGATGCAATGAAACGCCGGGACACCTGCACCCCGATGTTTCTAGCAGCAATGTCCACAATAGCCAAACTGTGGAAGGAGCCTCGGTGTCCATCGAAAGATGAATGGATAAAGAAGATGTGGTTTATGTATACAATGGAATATTACTCAGTCATTTGAAACGACAAATATCCACCATTTGCTTCAACGTGGATGGAACTGGAGGGTATTATGCTGAGTGAAGTAAGTCAGTCGGAGAAGGACAAACAGTGTATGTTCTCATTCATTTGGGGAATATAAATAACAGTGAAAGGGAATATAAGGGAAGGGAGAAGAAAAAGACTCCTAACTCGGGGAAACAAACTAGGGGTGGTGGAAGGGGAGGAGGTGGGAGTTGGGGGTGAATGGGTGACGGGCACTGAGGGGGGCACTTGATGGGATGAGCACTGGGTGTTATTCTGTATCTTGGTAAATTGAACACCAATAAAAAAATTAATTTATTTAAAAAAAATAAGATCCACATTTATGTGATCAATACAAGGTAACTTGTTTTTGTTTTTTTTTTTTTAGTACAAGGAAAGATGAAAATTAAAGGCATAAAAATATACTATGATCTGATGATCTAAGACAGAATAGCAATTTCAAAGTTGAACAAGTTAGAAATGGAGAGCAATTATGATCAGGAGAAAATATAGGTGTAACGAACTGATAACATGAATAACAGATCAAGAATGTATAATAGTCATTCATAAACATATCTGCTTCCAACATATCAGTGTATGTTCAAAATGTATAAAGTGACAACTCACAAAACTATGGTGGAATAAAGGTAAATTAATATCTGGAGCTAGGGTCCTTGAAAACTGTTTATTCCAACACATAAAGGAAACCAAAGGCATAAAAAAATATGAACAACAGCATTAAGATGGAAATTTGGTGTTTTAAATACATCTGTAGGAATAAAAATTAAAGAAGATTTTCACTAAAGAAAAACAGCAAGAGTATAACATTATCCCAAACAAATGAGGAAGAAGGAAATAATAAAGAAGGGTTAAAATAAATGAAGAACAATAACAATATATAGTTGGGTATAAACAAAAACAAAAACATTTGGGTTCTTCAGAAAGATGAATAAGATATATAGGTAACTAATAATATGGGTAAAACTAATACAGAAAAGTAAAAGAAGGTGAATATTCACAAAATACAGAATGAAAAATCTAAGCTATTACTATAGATGTAATGAATGATGTATAATCATAAGTTTGATTTATAGTTATATAATTATAGGTATAAGGGAGATTACAAAAACAACCAATGCTACTAAAGACTTATTAATTGATAAACCCAGATTGTTGTAATATATAACAATAATTTTTTAAACCAGAATCAGAAGAAATTTAAAATAAAACAAAATTTTAAAACATAATAGAAACTACAATGACTATTAGAAAAGTCTTCATTCCAAACTCTACTCTTTACCAAAATTTCAGGCCCAAACAATTTATAAGTGATTTCTTAAAAAAAAAAAAAAAAAAAAAAAAAGAAACAAAGAAACAAATAATATTTTACAGGTTGTCCTAGACAGTGAAAGAATAAAAGAAACTGAGTTCTCTATATCATTAAGTCATTTTCTGAGTCTAGTTTAACACTAATTCTATGAGTATATAAAAATGTTATCTGTAAAGAAATTATAGGCCAATTTTATTTATAAACATAGATGTGAAAATCCTAGAGTAATTATTACATCACAAATTACAACATTACTTTTTTTTTTAAGATTTATTCATTTGAGAGAGAGAAAGAGAGCATGTGTGAGCAGGGAGGGGGCAAAGGGAGAGGGAGGCAATCCTCAAGCAGACTTACTTCCTGAGTGCAGAGCCCACCCTGGGGCTTAATCCCTGGACCCTGAGATCATGACCTGAGCCAAAAATCAAGAGTCAAAGGCTTAATCAACTGAACCACTCAGGCACCCCTGAGGTAATTACATTACCTTTTGAAAAACAATATATTGATTTATAAAGAAATCAATCACATGCTTGATTCGAGATAGAAAATTATTAAATAAAATTCAGTTCCTACTTGTAAGTTTTTTATAAAGTTAGACATAGAAAAGAGTCTGATTAACTAATTAAAGGTTGTATATGAAAATTTGCCAGGACGCATCATATTTAAGGAAGAAATTTTAGATAAATTTCATATAAGACAAGAAAGCCTTGTGTCACCAACTGGTTAACTTTAATGCTAGAGAATATTTTATAAAACAAAAAACTCAGTGAAGAATAAATACAGAAAGGAAAAAAAAACAGAAGACATACCCATCTATGGAAACTAACATAATCTGTTACACTGGTGTAGAATCCTAGTTCTGGATAAAAGATGATCTTATAACAACCAGTAATATTCTCACCAGGAATAAATAAAATATATCTGTCATTCACAGTGTACCACTAAAACTTTAAAATGTAAAAACATTAATCTAACAAAAAGCATATAAGATGATTTTGGAGAAATTAATATCTGTACTAAAAGGCATACAAAAAGATTTGAATAAATGTAGAGATAAACAATGTTCATGGATGGGATAAGTTAACAATTTAAAAATGTCAAACTTTCTCCTATTATATAAATAGTGTGTGGAATTCCAATCAGAACTTCTGCAGAGAAACTTGAAATAGTAGGTCTAAAATAGATTTTGAAAAACAAAAGCCATATTTTGGAAATAAAAGAGCAAAAAGGAATATTTGCTGTACCTGTATTACTGTATAACAATAAAAGAAAACAACATGGCCTATAAAAAACAAATAGAATAATGTAACAGATTAAATGGCCATAGATCAGCATAAAATCAAGGTAACTATTCAAATCTGTCTGGGAAAGCCCTAACTTTATGCCTGTTGGTCTAGCAAAATGCTCATAATATCACCTTTTACTCTGAAATTTCTCCCAGTTTGGATTATAAATTATATCATATCCTCATATGTAACAGATTGACATAATAAATCAGTGGAGGAAAGATAGAGTTTATTTTAGAATACAATATTGTCTAACTGGCTTAGCAAATGGAGAAAAATGGGATTGATAAAAATCTGAATGTATTAAACATTTAAATGTACAGATAGATTATAAACTGGTAAGGAATTGTTGAAAAATACTCTGGTGACTTTGGGTGGGAAATGATTTCTTGAACAGTACCCAAAAAAAGTCCATACTAAATTGGGAAAATGGATTTAGCTACATAAAAATTAAGAATTTCTGCTCAATGAGGGACACCATAGATAAAGATAACAGATGGGAGACAGACTGGGAGAAGATAATTACAACACTTAAAACTGACAAGGGATTAATATCTAGAATAATTAGGCAATTCCTGCAAGTCAACAAGGAAAAAAGAGGAATTAACAAAGAATATGAATAGGCGATTCACAGAAGGGGAAACCCAAATTACCTACTTGCTCGTGAAGAGATCCCCAACATCACAAGCAGTCAGAAGGATATAAATTAAAACCACAATGAGGCTCATCTTACACTCATCAGATTGATAAAAATGAGAAATTCAGATGGTTATATTGTTGGCACAGATGTGGTGAAGGGGGAATCCTCATGCACTGCTGTGGGGAGTGTAAACTGGTGAGCCATTCTGGATGGCAATCTGTCAGGAAATTGAATACGTGTGTATCCCACGACCCAGAAATTCCTCTCGTGCGTCTGTAGCCTAGAGAAACACAGGGTCATGAGTGACACACACAAGGATAGAGTATGAAAATTTGGGTAGAGAAATGTTGCTCTATGAAAACACTCAGAGAGAAACAGACCAAAGCTAGAGCGGGCTTTCTGTGTCTGAGGGTTGTATTCCCGCCTGAATCTTGGTTAAGTAAGAAGCAGTGATTGTCCTATTCCACTTCAGTCCTAGGGAATTGTCAAGGCTCAGATACTGGCCCTTCCCTGGCACGCTCTAAAATATTCAGGGCTTTGTTAGGAAAAATGTCTAGGAAGTTAAATACATCGAAAGTGTTAGGAATTCAGTGGAACATTTAAAAAAGCGGATATCATCACGGAGTGAGGGCAATTCATCCAAGGGGGAGGTGATAAAATATAGGTTCCAGTGACAGCAAAATAAAAAGAGAAATCCATGACATCGTTGAGTGTAGACATTTGGAGGCTCCATACAAGTTGGAGACCCTTCTGCTCTTTCCCTCTGCATAGCGAAAGGAAAACAACTTCATACACGATTGTGGCTGTTAAAACATGTACCGAGAGCCAAAAGGCTTTCCAGTTTTAACAGAACTCTAGTTTTGAACACCAGGTTATTAGGAGAGAATGTTCACTCGCCTTCCTGTCATTTCTGGAAAGCCAGGGAAATAGGTGAATTTTGTCCTCATCCAGATGGCACCTCAGAAAGGAGAGCATTCTCAGGTAGCTTCCTTTCCAGCTTTTTAAACTTCTCCAAGAACCACAGAGCATTAGAGTTGGAAGTTTCCAAGAAGCCAACTGACACAACTCTAGCCCATTATGGAATTCTCTCTATAAACATCCAATTCTCAAGAATCTGCTGGAACCAGGCCATCGATCCATTACTTTAGGACACATCTTTTCATCCTCAGGAAAGCTGTGTAAGCCCCTCCTGATAGAGGCTATGGCAGAAAAGCTGCCTCCCTGCTACTCTGGGGTCGGGTTAAAATTCTTGGATCTCACCTCCTTCATGAAGTGAGTAATCATGCTCCTTATCAATCTCCTCTTCTCTGGGATGTCCTCACTATGGTGGATGAATGAAATGAATTTCAGTGAAGATGAATTCACTTTAATAAAAATTAAATTGACTTTAATCTTCTTCTAGACATTTAAGAAAACAGTGAAATATTGAATCTCTACCCCTCTCTAACCATCCCCCCAATTATTCACAGGTGTCCCCAGAGGTATCCCTGTGGATGAACAAATATGCCTCCTCAGCCTTGGATGTCAAAGTGCCAGTTTCCCTGGTAGTTTCATACCTGCCCTGCTGCCAGTGTGCCCCATGAATGGTGCCAAGGGAGTTATACAAAGGGTTTTCTTGAGGTTCTCTCTCGGTCTCTGAATCCCACCTCAGGGCATTGCTTTGTTTCCTGCTGTTGGCTATAGCCCTTGGCATCTACCAATGGAATCAAAATGCGCTTCTGTCTACCATTAAGAGCACTCACTGCACACCTGTCTGCAATAGCTTCCACCACCGCTGATACTGGTGCTCCACTTGCTGATGTCTGCGAGATGGGGACATCATCACAGACATGAGACGTCTCCCACCTTTATGCCATTGTCTCTTCTGCTGGTCACATGGTGGTGCAAACCCTTACTCCAAAGCCTCATGAACACAATGGGTAAAAACACCCCATTCAGGTCTTACCTGGGGTTTCCTTTCCCAGGATTTGAACACAGGTCCTCAGGGACTGAGCCAGTTGATGAGTCTAATGGAAGGCATTGGTGGTCCTCAGTACAATTCCTCCTCTCCAGCTCAGAGGCAGTTGCAGGCACCTCTGCTGCGCTTTGGCTACTATTCCTTAGACTGACTTATTTCCCAGGACACAACTCTACATGTCTGGGCTTTCCCAGACTTGTAATTTTAGGCTGCAGCAGCTACAGCTAGAGCTGGGACCTCTCTGCTCGGAGAGTACTGGAAGTGCAGACCAGCACAACCATCTTAGGATAGCACTAGGCCCTTCTACTTCCTCTTTCTTCCTTTCTCCCTTCTCTGTTCCTCTCTCTCTTATTTAAGGAAAAGCTCACCTACCCCTAGAAATTGGCTCATTTTGCAGGATGGATTCTCACTTAGCATGGTCTTTATATTTCCTAACCTTACTGCAGGGCCCAAGATGATGAGCTAAAAGCTGCCCCCATTACCAAGGAAAATACAGCTATGTGGTTCGCTACAGATTTGAACTTTGAGATCAGAGAGTCTCACGTTCAATTCCTCATTCTCTCTTTCTGGCTGTGTGGTTTGGGCATACTGTTTAACCACCATCAGTCTCAGTTTCTTTACCTGTAAAATGAGAAAGCAATTATTAGCCACTTCACAAGACTGTTGTGAGGATTGGGTAAGATATATGTCATGTAGCATCCATTATCTGGGGGCTACTACTGTTCTTAATTAGGGAGCAAACCCAAACCACACACAGGGCATGGGTGAGGTGCTCAGGGCTTCAACTGCCACATTCAGGTGGGGAGATGGATGCTTCCTAGAGTCATTCACTCAGATGCTGGCAATTTTCTGCCCTATTACCTGGTGATGGGGCCCTCTGGTGGCAGAGGGTGGTGTAATCTCTTTTGGACAACCTGAGTTTACTCTCCCAAAGCTTTCTAATGCAGAACGGACCCAGCAGAATGGGTAAGGGCTGTGGTCTGTACCAAGCCCTTGGATGCACACCTTGTGCATTTGTGCTTTATTTATTTTCTCAGGATGCTGAAAGTTAGATATAAAATTGGGTGTTAGATATAAAACAGATCTCAAGCCTAATACTTTGGATCCTGATATAAAAACCAACTTCCTTCCCCTAAGCATAGGGGATCCTTCTGGGTCATCGACATCAGCCTTAGAGATCTGTTTCTGAACCAGTGGGTTGCTCCATAAAGTGAATTTCAGTACCTGCTGGATATCAGGCTTGGTTAAGTCCTTAAGGAGCCATAAGCATCACAAAGCTAAAATCTCTCATCTTTCAGAATTGGAAAAAACAACAACCACAACAAACCTCAAGTCATGAAATAAGTATCAGAAAGTCAAAGGAAAATGACCTTTACCCCATAATGGCAACTTTAATGTATTTTTTGAACTACCACGGATAAATTTCTTTGCCAATTCCCCGCTTTTTGGTAGCATTTATTTATTTATTTTTTTTACTATCTCAGCATGTGTTTTATCCCCCATTGAGTTATCCATGTCTGCTAGACATATAGGAAGTTCTAAGTCAGAGGTGAATAAAAATCTTGAAATATTTTCCATCTTTAAGGTATTTCATAATTTATAGATTGCTTAGATACCTGTTGTCTCAAAAAACCTCACACCTGGGCAGCCTGGGTGGCTCAGTGGTTTAAGCGCCTGCCTTCAGCCCAGGGCATGATCCTGGAGTCCCGGGATCAAGTCCCATGTCGGGCTCCCTGCATGGAGCCTGCTTCTGTCTCTGCCTGTGTCTCTGCCTCTCTCTCTCTCTCTCTCTCTCTCTCTATCATGAATAAATAAATAAAATCTTTAAAAAAAAAAAAAAACCTCACACCAACTCTGGTGTATTGTAGATTTTCAATAAAGGAAAATGGAGTTTGAATGAAGATTTGGGAGGACAGTATTATCTTATGTCTGTGCATAAGGAAGTAGAGCCCCAGAGAGGTTTTGTAAATCACTGGACCAACAGGTAGTAGAGTTGGCCCTTGTGTCCAGGACTTCTTTATATTATATCTCAGCTACTTGGGGCACGCTGAAGATCTCTGGTGAAAAGGAACTCAGGCTTGCTTGAAGAAAAGCATGCAACAAAACAGAAAACAAATTTCTTTAGGCATTTGGATAAAGCATCATGACACAATTGCATACTCTGGTAAGGCTGGGAGTAACCTTATTTTAGAGAGGAAGGAAACTGATGTCCAGAGAAAGGGAGAGTTACTTGCATGATACACATGGTTAGCTCACCAGCAGGACTGGTTCTGGAACTCTGGTCTAAGCCCAGAGACCTACATGATGGGGGCAGCTAAAACAAGCCAGCATAGACCTGCTTCCCACTGCCACTTGTGGCTGGAGACACTGAGCATACTGTTCACCCATTGTTTATTCTGTAAATATTTTGTAAAGCAAAGGAGAATGCCTCTGTGGTACATACTAACTCTAAGGTCTTTCTATTTTCACCTGGCTTCTAAGGTCAGAATTAAATGGGGCCTGCTCAGAAAACAGAGCAAAGAACAGATAGAGACTGAATCCAGACTAAGAGATATGGTAAATCTGAAGCACAAAATACCTATTGATGTCTGAGTTTTTATGCTAATAAGATTATATTTTTGAGGGGAAAATGTGGAGATGGTACAGTAATATTAGGAGGGGCACAAAAGGGGTGCTGCAAAGACTGAGAATTAGGGGTGTCAGGTTGTTAGAGGCTCTCAACAGTTCCACTGGCTTTCTTTCTGACCTGGTGTGCAAGCAATTTCTTTCTGAGCCTCAGTTTTTCCATCTGCTAAAATGACAAGGCTGGACGATGTATCACACAGGCCCTTTATGGGATTTGACCTTCTGTGACATTAAGTGCTCTCTTTATTTTTCATATTTTCACCCCAGATGAAAGAACAATTTGTTGATTTACTAAGAAGCAGACCGTCACCAAAGTCAATCCTCCGCTTAGCCTATTGAAATTTTTTGGGCGACAACTGACTCCGGGGACTGGCTTGTGTATGTTGAAAGCATGCCATTCACCACCTCAATTTCGGCGTTGGAATGGCACTGGAATTCTATGACGCCCACTCTTTTGAATTGGAGAAGGGCACGGTGACATTGGCATTTCTGCTTGGGGCTAGTGGTTGAATCACCCTTTAAAACTAGTAGTTGGGTTGCGATCCAAAGATGGCTACTGACTGGAGCCAAAAGTTTCCACAAGGATGTCATTAAGAGAAGTGACTTTCATTACCAGAGGAGAAAGTCAGCTCTCTAGAAGTGAGGAGGTCTGTGAATGACGAGTGCCATCTACAGCATTTGAGCTATACCCATTAGTCAGGACTCACACAAGGAACTTCATCTTTTTCATGTCTCATTTTTCTATTTGGTGGTCAAGGTTTTACCAGTGTCTATGTCTCCTAAAAATCGTAAGCATGAGACAAATGTCTAGGAAATGTCTGCTAAATAAATGAATCTTGATGTCCAAAATCAAAGCGTTAGCAGTAAAGAAAGGGAGGATGTATGTACATCAAATAGTAAATATGAGGTAGCCTGTGACCTCTGCTATGAGAAAGAGATAAATCAAGTATCACCGGGGCTTCAGAGTAGAGCGGTCACATGGCTGGGACATCATGAAAAAGAATTTGAGCTGCACCTTGAAGGACAGATTTGCTTTTCATATGTGAGGAGGGTAAAGAGTAGTGAGAGGATATCTTGGTTAAGAAAGTGTAAGGGTAGGAAAGAACTATTGTGTGGGGAAAAGAGCTGTGGTCTAGGGCACTTGACATGGAGAAGAAGTTTAGAAAGGTGGGTTGGTGGTCTTCTTGGGAAGAAAGTATCTTTGGATTACAGAATCTTTGGATTTCTGCAGAAAATGGATAGCCACTAGATATTTTTGAGAAGAAGTATGATATGGTCAGAACTGAGGACTAGAGATAATTCATTTAGGCCTATAGTAACAGTATTCCATGAAAGGACCATAGTATTATATTTCATGTCAAAGTGTGATTTGCTCTTGGAAAGCGTAATGCTCATCCTGGGTGAAGAAAATGAACTCTTTCAGGTGATCACAGTGTTCATTAATATTCCTGGAAAATGACCAAATAAAACTCTGCTACCCTGGACGATCTAATTTATCTAAAGTAAGCAGAAATGTACCCTTAGAGAGTTTATTTAGCAGTGCCCTTCATTGGCTAAGGTCTATTTTTAATCAATGCGCATATATATATATATATATACATATATATATATATATTTAAAGCACTACACTAAAGATAAACACTCTGTATGGCAAACACGGTATTTTAGCTCTAAGAGTACTAAAGGACTTCCCAAATAAATATGATTTTATTTTCAGCATTAATATTATCTAACTGCCAACTGCAAAGCATTCTAGTGCAAGAATTACACTAAATCTGTCTATGGCCAGGTCTACTTTTCCATTTCATCTATAGGAGTGAATGGCGTATGTAATTGCTATTCATAACTCGAAGAAAAGAAGAACTATGAGGCTCAACCATGTTCTTCTAAATAATCAGGATTTATACATTTTATGGTATAAGTGGAAAAGAGGACAGATACTGGAAGTAGATGACTGGATTCAGTTTTGACTCCGTCAGTTATTAGTAGTGTTACTGCAGCAGGTTATTTGATCTCTAAACCTCAGTTCTTAATATGTCAAATGGGAAAATATCTGTATGGTACGTGGCGTAGAAGCTGGCACAGAGTAACTATCTGCTAAACTGTAGCTATTTTAATCATTGTTCCCTAATCACATTCACCCTAGATTGCCTCTCTGCACAGTAGGAAGTTATTTGTAGGATAACGGAAACAATATTGCATTCCTGAGTAGACTTGGATTGCAGCCACAAGGACTGCACTGGAGGGGCAGGACCAGGGACTGGATGGGTTGGAGGCTGAAGAAAACTTGCCTGCTGCAGGAGCTTGGCATTTGGGCAGACTGTGGTCCACACTCAAGGGTTCAATATTCACACTAGGCTCTGGCAGGGGCTGGAGCCAGAAGAGGAAGGCTAAGTAGGAAGGTGGAAAAGAGTAAAGGAAAATCTAGCAGCAGGAAGGTGCTGCCCAAAGGCAGGAGGAGAGGCAGTATCCAGAGTGTAGGGCCTTGGCAAGGGGGATGGCTCCTGTATATGGGCCTGGCAAGAGATCCATAGAGTTCTGCGGCTCTAGAAGAGGCAGGGGCAGGGTGTGGGGTCCAGCGATTTGAGGAAACTGAGGCAAAAGCTCAGTTGAGTCATGGTTGGGGATCGATGGTTCATCTTGGGCATACTGAATTTTTAGGTCAATGTCAGTGAGATTTAATTTTAGGGTCTACTGCTCGGGAGTCAGAGATTGTTGGCAAATTCTTTGCTTCTCCTGGGCCCCAAGTTATACACAGCTTGTGAGGACTCCGAGAGCACAGTGCAGTTCTGCAAGACTGATGATCGGGTCTGCACCCCAGGATTGTTGCAGAGATCCAGCGATTTGATATATGAGGCGGAGCTAGCTCCTTCTCTGGGAAGTATCTAGGAAAACTTTCCTGGCCTGAGTTGTAGGGAATAGTTATGCAGGGAATTCTTTAAGTCAAAAGCCCAGCAGAGAAAAACAGAGAAAGGGGGATGATTCATCTGACAAACCAGGGAAATTGAAAGATTGTGTAACCGAAACATCGCAACAGGGTTTTTAATTCTTCTCTAAAAGATTTACCAGTTTCTTTTTGAAAAGTGCTAAGATTAAAGATATTTTCCATTATGCTTTTCCTGTAGTGGAAGCTGCCCAGAGAAGGCAGTTTTTGCTTTATGGCTATTAGTCAACTCTTTCAACTGCCTCCCTACCACCCAGAAAAACTGATATAAAAATCCATGCTTTTTCATTGATCCCAGAGGGGAAGCAGGCAAGTATTGAAATGAGTAAGACATCTATTTAAGGCAGAGAAAGAACTTGAAATCCAGGTAGCTTGATTTTTTTACCTTGAAAATACAGATATGGCTCTTTCTGTCAAACCCAAGTAGGTGGAGAAGGATACTGTAAGAAGAGATACCAGGATAAGAGATTTAACATCTGTATTACTGAGACATGTGTTTGTATGTGTATAATATGGTCTTTCAAAAATATCTGTTTGCCCTAAAACCGTTTTATTTTTCAAATGAAATTTTACCTAGTATTTAGTTATATGGGTCCTCTGGGTCAAATTGAAAATTTTGTGTGTGGACACAAAGGCCAGAAATAGGAGGTACTGTGCCAATGCTACCAATGAGCAATGAGATAGCATCTCCTCATCCCCAGTCCAAAGGCGTTCTCTCACATCCCATTTTCTTCGTTCTGACAATTTTGTCATGTTCCTCCTCTTAGATTGGGGTTCCCAAAGCATACTCTAGGGCAAGAATTCATGTGACAGCCAGTTTTTTTTTTTAATTTTTTTATTTATGATAGTCACAGAGAGAGAGAGAGAGAGAGAGAGAGAGGCAGAGGGAGAAGCAGGCTCCATGCACCGGGAGCCCGACGTGGGATTCGATCCTGGGTCTCCAGGATCGCGCCCTGGGCCAAAGGCAGGCGCCAAACCACTGCGCCACCCAGGGATCCCGACAGCCAGTTTTTAAAAATTGTTCTGAGGAGCCACTCACAACGCAGTAGGGGAGTAGGACCCGGAAGGAGAGGAGGCCAAGCCAGGGTGCTTCATGCCTGCCTCCATTACTGTAAAACCAGAGGTATTTCTGCTGTTCTCTCCCTCCCTCATTTGGGTGTGACTCCTTCTCAGCGGACAACTGGGCCCAATAAATAGGCCTCAATAGATGTTAAGTAGATGAATGAATAGAGCTTCAAGTCTCCTTCCAGTTGAAGTAATCTCTCTCTCCTATGAACTTTCTTTGATTACATCATTTTCCTTTGATTCATAATTATTTATATGCATGTGCGAAATCCCCTGCTTGTTTATAAGCTCCTCAAGGTCAAGAATCATGTTTGACTCTCCATGACAAAGCCTACTATGGGTGTTTGAACGTGGTAGTGACCCAGATAATGCCAGTTGGAATGGTCAAAACAGTCTCTCAGTGCTGACAGATGAACAGCTTGAATGCATAGTCCTAGACCATGATAGGAGTTTTAATTTTTATTCTTGTTCACACCTACTCCTTTGGGGCTACATGGTCTTGGGCTACTAGTCAAAATGATTGCAGAACCTTTGGAAAGCTTCAATGCCATGTAAATATTGAAGATATATAATCCCAAGTGCCTGAGATGTTTTACCCTTACTCATGCTTTACTCTTCCAATGGAATCTCGAGGTTTGTTCCTGCCCCCCAAGGGGAATAATTTCTAAAGTATAAGAATTAATCACTCTGCTTCCTACTTGAAGCATTGCTAAATTAATGGCTTGACATCACATCTATCATCCTTCCTCCAAGCTCTCTAAGGCCCATTAGGATTGGGGAGTGTCTGGGAACATGGTACAGGCTAAATAAAAATATATTCCATGGGAATCAGTAAGTGAATGTTCAATACACAGCCGCATTTGAGGCCCTGGGCCTATTCCTGTCTGTGTTGCCAGCACGTGATGTATGTACACTTCAGCATACATACAAGTGCTTGCTTGTGTTTGCACTGGTACCATATCTCTTCGCGTCTGAATCGTTAGAGTGGAAAATATCTCCTCTGGGCTGTAACACACACACAGAAAAAGATTTGGGCATTGGAAATCATTTCATAAAACTCCAGCAGTATTGTTTTGTCTAGACACAAGGCAATAAAAAGGAAAATCATCAGAGATGATAATAAGATGGCATGTGTAAGAGGAGGTACTTCCTGTAGAGACATAATCGGGGTGGCTTTTTTTTGTTTTGTTTTGTTTTGGTTTTTTTTTACACATTCTATGGCCTCATTTCTATAATCTCATCACTTTCTGCAAGCTCTTTTTTTTTTAATTTTATTCATTTATTCATGAAAGACAGAAAGAAAGAAGTAGAGACATAGAGAAAGAAGCAGGCTTTTTGCAAGGAGCCTGATGCAGGACTTGATCCCAGGACCATGTGATGACCTGTGCCAAGGGCAGATGCTCAACAACTGAGCCACCCAGGTGCCCCTGCAAATTCTTTAATGACTCTCCTATGTGACCCAAGGGAGTAAGTATTAACAGCTGTGGGCAAAACTTCCACTGAAATTAGAAAATTAAAACAATAAATAAACGAATATTAAACGAAATAATCAAATGACCTACTGGTAGAAGACAAAAAGGGGCTATTCTCATTCCTGAAACACAATTCCTATGTTTGTATGTATATTAACATAGGAATATATGTATGGCAGGAACTTCTTATGGATCTTTGAAGTCTTCCTTTGCATTGTGTATTGATTGAAACCAAGTTGTGAGTTCTGTACATGTAGATTATTGGCTGGAAAGATGCCTTAGGAATTATGTAACACACTCCCACCTACATGGTCCCTACAAGAGGAATGAGGCCTCAGAAATGATAGGTAATTTAAATATTTGCTAGAGCCAACGTTTTAACCTATCACCCTGGGATCTTTCTACCATCCTGCAATTTGCTCTCCTTGAAGCCAACTCTGACCAGCTTACCAATGGTTCCTTTCTGTGTGATCAAGAAGTGTAATCTTAGGCAAGTAAGTCTCTACAATGTAGTTTGGCCTCAAATAACAGTGTAATAGAAAGTGAAAATTTTAGCTACTTAGTATACCATGGCAGGAAGTATGAAAGTGAAAAATTTGTCTACTTATTGGCACCAAACACCCAACCTAACTGAATTATCTTTTATTTTGTATGTTTATAACTGTGCATGTTATCCCTTTGTGGGCCCATAAAGCATCCCATTGGACCAAGGGCATAGAAGGGTCAGGAGACTATTAAAATTCATACAGTCTCCACAAATAAGGATCCTCAACAAAGAGGCCTGCATCATGAAACTGTTTTAAGAAAAATAATCCTTAAAGCTGTTGCTTTCTTGGGAAACTAGTAGGTTGTCTGTAAAGGTGATTTACCCAGGATGTGGCTAACTTACAACAGCTGTATTTAAAACACACACTCAGCCTTTATCCCTGAGGCTGGGGAAGAGATGGATGATTTATGCTTTTGTTGTCCAGGGTGAATTGGTGAAATGGACCTCAAAGTATATTAACTAGAATCAGAGGCACTGAGAAAGGCCCCCAGGCGCAGAGACCAGTTTACAAGCAAGGATTAGCAAACTCAGACTAAGCAAATTTCATTTGGACAATTCTCTTTCTCTGAACAGATCTAGTTTTGCCCCTCCGGGTCCTAGCATTGAGACACGGATGGTCATGATGGTGTCCTAGGGCAGATGTGCACCAGTTTTGACTCTATCACTTTATAGCCCTGTGACCTTGGGTATGTTATTCAATCTCCTCAAATCTCCGTTGCTTAATATTCAAAATGCGGAAAATGATATTTCTAATTCACAGGATTGTCGTGAGGATTACATGAGAAATCCCAAGTGTTCAGCACATAGGTGGTCTCAAAAATAGCAATGAGAATAATTAATATTTGTTGAATACTTTCTAGGTACTAGGCACAGTCCCAAATACTCCACGTGGAGTATTTAGATTAATTTGATTAAGTACTTAAAACAACTCTATGGGATAGATAATATGTTGTTTCAATTTTAGAGGTCAGGAACTGGAGGCACAGAGAGGTTATATAATTTGCCTAAGCTCATATAGCCAGTCATTGTGTAGCTGAAATTCAAACCCCGATAGTCTGGCACCAGAGGGACTTACATGTTAACTATTATTGTTATTATATTTATAGAATAATACTTAAGGATAGATTAGGACCCTGTGTACATTGTATGCAGAGTAACTAATAATTTAACAAACATGCATTGAGAAAGAGGAATTTTTCCAGCTTCAAGCCAAGGATCGGAGGCTTGGAGCCTTTGGGAGAATGTAGAGAATTTGTTGCTAGTATCTAAAGATACTAAAGAAGTTGCTAGTATCTAAAGTCAAAGGCACAAACGCGGAAGATGAGGCTGGAGGAGTACCAAGTCATGAATATCTTGTGGTGAGAAATTGTGATAAGGAGCCAAATCTTACCATACATTTGAAGAAAAGTTCAGGAAGTTTGAGAATTGGAGAGAAGGAAAGTCTGGGTCCTAATCACTTCTTTTGAAGCCCTAGATCCAGCTGTGGCTGGGGTTTTCCTTTGAACTTTCTAGTTATGTAAGTTGATACCTTTTCTTTGCTTGCACAACTTTGAGTTAGATTTCTATCACTTAGAATGTAAAGAATTTTGACAAGAGCAATTAGTTGAAGAACTATTATTTTAGGTAAGAAAATACAAAGGCAAAATTTAGAGCAGTGGTGGTATAGACCATGACAAGAGTACAAATTAGAGAGCTAGTTAGTGAGTGTAAGAGGTTGATGGAGCTCTATGAAATTCTTTTCGGGAATTGTCTCTCTTCCATCATGTGCTGTCTTGGAAAGGCTGTTAATCAAAGAGTTCTCCCTTCTTTTGGCCAAGGGATGGGTCTGTGACACATGTAGGCTAAAGGATCCCCTCTTCTGGTAATTTGAATCCTAATAGTATAGCCCAAAGATAGGGAAAAAAAGGTTTCCTGTCCATTCATTTCAGTGGCAAAGCTGGATGAGGCTCTCAGGATGTTTCTCCTAGTAAGGCTTTTGGGGTTGTCTGTTTCTGATCAATCAAACCTGATTCTTATGCCTGCTGCCCCACTTCCCCTGAATTCTGTGAGTAATCCCTCTTCTTATATTAATATTCTTTTTAAGTTTCAATTAGTTTATCTTGCTTATAGTCATAGTCTTAAGGAATATAGAAATGGATCTAAGAAGTGAGATATTGCAAGTGAATGACTAAAAATTGTAGAACTGGCTGAGCTAGATGAAAGGGAAAGAAGGCTCCTTTATGTTCTGGGAAATATGCAACACTTTTTGTGATGTTAGAGTCTACTAGCTGTTTCTTGTGACCTTCAGCAAAGCTCTATGGGAAAGAAAACAACCAAGATTCAAGCTGGCCTACTGGTGAAAAGAGAATGATACCTGGGCAAGATGGCATAGATTCTGTTCCTTCTTGCTAAACACAATAGAAGCCATGTAAACATTGTAACAAGCAACCAAATGGAGAGCTCTTAAAGGTGGCAAGAAAAAGACAAACTGATTTAGGCTTTCAAGACTGGAGACAAAAAACCAAACCAAACCGAACACAGTGCCAAGATTCCTTCTATCTCCCACCAGACAGAAAAAGAGCACAGGATTCCCTGACCTCCAGTTTAGCAACAAAAGGCATTCCACATAGGCTCCTTCCCTCTAAGACTGAATAGGAGTCTCTCTGACAACACGAATTGAACTGGACACCACTAGCAAAAGAAATTGATTTGGAGTTCTTCCCAGCTGGGCTTAAGAATTTCCTCCCCTGCCCACGGACATCAGAATGGATGGGTAGAACCAGGAAGAAAGACCTATCCAGAAGAAAAATGATGGTCTGGGAAGCCTGAGAATCCCCTTTCCTGCCCAGACCATAAGAGTCTAAGCTTCCCTTTTACTGCCCAGAAAGAGTGAGAGAGCTAGGATAGCATGGGTAGGGGGTTCCTACCACAACAAATGCCTGATCGGGAAGCTTCTTTATGCCAATGCACTTAGAGACTCCCCTTTTCCACCAGGAGATACTTAGTGGTCCAGCCTGGACCAAATTTTTCTTCCATTTCAGGCAGCACCAACAGGGACCAGTGGGAAGCCCAATAACCTCACATACACCAAACAGACAAATAGGACACTTAAAAGCATTATGAGAATTATTACACTATCACTGGAGCCACAGACCAAGAAAGTAGGCCAGGACCTACCTACATGCTTAATCTAAGCAGATTAATAAAATTAAAAGATTTAAATAGGATACGGAATCACCTAACATAATTGACACAGTGTCTAGAATACAATAGAAAATCATTCATCATACCTAGAATTAAGAATAATCACAATTTGAATGAAAAAGACAACCAACTGATACCACCTCTGAGATAAATCAGACGTTGGAATTTTATGACAATGATTTTAAAGCCACCAAATAAAAATGACTCGACAATCAATTACAGATTCTCTTGAAACAAATGGAAAAAAAATGGAAAACTTCAGCAAAGAAGTGGAATTTATAAAAGGAGCCAAATGAAAATTACAGAACTGAAAAATACAACATTGGATGTTAAAAAAACAAAACAGAACCTTATTGGCTGGGCTCCATCCATAGTGGCAGGGAGGCTATGAAGAATAGAATCCATGAACTTGAGGACAGATAGAATTCTCCCAATCTGAACAACAGAAAGGAAATGACTGACTGGAAAACAAAACAAAATACAACACAACAACACAGAGCCTCAGGGACCTGTATGACAAAAGCAAAAGAACCACTGTTCATATCATCGGAGTTCCAGAGGAGAGGAAAAGAGAATGAGGATGAAGGACAGTCAAAGAAGTGATAGCTACAAACTCCCCAAATTTGGCAAAAACAGAAACCTACAGATTCATGAAGCTGGGCAAATCACAAACAGCATAAGTCCCCCCCTAAATCAATGCCAAGGTACAGTATAATTAAACTTCTGAAAATCAAAGACAAAATTTTTACTTTTCAAATGAATGCAGCCAGAGAGAAATGAGGCGGTACTTACTGAGGAACACTAATCAGAACAACAATAATTTCTCATATGAAGCCATGGAGGTCAGAAGGAAGAGACACAATATTTTTCAAATACTAAAAAGCAGAATTGCCAACTACAAAAAAAAAAAGAGTGGAAATATGAGTACATGCAATAGACTATCTTCTCATGAGTTTTATAAATTGTAGCTGAGGATTGAACAAAAATTCTAATATCATCTGATATGACAATAATATTTATTTTAAACTTTTTTTTAATTTTTTGAGAGTGGGTGGAGGGGCAGAGGGAGAGAGAGAATCTCAAGCAGACTCCATGCTGAGCACAGAACCAGATATGGGGCTTGATCTTATGACCCTGTGATCATGACTTGAGCTGAAATCAAGAGTCGGATGCTTAACTGACTGAGCCACCCAGGCGCCCCAGAACAATGATATTTAAAAATGGGGAAGGTAAACAGACCTACATGGAAGAAAAGTTGCCATACCTCACTTGCAGTGGTAAAATGTTGATGCCAGTAGAATGTGATAGGCCATCTATATTGTTTAGTAAGAGTTCTCATTGCTCCACACTCTTACCAGCATTTCATGTTGTCAGTATTATGAATTTTGGCCTTGCAACAGTCCTATAGTGATATTTTATTTTAATTTGCATTTCTTTAATAACATATGATGCTGAACTTCTTCTCTTCCCCTTACACACACACACACACACACACACACATAACGCAAATAATCACAAGCAAAATGAGGGGAATCTGAATAAGATTGGTAGATTGCATCAATGTCAATATCCTGGCTATGACATTATACTATAATTTTGCAAAATGTTATCACTGGGGGAAATGGGAAAAGCGTCTGAGGGATATCTCTATTTTATTTCTTACAATTGCATGTGAATCAACAATAATCACAATATTAAAAAAACAGTAAAAAAAGATAAAGAATGACAATACAGTCTTGCTAAGAAATCCTATATACAGCCTGAAATCTAAGACAAATGAACATCCAGGTATCCCAGAACCTTACACAATTGGAAAAAAACAGATTTTTTCCCCCAACCTACACTTAGTGTAGCAAAGGCAGTGACCCAGGAAATATGGCAGGAGATTGAATTAGGGCTGGAAGTTTGATGCCCTGAGTGGCCATTGTTTTAAATTAGTCTTTGCCTGATCAAGACATAGGACACAAATTGAGGGGGAGGGGATGGAGAGACACCAGTTGTTGGGAAACAGAAATTCCAAGATCAGTTTCTGGCTTCAAATACTGTGACTTGATAAGATTTTCAGACCTATTATTTGCCCCAGGAACTGCCTGGAAGCAAACAGAGTAAAACTCAAGAAAGGAGAGAGTCTTGGGGAGAGCTCAGTGGAAGCCCCAGATGAGTTGGCCAAAGCAGAGGGTCCAGGTTAGGGACCCCAGGGCATTCCTGCTGGGGCAGCCGCTCTGGATGTGGCTCCCCACTTACGTCTTTCCCAAGTGGGAATTTAAAACTAGCCAAGAACAATTGGCTTAAATGAGCTAATACATTTCCTTTTGGCTGAAACGATTTTTGTTTTGGTTTGATATCACTTGCAACCTAGAGATCATTAACAGATACCTTGTTTATCTGCTTTATGTTTAGCAATGTGTAAGTTATATATGTGTACACAAAGAAGTATAGCAATGCAGAGACATTTATCCACCCAGGGGTGTCCACACACCTGTACAGAGGCATGAACCTATACCTGCAAGCACCAGTGTGCATCTGTACACACATACACACACACATGTACGCGTGCATACACATCATACACACACACTACTGAAAGAGGCAGTCACACAGGTACAGAAAAATTCACCCATGGTGGCATATGTGTGTGCATACAGAATAATCTCCCTAGAAGAAAAACTATCATGAGTCACCCTCCACATCATACCTTTGGGCATATCATTAGCCTCAGAGTATTCAAAGGCAGAGATGATGCACTTATTGCAATAAATTAATGAACAGAGCTCCTTTTTTTTTTTTTGAGCTTCAAAAGATGATGTGGGATTATAACATAATGAAGGTTTCTAAGGTTCAAAATCTGCTAATTAGGTTGTGTGCTCATTCAATACAGCTTCGGTTCCCACAAATATAGTCAGGACCTGGATCTCCATGAAGGAGTCTCCATGGAGCTGGGTTCAGAGGCTGCAGACTCCCCTCCCTGGCATAAGCATGAAGAATGAAGCTAAGCCTCAATTAGTTGAGGGGTAGTGATAAGGGAATGTGAAATGTTGGCGATACTGGGCTTCATCACACGACTAGATAGTGATAAAGAGGGAAAAATGAATATTTAATATTCTACTGAACTTGGATTCTACAATATATGGAGAAAGAGGCATAATAAATGAGCCTGTCACTCAAGGATTTCTCTTCCTTCATCAATGTCTTGGGGAAATTTAACATTGATACAAAGCTTTTATCTACAGATCATATCCCAGAGCTATCAATTGTCCTGTGATGTCCTGTATCACTGTTGTTTCCCCTGACTCAGGATCCAGTGTGGTCTCATGCATTGCCCTTAGGGGTCATGTCTTGTATTCCTTTAATCAGGAGCAGATCTTCAGGTGTTTCTTCTTTTTCATATCATTAAGAATTTTGAAAAATACCAGCCTGCTGTTGTAAAGATTGTCCCCCCCAGTGTGGATTGTATGTATCCACACTGATGTATCCTCATGATAAAATGCAGATAATTATTTCTGATTCATTTACTTCACAAATGATGTTGAGTCTTTCCTAGAGCATCACATCCAAAGGCACACAATGTCTGATTGCCCTTCATTGGCAGTGTTCATTTTGATAACTTGTTTAAAATGTTTGGTTTCTCTATTTTTTCCCTATTTTATTTTATTTTATTTTATTTTATGTTATTTTATTTTATTTTATTTTATTTATTTTATTTTATTTTTTAAGAGGGGCAGGGAATAGGCAGAAGGTGGGGAGAGAGAGAGAATCTCAACCAGGCTCCACATCCAGCATGGAGCCTGATGCGGTGCTGGATCTCATGACCCATGAGATCATGACCAGAGCCAAAGTCAAAGAGTCAGATGCTAAACCAACTGAGCCACCCAGGTGTCCCTTCTTATTAAGTTTGACACTCAAATTTTCCTAGATTTTAAAATGAGAGCTCTTTCAAGCAGACTTCTGTGTACTGGCATATGGCTCCATATTTTTTAGATACTTCTTTACTTTTTGACATAAGGTGTTCCATACTTATTTTGTACCTTCTCTATCCAGTTCTTGAGTTAGCCATTTTCCCAAGGAGCACTGCTGTCTTTAGTAATTTCTTTAGAAAAACCAGGATCTGGGTATTAGGTGTGTTCATTGCTATGGGAGCTTTAAGGTCCTTTAGTGGATAGATCTAGGAAATAGTTATGAAATCATGAGTTTAAACTGGTTCCTCCAATTCCATTCCACCCCCACAAAGTCCTTCTTTGCTTCCCCATTCCATATTTGTATTTCCTTCCCCCTAGTAAGAGCTCTAGCTCCCAACAATGTCAATGTTATTTACTTTTTGTTCAATCCTACAAAACACAGAAATTGTGTCAATAATGCTATACTCACAATGCCATAAAAAAAAAACAACTAAAAACAGTTCAAGATTTTCTTGCAGTCCTTTTGTTCTTTTTTTCTCTTTAGAACAAAGTTCAGTATCAAAAGTTACACCATTTAGTGTATCTTATTCATACACACTTATTTGTTTTTATGTAGTCATTCTGTTTTCTTTCCCATCCTTGTTGATTTAATTTTGTGTTTTGAATTTGTAGATAGTTAACAAGAGCTAATGTGTTAAAACATTGCCAACAAAATATACTCATAGACGTGTCACATTATACCAATAAGTAAACAATTTCATTATTTTCTGTTCTATCCTTCCCGTGTCAGTTTTAGGAAAAATAAGCAGAGATATATGTTATTTCTCCTTCTTCTCTTCAAAATGTACACAGAAGTAATATGTGTATGTTGCTGTAGATACTAAAAAAAAAACCAAAATAGTGCATGTGGTAGCATTATTTCGCACTGTCTTTTTTATGCTTATCAATACATTCTGATTTACTCCATATCACTTTATATAGTTTACTCTTACTTTTGAATGCTAGATTAACAGGAATTAAAATTGTGAGTTGCCATGGAGTAACTGGGTGATGGGCACC
This sequence comes from Canis lupus baileyi, assembly GCF_048164855.1. Classification (NCBI taxonomy): domain Eukaryota; kingdom Metazoa; phylum Chordata; class Mammalia; order Carnivora; family Canidae; genus Canis; species Canis lupus. Next base: position 22,878,639 of record NC_132868.1, read on the forward strand.
AAGGAGAGCACTTGATGGGATGATCCCTGGGTGTTATACTATATATTGGCAAATTGAATTTAAATGAAATATTTTAAGAAATTGTGAGTTGCCAGTTATTTTTCATCAGTACTTTTAATACAGTATCCTATTATTTTTTGGAATCTATTCATCAAGAAATGAGAAGTCTTCCATCAGTATAATTGTTGTTGTTTGTGGCATTTGACCTTTCTTTTAGTTCTTGAAGTTCTGATGATTCATTAAGATGTGCTATGCTATAAATTTGTCTTTGTTAATTTATAATGGTTTTTAGTGTTTTTTATTCTAAGGACTTATTATTATTATTATTATTATTAGGACTTTTTTTTAAAGTCTGGAAACCCTTTTGATATTTTATTTGGTTACTTTTCCATTCCTTTCTATTCCTTTCTCTCCTATTAGATCTATGTTGTAGCATCTCAGTTTATCCTCCATGATTCCTAACTGTTCTTTCATATTTCTATTTTTAAAAAATCTCTATGCTGTTCTCTTTTTAACTGTGTTCATTTATTGCTCCTATTGCCATATCCACCTATTCTTGTATTATTCATGCTTTTTTCATATCTTTGAATCATTTTAATTATGTTATTCTTTCATTTACCTCTGGCTATCCTAACATTCTTATTTGAAAGTTTTTGTCATACTGTGTCTTAAAATTAATTTCACAAGGAGTGAATTCATGTCCTAGTTGTTGATTTCACTGGTTGTCGTTCTTACCTCTAGATGTCTTCATCAGTTTTAAAATTTGGGCTGATGTATCCATTTTGAGTAAGAGGAATTATTTTTGTCTCTCTTCCTCTCTGGCCAGTAGTTTGTAGTCGTACAAGCATTTGAAACTACCCTCCCCCCCCACACCGTAAACCAAGTTCTGAGCTTAATTTTAAAATGGCATGTTGGGGTTTCGATTCTATGGTGATTTTAGAGATACTGAAATCCTGTCTTTGAGTGAGTGAGTTGTCTAGCTCAGTTCCACATTAGGTGTGCTTTTTAAGTCCTACTTCCTTGGGTCCACAGCTTCCTATAAGTCATAGTTTCAGGGATAAAATTGGCAATTTTTTTTTAGCTGTTCCCTTTATGCTTGAGGATACTGCCACACATAGCAAACCCCTAGCCTCAAGCAGTGAGCCTAGTTTTTGCTGTCCATCTTGCAGGAATGGTATTGCCCCATTATTCTTTAACTTCTAGCTCTGGAGTCAGCAGGTTCTCTGTTTCAACCCCTTCCCAATAGACTTCTGTTTTGTTTCTGAATATAATTGCATATTTATTATCTTCAGTCTCAATTTTCATTTGAGGATATTAAAATGTTAAGTTGAAATGACTTGTCTAATGCCACACGGTTAATGAGTGAAAGTGCTGGACTCCAATCCAGGTTTCCTGGCTTTAGATTCCATAAATTTTTAGTGACTCTAAGGAGCCTTTCTGTTGGCTTTTATTTTCCTATCTAGTATTTTTCCAAACTTCAACTAGGCTTAGATTTTTTTTTTTTCTCCTAATCTGGGCTGTAAATGAAATGAGAGAACTTTTTTCTCTAAAGGCATCATGTTATGGTGGAAGGGGCATTAGGCTCTAGGTAGGATTACGTGGGTTCTGTTGTTGGCTGGGAAATTAATGATGTCTTTGGGCCTCAGTTTTCTCTTCTACAGTACTGGGTGGTTTGACTGAGATCAGCTCTAAGTTCCCTTTCAGCTGTAAAGGTCATGGAGTGCACTTTTTGTCTGCCCCATTCTCAGCAAGCCATAGGTTGCTGATTGAATATCACTTAAGTTTTTACTATATGTGCATTATCTGCCACTGATCTTCATAAGAAATACTCCTTGGCAAAGGAATAACAAAACAGAATGGGCTCATCAGCATGAACAGCTGTTTAGTGAGTGGTTTAATGGTTCTATATGGAACTTCACTGTTAGGCTCTGGGCTTAATGGTCTCTCCCTCCCCTTTGCAAAAGCATAGACTATTACTGGAGGTGATAAGGTAATGTAACTAAGCAACACCTGCCCAATAATTTCCAAGAAGATGCTAATGGACCACTTAGGCAAATCTATCACTGTTTGTTCTGGAAATAATAGATTAATACCTGAACTATCAAATTAGTAGTTAAATATTGTGGTACTGAGTCAGATTACAGAATACGTTAAAATAGTCTATGAAGAACAACGGACAAACACTTCACAATAGAATACATATGAATAGCCAAAAGCACATGAGAAAATGCTTATTGCAAAGTAAAACTACAATAAAATAGACTATTAATGGCAAAAATCCAGAAGGCCAATACTAAATGTTGATGATGATGGGGAGCAATTGGGACTTTCATATCTTGCTAATGGGAGAGTAAAATTATACACGGCTATGGTGATGTGTTCTTCAATTTCCAATAAAGTTAAAGATGGGTGTACCCCATTAGTAAGCCAGTCTACCCCTAGGTATTTATTCAAGACATATGAAAAAATAAGTCCACAAAGACTTAAACAACAATGTTTCTAGCAGACATATTAAGAATAGTTAAAATCAGGGATAATAATATTATTAATAATGGGAAAAGGATATAAAGAACTGTCTTTGATGATGAAGTATTCAGTATTTTGTTTAGGGGAGCGATTATACAGGTGTATAAAATTTTCAAAACTCGAACTGAACACTGTAGATTTGTGCATTCTATTGTACATTAATTAGACGTCAATTAAAATGTGACTGTAGAGAAATTGATATATTCCAGGCTCTGAATCTAATTGTGCCTATCTGCTGCTAGAAAATATTTACACCTTACACTTTTGAAGCATTCAGTATGGGTTAATTATCAATCTGCACTGAAATGCAAAGTATCTCTTATTTACTAGATAGTTTCTTGGACTTTGTTTTGGTTGGAGAACTGAGAAATCGCGCTGTCAACCCTAAACCTGAATAGACATAAACATATAGTGCTTCAAATTTAATGTAGTATGTGTCAAGCAAAGCCAACACCTCTTCTCAACGAAGATGATCACAGAGCCATTTGTCAATTAATCTGCTTTGAAGAGCGCTATTGGTCTCACTACATTTCTCCTGAAATTCTTTTTCCCTAAAAATGTGTTTCTTTAATTAGAATGTCTTACGGATACATTCTTAATTTCCCATATACCTCCTACTGAATGAGAGGAGGAAAGAAAAAATAAGATTATCATCAAAAGCTCTTATCTTTAGCTAGATTGTGGTCTAAATTCCTTTGTCTCATTAAATTCTGGAAGCTCTTACTGCTGTATACATTCAGGGCTGTATGAAGAACAATGGTCTAGAGGTGATGGATATATAGTGCTGCATCATATACTTAGTAACTCATGGCTCTGAATTTAGGCATTTAAATTGGTTCTATATGGAACTTCACTGTTAGGCTCTGGGCTTAATGGTCTCTCCTCCCCTTTACAAGGGGATTTAAATATCTTGGCTTTACCACACACTAGTTATGTCACTTTAAACAAGTTTTTTATGTCTCTGAGTCTATGTTTTTATTTATTTAGTCTTGTACAGTAGTAATACCTGATGATATAAAACACATGATAATATCTACCTAAGAAGTTTGGTTTTGCATAACTTTAGTAAAGCAGTTGTGTGATGTTTGGTACATAGTATGCAGCCATATTATCGTCACCAATCCTGTACTCTTATTTTGCTTACTTTTTGTGTCTCAAGGACCTGGGTCCTTGCTCGGCTCTGCCATCTTTGGCCACATGATTTGGGACAGATCATTAATTTGCCTTTTTGGGCCTTATGTGGCTTTGGGGAAGGTTAACCAAGAAAAGATGAATGTGTGAAGCATGATGCTTGACTTTTTAAAAATATACTTCATCCAGGAGGGAAAAAAACCTAGAAGCACGGGAGGCTTCTTGTTAGAAGGCCAGGCAATAGTTGATGAATTCTGTTGACTAACTTTGCAAGGCTGCAGGCTGTCTTCTGGGCTTTGTCTGTACACATCCTGTTAGTGGAATCTCTACAACTGACCCCAAGTGTAATTCCATGTTCGTGACATCTTCTACTTGAGCAATGGAGACAGGTACTCTCAGGTGTCCTGCCACTCACTGGAATTTGGTCAGACTGATTCTGTTTCAATTTACCTTGAATTTCTTGAGCTCGGAGAGGTTAATTCCAGGGGTAGAAGCTACAAAAATGCAGCTGTAGTAGCCATTAACTGTGTGACTGACACCTAAAAAGACCAGCAAATTAATTCCAAGCATAGCAGAATATTTGACTGCAACAGCCCTGCTGCATTTACACACACACACACGCACGCACGCACGCTCACATAGAGGTATCTATCTGCATCTGTGTCCAGTCAGATGCATAGTTGGGGGAAGAGAGATAAAACTTGGGTGGGAACAGAATCTGGGAAAAAGAAGGACAAGAAAAAGGGGGAAGATGGCAGGCTCATTTCTTATATTTTTCCACTGACTGGGTTTGAGTGCCTATAATTAGCATGGGCTGTGGAGGGAGAGGGCAGGCGGAAGCTGGCGGGTCTGTTTAAAAAATATTTTGTGAGATTCTTGGCACAGGCAGTACCATTGGGGCCCAGGTGACCAAGGGTGGCACTGAACCGAGGAGGAGGCTCTTCTCTCTGGCGCAGCCTGGAAGCCAGCACAGTGTGGAGCCAGAGGCCTGGAAACTTTGACGACTCTGGCTTGGACTTTGGGTTCTAACAGGGGCTGGAGCAGCAGTGGTAAGGCCTCTCCTGGAGGGTTTGCGGGCAACCCAGAAGACCTAGCAGAACCCAGAGAAGGCCAGGGGAGGCCAGGGCAGGTGCCTCATGGTCCCTGAAGCTGGCTGACTCGTGCATGGTCTGTCCAAGGACCCTCAGACACAGTGGGAGCAGAGGGCAGGAGACTTAACTTTTGATATCAGCTTTGCCATAGTCTTACTCTGGTACCTTGGACAAATCATCTTCCCTTTCTAGATCTGTTTTGCCATCTGGGAAATGAGGGTTTGAAGTTTGATTTGAAAGATCCCTCCCAGGTCTTATATTTACTACCTCTTCAGTGCATTACTCTATTGTCATTGAATTAAATGAATATTTTCCAAGTGCCAATGTCAAGTTTCTGTTGACAAATTCTAGACAGAGAATTATGAGCTTGGGATGTGTGGCAGGTCCAAAGTCTTATGTTATTGTTCTTAGTTGCATCTGTCTTCTTACCAAATAGTAGGCTTTTTAAAGAAGGAAACCTATCTAAGTCGAAGTCAACCATTGCTGTGGGAAAAGCATATTCTGCTGTGGGAGAGCCTTGTGCTTATAGGAATCGCAGCTCTGTGGGAAACATTATCTTGCTTCTTGTATTTTACTTTCAGGAAAAAGCAGATTTTAAAGGATGTGACCAACTATAATGGCTACATTGTATGACTTTTTTGATAGAGCCTAGCACATAGTACAAACTCTAAATGTTTGCTGAATGAAGAAGTGAATGAAAAACATTTGAACCACACACTTTAAATCTCAATGCTCAGGAAACATTATTCTCTGAATCTATAGAACTTGTATCTTGACTTCTTTATTTTCCACTTCCTTCTGCTTTTCTGACACTATAAGTTTATTTACAGCTTAAACACTATGAATCTTAGGGTTTTTAAGTATATCACATCCTCTGGGGTTCTCTTGATATATATATATATATATATATATATATATATATATATATATATATATTGCTTCTTCATTGGTTACCAGAATTGGAAAAGAAACCAAGACAGGTAATATATGCCAAGAAAATTTGAGAAACTTCTCCAGATACCCAGAAGAGCATTTTGATGCTTACAGTAAGTCAGAGTCATTGTTCGAGGATTCCAGTATTTTGGCTCTAACAGAGAGAAGTCAGGGTCTTTCTACCTGACCTTGACTCTAATGTTAGTGTTATTTCCCCAAATCCCAACTTTATTTCAGTAAATGTCCCGAAACTGTTATTAAAACATCTTTATCTCTACTATATCTCTATATGTTCAGGCCATTTCCTACACCCAATCTATATAGAATACTTTTAATTTAAGTGTGAGATAAAGGAAAAAAAGGACTAGAAGACTTTAAAGAACCTGTCAGGTAGTGAGTTGGGGGGCAAGTAGTGTCACTTACTTGCTGTGACATTTGAGTAAATAAGTTCCCATTTTTGGACATGAAACTCTTCTTTAAAGGGAGGTGATTGGACTAAATTGCCATTAAGTTCTCTCTGGGCCCTAACATATTCTTTCTCTCTTCTCTCTCAGATATATACTGACTTCTTGCAAAAGGTACAGGTAAGGCATTTTAGTTTGGATTTATTTCATTTATGGTCATAAGTCCAATCGATTGCTTTGGGTATGATTCTCCATGGTTTAGTACCAGGGCTTGCTAGTCTTATAGAAGCAAATGGGAAAGTGTCCATTAAAAAAATCAGAATATTTTCTTAAAGGTTTAGTAGAGATCATCTATGATATCACTTGACATTGGTCGAATGGAAAGATCTCTGATTTTTTTCTTAGTCTTCTCTTTTTATCACTTGCTATTCAGATCTTTCAATATTCTTCTGCAGTCTGTTTGGTAACTTATACTTTCCTAGGACATTGTGTTCTCCATTTTGTCTAATTTCCAAATTTACTGATATAACTTATAAATAATATTCTCTTGGGATGCCTGGGTGGCTCAGTTAGTTAACCGTTTGTTTTTGGCTCAGGTCATGATCTCAGGATCCTGGGATCAAGCTCCATGTTGGGCTCTCTGCTCAGCAGAGAGCCTGTGTCTACCTCTTGCCCCTGCTTGTGCTCTTTTCTCATATAAATAAATAAAATCTTTAAAACAAATCAATAATTTCTCTTAATATTTTCAAAATTTCCTCCATATTGGTTATAAAATCCTGTGTTTGGTTTTTCATATGATTGTATTTTTCTTCATAAGATTTACCAGAGATCTATTTTACTAGTCATGTAAGAAATAGTTATTGGAGTTATTGATGAACCCTAGAACATCTCATTTTGTATTTTATTAATATTTGCTTTGTATTTGTAACTTATCAGCAATTTTTGGATTTTTTATTGTTATTTAATAACATTTTTATTGGATTCAGAGCTAATTTATTTTCAATATTTCTTGCTTGTTATTAAATGCATTTAAGAACATATAGATTCCTTTCAGTATTTGTTACACTGGCCACATCCCACAAGTTCTGGTATGTAGAATTTTCATTGTCATTCATCTTTAAATAGATCTTGATCAAAAGCATTATTTAAAATAATATTTAAAAATGTCTATGTCTATAGACTTTCCTTTGTTTCTTTCTTTCTGTTTGAAGAGGATAGCTACACTTTGTTTTTAATATCTAACTTTCACTGAGGTCAACAAATCTGATCAAAATACTTATTGCTTTACAGATTTTACCACAATTTATTAGTGACCTGGTAGTTTATACTTCTTAGTTGAATTATTCAGGTCTTAGATATATTTTTTAAAGACTTATTTATTTATTTATTTATTTATTTATTTATTTATTTATTTATTTAACTATTTATTTATGATAGACATAGAGAGAGAGAGAGAGAGAGAGGCAGAGACACAGGCAGAGGGAGAAGCAGGCTCCATGCCGGGAGCCCAATGCAGGCCTCAATCCCAGGACTCCAGGATCACTCCCTGGGCCAAAGGCAGGTGCGAAACTGCTGAGCCACCCAGGGATCCCCCTATTCAGGTCTTTATTTAGTTTTGGTCTACTTACAAATGTCAGTTATTGAAAGAGATGTATTGAAAACCCCCACTAAGTTTTGACTTTGTCATAGTTTATGCTTTATATGCTTTGGGTCTGGGTTAGTAGGTACAATAGAAGCTTAATAACAGCTTCATTTTCTTGATTTATTGTATATTTTATCAGTTGGAAATACTCCTCTCTGATATTTTAAACTATTTTCATTGGACTTCTTTTCTATTATCATTAACACACCTGCTTACACTTTTAGCATTATTTTATCATTTTACCTAATATTACTTTCGAATGGATTAAATATCATTTTCAACTCTTTCTGGATCTATTTGTATACATATGTATTTTGTAAAAATGACATGTGGCTAAGCTTTATTTACTTATTTATTTATTTAAACAAATACTAGCATCTGACTTCTAATGGGAAAATACATTACACATTCTTTTACTTTGATTAATGACACTTTTGCAATTGTTTCTCTGTTTCACTTTATGTTATCTATTTACAATGAAAAGCAGTACAGCAGAATGTTATATGATCTGACTTGGAACCCCAGCTCTGTCACACTAAATGTTTGACATTGTTAAGTTACATAACTCCTATATGCTACAGTTTCTTCATCAATAAAGTGAAAATGACTATAATCACACTGACTTCATTGACTTGTTGTAGGTATTAAAGCGACTGTTATATGTAAAGTATCCAAAATTTGGTCTCAAAAATAGTGGATATTGAATAAATGTTAGCTATTTTGTTATCATTATGCCTTTTTCTCCCCACTTGTATTTGTTGAGTTAATCAAGTTTCCCTTCGTTCTCTTTCTTTTCTAGTGTTTTGGAAGTGGAATATCTAGTTTTCATTCTTCTAACAGTTACCTTTGCATATGTGACATAGTATTTTTAAAATCAACTTTAAGGAGCATCATATACATAAAATATCATGGACCCATTTTAAGTGTGTATTTTGATTAGCAGCAATGTCCACAATAACCAAACTGTCGAAAGAGCCCAGATGTCCATTGACAGATGAATGGATAAATAAGATGTGAGATGTATATATATGTATGTGTATATATGTATACATATATTATATCTATATCTATATATAAAGGAATATTACTCAGCCATCAAAAATAATGAAATCTTGCCATTTGCAGGGATGTGAATGGGATTAGAGTATATTATGCTAGGTGAAATGAGTCAGAGAAGGACAAATACCATATGATTTCACTCATATGTGGAATTTAAGAAATAAAACTGATGAATATAGGGGAAGGAGAGGAAAAATAAAATAGGATAAAAACAGAGAGGGGGACAAACCATAAGAGACTTTTAATTGTAGAGAACAAGCTGAGGGTTGCTGGGGGATGGGGTGGAGGATGGGGTAACTGGGTGATGGACATTAAGGAGGGCACTTGAGGGAATGAGCACTGGGTGTTATATGCAATGGATGAATCACTAAATTCGACCCTGAAATTAGCAATACACTATATGTTAATTAATTTGAATTTAAATAAAACCAAAAAAGACAAATTTATATTAAATAAATTTTCATAGCATTGATTTATCACCCAAATTGAAATATGGAACATTTTCATCACCCCAAAATACCCTGTACCACTTTCCATACAATGCATCTCCCACTTCCTACCCCTGCCCTTTTCAGCTCCAGGTAACCATGGGTGTGCTTTCTTATGGGTTAGCTTTGTCTTTTCTAGAGTTATGTATAAATGGAATCAGGCAGCAGGCAGTCTTTTGTGACATACACATTTAAACATATTTTGCTACTATTATCTAGAGTTATGCAATATCTCTAATCTTCCTTAAATGAGAGAAGAACCTAAGTGGTTTTTCCCTTCCCTCTGCCTCCTGCCACTTTGAGATTATCTGGGACTTGAGTTATATTTAGTTATAAATATTTTAAAGTTAGGCATCAAGAGTTATTTAAACCTAATCTAGGTTTTCTACTTACTTTCCACTCTTCCTCATATCTTATATATTATTTATTCTTTGGGTTTCATGCATTCTTTCAAATGCCTTCACCCCCACCCCACCTGAATGAGGGCATGAGAGTGATAACTTTTCTGATTCTAAATATGTCTTTATTTTGCTCTCTTATTTTACTGGTAGTTCATAGACTTGGTACAGGATTCTAAGCAACTCATGTTTTCCTTCATTTTCTTCTAATGTCTGGTTTTGCCTTTGAGAGCTCCGATGCTGTGCAGAATGAGACCACCTCAGATGGGGCTTTTGACTCACTTTCCTCTTAGCTAAATCTATTTCTGCTTTCCATCCATTAATCTTCCCCACCCCAATCATCAGAACTTCAAATGCCAAGCCCTCTAGCACAGTGCTCCACCAATGGCAATGAGCCTACACATCCCCTGTGGCTCGTAAAACTACAGGTATGAGTTTAGCCATTCTGGGGTGAGGCCTGACATTCTGCATTTCTAACAAGCTTCCAGACTGTGGGGATGTGGACCACACTCCGAGAATCAAGCCTCTAGTGGCCACGTCCTCTCGAATGTGATATCCTCCCTAATCTTCCTGAAGATATTAATCCTTGATCTTAAATGTCTCCCTCTTTGCTCTCTCTTAACTCAATTTCTTGTGTGCTGATACTTGCATTTGTTATGTTTGTGGCTTCTCTCCTGGTGTTGGTTTGTCTCAAATATTTTTTCTTTTCTTTATTCCTCCCCCATCCTTTTTTCCTCCCTCCATCCTTTTTTTTTCTTTCCTTTTTTAGAGAGAGAGCTAGGGAGGGGCAGAGGAGAGAGCAATAATCTGAATGAAGCAGGCTCCATGGCCAGCATAGAGCCCACTGCAGGACTCCATCTCACGACCCTGAGATCATGATCTGGGCCAAAATCAAAAGTCAGATGCTTAACCAATTGAGCCACCCAGGTTCCCCTCCCTCTCCTTTTTCACCTCCTGGTTGTCAGTTACCTGTTGCTTACCTGTTCCTGTGTCTGTGGGTGATGAGCAGGCAGATTGCTCAGAAGAGTGCATCATAGCTTGGAGAGCAGGTTTTGGGGTTCTACATGCACTCCTTCCACTTCAGAGCTGAAGTTCATTGCTTTAGCCTATGGGCAAAATCACTGCTCCCAACTGTTTAGCATGACCTGGGGGCAGGGCAACATACCTAATAATTGGGGATGAAGATAGAAATAGGGAAATCGGCATGTTTGAGTGCCCACAGCATAAAAGGCACAGCATAAAGGCACAGTGTATGAGCATCATCTGTGGGCTACATTTCGTGGATGGAACTTGTCAAGCTTTGAAAATCTAAACCTCATCAACTCTTCCTCTCCGTGTTGTTAGTGCTCTTTAACTTTCTTAGATGAAGGAATACAATTTCTCTTTACTCTAATCATGTCCTCTTTTCCTTTTTCAATTCTTTGAGTAAAGGAAAAGATACTGAAGACACAGATTTGTTCATATGAAATTACCCAAATATTCCAGGATAATTGGATAATACCTCTAAGTCAAACCCTGTTTAATGGCAAGGGCACAGAGGAAAGAGGATAAGAGAAAGAGATAAAGGAAAAGAAGAGGGAAAGATATTTTAAAAAGCTGGGGAGAAATAGTAAATAAGGAAGAGACAGTGAAAATAGGAAGAAGAACATGAGTTAGGGTAAACCTTGCACAACAAGGGGGAATTTTACTGCATTTTGCTCCGTGTTAGTTTTTGACCTTCCTTAAATGCTTTCAAATCTCTGCAAACAAGAAGATTAATTGAGGAGCCTTCGACATTCAGAAGGAGTTTTCAATATAGTGACCTTACAGATAGAACCCAGGAGAACAGGAGAAATATTAATTTTGGCTACCAAAAGGCAGATTTTCATAAATTTATTGGAAAGACATCTTCTTCTGTGTTGTATGGATTGTTTCTGAGCCGAATAAAATGGTCTCTTATTTTGTGGGCTCACAGGAATTTTATGGGCTATTTACATAGATGCCAAGGAGGAAGCCATTTAAATCTTGTGACCTGACTGATCTGAATTTGCAGCTCACTGTGATCTTTCTTCTCAAGGATTTGTCCTGTAATTTTCAGGATGTGGATGGACAATGGAAAGACAGGTGAATCCACCTGTATTTTGGGTTCAGGCCACTAGTTTATAATATGTGTTTGGGGAAATTTTATGCTCACACTCTTAAAAACATTTCCCCTGTTTTTAAAGGTATTTGTTTTGTAAAGAAAACACAACCTCGATTTTCCATAGTTATCAAAATCTGCTTCTTTAAAGTGAGATATTTGCCTTGCTTCTAGGAGGCTTTCTAATTGTCTTTAGTTATGATCAGACAGTGTTACTCTTGGTAAAGAAGGCAGTCTAATTGAAAGGGCATGGTCAGAGCAGCCCTTGGGTTATTGGTTTTATTTAGGTCTACTTTCATTTAATCAATTGTTCATCTTTCAGTTTATCGCTTGAGTCTTACTCAAAATACAACCTCTGAACACAATGAGGGCTCCTATATGGCCCCAGCCCTACACTCAAGTTTGGGAACACAGAAATCATTCTTTCAAGTCTCTGAGCTCAAGAGCCATCAGAATCCTATAGTGAGACAGATTTGGAGGTAGCGTCCCTGAACACATTATGTGTGCTTGACAGGGTTACGGGAAGGGTATCCTATGAGACAGGTGGAGTGGGGGCCTCACCCTGCCCGAGTAAGTAGAAGTTCAGACCAGGCAACCTCCTACCTAGAGCTCACAAGAGGAACAGACATTTTCCAGAACAGTTAGTCCTTTTTTACCCTTCCTTAATCACTGCATAGTTGAATCTTCCTGCCTGTCCCCCCCTCCACCACCCTGCTGAATCCCTCACCTTTAAAATTTCTTTATGAACCAAAAATACCTGTTCCAAGTGCTCTGAGTTTCCCCTTATGTGGTGCTTAGTAAGTCTGTTGGCCCACTGTTTCTGGTCCTTGGGTTTGGAGCCCAGCTCTTTATTTAGGCCGCTAAGATCCCTTCACAGCCTCACTGGCTCCTGCTTGCATCTTAAGTTCACATCATTTGTTCTGGTGAACACAGCTCTGTGAGTTATGGCACTAAAGGTCACCCAGGCATAATTGATTTTCTCATGGTGTCACTTGTATTGACTGCCTATCCCAGAAAGGGGAAGTGTTTTCAATATGAGCATTTTTAGACATGATGGGAAGGGCTGCATCTCTGTGCATGTCAGTGCTGATAGGGGTGGCAAGGGAAGCACGGAGTACCTCTCTTTAGAGGTGATAATCCTTTGCTGTCATCCATCACCGAAGCCTTCCTCCTTGCTTTGGTCCAGGTGGGAAGCAGGCCCATTTATCCTGGAAAAGCATAGCACGCAACCTTAGGAAGTGATCGGCATCAGTTTTGCAGATGGTCCCTCAGTTCCAGGGCATCCTATCAGTCTTGTGTCATGCGCATTGATCGTAGCCTTCCTTAAAAGAGATTCTGACTCACAACTAGAGTACCAATGCAATGCTTTTGTCCCCTGTCTGCTGAGTGCGAGTGAGAGAAGGTGTGTAAAAGTGAGGCAGAGACTTGGTCTATAGTGGCTACTATCTCATTTGTCCTGGGTACCTACAAGGCTCTGTCTGCAGTGAAATAGGACTCTTTTATCTTTTGATTGCTGGTCCAAGAGAGGCTGCCTGCCAGTGACAGATGACTGACAAGCTTTCTAATGGTGGAGAAAGAGAGATTGGGGAGTCTTAGACCAGAGCATAGAAAATGTGTGGCATATTCAAAACTGGGTCTTGGGAATGGCCAATAGACACATGAAAAGATGCTCAACATCACTAATCATCAGGGAAATTCAAATCAAAAGAACAGTGAGATATCACCTCACATTTGTTAGGATGGCTGTTAACACAAAGATAAGAGACAATGAGTTTTGGTCACCCTCTAGAGAAAAGGAAATACTTGTGCACTTTTGATGGGAAGTAAATTGATATAATCACTACGGAAAACAAAATGGAGGTTCCTCAAGAAAATTAAAAATAAAACTACCATATTATCCAGCACTTCTACTTCTGTATATATATCCAAAAAAATTAATCACTCTGGAAGAGATATCTCCACCCTCTTGTTCACTGCAGTATTATTCACAATAGCCAAGACATTGAGATGACCTAAGTGTCCATAAATGCATAAATGGATTAAAAATATGATACATATATATAATGGAAAATTATTTATCCATAATAAAGAAGGAAATCTTGCCATTTGTGACAACATGGATGAATGCTGAGGGCATTATGCTAAGCAAAATAGACTCTCCTATGCTCTATTTCTGTATGTTCTCCTTTGAATGTAGAATCTATAAAAGTATAATACAAAAAAAAATGGAGAATAGAATCGTGATTGTAGGGCAGAAGGGTGGCAGGAAATGTTGAGATGTTAGTCGGGTATAAATTTCCAGCCATAAGAGGAATAAGGTTGGGGAACCAATGTATGGTGACTGTAATGTGTCATGTCAAATATATTTGAAAGTTGTTAGCAGAGAGAGGCAGAGACATAGGCAAAGGGAGAAGCAGGCTGCCTGCAGAGAGCCCGATACGGGACTCGATCCCAGGACTCCAGGATCATGCCCTGAGCCAAAGGCAGATGCTCAACTACTAAGCTACCCAGGTACCTCCATTCTACTCTTTAAAGTTATGGAAGGCTCCAGAGAGCTTGTGCTTATGTGGGTTATATCTATTCATAGATATGTGTTAGAAATTAAAACTCAGCAATTTTTAAAAATTCACAAATTCACATTATTTTCCAAAAGAAAAAAATCGGTATCATTATACAGTTTTGCAAATATCTTTACAGTATGGTTTAACTGAAGACTGGTAGATTTTCTTATCTTCTATTAAATTCACAATAATACTCTGTTTAATTGAAGTAGGTGAAGGGAACCCTGCTTTATACAGATATAGAGAAAAGAATGGAATATTTTACTTGTGTTTTCAGGTAATTGCAGACTTTTTTCTTTGCTACCACATCAAAACTCAACATATGGTATTTTCTTAGAGTTTAGTTGCATTGTGGAACTTGGAGCCTATTAATGAATATTTCATATTCAGTTATGTTAAAATCCACTAGTTTATCTTGGATTTTCAGTGGATGTTTTCCCAAGCATGGTTTTGTAACACCATGCATTGGTCATTTGGAAAATACCAGTTCACTGACTTACACAAGTCTTTCAAATGTTGACATATTTCATTCTAAAATTCAAATAATCAAAAAAAAAATAAAATAAAATTCAAATAATCACATTTGTCATTATCACCACTGATCTAACCAGAAGAGTTTTAAGTACCAGGAGACAGTTAAGTTTATGGCGGTAGATAACACATTTCCAACATTTTAACTTTTGACTGAAGGCTCAGATTTACTGTTGGCAAAAGGTGCTGTCTCTTTTGCCCTGGAAGTGACAGGCTCACTTTGTTCATTATTAGGAAAATGTCTGCCAAATACACAGGTTTAGACAACCACCGCTTGTCGGTCGTTCTTCCAGGTAAAACTGGAAAAAAGTGATTGGTAATGCTTACATCTCAATTGCCTAACTACTTTTTCCTTGAACCACCTGTTACCCTTTAGTATGCAGCAGAAGTGTTTTATGCACATTTCTCGTCTTATCAGGGAATAGAAAAAAAATGTGTACTTGAGGTTTACTTTCAGTTTAATAAAATTTAATCTAAATTTAATAGATATTTTAACTGCTCCTTTATGAGTATTCTTAAGTAAAATTTACTTTTTAAAACAACCACTGTTCATGCAGTGAGCATTACAATGACCAGGAGGCCAATTTGGTTTCAAAGCCTGGGTACATGCTAGGGCCAACCACCCCCAACAGTTTTATACACTGTGGTTTTTCCACCATCAGTTGAAATGTTAACACAGAAAAAAAAAAAGACAAATAATGTCTTAGCGTTATGGCAAAAACAAGTTTGACCTTGTAGATCTCCTGCAAAGTTCTCAGGGATCCCCTGGGGCTTTCCAACCATACAGTGAGTAACCCTCATCTACTGGTTTCTGTATGCCTCTCTATTGTCCTCGCTAAGTGAAAAGACCCATTTGCACTAGATCCATACTAAACATCTGGGGAGAGAGATGACAATTTTCTCCTCGATCTCACCATTTTCAACAATTTCATTCTTTCCTTGATGTGCACGTTGTACCCTTCAACAGAAGGCGGTGACGTTTCCAGAGGACCACAGAACTAACACCCATCAATTGACTGGGTCCCAAGACACATGGCAGAAACAGAGGAGACAAGAGACTACAAGGAAGGAAAGCACAAAAGATACAAAACCCAAAGAAAGAGAATAGGGGAAAGAAAGAGAGATGATCAGAGGAGAGAAAGCAGGAAGGGAATAAACGAAGAGAGAGAAATATAAGAGCAAAGAAGAGAAGACAAAGAGAAGGGGTCTGGAGGTGAGATCTCTAATGCAGTTTGTTAGAAAGTCTCAGAATCGAGGGATCTGGGTTCAGCAGGATCACATCTAGCCTTGACTTTGCAAGTCACTGTCCTTTCTGCAAAATGAGAGGGCTGGAAAGGCAAGGAATGGTACACAGAAGGCCACCGCATAGGAACTGTGGGAGTCCCTGCCTCCCTCAAATTGTGAGCAAACTCTCCCGTGTCTGCGGGTTTTTCCCTAGTGCACAGAGTGGCTTGTTTTCATCAGTTACTCAAAGCTCTCTTTACCAAATTGTATGAAGAACCACCTACTTGGACGGTTTATATCTTTTCTAACCCTAAATCTTGATGATTCTTGCAGGAAGGGGACCCTGTAAACTGACACTAAAATTGTTTTCTGGCTTTAGAGGTTCACCTTCATTGTCTTTTTTGACTCTGAGCAAAATTCAGTATGAAGTCTCTGGCCTCTATAATGATTTTTTCATTCCTATGTTGGGGTCAGGGGGTGGGGCAGCAGTCACTGGGGGTCCGGAACCCTGTCACACTGCAGTGCCCAGCAGGTAGGACAGGTGGGAAATGTGAGTCCCCGGGGGCCACCAAACAGAGCTACTGCCCATGGTGTGCATGCAAACAGAAATGGCTTCACTCTGCATGCCAGAGCCGCAGCTCCTCTGGTCTCAGCTTGTTGACTTGGTCCCAGGGAAGGAACAAAGCTGGCCAAGTCCAATGAATGGCCGGCAGTGGAAAACCAGTGCTGCTGTCTGCTGGCAGGCAGGGCGGGCCGACACCACACTTGGTCAGCTCCCCCCTAGCGGCGCTCTCCTTCCCCCACCATGGCTGGCTTTGGCAGGGCTGCCAGGCCTGGGAATGCAGGAAGCTCTGGGTCACGGTGACCTCTAGTTGCTGATGCCAGATGAAATATGCCCTGGAGGTTCTCCAGGGTCACATGGTGTGTGGAGCAAGAGAAGGCAGGGCTGCTCTTGTGCTGACAAAGTGGATTTTGGCTCCAAAATGGCGCCCCTTGGGGAGTAGGAGGGGTTGTGGGTGGGAAGGGGGGGCCGGCGAGGCAGTGGCGTGAGAGTGGGCAATGGGGAGAATCAGTCTTGCTTTTTTTCATCCTCCTTAGCCTTCCAGGAAGCCACTTGCTCCTGGAGATGGAGGCACACCCCCAAATCTGTGGCGCAGAAATTTAGGGAAAGGTTTCTGTGCGTTCTTGGTGTTTATTTGGCAGGATGCGTTTGTTTCTAGCTCTCCACACCCGGGGCCTCATAGCCCAATAAAGCTGGAGAGTAAATGGGATTTGACTTAATGCTCCTCAGTAGTTCAACCACTCAAAATGGAAAGGAAGTGGGCTTCCAGCCCCTATCTGGGAAAATACGGCCCCTGCCTTTTCCTTCCTGCTGAAATCTCTCTTCACTTTATGCTTACATGTTGTTCTCCTGAACCCCAGACTCCTAGAGCAGGCTCAGCTGTTCCAAATAAGGTCTTTACCAGAAAGCCAAAGATGGACAGCAATCTTTGGTTCCACTTGGGTTTGCGGTGCCCAAATACAGTCCCTTGACCTTGGCCTGGGCAGAGGGAAGGGGCTTGGCTACTTTCGCTTTCAGGAGTCAGGAGCAGAGGCCTAAAATGGAAACAGCTGAGAAGAAAGAAGCCAAGTCAAAAACAAGATCCAGCTGAAGGAGGTCAGGCCCGATAAGCAGGCTGACCACAGGCTTGAAAAGGAGGTCAGGCCCCAGGAGCTGGGAGTGTTTCTGCCAAGGGAGGACAATGGCCCGTGAGGTAGGTGGGCTGTGCTCTTCCACCCCACATTCTGCTTCACTTAGCAGAGTGAGGCCTTGCTGGCTTCCCTCTCTTTCTCTGCTGACCGCTGAATTTTCTAGGCTTCGTTGAAATGGGGAGAGGAAGGGTATGCCTGAAGAACTAGAGGCGAGGAATCTTTGGGGAAAATGAAACACATCCAAATCTCCAGCTCCGATCTCACCTCCTCCAACAACCCTTGCCAAGTCACTCCCCATGGGTCTTGGCTCTACCTCTCTACCCCACTCTGTTGCACTTCATATTTTGTTTCTGGTATGTATCTCAAACTGTCACATAATAAATTACTTGGTAATGGTAATGCCTGATATTTATACCATGTATCTCTGTTTGCAAAGTCTATTGCTTTTGCGAATATTAACTCAGTTGTTTTCTATAATGGTCTTGAGAAAGAACTGAATGGGTATTGATAGTCTGCTTTATACAGACGCAAACTAGTACAGAAAGCATAGACCTCGATTCCCTCAGGGAAGAGTTTGAATAAAAGCGTTATCACTGGCTCACTATGTGAGCTGGGACAGCTTCCTTGACCAGCTCGAGCAGGTGGTGCCACCGCGAGAGAGATCTGGACCCCCTTACTTGTTACTGGAGTCATTTTAGCTTCCACCAAGAGCTACATTTTTGGTAAAAGAAAATCCTGCCCTGGCACACGCAGAAGAAAAAAAGATTATTTTGAAGGCATCATATTTTTACCAACATTCTATTTGGAACCCTGAGCAAATGCCATGGTTTTCTAGCATCAAAACAAGTTTATTCCAAAGTTTCTTTTGGAAATTTGAAGGCAGTGAACTCTGCCAGAGTTCACATCATAGCTTTCCTTGGCAACAGTGCCCCTGGGTCATTACCACTTCTCTAGGCACATCCCTGCACCCCTGTTCTGCTTTGATTCCTTTCCCTTTTCCCTTCTGCACACTACCGCTTGCGACCCTTTGCATCGCCCCTTTGAAGCTTGCTCGTCTATGCCGATAAGCTCTCTCCTATTGCTCGTCTTTTTACAGGATTCATTCCATACTCTCTTCCATAACTGGAACCTGGTATCCCCATTTACCACTTCCACTTACCTGGAAGTTCTCTTATCTGGAATGCTAATATATATATATATATATATATATATATATATATATATATATATATATATATATTTTTTTTTTTTTTTAAAATCTTACCTGGAAATAGAGCAATGTGACTTTTTTCTATACCATATATTGCTGCTTCCAAATTATCCTCCTTCCTCCAGTTCCCTCTCTCTTGAAAAACAAACAAACACCTGGCATTTAGCTATACCATCCAAATACCACATTCCACACTCCCTCCTCCACCCCACTGCCATCCTGTTAACCATGGACCTCTTAATCTCTCTTCACATCCATTGGTTCATTGAAGACTAAGGCCCACAACTTGTTCCCCTTCCTTCCCTAAGTTGGGCCATTATTCTGAGTGATCAATATCCAGAGGATTGTCTGATTCCTTGGCTTTCAGAAACTTTAAAATTTCATCCTCAGACCACAAACCTCTATCATTGCATCTCTTACCCCTTCCTGTGTTCTCTGGTGTCCTGGAGATTTCTTGTGCTGTCCATGCCTACCTTTCTCCACTAACAGTCCCTTTCTGCTTTCCTGTTCTTCTAATCATCCTGTCCAGCCTGGATGGCCATTCTCTTATTGGGATCATAAATCCCTCTCCTTGGACATTGCACATTCTGAATTAGCTCCACTATCTGTTTCCTCTGCTCCTGCACTTAGATCACTGAGCCAGCTGGGGGAAATCAAGTCACCACATGGGTTGATGTCACTATAAATTCATGGATCCAACCTTTATCTGGCCCTCAGTGACACCTCTATAGTCTTTTATGTATTGAGAATTTGGTCCTTTTCCTATTTTCTACCACAGACATTTTAGATTCTTCTGGAAACTCCATTGCCTCATCCCATGGCTCTGTTACTCTCAGTATTTGCTATGTCACAATAATGTTGAGGTTATCAGATGAGAATTATAGTCTTATCTTGGCTACACCTGCTTCTGTGGAATAGGTGTCTCTTCTTTCAGGCCAATTTCCCCCTGAGCTCTGGATCTTATCACATATCTCTTCTTCCTCCAGAACTTTGATCTAGCAGTTCTCTCCTGTTCTTTGTATCTTCAACCTTTTCTTCGCTTTACTTGCTTTTCCCATTCAGCATGAAAAACTACCCACTTATCCCACCTTAGGAACCCATACTTATTATAAATTGCATTCTGTTGACATTTCCTTTAGCCAACATTCTCTGCTTCCTACACCTAAAAACTATTTACTGTATACTTAGCAATTACTGACTCTGCTTCTCCATCACCCACTCTTTCCTCAACCAGCCACAGCCTAGGTGCTGCCTCCATTACTCTGCATATGGCCTTAAAGTGAATAAACACACAGGTCTTTGAGGCCCCTTTTTCTTGACATCTCTACAATATTTGATCCTCTAACTATTTCCTGTCTCTTGAAGTTTCTCTTTCCTTAGTCTCAAGGATAGCACTTTTCCTGTTTTACCATTCATTTACTTTGTTTCCTTTGCAAGGTAATAATATCAAAAATAGCAAGTATTTCTTGAGTATTCACTATTTGTCATGCTGCATGGTCATGTATTTATACACATCCTATTACTTGGTTGATAGGAGCCTCGGAGGTAGGTGCAGTTATTATTCACTCTTTGCAGATGAGGAAGCAGGAACAGAAGTGTTCAACTGACTTGTTCAAATCATGCTACTGCTAATGAGCAATTGAATTGGGATTTCAACTCAGGTATTCTGGCTCCAGGACAGGGACATAACCACCATGGATCCTACTGTCCCTGTTTCCTAATGACTTTATGTCTGGGTTTTCAACTTTAACCTTTTCCTTTTCTCATCCTACATACTCTTTGCAAATGAACTTGTCACCCACTCCTATATTTGGTTAACTCCTAATTCTGTAATTCAGGTCAAGAAATAAGAAATCCAGCTGGAGTTATTATTAAAAAAAAAAAAAACTTTTTCTCTGATCTTTCCTTGATCTCAGTTTCTTTATCTGTGAAGTAAGAATAATAATAGCACCTACCTGACAGATGTATGTAAAAAGCTGATCTACCTTCCTGGCCAGCTGATTACTTTTCTACATCCCTACTTGAGTGTCCCACAGGTATCTGACACTCAACAGTTTGATTCTGAACTGAATGTTGCCTTGAAATATTTCAATATTGATGACTTCCCTCCCTTCTTGTCAGTCTGGTTGTCCAATGGGTAATCTTTTCCTTCTTTTGGTCCTCTATTTAACCTACTCCAGGTTGGATCCTGTTGATTCTAATACTTAAATTGACTTCATTGCCTAAATCTAGGCCCCTAAACCACTATGATTCCAGACAATTGTAGGGTTTTCCTATCTAGATTCTTGCCTCTACTTTTGTGGTCCTGAAATGGTACTAAAGTAAAAAAAAAAGAAGGAAGAAGAAGGAAGAAGAAAGAAGAAAGAGGAAAGAAGAAGAAGAAAATCATATGATGTCTACGTTACTCTGCCTAAAATTTTTCGATGGCCCTCCAGTGCATTGTTTTTGTTGTTTAAAATTCTCCTTGCTTTCCTGCTTTGTCTTATTTTTGACACTCTCCCAACTTTTTACTTCTTGCCCCAATAACTTGAAACTACTGGCAATCCTTCAAATGTCAGGTTCTCTTGCAGCTCATCATATTTATAAATGCAGCTTTCCCTACTCATCTCCTCTTTCTCTGACATCTCTTTGTGTTCAAGACTCAGTGCAGGTGTCCTCTCTCGCATAAATGTTTTATCCTAATGCCCACGGAGTACTTTGGTGCTTTCTCTGAGTTTCTATAGCACCGGGTTCATACTTCTGTCGATCAATTAGCATTCAGCATCATGTTTCTTAACTTCATGTTGCCCCAGATCTGCCAAAGCTAGGGTGGGTAAACAACGGCCTGTGGGTGAAATTTGATCTCTTAACCTGATTTTGTAAATAAAGTTTTCTTGGAATACAGGCATGATCATTCATGTAAGTATTCTCTGTGGCTGCTTTTATACTATAAGAGCAGAATTGAATAGTTGTGACAGAGACCATTTGATCCATGAGGCCAAAATATTCACTGTTTGGTCCCTTGCAGAAAATATTTACAGACCAATGATCTTACATCAATTATTGAGCACCACTACAGCCAGATTCTTAGAGATGCCAATGCCTGGAGGGAAGAAGTAGATCAAGATCTTGCAGAGGATGAATGGCACAGGAAGGGGTATTATTTGGATGAGTCAGATACACACTGTGAGGGGTCATGTCCCTACCCAACCCCACTGAGAATGTTGTAATGATCTATGTCCACACACATGTCCTTACGAAACACCTCTTAGGAGTGTTGTAAGTCAGGGACTGTATGTTTTTCATCTTTTGTCTTCCATGCCCAGCATGCTAATAAGTTATTAGAAGTTTAAAAAAGAAGGCAAGCTTAAGCAGGAAGAATTTTTGCAGGACCCTGGGATATACTCACAGAATCCAAGGAAGGTGAACACCCAGTCCTTGGAAAACGCATAGCAGTGGAACAGATATATGACTGCCATCAGCATCCAGTCTGTCTTGTGTCTCTGCTGGTTTTCACTGTGCCAGCTTCAGTTTTCTCTTTTACCATGGACTTCCTCCAACTAACAATAAGCATGGTCCTTTACAGCTCCTGAATACTTTGTCCTATAGTTTATAGCCATTGACCAGACCATCCTGATTTTCTATTTCTCAAATCCCAAGGTACTAAGTCAGTTGACTGTCACTTGTGGTGAGAAAATGAAAGTTTTTGTGATACATATTGATAAATTGGAGAAAGGGGAAGGCCCAAAAAAGAAAAGTGGAACTGTTCTTTTTTTTTTAAGATTTATTTTTGAGAGAGAGAGAAAGCAAGAGATGGGGAGGGGAGAGAGAGAGAGAGAGAGAGAGGGAGAGAGAGAGAATCCTCAAGCAGACTCCTTGCTGAGCATGGAACCTGATGCAGGGCTGGATCCCAGGACACTGAGATCATGACCTGAGCCCATATCAAGAGTTGGTCGCTTAACCACTTGAGCCTCCCAGGCCCCCAAGGATGGTACTGTTCTAAGAAGAAAGGGTGCTGGACACATAAAGCAATAGGTGCATCCTATAGTAGGTCCTGGTAGGTTCCCCTATGGTAGCACTTGGTAGGTGCTCCCCACAGCAGCAAGTAAGAGGTGCTTAACCAAGATATATTGCCTCAATAAATGAATGCCTGAGTGAAATGAATAAAGGATTTAGCCTCTTCAAGTCTTTTTTTCTTCTGTAAGATGAGAATAGCATTTATTTTGTAGGCTTGTGTTGAGAATAAAGTACTTGTGTACGACTCGGCAGATAATAGACACTCAGTAAATACTATCTACATTTCTAATCCCTCATCTAGGTTGGGATTGGGAGGGGGATTTAGGAAGACTGTAACATAGCCAGTCACCATTTAAAATTTCATCAGCATGATGGTCTGATAAAATCTCTATCAGTCTCTATGTACCATCTTGTTTCCTAATCATACTTAAGTCAACATAAATAAAGCCCAAGACTCTCCCTTGCTTCAGGGAGACTTGCCACATTCCCAAAGGGAAACTCAAGGGCATCAAAGAACAAACTTTCATTTTTACCTATAAGAGACTATATTCATATGTTAAGAAGACTAAGGGTAACTCAAGATTAAAAATTCCTGACCTCCTGGATCAATGTTTATTCTTCCACAAGCAAAGCTTCAGCTTGCTTGTTCACCAAATCAGCTCACACAGCCCACACCCAAACTATTGATTCTTGTACTTTCTTGAATGTGCTGTCTCTCTTGGGTCACTTTTTCTTTTGATCTCATATTAAAGTGATTTTTCCTGCCTTGTTACTTTACCTGCATAGCTCTTCGTCCTTCAGCATCTGCTCTGGCTCTTAACGTTCCTGGCTCATGCCCATCTACCCCCAGAAGTCATTTAACAACTTTTCCCCAGATCGGGTACAGAACATTTATGCTCGAGCCAGTTATCTTGCGGCTCTCACCTCCTACCTTAATCTTCCTTACCAAACTGTACCAAAATTCTAAACCCTTAATGGGCAATACTAACAAAGATTTCTGATAAATGTAAATTTCTGTCCACTGACAAAATGCTTTAGACTAACATTGATAACCAAAGCTTCCAACAGCTCTCCCATGGTGGTGTTAGTAAAGCTGTCCCACTCCTTATTATAGCTCCTGTCTCCTAGATGATTAACAGTTTTGGGAGATGAAACTTCTCTTTTACTGAGAAGAGTTTCTTCAATCTTTCTGTAAGGGGCATTTTCTGATGGTATCTCCTGGTGCTGGAATACATTTCACAGGTTGTCTATTACATTGGTTTTGTCTGAATCTTCTCTAGGTGTCCCCAAGGAGTGACTGAATCTGTACTTATAATTTATTCATGACTTCTAAAGGAATACCTATTTCTTCCATCTGCCAAATTAGACATTTCCCACTCTTATCTGATTCTTTCTTATACACTGAGGAACATCTTGCCCTCCTGTGAACTTTAACCATGAAATCCTCTGATATCCATTAGAGACCTTTGATGTACCCTCTTCTCCATATGACAGCTTGTATAACTATCTGGGATCCAGACTGTGTCTTCGTTTTCTCTTTTCCAGCAACATCATCCTTAAAACCTTTAACTGTTGCTCATATGTTAAGGTTTTGAGTCCACTTACCTTTCCTCAGGATAGAGTCTAATTTATCAGTTTTCTTATTAAAATTCTTAATTTGGGGGCATCTGGATGGTGCACTCAGTTAAGCATTTGACTCTTGGTTTCTGCAGGTTGTGATCTCATGATCATGAGATAATGAGCCCTACATCAGAGTCTGTGCCCAGCATGGAGTCTGCCTCAGATTCTCTCCATTCCGCTCTGCCCCTCCAGCTTGTGTTCTCTCTCTCAAATAAATCAATCTTTAAAAAAAGATTTTTAATTTTAACCAGCTGGCTCTCCTTGAGGCCTGTAGAATAGAGGATGTCTAAAATGTCCTTCAGGCATAATAAATATTAAATACATAGGGATTAGGAATTCTCTTTGGATACAGAGACATTCTAAGTTGGAAACATTTGCTGAGGGTAGAAGATTAAGCCCAAGTAAAAATTAGGATGCCTGTTTTCATAATTGTGCTAGTCCTGTCCTAAAAGCAGAAGGAGACTATCATCATGGTAGCATGAACAAAATCCATCAATGGTTACCCTGGCCTTCTTCTAGTGTTTTGGATGTGTCAAGCTTTTTTCACCTCAAAACCTTTGCAAGTGTTTTTTCCTTTGCCTGGAATACTCTCTGCAACCTCTTTCCCAAGTCTATGGGAAACTTCCCCTTGCTTCCTTTACCCTCCACCCTAGTCCCCCTACCTAATTCAGGTGATCCATCATTATTTTCCAAACTACCTTTAACTTCTCCTTATGGCAGACATCACAATTATAAATACATTTTTTGCATTATTATTTAGCACCTATCTTCTCCACTAGACTGTAAATTCCAGAAAGGTTGCAATCCTTTCTGCATTTGTTTACAGCAAAATTCTTAGTGTCTGGCAGAGAGTCTGGTTTATGTTGGGAATTCACATGGTATTTGCTTGATGAATGAATGAATGAATGATTCCTAGAGCATATTGTTTTCTTTCTTCCTTGCTTACATTCATATATGACCTTATTCTTTTCAAAGGGTTTACATGTTCCTATCATTTTAGATAGGGGAGGGTGATACTATCCCAATTTCCATCTGATGAAACTGAGGTCCAGAGAAAGGAGCTAGCATAAATTCATTTAGCTGGTGGCATGTGGAGCTGTGATCAGAGTTGGGACTACATGTTGACTCAGTCCAGTACTCTTTCCAGTAATAATTTTTAAGAATAAAGTTAAAGAGTTTCTTTTAGAAATAATTTAAAT
Organism: Canis lupus baileyi; assembly: GCF_048164855.1. Lineage (NCBI taxonomy): Eukaryota > Metazoa > Chordata > Mammalia > Carnivora > Canidae > Canis > Canis lupus. Next base: position 22,904,463 of record NC_132868.1, read on the forward strand.
GCACATAATGTGATTTTTAAAAAGATTTATTTATTTTAGAGAGAGCTTGAGTGGGAGGAGGGGCAGAGGAAAAGGGAGAGGGACAGACAGATGCCCCACTCAGCAGGGAACCTGACGCTGGGCTCTATCCCAGGACCCTGAGATCCTGACCCAAGCCGAAATCAAGAGTCAGATGTTCAACCGACCGAGCTATCCGGGTACCCCAAATTTTTTTTAATCTTGGAAAAAAAATACTATCTAATTCTTGGAAACATCTAGGTAAAATCAAATCCCCTGACTTTTTTTTTTTTTTTAAGACTTAATTTTTTAGAGCAGTTTTAGATTTATAGCAACATTGAGCAAAAGGTACAGAGATTTTTTTTTCCCTATGCCCCTTGCAATCGCATGATTTTGATGGCTTGATTTTTTTATCATGTGACTTACTATGGAGAAGAATGAAAAGAGAAGATCTCACTGACTCGGTCCCATTTCTTCGGGGTTCATAGAGCTTCAGACAGACTGTACAGAATATATATTGATTAAAAACAGGACACAATTTCTCCACCTGAACACATTTCATTTATTTTCTTATGAGAGCAATTGGTCAAAATGAAAATTTAGTTTCTTTCAAACCAATGGTTTAAAAAATTAAAAATTCTCTCAAACATGCCTTTTGCTTCATCGTATGTCTATCACATACTTCTTTTGTATTGGTTTACTTTATTCTATTAGTCATTACATTTGCAATAACGTGTAGATTTGAAAGTATCACAACGTCATTCCTTCATAGAAATTCCCATATATTGGCTTGTTTTTCCCACTGAATCATGCTACTTTTCTTTCCTTATTTCAAATTAGGATGGTCTGCATTCAAAAATCCTATAATCCCAAGGCAGTCCTATAGCACAAACTTACTTTAAGTGAAAAATTACATACATGACTACAAGTATTACACTGAATTAATATATAATTTTTAAACTATTCCCTAATTTGTAGACTATCTGATTTATATCTCAGTTTATACAACTCCTGCATGTGGTATCATTTGTTTTCATTTCTCCTTGGAATCGGCCAGGCTTTGATTCATGAGGGAAGAGAAGTTTCTTAGAATGCAGTATTCTTTTCTCACTTTGGAAAAAATAACATTTCATAGAATCCTAAGGTCTTACGGTGGCAGGAGATTTTATAAGCCATTTAGACCTACTGCCTTTGAATTTTCTCTGCAAATAAGCCCTCCAAACTCATATCTTCCCTTCTTGAATACTTCGTGTGACAGGCAAGTTACCACCTCACTTCTATATACACCCAGGGGTAAACCAGGTTGCCTACCCAACTAAAGGTCCCTCTAATTCCTAGCAGGCTTGTGAAACACAGGGCTTCATTTATGTCTGAACAGTAGCTTCCCTGAAATTCTGGACATCTGGAAAGTGTGCTCTACATTTGGGTCCAACATGTGATTGTTTAGACTGTCTGGTAGCAAGGCAGGCTGACTTCGTTTGGGGCTGGAGGCAGGGGCATGTTGACAGCAGCTCTCAGGACATGTGGGTCCCTGACTAGCTGCTCTCTAGAAAGAGAATGTTTTAAGTGAGCTTAGGTTTCTAAATGCTTCCTTCAAAAGTACCTGATTGCCACTGGGAGGATTAAAACAGGAGAATATGGAACATGTGAATTAATTACTCTTTTTCACTGATTATTTTTTTACTTAACATTTGGCAGCACACTTCAAAAATTTTATTTTTTAGAATCTGTTTTTCTTTCTTTTTTTTCTTTCTTTCTTTCTTTCTTTCTTTCTTTCTTTCTTTCTTTCTTTCTTTCTTCTTTCTTTCTTTCTTTCTTTCTTTCTTTCTTTCTTTCTTTCTTTCTTTCTTTCTTTCTTTTTTTTTTTTTTTTTTTTCTTCAGAACAGCTGTCCAGAATGCTGATAGACTGGCAACTTTTCTTAGTATGATTTTATGCACATTCTTTTACACTTGTTGGCTCACACCTTACTCCTTGCATTCAGAAATCTTTGTTCCTACCTTCTGTAGAATAACATAATCTCGTAACATAATAACATAGTTTTACTAATGTCAAATCAGGTATTTCCATCTTCCTGCAAAGGAAACTGCAATAAAGGTAGCACCTTTAAAATTTCTTATCCAAGGGAAGTGGAGTAATATTTTAAGTTATCAATCTGTTTTGTTCTAGCAGTGTTTCCCTCACCCCTCCCTCTCTCTGCACCCCTGTACTTAACTCTACTTGATTGCCTCAGGGGAGGCAGTGAAAGGGCTGAACTCAGAAATAGCCTGCTTGTCTTTCTGACATTTGTCATGGAAAAGCAGAAGCCCTCAGGGGAACTTTGAGAGTTTTTGTGGAGAAGGTAAAAGGTTGGTATTTAAGGGTATAGACAAAGTGTTTTGGCCAGAAGCAAGCAGAGGAGAGAGCCGAGTATTCCTCTGGGCACTGTGTACAGAAGTGAGGGGGTGGGGTGGGGAGAGGAGAGAGAGAGAGAGAGAGAAGCAATGATTCAGAAAGAAGAATCTTTCCCCCTACTTCCCACTACTGCTGATGGAACAGTAACTAGACCCTAAAGAGGAAATGGCTGCTTCATGCATGGAATACGATGTGAAAATTGATAGAGAAGCCTTGTAAGAAAAATTCCCTTTCCTCAAGAGTGACAGAGAAACACTGGGGAGTTTCCAGATATAATGGGCTATGCAGCATGGGACAATGGATGCAGCCACCATGTGGACCTATGACTATGAATCCATTGCCATGGCACTCCCACCTTGCTATTGCATATGGAATCCTAACTATGCCATAAGCTTGGGAGAAAACGGTTGGGGTATAAGTCTCAGGAAGAACTGATGATAGGGACGTCTGAGTGGCTTAGTGGTTGAGCATCTATCTGCCTTTGGCTCGGGACCTGAATCTGGGGTCCTGGGATTGAGTCCTGCATCAGGCTCCCCCTGCAGGAAGCCTGCTTCTCCCTCTGCCTAGGTCTCTACCTCTCTTTCATGAATAAATAAATAAAATCTTAAAAAAAAAAAAAAAAGAATTGATGATAAGTTTGCCAACCCAGAAGGGTAGAAACTCAGTATGGAAATATCACATTGAATTATAGGTTTATATGATAGCTTAGCATGTGGAGTGAGAGGAAAACTTGCTATAAAACTAAGAATTATTTTTCTCGCTTAAAAACATTAAGGTAGATTAACATACAGTCAAGTTCTGTGAGCTTTGGGAAACATTCCATCTTATAACCACCACCACCATTATATAAAACAGAGGACCGTTCTCTCACCCCCCTGGACTGTCTAGGACTCCTTTGTCCCTCTCCCCAGGCAACCACTGATTTGTTCTTCACCCTATAGATTTGGCTTTGCAGGATTGTCCTATAAATGAAGTCATGCCCTGTTGAAGTCTTTCAAGTCTAGACTCTTTCATTTAGAATAATGCATTTGAGCTTCACCCATGTTGCTGTGTGTATTGGTAGTTGGCTCCTTTTTATTACTAAGATGTGAGTATGTATGTATGTATCATAGTTTTTTCCAGATTTGGCTGATTGCAAATAAAGCTGCTATAAATGTTTACATGTTTTTATGTGAACATAGGTTTCCATTTTACTTGGGTAAAATATCTAGGAGTAGGATTGCTACATGTGTGATTTATGTTTAACTTTATAAGATACTTTCGAATTGATTTCCAAAGGGGCTGTAACAATTTGCTTTCTCGTCAGCAATGCAGGAGGAGTTTTACTTTGCTTCACTTTGTATTGTCAGGTTTTTAAGAAATGTTTTATTCTAATAAGCATGTAATGGTATTATATTATGGTTTTAATTTGCATGGTTTGCTTGCCATTTTAATATTTTTGGTAAATTATCCATTCAAATATTTTGGCTACTTTAAATTTTTTTATTTAATTGTTGAATTTTTCAGAATTCTTTGTATGTTCTGGCTACAAGTCCAGATATGTCATTTGGGAATACTTTCTCCTGGTCTGTGACTATTATGCTTCTATCAGGTCTTTTGAATTGCAGAAGTTCTTATATTTGATAAAGTCCAATATATCAAAATGTCTTTTATGGCTTATGCTTTGTCTAAGAACTCTTTGTATATTTTTAAGGTTACAAAGGTTCCCCCCCACCTTTTTTCTTCTAGAAGTTTTATAGTTTTTACATTTATGTTTATAAATTCTTTTTTGAGTTAAGTTTTGCATAAGGTACACGGTGTGGATCTAGGTTTTTTTTTTATTTTTGTTCCTTTCTTTTTCCTTTTCTTTTGCAAATGTACACAGTTTTCCGCCTATTTGTTGAAGAGATTACCTTTTGTTGAATTGCCTTTGCATCTTTTTTGAACTCCATTGACCACGTGTGGGTCTTGGACTCTGTTTTGGTGCCCTGGTCTATATTTCTAACAACCTTTCTCTGATATCAAATTGTTTTGACTATTACAGCTTTATATTAAGTCTGGAAATTAGGTAGTATAACCCCTCCAACTTTACTTTTCCTTTCAAAGTTGTTTTATTTTTTCTTGTTTCATCACCTTTCTTTGTAAATATTAGAATCAGCTTGTCAATTCCTAAAAACAAAACAAAACAAAAAACAAAAAAATGGGATTTCAACTAAAATTGTATTGAATCTATACATCCGTTTAGAAAAAAATTAACATTTTAACTTTCCAGTAATTTGAAAGATTTATGAATGAATATTCATGCTTTTTGCTGCTATTATAAGTATTACTTTTTTGGATTTTAATTTCTAATTATTCATTGTTGGTATAGAGAAATGTGATTGACTGCATATATCCTGCACTCTTGCTGAACTCATGTATGAGTTCCAACAGCTTTTTTGAGTATTGTTTGAAATTCATTCTTTAGGCAATTGTTACCTGTGAAGAGAGACTCATTTCTTCCTTTCCATTCTGTTCGTCTTTTTTTTTCCCCCTTGACTTATTGCATTGGATTGTACTTTTGGTACAATATTAAGTAGAAGTGGTGAGAACAGATTCTGGTCTTGATCCTGGTCTTAGGGTGGAAAGTATTTAGTCTCTTACCATTAATGTTAATCATTAACATCATTAAGCTTAATGATGTTAACTTAATTCTTTTGTGTGTGCCCTTTATCAGATTGTGGAACTTCTCCTTTATTCCTAGTTTACTCAGAGCTTTGTTTGTTTCATTTAAATCAGGAATGACCGTCAAATTTTGTTTAAAAAATTTCTCTGTAGCTTGTGAGATCTCTATTGTTTTTTCCTCTTTATTCTGTTTATATGATGAATTACATTGGCTGATAATTAAATGTTAAACCAGCCTTGCATTCTTGTGATCAACTCTACTTAGTCAGGACTTATCATCCTTTTCATGTGCAATTAGATTCTATTTGAAAGTACTTTATGGAAATTTTTATATTGATGTTCATGAGATATATTGGTGTATAATTTTATTCCTTCCTTTTTTCTTTTTTTCCCCCCTCTTTCGTCTGGTTTTAGTATCAGAGTACTGTTGGTTTCATAAAATTAGTTCAAAGATTTTCCTTCCTACTCTATATTCTGAAAGAATTTGTGTGTATTTGGTATTGTTTCTTGAGAACTGTTTTTCATGATGAAAAATATCCAGATGTTTGTCTATATTTATTAAAAAAAATTCCTTACCTGACAAGTAGCTAAAATATGCCAAACCCTTTATTACATGAGGAAGTTTCTATCATGATCATTTTACTGTGAGGAATTTTGGGAGATAACCAGAAAAAGCACCTCCAATGGCACCAGCTCTAGGGCAAGTTTTGTTGATTTCTTAGAGTAAGAAATCTATTTGTTGGGCACAGACTTTGTACCAGACACCTAAGTGCTGTGTGTTCAGAATGTCTATTATGCTTCCCCAAATTAAGCAGTAAATACTAGTATTTCTCCAACTTTATAGGTGAGAAAATAGTACCTTTATGAAGTCTGGTAATTTTCTTTTTATATGAAGTGTCCAAATGATAGCACTACACTCTGTTTTTTAAAAAGGCTCTGGTGTTCTTTTCTGATTTTAAAAATAATTCATATTCATACTTGTTATAGAAAACTTAAATAAAATTTATGGACTATTTTTATTTTTTATAGAGACTCCCAGTCTTATTTCCATATGCAGCAAAATAGTATTTAGAGAATAAAGTGAGAAATGTTTTTATATCCTTATGCTTTCAAGAGCCCTTTCCCAACCATCTAGCAATAAAGATAACTTTTTCTTGAAAGAAAAAGACAATACTTTGAGAAAGTGAAATGTATGTGTTTTATTCCAAATCTCTTCTTTAAATAACTAGAGCTAAAGTCTGGAGAATTTAGATCACTGAATTTATTCCATGAATGACACACAGAATAAGAGCTCTCTCTCCCACACCACACAGCTTCCTGTGAATAAGAGTATGGTGAGGAAGAAGAGGACTAGTGATGCCAGTGTTAGATTCAAGCTTGACCTCTGTCACTGAGAAGGAGCCCAACATCCCATTTTTCACTTTGTAGAAACCCTAATTCCTAGTATTTGGCCCAGAAGTGTGGATGATAGAAACTCTAGATAGATTAAGGATACATGAGAGCCCAATAAATTGTTGACTGGATTCCTCAGTTATAACCTTGAGGGGCTGTAAGAGTCATAGAAATATCTCAACTACAATAGAACTGTTGAGCTAAATCACAGCTGTGGCTAAGGGGAGATATAAGGAAAACTCTATTCCTACCTAAGTTCTCTTTGTACATAAAGTAGGAATTTCTGTTTTTGTAAAAGTAAAGAGAAGAGACCACTTATCTTTGCTTCATGTTACCCACTCTTAGATTTGACTGTAGGACACTCACGTTCTCTGCTTGGTGGAAGCTTGTGGTTGTTTTGTCTAGCTCTACTTGAGGCAGGATGCAAGTGTTCAGTTCAGGAGCAGAGTTTGAAACTGAGGAGGAAGAAAAGTGATTTCTATATAGTGAAACCACTCTTTTGATCCTTTATAATTTTTGAATCATTAGATTGGATCTTGAGAGGAGGTAAGAGTGTTTATTGTCTTCCACTGCAAACTCCAACATATTGATTGGTACATATGTTAAGAATCTTGAGAAAGAGTCTCAAAGACTAATGTTTGGAGCCTGGGCTCCAGGGGAAATTGAGGGTAGCTAGCATAGTAGGTGTAGTCTTTAATCTTTTGTAAGCCAAATTCTCTTGGATCTTTGACTTAGGTGATTGTCAGTGGCTCATATTTTATTTTATTTTTTAAAGATTTTATTTATTTATTCATGAGAGACACACACAGAGAGAGCGAGAAAGAGAGAGAGGCAGAGACACAGGCAGAGGGAGAAGCAGGCTCCACACAGGGAGCCCGATGTGGGACTCGATCCTGGAACTCCAGGATCATGCCCTAGGGCTGAAAGCAGGCTCCAAACCGTTGAGTCACCCAGGGATCCCAGTGGCTCATATTTTAATTATAGAGCTGGATTTCTACTGGTATGGATCTCTATAGCTCACTTTGGCATAGATATGTCCAATGTCATTGTGCTTCATTAAGCCTTTAAAATATTAATGATTGACCATTGGTTCCTTGCACTATGTATTCCGCAGGATTGTATGTCTTGGCTTTAAAACTACAAAAGCTAAAACTAAATTCCACAAAGTTACATTAGAGACATGCTCACTAAATTGTATTAGGTGTTAGTATTTAGCAGTAGATCAACCTGCCTAAATTCTGTTACTCTTTGGAATTGCATTCAATTCAATTCTAGAGCCAAGGAGAGAACCATAGAGCTCTAGCTCTTACCATCATTCCTCTTCCTCTGTGGGACTTCCTCAGCCTCATTACCTACTTCAATCTACTAAAGACTAAAAAATTTCTTTTCAAACTCTTAGGGAAATAAATGTCAAACAGCACTGATGTTCTACTTTACTCTCATGAGGGCAGCTACTAAAACACACACACACACACACACACATACACACGAAGAAACAGAAAACAACAAGGTTAGGTAAAGATGTTGAAACTTTGTACACTGTTTGTGGGAATGTGCAGTAAGGAAGCCATATGAAAAATGGTATGACATCTCCCAAAAAAAGTAAAAAATAGAACTAATATATGGTTTACCAATTCTACTTCTGGGTATATACCCCCCAAAATTGAAAGCAGGGTCTCAAAGAGATATTAGTACACCCATGTTCATAGCAGCATTATTTAAGATAACCAAAGGGTAGAAGCAACCCAAGTGTCCACTGACAGGTAAATGAATATACAATATATGTACAATGGAATATTATTTGGCCCTAAAAAAGAAGGAAATTCTGATACATGGTGCAACATGCCTGAACCTTGAGGACATTATGCTAAGTGAAATAAGCCTGTCATTAAAAAGTCAAATGCTGTATGAGTCCATTTATATGAGCTATTGAGAATAGTCAAATTCTTGAAGACAGTAAGTAGAATGGTGGTTGCCAGGGGCTGAGAGGAGAGGGAAAGGAGAGCTCTTGTATAATGAATATAGCATTTCTGTTTTGCAAGGGGTAAAGAGTTCTAGAGATCAGATGCAGCACAGTGTGAATGTACTTTACTGAACTGTACACTTAAAATTGGTTGGGATGGTAAATTTTATATTATACATATTTTAACACAATTTAAAATAAAATAATGAAAAACGCTAAAAATATTCTTCTCAAGGAGAAGTTAGACTTGGCTATATCCCCTTTTACTGTCATTTCAGTTTGCCTGTCCTCCGAGATCTCAAACTTTCCCTTAAAGAACATTTTCTTTTTCTCCAGTTCAAACCATCTTGCTTCCTTTACCTGAGATAAAGTTTAATACAAATACTTCATTGGAAGGTACAATGTCAGGCAGAAAATGTGAGGGAAAAGATGATAAGGAGTAGAAGAGGCAAACAAATATAAGGCGGTAGTTACTCAGCTAGCCACCTCTTCATTAAAAATTCACCAGTGGTTGTTCAGTCAGATGTGTCATCTCTGGAAAGAAGTGTGGAGAGGAATTTATTTTGTCAGCTCCTTACCACCACCTGCCACTCAGTAGTAATTAATTTCTCATTATGGAGAGTTACCCTAGTACCTTTAGATTGCACAGTCTGGCCCCTTTAAAGGTTTAGTACTTAGGGAAGCCAGGTCCTATCCCTGTGGATTAGAACTGTGTCTAAATTCTGAAGTGGTAGAAGGAACCAGCACCTTTGTGTGTCAGGTCAGGGCCCAGTCCCATGGCCTGGCTCCTGGGGATACTCTGGTTGTGGCCACAGCAGGTACAATGGAGGCCATGCTAGCAGATGAGGAGGTGCTGGGGATGGCAGTAGCATTACAGCTCTCCATGAGTCAGTGGCCAAGTATCTGGGAAGCAACTGAGAATCAGTGAAGTCTAACAGGGCATATTAACTGTGCCTAATACAGAGACATACTAACAGAGAATACAGTAAGTCAGCAAGAGATGGTATCCAGCTTTGGTGTAAGTATTGATCTGCGGGAGCAACGTGTTCAAAATGCAACTACCCAACACTGGGAGAGATGGGCAGACCAGATTTGGTCGAAAGTAAATGCAACTGGAAAACTCAGAACTCATGGCTTTCACAATGAGGGAGTCCCTAATATTAGTAATGGTAAGTAACACTAGCTGCTGCTACAAACCCTCCAATATCAGTGTTCGCCAGAGGCAGTGGCAATAGCCACTATGCTAGACACGCCTGCTTAAAACAGGGTGCGGGGCTTATGCTGCTCTCAGCCAGCACTGAAGTACCAGGAACACAGGTTCAAAGGAAAGCTGGATATTGTTAGCTTTCAGAGGCCAGATGAAAGAAAACAGACAAACTCTCAGTGACCTGGGGCTGCTACCACTGCAAATGTCTAGACTTTAGGGGGAAAAAAGCAAGGAAGTCACTCTCTGAAGAAAAAAAAAATTGAGAATATGCACGAGTGAATTCTCCCCACCTCCGGTTAGGACAAATATCCTTATTGTTAATTAATCTAATCAGGAGATATTTTATTCTCAGTAAGTTTAAGTTTTAAGATGTGGATTCTAGACAAAGAGATTGGTAAGGCTAAAAGATAAGAATATTACTTTTTCTCTTTATTTTCTTTTAGCCTGATATCCTTGGGTCTTGGCAACAGCTATGTGTGTCTTAATGTTGCAGACCTTGAGAGAGAACTAGGTATGTCATTTTGACTGGGATCTTGGTTCTAAGGGCTGGCAATTTGCTTGTGTTTTTTAAATTATTTTGGGTGTGTGCAACAGGCATTGTGATAACGTTTGTATCTGTTAACTTCCCGGTGTTTTTAACTAGTGGAACATGAGGAAGGTTTGATTGGATTAATTGAATCTGGAAGACCCTCTGAGGAATTACCCCAGTTCTGTTAGTAGAGAACTCAGGGTGGGGGTAATATGGGAACTCACGCACTGCTCAAGGTTCTGAGTCAACTGATCCTCTGGCTGAAATGAAAAAGAAATAGGAAAGATTTTGTTTCTTGGCAAAAATTTATAATAGGAAAAGATGTTAATTTGGGAAACTCAGTTTCTCTTTGTGAATTTGATAATGAGAGTAAGTTCTTATTGCTCAAATCTGGAGCATTGTAATATTGTTTCAGTTTTTTTATTTTTATTTTTTGTAATCTTTACTTTGACATTTGATATCATTGCCTTTCTCTCTATTGGATGATATGAATGGGAATAATTTAGAATAACAAGAGGTTAGTATGAATTACTCTTCTTACCCATTTGAGTATTTTATAGACAAAAGCTAAATTGCTTGGTCCCAAGGGATATACAAAGAAACAGGTTGGTTGACTTGACATAATTATCACATGAAGGTGGGAAGCTGATCTCATCCCCTGTGGACACCAGCCAATCTGCCTTCAGGTGACATTTAATAAAGATTATAAAACGGTTAAAAGGGGATGCCTGGGTGGCTCAGTGGTTGAGCTTCTGCCTTCAGCTCAGAGTGTGATCCCGATCAGGGGATCGAGTCCCACGTGGGGCTCCCTGCGGGGAGCCTGCTTCTGCCTCTGTCTGTGTGTGTCTCTCATGAATAAATAAAATCTTTTAAAAAAATGGTTAAAAGTCTTTCCCATATTACAAGTTTGATAACAAACAGGATCCAATTTAAGTTACATACTACATTGTGATTTAGCCAGGACGACAATAGCTACCCTTTACTTACAAAAGAAGAAAGGAAGAAAGAAAACTAAGACATAAGGAGTAAGGATTTTCCAGAAGGCATATATCTACTTTATGCTCTATAAACTATTTTTCATTGATATTCCTAAATATGAGTATCAAATGGGAGATGGACTAGGAACAGAGATCTTAAGATGGAATTAGAATCAACATGGATGCACAAGGTATGTGTTGAGATATAAAATTCTGTATGCTGTATCTATTTTTAATTCAACATGCATTTATAGGATACAGTATCTACAATGCATATTCAGAAGTCCCACTACATATAGGGCATTGAAATAAGTATTGAGAAATATACTGAGACAGAGACCAGTCCTTGTCTTCTAGAGTTCACCAGCTAGTTAAAGTCCTAAGAAAAAGACATTATGACAAAAAGTCACATTATGTTCACTTCCATAAGAAAGACCTAAGGACTTATAGGTATTATGATTATGGAGTACAAATACTTTTAAACTGAGGCCACCAGAGCAAGTTTTATGAAAGTTAATCCTTCTGAAACTTTCTTATTCCTATCTACATGGGCTTCAACTATGGTCAGCAAGTGCTGACATCATTTGGCCTCCCTTACAATTATTCCAAAATTTATTTAGCTGCTACTTTCTGTTATTCATGCATATGCTCATCCATTCATTCATTTATTCAACAAACATGATTTTGAGGATCTAAATGGCTTTCAAAGATGGAGACACAGCCAGTACCACTACTACCATGACAAGTCAATCCATGTGTGTCAAACAGCTTATAGTTCATTGAGGAACACTGAATAACCCTCCCTCCAAAAAAAATCAGGGCTATTAACCCAGACTGTGGCAAAAACTGTGAGAAAGATGAGCAGTGTACTTTGCTTTCACATGATATGGACACCCAGCCAGACTTGGGAGGCCAGTAAAGTTTTCCAAAGAAAAGTAGTATATAGGTTTAGACCTAAAAGATAAATGAGGGTTAGTTGGCTAAATGGGTCCAGAGAGGCAAGAATACTAAGAGGGCTCAAGAAATTTGGTCTAAATTTTAGCAGAAAAGGCAAACATGGTAAGCCTTGCTGGTGTGGGTTGAGTGATTCCAGGGTTTTAAAAATCTTCTGAATTTCTTCCCATCATCAGATACTCCCATCAGAGCCCAGGTCTTGTTGGGATCTTTGCAGTTTTAAATGATTGTGGAGAACATGGGAAAACACATGAGTAGTGGAGCATTTATTCTGTAACAGAAAAGAAAAAAAAGGCTTGTAGAAATGCTAAAGGTAAATTATTAGACTGTACAGCACTATATGAGCAAAAGTATTTTGTCCCAGAGTGAGGCAGGTGACAGTAAAAACACAGATCTATAAATTTTTATTTTCCTACAGCATGAAACCACAGAATTGTAGAAAGACTTTAATCATGAATAGATCCTGTCAGTTATGTAGACAACCTTGAGAATTTGTGGGTCTTAGTGCCTAGAAAATCTCTTTTAAATAGGAGAGATAATCTAATTTAGGTATATCAGCCCTTGTGGTGAAGAGAACACTCTGAGTTTACCACACAATTTTCTCTCCCTGGATTTGCTAAAAGACTACACTCACTAGCCTATCTGAGGTTGAATTAGGACTGAGTTTTATTGTACTAAGTTTTAGCCAATGGGATATGAGCAGTAGAGACATAAAGCACTTCTAAGCTTGACCTTTAAAAATAACTCATATATTCTATACCCCATTCTCTTCTTATGGTGAGTCTGGAAGACAATATACCCATGGTAGTGTAAAGGTAGAAGCAACTTGAATTATTGAATGATGGCTTCAAAGAACCACTCAGTACAGCCAACCTCCATCAGGCTATAACTTGTGTAAGCAGTAAATGTTTGTTGTGTTAAACCATTGATACGTTGATAATTTATTATTGAAGCAGAGCTTTATCTGTTTTGCTGAATGTACTTCTCCTCCTAGACGTCTTCCCATGCCTTCCTTTGGATTTCATGGGGTCATTTATGATACTAAGTCTTGGTAATGAGAGTAGGCATCAAGAAAAGTTGTTCTTTATTTGTTTGTGTAGGTAAAGCTGCGAACTGAAATGGGAATTTTCAAGATAGGCCAAATGAAGTTGAGTAGGTTTGGGGTTTAAAAGTATGAAATTAATTTGGGGCATGTTATATTGGAAGGATTTTTAGCTTTATATCATGGATGATCTTATAAATATCCTTGAGGGCAAGTATTGTTGTCTCACATATTTAATTCCCTAGTGTCTAGTATCTGTATACCATTCATATTTGTTGATGGATTGGTTCCTTCATTGGATCAGTTGAGTTCTGGCGGAAATTTTCTGACTCCTTGAATCAATGAATTCCTCTGAGAGCTGTGAAAATGCTTATTCTTTTTGTGACTGGAATTGCCTTGAGTTGTCCACACACTCAAAGGAAGTAGCGTGTTTAAATCACAATAGCCTATTTATTTTCTTCAACAGTTTTAAGCAGCATGCTGTCACTCTTTGTAAAGATATTTCTCATTAGGTAGATTGTAAAAGCCAACACCAAATGTCAAATCCAAGTTTGTTGCACAAGCAGTTTGGAAGGTCAGAATGATCTCCACAAGATGCATACCAGCAGCTAACTCAATTTTTGATTTCCCCAAATGACTTTTCTTGTGAAATCTGGTTTTCACATCTTCCCATGCTTTTCCCTAATGGCCTGCTTTTATATTAGAAAAATAACCAAGAGAAAGTATTTTAGAAAAGTTATTGTTTTTATTTTTCTTTGAAATCTCTTAGATTATACCTCGGTATTTTTTCCTAGAAGAGTATTTTGCATAGAGTAGGTACTAAAGTATTTGTTGACTTGTTTAAGGTCTTGGTTTGAACTGGAAGGAAATTTAGGGATCGTCTAGTCCAATCCTGTCCGTTTACAGATGAGAAATTGAAAGCCTAGAGAATTCAAATGTTTTGGCCAAGGTCACACAGCTGATCAAGTGCAGACCTGCTGCTATTACTAATGATGCTACTCCTTTAATTATGTGCATAACTCAACAGTTTCACAAAGCCATCATTTATCTCATCTGTGAGGTAGGAAACACAGACATAATCAACACTTTTGGTTTTTTAACAAAGAAGGAAATTGAGGCCCAGGAAAACCAAGTCAAACAGCTGAATGATCTTATTCATTTATTCCACAAATTTTGATTGAGCCTCTATTATGGGTCAGGCTCTGTTACTGCTTTGTTCTAAATATGGACAAAACAGACAAAATCTCTCTGCCCTCCTTTTATCAGGGAGAAAAAGAAGAAAACACTATAATAAATAATAGCTGAAACGAGAGAGCTTGTCTCCTGACTCCAATCCAGTGGTGTTTTTTTTTTTTCTCTGTATCCCTGTTAATTAATTAAAACCAATGAAATTTCTGATTGATCGTCTAATTCTCTCTTACCCAGGAAAAGTAACCCCTTTAAAGAATTTCTCCTGTGAAGAATGCAAAGCATTTTAGGTGCAGCAATAATACGAAGGCTTCAGAGAGTTATATAATTTTATGTGCTCAAGAGAATATGGGGAAACATCAATCCATGTTCTCTTTCTCTCCAGCTTTGAGATTTATGATTGGTCTGTTACAATAATAATAACAACCGAATATTGGCACAAGAAATATATTTGATTCAGTGGGTAACATTTGACAGCCTTAACTTGTGAAATGTAGCAAAGTTCTTGCAGGAAGCTCCAGCAGAATATGTAATACAGAAGAAGGTATTCAGGGAACAGGAAAATAAAATCAGAGGAACCTGCTACCCAATCTGTTTCATTAAATATGAAAATTAAAATGCCTTAACAAAATGCTTTCTCTTCCTCTCTCCTCCCAACAAACAAAAGCTTTGGTAGGCAGCCTGAAATTGCTCATCAAGGAAAAAGGCCAGACTGATTCGAAATGGCTTCTTTTGAATGAAGCAATTAATGCTAAAAGGAACATGTTGTCTCCTCAGCATTTGTAAGGTAAAACATTCATTGTACTTCCTGGCACTCTATCAAGCCTCTCCTTGGCCTAAGCCAGTAGAGAAATGGTTTGCTGCTTGTGCTCTTGACCTCTGATAATCAGGAGGATGTTGGTGATAAACTTGACAGCAGTGATTCTCCTTAGGACTAGGAATGTGTCTGGGAACTATATGCCTGGATCCCTCGTTCTCAGACCCTGACTTACTGGCTTTGGCAGGTCCATCAAGGCTGGCATCCTCTCCATTTACAAAATTAGAGATGTTACCTTATGATTGTTAGGTTTTGAAATGCAGTAGAGTAATGCAACAGAGTATTATCTTAATTGTATTTGTTCTGGTGATTCAGCTTTTCCAAGAACATTACCTTCTTAAAGAGACTTACTGTTCATTTGCTCACTCACTAATGCATGCGTTTATTCAGAACACATTAATTAATGAGGTCCAGCGAATCCGAGACTATATGGGGAATGTTCTGGAGTAGGGACACAGAGCAAGACATAGCGCCCATCCTCAAGGAGCGCTCAGTCTAGTATGGAGGGCAGGCAAAGATTCCTTATGATAATAAAATGTGGTGGCCTACTAGAGAGGCGGGTACAAAGTACCCTGGGATTATGAAGGAGTGGTGGGAGCTCTCTCTGCACAGTGGCCTTGTAACCGGACTCTGCTGGGCCGGAGACATCCATGGCCACGAGGGCTTGGATTTACTTCTGTGCAAGCCCTGCCACCCACTCCACTCAAACGGAGACTTCTCTTTCACTTGTTTCACGTGTATCTATACTTTTTTAAAGAGTTTTTTAGAACAAAGTATTTTATTTAAAAAGTACAGGTGAACTGTACGAATGGTCTCTATTAATTCATCTAATCCTCCATTAAATAATCCTGGTAGCAGGAGGCAATGTCCTCCTCATTTTACGTATGAGGAAAATATTTATCTTAAATAAACATTTGTTATTTCACGGTCAGTGCTAAAAATGGTGATCGTTATTTCTTCCTCCATGAAACCAACCTACCAAAGTATTTTCACAGTCAACTTGGGAAGGTCAGTAACTGGCATGAAACAAGACAAATATTTGTGGAATGGGTGAATGATGGCAGAGACTAGACCTATCTTTGTATAGAATACTCATTTTAAAGAAGTTGTAGCATTTAGTTAGCCTGAAAGTGAAATACCTTTCTACCAAAGCAATAATAGATCTTTGAATGAGATCCTAAGTGATTCATTTCATTTTAATTCCGTTTAGTAGGTGGTGACCTTTCAGTTACTTGCCCATGTTTAATTTTGTTTATACTTTTTGTTTTCCAATCTTGGATGGTGAAGGTAGATTTTATTCATTTAACTTCAGTGCAACTATGTAAGGAAGTTTGCTTATACTCAAACAATAGGTATGACTGTTTTCAACATTTGCTTTATGATAATGTGGCATAATAGGGGGAAACCTGTATTCTAGAGTCAGTGACAGAGGTTCAAATTTTTGTTCTGCTACAAGCTAGCCCTGTAACCGTGGGCACATTTCTTTCCTGTCCTGGTTTCAGCTTTCTCAGGTGTGGAATGGGGTGCTAATCCCAGCTGACCTCCCCTTATTGTTGAGGATCAAAAGAAATGATCTAATTGAAAGTGTACTGTGAACTATAAAGTGCTGTATAAGTGAAGGTGCTTATTATTCATGGAGCCCTGGGCCTGTCAGACCATATGATCTTTTTCCAGGGTTGTTTGTTTACAGTTGATTAACATCCCCTGCAACCTGCCTGCTTTTTTTTGAGGCCTGCAGAGGGGAGATTGGCAAAGAAATAAAAAAGCTACAGCTTTCATGTAAACAACTCCTCTCCCACTTAATCCTTCTTTGGACACCCTATTCACATGTCTTCTTAATCACAAGGCTCAAATGAAGCAGTACCTTCCAGTCCTACCTGAGGATTCTAGGGGCCTGAATCCTCACATTTCGGGGAAGATCACCCAACACTCAGTTTGCAGAATTCCTCATGTCAGACCTTTTTTTTTTTCCTTCTAGTTAGAGATTTCATTGCTTGCTCAGAAAATGGAGCCTTCTAACTTTTTAGTTTTGTTAGATTTTGTTTGATTTAAGAAAAAAAAAAGTCTTTAACAATCAGCAAAGTGCTTCTGCAAGAACATCACACTGAGGGCACAGGTCCATCTTTCTCGTCTCATATCAAATTAACTTTCCTGACCAAGTGCAAGGTGGATTTCTCCCTGCTAGCAGTATAGGCACTGCTGATACCTGGAACAGAGCTCCTTCCCCTAGTTCGCAGCATCATTATAGATAATAAAAATTCTGGAAGCAGGACTTTGCTGGCAATTTTGCTTTGGGGATGATGCATGAGACAGAGAAAAGTCCATTTTGGGCTATGAGGTGCTGACACCAGGAAAACTCCTTGTTCCAGATAAAATAAGTCAATTTGACTCAGAAGACATGGAGAGGGTAGAGCTATACTCTTGTAAGATGGCGTGACCTCCTTCTAGTATTAAATATATGTCATTCTGCTTTCAGACTGAACTTTAAGTTTATGCTTCTCTCTTTAGGTGAGTGCAGCTGGTCATGGAACCAGACAATGGGCTGGATTTCCAGTTTCATCACTTATGAGCTGTATGATAATGGAGCCAATCCATGTTTATTTATAAAGTGGGGATAAAGATTCCTGCCTCATCACTCCCCAGGTATGTTTCGAGGATTAAGTGACAATGCATGTGTATGATGCTTTCTGATTTTAAAGCATTTTCATGTGAGAAGTGGGCAGTATGTAGTTACACAGCCACATTTTAGGGGTTGCATTCTGTGTCTGAATCCTATTCTAATTATTTGCTAGCTCCATGACCTTGGACAATTTGCTTAAACTTACTGAACACAGGCTTCCTCACCTTTCAAATGGGAATGACAGTACCAGAGTCTGGGCAGAGCAGGGCTGGGCGGTCCTGTGCAGTGTGGAGGTCATTGGTGTCACCTGCCCACCACCGGCTCCTCTGCCCTGCCCTCACCAGCCCTGCTGCTACCCCTCTTGGTCTGCAGCTTTAGCACTTTGGCTCAGAACAATGCTAAAATAGCCATGCTAGGAACGTCCCAAGGAATCAGGTAGCCCCTTAGTGAGCCCCCCTGACCCTCTATGATATTGCTCATACGCCCCAAGTGGCCACAGATCTGAGCCACATGGAGACCAGAGCAACTGTGAAAGAATGCCTGGCACCTGAGCAGCTGCCAGACTGCCTGAAAGGTTGCCATGTGGTGGTTATTCCAGCAGGAGCCCGGAGAAAACCAGGCAGGACACGGGATGACCTGTTCAACACCAGTGCCTCAATTGTGGCCAATCCTGGCGACTGCCTGCTCGGCATTGCCTGAGGCCATGATCTGTAGCATTGCAAATCCGGTTAACTCCATTCCCATGCAATGGAAGTTTTCAAGAAACATAGAGCATATCACCCCATTGAAATCTCTGGGGTGACAACCCTGGCATTGTCAGAGCCAACACTTCTGTTGCAGAAATGAAGGGTTTGGATCCACCTTGAGCCAATGTTCCTCCCTGGCAGCCATGCTGGGAAGACCATCATCCCCCTGATCTTCCAGTGTGCTCCCAAGGTGGACTTTCCCCAGGACCAGCTGACAGCCACCACTGGGAAGGCTCCCATAGAAGTGGTGAAGACCAATGGTAGAGCAGGCTCTACCACCCTGTCCATGACTATCCTGGAGCCTGGTTTTTCTTCTCCCTTGTGGATGCAGTGAACAGATAGGAAGGAGTTGTCAAATGCTCCTTCCTTAAGTCCCAAGAAACAGACTGTGCCTATTTTCCCACACCATTACAGCTGGGGGAAAAGGGCACCTTGAAGAATCTAGGCATCGGCAAGATCTCCCCTTTCAAAGAGATGATAGCAGACGCCATCCTTGAGCTGAAGGCCTCCATCAAGAAGAGAGAGGTGATCATAAAGAACATGAAATGAGAGAGCAACTAGCGAGCAGTCCATTGCCCTAACTTTAGAGACATTATGTATCTGTGAAGCCATCTCCCACCCCTTGGTGTTTCAGTTGTGGTAACCATGAGTGTCATGTTAGCCTCGCCATCCCTTCCAAATTGCCATCCCTCTGTGGGTGTGTCAAAAAAACTAGGCTTTGATTTTCTTTTCAAAAAAAAATTTAAAAAGGGAATGACAATACCAAAGTTGCAAGGACATCAGGAAGGATTAAATGATATATGTGAACTACTTAGCTGGGTACTTGGTGTGTGGTATACACTCTCTAAATAACCATTTACTAGTTGTATCTTATTTGATTTCTACCAAATACGTTGAGGGGAAGAACAGTTCTTAATAATTTATTTTTTTTTATTTTAAAGATTTTATTTATTTATTCATGAGACAGAGAGAGAGAGAGAGGCAGGCAGAGACACAGGCAGAGGGAGAAACAGGCTCCATGCAGGGAACCCGATGTGGGACTTGATCCCGGGTCTCCAGGATCAGGTCCTGGCCTGAAGGCGGTGCTAAACCGCTGAGCCACCCGGGGTGCCCTATTCACTTGGTTTTTGTTGTGAAACAGCTGGTAACCAGTGGCCCAAAGATGAAGTGTGTTACTCTACTTAAATCCAGCAGGAATATCTTCTAAAGCAATGCATACACTTAGTGATTGTGACTACTGTTGGATGGAATAAAATTGCATCTTCCCTTTGAAGCAGCAAACATCCTACCTGAAGGAAGGGGAAAGATGCCCTACGGTTTCATGCTGCTGATTCATGGAAAGCCTATTATTCTCACTCAGGTGTCCCTAGAGCCTGGAACATGTCCTACAGAAGATCTTTACTTTTAATGTTTCTGATCTACCTCTGAGATGAAGAGAAGGGAAAGTGGGAGTCTCAACCAAAAGGGAAAATTAGGATACCCACGGGAAGTCTTTCTCGGCAGCCAGGAAGGCACTGGCAACAGGAGACCATGACTCAGATGCCCGCTCCATCAGAAACCAGAGTCCCAGAGGGCAGAATGCTGGAACCGGAAGGATCTCTGAAATCATCTGGGTGATTATATATGGGAATAAGCAGGAGCCATTTACCAATGGTAAAATTGTAGCTGCAACAGTATGTGCTGTTACCTGTATGCCAAGTCAGTGGCTAATCTGATCCGGGACTTGGGCCTCTTCACTCCCAATTTAGAAAGTGTCACCTTTGCTTTGGAGGCACTGTAGGAAATCTTGACATGAACATGACACAATCCTTACCCTCAAAGCCAAAAAGGAGATAAAGTGCAGACACATGTGTCTGTGACCCTGGGTACAGGTCTTAGACTTTTTTCAAAGTAACATGGAGAGTCAGAAAAACAAACCATATCCAGTTTGGAGAATCCGAAGTACAAACTCACAAAAGAGGCGGCCTTCATGCAGAGCCTTAATGACCAGATGGTATACAAAAGAAAGATGTAGATGTAATGAACAGCCCTAAAGTAAAAAGATGATTATTTCCATATGAGGTAGAGAGAGTCTAAGTTTTCTTCCCTCAGCCTCAGTTTCTCGTCAAGAGACAGGAACAGGCGTACTTCTGCTATGTGGTCCAATAATGTACATTGAAAGCATTGTGCCCAAATCCTCTTTTTCCCTCATTCCCTCCCCACAGATCCCAAGAGGTGGTCCATCTTCTGCACTATTGGTAGTTGTGATTTTATTTCCTTGTGGCCTAACAATTTGCATAACACTTCTATCACTGGGCTGCTGTAAGGGGTGGGTAATAAAAATACCCTAAAATTTTAAAAATAAATTTTGCACAATTGCAAGTCAGAGAGAAAATTCCTCTGAGTCATGCATTTCCCGTGAACTCCCTTTGCCAGAGTCAAACTCCTGTCATTGACTAACCTTCGTGTTTCTCTCCTGGAGCATGGGCTGCCATGGTGCTTAGGTGAAATTGTTACGCCAGAGGATCCTAGAGCTGAGAGCATCAGCACTGTATAAAGAGAGGCTCCAGGAAGGAAGGAAGGAGTGTCTTAAAGAAAGGGACTGACAATTGGAAATTGGGTAGAAGTAGGATTGCCAGATTTAGTAAATAAAAATATAGGATACCAAGTTGGTTTGAATGTTAGTCAAAAATATGAGTTTTAAGGGAAGTGTCTCAATTATTACATGGGACATATTTATAGTAGAATGGTTATCTGAGATTCAAATTTAACAGGGTGGGACACCCGGGTTATTCAGTGGTTGAGCATCTGCTTTTGACTCAGGTCATGATCCTGGGGTCCTGGGATCAAGTCCTACATCAGGCTCCTGGTAGGGAGCCTGCTTCTCCCTCTGCCTGTGTCTCTACCCCTCTCTGTATCTCTCATGAGTAAATACATAAAATATTTTTAAAAACCACACAAGTTTAAGAGGGCATCCTGTATTTTATCTGGTAACCCTAAGTGGATAGGGCAATATAGTAATAAATATAATATACTTTTAAAGAGTTTCTAGTTTTAGAAGTACCCCCAGAACACGCATAGGCAGCACAGTCGGTTAAGCATCTGACTTTTGGTTTTGGCTCAGGTTGTGATCTCAGGGGTCCTAGGTGGGATGGAGCCTCAAGTCGTGCTCCACGTTCAGAGAGAGGTCTGCTTAAGATTCTCTCTCCCTCTCCCTCTGTCTCTTCCACTCATGTACTCTTTCTCTCTAGAATGAATGAAAAATAAATAAATAAATAAATAAATAAATAATAAATAAATAAATCTTAAAAAGGTGTGGGAGGTGTTCAGATTTCTTTTTTAATTTTGTCCTCACATTAACAAAAGGTAGGTACTGTTCCTTTAGTTTTAGACATGATGGAAGATGAAGTTCAGAGAGGTTAGGCGACTTACCTAAGGACATGCCACAGATGGTAGCAGTGTTAGCATTCAAGCTCAGTTACTTGGTAAGCTGCTTATTTTGAGATAATTTTAGACTTACAAAAAAGTTGTAAAACTAGTAGAGTGATCCTGTATACCCTTTAGGCAACTCCTCTTTACATTAACGTCTTAAATAACCATGGAACAATAATCAAAACTAAGGAATTAACCTTGGTACGGTACTATTCACTAAAGTACAGACTTTATTCAGATTTCACCAACTTTTCCACTAGTGTCCTTTTTTCTTTCCCAGGATCCATTTCTGTTTCCCACATCACTGTCAGTTGTCATGTTTCCTTAGTCTTCTACCATCTGGAACAGTTCCTGGGTGTTTCCTTGTCTTTCATGATCTTAACACTTTTGTTGAGTACTGATGAGTTATTTTGTAAAATATCCTTCAGTCTTGATTTGTCTGATATTTTCTCAGGATTCTATTGAAGACATTGGGAAGGAAACCACAGAGGTGATAGGTCCTTCTCAGAACATAACATGTGTATTACATTGACATGTTCTATTGATGATATTAACCTTGATCACTTGCCAAAGATGGCATCTGCTGGATTTCTCCACTGTAAACTTACTGTTTTTCCATTTGCGATTATTAAATTTTTTAGAGGACATACTTTGAGACTATATACATATCCTGTTTCCACTTGAACTTTTACCCACCAGTTTTAGCATCTCTTGGTAGATCTTGCTTGCTGCCGTGCTTAGCCTAGAGGTCATTTTCTAGTTTCCTCATCCCTTCTACATTTTTTAATTGGAATTCTTCTGTAGTAAAGAGTTGTAGCTTCCCTCTGTTACCTCCCTGAAGCTCAGTTATTGTAATTCCATGTTTATTGTTCTCACTAAAGCACAGGTGAAGGAGAAACTGAAAGAATTTGGGTTACTGTAAAGGTATGAGTGTTTTGGATGTGCAGTGGAAAGAAGGTGGGAATAGTTTTGTTCATTTCACAAGTATTGATCAAAGGCATTGTATGAGGTACAGTGAAGGAGAGAGAAATGTACAAAAAATCCGAAGGAGGCTGATAAATCAAAGATTCATACTTAAGGTACCTTTTATCAAAGGGATGATGAAACTTCTGAAAGTTTCTGATGAAACATTGATGACTATGACAAGAGCAAGTGTCTCATTAATGTAGTCAGTTATCCTTGCATGGTCAGCTCTGTGTATGTAGAACATTTCCAACAAGATGATTGTGATATATGTGAAGATCTGGGTGCCTTAGTTTGTAGGGTTATAAGCATTTTAGCTTCTTTCTCGTAATTCAGAGAGAAGAACGCAACTAGAAGATAACTGTTTGATTGCCTTGTGGCCCATGATTCTTCTCCTGCCTGGAAGACATTATGAGGCTTCAGAGAATTCAAGCATGATCCTCATTAGGAAATTGGGAATCAATTTATATATAGTACCTGGAAGAGTTAAAGTTCTATTTTTTATGACTAAAACAGACCATACAGGCATAATCCCAGTGTCCCAAATATTATCAGAGGATAAAGGACTAGTGTGGTCAAAAGATTTCCAAACTATAGCATATGATTTTAACCAGTGGTCAATAAAGCTAAAGGGCAGCTTTACAGAGAACACTAATTATCCTTTTGTGTGGAGTGTAATGAGATCCAACTAGGGGCAAATATAGATTCTCCTTGTGTGGGTCAGTGGTTCATTCTCCTGTCTCCTATCAGAGTAATCATTTACATATTCAGGCAGAATGTGAATTGTTTAGGACATCCTTGTGAAGAATGCTGATGTAAGAGAACCTAGCTCTATTACACTAGTGTCATTAAAAAAAAAAAATCTGTTCAACAGGAGAGCTTACTTCAGCTACAATAGGCTTTCATTTACATTCTTCTTCAAATGCAGAAAAGTCTGAGATTCAAGTAACAGCCTGCATTTTAGAAATGAGACAAAGGAACTGAGATTCAGTGTCATTATGCCATTTTTGCTAACAATGGTGGATCTGGATCTTGGACCCAAATGCTCTGATTCTAAAAGTGTGTTTTTAGCCTTATGCTATATTGCCTCTGGTTAGTGATATTCTTAAAATTCCTTGTGACTGTAAATAGAGTGGTCATATGACCCACTTTGCTCAAAATGGTTCAGATTTATACTTTCTGTCATGGCACAATTATCAATAATATGACTTTCTACTATAAAAAAAATATGTACCCTGTCCAACAAGAGAATACATGGGCACCCTATCCATAGTAAGGCTCAGAGAGATTCTAGCTGGGAATTCATGTAATCTTTAAACCTATATTAAGGAAATCACTAATACACTCCCAAAGTATTAAAGGGGTATTTGGCTGGCTCAGTCAGAAGAGTATGAAACTCTTGATCTTGGGATTGGGAATTCAAGCCCCCTGTTGGTTGTAGAGATTACTTAAATAAAACATTTTAAAAAGTGTAGTTATGCCACTTAAATACATTATGATGCATTCTGATGTTGGAATAGGATGCACATATAACATACACACGTATAGGTAACATTTAACGATTTGGGGAAAAAAGCTCAAAAAAGGCAAAATTATAATAACTGAATTCAAATTGTATGTGCATGTAGTTCTATCTAGGTAATGATTTTCTTTTAAAAAAAATATGTTTCTGGATTTCCAAATTTCCTCCAATGAATATGTGAAAAAGTTACAGCCAAAAATTATCTTTAAAATCTCTCATTTAGAAGGAAGATATTTCTTTTGACAGGAGAATATAGAATTGTCACCTCAGAGAAAGGAAGACCCCATACATAGGAGTCTAATAACATAGTAATAATCCTTCTCACAGGTAGAACAGAGCTTTCTGTAACTAAGAACTTTCTGACCATATTTTCTCACTTCAAATGCAGAAAAACGCTCAAGGTCAGTAAGCTAATTCCCTATTTCACAGGTGAAGCCAAAATGCAGAGAAGACACTGAATGAGGCAAATGCGAGAGCTCCAAGGTTGCCCCAGGTAAAACCCTCTGCCACTGACCCTTATTCTTCTCCTATATTGGTTTTTAAAGTTAATGGGGAGACTCTGAGCTAACAGTGAGAGGCTGGTTCCTTTGCTCATGCTGCCAGTCTCTCATATTGAGTCTAGGGAGAGCAGAGCATCATGTTGCCACGGTGTAACATGGGAAACAGAGAGAAGCTTCTCCTTTACTTAAGCAACCATGTAGCCAGCCATTAATTTCAATCTCCAGCCATTCAAAAGAACACTGACTACAATTCTAAGACGGGTTCCAAGCTTGAATTTGTTGTGACTGTGTCTGCCGTATGATTTACAGCGACTTGCTTTTTCCCTCTGGTCCTGGATTTCTCCATCTGCAGAATGAAAACTTGTAACCAGATCACCTCTATGATTCTCTCTGGCTCTGATAGTATGTGATTCCAGGCTTCTGAGCTTCAGAGGGAAAAAGTGAATTCCAAAGCTGTATTCCAGAAGCACCCTGTCTAACTTGGGCTCTACTTTTCTTTGCATTTGGAATCAGCCCAAAGAAAAGGTCATTTTTGCAGACATCTTGAGGTTGTGTTCCAATGTCCTCATTAAATAACAGGAACCCAGACTGGCAGGCCCAGGGGAATATTCAATCAAGGAGAAAAAGGCCAAGTCATTACCGGAACCCTATCATCAGAGCTGTAAACACAAGCATTCATTCGTGGGCTTTAGCTGAAAGCATGTTCAATCATGCTCTCTCCCTCCTTATGCAGGTTCCGTTTGTCAAATGCGTGTGACCGTTCCGATAAGTCACCAGGGGCGGGAAAGGAGAAAGAGAAAGAAAGAAAATTACAACCGTAAATAGACTCTGAACATAGAGAGATCAAAATAGACAGCCTCTGGCTTTAGTGGATGAGTCATCGTCGCAGCCCAGACCGCAAAAACAAGCGTGGCTTCTCTCCTTCGCGGCAGTCTTCCTGTCTGGAAAGGAAACACTGCTCTGATTGGAGATATTGGCCATTTTACAGACTTCAAAGCGACTTAGGCAACTGAACATGCATGAAAGGGAACAGGTAAAAACAATTTTTCCAAGTGCTTTCTCTGGAGAACGAGCTACCAACTCTGATTTGAAGATGCATGGAAACTTCAGCCAACCCCGGGTGTTGTTATGTTTTATTTTAGTATGGTGGTCTTCACTTCTGGTATAGTAGATGTATTTGTGTTTCTTCAAGTAATATAAGTTAGTTTTCAAGACTTGGTTTCTGGGCACTGAGCTGAGTGCTGTGGGGGATGGAGAGATGAGTTGACGTGAGGACCATCTAATGAGGAAGCGGACAAGTACACAGCACACGATGTTATGAAAGGAGATATGTGTTGAAAAGAGGAAAAACACAAGACCGTGGGGGTGTAAAGGAACCAGCAGTGGGCCTTGATGAATGGTCTACTGGATTGAGAGACTGGTGTGCAAAAGGCCTACATGTATTCAGGATTTAGCAATGAGTCTAGGTTGAGCTTGATGCATAGTGTACCATAAGAGAGTAGAAGAAATAAAGCTTGAAGGACAGATTGAGACCAAATCCGGAAGGGGTTTGAATGCCAAGATGCAGTTTTAGGCCTTGTCCTGTATGCGGAGGAGATGGGGAGGGGAAAAAGCAGAGACATGTAGGAAGGTAACAATGCCAACTGTAGGGAGGAAAAGATGGAGAAGGAAGGTCAGTTAGAGACTTTTGCTTACCCAGTTCAGGAAAGAAATAAACTATGGCCCCTGTTGGCATAATAAGAAATATATATTTGGTCTTTGTCCCCGGTTCTTAGCAAAGAGCTCTTAAAACCATTGTAATTTCAGGATGCCTGGATGGCTCAATGGTTGAGCATGTGCTTTCAGCTCAGGGCATGATCCTGGGGTCTGGGGATCGAGTCCTGTATCAATTCCTGTGGGGTGCCTTCCTCTCCCTTTGCCTGTGTGTCTCTGCCTCTCTTTCTGTGTCTCTCATGAATAAATAAATCTTTAAAAAAAAGTGTTGTAATTTCTTGAGTGATACGGATGATAAGAGCATTTTAAAAGTTTTTTTTTTTTTTTTCTTTTAACACAGAGCTCCTATGAATTCTTTGGAATTTCCTGAGTGATAGATAGGATATCTTTTTTTCTAAAGAGATGACTTGTGGCTGGGGTTCCCTAGAGAGCTTTAATATAGGGCCTGTCACCACAAAGACCAAGGTATGATTTGGGATTAGAACTTCCAGTCCTGTCTCCCAACTTCTGGAGATGGGTAGGGGGTGGGGTGGCTAGAGCTTGAGTCGACCACCAGTGGCTAATGAGTACATCAATCAAGGCAATGTAATAAACCCTCCATGTAAGGTTCTAAACATGGAGTTCAGTGAGTTTCTGGGTTGATGAACATTTAGAGGTTCTAGGAAGATAGTATGCTCAGATGGCATGGAGGTACCATGTTCCTTCCCTAATATACTGCCCTGTACATTTCTTTGATTTGGCTGTTCCTGATTTATATCCTTTATAATAAGTCTGTGATAGTAAAATGTTCTTCTGAGTCCTGTGAGATGTTCTAATAAATGAGTAAATCTGAGGAGAGGATTGTGCGAACCCCCTGAATTTATAGCCAGTTGGTCAGAAGTACAGATGGTAAGACTGGCCTCTGAAGTGGGGACAGTCTTGTGGGAATGAGTTCTTAGACTGTGGGACCTGCCCTAACTCTAGGTTGTTAGTGCTAGAGAGCTAGGGAATCAGTTGGTGTGGGAAACCCTCCTACACACATTTGGCGTCAGCAGTGTCATGAGTAAAATTAGCTCATTGCTCCCCGCCTAGAACATTCCCTCCAGGGTTAGAAAGGAGAGGATCTATAGGAAAGGGTGAGATAGATATGTCTGAACTTCTAGTCAGTGAGGATATCAATATAAAAATGTTCACCATCATAGTGTGTGTTAAATCATTGAACTGAGGTGTCAGGGAGACTCCGCTGTGGCCCACTCAGGTTGATACAAATAAAGAAAAATTACCAGGTTTAGAGGAATATGGGCAAATAGTTTTAGCTGGCCTGTAGGATTTATTTGCTGCTTGGAGTTCTGAGTACTATATATTCAACCACATTTTCTTTCCAGTTTATGATTTCTTTTCTGCCATGGTACCAGCTCTTGGTCTGTAGAAGGCAGTGGGGCTTGGAAGAAAAAGAACCTACCTTATTGCTGGCTCAGCCTTGCTGCCTATCTGACCTTGGGTAAATCATCTGATCTCTCTGGGCCTCGGTTTCCCATCTGCAAGATAGGCATGATGTATTGAATTATTCACTTCCCAGGACCCCTAGCATCTCCAACAGTTTAGGATGTATATTTAGAGCAAGTAGTCTTCATTACTAAAGTCATCTTTCAGAAAAAAACACATATCATTGAACCCTCCTAACAAGTTGGATAAGCTGTGCCGGTATCATTATTTAAATGTACTTCACAGATGCGTAGATAAAGGTATAGAGACACGTAGGTGGTAAATAATTTTCACAAAGACATACAGTGACTTAATGATGTGGTCAGAATTAGAACTGGCTGCACTGATCCCTGGGAAGGGTCAGTAAAGTACATTGCCAGGAACTTGCTCAGTTTCCATGATTGTTCTTGAATATTCTGTATTTTCAGTGTTTCTCAGTGAGATCAGGCCAAAAGAAAGGGAGCCATTTTACTAGGGTCACTGCAAAGTTTTACTTGTGAAAGACATTTCTGTAAAAACCACTCATGCAACTCTTGATCTTAGAGCTGTGAGTTCAAGCCCTATATTGGGTATAGAGATTACTTAAAATATTTAAAAAAAAAAAAACTTCCTTTTGCTAGGGTTTGTGGAGATGTCAAGCTTCTTTTGTAGACATTAATTCCATGATCAGCTGTAGGACTTGACACCCTTGGATGTGGTCATCAAGCAGAGAGGCTGGACCATCTACACTCCTCAACATGGGTCCCTCTGGTCATAAAATCATGCTAGCTCTGGGCCGAAAGGACTTTGACTTTCATCCAATCCAATGCCCTGTCCCATGCTAGATATTTTCTATAATGGTTCCAATGGTTGTCCAGCATCTTCTTGAACTACTACAGTACTTCTAGAACCAAACCTGTATTGTCAGCTATCTGTGGACATCATCATGTGATTGGTCCTGGTCAGCTCACATTCAACATGACTGAAGCCAAACCTATGATATCTTCTCCAAATACTTCTCTTTTCTTCTCCAATTGCATGGCCTTCCATTCAGTCCAACAAGCTAAAAGCTAGTCGGTCCTTTTAAGTCCACTCCTCTTCTGCATTTGTTGAACTCCTGATTGTGTTCTATCTGCAATCTCGCTCTCCTGCAATCCTCTTTGAACTCCCTACCGCTCTCCCGTTTCAGGACCTCTACCATATTTCCCTGGACTACCCATGTAGCCTCCTCACCAGTTTCTCAGAGCATTTGATAGGCAAGTATGCATTTTAAATTTCTAAATGGGAATAAAGGATGCATTTCCTAAACTTATTAACCATGGACAGTTGTTTCCAGGGTATGTTCTGGCCAATGTTAGTCTAGTCATTCCAGATGAAGTATGGTCCCTTATCATTGTCACATCTGTCCACCCCTCTTTGTCACTGCACTTGTTATTTCCATTGCTTAGAATGCCCTTCTTCCTGACTCTTGCCATCTGGGGAAATCCTACGCATGTTTCATGGTCCAATTCAAATGTCTCCTACTGAAGCCTTCTTTGATCCCATGTCCTAGGATAACCCCTGAGCTCTTAGAAGACTCTGTACTTGGGTCTATTATAATACTTATTTACTTTTTCTGTGTCTATTATAATATTTAAATCATATTCTAGCTGTGTGTGTTTGTGTCTATCTCCCTACACATTGTAAGCTCCTTAAGGGCTGGGAACTATATATTTTATTCATCTTTCTGTCATAAGACTAGAATGACGATTTTGTTCTCTTTTTGTCATAAGACTAGAATGACAATTCTGTTCTCTTTTACTTCCTTCACTATTGATTGAGCAAGTTATGGTTGACGCTTCATGAACTTGATACAATAAACAAGCTTATGATTCTAGTACAGTGGTCTCTAACCTCTTTGCCTCCTCCATTACTACCTGAGTCTAGATGGGAATCATTGGGGATTATGCTGGGACATGGGGACATTGGTTTATAAAGTGAGATGGGGCAAGTATGGTGGCAATTACAGTACAAGATCCTCATGGGAGAATTTATCTGAGAAAGGGGAGCAGATATTAAGGTTGATTCCTGAGGCTTCTATGTCAACATCCTACCTTTACTGAGCACCTGTTCTGTACAAGGCATTGTGCTAGGAGCTTAGGGACACCTGATCTCTCCAGGAACTAATAGTAGTTGGATTGCTAAAGACTCCTGGTTCCCATGAACAAATGTAAGGATGTCATAATCCAAGGGCAAGGAAATAGCTAGGTCTGGAACTGAGCTGGAACCAGGGGATGAAGAGCTATAGGGAATCCAGGAAGTAGTTGTATTTTTGTTCTTTTTGTGTGTCTGTTTTATTCTTCTTTCTTGCTATGAGCCAGTATTCTTATGTCTGTAGCAATTTATGATTCAGAAAACTGTGTTAGGAATGTGACTAGCACTGAATATCACATCCAGCTGAGTTACCTGAGACACATAATTTTCCTAAGTCTCCCATCTATGAGATGAGAGATTTGACTGGCTCAATGTCAGCAGTGATGGCCTATTTTGACAAGTTCTGCCTTAAGTCATTTTTCAGACTTGGTCTGATTATAAATAAATATGAAAATATTAGAAAATAGTGGCTCTGGGAAAATTCTTATCCAACTCTAGATTCCAGTGTTCTGGCCAGCCAATAAAACCTGTTTTGCTAGAACAAGTGAGCATAAGATTCCTCTCCTCCTTGTAACTCTTTTCTACCTAGGAACATTCTGGTTCTCTCTAACACAATTTCTAACACATTGCCTTCTCCTTTCTTCATCTCCATTAAGAAAACAATTGCCTCTCTGCCCTGCCTCCCATTTGAATTGCAACCCGGGGCCACATCAACAATATTATGGATATTTGAATTAATAAATAAAAAATTTGCTGAAGTATCTTCTGATATTTTATTTTATTATTTTTTAAGATGTTATTTATTTTTTCCTGAGAGACACAGAGAGAGAGAGGCAGAGGGAGAAGCAGGTTCTATGCAGGGAGCCCGACGTGGAACTCGATCCCAGGTCTCCAGGATCACATCCTGGGCTGCCGGCGGCGCTAAACCACTGCACCACCAGGGCTGCCCTCTTCTGATATTTTAAAATGGCCTAGTAACTCTTCAGTTTGGGGACAGTCCATGCATTTCCCATATGTGCAATAGTAATGCTTCTCTGTGTACACTGCTGTGGGATTTGCCAAGTGTTTTATGTCTATCAGCTTATTTGGTCTTTATGAAAATCAGTCAGTCACTCGACAGTCTTTATTGTGTGTCTGCTACATACCATGTGCCAGGATAGGTGTAGGGCTACAATTGAACAAAATGTAAATAATACCTGCCCTGGTGGAGTTGATAATCTAGAGGTACAGAGTTCATATTCCCCCCGCCCCCCTAAAAGAGACAAAGAGACTAAGGTGAAATGATTTGTTCCAGAAAGGTAGTAGAGCTAAGACCCACCTGAGCTTCCCATTTCCAGGCTGGGACTCTAATCTCGCTCCCATTCTGCCTTGCTGAAGCACTCTCTAGGAGTTAACTAAAAAAAAAAAAAAAAATCTAATGCCAATGAGTGGCAGATAAAAAAGGCTGAAGTATCAAATTATAAGAAAGGAAATCAACCAACTTCTGAAAACCCCAAAGTAGCAGGGAGGGAATAGATCCCAAACCAAAACAATGAATAGAATGACAGGAATAGCCACTGGGAAACAAAAATTAAAGTGATTTGTTCCCTCAAAGATGAAACTCTGTAGGGTGTCCTTAAGTTACACAAAAAGTGTTTGATGTGACTATTCAGGTCCCCTGTGAACAGATCTCCACATTTGACTGGCAAAGCTGGACTCAGGGAACAGGCCACAGCTTTGCTTTTAGCCTTTTGAACGATAATCATGAGGGTCCTAGTGGAGTGGCAAATGGGAGTGGAGTGAGCAGAGAAAAGGAGGAGGTCTCCATTAATGTGCCTTCCCCCATGCCCACAACACATTTTGCCTGCTTTCCTCAGGCCACCACATTCCCACTGTTCACATTTCTGTACATATCAAATGCATGCCTTGGTTGGTAGATGCTTAGAAAGGAAGATGTGACCTTGCTTTTCCTGTCATCTTTTAAAGTTAAATAGGCATTTACATTTGCCCCTGTGCCTCTCTGTCTTTAAGCTGGAAGATACAGTCTCAGGACACCTAATCCCATGGATACTGAATGAAAACAGAGCCAAAAGTGGAGAAGGTGCTTTCTCAGACATTAGTTAAAGGATTGAAGAAGACAAGGTCCTTGCCCCAAGAGGAGGGAGACATATGTAAACCATAATTCCATTATAATTGGATAAGAGGCGTGTATGTATTTGTGAAAGCCCAAAGGAGAAAGTGATTAGCTGCATCTTGGTGGTGCTATAGTGCAGGACCCTGGAGTGGGAGTTTGCTTGGTAGACAAGTGTAGTGGGGGGTTGTTGGTAGGGGGAGAAAAATGACAGATAAGCAAAGGCTTAGAGGTGTGAAAGTGTTCAGGGAATGTTTGATGCAATGCTGACTGTGTTTCTGGTAACAAGGTACTTTACGTAGTGAGAGAAGATAGATGATTGCCTGAGTTTTAGGGTAGGCTGACTACTTTAACAACCAGCCAATTAACGACAGGGGTATAAGGGGGTAGACTTCATTTCTTATTCACTTTCTAGTCCAGGGCAGGTTGTCAGGGGTTTCTGCTCCAGACAGTCAGTCAGGGGCCCAAATTCCTTCTATGTATGGCTCTGTTCTCTTGTAGGCCCTATCTTTGTCCTCAAATGGTGGATGGAGAAAGAGAATGAGGATGGGTCATGTATGCA
This sequence comes from Canis lupus baileyi, assembly GCF_048164855.1. Classification (NCBI taxonomy): domain Eukaryota; kingdom Metazoa; phylum Chordata; class Mammalia; order Carnivora; family Canidae; genus Canis; species Canis lupus. The sequence continues at coordinate 22,937,288 of NC_132868.1, forward strand.
CAGATAACTTAAGCCTGGGAAGTTGTGTACCTCACAGCTGTTCATATTTGTTTGGCCAGAACCTAGCTAGGCGGCCACACTTAGCTGCAAGGGGTTCTGGGAATTCAAGGCCAAGGGGAAAACATGTATTGTCAAGCAGAACAGTCTACCACAGCTTGGAGTCTGGAGAACAGGAGAATGGAAAGCCTGAGGGCATTGTGCCTACCTGATTGGATTTGCTGAAAGCCTTCAGCTTGCTCTATGGAGAAAGCATGTGATAAAGGAATCAGGGTGGGCTGTTGGTGAGAGGTGCTCTGTGGCCAGACTCTTCAGCAGAAAGAAGATGGATGATTCTAACTCAAGCTTGTATCTAGATGAAAGAATTCTCCAACCATGAGCAAATGGACAAGGAATCATTTCAGCTCAGCTCTTAAAATGGGAACAAAAACAAACCCAGCCAAGAAGGCAACTTACAGCCCCAACATTTATAGAGAACTTTGTGTTCAGTGTATTCAGCCAATCTTCACAATAAGCTTGGGAGAAGGACCTGGTTGAGAATCATCATTCTCATTTTTAGAGGTGGAGCAACCCATGCCCAGAGAGGTTAAATGACTTCCCCAGGGTTGCACAGTAAGGAGGAGACAGACTGGCAACTCAAACCCATATCGTGTTCTTTCCACAATTGCACAGATCTTCCTCCCCATGGGGCAGATGCTGACCACACTTTGGGAAGCTGACCCAGATCGAGTCCTAGACATGGGGCCAGGATCCTGGGGAAATTCTCTTCTCAGCCGCCCTTCTGTCTGCCTGACTTTTGGAATCAGTGAACCAACTCCTCGTTCAGAGAGCATGTACATGTTAGCTGTCAAGCAGCGCATGCAGCATCTGACAGCCCTAATATCACTGTTTGTATTATCAGACAATTACCAGCCTAGCTCGTATTCATAATTTGACTAACAACTCGCGACAATGATTATTTTTCCTTTCCTGGCAAAACAAATATAGCAGCATTTTCTTTTCAGCATCAGCGCTGATGCTCCTTGGCATTCTATCAGCTGAAGGATTTTTTTTTTTCAAAAAAAAATGTTAGTTGTACTCCCCCACATCTCGCTAACTTTACAGTCCCCCATGGCATCTGTGTGCAGTGAACTGAGCTGTTGAGACTAAATGTAATTTGCAATCAAGCTTCTGTTAACATGGAAATGTACCGGCTGGTCTGCTGCAATATGGGTTCTCATTCTGTCTAGCATATGGTTGCATTAAATCCAGTCTCCAGAATGTCTCTTGTTACCACATTGTCAATCCGTGCAGAGCAGAGAACCCTAAAAAACCACTAAAGGAACATATTTTTGGAATTGGCTCTTCTATTGGATCTTGACAAGAGCTGTCCAAAGACATACTTGGTTACTTGAAATGAACTAGCCCTGTCAGATCTATGCACACATAGACACAGAGACACACAGTAAACTTGAAACCCAGTTAGGTGCTCTGTATTTGCAAGCATAGGAATACATTGGAGGACAAGGGGAAAGGAGAAGGCGAAGGACTCAGTTCCATTAGTTACATTTGAGATGGTTTATTGATTGTTTTCTTGATACCTCAATATTCAAAGAGTCCCAGAATATTAGATTTGCATGAGACTTTAGCATTCTTTGCAGCTAAAAGCACAGGCTCTGGATTTGGACAAACCATGGCTTGAATCCTGATGTCATCCTTAGCTTGGTGACCTTGGACACATTCTTAAGCTTTGTGTACCTCAGTCTATGCGGCAGTGAAGCAGAGCGTAATGAGTATCCTCATGATTTAGGATGTTGTGTAGGGTTAAATGCTTAGCCACAGTACCTGACTCAATCAATGATAGTCATCAGTATTCATTACTTTTCCTCACTCTCTCCGATCCCACATCAGACACTTAAACATCCCCCACAGCTCAAGCCACCATTGTTCACTTGTGCAGGCCTTGCACCAGGCTGGTGTCTCAGGTGCTCGCCCCTTCCATGGCAGCTGTTCTCTTCTGCACAATTGCATTAAGTCATTTTTCCTTACATTAAAAATAAATCTCACCCCCACCTTGCGCCTTTCTTTTGTGACATATACATAAAGTCTAATTGGGTATTCAGAGAGGCCTCAGGCATTTGGAGAGGCCATTGTGTACTCTGCTGGCACATTATAGTCTCATTCAGCATCTCTTGTTCTTCCAGTTTCCTTGTCTGATACAGCACGGACTCCCCTTACTAGCCTGGCCCCACTCTCAGGCATGCTGGGATATGTCCATGCCACAGGGAGCATAGTGTTCACAGAGGGCATGTTACCAGCCAGGTCCTACTTGGCCATGGGTGATGATTTACCAGATTATATCCAGCTTTGCAAAATATGCCTCTCCTTGGAAGAGTCACCAATAGCAATTTTCAACAAATCAAGTCATGCTTTAAACTCAATGCGGGGAGCACCTTCCTATCTACAGGTCTCTGCATCATTTTGTGGAGAAAAAAAAATTTTTTTTCAAGGAACGTGATGCCCTTGTTGTGCATCTATTCTGCAAATCTGAAGTGTTATGGGTTTTACTGGACGTGTTCCAAGTAGGAAACTCATGCACAGAAGGTATATGAGACACCAGAGTGCTAGGACATGAAATTCTTCCAACATTTAAAGAGTACTTTGGAGGGTCAGGAGAAAATGGGAAAAGAAATTCTATTCATTCACTCATTCCCTTAAAAACCATTTGTGTGCCAGACACAGTGCTAGGCACCTGGGATATAGTGGTAAATGTTCCTTCCTGCTATAAGAAGCTGACAGGCAGATGGAAGCCAATCAAGACACAGGGTGATAAGATCTATAATACTGACAAATACAGGATGTTCTGCAGGCTGCCTCATCCAGACTTGAGTAGTTCAAAAATCCAGAGGTGGAGATAAAAATGCAGATAAGGAATTACGTTACTATGGACTAAGTGTTATGTTTAAAGATTAGAGAAATTGCTCTGAGCATTTTGAGGAGAGAATTTGTTCGGCAAATATTGATTGAGCACCAGTGTGTGCTGGAATCTACGATGAAGGACAAAACAGATAGCCCTTGAAATTTATCAAAGTTATAGTCTTGAGCGTATGTGTGTGTGTGTGTGCACTCAGACAAATATTACTTGTTTATTACTCACTTAAAAGGAAGAGACCAGGATTCTAGTTGAAAATAAGACAATGCCCTGATTAAATGTGGGTGAGGTATCAAGAAGTGCTGCTCCAAGTTGTATTTAAGTGGAGACCTGAGAGAGGAGTAGAGATGAGAATGAGAAACATGAGTGCCAAGATTTGTAAGAGGAATGAGCTTAGAGTTTGAGAATTGGGAGAAATAGAGTTACAGGAAGGGCTTCACAGCCCACGCAACCCTACAAAGGACAGTTGGCCATGTCCGGAGGGCAAGACAGGGCATCTCAGGCAGGAGGGCCAGCCCACACAGAAGAATGGGTGCTCTGGAAGACAGACCAGGGCTGAGGGAAGCTCTGTTCATGCTCCTCGTGTGTGTGGGTGAGACACTTAGGTTGGGGCCAGAAATGGGGAAGGAGATTGACCATGTCATAAGTGGCATTAATAACTATGTCAAGGGATTGATTACATCTGGAGACACCATGGACACACTGAGCCTATTCTAAATTGTCTTTTATTTTTATTTTGTGTATCCATCGCCTCAATTTGTTTGCAAGCTTTACATGGGGGCATGCCGTTTGTGTCTCTGTATGCCACCTCCACCTCCACGCTCAGTTATTGTGGGTCAAATTAAATTACATCTCCTCTTTGTCACTTTATGCCCAGGTCTGATTTGTGACCTCTGGTGGGTTCCACTTTGAGATTCTCTGTAGTGACATGGTGCTAAGGTGCCTTGAGTAGATCCCTACAGGATCTAACTTTAACACCCCGTGGCACTTATGACCTGCTCCTATATTCTGATGGGAAGGTTTCACTTAAAGATGTGAGGGAAGAATCACACCATGACACAGGTATTTTCAGCTGCCAGTTGGCCATCCCTTATTGAGCTCACAGAATCTGAGGCTTGTTAGACTGTTTAGCCCAGTGCTCGGGCTCAACAGAGAAACTCATTAGCTCCATTTAATTAGGGAAACCAAACACTTCCAAACCTACTTTGCTGTCAGTCCACTTCCCACCATCTCATTAATGTATTTCTTTAAAAAAAATTGCACCTTTAATGCGGTGATGATTTTCTTAATTTCTTTAGCATCAGAACTCCATAGATTTAAGCTATTTAGCCAAAGAACAAGTAAAACAATTATACAAGTAGTACTCACACTTCTTTGAACCTATACCTTTCGGTATCACTAACTATGAGATTTTTGGACTCAATTTTCTATGTACAGGATACACAAAGGCAGTTCAGGTGTAGTCCTCTAATATTGCATTTAATAAGGCTTTCTATATTTAATAGCGTCCTAGAGTTTTCAAAAACTTTTATATCAATCCATTGATTCTCATAAAATAATGAAACAAAGTAGGGCAGGGTATTATCTCCGTTTGACAGATGAGAATATTGGGACTTGGTGCAGTCAAAGATTTCTCAGAATGGCAGCTCTGGGATGACCCTCCCCTCCCACAACCCTCCCCTTAGAGTGGTAGGGGGTTGGCAATGATGTCCCAGATTTCAGGCTCAACTGGCTAGAGATGCTGTTCTATCAGTACCAGAAATGGGAATAATTGGTTCTTTGCAAAAGATTATACTTTCAGTTTAGGAAATGTTGAGGGTTAGCTGACTAGAGGGGACCCAGTGCTGGATGAATCTTTGTATGGCTCCATCTCTCAGCTGCTCTGAAACTGCATCAGCTCTGTCCTCTCTAGCTGGTGGAGGTCAAGATTTTTCTGAAGTCAGAAACATTTCAAATTTGCCTGAGAGTCCACATTTGGGAAGCGGACTCTTAGCCCATCCTAAATATGTCCTAGTAACCCACTGCTCTTTTGTCTAGGCCTTCCATTCATGGTGACCGCAATGCAGATCTAGGTGTAGGTGATACTGAATTGATCATGTGCTTTTATATTCTTTACCTCATCTCATGCTCACAGCACTCCTGTGAGACATGGCTTCTTGTGTCCCTTCAGATCAGTTAGGAAATGGGGTTCAGTAAGGTGTGAGATTTATGCAATGGCAAACAGCTAATAGTGAGATATCAGGGTCTTAACCTTGGACCTCTGTGTCCAACATCATGGCCTTTTCCACTGCTTCTGCACAGCTCCACAGCCTTTCCCTTGTCTTCCCTGTTCTCTCTCTCTCTCTCTCTCTCTCTCTCTCTCTCTGGCTTTCCCATGCACCTTTAGGAATCTTCAAGCAACTCTTCCCATAGTCCTCTGACCAGATCAGCTTTCTATAAAGGTCCTCCTATCAATCGTCATTGTTTCAGGATGAATTTAAAACTTTGAGTTCCTAAAGGTGTACATACTCTCACTACCATCTTTTCCCTGTTTGCTATAACAAATACTTCTTGAGCACTTACCGTGCTCCTGGCCCTGAGAATACAATGATGATCATTGGACACCATCCACATCCCCTGGATTTAACATGCTTGTGGAAGCAAGCAGTTTCCTGTAAGCTGACGTCAGAGATCCACCTGTCTCATAGGCAACCGTTTGTTCCTACAATCCTGAAAAGTTTTTAATCTTTAATTTGGGGGGTTATGAATTAAATATTAAATATAGTGAATCACTCTGCCAGGTGACATAGGGGCAGTGAAGAGGAAAGGGGATCTGGAACACTGATGTGACATCACACTCCAAAACGAAGAAGTGGAAGGTTCTGCTGTCAAACTGAGCGTTTGAAATGTTAACTGGGGGTGTAAGTGGGGTTGCTTTCCAAAGGAACAGATAATATTGGTAAATTTATAAAATTTCCCCCTTTAATTAAGGGGTTTACTTTGTATCTTATCACCGGAATAAACACCAAAGCCAAGAAATTGTATGAGCTTTATCTAGGTTCCTGCTGAAATTTTGGAACAGATCATTACACAACTGATTTGTGGGGATTTTGAAGAAAAGGCACCCATCATTAGAAGTTAATGCAAGTTTGCCACAAACAGGTCATACTAGACACACCACATTTCCTTTTCTTATTGTGTCACTAAGTTGGAAATCAGCAGGATAAGGAAGTTTTAGCAATGGACTTAACATGACCTCCTGTGATCCAGTTATACATAAGACGATCAGCTGTAAGCAAGATTGTGTTATAGCCGCTAGTTTCACAGTTGGTTAACACAAGTGGCTCTTGGGTATTGCCGTACAGCTCTGTATAAGCTAGGAAGAGGTCTCTGACAAGGACCAAAGCCTTTTTCCTAGTCAATACTTTTGATTAATGACCTGGAAGGTTAACTAGAGGGAGGAATATCCAAGTTTGCAGATGACACCATACTAAGATAAAAAACAAATGCTATGGACTGGCACAAACGGATGGTATGGGCTAGAGGAAAGGATGCTAGCCTTCGAGGAAGGCTGACCTTGCCTTTTGTCTCTGACACCTATTAACAAAGTGACCCGAGACAGGGCTTTATCTCTCTGAGCATTCAGCCTCAAACCTGTAAAGAAGCAATATGGTTGTTTATCTTTTTAGTAAAATATGAGAGTTTAAAAAGGAGCCTGGTATTATGCTTGGCACACGTTTTCAATTAATTAATGCAACATTAATAATAATACAACAGGATTAAAGTCTAAAATGATCTAGAGCTTCTAGAACACAGAACTGAAACCAACATGATGAAACAAGTCAAAACTTAAGGTATGTGTGTGGGGGTGGTGGTGGTGGAGGTGTCAGGATTAAATTTATGACACACAAAGCTTCTAAGAAGTACTCAGCATATGTTAGGCACTTTAAAAATGTATGTTAATGATGGCTTAATTAGCTGTGTGTGTTCGAAGGGAAAAAATACAGAAGGGGAGCTTATATTGGTATTATATCTGTCTTATGTCTTCATGTATATGGAAGGCTGCTGTATTGAATAGAATATGAACACATTTTTTGATATTGTTCTAAAGAATAAAATTAGGCCAAATTGGTATAAGTTAAAAGGAAAGAAACTTTGGATGATATGGGAAGATTTTCTGTGGCAGCGGAGCTTTTCTATAATGGGTCTGTGTGGCTTGGGGACAGGTGACCTTCTATCAGATCAGCTGGTTTTCCTTGCTCTGATTGAACTGCAGGCAACACTGGTTGCATGGGGTGAGCATTGAGGCAGGTTTCATTTGTGCATCACCTTTACTCAACGTCACATTTGGGTTGGGCACCAAAACTAATGTTAGGAGGCAAGGTAAAAGTAAAAGTATGCGGCTCCACCGTCAACAAGATCACGGCCAATGGGAGAAAGAGCCCCTGTCTCCTTGATGGAGATGAGAAGACTTCTCACAGGACACTACCTTTAGGCAGAGACTTGGAGGATTGGTAGGGGTTTTCCAGGCAGGAAGGTATTCCATTCAGAGAGAATAGTCAGTGCAAGGCTAGAGGTATGGAGCATCAAAATGCATTCTCGGAAAGACAAATATTTCTGGTGATAGGCATTGCCAAGAAGGCAAGGGTTAGATCATAAAGGGTCTACAATGCCTTCTAAGGAGTGCTGGGGCTCAGGCTTCCTCTCTCTACTGTATCTTGTACGTACGGTGTTAGAGCACCGATCCCACTATATTGTAATTGTTTGCGAGTGGGTCAGTGTCCTCTGAGCTCCTTGAGGAGAGAGCCCAGGTCTAAGCATCCTTGTGTCAGCCTCCTCTGAGCTTGCTTCTGAGCTTGCCACAGCTTATATGCTCAGTAAGTCATACTGAGTGAAAAAACAAGTACGTGAAAGCAACACAGATCTCATTTAAGGGCTAGGTCCTGGCATGATTTATGAAGAGGTTTGCATTCTTAGAAGTTTCTGAAGCTGTGTTGAGTATAACACCAAGAATTACTTCTGGGGAGCCATACCTTCTGCAGGGTGTTTATGCTAATAGTAATCGCTAACATGTATCTAGTGCCCCATGCACCCGCATTGTGCTAAACACGTTACATGCCCTGTCACTGAATTGGCACAACATCCCTCTGAGGTATGTATACACTTTCCCCAGTTGGTAGGATTTGGGGCAGGTAAGCAATTCTCCCAAGGTCACACAGTTAGGATGTGACAGAGCCAGAATTTGACCCAGGTCTGCTGGGTACTTCAGAGCCTGTGGCATGGCTTAACCACTCTACTATTTATTGAACAAAGCATTTTACCTGGTGGAGGGGCGGGGGGAGGGCACAGAGTTAGATACCCTTGGAAGTAAGACAGCCCTGTTTGGTTAAAGGAAGGAGAGCTCTCTAGAATCTCCTTGCTGCTTATTCCACTTCTCTAGCAGTGGATAAAGAAGTCCATGGAATAGGACAAGTTAGAGCATCATGGATGGTGGTAGAGGTAACGCAGGAGATTACGAGGCAGCACGTGGGGAGAGCTCCTGACTTCTCTGCGTGAAGTGAGGAGAGACGCAGAAGCAGAAGGAAGTGGAAAGAGAAGGCCCATTTGCCTTCGGGCTTTTTGGGTGTGGGAATTCCTCTAGGGATGTTTTGTTTTTCACTCGGACTGGGGATGTCTGCCATCTGGGAGCCCTTTAGGAGGAGCCACAGCTGAACCTAGGGTTCACAGATAAAGAGGCCAGGGGCTCTATGCTTAGAGCACCTGTAGGTCTCCTGAGCTGACTGGCCAGGAGCCCAGGAAGACCCAATCCCCTCCAAAGTAGAGCCGGTGTGTTTGGCTGACTCTGGCTTGCTGTCTGGTTCTGGCAGATGGAGGTGGGCGGGAGGTTGAGGAACCCCAACGGATGGCAGCAATCAGTGGGTGACAGTGGCCATTTTCTCTCAGTGCCTAAAAGATGGTCATTTGGTGCTTGTCACGATCAAACTCAAATCCAAGTTCCTCTGCCCTAGAGCACAAAACAGTATAATCCTTTCCCAGCCTAAGGGAGGAGTATTTCCAGAAAGCAGGGACATGTAGGGAGTACAGTGGCCGCCTGAGGGTCCGATTCAGCAGTGTGAATCCTACTGCCCAGTCGAAAGTCCCGATGTCTGCAGAGATTTGTTTGTCTGTCTGCAAGGACAGGGATGAAAGTCAAGTTCCCTCCCTTCGGATTGGGAAGGGAAAAATGTCCACGCACTGCCATCTGGTGGGCACTACTGACCGCTGCAGCCCGAATGCAGACCTTCCCTCAGCAAACCCTTCCCGGGGCCAGGCTGTCCCCCTGGCTGGTTCATAAAGGAGCAATGCACAAAACGTGGTGGCTGCCCTCGAAGAGCTCCCCGTCTGCTGAAGAAATGGATGCATCACCAAGTAGTTATAAATTAAAAAGCACCATTTTAGGGACAAGTGACCGAGTGTTATCAAAGCAGAGGACCTCTCTCTGGGGGCTTAGAAGACTCCTTGGGTCTGGGTCTTGAGCAGGCCTTCTTAACACTACCAGCAGGAGCGGGAAGACAGCAATGGCACAGGCAGGTAGGAGCTGCAAGTTACTAGTCTGTTAGTAAGTAGGAACGTGGGGAAGAAGCTGTAGACAAAAGCTGGAAGAGGGTTGAGGCCAGTACATGATGGGTGCCGAACGCCTGGCCAAGGCAATAGGTTAGCAGAAAAATGAGGGGACCAGACTTTGGTGGTAAGGTAATGTGGGCAAGCATCTGGACGTGTGCTTTCCTTCATCCTGAACACTGTCATTATTTAAAATCTCCTACGGAAGCTCATTACGTGAGATAGGCAAAGTCACAGCTATTCTGACAGAAGCAGAGGGAGCTTCCAGCGCCCGGTGGATTGTCTGCACCCCAGCACCACCCCACCCCCTGCCCCCGTGCACATGGATGCTCTCAGACAACGTCTGAGCCTCAGAAGGACCCGCTTTGACCTACTACTATGGAGGATTCCTTTCTCACATGGCCACCCTGCTCTGGTTTTAGGGGTAACCATGTCCTGTCCCTCCTATGTATGTGGGTGTTCATAAGTTAGGTTCTAGATCTTTTCCTTCCCTTCCAATTAGTTAATTCAAAATAATGTTATTTATTTTTCTATCTTTTAAAAGGACTTTACTTTTTTTAGAGCAGTTTGTTCACAGCAAAATTAAGAGGAAGGTACAGAGATACTGTGCGCATCCCCTCCCACAGGCGCATAGACTCCCCGGTTATCCTCACCCCCTACCAGAGGAGTACGTGTGTTACAATCGAGGAACCTACATTGACACATCATTATCATCCACGGTTCACAGTTTACATTAGGGTTGACTCTTCTTGGTGTTGCACATTCTTGGGTTTGGGCACGTGTATATATGGCAGCTATCCATCATTAGGGTATCATACGGAATATTTTCATTGCCCTAAAACTCCTCTGTGTCCCATCTCTTCATCCCTTCCCTCCACTCGCTGGAAACAACTGATCTTTTTACTTGTCTCCATAGTTTTGTCTTTTCCAAAGTGTTGCATTGTTGAGATCATATAGAATGTAATCCTTTAATATCTTTGTACCTCTTGTGGTAGAACTGCTTACAGTTCTGGAGACTTCATTTTATGGTGACTCCATTTTATGGATAAATTAGCTTTCCTAGGGCAGCCCGGGTGGCTCAGCGATTTAGTGCCTGCCTTTGACACTGGGGCGTGATCCTGGAGTCCTGGGATCGAGTCCCACGTCGGGCTCCGTGCATGGAGCCTGCTTCTTCCTCTGCCTGTGTCTCTACCAACCCTCTCTCTGTGTGTGTCTCTCATGAGTAAATAAATAAAATCTTTTTTAAAAAATTAGCTTTCCTACACACACAGTGTATACCCCCATGTCACCTAGCAACTTTATGTTACTAGAGGCCAAATATAGGCAGGTGAATAGAGACCAGCCCTCTCTGCAGTGTGTCTAGTGAACATCCCTTGCCTGCCACCTACAGTATTAATTCCCATTCAGTATCTATGGCGTACGTGCCATCCTCAGCCCACAGATCATCTACGTTGGAGTTTTGAGAAGGAACCCTTTGACACTTACTAGCATATGCAATTTGTTGCTTTCATTCCAAGAAGAGCACTCTGGGAAAGCATTCAAGAGCCGTCTTAGGAGTGCCCGAATGATCAAGACCCACAGGTCTTTCTGTTCTGTGAAGATGTGTAGCTCCTGGATAGGGAGAGACTTCAGTCCAAGAACTGCTCAAGAGTGGGTGGTCCCTGATGGCCAAAGCTGTTTGGCCAAAGCTGTTTTGCTCTGCCACAACGTGGTTACCTTCCTGCCCTTTCAGATCCACACTTTCTGGTGCAAAACACAAATTCCACCCACCCAACAGCATTTCTTCTAACTCCTTCTCATGCCCCCTGTCTTCCCTCACGCCTTGCCCACTCTCTCTGCGTGATGGGGTCAATTTGCTCTCACTTTCCCACACTAACTTCTCTGTTTCAAGCCTGTGTCCAGAACTGCCTCCTTCTTACCATCTGGCAGCTGACATCCGCCACATCTTTTCAACTCGAGCCCCCACCTTTTCTTAGAGGCCTTCACAAAAAAGATGTTAACTTTCAGAGACTTTCCCAGTACTTGATTATGTACACAGCATTTCCACCCGGTTGAACAACTACTTTAGCATTGATTCTTGCCTGCATTACTTAGGTTAATTGTTATTTTCCTGAGGGCACAGTGACCAGTGTCCTTTTATGTCCCCAGTGCCAAGTTCAATAAACATTAACTGAATGAATATCACACTTCAGAATGAATGGGTTGGGGCTGGTCTATGTTTTATTAGACAAAATGGAAATGTAACTTCACCTACTGTCTTTTAATACAGAGCAGCCAGGCAGGAGCGTCTTTGCACACTTTGTAGACTTTGCATGGCTATCTGCTCTTCACTTACCTCATTCAGTTGTAACTGTTGGTTTCTGGGCTTGTCTCCCTTCATTAAAGCATTAACTCCTTAAAAGAAACCTTCCGTGATGTGATGAGCACTGGGTGTTTATTATATGCAACTGATGAATTACTGAACTCTACATCTGAAACTAATGATGTTCTATATGTTGGCTAACAGAATTTAAATTAAAAAAAAAAAAAAAAAAAAAAAGGAAACCTTCCATGCCTGGCTTGGGACCTGGCTTATAGTGCAACATCAATAACTATTTTTTCAATGGATTTTCAATATATTTACCAGGACCCATCTGGACACTGAAGATATTTGGGGCCTCAGTAAAGTTTCCCTCATACCATGTGGTCACATTTTTTTTTCTTGGAGTCATTTTGAATAAAAATCAACAAAGTGGTGAACAGAATGCAGTGCTACCCATGTATGTCTGGGGTGGTTCAGTCATCTCCTTAGCAACCTGAGAGATGAGTGGATATTAATGGAGAGAGTCTGGGCTGGAAGTTATGACATCTGTACTGTCCTCCTGATATTCTCAGGTCCTGCGTATGTGACCCTGGGCAAGTCACTATTCTCTGAGTCTCAGTTTTTCCACCTGTGAAATAAAAGAATTAACTCCCCAGGGCTTCCCATCTCTGACAATGCCTTGGATTTCTTTGGTTTTGTTTCTGGTACCAAAAAAGAAAAAACAATCTTTTGATTGAAACTGCTGAGTAATTTTCAATTAGTGAAAGTCCAGTGTTGGCTCCCATTCTCTTCTAAAGATGTCTATGCAAAGATCTGCACAAACAATTAAAATGGCAAGCATATCTCCAAAGTGGATCTCCAAAGCGAATCTCTTAGTGCTACTTGTCCTTATGGTTCAATAAGCACAGGCATTCAGGAAAGCAAGTGGATTTTGCAGTTTCAAGGCACACCGTCATTAGAAAATCACCAATATAGAAATAGTGAGTCTGAGTTGGGATATAGAGCTGATGTCCCAGCAACAGTCTTCTGACTTCAAATCTAAGCACTTTGGAGATGTATCCTGCAGAAACCAATATGACCCCAAATAGAGCTAAACCCATGGCATTGCGGGACGGGGGACTTTGGAATGGGATATTACTTTATGAAGGATGTTAAGAAATTTTAGATGTGGGAAAGGGAAACTCAAGTTAAATCAGGCAATGGGGGGCTTATATTAAGGGTACACATGTGTGGAAACAGGCCTCTCTGACTTAACCATGGATCCTCACGAGTGCCTGGAATGGGAAAGTGGTCTGGATCCAACAGATCCACCTGGAGCTGCTCAAGGGACTGTGGAAGTCAGAGGACAGGAGCCTTGTTCTCTTCTTCACCTTCAGTGCAACTCAGCTACTCTGTCAGTTTCTGTTTCTCTTAGAATCTTTTCTCTTGGGCAGCCCAGGTGGCTCAGCGGTTTAGTGCCACCTTCAACCCAGGGCCTGATCCTGGGGCCCTGGGATCGAGTCCCGCGTCGGGCTCCCTGCATGGAGCCTGCTTCTCCCTCTGCCTGTGTCTCTGCTTCTCTCCCTCTCTCTCTCGAATAAATAAATAAAATCTTAAAAAAAATCTTTTCTCTTCCTCCTTCCAGGCTGTACCATTTACTCCATACTGTAAAATCTGGAGAGACATATTCTGATTGTCATGGTTAATTAGCACAGCCCCTCCTTCAAGTCATGCCATAGCCCATGGACATGGCTACTCCTAAGGTGGAGAGGAGCCCAGCACCCAGTGAAGTGTGTACATGGGCAGTTTCCTCTCCAGAGTGATGTGTGGTAGTAGGATGATCAGGTCTGCTCCTCTCCAATGTTTTGTTGGTAAAGGGAAAAACTAAGAAGGAGTAGGATTGCTACTCTATTACAGTTGGCCCTTGGACAATGTGGGAGTTAAGGATGTTGATCGTGCACAGTTGAAAAAAATCCATGTGTAACTTTTGACTCACCAAATACTAAACTGCTAAGGGCCTACTGTTGACCAGAGGCCTTACTGATAACATGAGCAGTCAAATGACACGTATTTTGTATATGTATTATGAATATTATATATGTATTCTTATCATAAAGTAAGCTAGAGAGAAAAAATGTTAAGAAAATCGTAAGGAAGAGAAAATATATTTACAGAATTATATTGGGTTTATTGAGAAAAAAATCCACTTGTAAGTGGACCCGTGCAGTTCAAGCCCATGTTGTTGAAGGGTCAAAAGTATTTGCACAGTTATCTTATGAAAGTGGTAACAGGTGTGTCTTAGATTACTCTAGAGGAGAGAAATTTAACAAAGGATCCTAAATCAAGATCACACATCCACTATCTGTGTGCCTGGAAGTGCGGGAAGGTGAGGAAAGTTTTTTTTTTAATTTTTTTAAATTTTTTTTTATGAGAGCAATGTATTGCCTCTTATCTATTACTCACAGCATGGGATATTCTTCAGAAATAAGAAGACGGTTTGAATGTTGCACAGGAAAACCTGAGGGATGTCCAGAACACCGTTTGAAAAGCTTGCAAAATGGATATTGTTACCCCCATTTCATAGTTATGGAAACAGTCTCAGAGAAGTAATTTAGTTCACTGATTCATTGAGTCATGAAATAGCTGTTGAGAGCCTACTGTGTGCTATGTGCCAGGCGCTGAGGCTGGGAGCAAAATAAGTAAAAATATGGGCCTTCACACAGTGTATGTTTCTGTGGAAGAGAGGGTAGAGACAGAAAATAACTGATAAGTAAACCATGTAGTATATGAGATAGGGGTAGATACTAGAAAAAAAATAAATCAAGGAAGGAGAGAGGGAAGGTGGCTGTATTCTGAAGATATTGTCATTTTGAAACAAGCAGTCAGGGAATGTCTTGCTAAGACAGTGATACTTGATCAAAGACGTGAAGGAGATGAGGGAATGTGCCACATGAGCCTCTGGAGAAGGGTGTCCCAGGCAGAGGGAACAGAAAAAGGTAAATGCTCTGAGGTGCTAGTGTACGTGGCATGTCCAAGGACCCATCTGGAGGCCTGTGTGATAGGGAAGGAGCAAGAGAAAGAGCAGCGAGAGGAGATAATGGGGGTGGTTCTGGGGCTGGATCATGGAGGCCTTGGAGGCCATAAAACATCTGAGCAGAAGATGGGCATGACCTGAGTGACATTTCTAATAAACCAGTCTGAGTGTTGTGTCTTTGAAGACCAGGTGTTGGGGAAGATGGTGCTGGTAGAGGGATGGCAGAAGCAGGGAAAGCAGTCAGGAGGTTCCTTCAACAACCAGAGTGAGGGCTAATAGAGGCTGGAATGAATGTAGTACCTGGGAAAGGTCCTGGGAAAATAATCAGAATTTGGCTGTGTGGTAGGCTGAAGAGGGCCTCAAACATGTCCCCATCCTAATACCTGGAACCCTATCGCCAACAGGACTTTGCAGATGTGGTTAAATTAAAGATCTTGAAATGGGGAGATTATTCCAGGTTATTCATATGAGCCCAGGGTGCTCCCAGGGGTCCCTATAAGAGGGATGCAGCGGCGTTAGGATATATGTGTTGAGGGAAGAAGCAGAAAGAGAAGAGATGATACTTCTGGCTTTGACATCACAGAGGGTAAGGGGCCATGGGCTAAGGAATGTGACTGGCTTCTGGAAGCTGGAAAAGTCACAGAAAAGCTTCTCTCCTGGAGCCTCCAGAAGGAATGGAGCCTGCCAGACTTCTGATCTCCAGAACTATAAGATTTAAAAAAAAAAAAAAATGTTGCATTTAATCCACTTCATTGTGGCAGTTCAGAGCCTCAATAAGAAACAAATAGAGGCTATGTTACCGGGTGTGAGCCAACCCTGTTTGCCGATGGACTGGATGCCAAGTGCATGGGAAAGAGAATCCGAACTCTAAGAATTTCTGGTGGAACGACTGGAAGGATGGTGTGTCCTGCGGTGCAAAGGGGAAGACCTGCCGGTGACACCGAGGGGCGGTGAGGCCATGCCCTTCCTACACCTCTGCGGCCTGAGCCGGGAAGGTGCACCCCGGGGGTGGGGGTGGCTGTGCTGCCGGTGCCCCTCCCCAGTCTGCCTCGCAGTCCCCCGCCTGCAGCCTCGCCGTCAGCACCCCTCCCGCCCCTCGGATGGCAGAGGCAGCACACAGCCGGATGAGATTAGACACATACATTTTATTTTAAGGCACAGCTGAGAAAACACTCAGGAAATAAAAGTTGTTTTGACGTAAACTGTATTATCTGGAGGCCTGTTGATGGTCTGCTGATGGGGTTCGCAGGCTGCGGGACAGACTCCCTACCCCGACACCACTGAGCCAGTCACTGACAACCACAGCTCTTGGCTCTCAGCCAGCCACGCGAGTCAGGTTCGCGTTGGGGGGAGCCACGGGCCCAGCAGCTGGGCCACCCCATTCTGCCTCGGGCTCTGTGGCTCAGCTGCCCTGAGCCTCAGTTTCTTCATCTGTAAACTGCAGGTGCAGGAGATGATGCTCTCCATGGAGCCTCCCTGACCCTGATTCTCTGGTTCTCGCTGATCTCAGTTGTGTGTCTTGGGGAAGCTCAGACAAGGGTTCGGCCAGCCGGGGTCTCAGCACCTACCATTGTGTCTTAGGCCCTAAAGAGCAGACACTGACCTACTTCTCTCTTCTTCTCTTCCCTGCCATCCAATTGGGGATCATTCTGACCCTAGAGCTGTCGCTGCTCAGGTGCAGTGGGGAGCTTGCTTCTATTCCAACTGGTCCATAATTCCCATGTCCATGGGACTTAGCAGTGAGAACAGACTCCGTTTGCTAGAGTCCAAGGCAGATGGCCATGCTTCCTTTCCAGACTGAGCATCAAATGCCAGGAACTCAGTGAGGGGCGCCCTCCTTCTGGCATGGAGCTCTACGAGGCGGACACACAGGCCAGGTTCCGGCCACCTTCTGTTCCGGTTTGCCTAATGATGCTTTTGGCAAAAGATAAGGAAGAACAGAAAAAGCAAAGAAGGAAGTGAGTAGTCTGTCAAGGGAGTACAGCAAGCATCCTTCACCTTTGGGAGGAAGTTTCCATGAAAAGAAAAGAAAACAACAACAACAACAAAAAAACACAAAACACCAGCATGCGGCCTCATCCCAGGAGGATGGGATCCCAGGTCGGCCTTGAGAACGCACTGCCCATCTTCCTCTCTGAGCCGGGTTGCTGAATTGGAACATGCAGCTTCTGTGGCAGGAGTTGTCATCAGTTCTGCTGTTTCTCTCTCCTTTCTGGCTGCAGGGAGCCTGACCTGTCTAGTAGCCATAAAGACTGAAGGCCAGTTACCATGAATTGTGCAATGCATGTTATATAGGCTAATAGAGGCCTGAGTAAATAAGCAAATGGATTAGAGGGATATTATCTATTTACTCTATGACTTTATAAATGTTACATCATACTTTTGGTTCTCAGGGGCCACATGTATAAAAACAAAAACTCTGGTCAAACCATTTATAATCACTATGGTCATTCACTGTAATTGTTGGAGGGTCCTTCAAAACATCCTATATAGGAAGTAGTCACCATCATTATGGTTTTCAAACTGTTCTCACACCCTTTTTTATTACTCACTTTCCAAAAACAGCCCCATAAACTGGGTTTTGTTTTTATTCTCCTTGTCCAGCTGGGAGAACTGAGGCTCTGAGGGGCTGAGTGCATCTAGAGCCTTTCACTACCTTCAAATGGGAAAAGTAGGCATGCCCTTTCCTGGAGACATAGGGTTTCAGGGGCCTTACTCCCTTTAGCTCAATTTGTTTCCATCTTGGTGATTTTGTCTCTTTCCTCCACTTCATAGCTCTGTTGTCTTCCTTTTATACTCCCTCTTCTGAGGAATAAAACCAAATTACTCTCATTTTCACCATAGATGTTTGCCCACTTCTCTGAAGCTGTCTTCAAAAGCACATTTTCTATCCCAAGAACTTACAAGGTATTTTTTTCTTTTTTTGTCCTAGACAAAGGCAATTTTCTCCTTAAAAAGAATGATTGTGAAAGCTGTTAAGATAATAAAGTTTATTGTCTCCAGGATTTTCTTCTGAGGAGCTGGCAGTTATTTCTATAATGATAAAAACGCGCTCCTCTCACACCACATTTACACCCTGCTGCCCTGGGTCTGTGCCATTCTGTGCTCACAACTTCTCGTTTCAATGCTAAATCATGGTACACTCTTAAAAAAAAATTCAAAATGGTAATTAATCTGTGCAATGTGCTTTCAAAAAAAAAGGAAGATATTAAGTTTCTTTCTAGTCCTTTAAATGAAGACATAAGAGTAGGCCCACCCAACTCTGAGAATTACCAGAGGTTGCCCAAGGAATGAGTCTCAGGAAGATGGCATATGCTTTTAGGTGCAGGAAGAGGTGGAGGTGGTGTTTCAGGTGGAAGGAGTAGGACAAAGCAGAGAAGCATAAACAAGCATGAGGTTTCAAGGTGATACAAGGGAAAAGTGAGAGGCGATTCTGGAGGAGTAGGTTGGGAAGAGTCAGGGGTGGAGCTAGACCCCCTGTCCTGGTGATTTCTTAGAACTGATGGGAGGCCCAGTAGAGATGAGAGATGGGAAACTCTCATAAAACAGAGAGCACTGCACGCATATAAGGCAAGCAGTGTTTGTTCAAGTCGATGTTGGTATTTTTGTGTTCTTATTGTTATTACTAACAACCTGAAGTCAGCCATGGGTCTCCTACAAGAATGATCTGATTCAGTGGCTAGTCTGGTTTAATTATCTTGTATGTCGTTCTTGGTCCTGGGAGTGCAATATGGGATGAGAAATGAGAAACAGGACACCTGTTTTTCTCAGGTACTACAGATTCATACCCACAGCCCTGGGGTAAACTCTGTTGTGGTAGGTGATGCCCTTTGATAGAGCGTTTTTCTGTGGGATTCACGAGCTGCAAAGATCCACTGTCATCAGTCTTGGCGAGCACTGTAAGGGAATGCGGGGGCGGCTTTCTTAGAGATTGCCTCTCTCTATTTAATGTCATAATAAATCCTAAAAGTCAAATTCCAAAAGAATGCCTCTATCCTGGGTGGGTGGGTGGATAGATGGGTGGATGGGTGGGTGGATGGGTGCTGAGGAGGAGGTGGGCAGGATTGTTAGCCTGAGCTGAAGCAGGCTGCAGTGCTCATTAAGATTCATGGATGTCAGTATCTTTTGGCAATTGATCTATGGGCTGAATTTTATGAAAAGAAAGCAGAATTAGTGGAAGAACCCGAGGCAGTCTGCGAGTTGACTCCAGGGATTTGATTGGGTGATTTTTTTCTTCATGGTGGGAGGATGAGCCCACGCAAGTCTCTGGTATGCTGTTTAAGGTAATCCTTGGCTAGGGGAACATGATAGAATTTGGTGCCCCCAAACCCCCCCTCTTAAGTTAGAAGTCTTGGAATCTGTCATCTATTTTGTGCCATTCTTATTTTCTTTATTTCCATTCGAGTTTTTCTCAGTGTTTGGTAAATTTCATGTTGAATATGTCAGCCTGTCTCAGTTGTGCTAAGGAAAACAAGAAGAAAAATTATGTTTACCTTAAGCTGCGAGGAGAAAAGGGAAAGTACCTCTCTCATCTTCTCCCCCTCCCCAGCCCTGGGAGATGGAGACTTAGCTTGGTGGTGGCAACAGGAATCAAAATAAAAGAACTCTTGGGAAAGATCAAAGCTCAGAGGAAGTGGTGAGATTCTGGTGCTGCCTCACCCTCTTCACCTGCTAGACCTGTTTCCATGTGTATTCCTCTCTGAGGGATAAAGATCTCAGCCACCAAATGGAAAATTCTTATTGCGTTCTTCATATTCAAGATAGCAATTCCTTCCATGGTGGTGTTTTGTTTTAAGACTTCTTTTAATATACTACTTATGGTTAGAATCTGGAGAAGAGGCACTGAAGCATAATTGAAAGGGCGCCTTATAAGGATCTCAGTTGGAATTTTTGGCTTGGCAATGTGGCATGACTTTGGACATAGCACTGAACTTCACTTCCTTCCCTGTAGTGAGATTTATAATGTGCCCTTCATGAGATGATTTGAGAATTTGGGAGAATGTGTCAAAAGTACCTATTAATTTGTATATGGTAGACATTTAGAAGGTATTGGATTTTATTGTTATTGCTTTTTATTGCATATAAACTGAAGTACTCTGGCATAAGATCTTCCAGGGGGCTAGGGTTAGAAAGGATAGGCATGACCTCTCTTACTTTTCTTTTGTTAAGAGAAGTAGTATGCTGTGGGGAAACAGACTGGGCTGTAGATTCAGATCACCCATGGAAACTTTGGCAAGTATTTATTTATTTATTTATTTACTTATTTATTTATTTATTTAATTTATGAGAGAGAGAGAGAGAGGTGGACAGAGAAAGACAAGCAGACTCCAATGCAGGACTCGATCCCATGGCCCTGAAATCATAACCTGAGCCTCAATCAAGAGTCCGATGCTTAATCAACTGAGCCATCCAGGTACCCCAAGTTATTCACTCTTCTTTCTCCTCAGTTTCTCCAGCTATCAAAAGGATAGGGCGGCCCAGTGGCTCAGTGGTTTAGGACTGCCTTCAGCCCAGGGCGTGATCCTGGAGACCCGGGATCGAGTCCCACGTCAGGCTCTCTGCATGGAGCCTGCTTCTCCCTCTACCCTGTGTCTGTTCCTCTCTTTCTCTCTCTCTCTCTCTGTCTCTGTCTCTCTCTCTCTCTCTCTCTGTGTGTCTCTCATGAATAAATAAAATAAAATCTTAAAAAAAAACCCAAAGGATATCATGAGAACCAGATGATACAAATATATTAAGTAGCTAACAGAGTGCTTGCCCTCTAGCTTAAAAATAGTAAATCCTGTTTTTTGTTCTTCTTATCCACATCTACCTGCCTCCTCTCACCAATTACTTTTTGTCAGGTGCCAAGACTGTGTAAAATATCTCATTGCCTAGGCTCAAAAGCCTGGTGGTTTAAATGTAATGATTGTACCTGGGTCTTTATTTATTTATTTTTCTGCCTTTATTCATTCTATTTTATACCATTCCCATCCCATGAGATAAATTTTAGCTGAGTCCCTGCTATAACACAGGGATGATAGACTTACAGCAATTAATAAGACAGTTGTTGCTTAAGGAGCTCACAGGTCAATCAGGGAAATGATACAGTCTAGAATCATGACTTGAGGAAGGTGGGGTACATGCTGTGGAAGATGGTCAAAGTCAAGGCAAGAAGTCAAGACAAGTGGCATCTGAAGGTGGAAGGATGGCAAGATCAGTGGAAGCTCCATGGAAGAGGTTAGTTTGGAGTAGTCATGGGAGCTGTGAAGACTCTGTAGGCGGAGGGGATGGGGAGGGCCCCTGGGCAAAGGGAACATCCTGAGAAAAGACATGGGTGTAGAAGTGCGTGAGACACATTTGGGGAATGGTGACAGTTTAGTTTGGCTGGAGTATGTGATATGTGAAGGGAAATAATGGGGAATAAGGGTGAGGCATTACTGTTCAGAGTTTTTAATGACAGGATAATAATTTTGTACTCAGTTTGATTTGCAATGAGGAAACATTGAGAGCTTTTTTGAGCAAGAGGGTAAGTAATATGACAAGGAAGATACAATAAGTTGTATCAGAAGTGCTGTTTGCATCTGGTTCCAACAACAGCCGGATAATGCCATTTATCTTGGTCTTTGATGGCTGATATGGGAGAGAAAAGGTGGCAGTGTTCCAGGTTCTGAGTCAAAAGGAAAGTAAGGACACAGAGGTGGGAAAGCCTCCGAAATCATTTGAAAACAGATTAATCCAGGCTGCTATGAACATAACATACAAGTCGGGAAACTTGGAGAGATGACTTTAAATATCATGATAGGATCTCGAAGCTGGTATCAGTGATGTTTCTATTTTAGAGGAGATCAGAGTACACACAAGGCTATCAAACAAAGACTCCAAATGAGTTTACTGTTTCTTTGAAGTAAGGCTTCTTGGAAGGTCTGTGAACTATTAAAGTAGTTTTTTCTTTATTGTGGTAAAACACCGTAACATAAAATTACCATTCTAACTATTAAGTACATCCATATGTTGTGCAATCATCACCACTATTTAGTTCCAGAACTTTTCATCACCCCTAAAAGGAAACCCTAACTATTAAGCTGTCACTCTCCACTCCCTGTTCCTCCTGGCTCTTGGCAAACACAAATGCCTGAACAGATAAACAAAATGTGGTGCAGCCATACAATGGAATATTATTTAGGCATAAAAAGAAATGAAGTGTAATACAAGCTACAACACGGATGAACCTTGAAGGCATTACGATATACGAGTTTACATTTTGTTTTTAATTCAATGTTAATAAAAAATTACCAGTTGTAACCTCAGTGATTATGCTATGCGGTGATAATTTGCAGTAGAAAATATTTTCACAGGTCACAGCAATTGCACCGTAACTTAGTGATTGCTGACTAGGGCACTGCAAACTCTCGGAAGTTTCTGATATGTTTCAGGGGTTCGTGACATAATCAGTTCTCGATTTTTCATCGAAATTTCTCAATTATTAGATTTTAGCATCTTGTTGCAAAAATTATAAAAACACTACGGATAAAACAGACAAACCTGGAGAAACCATTAAAGACCTCTACTAAAATAAACACAATACAGTCGGATGAATCTGGTGCTGAACTCCAGCTCCATACTTTAAGAGTATGATTTTCAGCATATTCCTTAACTTCTCTGAGTCTCTTCCCTCATCTGCAAAATGTGTCCAATGACAATCTCTCCCTTCTAAAATTGTCATACATATAACACAGTGTTGACAGAGTACAAGGCACTAACGTGAAATAATATCATCAGCTGATTGTTAACAGGGAAACTAATGGTACAGGGATGTGTGGGTGGCTCAGTCAGTTGAGCATTGGGCTCTGGGCTCTTGGTTTTGGCTCAGGTCATGATCTCATGGTCGTGAGATTCAGCCCCATGTCTAGCACTGCACTCAGGGGGGTGTCTGCTTGAAGATTCTCTCTCTCTGCTCCTTGTCCCACTCACTTATTCTCTCTCTCTGTAAAATAAACAAATACATCTTTAAAAAAAATAAAAGAAACCAATGGTATAGATTGTACTGGTTCTGCTTTTTGGAGGTCTTGGAGTAACTTCAGGGGGGTTTGGTAAAATAATTCTGATGGTGATATGGTATCCTTTATGTCAAATGTGACCCAGGAAAGCATCTTTAGTACTTGCCACACTGAACAGCAGTGTGACAGTGGTCAAGTTAGTCTTTCGTGCCCAATCTCCCTACCTGTGAGATGGCGATGATGCCTACGACCCTCCCTACATGGCTGCTGTGGGAGACATGTGATTAATATCTGTAAGGACCTTACAGCATTTTCTGGCACATAGTTAAGTACCACATAGGTACTTGTTAAAAAAACTAGAAATAGATAAATATAGGACACAAGCTGATTCAACATAGGATTCTTAGTTTTTTCCTCTGAATGACTAATCTCACTGAGGCATTGGTTCAACTTGATGACACCTTGCTTCAGTTGGTATTTTAAGTAAAATTTGGGAATGTGCTAGCCCAAGTTATCTGTGTTATGATCCAAGACAGAGCTGTGATCAACACTGACATTATTCAGCTAATCTGGAGACCTTTAAGAATGTTAGACTCGCTCAGGAAGCAAGAAGTTTGCATCTTACCTTAAGTTCATAATGACTTCATAACCGATTATTCTGGTTACTTTAACGAATTACTAGTATCAGGCTTAATTTCTAGAGAGATCAGCAAGCTACTCTAATACATTCAGAAGATTTCTGTGGGTAACAAAGTATAGTGAAAGGGGAAATAAGGGCTCTGATACTAAAACCTAATATAAGACTTCAGGACAGTCATTCCTCGTTGAGCCTTGGTTTCCCAAAATGTCAACTTGAGGAATTAGGTTTCTATGTGTATGTATACAACTTCTTAAAAAATTGTAAGTTACAGGGACCTCTAATGGATACTCGGGTAGCAGGGGAGTTGCTCTGGTTGAATTGGGATGGGTGCCTGCTAGCTCTACTCTGGGGATCAGGCCCCAGAGAGCCCCCAAGCCACCTCAGTGGGACTTACAGGGCTCCCTGAAACTCATTCTGAAACTACTTGGTAAGAGGAGACTGTTAACTTTTAGCTAATAGTCTGTGATTCTAAAAATACACTTTTTTTTTCAAATAAGGTGAACTTTTCACATAATAAATAATACATACATATGTACATTTGGCTTGCATTTTACACAGAACCAGGGACTTTGCTATTTAAATGGACCCTGTGCTACAGTGAAAAATTCCTTTGTAATACGAACAATTGTTCTTTGATGTCTGTTTTTGAAATTCTGTGCTTTCTTCTTCTTAAAGTAGGATACTTCAGGCTGGAAATGCAATTGTGAAAACTTTGGAGATTACTAGCTTTTTGTTCAGTTTCTACTTTTTTGAGTCACTGGCATTTGTCATTCCTTTTACCTCTCTTCAAAAGTGGGATACTCTGAAAAAAAAAGCTTCTGTTTAAAAAAAGGTATCTGAAATTTCACAAAGTATGCTGGCATCACAGCAATCCATGAATATTTAATCATTATCAAGACAGGAGGTTGGAGAAAAAAATCAGGTTGTGATATTTGGGAACAGCAGGTGTGGGAAGGAGGGTGTTGACACCCTCTGAAAACGGATATGGCATGTTGTTCCCTCTGCAGTTCCACGTCACCTGGGGTCCCAAACGTGCTTGAAGAAAACTCTAGGGAGTGGGAGCTTGTCCTCACTGGCCCCACACCCTTCACGTGGCAGAGAGTCTTCCTGGAAGCCTGGATGCCCTTCGTGGAACTCCTTCGCTTCATAAAACCCTTCCTCCCTCTTTTCTGTGGGCCTTTGCATAGTGCAACTGGTTGTGACCCCCGTCCCTTTGCATCTTTTTCTCCCCTTTGCATATTGTTGTTAGGTCTTTTAGGTCTAATAAGTCAGTGAGAGCCCAGGTATCCATCCCAGAATTTAGGATGAAGACTATTGAATCTCAGTGTTCACCAAGGAACTCATATCCTAAAATCAGGAGCAATGCAGAGATGAAAGTTTTATGGGTCACTTAGGTACAATCACTCGTCTTCTGACTTTATCACACACTCCACTTGCCCTACCACCCCGTGTTCTGGCCACACAGGTTTCGCTGTTGCTTCTGTGAGGCAGAGACTGGTCCTTCCCACAAGTTCCTGTCCCTGGGTTTTTGTGCAGCCTGCTCCATGTTGGAGTTCTCTGTCAGTAGATTGAGAAAGTGCAGTGCTCTATTTCTTGAATTTTTATGCACATACCAGCCACCCAGCAGGACTTCATTGCACAGGGATTCCTGGACTCACCTCTAGGGATTCTAAACTAGTAAATTCAAGAATGAGGCCTGAGAATATGCATTTTTATAAGAGATTCTCAAGAAGGTGATTCCAGAACTGCCTGCACATCAAATGCTGTCTTTGGGGTTGTCTTTCCTGGGCCTTGCACTGAAGGATGCTATGGCATAAAGGTCCAGGCTGAGACTGGAGTCATGAAGCCCAAACTGCAGGGCCAGCTTTGGTTCAGATGGTCACACAGTATTTCCCGTGTGCGAAATTTCTCACATTGTAGGAGTGTGGCCAGGGCAGGGACTAAGGCAAAAGAAACATTCCTTCCCCTTCCCCATGTGATCTGGGCAACATCTGAGGCTGTCTGCTTGCATTCTGGTCACAGCTCCCAGAACTCATCAAATGTCAAGACAGAATCACTCAACAGAGTCCCCAACACATAATGATGAAAATAAAGTATAAACTTCCTGGCCTAGAATTCAAGACTCTCAGTAATATGACCTGGGTCTCCAGCCCACCATTCCCCCATTCTTCGCATATCTCATCAGAGCAGGGTGACTGTTGCAGTCACTGCTTGGGGGCAGGGCTCAGTCTCACTCACATCACTGGGAAGTGAGGGCCCCATGGCTCCAGACCCCCTCCTTGGATACCTAGGGCCCTGCACCCTGATGTGTCTCTATCACATCCTGAGTCCTAACCCTGGCATCAGAAGAGTTCTCTAGCAGCTTCCTCTCTTGGTCACCTCCTGTGGTCAGCGCTCAGCTTTTTTGAACTGCATTATTTTGTTGCTTTCATTATTTTGTCATGCCAACCTAGGTTCTAGAGTATGCTCTTAATCTGAAAATCAGTTCCTAAGTCATGACACTGAAATGAAGACGATAGTGGTTTGGTTCTTAGAAGAACAGAATGCCAGCCCTGGAAGGGCCCTCACTCTGAGCATGTCCAATTTACCTGAGGTTGTTGACCAGGAAGCCCGAGTCCAGAGAGGGAAACTCTCCCAAGTGTATATGTGCCCAAGTCCACCCAGAGTGTTAGTGAACTAGCACTCAGAAGTGACTCTCCACACCTAGACAGGTGTGTCAGTCCTCTCGTCCTAACTAGTGCTTAGAGTGCAAGAAGCACATCATGCTTCCCTCGGAGTCTCTGTGTTTCTTCTTCTTTTTAATGTTTTATTTATTTATTTATTTATTTATTATTTATTTATTTATTTATTATTTACTTATTTATTTATGAGAGAGACAGAGAGCAGGAACAACATGGAGAGGTGCAGATGGAAAGGAAGACTCCTCTCTGAGATGAGCTGGAAGCCAGTCTCGGGGCTCAATCCCAGGACCCTGGGATCATGACCTGAGCCCAAGGCAGGCAGACGCTTACCTGACTGAGCCACCCAGGCACCCTTGGAGTCTTTGTGTTTCAAAAGCTTATCTTGCATGTTGTTTATAATAGGCTCTTTATTTACATGCTTGAATTTCAAGTTTTGCCTGCCTCCTTTGATTTGATCTCTTCTCTACTGAGACATGTGAACTGACTCTGGCCATTGGAAGCACTGGATAGGAGAGAAGAGCCAGTGGTAATAATTTCACTGTCCGGCAGTTTTAAAATAGCAGATTCATCTTCAATTTAATTTGAGCTGTCCTGGGCATTGGAACCTGCTGGTCACCACACTGGTTACCTGTGTGGCAGAGGAGTAGCTTCTGCCCCTGTGTATCCCAAACCAATAGGAAAGGGAAGTAGTCCAAAAGAGAATCCATGCTGAGAGCAGCAGGGGAAACTGACTCCCAGTGTGAACATGGGTCACCTAGAGTGGACTATTTATGATAAAGGGTGGCCTGTGATGGCTGCCTGAGTTCTGCTCTGAAACCCTGTCCAGCTCTGTGATGTCAGGTGGTGACTGAATGGTTTCCACATTCACTCCAGCGCAACCCACTCTTCCCCTTGAGCTCCTTGAGTAGGGAGGAGCCCTGTGTGCTTAGCAGGAATGGCGAGCCACACCTTGGGTGTGAGTCAGGCCCCCAATCCACCCAAGATGGGGAAGGTTGATAGGGGTGTGGCCTGTGGCAAGTTTCGTGTTCTCCAGTCTCATCTTTTCCTTGGTTAAATATTCATAGTGAAGGGCATTCCATGGTAAGGCTCTGTCGCATGAGGAGTCCTTCACTCCACCATTGGTTGCTGACAAAGCTTTGCTCCATCGTTCTCTTCTTCCTGGTGCTTTTCTTTCTCTATTGCTTTGGGGGATTGCGTTTGCAAGACCGGACACACAGTTTGCAAGCCTCAGTGCAAAATGAAAATGTAGGCCCCTTGTTCAAAAACTAAGGATTTCAACCTGGTGACAACAGAACACAACCGAACATGGGGCCTTTTATCTACAGGGCTCCGGGCCCCTGTGTCGGTTGTTTGCTCAGGAAGCCACCCTGGATGGGGATGGATCAGGGAGTGGGGACCTGGGGGGGAAAGTGAAGTCCTAGGCGAGTAGACACCAGACCATTGCCTTGAACCAAAGTTCAAAATGATGAGCAATCCTCCCCAGCTGCACCCAATGTAAATAATGGCACAAGGATTAATTAGTTCAACTTGACAGCCAGAGAGATTCAAGATATACCATGTAGGTCCTGTGGCATCACAAGGAGACTTTATCTTGTGAAGGAGAAGCAGGCACAGCTAGGAAAGGTGATCCACGGAAGGTCATGCTGCTTGTTGGGTGCCCGGGGACCGGGTCTCGGGACTCGTAACTTCAGTGCCCTTTCCAAGCCCTCGATGGACCTGGGTATCCATGAAATTGTTCTCTGTTGCTGTGGGTAAAATTGGGATTTGAGAATAAGAGTGAGATGCAGGAAGGGAAATGAGATCAATGATAGCTGAATGGAGAAAACAAAACAGCTTAGAAAGCCAAAGCAGTTTGTCTGAGTCCTATCTGATACACAACACACAGCAAAACAGACAAATGTCTGTGCAGCAAAACAAAACTGGAGGAAGAAGATATTGTCAAATAGAATACGCATATTTCCAACCAGCCTTGAGCTCATCTGATAAGGGACAGATTGTCCAGAGTAAATAGAGAGAGGAAGAAAGATGCTTTGGGCTGAATTTAGTCCCCTGTCAAAATCACAGGGGAGCGTCGTGCTTCTCCTCCTGTTTGTCATTTCTCTGGTGGCCAGGCCTTGTAGGGCCACACAGGGGAGCAGAGAAGTTCCTTCACCCATGCATTTGTCCACCCGTCCATCTGTCTATCCGTCTGTCTATCCATCCATCCCTCCATCCAACACCAAACATCTCTCTTGTCATTGTCCTGGGCTGGATCCTAACAAGAATGTTTAAGACCAGCCCTTACCTTTAAAGAGGGCAGACACGTATGGATCAGCGGACAAGACTAACCACAGCGGAGTGTTATGCTCATGAGGCCCGCTGTGTGCCGAGGGACTCAGGAGAAGGAGAGATTCATGCTGCCTAAATTTCTCAGTGGTTAACCTGCCTGAAGGTTCCTGCCTGCTTCCACAACTCCTGGTAGGGTCTGTTCATCATCCCCATGCCCCTCTTTACCAAAGGACTCCTGGGGAGGAGGCAGGGCTGGGGAGCAGGGTTGTGGGATTCTTAAAGACCAAACCCTTTTACTCTCAGGGGTGTAGGTCTATGCATCAAGCCTTCTCTGTGGGAAGTGAGGAGTCTGAGCTGGTGGCGGTTCTGGTTCAGGCTTGTTGAGGATCTGGGGCCACCTGTGCTTTCTCCCACCCACCTGCTGCTCCAGGCCTGACTGTAAGAGAGCAGCCCTGCCCTGCGAGGAGCCTGCTTCTCCCTCTGCCTGTGGCTCTGCCTCTCTCTCCATGTCTCTCATGAGTAACTAAGTAAAATCTTAAAAAAAAAAAAATTAAAAAAAAAATGAAGACAGCAGCCCTGCCGAGGTGAGGGAGAGAGCAGCCAGGTGATCACCAGTATCACCCTGGCCCCATCTGCAAAATGGCAGGAGGGCAGATCTATTAAATCAGTGTTTCCTAACCCAAATAAGCAACAGCTCACATTTTCTGTCAGTGACAGCAGGACTAAAGCAGAAGAGGAAGCAGAATAAATGGTAAAGGCTGTCACAGAAGAGAGGGAAGGGACGAGACACCAAGAGAAATGATCTCTAAGTGCACATCTGGTAAAATGGTTCTGCGGTTCTCTGTTCCATGGGTGTGGAACGTGTCATCCACCAGGACACCTGTACACAGCCTTCGCTATAACTGAAGACAGGCGAGAGGTGAATCACATTTGTCATCCTGTGTCCCGTCATGACAGTTCTACACATTCATGCCAGGACTTCACATTCACAAAGCTCATCTCACCTCCAGAATCTCATGAGCCCCCTGGACAGCCTGGGAAGGCAGGTGGGGTCTGTGTTATAAATCCCATTGCATAGAAGAGGCAACTGAGGCCTGGGGAAGGAAGAAGCTACTTGCCAGTTGATTCCAGTGAGTAACAACGAGGGCCCAGAGCCCAGGTTTTCTGTGTGGCATTCTTCCAGCTGCCATGCCCCTCTTGGGTTGCACTGTCACTGCCCCCGTTGCTGCAAGAGCTGGGAGAAGCATCCCATGGCCACTGGAAGCCTAATGATAATTACCTACCCTGTGGACATAGATGTGTTTTCAGAATCCCTTGCCCTTTAAAATAACATGCTTCAAACAGCAATGTACCGGTTAGTCCCAGGCTGGGATCCTGCATCTTTTAGCCACTTCCCCTTCCCCCATCTGATTATAAAGACACCTGTCACTGAGTGGAAACAGTATTTGTTTCACAATTACTTCTCATTGCCCTGTAGTTTTACAGTGTAGAAGTGGAGTGACCTAGATGCTACTTATGGGAAACTCTCTTTTTCATCCTGGGGTCAATAGTAAGGAGGGAATAAAGCAGTTAGATCAGGGGACTGTAGTTTATTCCATCTCACAGTTAATTCTACTGTCTGCACTTGTCGAATGCCAGCTCTCCTTATCAGCCCAGAGCTAAGGCTGTCTCCTCCTCTGTGAAGTCTTCCAGGACTGCTCCCTCCTCGGGATTCCCACAGCAGTTGTTCTGATCCTATCCATGATGTTTGGGTGCTCTTCACTTTCTACATATTTTATTTTCCTGAATTTTCATGCCAGAGACTGCATCTAGTCCATTTTTCTCTCCTTGTCTACACTGAGAAATGAGAATGGTCAAGGTGGTTGTTCAGTTAACTACTCATTGAATGAAGCCATAAGTGGATTATGTCCTAGACATGGTGGAGGCACGGAAAAAGACAAGTGAACATGTGATGTCTGTTCACTGCTCGTACTTTATTCTGTCTATGTAGAAAAGACTTATTTGGGTTTTAAGATCAATTGATCATGATTTGATTTGATTTTCTAGCAGTTGTTACTGTGTCAACTCTTACCCTAGGTTCATTGTCCTATGCTTCTCCTTTCAAATTCAACATCCCTGAAGGTGGAATGATATCCCCAATTTACAGATGACCAAGAATACCAGGTCAGTTGGTGTTGGTTTGCTCCCATAGGTGGCAAAGCCATGCAATGGAAAATGAGGATTCATGAAACAGATATTCTTTGTTTATCATTCATTCTAAATGTATTTATTTAGTCCCTGCTATATGCTGGACATTGTGGGGGAATATATGGGAGGATAAGATATGGTCATTACCCTCAAGAGGCTCACAGTCTAATGAGAGGGGCATGCACGTAAATGGAAAACCATGTTGTGTGTTAAACACTCTAAAAGGAATACTGACAAGAGATTCTGTATGCACATGTGCCTGGGTTTGGTCTCATGGAGATCTACCGCTCTGCATGTCCTCTATATGTCCAATGCAAAAGTTGCGATGATGCTGAAAATCACAAATATCCAATAAATTAAGTCATCATAAAAGAATACTAATAATAGGAACAAAGACTTCAGGCTTAGGCTTCCTTACAGCTAATTGGGAACATACAGATGATGTGGGGGAATGGACAGGAGGCTGCTCCTGCTCACCTCACCAGAAGATTTCGATCAAAGAGGAAGTTGGCAGGAAAATCGAGGACATCTTGAAGAAGAGGACGAGAGAGAGGTGTGTCACTAGAGCGAGAAAGGCCTCACCCACAAACCTGTCCCTGACAGGTTGAGTTCCTCCCTGTAAACACCCTCAATCCTTTCATTTGACCCTTTGAGTCTGAGCACATAACTCAGCCTTCTCGCTGAGGCAGGGTTCAGACTGAGGGGGTGACAACACCAGGGTGCCCTCGTGTTAGGCTTCATCTGAGCCAACCACACTTTCACTGGCCACTATCTGTGGTCTTGCCCCTTCATCCAAGAAGGGAAAGAAGAGTCTTGAGGATCAGCCACAACCTAGTCAGGTAAGCCCAGGTGGTTTCTTACTGGTTCTGCAAAGAGATGGGATTTCTATGTCTTGATTGCTCTTGGCCCCTAGCTTGGGTTTCTGGCCACTTCCACCATTGACTCACAGTTTCATCTAGGCTCGTAGTTTGCCACGACCACAGAAAAGTCTTCCATTAGTCCTTACTGCCCAGAGTTGATGAGGTTTGTAGACCAGCATTTTTCAGGCTATAAAATCGCTTGACATACTTATCTATATATTGATTTTGATCTCAACTGCCTTATAAAAACCATAGGATAAGGTATAATTTTCTCTATTCAGTGGCTTAGTGAACAGAGGCTTGGTGAATTGAAGTGATTTGTTCCAGTATGATCAGCAGGCTAAGGCCAAGATTAAATTTGATTCCTCCTTCTCTTCCTCTTCTGTACCACCCAGCAAGTCATATCTTATCTCAAAAAGCAAAAAAAAAAAAAAAAAAAAGTGAAAGGGTTTCCCGAACTGTCAAATGACAAACAAAAGGTGTTATTTCCTTACAGGCAGGTTGGGAGGGATGTTTTTGAGCTCATCTGAGATGGATTTTATAATGATATATAGGCTTCATCAAATTGGAGTATTTCTAGAGAAAAAATGAGAAGGCATTTATATATATATATATATATATATATATATATATATATATCACACACACACACACACACACACATATATATAAAATATATAAATGCCTTGCAAACCAAAAAGTGATATGCAAATGTGGGAAAATGGCTCCGTGGAGCCTGAAACATGCTCTAGCTCTCTGTATGAGAAGGCTTGCATCTGGGGCTGGATGACACTCTCCTAATGTCAGCAGGAACAGTTCATAAAAGCCCTGGGGAAATATTTAGCTTTTCAGTCTTCCTGTGGTATGTGGAAAAGCAAATCTCAAGGGGGGGTAGATAGCGGAGGAAGAGGGGGGTGGAAATACCCCCAAATCCTTTCAAATTGACTCCTGCAATTTCCTCTCTTATGACAGCTATCATTATATCTCATTGTTCTATAGTTTTTAAGAAAATCTCATCTTCAGTGATTATGTAGTTTATTTTTTTAAGATGCTAATTTTAGCTATCATTTTTCCTTCATGCTCAAAAGGTTGCAGCATTCTGTTGTGGAAGGAAATATTATGTGCATGTACGCACGTGTCTGTGTGTGTGTGTGTGTGTGTGTGTGTGTGTCTGCTTGAGTCTGTTATGACAGTGCTAATATTTCTCCCCATGAGCCCACCACAACACAGTGGGTTGCCATGCTACACCATCTTTGGCAGACTTCTATAGTTTCGTAGTGTCTGGCTGTGAGCATCTTGAAGGAGTCACTTAATCAATTACTTTATTCAAATGGAGAAACTGAAGCCCAGAAAGATGACATGATATGCACAGGGCCACAAGGCCAGTGATCATTAAAGTTGTCAGCCAAACAACATTTCTACTCTCACTGCCCATGATGCATAGTGAATGGTGCTGGGCATTCCTCAGCAGAAGCAGGAGCTGTGCCATTGGGGGTATTGTACCCAGATGTCCTTTAATATTCCTTTCAATTAAACATTTTAGAGCACTTTGACCTTTCCTTAGCATTCGATGGAAATATCATATCCTGTAGAATCCGTGACTTCTAGAGAAGACACTTTTCTTATTATCTTGGTTCTTGTGCAATATTTATTTTAGCCAAATTCTGGAACCTCTTAGGTGTAGCATTAGGAGCTGTGCAAGCACTGGTGGCATCTTCATTTTATTTAGCCAGTCTTGGTCTTTGTTTCTTTTAGGACCCTTCTAAAGAGCTGTCACTCAGTTTAACTGGTTGTAATGCTGTGTGATCTTTAATTCAGAATTGTAGAACCTAGTGGCAGGGTGGAGTTCTAGAGTTCCTTTAATCCAGGAGCTGCAGACTAGTGGCCACAGGTGAGTACAGGATTCAGATGTGTTTTGTTTGTGGTGCAGTGGTCAACAAAACTGAACCAGTTGCAAATATTTAACATCCAGGGAATTTCTTATAAAAGTTCAGATATATCATTTTTCAGGAAGATCAGAAGATCTGGTTTTAGTGGGTCCAAACACCCACATGGAAAACATATTGTCTGGGTCTGGGCAGCATGTGCTTCTTGTAGATAGAGCATGTATTCCCCAATCATTCGCATCTCTGTGAGACCTGTTTTTGGCTAGCAAGTATTTGCGTTTTTCAATTTTGGTTTCTTCCAACCTGTCATGAGCTCAAATCATTCTGTGTTTCAAGGGAAACCTAGTTCTACATAATGATAGGCCAGGCTACAGATCAATGTCACCAGGGAGGAGGTGAAATTAATTCTTTGGCCCTAACCTCTTATTATTTGCAGAGTAGGAAGAGAAATGATGACTTCAGCAGAACATGCCATTGGCCCTGATACCTACCCAGGATATTAAACCAGATGTCAAAACTTAGTGACTTGAAAGCTTAAGTATTTAGCGACCTGACACAGTTCTAGCATAATCTCTGGGTGCCTACAAGAGAAAAATTGACAAGTGCAGGGTAATACTCTTTACTCAATAGATCAATGTCATAAAAATAAGAAAAGAAATTATGATGTATGATAGCACATAGATTGTAACACAATACTCCACATTCTAAAATAATACAGAACAAATTGCTGAAATTCTAGAAACTAGCCCAATAATATGTTTTCTGTAATTCATTCACTGATAAAATAATCACTTCTGGATCACTTATAGTGTACATCACCCTAAGTTAGGGGATTTAGGGATGAAGAGCAATGACGCTTCCCCAGAGGGGCTTACTAGTATTGAAAATGTGTGCACAAATAACCAAAACACAGGACAAAATATGATAAATGCTACAAGAAGAAGAAAGCCAATGAGTAAAGAGATATTCATGGAAACTATGTAGTTTGACACCAGGATGGCTGTAAGGAAGAAATGGCATTTGAGCTGGGCTTTGGACAGATAGAGGTGGGAAGAGTTTTTAGTAAAAGAATTTAAGCAAATTCCTAAGCCATTACTATCTGAAGTGTACTTGAGAGAGAGAGAGAGAGAGAGAGAGAGAAGGAGCACATTTGTAGTGGCTGTATACAGGGCCAGTGGGACAGAGAGGGAGGGAGGCTAGAAATGTGGGTCTGTACCAGATCTTGGGTGCTGAATGACAGGCTAAGGACTTCAGAACAGGGCGCAACATGGTGGATTCAAGGAACGTTGCAACTACTGACCAGACATTTAATCCAAGTTCATTGCTATCCAAGTCCTTAATTTGGTAGCGACAGAACAACTGTGTAAGTACCACTAAGCTTAGCTTTAAGTTTTTTGAAAAAAATTAAGAGGGAAAAACCAGAACTGAGCACTTCTAAACACAGTGGACGCTATCAGATGCTTAGGGAGAAGGCAAAGTGGTAATATACAGAAGAATTACAAAGATGGATGATAATATTTTTTAAAAACATGTTGAGCAACTTGTAAAGAATACTTGGGGGAAAAACATGGTTAAATTTTTTTCTTTCTTTCTTTTTTTTTTTTTTGGAGCAAGTTTATTCCTCTGGGTTATCTGAAAGTTAGAAAAGTGATGTGCCTAAGTTCTTGTGGGATATGGAGCATTATTTTTAGTTGATAAGCTTTTTCCTTTGGTCTGGAAAGCAGTCACCCCCCAAGGAATAGTTATAGAAGGTTCTTGGATGTCCTAGCCCTCAGCTCTTCCATTAAAATACTGCTGAAGAATTCCACAAATATGTGAAGGCTTCACTGTGGTTTAAAGCATTCCTGATGGGCTGAAGGGAAGGTTCTGGTCTTATAAAGGACTCCACCAGTCACCAGAACAATGTTTTCACACACACCACAAGGTATTTGTATAATTAACCAAACTTTTTAAATTTTCGTCTGCATGCTTGTGTGTGAGACTGGTTCATCATTGTGCCCACATCTCAAAGGCCTGTGCTTCATGGGAAATGTGTAGGTGGTGTGGCACAAAGTAAAATGAGGTATGTGAAGAGGAGTCATTCATTTAAAGCTATTTATTGAATATCTGTTCAATACAAACATCCCTTCAAGTTTCATTCCTTCAAAACTATTTATTGAATATGGGTTCTAGAGGTTTCGGAAAACCTCTGCAATGAACACAAAGAAATAATCTCTGCCCTCAAGTAGCTTACATGTCTAATGAGACAGATGGAAAATAAGCAAATCAATCAAGAAAATATATAATATATGAGATGATGGTGGGGCAGGGAAGGGGACAACAATAATACAGGCCCTGTAAGACACAATAAGGACTTTGAGTTTCACTCTGAGTAAAATGGGAGCCATTTATAGATTTTGGACAGAAGAAATACATGGTCTAACTTACATTTCAAAGGGAATCCTTGGTCTTCGTGTTGAGAATAGATGAGGGTGAGGTGAGGAGAAGGCAGGCAGAAACAGGGAGATTTATAAAGGAGTTCTTGCTATGATCGGGATGAGTGATGTGGAAGCTTGGATAAGCTCGTAGTGTGGAGATGAGGACATGTGCTTGAATCTTGTGGTTGAGATGGATTGAATGGGGACTAATGAGACATGAAGGAGCCAAGGGTGACTCCAAGGCTTTTGCTGAACAACTGGTGGAGAGCAGCGGCCTTATATCTGATATGATGAAGACCATGGCAGGAACAAGTTTTGAAGGAATGCTAGATTACTTTTGGATAGGTTAAGTTGGAGATGTTGAGTAGTGAGTTAACAAAAAATCAGAGACTCATGATACCTGAGCTGAAGGTAAAAAGTGGGAGTCATCAATATATACATGATATTTACAGCAATGAAATTAAATGAGATTATCAAAGGAGTATAGACCAGGGAGAGAGAGAGAGAGAGAGAGAGAGAGAGAGATTTAAGGACTGACTTGGATACTGCAAGGTTTCGGGTGAAGGAGGTGAGGAGAAGCCAGTCAACAACATACCAAAGGGGAAAAGGGAAAGGGCATGGTAGGGGCAGTTCTATGCCAGCAGAGAGGAGATTTCCATCACTGGAATTGTTTAGAATACCCAGCACATGGTAATAATGAAAAGCATTTTTCATTTACATTTTCTATAGACAATGTGCCCCTTTACCATCTGCCTCTGAACCAGGCCACTCTTTCTATTCCCACCACCCTCTCTTACTCTGTGGTTCCATGGGAACCAAGAAAAAAGATGGAGAGGGAGCAGCCAGAGTGTGAGCCCACACTAGGTGAGTGCCACGTGCGCTGGGATCCAAGTGCGGGAGCTTTCTGAGGATGAGAGGGTGGTCGGGTGGCACAGATGCTACTGAGACATGGAGGGACATGAGGTCAGCGATGTGAACACACAGCAAGCAGTGTGGCTGGGTGGGACCAAGAGAGAATGGGAATTCCTCTTAGGAAGTAGAGCTGATGAATACAGATGTTCTTTTCAAGGAGCTTACTTGTTGGGACACCTGGGTGGTTGAGGGTCTGCCTTCGGCTCAGGGTGTGATCCCGGGGTCCAGGATCGAGTGCCACATCGGGCCTGCTTCTCCCTCTGCTTCTGTCTCTCTCTCTGTGTCTCTCATGAATAAATAAATCTTTTTTTTTTTTTTAAGGAGCTTATTTGTAGAGAAAATGGACACAAGGTAGAGGGGGAAGAGGGAGGATTTCCTCTGCCTGAAGATGGGAGGAAATGATAGAAATGTGCTTTTATAGAGCTCACACAGCTCAGGGAATCCAGACCTCTCAGTAGCACCTCCTGAACCGTTGATGCTGTTACACAGATGCAGGATGTCTGGGTCCCTGGGGGCAGGGTGGAAGAGGAGCAAGAACTCAGCATGTGCATTAATGAAAACTTGTAATATTTGGAAAGTCTTCCAAGTATGGTCAACACAGGACTTCATATTGAACCATCTCCATATTGGAGTATGAGAATGCAATTTCTTTTATTTTCCTTTGTTTCTTTTCCCTCTTCTTTTCATTTTTTTGAGAATGAACTTATGATACATCGTTAACGCAGCCTCCTGCTTTCTTTCCACTTGAAGGTCATATGCTGTAAAGTTCTTCCTGTTTACATGGAGCTCCAACTGTATATTTCTGGGTCTTCAGCCCTACATGGGTCCCAACTGGGACATGACTACTCTGTAAACAGAGATACATTGAAACCTATATTATTGACCCAGCCCTGGAAAACACATGTTTAGAATAAAAAGCTTTGCACACACACCCTTTGTCTCTCCCAGTGGCAGCTGTTCTCTCCCATCGTTAGTGGCACCAAAAGGCAATTCCTAGAGTAAAATGTAACCCTTGTCTTTAGCAGGGGGTCATACTGGGTCCTTGGCGTCTATTTGATGTTTTACTCTGTGTAAGAGCTCTTAGATCCATATATATTCAGACAGCTCAGCATGACTCTGCACTGCCCCTAGAATACTCCTTTGCACTTTGCACAGATTACTATCTAGGTCTTTATCCAGCCATCTTGTAATTATCTTTTTGCAGATCTGATTCTTTTAGAGACAATTTACTCCTTAAGGGCAGAAATTGTATTTGCAGCTTTTCTCCCACTCTCTCCATTTCTCTGCCTTCCCCAGCACCATACTTGGCACAGAGAAGGTTCCCCAAAATGTATTTGGGTTAATAAATTAAATTAAACATTTTGTACCATGTAGAGTTGCACTATGCTGATTAATCTATGCCACACAAGCAAAAAGTAGAGTAGCCAAGTTCAAGATATTCTTATATGCAGAGTTAGTGAATTAGGTAAATCAGACCTAGAACTGTGGAAGCCAACTGGCATTTTTCACTATGCTTTTAGGTCAGAGATACATAAAACTGGATAACTGATAAGTCTATTTTGAAAATTTTATACCATCATTACACACACCTGTAACTTTCAGTAGTGTTAATATAATCATTAAGAGCTGTTGACATTATGAACATTTGTTTAATTGTTCATGCATATAATAAAATGAAGAATTCTTGTGGATCAGTAAGACCAGAAATATGAAGCTAATAAAAATTTCCAAACACACACACACCCAACCTTTGAATCTCACAACTTAAAAAAACATTGCAAGTCAAAGCAAATCCTGGACGCATTTAAACCATTAATTGCAAAACACATATTTCTTAAAATTACAGAATTCTCTCCTGACACACAGGAAAATTGGCTATATATTTTTCGTTATTTTTTTATTGAAGTAAAATTGACATCTAACATTATATTAGTTTCAGGTGCACAATGTAATGATTCAATACTTGCATGTGTTGTGAAGCAATCACCATAATATGTCTAGTTAATGTCTATCACCAGGCATCATTACAAGAATTTTTTTTCTTATGATGAGAACTTTTAAGATCTACTCTTTTAGCACCTTTAAAATATGCAACACAGTATCATAGTAGTCACCATGCTGTATATTATACCCATTTCTTGTTTACTTTATAAGTAGAAATCTGTACCTTTTTATTCCTTTCACCATTTTGCCTACCCCTCAACTTCTACCTCTGGCAGCTACTAATCTCTATCTATGACTTGGTTTTTTGTTTTAATTTTAGGCTGATTTCTTCCTAGCCTTTTAAAAAAAATTCACATATAAACGAGTTTCATATTCCACAGAGACTTAATCTGGGAGGGGTAATTTGGGCATATATACCAAATACCTGAAATCTACAAACTCTGACCCAACATTCCCACTTTTACAATTTCTACAGAGGATTAAGGATCTTGAAAAGTTTTACCTACAAGGATCTTCATTCAATACATAGTCATTTTTAAAAAGCAAAGTAAAAAAGCAACAACGTGAATAAGAATCAATAGGGGACGAGCTAAATAAATATAGTTGATTGCATAACAGAACTTTTTCAGCCACTAATATGCTGCTATAGGAAATTATTTATTCACTGAGCAGTTTAGCACAGTGGTGGAAAACAGGGCCTTGAGGTTTGAGAGAACTTTGATCAACTTACAGCTCTTATCACTATATGACTCTGAGCAAATTCCTCAACTTTTTCCAGTTTCAGTGTCCTAATCTGTAAGATGAGGGTAACTCTAATACCTGGACCACAGGGCTATGGTGAGTTTGAAATCAGCCAATGCAGTTAAAGCCAAGTGTTTGGCACACAGTATATATATTCAATATATTAAGTGTATGTACAATATATAACTCAACATCTTAAGTGTAAAAGGCAGCTTTTGAAACCATATTTCCAGCATAACTTTATTTTTTAGGTAAAAAAATGATATTATCTACAGATATAAGGAGAAGTCTTAAAAGATACACATCAGAATTCATTTTCTCTGCATGGTAGATTTAGGGGAAGATTTCTTTTCCCTCTTTTGCTTTTATGTATGGCCTACAATGTAATAAGAAAAGTTAAATGGGTCCAAATTATCATCTGTATCAATCCCTGTAAATGAACATCTATCAAGATAGTAGTTTTGTGCCTGTGTTATCACTGATTTCCTCATTTTCAAGTCACCAAAATCTCTTTGCACCATTGTCATGGAGGCCATTCGTGCAGCGGTTGGTAGTGCTAAGCTGATTACCCTCACTTTCCCTTTGCTACTCTACCCTTGACTTCCCGTGATACCCCAGGTGGTGTATATCATAAATACATCCTTCTGTTGAGAACACTGGGTGTTGATGCAGGGGTGGAATACAAAGCAGTCAGTTTCTGACTTAAGAGGAACCCATAGTGCCTCCAAAGGGAAAGGCACTTACTTTATGGTGCTGTAATGCTTCATCTTATTGAAGAGATCCATCTGTCTCCAGTGAGTTTGGATAGCTAGGGAAAGCTGCCTTAAGGGGGTAGGGTGGAGCTATTAGAGGGACATTAAAAACAAGTATATTTCCATGGCCCACAGGT
Organism: Canis lupus baileyi; assembly: GCF_048164855.1. Classification (NCBI taxonomy): domain Eukaryota; kingdom Metazoa; phylum Chordata; class Mammalia; order Carnivora; family Canidae; genus Canis; species Canis lupus. The sequence continues at coordinate 22,977,491 of NC_132868.1, forward strand.
AGAATGATCTCTGACTAGGATGGAGCTCTTCCAAGCTCCTTGTGTCACCATTACCCTTGATAAGATCTCTTGTATGATTGCCTCTTTCCCCATCATTTTTCTGAAGTCTTGGATGTTTATTCTTATATTTCAATCAATTCCTTTTGTGCCAAAATCCCCATGACTCTGACTTATATTCACTTGGTCCACATCCTTGAAACATTATTTTTCACCTTTTTTGCCTTAATCCTAAGTATAATGTATGTTCAATGCAAAAAAAGTTAGAAAATTTGGAAAAAAATATAAAAAAGAATGTGGAAGTCATCCACAAGCCAGTCACGCAGAGATAATCATTCATAACATTTTGGTGCATGTGTTTCTAATACATGTGTGGGTGATTTTTTAAAATATAATATTTTATAATCTGCATTTCTGTTTCATAATAATATATCTTTTCATGTCAATTAATATTTGACTACAGGCTTATGCTGTGACATCCTTTACAACCTCCCCCTCCTAGAGAGAAGCTCACTTTATCACTTCCATATGTTAATTTTCAGGACTTTTCCTTGCTTATTTATATACTTCAGTCCTTAAAAATAAAACCATAGGTTATGTATAGCTTTGGACTCTGTTTTTTTACTTAACATTATTCTGTGATTTTTTTTATCTGTCATGTAACGGTCTTAAACATATGATTTCTAATGGTTCCATTATATTCCACTAGGGGTGTGTGCACATAGTTGATACAATAAATACTTTAATTTTAAACCTATCTAATTTAGGATTGATACTTATATTATTACCCCTTCCATGAGTTTCTCAACTTCATACAAGAAGATCTAGTTTTGATTCACCTTTGAATTGTAGTTGTGTAGACAATTGACAAAGATGAAATCCTTTGTTCTAAGATGAAATCCTCTCAGTGGACACTTTTACTATGTGAAGGGGTTCAGGAAGTTACAGCTAGGTCATTGCAGGGAGTGGAGAGGAGGCCATGACACACAACATTGTGGTTGCTTGGGGTGGGAGGAGAACTTGACCTTGAATGGGAGAGTTGGGCACGATAAATGCCTAGAAAGGGCATCCTCTCCAAAGTGCCACCCTCACTGGTTGGAGGTGGCTAATGAAACCAGGCAAGAAGTTCTCACCATTAGGTGTATCTTGGTTGTTGATTAAAAACCAAAACCAAAACAAACTAGTAACTTGTTCTTGTTGATTTCTTATCCCTGGTGCTCTTAAAGATGTGATTCTCTATAAATATATAACCAAGGACTAGAAAGTTTTGATTTGTACTGGGATGGTGGTAAAAATAAATATATTCCACCTCATTATTTTTGGTATTTGATTTGCTTTGAAAAGAGCCTCTTAGCTCTCCACTTTGCTTTAGAATGGGGGCTCCAAACCAGGCCTGCATAGAGTCCTAGACTCGCAGATCTGGAAAGAAATGTGGGGGCCAAGTAGTTAAGTTCCCTCCTCTGCATGTGAAAAAGTCCCCAGAGAGATGATTCACGTCTGAATCAACACACTCAATGACTTACAGGAGGCTTGTATGAAAGCATATAAGACTTTCTCTATCATCACTAGTTACTACATGCTCTGCTCCCAACCATTCAAGTGTCTCTAACATAGATTCTACTGATCATTAGATTTCTAGCTTCCTTTTCCTCAAACCTTTAAGCTTGATTTTAAGACTCTATTATAATTTAGGTATTTTTCTAGGCCTTTAGACCATTAGTTCCTCCAATTCCTATACTGTCCTGAAAAGGTAAATATTGGATCCACTTCACATTTGAGAAAATGGAAGCTAAGGAGTTTTAAATTGCTATTCAACCTCAGGCAGCTGGTAGATTTGGAATCTGGATTGAAACCCAAGCCTGTCTGACTCCAAAGATTCTCTCCTGTGCCAGTCTATTTCCTGATACAGGAATTGATTGCATGAAATGAATCAATTTATGTCGTTACTATTCCTTGTCTATTGTCTTGTGGAAGAGTTGGTTTAATTAATTCTCCAAACATTTGTACCTTTGAGTTGTGGGTCAGTGATTTGTGACACATCCCCCACAACGTTGCACTTAAATCAAAAGCCACGACATCTTTCAGGCTCCAGGAGAGGAAGCTAAGTTGTGTTACTTAGCCACTCCTACTGATTGGCCAAGCTCCCAAACAGGATTGAAGCTTAACAAATGAAAACAAACAAGAACTAAAGTTTTATAAAAGTTGTGGGGAATAAAAAGTATGAAAGGAAAATAAAATAAAAACCCATTCAATACCACATAGGTGAAGTCATCTCTGCTAAGAGAGGGGATGCATTTCAGGGCAAATCACAGAGAATCATTGACGAGTTAGCAGGTGCGAAGGAAATTTAGGACTGTATTTTGGGATATGGGTTCCCTTGGCCAGATATTTTCTCTTGACCTATTCTCAAGGAAGATGGGTTACATTATGACTTTAAGTCTATTGGCATAATGCAGAGGGGCATGAAGGAAAGTATTTTACAGTGGCTTGTTTCAGACCAATGTTTTTGAATCTGGCCTGTGTCAAAGTCAATTTGGTGTGGAATGGTTCCCCTTAACAGCTCCCCTCCCTGCCCCTTCCCCAGGCCACTCTTCAAAACAAGGGGACTCCCACCTCTTCTCCAACTCCACATGCCATGCTATGACCTTTTGCTGGAAACCTGTAACTTCTACCAAATTACTCTGCTCAGTCCATTGTAAATAAGGGCTTTGTTCTCAGAGGATCTGTTCATTGGAAGCACATTGGACTTATCTCTCTAAGACAAATGTTTTCCCCACCTTTTCCCCTTATAGAATTTACATAACAAGTTTGTAACTTGTGGCCCACATAGTGATGTCATTAGTTCTCCTGATAAAACTTGCCTAAGAGGCACTATCTTTTTCCATCTCTCTAGTTTCTTTTGATTTTACTTCCTGAATATAGCCTTTGCATATCAGTGGGCAGACAAAAGTCATTGCCCAATAGTCCAACTATCTGTGTACAGAAAGCAGGCTCCATCTGCGTATGAATTTTAGCCTTCTTCTGACTTTAATTTTTAGAGAATTTCTGGCAGCCAGATTTTGATGCATTTTCTGTACGAAACGATTTTTTTTTTTTTTTTTTTTTTTTTATCTCTGATGGTGGGTGCTGGAGAATAAGAGACCTGTGATGAAAATATGTGTGCTTAAAAATAATTAAGTTTTTAATGTTTTGGCTAGAACTAATGCTTTCTTTTTCATTTTATCCTCTTTAATGTATTTTCATTTTATGCGCCCGTGGGTAGCTCAGTTGGCTAAGTGTCTACCTTTGGCTCAGGTCATGATCCCAGGAGTCCTGGAATTGAGTCCCACATCTGGCTCCCTGCTTGGCGGGAGTCTGCTTCTCCTTCTGCCCCTTCCCCACTCGTGCTCATGCACGTACTCTCTCTGTCAAATAAATAAATAAAATCTTTAAAAAATATTTTCATTGTAGAAAATTAGAAAATATAATTTTCTATAATCTCATTATTAGAGAAAAACAAAGTTAACATTTTGGTGGCTATCCTTGTTAGCTTTCTTTTATACATATCTATATTTTATTTTTGCAAAAACTGAGATCATGCTCTGCCCTATTTTGTAATCTTTTTAAAAAATATATACCCGAATGTCTTTCTACTGTATTGGTACTATGTACTATGTTTATTACATCAGCTACATAATATTCTATCTAATCTACATTAGACATTATAAATAAATTATAAATTAAACAGTGTTGCTATTTTAAAGAGGGATTGGCATTGCTGGAAGATTGGCTGGAAGATGATGAGTTTAAAATATAGCTAGAGATATTAGTTATTTTAAATGATATCTCTATTTCTTTGTTTGGATACACCAACACAGCTTCTAGCAATATATTGGTCAATTCCACTTTCTTTATCAAGCTATCTAAATCTATAATACATAACATTATTAGTGAAACAAAGTAACAGTCTTAGAGAAGCCAATATTGGGTGTGACATTGAACTAGCATAAGTATGCTTCCTCCTATGTTAAAGAGTCTACATTCAGTCACTCCCAATGGGAGAGTTGATTTCAACTACTCTCTAGCATTTTCTAATAATTTTATCCACTAGCTGGGCTTCAGTGGGAAAATTACTATTTCTCTACAGAATTTCGCAGTCTAACGTTAATGGCATTTGGAGCCTGACATTGCCTTTTTTTTTTGGTGGGATGCAAGAGAAAAAGTGATTTTTCTGGTTAATATTAATTAATATTAATTAATTAATATTAACCAGGGATAGTACTGGGCATTAGAGATTGGCCCCAGCTCATTAAGAAGGGAAGACAGCTAACCCAGAAACCAATATTATATGGCATGTTAACTAAATAAAATTTAAATTAAAAAAAAGAAGGGAAGATGGAACTTCCCTAAGAGTTAACAGGAAATATATTTTGGAAAATGTCACACATTTCAGTGATCTCTTTAAACACCATGCAGGGTCATAGTTGAAGATCTTAGATGTAGAGATAATGCCAAACAGTAATACCGTGATCCAACCCACATTAGGTGATACTTATCTCAAAAGAGAAGCTCTGAAGACTGGTCAAACTTATCCATTCACTTGAATTTCTCCATTCACAAATAGGATACATTATATAAGCCACAGATGTTCTTTCACCGATTTGATATTCTAAAGGGATACTCTAGAGGCAGGAACTGACACAGGAAGTGTGTGTATGGGTGATTCTGGCAGCATCTGCATCAAATTCCGGCACTATGAGCTTCATTTTTCTATCTGATCCCCTGGCCTAGTTGGAACAGTTACCCCCTGGGAAGATCTGGCTCATCCTTTGTCTAAACACACTGTCTTCCCTCACTATCATCCCTCACATCTTGCCAGTAACTTTGCCTTTGTCAAGATAGGAATCAGCTGTCCCTAAAAGCTCTGGGCAGTGCCACTTTCCCTTTAGCATCTTTCAGAGATGGTCACAGGGAAGGTCACTATATCCTGTTCAGATATTATTTTATTGCCTCCTTCTTTTAGGATAATATACTAATGGCTCTTCAAAAGATGCAAGATCAAGGCATTCGCCATCATTTGCAAAGTACTTTCACAACGTTTTCACTTGATTTTCACAAAAAAACTCACAGAATAAGTGGGGGCAGGCATCAACACGCAGATTTCCACAGATAAATTGAGAGGTAATATCGCAACATATATGTGTACTTAACATATGAAGATGACATTTCTGATGACACTTACAAATATGACTGTGTTGGTTAATCTTTCCCTGGTCCACTTTCCTACACCTCCTTGATTGCTTTGAGTGAAGCCATACATTTGCAGAAGCCTGAGCAAAACCAGTATTCCTCCCCAGTAAGCCAGCCTTGAGATACACCTTCACAGAACCAAGGAAATGTGAGTATCACCAGCAGCATTTTAATTTTCTCAGTGCATTTACTATCTATTCTGTATCATGCTGCTTATTGCTTCAACAGGAGATATAGCAGGCCACACATAAGTACACATTTATCCTTACTTTATAATATTCTGGACTTATTTATGTGCATATAGTTTACTTATGTGCACATATATTTTCTTAAGTACTTACATGTTTTGTTTTCTTACTGAAATACAGAAAAAGAAAAGGTCTTTTGTGACAGATGTTATTATTCCTCATCTGTGTTTATTATCTAACTACAGCAAGCTAATATCAACTTTTTTTTTCTTTTACTTTTTACTTATCAGCATTCTAAACTGTCTAATTTTCTTAAATCATCTTATAATGAATCTGAAGGTCCTTCTTGAAACAGAAATACTCTCATTTCTCTATATCTGTATGCTGGCCTTCATTATTTTCATGGGAGAATGATGTTCTGCTTTAGTTCTCTTGCCTTTCTCTCTCTGGCTGGTGCTCTCTGGACCTACTTGGATCTTCTTAGCATCTTGTAGAACAGCTGAATTCCAGGTGTTAACATTTTCACCTAGAAGGAGTGGAATTGGGCCAAAGTTGCCTTAGAATGACATTACTATAACACTTCCATACACCTAAATTATTTTATCCCATTTGGTGTCTTGTTTAGCATTGGACTTCAATGTATATTAACACATAGATTGTCTTTCAGTTATGATGACCGGCAAATGAGAAGTTAGCAATATCTGTTTTTAAGAACTCAACTGCTCCCCCTGTCTGGTCTTGTTTTACCCCTTTTAAGTGTCTGCTCCCAAATATTGTCCTTTGGTTTCAGGATAAGCTCTTCTTTACTCCTTGTATTTTCAGACCTGCTCTCAAGAAAGATTCTCGTATTTGTCACCTGTCAGGGTTGTTTGAAGCAGAAGTGGCTTTTTCCCCTGCTCTGTCTCTGGTGGTACAGTCATCTTCTGTGACTGTGACTGAGCTCACTGTCCTGCACAGAGGGTTAAGTATCCTGTAGGAATCCAAGAGGACAAATGAGGGTGTGGTTTATTCCTTCCTAGAGCTCACAATCTACTCACAGAGGCCAATTACAGTCATTGATTAAAGAACTGGTTGATAAATATCATGGCAGCTGGGGAGCATAGGAAAAATTGCATTTCTAGATTGCCATTCCTGTTAAGCTTATGGGAACAGATAAGTTTGGAGCCTGGTTCAGAATAAAGGGTTTCAGATCTTTTCTTTTCAGGTCTGATTCCATCACATTTGAGAAGAGAGACTCTCTAAGTTGAACCTCCTTTGCTTTTATACCATGGGTGCTCCATGGAACAAAAATTTTTATTACTGATCCATTTGTTTAGCTACTGCATAATGAATGCTGTTTGTGTTCTCTACTTGGTGCTAAGCATATTGCAGTAAGAAAATTATGTCTCTATTATTAATTATTTTACATACTAGTGAGGAGAATGTGAAAATTAAGGCAAGTTAAGAGAGAGTGTGATGAGTACTGTCATAATGATAAACATAGTCTACAAGCAGAAAAAGTAGAGAGTCATGTAAGTTATGAGACAAGATTAGTCAGAGAAGACTCTAGCTGTTTTCTAAGTTGAGACAAGAAGGGCAATGGGAGTTATCAGGTAAAGAACTGGGTGGATTTATGAGTCTAACCATAGAGTAGTATGGCTGAAGCACAGATTGTGTGTGCTGTGATGTGGCGGGGAAGATGGGAGAAGAAGATGGAAAAGAAAAGGAAGAGAAGAGACCTAGTGAGACTTGGTTAGTAGGAGTTCAGATCATGCCTACCATGCTCAGGAGCTCCTATTTTATTTGGAGCACAATGAGGATTCATTGAAAGTTAGGTAGCCAGTGGCACAATCTTATTTGTATCTTAGAAAGATTTGTCTTCCTGCTGTGTGTTGCATGAATTTGGGAAAGAAATATTGGAGAGAGACCAGTTAGAGGACCTTTAAAATGATCAACAAGAGGTGAATTTAGGTCATGGCAATTAGGAGTGGCGCAAAGTAGAGCATTTAATAGATTGAGGCATAAAGAGCTATAGGACTAGGTGCCTGATTGCTAAGTATTGGACAAGAAGAGAGAATCCAGCAGACTTCTGGCCTGAGCAACTGTAGAGCTGTGATTTCATTCACTGAGACTAGAATAAAAAGGAGGAACAAGTTTATGGAGGAAGTAAGAAGATGATGAGTTCATCTTTGGATGGAATGAGTTTGAAGTACCTGTGGGTCAACAAAGGTGATGTGTCTAGTAGGCAGCTGTTTAGATGGATTTGAACTTGGGAGAGAGATCTGACTGAAGATACAGGCTTGGGAGTCCTAGATTTATGGATTATGGTGAAGCAGTAAGAATGAAGAAGCTTGTTTAGAGAGAACATCCCTACTGTGCTCTGACAAACACCAGCATGTGAGATATGTGGGTGTGATGTGTGTTTGTGGCGGGGTATCTCCGAAAGAAACTAAACACAATGAAGAAGCAAGTAGAAAGAACACTGGAATTTGTTGTTCCAAGGGGCAGAAGGATACAAGAATTTGAAGGATGATATCAATAATCAACCATGCTAAAGAAGATCAGGGAGGATAAAGGATGCAAAGTATCTATTGGATTCAGTCACAAGAGCTTTGTTGAGAATATTTCAAAGGAACTGAAAAACAGATTTCTATGGATTTAAGCATAAATGAGATAAAATTAAGTAGAGGCAGCATGGGGGGACCATTTTTTGGAGAAGCTTGGTCATGAAAAACAAGAGATTCTTCATCTTTCTTATGCTTCTAAGGTCAAATGGAATAAATGCACTCTTTTTCCTCCTTGGCATCCTTTAGATATCTGAGGAGAGTGGTCAGTGTCCTCCATGTTTTCTTTCCTCTCATCTAAAATTTTCCAGTTCCTTCTACTGTTCCTCATAGGACACAGTTGGTGGTCCATCACCATCTGTGTGTGATAACCTCTTCAGAATAAAGAGAAAGGTTATCTCACAGGCCATGGGTCCAAATGACCAGTCTGATCATGGAATTTGACCAGTCTGATCATGGAATTCTCAAAAGGAGAATTTGAGAAGCATCAGTGGACATTGTGAAGTGTCTCTTTATTAATTCATTAATTCATTTAACATCTGTCAGATATATACCAGGAGCTCCTCAAAGAAGAAATAATCATTTGTGTGGGCTTTAGTGCAGTGTCTTCAGGATAGATCCTCAGAGATAAGCTTTATGAAGCCAAAGAGAGCTAACCTCAGAGTCTTGAAGAAAGGAGTCATCATGAAGGGTAGGTTTCTCTTCTTCATAGAGTAGCTAAGTCTTCCTAGGAATCGGAGGCAATAAGAAAAGGAGAGAGGAGTCTGAAACCATGGCTCTTCCTCTAACTTGCTTTGTGACCTGAGCTACGTCACTTCTCTGAGCATCTGGTTTCTGAGGGTGTTGTCAAGTATCTAAAATGTCTGGCAGTGCTCTCAGATTTCCATCTTTTGAAATCAACTGAATATTTGCTTTGAGAAAACTAATCCTGTCAATGTGCCATTAATAAAGTATTCTTGACCTATGTGGTTGTTACATGGATGTGTTTATTTTATGATCCTTCATTGATCTGTACATTTATGGTTTTTTGAATGCATGTCATACTTCAATATAAATGTTTCTAATAAAATTGCATTAAAATAATAAAAGGTGTCGTTTTTATGTGGGGGGAAAATACTATTGGCAGCATTTGGATGAATATCTTTCCCTGAATTTCACAAAATCTTCTGTGAGAAGTCACAGTTGGCCTAGCAGGAAACCCAGGCTTGGGGGCGACTTCCTTAAACAAAGCTCCCAGCCAGGAACATCTGGTTGTGGAATGTGGGCTAGCAATGCTCCCTGGCACTGGGACTAATGCTGGGTAGGTAGTAATCCTGGTGACATAATCCACACACTCCCCTGGGATGTCCCAATAACTGGGAAAGAGACTTATTCTAATTTCTAAGCCTTGTCACCATCTAATTTCTGAATCAGCAGCTTCAAAATCAGGGAACCTATTTACTTTGGAGAGGGAAGAAAGAGGCTGCTGTCAGCTGAATTGTTGCCCTTTGTTGATTCTTTTGATTATTCTGCTCTTTTCTTTTTCACTTCTACGTGAGAACAATATTTGAGAGCTTATAGTCCCCTTGAAGTACATCATCTGGATCCAACATACAATATCTTTATTCTGTTCAATTCCTTGTAGGCTGATGTTTTCTTTTTTCTAGAGGCGGTTGGAAGGTTGGTGATTTAGCCTTAATTATTTTCCTTCCCAGGAGAAGAATTCCACCATTTTTCTGTTCCCTCCCTGCCCTAAGCTCTTCCCGGTCAGGCCAGTTGCAAAGTAGGACACCTCTGCCACTGTCTGAGATAATTAACTACAGGTGACTCCTGGCTTATAGGTTGAGTTCCTTCTACTTTTACAAGCACATCCCTAGCCATCTCCTCCCCAATTCACAAATCCTTGTACAGGTTTATATTAAGTGCTACCTCCAGAATTAATCTTTGTGGGGGAACTCCATTTATTTGGAGTGCTGAAGGGGAGAACCTGAGTGACTTGGATATGTGGACCAAACAGTTATGTCCCTCAAATAATAAACACACATAAGGGAGAAATTGTTACTCTGGAAAGAAAGAAGAAATGAATGGTGCAAAGCAGGACTGTATGCAACGTGGAACACCTCTCCATGACTTCTGAGAGTCTTTAGTGATGTTAATCTCACGAAATGTCTGGGGTGAATGGAACACTTATGGTGTCAGCCCTGATGGTTGCCTTTGGGTTGGTTGTGAGGGAGCTGTTCCAGCAAGAATGGAGCTGTGCTGATAGCAGAGAGCAGGTGTGAAGAGCTCTTTCTACTTTCATCCCATAAGAGAGCTGTAGTTTTAACCAACTGTTACCAGCTCCTCAAGAAGTGTGGGCTGGGGGTGAGCAGTTGGCACCTCTGTTACACCATATTACCTGCTGTCTTTTGAGCACACCCCTCTTCACACCTCACAGTTGTACAAGGAACGTTTGTGCCCATCTCCAACAAGCAGTCAGCTCTCCACACCTCCTGTTTTCCCCACTCTCAACCCACCCTCCACTCACCCCTATTAATCCTGCCTTCTGTTTCCACAGTATTTGTGCGCATTCTCCTAATATGACTCTATCACCAAAGTCTGTGATTATCTGCTAGACTATTAGCTTCTCTGAGGAAAGACTGTGACATGTACTTCTATGTGTGTCTGCACGTGTGTGTCCAGAAGTTGTTTCCATTCTGCTGCACACAGGACTCCATTACTCAGCCCACCAATATTTACTGAGCACTCATGTATGAGGTATGAGGTCATGTGCCAACAACAATGGGTTTGACATAAGCCTTGCCTTTCAATCTTAGACCTGACAGAGAAACAAGCAGGACATCTATTTGAGAACTTGTACTTGGTGCCGGCTCTATGCCATGCCCATGCCAAGTGTGGATTATAAAGATGAGCGCTCAGAGTTGCTTATGGCCCAGGAGTGAAGACAGGGATGTAATGGGAATTACACAACAGTGAGATAAATACTACAGGAACCCAAGCTTTACCATAACCCTTGTTGAGAGACCAGTGGAAGTATTTGTTGGAAGCATATAAGAAAATTGATCTCAGAGAGTCACAAGTTGATCTGTAATCCCACAAATTTCTCTAGTCAATATCTTTGTTTTTATCAGTTCTTTTCTGTATATTTTTGAAGAACTCCCCTTAAAAACTAATATCTTGTGTGAGGGTCTCAGCAAATCTCTGCATGTTTTCCTTCTTAAATGCAAGAAGACATATTGGGGATTTAACATGTCTCTGGCCCTGGCCTGGGTGAGGTGCCCCGTGGATGTCCCAGCAGCTCTGGTCAGTGTGGATAGCCATTTGCACTAGAGGGAAGTCAGAGGGCCAACACCCCAGAATCTTCATAATGGACACCCAAATTTGTGACATCACAATTCTCTTCCTATGACCCCACAGCCACAGTGAATCATAGGGGAGCTATCATGTTCATGGGAGTCACGTAACATAGATGGGATGGGGAAACCATATATGAACAACCTCTCTAGACTTAGATCTAGAATATTCTTAGCACTGAAGAAAAGTCTGTCAAATCTTATAGAGCAATTGAGCTGGAAGGAAACTTGGGAATAATTACTCCAACAGTTTTCAAAGTTTCACATATTATTCTCCCCATATGAAAGCTTCAGACGAGGTCTAAAACCAGCAAAATGGATCTGTTTTGAGTGAATTGGGCTACTTGTTTATGCAAACCATAAAGTCTGGCCTCTCATTTTGTAGTTGAGGAATATCCAGTGCAGAAAGAGGAGTGACTTCCCTAGGGTTACCCAGTGAATGAATGGGGATGCATTCTTCATGCTGGCCCTGTGTCTCCCCACCCCACCCCCTTGCTGAATGAGCACAGGACTCTGCCCACCAGGAGGGCAGCTGGGAGGCAAGAGACCCTGCATCAGTTCAACTTTCTCCCAGGATACAGAGCAGCCCTGCTGGCATGTTATCACTAATGTACAAAATGTGAAATTGTGAAGACTTGTTTGCCAATTCTCTTATCTCAGCTGGCACAGAGGAGGGCTCGTTGGAGTTTCGAGGTGTTAGAGTATTGTTTATCCACCGCACATCCCTTGGCTGTTCTCGCAGAGACTCAGGAAAGGCTGCACATATAAATTCACATAAATTACCTTTACAAAATGTCAAAATTAAAAGTGGATTTTTATTTTGGGGATGTGCCTTGAGCATGTTAACCCCTTATAGTGGGTAGAGGTGTCACCATCAGAAAAGCAGCTGACTTCTTTGAAAGCACCATAAGCCACAGGAACTTACTCCCACGCTCCCGCCCCAGCCCAGCACTACCCACCCTCAAGAGGTAGCAGTTCTTGTCAACAAACCATGGGTTTTTCTGAGCTCCTGGCCTGCTCACAGATTGTCCTCTGGATACAGTATTTTTATTATTTTATTTTTTTAAACTTAATTTTTAAAAAGATTTTATTTATTTATTCATGAGAGACACACACAGAGAGGGAGTGGCAGAGACACAGAGGGAGAAGCAGGCTCCATGAGGGAGCCCGATGCGGGACTCGATCCCGGGACTCGAGGATCATGCCCTGGGCCGAAGGCAGGCACTAAACTGCTGAGCCACCCAGGGATCCCCAGGATACAGTATTTTTAATCCTGTGGTAGCCATAACTTCATTATTTATGGTCTTTAACTTCTTTTTAATAGACTAAATGGACAGCTCAGGGGAGACACAGAACCCCTCTGGGCCTCAGTTTCCTCACTTACAAAATGTGGAGGTTAGCATAGATAAGTGTTTCCTAACTAGCCATTCAGTCTACCCTCCAATCCAGAGAGGTAGTAATGGGGATACTTAAGGAGCTACTAATATTTCAAAACCTTTGTGGAAATCATAAGGCACCTGCAATAGGGTTGCATAGGCTTAAAAAACAATCCCACGGAGACTTATGGAGGCTCGTGGGGAACGGAAAAAGGGAAAAACAGCTCTGCAGGCTTGCCAGGGAAGCACAGAGGGTGAGGAGCAGACCTTCTTAAGACCAGATGGAAAAGGGGAGAGTAGAGCTGGAGAGTGGCATGCACGGCCCTTGAAAAGAGGTTCACCATGAAACAGCTCTGAGTTTTATTGCTATCTCTGTTTACTTTTACTGGTATCTCTGTGATACTTTTTATGTCCAACATGTTCTTTATTAAACTCTTGTGAGAAGGAGGAAAAATCCCCAAACTCCCCCTTTCTTTGCCTTTGGTTGAGTTGTGGCTGGCTACTTCTTTCAAGCTGATCAGAAGTTTTCAACATAGTTCTTTTACATACTTTTCTAGAAAACACATATTTATTGGGTCAACTATTCTGGATCTCTCTTTAATTTTAATAAATCAAAAAATAATTACCTTAAGATTGTACCATTTGTTCCCAGGACAGAAATCTCCCAGTACATAGTGGAGCAGAATCAACCAGAATAAAGAATTTGGAAAAAAAAAAAAAAAAAAGAATTTGGAAGGCACTGGAAATGGGTGGGTAAAGTTTCTAGGTCTGATGGAACCCCAGAATGGAATATGAAGCAGGGAATGTCAGTAGTAGGATGTAGACTTGATTCAGGGCACATAATCATTTACATGAGCCTAAAACTCATTTGCCTTTATGGACCTCTCCACTATAATACTATCAATATTAAAACTTATATTTCTATGACTTTAATAGTTCCCCCCATTTTTTTGGGTTTTAGGCAAAACCAAAAGTTTTGGGTGTCCTACAAATTTCACTCTTTTCGAACATTAAAAAAATAACACATTTCTTTTGACAATAAAATTTAATTGTTTTGATTTTAAAATAAATTAACAGGTTTCCTGAGCCCCTAAAGGATTTGCAGCTACAGGCACTGCGCCTGTCATACCTAATGGATAAGTCAGCCTGACACCAGGTAGAGAAGAAAGCTTTACGTGGTAGTGTTGGGTGCTGGGTACCCACTGCTGATGCAGGAGAAGCTAGGGTGAGCCCTGCTTCATGGAAGCTGTATCTCTTATCCCAGTGCAAAGCAGAGCTGACTGATGGAGATATTTGGCAAAAGTGTTTCCAGGTGACCAACACATAAGGTTGATAGCTGCTTCTCTGCTTTTCTTCTAAGTGCTACAACTTGAAGCAGTGAACGAGAGTCAGGAGTCATGTTTTGATTATTAGTTGTGTGTCTTTGGGCGAATTCCTCACCTGAGCATTCCAAAGTTTGCAAAATGAAGGAGTTGGATGAGGCATTGATTCTCTAGCTACAATTTATGCCCTATATGCTTCTGAAATATTTTCAGAAAAAAATCACAGAGAGATAAATGAAGACATGTATACAGTGAGGCAGGTATACTTAGACTAGGACCCAGGAATAAGTTATTTACCATATTAAATTTAGTTCTGAATTTACAGGCAGCTGTAAAATATAGAATTCTTATCATCTAACTGAAGGAAGACTAACACTTCTTTGGGTATTTATTTGGCATTACTTTTTCGAGAAGATATGACCACTAGTTGACCAGTGAGCTAGCTCCAGGGCAATCGGAATCTCCTTCCTCCTCCCCTGCCCTTGAAATGTACATTCCAGCCACTGTTCCCATAGTGGGAGCAAGCGGAAGGCCATAGCCTCGAGAGAGAATAGGGTGTTGCTGAGACCATCTCGAACTTACATGTGACTGAATCCAGGTACGTCCTGTGTATAAACTTTAAGATCCTGGTGGGCATGTTGCAGAGGCACCTGAGAAAGTCACATGTAAGTTCCCTTGCTTGTTCAACCTGCCACCTACCAATTTGGATGGGTCTACTCCTTGTCCTATCTCTTCTTGACTTCTTCAGATTATCCCGCAAAAGCTCCACAGTTTGCAAATCTACACACCTATTAAATGTTTGATTTTTTTATTGCAAAAGCAGCACTAACACCATTTAAAACTTTTTAAAGAGCTAAAATTCACTTTCAATACAACTACCTCAATAAATGTAAGTATTTTCCTTGTGGTCTTTACCAGCGTAAAAATTATTCAGGTTACCATATCTAGAGAAAATCTTTGTTTTTTGCTTTTGCGTTTTTTTCACCTAGGAATATGCAACCTTTACTTCCCTGCTGCTGCAGCACTTGTGAACGTTATTTTAAATGTCTGCACAATATCGATTGAATAGACTTAGCAGTTCCTTGACTGTTAGGTATTTAGTTGATTTCTGGTTTTTCCTTACAACCCAGAATAAGCAATTAATATTGCACTCTTTTTTTTCTTTAGAATTTCCTGGAATGAGATTAGGTCCAAACGTACGGACTGACTCTCTTCTAAGCCTTGATGCCTTGCTTTCCTTAGAAATTGTGCTACCTGAGTATGAAATGCTGACATTTAAGGTTCCATGGAGTGTTCGAGAATAATGATCTTTTTTTTTTTATGAGAATAATGATCTTTTTAGATTATAAATGACTCTGGATGGGTCTGTTGCAAGGCAGGCTTTATCCATGTAAAGCAGTGAAAACATTTGAATTTGTCTAGATTTATTTTCAGTATAAATATGCTTTTAGTATTTCAATGTATGCAATCTATTCATGCAGGGGTAGAAGGGCACATTTATTTAATTGGGGATAAACAGTGTCTGGGCAGAGGGTGATGAGGACTGGAGTGGGCTGCTTTGATGTATGGTACTCCTCTCAAATCGGGGAGGGTGTTGAAGTGACGTTCCTTGTCCTTGCAAAGTTGTGCCCATGATCAGAGAAGAGCTGAAATCATTCTGGATTCGGGCGGCTGGGCTCCATTTTCCAGGATCCATGGCTGTAAGAATATAACTGAAGCTGAGTTTCCTTCTTTCCTGGATCTCAAACAGCTTGGGCTCAAAGTGCTCTGATTCTCTTCCCCGAGTGTTTCCAGAGAAGACAGCCTGAGGGAGAGGAAGTGGTGCTAATTAAGTCCTCCCTCTGTTTTCCAGGCACAGGAGCCTTCTGCAGATGTCTGTTGTAAGGCGCGTGTTCGCAGAGTGTGGCAAATAGAAAGGCAGGCTTTCCTTCCCCAAAGGCACAAACCTTCCTTCACAGGTTACAGGGAACTCTAGAAACACACTTCCTTCCAACAGCCACTGTGTGATTGAGGTGCCAGACCTGCCAGGGAGGCCAAAGTGCTTCACTGATTGTTCTCTCAGTCTCTCTCTCTCTCTCTCTCTCTCTCTCTCTCTCTCTCTGTGTCTCTCTCACACACATGTACAAGTGCACACGCACACAATTTCTCCTGTTTCTATGGGGGGTGCCTTGTATTTCTTACAGACCATTCTCTGCCTTTTGTACCTTAAAAAAAAAATTGCTGAAGACAGCCTCAGCGAAGTCTTCCTACTGCAATACAGCGTGCCTCATGATGGACATGCTAGACTGGACCAGAAGCATGGTTGGGAGCTCTGGGTGGGCATCCTGGTGCTGCCACAACTGAGTGTGTCCTGGGTGGGTCCCCTTAATGCTGTGATCCCCAGAGATGCAGGTAAAATCATCTTCCTAGGGTTGCTGGGAGGATCGGATGGAGGAACCTATAATGTGACCCGTGGAGGGCTTTACACTGGTGAGCCCCCCTAACCATCTGTATTTTCTCCTGCACTCAAATCCCTCAGGGTGACTGGATATGTCTGCATTTGCCCAAGATAATTTAGTTTACTTCTATCATTCTGATGTAACTGTTAATAGTACCCTTCTCAAGCTCCAAAGTGTCCAGCTTTAGGCCACAGGTTAAATGCTCATCACACTATTTTTACCGCTCCTGAATACTCTAATTCCAATGTTAAGAATGTCAACTTGCAGGAGTCAGGGCTGTTTCTCATTCTCTACTATTTCACAAGAATCGAGGAAACTGAATTTATCTAATTAAGAACGCTGAGGCAGCTCTGAGAATACGATGACTTTCCCAGTCACAGTGAAGCTGGACACAAAATCCACTTCCTATGTAGCATGGACAGTGTACTTACCATAGGTCTGACTCATGCAGGAGAGCCTGGTTCTCATCTCATGGAGTCAAAGAATGAATCTCACGGACAACAGAGAGTGAGCAAAGTGATAGAGTTTATCAAGCAGCCATACAGAGAAAACTCTCTAAAGTAAGAGGTGCCCCACAGGGTTGCCGCTGAGGACTTTTCTGCTCTGCCTTTTATAGGAAACTGACCAGGGAACTTGGTAAATTTCTTGTCAATATCAGGGTGGATATTGGGATCCCTGGGTGGCTCAGCAGTTGAGCGCCTGCCTTTGGCCCAAGGTGTGATCCTGGAGACCCGGGATCCTGTCCAACCTTGGGCTCCCTGCGTGGAGCCTGCCTCTCCCTCTGCCTGTGTCTCTGCCTCTCTCTCTCTCTCTCTGTGTATCTCTCATGAATAAATAAATAAAATATTAAAAAAATATATCAGGGTGGATATTTAGAAGAAACATGGTGGACTTGTAACTGACATAATAACAAGCAAGATGTTTTGCAAATATCGTAAGTTATTGCCTTCTCTCAGGTTAATACCTCCTCCATAGTATTTCTCTACATCTGGAATTTCTGTGAGCTTAGTCAGGTAGCCCATGGCCTTGAGAGTCTTGTGCTGTCTTGGTTTGAGCAGGGACTATTGATAACATCTTAATGACATATTTCTGTGATTACTTAGTAGCCATTAACGGGGGATAATCCATAACATTTTGGAGCTAGGGAGCCAAGTTTATTTTTTCTGTTTTTACTTTCTTATCTCTGTTTTGTTGGGATGGTTAGAAGCCTGACTCTGGGGCCTTTTCCTTATCTTTCCCTCCGTAGCCCCATCTGCTCCTAACTCGTTCCTAAATCATGACTATTTGGCCTCAGCTTAGAAACAGTAACGTGATGTAGGGGCTCTTTTTACTAGGCTAGTATGTGCCGTCTATGTATTTTGTTAAATTTTGCTGTATATTTACAAAATAGAAACGAGTTTATTATGTTTTTACTTAAGCATATGTAATCATTGTAAGCATCCAGAGATTTACAAAAACAAAAAATTAAAATCACCTATCATCCAGAGATAACCATTGTTAATATTCAATTTTATTTCTTTGTAGACTTTTTCTAACCCTGTCACACAACACACGTATATACATATTCAACTCCAAGTTTCCTTTCCTCTTTCTTTTTTTTTGAAGTATTTTAAACCATTTGAATATAATAATTCATTATTATTCATAATCTTTTCCCATTAACAATATATTTTGGGCATATTTCCCATGATAAAAAATATCCACTTACATTTTTAATGACTACATTGTATTTTATTTTATGATATAACATATTTAGCCAATTCCCTACTGATGAGTTCTTAGTTTCTCTATATTCTTCTGGTAGTAGATATAATGTATGAGTGACTAATGTGGTGGTGATACACAATGTTTTGCTCTTAGACGTAAGTTGTCAGTATTTTTCTGCTATTAGACACATATGATGTGTCTTCCTATATTGATGTCTTTGGGCATTTGTTTAAATTCGTTCCTTAGGATAAAATTTTAGAATTGTTGTTTTTTGAGTTAAAAATATGCTGTTTAAGTGTTTTTTGTGCCCTATTACTACCCAAGAGCATATGAGAAAGTGCATTATCATTCCTTTTAACTGTTAAGTAAGTTGACAGACTGGTAGGTTTTTAAGCAAAAATTCTATGAAATCTTGAAGATCAATTGTCTGGTAATTATTTCATACTATTATCTCCATACTCAGCTCCCTGTCCTCTGGGATTAAAGATGGGAAAATGGACCTACTTGCAGCCCTCTTGTGTCTATCTGAGGGTCTCTACTTCTCTCCCCTGGTAAATGACCAGGTAGGTGGTAGAGTCTCTGTTATTGAACTGCACTCATTAGTGCCTTTGTTAATGTATGAATGCATTTGTCAGTTTCAGGAACATCACGTGCACACTGCAGACTTTTCTGCTCTAGCCAGGACATAGGTAACTTCTTTTCCCCTTTTTTTCTAATGAGAAGATTCTTTCTTCCCTTGTTTTAGATAGAAGAAATGTCAACAATTGGGAGTTTTGAAGGATTCCAGCCCGTGTCTCTGAAGCAAGAGGGAGATGACCAACCCTCTGAGACTGACCAGCTGTCCATGGAGGAGGGGGACCCAGGCAAGGACTCAGAGACAAGGCAGATTTCAAGGCAGCCCAGTGTGACTGAATCAACACTGTACCCCAATCCTTATCACAGACCTTTTGCCTCACGGAAGTACTTCGTGACACGGGTAAAATTTTTGGTGCTCTGAAATACTATACAAGACTGCTCTTGAAATATTCTAATATCATTATAAATACTGTATATATTTGCCAAGTATTTTCACATTTGTTATCTCCTGTAATAGTAATAACCATGAAGTAGGTATTATTATCCCCATGTTACAGAGGAAGGATCTAAATTTCCGTTAAGGGTCTACTTTTGATAACCAGGTAGTATTGAGGAGAAGCTGGTTATCCACTCTCCAGGGATCTTTGGCTCCTCAGTCCTGTGTTCGTGTTAAACCTGATCTCCACAGATTAGTGATCTATGGAGAGAAAACCCAGGCAGTGAGAATACAAAATTGTGTGTCCAGAGTAGGTTATTTGTTGCATTTTTGAAAAGGATGGGGGTGATGGAGTGGAAGAGCTTGCTGAGAATGGGTTAGACCTCAGTGTCTACGCTGGGATGCTGGAATGACAGTGTGGGAACAGACACTTTTAAATCCCAAGCCTTCTGTTACTCTCTGGAGCGGAGCCCTTTTGCCTAAGAATTAGAGCTGAGAAAGTAAATGGATAGGTGGGTAATGAAGATGGAGTTTGTGTATCTAGATGTAAAAGATTAGGCACCTGGGTGGTTCCAACAGTTGAGCATCTGACTCTTGATTTTTGGATCAGGTCATGATCTTGGGGGTTGTGGGATCAAGCCTCATGTCAGACTCTGCACTATGTGTGGAGCCTGCTTGAGGTTCTCTCTCTCTGTCGGCTCCGTCTGCCCCTCTTCCTACTCACTCCCTCTCTAAAAAAAAAAAAAAAGAAAAAGAAAGAAAGAAAGATAGTTTGAACTTCTAGCATCTGGATCAAGTGGAGAGTGGGACAGTGCTTCCTGGGTTTGAGTACTTTTTCTTTCTTTCTCTCTCTCTCTATCTCTCCTTCCTACTTATCAATGTTCTTTCCCAGTCCTCAATGTTCTTGTTAGCACAATAATTGCTGGCTCATGGGCTATAATCAGTTGGTGGCAACACTGGGGATCGTACAGTGTGGCAATGAAGATCATCTCATTTTTGAAGCATTCATGGGACAAATCTTGAAAAAAAATTTTTTTCAACTCAATCTTATAAATAAATGATGGCTAAGATGTTGTGATGATTTACAAGTTTTACTGACAAATCCTGATTTGGTAGCTTTTAAAACATCTTTGGTTAAGATAAAATTTTAACTAAAATGACTCAATGTATGAGTAGGTGTGTGCGTGTGTATGCATGTTCGAAGCTAAGACATACCCCTATCATTTGTACTTAGCCACTCTGATGTGTTAAGCTGCTTTGGTAGGTGCTATACTATGTGTGTGTGTTTGTGTGAGTGTTTTTGCACATGCAGAGCATATGGTTTGTTTTCCAAAGTATGTGAACTTTATTGAATAAGCAAAATTAAGTTGTAAGATACATCTGTGAAGAAAATCAAAGCATCCCCTAAAGTTGTCTTATCTCTGGTAATGATGATGTACCAGTCACAGTTTGATGAGATAACGAGCATGAGTGGTATGGAATAAGAGATTCATCATGCTCAGAAGCTGGTGCAGTTATGAGGGCTGGCTGGGAAGTCTCTGCAAAGCTGTCGTCTTTGCACCTGGTGATGGGCCTGAAGTTGCTATAGGCCAACCAATTGGTAGTCATGAAGTGGGAATAGGGAATAAGGGAAACACTGGAACCTGTACAGACAAACCAGAATTCCTGAGGAAAAACTGGAATCTGTGTCTGTTTCCCACCAAGTCTAAACTTGAAGACGTGAGTCCTTTCAGGAGAAGTTGGTGGCCTTTCTCCACTGAGCTGCACACTTACCAAGCCTAGGAAAAAGAGAATATGAGAAGGTCTAACTGCCAGCAGTAGCTGTAGGTCTGTCCGGGTGCTGCCCCGTACCACCAAGTGAAGCAGGAGGTCAACAACTGTGAATATAAGCTTCCACAGTGCCTGGCGGACTGCACTGATCTTCCACAGGGAAATAACTGATGTGTCACTTCTGCCTTGCAAATCTTACACTAATGTCTCTTGTGGCCAACTCTACTTTGGAAATGGATAGGAAAGGAAATTCTAGAAAATGTAGTTCTAGCTTAGCTAAATCGACCCAGTCTAAAGCCACCATGGAGGCTTTGTTTGTGTGTGTGTTTGAATGATGTTTTTATTTGTATGGTTCTATGCAACTTATCAAGTGAAGTGCCCTGGAGTAACACTATAAGGTTGGTGGGGGAGAACTGCTCACTCTTGTACTAAACATAGTACAGTTTCAGGGGAGTGAAATTACCTGACCAAGTCACATGATATTAGTGAAAGAGCTATAGCTAGAATCTTTGTCTTCTGTCTGTAAGTCCAATGCTCTTCCTACCATCATGTACAATTGCTTTTATAAGTCAATCAGTGACTGACTCCAGTCCATTGGAAGAGTATCTTCTCCCTCGAATAAATAGACACAAACCCTAAGTTCTCAAGAGGTTGGGAGGGAAAACTTCTAATCTTGTTAATGAATTTAGAGTAGACTTGAGGACTCTTTAGGAGTTGTGAGGGCTACATTCCCAAGGCACTCAGCATTTGCTCTCCTTCAGACTGATAGATGAAATATATATATATATACACACACATATATATGTTTAGCATATGAGTATAATGAATGTGCTTTATATGTATTTTTATATTTTTACTCTCTATATAAATTTCCCCATTTGCAATGTGTGAATAAAATACAAGTTTTATACAGAGGTTTAAATAGGCTTATTTGTAAATATGCTTAGTACAGTGCATGACATGTCTATTAACATTTTATAAGCAGCATCTCATTGCTATTATGAATGCTTTCTTATTGATTTGACATTCCTATTTCTATATTTGATCATAGGGAATGACATTAAGATGCCTGTGACCTCACCATGACTTCCAGGGTGAGATATAAATGTAGATGTATAGTTTCTATAGCAGTCAAGAGGTTTGAGTGAAGGAAACTAATTCATTTTCTCAGGGAATAATTCAATAAGACCCAGGCTCTGGATGATTCAGAGCTATTAAAGATTCATCATGAAGTATCACTTCTTAGAGCTGAAATGAGATCGACAGATGATCTGGTCCACTGATTCTCCATCTTTATCATGCAAACAAATGACCTGGAGATCTTGTGAAAATGCTGGTCTGATTCAGTAGGCCTGGAGTAAGGCATTAGATTCTGCATTTATATAGATTCTCTGGCGATAAGATGCAATCTGTCCATACAACATACCTTGAGTACCAAGGAGCTATCAACATTCTCATTTTCAGAAGTAACTAAGGCCCAGAGAGGGCATGTCAAGTGTCATAACCATTAATGAGTGCTGACTTGCCCAAGAGGCTAGTAGTAAGTGCTAAAGCTGGGGTTAGAACCCAAGTATTCCAATTCCCAATTCATAGTTCTAGGATCCCACACAGCAATTAAAAAGAAGTGAGTTTACTACTGTGTAAGAATTTAAAGCATATAGGTTGTAAATTCAAAAGAACAGTAAGTAAATGAGCTGCGGAATTCCTTGATCAAGCATTTTGTTTCGTTAAATATTTTAAAATCATTTCACAGAAGGTGGTTTATTGTTAAAAAAAAAAAAAGGAAAATGTCAATAAGCAAAATGAAAGTCACCTGCCCAACATTAACCAAGTATATTGAATGTGTGCTTATACATTTTGGTGTGTATCCTGTGTTGCTTTTCCCTGACCTGTGCAATTGGTTGCATAAAAATATTTCCTATGCCAATAACTATACTTCCATAAAATCACTTAACAATTTAGTTACATCCTGCTATGGAGAATATTCTACAATTTATTTAACTTTTGCTGGACATTGAAGTTGTTTCCTACTTACATCTTTTAACCCAGAAAGGAAAGTTACTCTTTGACTTGCTGTAGCAGAATGGCAGTCAGTTTCTTAGGGACCAGAAATAGATACCCAATGCTGTAATAAGAAAGAAGTTCAATTATATGAGTTTCAAACTGGATATGCAAAGATGTGACTGCTCTGGAAGTTAAAATTAATCCAGGAAAAACAAGAGACTCTGTCTCATGACCCTGAGATTATGACCTGAGCCAAAATCAAGAGTTGGATGCTTAAGCAACTGAGCCACCCAGGTGCCCCCAAGAGGCATTTTTAAGCATCATAACCTAATGCATTAGGTCATATCTCTAATGCATTAGATCATACCAGATTATAAAAGCAGTCAATCTGGTTCCTTAAACTTCTTATATTCTTTCATGTGGCATCAGGGATGTTGCTTCCTATCCACGGGCTTCCAGACTATCATTTATTTCCTGAACTGTGCCTTTCCAACACAGCAATATTTGTGCTCAAAGAAAAGGTCTTAGAGGATATCTAATCCAATCCCCGAAACACAGAAAGGAGATGTGACTTGTCCAAAGTCAACCAGTAATTTGGGGGGGCCATGCCAGAACTCCTGATGCTTTTTACCACCCCTCTAGAGCCTCTGACCTTGGTCAATGAATGAGAGGTCATGAGAATGTCTGAGGCACTGGCTATCACTCTGCTTGGATACTTTTTCCTCCTGTTTTTGTTCATTTGCTATTTTATTGCTTAGACATATCTAAAAAAGGCCTGGTGCCTTTTCTGAACAAAAGTACCACTCAAGGCTAATAACTCGAGGTATATTATGATAATCTCTTTAGTTGTGGAGACTGATATTCAAAAGCAACTTCTTATGAAAGGAACAATACTTGATATGCATGGGGAAAGATATTTTTAAACTCCCTGTAGGACTCTATATTTGCAGATACCTTATCAGAAAGTTGAAAGCGATTAGGGATGGGGAATTATCTCTAAATTTATACTTGAGAATGTAAATTACATACAAACTAATGGGACTAAAACTATTTGATCTTTTAATATTTAATTAATGGTTCCCCATGGCCTTTTTATAGCCTGTGTTCTATTGTGAGGAACGAGACTTTAATAAGCAGGTTCAGGACTTCCCATTGTGTAGCAAGATGTCATTGCTTTCATGACACTAATTTGGCTTTCATACTCTCTCCCTTTCCCTCTTCTCTTACTATAGGGTTCCCTGAGTCTTACTCTTGCATTGGGAACAACTAAATATATTATTTATATTATTATTGTCTGTGTGAGTCTCTTTCTGGTCTAGAAATTACATATCTCACTGGGCAAAAGGTTTCTTGATTCCCCTCCTTACACTGAAATCCCTTGAAAATTGTAATAAATTTGATGTTTCTTTCTGAGGGCAGATACTTAACAATAATAAATTAAGAGGCATTTCTTTTATTTTCAGAGAAAGACACATTTGCCCTGGACTTTACAAATCACATCCAATTTAGAGCTGTTTTTCTTCTCTTATGTGTTTATCACAAAGTGATTTCTATCTGGGCATGATGACACCCACAAGATAGATCTTATGGTATCTGAGTTCCTGGGAGCATTCCTTTTTTTATGGCCCCCTCCTCTTATTGTCTAGCTAGGGAGTCCAGTATATGGGAAACAGTTACCAGTGGACATATTATTTATGTGACGACTGGCCCCTGGCTAGTCTAATTTAAGGAACCATAAGGAAACACACACACACACACACACACACACACACACACATCTTTGAAATTCCCTTAGTAGGTTTGTTTTGACTGAAGACGTTCTGTGCTGAACTATTAGAAAAGATATTGCCCAGTCTGCTGTGTAAGGACTTGTAAATAAGGATTCCCCCCTCATGATTTTTCTTCAGATTTAGCATTAGAAATATATGTGTATTGGATGAGGTATACTTACTATTCCAGTGTACTTTCCTATTAGTCCTAGGTGGCATGGAGTCTTCAAGCTAATTGTTCCATTGCAGTGATCATTTGACCTCCAAATCCTGGTACTACTATTTTCCCTTCATTTAATGCTAACAATAAGAATGAAAATACAGTGTTTTATTATCCAGTGTTCCCAGAGGTTTTTGGCATTTCCCAACAGCTCCGTTACAGTTAATATTGTCTTATCAGCCCAGCAAGTAAGTAAACTGATGTCTGGAATGATAAGGACATAATATGGGACTCATGGCAAATAGAAAGGCTGAGATCTAAACCTTGCCCTAGACACAAGTCAGAGTGCTCACACACTATCTCATTTTCTACACTGAATGGCTGAAGTTAATTTATTCCAGTTAACCAATGATGACAAGCAGAAGAGAGTAAAATACTCTTATCAGGATACAGTGATTAACTGTTCCATAAAGTCACAACCACTGTTTCTGCTGAAGGTGAGAACACCACACTCAGTGAAGATGTTGGCAGAACTCCAGAGACTTCCCAACCATTTTGTAGAAGCCACACTGATGTTCAATATTTAAGTTTTGCAAAGGTATACAGTAAAACATCACCTCCATCCACTGTCCCATCAAGTGCCTCCCCCCACCAACCATAGGAGACCACTGTTAACATTTTCTAGGTATCCCTCTAGAGTTGCTTTAGCATATACAAGCATGTGCAAATATTTGTTCTTATCCCTTCTCTTTTTATACAAAAATGCAACATATTTACCCTGTCTTCTGAACATTTTTTCTTTCATTTAATAATGCCTTTTGAAATCTTTCCATATTAACACAGATTTCCAATTTTTTTTGCACATTCATCATGTTCTATTGTATGGATATGTCCTCTATTATATCTAACAAGTCCCCTATTGATCTATATTTGCCTTATTTCCAAAATTTTGCTATTCACAAATAAGGCTGCAAAGAGCACTGTATAAACATCTGTCATTTTGCACATATGCAAGAACATCCATAGTATGACTTCAGAGAAGTGGAATGTGAATGTCTAGATCAAAGGAGAGATCATTTTTGGTAGATTTTGCCAAATGCTTTCCTTCGGGAAGACAAGTAAGGTTTTGAAAAATTCTACAATTTTATATTCATCTTCACATGTTCTGGCAAAGTGCCTGGTGTAGAAGCATTCAACAAAATGCTTATTTTAGGATTATTTCATTATTCTCCAATTTCACTTACAGTTTTTTTTTCTTCTGCAAAGTATTAGTTTCACTACTGAGCTATATTAGCTGAGGAAGAAATTATGTGGATATAAGAAAAGAGACAGGAAAAATAGGATGAATCATCAAAGAAAGTATGATTTTGAGCAGTGGGCTTGATGCAGCCAGGCTGTAATCACAGGGAGTTCGGGTTGGAGATGGGAACGTTGTCATGGGATTATAAAGGATTTCCCTCCAGCATAGTTTGGTCCTGCCAGTAGGGTCACTAGAACAGTGATGTTGATGCGGCCTTCTCTGTCAGTGGGGGCTCAAGGCATACTTGATTGATGCTCCAGAACTTACTGATTTTATGACTCACAGCTTCTACTAGGCATGGGCTGCCATATTAGCTTTCTGACAATCTGTGAACCAGCCGCAGAGAATGACAAAGGAGTCAGAAATTATTCAGTCCACTGGCTGACTATTCAATTCAACAGGAAATGTGTTAAATGAGAAAATCAGAATGTCTTGGTATAAGGGCTGTGATCATATTTTCTTAAAGACTTCCAGGAGGCTTTCATCATCAGCTTGGCTCAGAAAGCTTTTATTCAGTCTCCTCATTTGTCTTTATAGATAAAGAAATGGAGGCCAAGAAAACTCAAATCATTGGCTACAGGTCACAGAATTGATTTATAAGAGATCTGGAACAGGAACCCAGGTCACTTGACTCTGTTCGATGCACATTTCCTGGATGACTTGGGCTGTGCTAAGTGAATTGGATGGGGAGGTGCAGGACTAAGTAGGGAAAGCTCTACACCATTTCCCACCACTTCATCTGAAGCAGTGCCATTCTTTTCCTCATTTTCATATATGGATTCTCCTATTATAAGTTTTTTTTTTTCCCATGACCAATGGATTCTGTGGCCAAAATATTTCAAAGCCTTTTATCGCTGAGAAAGCAAACAAACCCAAATCCTACCACCACCCTACCTCTGAGAGGAAAAGGTATTTGAATGGGTCCTAGGCCATCCTAGTATCCTGGTTTCCTTTTGTGAGAAGAGAGTCTCAGCCTGGGAGGATTGGAAATGTTAATATTAGAGAATATGTGGTTAGTATTAAAGTCCTGTTATATAGAGAATATTCAAGAACTGGCAACCTACTTGTCAGTAGCTCAGGGCTGGGAATGAGGCCAGCACTGCATTGTAGGTGGGGCAATGGTATGTCTATTTTCTTGTCTCTACCACATCTTAGCTGAGTGAACTTGACAAGTTACTTCCCCACACTGGCCCCTGTTTCCACACCTATAAAATTAAATGTCTTAAACTAGATAACCCCTGGGCTGCAGTGGTTCTCAACCTTGGCTACACATTGGAGTCATCTGGCATGCTTTAAAAAATCCTGATGTACTGATATGTGGGTCCCATCCACTGAGTATCTGATATGATTGCTCTGGTGTGAGGCCTGGGCATTAGAATTTGTAAAAGTTCCCTTGGTGATTTTGATGTGTACTCAAGGTTGAGAGTAATTGTCTAGAGAGCCACAGTTCTCATAGTACAGTCCCACACCAATAGCATCGCCTGTGAACATGTTGGAAATACAGATGCTTGGGCCCACTCCAGACCTATAAACTCAGAAACTCTGAAAACAATGCCCAGCATTATGTTTTTGATTCTCATGTACACTGAATTTTAGGAATCACTGAGCTAGAGGTCTATGAATTTCTTATCGGAAAAGGGTTAATCAGCTTTTAAACGAGAGGTAGGCCCATAGGAGGAACACCTGTTTGGAGAAGGGTAAAGGATGCAAGGCAAGGAGAAAAAAAAGTTAATTCTCCAGAGTCAGCTAAAATTATGGTAAGAATATTAGAAAAAGTTTTTCGGGACACCTAGGAGGTTCAATGGTTGAGCGTCTGCCTTCAGCCTGGGGCATGATCATGGAGTCCCAGGATCGAGTCCCACGTCAGGCTCCCTGCAAGGAGCCTGCTTTTCTCTCTGCCTATGTCTCTGCCTCTCTCTCTCTCTCTGTCTGTCTTTCATGAATAAATAAATAAAATCTTTAAAGAAAAAAAGAAAAAGGTTTCTCTTAGATGTTATATTGCCATGTGCTCTTTGAAGAGAGAAAGGTTTGATTTAAAAAAATATATATATATTGCAAAATCCTTTGAACTTTCTGGTAAACATGCTTGTCAAAGAAAACTGGCACTCTGAAAATGGCTCTTTTCATTTCTATGAGAAAGTATGAGTATGATCATGGAAGACAGGACTCGGATCACTTTGGTCCCACCCAAGAAGAACAGCTTAGTAAATACCAGAGTTCAAGACTAAGTTCCCCGGCAGGCTGTTCCTAGAACAAACAGACAAACGCAAGACCTATCTTTCCCATCAGCTTTCTGGAGGAGACTACGGATTATACTCACTAATCATAAGCAAAAAAGACAGCTCAGTTTTCTCTAAACCAAGTATTTTCTTTTTCCCATTCAGCCTGGGGCCATTGAGACTGCCATGGAAGACTTGAAAGGCCACATAGCCAAGACTTCTGGAGAGACAATTCAAGGCTTCTGGCTCTTGACAGAGTGAGTAGTTATGGCTAAGTGAAGGACAATAGAAATCTAGCATTTTCCTTAACACCACTATAACAGAATAGGAGATAGATACGTGGAAGAATTGCTTCTGGATGCCACGTAAGAATTGACTGGCATATCCCCCAGTTACAAAATAAAGTTTTGTGGTGCCCTATGGCTGATGCATTACTAGGTTTGACTCCTACAACAATTTTCTGGGCTAGTCGCTTTACTCCGCTATCACCCTGACTCGCTTAGGTCAGACCCTCATCATGGCTCTCAAGGAACATGGCATTGGCCTCCTCACCAATCTCTTTGTTTCCAACCTCTGTCTCTTACAAGTACTCTCTTCCAGCCATATCAGGTTAGTAACCATCCCACTCTGGGTACAGTGGAAAAGAAGGTTAGAAAAGATGAATGACGTCAATGTATACAGTTCGAATTTTATCTTATGTATGGTAACATGGGCCCATGAAACCAAGGAAATCATGCAGGATAGAGAAGACAGGCCATCAGTCCAAAATTAGGATAAAAACCAAGTCTAACACTTGAGTCCTTATTCCTTTAATAAGTGCTCCATTTATCCCCAAGGCTTATCTTAGCTTTCATTGCAAATGACACCATGAAGATGGTTACCTTTGTGTCTTGCCCTGAAACTTTGGTGTCTATGACTTTTTCTTTGCTTACCAGGAGACTATTAGGAATACCATGGTCTTTACAATGATAAGTGATATATTCACATAATAAGAGAAAGAGACACCTCTTTTCTGCTATAGAATCTTTTTTTTTTTTCCTGCTATAGAATCTACAGTATTAAATGAAGAATGTAGTTAGAACTCTATTTTGGATACTCAGTTGGTTCAGTGAGTTTTCTGGCTCCAAAGGCTCCAGCAGAAAAGCTCAGTAATTCCTATACTTCTAGTAAAAAGAATCATTTAATCTTTCACCCCTGGGCAGGACATCTTCTTTGACTAAGTTTTTTTTTTTTTTTTTTCTGGTGGTGGGTGATGGGCAACACTTGAATGTTCAACCTTCCAGGCCAGCAGAACAACTCCCTCAGTCAATGGAATGTAGAACCAGATCATCTGTGGGTCCATCTGACTGACTGCCATATTACATTATTGTCTCAAAGGGGTTCTATGAACTGAATAAAAATGAGCTTGGAAAGCCAAATTGACCATTTCTAAGCATTTGTTTCTTCATGTTTAGACTAGAGATTATGATATGCGCCTGAGGAATTGTTACAAGGGCTAAGTGAGAAAGCATGGTGAAACTCTTAGGCCCCAGCCCATAGGGGATTTTCAACAGATGTCAGTGTTCCTCCTCTGTTCACAAGTTCTAACTATTGGTAAAGTCCTTTTGTGTTTGTTTGTTCGGTTACCTCTGCCCTTATTTCTGTCCTATCCTTCTCTATCTCTTTCATCTCTGGGTTATCTGTAATGAGAAGAAAAGTCTATAATTTAGGTTTTCTACTTATTCATTTTTACCAATGCATATTTTACACCCCACCTTCCATGTGCAAGGTAAAATTTGACTTGTGCAAATAAAATGTCTGCCTTGATTAGGACAGATGTCTACTTAAATTCTGAAGGTCTAATCAGAAAAAGACACCTATTTTGTTTCTACAATGAATTTCATTTATAAGAAAAAATACATGAATGGTGTCTTTCAAAATCCAGGTGTGGCATTTTGAATTCTCAAATAATAAAATCAACAATTTCTTTAATATTGCATGTTTTAATTGTTTGTCTTATTTGTATGGAAATTTGTCTTATTTTTGTTTGTTTGTTTGAGTGTTTTTGTTCAGTGATTATAAAGGCCAGTAGATTTAATTTGTCCAAAAACAAAGGAGACTATGATCTGCATTGAGACTTAGCACCATAATTCTGTCTGTTTGATTTAACATCAACTGGGATGATTAATAAGACCAGAAGTTTTCAGATATATTTGAACAGTTTACGCCTCAAAGACTCAAGTTTTGCACCTAGCTATGACCCTAATGGGAAGCTCAAAGAGTTAGTAAAGACTATCTGGCAACTAGTTTTCTATTTCTCTTTTGCTTTGTGGTATTCATTTATTTTATAGAGAATAATGAGGGATGTATCCTGTTTACTTGAAATTTTAAGCAATCATTGTCATATGCTGTCAGACTTTCTTCCTTTGCACTTTGGAACCATTTCTCCTCTTTATTTTATTCTTTTTAAAGATTTATTTTATTTTGAGAGAGAGGGAGCAGAAGGGAAGGACAGAGGGAAGGAAAGGGAGAGGGAGAGAGAATCCAAAGCCAACTCCATGCTGAGTGTGAAGCTCGACATGGGGCTCAATCCCGTGACCTCAAGATGATGACCTGAGCCAAAACCAAGAGTCAGACACTTAACCAATTAAGCCGCAGAGGCGCCCCCCCCCCACCATTTCTCCTCTTTAGATGGTAGTCTTTTGTGTTCTTTTTTTTTTTTTTTTTTTTTTTTTTTTTAGTCTTTTGTGTTCTTTTTGGTCTTCCTCTCTGTCAAAATCCTTCTACACCTCTTCCTGCCATCTATTAAGAAAGATTTGATTCCAGTCATTTCTACCATAGTAAGAATTTGACAGTTGCTTTTCTTTGCCTGTTAAGTCTTAAAGCTGATTTAGACTGCCTTCTTGTAGAGAAAGAGCTGCCAATTGTAACTAAGAGGTTCAGGCATATGGGCTAAATGAATAGGTTCCCAGTCACTGTGACTGTTCAAGCAGAAGATGGGAGGCATTTATCAAAGGAAGGGCATGCCTAGAGATTCTGAATGACCTTTCGCAATAAAGTCTTTGTTTATTTGTAACACACCAATGTAGGGAAGGTAAATACGACCATAAAAATAGTCAAACGATATTCAACCCAAATATTCTCCCAAAAAACAACAGCAAAACAAAACAAAAAACTAAAGCAAACTATAAATACACAGGCACACTAAAGTGAGAGCCTGGCGGCTACTCTTGTCTTCTTTTCTCTTTTTTCTACTGAGATGAGACCCATCCATTCAATTCTTATGATTTACAGAGGCAATACTATATAACAGCTTCCTCAACTGCATCAACCACACAAGACTCTTTCAAGTGTAACACTTTTTTGTGTGTGTGACGGATATGACTGGGCTTTATGCACATCAATGGTTAGTTCCTTTTATGGAAATGAGAAACTCCTAGCTACTATCCAACAGTTTAAAGAATATTCGCTTTCAAACAAGTATTTCAGTTTCAGAATGATAAGAGTGAACACCCTTCTCATGTATACAGCACATTACAAAAGAACTTCATGTCCATGAACTTGCTTTATGTTCACTACAGCCTTGCTGGTTTTGTGATTGCCTTTTAATGGATAGGAAATGGAGATGAAGGGTGAAGAAGTGGGCAGATAACAGAAAAAGTGAGGAAGGCAGACTGCAACCCCACACTAGCTGGGTTCTGATTCTTTCCCAAAGGGAGTAAGGTGTAGGTGTGGGGTGACTAATGAGCTCAGCTCAACCTTTAGTCATGGGTGATCAGAGAAGTGGTTTGATATAGAAAGGTGATGTGGGCACTATCATGAGTGCTTAAAGGCCTTAAGTATCAGGTTTAAGAACTTAGATTCTACCCCATAGGTGATGGGGAGACACTGATGGGTGACAAAAGTGTGACTGTATTTCTATTTTATAAAGATCACTGAAGGCCATAATCCCTTATCTAAAACCCTTGGAGCCATATGTGAATCAGATTGAGGATGTGTCAGATTTTAGAAAGGTAAAACAATGCATATGTGTTTTATTTTGTGCCCCCAGTAGAAGTCTAGGACAGCACCCCCCATTAATCAAACACATTAACATTTTTGCAGGGAAATATGTGATAGTAAAAATAGAAGAAATGGCTTCATGTTGGTTAAGATTGGGTTTTACCACAAGGTGCATTTACTATTCTCAGGACTTTATTGGATTTGGAATTGTGGATGAAGGTGTATGGCCTATAGATGTTGGAAATGTGAAGGATCAATGCATGGGTGGAAGGCTGGATGACAAATCAGATACTGTGCAGTACAATGGGGTCTGATGCAATGCTAGGCTGGGGCTGGTCTACACTGGTTTATGACAGGTGAATGTTATAATCTTAGGAATGATTGTTAATGATTAAAATGTAAAATTCCACACTAAATAAATTTAAAACAAAGGCAATATACTGAAAAACTCCTTACTTTCTGACTTTTTTACTTCATTTTGCTGTTCCATTTGATCTTCATGCCTACTGTATTTGTGTAGTGGAAATGCTACATGATGGCGCACCACTGTGCACCTCTTCTCAACTGTGCCTTCAGTGTTGTCACATTGGTAGCTTGGAATTGACCCTGGTGGCAGCAAGTAAACCATGGAAGTCAGCAAACATGAGAGATCAGAGCTCCTTTTATTGCTTTGTTGATTGTCTAAACTCAAGAAAGTGACAGAGAACATTTTGACAATGCAGATTAAACTTAAAAGTATGTCATGTCTGTGGCTGTGATGCTGCAATAAGACACATGAAAAATTGAGGGAATATTTTTCCAGCATTTAGAAAAACTATTATACAATTCCACAAAAGTCACCTTTTCCTTTGAAGAACCCTGAACAGACAGCTGAAGGAAGCTTATTGCCAAGTGGAGGCTGTAAGGTTGCTGAGGGTCCATGTTCTGGGCATGAGGCTTTGGCCAGAGTCCATAGCTGTTCTCATACCTACAGAGCTGATCCTCAGTCCAGGCTGGAAATTATAAAAAGCCTCTTCTTTTTGTTACATCCCTCTTGTGCTCTCTACTGCAAAAGTGTAACAAGGGGCACACTTTAAAGAAGAAATGCTTAATGGAATTCTGTTGTTTAGCATAGAGCATGTACTGAAGGGTGCATATGGGACTGAGAGGCAAACTAATAACCCACAGAGCTGGACTTTGTGGATCTCTGTGTTTAATCATCTGTGAGGAAGGAGTTCAGGGCAACTCTTGGGCTTTGGCCTGGGAAACTGATGGGTTCACTCTACCACCATTCCAGGTTTAGAAGGAAATGATAACTACGTTATTGAGAGCACGCCATATGCCAAACGTTGCAGAAAGAACTTTGTGCATGCAATCTCATTTAATTATGCCAACAATCTTGTCATTTGCTTTTTATAGAACTTGCTGAATACTGTTTTGGGGGAAAAATGTGTGTGAGATGTCCATAGAGGATGCACATGGAGATGTTGAATGGATGGCTTTACATATGGATCCAGATACTATCTCTTAAGTAGTTTTTTCAAAAGGGACAGTAATCCTGACATATTTTGTTTCTTATCGTCTTACCTTCTCTAGAATCTAAGTGCATTAAGTAATATTAAGTCAGTAAAGACATTTTCCAAGGGATATCAACCAAATTCAAGTGAGCTGCTTTGTGACGTCCTAAATATATACAGGTGTATTATTCAGTCAGATTAGAAAAATTAGTTTGAAGGCACTTGGGTGAAGATATGAGAATGATGGACAGAGAGGCCAAGCAGAGAACTGTAGAGACGCAACCATCAACTCCAGTTAGATCCCAGGTAGCTGAAACCATTAAGAATAGAACCCTAAGAAGACTCCAGTTAGGACCCAGGCCTCCAGTCCAGTCCATCCTGGAGTTATATATGCCTCTGTAGTTGTTAAGACAGGGTGGTGTTTATCTTAACTTTATTTCCTCCTCTCACTGTCCTTCTTGGCCCTTCTGGGAAAGAACTTTTTAAAGAAATTGTGTGAAGAAATTTAGAAGTGATCCATTAAGGCAACACCAAGGAGAACACCTTGACACTCCGTGAAGCCTCAAAAATTGTGTTATAATGGCAATGAAGTGGCTCTTCAGTAGAATGTACTCAAGATGTCTTTGTATACAGTGCTTAAGGAGGCAGGAGGAGATGGGATCTTCTCTCCAACACATTAGTCCAAAGTGGTGGGGCGGATGTTCTCATTCCTCTTATTTCTAAATGATAAGACTTGCCTCCAGTGGCTGGGGGTCAAGTAACTCTCACTCTTCATCTTTCTGGAAAATACTTATGGTGTTTCATCGCCTACCTTCCCCTGAACCCGCTGAGAAAGAAAGAGTCTTGAATTTGGAGTCAGATGGTTTTTGTTTTTTGTTTTTGTTGTTGTTGTTGTTGTTGTTTTTGTTTGTTGTTTTGTTGTTGTTGTTTTTGTTTGTTTTTTGTTTGTTTGTTTTGTTTTGTTTTGTTTTGAGTCGATGATTAGGTTCGAATCCTGGTTCTGCTACTCACTATCAGTGTAGCTCAGTAAACAAGAAGTAGGTTTTGCCATTTGGTTTTTTAATTAGGGTATTTGTTTTAATACAGTCTTTAGTCCATTAGAAATTCACCGTCTTTGAAAGAAGCAAAGCCAGTGTTAGTTTTTGGTGTATTTTTCCTTCTAGCCTTTCTTCACACATCTTTGCCAAAGATTGGTTATAATATTAATAAATAACCTTTATGAGACATTTAAATTGTACCACATGTCCTGATAAATGATTTCCCTGCATTTGCTGTGATACTGGTATAATACGTCTGACTTTGATGATCTCTAAATGGCACTTCCCTTAGGCTTTTCCTTGTATTTTTCCTTGTTATCGTGTAGTTTTTGTAAAGGTACTTGATCATTCATCTATTATTGGGTGATTATTTTCCAAACTGTCAGTGGTTACACAAATTTAAGGATTTATATTATTCTTTTAAAATTGAAGCACTCAGTGAAGGATATTTACCAGTAGGGCAGAGTAAGACTCCACAAGTAGAAAGAGAAATGAAAACATATAAGGCCTTCTCCATTTATATTTTGATCCTTTAAAAAAAGAATATTCTATAGCACTTTGTAGTTAAAAAGTGCTCTGCTACATTTAATCCAATCTTCATAGCAATTATTTGAAGTAGGAAACATTGCCTCCAGTTTGCAGGTGAGTAAATCAAGACTCAGAAGTGTAACAGAGATGAAAACAGAACTGGGGCTCTGATGCATTGTGCTGCCTTGACTTTTGCTAAAATGATCCTTTTGCTGTTGTGCCCAGATTCCACATGTGCCCCTTATTGGATTATATTTTGTCTTTCTTCCAGCAGAAACTGATGGGATAAAGTCACAAGTCTGTTTCTTGGGCTGGGTGGGCTACACGAAAGTGTGTAGGACATCTCTGCTTGATTTAGACAGATTTCACAGCAGAAAGAGTTATGTTGGTAGTTTAAATAAAAAGAGAGGCATCCTGAGAGAGAAAGGATTGCTGGGGAACAGACAACTGGGGAATATTTCTCAGGCACAGGGTGCCCTGGCATTAATGGATCCCCAAAGTGGCACTATGGGTGACCACTTTTCACACCAGCCCTTGCATTTGATCCTCAGACAGATCCATGGGAGGAGGCCAAGAGGAACTCTTGGCTTTATTTTATGAATGAAGAAACCCAGAGATTAAATGGCTTGCCTAAGGGCAACTACTTATTAAGGTTGTAGGAGGGCTTGCCTTCACAGTACCCCTCACCCAGCCTCGTTGTCTTCTCATCCTGTGTCTCTTGCTGCTTTTCATGAGTTTTCGTCTCCTAAGACAGTGATCACTGTAGTTTAAGTGGCCTAAATGTGCCTCATTGTGCCTATGTCTGGTTTCTTTGTGGATTGTCTGTTGTTTGCAGAGAGGAGGGCAGAGACTTACTGAGCAGGTTCAAAGAACTTTTCCTCTTTTCTTCTCCAGATCATACTCCCTGTGCCATTCATTTGACTTTATTTAGTGTTTTCCTAGAGTCAACTCAAAAGTCCAATACCTGCAGGAGCAGGTGGGTGTCACTGATGGGCTAAGGCCAATCATAACTTTATCTTGTTCCAGTCTAATTTTAAGGCATGATGAACTACTTTTGTAATGAACAATACTGCTACTGATCATTTTTAAAAAGTAGAAAGACCCCAAAGAACCCTGGAAATCAGGGATTTCTCATCTTTCTGGTCATGAGTAATAAGCATACTATGCAAATTGAATTAACATTCTGAAATGTATCTCATACCCAACCCCATCCATTTTTGCATACATCCTATTCTAGACCTTGTTACTCAGAGTGGTCTTAGAATGAGTACATCAGCATCATCTAGGGATTTGTTAGCAGTGCTAATCCTCAGGACCCATGCCAGACATACTAAACCTAAGTCTGTGTTTTCACAGGATCCCCAGTTGATTTCTATGTACGTTAAAATTTAAGAAACCCTTGTTCAGGTAGGTCACTCTTGTGCTTCTCATCAGAGGACTTTCATGGCTCCCCATTGCCTACATATTCTCCTGTTGCATCCTCAAAACCCTGCGTGTTATGGAATGAATTTTGCCTTCTAATCTTATTTACTGTTAAACCCCTTTACAAATCCTTGGTCAAAGTGAACAGCCTCCTGGTTTCTAAAAGTTCCTGACACAGTGCTTTGGCATGATCATCATGATTATACTCACTCACTTGCTTATTCTGTATGTCATTCTCTCCTATATGTTTGTTCAGAACTTTCCTGTCCTTCAGAGGTGCTATGTCTATAAAGCCTTTCCATATTAATTCAGTCAGAATAATCCTTTTCTTCTTTCTGGTCACGTTGTATTACATATAGCATAGTTTACTGTGAGCACTGTGAGGAAAGCATTCCTTAAGGCAGGGCCTGATTCTGATTCACTTCTGTCCAAGCCCATCTCTGCCCACCTCCCAGTAGTATCTGGCATGTAGAGGCTCAGAACGCATCATGAACTTGACTTGAATTTAATTCTGAGAGAGTTATCTACTGTTTGAAACCCTTCACTGAACTAGCAGGGTCCATCCATCGGGTCCTGCCTCCGTTTTTCTGGGCCTCCAAAAGACCTCTTGCATCCTTGGGTGAAAGCACTCAAGCTGGAAAGTGCCTCAAATCCATTAAGATGTTAATGACCTGTGGCAGGACTCTGGCAGCAACAAAAGCACCTCTGTTGCCAGAAACCATTTATACTGGGTGGGTGTTTTCGACAACCACTTAATTAAACACATTGCTTTTCTCTATAAATTCCCCATGGCAGGAGACACATCCAGATAGCTAATGGTCCCGGAGTGACCTGAATTATAGGACAGCGAGGGCATTTAGTTACTGCAGTCACAAATGTACTTGGAAATGTTTGTTTTCCCAAGACTGCTACCAATTAGGGAGGAGTCAGAAAGAGCCAAGAGGTGAAAAAAGTCTGATGCAGCTAAATACCCAGGTCCATCACTTGTGAGCCATGTGACCTTGATTATACAAATCTCTTATATCCTCTGGGCCTCAGTTTTATTAGTTATAAAATGGGGATGGAAAACAGGTTATTAATTTAAGGATTAAATTACTTAAGATACGTGGAACACTCACGATTTTTGCTACATGGTATGTGCCACATGAGAGTTGGCTTTTATTTTTATTATTATTTTTATTGTTATTATTTATTTATATTCACTCATTCATACATTCATTTGTGTATTTACTAAGCTTGTCTCATAAGACAAACTCCACCCCAAGTGATGAAAATACAGAAGCAACAAAACAAGACTTTTGTGTTCATGGAGTTCTCCGTCTAGAGGGAAAGAGGATATATAAATGAAGTCATGATATATGTTGATATACAGCCCTACAAATGACCTTTCAGGAGCATAGAACTTTGTATTTGCGTTGTTGACTTAGGTAAGGGGGATATCCAGGACTAAAGAAGGAAGAGACATTTCCAAAAATATATAATGAGGAAGAACATCCCAAGAAGAGGGAAGAATATAAGTAGAGTAACAGACATAGGCTCGGGAAACCACAGTGTGTCTGGATTATAATGATCAAAAGTAAGAGAGCTAGAAATAAGCTAGAAAGGTAGAAAGGAAGCAGAGAGTCAGGAATTTTGAATGGCTGGCTAAGGAGTTTGGATCGCATTTTTTCCTGCAATCATAAATTGGAGATCCATAGGTCACTCAAATGCCTTTAAATCAGCTATGTATTGGGATGATCACTCCCCATTATCTTACACTGGCCTCTCTTTATTCCCTTGATGCAGTGATGTGTTGTGGTCTCTGCCAGTCATGAAAGCCAACTGTATGCATCTCTTCCAACTACATGATCAGTGACCTTACCTTAGTATCTTGAAATCAGTTGTGTTAGGATAATTTATAACAAGGAAATGAAATGAGGGCATCATCATTATCATTATTATTATTTTAGAAAGTGTTTACTATTTACAGCACACCACTACCATTATGTTTCCTTCATGACTACTATAAGCATTTCTTTCTAGAGTTACTGAAAGATATTGAACAGGCAGTTGACATTTTTAGAAAGGTAATAGGTTTTGGAAATAATTTATCAATAACCTAAATTTAATCTTGATTATTTCAGGGTCTGCCAATGTGTGTTTCAGTAAAGAAAACAAATAAGACCTCGATCTTAAAACCGAGGCTATCAACACATTTGGGCCACTACAGCTGTTACACAAACAACTATTATAGACTCTTATGAATAAACATGCTGCCTGATTCACAAACAGTAAATTGTGTTTTCTCTATGAGGTACCTAGGTTGTCCCCAAATGCCCTGTTTTAGGGAGGGTAGGTTGGTCTAAGAAGAGTAATCCATGTGAAGAAGAGGGAGCCTCTGCTTCTACCGGCTTCTTTAGGAGAAAGAACTACAAAGTTTGAGATGTCAAATGCTGTGCTATGTGAATTAATAAAAATATAGACATCCGAGCAAAGAAAATTACCCAGGACAGAAAAATAATTGTATAATGATAAAAGGGTCGATCCACCAAGAAGATAGAACAATCCTAAATGTGTTATGCACCAAACAAGAGAGCTGCAAAATATGTGAAATAAAACTGATAGTCGGGGAAAGAGAAATAGACAAATCCATGATTATAGCTAGAGACTTCAACACCATTCCCTTAATAATTGATACGACAAATAGAACATCAGCAAGGGTTTAGAGTTACTCAACATACAAACAGAACCCAATCAGCATTTATAGAATGCTCCATCCAGAAAAAGCAGAATAAACACTCCTTTTAAGCACCTAGAGAACAATTACCAAGATCCGACATATCCTGAGCCACAAAACAAATCTCACCAAATTTAAAAGAATTGAAATAATTGAGATTATGTTCCTTCACTACAATGGACTCAAACAAGAAATTAATGACCGGAAGAGAACAGGAAAATCTCCGAACATTTGGGCACAACACAACCTATTTCTAAATGATCTAGGAATCAAAGAAGTTTCAAAGGAAGCCAAAGAGGAAGTTTCACCACTGAGGTGACTTCAAATAAAAATACAATGTATCAAAATGTGTGGAATTCAACTAAAGCAGTCCTGAGAAAGAAATTTATAGCGCTACTGGGAGAATGCTAAAGTCAATTGAGGAAAAGTCTCAAACCAATAACCCAAACTCCTGCTTCAAGAAATTAGAAAAGAACAATAGTAAAACAAACTTAATAGGAACAGAAGGAAGTAAATAATAAGGATAAGAGTAGAAGTCAATAATAATAAAAAAATAGAGAAAATTAATGAAGAAAACGTTGGTTCTCTGAAAAGTTTGATAAAAGTAAGAAGCTTTTAGTAAGGCTAACAAAGAAAAAAAGAGAGATCAGATTACCAATATCAGAAAGAAACTGGGATATTCCTACAGACCCTGTAAACAATAAAATAATAATAAATGCAAAAAAAATAATAAGCAATTACAACTAAAAACTCTACACACATAAATTTGCAAATTTAGATGAAATGGATCAATTCCTCAAACATTCAAATGACCACAACTCACTCAATATGAAATAGATAATTTGAATAGCCCTATAGCAATTAGGAAATTGAATTCATAATTAAAGCCTCCCCAGAAAAGAAATCTCCAGGCCCAGATGGTTTCACTGGAGAATTCTATGAAATGTTTAGAGATGAATAAGCACCAATTTACATAATCTTCTTTGGAAAATAGAAGAGGAAGAAACAATTCCCAGCTAATTCTATGAAGCCAGTATTAACCTGGTACTAAATCCAGACAAAGATAGTCAAAAATAAAACTATGAACCAATATCTGTCATGAATATAAATGCAAAAATTCTTATTGAAATGTTAGCAAATAGAAATTAAGCAATATATAAAATAATTATATATCATGACCAAGTAGATTTTATTCTAGGAATATAAGACTGGTTCAGTATTAGAAAATTAATCAGTGTAATCCACCATATCAACTGGCTAAAGACAAAAAATTACGTGATCAGATCAACTGATGATGGGAAAGCATTTGACAAAATTCAACACATGTGTTGTGATAAAAGCTCTCAGAAAAATAATAAAGGGGAACTTTTTCAATTTGATAAAGAACATTTACAAACACTTGTAATTAATGGCATGCTAGTGGGAAAAAAACAGTGTTTTCTCCTTAAGATTGGAAAGAAAGCAAAGGAGTCTACTGTCGCTACTACCACTATCCAAAATAGTACTGGGAGCTCTTGCCAGCACGGTAAGGCAAGAAAAGGAAATAAAAGACACAGAGATAAGAAAGGAAGAAATAAAAACTGACCCTAATTGTAAATGGCATGACAATCTTTGTAGAAAAATCCAAGAAATCTACAACAAAATTCCCAAAACTAATAAATTACTTTAACGAAGTTGCAGCGTACAAGATCAACATACAAAATCAGATCCATTTCTATAGGCTAGCATTAAAGAAGTGAAAACAAATTAAAAGTACAATGACATTTATAATCCCTCAAAGAAAAAAATATTTAAGTGTAAATCTAATAAAATATGTATAGGACTTGGCATGCTAAAAGCTAACAAATGCTGCTGAAAGAAATAAAAGAAGATCTAAATAAATGAGAGACATACCATATTCATAGATTGGAAGACACAGTACAGTCAAGGCATTAATCCTCCAATATGTGACCTGTAGGTTTAACATAATTCCTTTAAAATCTCAGCAAGACTTTTTGCAGCTATAAACAATTTTATTCTGAAATTTTTTATGGAAACAAAGGAATCAGAATAGCTGGAACAATTCTGAAAACGAAGAATAAAGTACATCTCACCAACAGCTCCTATTTTCTGCTCAGTAACTTTAGCCTCTGGCCATAGCTGATTGGACAAAGCTAATCCATTAGCTGGCCCATGACCCCAAAAGACAGTTCAAAGGAATGATTTGGACTAAACGAATTCCAGGTCTTGAGAATTTGAACTGGGAGAAACAGCTAGAGTGGCTATTAAAGTAGATCTGGAAGTTTGTGTACAGTCAGATTGAAAGAAACGAAGGTCATAGACAAGGTGGAATTAAAGAGGAACAAACACTGGTAGTAAGCAGAGGAGCATGGCAGTCAAGAGGAAATATGCAATGTGTGGAGAGATAGAGTAGTCATGACAGAGACAGCCCCTGAGGGAGTAGGGGCTTTTGTTTCTTGTGGATTTCCAGCTCTCATAAAACCCAACTGTGCAATGGTTCCTGCTCTTGGATTTCTGTGGGATTCCTCAGAGTATTTATACATCTCCTCTTTGTGGGCTTGACTGATCTGGGCTGTGTCTCCTGTACCCAAATTGCTGAACTCACATAGTACAGTAAATAGACATCTCTCCCATTTAAAAAGAATAATACAATGGAGGTGGCAAGAAGTGAGCATTTGTTGTGTCTTGTCCCAGTGTTCTTTCTTCTCTGCCGCCTTCTCAAAATTAGGCCTTGTTCTCCTGCCAGCTTCTTTGGCTTCTGATCAAGTGAATACCCCAAAGTCAATTTAGGGGAGGAGAGAACTCCTCAGGGGGTTGGCCTCCTGTTAGCCCCTGGTGTGCTGTGGGGGACATGAGCTATTCAACAGCTATTCAGTCGTTTTTGTGGAAAAGAGAGAAGAATGGGGTGTGCCCAGAGTCTTTTCTTCTGTGTAGCTTTTAAAATATCCTCTTACTGATGGTACCATGACAGGGAGAGCAAAGTTGCCTGGCTGTGTAGGAAAAATAAGTGGGGGAAGCATCTGGATGGGATGTATGTAGCCGGGGCTGATGGGGTCCAAATAGCTGGATTCTGGTCTTGCCTCTCACTTGGTACTAGATGCATGTCACTTTATTGGGGCTTGGTTTCTCCATCTCTAAAGTGGAGGATAACAACCATTTGATATGAAAAACATTCATAGATCGCAAAGAAATTTTGGTTGTTCCAGCATGTGATTTAGCTTCTGCTTACATCTCCTTCCCTTCTCCTTGTTTCCTTTGCCTTGGTTATGCCAGCTTCCTTGCTGTTTAATAAAATGTGATGGATCCTGTCTTTGGGCCTTTGCAGTAGCTCTTCATTTTACCTAGATACTGTTTCC
The DNA here is from genome assembly GCF_048164855.1 of Canis lupus baileyi. Classification (NCBI taxonomy): domain Eukaryota; kingdom Metazoa; phylum Chordata; class Mammalia; order Carnivora; family Canidae; genus Canis; species Canis lupus. The sequence goes on from NC_132868.1 coordinate 23,020,393, forward strand.
ACAGATATTCTCATCTCCCTTTTATCTAGGTCTCTATGTTTATGTGTCCATTTCCTTTTGTCTGTGTGCTTTCCTAGAATGTAAGCATGAGAGCAACAAAGGCTTGTTTGGCTCACCAGTATACCAGTAGAGCCTGGAGCACAATAATGGCTCAATAAAATGTATGTTAAATCTTTAAGGGGGATTATTTCTGGACTGGGTACCTAGTATTAATTCTCTAAAGAAGTATATTCCTTGGGGCACCTGGGTAGCTCAGTCAGTTAAGCATCCAACTCTTAATTTCGTCTCAGGTCATGGTCGAAGGGTCATGGGATTGAGTCCCACATTGGGCTCTACACTCAGTGTGGTCTGCTTAAGATTCTTTCCTTCTCCTTCTGCCCCTCACCCCTGTTTGTGCTCTCTCTGTCTTGCCCTCAAAGAAATAAATAAAATCTTAACCAAACAAAACAAGAAATACCTTCTGTAAGGCACATAGAGAGAAGAAAATTGATTGCAAATCAATGACTTTACTGTGAGTAGTAATCCTTAGCACCTGCCCTTATGACTTATGAATTGGGCTCATATTTAAATTTGCTGTTGATTTCTCTGTCTGAGATATCTCAATGGGTATAACACGACTCTTGCAGTTGAAAATCTCATGGGTTTCTTGCTAGGTCTTTTTTCTACTACTCCTGGTCCTTATCTTCTAAGGTCTCCCATGGCAGCTGTCTATGGAGAGAACCTCACATATAATGTATCATCTGTATTTTAAGTAAGTCATATTAACTCAAATATAACTTCCAACATAAGGAAACACTCCCAGCTGTATCAGACAAACAGGCAGACAGAAACATGTAATATATATAGGGAATTAATGACTACTCTATTAATTTTAGGAAATTGAAATGGAAGTATTTTGTATATCTGAAAACTGTAATAGTTTTGAGGAGTTATCTTTAAGTGGATTTACTTCCAATCACCTACCCATTAATTTATTTGTTAAATCAATCAATGTTGCAAAAGTGTTGATTTTGTTTTTGTTTTTGTTTTCTGTGTGTGTGAGAGAGAGAGAAGGTTGAGGGGGTGGATGGACAGCAGGAGAGAGAGAATTCTAAGCAGACTTCATGCCCAGTGCATAGCCCCTACTTGTGGCTCAATCTCATGATCCTAGGATCATGACCCGAGCCAAAATCAAGAGTCAGATGCTTAACCAACTAAGCCACCCAGGCATCCCTGTTGCAAAAGTGTTTACAGGTAATTTAAAAGAATTATTCTTCATCGTTTTCTTCTCCTCCTCCTCCTTCGTCATCACTAACATCATCACTATCACATTAATAGCCAATAAAAATCAAATACTTTGTTGTGTGCTTTATATTTTACTAAGGGCTCTATTGTACTATTTTTAGAATTCATAACAGCTCTCTGAGGTATATATGCATTATTATCATTTTCATTTTAGAGATGTGGAAATTGGATTTTAGAAAAGATAAGTAACTCTGCAAGGTCTCATAGCTAGGAAGGGACAGAATTGCATCTCTAACTCTGGGCCTGAATGTTAGGAAGCCCACCACTGCTCAGGAATGTAGCACTTAAAATATACCATGAAACGAAGACCCATTTGTGGTCAAAATGAGTCTTAAGCTCACAGAAGTATTGACAAAACTACAGAGTCAAGTACGCTCTGCCTACAGGAAAGGGATATAAAAAAAAGAAATTAACATTCACAAAGCAATTTCTCTGTGTCAGGACTGGGTTGGGACCATGACATAATATACTGATGCTCTCTGGTTAGTTATCTTGGCTGGAAGACTAAGAAGCAGAAGAGGTTCATTCCTGGAGTTTAAAGAAGTTTTGATAAAGTGAAGGTGGCCATGATTAATTATTTGCATTGGACAAGTACTCCTTGGAAATACTCTGTAGCATTCCACTCTGAAATGTTGGATAAATCCACAAATCTTCCAGTGCCACCTACAAATTCTTCAGGTTTAGGCTCAGACTGGTTCCACATCAGTGCCTGAGGGTTCCTAGGTATGATTCAAATTCTTAGATCAGTTCCTGAAAATGTCTTGGTCTTTCAGAATCTTGGATCTGCATCTGGATAGCTTTTCGAAGGATAGATGCCTGGGATTCCATCTCAGTGATCCTGAGTCAGAATCTTTGTGAGTGCTACCCTCCCTTTTTATGGTAATTCTGTTTTCATGATTTTCATTTACATACTGTGCAAACACGTGTCTTCCAACAAGTCATTCTGTACATGTTGCTTTGCATGTTTGCACTGTTCCCTCTATCTAAAATTAATTAATCTGCTTTCTGCATCAAGCTATTTCAAAAGCTTCTTCAAGCATACTTTATCCAGAGCCTTGCCTCATTTCCTTGGTGTTTTTAAATGCCTTAAGGTAGAGCCGAGTGCTTAATCAAAAGCATGGGCTCTAGAGGCAGATACCCTCAGCTTGAATTTCAGTTCCAGAATTGGGCAAGTTATTTAATCTTTTTTATGTTTTAGTTCCTCATCTATAAAATGAGGATAATGTCTCTACCTTCCTCATGGGATTACTGTAACCATAAATGAAGTAATTTATATGAAGAACTGAGACCAAAAATTCATTTAAAGTAAGCATGAAATCGATGTTAGACATTAGCTGGGATTTCCATAGTATTGTACACAAATTTCCACATTATTATTTATCACTCGATACCATAATATCTGATTTATTCTCCCACATTAGATAAGCTTTTGAAGACAGGGGTAATTATAGTCTTTATAGTCTGAGCACCTCCATAATGTCTTTAATAAAGCACAAATGACCCTTGAACAACAAAGGAGTCATGGGTGCTGAGCTCCCACCCCTGTAGTCAAAAATTCATGTATAACTCTTGACTTCTCAAATTTTATGAAGAACCCACTGTTGACTAGAAACCTTACCCATAACACAAATAGTCAATGAACACCTATTTTTTATATGTATTATATGCTGTTTTCTTACAATAAAGTAAGCTAGAGGAAAGAAAATGTTATTAAGAAAATAAAAATATATTTACAGTACTATACTATATTTACTGGAAAAAATCTGCATGCAAGTAGACTCACACAGTTCAAATCTATGTTGTTCAAGCATCAAGCATCCAGGCACTCAGCAGAATTAATTGATTACATGAAGAGATTTCATTGCCTTTTTAATGAATGGTGGTTTGGTAAAGAGGAGAGCATAAGTGTCTAAAGTGAAACATACCTCGGATGAATCCTGGCTATGTTATGTGGAACAAGTTAGCTTCCTATATTAATCAGCTTAGGTCACTAAAACAAAATGCCCATAGACTTGGTGGATTAAGCAACAGACATTTATTTCTCACAGTTCTGGAGGCTGGGAAGTCTAAGATCAAGATGCCCACAGATTTAGTTCTCAGCGAGGTCTCTATTCCTGCCTTCTCATTGCATCCTCACATCCCAGGCGGAGGCGGTTCTCCTGTCTCTTCCTCTTATAAGGGCAGTCATCTCATTGTGGGAGCTCCATGCCCATGACATCATCTACACCTAATCACCTCCCAGTCACCTCACCACTTAGTACCATCATTTTGAAAGTTAGGGCTTCGACATAGGAATTTTGACGGGAAGAAACATTTAGTCTGTTATGCTTCCCCAAGTCTCTGTTTCTTCACCTGTGCTCATCAGGATTGTTTGATGAAGATTAAAAGAGATAATATTTGTATAATATCTGGCACAGTAGCTGATCCAGAGAAGACCCCCAATGAATGAAGGCTTTGGTTATAACTTAAGAAAAATACATGCCAGAATTATTCATTTGTGCATGTAGATCTCAGAAGCTTCAGAACTGGTGGGTATATACATATATATGTACACACATACATACACACATATAAATTACATATATGTATACTTATTTAAATAAAACTGTTTATAGTTTTATTATATTTTTTAGAACCCCAAAATTTCTTTGTTCTCTGAGGGAAAAATTGATCGTTGTCTTTTCTTTGATGAACTAGAACAATATGAAACTCCAAGAGAAGATTTCTCTTGCTCAGGAAAATAAATGGTCTTTGTGGATACGTGAATGAATGTTTCCAGGTCTATCCTGTCTGTGTTTTATGGGGACACTTTGTCTGTCCTACAATGGTATACAATAAGAAGGTATTAAAAAAATTAATACTGGGGCATCTGGGTGGCTCAGTGGTTGAGTGTGTGCCTTAGGCTCAGGTCATGGCTTTTGTAAGATAAAGGAGGAGCTGCATACAAAACATGATTAGAATAATGATGTGTTCTCTCTAAATTGAATAATTGATTAAAATATAACCTATGAATCATTTGATAAAAGATTATGATATAAATACTGGGTTTTAGGTGCTAATGTAAATCTTGTCAGAAGCTGCTGCACCATATTCAGATGTGGTCTGAATTTTATTTTCAGTGTAATGTACTGTTCCATTTGATAAATATACCAAAATATATTTATCCTTCCCTCTATGGGTTGATATTTAGACAGTTTCTAGTTGCTTACAAACACCACCAATGTGATGCATTATTGTACATGTCTCCTTGTACTCATATTTAAAAATAGAAAATTTTCTAGGCTAAGTATAATTCTCAGGAGGAAGAATTCCTGGGTTGTAGGATTACAAATCTTGAATTTTACTAGAATTTATTAAATTTCTCCTGAAAATAGTTATACCAGTTTTGAAAGCAGTCTATATGAGTCCAGAGTTACATGTGTTAACATGGATCAATCTCATAAAGTAATACTACATACTATTTAGGGAAACATTCATAGTAAAATTATTAAAAGGGATTAAGAATGATAAATAAAAGATCTTGACCTAAGTTACTCTTGTTCCTGAAACTAGCTAGTAATGGAAGCTGCTTGGATTTTAATGACTCAGGAAAATGAGATCTCCGAGGGGCAGCACAATGTATTTGCTTCTATGTTCTTTCCCATTTGAATGTGCTGAATTAGAAATCATGCCAAATAAGACAATACAAAAATTAAAGTGCTTATAGATGAGAAAAAAAATGGGATGCTGGGATCGAGTCCCGCATCAGGCTCCCTGCAGGGAGCCTGCTTCTCCCTCTGCCTATGTCTCTGTCTGTCTCTCATTAATAAAATCTTTTTAAACAATTAATACTTCTGAAAACTTTTAGTGTATATTCATTCCAAAGAATCGTTCACGCTTGGCAACTTGTGCTTTTTATAACACTGAGATCTTATACCTAACAGCAGGAAATGCAGTGTTGATAAAAGAACCTTCTTCAAGGGCATCAGATCGATGGATGCCTAGGGTTCCTTTTTCTCAGCCCTGTGGACAGTGGGCTGGGAATCTGGAGACCTGAGTCTGTGGACTTGTGTTAAAATTATAAAACCTCATCACATCTTCGGGTGTCATATTAGCTCTTCTTTACATGAGTTTGTGTCACATCTTAGAGGATTGTGTATTCCTTAAGAGCAGAATACTCTTCTCACTATTCCCAGTAGCTACCACAGAGCTTGGAACATGCCTGGCTCCATGAGGTACTGGGGAGAAAACTGAACCACAGGAAGTCAGGTCAGGGGATCTGAGAACAGAGAAGGTTTTTATTAGAATACTGGGCATTCGGTTTTTATTAGAATACTGTGTTTACTTGGAGGGTCCCCTATTTTAAACAAATTGGAGAGGCCCCAGGAAAGAATAACGAAATGATTGAAAGAATTTAATGTGGATTATTTAGCTAAAGGTTTTTTAAGACTTCACTTAACTCAGGGGGAGGGAAATTGCTTTGCTTCAATGCCATGCATTTTTCATCTGTTTATGTTTCAAGAGCAAACCCAAATTGGATTCTCTTCAGGGCCTGGAACCCAGTGGGTGCTCAGGGAATATGTGTGGAATGAATGATTCAGTGTTTTCCTCCTGGGTTGCCGATTTCTGGCCAGCCAAGAAACTGTCTTCCTCTTTTAAGGTCTGGGCTATGCTAAGAGGCTGGAGGGGCACACAAAGGAAGGTGGATTTGTAAACCAGGTATAGTCGCTCTCTTCAGTATTAGGGAAGATGTTTCTACTGAATGGTGTGTGTGTTTGTGTGTGCACATGCACACACACGTGCATGTGAGTGTGGTGGAATAATGTTAGAAAAAAACATATTTTTGGAGGAAAATCATCTCTAAACCACAAATTGATTTGACACCGCCTTAAAAGAGCAACTGAAAGTATTGTTAGGTGTAGGCCTAGGGCCACTGGAAAAGCATCTGGGATGGTTTGAGTAACTGGGTGGAGGCCTGGAAACTTGCTTTGACCGGTCGCCTGTCATTGCTGGTTCGCTGTTGCCCTCTGCTGGCAAAACTGTTGTCATCCCAGGAAACCACACATCTCCCGGAGTTCCTCGATTCCCTTTTATACTGGGGTGTCCAGGCCTTTCTTCATCAAATAGAGACATGGAAGCTAGTGCTGAGGAATGGTAGTGACAAGAGGACATGTGGCAGATCCTCTGCCAAGAGAGACTGGATCTCACAACTAAGATGATGAATCTTAGTTTTAGTTTTTCATGCTCTGCTCATTGGCTGAGACCATGATCTCTCTCGGCTCTGTGTTGGGCCTAGTAAGGGGACCCAGACAGGACTAAAACACCTCTCTACACTAGAAGGTCTCTCATCAAATATGGGGTAACAAGAGGACATTATGGAGATAGACATCACTGTAATATAGAGCAGACTGTGACAACCGAGGCACATCTGATAAAAATCTTGTAGATATTTAATGCAAAGAAAGATTACACCTACCTTGCAGGGGTGGGCTGGAGAATGGTGAGGGTGAGTCTCCACGAAATAGGTAGCATTTTAACTGGGGACTTGAAGGATAGATGAGATTTATTATCTAAGAAAAATCTCTTTATCATAAAAATAGTATATGTTCATTGCAAAAAGAAGTTAAGCTCTGGCTAATGAAAGCATAAGAAGAAATGAAAGTCATTTGAAATCCCAACACTCAGATATAATCAGGGTTACCATTTTGATCTATGGATTTGTTGTCACAAAGTTGGAAGTACACTGAAGGTACCATCTTGTATCCTGCTCTTTTCTGACTTTTATGGCATGAACATTTTCCCAATGTTACTGATTAGTTTTTGAAACTGTGCTATTTTATGGGGGAGTATTTCAACGTGTAAACGTGAGGATAGGATTCCCAAACAGTGTGAGCCAAGGCATATGGCTTGCATAGCACAAAGATTGTTCATTCTTTGCTAATTCATTTCAGAAATATTTTTTGGACACATGAGACTTTGGAGACACAATGTAAAGAACTGACTGTGGAGTTTACAGTAGAGGAGCGGAGGCAGACGTTAATTAGGTCATCATAGAAATAACTGTAAAATTGCATCTGGGGTAAGTACTGCGAAGGAGAAGTGTGTGGTGTTATGTAAGTGTACATTAGAAAGAACAGAAGTAGTCACAGAGGTCTGGACAAGCTTGCCTGAGTAAGGAGTAATTGAGCTCAGCACTATAGCTGTGAGATGAAGAACCTCAGGATGAAGCAGCATATGCAAAATCCCTTCAGTAGGAGTGGGCTTGGTGAATACAAGAAACCGAAAGATCAAGAAGAATGAGTGGAGAGACTGGGCCTGGGATGAAATTGAAGAAATAGGTAGGGCCTGACTACGGATGGTGTCTTAGACCGGGTGAAGAACTTCTTTCATTTCTTGTTAGACCTCTGGGGAACTGTTGAATGTTTGAAGCCAAAGTGAAGAGATGGGGTCAGATTTGTTTTTTTCAGTAGGTTCCCTTCATTGCAGTATGGTGGAGAGGTTATGAGGGAAAGAACAGATGTAGGTAACCTGGGTCTAGGTGACTAGTAGCTCAACCCTAGTAAGGAGGTGATTGAAATAGTCTAAGCAAGAGGTGAGGGAAGACTGGGTCAAGATGGTGAAGGTCAAGATGGAGAGAAGTGGGTGGTGTTGAGAAATAATGTGAGAGTCAAATGTTTAGGACCCGGCAGGTGAGGTGAGGAAAAGAGAGAGTCCAGAATGACTCCCTCCTAAGTCTCTGGCTTGCATAAGTGGGTGGAAGGAGAGTTCTTTTCCAGGATAGGGAACTCTGGAAGAGGACAAGTTTTGAAAGGTACAGTGATGTGTGTTTTCTCAGGGGAAAGGTTTTCCAGAGAGAACAGTCCCAGGAGTGGTATATATCATCACATCAACTCCTTCCAGAAGTGGGTTTTACCACATTCTCATACCACACTGAAGGACCCTCTATTTGGAGGTGGATGGTACTGGAAAGAAAGCCAATACCATGACTAGGTTTTGTGTCTCTACCTTGTCTTTAAAGGCAGAGACATAACATCTAGTCCAAAGGGTTGTTGTGAGGATTAATAGGGTCATCAACATCCAAGGACTTTGTAAATCTCCACAATATGTTACTGTTACTCCCACCCCTATATTTGTTGTGGATATTGTTGCCAACCCAACTTCAATTATGTTAATATTGGGAATATGAATTCAATGTTATTTCCATGAGTTATTTGGGGAAAAAAGGTGTGATTGAAGTCTAAATAAATACGTATACCACCCAGGAGCTAGAGATGTGGCCCCAAACTATTTATAAACCTGTGTGTTTACTTGAATTCAGACTTTCCCGACATGTGAATTATGCAGAATCTGTGTCACAGCAGAGCACTCTGTGTTCCTAAAAAGAATTCTCTTTTTTTCCCAAATCCTTTACCTTTTAAAATAAATCTCATTATGGAGTGCTGACATTTTCAGTAAAACCATTCAACCAAAAGCTGTGGTTTTTTTAGACTAAAACCAAGTCTGGTTTATTAGGCAGCAGCTTTTAACTTGCTGCTAAGTAGATGCAAGCTATTTAGAGAAATTTATGTAGATATCTGATAAGACATTTCAGAGTCCCCGGTCTCTTTCTGACTAAGACTGAGAGTGTTAAACAGATTATCTAGAATTCTTTCCTTTTCTCAGTGGATCAGGAGTTGAGTATGGCAGCGTTGGAGTGGATGAACACCGTAGAACCAGGATTTAAACATCTCTCAGACTCTACACCACTGACTCTACTATCTTATTCTAGTTGACTGACTTCGGGTGTGATTTTCTTCAAAGAGTTGTGGGGATGCAGAGCTAATACGTATACCAACCACATCATGACCACCATACAATAGGGCCTCCATCAAGGATCCCAACCTTCTTATTTTTCCATTTTCTGCTTCTCTCTTCTCTTTCATCCATTTTTTTTCTCTCTTTCATATGTCCTCCTATTCCTTGCACTGATTTAAGTCCTGGCTGTCTGATTTAAGTCTTGCCTGTCTGTGTTTAGATTATGCTATACTGAGGAATGGTATATATTTGGGTTGCCCAAAATTCCTTAGTGGATTAGGTCTCTGCCAGTGATAATAACAGCTGATTTGTAGAGCACTGATAGAGAATAATTTCCTTTAATCCTCTCCCCAAATTTAGGAGATGTGCTAGTATTGTCTCCATTTCACAAATAAGGAGCATGAGCCAAAGGCAGTTTACAGAGTTAGTAGGTTATAGAACTGGAAGTTTTCACTCCTGCCCTCATCCAGCCCAATAACCTCCAAAAATTTTGATTAGCAATCATTTATTCACTCAACAGATATTTATTTAGTGTAGGCTATTTGACAGGAGCTGTGTAGAATGAGTAACCCAACAGACACAGTTTCTGCCTTCATGGAATACACACACACATGCACACTCAAACACACACAATGCTGAGCTTGCAATGACTGCCATTGTCCTCCCCTCTATTTTTGGTGTCCATTCTGATCAGTCAGTGTCTACATGGTACTTACTTCTAAATATTTTACATATCATTCCTTCTTACAAAAAGCAATAGGTCCACAAAAAAAGAAGGATCAGGATGCTTTCAAAGAACATGATAGAGGGCCAAGTGTATATAGAAGCTGAAAAAATCCTCTTTAAATGAGGCATTTGAACTATGATTTGGACAATTAGGGTTCTTAGCCTGCTATGAGATAATGCTGTAGTCCATAGGTAACTTGGATTTTTTCCTAAGATTAGAGAGACGCTATTTAATAAAATAAACAGGGGAATGATGTCATTCTGTTTGTATTTTTAAAATAGAACTGTGGTTACTATGTGAGAATGAATGGGAATGGGATACCCATTCTATCTTTATATTAGACTGATTCTGTGTATTGAGGATTAAGGTATGGATCAGTCACAGATCATCCTCTTCAAGTCTCTTAGGGAAAACAAATCATGTACTGAAATAATTCTAATAAAAGTCATGAGTACTATATCCTAAAGGCTATAGGAGATAGACAGCAAAAGTGCCATGGGTGAGAGGATTTACAGACCACACTCACTTTTCTCTAATCAGACACCACTGTTTGGATTTCTTCTTGTTTTCTCTGGTGGAGATTCTGTTGGAGTCAGAATTTTCCATGCATACACTGAAAGGCTTTCAAGGCCAAATCAAATCAATTTAGCAAACACTTATCTAGTGTCTACTTTGTCTTTGTCTCATAAGAATACCACTTCACTTGTTTGACTGTGTTTCTACCAGAAGGAAATGATAGGATGGGCAGATATAGTGATGGCTTTGGGGTCAGTGCATCTGTGTTTGTCTCCATTCTACCCCCACTCAGCAACACAACTTTTGGGGATTAGAATTAACTAGTATGTAGTGAGTAAAGTTTATGGTAAGAATTGGGGTATAAAAAACAGATGTTTTGGTGTCCTTGGAACAAGATGAAGTTTTTCTAGTGAACAGGGAACATGTGATGGAACAGAAATCAGGTGACTGCCAACATGATAAAAACTTGTCATTCCCCTCATGTATCACTTCATGGGTACTCATCTCTGCAATAACTTTTTCTGTAATCTTCCATCTTCCCTCCTCCCTTGATCATAGGGCTGGACTGAGAGAAAGAGAGAGAGGATGGCATTAGATATTGGTCAACCCCTCTTCTGAGGTGATCAAACCTCCCTATTTTCTGTGTTAGTAGAGATGTTTTCATTGAGTGCCATAATCTTTAACTTGGAAAGACCATGCCATTAACCATTTTTCTCCATGATGATTCCTACAGAATAGACCACTGGAACAATGAGAAGGAGAGGATTTTGCTGGTCACAGACAAGACTCTCTGGATCTGTAAATATGACTTTATCATGCTCAGCTGTGTGCAGTTGCAACGGATTCCCCTGAGCTCTGTCTACCGAATCTGCCTGGGCAAGTTTGCCTTCCCCGGGATATCACTGGACAAGTGAGTGTGATGCCTTAGATTTGGAAAAGTGGTTCAATGGGAGCATGCCATGTAGGGAAGTCAATCACAAAGTTCAGTTTAGTATGGTAAGCTGGGTGGACTCAGGGGAGAAAAGTGAACTCCATGGTTGAATTAATCAATTCTTGAGTTTCTACTTTACATCAGACACCAGAGATACGACTTTAAGTAAATTTGTGCTTTAATATGAGAACATGAGAAAAAAGATGGTTGGGCGTAAGGTGGAAAGAGCTGGAGGAGTGTGGAGGAAAGATCCTCAATTTAATTGGTGTGGCAGAGAATCAGAGAGGCTTTCTGGGAGAAGGACTTGAATATATTTGACGTTGGATAGGAGTAGCCAAAGAAGAACAAAAGTTTAACATTCCAAGCTGAAGGAAGAGCACAGCCAAAGGAGTGGAGGTGAGAAAAAGTGTAATGCCCTTGGAAATTGAAATTATTCTGTAAAGATGAATGGACAAGAATCTATGATGGTTAATAGCTCTTATTAAAAGAAGTCTCTTTGAGGTCTTCCCTGGAAGCTTAGTGGAGATGACATCAGCTATCTCAGAGATGTTGACATTCACCAAGATACCTGGTGAGATCTACAGGGAAGGGTTGCTGAACTAAGCTCTTATTATTGTCTTGGAAGGAACTGTCTTTACTAAATATTTTAGATCTAAGCCAGAAGGAGAGCAGTCTTCCTCTGAGCCTTTGAATATGAGCTTCTCCCATTGAATGGTGAACTCCTTGAGGGCAAATACATTTTTTGTTTATTTAGTTTTATTTATTAAACACCTGGCCTTGGGCCTGGCACATAGTAAGTGCAGAAACATCTTTCCACAATGTTGAAAAAAGCAAAGTTCAAGCAAGTGGTTGGTTTCTTTACAGAAAAGCAAACCATATTAAAGATCTGTTTTTTAATTTACTTTCCATGGATGCAAGATGTGACAAATTGATTTTGTTTGCTGACTTTTTGAACTGGTGGATTTTCAATAATACAAGCAATTATAAACATATTTTTAAACATCATAAAATGTTTCTTTTCAGGAAATCTCTCTCCTACCCTAGACTCTCAGTTCTCAAGCAGTATCTCTTTAGGGTAATAGTCAATAATTACTTGTTGTTGTTTTAAAGTAATAGTTTACAAATATACAAGAATCTAAAGTCTTTATATGTGTTTATGTCTGTTTATACATATTTATAACTATGTATCTGCACATGCATATTTATCATAAAGTATTTTACCCAGTGAGAACATATGTCATAAACTGCTCTGCCTCAAGATATTTTACCCAATGATAAACCTCGGAGATTTTATTATATAATCGTCTATAGATCAACCTCAGTCTTTTTAATGATGCAGAATATTTTATTTGAAAGCTAATCTATTTATCCAGACTCTCATTAATGGATATTTATTTTTACTTTTGCTACTACAAACAATATTGCTATAAGTAAAAAAAAATTGCTATAAGTATTCTTGTATATGGTACTTGGCACAGATGTAAAAATGTATCTATAATGTAGATTTCTGTAATTGGAATTATTAGGTCAAAAGTCATATGAATTTCAACTCATAGATATTGCCAGATTGCCTTCAACAAAGGTGACTCCAATTAACTCTATATATAGTATTATAAACATATTATATTATAGAGTATATTATTTGGACTTTATACAAAGTATACGAATATCTTTTTCCATATACCTTCACCAACATGGCACATTATGAATCTTTTTTTTACTTTGCCAGTGAGATAAAGAAAACATCTCATTTTTGTTTTAATCTCCATTGCTAGAACTTGAAGGAAGCTGAAGATGTTTTTCTTATGTTAGAAAGCCATTTTATTTATTTTTCTGTGAACTGCCTATTTATGACCATGACCCATTTTTTTTCCTATTGGGATATTGATTTTTTTTCTTATTGATTTCTAAGAGCTTGTTCTATATAAGAGAATTTGTCCCCTTTCCTGCCTTATATTTTTACAAATATTTTTCTCAGTTTGTCATATCTCTAACTTTATAATGCTATTTCTTTTTTACTTTTTTTTTGAATTTTAGTTTGTCAAATTTATCAGTCTTTCAAATAAACTTTTTAAATTTATTTCTTTTTGAGGAAGGCTTTCTCCACATTGAAATTATAAAATATACTCCCAGTTTTCTAGTATTTTTATGATTTTATTTTTTAGATAGTTAAATTTGCATTTCATCTAGAATTTACCTTAAGTGAGGAAAAAGATATGCAATCAGCTTTATTTTTTACCAAAATGGCAGGTCAAATTTCTCAGAATCATTTATTCAATACTCCATCTTTTTCTCTTTATATATATCTTTTACCATGTGTATTTGTCTTTATTTCTGGAATCACCATTCCATTTATCTGTTCATTAAAGTACAAAGTGGATTCCATTATTATAATCTTTTATTTTGTTTTAATATCTGATAGAGTTAATCCTCCTTTTTTTAAAAGAATTTTTAAAGAATTTATGTTTATTTATGCATATTTATTTTTCTGTCCGTTTGCTTAATTAAAAAATCTTATTTTTTAAATCCTATTTTTTATTAGGATTCTCAAACATTACATCAACCTTGCATCCTTAAGATAAATGCATTTAGTCATAATGTTTTGTTCTTTTTACACATTGTTGGGTATGATGTGCTAATATTTTATTAAGGAGTTTTGTGTCTGTGTTCCTGAGAGATATTGGTCTATTATTTCACATTTGCAATGTCTTCACCGGGTTTTGGTATTTGGGTTATGCTGGCCTCATAAATTTAGTTGGAGAGTGTTCCCTCCTCTTTTATTTTCTGAAAGATTTTGTATATGAGTGATGTCATCTCTTCCTTGAATGTTTGATAGAATGAATTTACAGAAGAAATCTTCTGGGCTGGAGATTTCTTTGTGAGATAGTTTTTGATAACAAAGTTAATTTGTTTTATAAAATTACTTCAAAATTCTTTGATTTAGTGTTAATTTTGGTACATTGTATTTTTCAAGGCATTTGTTACATCTATTTATATTGTTGTATTTGAAAGTGTAAATTTGTTCATAATATTCCATTATTACCCCATTAATAGCTATAAGATAGTTAGTGATACCCCTTTTCTTTCCTGATTTTGTTTGGTTCTCTGTGTTTTCTCTGTCAATAGACCTTTCAAGTTTTTCATGTTTTTTTTTCTTTTTTTTTTTTTTTTTTTACCAGAACATGGTTTTCACTTCGTTAATTTTCGCTATCTGATGTTTATGTTGTTGATTTCTGTTCTTTAATTTTTTTCCATTCTCCTACTTACTTTTGCTTTACTTTTTCTTTTTTTTTTAGCTTCTGAATTTGAAACCCAAGGGCATCAACTTTAGGCATTTCTTCTTTTCTGATACAAATATTTAAAGCTATAAATTTTCTTCTTAGGACTGTCTTTACTGCATCTCATAGATTTTGATATGTTGTGCTTCTATTATCATTCAGCAAGAGGTAGTCTTTAATTTTGCTTGTGATTTCATCTTTGAAACCTTTAGAATTTGTGTTGGCTAATTTCCTTGTGATATCATCTTGGAATCCTTTAGAATTTGTATTAGCTAATTTCCAAATGTTTGAAGGTTTCTTGAGATTTTAATATTATTTAATTTTAATTTAGAGAACATACAGGCTTAATTTTAATCTTTGTAAATATATTGAGAGTTGTTTTATTGACTGGATGATAGTACTCTTTGTGAATGTATCATGTTCATTGGAAAAAAATTGTATGTAGTTTTTTATATCAGTTCGTTATATTTGACAGTATTCTTTAGGTTATCTGTATTTTTACTGATTTTTTTAAACTATTTGGTTATTGAGAAGTGAATGTTAAAATCTACTATCATTGTGGGGTTTTCTTGTTGCATCTAATTTCATTATTCTTTGGTTCATGTATTTGAGGGTCTGTTATTATGTACATATACATTTGTGATTAATATGTCTTCCTGAAAAGCTGAGCTTTTTTCATTATGAGATGTTTGTTCTTCTTTATCTCTGGCAACATTCTATGTTTTGAAATTTATTTTTATATTTAGTATTATTATATCCACTCTATCATTTTTATACTTAATTTTTTGCACAGTAAATATTTTTTAATCCATTTACATGTCTTTGTATTCAAACTAAATTTCTTAAGGAGATCACATAATTGAGTCCTAGTTTTAATCCATTCTGATAATCTCTGCCTTTTAATTGGAGTGTTTAGTCCCTTTACATTTTATACAATTTTAATTTGATTGAAGTTGATTCCACCTATTCTTTGTTTTCTGTTTCCCCTTTCTAGTTTTTATTCTCTTTTCAACCTTCTTTTTAATTATTTAGATATTCTTCATAATCTAATTTTAATATTTCTGTTGGCTCTTGAGCTGTAACATTTTATGTAATTTTATAGTTGCTTCAGGCAGCGTTTCTCAACATCAGCACTATTTACATTTTGGGCAGGACAATTGTTTGGTGTGGGAAGCTGTTCTGTGCATTGTAGGATGTTTAGCAGCAACTCTGGCTTATACCCACTAGATGCCAGTAGCACCCTACTTCTGTTATGACAATCAAAAAATGTCCCCCAGACATTGCCAAATGTACCCTAAGGGCGAAATCACTCCGTACTGAGAACTATTGCTGAAGGATTTATAAGTATTTAACTTTTCACAGTCTACTCAGAGTTAACACTGTAATGCTACACTTCAAACAGAAACCTTGTAAACATATTGTTCTAGGAATGTAAATGTTAGATGTGGTATGATAAAGTCAGTGTGGCCACAGGAGAAAATGAGAAGGAGGCTTAAAAGAAAGAAGTTAAAAAAAAAAAAAAAAAAAAAAAAAAAGGAAAGAAGTTTATTATACTCACAGATCCAAGATAGGGGGTATATATTCTATATAGGGCCACAGGGGAAGTCACCAGTGTTGGTTAGGAGGGTGAAAAGGCAGGAGCTGCAAGAGAACTTAGACTATGGCCTTTACTGGAGTTTCCACAGGAAAAGCAAGGCATTACATTACATCAATGTGAGTTTAGCTAGTTTTAATAATTTGGGTGAACTTTAAGCCACAAGAGTAATCCATCGTTTCTCACTACCTGACCCTGGGTTCATGAAGGCAGAAAAATACTGCCTCATGGGGTGTATGGACCAGATAGAAGATGTATGGCCCTGAGTTGTTTTATGTTCATATCAATGGTATGTTGGAGTTGGACTCTTTGCCATCTCTAAGAATTGACTAATCCCAAGAAGGGCAGTCTCTCCCCAGACAGAAAAGCTTCCTTAATATGTCAAAACATCATAATATACATTAAATATATACCTACCTACCTACCTACATACATACATACATAATATACATGTGGCACACCTCCTCTTCACTGACCTTTTCTCTTGCAGTTGTCATGCATATTCCTTTTATGTGCATTTAAACCCCATACAATAACATTATAAACTTTGCTTCAAAAAGTTGTATGTGGGGCACATTTGTGGCTCAGTCAGTTACGCATCTGCCTTCGGCTCAGGTCGTGATCTCAGGATCCTGGGATCTAGCCCTGTGTCAGGCTCCCTACTCAGTGGGGAGTCTGCTTTTCCCTCTCCCTCTGCTCCTCCCCCCAACTTATACTCTCTCTTGCCTCTCAAAGAAATAAATAACATCTTTTAAAAAGAAGAATTATATGTATTTCAAAGAAGCTATGATATATAATTGTATTTTATATTTAAATAGATGTTTTCATTTCTGATACTCTTCATTTGTTCCAGAAGATTTAGAGGGAGGAGAAATAGGCTCCATGCAGGGAGAGGGAGGAGAAATAGGTTCCATGCAGGGAGCCCAATGTGGGACTTGATCCCAGGACGCTGGGATCACTCCCTGAGCCTAAAGCAAATGCTCATTACTGAACCACCCAGGCATCCCTGGTGATATATATTTTCAAAACATCTTTATTTGGCCCTCATTTTTTTAAAAGATTTTATTTATTTATTTGAGAGAGTGACAGAGCAAGCATGAACAAGGTGGGCAGGGGATGGGCAGAGGGAGAGGGAGAAGCAGACTCCCCTCTGAGCAGGGAGCTGATGCGGGGCTTGATCCCAGGACCCTGGGATCATGACTTGAGCCGAAGGCAGATGCTTAATCACCTGAGCCACCCAGGCGCCCCTAGCCCTCATTCTTGAAGAATATTTTTTCTAATCAGAGAATTCTGACTTGGCATTTTTTTTCTTTCAGTATTCACAAGATGTTGTTCCACTGCCTTCTAGCCTCCATAATTTCTGAAGAGAAGTTCACAGTTATATGAACTGTGTATTCTCTATCTGCTTTCACATGTTACCTTTATCTTTAGTTTTCAGAAGTTTGACTGTGATGTGCTTAGGTGTGTCTGTGCACACGTGTATGTTTGTTTAATCTTGTTTGGCATTCCCTGAGCTTCTTGCATTTAAAATTTATGTCTTTCAACAAATTTGGAAAATTTGGGGTAACTTTTTAAAACGTTTTTATCCTATTCTCTGTGTTTTTTTTCTTCTTCTGATATTTAAATTATATGTATAATTCCTCATCTCTCAAAAGGTGACATAATTCCATAATAGAAATTTTGGATTATCCACAGATATCTGAGTCTCTATTTTTTTCCAGTCTCTTCTCTATCACATCTTCAGACTGGTAATTTCTATTGATGCAACCTCACATTTACTGACATTTCCCTTTGTCATTCCATTCTGCTATTGTCTATCAAGTATTTTTTTTTATTTCAATTGTTCTTTCTGTTTTATTTATTTTTTTTTGTTTTTGTTCTTTCTGTTTTAAAACATCCATTTATTTCTCTTTTATATTTTCCATTTCTCTTAAAAGAGTTGATATATTTCATTTCTTTATGAATATATTTTTCTTTATCTGACTTAGCATAAGTACAGTAATTAAAGTTCTTCCTGATAATTCCAACTTTGGAATTTCAAAATTTCAACAACTTTCAAATTCATTCCTACTGGCATTGGGGAAACTCCCTTAATATACTCTCTAAAGCCATAAGTAGAATTTTTATGGGAAGAAGACGGGCTTTGGATTTTTTTTTTTTTTTTTTTTTGGTATTTTGTGCAGAATTTCTAATTGTTATCTTCAGAAGGGCTAGTCTGCTAGGTATTTATGTCTAGATGCTGAATTTCTATAAATGCTTTTATAGAAAGCATCTTTGGAAATATGTATATTTTTCTCCTTAGAGATAATTAATATCATGAGTTAGGTCATACATTTCTTAATATTGAAACATTTTTGTATATACAAGGCATAAATCCACTTGTAATAATTATATTATAATTTAATATTCCATTGAATATTCATTGCAAGTCTTGGAAGTGTTTTTTGTGGGGGACCTGGGTGGCTCAGTGGTTGAGCATCTGCCTTTGGCTCAGGTCCTGATTCAAGGGTGCATTGAAATCTCTGCTTAGCAGGGAGCCTACTACTCCCCCTCCCTCTGCCTGCTGCAATGCCTACTTGTGCTCTTTCTCTCTGTCAAATAAATAAATAAATAAATAAATAAATAAATAAATAAATAAAATCTTTTTTAAAACCCAAAAATGTAAGTCTCTTTGTTTTTCATGTGTTTTTATATATAGCATGTAATTGAATTTTACTTTGTGATCTAACATGGAGATCTTTTCTTTAAACTGGTAAGATGAACCCATTTTCATAAAGTGATACGACAGTGATGATCTTTGTCTGCCTTCTTAATTTTTGTATTATTATATTATTCTAAATATATTACCATATTTTCTGAGTTTCCTTTGCTTTTCATTGAGTATATTTTTTCTTTTTTAAAAATATTTATTTTTTTGAGAAAGAGAGAAAGAGAGACAGAGAGCAGGCATGAGAAGGGGAAGGGACATAGGAGGAGGGAGAGGGAGAGAGAGAGAATCCCAAGCAGGCTCCATGCTGAGCACAGAGCCTGTCACAGGGCTCAATCTTTTGACCCTGAGATCATGACCTGAGCTGAAACCAAGAGTTGGATGCTTAACCATATGAGCCACCTAGTTGCCCCAAGTGTATTTTTAATAAGAAGGTTTATAGTCTGTCTTTTTCAACCAATGACTATAAGTGTAATTTATCACAATATTTTTATTCTAGCCTTTTTGACTATTATCTATTGACTTCCTAATACAACACATTCACATTAACAAAGAAGAACCCATTTCTTTCATCTTCTTTTTGTACTTCTCCATCATTTGTTTAAAAAGATGCTTATACCAAAAAAAAAAAATGCTTAAACCAATCATTTTTAGTTACTTACTTAATATATTTCCACTTGATGTGTTATCTTAAATAGTGTATATGGAACTTCCATTTTGAAAGATAAGAAATCTGCACGTTCATACTATTCCCACATTCTCTAATCTTTCATCTCCCTTCTTTCATTAGTTTTACCAGACAAATTTCATTTTTATGGCATATTTTATTTTATTTCCCACGAGGCACCCAATTATTACCACAGAGAGTTGATGTAATTCCAGCCCTCCTAATTAACTTGTGTGGCTTTCTCCAGATTTGCATTCTGGGGTTAGGGAGAGAAAGCCTGTGCCAGCAGCTGGAATGTTGGTAAATGTAAAGGTCGTTCCCAGGCTCCAGGAAATAGGAACACAGTGAGAGGAAGGGGTGGTGTTCTAAATTCTGTTCAGTTTTCTAACAAACCTCCATAGTAGATTTCTGGACTAGGAATGGAGGCCTTGGTTTCAGCCCCAATTTTGCAGCTGTTAACTTTGTTTCCTCATCTCTCAAAAGGTGACATTAATCATCATTCCGCTTCATTAATAGTCTTATTGTAAGCTTCTAATGAGATAGCTTGAAAGCATTTTGTAATATGCCTCATAGATATCAGCTGTTAACAAGTTCTGATTTTTCTCCCAGATAAAAGCTTTTGTTAACCTGGAACTAAAAAAGTTGATTTGATTGCTGTCTTTGTTTCCAAGTCAGTTGGCCCTCCTTGGTTGGGCATTAAGTCACCATTATAAGGTCAGAGGTCAGGCAGCAGCAAACAGAGAAGAAAGAAGAGGCAAGGGAAAATCAGCTGCTGAATAATCACAAGCCAATTCCAAAGGGAAGCTTAGACAGAGCAAATTCCCTTGTGATAAGAAAATGAAGTGATTTAACATTAGCATCCTCTGGCTGTAGGTGGTAATGTTGACCTTGTTTACCAAGAGCTTTTACCTCTACTATGCCATTTGACCTTCAACCCCCAAGAATAAATAGGGCTGAGTGCATACATTTTAGAGATGAGACAAAACAAAAGAGGTTCAGGGATTGGGGCACCATCAGCTATTTAATATCAGAGCTGGGTTCCAATACCAATTCTTCCAACTCCCTGCCCAGTGTTTTTTTGGATCAATAATATTTTATTGGCTTCTTTCTCTCTCTGCCCTCCTTCGCCCTTCCCTTCCCACCCATGCCCTTGCTTTACTTTCCTCTCTCTCTCTCTCTCTCTCTGTCTACTTCTGTGTTTTTTCATCCTGTCTCTTCTCTTTTGCTCCTCTCTACCCCTCTGGGTGAAGATAATCTTTCCTGTGAATGAAGCCCTGCTCCTCTTAAGAAGCCACAAAGAGGACTATTGGAACTTAGCAGAACATGTGCCAGCAAATCCCACATACTGGTGCTTACAAAACAAAGTTGTTTTGTTTTATTCACTGCTTGCTCTTTGGCTTCTTATGAAGGAGAGAGTAATGGCAAGAGACAACTAGAGGTTGTGGATCAGGTATTTGTGAGATGATAGCCAGTTCTCTTTGGATCAGAGCATTAGCCAGAGTCAAAAGCAGGAAAGGGTAAAAGGTCTGGTTTACCCTCTAGGGGCAACTAGTTGCTACTACATAGCATTTGTTATTATTTCTTATCTGAGACAGGAACCCTGCACCTATTCCTATCATAATTGGATTTATTTTCAGATTTTAATTAACAATCCATTTTCATAACCCTGTTGTGTCTGTAATCTTTAAGAAAAGTAGAGGAGAGAAGCACCTGGGTGGCTCAGTCAGTTAAGCATCCAACTCTTGATTTTGGCTCAGGTCATGATCTAAAGGTTGTGAGATCGAGCCCCATGTCAGGCTCCGCACACAGCCAGGAATCTGCTTGAAGATTTCTCTCTCCTTCTCCCTCTGCTCCTACCTCTTACCTCTCTTTCTCTCTCTCTTTCTCAAATAAACAAATAAATCTTTAAAAATGTGGAGGAGAGAGACTAGGCTTTTGTGAGATTAGCCATAGGTTAAAGCTATGACTAGTCTTAACCACATTGATTTTTTTTTTTACTGTTCAAATTTGGAAAATGCACTTGAATTCGATTAAAACTGGCTTTCTATTTCTAATCTATAAAATGTCAATAATAAAAATCCTTACCAGGCTTAACTCATAGGTCATTATCAATTTAAATGATGAATGTGAGAGTGTTTTGTAATTTGAAATCTGCTAAAATAAAATAAGTTGTCACAGAATTCCAGAAATCCATACTTGCTTGTTAACTCTCCCATTTTTTTTTTTAATATGCCCACAAGAGCTAATGATGAAGAACCTGTGACTTTGAGTGGTCAAGTGACTTGTCTGTAATCATGTAAATAGTGGTGGGGCTGGATACTTGAGGTCCTCTGATTTCAAATCCTCCCTTTGTGAAGCACCTGTTTCCTACTAGTTTTCAAATGCATTGTCATTTTTGAGGATAAATGAGCCCCATTTCTTTGCCTCTGTTCTTGTCTGAACTCTGTCATGGGGAGGTAAAGTACAATCTAGAGCTTAGAGAGCAGATTCTGAAGCCAGGCTACCTGAGGAACTGATCCTAGATCTGCTTATGAGTGACATAGGGCAAGTCCCACAATAGCCTCTGTCCCCTCATTTGTTTCCCCTTAAACGGAAGAGAGTAATAGTATCTATCTCATTGGTATATGTTGAGAATTAAATGAGATACTACGTTTAAAATGCTCAGAAAAATATCTGATATGAGTGAGCACTTTGGCTTGTGGGTAGGGTAGAAGCAAACCTATTGCTTCTCTAGCAGGTTTGGTGGAAGGATACGAGTTTAGGATTCAGAGATCTGGGTCCTGATCTAATTTCCCGATATGTCTCCTCCCTTTACGGAGTCCCATTTTCCTCACTGATAAAATCTAGAAGGGTTTTTTGTTTTGTTTTGGTTTGGGGGTTTTGTTTTGTTTTTTATTTGTTTGTGTTTTTGATGTTGAAATTCTGTGCTTCTGAGTGCTCTGTCGGTATAGCGAGTTTTCAAAAGTCATTCATTTTCGAAGGCCGGATGACTTTACCTAATCAATTACTCCTGTGAAAAATGTCTCTAAAGAGGTTTTGTGCTGGAAAATATTGTTGCTGTCACACTGATATGCCAACAAAAGCTGAGCAGGAAGGTCATGCCAAGAAATATCTTCCTGCAAGAGTAGGCATCACACATTTATCTCTCAGGGCTGTTTAAAATTTGCATTCGGCATAATATAAGGGCTAGGCCGTGCTGCAGAAGGGAGGCTTGGGAAATTTCCTGCGGAGGTCACCGCCACTATCCTGTCTGTAGAGATTCTTGTGGAAGCAGGAGCTAGAAGCCCCCCCGTTGACGTAGCATCAGCACATGCAAGGCAGCAGGAGGGCATCCCAGACATGACTCCATCAGCTCAGCGGTGCTCCTTTGGATCCAAAGGCCAGTGAGCTGCTCTGTGCCCCCAGAGTTCTAATTGGGCATCTTTTTTCCCAGACAAGAGCTTCAAAGTGCCTCTGCTCTGCTCTGGGTGAGACCAGCTCGTGGCCCAGGCCAATTCTGCTGTCTCTGCGTCTGTCAGTGCGTTCTAATCACTGTTATAAGTGTGGTTCTGCGGAACACCTTGTAAAATATTTTCCTATTGCTCCAGCAACATCTCCTGTCTAGACAATCTAATTATGAGCACAGAGCAAACAGCTGAAGTCTATTCCGCCCCCAAGGGTTGCCTAACTCCAGGAGTGGGGGCGGAGGATGAGGGGTGAAAGGTATTGGTTACTTTTTGTTGACCTGACCAGAAAATTGAGTGCTCTAGAAGAATCGGGCTAACTTTTAATTAAAAAGAAATGATCTGGTGGAAGCTGGATTTTGTAGTTTTTCCAAACTCAGCGGAGGATTAAAGGTACCGATTTATTTCCCTCCAATCGCATCTTTTTCTTGGCTTCAGAGGTGGTTTGTGGTCTTTGCTTTAAAACAAAACAAAACAAAACAAACAAAACAAAACAAAACAAAAACACTGATTTAATAATCTGCCCTCGCAGCAGGATTTTGCAAATAGAAGGCAGCCCCCTAAAGGTATGTTCTTTCCAAGTAGTAAATCAATTACATTCAGTGAGTGTTTCCTGAGCCCTGGCCAGGTGGCAGGCATTGAGCATGACAAAGTGACGAGACATGGACTCTGTCCCCAGGATGTTCACAGGCTCACAAGAAGGAAGACACATATGCATTCATGCTTTAAGCAGGCTTTGTTTAATGCATCAGTGCAACAGCAACAGTGTTGTAAACATAGGAAAAGGAGAAAGACTTTCTACTATGAAATATGGGGGATTCTAATGGAAGAGCTAAAATCTGAGTAGGTCTTTGTAGGATGAGCAGAATTCAGGCAGAGAGGTAGGGAGGAGCAGGCCTAAGTAGGGGAATGCCCAACTGGTGAGATCATGCCACGTCTCCCATGGGGCTGGGTCCTGGCTGTTGGGAAAGTATGATGGGAGCTTCTGAATGGCTTTCAATAATAAATAAGGAATTTGGGGTTTTAGTCCTAGTAGCATGTAAAGCAATGGACTTTTGAGGGGAAGAGCCTGAAACAACTGACATTCTGCCCAGGAAGGTAAAGGTGGCAGCAATGATGGTTTGGGAGAAACAGAAACTGGAGAAAGGGGCTGGTTAAGGGAGAGATTCTCTACTGGAGAGTGGGAAATGACAAGGCCTTGACCTAGGCCAGTGAGTGGCAAAAGAAGGGCATGGGTGAGAAGGCTCAGTTGGGGTAGATTGTGACACATGGTGACTGGATTGGATTTTCCTGCTGTGGCAGAAGGAGAAGGTGACCATAAGCCCACAGGTGGAAGATGTTCCTCATGTTTATTCCCTGGGAGCCTGACCAGCTATGTGACGATGTTTGCATAAACTACTCACGTAACTGATATTTGTGGAGCACTTGCCATTGCCAGTTGCTCTGCTGGGCACTGTGATACCTTTGTGATAAATAGTTACTGCTCCATCAGACAGTAATCAAATAATCGTGGTGATAAGATGAAAATTACAGCAGTGATATGCTCTGAAGGAGAAATATATGGGGTGTGTGAATTATCTATTGCCATGTACGGATTTACCTCAAAACTTAGTAGTGTAAAATAACAAACATTTATTATTCCTGGGTCAGAAGTATGGGTGTGGCTTAGCTGGGTCCTCTGATTCAGGATCTCTCTAAAGTTTCAGTCAAGATCACTTGGGTCTTGGCATCTCAAGGCTCAGTGGGGGATAATGATTCTCAAGCTTATTCATGTCAGCAGGCTCAGTCCCCAGCTGGTGGTTGGCCAGAGGTTATCAGTTCCGGCCATGTGAGCCTTTCCATAAGGCCACTGACAACGTGGCTGGTGGCTTCTCTCAAAGGCAGCAAGGGAAAGAGAGAGAGCAAGAGAGGTTGAGCAAGATGGAAGCCACCATCTTTAAGTAACCTAATCTTAGAGAGGACATCTATTACCATTATGAGATTATCTCTGCCACACTCTTCTCATTGGAGGCCAGTTGGTTAATCCAGCTTATGTTCCACGGGAGGCTATCACACAGGGACATGTGTATCAGGAAGTAGACATTTTTGGAGGCCATCTGAGAGGTAGCCTATCACATGAAGGATATCACAGCATGTATTAGGTGATTTCAACCTAACATTAGAGAGTGAAAAGCAAGGAAGGCTGCTCTGAGGAAGGGGTTCTGGAACTGGGATTTGAAGGGTGAATAGGAATTGACGAAGTAAAGGAGGTTATGGAGAGAGTGTTGCGGGCAGATAGAAGAATCTGTGCAAAGGAGGGGAGAAACTGGTTACCTCTGAAGAATTGTAAGCAGCCCAGCATGGCCTGCTAGCTTTGAAGGGCCTGAAGGACACCAACAGGGAGACGAGTTTTGTGTGTAGATGTGGATGAGCTCTGTTATTTTAGAGGACTTAGAGTAATTCTGCTTTTATCTGTCATTTGCGTCGGCATTCACTAGAGAGTGAGGGGGTTCCCGGTTAAAACTAGTTTGGAAGTCCTCGCCCTGAACTGCAGGACTGTCTCTGGACTGCTGGGAAATGGGTCTGATTCAGTGTATAAAATGAATAAAATTGCCCACTTATCTCTTAGGATAATTACTTATTATGTAATGAGATAATGTTCATAAATCACCCTGGGCTTCTTGGGGGAAGATGTTATATAAACACAAGGCTTTATCAGTGATGATGGAAACAGATTTGGGGGATTAAAATCAGATGTGCATCTTGACACTATGGCATTTTACTCCAAACCAAGAGACCTGTAAAGTTCGCCTGAGTTCTTAGGTAGTGTTTGAGGTTCAGAAATGGAGGCAGCAGGGTACTGGGAGGTGATTGCCATGGGTGTAGCATGGCTGGGGGAGGGGTTGTGCTCTTTTTAGCTCATCCACCCTAATAAAGGAAGAGCATTGTTCTTATTAATTCTGGCTAAGAGTGTGACTCCTTAGAAATGCAACGTGAAGTCTCTGTTTCTGGGAAAAAGAAAAGTCTGAATTCTCCATCTCTATTCTGTCTTCAGTTTGCTGTATGTCCTTGAAAGATACTTGTTCCCCTTCTCAGAGCCTTAATTTACCCATGTGTAACATGAAAGGGGTTGAATTAGATGATCTTTAGGGTCTCTGCCATCTCTTGGGACAGTGACTAACCAAGATTTTGTAACATTTTTTCCGGTTTTGCTTCCATGAAATGAGAAAATAATAACTTCTTTACTGTCAGCAGTCAAAAAATGCTCTGGCCAATGACAGCGTTTTGCTCTGGGAAAGTTGAACCTTGGTGACAGAACATGAGCATCTGTGCATCTATTTTGCTGACCCATGGGAAGGATGGAACAGGTGAAGAGAAAATAGGTCACAGTTGGTATCTGATCCACTTTTTTCCAGCTTCAGCAGATGTATTCTTCTCTCTCTCCTCTCTTTCACCCTCTGCTCTTCTTCATTCAGTCCCCGGACCCACTTACATGGTTCCTATTTTCATATTGTCATCCTTCATTTCTCTTTTTATTAAAAACACCTAGTCAAGTATGAAACAGGTTAGTCTTCATTTAAATATGTGTGAATATTAGGTTATCCATATAACAGAGCGTTTACCTCACCAAAGAGGGTGTTAAAAAAGAAAAAGAAAAGAAAAGAAAACGAAAAGCCCTAGAAAGCAAAGTCTTCCCATTAGGTGTAGGTAAGGTGAGAAGTTATTGAACCAGAGGCTAGTCTGTTGTCTTTCCCGAGTAGCAACTGCCTGGCTTCTCATCTTTTTCTTCCCCAAATACCCTCTCAGTAAATAAGGTAAAGTGGAACTGTACTTTTCTCCTTAAATGCATCCTTATTTATAGACATAGTTCTTCACTCCATACAACCCAGGATAAGAAGGCCTGGGAACAACTGAAATCCAAGAAAAATTATCAACAGCGTTAGATTACCCAAAAGGCAGACAGGCACTGGATATATGGCAGCAACAAAGTACAGCCACCAAATGATGACAGGAGTTTAATCCTGGTGTACTTACTCAAAATTTTAAGTCTGCACGGCTTGAAAGAAACTACTTTAATTTCAGTATTCATGACCATATTCTACTTTTTGATTCTGTGTTGTTTGTATTGTGATTTATATATAAGTAGAGAAGGCCATAATCTTTGTAGTTCTTAGGGTCATAAAATCTTTAAGATGGCTGTCAGTGTGAGTAGAGACACTGGAAGCCAAATGAGTCCTCTCTTCTGAAGAGTGGCATCCCAGTATGAGGCTGACATGGTTGGCTCATCTGGTCTGTCCACTAAGGCAAAAAGCAACAATTTTTGCCTTATCTGTAGATTATCTCTAAGCATGAATAAAAATGACCCAATTTTCTTTTTTTACCTTTTCCCTTCCGCATTAGAATCCTGAACATTCAAAAAAAAAAAAAAAAAAAGAATCCTGAACATTCTGTCTTTAAACCCTTAAATTAGTCTTCAGAGTAGGAGAGATGTCTGCGAAATACAAATGTCATGATGTCAGTTCTCAGTAACATACTCCTTTCTCTCCATCTGATGGAATTCCTAAGTTATTGGCAGCAACCATGTCTCTAACTGAAGTGTTACATTTCATAGACTCTCTTGAAGCTAAGTATGTCTATTTGACCAAGTTCTGGTCAATGACATGTAAACAGAAGAAATGAGAGGGCCTTCTGGGAAGACTCCTCAAAAGGCAAGGAAACACTCTTCTCTCTTCCTTTCTCACCTTCCCCTCTTTCTACCTGTAATGTGGATGTAATGCTCCAGCCCTCATCCCAGACCATGGATCCAAGGATCAAACCTAAGGATGGCAGAGGAGGAAGCTGGAAGGAGCCTGACTTCCCAATGATTCAGTGGAACTTCCCTTCCATTCTTACACTACCCACCTCTGATCTTCTTTTACCAAGAAAGAATGTGCTTTTCATCATTAGTTGGGATTTTTCCTGTTATATACAACCAAACCTCCTCCTAATAGAGCCATAGAACAGGAGAAGGGAGCTTGCCAACTCCCGCAGGTTGGTGATGATGGGGATGGCTGTTTCATGTGGTAGAGTGTTCATATGGTTCAGGATTCCACAGACCGTGGTCCCAATCCTAGATCTGTCACTTACTGGCTTGGATACATAACTCTTCTCAGGCTAGTGTTCTTATCTCTAAAATGAGGTTACTAACACCCACCTCATGGAGTTGTGAGGATTAAGTGAGAATACTTGAGCAGTGCAAAGCTGCTCACTGTTATAGGGGCTCCAAATATATCAGTTCCCTTTCACTTTCCAATTAGCTGTGATTTTATTAGGGAGATGACACTCTATGTGTATCCTTCAAGGGATTGCAAAATGCTCATAGACAACCACTCCCTGAGAAGCTTCTGAGTCACCAAGTGGGGCAGTTAGGACTACAGGTCTGCATTGTAAGTTGAACAGGAAAGAAGTGTTAATCATTCACTTAGCTCTAGGCCTGTCATTCAGTGGAAAACTAACGGAGAGCTAGGGCCTATTTTCTGGTGGATATAGCAACTTGATGAGTTGGTTTGGGATAATCTAAGCTGTATTCATTGGATATAAGGAATCTGTTTCTGTGAGTAGGGAAAGCACATGTTAAAATGCTCCCAGGAACAAGATGGTAGCCCCCAGTTCAGACTAAGCAGGAAGTGTGTGTAAGAAGGGATGACTCTACAGGTATGCACAGAGAAGTGACCTAAAATCCAATGCATACTCATCTAAAATACCTAGTGTTACATCTTGTACCATTCCATGACAGGGCAGCAGACAGAAGAAGCTAGTTATGTTGAAAAATCTAACTTACAATTAAGAATTATAGGTAATATTACCTTGATTAATATTAATATTACTTTGATATTAATATTCCTTGATTTTTTTTAGTTAAATAATTGTGTCAGCTCTTTCATATAGTTACCATCATTATGCATTGTCCTTGTATGTTTTTGTTTATCTTCATGGAAAAATCAGATATTGGTGCACCCAAATTCTTAAAGTTTTATTTATTTAATTTTTAAAAAGATTTTATTTATTTATTCATGAGAGACACAGAACGAGAGGCAGAGACACAGGCAGAGGGAGAAACAGGCCCCCTGTGTAGAGCCTGATGTGGGACTCAATCCCAGAACCCTAGGATCATGCCCTGAGCCGAAGGCAGATACTCAACCACTGAGCCACCCAGGCATTCCTCTTAAAAGAAAATTTTAGTTGTGATAGTTTTAATGTGGTGATCCAACATTAAAACTGGGCGTTATGGGTGTAGTAGTTTCTAGAGGGGAAAGGAGATGAATTGTACATTGGCCTTACTCTCAAATAGCTTGAGATATAATTTGGGACTGGGAGAGCACATACATAGAAAACCAATCCTCATATAACACATATATGACAAACCCTAAATGAATGATAGAAGTAATGCATTATGGGAGCACAGAATAGGCAATTATTTTTTTCTAAGGATGGGAATTATTGTTAAAGATACAACAGACTAGTGAATTCTGGTAAAGAACAGTAACTGCGTTAGGGGAAGAGTATTATCACATGACACAAAATGTGGGAAGTTGTTTCAGAAACCATGACAAGTCTCCTAGGCCACTGGAGGACAAGATGGGTGGAGGGATGGAAAGAGGGGAGGGAGGAAAACCTGTTCATAGACACTGTTAAATGGCAGGATATGGAGGTTTTATATATTTTGATTGGCCAAAGGAGTCACAAAGGCTATAGAGCAGAGAGGCTTTAGGCATCTCGGTGTCTCCACAGCCAGGAACACAGCATTCATATGTGGCAGGCACAGTGCTATGTACTCAGTGGGTAGTGAATAAATGATTAGGACAGGTGGGGGTATGTAGCATGGGTTAGAGCACTGAGAAAAGTTTGATCAGATCTTTGAAGTCAGTCTTGATGAGGGGTGTTGGATACTTATCCTAGGTGTGTAAAGAAGTTATATATGAGATTCTGAGTATCATCCTCTCGTGGGCAATGCTGATTAATGGCCCCAGATTCCATTGGATCCAAGTTGCTTGAGATTTGCTTGGTTGGAAATAAGACCTGAAAACTTTGCATTGGGGTTTATGAAGCTACCACCCTCAGTAAGGATCACGTTACATGGCATAGTAGATGAACTGGACAGCAGGCAAAGATTTTGTCACGCATGCTCGCCACTTTGCCTTTGGGGGTCTGTGCCAAGAATGCCCTGGATTTGATCTTGGGTGCGGTGCTGTCCACTCACTCATAATGCCCAGGGAGGCGTGTTGACAAGGATGGGTGGATGGTGGGGGATGGCTGAGCTATTTCTTGGCAAAGCCCTGGGAGGAGGCGTTCCTCAAATGCCACAATCCTGTTATTTTTGAGTAATTGGCTGAACCCAGGTGCCTGATTGGACAGGGCCACTCCCAATTTCTTCTAGATAAATATTTGGTTGCCAGGAGGATATATTTAAATGAGAAATACCTCCTTGGGAAGTAGTTGCCTAGAAATTCCTGCAGAGGGCAGGATCCCATCCCTGCTGGGAAACGCTTGAAAGCCACCCCAAAACTTACTCTGCATGTACTTACTTACTATGTACTTAGCGTGAGGGCATCGGGTTTGAGGTTCTATGAAAGTCCGTTGCTCTGAACGACAAGAAAGCTCAGCAGTTTTAGAGGAACTGTATTTCTCGGGGACGTGCTTGGGGTCTCTGGTGGCATAATGGCAGAATTCTGAAACACAAATGGAATCCAAGTCAGGGATTTGGCTTTAAAGAGACAAATCGGTTCTCTGCAAAAGAGCCAGACCCTTGCTGGAATCCAAAGCCCAGAGTCTTGGGAAACTAGAGAATCTGGATCTTTCAAACACAGGGCACTCGACTTTGTTCTTCTTCCTTGTAATCCGTATTTAGATGTTAGCTTTTCAGGCCCCAGCAATTTAGCTTTTCTATTCTTTCAATGGGGAAAATTCTCTTATTTTATGTATTTTTCTTCCATTTTCACCACATGAGACTATGAAGAGTCAGCAATTAAATCTTAGAACTGATATTTGGATCATCTATCTTTAGAAATACCCCAGTTAACATCCTCAGTTGGTTTTTTGTTTGTTTTGTTTTTCTAAAGAAAAGAACCCAGAACAGAACACGAATGAAAACACACAGAAAAAAGCAAGGCATAAGGCAAAAATACAAATAAAAAGCCTATTAATCTAGCTTTCGGACTCAAAGTTCAGTGTTTTTGATCCTTCTGTCAAGAACCATCCTAAACATACATTTTCCATAAGAACGTGTGACCTCAGGGTCACATGCTGTGACTCTCCCCATGATGTTCTGAATCCTATCTTAATCACCAGCCATATATATTATTTTGTTTTTGTTTTTAGCCCCTTGGACTCCTTTTCATTAGGGGTGGCACTAATGTTCACTGACGAATAGATCACCTTAGAAAGGAAAGACCTTACCCACGTGTACCAGCTTACATACAAATGAGAAGAAGCAGGCAGGTTCAGCAGATTGGGATGAGCCCCAGGGCTATGGAGGGTAGTATGTCTCAGCAGGAACCCATCTGGAGGAATGACATGGAAACTTGGGGACGCTTGGCAGAGAGTCAGAGATCAGAATTTGTTTCTTCTAATTTATTGCAGAAAAAAAAACTGTTAATTTTGATGTGTTTAAAATCTTCCAAGGTGCCATTATGATAATTCAGCAAATGAGAGTGAGTGATAAGAAACAGGCTTTTAGAGCTTGAAGGGATTTTTGTGTCTGGTTCAGTCTCCCTGGTTGTAGAGATAAAACCTGTCGTCTCAGGGGACTGTGCTACAGACCCCAGTGACAAGACTGAGAGGAGAACTTACAGATGGCTAATTGACTATGGAGGTTGTTCATTGACTAAATCTATGACTCTCTGCGTCTTTAGGTGTTGTTCTCTTTATGTCATCAGAAAATGGGGACTCTGCTCTTTAGAAGCATCTAGGGAGTACAGCCTCAGCGTCAGATAGTAGATGTGGAATTAGAGTTTTGGCTTTCCACAAATGAGCTCCTTTACACTGGCTATTAATGAACTTCTCACTTCTCTTCTCTGGATTTTTTTTTTTTTTTAAAGACATCTGTAGAGCAATGGAAACATAGGATATGATCTTCCAGTTGTCTTTCAAAACTAAAATTCTATAATTTGAAATTGTTATCTGGCCACCCTTAAATAATAATAGTAATAATAGGGGATCCCTGGGTGGCTCAGTGGTTTGGCACCTGCCTTTGGCCCAGGGCATGATCCTGGAGTCCCGGGATCAGGTCCCGCATCGAGCTCCTTGCATGGAGCCTGCTTCTCCCTCTACCTGTGTCTCTGCCTCTCTCTCTCTCTATGTCTATCATGAATAAATAAATAAAACCTTAAAAATAAAAAAAAATAATAGTAATAATATACTGAGCATATAAGAAGCTCCAAGTGGCTTTATAGAAATTATACCTGTCAAGAGTTTTAAATTTGACCCAGTCCTAGCATTTAACCTCTCACGCATTTATAGGTTGTTATTGCTGGGGAAGCAGTTTTCAAGATAGGTTTCCCCTCATTGCTTCTTAGACTTTTTAAATAACTATCTCATTCAATTTCACTTGTATGAAATTCATGCAGTTCCCCCGGGTAGTTGCTGGGTGGCAGCAGAAGTGCTGAAGTGATGGCCCATGGAAGAAGCAGAATGGCAAAGTGGGAGGATTCCTATGTTCATTTAGCACTGAGTGTGTGTCCTGGTTCCCACAGCAAGTGAGTGACAAAGCTAGAATGGCTGTGAGTGTTGGGATGAATAGGTGAGAGCAGGCGTGGGAGGCCATCTTTCCTTTCCCATTGTTCATCACTGGCCATTTGGAAAGGGTGGTAAATAATTATGGTAGCTACTACAATTCATTGACCAGCCACTGTGGACCAGACACTGTATTAGGCTCTTTCAATATGTCATTGTGAATTCAAATATAACCTCTAGCAAGGTATTATTATCCCCATTTTACTGATTGGGAAACCAAAGAAGAGAAAGATTAACTAACATACTCAAGGCAATGAGAAGCTGGCCAGTGATTTATCTGGGATGAAACCAAACACACTAAAGCCCATGCTTTCCCCACCATGGGACTGCTAAAATAATAATGATGATGATGATGATAAAGCCTACAACAAAAACTGCATCTCTGTTGTTGAGGTGAGGAAATCAAGGGGGGTGGAAGTGTCAGGCAAAATTTTGGCTAGGGAAAGAAAAATGTCAGTTCTCAGTGTTTTAGAGTCCTAGAACCTGCAGGCCCTGTACTTATTATCTCCTTATCTGGATACACACGCACACACAGACCATCCCATAATAAATGCAGGAGGGTGGTTAATTTTAAATTTTGTAAATGAAGAATCTGAGGCTCACTTGAAGGTGAAACCATCTTACCAAAGTCCCCCGTATATCCTACATAGTGCCAAGCAATGTTTCCCTGTCCCTAGGCTAGGACATTTTCACAACAGCACAGCACCTGGAAGAGATAGGCTGCTTTCTCTACATGCTAAGTCCTCTAAGATCCGAAGGCTTAAAAGCAGAAGGACAGTGTTAGGCCTTCATGCGCAGAGTTGACTGTCCCCACCGACTCGATGGTCTGACTGTCAGCCCAAGCTAATTGCTGCCTACATTTACGGTGGTGCCTGTTTCAGCTGCAGCTGCTTATAGATCTCTGCACACAGTAAATGCCTCACTTAAGCTTGCACATCATGAGCATAAAGAAACTGTGAATATATTGTGTCTTTACTGAAGGTCCTCGTTTGGTGCCAACACTCAGACAAATCTAGCTAAATGTGCCAGAGCAGAAAATAGAAAAGAAAGCAATCTAGACATTGAGGATATTGTGCCTGCTTATGTTTTACGTTATTTATTTTTGGATGGAACATAATATAAGAACTTCACTTCAAATCTTGGATATTTGAGGTTGCGTCAGAGAACTTCTATAACTAGAATAGACCTTTGAGATTACCTAAGACCCAAAGAGGGGAAGTTTCTTATGTGAAGCCAAACTCATTTACAGAGCCACGGACAGCTCAGGTGTACCGATACCTTGGGGAGGAGCTTGGGCTTGGGAACCGAACAAATGTGGATTTGAATCCTGACTCTGTCATTTACTGGTAGTTTAACCACAGGTTAAACACTTGATGTCTCTGAGCTCCAGTCTCATCTTTAAAAATAGAGATAATTATAACTATTTTGCCCAGTAGTTGGATGGTCTAAATGAGGTCGTATATTCAAAAGTCTCATGTAGGGCTTATATACTTTGCCTTTCCTATCCACCCTGATGCCCCAATGACCCTCATTTGCTTTGTATTTTAATGAAATCATGTGTCTTAGAGTTTACAGCACAGATGACCTGCATGATAGAGGAGTACAGCTCAGCCTTTGATGGGAAAAATACAGTGCAATCAATCCCTTTATAATTTATTTACGTCATAGGTTAACCATGTTATAGCATGCTTTTCCCATATGTAGTTTTAGCATCTATTATTACATTTGGGATCTGCTTTGACTTGTATTCCTGAACCTGTATAATTAAGTGTTATATTATAGTGGGCTTCACAGCATTGGGTAATGAAAAGAATTCTGGCCTTGTAATCAGCGGGATTTTGTGCCAACTCTACCAGGCTCTAGCAATGTGGTTATAGATGTCTCCCTTTGAGGCCTAAATGAGAGCATTTTAGTTTAGGTGATCTATGTAGTTTTGATCAGTTTTCAGATTTGATTTGTCTATGTTTTTTTCTACTAGCGTGTATTGAGACCCCCTGTTTATTACAACTTTCATGCTTCTAGTGGGGTCGGAGCATGAGCCATTCTTCTAACTCAAATCAACTCTGTAGTGGAAGATTAAGTTGACTTCCCAGCCAGAGACCTCTGCTACTAAATTCAGCGTTTTTGCTTGAATTCGTTTGATTTTGCTCTTTAACTATAGAGGCTCAATACCAAGTAGAAACAGTGAGTCAGCTCTAGGGGATAGACCTTTATAAAGTACCCCAGGTTACAGGAAGGTGGCGCTAGAGACTCTTCTCTCAGGTAAGTCCTGAGACCTGGAGGCTGGAATGGAACAGTCCTAGAATCACTACATTGGAGACCACCCAAAGCAAGTTTCTTCTCTCCAATAACTCTGACAGATGGTTATCCAACCTCTGTTTGCAGGCTTCTGGTAAGAGAGAATTCACTACTTCCTTGCCTTGCCTGTACTACTTTTGGGAAGCTCTGGTAAGAAAGATGTTTCCTGTGTTGAGTTGAAATAAGCTCTTCTTGAAGCGGTTATCTATTGGTCCTACTATTTTTCACTGTAGCTGCACAGAATTAAGAGTCAGTTCATTAATTTAACTACTTTTTAGTTCCTGCTCTACATCAAACACGGTGCTGAGCTCTGGAGAGGTAAACTAAGCCATCTTTTGTTTCAAAGGCTTGTAGTGTGGTTGGAGAGATAGACAAGTAAAATATCAGTCATAGTATGTTGTGACAGGTGCTGTTATGCGTCAACATAGAGTACTGAGGGGCACAGAGGAGTTCTTCTTACATAAGGGAGCAAGAAAGGTCCCCTAAAGGGTTTGAAAATCAAGTTTTCATGTCTTCCTTCACCTCTATCCTCCTTAGGCTAACTGTACCTCTAAGGTGACAGGCAGTGTAATTTTGGAACCACAGAAAAACTCAAGAGACTTGAGTTCTAATCCCAGTTTTGCTGCCATCATCCCTATGAGACATTGAATAAATCAATTCATTCCCCATAGTAGATGGTGTAAATAGCATCCTTTCATGTTATTCGTCCTTGACATTTTAAAACAAACAGCTGATGCATTTATCTGATGAATCTGGCCTAGCCTTCAGATGACAGGTTATTTCCCTTTCTTTATTTCTATTCATCACTGGTCAGCCTAGCGTAGACAATTAGTACTTACTTTTCCCTGCACCTGGGCCTTATCAAATCACTCTGAGCTCTCTCTTCCATGCTATGGACTGTATTGGGGGTGACCCTTAGCTTGTGCTGAAGATGTTTTCGGCAATCATTAAATTAAAAGCACACTTAGAGAAACCCACAGAAATTCTAGACGTGCCCAGGCAAATTGGAAGTTGCCCCTGGGATCTTTCCATTGACCAGCACAAAAAAGATGACTAAGGCAGTGCCTGCCCACTCCTATGTGGAAATAATGTTGTGTTTGTCTGGCAGCCAGTGAAAAAAAATGTATGTTGAAAATGGCCTGGTGACAGGTTATTTTGTACCCCAAGTGCCTTGATACCTTAAATCCTTTATTTTTTAAATTTATGCACTTCGATTTTTTTTCACTGATCCTTGGAGAGATTTTTAGAGAAAGAGTTAATGGCTCAGACTCAGAGGTCTGAGGAGTCTGTTAGAACTGAGATAGGCATTACTCCCACCTGCTTCAGCCAAGCTCTGATAACTTTCTTGGAGCTAAAGTGAAGTGAAAATATTGGGTGAATGGGGCATCTCACAGTCACTGGAGGGAAATCCCTTAATGATGGGATATAGAATCCAGTCTCCAAGTGCTGTTACACAAAATATTATTTTCCTTGGAATAGGAAAAAATGTAATTGCCCTTTGTTCAGCCTGTCTGGATAAATTTCAAGGTCAATACCAATATCTCTTGGGAGTTTCTATATTATACAGAACTTAAATCAGTACATGGACTTGATAGGACAGTGGACTTGCTGATTTTTGGATTTTGAATGACTCTCATGCGAGTGGTGAGGAGAGTTGTAATGGAGGCATGGGGCCCAGGTAGTAGCACTGAGAATTCTCTAAAACCATGATGTCAGGGTAGAGATTTTCTGAGTTAATTTCAGTAAGCTTTCATCATTGATTCAAATTTTTGCAAAGAAATCCCCAGGATTTGCCAGCTCCTCTCTTTTTCCTAGACTAAAGTAAATGAGGCTTGTCCCTCAACTTGGCAATAAAAATTCCTCACCAACTTAAAAAAAATGTGGAAAGTTGGTGATTTTGAGCATATTTGAAAGCATACGCATAGGTCTCAACTCTTACTTTAATTTTGATCGGTGCTTTTTCTAAAACAAATAGTAGTCACTGAGTTTTCCCAAAAGCATATCTTAGGAATTTAGTGAATTTTGATATATGTGTACAAGTGAAGTCATAATTGACTGTAATAATTATAATCTACAAAACCACTAATTTATGAAATATTTATTAAGTTAGGGCACTACACATATTTGTACCTTTTGATTGGTCCAGAAAGAAGAGAACAGAAAATGCATCACCTGTAGGGAGGTCTGAGGCATTTTCCTCTTTAACGGAGCTCTTGCAGATCAAGCTGCTACTTGACAGCTTGGCTCAGGCACCAAACAGCATGCATAAAGGCAATATTTCAAGCCAGGTTCAAACAATCTGTTCAAATGAAGGAAGCAGTCAGTGGGTGCAAAAATGCACACATCACTATGTTAGGTGTTGTAGTCATATAGAGCTAAGTGACACAGTCCCTACTGTAAAGAGTGCACATTCTAACAGCAGAGATAGGTTAAGTATCTGGAGAGTTGTGCTTTAAGTTGCAATAAGGTTATGCCATCTCAGTGGAGGTGATATGAGAGAGGATATTCATAAATTTGTAGCTACATCTGAGAAACATAAAAATAGGAGTGTATTACATGGTCTTTGAAGGATGGAACCAAGGTATCAGTGGGAGTTAGGATGGAAAGAATAAGTTAGAGGTAAAGGGTGGTCCATATAGAAGGTAAAGCAAAATAAAGCCATATGGTCAGAAAAGAGCAGGGAAAACAGAGAATAGTGAGTAAGGTATAGTTTTGCTTGAGTATACAATGAAGGCAGAGTGGACAATAAGGCTAAAATGGGACCAGATGAAGAAGGGAGGCTTTGAATGCCATTGCAAAATGCTTGTACTTTCTTGGTCTCAATGAAGCTACTGTTGAATTTTAAATGAGAATGTGTATCTATTTAGAGATTTTTTTTTTACATGCTCTCTCCTGGTTGGACATGTAAACTGTTGAGAACTCAAAAAAAAAAAAAAAAAAAAAAAGAGAGACAATCTCATATTTCAAAGTCTTCATTTCGGGGTGGGAGGAGAGGCAAATATAATTAATATAGTTACACATACTGCGGGGGCATCTTGCTCAGATAAGTAGGGGATCATGGAAAGTTGCTTCAGGGAAGTGGACCTCAAGCATGAGATAAGGGCTGTTGAGGGGGAAATAAATGTGAAGCACTGGCCCAGGAAGACCCTGCCACGGTTTGTGTGATTGCTAACACGGGTGCACTGGGAGGGGAGATTCTGGGGGGAAGATGGTAGAGAGTGGGAGACCTGTTAGGTGGCTGAAACAGCTGCATGGGAAAGAGAAAGGGAGGGTGAGCTGTTGAAATGACTGTGAAGATGAAGAGAGGGTGACCTATGGAAGAGACAGCATCTGCAGTTCTCCATTTGATGCTGGAAAGGGGGTTGAGGCAGGGAACTGCTGAAGTGGGAGAACTGGAGAACAGGAGCTGAATGGGTACTGCTGGAAGTCTGAGAGGCGAGGAGAGGGATTGGTAGGGATGCAGCAGTCAGGAGAAGCTGGTTTCATGGGAAATGTGTGGAATTTGATGTTAAGTCACTGCTAGAGAGCAGAATAAGCAAACCTCCATAAAACTGGGCAATGAGCAAAATTTCTTAGGCTATGATGCCATAATTTCTCTCTTTTCTCTCCTGAAAAAATCAAGGCCACAGGACTAGTGTCTAAATATTGCCTCAAGCACACTTTGAAGTATTGATGTCTAAGACAAAAAGGTCATGTGTATGAACTGTAAAGGGTAAAACCAGACATTGTTAAGAATTCTTAGACTCTTCCTTGGCTTGACTATGGACTCTTGACTCTACCTTGGAATTACTTAGGATGACTGCTTTGACACTCATCTTGGAACATACACATGTCCCTTTAGCAAGCTGGTTCCTTAGGAAGGGACCAACAGAGGTGTGGTTTTGTCAAAATACCTACTTTTCATTTCTCCTCCCTTTCTTTTAGTAGATAAATTTGGTGGTTATTGGACTATATATATATATATATATTTTTTTAAATGACCCCAAATGCTATTGGGAAGAATCATGGTGGTCTCTTCTCTTTGCCTCCTTATTACTTCCCTTCCAGCTCCATTTCTGTCTCCATTGTAATTGCAGCACTGGGTGAGATGCTGCTTGGGGAGGAATTAGCTGAACTTGGTGGTTTGGCAACAGAAGGGTAGAGAGGAAATAACATGGAACAAGAGGTCTGTGTGAAACATGTAGCCTTGTGGCACTCTGCCCAACCAAGGCAGCTTCCTCTATAATCTCCAGCCCTCCGAGGACTTTTAAGGCATGGAGTATGAGATGGGGATAAGTCCCTATGCTGCATTTGCCCCAGATATAATTCTCCAGCTACAAAGGGGCACTGTAAACACATACAAATGCACACACAACACTCCATACCCCAAGATCCTGGGGGAATTTCAAGACCCCATACACGTATCAGAAAACAGTACACTCAAAGTAAAGAGAAATCTTGATTTGAGCAATCTGATAGTTCAGTGGGGAAAAGAATGAGGGTAGTAGGAGGAAGTTATGAATGGGAATATAACACAGCTCTACTCTACTGAAGCAGTTCTTTTGAAATGTGGTTTTTCATTTGTGACTCAAGCCTCCCAAACTCAAAATATACCACTCAGTAGGACTCTGCAGTCAGCACGTTTGGCCAGTGTATAGTATAGAGAAGACTAAATGAAAGTGTATGGTTTTGAAGTACTGAATGCCAATTAATAAAGTAGGGAGGTCAGTTATGGAAAGTGATGTACAGTATAGGTAACTTCAGAACAGCCCTATTGAGGGCCACCTGGATGACTCAGTTGGTTAAGCGTCTACCTTCAGCTCAGGTCATGATCTCAGGCTCCAGGGATTGAACCCTGCATCAGGCTCCATGCTCAGCAGGGAGTCTTCTTGTCCCTCTCCCTCTTGCTCCGTGCCCTCTCTTTCCCTCTCAAATAAATAAATAAAATCTTAAAAAAGAACAGCCCTATTGAGCAGCATAGGTAGCATCAGTGCATGAACTAGAACATATTTTTCAGTTCCACTTGTCTAATTCCACATTCTATGTTAGAATCACTATCGCATTCCCTAGTGAAGGGGAAAGTGGTATCAGCTCCGACATTCTCAGAGATGGGGAACTCACTACCTCCTCAGGCAGCCTGTTTTATTTTTTATTGAGCTACAACTCTCAGAAGCTTCTCCTATTTTGCCAAATCTGCTTCATCAATGCTTTCTCTGCATCTGCAGCCACAAAAAGCCTAAATCTTCATATCTATTCACATGCTTCAGGTCTGTGAGCATGTGCTTTCTCACACTGTGTATGTGTCCTGGCTAACTAACACTCTTCAGAGAGGACATCCACTTAAATCCTGCAGTGCAGTGAGGGGTGCCTGCATGGCTGAGTCAGTTGAGCCTCTGACTCTTGGTTTCAGCTCTAGTTGTGATCTTGAGTTCATGAGATCAAGCCCCGAGTCAAGCCCCACATCAGGCTCTGCTCTCAGCATGGAGCTTGTTTGGGATTCTCTCCCTCTCCTTCTGCCCCTCCTCCTGCTCTCTCTCAAATAAAAACAAATACATAAAATCCTTTTTAAAAAAGGTACTATGACCCCAAGGCTCAGGAGCAGTGAAGGGCATGGTAATCTATTGCCTGGCTAACCTGTTTGAGTGTTCCCAAATGAGCATTTGGATAATGATGACCACTTCCCTGGATGGGGAAAGAACAGAACAGTAGGGGTCCAGAGGTCAGAAGAAGTCTGGACTATCATGGCACTGGGTCTTGTAGGCTAGTGTGGGGTGCTGGAAGCTGGTGCTCGGAAGCAGATTAATATATAAACGGAGTAGCCTGCTCATCTAGACCGATAATGTCTCCTCTCAGTACCGTGGTAAATGATGCCACGAACAGTGCCTGTTTCTCTCCATCTCACTAGACCCTGTGCTCATTAATTAAGGTTGGATATGGATCTATGGATCTTATGGAAGGAGAAAAGTGCCTAGCACTTATGTCCAGTGATCTTAGGAAATCTGTACAAAATATAAAGTAATAAAGTGCCACAAGTTAAAACTTTTTAGGCTGTATTTGAGGTCAGGTATATCCTAGACCAGAGAGCAGCAAACCTTTTCTGTAAAGGAATAAAGGATAAGTATTTATGGTCAAAGTATTTGACTCTATGGACCATACAGTATCTATCACAGCTGCTCAATTCTGCTGTTTCCGAGTAAAAGCAACCACAGAAAACACATAAGTGTGGGACACCTGGGTGGCTCAGCAGTTGAGCATGTGCCTTTGGCCAAGGGTGTGATCCTAGAGTCCCGGGATCGAGTTCCACATCGGGCTTCTTGCATGGAGCCTGCTTCTCCCTCTACCTATGTCTCTGCCTCTCTCTCTCTCTCTCTCTCTGTGTGTGTGTGTGTCTCTCATGAAAAAATTAATAAAATCTTAAAAAAAGAGAAAATATGTAAATGAATGGATGCAACTGTGTTCCAGTAAAGTAAGTTTGTTTGTTTGTTGTTTGTTTATTACTAACAGGCAGTGGGCCAGATTTGGCCACACACCCTCCTTTGCCAATCCCTGCCCCAGAGGGTGGACAGCTAACATACTGGAGGACAGAGCTTGGCAGCTTATAGCAAGGGCCCTGTTCTGTCCTGTTTAACATTCCTGTGTATGATTCAGTTGAAGGCAGAGGGCACACATGGTAAATGCATGGATTTCAGAAATTTAGAATGTTCTCTAATATATTTTGCAATATGATTAGGATGCAGAAAGGCATAGCCAGGTGGCTAAGAGCATTGCTTCTATAGTTAAATAGATTTACATTTCTGTTTGGAACAATTCTTGGTAACTTATGTAACTTGTATTTAGCCTCCCTGAGTTTTATTTTCCTCATCTGTAAAATGGGCACAATTTTTCTTGTCTCAGGGGTTACTGTGAAGATGAAACTAGATGCCACATGTGAAGTATTTAATACAAAGTCTGACACGTAGTAGGCCCTCAGTGAAAGGTAGTCTGAAAAGCCTCCCTAAACCAAAACCAAACTGAAGAAAGTCACCTGCTTTGCAGGAGAACCCACATAAGCTGATTCATCACACAGAAGCAGAATCCCTGATGACGGCTCCATGTTGTATCTAGAGTATCATTATCAACCTGTAGATTGTGACTTTGGATGAAACAGTACAGAGAGGTGATTCCCTCTCTACTGAGGTGTCTAAAGAAAGTTACAGAAGGAGACATATGAATGAAAGGTAAACTGGATCCAGTCCTTCAGATAAGCAAAGAAATTAGAGGAAAAGATAGAGGCTTCTAAACAAGGAGTTAGAATATTCTGGTAGACCATGGGTTGTTATCTGGAAGATTTCTGAGCTGGCTCTGTAACCACTTTCTGTTATCTCTGGTGTTAGGTAAGATTCCTATTGCAGAGGACAGGAGGGGTAGTGATGCTATTACACCTCTCTTCTGCTCTTCAGGGGTTTTGCTGTTAACAAGAATCCCATATCAGCATCAGCCCTTCACAGACTATCACCATGCTCCACTAAAAGATATTTCAGATCATGAACTGGGTCTTTCTTAGCTTTGTCCCTCCAGCCTCGCAGAGTGTAGGAGATTTTATTTTTTTTTAAGATTTTATTTATTTATTTGAGAAAAAGAGAGAGATCGTGTAAACATGAGCAAGGGTGGGCAAGGCAGAGGGACAAGCTGACTCCCGCTGAGCAGGGAACCCGACAGAGGACAGACGACATGGGGCTGGATCCCAGGACCCAGAGATCCTGATCTGAGCTGAAGGCAGAGGCTTAGCCGACTGAGCCACTCAGGTGTCCCAGAAGATTTTTTTTTTTAAGTATGAGTGTTGTGAATAAGAGGAGACACAGTTCATTTAAATGCATGTATTAATACTGAGAACTAGAGAACCTTTAGATCCTCTTAACCACTTCCTTTTATCTTTCCTTCC
The DNA here is from genome assembly GCF_048164855.1 of Canis lupus baileyi. NCBI lineage: Eukaryota > Metazoa > Chordata > Mammalia > Carnivora > Canidae > Canis > Canis lupus. The sequence goes on from NC_132868.1 coordinate 23,063,261, forward strand.
CCTAACCTGTAGCATAGAGACAAGCATAAATCTTTCTGCATATGCCTCCAGAGGGCTAAAGGAAAGCTATGCTAATAGAGATTCAGAAAAGCCTTGCATCTTCCACTAAGTGAAACTAGCATAGGACTGGCAAACATTCTGGTTTCTGGTTTAAAGGACTAACCTTAAAACAAAACAAAACAAAACAAAAAAGGACTAACCTTACCATTGCTATTTTTTTTTTTTTTTTTAGGATTTTATTTATTTATTCATGAGAGAGAGAGAGAGAGAGAGAGACAGGGAGAGAGGGAGAAGCAGGCTCCATGCAGGGAGCCTGACGTGGGACTTGATCCTGGGTCTCCAGGATCAGGCCCTGGGCTGAAGGTGACGCTAAACCACTGAGCCACCTGGGCTGCCCAATGCTATTTCTATTACCTTAGGCAAGTTCATCCCTTTGAGCCTTGGGTTTTTCTCTGTAATATGAGGATGATGCTCTCTGCATCTCAGGGCTATCATAAGGATTCATGGCTTTAATACATGTAGTAGCCAATGTTGTTGCCTGCCCAATAACCAAGTACCCCCTCCCTCTCTCCGTTCTAAACAGATCTAGCTTTATTTATGTATCAACTGTCCTCTGAGAAGTCACGTGATTCAGGGAAGGTGGATTTCCAGCCCCAAGAGATGAATGATTGGTTAAGCTCTCTTCCTTGTCAGTTAATGCTTCAGGCATAAGTGTAAGCTAGTTCAAGCTCATTAGCTAACATGTAATAGGATTTACTATGAGCCAGATGCTGTCATAAGCTCTTTATATACATTAATTCAGTTAACCTCCTACAAGGTAAATATCATTAACTTCATTTCACAAATGAGGAAACTGAAGACCAGAGAGGTTAAGTAACAGGTCCGTGGAAACACAGCTAATACGTGGGAGAGCTGTGTTCAAACCCAGGAGCCTGGCCCCAAAGCCCATGCTCCTAACCATTAAGCAAAACTGCTTTTCGCTTAAGTGAGAGTCTGTTAAGGAACTTCAGGGAAAAATTTTCTTCATCGATTAAAAAGAAAAAAAAAGGGGGGGAGGGGGGAAGAAAGGGCTCTGCATTGCTAGGTCTACATGTGAGACCTGGTGTAGCTCTAGCCACCTCACTACCATGAAAGAAAGTAACGTGAAATGCACAGGATTGCAAAGGAAAAAAAAAATTGTCAGAACCTGATTTTTAAAAATGGCATTTAGCTCTTGAGTCAAAACAACTCTGGAGCTTAATGTAGATTTGCATGTGTATGCATGTGTTTTTGTGTGATATTGGGATTATTTGTTATCTTAGTTATGTGACACATACAATTTTATAAATATAAAATCAAAATATGATAGCTTTTTTTTTTATCTTCCCTCATTTTTAAATACAAATTAAATCATCATTGTAATTCCTGGGGTTCACAAGGTTTGAATTCCAACTGTGTAGGTAAATTTTGTCCTCGATGACTTGAGCTTTCTGGTTTGGCTCTTTCTGGCTTAGGTACCTCTGAGTTTCATATTTTGTCCTCTTACCCAAGGTCCAAACCTTGATCCAAAGATCTTGAAAGGCATCCACAAAAAGATTAGAAATGGTTGCAGGAGGCTGAAAGAGTTTCCTAGCCCAGGGCAATGTCAGTGGGCATCAGTGCCTTTTCCAAAATAAATGAAGCAGGAAGTGAGGAATCTTTGGCGTCAGCCAGCGCACGAAGTGGTGTTATTTTGGGCAGCAGGTCATCTAGGTGCACCTGAAGTCATATCTTGTAGGCGTTCGCCTGTTATTTTCAGCATGCCAGGCCGGCTCTGGGGGCTGCTTCTGCACACCCTTCTGACATCTTTATCTGCCTGAACATGTAGTTCGGAAGGCAGAGAAACTTGGGGAGAGGGCATTCAACACGTGGTTTTGTGCCTCATTCTGTTTGGTCTCATTCCTCCCCTCATCTCCCTCCTCTCTGTCTTGTTCTTTCCCTGCAGTCCTCTCTGTTAGTCCCTGTCAGCTCCCAAGCTCAGGCTCTGTCCTCTCTCTTCTTGCTCTCTGCTATTCTTTTGTGGCTGATTTAATGGAATAATATTCTGGGGTGGGGGGGGTGGTTTCTATAAAAATGCCTTGGGGCGCCTCAAGGAATACCTTTCCCAACTCCTTGTTTTGATTATTCCGAGTAGGCACACACAGCTGGCCCTTTTCTGTTCAAGTAAAACCACAATCCACTCGGCAAATCACTGCTTTTTATTTTGCTGGCTGGAGGGAGAAAGGATCAGATAGGCAAGATGAGGATGTGGAGGGGGGATGGGAAGATAATGACAGATTTGATGATAATTAATATTTTCTGTGTCTGAATAGTGAAAGTCTCGTCCAAGCCCCCCAGCCAAGCTCAAGTTAAACTCTTGGTGTGTGGGTTTAAGTGCTCTGCAGCCTGGCATGCTGGGGCTGGTCGAGAGGGAGTGATGCTGTAGATGTGGAATTTTGTGGTTCTCTTTTATTATGATTACTGAGTAAACCATGCATATCTAAAAAGGAAACTTTAAGTCAACTTCTCTCAAGGTGAATTAATGTATTTGGTCTGAGTTACCTTGCCCATAATTTAAATTACCGGAAGGTTTATATATTAATTATTAAAGGCTTCGGAGTTCCTCGATCACTCATTTTCATTTTTATATCAAACCTCAATTATCTGTGCATCATGTTTGTACCTATTTTTTAAAGTAATGAGACATCAGCAGTTGGATGGGCTGGTAATGATTTTCAGATTCATTAAACTGGCATTCAGCTTCTTTCAGTGTTCAGGACTGGAAATGTCTCTTTTGTGACTCCTAGGCTTTGTTCCAATATATCTTTCAACAAACCAAATAATCATTTCTTTTAAATCAGTAATAGAAATTAATACACAAAATAAGGTTTTCTTGTAAGATGATTTGTTAGAAATTCTCAGTGCTTTGTTTTATATGACTATGTCTTAATAGAGTGTATCTGAACGCTGTTAGGTTCACTTTCTGTGAGATTTTAACAGTGTTCTTAAAAATAAGACTGGGTGGGCTCATGGAAGCCAAGAGAGGGTATTTTTATGATGGGGGAGTGGTGAGCATGGCCAGTCTCATTCTACAAATATTTGGTAAAACTGATGTTGGCAAGGAATTGTTATACTCACTGTTTCATTTAATGTTTACAATGACATTGAGGGGTAAAAATTGTTTTTTTCTTTTTAAAACAGAAAAAGTAAGGCATGCAGAGACTAAATTACTTGTTCTGATCACAGAGATAGTAATTAGCAGAGCCAGGACCCAAAACTGAATCTTGAATTAAATAAACCAAAGATCTGAATAGAGGGGTGAACACTTCAAATTTACTTTGCTGTTTTCGTGTTTGGCAACAGACAAGATGACTGGAGACTTCTCCTTCTTCTCCTCTGATCAGAAATGTATTAGAAATGGGGGCAGATCAAGGAAGTTTAATAAAAAAAAAAAAATGGATGCACAGATGTAATAGAGACAGACTTCCAATATAGTCCTGCTCAGGTTCCCTGACTCTTGAGCAGTGTTTCTCCATTAACTTCCAGAAGAAAGCTTCCTGTTAGTTACCTGCCCCATTTTTCCTTTAGCTTTCAAATTCCTCACTTTTTCTTAAGAATGCACTTGGTTATTTTTCTACAAATATGGGATGTTGCATTGTTGGGAGAGGGAAAGTGTTACAAGCAGTTTGGAAAGTGTCAGTGGACTTGACCTGTGAGTCTTTCTTGCCAGGGCCTGCCAGGCCTCTGGAAGTTGAGCCCATGGTGCTCCAGGGCTCACCGAGAGACAGTACTGGGGCCTTTCTCTATCAGAGAGAACAGGGCCCTTTGAAGACATCGGGTCCAAAGTGCTCCATGGAATCACATGCTTCAAAAGGTGTTCAGTGCTCCAAGTAAATGAAGAAATATCAGACCACATGAGGTCAAATAGGACTTCTACGAATGCCCTTCTGGAATGCTGGTAGACTAACGTGCATTGTAAATGTCCAAAAAAAGTGTTTTTTTCCCAAAGTTCTTTGATCGTAAGAACTCTTTTCTCACAGTGCCTTTCTGCATATAAATAACCCACTCACTGTGCATAACTTAGTTCTTTCTCAAACAATCTTTTTTTTTCTTCAAGGTTTTATTTATTTATTCATGAGAGACACAGAAAGAGAGGTGGAGACATAGGCAGAGGGAGTAGAGGACTTCCCGTGGGGAGCCTGATATGTGACTCAATCCCAGAACCCTGAGATCACAACCTGAGGTGAAGGCAGATGCTCAGCCACTAAGCCACCCCGGTGCCCTTCTCACAACAATCTTTGAAGGCACTCATTAACTATTTTTCACCTGGAACTCAAAGAGGTTGATCTCAAAAAAAAAAAAAAAAGAGAGAGGTTGATCTCTTGTCCAAGAACTTACAGTCCTAATGGTCCTGGTAGGATACTAACTCAAGTCTTTCTGACTCCAAAGCCCATGATCTTCCCTTATGCAATCCTTCCTTGTACTTTCTCCATAGAGACTTCTCTGGCATTCCACATACATCTAACTATGTACTCTAGTCCACTTATATCAATTTGTAGTACACATTTTTGAGAAAGTTTTCCAGCCCATCATAGTCTTGCTTGAGTAGGGGTCTGACTCTCAAAGGTGGACAGTCTAACCTCAAGAGACACGGTCTTACCCCCTAGCTCATGCTGCTAAAGATATGTTGGCTTCCATGGTGTTTCTTTAAAAATTGCCAAGCAAATAAATACTCTAGTTTCAGGATCTTTGCATTTGCTTTTCTCTTTGCCTAGAATGTTGTTCCCCATATATCATATGAAATACTCCCTCATTTTCTTCAGATCTCAGTTTAAATGTCACCTTCCTAGAACCTTGACCACCCTATGGAAAACAGTAATTTTCCCTGTCATATCAGTCTTTAGCTTTCCCCTGCTTTATTTTTCTCTATACCACATATTTCCACCACATATTATATATTTGCTTGTTTCTTGCTTGTGTCAATAAACCAAATGCTGAACTCCGTAAGACCTGGGACTTGATTTGGTTCACTGCTATATCCCTGGTTTCTAGACCAGGAGCTTGAGTGGTTTAGTTGTATGCATTATAGTCAGCTATTAATACAAACAGTGGTTTAAACACTTGTTTATGAAAAAATTCAGGGCTGACATCCAGTGATGGCTCACCAAGGCCATCAGGAGTTCAGCCTCCTTTCCTCTTCCCACTCGTCCTTCCCTTGAGGACCACAGTATTCATGCTGTCACCTCATGGTTACAAGATGATGCCAAACCTCTTGGCATCATTTCTGCACATCAAATAAGAAGAAAAGGGAAGGAAAATGAGGCTAGGAGGTTTTTCCTGGTGAGGCTTTGCCTTTTGATTTCAGAGAGATAGTCTTCCTATATCTCACTGTCTACAGCAATGTCCCAACCCTAAGTAGAGAAATCAAGTAGTTTAGCTCTTTTGAGCTTTCTGTATGAGGATGACAAAGGAAAAGAAGGTTGTAAATGGCTCTTGGTTGGCTAGTTCAACAGAATTTATCACAAATGGCGCCGAAAGAACCTGCTACATATCCTATAGTTTAACTCTACTTGTTCTCATTTGTTTTCTCTTTCCACTTTGAATGTAGTGCATTTGAGGAGGGGCCATGACTAATGCTGCTTCTATGGCCTTCAGAACATGCTGAACAAATAGCCTCCATCTATATGTGGATGCCATTATGGATTTTAATTTGGTCTGAGAATCTAATTTTTCACAAAAGAAGTCTTAGCTCTAACCCATATTAATTGCCATATTTTCTGACTCCAGAAGCATTCTTTGTACAACTACATGTCTTAATGGTTCCATAACTCCTCTATAAGCACTTGCTGATTGGGCTGGGCCTTAACTTTCTTGATAAACCCTTAACATAGGCTGTCTTCATAGTCAGGGCTCAGTGAACCCTTAAGTGAATCCACATGTCATTGAATGCCACACCTTGGAATTCTGTGTCAGAGGTCAGTTATTTACTAATTTATTGCTAATATTTCATTTGGCTGCATATTTTCTAGAACTCAAGTAGAAGTAATGTGTATAGTTTCCCTATAAATACTACTGGATGCTTACAATTCTCTAAAAAGAACAAGATTATAAACTTTGCTGAGAGCTATTAAAATGCTTGTTTTAAGTTGTAATCTGCAAATGTTGTGATAGTACATTTCAGATATGAGCACAAAGGAGAGGGGAAGTGGAAACGAATAGGTAAGTTGAGAAAAGACACAAGAAATACCTGAGCTCCTGCCAGGTCAAAGGGCATTGTGATTTTTTCTGGGAAATGCCTCTAATATCTGAACAATTTTGTCTGGGTGCTGATAATTTCAGAGAGGAACTGTTCAGAACTGTTGGTGTTGCTTTACTATTCTAAGTGCTATGGGCATGATAATATGTGTCAGTACAAATCTTATTTTGGTGGAGGATGCTAAGTTAATATTGGCCAGAAAAATCACTGGGCTTTCATAATGACTATTTAAAATATTTAATAGCTATGATATATGAAAATATTTAATGACTATTAAAAATTTTCAATGAAAAGTCAACTCTTAAAGCATAACTCAAATGCATTTTGTGTGTTGTCCCCCCATTTTAAGGTATGATAAATTTTTAGAGGAAAAAACTTCTTAGGTGGCAGTGTGGGAATAGATTAAGAGAACCGAGTCCCTAGTGATAGGACTTTATCTTCTAATAGTATAATAATGGAAATTAGCATTTTGATTTTTAACAGAAAGTTTATAACAAAAACGGCAAAAGAAGAGAGAGAATGGATGTGTGAGTGAACACATCCAAAGTTCAGCCAAAAGTGATAAAACTGGTTTTTAAAAAATGTTTTATTCAGACTAGTGATGTAGCTCCTTCACTTTGTAAAGAAATTAATAATATATTATCTATAACCGCAGATACTGCTATCTATGAAAAACTGAGAGAGCAAAGTTTATATATTATGTTTAGTTCTCTCTGGAATCTGTAGTGAGATTGCAGTACAAAGTAGGAATGAGCTCCAGAGGTCAGCAAATATTGTAGGAGGAAAGGAATGGCTGGTATAGCAAATAGAAGAAGAACTATAAGAAGTTCTATACTACTCACTGTTTACTTTTGGGGTGATATGCTTATTTTTAGAAAGACCAAACCCAATCGGTCCTGTGATCCTAGTCCCTACTAACTGAAACACAGAATCAGCTTTTTTTTTTTTTTTTAAGTTTATTTATTTTTTTAGTAATCTCTACACCCAGTGTGGGCTCGAACTCCCGATCCCAAGATCAAGGGTTGCATCCTCTTCCAGCTGAACCAGCCAGGTGCCCCTGAAATCAGTCTTTTAAAGGATCCTGCGGGTCTGTATTCCATCTCTTTTTTCCTCTGCCAACCTTGGACTCTTCCCCAGTGTCCCCTTCTTTCTATATTTTCTCTTCCCACCTCAGTGTGATTGGGGGCCCTCTTAGGAATAACTCTAGGCAGAGGAAATCATTTTGAGCCAAATTGCACTTTTGAAACTCCCAAACAGACTTCATTATCATGCAGGAGTAAATTCACCTTTGTAAGGGCAGCTTGCTGCAGGAAAGGGAGGAATCATTTCACTGTTACCGCATCTATTCTCCAGCCACTGGTGTGTGTGCCTAATATTCTGAGTTTGGAAAATAAGCAGTGTAAGGTGATTTTGCAAAAATATCCAGTTTGTTATGAGGGGGCTACATTTATGGGTGCTTGTGTCTGTGTGTGAGTAGGTTTTGTTTTTTTTCTTTTCCAACTCCAAGCATTTATGGAAAATTCTATCCTGTGTCACTCACCCATGTTCAAGGTGAATCTAAGACTGAAAAGAAGCTGAAAATAGCTGATTGAAACTTTAGCAGGTCTGGGGGCCCAGTGATGGGAAGCACTCCACACCTGCATTTCTTCCCCTTGGCTGTCTCCACCTGTATGCCCCACAGGCATCTCAAACTCAACACATCATCTTCCCCCTACCTAACGCTTCCCCAACAAACCTGCTTCTCTTCTGTAGGCCTTTATTTATGAGGATGGCCTCATTATCGTCCCAATTATCCAGGTTTCACAAATCAGTCATCTCTGACTCCTTATTTTCCCCCAAATATAACCAGGTTGTCAAATTCTGTCAAGTCGATCTTTGCCACATTTCTCAAACCTAACCCCTTCCATTTCTGCTGTCATGATGTTACTGTGGGTCTTTATTATCTCTTACCTCAATGATTATGGTGGTTTCCAATGCATTTCAATGTAGTGTTTGGGATCCTGGATTCTCCAGACTTGCTTAAGTTCAGGTTCAGCTACTTACCAACTCTTCAGAATGTCTCTTATCTTCTCTTCCCTTTGGTTTCTTTATCTCTAAAATGGAGATGATGATAGTTTGCACTTCATAGGATTATGAGGATTAGTTGAGACTACTTATCTTAAGTGTCTGATACAGGCCTAAATAAATATTGAGTACTATGAGGTTATTAGATCTTCCTGCTTCCAGTGTCCACCAGTCCTCAAATTCATCCAATTTAACACTATAGGATTGTCTTCTTAAAATCTCACTGTGATCAATTCATCTCTCTCCTCAGAATTCCACTAGAGATGCCCCCTTATCTCCTTAGGCTTCACAAACTAGATCACAGAAAATCTCAAGTAACAGAGTTGTGCTAAGGTCTCTGAGAAGCCACAGGATAAACCTGCCCTATCTACCTGAAGTCTCAATTTTGACCCATGTTAAATTGTTTGGATTTTTAAATATTATTATTATTTTTTTAAATATTATTTTTTTATTAAAAATCAATCCATGTAAATGAAATATAGTAGGAAACATAATTACATAATTTTAAGGATAAAACAAGATATTCCAAATAAATGTAGTGTTTAAAGCAAGTGGCCTTACCCCGACAGTCTTAGGGATATTCCACTGGCAAAGTATGAGAAGCAGGAACATACAGCTTCATACTCTGGCTTACAGGACCTTTGCAATATGATCCCACCCTGTTTTTCTAACCTGTCCATTCTTAGGTTCTCTTCATATAATCCAAAATCTCATCAAATCAGACATATCACTGTTTGCCATACTTGTACCATCATTCTACTGCCAATGAATGTTCTCACATGGTTTCTTCCTCCTGAACTGCTCTAAACCATCTAATCACTGCCCCTTTCATGTATGCTGTATTTACTTTCTTTTGCTCTAAATTCATCTATATCTTAAAGCCCAAGACTTAGTGATGAATTGATTGAGCTGATGAAGTAAAGAGAAGTGTTAAAGATGACTTCAAATTCTCTTCCATGGAGTACTCTACACAGCTGTCTTAAGCCCTGTTAGGGATAAATGAAACAGAGCTTGTTTGTCATCAATGATATCAGAAATTCAGGAGGAATAAGATTTTGCGAAGGAAAAGTCTCTGAATGGTTCCAGGGCTGAGAGGCTTGGCTGTGTTTGATTGTAAAACATTGCAGATCAGGAGGGGGTTTGGGGTGAGGCCATGCTGGAGCACCTCTGAAGATATCATTTGAGTTACATAGGCTAGACCTATATATAAGTCAGGGAAACTCACTCGCAAAATAGGGATCATAGGTACAGACCTTAGGTTATTTGAGAAGTTAACTGGGAGGAGAAGCTTTCTGTAATTGTTTGACTGAATACAGAGACAACAGCAGTTTAGTTGAAAAAACTCTAGGTTGACCAAGTTCTAGACCAAATCTGACCTCTGCAAATTTTGTGAACTTGGTAATTTGACTTTCTGTTATAATTCTATCATCCAACAAAATAGAAAAAATATTGGGGATATATGAATCAAATGAGGCAAAAATTTATATGTAAAAACACTTTGTAAATTTCAATGGAGTTTCCTTATCTGTGAAATGGAGATAATAATATGTCTCCACATTGGGTTAATGTGAGGATTAAAATGAGAAAGCAATACAAATCTCTTCCACGGTGTTGAAAATAGGATGCCAAAGGGAAGAAGTATTAGCCATCATCATCATCATCAACATCATCATCAATTATCATCTATGAAGATGGACAATATTTATTATGGTAGCATTTTGATTATGGTTTGGTGGCTATTTTATGGCTATTTTATGATTTAGGGTTTTAAAGGGATAGCATCATGATTCCCTTTACTTCTTGGCAAAATCTTTATTTCAGAAGTTGGGTCCTTAATTATTAGAGATTTGGGCAATTATCTTTCATTTGCATAGTGCTTTGTTTGTTTCCAAGTGCTTTCATAAATATTTATCTCATTATCTCCTGAAAACAAAACTTGGGAGTTGGACAGACTGAAGCTGGGGGCATGGGTTTTTGTCCATGGTCACGAAATAGATTTATGGTAAATACCCTGGACCCCTCTTGCTGCAATGTCAGAGACCTCCCACAGCTCTGGCTATGCCTCTGCTTATCCATGTTTACCACTTTAGGGAAGCTTCTGGAGGACAGGTACTAATAGAATGGAGATACCTTCTAATTCTCCAAAAACCAAGAAAGCATTCAGCACATAGTAAGATTTGATCACTACTTCTCACATTCACTTTTTTAAAAACATGAAAATATCTTTCCTGTTTTTTCTTGATGATCCTGAATATGACAAGAAGATGTAATTTGTTCAAAAGCTTTCTGCAGCATCAGTGTAGGAGCTCCAAAAAGGGAGTTAAAACTTTTGCAATTGCAGGATTTACAACAGAATATTAAGAGTGATTATCTCTGGGTGGTGGGATTAGATGTAATTTTCCTTTTTTTTTTTTTTTTTTTTTTTTTGCTTATCCTTACTTGCTACCTGTTTCTTCCTCCCCACTAAATTTTATGTAAAAAATAGCAATTATATTAGGTTGGCAACAGTGCCACACTTTGGGACTGATATATGTCTCCCCAACTTGCTACCTGGGTAACCTTGGAAAACCTCCTTCACCTCCCTGTTTCTTAATTTCCTTTGTATGAAATAAGATTAATAATAATAATACACAACTCACAGGGTTGTGGAGGGATTAAAAAATAGTATAATGTAAGGATCCTGGCATATGATTGATCAACTAATATATGTCTACTATCATCTGTACCTCTTTTTCTCTTCTTCGAACTTCTAATAGTTTCAGGCTAGGGACGCCTGAGTAGCTCAGTGGTTGAGAGTCTGCTTTCAGCTCAGGGTATGATCCTGGGGCCCTGGGATCGAGTCCTGCATCAAGCTCCCTGCCCTTTGCCTATGTCTCTGCCTCTCACCCTGTGTCTCTCATGGATAAATAAAATCTTTAAAAAAAATTGTTTCAGGCTAGAAAAAAAATTAAGTGGTAACTAAATTCTGTGTAGAATTAAATATATTCATTTGCCAAAACAACCAAGTGAAAACTGAGGGTGACAAGTTATCCCAAGTCTTAACTCTTTCCCACACACTGTTTGGTGATAGGCTCTTGCAAAATGTTGTGATTAAATGCCACATGACAATGAGCAAGGAAGCCTGGCCAGAGGATCATGTAAGGGAGGTTGGGAAGCACTGTTTGTAAAGACATCCTTAAATGCGAGGAGATGGATGAGCGCAGCCTCTGCAGTGTGGAGTATCAGCCACGGCCCGGATTTCAGGCATCCCAGGGTCCAATGTCTGCTTGGGTTGGCCCTCGTTCAGATCACTTCGCCTAATAAGAACCTGCAGCCTCTATTTCAGAGCTTGGGCTTGGTTTAGGCAGCTCTCTAATTGGTTTATGTCATTCATTAGGAATTTCTGTTCTTTAAAGTTGGCGACTTGAAGCCAGATTGTGAGGAGAGATTTCATACCACCCATATCTGTTTTGTTATTCCCCAGGTTATAAACGAGGTGATTGGGGGGCTCCTCTGGCAGCATCCTTAGCTCCCAGTCTCCAGAGTTGGAGGCCTGGTCTGTTTGGCTGGGAGGATCTCACCTTGTACCTCCACCTTCCCTAACTGGGTGGGGCACAGGTGGCAACATGCCTACCAGGTCCAGCCACTCTTTTCTCTCCCACTGCACTTAACACTGAAGGTCTCTTGATCCGGGGTGTGGATAATTAAAGAGTTCTTCCACTCCTGGAAAGGGTTTGGCCCAGAAGGTGGGGAAAGATGTGTCAGGAAAGGGAGCAAGGAAACATCAAGAATGACTTTGCTGCACCACAGACTTCTCAAACTCAGTAGGCCCAGGAATAGAACTCTCTCCCCACCAGACCCACTGGGACTGCTCTAGTCAAGGGCACCACTGGCTTCTCCCTTACTAGGGACAGAAACTTCAGGACCGTTGGATCATTTCAAGACGCATACAATGAACAATTTTTTCAGAGATATTTCTAACTGGAACTCAAGGTTCTGTTACCTTTAGCCCTGATGTCTCCCTCAGTCTCCTTTTTATTCTTCTTGGCACCACCCTGCTCTGGTTTGGGATTTCTCCACACTTGGCCTCCTAACTGGTCTCCCTGTCTTTACAACCTCCAAATTCATCCTTCCCCTCAAGTTCTGACCATTTAATCTATAAATCAAAGTCATGGTCAAGTCCCTATCTCTCCCCTTATTGAAAGCTTTCCTTAGCCCTCAGGTGTTCAGAGGTTAATGTCTTATAGGAGAAACTCCTTGGTTGAGTTTTCATCATCTTCTGTTATCTGACTCCAATCTATTTGTCAACCCCTTGACTTCTTCTCTTATGCATACTAAGTTTAAGTCTGGTACTGGTGCATTCAAAAGCTTCTGGACGCGCTTTATGATTTCTTCTGGGAATACTATATATGAAGTTTTAAAAATAAGAGATAGCTGGGTATATAAAACAATGTGAATGTCTCCTTTTCAGTTTACCTTTCCCATCAGTTGGTTCTGTCCATGGAGGACTGACTGGTGACTTTGAAGACTGAGGTTTAATTTTAGGGAGATTGATAAAAAGTAAAGATTTGGGATCTAGTATTTAGATACTGTTACCTCTACAGTGATATGTAAGATCCTACAGGTGGGAAGAAAAAGAAAAAGTTAACAAACAAACCAAAAACAAAAATGAAACGACAAAAACAAGCTTTTTCTTGGAGTCTATTCTTAATTATGTACTAACCAGGTTGGTAACATACTACCACCGTATAATACAATAAAATTTGTGTTTGGGCCCACTTTGATTTTTAGGTATAAGAGAATAAGAAAAGGCAGTAGTGAAATGGTAAACTAGCATGTTTGAAACACTGTATCCAGTAAGATTTTTGTAAGCAGTTTGGATGAGAACAACACACTACCAGCCCGCCTGCATCCTCTTTGGTGAGATGGAGAGTGGCCTATGTATCACAGGAGGGAAGGTCAAATGAAACCAAAGAGACTTCACTACTTTTAAGTAGGCTTTTTGAATAGTCTGAGTTTCAATTTCTTTGTAAGTATAGAAAATAATATCTGCCATAAGATTGCTGAAGATGCATAGATGAGGACTGTAAAGCACCTGATTTTTTTAAAAAGATTTTTATTTATTTATTTGAGAGAGAGAGAGAGCAGGAATAGGGTGGGCTAGATGGAGCAGAGGGAGAGGGAGAAGCAGACTCCCTGCTGAGCAGGGAGCCTGACACAGGGCTTGATTCCATGGCCTGAGCTAAAGGCAGATGCTTAACCCACTGAGCCACCTAGGGATCCCTAAAGGGTCTGATTAATAAATAGCAGCTAGGTTTCTTAATATACCAGGTAATGACTTACCAGAGAGGATCTGCTACATGCAAACTATGTGCTTCCATGTGGAACATGAACACTCCCCTGTTCTGTGACATCCCCAATCACTCAACACACATACACACATACACACAGGGGTGGCGATGAGGGGAGAGAATTTTTCCCTCATTCTAGAGCAGGAAGGAGCTGGTTAAAGGTATAAAGCTCAAGGACAATACTCAGAATTTACTTGGCCTAGGGTGAGAAGTAGAAAAACTCCAATATTTCTCCACATTCATGCCTTTGTGTTATGTCCTTCTATTTGCAATATCCTTCCTCCTCATCTTTGAATACTCACTTATTATATTTCCATGTTCTAATTGCCACTTCTTTCAGGATTCACTGACCCTCAAGTCACAGGTATCTTCCTGTGTGTAATGATAGCTTCTCTTTTCATGGTTCTCTCCTTTTATCTTTCTTAGGACACTTGTGTCTTTCCTAGCAGACTGTGAGCAACCTGCATGAAGATGAATTTTCTTGTTTATCTCAGATGAATACTGCCTGGGGCAATATTTTGAGCTTAGTTCCACAGAGCACACATTTATTGAATGGATGTTGTTGCTAAGATAAATTTTAATACTTTATATTTTTAAAATAATATTCTTGAGGCACCTGGGTGGCTCAGTGGTTGAGCATCTGCCTTTGGCTCAGGTTGTGATCCTGGGGTCCTGGGATCGAGTTCCACTCAGGCTCCCTACAGAGAGCCTGCTTCTCCTTCTGCCTGTGTCTCTGCCTCTCTCTGTGTGTCTCTCATGAATAAATAAATAAAATCTTTAAAAGTAATAAAAAATATTGTTTCGGTGGCTTTAAATGATAATTCATTTTTGTTTGTATTCAATACTTAGGTAACATACTCTATTGGGCATCACTCAAATTGCAAAAAAAAAAAAGGTCTTAATCTCTTTGACCTTTAAATTATTATGAAGATGCTACTTTGATATTCTGAGGCTCATTTTTTTCTCAGCTCTTTGCAGAAATATGTGGGGATATGGTCGAAGAAGGCTGTAGTTGTACTCAAAGTATCTTTAGGGGATTGTTTATATGTGTGAATTTTAATTTCAATGATTGGAAGTTCCCAAGACTGCACACTTCTGTAGTAGGCATGATGCAAGACTAATTAAAGACGATGCTCAGATTTCTGTCTTTGTGGCTCTAACAACCTCTTAGATAATGCTTATAATGCAAAAAGAATTAATTTTGCCAGATACTGAAATGTCCTACAACCCCTTGATTATATTGTGGAAAGATGATTTATTTGGTTTCATTTTTAAATGATTTTTTTCTTCTTTTTTTTAAACACTTAAGCCATTTTTAAAGCTGTGGCCAAGAGAGGAGGTTGGTCGATCTATCTATAGATCTATCAGCCTAGCCTTCCTTCCATCTGTCCATTATCTGTTTGAGCTCTGCTTTCCTTAATTCAGAAACTAATTCTAAGACAGAGATACATTTTATAATGAGCTGGTAATTTAATGCCTGCCCTACCAGATATAACACATTAAATTCCTTTTGTCTTTGCCTTGAGCATGTAGCCTAAATAAGTCATCAGGAGGGTTTGTTTGTTCTGCCTTAGAGTCTCTGATCAAAAGCTTCCATATGAAAGATCAGGTGCCAAAGGTGGAATTTAACTATGAGCTGTATTTTCCATGTCTACTTTCTCGAAAGGCAATTTGAAAAATCAACTCTTCACAATGTATTTTAGCAGGAGCAGGTGTAAAAAAGACTTAGAAACTGTATTTGATGGTGAACTCTAGGTTGAATCAGCAGTGTGGTAAGTCACTCGCACAGTTAATGTTATTGTTGGCTAAATTCACTGATGTACAGCCTCAAAAAGGAAGGAGGGAGTTGTCATGATATATTCCACAGTGATTGGGTCGCTATTGGGTATTGTTTTCCCTTCTTGGCTACATACCTTCATTAGGACATTGGAAAACTGGAACATATTTATCTATATCTATACTCATATTGTATCTATATCATATCTATAACTATATCTAACTATGATAGCTGTATCATATCTATAGTCATACCTATATCTATAGCTATACCTATGCCTATCTATAGAGAGATTGTATGATAAAAAAACTTGTATCATTGAACTTTTGAATAATCTTTAAGCAAACCTAATACTAGTCTCTTGATGAAAAATGATTTTTTGAGGACTTCTGCTTGATAATTCCATTATATGATAGGAAAACTATCTTAATTGCAGGCTTTGGAATTTGCCTTTAACCACAGATCATGGATAGAACCCTCTTCTCTTAGATTCTTGCCTCGCAATCAGATACAAACCATTGGACCTTCCCTTGGTCAATCATGACTCCTGCCCTAGTCCCACAAGGTGGACAGCCTTCCTTTGATCCTTATCTAGCTGTGGCCATTCTCATAGACCAAGGAACCCTCAGGGCCATGGGGATATGCCTAACCCACAGCCTGTGCCCCTCCCCATTGAGCTACTTATTACAGGGACCAGTGACATCAGGATCATCTGGGAGCTTGTTAGAAGTACAGAGCCTAGAAACTCAGGACCCATTCCACCAGCTGAATCAGAATCTGTTTCAACAGAGTCCCCAAGTGATTCAAACACACATTAAAGTTTGTCAAGCATTGATCTAGACCATGCTCTGGGTACCTGAGACCTTAGAATTCCCTGCCTAAATGGTCCTGCATTTGCTTTCAGGGCCTGTCCTTCCTACAGCATACCATGCTACCAATGAACATATACTTAAGCCTGAGGGGTGATCAAGGGGTGATCATTTGGGTGGGGGAGGGGATCTGTGGGTAGAACTTGGAGATATGGGCTGATGGTTTCACTCATGTATGCAGTACTGTCACACTGAGGGAGTGGATAGAAGGACTAAAGAATAAGGGAGAGGACCCTAGGTCTTTACATATATTATTGCTATGGGCCTGGGTGGAGAAATAAAGCTCTGTGGTAGAAGTAAATCTTAAGTGAAAACAAAATCATAAATCCCCAAGCTTATATGTATGCAAAGCAATACAATTGCAACATGCAGATTAAAAAAAAAAACACAAAACAACAACCAAACACACAAACACATGCAAACCCACTAGCTCATATACCCCAAAACAAATATACACTGTGGAATGTAGGTAAATCAGTTCCATTATATGAAACATCTAGATTTCTTAACTTTGCACATAACTTGTTATTTCACCCCATTTTCTTTCTTTGTCCCTCTCTCCTTCCCCTCCCCCAAATTTATGATTTGACAGTTTTTGGCAGATGCAAAAGAAACTAGCAAGAGTACAAAAGAATTCAAGAGAAATGTCGTATCTTCTTATTGACTTTTCAGAGCTCTGCTAAAGGAGTGCTTGAAACCTCCGATGAGAGGTGCCAGGCACACTACATCCAGCCTGAGAACAGTTCTGCTCAGTAGGTATCTGTCTCTTCATTTGCAAAAGAGGAAACAGACTATGAAGGTTAAAGTGCCTTTTCCAAGGCCACATAGTAAATGAAGGCACTAGATTCAAACCCAAGTCTGCATCCTCTCCCTAAAATCTCTGATTTCTTTATTATATCAAAGTACCTCATAAATAATATGGGTGTTTTTGGTGACCAAATTTTACTCATGATAGAGTGTAATCACTCTGGGCAGGGATGGGGGGCAGTGGCACTGAGCACACAGTTCTTGCTGAACAGTTTGAATAGCTCATGTTGACCATGACCAAGAGAGAACATGATATTGCTGGTGGACGATGTCAGTGTGTGGAAGTTAGAGATGGCCATGGTTTTATGGGCCCACATAACATACCTTATGGAATACCATAAATAAGCTTCCCCACAAAATGTTTTCTTAAGCATAAAAGGGAAAATTAATAAGTATATCACATGTAATCTCTTGAAATTTGTCCTATTTCAAATTCCTCCAAAGTATAGAAAGCAAAATGTTTGCAGCTTTAGGAACAGAATTCAAGGGGGAAGTTGTGGGAGGCAAAGCTGAGTTTCTTCTGTCATCCAGAGCCCATGTGCATCATTGCCTTCCTGGGGGGCCCACCACCCTGGCTACTTCCCAAAGGGCTGGAGAGGGTCTGGACCACAAGTTTGTGGTAACTGGTCTCTCTCATTGTCTGTATGTGTATTCCAGACAATCTACTCTCCATCTTGAAAGGAAGTAGAAACCAAGGAGATTTAAAAAAAAATCTGTTTTTCTCAGATGCTTTTCTTTTTTTAACTTAGCTACCCTGTGCCTGTTGAAACTGGCTATTTGGGGTGCTCAAAAGCAACTTCCTCTTCAGAGAGGAGACCAAACTTTATACAAACCTGAGGCTAATGTGATTTGCCAAATATCCCCATTTGTGACAGGGGGAGATACCTCAGAATCGTTTCCTTTATTGTGTGGCATTTTCCTGGATAGCTTTGCAAGAGTTGCACTCTCCTCTGTCCACACAGAAACATTTTGGCATGGAAGGGATTCAGTGTAGACCTGGCATGCCAGATTCTGCAGCCTAGTGCTTTTAGGGCAAGGTCATAGATGACCTACGGGCAAAGGTACAGCCCCTTCGGTCCTGGGTATTTCTCTAAATTTGTCATTTTAGGTGTAACCCCCTTAAATAAACAGAGAACAATTGAAGAGCTCAGTTTTAAACAACGCAATTCAGAAATGTAGATTAATGAAAAACAAAAGCAGCAGCCTGGCCCATTGGTCTGAGGGAGTGAGTATCTTTGTTCGTTCTTTCTTTCTTTCTTTCTTTCTTTCTTTCTTTCTTTCTTTCTTTCTTTCTTGTAAGGATTTGGTCTACTTATTTAAAAAAACAATGATTTAGTGTAAGTAGATCTTGTGGGGGGAACCTATATGATTTAGGCATGGACCCTATTCTTGGACAGCTCACAGTTCTTTTGATGATATAAGTCAAATATACACAATAATTTCATGTTAGTGAAATGATCACAAATGCTGTAAGACAGGCTCAGCAAGTTGCATTGTTTGGCGGGATGGTTGAGGAGTTGTGGCTTTGAGTTTGGGAAATGAATGCTGGAAAAAAAAAAAAAAGGCAAAAAGCCTTGACTGTCAGGCTGGGGAATTGTTTTCTGAATTTTAAAGGTGCCTGGAAGCTCCCTTAAGGTTTGTGAACTGTTGAATCAGCACTGTGGAGAAAGGTCAAAGAAGGTGGATTTGTTTAGTTGAAGAAAAGCTACAAATGAAAATGTGAGCTCTGCAGTGCCCATCTTTGCCGAGGTTCGCGAGGGGAACACAGAGCTGGTTGGCATAAATGTTTGTTTTCATCTCTGTCCTGTACCTCTACAAGGTTCCATGGAGTTGTGGGGGTCTGTGGAACCAGAGAGATCCACATTCAAATCTTAGTTCTACCACTTACTGGTTGATGGCTTTGGACCTCTCTGTGAAACAGAGATTATAAACCAAACGTGTGACTTTGTGGTATGGACTAGAGGTAACAGATGTAGGGGTCTTAGCCCACTGCTGGTACAGATTAGTTGTGGCTGTGGTTGTGCTGGATGACAACATCTTAAATATGCAGTTGTTCACTTCTGTGTAAAAACAATACATGCTCATTACAGAAAGTAGGAAATTTTAAAAGAACGACAAATGATCCTATTGTATCAATAATATTAATACTCTAGTGTGTTGGCTTCAATCCTTTTATTGGAAAGGAAACAGATTTACTGTTGTCCTTGAGACTTGCCTACTCCCTGATTTGCTTTGCTGTTCACAAGAAGAATAAGACCTGGACCAGATAGGCTCTCACTGCCATTCTTTTCAAAACATCACTGTAGACACCCACCTGCTCTAGACTGCTCTGAGCACTGCTAGAAGCAGGCTGACTCTGCCAGAAATGCCACAAAATGTCCCCTTTGTCCTAAACATGTATGAAATGAATGAAGCCTTCTTTGATACCTTCAGCTGTAAGGGACTGTTCCTGCCTCTGAACCCTCATTACAATTTCATCTAGAGCATTTTCTCTGGACTGTACAGAGGATACTAGCAGAGATTTGCTGATAATGTTGTGACTCAGATTGATTTTTAAGTATTTTGAGAATTATACTCTAAATAGTTTGAAGGAGGGGCCAGTAAGACTCCTTATGCAGAATATGACAGTGCCAGTCTACCAGAATATGACCTTAAGGATGACAAAATTTCATGTCATCCCCATTGGTGGAAAGGTGGTTGTCATTATTAATTCTGGGATCAGATTTTTTTTTTTTCTAACAGGCACAGAACTCCAAATGGACTTTCTAAAACATGAGCCATTTAGATGCCCATCTTAAAGTTATTCACTATCAACGTTATTGGATTAGCTCTCCATTTAAATGTCATCTGTGAAACCAAAGGTTTTGTTATAAATTTCCCTTATAGGAGAGGGCATTGGAAAGAGTGTTGTTTTGTTTAATTATTTGCCATTACTACAAAAGTAATGCATTCCAAGATTCCCTGTCAGTAGAAGTTCAGAAAAAGCAAATTAGAAAAAGAGCTGCTGGAGTCAGGAACGTTGATGCGGCAAGAAACGGCAGATGATGAGAGAAGAGATGGCCCATATAAGAATGAAAAATGTGGCAGTCAAGAATCCCTTACAGTTTGGGTAAATAGCCTTACTCTTCATGTACAACAGTTGGCTTTTATAAAGGGATACATTGAAGTATAGGAAAATATTAGGAGGGGATTGAGTATGAACCTAGGTAAATTTTTAGATTTCAAGTCCCCATTTTAGTGAAATTAAGGGATCAAGGACATAGGACACAAATGGTTAATAATAAATCCCTTTTAAGTCTTAAAATTTGGTTTGCGGTAACTATTATTAAGCAAGAAAGGAATTCATTATTTTTAATATAATTTTTTTGAGAAAATAAGGATGTAAGTTTTAGAACGATTTATTTCCTGATAACCCATTCATACCGGTTCTGGAAAATAAAATATATCTGTATGTTATTTAAGTGAAACTCAAATGTAGGTTATGCTTGTCTCTGATGAGTCAGAAATGTTCAATTTGTACACCCTCTATAGAATATCTGATTCAATGTCTCTACTATTTTATAAGAAGAATGTCTTGGTCTTTGGGGCTTCTTTAACAAAATACCAGAGACTGAGTAGCTTATGAACAGCAGTTTATTCATCATACTTTTGGAGGCTGGGAAGTCCATGGTCAAGGTGCTAGCAGGTTTGGTCTCTAGTGAGGGTCTACTTTCCGGTTTGTATTGTGTTGCCTTTTCCCTGTGTCCTCATATAATGGAAGGGATGAGGAAGCTCTCTGGGGTCTCCTTTATAAAGGCATTAATTCTATTCATGAAGACTCTGTCTTTGTGACCTAATCACCTCCCAAAGTCATCACCTCCTTATTTCATCATCTTGATCATTAGGATCTCAACATATAAATTATGGTGGGACACAAACATTCAGACCATAGCAAATGGAAATGGAGGCTCAGGGGTGCTATACCCAGCTCTAAGCCACAAAGAAAGTTAGCATCAGTGATAGGTTTAGACCTAGGTTTTATTGACTGCTAGTTCAGGGCACTTACTACCATAACATATAACATTCTCAGAATGAAATGATATGGCATTCACACTCACAGGCATCCTAACTCATCTGTGAATTTATTCCTTTGTTCTCTGGTCTTTATTAAACATGGATTTATTAAGTGATTGCTATGTACCTGGCACACTGTAAGTTTAGCCTAAGTATTTGCTGCATGCCTGCATACATATGCATGTGTGCATATGCACACACACACACACACACACACACACACATACACACACAGTCTAACACTGTGAGTCACAAAATCCTATGCTGGATGTTTGGTTTGGACCTTAGTCTTCTTCACCTCAGCTCTGAACAAGGCCACCTCTAGGGAAAGCACATTTAAGTTTTCCAAGCAAATAAACATTTCTTTTAAGGATTTTCATCCTGGGAGATTCCAGAGCCCTTTTTTGTAGCTTTCATCCTCCTTTCTCTGGGTTCTGCTTTTGGTTTAATCCTAGGTCTTTTATTCTGTAGTTTAAGATCCTTTATTCTTCTAGGAGAAAACAGTTAAGGTCTCAGCAGCCCTATGAGAATTTCTCAGTCACTAATTTATCCTTTGACTTTTTGTCTAAGCATTATAATGCATATTATTCTGTGGGTTTTTTTTTTTTTCCATAATAGATATTAACTTATTAGGGCAGAAAAGGAGATTAGAGATGATCTAGTTCAACTACTGGTTTTGTTAATGGTCCCCTGGAACACAGAGAGAAGAAATGGTTCAAATTTACACAGCAAGTTAGTCGCAGATTTAGTCTTTGAACCTAGGCCTCCTACCTGTCGTGCAAGTTTTTTACCATGGCATCACACTGCCCTTGAATTCTCTTTAGGGACACTGCTGGTCTGTTTTACTTTCTCACTTACCTCTCCCTCAAGTAAAATAACCCACAGAATTTCTTGGTTACCCATACCTGTAAATGGTTAATCTTACCAAGCCCAAGGCCCTGGAAACTTCTGGGAGGGAGCCAGGTGAGCAAAGAGAGCAGATAAAGGCACCACCTGCTGATGGGTTAGAACAGCCTGGGGACACAGAGAGAATGTAAACACATTCTGCAAATCTTATTGTCTGACACTGTGCCAGCGTCTTTGGGTTCTTGTCATGGAAAATATTTCGTCTGAGGTCATTCAATGAGCAAAAGGGAGCATTGAATACCCTCCAGGGTGCCAACTCAGTCCCCCACCTTTTGTCTAGATTAAATAAGCAAGGGACTAACATTTCATGGTTCTAGAAGGCCAACCTTTCAACAATACAGGCTGTAAGGTAGGGAAAAAGGAGACATTAAGAAAATATATTGTGTTGTTCTGAACAGCTCTCTCCCCTGGGCAGCCCGCCCTCCTCCCCCGCAGCCTCCCTCTGTTTGCTCACCCATACTTACAAGCACACGCCCTGCGTTTAGAGCAAGAGTTAATGTCTGTGCTTCCTCATAAATCTCAGTTTGGTGCCTCGAGCTATGTTTTTAATTCTGTGGTGGAGCTTTGAGATTTGAGATGAGTAGAAAGGAGGGGCAGCTGATGAAGGCAATAATGGAAGCTGCCATTTCTCCTGGGGACTTGCCTCCTCATTCATGTCTTCTATCAGGTGTTTTAAAGCCTTAGCTCAGCATCTGTGAAGGCCAGCATGGAAGGAGAGTGGGAAGTCAAGAGAAGGAATAGCTATGCTGTACTATGGCTATATTGTACTATGCCAAGGGATGCAATGCTTTGAAGGTTGTAGAATGTGTGGAATGAGTACATTAACCCAGACTAGTGACTGTCTGGCATATTTTTCTGGTTCAGCTAAAAATGACTTCAAGGAGAGGAGTCTTTCCCATCGAAAATAATTTATTGTCTTACAAAACTAGTTATCAAAGTAAGTTTTCTCTCCATTCAACTTGGAGTTCCTTTTTTGTGTGGTTCATTTATTTTTCATGATTGGTCCTTTGGCACTTGAATGATAGTTTCTTCTGTATAAACCTCATCTCTTCAACATGCCTTTGCTTTTTGTGGTGTAGAAGGCAAATCTATTCGGCTGCTATGATAGTTTAAAGTAGTAATTGCTTAGGTTTCCACCCTGGCAACAACTGTATTTGAGTAGAATTCTGAGTCTGAGTCACTGAGTAGAACGTGTAATTAGCAAGACTAAAGGAGGAACTCTGATCTTTGAAAATTCTGTTCCTCAGTTTATATATCTATAAAATCAAAGAATTGGAAACACATCTCTTAAAGGGCCTTCCAACTCAGACCGTGTCAGTGATCCTAAAAGTCTCCAACTGTTATAAAGTCTCTTTTTCCACCAAATTCTTATGAATCCTTATGAAGACTTTCCTCTACTTCTAGATCTTTCTGGGAGGTTACAAAATTTATCAGAAATGAAGGGTACATTGACCTTCTTGCTTCTACTACTGTCAGAATGGAGGCCACATCCAGCTGACTTCCTCAGGATGAAAATGGGAACAAAAAAAATTATAATAGATGAACTTCTACTTCTATAATGAGATGTATGGGTTTCTATTTGTACCTGTTTGAGGTATGGGAAAGAGATGATAGTAAGATAGGCCCAGAGATCATCAGACCCTGAGATTCCAGAGTTCAGAGATTGAGTCTTACTCATTTCTCTACCTGCAATTCATTTCTCTACTTTCTCCAGCATATTCTAGAGAATATGCTAATTAAATCATGGAATCAAAGATAGACAACTTACGGCTGTTTCAGGGAATTGCCTCTGAGGCGATTTAAAAGATTATTTTTAACCTATTAGAAAAGTTTTATAGAACTATGCTGACTCAGTAAAGAAAAAAGAACTGTAGGGATGTTTAAAGCTGACTGGACATCTCTCTAATGGATTTAATTTTAAGCTGGAAATTATATACATTAAAACACTGATAAAGCAGAAGCTAAACATATAAGTATTCTGACACTCAGAATCAGGTGGAGGAAGAGGGATCAGAAGGTGAATAAAAATGTAGAAGATTCCAGAACCTTCTCTGTTCTAGAAATTTGCTTCTCTGGTTTTGTCTAAGTAGGGATCATGGTATTTCTCCTATTCTTTGTTATTCTGTTCCTCTAGTGGTTCTTGAGTTGGTGATCTAATTAAGCCTGGTTTTATTCTTTATCATATTTCCTGTTAACTTCATTTATTTCTACCAAAGAAGTTTTAAAAAATGCTGTAGCCGTTAAATAACATTTAAGTAATATTTTGGTTTTGGCATTTGTTACCTAGGAATGTACCCCTACTTTGATTATCTTGACCATAATAGCTCAGTGAAAAAGATCCATTCTTCTTACCCTGACAATGTAACTTTTTTGTAATTTCCCTCTTCACTCCCAGGGCTACCTTATTTAACTGTAATCTCATAATTGATAATATTAAATATATATAAAAATCTACAGTTCCTTTGGAGACTGAGATTCCCTTTCTGACCTTTAGCTAGGATCTCTGGGCAGGCTTTTTGCCCACAGATGATGACGGTCTCCTTAGGGCAAATCTTTTAACTCTGTGTTGATTGGAAGGAAGGCTATGTTGTGTAATAGCAGGACCTTCACTTGGAATGTATTTTGTAATGATAGCTCAGAATGGTGAAACGACCCCTAAGTGAAGTCTTGGGAGACCAGAGCTCTCACCAGCCCATTTCTGTGTGTGGTGATGCTTCAGGAAAGCCTTAATCCTTCTGTGTCAGTTTTCTCATCTCCAGAAAGAAGGCACTGGGCTTTAGCTTCTAAGAGCCCTTCTAGCTCTGACATTCTCTAGTTTATAAACATTTAAATGCTATTCCATCATATGGTGGCTGATTTGTGTCTGGTAGGTGCTAAAGTTCCCTAGGAATTGTGGGACAATGCTCGATATGCTCTTTGGTAAGGGTGTGTTCAGGGGGCTAATCTGATACCTATAAGCTGAAGCCATAACCCAGAGACTTCTTTTAGATCTTGTATGTCCTTAACTGAATGAATGTGAGAAGCATCATGACCATAGCTGTCTATACCATTTACACAGTTACTAAGGTCATGAGATGTCACATGCCATGATGGAAACATGCCAAAGAACATATAGTAAAACTGAGATTCAGAAAATGAAACTAGCTTATTCATAGGCACACAGCGTTGTGTCAGAACCAAGACTCTTCTAACACAAGACTACCTGACATACTGTTCTTTGCATTTTTCACTTCACTTTGTTACCTCATATGATATCTTTCATGGTGAGCACAAGTAACTAATAAAGCACTTCTGGTCATAAAGACATCTATATTCTCCACCCTTTGTCCTAATGGCATTTGACAGAAGAAAAGATGATAGATTTTCATAGAACTCCGGTACTTAAGTCTTTGCTCAGAAGCACTGCCTTAATTGTACCTTTGGAGAGACTTCTTAGTTGTAGATTTATCTTCTCAGCTATCACCAGTGGAGCTTAGGAGAGAGTTTGCTGAACTCGTATATTTAGAAGTATGCTACATCTCTGAGAAATGTCATTGCCATGCTTAAATTGATTGGTTATTTAGAAATAGGGTCCCTCTTGAACTTCATGCTTAAACTTCATTTGAGGTTTCCCTAAGGTAAAAGAATATAGAACATACTTATTAGAGAAACTATCTTGGCAGATTTTCATTGCCTTTGGATAAAAACAAAATCGCACCCAGCACATAAATTGACATATGAAGCCGTAAATAATTCCATTGTGCAAGTTGTTTTAATGGATTAAAGCCAGAATGCTCCATTAACAAGCATGCATAGAATATTCACTGAGTTTAGAGTTTATTACCAGATAAGGGGAAGATAAGAAAGAAAGAAAAGAAAGAAAGAAGAAAGAAAGAAAGAAAGAAAGAAAGAAAGAAAGAAAGAAAGAAAGAAAGAAAGAAAGAAAGAAAGAAAGAAAGAAAAAACAGAATGAGGAACTTATGAAGAGGGTGATAAATATCAGCATAGCAGCTGGGAAAGTGAGAGGTTAGAAAGCATACTTTAGAAGTATGTACAATATGTTTCTTTCCTCTTTTCTTCTTCTTTTTTGTTTTTTCTTTCTGGTGGAAGGATTAAGTATAAGAAAGGTTCGGTGTCAGCTTTCAAACATAATGATCAAAAATCCGAGAACTGGGCAGTAGAATGTGCCAGGCTCTTTTCTTACTTTCCTTTTGAAAGAAGAATCTCAGAGATCAGCCAATAGGGGAGAGGGGTGGCATATGTATATGTGTGAGATTGTGTTTATACACATATCTACTTGGATAAACATTCAGAAGCCACAATAGCATTCCCAAAGGAATTCTTCCTTAATACAGGAAGTGACAGCTTTGTGAAGGCACCACAATTAAGCTCTGGGTTTTTATTCTAGATCCCAGGATTTAATTTCTAGAAGAAATGAGAGCTCTATGATGTTCTATGGGGCTGTTTAGAATTACAGGCAACTTAATTTTAAAGCTTATTAAATGCAAAGCACCTGAGCTTGGTTTAACCTCCAGGGATCTCTTTGCATTCAGAGATGTCTAAAACCACAAACCATAAATTCTGATGGACACATGTAAAAGAAGAGACCACAGGAATTACAGTTTTGTTATTCAACATGGCCACACTCTCCTGCCACAACTTCCCTTCTATCACTCCCAAGCTTCTTGCTTTGTATTTAGGTTTACCAGATGACGAGGCCAGAGCTATTCCAGACAGTATGTAAAAAAAGGCAGGCACAATTCTTTTATGAACTTTGATATGTTTGTTGCTGCAGCTTTGCTGGATGGGATATGTGCAGAGAATAAAGAACCATGAGATACAAAAGCTGAAGTGGCAGGCATGTTGAATTCATCATCATCATTCTATAGGATCTTATATACACAACTATCCTTAATGTTCTGTGTCTCTTCTCAGTCATTTTCTGCTTGTGTTTATGACTGTCATTTCCCTTCTCCTTGAAACTGTCTGCCACCTCAGCACCTCCAGTTCCTGTCCCACCACCTTGAATTATCCTCTCCCTTTCTCTTTTAACCCTTACCATCAGAATATTGGCATGTGGTCAATATCGCTATTTCCAGCCCTGGCCTGTCCTCAGCACCAGAGTCACACTTCCAACTAGGCATTTCCACACAGGAATCTCAACAACACCTGGAACTCATGATGTTTGGAACTGAATTTATCCTTTTATTCTTACCTCCTAAATGTCTGAACAATCAATTAGTAGGCAGCTACTTAGCATTATTTAAAGGCTGACTGAGACATTACATTACTTTCCCATACTTTTTGTTTTAATCTAGTGGAAATGGCTAATCTAAAGGAAACTCCTTTTTATAGGAGACAAGGAGAAGGCCTTAGGATCTACTGGGGGAGTCTGGAACAGCAGTCCCTCTTTTCCCGCTGGAACCCGTGGTCCACTGAAGTGCCTTATGCGACCTTCACTGAGCACCCTATGAAATACACCAGTGAGAAGTTCCTCGAAATTTGTAAGGTAGGCATCACTCCTGGATTAAACTTTGGTGTTGAAGCTGTATCTGTATGCTCCTAAGACATGTACTGTTCCAAAAAAAAAAAAAAAGGTAAGATACAACCTTGAATTATACAAACTTTGGAAGGTTTATAGATCTCTTTTTTTAGTAAACAATGGAGCAGTTTTAGATATTAAAAAAAAACATAATATTTATATTAACCATATTATGATGTTTCCTCCTTGCTTATTTCTTATCAAAAATTGTGTAATATCATTTACAAATTGCAATACTTGTATTTATCTGTTTATTGCCATCAGGTTACATATAATTTTTTGTATGTAATTAAATTCTAATTATTTTATTCAGAGAAGGAATGTAGGATAATGTGAAGTATAAACTCAGATATGGCTGTTTGGTAATTTTTGTCACTTTCCTTTCTGGACCTTGGTAGTCTCATCCCTAAAATGGACATAATGATCACTGTCCTTCCTTCTAACTTGATTGGAACACTGTAAGATTAAATGGGATAATGTGTTTATAAAAGCTTCATAAATTGTAAAGCAATTAAGAGTACTAATTGAGAGTATTTTTATGTCTTTCAATCTCATCTCCCCAAATAGATTTTAAGTTTATCAGTGGCAGGGTAAGTCCTTCTACTCTTTTTTTTATCCTCCCTAGGGAAACTTAGGCAGTACTTGCATACTAAATAGGCAGAAAGTAAAACATTGGAGGTGTAAATGCAGAGAAAGATTAGACTTTTATATTTTAAACAAAATCCGTATACATATAAGACTGCTTATAGACCTAGAAATTCTTGCCATCTCTGACCTTCCTACATTTACTTTTATATGCTGTCATTCACTTCTAAATATCACAATTCTCTATTTGCTATAAATTCAAAAATGGCAATATACATCTAAAGTCCTGTGGATGGATGGCATTGCCTGCATTATTTTCAACAATTCATGCAAGTATGTATATGTTATAAAAATAGTTTTAATTGATAAATCCCCTATTTTAAAAGGGATTTGAGACAAAATAGATGTGATTAAAGGGTAGACGGAGTCTTTATTCTCCCTAATATATAGGTGGAGTTGGCTTAAATCCCTTCTGCTCTCAGAAAGGTCAATGGTCTTTTCAAGA
Source organism: Canis lupus baileyi (assembly GCF_048164855.1). NCBI lineage: Eukaryota > Metazoa > Chordata > Mammalia > Carnivora > Canidae > Canis > Canis lupus. The sequence goes on from NC_132868.1 coordinate 23,091,931, forward strand.
TTCATGCAAATATCCTCAGGGGCTTATGGACTCTGGGTTTACCTCCAGCTTATTGCAGGCACTAAGATAGTTCATTGTGTGGATCCTGTGGTAGCCCAGTTTTACAATGTTGCAACCCAAGCTTCCACATCAGCCCGTAATCTGACTCTACCACCCAAAAGCAACAAAACAAAACAAAATGAGAGCAACAAAAGCACTTAAACAAGGCCCTGATGTGAAAGTAGACTTGCTGAGGTCTTCAAGGAGATGGAATGGGAATTTACACCATAATAATTGGTCCAGACTTCACAGGGAATATCAGTTCTCCCTATTTTTAAAAACCCTTATTAAAAGTAATACTCTGATAGATTGCTTCATAATCCTCTTTCCTCTCCTCTGAATCTTGTCTTGCTCCTCTGCAAACATATGCCCTTCCTCTTCCCCTTCTTCTTTTTCTTCTTTTTTTTTCTCTTTCTCCTCCTCCTCTTCTTCCTTTGCCTTCTTCTCCTTCCCCTTCTCTTCCTTCTTTTCTTTCTATTAACAGTTCAGAGTATTTTATCGTTTCTTTTTTTCTTTTTAACACCTGCTAATTCAACCCAAAATGCTTAGTAATGTATTTTTCCAAAGCCATTTCCCACCTTTAAAGGAAGTCTAGTTCTGGTCATTAAAATAATATGTATTTTTGCATTAATAGTCATTGTATTTTATTGTAAGTTAAAACAAATACCAACTGCCTTGGTTATTACATCCATCACTTCATGAGCCAAATCTCTTTTTCATCATACCTGATGCATTAAGTCCTTACTCCCTGAATATCCTTTGCTGGAAAACGTTCAGGGTAAGGAATTAAATAATAAGTTCTAGTAATTGCAGAGAAATGGTGCTGCATTACTCTAATTCTTGATGGTACTTTGCTTTATTATGATACATATATGTACAATCAAATAATTTTAAAAGGAAGATCAGAAGTAAAATGTCAAAAGGGGAACAGAATAATTTTTTCCCAAATACTGTGAATGTGGTTAGTAGAATGGAGTATTAATTTTATACAAGCTTTCCTATAAGTCAAGGTGAAAAGGAAAACTCAGTGTTTATTTTACATAGCTCGTATTAAATGGGAGTAAGAATAACAGGTGTGCTTGTGTGCACACCAGCACACGTGTGCATGTGAGTATAATGCATGGCTGTTAGTTGGTTGGTTGATTTTCAATCAAATTATTTTGTGGGTCTGTTAAGTGTACTTCCTTTATGACTTTTCTCTTTAAACTATTCTTCCAAAGCTTTTTTTTTTTTTTTTTTTTTTTTTAATTTCCTGGCAACAGTCTGGCACTTTTCATTTGCCAAACTATTTCTTATTCAAAGGCCACCCCAAGTCCCAACTCTCTATGAAAACAAGTGATCTCCATCTGTGATGTGAGATGATGAGTACTCTGATCCAGTCTTAATTTCTCTTTTGTTGTTGGTTTTTATGTCACAATATTATTTGTGTTTAGGATATTTTCCAAGGTTGACTTTGATTAATACTCAGTTATATTAATGTAAAAGAGTAAATAAGAAGAAAGATAATTCTGAGGACATAGAATTCTGTTATGTATTTTGGCACAACATAAAAATTTAAAAGGATGATATAAACTAGTTTTTCCATTCCCCTATAAATGAAATGAGAAAAGTAGAAAAATAGGGGTAAAATGTATAACTAAATCAAATACGTGAAGCAATTTAATTCAATTTATCAAATCTATTACGGCACAGGAAAAGGAATTCTGTAGAGCTGGGTTATACATAGTCAAAATTTTTAAATGATTTACAATATAATGGGAAACTTATTTTAAAAAATACATTTAATAAAAAAATACATTTAAAAAATCCCAATTTATTCTTACTCAGAGTCTTTTCTTGTATAGCACATGCTATTTATTTATTGACAATTATTTTCTGACACCCACAAAGTACAGGTATTATTGTTCAGGATACAAACAAAAATGAGACAAGATTCATGTCTTTGTGGAAGGCATTGCTTAACAAAGGAAGTAGATAAAAATGCAAAGATTTTTAAATGAGTACTAAATTGACTAGAACAGAAGTTTAGATGAAATGAAGAGGGATAGAGTCACATGAAGGTACCAGGAATGTTCTTAAACACAGAATAATTTATTTTACCTGGAGTTCAATCTTACATATTCCCTATCATGATTGCAATGGCTCAAATAATAGGTATAAGTGCTTAAGTTAAGGGCAGTTGGAATGGAGAGAAGATAAAGAAATTTTGAGACATTTAAGACAAAGAATTAATGGAAGCAGATAACTTACAGGATATAGTAGTAGGTGGAGGAGAGAGCGAGGTGGAAGATAATGTGGTTTCTGGCTTCGGTAGATGGTGATTCCATTTTTTTTTTTTTTATTGGTGTTTAATTTACCAACATACAGAATAACCCCCAGTGCCCGTCACCCAATCACTCCCACCCCCCGCCCTCCTCCCCTTCCACCACCCCTAGTTCGTTTCCCAGAGTTAGCAGTCTTTACGTTCGGTCTCCCTTTCTGATATTTCCATTATTTGAATGGGGAAAAGTGAAAGGAGAGTAGGTTTGGAGGTCCATTTTAGAACATGTTGAGTTTGACACATCCATGAAACATGAGGTTCAGCTTGTTGTCAGGAAGTTAGAACGTTAGGCCTGAAGCTCAGGAGAAAAAAAACTAAACTGGTGATAGGGGTTTTAGATCATAGAACTCTGGGTCAAAGCTGAGTCATGGGCTTGGTTGGTCAGGCAGGTACCATAGGAAAGAGCATAATGGACACATTAATTGCATTCAAATTCAAATTTATATTACCTCTAGTTCTCTTAACATTGATCTAAAAAATGACTATAAAAATTATCAAAATAGCATTAAAACATATCATTTTTCTTGTATTCATCTCACTAACTCTGTAGCATTCTACATCTGGCGAATATGATGGTCGAATGGCCTCTTTCCAGACATTCTTGCTTATCTCTGAGCCTCACCAACTTGTTCTAATCTGTATATGCATATACTTTGCATTACTCATAGAAAAGAATTGTGAAAATAGGAAATAATTTTTTGGCATTATTTTCTTGTTACAAGACATAAAAATAATCTCATGTAGTATTATGTAATAGATTATATTTATTGATTACAGTTTGCATGTTTTCATATAATTCAACTAACAAAAACCCTGTGAGGTCAAGATAGCTATCTCTATTTTTAAAATGAAGGTACTTAGAGTGATTAAGTGAATTGACTAAGGAATTACGATAAAATAGCGTTATTTCTACACCTAAGCAATTTGTTAATAAGCAGGGAAATGGGTATAAACCTGAAGAAACTCTGTGTGATGTAATGTGATATATTATACTTATGATAGGACTCAATTATCCTGAATTGTTTAGTCCACTTTCTGTTTGTAATTTGGAGTCTCATCTCCCCTGTTTTAAACGTAGCCTTCCTGAGTTCTTAGGATGTGTGGACAGTCTTGGTGGGAGGAACTAATGGCTGAGCCCAGAGCTGGTGAATAATAGTGAATGGGAATTAATGCTCTATAGACAAATCAAGGGGATTTACAGGCCAATCCTTTTTATTCTTTTCTGGCATATTTACTCTTCTTTTCAAGGGAATTATGAAAGTGAAACGATCAATGTTTTAGCAATCACAATATAACTTTACATCCTTAACTCCTTAGCTCTGCTTCACATCAATTTGACAAATATTCATTGAATATCCACCTGGCATTGAATACTACATGCTGAGCAGTGTGCTAGTAAGCTGGGATATGGGGAAGAATACAACAGATTTTGCCCTCCAGACACTTACCGAGTAACGGGAGAAAACAAAAAAGTAATTAACAAATTATACTTTAATATGCTAAGACTGTTAATAGAGGGCTTCACAAGTTTCTATAGGAGCCCAGAAGAGGGAACAAGTAAGTCCAAAAGTTAATGGGTATGATGACATTTGAAGTGAAATTCAAAGTATGAGTGATTTAAGCATCAAAGGATTTGGGAAAAGACATTTTAAATAAAAGGAAGATGGTTGGTACCGGAAATTACCAAAGTATATGAAATGTTCTTGAATAAAGAATAGTTCATTTGAGCTAGACTTTAAATCATGTGCGTGTAAGGATGTGTGTTGACGGGGGGAATGGAATAGGACGAGGATGCAAATTAGAAGGTATAGAAACCTCTCTTGGTGGAAAGACGCTTCTGTCTCAGCCTCCTTTTCCTCTCTCCACACCTGAACATACCCACAATCAAGGCGTCTCCATGAAGATAATTCCAGGTAAAATGTGCCAGAATGATATATACATTCTATCCAGTTGTGTGACTTTTCAAGTGGTTTCCAGGATTGGGTATTGGATGGACTTACTCTTTATCCCAGCATGCTTCACTTTCTACAGAGGGAGGCTGAAACATGTAGCCTGAAGGTTTGGAAAATCTGTTCAGCTGAGGAATGCAGGCCTACAGGCATGAAAACTGGTCTCTTTACCCAGTGTAAACAGGAAGCAAGTTATGGTTGTAATAAGGAAAACTGAGACTCTAGGCAGTGAACTGCTGGCAGACGGCACCTGAAGCAACCCAGGAGCCCAGTCACTCAGCTGGTAAATCATTGCTGTAAAGTCAAGAAGAAGGTTCAGCACTCCCCCCGACCTCCAACACACCCACCCACACACGCTGCTTGCTATACTTTACCCTAACCAGCACACAGCTCCTATGTAATCCGAGTTGTTAAAACTTGACCCTCTGTTTTTGAGACTGGAATAAAAGAAGGAGCCAGGGGTGGGTGTATAAAAGCTTTTAGAGAAAAGTATGTGGCTGGTGGCATTCATATCAGATGACACCGCGTTCCTGTCACACAGATTGAATTCAGGTGCTTGAAATGCTCAAGAGCCAGCTTGGGGACTTGGCCTTTTGTCTGCCTTTCCTTCAACATACTGCTTGTCACTTTGTCTTCATGGTCCCTCCTCCTTTTAGAGGGCTCACCGAAATGACTAGAAATAAAATGCATCTGACTCTAATGAAATGCCAAGTTCATTGAGTATGAAATAGTGTCAACTTTTCTTTCCAGCACTATGCTGACAGTCCAGAGGGTGTTGGCAATGGGAATGTTGAGGTGAATTACATTTTGGTCTTCAAGAAGTCATAGTTTGATGATGACATTGTCAATGATTTAGTGACAATATTTGTTTATTACTAGTAATAGGCTTCCTTATTGGCCTTTGAAGTATGCTCCAAATTCAAACCTCATCTCATTCCACTTCCCCAACCCTTCCTGAAATACATGAATATGTGCACCTGTACATGTAGAGCTTATATACAAACCCTGTAAGATTAAGATTTAATCTTACAGCCACCCTCTGCATTTAATGCTATTAATTCTTTTTCTTTCCTTTCCCCTTTCCTTTCCTTTCCTTTCCTTTCCTTTCCTTTCCTTTCCTTTCCTTTCCTTTCCTTTCCTTTCCTTTCCTTTCCTTCCCTTCCCTTCCCTTCCCTTCCCTTCCCTTCCCTCTCCTCTCCTCTCCTCTCCTCTCCTCTCCTCTCCTCTCCTCTCCTCTCCTTTCCTTCCCTTTCCTTTTCTTTTCCATAAAGAAACTATAAAATTCAGAGAGTTTGAATAACTTGTCCACAATCACTAGTGAGTGCTATATTTGCAACCCAAGATTGGATCTGTTTGATCTCAGTATTCATGTTACATCATTCATACTTCCTTTAGTTCAGTGCTTTCCAACAGGGCACCCTTTTGCCTCCTGGGGGACATTTGGCAATGTCTCAAGATATTTTCGATTCTCACACCCAGGGTAGGGATGCTATTGGTAACTGGTGGGTAGAGGCTAGTTAGGTTACTTAATATCCTAAAATGCAGAGGACATTGTTCCCCACAGCAAAGAATTATTTGGCACAAAATAACAATAGTCCCAAGTAAAGGAAGCTTGGTTTACTTATATAGGCAAACAGCCACACTTGTGACTCTAATTCTTAGAAAATTGAATGAAATATTCAGTGGAGATATAAATGAGATGCAATAGAATAAAATATTAATTTTTACCTTGAGTATATGGGAAGACATTGTGGGAGAGAGAGGATTTGAGCTTGATTTTGAAAAATGAATAGGAGCATAGACAATATAGATCTTTGTGGATTAAATAGATTGTCAGAGCTAGAGATTGCTAGTCAAGCTTAATATATAGTGTTTTTCAAATTTTTTTTAGAAGCAAAAGACTTTTAAAAATAAAATTTTACTTGAAACCCAAATATATAAAACTGTTAAAAATAGAGCAGCTCTAATTGATGTGATTACAGGGACTGGAGTATGTTACCTGCTTGGCTTCCACATCTCCTCAAACCCTCAGGAATATCTGTTGTCCCAACATTGTTATTAACAGTACTTCCTTTCTTTTCAAAAGAATCTTGGTCCAGATGATAAATTACATGGTCATTTAACCTAAGAGGAAATGCAGTGTTCTAAAGAATATCATTTGAAAATTACAGAGTATAGTTTTTTCCTACCCCTTCCACAAGATTCAGAACATAATTCCTTTTCTAAATATTAGAGTTTTACTGCTCATAATAGTAGTGTATTATAGAAGAGAAGATTTTAAGACTTGGGCCTAAGATTTTGCTCAGTTGCTTGCTAGTGATTTATCACTGGACAAATCTCTGAAACACTTGGACTCTCAGTTTACCCATTAGATCTCCTATGCATTGCCCCCAATACCTGGCATTTTGTCCAATAAAGCTGTCTGAATTTGTGGATTTCTAATCCCTGCCCTATATCCTATCTTGTGTAGACTACTAACTTCACTTTATGAGCATTGTTCTTGACTTCAGGATCTATAATTATTATTTTGGAATTGTTGAGTATAGACACAAACCTATCATCTATATTTCTGCATGCTCTGGGCCCATGTATCCACTGACCATTAGAAATTATTATGAGTCTTACTGGTTAGATACCTCAAACCACATATCTAGAACAGAATCCTTGATCCCTGTACCTCACTGCTTGCAAGCCCTTCTCCCACCAAGGTTTTCCCAATCCAGTCATGAAATCACTTTCTACCCAGTTTCTCAGATCAAAAATCTAGGTGTCATCTTTGATTCCTCTGTTCTTTTCATCCCCTATATTATGCCAGCAAATTCTACAACTCTGCCTCCAAGTAGTATCCCTAAGTCAACCAGTTCTCATGTTCTCCACTGCTCTCTTTGTCCAAGGCACCGTCGTCTCTTGCCTGGACTACTAAAGCAAATTTCAAACTACTCTTAATATTCCTGCTCCCTTTCTTGACCCTAACAGTAGATTCTCCATACAACAAGATAATTTTTTAAAAACAAACAAGCAAACAAAAAAACACCAAAACCCCCAAACAAAACAAAAACATACATCACTAAACTTAACTTTAAAATCGCTTCAATTCAAAGTCCTTAATATGGCCCACAAGGTGCTCTGTGCCTAAGGTTTCATTTCCATCTCTTTCATTTGATCACTCTATTCTAGCCTAGTCGATCAGGCTTTTTCCCTATTTCGTGAATTAACTAAGCTCATCCCTACCTCACAGCCGGTTCAAGTGCTTTTATTTTCTCTCTGGAATACCTTCTCTAGACAGCTGCCTCTTTTTCATCCTTTGGGCCTCAGATCAAGTTTTACGTCCACAGAATGACTATCTTGAATATGATATGTGAAATAACCCTCAATCCTATTATTTTACCCTTTTCCACATTTTATCTTCTCCTAGAATCTATCACCATCAAAAGCATCTATATTTACTTTTACATTTTTTCATACCACAAGAATGTAAGCTCCATGGGAACAGGATGCCTGTATTGCTTATCTAGTCCATAGTACTTGGAAAATGCCTGGTGAAAAAAAAAAAAAAAGAAAAAGAAAATGCCTGGTGAATAGTGTAGGTGTTTCATTAATATTTTTTGAATGACTTTAGATGCTTTTTAATCTATTAGTGACACAGAGAGTTAGTTTACAGTATTAATACTGATAGAAGTAATTCATATATATACAGAAAATTAAAGCAGGTAAAATTAAAATGGCAGCTGGTAGCCTTACATAGCTAATAAACAAACTGAGGAATTGCCTGTTATTTTTGACACTAAGAAGCAAAATTTGGCTTGAGGAAAGTTAGTGTTAGTAGAGTTAAACACAAAATTAAATTAACAACTAAAAATCACACTCAGGGGATTCCTGGGTGGCTCAGCGGTTGAGCATCTGCCTTTGGCTCAGGGCATGATCCCGGGCTTTGGGATCGAATCCCACATCAGGCTTCCTGCATGGAGTCTGCTTCTCCCTCACCTGTGTCTCTGCCTCTCTCTCTCTCTCTCTCTCTGTGTCTCTCATGAATAAATAAATAAAATCTTTTTAAAAAATGAAATAAGATAAATCACACTCAGGAAAATAACAATATTAAAGATAATATCCTCAGAAGAAAACTTAACTGACTAAATTTGAAATGGACAAAATTCACCTTTTTTATTTAATTTAATTTATAGACATAAATTTATTTAATGGAAATTTTTCAGGAAAAAATGGGAACATTTATAAGTTATTTGTTTCAGATGGGAAATTATTCAGTGAACCCAATTGTCTTGGTGTAATTCATATCCAAAACCACATTCTTAATGAAGATTCAGTAATGCTTGTATAATTTTGATATAGGTTCATATTTAAAAATATAAAGATAAACAGAGAAAAAGTGTCATGTTGCATCTGGTTTTCTTTTGAACTTTTTCTCCTTGGTCAATTGAAAACTTCAATAATCTTGGGGAACTAATGTTCAGGATTTTTTTTTCCAATCCAGAGTTTAAAGGCTTTTTATTTTGAAATAATTTTAGACTTCTAGGAAAATTGCAGAGATAGTAAAGTTGCTGGATACCTGTCATTCAAATTTTATAATATAATATAGTTATCAAAACCTGGGGATTAAACATTGGTACAATAATATAATATAAACTACAGGTCTTATTCACATTTCACTGGATTTTTGTTTTGTTTTTCCTAATGTCCTCTGTCTGTCCCAGGATCCAGTCCAGGATAACATATTGAGTTGTTCTGTCTTTTTATTCTCCTCCAAACTGTGACAGTTTCTCATTCTTTCTTTGTTTTCACGATCTTGGCACTTCTGATGAATACTGGTCAGTTGTTTTGTAGAATGTCTCTCAATTTGGGTTGCCTAATGTTTTCTCATGATTAAATTGAGATTTGCTTTTTGGGTGCAGACTATAGGAATGATGCTGTGTCTTCACTGTAGGCTTATGATGCCTATATGTCTTATTACTAGTGGTGTTAAACTTGATCACTTACTTAAAATGGTGTATGCTGAATTTCTCCACTGCAAAGTCAATATTTTTCTCTTTATAACTGATAAATGTCTTGGGGGAGATACTTTGATGTTCAAGCCATGTTTCTTGAAATCATAGTTTCTGAGTAGAATTTGATGTTTCTTTGGCATCCAGAGAAATCTGTTACTTTTAAAAACCTCATATCAGAGTTAAAAAATTGTTTTCTGGAGACTATGAATCACATTGAGATTGGCATTCTAAGTATGGAATTAAAGGGAATGGAACTAAGGAAGTTAAAGTCTTCTCTGCCTATAAATAATGTAAATTTTTATATCTATAAACAATATGCTTTATAAAATAGTTTTGAAACATTCACTTAAATTCATACAACAATCTGATGAGGTTGGCATTTCGTATTATCATTATTATTATTTTCCAATTTTCAGATGTATAAACTGTGATGGAGTAGACATGGTCAGATATCAGTGAGTTCTATATCATTGGATATGTCTATCCAGAAGGATTTGGCTTCTTGATGAAGATGTGGCAAGGCAAACAATAGATGAGTGGCTGGAATTGATAAGCTGAAGATCACTTCTGATCTTAAGACTCTATAATTTTAAAACTAGTGATTAGGGACGCCAGGGTGGCTCAACGGTTGAGCGTCTGCCTTCAGCTCAGGGTGTGATCCCAGGATCCAGAATCAAGTCCCACATCGGGCTCCTTGCACGGAGCCTGCTTCTCCCTCTGCCTGTGTCTCTGCCTCTCTCTATGTGTATCTCTCATGAATAAATAAATTAAATATTAAAAAAAATAAAATATAGTGATTAAAAGTCTGTGTTATTAACTTATCCTCCTTTTGCTTTCCGCTTTTGGAAGTTGAAGAAAGAACTTCTTTCTGCTTTCTTATTCAATCAACTAAAGCACTGGTGGAGTTTGCTGAAAGGAAGGATGTTCTTCCTTTTAGAATCCTCAGGCTGTATGATTATAGTTTGTATCATTCAGTAACAGCAATGTGTAGATCCTCTTTAAGATCTCAAAGAGGATGCTGGAACTGCAAACTAGTAATAAGAAGTACCTTCTGTCTGTCTTTGCTGCTATAGACCGAAGCTCATGGAGAACAAGCAAAATCCTACTTCTGTCTTAGTTACATAGCCGCAGTGAAGTGAGTCTATTTTTTTTTTAAATTAATGTTTTGGTATTACTCAATTAGGTAAATATTACTTTAACGAAAAGTAGAGAGACAGGACTGCCTAGGTGGCTCAGCTGGTGAAGCGTCCAACTCTTGATTTCAGCTCAGGTCACAGTCTTTTGGGATTGAGCCACAAGTCAGCTCCATGCTCAGCAGAGAGTTGGCCTAAGCTTCTCTCTCTCCCTTTCCCTCTGTCCGCCCCTTCCCCCCCCCCACTCTATCTCTCTTCCTCTAAAATAAATAAATCTTTTTTTAAAAGAAGAGAGACAAATACATCTGTTTATTTAGAAGAGAGACAAATACATCTAAAATAAATAAATAAAGCTTTTTTTAAAAAAGAAGAGAGACAAACACATCTGTTTATTTTGAAATCGAAATATTGAGGTACTCCAGAAAACTATATTGTTTTATCATCATAGTCACTATTTTTTTCTTTACTTCTGATTTCAATGCTTCTTTTCAAAAGAATAACTGAGGCTCAAAGAGGGGAAATGAATTTACAATGTTACATGGTTAGAAAATTATAGAAGTTTAATTTGCATGGCCTTTTTTTTTTTTTCTTATGGGTTAGGTCAACTAGCAATCATAGATACATTCTACATTTAAAATGTTTTTTTCTTCCTAATAAGGGAACTAAGGCTAGAACAAGGAAGTGATTTGCCCAAGGGCAATGTAAAATTAAGAATCCAGGATGAGATCCATATGGAAAACTATATTATGGGGAAAGACTACAGGCTTCTCTTTCTTCATTGAATCATCATTCTTGTGGTAGTCCCTTAAAGCAAAGATTGGTCTCCTCCTGGACAAATGGGAAGAACAATGGTCACTTTATATAGTATGCTTAATAATTTGAACTGATATTGAAATAAACTCTAATAGGAGTATTAATTTAGATTAGTGGCCAGTTGTCTAGGAAATATTTGGATCTCACTGTGAATAAGATTTTATTCCCAATGTTCTTTTTAACCTTGATAGAGAAAGTGCAGTGATTGTGGGTAAGTCCTTATACCTTCTATGAGCCTTGGTTTTCTAACATGGAAATGGTGATACATTCTTTAACCTACCTAATACATGCATATTAGAAAGAAATCATGGAAATAAAAGAACTTGTTGGAAATACAAAGATATAAGCTTTCCTGCTTCATTTCCTTTCTTATCTATTTAGAATGCTTCCTAAATTACCTTCCTCTTAACCCAATTCAACTTGGCTTGACCAAAAGAGGGAGTTTTTCTTTTATTCACTTAAGGTAAAAGTTCAGGATCAGCTGATCTACTAATTTGAAGTACTGTGTCAAGAATTCATCTTTCTCTACATCTTAGTTCTTTTATTTTTATTGGCTTCAGTTTCAGGCAGATTCTCACTATATGTGGCAAAATGACCATGAATACCTCCAGGCTTGTTCTATAAGTTTTGCAACAGTGTTAGTTATGTGCCAACACCTGAACCAATCTCTGTGACCAGAGAAATGGACTCCTCTGATTGGTTAGGCCTGAGCCATATGCTAAAGTTAGTTCCACTTAAACTATTTGAGCTAAATAGTTCAAGAGGATGGTTATCTAAAGAACAAATGAGGTACTCTTAATGAAAGAAGAATCTCAAATGCTAGAAAGGATGCTGGGTTGGAAAAAACCAATAGCTGTTGACTATGCGCCCCCCCACCCCCCGCCCGTCCCATTTTACTTATTGACACCATATGAATCCTATGAGGATTGTCTCAAGAGTTTCCTTTTGAAGTCATTCTGATCCTCTAACTACACATGATTTCTCCCTCTTTTGTGTTCTCTTAGCATCTTGTGCCTCTTCTGCTGCGTATTTTCACAAACTTTGTATAATTATTACAAGTTCATTTTTTAGGGGCACCTGGATGGCTCAGTCAATTGAGCATGTGGCTCTTGATTTTAGTTCGGGTCATGATCTTGGAGTCCTGGGACTGAGCTCCACCTAGGGCTCCATGCTTAGCATTGGGTCTGCTTATCCCTCTTCATCTGCTCCTCTCCCTGTTCTGTTTCTCTTAAGTAAATAAATAAAAATGTTCATTTCTTAGATTACTATAGTATTAGTTCTTTAGAGACAGAGACTATATCTTACCTGTCTTTAATTCTTCAACAGCACCCAACAGGTATCTGATTCATAATAGACTATCAGCAAATATTTATTAAACTGACTTCTTAATGTTGTACAAATTATGAAGGATGAAAAACAAATAGGATGAGGCAGACAGTTTTATTATGTACATAAATTTATTGACTGATTAATTTATTAAAAGACTAACAGAAGCAATGTTGACAATTCTGAGAAATGATTTCTGTATAGGTAAGGATAGCTGCAACCCCAGGAGAGTGGTCAGCTTTGGTGAGGACTGGTTGGGAAGGAAGTGTCTCTGGACCTACTCTGCATTTACTAACTCTGTGCCTTCTTTTCCTCTTCAGTTGTCTGGGTTCACGTCTAAGATTGTTCCAGCTATCCAGAATGCACACAAGAATTCCCCTGGATCTGGAAGAGGAAAGGGACTGATGGTGCTAACTGAACCCATTTTGATTGAGACCTACACCGGGCTGATGTCATTCATTGGAAATCGCAACAAACTTGGCTATTCCCTTGCCCGGGGGAGTATTGGTTTTTGAGACTCTTTTTGGTGTATTAGTATGTCATCCATCAATATATCTTTATTGAAGATTCTGTTTCAGACCACGGTATTTTTAGACTGAAACAATTAATTACTTTTAAATACTACTTCATGATTTTGAATACTTAGTATTTTTAGGAAATCTAAAAGCTTGATTAGACTGTCAGATGAACACTTCAGACCTCATATAAGAATAATCAAATTTGGGCAGCCTGGGTAGCTCAGTGGTTTAGCGCTGCCTTCAGCCCAGGGTGTGATCCTGGAGTCCCAGGATCGAGTCCCACATCAGGCTCCCTGCATGGAGCCTGCTTCTCCCTCTGCCTGCGTCCCTGCCTCTCTCTCTCTTTCTCTGTGTCTCATGAATAAATAAATAAAATCTTAAAAAAAATAATCAAATTTCCTAAAACCAAAAAATAAGTTCTCTTGAGCTCATCAAATAATGTTACCAATGAATACCTGATCATAAACTGAGGGCAGACTCTCTGGGTTCTCTTATTCCTCCATCCTCTAAATATAGGTAGGTATTTTCTGGGTCTGGATCTCAAGCCCTTTGGTTCTGATCTTCTCTTTCATTGGGGTCTGACTGTATTAGTTTAGCTGCTCTTTTTATGAGGATGACTTCCAAATTCATATTTCCATCCCTAATATTTCTTCAGGATTTGCTTTTGTATTTCTTTCTGCTGATCATATATATCAGTGTTCCAATGGCCACTCACATGCAGCATCTTCAAAATCCTGGAGTTCTCTGTGGCATTTTTATGGTTCCAGTAATTGTCCCTGAAATCCATCAATTTTGCTATATCTAAATTCATTGCCAAATGATTTTGTATGGTATCGTATCTTTCATAGTCTGTTTGGGTTGTTATTATAAAATACCACAGAGTGCATGGCTTATAAAAAAACAGAAGTTTATTTTGCACAGTTCTGGAGGCTGGAATTCAGAGTTCAGGGTTCTAGCATAGTCAGGTAAGGGCCTTCTTCCTGGGTTGCAGACTTCTTGTTATATAGTCACATGGTAAAGAGGCAATAGGGTTCTCCTGTGCTTCTTTTTATAAGGGCATTAATTTTATTCATGAGGGCTCTGCTTTCATGACCTAATCACCTCCCAGAGGTCCCACCTCATAATACCATCACATTGGGCTTTAGGATTTTAACGTATGAATTTTGAGGGGACACCAACTATCAGACCATAGCAGTACCCAATTTATGTGTGGCTTGGCATTGTACCCCAATGCCCAGAGGTCAAGCTTAAAGTTCACTCTTCTTTGAAAATTGGTCATGAATTCCTTCTCCTTCACATTTTCATAGGTATATATTATTAGATCAAGTCTTTTATTCTGTTCACCTGGATAATTTTGCCATTAGACTCTATTCTAATCCATCCTGCATTGGTTGTCAGATATCTAAAGCACAATTTAATCCTATCACTCCTTGCTCAAGAATTTTTAATGGATTATTCCTTTTGCAGTTTTTTGTTTAAACATTTATTAAACAAAATTTATTTTTTTTCCAATAGCAGACACTTCCCTTCTTTTGAAATCTGTTTTGGATTCCTAATATGTAAAATAGGTAGAAGTGAGGCCACTAAGATAGAAGTGGACATGGGATTGCCTCTGGATTCCTCTTTCTTGGGTCTCAGAGGTGTCCCCTGTAGAATGTCGATGGCTCCCAGAGGTTTTGAGAAGCATGTTTTCAAAACTACTGTCCGAACCTATTTTGTTTCCTTTGCTCTTTTCTCTCATATTTTCTTTTTCTTTCCCTGATGAATGTCTCATTTCAAACAACTCAGAAGATTATTTCACCTGTTCTCATCTCTTCAAGTTTTTCTTTCTCAGTTTTTCAATTTAATTTTTAAATTTATTTTGAAAAGAAGCTCTGAATGCTGAACACCATAAATATTATTATAATCAGCTTTTCAAGTCTGTCTCAAGAATCAAAGTTAAGACACCTTGGTTGGTATTCAAGTTAAAAATTCCAGCTATTTTTTTTTTTTTTTTTTTTTTTGGTAGGGAGGTTGTGCAGAGTGTATTTTTAAAGTCTTTTCTTCTAAAAATTTATTTCCTCAATTTCAAAGATTTGTCCTCTGATTCATTAACAAACATTGATTTGACGCAGGCATTCAAAACCCACGCCTTGAATAACTCTCGTTTCATTTTGTCTTTGTTTACTTCCATTAGGATTTTTCTCTCTCTCTCCCCCTTTCCCCTTCTGAGCACTCACTTCCCCCCAAATCCCCCACCTCATGATGGCAAATATTGTTATAGTCCCCAAGGCAGGGAACTTCTATTCAGACTGTAAAAGGAAATGTTGAAATCTTTCTCTGTCCTGTCAACAGTAGTGGAATGAAAAGTCGTTGGATTGTTTTGGCAATGGTTCTGAAGCAGGCATAATTGGCAAATTATTATAAGACTGCTGCCCGAAAATCCCTATTTGCCTCAAGATAGTGGCATTTGTTGGCAGAAGCATCTGAAATGTCCAGCACATTCTTTTGAATTACCATTTAAGGATCAGCCTGACAATAGACTTCTTTCTGCACTTCTTTCTTCCCTCATAACCCAGAACAGACTGTTCCCAAGTGACTTTCTAAAGGACACGGTGCAGCACTACCAATGCAAAAGGTGAGAGGAGGGAGATGTCTCTTAGCCCTGAGGTCTAGCTTCTAACATATAGGGTAAGCATTGAATAACACCAGAACTGTTTAATACAGAGAAGAATGAACTCAGAGATGACACGAGAATGCTTTTCACATTTCACAAAGACTGTCTAGTGGGATATACCATAAACTGATACATGGGACCTAGAAAGTAGGTTATGATCAAACAATGTGAGGATTCAGGAATCTGCAAGTCAGTTTAAGATAAGAAAGAACTTCTTATGGGTAGGGATGTCAAAGATGGGATGGGTTGCTCCTTGAAAAAGAGAGCCTGCCATCACTTGGTATTGTTCAAGCAAGGGCTAAGTAAGTAGATATTGTGAAAAGGATTGAAAGATTGGTGATTGATATCATACTTAAAGACTAGAGACTTTATGATCTTCCAAATAATGTTGCTAATGATTAGTTAATTAAATCATTTTTTTTCTTTGGAAAGAATTGAATCAGTCAAATGAAACCCTAGAAAACTTTCCTAAGATTTACTGTCCTCATCTGTAAAATGGAGACAGTGGTGCCTTTTCTGCCCACTTCATAATGATCTTGTGAGGACTGAATGAAATGAGATTAAATTATGGTATTAAATAAAAAAAACAAAACAAACAAACAAACAAACAAAGAACATTGAATATTTGCCTGTAGAGTGGTAAGACTTAGAAGCAGAAAGTAGGATAACATCCAAGGGAACTATATTTAGTTCCCTCTGAGAATTTTTCCTTGATCACTATGGACCTACTGACCATCATTCTCCCATTTGACACTTAGTGTTCTCATTTGGGTTCCTTGTCCATAAGCTCAACAGGAAATACAAACCGCAAAACAGGGGACCTACTATATGTCTGGGCTTTTCATTCAGATTGTCATCTGAATTATACCAATAAAGTTTCTGAAAGGGACATCATAAATTTGATTAGGAATAGGAGTATTTACAAGAGGTATTAAATACTGGGCATATCATCATAAAAATGTCATGTTTGGCCATCTTCTCTATCTGATCTTTATCCCATTCAGGAAATCCCACTACAAAATCCCTGATATGTCTCCTTTCAAAACTGCTTGAACATCTTTATTGACAGATTGTTTAAGGTCTCCTGATACATCTTAGGCAGTTCTGATGGTTAGGAAATTCTCCTTCATTTGATTTAGACCCTGCAACATCCATCTGCCATCTCTTTCAGAAAAAAAAAAATTATTTTGCTGGCAAAGGTTTGGGTTTTCACAGCAGGATGTGGGATATTTGGGTACAGAGGCAAGATTGGTGGATTCTCTAATGTTTTCAAGAAGGGGAGCTGTCAAGAATTGCTAAGCCTGACCTTCAAGTGGGCAATTGGGCCTCTTTGGAGGCCTGACCTTTGGCCATTCTCTAAGGCAGAAAAGAGAACCAGTTGATATGTTTTAGATCTTTTGCCTTGAGGCCTGTTCTCCTTGTCCCCTTGCTGAAGCAATACCAAGAAGGCCAATGCACAGACCCTGGGGCTAAGGAGGCATAGAAACCATTCAACCCAATGCTTTCATTTCCACAGAACAGAAAGCAAAGGCCTAGAAACTTGGGGGCGGGGGGGGGGGGGGGGGGGTGGGGTGGGGTGGGGGGAGTCGCTCAAAAAGCAGATGGTGGATTTTGGTACTGGAATTAAACTCTAAAGCTTCCAATTTCTTATCCCTGGCCCACTGCTGTTTGCATATATTTCCATTTCCAGAGAAAGGCATATCTATCATCTAAATCAGGGCATCATAGTTGCTGGGCTAAAACTGAAGTAAGAAAACAATAGGTCATCCTTGTTTAAGGGGAATTTCCAGAAATTGCCTGTCTTTTCTTAAAGCTAAGGTCACTCATAGAACTCTCTGATTTCCTATCTGATCGAAAAGCCCAAACAAAGCTGCGGAAGCGGGCAGAGCCAGCAGATATTTTGTAAGGCGGCTTTACCTCTGCCTGGCATTTTGTGGGGCAGGAGAGGGGAGGGCAAAAGTATTAAATTTAGGCTTAAAAGCTCCTCAGAAATTCTTTACACACAAGAGACCAAGTTGGAGAAAAGAAGATGACTCGTGCCAAGGGGAAGAAAGAGAGACTAATGCCTGTGGTTTTCAAAGGTTAACAACAAAAAAAGCCCAAGTATTTGCACAGGGATGAATGCTTGTTGGCTCTTGGCCAACAATTATACAAGGGCTTGTGCCCACATCCTGTAGCTGTGGTTTAGGGACGCTGCTCATGAGTGACTTCTTATGCTTAGTGGCAGGAAACCTTAGTCACTGATGTGTAAACTCACCTTTGGTCTGCACCTCCCACAATGTGCTTCTAAGGCAGCTAGGGGCCAGGCCTCCAGATTTCCTCACGGATACCAGTTCCTCAGAAGCTAGGGAAGAACTCCTTCTGAGGCCTTGGAAGTAACTGAGACTTGATTCATACTCTTCTTATTCTACTGATTGCAGCAAGCCCTTAGAAGAATTCTGTAGCCTCAAGGAGGAATCATGGTATCTTCTGCTAAATTCTCGCTTCAGCCTAAAACCCAAGACAAAAAATACGTGAGCTAGATTTCATTTCAGGGCTGTGACCAATGTGAAATATGAGAAGCAAAGTCATGAGGTTGCGCCTGAGTCTAGATCTTGTGTCTGATGGGCTATTTGCTCTCAGTCCTAAAAAGATCTTAGCAAGCATCTCACAAGTCTCCTCCTGGGTGAAGCCACATGGAATTTGCAAGGAATTGTTCAAAAAGCAGATGGTGAATTTTTACCAAAACTGGGAGTAGATCCTACAGCTTCCAATTTCCTATTCCTGGCCCACTGTTTCTTCCATGTATCTCCATTCCCAGGGAAAGGCATGACATCTAAATCAGTGCATCATCGTTGGTGGGCTTAATTGAGGGGAAAAAACAATGGGTCTGGTGTAATTAATTCTTTGTAGGTAGATAGGAAGGAAGGATCAGGATGCTACATTATGAAAGGAGAGTATGTCAGGTTCTAAAGTTCTCTGAAACGACCCCCTTGCGTCTCACATCCTGTCAAGGATGCCTATGTCATCCGTCTTAGAAATTCCTTCTCTTTCTTTTTACATTCTGCTTACTCTTTATGGACTCACTGAAGCTGAGACTGGAAGGGACCTTAAACACCATCTACTTTAGCCTTCTACCTATTGCAGGAATGCCCTCAACCAAAACATGTACAGCAACTGCCGACCAAGATTCTGCTAAAACATTTCCAAGGCAGAGAATCCTTAGCTTTCTATAGCAGCTAATTCTACTGCTAGGCAGCTACAGCAGGGAGAAAGTTTTTCTGAATGTTGTAACCAAATCTTCTTCTCTAGAAATTTATCTACTTAATTCTAGATCTTCCTCCAAAGTTACTCAAAATAAATCAATTTTGTATTCCATGTGGTCACACTTCAAGTAAATAAAGGCAGCTGACTGGTATTCTCTCCCAAAGAAGTGGTTTTGTTTTTTTGACACAAAAACCCCGGTGCTTACAACCATTCTTCATCTGATGGGTTAGATAGAGCCCTATTTTTTTTTTTTTTAAGATTTTTAAAATTTACTTATTCATGAGAGACACAGAGAGAGAAAGAGAGAAGCAGAGACACAGGCAGAAGGAGAAGCAGGCTCCATGCAGGGAGCCCGACTCAGGACTCAATCCCGGGTCTCCAGAATCACTCCCCACCCCCGGGCTGAAGGCGGTGCTAAACCACTGAGCCACACAGGCCTGGGAGTTCATATATAGGCTGACCAGTGCAGGTTACAGTGCATTTTTACTTCATTTGCCACCACACTACTAGTAATGAAATCCAGGTTTCTTTATCATACTAGTTGTTTACATGAAACTTAGGGTTAGTTTCATACTGTATATAATGTTTTTTCTGATTTGGTAATCTCATTTAAGAAACAAATGAGGAGCGCCTGGGTGGCTCAGTTAGTTAAGCATCTGACTCTTGATTTTGGCTCAGGTCATGATCTCAGGGTCCTGAGATGAAGTCTTGAGTTGGGCTCTGCTGTGGGCAGAGAGCCTGCTTAAGATTTCCTCTCTCACTCTGCTCCTCCCCAACTCCAGCTCCAGTGCATGCATGCCCATGCACTAGCTCTGTCTCTCAAAAAAAAAAAAAAGAGACCAATTTAGTATGGATTACTCATAGTAAACCCATACTAGTTTCTAGTAATTACTGATTTTCTTTCCTGACTTTTAAATTTATTTGTTAATTTTGTGGCTAAAGTATCTGTTTAACATTTATTCATAAATCATTAACAAATTTCCTCTTCTATAGTTTCTGTCAAGGATGTGCTTCTAAGGCAGCTTAGACAACATTATTTTTAAGTGTCATTTTTTTTTTTTCCTGTCTCTAATTTAGAGGACACAGTAGGATGGCTACTATGATGGGCCATTGAGCCAAAGCAGTAATCAAGTATGGTTTGATCCACAGAGATGTTTAGCATTGGTTAGTTGATTGTTTTGTCTCTGAAACAAAAAAAGTTGGGCAGCCCACTCAAGTCTTACCTGATCTGTATAAGCAGAAGTGAATAGAAATATGACTTGAATCTGCACCTACCACCCCAGGATACTGTTATATTCACTTCAATGGCAGCTCCTACTGCCATTTCTGGTCAACAGAGGATAGTGACAATAGAGCCACATCCTAAGCATGTTGAGATTCCCCTCACAAATATATTTCTCATAGCTTTGATGAAGGAAGCATCTCTGGAATTTCATAAGGGAAATGGGGTCCTTTCAAAGGAGATGGGGTCCTCTCCTGGGCATTTCAATTTCATTCAATATATACTTCCTTTAGCCCCATGTTTTAGGCAATTAGCCAAACAAACTATTTGAGCCATTTTTAGGGGCTCATACACATTGAATCTTATAATCAATAATATTTTGTCTACTCCAATATTATATATCTTCCACTCTGTTCTAATATCCTTAGGATTGGTTCCCATTCATGTTCTCTGATTTTTTGTTAGTATAAATTGATAAAACCTCATAATTATTTTGGGGTATATTATACATTCTCACAAATCACACCGTTTTACTTACTTGTAAGAAACCTAATTTGGTTATTAGTCTACAAACAATGAGAATGGATTATTATACACTTAATTAAGTGCTGGCTTCAACTATACTATGGATGCAGATGTATGGAAGTTTCTTTTTTCCTTTTTGCTTGAGAAAAAAAAAAGAAAAAAACAAAACATTCCCTGACAACTGGTATGCTGGTGCTTTTGTTGTTGTTGTTTTGTTTTTGTTTTTCTTTTTATCTGTTATTAAAGATCATCAGGGCAGTTTGCTTTCAACCGTTGGACCACTAGTACACTTAGGGTTATTTCAACCTTCCAACTTATGTTATATTCTAGTCAAAGGGAAATTGATTACCTCTCTGTTCTATAAGACATCCCACTGGGCTGTTTCACTGATGATATACTGACTTAGCTAAGTGCACAGAAAGTAGCAACTATTCTAACACTTGTGTGACTCATGCAAGGAAATATATCGCCCCCAAATTCTGAGGCTTTTGTCATGAAAAATCACCAGTGTGGGGATCATTTGGTCTGGGACATGTTAAGATGCATGTCCAAAAGCAAATGGCAATTTTTTGTATAGGAATACGAAGAAAGAGCTAAAGTGCCTAATGGGGTTCTTTAGACTTTGGAGGCAATTGTATACCTCACTTGTGTCTGCTGCTTGAACCCATTGTACATTTAATGCAAAAGGTTGCTAGTTTTCAGTGGTGCACAGAAAAGGGGAAAGATCTGGAACAAGTCCAAGCTGCAGTGCAGGCTGTTTTATCACTTGGGTTATATACTCAGCAGATCATTGCTGCTTGAAGTATCTGTGGCAGGCTGAAATCTTGCATGGAAACTTTGGCCAGCCCCTGTAGGTAAATCACTGGATAGACCTTAGGATTTTGTTTTTTTTTTTTTTTTTAACCTTAGGATTTTGAACAAAAATATTCCATTCTCTTAGATAACAATTTCCTTTTGGATAGATACTGGGCCCTAGTAGAGACTGAGCACTTGACCATAGGCCACCAAGTTGTGGTATAGCCTACACTGCCTTGGTCAGATCCACCAAGTCAAAAATTTGGGCATGCACAGCAGCATTCTATCAATTGGAGGAAATATATACATGGACCTCAAGCAAGTCCTGAAGTCACATGTAAGTTGTATGTGTAAGTGTCCCAGAAAACCATGATACATATTCCCACAACATTTTCTTCTCTCTCCAACCCACATCTATGGCTTTGTGGAGAGTTCCCTACAACCAGTGTGTTGGGGGAAATTCTTTGGACCTGATTTACAAATGGTTTTATATAACACACTGCACTGGCTGAAAGTATGCAGTTGTGGTGCCTACTCCATTGGTGATCCTGGGAGACAATAGTAAGGAAAATTCCTCATAATAAGCAGAATAAATAAAATGCCATTTACATGTACTGCTTTACTACTACTTTCCATTTTATAAATGAAGAAACCAAAACCTGGAATAGTGATATGACCCAGTTAACTGCCATGCAGATCTCACTTAGCCACTACAGCTTTGTAACGGCAGAAACAGATGACATTTCTTCCATCCTGCCTATATCAGGTTTGGATTCAGTTTTACATGATTTAAGCCATTTCACTATTTTAAATGCAAAGTGTTTTTAATACGTGGAATTAAGTACTCACAGCATTGTTAGAAAGTCTGGAAGCATAAGCTCTAGGCTGGAACTCCAGAAGTGATTCCCAGAACAACACTGCAAAATCAGACCACCTAAGGATTAGTTATCTCCGCAATTAGGAAGCAATTAGAGAGTTGCAATCCCAACAGCAGGTACCAGGATCACACCCCTTGGCTACAGTCTAATGATCAGGAGCTTCCATTAAACCTGCTGGCTCCAGAGCTACATTGCATCTGCTAGGTCTGCACCAGCAAAATAAATGAGATCCTTTCTGCCCCCTTCCTCCTAGCTTATCCTGAAGCAGGATATGGGAACAACATTACATTTTTTTCCTCTTAATAGCAATTGCAAGAATTTATTGCATGTTTATAGGTACCAGGCAGTGTGCTAAGGTCTTTGCATTCACTGTATCAGTGAATCTTATAACTCTGTCAAGAATATATTGTTACAGACTCCATCTTGAAATGAAGAAAGCAAAGTACAAAGAGGCAAAGAAACTTGTCTAAGACTGTTTATTTGTAGAGAGAAGACCTGGATTAAATTAGAACGTAATCACACCCAAAATCTAGCTACAAAGGAAACTGAGGTTGTAATATTTAGCTTTCTAACTTCTGCAGAACAAAAGGCCCACTAGAATAAGGTTAATTGTTGAACTGGCCATCCTACTGGATCCTCACTTATGTTAAAGATAACCACTAAACTATTTTCTCCTCTGCTTGACTGTGAAGTCCTTGAAGGCACCCCAATTTCTCCTTTAATACAGTATCTTACATATTATGCAATCAGTAAATGTGTTTTTATGATATCAATGCCATAGGCATTTGGGGTTCAACCCATTTCAGTAGTCTATGTTTAAGCTTCTGTAAAACTACTGCCTTTTTGTGATCTGGTTTTACAGAGCAGCAGCCCAGCTTAGGCTTGCTCCCTGACTTTAGAAAGAAATAGTATTTTGATTTTAGCAAAACCCTTCTTATGCTCCAGATTTTGTTGTGGTTACATCAAAAACACATAGCAATATTCAGACTGTATCATAGTTATAGAAAGTGAGGAATGGCATTTTACTGGGGTTAAAAAAAAGATCATAAGACTATCTGAGTGATGCCCAGAGGGTCAGTCAGGAGCATGCTGGTTTTAGAACAGAATTCAGTTAGTAGAAGTAAGGCCACATCTAGAATAAGCAGAACATGATGACCGGGTAGATACTATAGCCAGAAGAGGTGCATCGAGAAGAAATGATGAACTGAGGTTCTCCCAGACTGCCAATGGTTTCAGGAAAGTGACCTGCAAGCAGTGGAGACCAGCCAACTGATTCTAGTGACTTCTCACTAAAAGTGAGTGACTTCAATAGTACGGGTAGGGAATATACAAAGTAAAAGTGACTCATGGGAAATACAATGTGTGAAGATTTGGATAAGTTGAGTATGAGAGCTATGGGACATCAAGTGAAAATATTCCTATCTAACCAGCAGGTGTATGTGAAGGTGTGTTGTTCAGGAGAGAAGATCTTTGGCTAGAGATAAAGGTCAAGGAGTCATCCAAGAATGAGTTGTAGTTACCGCCTTACATGTAGATGAGATTGTAGAACTTTCTGTAATAATGGAAACCATAATTCTGTGCTGTTAGACACAGTAGCCACGAGTCATGAATTGTGGCAGATGAAACTTAGAAACTGAAATGTTTATTTTATTTTAATTAGCTAAATTCCATATAGCCATGTATGTCTAGTGGCTATCTTACTGAACAACACATATAGAATGAAGAAAAGAGATGGCTGAAAATGAAATTATTTTTTTTAAATTTTTTATTGGAGTTCAATTTGCCAACATTTAGCATAACACCCAGTGTTCATCCCGCCAAGTGCCCCTCTCAGTGCCCATCACCCAGTCACCCCAAACCCCCACCCACCTCCCTTTCCACTACCCCTTGTTCATTTCCCAGAGTTAGGTGTCACTCATGTTTTGTCACCCTTACTGATATTTTCACTCATCTTCTCTCTTTTCCCTTTATTCCCTTTCACTAATTTTTATATTCCCCAAGTGAATGAGACCATATGATGTTTGTCCTTTTCCAATTGACTTATTTCCTTCAGCATAATACCCTCCAGTTCCCTCCATGTCGAAGCAAATGGTGGGTATTTGTCATTTCTAATGGCTGAGTAATATTCCATTGTATACATAGACCACAGCTTCTTTATCCATTCTGAAAATGAAATTCTTAATAAAATGTTGAATATCTGAGGTTATCTTAATGTCACCAAAGACAAACAAGAACACATGCCTTTCTGGATTATTTCTTTTTTCTATTTTATCAAATGTTAAAGAAAGTCAAACGATACAGAAGAGCTTCTATGGAAACCAACACCTTCCCAACTCATCTCCAACTTCTGACTTAGTGGCAACTTATTTTCAGAGCCTTCCTGGTTCTGCTGGTAGTTACCTTGATAACTCTGACAAATATGCTTTTATTCCTATGTACTGATTTATCAACATCAGGTATTATCTATTAACTTCCTATATGAAAGAACCAGAGTTAATTCACATATACTGTACGTTACACTTTCCTTGTCTCCTTAATTGTTCATTATTTTCACTTTTCTTTTGATTGTATTTCTAACTTAAATGATATGCTTTCACTTTGATTTCACTTTAGTTTCACTTGAGTTTTTATCTTATCTCCCCTCTGTGTCAATGAAGATGTTAGTGAGATAATTTAGCTTTTCCTGGCAACTCTTATTTTTTGTCTTTTGTCAAATATGTATTTGTTTTTACATATCCATTAACGTACTGTTCTGGAGTCATGTTAAGTATGTCACCTTCATCTGTGTACTTAGTAATTTTGTGGAAAGCAGTGATGGAAATCACTTCCTTGTGGAAGGAGGAATGTAAGACAGATGATCTGCTCTTTAGCTTTAGTCCTTCATCTTCGTTGGCAAAAATAACAACTCATTATCTATAAGTCTTCAAACTTGTATATTTTATTTTAGTGATTCTCTCACAAGCCCATCAATTATTTATATCCTGTTTTGCAGAGAAAGAAATCAAATAGAAATAAATAGAATGACTTGACCAAGGACATGTAACTGAGAAGTAGGTATATTGAGAGTCAGTTAAGGTTTTCTGATGAGATAGCACCTCATGAATCTGTTCTCAGTAAGGTTTTCTAACCAGCGAAGTTTAAAGAAAAATTTATGGGTTGGGTTTCTTGTTTCAGGTTTACAATCCATTGTTCATGTTGGAGTGAAGAAATTTGAAGCTTGTGTACTGTGACCACATTTTCTTTCAAGGAACTGTAGAAATGCCTCCAGGCATCTGGGTGCTTCATGAACTCAACTTGGCAAATGCTTACCTATGGGTAAAGAATCATCTAACATTAAAGTAACATTTAGCAAGCACTCCTATGCTAGTATTAGGGTTTGGATATTTCATATATGTTATCTTTTTTAACCCTCACAGCAACACTCTCAGTAGAGAATATTTCAGAGATATAATTGAGTAGTTGGGATTTTAATCATTCATCACTACAATTGAGTCCTCTCTTTCTGTGAAATGGGCTAGAATAACCTTTCTCCCAGATATATTTCACCAATGTGTATGTTTGGAAGATGAATTGGATTTGGTAAAATCAGATGAGATTAAGTAGTTTGGTTGCTTGGGAGATAAACAGTATACAAATATAACAGTGATGAGTAATAGTGAAGTGTTTTAAGGCTTTGCTCCTGTTACTAGCAAGGGGGTTGACATTGAGAAACTATTCCTGTGCACAAAGTAAAATACTCTGAACACTTTTCTGTAATGCCCAATTCTCATGAGGATGGTCCTAGAAAGGTTGTATAGTAAGGATGACTTTCTGACCCATAAACCCTATTCCAGATAGGTCTTGTCATTTTTAGTGATCCTATGGGGAATGCAGTCTTATTAAATAGGTATCATAGGCAGGGGACAGATCCAAATTTCATTCAGCTTATATATAAGACATAGGCACTCTCTTTAAGAAAAAATAACATAACATTATAAATACAAAATTAGGCACAAAATCAAGTTTTTGAATGACAAAATATATCCAAATCAATTACAAAAAATTATAGCTATTACAAACCTGACAATACTACAAAAACTAAAAAATCCAGAAAATAACATAATACCCTTATTAGTTAACATCCTTATCCATATGCTGTACACTTGAAACTAACGCAACATTTTATGTCAATTATGCTTCAATTAAAAAAACACACCTTTAATACTTTATTCAAATGCATTATTGACAGCACATTGGTTGAGTACCTCTTCTTATAACAATACATTTTAATAATTATTCTCTTTAAAGAGTAGATAATTCCATTTTTCCTCAGTTGATTGAAATGTATTTTTACAAAATTGTTATTTCTAGTTAGACAAGTTTCATTTGGCTTCATGGTTTATCATTACTAATGAAAAATATCTATTACAGTTTCTTCCACCTGTGAGATATGAGTTTGGAAGAATTTTCAGAACACCTCCTAAATCCATGGGTTTTTAATCTTGTTCTTCATTATCCTCAAGTTTCCTGTGCCAGATGTCTTAGGGTCCATTTGTATGACCAGAAAACTGAATTTTGGCCATGTCCTCCTTTTGAATCTTTGTGCTAGTTAGTTGTAGAAGTGTTGTTGGAGGCCAAGCCTATATCAAGATAAACAGCAACTTCGGTCTGCAGAAGAGTGACTGGGAACCACATAATTATATCTCACTAACCCCCCAACTAAATGTTAACCTACCTCAACTTCCCCTTAGCCAGATCCCACAAATGCCCATAGCTTCCATCTGGAGGGGAAATGAGGATGGAAGGCAGAATAGAAAAGAGCAGCATTCTTCACCAATTGTAGTTAAAATGTCTTACTTTTGAAAATGAAGGAAAGAAGAAAGAAAGAAAGAAGAAAGAAAGAAAGAAAGAAAGAAAGAAAGAAAGAAAGAGAAAGAAAGAAAGAAAGAAAGAAAGAAAGAAAGAAAGAGAAAAAAAGAAAGAAAGAAAGAGAAAAAAAGAAAGAAAGAAAGAAAGAAAGAAGAAAGGAAAGAAAGGAAAGAAAGGAAAGAAAAGAAAGAAAGAAGAAAGAAAGAAAGAAAGAAAGAAAGAAAGAAAGAAAGAAAGAAAAGAAAGAAAGAAAGAATTCAGAAAGAAAGAAAAAAGGAAAGATCAACAGAATACATTGCTAAGATTCCTGTCACAGCCTTGGAAGGGACTTATTAAAGGAAGTATTTTGAATTTAATCTTTATTAGCTTCACAGTAAAATCTACTCTCACCCTAGGATGGTGGAAGGAGTAACAGATTTGTAATACAAGACCTTGGTTGTAGTCCTGGCTTTCCTACTGATTCACTATAAGGTCCTTGGACAAGTTATTAACTCTCTGATCTCTCAGTTATTCCTTAAAAAAGAGAGAGAGAGAGAGAGAGAGAATTTTGACTAGATTACACCCAAAGTTTTCTTATCCCTCTGACATACAGTTATATCAAATAGAACTGGCTGCAATAGCAAGATCCACACAGATGGGGGCCTTCCTGTTTTCACAAGTTCAGGGCACATAGCATCTAGGCCTAAATTCAAGAGACAAGAAGCAACCATAGCCATTTCCACTTTGTTCTGCAAGTGGCTGGCTTGTTTTTCAAGAATGCAGTCTGACAGCCCTTTTTAAGGAAAAAGGTGTAGCCTTTCAGGGACATTAGTTCCCTTTGCATCCCAATGATCTCCTTGTGAGTCATTAAATGATTGATGAAGGGCTCGTTTCCATGGTGACCGCTTCAGCCCTTCCCAGCAGCTGGAGAGCTTAACCCAACCCTGACAGAGCTTCCTCAGTAGGGCTGGGCATCCACTTAAGCAAAGCATTCAGGGCAGGACTTGACAGCTCTGCACTTTGGGCCTTGGAAGGGATTCCAGAAGGGAGAAGGGTGGGAGCATGGTGAAACCACTCATTTGTGCTCTCATTTTTTCCATGGGTTAAGGTCTCGAGGGGTATGTCCTAGCTAGATAGGAACGTTAATAGTAGAGAAGTCTTGAGAGGCCCTCCATTGCTGGATGAAACATTTCTTGGTGGGTGGGGCTGTCCAGTGAGTCTTCCTATACCATTTGCTTTTGACTTTCATAGAGAAATCTCTTAACTTCCCTGGTCCACTGGGCTGAATTTGCTGCATTTCGATCTCAATAAAGTCTGCCTCTGTACCATAAGTTGACTCGCTGATCGTTTTTGGATTTGACCTCCTCTAGCTGCCTTTTCCCCAGGTCTGTCAAAATGAACCCAAAAGCCATCTGCTTGAATGGAGCACCATGCCTAAAAGTTAACAGGCGGTCACAGCTGTGTTAGAGGATTCAGGCGTGAGTACATTCTAAAATAGAACTCAGCCACAGAGGGCACGGAGACATGCTGTGCTCAACAGTGCCAGAGAATGTGGCCCTGAAGCTTGGGTTTTTCACGCCTCAAACTCATTAAACCCCCAGCCTACACATCATGTCCCTCCAGAATCTCTGGCTTCCTTCCTTTAAACAGAACACCGTTTTCTTCCTCAGGTAGCTTCAACTGGTCCTTTCCCAATTTGGTATTGATATTACTATTCATCCTGAATTTTCTGAATGCCAAGATTATAACAGTAGGGAACAGAATGTCCCTATGGAGGAAAGAATTGCTCTAACGATTAGAATTAATGGATTATAGGCATGTAGAGCTGGAGGGGATCCTAGAAATCATGTAATTCTACCACTATCCTCCTATCATTTGGGCAAAAGAAGAACCAAAGATCACACAGTGAGTTTGGGTTATTACCAAGAAAGTGGAAACTGATTCCTTGCCGTGTGTTTATTTCTATTAAACCATTTCAAAATCATTATTTTTAACACTGAGCAATTATGTAAAAGTACTTAAGTTTTATAGAAGTAGGTACCTAATATACAACTAGCCAGTTGTCTTAATCTTTTGCTTTGGTTTTAGAGTAGAGCCTGGTCTAGAAGTGTCAAAGAAATTACCCCCTGACATACACAAAAATCCGGGACATTTGTTTTCATTATCCAAATCTCTACATACATCCATCATAGTTCGTAACTAGATGCACTGATGCATTCACATATTCATTCAACAAGCCATCTGACTGTGGACTACTGACTGCTGACTGTGTGCATGTGCTATTTCTGGTACTGTGGGGGTACTGGGAAAGGAAATATGGGAAAGCCAGGGTTGGGTTCCCAGCACAGAAAGAGAACATGACTTTTATTTCTACACTCTGGGACTCTAGAATAAGGTGGATTGGGATACCTATTTTAAAAAGGTAAAAGATTTTTAGGGAAGGAAACAGAATGATTAAATCAGGATATTACACAGAAGCCTTTTAGGAAGGGTCTTAAAGGATGGGTAGGAATTTTACATGTGCACAACAGTAGAAGAGCAAAATTCTAAGATGGGGAAATAGTGTGGACACAGCATGGAGAAGGGAGGGCATTGAGGGTTTGGGCTCCAGTTGTGGCCAGCTAAGTGAGGAGGAGGAAGAAGCACAAAGCTCTACTCAGAAAGAGGGGATTCTCAAAGAGTTATACCTAAGTTTCTAGGTGTGAATTCTCATATCTGGAAAAAAAAAAACCCAAACAGGTAAGATTTTCATATTTTGAGACTTCCTCATTGTAGCCATTTCCCTATAAAGAAGTCTCAATGTCATGGGGCTTGCGTAGGTTCAAATCCTGGCACTACCACTTGCTAACTGAGACTTTATGCAGCTGACCCAATCCTCTGTGATCCCTCCCTTCCTCCCTTCCTTCCTTCCTTCCTCCCTCCCTCCCTCCCTCCCTTTCTTTCTTTCTTTCTTTCTTTCTTTCTTTCTTTCTTTCTTTCTTTCTTTCTTTCTTCTTTCTCTTTCTTTCTTCTTTCTTTCTTTCTTTCTTTCTTTCTTTCTTTCTTTCTTTCTTTCTTTCTTTTTCTTTCTTTCTTCTTTTCTTTCTTTCTTTCTTTCTTTCTTTCTTTCTTTCTTTCTTTCTTTCTTTCTTTCTTTCTTTCTTTCTTTCTTTCTTTCTTTCTTTCTTTCTTTCTTTTCTTTCTTTCCAGTAGGGAATAGAATGTCCCTCTGGAGGGAAGAATTGCTTTAATTATTAAAATTAATGGATTATAAGCATGTAGAGCTGGAGAGGATCCTTATACAAGGTGCATGTAAGAATTCAGATGACATAAATCATGAAAATTTCTCAGTATATATAACATATTAATATTTAAGTTCTTTCCTCTGACCTCAGCCTGGGCATGAAGACAGGTATGGCAACCTGATTGATTGGATCACTTCTTGAAACTTGGGTTTAATTGTTGACACACAAAAGAATCAGTGCAGTTATTTGCAATGTGCTCAACTGTCTTGGTTTCTCCAGGGCCAAGGAATTTCCTGGGATAGTCCTAAGTAAATGGATGGTTGATTACCCCACCGTTCTATTTAAAAGTGGAGGCTTCGGGTCCAGACCATCTAGGGCAAAATTTTAGTTTTGACATTGCCATATGCATAACCTTGAGCAAATTACCCAACATTCCATGCCTCAGTTTCTTCATCTGTAAAATAAAGACTAAGATAAAAATGCTGACTCATAAAGTTATAATGAAGATTGAATAAGTTAATGTTAGCTATTATTTGTAGTAGAAGATGACAAAGGCTATATGTCTCTAACTTCCTTAGATAATAATTTACAAAATAGCTTGTTGAAAAGAATTAAATTAATTTCTACTTGTGTCCTTACACACTATTTTCACAAGGGATTTGATGGCAGGAGACCCTCCTCTAGATGTCTCTGGCACCCTGGGCTTGCCCTGTCCTCACGCTTATTGCACGATGTTGCTTGGCCTTTTGCACCCTTAGGTGGAAATGGAAATCTGTAAAAGCATTTGGTGTGGGAGGAGAATGAATCTCATTTCTTAGGTTCTTTCCACCCCTCACCCCTACCCTGCAGAGGGCAGTGTGGCGAGGTAGAAAAAAGCACAGGGTTGGGTAGTCAGGACACTAGGTTCTGTCACAGGTTTAACCTTGGCCTGGTGTTCCCGTCTCTGCATCTCAGTTTCCTAATCCTTTAAATGAGGGGGTTGGGCAGCATGATCCTGGGGGTCCTTTGAATCTGAGGGCAAACACTGTATGGAAGCATTCTCTTCTGTTCCTTTCTTTAGCTCAGGAAAGGGAGAAGAGAGAAGCAGACAACAGTCTCCTTGCATTTTCCAAAATGTCTCCTGATCTGAAAGAGCAGAATTCTGAAGGCTTACACAAAGGCTAGTAGGCTCTGCCCCTCTAATTATGGCCCATTAAGGCCCCAGATCCCTCCTGTCTGCAGAATGTGCTCTTTAACATTCTCCCTGGCAGTGCCTTCGCCCAGGACGCAAGCCATTGCACTCACTTCTGTTGATGTTTATGTTGAGAAAGTAGATAATCCTCACTGCAGTGACAAGTTGATTGAAGCAAGTAAAAACCGAATAGGGTTTAGAATTCTAATTGCTGACAGATTCATAATGGTTTGTGAGCCTGGTGTCTGCCTGGCTGCCTCACTGTTGAGAACAAAGTGTGAAGTTAAAGAGTATATTGTTTCTGGTATGAGATTTCTCAACCCCAGGATTGTTTCTTTTTTGAATGGAGGTGTGAAAAAGAAGTGTGGCTTTCTAAAAATCATGAAGAAAAACATCCACAGCACTTAAAATAGGGGGAAAAAGACAACCAGGTGGGGTTTTCTAGTGTAAAGGTAACTTAGGGGTGGGTGTAGGGGGAGGGCATCTGGGTTCTCACTGAAGGAGGATGCTGTATCATTTGGGGCAAGTCATGTGGCCTTTTTGACTTGTCTGTTAAATGAGTGTGTTTGATTTAAATTGTTTACAATTTTGTTATGTTACAGTAGTTTTCTGCCAACTATTTCTAAGAAAAATAATATACAAGTGGACAAAATCAGAATAGTTTTGACTGAAGTATCCTTAAACCTTTTGAGCTAGTAGAGAATTTGTATTATCTGTTGATATCTATATGTGCAGATGTAATTTTATACACAGACTACAGGGATTTAAAACCTTTTTCTAATACTCGCTCTCCCTGGGTTGACAAGGAGGACAGTGAGATTTGGGGGATAGGGAGAAGTATTTCAACTATATATGCAACGTTTTATTTCTTACAATAAAAATATTTGAAATAAATATGACAAAATATGAACAGTTCTCAGACAGATATGGTGGGAAGCACAGGTGTTATAATAGTTAAATACTTTTTGTGCATCTATTTCTCTGAATTAAGCATTGAGTTGACTAAATATTTATTATCCCTTCAAATTCTAATATTTTGTGATTTTATAAGATATTCTCTTTGTACTTCAGCCTTCTCATTCATAAGATCAGAAAGTAAGTCCAGGCTATCTCTAGGATCCTTTGAATCCCTAAATTCTATTTCTGGCAAGAAAATAATAACAGGATGGCTAATTGACAGGGTAGGTGGAACCTATTATTTTTAGCCAGTATGCTGGAAGACTGTATTGAGACCGGCTTGAAAAGAAACATGGTAATTTTGTCATCTTTGCACTTTCCAGTAATTCTATATAGATATATAGATCCCAATTGCTCATTTTAAAATCTAACATTTGGCAATTACCTGCAGTATTTCTTTGCCTTTGCAGAAATCACCACTTTGATTACGAAGAAAGTGGTGGTTATTTGAGAGGAGTAATGGACCCTTGGAAGGATGTGTGGTTTGGGCATTAGAGGATCCAGGATTTTGGTCCTGTCTGTGGTACTCTCCACCTGGGAAACTTTGGACTATTCACTTTAACCTCTTGGGGCCCTGGGTTCCTCATTTGTAAAGTGAATGGCTTGTTTTGAAAAGTGAATGACTTGAATTACGTAATATTTAAGGTCTCTTCTGTAAGGAAATTTAAAAATGAACATTTTACTTGAGAATGAAACAACTCTGGGAAGAGATATGAGACAAATAGCAACAGATCAGAATCCCATAGGTAGAGCTCAGTGATTCTAGTGCTTAGACCAGCTGTGGCTAGTCTTTAGATCATCCAGGAGACAAGGACAGTACCATTCTTTAGTCCTTTCTCTCTGGACTCATTTATGTCATCTTCTCTTTCGTATTTATCCCATTACTGCTTTGGTCTTGTGCTATTTTGGTTCCTGTGTCTTAAATATTATTTTTCTTGATGCTCTGATAATTCTTATATTCATATATATATAATATAGTAAATATTATAATATATATTATATTTATAGATTTATATAAATAAGTATATATGTATATTTGTTTGTTTTGGCAGCTTCTAAACACTTATTTTTAGGAGCATCCCTGAAACATGCATATCTCAAAGTTTTGGTGCTGTAAATCCTTTAGGTATTGGCTAGAGCTAAAAAACGGTTTTATTCCACTTAAAACAGAATATAGAATGCTTCTTCCCCTAAATAAAATTTAGTTTTCTACTATAATTATTGTACTATTTTGTCTTTTTTATCTTTCTCTCACATCACTCTGACTTTTTTAGAATCAACTTTTGAATTTATACTAGTCTTTCTCCAGTAGGATGGTGAGAAGCTTCAGGCACATTACAAGCTAATAAATTGACAGTTTCTAGATTAAAGCAAATGCAGAGACAATGATTAAAGAGCTTCTACACTAGTAAAGTGAATAATAAGCACTCAAAGATTGTCCTTGGATAAAGGCTCCCTGTGGGCATATTTCAAAGTCCATTCAGTGGCCAGGGGTTGGAGAGCTCTTCTAGAAGAAGAACATACCATAAATCACTTGCTCTTCAGATTTTTTTCTAAGGAAACAGAGACCAAAGCCATGACTCAAGCTCGCCAAGACTTTAAACCTGTGGTTCCAGGAAGTCTAAGAATTTTGAAGCTGAGACCACTGAGTTATGTTTCCAATATCAAAAGCCAACTGAATGTTGATACTGCTCTGGCAACCCCAGGGCACTAAAATGGGTTGGTTCTTTACCATCCTCTAGGTCTTTTCTTTTCTTTTTCTTTCTTTTTTTTCCCCAATCATGACTTCCATTCTATATTATGGATAATGGTGTAAACTCAGAAAAGGGCACCTATTGGCCATTCAAAATTTAGCAAACATATTAGCCATTTTTAACATTGAATCCTTTTGTTAGCTTTTAACACCTGCCTTTTCAGAGCTGTTGATTTTTTCTTTTAAAGATTTTTTTTTTTTAACTTATTCACGACAGATAGAGAGAGAGGCAGAGAGATAGGCAGAGGAAGAAGCAGGTTCCATGCAGGGAGCCCGACGTGGGACTCGATTCCCGGTCTCCAGAATCACACCCCAGGCTGAAGGCAGCGCTAAACTGCTGGGCTACTGGGGCTGCCAAGAGCTGTTGATTTTTTAATGAAAAGTCTCACCCTGATCAGCTTAAAGTGTAATTGACAGAGAGAAAACATAACCTGGATGATTGTCACTGCTGATAGACCATGAAGAAGACAAAACCTGATGACAGTGATGTGAGGGGAGAAGTTCCAAAGTTATTGTATTTTCTGATCCACTGACAGTCAACAAGTGTTTATGGAAATCACTCTGTCACTGGATTTTCAACCCAACCCCCAGGAAAGAAGACTGAGAAAGTGAGGGAGAGGAGGAGAGATTTGGAATTATCCCTGAGATAGATATCCCTGTTTTTCTGCAGGCCATCTCTGAGAAATAGAATGCCTTGATATTAGAAATGAGGAAGGGGATTATTAACCCATCCTTCTCATTTAAATGCAAGGAAAGCTTCAGGCAGCAAAAGCCCATGATCCCAGAGTCATTGAGAATCAGAGTTGGAATTTATGGTTTTTGTTGTTGTTGTTGTTGTTGTTGTTGTTTTATTCCTGGGCCTATGTTAAGCTTTAGCTTTGCAGACAGACTGCATTGATTTAAATTCCAACTCCTTGTCTTAAGAATTGTGCATTTTGGAGGGCACCTGGGTGGCTCCGTTGGTTAAGTGTCTGCCTTCAGCTCAGGTTACAATCTCAGAGTCCAGGGCTCAAGCCTTAAATCAGGCTCCCTACTCAGTGCTAAGTCTGCTTCTCTGTTCCCTGCCCTTCCCCCCCGCCCACTCATGCTCTCCCTGTCTCTCTCTTTCTCTCTCCCTCTCTCTCTCAAATGAATAAATAACATCTTAAAGAAAAAAAAAAAAAAGAAACTTGAGGCTCTACATTGCCCTCTGATTCTACAGATACATCCCTTATCCTCAGGATAAGGCTCAAAGGTGGGCATTGGTAGATGTTTGCAGACTCTTTACCCTTCTCACTTTCAATTTACCTGCCTCTTGTTCCCCTCCCCAAGGTTTGATCAATCGCACCCTACATATATAAACAATCCATGATCTCCCTCAACTGTAGGGCTTCACAAAGGCCTGACACCTGCCTTCTCTCTCTCTTCTCATGTGTCTTTTCCTTGTTAATTCCATTTACTCTTCAAGTTAGTTTAGCTCCACCTAGGCAGCCCCTGAATAATCTGTACTTACTTTTCTCATATTCTTCATGACACACATTTGAATTTCCAGCTTCACAGGAAGTTCTCAAGTTCTCTATCCAACTTGAGTAGATATAGGCCTTTAAGGTCACAGACTATAGTTTATTCAGGTTTATCCTCAGCTTCTAGAATAATGTCTGCCATGGGGTAGCTTCTCAATAAATATTTGTCAAATTAAGCAAATGACTCACAGGATTCCTTTTCCTACACAAGGAATTTTGCAGTCTGAACATAATGAAAGGTTTTCTTGTACTCTAGTTGCTGGTAAATGGGAGTTTACAGGTCAGTAACAAAATCACTGAGGCAGCACTTTCCCAAGAGGGACCCATCCAAACCCCTGACTTCACATGAACAGGGTTTAGGAGATAGCATTGCCCTTCCCTGAGAGAGACCTGGAATATCAACAATTAGGCCATGGGAAAGAGAGGAGAATAGTGATTAGGTCTCTCTGCTAAGCAAGCGACTTGAAGAAGTATGATTTCCATTGTCTCTCCGGGTAATCCTCCCTTACATTTTCTCATGATTGCCTGCAATAAGATTTCTTAATCGTTCGAGGGGTTTAGAGTGTGATCCCTTGAATGTATAATTATCTCCATTATTCAAAACAAAGAAGACGCGTGCCAGTCAGAAAAAAAAATAATAAAAATAAAAATGTAGCCTCCAGCAGAAAACCAAGTTCGACTCCTTCCCCCCAACTGCTCCCCCTCTTCACTCCCCCTCCTAGATTCTCTCGTTTTTGTCTTTTCCCAGTGCCCTCCCTCACATCTCACCTTGGCAGCTCTGGGTTGCAGCTGCAAGGTGGGTGTGAGTACAAGCAGCAGGTGGTACCCAGACTGATGGGGTGGCGGGGAGCAGCATCCGGTTCAGGTCAGAAGGTTACACAGGGCCAGGTCACATGACAGGGCACATGCGAGGGCAGCATGGATTCCCCACAGCATCTTCATAATTAGTTTCAGTGTTTTTGTTTTGTTTTGTCTATCTTTTTCCTCCTCTCCTTAGGAGACATTCGTTTATGCTGAACCCCTGCAACAGTGACTCTTCTTACCATGGCTTGCACAGTCGCTGGCTTGTACCCTATGATCCTGGGACTCTGGAGTACCGAGTATAATGAGAAAAGCCCCTACATGATGACATTCGGGTGATTCTCAGTCCATGGGCCATTTAAAATCAGGTGGCAGGCCATGTTTTGCCGGTTCCTTATCTACACCTTAGTTCTCAAAGGAGGATCTATATAAAAGGTCAAGGGGAGCATCTGGTATAAATACACAGCAACACACTTTGTTCCATTGATCTGAATTGCCTTTCTGTCACAATATTTAATTTACTTTGAATTTCAAATGCAATTAAGGCCGGGTGTGGGAATTTTTGTTTATCAAAGGGAGTTTGTAAAGACTGGAAGTCTTTTGATTTTGAGTTTGAGTTTGATTATCTCCAAGGCCTTCACATTCATACTCTGTAAGCCCTTGGAATAAGTTGCGGATGATCTTCAGCTTCTTGCGTGATTCTGGGCCACTGTGGACCAAACAACATTTGTTAAATTTCATTTATGCACGGCCATGACAGGGAGCTGAGGCATGAATAATACAGAAGAGTGGATAAAAACATCATTTACACTGCTTGCGACTTTAAAATACATCATTGGTGTTTTTCCTCTGAAGATTTACTTTCCTAATCCCTTTTGCTGATGTGAAAATGAGTTTGCATTACCTGAGCTCAGAGTGGGTTATGGTGGAACTGGGGTGCAGAGGAGAGATGTGCCAGATATGCAGTAAAAGCAACACCCTGGCTAACACTCTTCCTCCTTGATGCCTTTTGTCTTACCCACCTGCTGAGATTTTTATTTTTCACCAGCTCCTTCATTACACCCACTCATTGGAGCCATAATACTGTCTTTCCCTTTCTGATCATGTATCCTTTGCTTGCCCCATGTTCTGGGACTTCCCTGATGTCTCCCGAGTGGCCACATACCCTCTTATTCACCTGCCAGGACCTAGAAAACATAATTTGAATATCAATCAGTAAGGAAATTACTAATAATGATGTGTCAATTTCAACATTTTTATAGTTTTAAGGTCCTCTTACAGTGGAAATTTGCCTTGGCTTGCACACCAGTAGAGGTGGAACAGCTTGCTACTCTGGCATGCATTTTTTCATAGCATCTTATTTTTTTATCCAGGAGAATGCCAACACATTCCAGTTACTCAGACTGCTGCAACATGTGAATGCATTTTACACAGACCTACCCTTCCTCTTCTTCACCATGGTGGGCCTGCCAGGATAACCTCTGAACATGTATCCCTAGGAGATGCCCTGTCTATATGGTGATACAATTCTGTGCAGGACCAGTAATTACTATCGGAGATCTAAGGGGCCAACATGAGTTCTTATAACTTACACTCACCTGGACAGGAGGTAAGTCAGACAGGAGTAATGAGTCCTGTGATTTTACCTGGATGGAGATTAATGATATAGGAAGAAGGTATCCTACAGGGTCTTCTGAGCATGTCTCTTGGGATTCTGTAGCAGGAATACCTCGATTTAAAGGCTGGGGGTATGGGAATTCTAGATTATAAATTCTTACTAACCCCTCCTTCCTGGCAAGGAATTCAAACGCTCCTATTTTCTGGAACAGTGAATAATATCTTAAATATTAATCTACGAGCTCATCTCCTTCCAATTTCTTGGATCCTGGGGCTATTCTCTATAGTCTCAGGCCTTCAGGATGAATTGTTACTGCAGAAGCTCAGACACCAGAAAGGAAAAAAGCCTCTTCTTTTTAGTTTCAAAATAGGTTTTTTGAAGCCAATAGCTGAAATTTAAAAGAAAGAAAAAAATGTCAGAGAAAATCCTGTGGGACTTGTAAGAGACTGGGTGTTTTAGAAATCAGTAATGAAAATTTTGGCATGGATTGATTTTGGCATAGAGGTGTTAAGCATGGAACGGTCCTCCATATTAATCATGAGGAGTTAAAAATCTGGGGATGAGGAAGAGAGGTGGCCAAATTAGTGAGAAGCTCAGGAAGTTTTCTAAGGAAGTGACTCCCCCACTCAGCAGTTAACTTGAAAAAGTTGAAAGGTGAGTGGGTAAATATTTCCCTTCCCTCAGATGAGGTGATCTGAGATTACAACTGACCAAGAGCCTACTTCCTGAACGGATTCCGGGAGCTTACCTTGCCCAGCACTGATGAGGAATGGTGCTGTGTCATGTCTGGACAAAAAATACCAAAGACATGCCCCAGAAGTGTCTGCCACTCCAGAGTGGTGTGGAAAGAATCCAGAAATCACCCATGCATCTCTTTGGAGGGCCCAGAGACAGTAGCCTGTGGATCTGGAAAAGTCTCCGGGTCAGCAAAAAGGCAATGTCAAAGCAGTATGTGATGAGAAACACATGGCGAGAGACTTGTGGGATTTCAATTAGTGAATATTGAGGGCTAAGTGCCAGATACTGGTCTAGCCACTTGGGCCATACTAGTGGGAAGAAAGAAAGAGAGAGAGAAAGAGGGAGGGAGGAAGGAAGGGGACGAGAAAAGAAGAAAAGAAAAGAAAAGAAAAGAAAAGAAAAGAAAAGAAAAGAAAAGAAAAGAAAAGAAAAGAAAAGAAAGAAAAGAAAAGAAAAGAAAGGAAAAAAAAGAAAAGAAAAGAAAGAAAAGAAAAGAAAAGAAAAAAAATTAAAATCCCTGCCTTCATGAAGCATTTTGATGATGGGACCAGAGGGAGGGGAAAGGAAAATGAATACAATGAAGGAATATTTAAGAAATTGAAGAGTGCAATGGAAAAAAAGAAAAGTAAAGTGGGATGAAGGGTCTTGGAACAAGATAATTTTAAATATGGTAATCAAGGGAGGCCTTATTAAGACAATGACCTGAATGAAGAGGGTAAGAAACAGAATCAGGGGTACACCTGGCAACACTCGGTAGAGAGGCCCAGAGGCAAGTGAATGTTTAAAGTGGTCAGGAGAGGGCAGCTGGGGTAGCTCAGAGGTTTACCACCACCTTCAGCCCAGGGCCTGATCCTGGAGTCCTGGGATTGAGCCCCACGTTGGGCTCCCTGCATGGAGCCTGCTTCTGTCTCTGCCCTTCTCTCTCTCAATCTCTGTCTCTCTGAGTCTCTCATAAATAAATAAAATCTTAAAAAAAAAAATGTGGCCAGGAGAGTTGAGTAAGGAGTGGGTAGGGAAAGTTGAAGTCAGACAAACCACAGTGTCCTGGTCATGTAGGGCCATGTGGATCACTGTGAGCTTTGGCTCTTACTCTCAGTGAAGTGAGAAGCCTTTTACTATTTTGCACAAAGGATGGCATGGTCTTCCCTAATTTTTGACAAGATCACGTTAGTTGCTCTGTGTAATATAGCTCATAGTGGTCAAGAGGGAGGCAGAGACAGCAGTAAGGAGGCTATTGCAATAATTCTGGTGAGACAGGATGGTGGTAGCTTAGATCAGGGTGCTACAGTGTAGACCAATGTAAGTAGTTGGACTCTGGATGCATTTGGAAGATAAAAGCAACAGCATTTTATGATAGAATACATGTTATGAGTGAAAGAGAAAAGTCAAAGAGAAGTTCACCATTTTTGGTCCGAGCAACTAGAAGGATAGGGATGCCATGTCCAGAATTTGGAAAAGACTGAAGATGGAGGTTTGAGGGCATGGGATGTCAGCAGGAATTGATGTGAGATACATTAAGGGTGGGATGTCTATTTTACTTTCAGGAAGAAGTGGGATCTTGTGTACAGGTAGGGGGCTAGAGAGGAGGAAAATCAGTGGAGCACATGGGCATTGATGTTGGTAGGTAGAACTAGAGACATCTTGGCTAATACTAGCTTGCTCTGATACAGTGGAGGCCCAGAGTGTTTCTGCATGCTGTAATAGAAATCTCAGAGCTTCAGTGCACTCTTACAAAGAAGACAGAAGGCAAATTATGAATTGACAGAATTAAAATTTAGTGTCTAAGGTTACCCAAAATGGCAAATATTAGTTGTTTGTTTTGGTTTGGTTTGGTTTTGCCACCAGTCAGAACAGGAGCTTCAGTAAAGATTATATATGACTGTATTGCAAATTTCTTACTAGTTTGTTTTCAGTATTGGAAATACCTCATACACTACACATTTTAATAGCACGGGTGAAAAAAAGGCAATAGAATGGATGTATGAACTTAAAGAACGAGCTGAAAGGCCAAGTTGAAAGCAGAATGGAAAATCTAAGGTCAAGGAAAAAGATGTGGGGCTCATGTTGAATGATAAGGGAAGTATAAAATGATCCTGCTCTTTTGCTGTATCAGAAAAGATGGGACGGCAGCTCTTGGATCTAGGGAGCAGTCTTTTGAGTGACATTGACAATCAGAGGATTCCTCAGAGGAACATGACTCAAACCACTTCCTGAGAGGGAGTCTCTTGTACAAGACTCAATGGAATTACCTTTTTGATCTTCAGGTATCTGAAGGGCTGGCATGGAGGACAGATTATATTTGTGCTCTGTAGCCCCAAGGGATAAATTAGGACTAATGTCATAGTAGCTCCAGAAAAAATAATTTCACAAGGTGAAATAGCCAGTATCGTTCAAAGATGGGTGAGCAGCTCCCAGGAGTAACTGCATGAGTGAGTGAGTGAGTTAACTAGTTAGTTCTTTGTCAAAGCTATTCTCAAACAGAAATTCCACAGCCATTTGGCATAGAACCATGTAGAAAGGATCCAGCATCAGGTTCCTGCCCAAACCTGAGATTCTATTAGCCAATAATGGCCCTGTGAAAACATTGCCCGAGACAAACACTATCTGTAAAGCCTCAGCAAGATAGGCGGAAGACCAAAAATAAGGACAAAACTCATGACATAATTTTCTGTTTATGTATATTTGGCAAAGAATAATAATGACTGTCTACATAATCTAGCATAGAATTCATTGGCTGATTCGATATTGAAAGATTTTAGGTTTATTTTAAACACAGAGACTTGAATATTGCCTAAATAAATACTGGATAATTTGGCAGGTAAAGGTAGTTTCAGAAGAGAATCTTATTCGTGCCTTTTTATAAACATGCATAAGAAAAGGGAAAAAGATATTTCTAAAGGAGGTTTTAAAGGATCAGAAGCTGGGATTGAAGAAGAGGCCACAAAGCTCCATTTTACTGTGGGGTGTCATTTTTCAAATGGCTCCTAATCACATTCTCCAGCCTGTCTGGAAAGGCCAAAATATTAGTGTTCTTACAAGCAAGGCAGTTAAGTGATTACTGTCTCATGCAAATGCACCTTAGTTTCAGCTAAGATCAACACAGCCAAATTATAGTCTCCTGTTGGCCTCAGACATTTTTTTGACAAACAAAAAGACTACAGTGAGGGCACTAAGGCATGCATACAACTTCATGTACAACTTAGAGTTGATCTTAGTTGCATGCCATCCTCCTTTGAGTTTGCAACCCAGAGTTTAGAAGTTGGGCAGCTATTATTATTATTACTGTTGTTATTCCAGAAATTCCACAAATGGTATTTTAGTACTTCCTGTGTATTGGCTTCTTTAATCACTGTGGGGTTAGAAGTTAATGTGGGCAATGTCCTGGCCTCAAGGAGCTTTTAATGAAAAGTGGAAGTCCAGGAAGCCAGAGAAGAATGTTGTGCCTTGTACTACACGAGAAATGGGAGATGAAGTGGTGGTAGTGGTAGACTTCAGAGATAACTTTTAGAGGTAATTAGGTTTTAGGCAAGAAGACATGATGGCAGATTGTATCTGGCAGAAAGAGGAACATGTTTTAAAGTCTAGGAGCATGGAAGAATAGGAATGGTTAGTATCTCAGGCTGGCTGGAGGGAAAGATGGGTGGATGTAGGGGGACAGGTGTTAGAGATGAGGCCAGACAGGTGGAATGGGGCCAGAT
The DNA here is from genome assembly GCF_048164855.1 of Canis lupus baileyi. NCBI lineage: Eukaryota > Metazoa > Chordata > Mammalia > Carnivora > Canidae > Canis > Canis lupus. The sequence goes on from NC_132868.1 coordinate 23,134,640, forward strand.
CCCGGAGGATTTTGTGCAGTAACCCAGAGAGTTGGAATTTTATCCCAAAAGTGATGAGGGACATTCCTTTTTTTTTATGGTATGTTGAAGATCAAATGAGATAATACACATGGACATGTTTTATAGGAATATGTGTATTTAGAAATCTGTTTATATTTTCTGCCAGTTCTTTTTTGTGGGAAAGATCCTTGGAACCAAGGCAATACAATCAAAAGATTGCACAAAGAGACAGGTACTAAGATGTCTGTTCTGGGGAAAGGCTTGTTGAGAGACGAAGCCATAGTAAGCTCACATTAGTGGGGCAAGAAGACACCCTAAGGCCTTCCAGGAGCTGGAGTCTGCTGTAGACTCCTTATGGAAGTGAGCATTTGTATACGTATGCAATGTGACTCCTTTAAATTTTCCTTGGGTGGAACAGATTACAGACCAAGTGAATTTACTTCCTTGGCAATTCTGGAAGAGCCTAAATGTGGCCTGGTGATTGAGATTTCAGCTCTTAGAAAAGTGAGAAGGGATAATAAAATCATTCAAGAGAAGTTGTTGTGATGGGAGAAAATACTAGACTCTAGGGTCAGATATAATGTGAACAACATTTGAATGTTGATGATCACCCCCCCCCCCCCGATAGTCTCATTCTTTTTTATTTTCTTTGATTTTATTGAAATGTAATTAGAGTTTTGACAAATATATTTACACATGTAATCACCACTCAATCAAGACAAGGAAGATGTCCATCCCCCCAGAAAGTTTCTTCATGTCACTTTCTGGACAATCCTCTTGCTTCCATCCTCAGATTTCTGTCACTGTGAATAGTTTGTTTTTGTTTTTGTTTTTTAAGTAGGCTCCACACTCAGCATGGACCCCAACGTGTGGCTGGAACTCAGGACTCTGAGATAAAAACTTGAGGTGAGATCAAGAGTCAGCCAGTCAACTGGCTAAACCACCCAGGTACCCCTCACTGTGAATAGTTTTGTCTCTTGGATTTCCTATAAATGGAATCATACAATATGTATTCTTTTTTTGTCTGGCCTCTTTCACTCAGCATATTTTGAGGAATTTACCCATGATAGTGTGTACATCAGTAATTTTTTTTTTCTTTTTCTTGTGGAGGAGTAGTCCAATTAATGGTTAGACTAAAATTTGTTGAATCATTAACATTGTTGGAGAGATGAAATGTCTCCAATTTGTGGCTTATTTTTTTCCCAGAGAAATTACATCACAATCCAGTAGATTCTATGGACCCTGGTGTCAGAAACACATACACAAAGTGTTAGTATAACTGGTTACTTGATACAATAGTTTTAAAGTTCAATTTGGCAGCACATATTCATTTTCATTATTTTCCCATGCTTTTTATTTAGCATTCTACTCTTTATTTAGGATCTTTCATAGAGAAATATTCATACACATTTTCAAAGCCATTAGTAAAAAGATATTTGTCACTTTTTTTTTTTTTTTAATTCTCTACATTTGCTCTAAAAATTTCCACCCAATCTGTGCAGGGTTTATCTTTTGCATCCTTAACTATTACTCTCTCCTGGCTGTTGAACTTTTCTTAGTTAGCCTGCATGGAAATTTAGAAAGGAGTGAATGTTTTCATGTAACCATTTCTTATCCAACACAACTAGTTATCTGTATACTCTCTGTATTCAAATGTATATTATAAGCATTTGGAAGTTTTGATTACCGCGTAGCTGCTAACACTGGCCTTTCTTTTTCATCTCTGATTCTGAGTCTGTACAGAATGCAAGAAATCACACGGGAATTTGTTAAAGTGGCTTATTTAATATGTTACTGTGTCTTGCAGTTCTCTGTGGACACTTCATTATCCAGCTGGGTTTTAGTCAAACACGTTTTGAAAGGGTTTTTTGGAGTCATTTAAAAATTTCACTCTATTAAGTGGTCACTGTAATTATTATTATTTTACAGTTAGAATTTAGTCACAGATATAGCATATATCCTCCAGAGAGAAAGGCCAGGCAATAGCAGAACACTTCATCTAAGGATGCTTTACCCATGCCTTGACATCTGTACTCTCCAGCTGTCTTCCCGAGCACACCTCATTACAACCAGAATGTCTACTAGCATTCATAAAATATAAAAGCTTTCAGATAGTTGTATAGCTCGATGATGTGGGTCAAAGTATCAAATTCTAGTAATAGGAAAAGCTCCATCTGAAATTTGCTCTTTCACTTATTAATTAATTAACTCATTCATTCATTTAAGTGTTTATGGAAATCCTATTTTTGTGCAAAGCATGATTCTAAATTCTGGGCCAATAGGGTAAAATAAGAGTAGATCATTCTTTGGTTTCTAGGAATATTTATCTAATAAGGAAAATAAAAGAGACAAATAACAAAAACAGTACCATGGGATCCTTACTATGTGCAGGCACTGTGCCAAGTATTTTACATTACATTTATTATTTAATCTCACAACAGATAGTTTTATTATCCCCATTTTATTGAAGAGGAACCTGAGGTTTAGAGATGTCAGCCAACTTGCTCAAAGTAAGACAACCACCAAGTGGCAGAGGTAGCACTTAAACCCAGGCAATTGGACCAAGGGCCTGTGTTTTTAACCTCTTCATGGAGCTGCTCTCAAAAAGAAGGTACTCTAAAGGGCAATTTGTCAGTGGGAGTCCTTCTGGAGGAATTGGAAAGGTGTGGTCAACAAACTGTATGACCTCAAGAGTAATTTGTCACTGTTTTCCACGTGTTTTGTACATATTTTCACACTTTTTAACACTTCTGCTGCTTCTTTGACTTCAGCTTGAAATGAGCTCACTCCCATATTATCCCTATCGAAACCATCTGTCCCTTGAGTTCAGGTCCCTGCGGAACTGATTTCATGAGGGCCTTTTTGAATTTTACAATTGGAATGAACTCTTTGTGTTTTTTCTGCTTCTATCTTCATCCCCTGTTCCTTCTATTTTATTTTACCCGAGATGAGAGTGGATTTTTTTTTTTACCCTCCTTATTTTCTCTGTGCCTTTCCTGAGTACAAGATGTGAGTATTAATCATCTTATGCCTAAGACAGGGTAATGGTAGTTGCTTGCTGAACAAATGAATGAATTGATTCAGTTTGTCTGGAAATAAGCATACTGTGGCCTACTAGAGTGCTCAGGTGTCCCTAAGAAGGAGCTGGGCATGGAGTGGTTATGTTTTGCTGAAACAATTAGTATCTGTGTCATTTATCTTTTGGTCGACTTCTCCATCCTGGCATGTCTGGAAGAAGAACAATTTCTTTGGGCCTAGCTTTCCTTCTCTCTTCTCAGGAAAGAGGAGCTGTGTTGGAGCGGGTTGTGTAAAGCCAGATGAGACCTGGTCATAAATACCACAGATCCATTGGTTCCTCCTTTAAGCCTGAAAGCTCAGAAATCTGCTCCAGGCCTGCTGTATAAAGGTGCCTTTCTCAATCAGCATGCTTCTATCACGTTAAAGCCCCTGGGAATCTTCCTAGTTCTGTGCTCTCTGCCGGGGAGACTCGGAGATCCTGGGAGCTGCAACGTGCAAGATTCATGCAGCCTTCTCACTCCCCAAGCCTCATCATTTCTCCTCCAAATGTTCACACAGGTTCTGAGATTGATTTGTCCAAGATCACAGAGCTACTTATTTGGACTTTTTAAAACTATTATCCCCAAAGCACATGGAGCTAAAGTGATGTTACCAGGCATCGACAATAATTTTATAATTTGAATCATAACCAATTTCTTCTTTCTCTCATTCAAGAGATTTGAGAAAATATATCTAAACTTCTGAAAACACAGATGCTGTAAAAAAAAAAAAAAAAAAAAAGAGGGAGGGTAATTTTTATGAACCAAGGGGTTAAGACAATAAAAGAAGGCACAGTTTCTGGTTTCCCTATCACCTCAAGCCCCGTTGGATCAGGCTGTCTTCCATCCCAGCTAGAGTATCAGGTTAACTCCAAGCTGCTGGGAAAGCTGTATCTATTTCAAGGTCACAGCCCTGGCTGTGCCTTTTTTTTTCTTTTTTTTTCTTTCTTTCTTTCTTCTTCTTCTTTTTTTTTTTTAAATCTGGACTCTTGGGCCAGGGAGTGGGGGGTCCAGGAGGATAGGGAGACAGAGGTAGAAGAGAAGTGGGGGTTATTTCAGGCCTTGCTTCTCTAAGCCTTCAATGTCTGAGCTCCAGGACAGACCTTTCCTGTTGTGAAACACTGGGCCAGTTGTTGCGGTCTGAAGATAAACAACATTCCAGTAGTTCCCCTGGAGGCTACCCGAGGCCTTGTGCTTTTCAACATTTCCCTGGCCCTCTGATGATCCAGAAGCCAGGGATCACTGTAGTACCTGCTGCGGCACACACAGCAAAAGTTTTGTGGTCTCTGTGCTCTCAAACAGGGTTATGGCAAAAAGGTCTGCTTGGTGGTTAAATTGTGAAACAGCAGTACCTTTGGTGTTGCTTTGGACGCCCAAGCTATGATGAATGAAGGTTGATGAGAACAGGGGCTCTTTGCCCTGATGTGCAAGGTTTCTGTCTTTATTAAAGTTTGAGGCTGAACTAGGATTCACTGGGGTTATGCAAGGGCAGGTTTGGAAACCAGATGCAAGCTGTTAACAAAATCATCTTGGGCTTATCATGAAAGGGTTAGACCTGAGGTCACTATACCCAATAACACAAGCATTTCAAATGAATTTCTCATAAGTTTTTGGTTCTTATATAGGTAGGCGTGGCTTGAAAGGGCATAAAACCACAACAAATGAAAGAATAGCCTGGTCTTGCCTTACACACTGTGACTGAGGGCTTGAGTGATGATTCACAGACTGTGAATGCCAGCCCTGGTCCCTGGCTTAGGTCTACCTGCAAACACCATCAGTGCCAAAGAGTTCACGACAAGACACTCTTTCCCTTCTGGATCACTTTCTACCATTTATCAATTGCACTCCTACCCATTGTTATAATCATTCCCCATAGTCTCCTATAAGGCATAATAAAGGGTGTTATCAACCTCATTTTAGTGATAAGAAACTGAGACTCAGAGAGAAGAAATGCCTTTCCCAAAATGCCTTTCCCAAAATCTTATAGCTGTCACCCTTGTATAAGTAAAACAATTAAAATTTTTGTTGGTGTTAGGTATTGTTTTACCTTTCGTGTGTATCTATGTGTAATTGCTGATTGAGTAGATTTAAGATGTCTGTGGCAGGGAGAAATATCAAGTGGTCCCAGTGATTCCTGCATCCACTATTCTTTACAAAAAGAAAAAAATATATATATATATATTTGCTGTGGCAACAAATTTACTATCTGCGTCTGGTCTGGGTGTTACAGTATAGGCTACTTGAATAAATATTTCCATGAAAACATTGAATATGATATTTTCAGTAAAAACATTTAAAAATCATAAGTTAATAGGTGAATGAAAGGAAAAATGACTCTCTTTAATCATTAGCAGATAAATAAAATATTATAATCTGCACCTTCTTAATAAAACGTGGTACCTAGCACACCCAATTGTTGAAACAATAATACAGTAGAAACAATTTACAGGTAACTAAAAGAATAAGCAATAACAATAATAACAAAAAGATTTATGCAATGAAATTAAATAGTCATGTTATTCTTAAGACATAAAAACGATTAAGAGCAATATCAACAATAGGATGGAAGACTCACATTATGTGGAGCAAGGATCAGGAAGGAAGTTAAAAAGATAAATATAGTAAAGATGCCTCACATGTACATGAGCCATATTTTAAAAATTGCTTAATAAAAATGATTCATTTTAATCTTGTGATATAGTGGAGGAGGCAAGGTAAAGATTATTATTTCCATTTTATAGGCATGGAAACTAAGAGCTTGAAATGTTAAAAGTGGTGCCTGAGCTCTACCAACAAAAGAGAAGAGGTTGATAATCAGCTCTTGCATTTGGAGCTTTTTATTAGTGTTTATGCATTTACAGCTTAGCATTTTATGACAGTATTCGTGTCAAAATGTGTGTGTTTGCTTACAAATATGTATAATATAGAGTTTTGACAGCCAATAAGTATGGGTATATGCAAAAAAGAAAAAAACTGATGAACTCCAGGTACTTTAAAGTAGCAGTGAGTGATTGCAAAATAATTTTGCTTTCCATTAAAAAATCAATGAAAACTTTCCAAATAATCAGCATTTGAATAATTTAAGACCTGAGTTCATATAAACACTTTTTTCTCCTTTACTTAAAATATGTTGTGTTTGTTTTGTTTTTAGGAATAAGAAGTCCAGCATCTATAACATTTGCCTATAAAAAGGGGACATTTAAAAAATTCAATGTCAGTTAAGGATTAAATTTAATATAGTTATTTGCATCCTGTCTTTGAAATGTACTTTAACGTGTGATGCGGACTCATCAGACCACCAGGCGTCCTTTGCCAGAAAGTGTGATGACCACGCATTCAGCAGAGATGGATAGAAGGTTGGCACTGGGTGGTGGGGAGCCAACAAGGATGGCAGCGTCACTCTGTAACTGAAGAGGTTGTGATAAGGGAGAAGCAGAGGAGTCCTGAATGCCTCCTTGAAACTGACTGCCCGAGGCCAGTGGAACAGCAGACATCAGAGCTTAAAGATTCCCTGGTCATTTATGGATAGAAAAATGAGAAGCCAATGCAGGTTATCAGGAAGACCAGCCATCTTCTGTGATTTTCTTTCTTGTTTCCTCCTTATATTTAGAGGAGTGGGTAGGAGACTATGGTCTCACTGCCTGTGCGAATCCCCATGGGACTTAGTGGGGAGAGGAGAGAGCATTGAGTATTAAACTACCATGACTTCAGCAAAATACCACGTCCCTTTTCTATCTTCCCCAGGGAACAGGGTGGGGGGGTAGCTCCCTGTGCAGTGACTCCGACTGAGGCTTGACCATGACTCATCTCCATGATCCCTACTTGGTTAGCCTGGCCTGCCAGTGTGGTGTAAGGGAAAATGCAGTGTCCCAGGGCTTAAGATTTCTCTTTCTGCACTTTCCACCTAAAACCCAAGACCAGATCCTTAGCGTCCCATGGCCTCAGTGTTTTAATAAGTGCACAGGATTTAATGATTCCTCCCATGACATCTTCCCACATTTTTACTGGAATTAAATAAGATGGAGGTATTAAGATTTTATAAACCCCAAAGGACAGAATAAGTATTAACTATCACCATCTGTTCTCAAGGGAAGTACAAAATAGGGGTGAGAAGTTCAGGATCTACAATTAAACAGAGTTTGTTCAAATGCTGCTTTTGCCACTTATAAGCTGTTTGAATTTGGCTGTGTTGTGTAATTTTGCTAAATCTCAGGTTCCCCAATCTGAAATGGCAATGATTAACAGTCCCTACCTCCCTTTAATGGATGACTTTGAAGGTTAAGTTAAGCAAAGTCACAGTGGTTGACACATAGTAAGCAATTGACACATTTTTTCTATTGCCGTTATTCTGTGTCTCCAAACTGTGGCTTCTGTGACCCCTGATTTTGGGAGAGCAGAGCCTTTCTAGAGGTCCACACCCAGAATCCCTGCCACAGCAGTGATTGCTTGGGTGCTCCTTTTTATTATTATTATTCATAAGAGATACAGAGAGAGAGGCAGAGACATAGGCAGAGGGAGAAGCAGGCTCTCCATGGGGAGCCCAATGTGGGACTCGATCCCGGGACTCTAGGATCAGGACCTGAGTCAAAGGCAGTGCTCAACTGCTGACCCACGCAGGTGTCCTGCCTGGGTGCTCTTTTGAGCTGATCCTTAATTATTCTCAGAGACTTTGTTATTCCCAAGTTTTTGTTGTTGTTGTTGTTGTTGTTGTTTTGTTATTCCCAAGTTTTAAAATGCAGTTATTTTTGTAGTGGGCCATAGCAGTGGGAAATTAAAACTTTTTTTTTTTCTTTTCAAAATTTTCTCACTTCTGTATTGCCTCTAATTTTTCTGGAAGGGTAATAGGCCTTTGGAAGTGAACAAGTTGAAGGGTGGGTCATATCAGGAAAGGGAACAAAACAGATTGGAAAGACCCCAGGACAGAGTCTAGTCCCCTGGGTCTGCTTCTAAGTCATCGTTTGACCTGTCACCCTGGTTTTCTCTTCTGAGAATTCTGGTTTCCCATCAGTCAACTGAGAAGGAGAAGCCTAGACTTTTTCAATGAAGTAAAATAGTCACGGTAAAGCATGTAACATAGTTTCTGGCACAAGGTTAGGACTAAGTAGTCTTTCTCTCCCACCTTCTTTTTAAAGGAATTTCTAGTTATACTATTCTATAATTTTAGAATTGCATCTTTTGGCACCCTGGTTATGCTGAGGTATTTAACACAAGGACAGAGTCTAGTGGAAAAGGTTAGGAAACCATTTTCTGGGCTTATAAACTCTTTTCTCATCTAAGATAGCTTCTTCGATAATAAGGTGAGGCCATAGCACTGTTGGGCACAAAGTAGTATGTACAGAAAATGAGTCATTTTTCCCCAAGGGGTGACTGATATCTTGGTGCCATGCCATACATTGAACCACCAGAGTCCAATGAAACCAATGTTTATTAAAGGAGGATGGACCATCCTGAGCCAAACCCTGAAGACCACACAGAGAACTGAACTTAGAACCTTCACCTAATTAATTGCTCTAATTGGCTCTACTAGCCAGCCAACTCTACTACAAAGATATTATCTGTTAGAGCTGAAAAAAGACCTTAAGTACCCTCTCTAATCAAGCTTCTCATTTTATAGAAGGAGAAAGTCAAGATGAATCAGGGGTCAGACTAGTAGAAAAAGTAGCCTAAAGAGCTAGAGCTCCTGATTCCTAGCCACTATATCAATAACACCTAAAAATGATGTCAAGGGATAGAGAATACATTTTTCTTCATGTTAAACTGAACTTCCTTCAGCCAAATTTTCTGACTCTAGACACTGATATGCTCAAGTTCAATAAATTAATGGGAAATGTTTTGTGTTTTGTAAATGAAAGAACTGCTGAAGGCTATTTAAAATGGCCTTGGAACTGAGGTTGTTGTGCATGTACGGGGCCAACCTCTGGTGGGAGGTGTGCATTGGACACCATTTACTAAGTGAAATCTCCATGCATGGATTTCAGGTTTTAGTCCTAAAGGTTTAGTTGGTCTGTTGCCCTAGGTTCTGGAGGTACAAGGTGTACAGTCTTATTCCTCTGTCGCTTCTATGGAGAGACTTGCACTTGCTAATGTCAGAACATGGGTCCTGCAGACCCAGGTAGACCAAGGTGCAGAGTCCTATTGACTGGGGGTGATGGGTTTATGGAGGAGCCTGAGAAAGCTGAGCAGTATCATGCAAAGAGAATAAGCGTTCTCAATCTTGAGCATGCTTCAGAATCACCTGGACGGTTTGTTAAAACACAAATTGAGGCCCTATCCCCAGTGTTTCTGATTCAATAGGTTTCAGAGGGCCCAGGAAATTTACTTTTCTATCAATTTCTTTAGTGATGCTGATGCTACTGGTCTGGGGACCACACTCTGAGATCCTCTGGCATACAGTGTAATGTGTTGATGCATACAGCTGATATCCAGCAACACACAGCTGATATCCAGTATTTGAATGGAATATAAAGAATCCAGGAGGCTTTCTCTGTAATGGGCTCCCTGGGCAAGGACTTCAGCTTTTTCCCTTGGGTCAACTTGGGTCTTTAATGATCTGGCTAGCATTCAGGAAGGCATTTGATATTCTGGTTTTAATGTAAACACTTCCCACCTGTCCCAAGTATGTGCATCCCTTTCCAAGTGCTGCAACATTTCTGACATTGACGGAACCCTAATCTTCTCTCTCCTCCCTTCTCTCTCTCTCTCCCTCTCTCCTGGCCAGCATCTGTTCTTTTCACAGCTGTGCTGTTTCATTCTGTCTGCCCCCTTCTCTTCTTGTCCTCAAGCTCTCACTACCCCTCCCCCCCCCATTAGGATCAAAATACTCTGTTTTTATTTATTTACTCCACAGCTGTCAGTGTTGTGTCTGGGTCACTGCAGTGCAACTTGCAGGGAAATGCGATCCACAGAGAGTTCTTAAAACTGCAGATACTTGTAGTAACCAATGTACACACACTGCATAACACAGGCCCCTTCCTTGTCCCTGGGTTGGTCTGCAAATGGCTGGCTTAGGGTTGTGTGTCAGGGTGACCCCAAGAGGAATGAGCCTAATGGTCCTTGGAATTTACACCAGGCCATTTAAAGGTATTGAACAATTCTGACTATTTCAAACTTTAGCACTAGAAAAGGAGACAGAATTGTTCAGTGGAAAGAACTCTAAATTAGGAGTCGAGAAACTAAAGTTCTAATTTCAGCTCTGCCTCTAATAAGCTGAGTGACCTTGAACAATGCCCTTTCTCTCTATCTTCTCTCTCATCCTTACATTGAAAAATAGTGGACTTAATCATTTCCAAAGTTCTGTCCTCAGTGGCTCTAAGTTATAAAAATGTGAAGACTCCATTGAGCATTTGATTCGAACATGGTGGTTCCACATACTGAACATTGTGATCCCAGGCTGGGTTCTAGGATCTTCCAGGCATTTGCCAGGATAACTGCAAAACTAGAAAGGGTAGGATTTTGAGGCAGAGATGAGGACAGTGAAAGCAATAGAAGTTAACAAATCAACCAATGAGGATTTATTCAGCAAGTAACATGTCTCAAGGAGATGAGAGAGAGGCAATCTAATAGAGAGGCACTAGTTCCACTAGTGGTAGAAGAGGCACTAAATTGGAACAGATATGGGAAAGGAAATCAATGTGAGAGAAAGATCAGTGTGATGAAAATGAAAGTGACCAGACTCTGTGAGTCTTTGCTATCTTCTATCCTTCACATCCATGTTCTGGACTAAACCATCTTGAAGGATAAATAGTATAGTCATTCAGAAAGCACACTTAATAATTCACTTTATAGAGCCAATTACAATTACAGTACACAATCACACCCCCTCTTTCATTTAATTAATATGATAATCCTATGAGGTAGCCACATAATCACTGTTACTGTCATTCTTCGTATTCAAGATCTGGGCTCAGAGATGGTGGTGGACTTTGCTGAATTCACACAGACAGTAAGTGTAGTAATGTCACCAAAACACATAATTTAATTTTCATTCATTAATTTAAAAACATTTATTATGTCTTAGAATCAGGACTTCCTGGGTATGTGAAGATGGATAAGATGTTTTCTGTACTCAAAGGCAATCAAAGGCAAGCGTAGTGGATGAAGTCAAGTGTGTCAATGAGAGGGTGCAGTGATGAGTTACAGGTGCTGTGATAAAAGACTCAGAGTAGGTGCACAGGGTTGGAGCCTTCAGGAAAGGAAGTCAAACGTCTATTAATCTCTAGGTTACAAAAGTTTCCTGCCTGACAGATATTTTGACTGAATATTATTGTAATTCTGTTTCTTAATATCAAACTCAGTATGTAGAGTGCATATTAATAAGAATTTATGTAGAACAAATACCGTCCAGAAATATTGACTGTGATGCTTATTTCTGTAAAACAAACATCGTTTATCATGTCTCACCATTTATAAATCAAACATATTTCCACGGTGATAAACAGCTCAAAATACGATTTTGAAAAGAATTTGCTGAGGGAAGAATCGGGAAGTAGATTGCTCAAGATATTCTGTGCAATATTAAGATACTCGTCTACAGCAAGCAGGTCCCCTTTCCTTCATGAGACTTTGACTACATTGCAGAAACTTTTCAATTTAAGGATTTCCCCAACATTTTCATCATCCTCCCACTTTTATTTCTTACCCTTCAATTTATGTTTTCCATGTTGGTAAAATTCCCAGCCTAAAATTTTTACTGTGAATAGAAGCCATTTCAATAGGGGAGTTACTTCTTTTTTATATTATTTTTCAAGTCTTTGACTTTTTCAGCACTAAATGCATATATCTATTATTCTAGAACATTAGGGCATAACCTCACAAAGGTTATATAGAGTATAGTTGTTTGTAAAATAAATCAATACGCCTGGTTAACATTTCCTTGTTAATTTCTTCCAATGAAAGACATGCTCTGAACTTTATATGATGAAAGAATCTTTCACTGACATATGTGCAAAATTCCTTTAATAAGTACTTATTGAGCAAGAACACCTATGCTGGGTAAACTAGTAGAGCTCAAAGAGGGGCCTTAGGAATGACTTAATTAAATCCTTTCATTTTGCAGAAGTCCGGTAATTACTGCAGCTCACCCAACAATTCAGAGGCAGAGATGGTACTAAAATATTATACTGTTGATTTCCATCCTCAGATGCTATTTTCCTGTAAGGTCAAGGCACTTTCCAGTAGGTTTTTTTCCCCAACCCCAACAAGTTCACCACACATTTAATTTAGTCATAGGTTCTTCAGAGGCTTCTCATTCACCAGATGCTGTACCAAATCTTGCTGAAGCTATCTGGTAGCAATGAGACTTGGAAACTTCAATCAGATATTTGCAGAGATTCTGAGCAATTAATCGACAGGAGTGTTCTATAGTGCAGAGACTCCTGGTGTGTGGGTCACTAAACAATTCTAATAATTTGCTGGGAGCCCTTAAGCAAGTCCCTTAATTTCTGTAGGTCCTCATTTTATCTTTAAAATGATACTTGTTTGAAAATCTCATTTTTCTCCCCCTGACATTCTGAATCTATAACTAAGATGTGGCTTTTGTATAGATACTAGGGTGATAATGACAAGATCCCATTATCTTATCAAAATCCTATTTTGTGTCACATGTATTTTGACGGGTTTCTCACTTTGCAGTTATTTAAGTACTTTATACTGAATTTTTGTCTTATTTAATTTTTAACATGTATATATTTTCATCAATACGTGGTGGTTTGGGGTTTTGTTCACCAAATCGTGACTGTCCTGTAGAGGAAAATGGCTGTAGAAATGTAATCTCTTTCATGGGAAGCCAATCTATTTAAATATAACTGTGAATAGACTATTGTTAACACCTCTCTGGTTTTGTTTATGAAATTGACAGAATTTTAGTCTTGGTTGGAAACAGCTCAGCGCACAGAGGCATGTGGCTGCTCCTCTACCATTGGAGAGCAGACTAAAAATTCTTAAGTGGCCTGAAGTTGGAATGGATTGCTTCGTGAATTCTTTCCATATCCAATTCTCATGATTCTGCAATAACTCTACTTCCTGAACACAAAAATAGGCCGTTAGCAGAGCAGTGGAATGGTGACTCCCTTCTACCAGAGGAAGGAAGGTTCTCTGTGAGGAGAGTAACCCTCAAAGTTGGACAGGTCCAGTTCCCAACCAGATTCACCTTCTTTCAACTTAAACACCACCTCTAATTTTTTTGTTTTTTGAAAACCACCTAAGTTTTGAGGGGCAGATATGATTGAACACACTGAGATATAGTGGACACATTCTTGGAAGTGAAAGATACTCTAAAAATACAAATAGCATTGACCTGGCATCAATAGGCTCTCACTCCATCTCTTCCTTCCCCTCCCCCACCTCTGTAGCCAACTTCAGTAAAAGTACCATCCAAATATAAAGTAGATGGGTCATGTCCCATTCCATGGGGTCTTGAAATGTCTGTACTTAAAACAGGATAAAGCTAAAGCTGCGTTTGAAGTGTCCTAAAGTAGGGCACCGAGAGCAGCTGCTCTTATTTCCAGCTGGATCCCTCAGGCTGGCAGTGGAGAAGGGCAAGACAAGAGTTACCTTGACAAATTCTCATTTCCAGGCATTTGGAGATTCAGCTGCATAGACTGCCAAAGGCCAATAACTGACAAGTTTAAAGCAAAACAAAACAATATAGAGAACAAGAATCAGAACAAGAGTAAAATTTATTCTAATGTGATCCCTTTTTTAAAGGAAATAATCCATTTATAAGTATGAATGATACACATAGTATAATCTGTAATATTCAAAATAACAAAACCTTATATCATTTTGTAGCTCATTTAACTGCTACTTCTGATTTTTGTAGTTGTTCTTACTCAGGATGAGAGACAGGTATTCAAAACTTTTCAGGTAGCTTTTGATGACTACATTCAGAAATTCAATGTCTATATAGAGGTTTAATCTATAGTACCAGGCTTAGAGTAAAGGGGAATGGCTTACCAGTTGGAGAAAATTTATTATTTGCTTTACTGTTACTACCTACCATTTATTGATATTTTACCTTATATCAGGTGATATATTAAATTCTTTTCTTATTTTATTTCCCTTTTATTTCAATCTTATGAAATAAAACATGATTAGTGTTATAAATGTGGGAAGCAAAGCTCAGAGAAATTAAAATACCCAAGTTCACCATCTAGATAATGGTAGATCAAGGATCCAAACTCAATCCAACTATACTGCAAGCCTGTCTTTAAAAAATGCTGCATTGCATGCAGGGAAAAAAAATTTGAAATTGTGACTGATGTTATTTTTCCTCAACCCTAGTACTTCCTGTAACACCATGATGCTGCCTGACCAAACTAGGTAAATCTAAAAATTGAAGTGTATTAACTGGGAAAGAGATAACAGAGCAGAATAAGAGAGGGGGAAAAAAGCTATCATTTTGGATTTTGAGCTTTAAAAGAATAGCCCTTGGAGAAAAGCAAAGACTACCTGATTTTAGACTAACCCCATTTCTTTTTCCTTCTGGCACACAACAAATTGTTAAATCCCACCCTTCTATCAGTTAAGAGTGGCTATAGGATTTGAGTGGATATGGTGTGCAGCATATCCAGGCTCTGTGCATTAAAAAAATTTAACCACCCCCACCAGGGATAAACCATGCTCTTTTCCCTCTCCACTGGCTGGCTGGCTGGCTGGAATGAGAGACCCGCTTGGCAAACTCAAAAGGCAAATGGTGTGGAGACCTGGTGGAGGCACAAGAGATCCTAGGTCCTTGTATCATTATATGTTCAGAAGTTCAACAACACCTGTTTAAGCTTTACTTGAAGCAATGAGTTTATCCTGTATTGAAACACACCAGTCTGGGCTTATGCGTCATACATAAATACAGGTGGCAATGGCAAGGAGGTTGAAGATTAAGGAGGATGTCTGATGAACGTGTGTATGTGGGAGGTGGGCGTGGGGATAATCTCCCAACTAGAGTACAGATGAGGATTTCTTGAAAATATACAAGATAGGGAGCCAAACCTCATAAGAGACGCTGAGCTCTAGGAAATAGACTGAGGATGGTTGGAGTGGAGGTGGTGGGGGACAGGATAACTGGGTAATGGGCATTCAGGAGGGCATGCGATGTAATGAGCACAGGGTGTTATATGTAATTAATGAATCACTGAACTCTACCTCTGAAACTAATAAAAAAGAAAAGAAAAATACAGGATGAATGGCTCTCTTTAAGGAAAGACTTTCGGGTTTGTTTGTTGTTGTTGTTTTGTTTTTGGTAGAGGGAGGTACAGAGATTTATGGAGCCGTTATCTGTAGATAAAAATGCATTTACAAGACATAGTAATCAATGGCAATGCAGTGTTCATGTTTAGATCCCAATTCAACTGTTTAAAAAACAAAATATTTCTTAGATTCCTAAGTGCAAAATATATGAATACTAAATAGATATTTGATATTAAAAATTATTATTGGTGTTCTGTAATAACAGTATTATGGTTTTCTTTTTGAAATAATCCTATCATCAAGAAATTACCTAAATGTTTACAAATGGATTGGTATGATGTCTGGGATTTTTTTCAGAATACTACTGGTGGGAATGAGTGGGAATATAAATGAAACAAGATCGGCTTTGAGTACTTGACTGTGGTAGTTGGCTGACAGGTACATGTGGTTCATTATATTTTCTTTGCTTTTGCAAATATTTGAAATTTTCTTTAACTAGAAAGTTGGAAAAAGAAAATATTTCTTTTCTTCTTGAGTCACAAAGCAATGATTATATAGATATTACGAGACCTGAAAGAGTTACTCTGTTGCTCTCGCTGCCCCAGACTGAAACTCTAAGGAGGACAGTTGAATCCTCACACGAATTCTTGGGATTGGAGAGTAGAGACACCTGTGCTGTGCTTTGCTTTCCAGGAAATCCTGGGCAAGAAACAAAACCCAACGCCGCAAGAACTGCATGGTGTATTGTCATGAGCATGCTACGAAGGCGTGCACATGAACTGTGTCTTTCCACATGTCAGCTTTCTTCACTCATAAAGCAAGGCAAACATAATGATAGAGCAGGTTCAAAATTCCAAACTCAATGACATTTCACCCCGTGTTTAACTTGGCTTCTTACACGTCACAGAAAAGAAAGCACAAGACAGGTCACACAACAAACAAAACAGAACAGGAAGTAGGAAGATAACAAACCAAATGCAAAGTCAGTCTGTGGGCACGCAGTTGAGATGAGGCCTCAGTCAGGTCTGGGTCAGCTCCCTGTGCTTATTGCTTATTATGTGCAGGCAGTGGAGGATCTCTGTCCTCCGAGATCAATGGGTCAGAGCCTTTGGTGACAGCTGCTTTTTTGAAGTGGTCAGACATCATAGAGGGGTCAGTGTATGAAGAGTCTGACAGTTTGCTGCAAAAATCCTCCCTTTTTAAGGGGATTTAGTCAGTCTTGGGCCTTTGTAGACCTCCTCTGCTTCTGCTGGTTATCAGTTTTGGATGTGTCATTAGTCAGTGCTCATCTCAGTGATATCTGGTCTTGGCTGCAATGTCCCTAGCTGTCTGTGTCACTGCTTGACACGGGCTATTGCTTAACAAGACTGACTCCATCTTCTACTCCCCAGACATGCACATAGGGCCTTGGCCTCACTAAATTTTCTATGGCTCCATGTGCCCCATGAAGAGCTGGGGGCAATGTCACACACATAGAGAATCAGACCTCATACCTATGAGAATGAGAGATGAGAGATGTGACCGTGTGAACCTGGGACCATGAGTCAAACTTGTGTCAGTGGATGGTTAGATGGTGGTATAGGACCATATGCCTCCTGCTTTTGTAGCATCAACGGGCTCCTTTGGGGCTTACATGAAATCCTCAGAAGAGGAGAGGAACACTAAAGTGACCAAGATTATGTTTCCACCACCTGGTAGAATGGGAGTTCAACATATACAATAGGTTGAATTATATAAAAATAAAGAAAATTAAAAGTCTTTCCCACCTGCATGTTTGAACTACAATTCATATATACTACAATTATAGTGCCTTTCAAAAACCCAGTGATTACTTCCACCACATTTAAGTATCCCAGATGAAGCTCTAAACACATCCTTGTTTCTTTGTTTTTCCTCTTCATTAACTTCATCTCAGCCGTTTAAGTCAGTTAAATATTTTAATTCTTAGTTCCTATGGAAAAAGCTCTTCCTGGTTGATGACAGCTCAGGGCTAGAGCCTGCCTGTGTTCTTCTAGTAACTCTTTGTGTGATGGGAGAAAATAATTTACCTCTTTGGACCTGAGTTTTTTCTTCGTGAAAGGAGACTTCAATTCTAAATCTGCATTCAAACCTCTTTAAAAATGGGATTCTGTTGTTGTTTTTGGTATTGTTGTTTGTCTTCAGGTTGCCAAAAATGCCAGGGAATGTCAGACTGTACTGTGGAGATCCATTAGTTGACCCTATATGACAAGATTTTGTGGATCACAGTCTAAGAATTTCTCAAGTTGGATTAGGGGGTTGGGATAGAAGGAATCACAATTGTATGTGCATAGTATCAGTGGAGAAATCACAAAATGATAAATTCTAAATATCATAAGGGATCTTAGAAATGTACTCTTCTGTGACTTTGAGGCAAAATAATAGCGGTAAAGCCAGGCTTTGAATCCAAGTGGTGTTGTTATTGTTGTTGTTGTGTGTGTGTTGTTTTGGTTATCTTCTCACTCTTCCTTCTGGCCTCAAATATAAAGCTGTACATTTCAACACATCTATTTTGTTTTTCAATTCCAGAGCACTGTGAAAGCTTTAAGTACAGATTATGTGCATCTCTGTCAGGGGGCTCCCCTGACATTTGGGAAAGCAAGAGGGCACCTCTGTTAAATTCTAATACCAGGGAATGCAGTTCCAGTGGGCTTTGATGGCCATTTTCTTAGAGATCTTAAAAGGTCATTTTGTATGTAAAACTGAAAAACAGCACAGTTCCAGGAAAAGAACGGTGTTTAAGCTGGGCCTTAAAATTTGGGTAGAATTTTGGAAAATTTGGGGTGGGAAGAATGGGCAAAGGTATTTCAGAGAGGAAAAAAAAATCATGAATAAAATCTGAAATGTAGAGTACCTGAGGAGAATCTCCAGCATACTGATATACCCAGAATCATGGAAAGGCTAGAAATGAGACTTGGGGTTTGGACTTTTCCATGGAGGAGGGAGACCTTGAGTTATCAGCAAAGTGGTCCAATGAAACAGGTAATGATGAGAGCTCTGGGACACAGAGTGTCTTAAAATCAACTTTGGAGTTTTAAAGAGTCTTCAGGTTGACAAGGTTAATTAGATTCCTATTGAGAAAGCTATGTTTGCATTTCTCAGTGTAGCACACACAAGCATGGGGAGTTATAAGGAGGAGCTCTTTCTAAGTCTCTAAAGAGGTAAATGAAATTGGAATGAGCTTCACTGGGAACATAACATCTAAAATTTGAATTCAACTAGGGACCAAATTAGTACCAGGAAGAGGCTGGCCACAAGCCAGAACTCAGGAGTACAATGGTAAATTAAGTTAAAATGGTTTAAATAGTTTTAAATAAAACCATTTGCCCATAAGAGCTTCGGGGCTGTGTAAGGGCTGAAATAATTCACAAGCATGCATTTGCACAGTGACAGGAGCAGCTGACGTTGCCTACTCTGGATTTTCTCCCGAGGGCCTATTTTAACAGTCTCTTTCACAGCACGTAAGGGTTAGCTTTTCATAATGAAAACCAATAATCCACTCTAAAAAATGACAATAATTTTGCCAGGTTTTAGAGTTCTTGTCAGTTCCCATCTGCATTGCCTCTGCCTTTGTATCTGGATGGTTCTTACGAATAACTATTGTCCCAGGGAATCATTTATGCCAAAGAAATGGAAAAAGAAATGAAATTTGTATGCTTTCCTATGATAGCAGCTGATCTTGTAAAAATTCCTTCCATATGCAGTTACTTGAAATACTGTGGAGGTCTTCAAGAGCTCTGGCTCTGAAGCTTAATACCTAGATTTTAATTCCACTTCTACTACTTTCTAGCTCTAAGACCTTGGCAAATGTTCAGCTACTCTGTGCTTTCATCCCTTCATCTGTAATATGGAGATAGCAATAGCTATCTCATAGAGTTGTTTGGCAGCTTAAGCAAATTATCATATGTAGAGAATTTAGAAAAGTCCCTGGCAGACAGTAAGCATCATAAAAAGTGTTAGATAAAATATTAATAGTTATTCTTCATTAATGTATTTATTTTCATTAATCACTGTTCTTGCTCTGCCCCTCATACTCCACCTACCCTGGGCACAGGCATGTTCCCCTATCTTCGCTTCTGCTCAAATAGTTTATTCTAATGAAACAAACTTCCTTCACTTAACCTCTCTTTGAAATATTCTCATTCTTGAATGTTTGAATCCTGTGACATTTCATTGATGAAAACTTTCCTACCAAGCCTTTTTTCTAGCCACCCCTGGTGGGATGAACTCCAATCTCTTCTGTGCTTCTGTACCATTTTCCACATGGTATGATCCTTATTTGTCTTTACCACCAAAGTTTGAGCTTCTTACGGCCACAAAACATTGCTCTCCTCCTTCCAGAACCTTAGGGAGGGTCCTGTTTCAAATAAACACAATATGTATAGTCATTGAATAATTAATTAGGTGTCACTGTGCACAAAGATATCACTGAAGTTTGTAGAACTATCTAGAAGTAAGAATTTAAATAAATTAGTATCGCATTTGGGATTGTAATGGAAAGGTTTAACTTGGATAAGAAGAGGGCTTTTCGAGAATTTCATAACTATTAATGCCAATTAAACTTTCAGGTCTACTAAGTGTTACTTATCTAGCTCCAAATTCTGTAAGTTATATCACATTTATGCACACATGCATGTGTGTACACGCACCATTATTATCACTGTCACCAACCCACTAATCTGATGCACTCTCTTGGATTCCCCAGTTAATTATTTTTGTGATTAGGGATTGCTGAGAAATATAAAATCCTTTCTTAGCACCATTGGGAAATACATGAAATAAGAGTACTTTTAATACAGATGAGTCTGCAAGCTACAATATGTCCAATAATTCAGCAGGTGTTTCCTAAAAACAAAATCCTGATCATTATCCTTGTTCAAAATAAAGGCACAACTACAACATAATAACAATGATAATAATAGCGATGAATGCAACAGCTGATCAAGAACAGAGTGCAATCACCAACTTGTAGTTACTAAGCAATATTGCCTCAAAATAGTTCATTCACAAGGGGAATTGGGCAAATTCAGAATCACTGTGGGTGATTTTTATCACACATCTATCAGCAGCAAATCTAGTAATCAGACAAAATGTAGCACTAAACTTAGAAGATTTGGAGACAAAATTAACTACTGTATTTAGACTAGTTCTTCATTCCTATACAAGCAGTTATCACAAGGGAAGCTGCATGGGCTTTCACAGAATCAACATCATGTTTCTTGAACCAAAGAGGATTTAAATTAGAAATAATTTACATAAGAAAATGCCCATACCCATATGCAACAGTAACATGTTTACAAATAAGAAACATGGTCTGAGAGAAGTTATGAGTAATGAGCAAATCAGGTCCAATTCAAGAGACCACAAAAGAGAAGTCATGTAAAACTAAAAAAAAAAAAAAATCTAAAAAAAAAAAAAAAATTTTTTTTGAAGAAAAAAGCAAGTGGTAAAGGTAAAAAAATAATTTAAAAAAAGATTTTATTTATTTATTTATTTGACAGAGAGAGAGAGAGAGAGAGCACAAGCAGGCGGAGCAGCAGAGAGAGGGAGAAGGAGAAGCAGACTCTCTGCCAAGCAGGGAGCCCAATGTGGTGCTCAATTCCAGGACTCTGAGACCATGACCTGAAATGAAAGCAGACACTGAACCGACTGAACCACCCAAGCACCCCTATTTTTTTTTTTTTTGAGAGAGAGAGTGCACAAGTGCACCCAAGTGCGCGTGTACACACACACACACACACACACATGCATGCGTGCACAACGGGTGTGGGGAGGCACAGAGGAAGAAAGCAGAGACAGAATCTTAAGCAGGCTCCACCCCCAGCATAGAGCCAGAAGCAGGACTCCATTTTAAATGTAGAGATTATCACCTGAGCTGGCATCAAGAATCTGACATTCAACCAAGCCACTGATATACCCCAAAGTCAAAAATAATACAAAATACAAAAATACTAATAATACAAAAATACAAAAGTAAATAACAAAATCAAAGGCCAATTCTTTTAAAAAAACACAAAATGAATGAATAATAAATGATTGTAAAAGAATAAATGTACTAAATATTTAATAATAAATGTTAAATAAGTATTAAATATTAAATTGTCAAATGTCAAGATGATAAAGAAATGACTTTTCTAGAAAAAATGTTATTATAAATTTGAGAAAGAATAAACATGAAACAAGAAAAAATAAAAACATTAATTGAATTAATAGCAATGATAATCATTTAATTGATAATCAAATGCTCCCTTCAGAATATACAGGGTCTGTGATTTTATGCTGATTTTTACCAAAACTTGAAGGAATATGTCATACGTATATTAACCAGAACATACAGAAAAAGTAACTCAACACATGCGATGAGGTAGCTATTACTTCAGTCTTAATAACAGTAAAGCCAATGTAGCACTTCATTGCATGTCACATACTATTTTAAAAGTAAGTGGTAAAATGGGAATTCTGTACTGCTGGTAGAAAAATAAGATTATACAACCTTTAGAGATACCTAATAAGGCTGAAGATAAACATTTTTTGGCTTGTCAGTTTCTCCCCAAGCAATGCTCCTATATTTGTGCCCTAAGAGACATGTACTAGAATGTTCATTGTAGCACTGCATCAGGGAAACAATGTAATATCTACCAAAAGAATGTAAAATTAATACTTATAAACAAAAGCCACATATAGTAATATGGATACATCTCAAAATTTGGAATTTGGGCAGTAAAAGTAGAACATACAGAGAGAGTTGATAAACACAAAGTCAAAGTAGAAGTTCTGTGCAGGTAGAGGGTGAGAATAGAATCAGAAAGGAAATTATAAGCAGCTAAGTTTTTATTTGTAATATTTTATCTCTATGAAAAACAACAAAGACAGGATCTGAAGGATAATGATAAAGGAACTCTTTTAGCTTCCAGTTAGAGAAAGCAAATCTACAAGGGATGAAAATCAGTCATTGCTCCTATAACATTCAATTTTGGATTACAATGGCATGGTGCCCTCAGGTTTCTAAGAAAAGAAACTGTGATTAAAGAATAGTCTATTAGCCAGGGACACCTGGATAGTGGATTCAGTTAAGCTCTGACTTTTGGTTTTAGCTCATGTCACAAGAGATTGAGCTCCACTTCGAGTTCCACATTCAGTGCAGAGTCTGCTTGAGATTCTTTCTCTCCCTCTCCTTCACTCTCTGCCCCTCCCACTCCTGCTCTCTCTTTCTCTAAAATAAATAAATGTTTTTTTTTTTTTAAAGAATATTCTATTAACCAAGGTACCATTCATGTATAAAGACACTTACAGGGTCTACATTCCCCCTCATGAAAAAATCCAGGGAGTATAGCACAGATGAACCCTTTTGGAAAATATTTCTTGACAATATCTAGCCAATTAAAGGATGAATCAAAGAGCTCAGAAATGAAACAGGCATGATTAAAGAAAACAAAACAAAACATGACTGCTGGTAAGCAGTGACTCCACTTAAAAACAGAACGAATGCCAAACAATTTTGCTAATTATGATAGCAGAACAGAACGTATATTTTATAAACATTAGCAGTGTAAAACTAATAGAAACCACAAGCTGGGAGGAAGAATGATGCAGTAATTGTCAGAGTTCTCATATGCTCATCTTTTTAGCTAAGAGATTCACAGTCCTGTCTACACTCAAAGTATGCAGCTAAAAGATAATGAGTTCATTTTTTTGTAATTAAGTTTTTAAATCTAGAATAATCTTTAACAAAATAATTCTTATAGCAAAGAAACATTTTTAAGAAACATCAACAACTTCAGATTCACTTCACTTTCTGTTGCTTCTGCTAAATTTAAATAAAAGCGCTCATTGGTATTGTTATCCCTTTGTATTATTATAAGTATGTATTATGTATTAATGATATATTAACTACTTAAATACCATATGTTTTCTAAAAAATATATTTCTCTATGTTGTGTTCATCCTTCTCTTTCCTTTGGTCAATATCTATGAATAAAAAGATGTCTAAAATGATTATCATCTAATATTATCTATAGTCATGGGATCTCAGGTAATTATGTTATTATTCTACTTTTCTGAATAATTAAGTAAAATAAAACTGCCCGAAGTTTCCGAAAAAATGACATTTTTAAAGGATTTTATTTATTTATTTATTTATTTATTTATTTATTTATTTATGTATTTATTTATTTACTTACTTACTTACTTATTTGGAGAGTGCATGAGTAGGGAGGGGCAGAGGGAAAGAGAGAAGCTCAAGCAGACTGTATGCTGAGTGTGGAGCCTGACACAGGGCTCAATCTCATGACCCTGAGATCATGACCTGAGTCAAAATCAAGAGTTGGAGGCTTAACTGACTGAAGCACTCAAGTGCCCCAAAATAACATTATTTTTATTAAGAAGTAGACCTGATCAATATCTCTATCTTCCCCCTGAGCTACTCCAAAACCTTTGCTTCCTTCCATTTTTTTTCCCTTCCCCCAGCCCCAACATTCTGTTATATCCATCATCAAACATCTCAGGTTTTACTTTCAAATGTGGATTAATGTTTGTTATAATAAATGGTTGTTCAGATTCTAAGTTAATTGATTTCTGGGCTCATCTATATTCCTTGTACCTAGCATCTTCCTTTTGGTTTTATTTTTTGTTTGTGGACTACATTGACTAATTCTTTTTAGAAAGGTTTTATGATGCTACACTCCATGTTCTTGCACGCTGGAAGTGAATTTATTTTTAAGTCCTTACACTTAGATAACAGGTTAGTCAGTTATTGAATTAGAAGATCAAAATGCTTTTCCTCAGGTTGTGAAGACATCACTCAACTGTATTCTTGCATCCTGGACTGATAATTTGACTCTTGTTTCTAGGATGGCTGTTTCTTCTCTCTGAAAGATTTTAAGTTTTTTTTTCTCCACTCTTCCTTTTCTTATGTCTAGATTGGGGATGTCCTTCTCCATCCTATTTCATAATTGGTAGACTTTTCAGTATGAAGAATCATGTCTTCAGTTCTGGGAATTTTGTCATTAGTAGTAATACCAATAACAGTGCCTTATCAAACTATTACCTCACTTGTATTTTCTTCCTTTATTCTTTCTAAGTTTCTTTTTAAAAGTTTATTATTATTATTATTATTAGTAGTAGTAGTAGTAGTAGTAGTAGTAATCTCTACACTCATTCCAGGGCTTGAACTCACAATCTCAAGATCAAGAGTTGCATGCTCTTCAGGTGCTCCTCCCTTTCTAAATTTCTTTTGAGATGATTAAAATTTTGGATCTATTCTCTTTATTTTTTAACCCTTCTTATATACCTTGTTGTTGGTCATTATCTGTATTTTGGAAGAATTTATCAGATTTATCTTCATCTGCAGCTATTTTACTATCCAATCCATTTATTGTGATTTTAATTTGGGCAATCATCTTTCACTTGTGAGATATTTAATTAGTAGTTTTTCACAAAAGAGTTGTTGACCCATCAACAAGGTAAACTCCAATTACTCTGAAAATACTAATTATAATTTTCAGAGCATGTTTTTACACTAAGAACTCTATTTCTTTGAGTGTTAGTTCTCATATTTTTTGAAGTTGGTGACTCTCATGTTACTGGTTTTTCTCAAACATTGATTCTAGCTTGTCTCCTCATTTTTGTATTTAAAAATGTTAGCCTTTTTGAGAATACAGTTTCTGTGTTTTCCAGCCTGTCTTCAAAATTTTAAAAGAGGGAGAAACATGCTATTTGTCAAATTATGCCAATATCTGGCATTGCAAATATGAGAATTTCCTCTTCTTTTTAAATGCAATCATCATCCAAGGTCCTACTCCCTGTGCCTCATGTTTAATCATTCATAGCTACTGCTTTTGCTTAGGGTAGAAGCCTATTTTACTGTATTATCTATTGTCTAGGCAGTGAGAGATGTAGAGAGATCTCTCTACATATTATCCTAAAGGTTGCCTCAGGATACTTCCTTTAAGAGTCTATTACCTTCAAACTTGACAAACACATATTCAGAGCCACTTTTACTTTTTATGGTAGTACTCCCTTTTATTGAGCTGAACTGTGATTTTCTCAGCAATCAAATCCTGTGAGTGCATGTATAATATGCGTATGTGTGTGTGTTTGTGTATGTGTGTGTGTGTTTGTGTATGTGTGTGTATATGTATATATATATACATAAGGAAAATATGACAACTATTATAATTTCTGTTCAACAGAGGTGACTCTTCCTTATTTTTGGCACTGTAACTCATTTTTATTGATTTGAAGTCTGTATATGTAATAGATATTAGTATTTCATGCGTAATTCTATGTTTATAATTTTGCAGATTTAGACATAGGCATATATACATACAGCAGATTTCTAAGTGTGTAAAATGTGAGAAGGAGGTGAGTACATGCATGAAGTTCACTATTAGATTCACTCTTATTCAATATCGGTTAACTTGAGAAAATAATCAGTTTTCTGGTTTAAAAAAAAGTTACATTTAACAGAAAAAAAAAGAAATACTTTGTGTATTTGCCATTTCAAGAATTCAAAATAGCACAAACCAAGCTTATGTGTGTATATGGATTAAAAGTTTAAAATAATCTTTACAGAATAAATATCACTAATTTTACTCTTTTTATTAAACAAGTAAAGTTCTGAAATGTACTGCTCATAACCTTTTTATCAATATTAGGATAATTGAAATTAGACTTGTTTAATTTATTAGAAATCCAACATTTAATTTTAGAAATCTATGAGTTTTGGCATTTCACAAAAATTTTATGACATGCGCATTAATAAAGACATAAATAACTAATATTTTATTATCATAGATACATCTTATAATTTAAAATATTAAATTACCTATTTAAAGCATATTACTGACCATTTCCCATTGACTTTACATCTCGCTTTTTTTAATGGCAGTGTTGTCAGGGGTTCCTATCACTGACATTAAATGGCTTTGCCCCATAGAAGTGCTAGATTTCCCTGCAACTGCTGACCTCAGGGAGATAGAAAATCCCTTATTTGAATTATAGATGGTCCCCCATTTACAGTGGTTCAATTTAGGATTTTTCAACTTTACAACAGTGAGAAAGTGATACATCATTGAATAGAGACCATACTTCAAATTTTGTGTTTTAATCTTTTCCCAGGCTAGTATATGTGGTATAATACTCTCTTATGATGCTGGTTGGGCACAGGAAACCTCATTTCCTAGTGGTTCAGGCAATCACAAGGGTAAATAAGCAAATACACAGACAACCATTCTGTGTCCATACCACCATTCTGGTTTTCACTGTCAGTACAGCATTCAATAAGCTACATTAGATATTTAACACTTTATTATAGATCATGCTTTGTGTTAGATGATTCTGCTCACTTGTGGGCTAATGTAAGTGTTCTGAGCACATTTCAGGTAGACTAGGCTAAGCTACAATATTCTGTAGTAAGGTGTTGTTAGTGTAATTTTGACCTAAGGTATTTTCAACTTTCTATAGGTTTGTCAAGACCTAACCCCGAGAGGAGTCAATGAAAATCTGTACTTTTAATGGGCTTCCTGTTACTTGCAAAGACAAACATCCTAACAAGAAAAAAAGAACTAATTTTTAAAAAGTTACTGATAAAGATACAATTTCCCTTTTCATTTAAAGAGAGAAATTTTTAAACCTATGTAGGTTGATTTTGTTTTATGAAAGTTAAGTTTCATTCATAAATATTATTTGTTTTATCTTTTACTGCTGTCTGATAGTTAAATATGAGTTCTGAGTGCAATTTTAGCTTTCATAATTCTGAGAGCACTTCCAGAATGAAGGTAATGTTAACCTTCATAAAACAACCTCGCCTGGCTCTCAGTCACAGAGGCTGAAATGAACTCCAGTATTCAACATTGGTAAGGTATTTTGGGGGGGGGCTACCTAACAATAAGTTACTATCAGATTCATCACGTGGACCCTGGAAAGTAAAACCGCTCTGGCTGTGACGTATAGGACATCTATGACATATAGGACTTGTCCAGAGATATATCTGCTCAGGCAACTGAGAGTAAGTCTACTTGCTTGGAACCAGGGGGAAAAATCATTTTCCGCACTAAATTAGGTTAAGCATGGACTTCTTAATATCACATTTAACAAAACTTTACATTGACTACGTGAAAGGGAATAAAGATAATAAAAGAAGTTTCAAAAGGGACAGTAAAGTATTCAGAGAGCTTTAAATGAAATTTTTTCCCATCATCTCTTCTTCCTTATCTTCATTGTCCAGAAGAACATATACCAATTGACACATTTTAAGTTTTTCATTATGATTCATATGTTTAATTCATATGTTAACAGATTGAAATTGAAAAAATATCTGGAAACTTGTATTTGGTAGATGAGGACTTATGCATACATTTTGAAAACCAATTTTCAGCTGTAGTATTCATGACAAAAGCCTTCATTATACAGCACATGATGATCCAATGGCCTCAAATCCATAAGGCCATTGTTGACCTAGAAGCAAATTGATATTTAAATATACAAGTGCTGTATGGGACTGTGCTTGCCAAAATGTATTTCCCTGTGAAACTAAAGGAAATATAACAAAAAATCATTTGCAGTGGTCCAGGAGTAATATTTAATCTATTGGATTTAGAATCAGAAAATCTAGATTTATCCTATCATTTCCTGCCTTTGAGATTTGGGGCTTCCATTTCTTATCTCCAATGAGGAGATGATAATAGCAATGAGAGCAATAGCAAGAACAATGGCAACCATTTGTTCCAAAGAAGAGTCAAATCAAATGAGTTAAGTATGTGAGAATTTTTTTTTAATGAGAAGAAACGCAAAAAGACTTCTGGTGGCCTGATGATCTAAAACAAACAACAACAAAATAGTGTAAACATTATGGAATCACAGTCTTACATAGGAGGCAAAGAAAGTAATTCTTGATTCTTGACTTACAGGCCCCGGGTCTTAATAAAGGAGGACTAAATGCTAAAGTTCTGAATTACTCTGTGATGGGCTATGCAAAATTTTGCCCGTTTAAAGAAACAAAAGTAGATGACTCATTTAATATTCATTCTGAGAAGAGTTATGTTTACACTTTTGATTTGGGGGCTTTTTTCTTTGCTATCTGGAACTACCCAAAGGAGAAGTTTTCTGCGGTGATCATCATTTTTAAGTTCTCAACCTATCCCACGACTTAAATGTTTTCTGGGGGATCTCACAAGTTTATATTTATAAGACTTTTCAGCAATCTGAGGTCTGTTAATTTAGCTATGTGGCTTTAGGCAAATCACTTTAACCAATCTAATGTGGGACAAATATAGAGTTTTGTGAATAACAAATCATGAAGATTATACATAAAAAAAAGTGCCCAGTTGACTGCAAAGTTTAGTGGGAGCATGAAGCTGCACAGGGGTTTTATCTGGGGACAAGCAGGCTAGGGGTTCTGGTGCTCATTACGCCTCTAGTTACCTTTGTGAACATGAACAAACTGAGTCATGTGCCTCAGTTTCCTCATCCGCAAGATAAATTTTACTGAATCATCTCTGAGATTTCTTCCAGTATCTATATTGAATTAATCCCTAATTCACACCTAAAGAACTGTATCTTAATTTTTAAGTATTCAAACATTGTTGGAAAATGCTAAAGCATAGGACAAATGTTTTTGTTTGTTACAGCAGGAAGATAAAACTGGTGAAAGGACAATAATATCATGGCCAACCATGTCTTTTGTGTCCCCCCCTCCCCCCGCTTTTTCTATGCCTGAACATCCAGGACTAGGGTAACAGCATTCCTCAAGAATACAGACCAGAGAAGCACCCACACACTGACTGTGTCTCACTCTCTTGCTTGTTTTTAGTAAGTTCAAAGTAAATGTGAGACAAAACCTACCCAGTACTTGCATACTGGGTGTTAAACTTAGGCTGAGCCAAAAAAGAATTCCTAAGTTCTCTACAAACAAAAGTGGATCTAATTACAAACTTTTGACTTTCTCCAAAGGATCTGCTTGAAAAGAAAAAAAAAACCTAAGGGACAAAGGAGGTCGATGAAAATGTCAAATTTTGAGGTGCTTACTTTAGGAGGACAGGGAACTATGGGACGTTGAAGAGGAGGAAAGCATGGCCATTCTGGAAGGGTTTCCTGAAGAAACCAAGGGACAGGATTATTATAGAGATCACAGGGTTAAGTGGTATTCTTGGGGAATTTGTTCTGGAAAAGATACTCTGTCCTACACTTTCTGGGACCTCAGGGCCCTGCAGTCATATTCTTCCTTTGCATTCTCGTCCCCCGTCCTCCTGGACTCTGTCGGTATAATTTTGAGATCTCCATATCCCACTTCAGGAGGGTAAGGGTAAGATTTCCCAAGTGTTCCAAACTGAAGCACATTTTCCCACACAAACTTGGTAACAATTGGCAGTCAGTTACTGTTACTATTTTGGAACAGTGGTATAGGTGCATTATGGATGAGGTGGCATTTTGTGAGATAAACCTGGCTTTAACATATATGTCATGGTTTCCATAAGAAAATAAGATTCTAGTTCTAAAATACTGCTCCATTTCTAGGTTGAGGGAGACTTGAAGATAACTTCTTCAGCTATGCCCTTCAGAGGCTTCAGAGTCTAGGATAAGAGACACATAAGCAATGAATGTGCAGTCTAATCCTGTTTGGTGCTTGGTATCTTCTGAGTCTTGGGAGAATGGCTTAATCTCCACAAGCTTTGCTTAATAGCAAATTGAGATGGAACATTCCTACAATGAGTTGATAGTGATGTGCCAAGAGTCTTCTAATCTTTCATTCTGCACTCCACACTTACTGAATTACGAACTCCCCACAACAGCCATGCTGTCTCATAACTCTGATGTTATACTCCTCTGTATCTTTAAGGATTCAGCTCAAACATTATTTCCAGGAAGATCTTCCTAAACACTACATACCTGCCCAACACAAACATGCACAATGTAGCCCCCCTGGAGCTTCTGCAAACCTTGTGCTTACCACAGTTATAGCACATATCTCACTGTATAAAATTTGGCTCTTTACTTACCATCTCTTTTTTTTAAAGATTTTATTTATTTATTCATGAGAGACACAGGGGGAGAGAGGTAGAGACATAGGCAGAGAGAGAAGCAGGCTCCATGCTGGGAGCCCGATGTGGGGCTTGATTCCAAGACCCCGAGGATCACACCCTGGGCCAAAGGCAGATGCTCTACCGCTGAGCCACCCAGGCGTCCCATCCATCTCTCATTTTTTGAGAAAAGGGCTCACATTATTTGCTTTTGTATTCCTGAACATTCGAACATCTCCTGACATGCGGCAGGTAATCAATAAATACTTTTTGCATGAATGAATGAATGCATAAATAATTACAAGGATTTTTCCCTGCAAGAGCAAAGCTCTCTTCCACTTCTTTCATACAGAGTAATGCTCCCCTAGTTTACCGCTCAGCTTACCTGGGCCAAACATATTCTCATTTGGGTGAGTAATCAAAGCTGCTCCATGTACCAGAACTCATTAGCAGGAGCCCTGCAGGGTGAGGCTATACTTCTTCCCTTTCACTCACTCAGCCACTCTGACAAAAAGAGGAGCTAATGGGGAAGTGCCCAGAGCCCACACCCTCCTTTCAGACTATACCTTGGCCCCTTAGGCTCAAAGTGTTCCAAAGCCTGAGTCAGCCACCCCTATCCATCCACATGTCTGGCTGCTGTCCAAGACTCATAAGAAACCACCCAGGTGCTCAACCTCAGAAAGCCAACAACAAGGTGGTCTGGGCCAACAGAGACCAAATTAACTGAGTGCAGGATAGAAAAGGAAGCAAGCACTAACTGAGAGTCAGGAGACTGGCCTGGTTTCTCCATTGATAAGCTGTCCAACTTTAGCAAGTCACTTCTCCTCTTTGGGTCGAATCTCACCATCTAGGCAGTAAATGGATAAAGCTGAATATCTAGGGGCATGTCCAATTCTCAGGTGCCAGGATCTGAACTCCAGGGCAAGCTAAGCAGCTCCTGTACCTGAAAAGGTAGTGAAACCTGCCTAGTCTAGCAACCCTATCCCCTGGATGGGGGTGCGGGGGCAGGAGGGACAGCTCCCACTCACTGAGAGTGCAGGTTCAAAATTCACACAAGATGCTATCTCAGCCTTCATTCCAAGAAAGCTGAGTCTAAAACAGCCAAGCCTCACTGTTTCACCAAACCCTAATATTGCAGTGGGTAGTGCTGTAGTAGTACCAAGCAAGAGCCATGGCCTGGGCTGTACCTACCATTTAAACAGGCAACAAGCTCCTCCATCCCACACATCAGGTAGGACTGTGCCATTTCTCTGCACGGTCTATGTCCGGAGCCTGTAGATAGGCTACGATCAAATACTGATTGTTCTGGACTGCATCCAGAGGAGCAATCCTAAGGAGAGCAGTATTTCTACCAAGAGTAGCACCTTTTATTCAGTGTTTAGTGCTTTTAAGACTTGTGCAGTATGCTCCATGTGCTTACTCATTTCGTCCTTAGGACCATTCCATTAAGGGAGTATTTTTATCCTCATAATGCAGAAGAGGAAACTGTAGTTTGTTATTAATGTGATTCACACAAAGTATAAACTACTTGAGAAAAGTTAAATGACAATTATAATCTCTCACATCTGTATTGGACTATAAGTTTCCAAAGACCGTTCTATAAGATCATTCTATTTGGTTTCAATTATGGTAATGTAGCTAGTGGCTGAGTCATGACTGTTACCTCTTTAAGGAAGAGGAACTTGAAGGGAGGTCAAATTAGGTGATAGTGGTTTGGGTCTCAAAATCCTCAGTCCTGGGAATTCCCAGTACACCACCAATCTGTGCTAGCATTCCTCAGAGGTAACCAGAGGTCCAGGAACAGGGAGTTTCCTAAAAAAAGCAGTGGCCCAATGTAGGGTGTGAAGCTGGATTTCCAGAGTTTAGCTGAGATTGTGAATGGGATCAGGGTATGAACAGATGTAGCGACAGAAGGAAGACACGCAAGGAAACATCACTTTGGGCATCGTATCCTGAACTATACGCAAGTAATGCCAACAATGTATAGTCGTCTATGTGCTTAGTTCTTTTTCAGCAGCACAGAGTAAGACCCCCAGGGTGTGGTAAGAAGAGAGAGCATTCTGGGTGGAGATGTTTCCGCAGGGGATTTTGTGCTCAGTCAACCTGAAACTTCTAAGATGACTTATTATGGGTGGAATAGCAGGTGTTCACATTCAAACACACTTGTTTGGCCTCACCTTCATCTGTTCTGTGGCAATTTCTCATCTTTTTCTTTCTTTCTTTTTTACCTACTATCAGGTCATTAGTCAGAGTGAATCACGAATAATGTTTAGAAAGGAATTACATGTCTGAGTCTTTATGACAAAGGATACTGACATCAATCCCAGGCAAAATTAAGAATGCTGAATGAAGAATGCTGTGGTCATTCTGTAATTTGGTGAAAGTCAAAGCTTAGAAAATTCAGGGTTGTTTTTATTTTATCAAAACTCAATTTACTAAAGAAATATGGGTGAAATCCCCATTTAGAAATGGGAGGTTCGACTTCACTTGGGCTCTGGCCTCTCTTAATTTAGTTCTATAAGTCTACAGTTGAGAGAAGATCAAATCAGTCATTCTTTAGCCAGGCTTATGTTATTCAACTGCTATGCCACCATCCCTAAGTCAACTCTGTCTCTCTCTTCTGCAGTTTCTGTCCACACATCCCATGGTTTCCTCATTTCTGTTCACTCTGGCTCCTAGGTATCCTCAAATTCACTTTGTAATCTTATTTCTCTGTCTTTAGGTGTGGCCACATCATACTTCCTGTGAACTTCTGCAGTAGCCTTTTATTTTATTTTTTAAAAATTTATTTATTTATTCACAAGAGGCCCAGAGAGAAAGAGGCAGAGACACAGGCAGAGGGAGAAGCAGGCTCCAAGCAGGGAGCCTGACATGGGATTTGATTCTGGGTCTCCAGAATCACACCCTGGGCTGTAGGCCGTGCTAAACCAGTAAGCCACCCAGGCTGCCCTTAAGTAGCCTTTTAATTATCACCCAGACACCAACCTGGGAAGGATTATGATCTGCTACTAATAGATTACTCCAATGGTTCCATACCTTTGTGATCAAACTCCAGATCCTGCATGTTCTGCCTCCTAAACCTCATTACCTGTCCAGCTACCACATATATTTCTTTAACTATAAGGAATTTCTTGCAAATCCCCGAACATGCTGTACTCTTTTAAGCCACCATGTCTATGATTATGGTGATCCTTTCTCCAGAATACATTTATTCTCCTTGCCCTGCTTTGACTTATCATACTTTCTTCATACCTGTCTTCTCCTTGCATCCACCTCTTGACTGTGTTCTCCCAAGCCCTCCACAGTCCATTTATCCCTTGGCAATTTACAGTCTTCTCTTATTCCTTCTCCACTGCAATTTTGGTATTTGGCATATACATTTTTTCACTCTCTAAACTGTGACTTCCTTAAATGTGATAGCTGTGCTTTCATAGTTTTCTCTCCCTATAGGAAAACTCAATAAATATTATTAGAATGAATATTTAATAACATATTTAATTTGTTTCCCAGTGCAAACAAGGAAATTAATCTTTATTTTTAAGTTTTTTTTCCTAATCACTAATACAGGAAAAGCCTATTGTTGTTTTTTTAAATATATTCTGAGAATGATCCTTATACAGTAATAAAAGTTGATTCTTTCAAAATTCTTTAATGTAGGGACCCACATTGCTGAAATGAATGGAAGTCTGAGAATGTCTATCCTTTTTTACTGCATAACTGCTGGGAATAATCACTTGGGATTTAGTCTGGCCTGAGCAAACTATTTTATTTCTACTTTCAAATTGTTACTCAGTCTTCACATCAAAGTATTGTTCATTCAACCATTCTTAAAGATTTTGGAAATACTTTAGTCCATACTCTGAAGAGCAAAGTGTCACTTTATAATGAAACATCAGCTCTTATTTAGGGATCCTGATGATACATTGGAAAGGTGAACAAGTTTTGGCTTGTTTATGGGGTACGGGATATAAATGCCATTTTTATCTGTTCTTTTTCAATTGTGGACACTATCTGAAAACCCTTATTTTGTATTCTGGTTCTGTCCTCTAATAGGTTTATGACTTCAGACAAGTTACTTAACACAGGTTCTTTACCTGTAAAACAGAAATCCTAATTATCCCTACCTCATAGGGATATTTTGAGAACTAAAGGATATAATACACACCAAGTACCTAAATAATGCCTGGATCACAGTGAGCAGATACCTATTAGTCTTTATTTTCAAGTTTCTCTTTTTAGCCTTCCTTACTCTGGGTCATTCTGTCATTGTGGTAACTGTTATTTTCTGATTCAGGAATTTTACAAATCCAATAGGGTACAAATATAAAATTGCTTTGGTAATCTGGATCCTTTACATTGCTCTGCAAATTTTAGAATTATCATGTCAGTTTCCTCAAAGAACGAACCAAGATTCTGATTGGAATTGCAGTAAATTGAGAGATCAGTTTGGGGAGAGAGGGTGTGAACAATATTGTCTTCCAATCTATATATATTGTATATCTTTCCAGTATTTTTAGGTTTTATTTATTTTAGCAATATTTCATAGTTTTCAGCAATGATATCTTCTTCATCTTTTGTTAGCATTATTCTAAGCTATTTGATACGCTTGATGATATATCAAATCAAAGTTTCATTTTTTTGATTGTTCATTGCTTACATATAGAATGACAGTTGATTTTGATGAGTAACATTGTGCCCTATAACTTGGTAAATATATTTATTTTAGGAGTACTTTTGTGAATTTTATTGGGTCTTAATGTTAATACTTACGTCATCTATGAATAGTAATAGTTCTACTTCCCATTTTTTAATCTTTATCTTTTTTTTTTCCCCTTATTTTACTACTAAGACTCCCACTGAAAAGTTAAAGACAAGTTTGAGGAAAGACACTGTTGCCTTGTTCCTACTCTTAGAAAGGAAGCATTCAGTCTTTCACAATTAAGAATAATGCTAACAGTAGATTATTTTGCAGATACTTATAGTCAGATTGAAGGAATTTTCCTTTGTTCCTGGTTTATTCAGAGTTTTATTCTGAATGATTTTTTTGCACCTATTGAGATAATTTTATGATTTTCTCCTTTGTCCTACTCGTATTGTAAGTTACATTGATTGACTTTTTATTACACTAGGCTGTAGTCCTAGGTCAAAAACCACTTGGTTGGGCACATGGGTGGCTCAGGTCAGTTAAGCATCTGCCTTTAGCTCAGGTCATGATCTTAGGGTCCTGGGATGGAACCCTACATAGAGCTCCCTGCTCAGTGGTGAGCCTGCTTCTCCCTCTCCCTCTACTGTCCTTCCCCCTGCTTGCGTTCTTTGGGTTTCTCTCTGTTTCTATATCAAATAAATAAATAAAATAATTTAAAAAAAACAAGCACTTAGTCATGATATATTGTCTTTTAAAATATTTCCAAACTTTATTTGCTAATATTTTGTTAGAGATCTTTGATCATGAGTTATATAAGTCTATAATATTATTTTATTATCATTTCTTTGTCAGATTTTAGTATCAAGATTATGCTGATTTCATAAAATAATTTGGGAGGTGTTTTCCTCTACTCTATATTCTGAAAAATTGATATTATTACTTCTTTTGTTGTTTGATAGAATTCAAACATAGAAGCCCTCTATGACCAGACCTCCCTTTGTGGGAAAATTTTTGATCAAGAACTCAATTTCTTTTTTTTTTTTTTTTTTTTTTTTTTTTTAAGAACTCAATTTCTTAATAGATATATGGGCATTCAGGTTTCCTATTTCTTTTTATGTTCATATTATTAATTTGTGTTTACCAAGGAATTTGTCCTTTTCATCCAAGTTGTCAAATTTACTTGCATAATAATATTCATAATATCACATAATTATCCTTTTACTTTTTGGTGTCCCCTCTTTTATCATCAATATTGCTAATTAGTTTTCTCTCTCTCTCTCTGAGCAGTCTTGATAAATTGTTTATCAAAGAACCAATTTTTGCTCTTGTTAATTTTTTCCCCTATTTATCCAATTTCTATTTTATTGATTTTTGCACATTTTTTATTGTTTCCATTCTCCCAATTTGCTGTTCTTTTTAAGATTTTCCTTTATGATGGAATGTTAATTCTTTGGTTTTGTACCTGTATTTTTCTAAAACAGGCATTTAAAATAATAAATCAATGGTTCTGTTATTCCTCTTTCCCTTCCTTTGCTTCTTGAACAATTCAGCCTAAAGCAAGTTTAGTGTCCATGTCAGAAACAGGGAAATCTATGGTGATCCCGAGTG
The DNA here is from genome assembly GCF_048164855.1 of Canis lupus baileyi. Taxonomy (NCBI): domain Eukaryota; kingdom Metazoa; phylum Chordata; class Mammalia; order Carnivora; family Canidae; genus Canis; species Canis lupus. The sequence goes on from NC_132868.1 coordinate 23,171,167, forward strand.
AGATTTCAGAACCCAACTGGTGTGAGACAGGTGTCTCAGTGCACAGTTGGGAGCCCAGCTAGGGTGTGGGAGGCCAACAATAGTGAGAAGAGTTTTTGTGCATCTGGAGAGACACAGCTCACCATAGAACATTGGAGCTCTGGTAGAGGAAGGTGAGTGTGTGTGGCAGCAGAGGAGGGAGATTTTCTAACATGGAAAATTAATCAAAAAAGCAAAACTGGTAAGTATGATGGGAGCAAAGTGTCTCACTGTTGGAGAAAGGACTTATAAATATGGAACGGGAAAAAGCAAGTTGAAAACTCATATGAGTGTAAACTCATGATTTTCAATATAGATAGGTATATAGGTAATTTGACTAATAGATATATAAATAAACATAGTTATAAATGTGTATGTGTGTGTTTGTATATTCCTTGGCTCTGTACTAAGAGGGAAGCAGTGATATGCCAGATCAATGAGCATAATTATCACTTAGATTTTAGTCTTGAAATAGAATTCTCCACTAAAAGGAACCAGAGACTCAAAGTAATGGCTATTTCCAGAGGTTGGGCAGGGAAAGCTCAAGTAAAGCCTAAAACATTTTGTTCCAGGAAACAAGTAAAGTTTACTTACTTCTGGAAGGTCAGGAAGTACTCTTAGAATGATAGGGACATGTCAAAGGGACAGAGAAGCCAGCTTGAAAGTGTTCCTACTGACAAAATCTGGGACAACTTAAGCTCCCAAATTAATATTGGTAAGAAGAGAATAAAATAAGAATCTGTGAATCCATGTAAATATTTAAAAAATGATTACATTGAGCATTTAATGAGTCACATAAAGTGTAAATTTTAAAACTAAGCAAAACATGTTGAAGGAATATGATGAAAGTGTAAATAAAACACTATGGAAGATGAGTTTGCATCTGGAGCTCGGCAGCACTGTTAGGACAACATGGGGAACAACCAGAAAGCATAATAGGAACCCATGGTAATTGTTCCAGAAGATGATCTCAACCTAGCAGAACTTTTATTTTCTTAGTGACCATTCCCTATGTTCTCATTTCACAGGTATTTTGGCTATCTTTTGGTGTCTGCACCCTAACTTAGCTTCTTTGATGTATGTTTTGGGACCCTCTCCTGATTATAGCACAGAATCTAACAGTGATTTCTTCCAGTAATTAATCTTAACTCCTATCCCCATTGTCAACTTTTCTGTCTTGGAACACAAGAGACATAGGTCAAGTAGGTAGATGGATCGATAGAGAGATAATAAAAATAAATAGATATATAGGTGGATAGAACAATAGAAGACATTTTAATAATATCACATTATAATTTTTTCTTAAGATTTTATTTATTTATTTATTTATTTATTTATTTATTTATTTATTTATTTATGAGAAACACACACACACACAGAGGCAGAGACACAGGCAGAGGGAGGAGCAGGCTCCATGCAGGGAGCTCAACATGGGACTCGATCACGGGTCTCCAGGACCACACCCTGGGCCAAAGGTTGCACTAAACCACTGAGCTACTCAGGCTGCCCTACATTTCAATTCCTTATAAAAAGTATCAAATATAATAAAATATAATACTACTTGGGCACAATGGAAATTAAGTCTTAAGATTTTTAAAGTGTAAGTGAAGTGAAATCAATGATTTGCATATTTCTTTGCTGCAATCTTTATTAGTATATTTCTTAAAAATAAAATTTGTAAAAAGAAGTATGTTTTTCTGTAGACATCTATGTGTTTTTCCAGGCTTTAATATGTTTAAGCATCCCATATTAAGCAGAATATCTGTGCTGAAATTCTCTGTGCTTCTACAAGTCCACACCCTACTGTTCTTTACCCTGCACTGTGGCCTGTGAGACTGAACTTGGATGTCACAGTCTAGACTCCCAAGCCCATGTTTCCCAAATAGGTTTGCCCAATGGGAGGCATTTATTCTGCTGGCAACCTTTCTATTGGTCTCTGGGTGGGGAAAGTGGAGCAACCACTTTCATCTCTGGCTGTATCTCCTTTCAGCCACAGCTTCTGCAAGTGACCCTCCCCTGCAGCTGTAGGTCACACCAGGTCCTGCTAATTCTTCCTCCTGCCCTTTGGTAGAATCTGAGCACTTTATCATCCCTCGTTGTTTTACCTAAACATGGTCCACAGCTTTGTAAACTGTTTTTCATTAAACTCTCTTCAACAACAGTGTGCCATCTGTTTTCTGCTCGTCTTCAACTAACATAGTATCTAATGACTCTTTCCTATGAAGATTGTATACTTCCTCTCAACACTGACTCAGACTTACAGATCTTCATTTTTTATTGCCCTGCTAGATACCTTTGTAATTCTAAATAATAGATTGCAATTTCTATTTCTTTATTTATACATTTTAGACATCCACTGACTTCCCAATAAGAAAGATGAATAATTTAACACCCCTACAGTTCCTAAGGGAGGGAAGTCAGCCAGAAAGGAGCCGTGCATTCTTACAATTATTAATAGAAAAATATCATGTTAAAACTGCTTTTGACCTTGGTCCTTCAATCACTATATCCTCCATTACAGCTGAAATTTTACCTTCTGATTATTTATAAAAGTTTGTGACATTTAAAAAAATAGTATTCTGGGTATAGTTTCTAATATATATCAAAGGTTTTTCCCATCAATAAAAATATATTAAACAATAAAATAATCAGGAAATCCAAGTGTCCTATGAATTAGAGTCTATCATTTAGATAACTATGAACCACCTTTCTGCAGGTAATCTTATTGTGAGATAAAGAACTTTCTTAGAAATAGGCTCCTTTCATATTGAAATATCTCAAGTGACCATATGGCCATACATAGATATGTTGTGCCAAAGAATCCAACAAAACATAGCCTACATGTCCTTGGCCTGGGCTAAATAATGAATGGGATGAAATTCTGAAACCTTCAAATTCTAATACGTGTGCTTAGTGAGCTGGGCACTATCTGCTGGAGGATAATCAATCTCAGACCCGTGTCCTCCATAGCCTTTTCCAATTCAGTTGATGGTAACTTCATCCTTCTTGACATTGAAGTTATTCTTGATACCTCTTTTTCTCTTACCTTTATGTCCTATCCTTTAAGAAATTCTGTTGCTTTAAAAAAAAAAAAAGTTTACACTAAATGACAGGTGAAGTAGACACTATCGTTTTAATTTTGTTTTGAGACCGGAGATGTAAGGGCCAAATTCATGCAGCAAAAATGCATTCTGAAAATATTAGAATATGGAAAATGGAAAATAATTGATCATATAGATTCCATCTTGCCCTGCGAACTTTCTTCTGTAGCATCATGTCAAAAGCATTTGTTATAATAATTTTTGACTGTGCTTCATGGTGATGGAAGGACTTTCATTTATATATATATATCCTTTTCCTAACCATGGGGATACAACTCATGCTTTCTCAGGAGCTAAATTCATGGTGTTTGAACCTGTTTCCGAGTTTCACTGTTGGCATTTTCACTTATACTTTTACTGTACGTTTACCAGGTCCTGATGCTGAGAATGTTGTGTTTTGTCTTTACATCTGTTTACATAGATTATAAATGGGTGAGGTCTAATTAAAGAAAAATCTTTACAAAAACACTCAGCATCAGCATCTCATTATTAAGTCGAATATGACTGGGTTGAGAACATATTTCAGGTGTGTCTATGATAAACCCAGTTCTCACTGTTCTTCCTTTGTCCTGTGTATTTAGCTAGCATTTTTGTGTCTTTGTGATCAGGATTGTTTAGGTAAAATTCCTTTGTTATTCCTGAATCACTCCTGCATTTGTTTATTTTTATCTTTTTTACCTGCTTAAGTGAAGGAGTGATGAGAAAATGAGTCTTTTTCCTTTATTCCTTTAGGAATAGGTTGAAACTCTGGCAAAGCAACCAGGTTTTTGTTTTGTTTTGTTTCCCCTTCTTGAGTGAAGATCTGGACAAATAAAAATGAACAAATGACAAGGAATTGTAAAAAATAAAAAAAAAACAAAGAATGATTTAAAATATTTTAAAATAATATGTCAGTCAATAACTAGATAGTTTTAGAATGCATTGGAAATAAGAAAAAAATAGCTGATGGAAACAAGGAATCCACTGACAAGAAGTTTGGGGAAGTCAGATCTGTCTCATGTAATTTATGTTTCATTGGTGTAGAGTGAATCTAAAGAGTTATATAAGGTGATTTACAGTACATCTGACAGTTGATATCAGGTGTAAATATGAAGGCAGATGAAGAGTCTGGATTACTTCGTTTGAGGCTTCTGTCCCCCAGCTCTTAAGTTACAAATGGGACAGAGGATAAAGTAACTCAATTTAAATGACCATTTATTTTGAGATTCTAAGCGTTGCTCTACAAGCCTCAATCTGCCACCCTGGGAAAGTCATTTCCCCTCTGTAAGGCTTAGTTTTCTTGTGCGTGTGTGTGGGGGAAAGTTACTAAACATTTTATCTATCTTTCCTATTCTACTACTTTTCACTGACAAGTATTCTGATTGGTTGAATTATCCTAACTAAAATGTCAAAAAATTCTATTTGTAAGTGTTTTAAGGTTCCTAACTTAAGGCATGCTTTTTGAAAGTGAATAGCAGAGATTTAAGAATACTTTGAGTTAGCCTTGACTCTTAGGGGTTACTCTAGCCTTCACAATATCGTATTATTAAATGTTTATTTATTTAAACATAGAACTAGCATCTTCCATCTGAACATTCACATGATAAGATACAACTATAAATATATTTACAGTATAGCATCGTCCTACCAACCAAAGCTATAAATTATTGAGTATCTAGTATGTGCCAAATATTTAGATACTTCACATGTAGTTTGATTAAGTCTACAAAGTGTAATATTATCCTAACTTGCAGGTAACCCTTGGAGATGTTTAACAGTTATCAAAGATTGTGTGATCTGATAAATGAATAATTTACTAATTTCATAATCTAATTTAAAAAATCCTTTCTAATATGAATTAAAACATGAATTCGACTAACATAAAAGTGTGTATTATTTTCTTTAAACTAAATTGATAAGAATATGTATTTTTCCCAATAACTTACACTGTCACATTGAGCAAGGCACTCCTTTCTTCTGGATCTTGGTTATCCTTACTATAAATGGAAGGATTAAACCAGTTGATCTCTATTTGTCTCTATAGTCTTAAAATAACAAACTATGAGTGCACTGCTCTGAGCTTATACACCTTTTTTTTCTCTCTGCATGTATGTACAAGTTATAGTAAGATAATATTTTTAAAGCTTTATGATGTGACTTTTAGTTTTAATGCTTTCTTTGACTCCTCCATTCAGTGAGGGAAGCTTTCTTTGTGCGGTGTCAAAGAAGAGATGACATAGCAGGAATCTAAAGAAAAATAGAATTAGCCCTTAGTTTTTCAGTTTTGAAGCCTTAATTTCAGGGGTCTGAGTAGCACTCACATGCTTCAAATCAGATTTGAGAGGATATAGTATGGGAGGAAGAAATGCTTCTCTTCTGGAGACCCGAACAGAAGCCTTGGGTTGTGAAGGAAAAGAGAGCCAGTGCTTATGGGCTGAGGGGGAGGTCAGGAAGACATGGGAAGAAAAGAGTTCACCTGGAGCTGCAGAGTAGCAGCATCAGCATCTGAAGACCTCCAATTCTCACTGCTGCACACACTCAACATAGAGCCTTTGCTGGCTGGGGCTTAGGAGCTACATGGGGGTAGAATCAGAGTCATAGCCTCTCCCTCAATTTTCACTGGAATGAGGAATGTACATTGCCTGGGCTGAGGGTTTTTTCCCCTTATCTTCCTTGTTGGCATCTAGCTAACAAGATTGTAACCAGCAAGTTTCCCCATTGGCTATCCAACAGAAGTGTTATTCATCACGTTCTGACACTTTGCCCAATCCTCATCTTACTTGTCCCATACGGGGCACTCATTTTAACATGTCAAACAGTTATAAGCAATCTAAATGGCAAGTTATGTCAGGACAACTAGAAGGATGGAACAGTGTAGAAAACACAGTTCCTTCCCCGCCTCTCCCCAACCAAACACCCATATTTGTATATGGATAGGACTTGAATGCAACCAGCTCTTGGTCTCTTCTGCAAACTAGATCAGTGATAAAACACACCTTGTAAAAAAAAAATAAGTTCTGTGTGTTAAACTAGAATAAGTTAAACATCTCAAATAGGGGAAATCCCCTTTAAGGAATGAAATAAAATATTTCAAGCATATTTCTCATAAAATAATTTGGGGTGGTGATAAATTCTAAGGCACTGTTGACTATCCTGGTAGTTACTTCCAAGATTGGATTTATTGTTTATACATTTTTTAAGAGAGAAAGAGAGAGGTAGAGAGACAGAGAAAGAATGAATAAGCAGGGAGAGTAGAGGGAGACAGAATTTTAAGCAGACTCTACTCCCAGTATGGAGCCCTGACATGGAGCTGATCTCTAAACCCTGATACCGTGACCTGAACAGAAATCAAGGGTCAACATTTAACTGACTGAACAACCCAGATTCCTCTACTCTTAATACCTTTAACTACACTACATGGAATCTCAAAACCCTGAAATGTATTTACCCCCAGGACTAATTCATTTCCACTCGTACCCAGCACAGTATGTGGCAAAGGTAAAATTCATTAACTCTTTCTCCAGTAGAATATGAGATCAGATGGAATATAAGTCCGAGTCTCATTATCTAATCATGGACTTAAAGAAGGACACTCCAGGTAGCTGAGTCTCACTGGTTTTGTCCAAGTGTATTTATCTAACAGCCTTTGACTGTGTGAGTTTTCAGAAAATATCCTATGGTGCATTATTCCCAGGTGGCATTTGCTAATAGCTTAATCTCCCAGGTAAGCATAAATATATGCAGTTCCAAATGCCAATCACTAAGTATTCAGAGAGCTTACTAGAGGCATAAATACTCCTTATTTGGTATATAAGACCTGCTGGTGATGAGTACATATGGCACCATGAAAGGAGCAAGATGAGATCTTTGTAAAAGAGGAAACTCTGGGGCAAGAGAAAAATCTCTTTAACAACATTCTGAGATCAGGATGTTGGCAGCTAAAGAAATTTGGATGTCAGCTTCCAGTACAATCTTATCCATTCAATGCCTTTCCATCCCAGGTCAGAGTTCACAGTAGCTATAACTTTGACAGGAGTCCAAGTTAATTTTTATCTTCTAGCCAAGAAATGTTATCATTACATTCTTGTTGCAGCAACCTATAAAATGTAGTCCCTGCTTTATCCAAATTCCTATGTATTACTCCATTATTTATCAGACATTTATTGAATATCTGTGAGAGCTGTCCTCCTATGCAAGAATTGGGAGTTGGAGCTATGATATTTCAAGATCAATAAGACATAGTTTCTGCACTCAAATTACTCACTCTTTTGGGGGCCAGACTTCTCCAGACAGGGAATCTGAATCATATGCTACAGATTACCCAGATACAACATTGATTTTGTGAATGAGATCATTTTCCTTTTAATATTGGCTAATTTTATTCAAAAAATGTTTGTGATGACCTACTATACTATGTACAAATTTTCAGACAGAGGCAAAGTTAAACACAGGCTGGGACCTTTATTGAGTTAACAGTTTGGTGGCTAAGGAAATCACTAATAATGTGCCATAGACTGGGCATAATGCCCAAAGAGAAATGCTAAGTATGTTTTGAATAACAGTACCATTATTGAAATATCTGCAAACTTTTAAGACAATTTTGACTGAACAAAAATAAATCTACCTATTTTTGGATATGTGACCTAAGGTCTGTTTTGGAAAAAAAAAAAGACAAAAACAGTATAACATTGCACAGAAGACCATTGGATCTTGAGATCTGCCTTCTAGTCCTACCCTTTCTGTGATTCTGGGAGCTCTTCCCACTGTGGGCCTTAGTTTTCCTTGCTGTTAAATTAAGAACTTTGACAGATTGGTCTGTAACATCTGGGCCAATCCAATGACAACTATATAGAAATCACAAACGACTTCTTCAAATGCTCATCTGCAAGGTCAATTGTGGAAAAAAAAAAAAACTAGCCTCGTCAGTCTAAAATGACAGGGCCAGCTGTGTTAAGAGCTTGGTAAAATGAACTGAGAAATGGAACTTAGAAATCAGAGGGACTTCCCAGTGAGCTGGTGAAAATCCCTTCTTCTGCAGAGCCCAGTTCCTAACTTCCATTTCAGATATAGGAGTTTTAATGAAAAGAAGTTTCCTGAAATGAACCTGTTTGTGATGGCAAATACTTTCTTTAGGATCCAGGACATTCCAATCTCTTGACCTGAAGTTGTACTGAATGGAGGGATTAGAGTATTTGATGTGAAAGGTGAGATGTCCTGAGGTTCAAGTTGCAAAGTGATAGATAGCAATGGTTTGGCTCCTTACTTATATGACCGCTAGCAAGTGCTATGCCAACGAAGGAGAGATTTTCTGCTTATTTTGTCTGTGATAAGGACTGGACAATCACAACGGTACTTGCCACAAAGAGAATAGGGAGAAAACAAAGTAGTTATTTATCTACCAAATATTTTCCCTTGAACCACAATGGGCTATCACTGCAGGGATGGTGCAGTTGCATATGGTGCCATCTCTACCAGCTTTCCTGGAGGTAATCATCATCATAAAAGATGAAATGCCTTCTCTCTTGCCTGCTATACTTCTCCAACTATTTATTTTGAGTTAATTTTGCTAATTTCTCTTAAAAATATACATTATTGGGTTGAAAATTTTACTCCTGATATTTTTATTTCCTTAGTATATATATATAAAAAAAATTCATGCTTATTTCAACCAGAACCAGTTTTGTGGACAATTATACATGGAATGAGTAGAAGAGGGGTTATTTTCATGTATATTTGCACTGGGGATTATCCCATCGTATATTCATATGACACTTTGGTTGATGGTCAGTCTGGTACTTTATACTAATGGGGAAGACTTCTGACTATTTTGTTCTCAGACACATCAAGAAAATGCCTCCTGAGCATTTGTTCCCTCAGTACAAGTAGAATACATGATGAACTGTGCTCCTCCGACAGAACTGCAGTGAGACTATTCCTTGAATTATCAAAGGACTTGTATATTATTTCTTTTATTCATATTTTTTCTAGCCAAATACTTTTTCTCATATGCCACAGGAGACTTTTCTCTATGCCAAGGTTTTAGTCACTAGAGGGAGATGTAATCACAAACTCCCTTTATCAAGTCGGAGTCCAGGGGACAGATGGAAAGGCAAACTAGCCAGGAAATGACATAGTCCTGTGTCCTGCCAGAAATCTCAGTGGTAAGAGAGCTCCAATGGGTATCTTATGTTAAGCTCACTCTCTGGTATTCTGATGGCTACTTACCAGAAAACAGCTCATCCATCCAAACCTGCAAGGACATCTCTACTGAAAAATTGGCAGTCTTAAGGGACCACGATTTCCATCTGTGTTTAAGTAAACACCTGTTAGTGTTAGATGTCATAGGTTGTTGAAAGACTGTGCTACTTAATAGTATCACGAAATACAAATGTTTAAAAGAATATTTATGGGTCCCATAAATGTTTCCCTTTTGAAAGAATGGTAGAGTCAGAATGTCAAAAGAAGCAGGAAACTTATAGGCCATCTAGTTCCCTCTTGTCGATTTGTATGAGAGAAGACGGAGTCTTAGAAGAAATTTGTTCAAAGACATTACTTTGGTATTTATTTACTAAACTAGAACTTACATCTCCTCACTCCTGATTCAGTATTTATGTCATAACTTCCTTCCTTTCCACATTTCTTGAGCACTTATTACTTTCTGGGGCAATTAGTGATATGAAGATGAGTGAGATCTGTCCCTGTGTAAAGAAGCTAATGGTTCAGTGGAGAAGGCAGAAATATGAATGATAATTACTGGGAAGATAATGTAGGTTTCTACAGTGAAGTACAGGTAGAAGCTATATAAAAACAGGAGGGCTGGTTGGTATACTTGGTTTGGGTTGCAGATATCCCAAATACATACCATAAAGGAAAATTTTCATGCAAGTTCCCTCTCCAAATCTTACATCTCTAGATTCTCCAGCCTCAATCTTTCTATGAATTAGTAGGAAAAAATACATATATATGAAATAAGTGCTATTTAAAAAAAGTTCAAAACACTATAAAGACATATATAACATATCTTCCTTATACAACAAGAGTGCATGTATATAAAATAAAACTGGAAGTAACTAGAATAAATGTTAACAGCACTTGGTATTGGAGGTCTAAAATCATGAGTAATTTTTAATTTCTGTCCCATTTTTAAAATAATGGCACTAACTTTTAATTATCAATGTAGTGAATATATTTTTATTATATAAATTCAGATATGAAACTCAAAACTCTAAAACTTTAGAAGAAAATATAGAATATGTTAGTAATATTGGCATCAGGAAGAATGTGATAAACAAGTCTCCAGGAGCACAAACCACAAAAGAAAAATATCAATTTTGAGTATGTTAAAATTTAAAATTTCTTTATGACAGGACACTATGATTTTAAGTGCAAGTTAGACTGAAGGAAAAAAAACAAAAAAAATAAAGACTGAAGGAAGATTCTGGTGACTCAAATCAATGATAATGAATGATAAAAATTGTGTCTAGAATTCATAAAGAATTCTGAAAACCATGAGAAAATGTCAAATAATTCACTAGAAATAAGGATAGATATTAAATAAAGGAATTTCAAGGAAAGGGAAATCTGAGAGGCCTGTAAATATAAGAAACTTCTCTACAAATCAGAGAAATATTCATCAAAATCACAATGAATTACCATTCACACTCAGACTAGCAAATTAAAAACTTGAAAAATACCTAGATGATACTGTGATGGAAAGAAGCCCCTGTACTGTTATCTATAGCGTAAATTGGGAAAATTACTAAGGAGCACAATTGAATAATTTAAGTAAGTTTGAAAATGAGATATTCTATGACTGGGAAATCCTTTTCTAAGTATATTCCTTAGAAAAACTCTCACATATCTACATGAAGATATCTGTTCAAGAATGATCGTTACAATAGAAAATGTAAAATTAAAGTTGGGATAATTTAAATGCCCATCAATAGGAAAATGAATATATAAACAGCAAAATTTGAAGCAGTAATTAAAATAAATGAACTTAATCTTCATCTGTTAATATGGATAAATTTTAGAAACATAATATTGAGGTAAAAAAAGATATAATCAGATACATGCAGCATGGTACCATTTAAAACTAAAAAAATAAATCATACAAGGTACTATTTGTAGTTGCTTATGTGTATAATAAGCTCATAAAACAGATGGGAAGGATACATATTAATGCCAGGACAGATATGATCTTTGGGGAGAAAAAAAGGGAATTAAATTGCAGGGAGATGTAGGAAAATCTGTAGCATGAATTTTCTATTTCTTAGTATTTTTATGTTTTTAAAAACATGTTGTATTTCTTAAAGAATGATTATACTTTTTCTTCCAAAAATATGTTTTTGTTTCTTTTAAATTTTGAGGACAATATGGTAATACCTTTAAAAACAATGTATAAATCTAGTTGATATTTAGATACATATCTGTTAATTATTTTCTGAATTTTTGTATACTTTAACTATCTCATGACACAGATTAGAACATTAGAAAATGATGATATATTGTATAATGACTTTAACAAATTATAGAAAAAGTACATCCATGAATCTACTGGGATATTGAATACTGAGTGGATATTTTATAACATTAAATGATAATTTTTAAAATCTAGAAAACTATCTGTATATACTAAAATATTCACAGATACTATCATATCAGAGATTTCTTTCAAAACTGTAAAGGGTGGAAATGTGTAGGGGTATAGATATAGTAAATTGACTTTAAGTTGATGATTTTTGAACCTAGAAGATGCATACATAGGGGTTCATTACACTTGTCTTTCTACTTTCCCAAAATAAAAAAATGGAAAAAATATATTGAATTAAAAAAAAAAGTAAGTTGGAAAAAAAAGCAAGTAGTAGAATACAGTTTAAGTTACCCTTCACCATTCCAGTTTACACTGTTACTAGCATTTCCTAAAGTCTTGTATGCACTTGTACTGTGGAAATGGAAACATGTGTTTTTTATACATGTTATCACACTGAATATTTTCTGCAGCTTCCCTCCCCTTCACCAACAACATTTGTTAGAAATCCACCAATGTCAGAACAGTTCTCCTCACATCATTATTTAAAGGCTACATTAAATTCTATGCAAGAATATATAATATTCTCTTACTGATTGATGGATGTTTTCAATCCAATTTAAAACTTTATGCAAAAAAATAGAAAGAAGAAGAAGAAAACTGAGGGTGCCTGGATGGCTCAGAGGTTGAGCATCTGCTTCAGCTCAGGTCATGATCCCGGGGTCCTGGGATCGAGTTCCGTATCCGACTCCTTGTGAGGAAACTGCTTCTCCCTCTGCCTATGTCTCTGTCTCTCTCTTTCTGTCTTTCGTGAATAAATAAATAAAATATTTTTTAAAAAGAAAGAAAACTGAAATTTATGAACATACTGCAATTAGCATCCTTGTGTAAATGTTATGGATGTATTTCTACTGATTTTGAATTTTTTTAAATTTTCTGAAATTAATATTATTCCTATTTTTTAAAAGATTATATGCACAATAAGAAAATAAAATACAGAAAGGATTGGAATGAAAATCATAAGTCTTCTGGCATATCCTTTCACACTGTCCAGGACATTTATCTATTTATGGGTTTAGTTCATCTGCTGGTTACCTCAAAAACCCAAAATAATGTGTTTGTATATCTATTATTTTTATTTGTAAATGTTATATGACACCTTACTCTTTTTATAAGATAGGAATTTAACATGATTATACTATTTCCCATTTCTTCCTAATATTTAAACAGTTTTATTATTATTTTCAGTTCTATTGATAATACTTATCACTTTAAGTGTTATACTATTTAAAATCATATAATACTTATGCCTCTGATGCTTGTTTCGCCAACCTGAGACAGCACTGCGTGGCTCCTCACTATGTAAAGTGAGGGTATTAGCACCCCCTCTCCTTATTTTCATGCCACTTTTTCCTTCCAACTCCAATTTCTGTCAGCCATTACTCTTCACATGCATGTTCAAGGTTCAGGTTCATGTTATCTTCTGAATCTAATGATATTGAGTTTTGTACTTGGTGTGTAAGTTTTGATGCTGCAAGTTAAATACCAATAGGCACATAGCATTTATATGATTCTATAAATCTCATTCGCTTCAGGACTAAATATGTTAGTGTTTTAGGATTAGTTTTCTAACAATCTAATAACATGATCTCTTTGTGCTACTCAGTGGATAATTTTCCTAGAATCTGTGTTAACTGGATTCGCTTTTCTTATATGCCATCAGTTGCTCAATATTATGCTCCATTTTTGTTTACTTATATTTATACCATGACTCTAAAATTTCTTTTTTTTTTTTATTGACATCTTTTTAATCTTGAGAATCAAGTCACATAGCTTTACCATATCCCCACAGTTTTGGGTATCTTCATCATACAGGCAGTTATAGAAAATTTCCATTTTCTTTTTTTCCCTTGAAATTCTCTCTCCCAGGCTTTCTGACACCTCGATACAGTCAGGACTGTATGTTCTCTATGCAGTCCTGCAAGGGTATCATGCTGGGGCTTCTCTGTGCTCCTGGATTGGAACCTCTTTCTTGGATTCCAAATTTTCTTCTCTGCTATTTTGTTATCAATTGACTTGTCAGCTAAGGTATATGGGAGACAAATTTTGGGGTTGTTGCATATCTGAAAATTTCTTTATTTCGAAGCAACACTGGACTAATGAAGCATAATACTGAGTGTTTAAAAATGTCTTATGTATAGTAGGTCTTTAAAGATGTTGAATGAAAAAAAATGAGTTCTTTTATCCAATAAGGATATAATGTATGCCTACTATGTGCCAGGCATAGCTTTTACATTTGAATAAGATACCTGAGAGTTAGAGAGGGGAGGTGATCCATCCAAGGTAAATGGGTAACAAATGGGTGGAAAATGCCTAGGTCTAGACTCAGTAAACGTATGTTTTGAAACTGGCTCTGTCACTTAATGTCTATACCTCAGACCTGTTTTATATGAATGGGATTTATAATACTCACTTCACAGATGTTTAAATAAAACAATATGTCCTAAAGCATTCTGGAAATAAGAAAATGCTAATCGAAGTAGACTTTTTAATATATGTAGATTGAAAACAAAGTAGATCCAATTTCCCCCTGTTTATTCTCTCTTTAAACTTTTTTTTTTCAGAAAAACGTTGGTAAACACCTTTAGAACATATTTTAAAATATTTTTAACAAACTGGAAGTCAATTTTCAAGTTTTTTTAACGCTGTCTAGAATAGTGAGTCTAAAAAATTCCAATTTTATATTTAAAGAAAAGTGTTGACAAATAATGACTTCATCTCATGGTAAAAGCAGGTTCTGTTATTTTAGTTGTTATCAGATCTGTCATGCATCTGCTTCCTAGCTGTTCCTCTTCATGTCTTAGAGCATACTTTACATTGCTCCATGACCCCAAAGTGTGCTGCCCTCTTACCGATGGATTGGGAAGCAAAGTGATCAATAGCCTCTTCTGGCTCAGAATGTGCAGCGTTGAGAAATTCTCATTCGTTCCTTTTAGAGAACTAGGTATTCCTAGGTGGGTCATTCCTGACCTACCTCAGTACTTCCTTCACTTAAGTAGCTTCACCTTTGTAAGGCATGTCTTGCGTATTGATCAGGGGCCTTTAACAAGATACAGTGATATTATATCAAAATTATTTGGATGTTTGATGGGCCCAAATAAACATTTATGCAATACTTCATAATGCAGTTTAGCAGATAGGATCTCAATGAGCTCTAAGAAAATTCCTGAATTTATGATTCTCAAAAAGTTCTGAATTTATGATTACTAGCATTTCATAGTAGAGGCTGATGCCAACATCTCATAAGTTTTAATCATAAAACCAGGATTTTAACTTGAGTTTTGAGGCCAATCCCAGTATCTGTGTTTGATGCCACAACTGATTGCCAAGATAGTTGCTGTGGGTGAAGCAGAGATAATGTGACACAGATCCTACACTCAAGATGTTTGCAGTCTGTAGGTGATAAGATCTTTTTTTTTTTAAGATTTTTTATTTATTTGAGAAACAGAGAGAGAGAGACAGAAAGAGCACAAGCATGGAGGAGGGACAGAAGGAGAAGCAGACTCCCCCTGAGCAGGGAGCCCAACACAGGGCTCAATCCCAGAACCCCAGGATCATGACCTGAGCCCAAAGCAGACCCTTGACTTGCTGAGCCACCTAGGCACCCCAGTGTTAAATCCTTACCCAAACTATGCTCACATAAAATAGAAATTAAAAGCTCTAGGGATACAAATGTAATAAAAATTATGAAAATCAGTAAAAGGAGAGGATATCAGGGAGCTCAGGAGAGACTCCGTGCAGCAGAAAATGCTTGATCTGGGCTTTAAAGGCAAGATTGATTTCTTTTCTGTGTGTGTGTGTGTATTTTGTCCCATTTTTTTCATATTTCATTTTATTTTTAATTGAAATGTTACACATACAAAGACTACATACATTATATTTCTATAGCTTAAAGGGTAATAATACAATTATTACTCATACATCCATTACATTCCTAATATCTTAGAAATTTTCCCAGTGCTCTGCATCTATTAAATAATCTTGTTCCTCCACTCACAGAGGTAACCACTCTCCTGACTGTTGTTCTTTGTTCTCTTGCTTCTTGTAGTTTCCACAGACATTATGTGTCCCTAATTACACATTGTTTAGCTTTGACTCTTTTGATCTTTTTCTAATTAAACCATACTATATATGGTCTTGTGTGACTTATTTTCTATTTGACATTATGTGTTTGAAATTCATTAATACTGATCTATGCAGCCAGTTCATGCACGTGTATGTTTGGGTTGTTTCTGGTTTATTCATGTCTATTACATACAATGCTGCTATGAATATGTTTATATGGAACTGCAAGTTACACACATGCAATACTTGCATATATTTAAGAACTTTGCCTAGGTGTGGAAATGCTAGACCCTAAAATAAGAAATCACATCTTCCATTGTAACAGTGGATCAAACTGCTTTTCCAAAATGGATGTGTGGGTATGTTCTCCTACCAGCAGTGTGTGACAATTTCCATCATTTCACATCCTTGAAAGCAGAAGTCAATTTATTCATTTATGTGTCCTGATCCCAAGGCACGATACTTGCCATATGGAGGGCACATGTTGGTCAGGTGGATGAATAAGGAGATTGGATGCTTAAGCAAAGCCAGAGAAAGAGGGTGCAGGTTCTTTTAGGAATGTTATAGAACACACACATTTTTTTTCTTCTAATGGGAGGAGACAAATGACCTTATTGATAAAGAATGCATTTGTAGGCAAAATTACTTTTTTTTTTTTTTTTTGCACCTAACATAATAAGTACTGAGTCAATTTCCAGCTGACTCCTTCTTTCCTCCTAGCTTGGACAACTGTCTCTTTTATCATTTTTAGTACATAAGGAATGCATGTTTATGAGAGATGAAGAAATTACAGTCAAGGATAATTTTTAAAAATTATCATCTGAAATTGCACCATTATGAAATAACCATTATTACCATTGTATGGATGCACCATAATCTATTTTATGGCTACTGAGGTCATTTTGATGTTAGTGACTTCAAGGCTGGAGGAAGTAACTTCTGAAAGTATGCTTATTCATACAAAAATGCATTCAGAATGGTACAACTTTTTAGTTTTAAAAGTAATCAGGCATTCAAGGCAGCAGCATGGACTTTTCCAACATCAGAGCAAGGAGAGAATTTATGCTTAAATAATTCTGTCATTTTCCATAAGAGGAAACAGAGCCAGGAATATCAATCCCAAGTCTGAAGATTATACTCCCTTGCTCTGAAATTTTGGTTCACTTCTAAGTAGTTGCAAGGCCAAAGTCCTCGTTGGCCATGCAAGAACTTCTTAGTACCGTGCTTTCTCCAGTACACCAGATTGAGAGTCCATAAAAAATGTTTACCATCCTCAATGTGCCAAGCTTTGTCAAAGACTTTTTTATGTAAGACTAATGACAACACTGATGTAGCTGTTTATTGCTGCCACCAAACATCACCTGCTTTTGCAAATAAGGAAACTGAGGCTGAACATTCAGCGATTTTTGGCTGAGGTCTCAGAACAAATCACCACAGTGCCTAGATAAGCCAAGTGCCCTGCCCCCTGGGACCACATTGAGATAATTCTATTCTAGGGAGTATCCATCATGTAACACATTCTACTTTCATTGAACCAAGGACAAATGACACCTAGATTTTCCACCTGGCATTATTCTTACCCGTTAGGCTGGTCTCTTCCTTTCAGTTACTTATGGATGGCTTTGATTTCTTACCTTCAGCTTGTCTATTGCTTGACATGTGCCTGTGACACATGAGACGGAGAGGGATGGGGCAGGGGTGGGTAGGCAGTATGGGGAGGGGGTGCACGAATGAAAAATAGATGACTGGGTGCTGTTTTTGATCTGATATTATTGTCTAGTTAAGATCCAAGATGCTGTCCCTCTCTTGTTGCTGTGTACTCTTTGCTTTGTAACTCAGAAGTGTTTATCATGACAAGCTGTGAGCAGATGGACTGGAGAGAGAAGAGAAATTTGACCCAAGAAGATGTCACTTAAACAGCTGAGGCTAGTATTTCACCAGATGCCCGAGCATTTAACCCATTAAGGGCTTTATGAAGATCAGCAATGATGCTTTCACTTGCTCAAATATTAATTACCTTTTTCTTCCCTCTTTACTTAAGGGTAGTAAGTTTTTTTGCCTGTCATAAGGCACGTTTTGTATTTAAAGGCATTTGTATTTAGTGTCCTCTTTGATGCATTCATCAATCTAGAGAGATGATCATGATGAATATCATTACTCCTGGTTTATAGATAAGGCAAATGAGACCCAACATTTCCAAGGTCACGCAAAAAGCCAGAGGAAGAGCTCGGACCACCAGAGGAGTTGGGAAGTGGGAAGGGATTTCAGCAATGACCTAGTTCAAAACCCATATTCAACAGATGGGAGACTGAGTTCCGAAGGGTGAAGGGTTTGCTGGGGCTCTGCCAGAGGGTTGTGAGTTTGTATGGAACTGGAACCCAGGTCCCCATCTTGCAGCTCCGGGGTTTTCTCTACCCATCTTTCAGTTCCTGCCTATGCACTGTCCCAACATGCCTGCCTCACTAGCTGGCAAAGGAGCAATCCAATGTGCTGGCTGAAGATGAAGGGAGAAAGGGACTGCCATGTCCTACCCAGTCATCCTGTACAATTGTGTCAAGCTTCAAAAGCCCTTCTGACGCTTAATAAGTAAATGGGTTACCTGAAAAGATTGAAATCAAACATTCTTAGTAATTTTAAGAATTGCTTAACTTTCTGGGATAAAGAAAAAATCATCTCTTTGATATAACCACTCTCCCAACCTTGAAGGGAATAGGAAGAAAAAAAGAAAGAAAGAAAGAAAGAAAGAAAGAAAGAAAGAAAGAAAGAAAGAAAGAAAGAAAGAAAGAAGGAAGGAAGGAAAGAAAGAAGAAAGAAGAAAGAAAGAAAGAAAGAAAGAAAGAAAGAAAGAAAGAAAAGAAAGAACCCTTATTTTCAATTCTCCCTAAGGGAAAATAGAGAATTGAGAAAACCGGTGTGAAGTGAAGAGAATAATTGATCAGTAGTCAAATAAGCAGAATCTGAGTTTCAGATATGTGCTCCTCCGAACATGACTTTGATTCTCTGAGTCTAAATTTCTTCTTATGGAAAATGAGAATCACTAACAGTCTTATCTGCTTCTTGGGACTATGGTGAGAATCTGTGGCTAATCACTGTGACTGCTTTATGTAAATTTAAAATTATGCTGTACTAATATAAAGTAGTATTAAAAATAGCATTAATGGGCATCTCCTCTGGTATGGCGAGAGAGGTGAGAGAGCTTAGCAGCTCAGAGAACAGACTGGGGAGTCATATTGTCTGGGCTTGAATTGTGGTTTTATCACTTACTATCTGTGTGACCTTGGGCAACTTAAGCACATCAGTAAAATATGGGTAACAAATGAATATTCCTTGCTGGTTTGTTATGAGGATTAAATGAATAAATGGGTGTACTTCTTATATCACTGCCTTTTGCATACTAAGTGCTGTAGAAGTGGTTGTCAAATAAATAAGATTTTAAATGATATTGGTTACTTCCAGACAACTATAGGCTCCGGGCAATAAAGGTGTTTTCTTGAGGCTCTATTTTAGCTGTGTTCCCTAGCCACAGACTTTTACTTATGTAAGTAATATCTCACCTTCAGGGACATTAAGTGGATTCATACCCAAACTCTCTGGAAATCTGCAACCACATAACTCTTCTTTTGGTTCTCTGGAGGGGTCAGGGTGATTGGTGTTCCCAGATCTGTGGTGGTGAGATGAACTTGCAAGGGTCTGCTGGATCATAGCACAAGTTCCATGCCGCTGTGAACGCTGCCTAATGATCTCAACACTGCTGTCCCCAATTTTTCAGGAGAAAAGAAGGCATGCCCTGGGAAGTCTGAGTCTCCTTCAGTTTGAGAACCCAGAACCCACCCAGTGGACCAGGGCAGACAACATCTGTTCTGGGGTGAAACCTAATGTTGCCATTCTTAACCCTTCTGGCCATGCTTATGCTTTCCTGAACTGCTGGTCTCCTGACATTGGTCTGATAATTAATTATGTATTAAATCATTTTTAACTGTTAACCTTATGAAGTAGAGACTTTTTATAAAACTCATTTTACAGATGAGGAAACTGAAGCACAAAGTGTTAGTTAGATAACTTGCTTAAGGCTTTGCACCAGTAATAGAAATCTAAGCTTTGAACCTAGAGAGTCTGGCCAGTACTGGGAGCAGCTTAGATTAATTCTGCCCCCATTCCGTTCACTGGAACTTAGTCATGTGGCTCCATCTAACTGCAAAAAGGGCTGAGCAGTCACCTCCCAGTAATAACTGCACTCGATGGAAAGGGATCATGAATATTGGGTGCAAAGCTAGGTTTCTCTTTAAAAAGCCACATTTATTACAAAATTATTTAGGATAATTTTCCCAAAATGTTTAGAACTATGAATAAATATTTTTATACATACTTGCAGTTTACTTTTCAAAGAGTTTAAACAATAATTGATTAGAGTGCCTATTGCCCTGCACACTGGTTGGCATAAGCATTATCATTCAAATGTTTTTTTAATTTGGTAAATGAAAATTTTATCTCATGATTTTAATTTGCCTTTTTTGATTACTAGGGAGGTGAACACATTTCCATCTTTGTGAGCTAACTTTATTTCCTCTTTTATTATAAGTTTATTTTCTTCTGTATTTATTTTAGAACTCCATTATTTTTCACATTAATTTTCATAGGTACTTATTAACAAGTGTTTATTTTTATCAAGTTTTCAGAATCTGCTCTTGCAAGATTATTTATTCTTTTTGGCTGCTGTCAGTTTCTTATTTTAACCATATAAAATGGTCTATCAAAAAAGATCTGTAATGGTCTATCATCTATTATCTATCTCTATGTATATTCATGGAAACACATCTTTTATCACTCATAATTTTGGAACATGCTCTCCCATCCATATACTTGACCATGATTACATTTTGTATAATTTTTTAAATTGTTTGAGTCTAGAAGTAAAGAATGTACAGGATAAGGATCTTTATTATTTTTTATCCAAATTGTGACCATTAATCCACATTCTATGTATTGACTGATACCTTATCTACTTTTGATTTTCAGTGCTTTTCATTCTGTCTGCAACTAGGTCTACAACTGGGTAACCGATTATATTTTACTGAAATATGTATTCTTATGTTAACATCACATTGTGGCTTTATAATATATTCTAATAGTTGATAGGGATTTTTCCTCTCTCATTGATCTACTTACTCATAAATTTTAAAACTATTTCTGTTTTTTTTTTTCTTCTAAACAAGCTTTAGGAAAAAGTTTGCCCAAATTAGATATGGGCTTTGGTTTACCATAAGCAACAAACAAATGTATGCAATATAAATGTATGTGATGCAGAATAAGTTAGTTCTAAAGAAGTAAGCTCTAGTTAGAGAGATTCAAAGAGTAAATGTATCACTTGCAGCTTTAAAAATTGCCAGTGATTTCTCAGGCAGAACAGGACACAGTTTTAATGAAAGACTTCAACATAACATGTAAGTCTCCAGTATAGTAGGGTATCAAAAATAATGACACAATGCAATTAATTAGGCAGCATTCTTAGATATACACCCAACTTTGAATGCAAGGAGTAAAATGCCTTATGAAGTCTCTAATAATAATTTATGATACCAAGGACAATAATAATAAAATTTTAAAAAGACTTTATGTATTTATTTATGAGAGACACAGAGGCAGAGACACAGGCAGGGAGAAGCAGCCTCCTTGATGGGAACCTGATGTGAGATTCAGTCCCAGGACCCCAGGATTACGACCTGAGCCAAAGGCAGACGCTCAACCACTGAGCCACCCAGGTGTCCCAATAATAATAAATTTTTAAAGGAGAAACTGTATTATAGTAAACAAATATAAAATAATAGTATGTAGAAGGTCGCCTGGGTGGCTTAGTCAGTTAAGTGTCTTCCTTTGGCTCAGTCATGATCTTGGGGTCCTGGGAAGGAGCCCTGCATGGGGCTCCTTGCTCAGTGGGGAGTCAGCCCCTTCCTGCCCACACAGACTCATGCACACTCATGTTCTCTTTCTCTCTCTTCCTTTCTCTCTCTCAAATAAATAAATAAAATATTTAAAAAATAATACCATATAGAAATATTAAAAACTCTGACTTCATTAAATATTAGGCAAAGGAGAAAGAAGTGATTGATGAAAAATGAAATCCTACCTAACAATATCTGTGATGTAGCCCGAAGTACAGAGTCACGTCGCATGCTCTGTATGTTGGGGTGTGTATGGTGTGTGTGTGTGGGGTCTATGTGTGAAAGTCTTTCCATCCAAGGCCTTAGAACATGGCTCCTTTATCACTTTTGTGACAAGATACTTCCGTAACTCTTAAGTGATTTTATTTTTCTTCTTGCAAGTTCTTAAAGTGAAGAGAAATCTCTGTCATTAATATGTGGGGGAAAAATTAGTATGATTTGACTTTAGTAGTTACAAGTATCAATAATTGGTCACTTAATTCATAAATGCAATATATATAAGAATGAAGAAAATAAATGAGTGGAAGAGAAAAATAAAAATATATACATTCTTGGGGAAGGTTTTTCAGGATTTTTTTTAAATTTAAAGTGTGTGTTTATACATATTGAATTGATATTTTGATGTAGTGCCAGGCCCTTTCCAGTTTCGATATCTTTAAAGTAGAGCAAAGAATTTTTTTTAAAAAATCCCATGTCACACCCTGAATGCAGGAGTGAACGAGCTTAATCATTCTGTCTCCCCGCCTCCCACCTCCAACACTCAGCATTATCACTCGACAGGCCACTAACTTGTTGGTATTTTTTAAAGCAACATTCCTATAGGATATTACCAAAGTATTCTATTTAACTTTCAGAGAAAAACAGAACTCTCTTATTTACATTTATAGTTCATTAGTTACCTATTACTTAATTAAATTATGTTGAAAAGAAGAGAATCACTAGCAGATTGAGGAGCAAACGTAGCTGATCCTTACTAACCCAGATGGAGGAGCTGCGTACCATGATGGTGTACTAGAAGAGGGTCTCTAAGTGCGGCCTCCAGCCAGCAGCAGCCTCCCCTGGGAAGTAGTTAGAGACGCAGATCTGCTGAATCAGGGATTCTGAGGTAAGACTGTGAGTGCTTAATTTGCATTTGTATATTTCTACATGCTTATATTTTATATTTTATTCTTTAGCATTGTCTTTTTGATGTCCGCCTTTTAAAACTTATTAAGCTCATCTTTGCAGCTTTGCATATGTAAGTCCCTACATAACTCTGATGCATGCTGACGATTGAGAACCACCTGGCCCAGAGGAGTCCAGCAGCTGAGAGATCTCAGTGTGTGGCAGACAGGCTGTCTATTCTGTGGCCCTTAGGCGAGGTCCTGCTTAACCTTCCAGACGTCTCAGGTCCCACTAGGCGCTGATAGAGCCCTTTTTATAGACTAACACTGAAGGCCTAAATACGGAGCATGTGCTAAGCAGAATTGTCAATTCTTGACAAACAACCACAAAATGTTCATTCCTGTGCTTACTAGAAGATATTTCTCCAGGCCTCCAGGCAAGAGAAAAAGCTTCCTGCCAGGGGTTGCTGTTTGCAGAAAGTCTGGGGCTGTGTGCAAGGCAGTGGTTCTAGGCCTTTCATCTGTTCTTCACAAGGTTCTACAAACACAGAAGTAAAGGCATCAGGCTCCTTCCTGACTCTTGTACTCAGTTTTTTCTTATCAGGTGAAGACAGTTTTGCCAGTCTGAAGTTCAGATTTCGCCTTCCTCCCTGCTGCTGGGGCATTCGAAAGAGACCAACATGCAGAGGAAAGGGAGGCTTTGATCTGTTCACGAGGTTGGTGGGAAGAGCAGTGCACGAGGCCTGATGCCCATCTTTGTACCTGTTTCCTGGCTGGGATTGACTTGGTTTGAGGTGGTCCGCTACTATGGCTGTGCATTAGAATCACCCAAGGAGCTTTTAACAAATACTAATACCCTGATCCACTAAATCAGAATCTCCAAGTAGGAGACCCTGTCAAGGGCCTTTTTGCAAGCTTCCCCAAGTGATTATAATATGTGGCTTGGGCTGAGAACCACCCATTAAAGAAATACAGTAATAAGATTTCATGAGAGGTCTTATGTCTCCAATTCATGGATTAGCAAACTGAGACCCGGTGACGTTCCATTGCCTCAGGTCACTAGCCAAGTAGTGAGGTTGGAATTCAGAGTCCCTCTAACGAAAATTCCATGTTTCTTTCAATTTACAGAAGAGGCTTACTGATGAGTGCATTCACAGTCCTGTGAGTTAAGACAGGTATAGGGATTGGTGGTCAAAAAGTGCTAGATGAGCACTGAGAAGGGAGCAATTAGTGGTAAATATCAAAAGTCCAAGGGGAAGCTGGCATACGCGGAGAAGAATATATTCAATGGAACAAGGTTTCTAATGCATCATGGGCTTTATCCAAAGTCTCAAAGGAAATGGGAAAGTATTGCCCATGGGCTAATGTTTCTTAACTAGAGGGTCAATTAGCAGGTGCATGTTTGTGATCTGATTTATTTATTTGTTTCCTGAGAGGAATCTCTTAGCAAAGTATTGCCCTGGATTTCACTAATTTGTGATTCTTTACAGAACTAAAACCTAGTGTTCCACCTGAGGAGGATTTTCATGTAGCTTTCCTTTTCCTCTTTTTTTCATGGAAATTCTGGTTCCTGAGACAACTCATTATTGAAATAATTATACCCCCTGCCTCTGTAATCAGGGCCTGGTTTTCCAAAAAATCTTTCCTCCTCCAAAAAAGTAAAAACCACATTTCATGCTCTCAAAAGTAACGATTCTCTCTGTCTCTCTTTCATTCTCAAGAACAGTTGGTCCTGAACTTGGAGTATTACACTGTAATTTCTCCAGAAGTCTATAAATCTTTTGAAGATATGGGTTTGTTGTCAAAAGGAGGGTGTTTCTTCTCTGAATGGGGTGAGGACAAGGTATGCAAGAGTGAGCATTCTTAGTTCAGTTTGCTGAGTGAACAAGGAATCACCTCATTCTCCTGATTAGCACCCTTTGCTGACTTCCTATTGCCCCCAGGCATCCTTAGCATTAAATTTTCTGCTTTGTCCTCTGTCTGCCTCTGCAGCCTCGCCTTCTGGCACATTCCTTTCCCTGTCAAACACCATTTCATCTGTATTATTTCCTTGTCTTCCTGAAAGTTTCTCTGCCTTTTGCCTGAACGATTTCCACCTTCACATCTGCATAATTAACTGCCCTCTTCCCCCCAAAATCTAATTCAGTCATTATCTCTTCCTGGAAGTCTTTTCTGCCTTTTCTAATTTTCTTTTAATCCCTACCTTCCTCCTTGCCCACCAAAAAACGACATCCATTTGGCTTAGAATCCTCTTCTCTGTGCTTTCATAAGAACTTGTACTTCTGTTATTATTAATATTTAATTTTCCTTTTTCTCTCAATCATTGTAAAAGGCGAGAGATGTCACCTTCTTTGTTTACCATTTATTTCAAGGAGCATTTTGTCTGACACTAGCTTTGGACTTACAAAGACTAATGTGGAAGCATGAAGCCCCTATTCCCAAAGTGTTTCACTGGCAATGATCATAAGTCAGGCCACTCTTATTTCCACTCCTTGGTTTCTATACCCTCGTATTTTACTCACTGATGACAGTTCTATATAATGGTCATTCATTTAGATATGCACTTCTTCCTCAAGGATACCCTTCCAACCTCACAGATATCATTTCTAACCTGCTACATTAGCTCTGACTTCAAAAAACCACTTCGTTAATCTTACACCAGCAGTGTTTGGGTCATACAGATGTCAGAAGACCACAGATTGTGTGCCTACTACTGCTTTTCATTAGCTGCAGATTTGGATTTTTTGTTCTTTAATGGCTCGATGCTGGTGGGATCTTGTATCTGTGCATCAAATGCTCTATTACTCCTTGGTTAGTGATTTTGGTGAGAACCCTGCCTGCAGAAAAGAAAAATATACCTGGAAAATATGTCAATTCAAGCCAATACTGATTTCTGCCTTTTCTAAGATGGGTTCAATGGAATCAAGGTACCACCAAGTGATGACTTGGTCTCGTTAAAGGATGCAGTTATATTTGGGCTTAGTTTTGGTCTTCTTTTCTAGAATATTAGGTATGAGACAGTGACAATAGTTAAATCAATCTTGGTGAGGGAGAGCCCATGATGTTGGGTCCATCCATTGCCTCCACGCCTGCTTCTATGGTTTTTTTCCCCTGTGATCTTATTACACCACTGAATGGGACTGGGAGGATACAATGAGTGACACTGGCCTACATCAACTGGCCAGGAAATTTTGTCTGCTTGATATTTACTGACTCGTTTGTGATAGGTCCTCCCTGGTGGGTATTAACATACAATACAGAGTTCTTTGCTCTTCTTTTCCTTCCTGTATGTCCACCCATAAGCAACTTCTCCCAACCTTCTTGATCTTCCAATCTGTCTCCTTCTAGGCTTCTGACCAACCAGCCAAAATTCTGCCACTGATCATGAATCTTTATATGTTGTTAATTCAGAACACTTTCTTTCCTCACAAAGTTGTTGATTAGGTATACTAGCCCCAAGCTATGTGCTTTAGAAAGATTTCTACTTACAACTATCTTTCATGGCTAGTCCTGTTTGGAGCTTTAATGCAGTTGCTTTCTATTTTCAACTTGTATCCACATATGGAACCAACCTATCTATAACCTAAGCTCAGCTTTTTCTCCTCTCTATCAGATGATCATAAAGGACTCCTGTGCAACCAGAGATACGAGAAAGAAGTATTGGTGCAATAGTGGTGAATAGCATGGAACTCTAAAATACTTGCTCTTGTACCTTACTCATGTCCTCTAGCATTGCTTATGTCTAATAACAGGTGTAAAATCTCTATGTGATAATGGGCCATTATTGAGTCTAGCACACCATATGATTTGGTGAGTCTAATGGAACCTAGTTTATGATGAGTAGCTCTGGCTGCAAAATCCCATGATATCCTATGGTCAGGCATCTCATCTTTGCTAGAGCCTAGAAGTATTAAAGAGTGAGGTCTAAGAAGATAAAATGTGAAGTTTTTAAAAGACAATAAAAATCTACTAAACAATAACATACATCGAGGGTATGGTGAAGGAAAAATGTTAAGGTCCTAGACTATTCAGGAAGAGGGTAAGGTAAGGGTATTAATTAAAAGTAGACTTTGATATGTTAATCATGTTATATTATTTTCAATAACCACTAAATGAACAGAAAAAGAATATATTACTCCCAAACAAGTAAATAGCAAAAGATAAATTTTTTAAAAAACTCCATACAAAAGTAAAAAAAGAAAAGACAAAGTATTTAGAAGAGTATACAGAATGTATACAGAAGTGTACAAATAGAAAGGCTGAAGGAAGGTATTAAAGTGGATTAGTAAAAATATTAAAATGTAAATGGACTAAATTATACAATTAAAAACACTGGTTATCATATTAAATTAGACAACTAACTAATATTATTTAAAGAGTATACATAAATAATGTAAAGATATAGATAGGCTAAAACTAAAAGAATGAAGAAAGATATACTGTGAAATTACTGACTGAAAGACAATGATATTAATATCAGACAAAGTGTAAGGCAAAAACCATTACTAGAGCAAATAGCAGTCACTTTATAATGATAAGCCTTTTAATTTACAAGGAGGTTCTAATTTTTTATTCATATGTAGCTAATAACAGTTTCAAAATATGGTAAAGCAAAAATTCAACAGAATTGCAAGAGAAATAAGAAATTACAATCACAGTGGGAGATTTTAACATATTTCTTTGAGTAATTGGTAGATCAAGCGGAGGATAGATTATAATTAATCAATATTACTACAAACTAGACCTAAGGTGCATAAAGAAGATTGTGTCCAATAACTGTTCAATTGAGTGTTCAACACACTCTTTTTGAGTATATATCAATATAGGTGTTTCTAAAAGTTGACCTGAATTTTGGTAGCAGGTTTTAACAATTGTTCAGGGATTAAATACATACAGAACATATTCTCTGAACACAGTATAATTAAGCTAGGAATAAATTCTTTAATGATAACTAGAAAATATCCATTCACCATACTATAAAATAATATGTAGACCAAAGAATAAAGCTAGCAAAAGACATATAAAATCTCTATGGAGAAAATTCCAAAAATTTTTGAGAGACATGAAGGAAGACTTCAACAAAAGTCTCAAAATACATCATATCCCTGGATTAAAACACTCAATATTATAGAGAATCAATCCTTTAAAATTGATTTGGAGCTTCAATAGAATACAGACAAAATACAAGTTTGCACATATATAGCTTAAAAAGCAATTTTAAAAATTTATGTGGAGGTAGAATAGACAAGAATACCTAAGATGCTCTTGAAAAGCAAAGAATAAAGTGGGAGAACATATTGTACCAGATATTAAGACTCATCAGAAAGTTATAGTAATTAACACAGTGTGATATTGGTGCCTGGTTAGACAAGTAGACCCATAGAACTGATGTGTTAGGAATTCCCACAAAGGAACTAGGAAAAGATTGATTATTCTACAGCCATGCTAACAAATAGTCCATAACAAATAGAACCAGTTTTAAGCTTCTTCAAATAATCAACAATAACTTGCCATAGGGAGCATAATTTTGCAAGCCAACCAATCAGTATCACCCCTCTTTTCTGAAAGTCAGCCGATCAGTGATAGACTCATTTCAATAAAGCCACTTGAGTGGCAGTCAATGAATATCAGTCTTATCTGAAATAACCACATTTCCAGATAATATCATTTACATTTCTGAAAATGTGTGCTTCCTAAAGAAGATCAGCTATTCTCAGAGACTCGTCTTGATGAGCAGGCTTCTCCCTTAAGTAAACAATAAATAACAGCTTTGTCTATTTGTTTTATGTTGAGTGGTGATTTCATCATCCTTTGAATGAACAGTGTGAGGAGTTTAGAAATAGATCCCCACCTAAATGGACACTTGATTTGTAGCAGAAATGGTATCAGAGGTAAGGGAAGAATGAATGGTGCTGAGGTAGTTGGCTAACTTTTATCACCTAACATGTTACAAAATGAATTTCATGTGCATTAAAACCTTAAATGTAGAAGTCAAAACTTTATAGCTTTTCTAACATAATGTAGAATATCTTCATGATGTCAGTTTAAGAAGGGATTTCTTTAACACAGAAGAAGCTGATAATCCAGTTTGGATGGAACCTGGCTGAGAGATTTAATAATTACAGACACGACTAGGCCTATGCACATCCAGAGTCACTGCATTCCCTGCTCAGGAAAAATATTCTGAGACTGGTTTTCTCTAGATGTGTTAGGAATTCCAGATGTGTACCATAAAGGAACTCTTAGCAGTGTATCCAGAAAGTCAATCCATTTGAGCAGGGGTCCTAATCATCTGTGTAACCCTGGGCTAGCTGACAGAAATAGAAGTAATGAAGGAACCAAGGAAGTTTAAAAGATGACAGTTACCTCAGCCAGATCCCCAAGGGCATAAAGAAATTGGGGACTGGATCCCAGCCTCTGCTTGTGCTCAGCCTTCTGACTTCCACGAATGTATTAGGGCTTTTAAATTCTCCTCAAGGAATCCATCTACCCTCAGGCCTGGCTCTAACACCTGCCCTTTGTTAGGGAGGTAATGTAGCTGGCACTGTAACTCAGAGGATATTGGGAGTCAGGAATCAGACAAGGAACTATATGACCAGGATCTCATTCAAGACGCATCCTAACCATGACTTTGGTAAGTCAGAGAACCACTCTGCTTTGCTTATGAAGTGGAAGAAAAGACTGAAATACAGGTCTCTTGTGGGCTACTCTAAGGCTGGTACTCACAGACCCCAGCAATGCTTTCTAAACTGAAGCAATTTATACCAAACTGAAGATTATATTGAGCAATAGAATAAATATTTGCATTCCCCATGTAACATGAAAATTAGCTCTGACTACTTAAAAGAAATTGTCCTCCAAAGTAGTAGTAACCATAAAAGGTAAGGACTTGAGTGTATTTGACTATATTAAAATTTGAACCAAATTCCATAACAAAAATAAGAGGAAACTACATATTATGTAAAAGGACATTTGTACCATAGATTCTAGAGCCAGTACCCAGAATATATAAGGAGTTCCTACAAATACATTTTTAAAAGCAGACAACTCAATAAAGAAATGGGCAAAATATTTGAATAGGCAAATCATAACAAAATGGCCACATGGCTCATAAACGTATGAAAAATCTTCAGCTTAATTGGTAAGGAGAAAAATGTAAATTAAAAACACAATGAGATTACCTTCTCAATTGTTTAGCAACAATTAAAAAGTCTGACAATATCAAGCGCTTCAGAGAATGTACTACAATGGGTAATCTCATATGCTTTTAATGGGAATATTAATTGACATGCCATTTTTTGGAAAAAAAAAGTTGACATTTGTAGTAAAATTGAAAATATGCATATCCTGTGATCCAGAAACTCCACTCCTAGCTATATAACCTAAATAGATCAGGGAAATAAGTATCCAGTTATCTTTACAAGAATGTGGATGACAGGGTGCTTGGGTTGCTCAGTTGGTTAAGTGTCTGCCTTCAGCTCAGGTTATGATCCTGGGTACCTGGGATCAAGCCCCCCATCAGGCTCCCTGCTCAGCGGGGAGCCTGCTTCTCTCTCTCCCTCTGCTGCTCCCCCCTGCTTGTGCTCTCTCTTTCTCAAATAAATAAATGAAATAAAAAAAAAAGAAAAAGAAAGAAAGAAAGAAAGAGAAAGAAAGAAAGAAAGAAAGAAAGAAAGAAAGAAAGAAAGAAAAGAAAGAAAGAAAGAAAGAAAGAAAGAAAGAAAGAAAGAAAGAAAGAAAGAAAGAGAAGGTCAGGATTTTATTCTTTGTCCCAAATGAAAAACAATCCAAATGCCTACCAAAGTGGTATGGATAAATAAATGGTGAGATATTAATGCAATTGAATAGTAGGCAGCAATGCAAATGAAGCAATGAAAGCTTTGCACAAAAATATGATTGGGTATCACGTAGAAATTGAAAAAAGAAGCTAGATTAAAAATCATAAAATATGATTCCGTTTATGGAAAGTTCAGAAGTAAACAAAGCTAACCTATATTGATTAGCGAGACATGCTTAGTAAGTAAAGCTATAAAAAAAAAAAAGGCAGGAAAGTGTTTACAACAAAATTCTGAAGAGTGGTTATTTCTAGGACAGAAAGGGATTGTGGTTTTGGAGGGGCCCTCTATGTGGGATGCTGTGAATATTTTATTGACTTCACATGGGTAGTGATTCGGGCTTGCTTTATTTCTAATTTTTAAATTTTACTTACACATTTTATATTATTTTCTGTGTGTGCATCATAACAAGAATTAAAACAAAGTGATTGGTGATCTGTGTCAGTGTAGTGGTGGAGGAGTCTCATTGTAGTGGGTCAAAGAAGGAATATGTGGTGAGTCAGTAAGAGACATTGCTCAGAGGCTACTGTATCAGCAGGGTGCATTTGGATAAAAGTAAACAGAAGAACCTGAAGCAAATTCCCACAAACAATAAAGAAATACATTCTCCAATGCAGTAACAGTTGGGTGGCTGCAGCTCCTTGAATCTGGGCCCGTTCCATTTCTCTGTAGTTTTGTTCCTATGTTTTTACAGCTGTGGTTTTTGTCACCCCCAGGGTTGAAGCAAGGTAGCTAAAATAGTTACAAGCATCGCATCTGGCCTTCCCTTCCCTTCCCTTCCCTTCCCTTCCCTTCCCTTCCCTTCCCTTCCCTTCCCTTCCATCCCTTCCCTTCCTTATAAATATCTAGGGAGCCTTCGGCCATACTTCCTCTCTCATTGCTTCAGCTAGTTTGGCATCACCACGTGCATATTGTAAGCCAATCTTCATCAAATAGGAATGGAATTGAACTGATTCTGTGTGATGGAAGGCATGTTGGTGAGTAAGTCACCGCACCCACTACTGAGAACCGCAAAGGGTCTGAGATTTACTTGCAAGCTAGCAAATTAGCCTGCCACGGTAATGGATGTTGATATAAGACATGAGATTGATTATTCATCAGAGAGGAAGGACAATTTCTTACTCACAGGGAGAGACTAGCCCGTGTCAGCATTTTGCACTGCTTCCCTGAGGCTCAGCTTCTAGAGTGCAGTAGAAATAGGGCCAGGTGACCCCTGCCCACATGGTGAGTACATTACAGGAGTTTAGGGGATCTGAATATTTCATAGTGGCCTGTAGCATGTCCTCCCTTTGTTGAAAGAGAAAGAATGCAAGCATTTTGAATTTCCCAATCCTCCTAGGTGGTAGACTAGAGTGCCATTTTGCAATTGAAAAACAAAAGCAAAAGCCTTGCTGCCCAGAGGGATCAGGTGACTTGCTTAGGGTCAGTTTCTTTTAGACCAGACATGTGTTTAGTAAGTAGAAGAGGCGGTATTCAGTTTAGAGATTCTGAGTCTGAATCCTGGAACTTGATAGTCTCCAATGTGATTGTTCTTAGAGAATCCTCAAAATTTCTTCCTGCATACAAGGTACAGTCATCAAGGAAAGTCACTCCCTGGGTTGCTGTGATGACAGAAGACATCCCCAAGCAGACCTCTGTCTGAGAATTCAGCTGGCTTCAGAAATGACCCAGGAATTATGAAACTAGGTGGAAACATTTTTTCACTAAGGTTTGCTCAAGTTCACCAAACCTTTTACAAACCTCTCATAATATGGACAAAGTAATTATAAATGAAATCCAATGAGTAAATAGCATTCTTATATCTTCCATGATAGCCTTCTTTAATTAACAGTTAGCCCTGTGGAGTTGGTCTCTGCTTGAACTTTTCTGCAATTAAGTTGGTCCTGTATGAGGATGTGTGTATGTATCTCTCTGTGTGTATGTGTGTGTGTGTGCATCATTGTACGTGCTCACACACATACATTATGAGAAAAAGGAGGACATAGTCATTTGACTCATAACTGGAAGAACCATTAGAGATGACACATTAAGCCATTAGATGTATCTTCCCCCCACCAGATGTTGCAACCCTTGAAGCAGGGATCCTAGTCTTCTCTGTCTCTAAGCACAGGACCTGGCATTTGGTAAGTTCCAACAAGTGATAGTTAAATAACAAAGTGCATCAATTATCCAGTCCAATCTGCTCACTTTATAGACGGAAAAAATTAAAATAAAATAAAATGAGGCCCAGGAAGGCAAGAAGCCTGAGTACATACAATTAATTCATAGCAAAGCCATGTATAAAACCTAGGCTTTGACTCTTATAGTACAGTTTCCAATAGTCTAAGCACCTTACCATTTTCAAATTATACAATAAGTGTTTCTTTAAAATGCCATCTCCTATGAGAGGGATGTTAAGTGTACATAGTTAAATTAAGGTGTGGTAGACACTGGTGCCTTTAGTCTGGGATAATATAATCGCCTCATCCAAGATTAGCCACTGTGAGCGGGGTGGGATAGGTTTGTGAGAACACACCAAAAACTAATTATGTATTGCTGTTTACCCTTACATTGAGCTTGAAACTAAACCATAGTCCCCATGGTGCTTTGAAAGGTTGGTGGCTACATCAAAGAAAAACAAAACCCCTAGTCAATTATGAGAGAGATGCATTAGACAGACTGATAAAAACTTGCGTTTCTATGGTGCTTCATGCTTTTAGCAAAATATTCTCACTTGCATCCATTAGTTCCTTTGATCTTCTCAAACAGCCTGTGGAAAAAGCAGGACAGCTCTTAACAGCCCTCATTTAAAGATGAGGAACTTGGAGTTGGGAAAAATTAAGCAATAGTCTTAAGTTCTTATAAATAGCAAGTGGTTCTTTAACTTTAGGATCAGATATTGCATCTGGCTCTACCACTAGCTAGTTGTGTGACTTTGGGTGAGTTCCTTCTCCGCTTAGACTCAGTGTCCTTTCCCTGTCTGTGTGCTTATACTCAACTGTGAAGTTTAAAAGAGAATTGCCTGAAATGCAGAGAGTGTGCTCAGTAAATATCATGTCCAATAAATATCAGTAGATATCATGTCCTCTGATCTATGTCCTAAGTGTTGAGTGAGATTGTATTATTATTAATAATGTTTACAAGAATCTTTTATGTTCATCGGAAGAAAGATGCCATTTTATCAACCGATGGTATTATTTGAGATGGAATTCTCACAAGCACCTTCTGTTAGGACAATTATTTTATTGAAACAAGTACATTGTGGGGGTGGAAATGGTGAGAGTGAGAGCAGAGGATTCCTGGTGGCTCAGATGATGAGACTACACATTTGCATAAGAACAGTTGAAATCAGTTGCTGAGTTCAAGCAAATCCATAAGAAAGAAAAATGAAGCTTTTTACACTAGCAATGGACTTAAAACTCTTTTTCCATAATGTAGCTCCAAAACTGAGCTCTATCAGCAAATAAGCAGAGGACAGCAGGATTTGCTAACACTGCATTCATAGCAATAGATTGGTCATGGTGACCAATTCAAGAAACATAAGAAAATAATGTGGGACGCCTGGGTTGCTCAGTGGTTGAGCATCTGCCTTTGGCTTGGGGTGTGGTCCCAGTTAGGATAGAGTCCTGCATCAGGCTCCCTGTGAGGAGTCTGCTTCTCCCTCTGCCTATGTCTCTGCCTCTCTCTGTAATAAATAAATAAAATATTTAAAAAGAAAAGAAAGACAGACAGACAGAAAGAAGAAAGAAAGAAAGAAAAGAAAGAAAGAAAGAAAGAAAGAAAGAAAGAAAGAAAGAAAGAGAAAGAAAAAGAAAGGAAGAAAGAAAGGAAGAAAGAAAAAGAAAGAAGAAAGAAAGAAAGAAAGAAAGAAAGACAGACAGACAGAAAGAAAGAAAGAAAGAAAGAAAGAAAGAAAGAAAGAAAGAAAAAATAATGTCATAGATGTCTCCTTTACTTTCCTGTCCTGGGATAAAATTAATTCATTCTGGTTCTCCGACATGCCAGATATACAATCTTAGCTGACCTTATAAGTATTTCTGAGAGCATTTCCACTTTTGTAAAATAGGGATTAGGACTTCAAACTTAGAGTCTTGTTTTGAGAATTAAATGCAACAAGGTATCCAAAAGTGCCTGCAATACCTGGTAGACAATGGTTTCTCTAAAAACATTTCCTAAAACTGTGGTTGTCTGTCCTTAAATTTTATACCAGTTGCAAAATCTTTGGATATTAAAGATCTTTCTTTTTCACTTAGTATAAATATGAAAAGTATATTTATAGCCATTTAATTTCTATCACATGTTAATAAATTTTCTTTAATTATTCATACATTGTAACAAATAAGAAATCACATCAATTGTGATCAAACAAGAATCACATCAATTAC
This sequence comes from Canis lupus baileyi, assembly GCF_048164855.1. Lineage (NCBI taxonomy): Eukaryota > Metazoa > Chordata > Mammalia > Carnivora > Canidae > Canis > Canis lupus. The sequence goes on from NC_132868.1 coordinate 23,206,161, forward strand.
ATATTATTAATACTTATTAACATTGATATACAGTATATAATAATGTAACAATATAATCTTAATATATTAAAATATATTACAGAAATTTATGTTTTATAATACTTTAGTAATATAATTTTATTTTATATATTTTAATAATGTACATTTTTATATATTATCTTAATATGTATTTTAATAATATTTTGTTATAGAAGATTAAAACTTATTTAAAGTTATAAAATCGGGATCCCATCCCTGGGTGGCGCAGCGGTTTAGCGCCTGCCTTTGGCCCAGGACGCGATCCTGGAGACCCGGGATCGAATCCCACGTCGGGCTCCCTGCATGGAACCTGCTTCTCCCTCTGCCTGTGTCTCTGCCTCTCTCTCTCTCTCTGTGACTATCAGAAATAAAATAATAATAATAATAATAATAAAATACAAAAAATAAAGTTATAAAATCAAGAACGAATAAGTTAAAATGAATGTTCTAGGGCAGCCCCGGTGGCACAGTGGTTTGGCGCCGCCTGCAGCCCAGGGTGTGATCCTGGAGACTTGGAATCGAGTCCTGCATTGGGCTCCCTGCATGGAGGCTGCTTCTCCCTCTGCCTGTGTCTCTGCCTCTCTATCTCTCTCTCTGTGTCGCTCATGAATAAATAAATAAAATCTTTTTAAAAAAATGAATGTTCTAGTACAAAATCTAATGAAATACATGGAAAATTATGCAGAGCTGACTAATGAGCTAAGCCAACTCCTTGGCTCTTAGTAAATGTCATAGAAAGCAGACAATTTATTCCCAGATGCTGTGATCTCTCTTACTTAATTGTTAGAATAATGAATTTCTAAAATAAGGAAAAGACAAATATCTAAGAAATAAAATATGAAAATGATCAGTGCAATTACTAAGCTGAATAACTAATCATGAATGATCCAGGACCTAAAGTTTATTTCATTTGTATGAAACACTCTCTAGCAAATAATGGTAGTACAGGATAAATAAAATGGTTTGGAGATTTGTGTAAAAAACCCTGACTGTCTTTTTTTTTTTTTTTTTTTTGGTGTGGTTTGGTTTGTTTTTATGGGTAAGATAGAGAGAGTAATATCAAACCTACCAACTTTTTGTTGAGCTTAAAGTATTATGCATGAATAAGGTGGTAAACTCTAAGTAGAATACAATAACTATTGTCTTCCTCCGCAGTTGCTTGAACTTCCATGTCTCATGAATCTCATCTCACTAGAACTTGATATATTTTTCTCACTCATTGTAGATACTTGCCAAACATTTGTGAAATAGTACAGTCCAAGTTCATTTTTATGAATGGTGTTAGCTCAAGATTACTATTGCAGCTCTAATTCTATATCCTTTAGCAACTTTACTTGACTTGAAAGGAAAAACCTTTGAAGTCCAGTTCCCTCCCATTTTCCTTCCTGAAACCCCAAAACATTATCTAATTTAAAATATATTGACACTTGTTACTTACATAATTCCTTAAAGAACTGCTTATTCACCATTTCATGCATCACTCTATCATTTAATCTAACTAGATTGTAAATTCCTGGAGTTCAGGCTTATGTGTTGAATGACTTTGCACCCTCCATAGGACTTTCATTGCCCATATTTATTAAATAAATTGGCTGTTTATGACATTGAAAATCTGGGTCTGGTCCCTTTCCCAATTTCAATCAACTGAGACAAGTCATCAGGAACCAATAAACTCTGTCTTTCTGTAATAGAAGACCAATGTTTTAGTCAGGTAGTTTACTATTTGTTCGCCTCCTCAACTAGTTCTACTTCTTAATAATAGAGATTCTCTTCTTCGGTGTTTGTCTTCCCTCGAGGAACTAGCACAGTTTTTGGCTTGTCCAGCTTCTGTAGACATTTGAGGAACGTTATGTGACAGAACAAACATTACTAACATTGAGTTCTTCAACCCTGCTCCACCAAATAGAATCCTGTATTTCCCTTCCTACTTTTTCTCTCTTCCAAGGAGGAAAGATTCTTCCAGGGAGGAAGGGGACTAAGTTGATCTACATACTGAAGAGCCTAAAAGAATGGTATTAGAGTCCTTGCAAGATTAAGGAAAGTGGCTAAAGTTTTGTGGAGTGTTGCTGTGGATTGGTTATTCAAGCCCCCTTTAAATCCACCCATGGATAAAAGTAAAGGATGAAATTCCTTTAATTACTTTCACCTGTTGAATGAGGCTGGTTGACCTTGACATGGCTCAGGTGCTGATCGACATAGGTCTCTGTGTGCTTTAGGACTGTAATTAAAGGGAGGAGTGAAACTATGAATCAATTAGTCTGAGAGAGTCTTGGGGTCGGTTGTTTTAATAAGCCGGTATTTTGGCATCAGTAACCTGTGGATTATAATGAGCCTGGAGGTTGGGCTGTTGCAGTTCCAGGTCTTTACTTCTTTACTCTCCCCAACCCGTCCCAACCTCCCATAGTCCAATCTTAGTCTTTTGGCTAAATTTGAGAATCCAAAGTTGGTGTCATATCTCACAAAGTGGAAAGAGAATGCAGTCTAAGCAAATCAATATGAATACATACCACAGGAAAGAGATATCATACAAGATGTTTATCACTGTGTTGTATATAGTAACCAAGATATAGATCCTAATGTCCAACAACGTAGAACTAAATACATTTTGTTATAGCTCTATGATGTGGCATTATGTGACCAAGTCTTTTCTTTCCATGCTGTGAAAGAAAATTTACTAACATGAACAAATATTTGTAATATTATGTTTAGGTAAAAAGTTATAAATCGCTTATATCAAATGATCCACTGTATATATAGGCATGTGTATATATACATATATATATAAATAAAATATAATTTCCCAAATTTCTGCAATGAGCATATCACTTTTTTCCAAACACACACACACACACACACACACACACACGCACACACTTTTTTTTAAAGGCATACTTATTTCTAAAGATCTAATATTGAGAACCTGGTGTTGAAGAAAAGTCCATGTTATTGAAATTAAATCCAGAGGCTCTGTTAACATTCAATTTACCCTCAAGAAAGAAAACATCCTTGCCTGGGGCCAGGAGAAAGAGAGGTGAAAAGAGGAAAGGAGGCCACTGCTCGTATGTCCTGTTACATGGAATCTGCCCCAGCACGCTGTGTGTAAGCTGCCAAACATCTTTTCTCAGAGAAATATTGATGCCGGCTGCTAGCTGATGAAATCTGCCTGACCCATTCTTTTTGTCTGCCTTCCTCCCCCGCCTCCAGTGCATTGTGCAAGAGAAAGCTTAAACCATCTTCCTGTCAGGTGGAACCAGAGGGTAAGGACCAGGTGGCCATGCTCCTGCTCCCCTGGCTCAGGTGCAGCTGCTGAGGTAGCAGGCCAGGCCCTGGCCCAGGGCACACGCTGTCCCTGCAGTAAGGGCTGGCTAGGTAGGCACAGTGTACTCATGTCGTGTCCCAAAGCCAGAGTTTTAGGGCTGAGGAGCCAGATTCTTGTGCTAGGAGGTTGAATGACTATTGGGAATGCATGGAGCAAATTAATTATTTTGCAAGGGGAATTTTACCTGGCAAGTTCAGGCACCCTTTAGTGACTGTAATAATAGCTGGGGCACAGAAAAGGACTGTGAATAGCAGAAGATTGTAGCAACTCAATTGATAACTGATTGGCTGTTTAATAAGGCCAAGGATTTTCTAGGTGCAATGAGATAAGCAGGGGAGTCAGAGGGGCTCTGTCCACCAGAATCTTGCAGTTCCTAGCCCAAGCACATATAGTTGAGGGTCATATGATTTGCCTATGTTAAAGGGGAGACCTTGGGGTAAGCTTTGGAGATCCAATAGGTCACACATTGCTCCGGGATCAATATTACTTAAATATAGACACTCTGGCCTTCTGCATTCTTGTGTAGTTAAGTTGATAAAAGATAGCTAGAAGAATAATAGTAGATACAGTGTAGCCTGGGTATCAGGATAAATGGTTCCAATTCTAGTTCAGTCACCAACTGAAATTTGTGATTTGGCGTAAGCTACTCCCTCACACCAAACTTCATCTTTTCCTAAGTGCCATCCACTGCTAGCATCTTGTGATCATCATAAAAACGCATTTCTGTGAAAGTCGGTGAAGGGTACCCGTGTTTATAACTGTATCCTCTGAGCTGAAATCATGGTTTAAATGATAGATTAAAAGGCCGTGACAGTTCTTGATGTCTTTCTTCTCCTTCTTGTTCCTTATCTTTTTGATTCCTCACTGTAACCCCATTCAATCTAAATTGTATCGAGCTCTTTGCTGCGTCAAATTCTGCAGCGATGCATTCTGACGTGCACCTAGAGTAACAAAAACAAAAACAAAAACCAATTTCGGAAGTGTGCTTCTACACAAATGACCAAATAAGGAGGCAAAATAAGATGAATGCCTTTTCTTAGAGACAAAAAGACAAAAAGACAGGGTGAGAGGATGGAGTGCATACGTCTAGCTTGAGAAAGGCGTAACGGGAGAGGGGCCATTCGAGCAGCACCCTGCAGATATGGAATTGGGCTTTAATGAGAATGGTGGGAAAAAAAGAGCATTATGGACAACTTGACAGGGTTGCCATGAAAGTATGGGCATGGGAGGGCGGGTGTGGATAACAGAGCACAATTCACTGAGTGGCAGCAGGTACATCTGCAGTAGCTGATTGCACCAGATGGTGGAAGGCTTTGAACACTAGTGTCAAAAAAATGGACTTTGTGGTGATGTGGTGTGATTAGAGGTGGGATGCGTGCTGGTTTCAAGCCCAAACATAAGTTTTCTAAGTTAGAATATGTCAAAAAATAACGAAATAAGGTAAAAGTTAAGGACTTGTCTAAGGAAGCAATGGTGAGGCCTCAACACGACAGGGGTAGGTACTGTAAGGGGAAAATCTGCCAGACTCTGCCACAAGTAGCAATAGAAGAACAGGAAGAAAAATCAGAGCTGAACTAGAAATTTTGAGCCATGTTACCAAGGCAGGTGCTGGAGGAACCATGAAGGTCAGGAGCAGGTGCCGATATGATGGAGCTTCATGAAGGCAGAGTGGATCACCTCGAGCTTCAAGGACACAATGCTGATGTTGATTAGTTAGAAAAGTGGGTTGGGGGAGCCTGGGTGGCTTGATTGGTTAAGGGTCTGCCTTTGGCTCAGGTCATGATGTTGGGGGTCCTGGGATCGAGCCCTTGAATCGGTCTCTCTGCTCAGCGGGAAGTCTGTTTCTCCCTCTCCCTCTGCTTGCTGCATCCCCTGCTGGTGCATGCTTTCTCTCTCTGTCAAATACAAAAATAAAATCTTTGAAAAGAAAAGAAAAAAAAAGAAATGAAATGAAAAAAAAAAAAAAAAGAAAAGCGGGTTGGGAGTGAAACCCCAGGTCAGGTTAGACTTTCCGAGTTGGTAATTACCAGGGGTAGGTGGTGATTGAAGACTCAAGTGTGCATGAGAAGAAGGCAGGGAAGACTGAGTAAAGGAGAAAGAAGAGAGGGGGTCATCCGCCCAGAGCCTTCCTGGAGCTCCGGTTGGTGGGTCTGGCCGGCACATGTAGAAGCACAACTTTGTGGGTTTCTTGAATGCATTCGCAGCAGTGCCTAGTCCATTCCAAAGCCCTTCCAATTGGTTTGGATCAGAGTGTGACCACAGAAACCTGATCTAGGCCAGACTAAGCTCTAGAGGTCAAGTCTGCTTCAGAGAGGGCATGGAGCGGAGGGCTGCGTGTGCAGCTCACCTTGCTCCCTCTTCAGCACATATTAGAGAATAATGAATCTGCAAGTGCTTCGTAAATCTTATCTTTTGCTATTGCTGTTGTTCCAAACAGTATAGATGATAATCATAACTGGAATGATAGGTCACTCAAAATGAATGAAGTCTTGGCAATAAACCTACTCAGCCCTGTTGTCTGTCAGCTGAGGAGGCTGAGGCTCCGGGAGGGGAACCGCATGCCTACGGGCGAGCGGAAGGAGTCAGGGTAGAGCTCAGACCTCTGGGCTTGCACACAAGTTCTCTTTCCCTTTTTTTATCCAAGTTAATTCTTCTCCTCACCCCCCCCCTTTTCTGCAATCTATTTAACATAATGCAATATTCAGTCCAGAAAGCTCTCATTTCTTCCCTTTCACTTTTAACTCTGCTTTTGAAGGCATTTGGGATAAGTTGCCAACAAGTTGGGAAAAGGGGAAGAGTTAAAGGAATAGCAGTAAGTTCAGTTCGAGTCATCTGAACCTGACTATTTAATGCAATAAAGATTTCCCTGGGCTCCATGGGAGCTGAGGTGAGTCAGAGGGGCTCTGTCCTCCGGAACCAAGACAGACCTGCAGATAGCTCAGGTAAAGCTGAATGAGCTAAGAATTACCCTAGAAAAGCAAACAAATTTAATACTTCTGGTTTTATTCACTTCCTGAATGGATAGAAAACTGGGGGGGGGGGGGCAGACATTTGCTACCTCTCCACATGCTAGGCTGAGAGAAGAGAGATAACCTTGAAGAATGCCAGGCATTCCAGGATCATTTATTTTTAAAAGTGGAACAAAGAGGATGCCTGGGTGGCTCAGTGGTTGAGCATCTGCCTTTGGCTCAGGTTGTGTTCCCCGGGTCCTAGGATTGAGTCCTGCATCGGGCTCCCTGCAGGGAGCCTGCTTCTTCCTCTGCCTACGTCTCTGCCTTTCTCTGTGTCTCTCATGAATAAATAAATAAAATATTTACCAAAAATTTTCTAAAAAGTGGAACAAACTTCTCTTTCTACCTATCTTTATACACTCTCAGCTCCAAGGGCCTTTGCAGTAGACTCCAGGAGAGGCAGTGGGACATTCTATGACCCAGCACACCCAGGACAAGAAGCTACAGGGTTTTGGGACCATTGCCAAGCTGGGAGATGAACCTGATAGGGTTCCTAAATAACAGCATGGCCTCAGCCTCAGGCCTGACTTCATGCTATTCCAGTCGTGTGACCTGTCTCCTCCACTGATCTAAGATAACACTTATCACATTCTGCTTTTGGAATCAGGTTACTTGTATGTGTGCCTGCTTCCGCCACTAGACGGGAGAGCAATGACCATGCCTTACTCAACCCTGTCCCCCAGAGCACTTGGCACAGGCTCCGGCGCTCAGTGGATACCCACTAAGCGTGCAGGGTTGGCTGGAATTTTGGCAGGCCTTGCATTTTTCGTTGGTTAAAACCTATGGCGCTTCTTGCCTGGTTTGAGAAGGAGAAAACGCACATTGTGTCGAAAGCCTGGATCTGATTTCAGAGACCAGAGCTCTCTGAAAGAAATACTGACTGCAGTTTACTCCCTGTGGAACTCTGCGGGCTGGCCCTTTCCCTTCCACACCGTGTTTCTGTTGCTAGTGAGAAGGATTCACACGTACTGTTCTTATCATACTCACTTTTTAGGATTCTATTATTTTGTAAGGTAAATTCAAATGGAAAATCCCTTTCAGTTTGTCTGCTCTTTCTTTACCTCTCCTGATCCTTACCCTTAGAAGATGTATCACAGTCATCGTTCTGGATTGAAAAAGATTTATTTAAAGGGAAGAGCAAAGGCAATGGACTCTAAGAGACTGAGCAACTGCACTGTCCCTCAATGAGAATAATAATTCATTAACAGGCCGCTCCCTTTCAAGCTTGGTCCAAGAACTCCTTCGTATGCATCGATTTATTTATTGCTTATTACAACCCTGAGGTGAACTTTGCTGATTTTGATTGGTGGATGAGGAAGCAGCTTGGGATATTAGGAGATTCCCTGACATAACAGAGCCAGCCAGTGGTAGAGTCAGGATTCCAATGCAGAGTGACCCTCTCTACTGCTCCACTCTTTCCATCCATGTTGAGCACATCACTTAAGGTCTTTGGATCTCGGATCAGCTATCACCTGGAATTAATAATCCTTCATGGCATTCACAGAAAAGTAAAATATGTGTCAAATGGCAATGACTTTGGAGACCTGAGGGACCTAAACAAATCTAAGAGATTATTGCATTGCTAAGTAGTCTTGATAGCCCAGCTAATCAAGGCTGATTTTAAATCACAGTGAAATCCAGAAGTTGTTGATCTCAGTAACAAAAATCTCTTCATCCCGGTTTTGTTCAGTGCCTTATCATTTTGTATCCCCAGATCAAGTTCTTAAATTGGGTCTCTCATGAGTTCCAGTGTTCTTGCCTGCAGAGTTAGAGGTTAGACCAAAACTAGGGAAATCTAAAGATTATTCCTTGATTATTCTTTGATTTTAAGTTAACAAAATTTTTCAAAATGATAATGCTTACAAGGATACAGTGAAACCAGTGCTTTCATTTATAGGAAATTATTTTGTAATTCAACTTGTCAATATTATCCAATGATGCTGTTCATACATACATATGTTCCACCCACCAATTATTTTTTCAGTGACATATTGCAAGAGGGGGTGATAATTTGGAACATATATGGATATACACTTGTCTTGCATTTTCATATGCCTGACTTCCGTCCAAGTCAGCCCTAGGCATTCATTTACTGTTTATGGGGATTCAGAGTGGGGAAGCAGAAAGAGTAACTCGGATGGGTACAGCAGCAGAGAGAGTAAAAGTTAATATTCAGTCTGGCAACCAAAACAGGAATGTATGTCTATGTTATAATCAGATGTGAAGCCAGGCTTGCTAAGTGAGAGAAGGGTTTCTGAATTCCCTATCCCTTACTCTAGCATTAAGGTCTTAGAAGACTTGGTGACTGATTTTTGTTTAAGGAAGATACTAGACATCTAGGAAGAAAAAGAGGAGAAACCCATCCCTGCCAGCCCTACCGGTTGTGAGAAGAAGAGAAACTAAGAGCAGATACCAGTCTTCTCTTCCCCATCCTGGAGCTGACTGTAGTGTTCTGGAGGATTACTTTAGGAAGGCCCAGCTAAGCATGGGGAGACCCAAAGACAGCTGGAATCATGGCCTGCATTCATATCCATGGCATGCAGGAGACTAAAGCACTAAAGACTCCTGCCATCAGCTTGGTGTTCCTTCCACCACACGGTGAGCATGACATGGCCCAGGAAGTCAGATGTGCCGGGGGAACACCAGCATGTCCTTTACACTACAGCTTATGTGCTAGAAAAATATCCGCATAGCTTATATGTCTTAGGATGAAGAAAGGTTTGAATCGAAGTGCTTCCTTTAGACAGAGAATTTTGTGAGAAAAGAGACATTGAATCTAAAAAAAAAAAAAAAAAAAAAATACTGTAGCATGAAAATCTGAGCTTTTTCTCTTGTACTGATTACTACCCATTTATTTTTGGAATGATTGAATTTTTAATAACTATTTTGCAAATAAACTTAAGCACCCTGCAATGGCATTGAACTTTCTGTAAATGAGGCCTATACATTTTCTTTGCATTTCATTCAAAATCAGTTTGGAAATTCCTCATCTAAGTATGCAATGAGTGAAGCATTAAAAAACTTCAGCTTTGAAACTTTTGGAGTAATATAAACTGAAAATAAAGTTTACAAAGGAGAAGATGTTGAAATTTATTCCTATAAAAGCAAGACAGGAAGGAAACAAACCAAGAAAGTACAAACTGTGTAAAAACAATCAATGCTGGAATTGTTTGTATTTTAGAATATGTGAACTTAAAGATTTTTTGTTGTTGTTTTTCATGAGGCTCTTATTTACATTGAATACATTTATATTCTGTTTTAGAATAAAATAAAATTGAGAAGAACCTTTATTTTGTTGTGTTTAAGTTTGGTGAAACTTTCAACCAAGTGAAAAAAAGAGACAACTTATTCAGTGAGTTTTGGCTTGTAAAAATATTTGTTGATGAAAGGTATTCTAAAAAAAAAAGAGAAAAGACAGTATTTTTTAAGATACATAGCTGAAATATTAACACATTTTTATATGAAATAGAATAGAATATGTTCCCCATTTTTCAAATTTTGCACTGAGCTTATAGAATATTTCAAGTGCTATGAAGAGTGTTTTGTCAGTAAAAAACAAACAAAAAAACAAACAAAAAAAACTGTCTCTAGAGAAGATTCAACTAAAAATGTCAACAATTTCAAATATATGAAAGTAAAATGTAACTTTGAAGAAACAGTTTAGCCAATTGTCTGAAAAAAGTAAAATAATATCATACTGAAAAAAAGTTCTTTAAGAAACACCAATATCATAGTATTAGAAACAGATACATCCAAAAACATTAGTATTCTGTGAACTTATGCAAACAATAATTATTCAGTTACGTTGTTGAGTTCAGATAATTAATATAAAGAAGTTTTTTTTTATTTTTATTTATTTATGATAGTCACACAGAGAGAGAGAGAGAGGCAGAGACACACAGGCAGAGGGAGAAGCAGGCTCCATGCACCGGGAGCCAACATGGGATTCGATCCCGCGTCTCCAGGATCGCGCCCTGGGCCAAAGGCAGGCGCCAAACCGCTGCGCCACCCAGGGATCCCTAAAGAAGTTTTTAAAAAATATTTCAATGTAACTTTAAATGCTTTAATGTACTTGGATACATGTTACTTAAATTTTTTAGGCTGAATTTTATGTTTGAAAATAGGTTTTGAGTAGTACTATTTAAGGTACATCATGTCTTGGAACTAATTTATCAGTCAATTAATGGAAATTTCAAAAATTTGTATAATTAATTTTAGCTCCCTTGTTCTCTCAAAATTGTCCTGAATCAAATATATTATATGATCCTCCTAGATATCGCATAGACGTTTTCCTGTATTGCTGTTTTAGGTCCAGAACAAAAACTAGAGACAAAATACAATTCAATTTTTAAAAACATAGGGAAAAGACTGTAAGGGATCTTTTGGTTTTTTTGAAGTGCTAAAATGATTGTGCTAGATGAGAAAGAAAGATGATGAATTTCTCTTCTTCCCTTTGCATTTTACAAATTGAGATTATGTTATTTTTAGAGGAAAAAGACTACACAAGAGGAAAAAACAACAGAAAGTGTTGGGACCTTCCTGGGGCAAGAGGCATCTGCCAGCAGGACTCTGAGGGCAGCGAAGGTGAAGATGCAGGGACAGCACACATGCCTCCCCTGCATCTGTTGGAGCATCAGCTGGTCAAGATGTTCTTTCCTTGCCCTCCAGACCCAGCCAAGGTGGCACTGACAAATAAGGTCAGATTTTGAGGCGGAGGTGAGTGAAGCATTTTATATTTATATCCATAGACACACACTCTTGTGTATGTTCCAGTGACTTTAGGGGACTTCCCACAGGCGTGGGTGTCCTGTATCTAGTGTGAGCTAAGTGCCTGGCCCACTGAGTTCTCTGGACACAAATCACTGGGGGAAGGGGAAAGTTCCAGTGCTTACGGATTGAGGCGAGAGGGTATCTACCTTTCTCAGTGTTATTTGGCTCTCTTCTGTGCTATCTGTTCACGATGATAGTAACATATAGGTAGGATCTTTTTTGGCAGAGTGTTTGTTTTGTTTCCCTCTCTCTGTGATCCCAAGCTCCAAGTTTCAGGATGCACAGAACGTAGTGACTTCATAACTTCCAGGCTAGGGCTTTTCTGAGTACTCTGATTAATTTAACTGGGGGAGGGAGGGGCAGAGGCTGGGTGGGGTGTGGATATACAAAGAGGATAAATAAAATGCTTAGAAGAGTGCTTGGTACCAAATCAGTACTAGATCAGTATCGGTTATTACTTTAATGCTTTATGAAGGAACAACGCTTTCTATCTAGAAGGGAGAGTTTTAGTGGCAACAAAAAGGAGGTAATGGGAAATGGTATGAAATAACAAGATTTAAGAGTTTAGAAGACATGCTGAACACAGATTATGTGCAAGGCACTGTCAGAGGGTCCAGAAATAAAATAGTAAACGAAAGAGCTTAAACTCTTGCTCTCAAAAAATTCACCACCAGTGGATGAAAGTTAATGGAGTTAAGTGGGTGTGAATGTCTCCCATTTTTATGCAAAATTGTAGCCTTTCTAGTATGTATATAATACCAACTGGTTTGTGTGTCAAAGAGCTAAAGAAAGTAGAACAAAACTCAAGGAGCTTGAGGGAATGGTGCATAGCCGCTCCTTATTAACATATTTAGAGGGCAGCATTTGCATCATGGACTTTTTTTCTACCTTATGGGTCACCTAGCACACAAGAAGAATTCATATAAAATAAAAGTACATTAGGATTGTTGTGGAAGACACTGTGAGGTATTCCCTGAGAGGCCATTTCTATTTCTTTTTTGTTAAGAGAATTTGTTTCTGTTTTGGTTTGAAGTAATAGTGTGCTCAGGAAAGGTGGCTCCCAATCTCTAACAATCCCAGAAAATGAACTGCAGTTAATTGAGACCTAACACTTTTGCTAGTATCTCTCCCTTTTGCCAGTGATTGGTTTGGAGTGGCATGCAGTCCTGCTCTGGTTACTGGAAAGTGAGGGAACATGTGTTGGGAAATTTTACATGAAGGTGTTGGAGAATGAAGGTCAATACAAAAAATGTATTTGATCTCTACATGGAAAAAATAACTTGCTCTGTGGCCTTGGCATTTATCACTTTACCCCCAGGACACAGTTTCCCCATCATTTCATATCATATTAATAACCCTTGTCCTATCCAATTAACAAGGTTATTGTTATTGCTAATAGAAAACCATGGATTTGGGGGCACCTGGTGGTTCAGTAGGTTAAGCATCTGCCTTTGGCTCAGGTCATGATCCCAAGGTCCTGGGATCAAGCCCCTCATCAGGCTCCCTGCTCAGTGGGGAACCCCACTCAGTGGGGAGCCTGTTTCTTCCTCTGCCCCCCATCCCATTCATGGTCTCTGTCTCTTTTGCTCTCTCTCTCAAATAAATAAAATCCTAAAAAAAAAAAAATGGATTTTAACACAATTTCCAAATTTTAAATGCCCATAATACGTAAATGATTACTATTAATTGAAATCTTTAGATTAATACTGATATACAAATATATTAGTAATACATGAAAATATAGGGGGATCCCTGGGTGGCTCAGAGGTTTAATGCCTGCCTTTGGCCCAGGGTGTGATCCTGGAGTCCCGGGATCAAGTCCCACATCAGGCTTCCTGCATGGAGCCTGCTTCTCCCTCTGCTTCTGTTTCTGCCTCTCTTTCTCTGTGTCTCTCATGAATAAATAAATAAAATCTTAAAAAAAAAAAAGAAAGTATTCACTAATATGCCAACCCTGGGAAAATGTGCTTCTTACTTCAAGAAAATTCAAGTAAATATAATAGTGTTTAAAAGACTTTCAATGAATTCATTTATGTATACATATTTCATTTTCATTGTCTTTTTTTTTTTTTTTCATTGTCTTTATTTCTCTCAAAATCTATGTGTAATTTCAGAATTATTTAATCAGGTTCAGTGAACTTAGGTTTATAAAGGTTGAGACCTTCACCTCCCTTTTTTGAGAGCATAATGGCAAGTGCAGTAAGTAAAGATTCAGGTGTCTTATTCTGTGATCCCCAACAAACATTCATTTTTTTCATAAAAATATTCAAATACATGGAAAATAACATAGTAATCATCAAGGGCCCACTATCTGTATTTAACGAAGGTTAACTTGCCATATTTTCCTCAGATATATTTTTAGAATGAAGAAAATGTTACAGATACACTTAAGGACCTTGTGTACCCTTTCCTAATTATGGTTTGTGGTGAGTATTTCCAGATCACATTTTTACTTTGCTTATATATCTATTACATAAGGTATTAACTAAGCCTCTCTATCCCAAAGTCACCAAAACACAGTGATTCAAAGGAGATTGGAGTTTATTTCCCCCTCAAAGCCAGATGGTGGAAGATCCAGGGTAGGTGGTCTGCCTTGAACCATGAGATTTAGTTGTTCCACCATCTCTAAGGTAGCAGTTTTGAAAGTGTGATCTGAGGGCTCCTGTGATCACTGGAATTTTTTCAAGGTGTTTTTCAAGATTACCTCCTCTTTTCAACTATAACGACTATATATCTGTGTGAGGCCAAATTTTCTTCATGTACAGCAACAAAAACAATATTAGACTGAATGCAGAAGCAGGTGAGTCTCTACTTGTCTTGAATAAAGTCATACATTAAAAAGATTTTCAAAAGTGTGATACTTTTTCACTAAATTTATTTTTTAAGTTATTTTTCATCAAGAATGTATTGACATAAACATATACTATGTTTTACAATGAAATTGTATTTTTAACGCCTTAATTTTAAATTTGAATTTGATACGTATCAACGGATATTCCAACATAAATAAAAGCTCTTTATTTGTGTCCTAAATAGGAAAAGTAGTAAAATGTAGTGTCTAGTTGGCAGCTGTATTCGGCCAAAATTTTTTCCACTATGAAGAAGGGAGGATGGATTTAAAGGAATGACTAGCAATTCAGTGCAATCTGTGTGTTCATAAGCAATATATAATGATTGTGTAATTTAAGAATTTACATGAATGGGTATCTTTCTGTATGAATCCTCCTGCATGTTACTTTTCTGTAACTCAAAATTATGTTTTCAAGATTTATGTATCCTAATACATACAAATCTAGTTCATTCATTCTAACTGTTGAATTCTCTCATACTGCAGGATTACACCACAATTTATTTAAATATTTCTTTGATTGGTGGGTATATTGAAGAGTTCCAATGATTTACAATAAACATTTTTCTGCATATCTCTTCGCATCAATATGAGAGCATTTCTCTAGAGATTTCAGGATTAACTTCTGTGTTGTAGGATATACATGACTCCAAACTTCTTTATTAAATTGGTGTTAAATTTTTCTCCAAAATGGTTGCACCAATTTGCAAACTGCTTGCACAGAGTGAGAATCCCTTTGCTTCTTTCTCTGCCAAACTTGTGAATATTGTCAATATGGAGCCATGGAAATGAAAGTTACTGTTGTTTAATTTGCACCTCTGCTTTTAGATATTAGGATGGTTAGAAATAGGTATGATGGCAATCAAAAGAATTCTTGATAACCGTGATTACATAATTGAGGTTTTTTTTTTCACATTAGAAATGTGGAGTTAAGCAGTTGCTAGAATGGTTTTGCAGATCATTAATGTAATCAAGAAAATTAAGCCCAGGCATCTTTCTGCTGCATTATCCTAAGTATATTGACTTTTCCTCCTCATGCTTATCATCTGATGGTTGCAAGATGATTGCCACTATATCTCTTAAATGTTTGATAGAAAAGGGGGGAAGGGGAGGGATGACTCTTATGACTCTCCTCTTAAATCTGGTTCCTTTTATCACCAAAGATAAGGTGCCTGGTCCCCACTCTAACAGACTTCTTCTTATGTAGTTTTTGCTCAGAGTTGGCTTAATTAACCAACGCTAACACATTGTTCTTGTAGCTTTAAATAAGCTAGAAAAAAGATAGGATATGTCCCTCACATTTCTTATTTCAAATTGTCTTAGTTTTTCAAGGAGATATATATATATATATATATATATATATATATATACATATATATATATATACACACACACACACACATATATATACATATATATATTTACACATATTTACATTTGGGATAAAATTAAACCTTTATAATGTTGTAAACAGAAAACAAGGTATCTTACCTTTTAAACTCAATGTGACAATCTCTGCCTTTTAATTGCAGTGTTTTCCCCTTAAAGCTAATGTAATTATTGATATAGTTGTGTTAAGTCTGCCTTCTTTGGGAAGAATAAAAGTATGTGCTATAAAACCTACATACATTATCATTATTTTGACTATATAAGAAATTATAAAAAAATAAGTTCTTCAGGAGAAAAGAATCTTATGTTAGATGGAAGCTCAGATCTTCAGGAGGGAATAAAAAATATTAGAAGTAAATATCTAGGAAAATATTTCACAAAACCTCTATTATTTTTATTATATAAACATTTATCTTTAAATTTATTTTTTTAATATTTTATTTATCCATGAGAGACACAGAGAGAGAGGCAGAGACACAGGCAGAGAGAGAAGCAGGCTCCATGTAGGGAGCCCGATGAGGGACTTGATCCCGGGACTCCAGGATCACACCCTGGGCCGAAGGCAGATGCCCAACTGCTGAGCCACCCAGGAGTCCCTATCTTTAATTTAAATTTATTAGAGGACTATTAACTGTTTAATGCAAAAATTATATTATATTTTTTACAGTATATATATATATATATCCTTTTGGTTCTGGTTCTCTGGAGAACTTTCCTAAAGCTGTTTTATAGAGTTGAATATTATGTGCTTTTCTGTCTACTTTCATTACCCCAAATTTTTTGTTCTAAGTAAAATCTTACTTAAAATGTCTCTCGTGGTGACACCTTTCATTCTTGGACCCAATTCCAACACGTGCTGGGGAAGATGATCTTCCCCAATGCACAAACAATTCTTGGACACCAGAAGGGTATCCAAGAATTCAGCTCAATCCTGATGCTTATCTACTAGAGATCCCACAGGTTAAGGTTTACAGTCCTACCCGCCCCCCCACCCCCCACCCCCCCAACCGTCATCACTCCCTCCTTGTGCTTCAGATACCAATCTCAACCTTCAGATACCAGGTTATTACCTGAGCTTCTGACCACCTGGCTATAAATCAGAGGTTCCCATGACCCTCTTCTTGGGTTTGATTAATTTGCTAGAACAGCTAACAGAACTCAGAGAAATGTTTCACTTATTAGATTATTGGGTTTATAACAGGATATAACCCAGGAACAGCCAGATGGAAGAGATGCTTAGGGCAAGGTATGTGGGAAGGGGGATGGAGCTTCCATGATCTCTCCAAGCTTGCCACTCTCCCACCATCTGTGTGTTCTAACCCACCAGGAAGCTCTCTGAACCATCCTTCTGGGGTTTTATGGAGGTTTCATTACTTAAGTATGACAATTAAATCATTGGCCACTGGTGATTGAACTCAATCTTCAGCCTCTCCCCTACATATTTACCCCTCCTTGGAGGTCAGAGGGTGAGACTGGAAGTCCTAACCCTCTAATCACCTGTTTGGCTACCTGCAACCAGCCCCCAATCTTAGGTGTTTTGTAAAATCACCTCGTTAACATGATAAAAGACATCTTCATTGCTCTCAACACTTAAATATTAAGGGTTTTAGAAACTCAGTGCCAGAAACAGAATAAAGGACAAATGTATATCTCTTATTATAAATCACAATATTACAGCCACCATTCACTTTCTGAGGGCCATGATACTTTGCAGGTTGTTGTCACCGAAGACAAGAGACAGTATACCCTAGATTTGGTGACTGTGACTATTATTAATTTCCCTAACCATTGCCAATATTTAGCAAATGGAATTGGCTTTGCCATAGTTACCTTGGAGTCAGTACCTGTGCATATCCATTTTAGGCTGTGGTGTCTATCCAAAAGAGCGCATATGCCAAAAGATGCCTTGGCGCCTGCAACCTGCAGCATTTCCTGAATAGCCACCTCATGTAACATCATTTTTAAGTATTCTCTAACTGGTTTTCAAGAGAAAGCCAGAGAAATAAAGGCTTTCTGGCAGAACACTTATTTTTTTTCCAAAAAGAATTTAAGGAGAATGAACCCACAAATAAGTCACCTCAGGGTGGTTTCAATAGGCCATAGTGACCTCCTATGATGGAGGTCTCTGTGGGGATTTTTCTGTGCACCAGGCCTTTATTGTTACTTGTGAAGCTGGACTATACTCCGACCCTCATTTCTTCTAAATTATACTGCTAGTAGCTAATCTTTCTAGAATGCTTAAGGTTTGAATATAAATCATATCAATTAATCTTTTCAATAACCCTCTGGTGTAAGTGACATTTCTTCCATTTTACCAGTGATAAAACTAAACAAAAGATATGAGAGATTACCTTACATTATATTGTTAATAGGTTTCAGAGCTCAGACTTCCCATTACAGCACTGGAGATGCTTATGGTTATAGGATATTTGACTCTGACACTGGTGTTTGAATTCAACTGGACTAATCATTATAGGCAAATTACTATAATAACAGTCACAAATCTCAAAGGATTAGAAGAACAGAAGCTTATTTCTCCTTATATAAAAATTCAAGTCTGGTGGTCTTCTATACAGTGTTTCAGGAACCTAAGCGTCTTCCATTTTGCACTCTACCAGTCTCTGTGTCCTCAAAGTCCTCTCCTTTCAGTGAAATAAGGAAAAGAAGGAGCATGGAATAAGGAATATAATAAACTTTTATAGGCCAGCCTGGAAGGGGTACACATCACTTTTCATTAGTCGGAACTCAGTCATATGGACATACTAACTGCAAAGGAAGCTCAGAATATGGTTTAACTATGTGACTAGGAAAGAGATGTTTCAAATACCTACATTGGCTATGACCACTTAGATTTACATAGTTCAATACAGAAATACTTGGCTTAAAAATATTTAACATTTTAAAAATTAGCAAGTGTATTTTTTAATAGATACCCTTAGCCTATACATGATTCTCAGTCCATCTCTGAGTCTTATCTTAACCTGTCTAGAAAAAGATTCAACTACAAATAACAACAACCACAAAGTAATATTGGCTTAAAAAGGTAGACATTTATTTCATTCTCTCTCTCTCTCTCTCTGTAAAAGAAGTTCAGATTGAGCTTGAAATTACATTGAGAGCTGGTATGGTATATCCACCATCATTAGGAATCCAGACTCTATCGGCATGACTTGTACCTGTGACCTTCTATCATCAAGGCAACTTCATGGCGATGAGTGTTCCCATCTTCCAACCATATTGCAGGCTGGAAAAAGATATGAAGAAATATGGGCTTTTCACAAATTTTTGTCCTTTAGTAGTTCAAACTAGGATTTCAGAGTTTGGTGAACTCTGCTTCCTAGCATTGATCAAAAGAGCTATATCAACATGTCCTACTAAACAACTCATACTGCTACATATAACCCCTACTTTGTCTTCTTTTTTTAAATATTTTTCCCTTCTTTCCTAACTTCTTTTAATGTATATTTGTTGAAAACTGTTATACAGCACACACATTGTACCTAGGAATCAGTGAAGAGCAAAACTTTCATGGTTTTTGTCGTTGTGGAGTTTATAATCTTTGTCTTCATATATCCAATGCTTGTTTAACACCTTTCCAGGATTAATTATCCTAAAGAGCAAGCTGCATAGTTCTCTCTCACTAAAAAAAAGATAATATTTAGCAATGAAATGGTTGAGAACAGAAAGCTTGGATGGATTTGACTTCAAACTCTACTTTTTACTAACTGAATAACCTTGAAAAACATCTTCATTTCTTTGTATTTTAAATTCCTCGGTGTTAAAATAAAGATAATAATATCTAATTGATGGAGGTATTATGATCAGAGTTATAAGTAGAACAAAATACCTAAACTTTATCTCAGTGTATCATATTATAGAATAGTTAGACAACACATACATATCTTCACTGGCATTGAAATAACTGAACTTGGCATCAAATTAATTAAATTGTCAAGAATGCTAAGTTTCCATACAAAGTTATAGTATGTCTTACATGATTTATAATACCTATGCATGAGACATATCATAAATATGTTCAATTCCAGTTATATATTTTAGACAGACTTAATAATTTAAGCATTCTCTCTAGATAACTCAGTCTTTGCTTGAAGGAGTTAGGAATATGCTTAGTTCTTCAAATTTCTAGTCTGCTACTTCCATCCTGTCTTCTCTCCAAAATGATATGGATGTATGGTGGGGAAAAAAAAAAAGTCATGTAAGTAGCCTCAGTGCTGTAAGGGTGATGCAACTTGATGTAGCATCTCCTATATTTTTTACTGTTATGGTCAGTGAAGTCAGGTGGTTTCTGCTAATTTGGACTGGTATTAACTTGTTCTGTCTTATTTTTTTTTCACAATTGGGAAACAAGCTAGTGTCTGAGGATCAGGACTCCATCCACTTAATTTTCTTTTGATATCTTTCAGTCCCATTCCCAAAGTAGGCAGATTTTTCCCACAGAGACTAAAGAAGCAAGATCATTGCTCAGGACATTTTTCCTTCACACTAGCAGACACCATTTCCTTATCATTGGTCTTACACCTATACTGCAGTTCTGAAAGTGGTGCTTAACTGCAGGCTAGGGTTCTTCTAGGAAGGTCTTTAAAGTCATATCCTAGAGTTTCCATGTTCTTAGGCTCCTCTATCCTAGTGGAAAGTTTCTAAAACCTCTAAAAATTACCACTAAGTTGCCAGTTCTGATAGTAAAGCAAAAACAGAAACAAAACAAAGAAACAAGAATACTGACACCAGAACTCATACATATTCTGTTCTTTCCCCTCTTCTCAAAATTCCTTTTATTGAAATATTTCTCCTTCCTCTACCATCTTTCTTCTAAGTAGGGTATTAAGTCTCATGAAATAAATGAAAAGTTACTTTCTCAGTACTATAGAAAATGAAATTGCCTAAGCCTAGTCCTGATATTTGTTAGATATAATGAATGAATCTTGAAAATATAAATGTTTTCTTTTAAATAAGTATGAATTTATGACTATTATCTTGCCTCAAAATTCCGTTTTGGGGTCTTCCTTTTCCAACTCCAAAGAAGTAACTAGTGTATTTTCCTTTCTTTCATAAGCAAGTCTAAACCCAGACAAAATACATGAAGCAACTCATTTTAGTTGTTAGACTCCAGGCAACACAGGAGTATGAACCTGACAGAAAAGGGAAAAAATATAATAAGCCGTATAATATGTCCCAGATTTCTACCTGATAGCACTTTTTAGATAGTGGTACAGGTAGGGAATACCCAAGCAAAAAACAGTTTTGCTGAGTTTATGAAAAAAAAAAATGTAGTTCTGGGAAATTGAGGGGTTTAGAATTAGTGGAGATTACTAGGCAAAGCTACTCTAGAAATATTCATAAGGATCCCTTTATGTCTGTTGCTTTATGTGTGTAGGGTGAAACTCCCTGGGACTTAGAAAATAATGACTCCAAAACTTAGAGAGGGTGTTGTTCAACTTCAAGCTGGCCAAAGTAGAGAGGCCTTATTGAATACTTTGGCCATTCAGCAGAGATCACAGAAAGGTCATGCCTTACTGAGTGATAAAACAGAAAAAATAAATAAATAAATAAATAAATAAATAAATAAATAAATAAGATCAACCTAGAATTCTATATACATTGAAAATATGTTTTGAAATGAAGTTGAAATAAAGACTTTGTTTTTTTAGACAAACTAAAGTTAAGAGAATTCATTGACATCAGACCTGTGCTACAAGAAATATTAATGGGAGTTCTTCAGGCAAAAGAATATAATCAGGTAGACACTTGGATCTACACAATGGAAGAAAAGACCCAGAAATGATTAATGATAGGACAAATATATTTTTTCATTTTAAAATTTATTTTAAAGAAAGTGATTGTTTAATGAGAAAATACTAGCAATATATGGAAAAGTTTATAAGATATGTAGATATAAACTATCTAAAAAATGTAGGTTAAAAATAAAAATATTATAAATGAATAGCATGAACATACCTAAAATTCAGATCTTAATTTCTAAATAACTTTTTCAACTTCCTGTTTCAGTTCATTTTATCACTACCACGAGAAAAAGATACAAGCTAGACATTCAATGGCTTTTCTTGGACCTATCAGAGAACTGAGGAAACAGGACAATCTACCACTCTGATATTTGGAGAGACACATGCATCCAGAGAGATGTAGCTAAGATCTATCTACCTAAAGGGAGGCCCCTGGAGCCATAAACCTATAGGAACACTGAACTAGTAATTCTGATGACCTGCTAGAGATTGTGGATTGGCACAAGACTAAAAAACTGCTAGGCCATGTAGTCTTAAGGAGACCCCTCCAAAATTTATGAGCTTTACATCCAGAAACCCAACCAGCTCACCATGGTGAAGTTTCAAGAAAGGTTCTTCTGTGGGTATATCAAGGGAGGGGAAGAGTAATCGTAGTAATTTTCTAGGGCTGCCCTAACAAGGTACCACAAATGGGTGTGGCTTGAAACAATAGAAATTGATTGTTTCACAGTTCTGAAGGCTAGAAGTCTGAAACTAAGGGGTTAGCAGGACCATGCTCCCTCTGAAATATATAGAGGAGAATCCTTCCTTGCTTCTTTTTAGCTTCTGATGGTGGCCATCGGTCCTTGGTATTTCTTGACTTGTGACTGCATCACTCCAATCTCTGTCTCTGCCATTACGTGGCATTGTCTCTGTATATCTGTGTTCACATTTCCTTCTTCTTATGAGAATATTAGTGTTAGAAGATTAAGACTTACGCTAATGATCTGATCTTAACTTGACTGCATGTGTGAAGACCCTTTTTCCAAATACGGTCTGTGCTTTCAGGTGTTGAAAGTTAGGAATTCAATGTATATTTGGGATGGGGGAAAATTCAGTTCATACCAGTAATCATTGTGGAGTATACTCAGAACTTTCATGACAAAAGCCTATTGTTCAGGAGAAAGGACTTTTCCAGAGCCATATCCCAACTCAGGTAAGAGAATTCCTTCCACTCCTTTTCCTTTCAGCCTTCTGTCTCAGCTAAGAGAAAAAGATAATAAAACAGACACAACAGGGGTTGGAAAAACAAACAAGATCTGCCACTGGAGAAACAACTGTGGAGGTCACAGTCCTGACACACAGATCCACTAAAAGACTAAAAGTTTAATCAGAGTATTATAAAACAGTTCCTTTACCACACACCTTACCATCACACCAACAGGGACCCAGCACAATAATAGTGGATTACAGCTAAAATGGCTGCAAGACACAGACTCTCTCTGAAGAGGAATATTTAAGGAAGCCTACAGGACACTAAAGGCATTTGAATCTACTGGCACTTACAGATACAGCAAACATTAAAAGAGCCCAACTTCTAGCCAGATTAACACAAATCCTCACACTAAAGACCTATTTATCTCAGTCTCTATTACCCAATAAAACATATCCAGCCTTCAGAGCATGCCAAAAGGCAAGAAAAAACATAGCCTGAAGAGAAAAACCATCCTCAAAGCCATCTCAAATATGACACAGATACTAAAATCATCACATAGGGAATTAAAATG
The DNA here is from genome assembly GCF_048164855.1 of Canis lupus baileyi. Lineage (NCBI taxonomy): Eukaryota > Metazoa > Chordata > Mammalia > Carnivora > Canidae > Canis > Canis lupus. The sequence goes on from NC_132868.1 coordinate 23,229,044, forward strand.
ATTATAATTAATATGTTAAAGGCTTTAAAGAAAAAGTAGACAACTTGCAAGGATAGTTGGGAAATGTAAGCAGAGAGATGAAATACTAAGAATCAAAAGGAATTTCTAGAAATTTTTTTTTTTTTAAAAATCACTGTACCAGAAATGAAGACTGCCTTTGATGGGTCATCACTAAATTTGACATTGTTCAAGAATCAGTGAGCTTTAAGGTAGGCAAATATACACTTTTCAAACTGAAATTCAAAAGGAAAGAATATAGACAATAGAGAAAAAAAAAAGAAAAAAGAAAACAATCAAGAACTATGGGACTACTTCTGGAATACCAGAAGAGAAAAAGTGAGAGTAGAAAAGAAAAAAAGTGAGGTAATAATGACTAAGAAATGAGCAAAATTAATGTCGCACACACCAAACCACAGATGCCTGAATGTCAGAGGATGATAAACAGGATAAATGATAAACAAACATACACACATACATTTATATAGACCACTAAGCATATTATACATATTATATTCAAACCCAGAAAACCAAAGAAAAAGTGAACATCTTGAAAGAAGACAGAAAAAAATAATATTTTATCTATGGAGGGAAAAAGATAAGAATTACAGCAGACTTGTCATCAGAAATCATATAAGCTAGAAGAGAGTGGGATGATATTTTTGTGTTGAAAGGAAAAACAAAGCAAAAAAAAATCACCAATTTATAATTCTGTATCTAGAGAAATGAAGCTTCAAATGTGAGGGAGAAATAAAGATTTTCCCAGAGAAACAAAAACTGAAGGCAATCCATTGCCAGCAGATCTTCCCTGAAAAAAATATTAAAAGAAATTCTTTAGGCAGAGGGAAAATGATATAGGTAAGAAACTCAGATCTACATATAAAAGGAGTCACATTTCCTAAGCAGATTGCTAATTCTAGACCTAATTCAGGGAAAACAAAATAAACCCAGAACACTTTGCAGTGCCAGGAAGTAAGGAAATGTTTAAAAGGGGGGCGGGGGGGGGGATGTCAAAGTGACACAGGAGCCAGTGTGAAAGACCTTCCAATGGTCAAAATTAGAAATATACAAGAAAAAAAATCAAATAATGCCATGTTGGATTATAATTGAAAGCATAAAATAAATATGCTGCATGGATATTGCCATGTATAAATGATTAAACCAGTAAATAAATGGGAAAGGTGGAACAAACCTTTACAAAAGAATTTCAAGTAATATATGTAGATGCACCTCCTTCTAGAAATTGGAGGTTAATTTCCGTCTTCTTGAGTATGGATTGGGCTTAGGAATTTGCTTCCAAATAATAGAGTATGAAAGGCAAAACATAGTAACTTAACAGGGGAGTATCTAAAGACTCCAACTTAATCAAGTGACCAAAGTTAAGAACACCAGTGATAAGTCATTGCTATTATTAACCTTCTGTTATAATGTGATGAGAATACACTACACCTCTGTGGTATTCCTCTCAAAAAAACAATAAACCCTATAATCATGAAAAAATGTATCGTAATTGTAAAAAAGCCATATAACAAACACCTACTGAGAGATAGTCTGTAAAATACCCAACTAGTACTTTTCAAAACTGCCATGGTCATGAAAAACAAAGAAAAGTGAGAAATTTTGAAACACCAGAAGAAACAAAAGAGTAATGATCAATAAATGCCATATAATGGATCAGATCCTGGAATTTAGTTAATAGTAATGTACCAATGCTAGTTTTTAAAATTTTGATAAATGTACCATGGTTATATAAGATGTTAATTTTAGGGGGAACTAGGTGAAGGATATATAGAAATATTTTGTATTATTTTTACAACTTTTCTCTGTATCTAAAATAAATTCCAGAATTTAGAAAAAAACATTTACAAAAATAAAGGGATGAAAAAGAGATATATCATATAAACACATGTCTTAAATTTTTTGAGGTGGCTATATTAATTTCAGACAGACCGCAGGAAAAAGAAATATTACCTGGGGCAAAGTGGAATGTTTCATAAATATAAACAGGCAAATGCATCTAGAAGACATAACAACCTATATGTATATTTACCTAATAACAGAGCTTAAAATATAAGCAGGAAAAAAAAATAGAACTAATGCAAGAAAACAAAACTACTAGTAGTAAATAGTATGCATGCTGATAAGCCACTAATACCCATTCATTAAATTTCTGTAGATAATTTAATTGGAAAGTATTTAGAATTCTAGGTTCAATAAGTAGCCCAAGTTCTGTACCGGTCCTGCAACTGGAATTGGCAAGCCACTTCATCATCACAATTCCTCATCTATACAACGGGAGGACTTTATAACATCTAGGGCTCCTTCTAGATTCGATTTTCTGCAATTTTACATCAATGTCCATATCAAAAACATGAGAGAAGGAAACTACTTTCAACAAAGTTGCCAAATATACTTCCCCAAATTTAAGAGATGACTAAAGGCAATTGAAATGAACAAGAGCTGAAACAAACTATCAAACCTTACCTGTCATCAATTTTTTAAAGAAAATTTTTGCTTTATTTTATTTAAGTTTTTGCTTTTTTGATTGATTGAAAGGATTCACACCATTTCAAAATCAATCTTGGTATACCCACCCTCCAAGTTTTTTCTGAAATCATGGACTACAACAAAGGCATTAGGGAAGAAGACTATTTTCAAAGGAAGTCATTATGCATATTATTCTTGGAGTTTGTGATTTTGTAATTCTTTGTACTAAATGTTTCAATTCTTTCTTTAATATCAGGGATGAGAGTTTCAAGGTACTTTCTGTGACCCTACTGGAGATTTCATTTACATAATATAAAATTTTTTTTTTAAATTTTTATTTATTATTTATGATAGTCACACACAGAGAAAGAGAGAGAGAGAGAGAGAGGCAGAGACATAGGCAGAGGGAGAAGCAGGCTCCATGCACCGGGACCCTGACATGGGATTCGATCCTGGGTCTCCAGGATCGCGCCCTGGGCCAAAGGCAGGCGCTAAATCGCTGCGCCACCCAGGGATCCCTACATAATATAAAATTATATCAAATATGAGCGAATCTCAAAGTTGTTGAGTCAAAGAAGCCAGACATAAGAAGGCATATGGATTATCCCATTAAGTATCACACATTTCTAATAGGTGAGTAATATTCCATTGTATACATAAACCACAGCTTCTTTATCCATTCATCTTTCGTTGGACACCGAGGCTCCTTCCACAGTTTGGCTATCGTGGCCATTGCTGCTATAAACATCGGGGTGCAGGTGTCCCGGCGTTTCATTGCATTTGTATCTTTGGGGTAAATCCCCAACAGTGCAATTGCTGGGTCGTAGGGCAGGTATATTTTTAACTGTTTGAGGAACCTCCACACAGTTTTCCAGAGTGGCTGCACCAGTTCACATTCCCACCAAAAGGGGCAGCCTGGGTGGCTCAGTGGTTTAGCACCGCCTTTAGTACAGGCCATGATCCCGGAGACCCGGGATGGAGACCCACATCAGGCTCCCTTCATGGAGCCCGCTTCTCCCTCTGCCTGTGACTCTGTCTCTCTCTCTCTCTCTCTCTCTCTCTGTGTCTCTCATGAATAAATAAATAAATAATATTTTTAAAAAAGTATCGCACAAAAGCAGAGAATATTTACTTCTAATGTCAGGGAAGTGGTTGTATTTAAGGTAAAGTGCTAGTGACCAGAAGAGAGCTCAATGAGACTTCCAGAATTCTGGCAATATTTCTTTCTCTTTCTGGCTGCTAAGTATTTTTTTTTATTATTATAGTCCTTGAGTACAGTTATGACACATATACTTACCTGTATGCATGCACATTACATATAATAGTATAATAATATATTCATATAGTATCACAATTATATATTTTAAAAACATGCTTCTAAACACAGGACTTCATTTGAGCCTCATAATAACTTCCTTGGACTGGTGATGTAGGGATCATTGTCATTATTTTAGACACAAAGGAAATGAGTCTTCAAAAATTCATGTCAATTCAATTCAGCTAACATTTTTTGTGTACCTAGTATATTCCAGGAAGAAAAAAAATATACTGGATAGTAAGATACAAATAGTCCTTACAGTTTAAAAAAATGAAGTAAAGTACCCCCAGAGCACATAGCTGAAAAAGGTCATGGCATTTTGGACATAGAAGGGACCCCAGACAACATCAGTGCTCTCCTCTTTTAGAAGAGGGCATGGCCAAGGGCATGGACTTTTTAGTGGCCCTGGTTTGGGTTGGATTTCTAGTTTCAATACTTAATCCCTGGGTGACCCTGGGCAAGTTACCTACACTCTCTCCACCTCGGTTTGCTGATCTGAAATGTAGTATTAAAAATATCCATCTTAAAAATAGCTCTGAGGTAAATTTTAAAAATCTGGGAGCAATCCTAGCACACCACCCAGCAGCTAGTCATCATAAGTTACTCTGTCCCCTTCAGGTGACTTGAGGTAAGGGGCTCACAATCCAGCCCCCTTTCTAGCAGGTTTTTCTGCTTCTCCAAATACGTACAAATGAGATATGAAGTGTTAGATACACTGGGATGTGAGGCACATGCTATACAAGCCCTGTCCACTTTCCAGGGAATCTGCGTGTGGAGCTTCTGTGTTTCATAATCCCTGGTCCAGAGGGGAGGCAGAAGCAATCCTGGTGTTGATGGCAGGGCTGCGGGGGTGCAGATGAGTAATCCTTTCTGGGAGGAAAGCAGATACGGCAGCCTGGAAAGCACACGTTCGGGGAGGCTGAGTAGGAGGATGAGCTTAGATGAGCAAAGACCACCATCCTGGGCATGTGATGCAAAGCCTCGGGAATGTGTCCGAATCCAATCCAGTGGCCGTCCTCATCATGCTCTGTAGCCCTCTGAGCCTCGGCAGCTGTCACGGTGACTGATGTGCGACACCCTGACCTTTGCTGACACTGTCCTTCCTTCTTGTCTTTCACCCACGGCTGTCCCTGTTTTCCACATCACGCTGGCTGATGGCTTATGGGTCTGTAGAGCTACTTGGGGGAAAATCCCATTCTCTGTCATCCTGTTCCTGGGACTGTGATCTCCTACTGGTTTAGGTGATTGATGGGAACTCTCATTCTAGTAAAATACACTCTGCTCCTTTGCAAGGGTCCCTCCCCACATCAGCCATTGTCTTCGTGCCATTAAAGGAGGACCAGACTCTTCAGAATATATACCTCACCAATGACGAGCTCCCATGTATCTTGTGAGGCACCTCCGTATCCAATACCTCATCTGGTTTTCATGACGGCCCTCTGGGGGAGCCACACAAGGGTATTATTTCCTTTTCACTGATGAAGAAAACAAGGTTCCAAATGGTCTCTGGAATTCTCCCAAGTTCCATGACAAAGTAAGTGGCTATCAGAATCAGAACTCAAGTCAACTGAAAACCAGCTCATTGGCTGTCACCATGCTGGTTCTGGATTCCACTGATGTACTTCAATGGCTCCTACTGCTTAGCAACCTGGTCTTCCCTAATTTGTATTTGTTCTAGAAAGGCTATCAGCAAGAAGAGTTCTCTCTCCTGTACTTACCATGTTTCGTGAAATTGAGGAAAGGGAGTGCATGATTCGAATGGACAATTGGAGGTAGCTTCAAGAATCAGTTTGTACGTTAAGTTTAGGGAGCTATCCCCAGCAGCCTCAGTCTTGGATTGCCTCCATCTCCCCTTTATGCTCGACAGCACCCTGCATGCACATTTAAAATGCATGGAAATCATCTACTTATGCATTTCTCTCACTCCCGTAGACCCTCGAGTTCAGGGACCATGTTCAGGGACCATGTTATTCATCTTTGTATGTTGTGGTACCCGAACACGGCAAACTTGAAAATCATTGAATGATTGATTGAATATAAGATAACATAGTCAACGGTATTGAGAGTCAAAAGATATCTAAAGGTGATGCACCCTGACCCTTGTTTGACAGAGGAGGATGCTGAAGCTTAGAGAGTGAAGAAGGCACATTCAAGGTCAGAGAGAGTAAGATGAGGGAACAAGAGGCTGGTCACACTCCTCCAAAGACTGGTCTATACTGCTCAGTTCTGGCTGTCTAGCGTATTGTGCAAGTTCTCTATCCTTTCAAATTACCCTGTTGAGTTACAGCTAAAGAGAATGAAGGATGCCCCAATCTATGTTGCTGGACAAATCTCCCCCTCCAGAAGTAACTGGAGTAATATTCTTCAGAAAAGCTTCTATATTCTATTACCCAGACTTCAGCAGTCACTAGCTCTTTGGTTCACCCTCTGTGGTCTCATAGCCACTTTGGTGGGTTATTTGTCCTTGCACCTTACTGATTCCCCTAAGAATGGATGTGATGCACCTCCTCTGCCATTCCCTAAGCATTGAGCACGAGGCTTTAAAATGCCTATCAAAAACATGAAGACAACAAAAGGGAATTGCCAAGCCAGAAGGGGAAAACTAAATATTGGCTATTACACAGCAATGCTTCCTGGTGCCTACTCACTAAATCCCATCACAAAGAGGCAGTGGCTGCCTCTGTGCCTCTTCCACTTCTGGCCTCCCAACACTCTGCCAGGGTCTACTTTTCAGAGCTGCCTCTACTAGATCCTTTCCTTGAGTATTAGTCTCTTACTCCCAACTCTGATCTTTAGTCCTGCAAGAAAAAAATCTAAGAGGATCTTTTAATATAAAAAGGAAAATTCTTTGAGAAGATCTAGCTCACTCCCTACTTGGATGATTCATTAGGCAGAATTTGTCAAGGCAGGTCTGAGGAATTTGCATTTGCATCCCTTCAACAGTACTGGCTACCCAAAGGCCAAAGTATAGGTAGTTATGTGCATAACCAGAACATTCCACAGAAGGAATGAAAGAAGATCAAGTGGCATTCCTCAAAGGAAATTCTTCCTCCTTTATTAATCCATAGGAGGAAAATTCATGGTAAGCTAAGATAACCTATTTTGTTCAGGTGTTCAGCCCTAAAGCACTTTGCCCAAAACTTGGGAGCTGGTACGATAATCAGGTACGAATAGCTGATGGATTTAGGATTTGTGTGTATTATTAACAATAATTAACATTTATTGAGTGGGTACTATATGCCAGGGACTGTGTTTAGCATTTTACATGCATTCTCTTACTTAATCCTTCCAAAATCCTATAAAAAGGCACAATGATGCATTCTGGGTGTGGTTTAGGGTGCGGCTGCTTCATTGCCCAAATCCTACCATTCATCCCTCCTCTTCTCCAGAGTTCCTAGCCAAAGAGCATATTCACCAAAGGATCGGCAGCCAAATGGGAAAGTGCTGATATTATTAATGTCTGGGAAAGCCCATAAAGGAGAGCACAGATCAGGCCTGAGGCTTAGGAGAAGCAGACCTAGCATCTACTCTAACCCAGGCTTCAGCGTGCATAGAGGCTAGGACAAAGCACAGAACATGGTCAGCTTCCTAAAGGGATACCCAGAGTGAAAAACAATGGGTCATGGAATCTAACTTTAAAAGACTGTTGCTTCTCACAGTGACCCTCTTGGGTTCTGGCCAGTTAGATGAAGAATTCCTGCTCCTTAGGAGGGATCCAGTGAGGTTAGAGAGAGGAGTGTGATATAAGGGGAGAAGCTGACCTCACTATAGGTTAAGGCAGATTAGTGAATACAGTGAATACAGAGCCATACCTGTGTCTCCCATCCCTATGTCACAGAGGAAGAAATCACAGCTCAGTGAGGTTAAATCTCTTGCCCATTACCACATGGCTAGAAAGTGGTCTTCAAAGGCAGGCTCTCTGGTTCCAAATCCTTAACTTATAACAGCTGCCTAATGATAGCACTTCTTAATCATTGATTTTTGCTATCCCTATTAGAAAACCTCAATCCTTCCTAAGTAATTCCCCATTGTGTCCAGGAACCTCCAAAGAATATCTCTCATTTTTGTTTCTTTTTTTTTTTAAGATTTTATTTATTTATTTATGTGCATGAGAGAGAGAGAGAGAGAGAGAGAGAAAGAAGAGAGAGGGGGGCAGAGACACAGGCAGAAGGAGAAGCAGGCTCCATGCAGGGAGACTGACATGGGTCTCAATTCTTGGTTTCCAGGATCAGGCCCTGAGCTGAAGGCGGCGCTAAACTGCTGAGCCACCCTGGTTGCCCTCATTTCTGTTTCTGAACTTGGTTCACCTTCATCACATCTTACCTATCACTACTTGCTTTCCTGCTCTAGCATCTTTGGGGTGTTACCATGAAGCTGCTAACATTCCCCTTCCTTGGTTCTGGAGACCAACTGGGTTTCCCTGGGATCCATCTTTACCTATACCACCACCTTGACTTCAGAGGTCTCCAAGGGTCTAGAATCTTCTTGTACCAAATTTGTGCTGACTTCTATTCAGAAGGAGAATATCTTACTATTTCTTTGAGATGGGCTCTAAGGAAGTTCTGCAGCATCTATAAGAGCTTTAGAAAAATCGATTCCTTCAGTTTCTGTTTGCAGATTCAGACACTGTCTGTGGGACAGGTGAGGAGGATCATTCCTGAGGAAGTGAGCTACTCATTCACCCCCTTCTATTTTGGTGTCTGATAATTTGAACCAAATGCCCTTGCCCTTTATTTCTTGTGCCCAATCCCAGGATTTCAAGGTTTTATATTTCTGAATCCCAAGAACAGACCAGCTTTAATTCAACTGGAAAGGCTCATTAAGTCCTGAAAATGGTTTCATTGATTTTTAGAGAGAGCTACATGTGTCTTATTATTAATATGCAAGGAAGTGAAAAATAAATGCAAAGGGACCTCACTATTACTGGTCCTACAAGTGCTACTAAGTCCTCTATACATCATGCCATGGAAGCATGTGAATGAAGGGCAGCCATAGGCAAAAGCGCTTCTCTCATATGTTTGCTGAGGATTGGACTTTTTGACTTACCAGAGTCTTCTACCAGTCATTGCTCTCTAGTCTCTATCACCTGGCTCTGTCCTCTGTCCTTATAATGCTGATTTGCTCATTGGACATCCTCCTGGTGCATCTTTCCCCCAAACACACAATCAACTCTCACCCCTCACGTCACCCATACTTCTAACTTAGAGACATTTTCTATCAGTTTTGGCTTCATGGAATGGACTCAGTTCCTCACAGTCCTCTCCAGTAGGGAAAGGAGTCTTACACAATTCTGGTTAGAAAGTTCAGATTTATAACTGTTTGATGATTCAAAAGCAAAAACAGAAAACAAAATTAACAACCCAGATTTAAGATCGGCATGACTTAGAAAATGGTTCTTTACTAATGCCTTCCAATCTTTTCTTGCTAAGTACCTACTGTATGTAAGCTTTTACCATATAATGGTGATAGTGACCCCATACAGCTGGATAAGACAGAGAACTTCAAAAAGTACTAATAAGGAAATATACATGTACTGAATTATATTCAAGATAATTTATTTGGATACATAACATGTACATTAACACAAATGACTTAATTGAAGGCAGTATGATGTAAGGGCCATAAAAAGATATAAGCAAGTTGCTTATTCCAGCAAAAGCAATCAGAAAGGGTCTAGAAAATTCTTATTACATTTTGATATGAGTGGGGAATGGTGTTATTTTAAAAATGGGATTATTTTTGCAAGGACTCAAGTCCTTGCAAGCAGAGAGTTGAATTTGGCGTTATTTTGACCTGAATATAGAGTTTGTTTAGAAAAAAGTGAGTATAAGCATAAACACATATTCTGTGTCTAAAAATGAAGAGCTTGGTTGCTGATGTCAAAAATTTCAAATTCCATTTCAGAGGTGGTGAAAAATCTTTGAAGTGTTCCCATCAGGGGAGCCCTGTGATTAGAAAATGATACAGAGTGATTCTCAAGAACCTATCAGGAGTGTGGAGAATAGAATGAGAGACAGACAAAGAAAGAAGCAGGAATAGCAGCTGGAATCCTCTTTGAACAGCCTGGAGGTCATGTGGGCATGTACCAAAAAACAAAAACAAAAATTAAAAAATCCCAAAACAAAAACCAACAACTTTCTGGGGCAAAGTTTTATAGTGAATAACATCTATTTCTCGTTTTCTTCTTGTAATATTCATTTTATTTCATTGCAGAAGGTTAGAAAAATACTGAAGAAAGTAAAATGAATTCATGATTTCCCAATTAAGAACACAGTAGTTTATATTTGTATCTCTTTACTTCTAATTTTTTATCTGTGTAATTAAATTTTTCAGGGTTAGATTATATACACATTTAAGTGTTTTTTAAAAATTTAATGTCATAAGCGTTTCCTATGTATGTTCATTATTACCCTTATGTCTTTTTAAGAGTTTATTTATTTATTTGTTTATTTGTTTAGAGCATTGGGAGGGACAGAGGGAGAGGAAGAGACAAAAATCTCAAGCAAGCTGTCTGCTGAGCATGGAGGCTGTTGTGGAACTCAATCCCATGACCCTGAGATCATGAACTAAGCCAAAACCAAGAGTGGGACACTTAATCAATTGAGCCACCCAGGCACCCCTTTGTTCATTATTATCTTAATCATCTTTTAGAAACATGTCAGAAAATTGAATAGAAAAAATTTAAGTAATTATAACTATCTATCATGTTAAAAATGAAAACATAAAGTCACAAAGAAGAAAACAAATGCAGCTTAATACCACCATTTAGAGATAAACACCAGTGAATATCCTTGAAGTGTATTTTAAGCATAAAAGTGAATTAAAAATTGGTACAGTACTGTATAACATGCTTTATAACTTTTTGTTGCTTGTGATAAAAATCATCTAGAAGTGTTTTAAGTGTTGCATAATATCATGTAGATATACCATCACTTATTCATACCTGACAGTAACCATAATAATTTATTTATGATTCAGAGACAAAACTATACTCAAAGGCAGACTATTTCTTAACGCTCTCATTACCAATCAAGAAAGAAAGTCACCAAGCATAAAAGACAAAAAGTTAGAAAGACACCAACAAAATGAACTTGAAAAAAGTAGTAGAAAGGATTAAATGAAGATAAAATCAATTACCATTGGACTAGGAAACAGAAAAACAATAGACAATAAATAGAGTTGGTAAGACTGTTCTTTCAGACAAACAACGTTTGGGCTTCAGTCTTGGACTGTGTGAATCCTTCTTCCAGCTCCACTGACAGCTGTCAAGGGGAAACATTCTCACTCAGCCTTAATTCCTGACTTCCCTTACTTTACTCCATATCAGTGATATGATTTTTAAATAATTCATAAATATGCAATGCCTCTTGGTGATTAAATAAATATAAAGAGATTTTGCAAAATTAGGAAGTTGCTATTTCAACTTGGAAAATATTTTAGACTAAAATACATCTTAGATAAGACAGATCGCACAAATATGAAAGATATATCATAAAATCCTAAGAATACATTCCAGGATTATAGGCTCTCAAACAGACTTTAAGTTTGGGAAACTGCTGGGGCACCTGGGTGGCTCACTGGCTGAGCCTCTGCCTTTGGCTTGGGTCGTGATCCCAGGGTCCTGGGATCAAGTCCCGCATCCGGGTCCCCGCAGGGAGCCTGCTTCTCCCTCTGCCTCTCTCTGTGTGTCTCTCATGAATAAATGATTAAATCTCTAATAAAAATAAAAAAAAAGTTTGGGAACTGTCTTAAGCTTTCTTAGATTACTTCCATGAGGAACAAAGAAAACAGATGAATAGTCTCTTTAAAGAGGGAGGCAGTGGAAAGAGTAGCTTAGACAAGGGATGGTAACATGAGTCCAGTGTCAAACTCCAACATCAAACTCCTACTTTCATATTGTTTCTCTACCACTTACTGCCCCCATGGACTTGGGTGAACTAATCTCTCTGCACCTGTTTCTTCAACTGTAACTTGAAACACTGAGGATGCTGTGCTTCCAAAAGACCTCTGAGAGATAGGAAGAGAAAGGATCATTTTGAAAAACAACAGCAACCACTTTTAATAATTTTACAATCCAAGAAGTTCATCTTTTTTTCATGTCCTTAAAAAAATCTTTACAAGGCTAGCTTGCTAAATTTATAAAATTAGTTTTGGATAGATCACCAAGAACCAGCAGAATTCTGAAAACACATTTAGAATCATGAAAGTGGTCCATTGTTATGACGTGATTTCTTGTCTCTTAATGTTTATAGCTTCATGATATTTCCCCACAACCTGACTCGAATCTTCCTATTGAGATTATACTTTGAGATCAGAGGCTTTTCTATGAGGAAAAGGCAGCCATACCTAAATTTTTCTTTAGGTATGTTTAACTACAAAAAAACCATTTGTTCATTCATTAGGATGGGGTTTTGACCTTGGGGCTTTTGCAATTTATAAGCAAGAACTCAATACAAAGCACACAAACGAACAAACAAACAAACAAACAAACAAATAGGGTTATTCAGAAAAAAGGCTTCATCTGCATTGAAGCTAGAATGCTTCTTTGGGAAAGTGATAATTGAGCTGTGTCTCTAAGAATGTAGTATTGTAGGAGTTTATTGGGAGGGAGGAGGGTCAGTTTGAAGTAAAATAGTCCTTAAAAGCCTTATTTCATTATTCTAGGCAGTGAGGGTAAATTATTTTATATTCATATGAAAACTTGTAACATGATACAACTCATGTTTTGGAATATTATTTTAGCCCCCAAATCATAGATAAGAGTTAGGAACATGGTGGTTGCTGTTGTGCCCTCCTTGCTCAGACTGAGATGGGAAGGCCTAGACAGGAGTGACATTGGAGGGGAACTGAGAGGCCTGCAGGCCTCTGTGTGTGTAACAAATGCTACCAAAAGAGAGCTTTCTCTTTCATTAACGCCATCTCAAAAATGTGAAACACAATTGGCTGGCATTGATTTACCTTTATTTACCTTCTCTAAAATAGCTGGCAGTTTCCATACGAATGATATCTACTTGGCATGTTAAATTGCTGAGAGTTTTCTTCCTTCAGTGGGTAAATAGGCATGCCTGAATAAATCTGGAAAAGTCTTACTGTGTGACTGCATGAATGCTTTCCACAAAAGCCTTAAACTGGGCCATGTGCTTGTGTCTTTGTAATTGTTATTGATGTTGTAATAAACTAAAAATGTGGTGCTCACCATGGAACACACCCAACCCTCTGCCTAAATATGAATTCATGCAAGAAAACACCACTACCTATCCTCACAGAAAGACTGGAAGTCAATTTAGCTCAAAGATTGAAAGACAACTAATGCTTGAGCCAGTTAGACAAAAATGGCTATTTTTAACCATGGTATCAGTAGAAATGTCTTTTTTTTTTTAAGTCTTTTACAAAAAAAATGGTTGCCGTTTATTTTAGGAGTAATCAGTTTATCATGGGTAGGATAACGTTTCTGAGTACAAATTAGTTCTTTTTGAAGTTTAAGCTATGCTCTTTTGTAAGTTTTATTTCTGTGCCAACCCCTAGTACTGGGCAGTATTTGGAGATTGATTTTGCTACATCTCTCTCAGATCTAAATTTGGATATGAGAATAATAAAGATAAAATAGAAATATGTATTTATTCATTCATTCATTCATCCATTCATTTAATGAATATTTCCTATGTTCTAGACATTGTACTAAGTGCCAGGTGTAGAGTTAACATGGCCCTTGCCCTCCAGGAGCTTACATTTTCAGAGTAGTCTAAGCTATGCACATAAATATTCCTATTATAATTTATAATACTATGTGTGTCTGTAAGAAAAATCCTGGAGTACAGAGAATGTTTATTCCATTAGAAGAATATGAAAAACATTCACAGAGAATATGACATTTTAGATGAGTCTAAGGAATAAGTAGAGAAATGGGAAGAACATTCCAGAAGGAAGAGAGAGCATGTGCAAAGAAGTGGAAGTGCAAAATGTCTCAGGAAGAAAGCACAGGCAAGTAGAAAAAGCACAGAGAGACAGAGCTATGTCAGAGGCGTGCTCACTCCTCTGAAAACTGAGGAACCTTGGGCAAGTTAGTCAATCTCCTTGAAAACAGATAATAACATTTATCTTGAAGTATATTCTTTGATTAAATGAGATAATGATTAAATGATGCCTTGAGCATGGTTAATAAATATAGTGTAATGTATTCAAGAGGAATATATGTTTCCTGGAGGTAGAACATAGGGAGTCTGGGTAAAAATGGAGAGGAAACTGAGATTACAAAGATAGGTTGGGTGAAAGTAAAGCTAAGTAGTTTAGATTTTATTCTGAGGGCAATCAGGACCCACCAACTTTTTAAGCAGGTCTTGGTTGTGGCCAGATTTTTGTTCTAGAGAGGTCAACCTGGGACAGGGATGAGAATAGACAGAGGAAGAGTGAAGCTAAGCGTAGACAGGAAAACTCTTGTAGTGACTCAGGTCAGAGAGGCTGAGGATTTTCACTCTCATTGGCTGTGTGTTATAGGGAGGAAGTGGGTCCCCACAAGAAATGTAATGCACAAACACACACCAAATTGGAAGGGTTTGGGACTACTAGTATGTAGAAGTGAAAAGTCCTAAATTATCTCTCAGCACGACACTGAGGAGTACAGGCGGCTTGGTATTTTCTTCTGCAGTAGCACAAATACATCTGCTTATTTGTCGTCCAGCTGCTTGGAGTTGGAAGAAACTAAACCCACATTGAGAGGGAACATGGCTATTTTCTGCTGCTAAGTCATTCCTCAGCACATGGGATTGTAGAAGGAATTTAATTGTGCCATTTCCTAAACTTTTTAGTGTTTATCGACAGATGCTTATCAGGAGAGGGAGTTGAATTATCTAGTAGATTCCACCCTCATTTTACACATGAAGACACTGAACTCAGAAGCAGGAAGTAACCTATCTCAGAATCAGAGAATGTGCAAAGCACAAGAGCCAGGACTCAAATCCAGGATTTTCATTCACCTATTGCACTCTTTTTATACCCTTGATCTGATACATTGCTGAGAATGCAGGCAAATATCACTAAAAGCTACAAGGTGAGCATTAACTTTGTCCATCTCCATCAGAACAGAAATGAATTGTTTAACTTTCCTTTTAAAGCTTAAATGCTAACTGAAAGTCAGTCAAATGGAGCTAAAACACCTTGTGGTTTCTATGTAAATTAGTAGTAAAAATTAGTTAATTTATATAAAAATATTTTAAAAAACTATTAGGGCATATTGCTGGAGTAAAGTCAAGCAAAATGATTTTTAGTTTTCTTAGCACTGATTACAAATCCATGGGAGTTTGTTTATAAAACAATGAACCACAGGCTACCAATTAGAATTAAGCTAAGAATCATTCTTAATGAATGAAAAATGTTAGCTCCACCAAATTTGGGGTATTTTAGCAAGAGAACTATTATTAGAACACATGTAAGGTTAAAATTCTCTGTCCTTTCCAGACACTCATCATTTACCCTTTTTTCTTGGGAACAAAATATTGTATAGAATTCTAAATCACTGATACTTATCTTTTTAAGGGCCATTTAAATAATCAGTTTAGATATAACCATTTTACCTATTTCCCTTCCATCTTAAACAGTATATTTGGAAACCATTCAAGAATCAACTGGGTTGGAATCATCATAAGGAATACAGAATCACAGAATTTTATGTCTGAAAGTATCTTTGGATATGATCTGTGGTTTTGATCTCCCATGTGATGAAATGTCTAGAGTGTGGTCATGAGATCTGCCAGTAGGACAGGTAGAATGAATGCAAACCTACTGGGGGCCTCTGGCTTAAAGGCAGAGCTATATATCTCATCCTCAGGGACTTCAAAGTATTTAATGTAGAAGGGAGTTTTAAAACTGGGCCAGGGGCTCCTGGATGGCTGAGCTGGTTAAGCCCTGGACTCTGGATTTCTTCTCAGGTCATGTTCTCAGAGAATGGAATGAGAGCCCCACATGCTTGAACTACTCGCTCAGCTGGGAGTTTGTTTGTCTCCCTTTCCCTCTGCCCCTCCCCCTACTCATGCTTGCTCTCTCTCTCTCTCTCTTTCTCTGAAATAAATAAATAAATCTTTTAAAAAAATTTAAAAGGGCCAGATGAAAAGTGCAATAAACGTTGCTGTCTGGGGCACAGAAGAAAGCAATAGATTGGGGAAAAAAATGATCTGGGTTTGAATTGCAGTCTTTTACTACCCTGGATTAAGTCTCTCTGTCACTGGTGGTGGTGGTGGTATTTTGCTTCAGTTACCTGATTTGTAACCAGGTGATCACTATGAATGTCCCTTTAAGTTCTGACCTATGATTGTGTGGTTCTTCCATTGAGGATGAGTTGCTTAAAGCAAAAGCAGAATTCAAAATAGCCTAAATTATGAGTGACCCAATGTCACTCAGAAAATCAAACATTCAAATTCGCTCTCATTTCAATCTGTTTTTTTTTTTTATTTCAAAAAGTGACATTCAATGAGTACTTACTAAGTGCCAGAGTATGTGCAAAGCACATTATTAAATGTGTTCACTCATTAAATCTTTCAACTCCATGAAGTGGGTACTATTTGGTCTTAACAACTTCTTCACATCATAGGATATTTTTGTCTTGTATCTAATAGGAAACTTAAGCAACCTTGCTAGTGTTACTGTAAGCAGGATGTGAATCCAAGACAGCCATCTGAAAGCATTACCAGAGCATCTCTCTTGATGGGAGAGAGCTCATTGGCCATGCATGTTTTTGCCCTGACCAATGATACAACCTCCTGCCCAAAGTTACCAGTATCACTAGGTTGGCAACAAGTCTTAGGAAGTTTACATCATCCCTATATTTTTGAAGTTACTAAATGTGAAAAATATCATGACCTCAGTGTTCCCTTGCTAAGCCAGATTCATAACATTACCACCACCTGCTCTTCCAAAGGTTTCCATTTAATGCAGGTTTAAAAATAAGGACTCTGAACTCTCTCTTGCTTTCTTTAGAGAAAAGGTGTAAGTCTGGTTGGAGTGTTTAAGAAATTCCAGGGTGATGCAGTGGAAAGAACTTGTCTCAGTACTGCCACATGACCTTGGGCAAGTCAACCTCACGGGCTTTCACTTTTCTCCATCTCTATAACAGAGTGATTGAATAAAACAATTTGGTTGGAGGAGAAGGGATCTGAATTGGATTATGTATAAGTTTATTGGTCTTTAAAATCCACAAAAAAACCCTTTAAAACGAAAACGTACAGTAGTTGGTAAACATGTAGTGGCTACTGAAATGCTTAAGGCAGGTAATTAAAAATCTTTTAACTCCTCTTTGTCTCTACTTCCCTCCCTCCCTTTCTTCTTTCTGTCCACCCCTCTCCTCCTTTTTTTCCCCATCTGGACAGTACTTTAGGTGCAAGGGATGCTGTTGTGAATAAAATAGGCAAGGATTCTCCTGTCATGGACCACACATTCCCATGGGGGAAAATAAAAAGGTAGTAACAAGTAACCCAATAAATAAAGTGATAATAGGGGCCATGGACAAAATACAGTGGGAAAATGGGTTTAAAACTGGCGGTTGCAAATAGAGACATTTAGATTTTAGAGACAGTGGTTGAGATGAATTTCTCTGAAGAGAAAACATTTTGCTGGAGATTGGAATGATGAAATGGAACTGACATTGTTCTGGGGAAGAACATCACTGAGAAGACTTGGCACATGCAAAGGGGCTGAGAAAGGCATGAGTATGGCCTGGTCAGAAATCAAAAAGAAGGCCTAACATCAACAGCATAATGAACGTGGAAGAGAGTAGAAGAAAGAGAGCAGAGAGGTGGAATCAGCCAGGCCATTTAGAGCATCTTAAGGAGTTTAGTTTTTATTCCAAGTATATTTGAATGTCATTGAAGTGTTTTAAGCAGAGGTATGGTATTGTTCATATTTTTATTTTTTTTAAAATAAGCTTCAAGCACAGTGTGGGGCTTGAACTCATAACCCTGAGATCAAGGGTCACACACTCTACTGAACAATCCAGCCAGGTACATCTTAGTCACATTTTTAAATGGCTGTCCTAACTGCAATGGATTATAAGGGCTAGAGAGTAGAAGCAGGAAGATGAGTTAGGAAATATAACATAATTAAATCAGGATCACTCAAAACCAAGATCTAGAGAATGAGAGTAGCCTGAAGGATGATTGGAAGTAGAACTTGAACATGAATCTGGTTTGAATGCCTCCAGTAATGTGTAACCCAATGTCTTTTAAAGTAGCCTACTTTATTTTTGACAACTTTATCTCTCAGAAACTATATGCTATGATCACAAAATACAATAAGTGCCTAGTAAGTATTATTTCTTCCATCTTTTCCCAGTAGTGTTTATGCATGGGCCCTAGATTCATCCTTTTGGGTCATACCCAAAAGACCTAATTATAACCCCCTGCAAGTATGGAAACTGATTGACAATCCCCTTTTCCTTTAGTCAGTCTAATTGTGCACAGCTTCATACTCACTTAGTGACAGGACAACAGTTATTCTGCTGTCCCACAGCCTAATTACTATAGGTATACAATTCTTGTTACACATATGCTAGAATAGCGCTGTGACTAAAGTATTATTGGGCTTTGCCTAACTAGATAGATATAGTGAAAAGGGCCTAGGTATTGGTGAGTTAGGCTGAGTCAGCTTGTTATCAACTACCAAATCCCACTAGTTGCTAGAGACACAGGTCTTTACCTCAAGCTAAGCCAAGTAGGCTACCCTTAAGTAGCTTTAGTCACATAGTGACCAGAAGATAGCATATGCTAGGTGAACAGGGACATGGTTCCAGCCATACGGAGGGATGGGGCTCTGTCTGGAAAGGAAGGAACCAGGCAAAAGGCCTAGGAAGTTGCCGAAGACCCACAGCTGTGATACAGCCATTTTGGGAGACTGGTGTGCAATAGCTCAGGGCTTCAATTTTTTGAAGCCCATTTACTAATAAAATTGTCAGATATTTGTACTATATAAGCTAGACTTTTTTTCCCTGTTTTTTTTTTCCCCCTCCCAATTGGCCTTTGGTATTGGTAATTTTGAACAATTATTTTGTTTTTTTTTTAAAGGTCTTATTTATTTATTTATTTATTTATTTATTTATTTATTTATTAGCTAGTTAGTTAGTTAGTTAGTTGAAAGAGTATGAGTGGGGGGAGGGAAGAGGGAAAGAATCTCAAGTAGACTTTGCACTGAGTGCAGAGCCCAACGTGAGGCTTGATCTCAGGACCCTGAGATCATGACCTGACTGAAACCAAGAGTCAGATGCTTAACCAACTAAGAACTAAGCCATCCAGGCACCCCAATTTTGAACAATTTTATCTTATTTCAGCTATTTTCTGGGGAACCAAGAGATGGGATACAGAATCACATCTGGCCTAAAATTAAAGGGAAGCACCTCATCTCTGAGATGCAGCATTATTGCTAAGAAATCATCAGGAGTTGGGCTAACGGGAGAGAATGTAGTGATCCTTTTCTTTGTGCTTTTCCAGATAAAGGTCTTGCTTTGATTCTTACATCTTACATTTTATTTTAAATAATTGAAGCAATTTCCTTTGCATCCTTGGCATCCTAGTTGCTCTTCCAAACAGGTGCCCTAGTTCAGTTGTTTTCAAAAGTGTGGTCCTGGGATGCCTGGGTGGCTCAGTGGCTGAGCATCTGCCTTTGGCTCAGGGCATGATCCCGGACCAGTGATCCCAGTCCAGGGATCAAGTACCACAGCAGGCTCTCTGCAGGGAGCCTGCTTCTTCCTCTGCCTGTGTCTCTGCCTCTGTCTCTCATGATTAAATAAATAAAATCTTAAACACACATACACACACGTGTAGTCCTCAGACCAGAAGCATCACGGCAACATCTGGGAATTGTTAGAAATGCAAATACTTAGACTCCAACCACTCCTCAATGTGGCACTCTTGGGGTAGGGCCCAATAATTTCTGTTTAACAAGTCCCCAGATAATGCTGATACACACTTAAGTTCAGAAATTCCCGGGATCCCTGGGTGGCGCAGCGGTTTGGCGCCTGCCTTTGGCCCAGGGCGCGATCCTGGAGACCCGGGATTGAATCCCACGTCGGGCTCCCGGTGCATGGAGCCTGCTTCTCCCTCTGCCTATGTCTCTGCCTCTCTCTCTTTCTCTCTCTCTGTGTGTGACTATCATAAATAAATAAAAATAAAAAAAAAAGTTCAGAAATTCCCTGCTCAAATTGGTCCTAAAATGAGGACCTCAGAAGAGTCCCACACTTCACCTGGGTGAGGCAGATCAAGAATTCCTGCTCCTTCTGTGGGCTCGAGGTCAATCTAGGGTTAGAAACCAGTTCTCTTAGGTTGTGCACCGCGATTCTTTTCATCATATGCTCTGAACCTCAATCCTGGTAAAGAATCACAATGCTAAAGATAACTGCTAACATCATCTTTCCTTTAGTTTTGTGGGTTTACCAAATTGAAAAGGAAATAGCGGTTGGTAATTTCACATCCAGAAGTAGAACTTAAAGAAAGTAATCAGAGAAGTACACACAAATCTGATAGATATTCATTTAGACATGATTTATGACAGAAACTTAAAACTATACAGTGGAGAAACTGAATAAGTAATTTTATAATATATCCAAACATTCTAAAACAGCACAGTCATTAAAACACATTTTTTCCAATGATACATACTGATATAGAAAAATACATGCTATCAAAGTACAAAAGTAGAATATAAAACTGGATGTTTACAATAAACCTGATGCTTTAAACAAATATGACTGCAGATTCTATTAATAGAAGAAAAATAGAAAAAATAAAAGGAAAAATAGAAGAAAATGTCTCCACATTTAAAAAGTATTATTCACTGAGTAACAGTATAGTGATGTCTTTTTATTCTTGCTTTTGTTTCTGCTTAACATTTCTTCAATGATTTAATTTTTTCCACTTCATTCTGGAAAAAAAAAGCTGACGAGTGGTTATCCCATCAGGCATACTAATGCTGGTTTCTTATTACAATATTAGGATGACATTTCTGGATAAATTCAGGCAACAGGACCTGTATATGCTCTTCTGTCCTCCATTCTAATCCAGGATATTAATCCATGAATGAAAGGTGATTTTTTTTGAAAGGTGTTTAATTAGTGTAAAGAACTCAGACATATTTGAGAACCATTATTAAATATAATTATCAACCATGAAATTTCTAGTTTCTAGTCATATGTCTGAGCAGTATTAAATACCAAAAGAGACGACAGTTGGAACTTCATTTTCCACCCAGTTGCTGTATTTTTGCATATTTATTCTTCATCTATACAGCAATGTGACAGACAACTATTTTAGGGATTATCAAGAGCTTTCGTCTCATGATCCTCTGATCAAGTTCTTCTATTTTTTTTTCAACATGGCTTAGCCAAAGTTAAGAGGAATGTGTTGTTTTCATAAATTTCAAGAAATGCTATGTTCGATATCATATAATAAGAATTAGAATAATATGCATTATTACCAGGAGAAATGCTAATATCTATAGCTACACTTTACTCATACTTATAAACCCCATTAAAGGGAAAGAGAAAAAGATGACAACTATGGGCTACTGGCAATAAATCCATTCATTAATTAAAAACTATTTATCCAGAGACAAGGTTAACTGAGAACTTGCAAGGCAACATGAATGTGGATGCAGCTCTACCCCAATGCCTGCCTGGCCCTGAACACCCAATTCTAGGGACTCTTCTCCAATGCCTGAGATTTATGGGCCTGAAGAAAATTATGCATCCTTGCAAATGTCATCTGCTGAGACAACCCACAGAGGGACCATCTCTCCTCTTTCTTCTTCCATGGATCTGCTCATTTAAGACAGCTCTGATTCTTCCACCAGTCCCGGAGTACTGTCTACTTTGGTAGAGGAGAGCGTGGTGAAGAAGGAAGATATGGCCCAGGGCAAGAAACAGATCAGAACTGTGTTCTCTCGGGGCGCCTGGGTGCCTCAGTTAGGTAAGCATATGCCTTTGGTTCAGGTCATGATCCTGGGGCCCTGAGATTGAGCTCGGCCTTTCTCTCCCCTACTGAGCCTCCCCTCACCTGTGTTATCTCTCTCTCAAATAAATGAATAAAATATTCTAAAAAAATGTTCTCTCAGACCCAGCTATATGTCCTCGATGGTAGATTTCAGAGATAAAATACTTTAGTCTCCAGCAGATTCAAGAACTTTCCAACATTCTGAGTCTTAGCCATAAGCAATTTAAGACCTGTTTCTCAGACCAGAGAATGAAAGGTAAGATGTGGCAGAAAAACAACTGGTCAAAGAATAGAAGAGTATGACTCGGAAGAGCTCAGCAACTACAGAATACCCAGGCTTCTATTCCTAGCACCAGGATACCTGAGGAACACTCCTGGAAACCTTCCAATATGGACAACCCAGACCTGGAATAACCCAGATTGGAGTAACAAGACCGGGAAGAGCCAGTCTTGGGGCAACCTTTCCTGAAACAGTCAGACCTGGTACCCCCAAGCCTGGAGCAGTCAGCTCCACAACCGGGAAGAGGGATCCTTGCAGCCCAACATCCTGAATTTCCAGCAAAATTGTGTCAGCAATTTGGAGTTCATCTGAGAAACTACTGGGGAAAGCCATAGTATAATACAATAATTCATTAAGTATTTTAGTACCCAGCAAATAATGGATTTATTCTCAAATTATTCTGAACCTATAACCTGAAAATGTGTGACGATGAGTTTACTATTAAATCTCAATTTGGGCCGTGGCCGAATTACTTCTAGGATCTGTATTTTAGGATCCAGTATCTCTGCCTTGATACTTTGTTTCTCATTATGCTTATCATGTCCATTGAGGAGGTAAGATTGGAGTCTAATCAAGGAGTTTTCAGTAGCAATGGCTGCTACAGACAGCATGATAAAAGATGTTTCTGACTGTAGATAACTAGATATAATACTAATTTGGATATCTTTAGGCTTTAGAATCTAACTTCAAGAATAGTAAGTAAAAATACACAGACATGTGATGAAGGATTATTTATATTTTCTGAGATTGTGAGATTTTACTTGTTGATAACATCAATTGTCATAGTGAATATTTAAGCTAAATGTGCTTCATCGATTTCCTCTGCCCCTTTGTGTTGTTTTACTGCAGCTGCTAATTTGTTCATTATTCTAATAGTTGTAGAAAGATGTTGTATATTTTAATGTATCATGATAATAGTACCAGTTTGTCTGGTTGGTTTATAGGTTTAAGTACAAATAAATAAAATACCCACTGAAAAACTATTTATTGAGTGCTTGCTATGTGCCAGGCACTGTGGTAACCATGGCTATAAAAGCACATCATGAAGATTATACTATAGTCTAACAGAACTTATAAAACATTATTAGACATTGGAACTCAAATGAAAGTAAAAAAAAAAGAGATTAGATCAGAAGAGAACTATGGGTCAATGTTATGAGCATTTAGAAAAGGAATGTATTCCCATTCAGACTTGAAGTTCTTTTTAGAATTCAGTGTTAAGGAGATTATGAAGAGGAAATCTTTCCAAAAGAAGCATAAGCAAGGATTTGGGGTGGAAAAAGACATCACATACATGGAAAACACAAGTAATTTTCTTTTGCTAGAGAATACATCCTCCCTTAAGAGTGCCATTTTAAGCTTTACCTACCTAGAACAGCATATAGTAAGCCCTAAGTAACCTCTTTTGATTGTTATACTTGGAATAAGTCTCTTTTTTAGAGACAAGAGGAATATAGTTTGGCTGCCCTGAGAATGGCCTCTGCCCATCTACACATTTTCTCAAACTCCAAATCAACTAACCAACCAAACCAAAAAATCCAACTGTGAAGAAATCTTTAAAAATAATTCAGTTAGGGATCCCTGGGTGGCGCAGCGGTTTAGCGCCTGCCTTTGGCCCAGGGCGCGATCCTGGAGACCCAGGATCGAATCCCACATCGGGCTCCCAGTGCATGGAGCCTGCTTCTCCCTCTGCCTGTGTCTCTGCCTCTCTCTCTCCCTCTCTGTGTGACTATCATAAATAAAATTAAAAAAAAATTCAGTTAGACTACCTTCTCTTGAAGAGGACATAGAGGAATTACCATAGTCCATCACACACTGAAATTTTTTTTTTACTCTCTTTTTTCCCTTGCCTGCCTTCCTTTTGTGATGTGGCTCATTCTTAGAAAAGAGTGAACAAGGAGTGCAGTCAGCTTTTCTTCCTGTGGTGTAAGAATTTCTCTCTAGGAAACATTCTCACTCTACTCTGGTGAATAAAAGTAGCCAACTTCTCTAGGATAGGATCAGAAAGAGAGGTAGAAGAGGGAAATGGAGGAGTGAACAAAAAAGTTCCTCCTAGAATGTACTATATAGGCTCCCACGGGCTTACAGTGTGTTACTCATTCAGTCCTTCCATCATGTGGTGGCTGATAGGGCTGAGACTCAAACACCACTGGCTTCTTCCAGAACACTTGTTTTTTTTTTTTCCTTCATGAAATCAGTCTGCCTAGTAAATCAGGAGAGGGCAGTGATAAAGAAACTAAATTGGGGGTGGTGAACCTGACAGGAAAATGCTGTGAAGGAAGAAAGAATTTGAAAACTGATTTTTTAAAAAAATCATAGAATATCCTGATAGGTGATAATCTGCGACCTTTCAAAGAATACTGATAAAGAAGACAGGGTATAGAGAAGCCCAGCAAAGGAGCCAAGGATTATAGTGCTGATGACTTTTGCAGAAGTTTTGACCCTAAGGAGAGATTGGTTTGGCCATGCAGCAGCTCTGGAAGGAAGGTTTGGCACCACTGATTTCAGATAGGAAAGATGGGTTCCCTTTGTGAAGGATTCATTCCTTCTGAAGCAGGGCTTCCCTAACGAAGTCGTAAATTAGCCTGACCTGAAGATATTTTAAAAATGCAAGTGCCCACCCTTATGCCAACTACTCTTGTAATTAGTCAGGGATGAAGTCTGGCGTTCTAGTCAGTCTATTGCTAGAGCTCCCCAGGCAAATCTAATGTGGAGTCAGGGGTGAGAATCCTGCTCTGAAGAGATTGAAGAATCAAAAGAAAATAGAAATGATAATAAAAAAGGGCCAAATATTTATAATTAAAATAACCAGTAATTTTCTTGTATTTATCAGAAATTTTATATATATCCAAAACACTTGTTTTTATTTTTATTTCAGTAGTATTCCTGATGGTAAAAATTGTTTAAAAGAGAAAGTGACAAAATAACAGATGTCTGGGTAATTGTATATAGGTGGAGTTGTTGTTTTTTTTTTTTTTCTGTTCCTTTATATTTTTTGGTTCTCCCCAAACAGATTTAGAATGTGCTAATTTTATAATCAGAAGATATAAATAAGGACCAAAGCAAAAATCTGCATATTGAATCATTTTATCTATGTTATATAGAAATATATACTTATACTTGCATGATAATTTGAGAAAGAGATTCATATAAGAAAAGTCCCTTAAACATAATAGCAATTCAAACTTTAAGAAATTTTTACCATTGGCTTTAAATATCATCTGCTTTTGTTAATAAAAAAATTCATTCACAGGGTCACCAAATGCTAGTGACCCATGAATATTTTGTATTCATCCTTTTCACTCACCACAGTTCCTGGTATTTTCGTTAGCCCCATCTTATAAAGGGCCAATTGGCCAAGATCTAAGAGAATACAAAATGGCAGAGGTAAGATTTGATCTGTCTTGCCCTGTGACCTAGACAGCGTGCCTGGTGTTCATGGGCCCACTTGATTTTTGGACCTCACATACATCTGGGAGATTGGTTATTGTTTCATCAGGAAGTCTTGATCACTTATTTTAAGGGCCAAGCAAGCTATGCTAAGCTATGCTTGTTTCCAGGTACACAGGTACACAGATAAACATGATTCTTTCCTTATTTGAAAGAATGGTGAAAAAAAAACCTCAAACCTAAAATAGTTAATGGATCTTAAGCCAATCATACATGAGAGAGTCAATGTAGAGTTAAGGGTTATTCTCTACTAAAAACGACAATCCTGGGAGGTGGTGGTTATCAGTGCCCATTAGCCCCTACTTTAGTTTAATAGTCATTAGTGACAACAGAGATAAATTTTATAGGTGCTAATTGACCCTGTAGGAAGACTTTGAAGTTCTCCCACTAGCTTATGACCTCTTTGAAGTTTTGTTTTAGTTAAAGTGCCAGGGTCAAAGACCTGAGAAAGACACAGTAGAGAAAGAAATGCAGGTACCAACCCTTAGTCAAAATGTGGTTTAGAGACTATGACCAAAACAAACCCAAGCAGGACTGGACAGGAAAGAACCCCCACACCACCAACTTGCTCCAAATTTTTTCTGAGGAAATATTTAAGAAGATTTTATATGCATTACCACTCTGTTCTCATAACATTAAGGGGAAAGGAAAAAACAGCCCATATATTTATAGTATTTATTGCTTTCACAACTCATTTGATCCAAGTAAAAAAAATGCCAAGAGTAAATGGGAAGCTCAGAGAGGTTAAGTAACTTGCCTGAATGCTCTCTGCCAATGAATAGAGAAATTAGAACTCATTCAGACAAGTAGTGTAGGGTACCTTCTTGACAGCATAGATGCCTCTATTTTTGAGTTGGAGAAATTGAGATAGAATAAGGAGGGAAAGGAGACACAAGTTTAATCATGGATAATATAAGGAAGGAATAGAGGTTTTTTTTGTTTTTGTTTTTGTTTTTGTTTTTGTTTTTAAAAGCACACTGGTCCTAAGAGTTTACATTGTGATTAAGCTTTATGTTGACTGATAGACAGTCAAGAGCCAGGCATAATGAGAACAGAATAAAGGCATATGCAAGAGTCTACAGTAAGACTCAGGAATTATTCCAAGTTTGCTTCCCATCCATCCACTTCTTCCATGATCACTAGCCCTATATGGTCCTCACATCATTTAGAAGGCATTGAATTTAGGAGATGGCAAAAAACATACAATCTTAGGGAGGTTGATATGCTAAGAGATTTGCAAAGAGGGATCCCTGGGTGGCGCAGCGGTTTGGAGCCTGCCTTTGGCTCAGGGCGTGATCCCGGAGACCCGGGATCGAATCCCACATCAGGCTCCCGGTGCATGGAGCCTGCTTCTCCCTCTGCCTGTGTCTCTGCCTCCCTCTCTCCCTCTCTGTAACTATCATAAATTAAAAAAAAAAAAAAAAAGATTTGCAAAGAATGTAGATCAAGCATGAGGCCTGACAGGGTCTCAGGTTATGGTGCTGACTGGGTGTCAGGAATGAGACAAAAGGCAAGTTGTTAACACAAGGGCACGATGTCAGGGTTAGGCTGGCAATGAATTTCCTTTGAGGTAATACTCCAGGGTATTTAACTACATCTAAATCAACCACATGGCTAGAGTCAGGCCCAATCCCAGAGCTCTGAGGAGGACTGAATCTGTACTTTTTAGGTGGGGGTGGCTTTTGCAGCACCTGGGGGCAAGTGGGACAAATGTGTGAGTACAAGACCATCTAAGCAGACTCTTCAATGTGGGGAGATCTCCTTCCTGCAAAAGTCCTCATCTTTTATTTTTTTGAGAGATTTTATTTATTCATGAGAGACAGAGACAGAGAGAGAGAGAGAGAGAGAGAGAGAGGCAGAGACACAGGCAGAGGGAGAAGCAGGCTCCATGCAGGGAGCCCCACGTGGGATTCGATCCCGAGGCTCCAGGATCACGCCCTGGGTCAAAGGCAGACGCTAAACCGCTGAGCCACCGAGGGATCCCAAGTACTCATCTTTTAAACAGCAACATAATCCCTCGTTAAATGGAAAAGTGGGATTCTTTTTGAAAACTTTCCTTGTAAGGACTCCAAATTTAATCTTGCATTTCAATTTAGCATTATTTAAATAAAAAAGTGAACTGCCTGAGGGGAAGAAGTGGGAGGAACCAATATCTACCAAGCTCCTTCTAGCTGGGGATAGGGACCAGCTATCCCACATTTCTATATATGGTAGATCAGAATCATGTGGGCGGGCTTAAGCACTAGTGTCAGAACTATGGTGAAGGTATAGAAATATTTTCTAGAAATATCAAGGTTATGTGCATATTACCAGTTTTCTAAGGAGAAAAAGGTACTCTTCCCCAGAGTCAAAGGCGTTCACTCTTTAGTGGGATAATGAGCCTTCATGATAAAGAAAGGAAACCATGTAAGTGGGAAGAATGGAGAAAAGAGGTGGCCAGCTTGCTAGTAGTTACCTTGCTTAAAGTGCACCCTGGGACACGAGTGTTGTGTTAGGAGAGATTACTTTAAAATTTCATCCCGGCAGCCTGATTACTAGTAGGAAGTCCCCTGGAGAAAAATAGAGTGGATGGAAGATGACACTCTGGAATGGTGTAGAACGGACTTTGCCAATGGGAAGGAGAGAAATGACTTGGTTTCGTTGTAACTGTGCCTTACGCCAGAAGAATGGAGTAGATGACCCCTCACAGGCACTTCTACCTGCCTGATTTTATATGCAGAATCCTTCCTCTTTTATCCCTCAGAACGTTGGAAAACTTTCAAAAGACAAGTGATATTAGCACATTCTGTGTCTTTTGAGAACTGTGGATGAAAGGGACACATAAATTTCGGTTATTATTACTTACGTGCAGTAATTTTAGTTGGATTTCCCTGACACACCTTCTCCTTTGTAATATTTTTCTGGGAGTATGTGCGTGTGTGTGTGTGTGTGTGTGTGTGTGTGTGTCTAAGTGGCTTTGACTCTAGGGCTTTCTTTGATTTATAGGCAGCTCTATACGTTGTGCTAGGGTGGTTTCAGAGTCTGTTTGTTCTGGCATCCCAATAAAGCCTTGCTTCCCATGGCAACTCCAGCCTACGAAGCAAGGCCTAAGGGAAAATACAGTTTTCCTTGCCAGAATGAGGCAATAGCACTTTTGGGGTGCTATTTTGCTGGGTGGTGTATTCTTTCTCAAGCAACTTCACTCAAGAAAATCTAAAAGAACTTTAGGATCTGAATACTACCATGGGAAGCAGCAATTTCGGTTTTCCTCAAATACATTAAGTGATCTTGTGAGACTTTAGTTTTTGAGTTTTCAAAGATTTATTTATTTATTATTTTTGAGAGAGAGAGAGAGAGAGAGAGAGAGATTGACAGCAGGAGGGAGAAGCAGAAGGAGAAAATCTCCAGCAGACTCCACTCTGAGCATAGAGCCGGACACAGAGCTTCATCTTACAATCCTGGGATCGTGACCTGAGCTGAAATCAAGAGTTGGGTGCTTAACTGACTGAGACACCCAGGCACTCCAGTTTTTTAGGTTTTCAACTCACCATCTGACCAGTTGCAAGTTTGTGGGACATGCTCCCCATTAGTAGGCCCAACAAATATATGTCCACTTCCAAATACCTTTCTCTTTTACGTGCGAGAGTTCAAACTTTAACTCTCCAAGTCGATTCTCACCTGTCATTGATGCCTTCCGCTGCTTGCATTGCAAAGAAAGTTTGTACCTCTCAGCTTTGGCTACACATTGGAATCCCTGGGGAGTTTCAAAAAACACCAGTGGCCAGACCCCACCATCACAGATTCTGATTTGCTGGGGGTGTGGTGGCAGGACTGGGGCATCATTAGTTTCCTGAGGTCCCCAGGGGATTTAAATGTTCAGTACTCCTACTAGGGGTGGTGGAAGGGGAGGAGGGCGGGGGATGGGGGTAACTGGGTGGCGGGCACTGAGGTGGGCACTTGACGGGATGAGCACTGGGTGTTATTCTGTATGTTGGCAAATTGAACACCAATAAAAAAAAAAATGTTCAGTCCTCCTGATCCAGTTCAATCCCTGTGAGACCCTAAAGAAGGAAGAAACCTCCTCAAGGTCATTAAGCAAATAGATTGTCTTTCGACCACACATGCTGACTCCTGGTTGATTAAAATACCTCTGTGTAATTAATTGTGCTCTGTTATTATCTAAATAATTTTCAGGCTAGTCACATAGTAAATATGTAATCTATGGTAACTGGGTCCCAAAATACAGGATGCTGACTTCCATTGCCCCCTACACCAAACCAGAATGTGCCTGTTTGCATAAGGGATTATGGCTGGGGAAGAGAAAAAGTAGTGCAGAAGTAGACTATGACGCCACACCCTTCTGCATAAAGGACACTTCCCAACAACATGTATCTCTTATACTGGAAAGGTGACTTATGCCGGAGGTGAAGAGCACTCCTGGGTAATTTAGTGTATTTATCCTTACTGTGGCCTGGTGATAAAAATTCTCCTAGTATGCCCTGTACTTTTGCCCCCATGTCTCGATGGTTTGAGGTGTGTGTGTGTCACCAAGTGTGAAACTGTGGCAACTTCTAAGCAAACTTATTTATGCCACTGTCAAACTTGTTCCCAAGAGCTCTCAGCTTATTGGTGCATGCTTGTATCTGAAGCCAGAAACAAAGACAAATTTTATTTGTTGCGTTTATGTGATGTTCATTAAGAAATAATCATTTTTGGTAATAGCTTCTACCTTTTCAATGTAGTGTAATGGTTTTCTATTAAAAATATTTTGCATTACTGCAAAACTACAAGTCAGTGTGCAGATATAAGTCTTTACTAGGCTTTCTCTTCTATGTTTTTTCCTTTACTAAAAACGTCAATAAGTCATTTATCTAAAATCACTATTAAAATAAATGAATTAATTTGGTTTAAATTAAGAGTCTATAAGGTTTAAATTCAGAGTTTATAAAGTTATTGCTAGACCTTATAAGAATAAGGCTTTCTAGGACTGTAACTGTGTTTTGATGAGGAACACAAAGGGGCTCTTTGCCTCTAAAGCAAACCAGATTCAGAGTATAGGAAGGGTGAAGCAGAAGTCCTAAGAAGAGAAGATTCACATTAACATTGGCTTCTTTCTGCTTCCATCATCCTATCTATGTTCTCAACAAATACACATCTCTGTCAAACAAGGAAGGAACTCCCTGGAACTTCTACTGTTCTTTCTGTATGCCTACCTTTTGCCTTTATGCTAAATAATCTAGGTATTTCATATATAAAGATATGCATATTTAGAGACTTAGATCAGATTTTACTGAGTGGTAGAACCTGAAGGACTCTTGGAGAAATGTGGTATAAAATTTCTCTTCTTTCTCTATATAGATATATCCCTAGGTTGGTACATCTGCTATCATTTCACAGATGCAGACATTGAAGCTCATTGAAGTTCAGTGACTTGCCTACAGTCATACAGTAAAATTAAATAGGAATGCTGGAGCAAAACCCTGGACTCAAGATTCCAAGTCTAGGATTTCTATTTATTTTGCCCTCCAGAATGAAATAAGTCATAATATAAAATTAATTAAACGTTAGGGCAACATGTTTTTGAGGATCATCTTGTGTGCATCACACATGTATACGAATCGTGTGTGCAAAAATGTACTTGTTTAATTCTTGTTTATCCATGCTACTAAAGACAACAATCACCTTGATAATCATCAGTCATTGAGAGTGTAACCCAGACATGACACAAACGAGAAAACTAACAAAAGCAACGTAATGGGACTTGAGCTTTTTTAATGATATCAGACAAATCTCTTCTCTCTGCTTGTTGACTCTGCCAACTGTCAAATGGGGCATTATAGTGAGGGTCTTTAAACTCTTTTTCTGAAGGACCTTCTTTTCTATGAAGCTAGCAGCTTGAAGACCAAGCAGTTGACCATGATTACTGAACGAACAGAAGGGAAAATCCTTACCAAGCCAGGCTCCACCTCAGCGGCATTTTGTGCCAGGTGGAGAAGGGCCATGAAAGAAACCAGTTGGAAACAGAGATCGACTCTCCCAGAGGTCCCTGGAAATGTGTGGGCTTCTCCCCGTGCTTCTCTAGATGGAAGATATGTGGGTCTCCTGGATCTTGAAAGCATAGGAAAGCAAAATAAAGAGCAAGAGAAGCTCCTGAGGGAAAGCAAGCCATACACATTTTACACATGTTAATTTTCTGGTGGATATGTTGTTTGCTTAAAGGAAAAGAATCTTAGGAAAGAGCTTTGAGAAGTAAATAACTTCTTTGGAGGAAAAAGGTTATGCGGATGTATGAGGTTTCCAAATGAAAAATAACTGGAATCTGTGTTCTCACAGGATCATCTTACCAAAGGTAATGAGGAAATACTTCCTAATTTTCATCCTAGGGGTGATTTGGACCCAGAGCTCTTGAGACAGGAAGGTAGGTGTAACCTAGTCTGCGTGACTGGTTCTTTGTAGGATTTAAATGGCTCCAGGGGAGAAAGTGGAGATAGTAGCAGCCCCACCCAGGGTGCCTAAGCCTGCACAGAGTTTACACTTCCCAGTGAATTTCCTAGAGAAGGGCCCCCCAGGGGAATCTGTGGAGCAGCTCTGAGGGTCCAAATGTCCCTACTATGTTGTTGGCTGCTTTTACTGGCACAGATGAAATGCATTTATAACAGTGAATACAAATCAAATACCTCTGCATCAGGCCCTCATCTTTTAGTACCAGTCATCCTATCATTGAAGGAATTGCATGTTGGTGTCTTGAATACTGAGGATAAGAAAAATAGTTGTTGTTGTTTTTCTTCCAGGGGCTGAAAGAGTTTTTGACTCAGGAAGTCAAATTTATTTCCCGATTATAGACAGAAGGGTGCGTGTAGGTGTTTGCTTTACATTAGGATGACGGGTGGTGCATACCTCTCTGAGGCGAGGTCTGGGTGTACTGGGGTGTGCCCCAGAGGAAGTCAATGTTCAGAGCTTTGGGGTGTGTGTGTGTGTGTGTGTGTGTGTGTGAGAGAGAGAGAGAGAGAGAGAGAGAGAGAGAGCTCTTCAGTTTAATTATATCCATGCTGCTGGCTCCCTTTTTATCATTACTCTTATTCATTTTAATATCCACTTCCCTTGGCTAAGCACAGAGAAAAGATGCATTTATTATTTGAACAGCTTTACATTTATGATGCCCTATTCATTGCAGAGCTGGAGACTCCACTGTAATAATACCCAGAGAAGATGAGCTCTAATCCAGTCTCTAGCTTGAGGCGGAGGAGCTTCAGATTTGCTCCGAGTGTAAAGGCACTTCACCGACATAAGGGGAAGAAAGAATACCAAAGGGCAGGAGTGGGGGAGCCGGGCACCCCGAGTGAGATCAGAGGAGTGAAACTGACAGTGCATATGTCTCTGTTCAGTTTTTAGTTGGCGAGGAGAATAACAGATTCCCCACTGACATCCCGAGAACAGCAGCTGTCAAAACTGTCAGTCAGGGGGAGATTGATTCCTTTCAATTACTTGTTGAACCAAGAAGTTAAGAGACAGAAAAGATCTATGAGGCCATCCAACTCCTTCAAGTCCCTCTGCACTAGCGAAGTTACTTGCTAAAATCAGCCTCTGAGGGCAAAATAAAGGTTTCTCATTATGTTGTGTTGGTGTAATAGGAAAAACAACATCTATTCATTCATTCCATTGTTTCCTTCATTTATTCAGCAATCTTCCCTCCCTCCCCCACCCCTAGCACTTACTCTGGGCCAGGCCAGCTCTTCTGATGATACAAAGATGTGCTAAGGGCTAAGTGTTGACCATTCAAACCTGGTAAGATCCAACCCCTGTCTTCCAGGAGCTCACCATCTTCCCTGGGAGACAGCTCTTAGAGTCAACAGGGCAAATGCAGTGTGATGGGTGCACTCATTCGAAAGTCATGTGCCAGGTACTGATGTGAAACAAAGGAGAATGATGTGATCACGCCTCCTGAAGGTATTCAGAGAAGCCACTGCTCTCCAAAGTTGAAGCTGCTGACCTAGATCTTGGAGGAAGAGGAGGAACAAGTTTCCTGTTCATTTCTCAGGTAGGGTCAGAGCCTTCTCATGATTCTCAAGTAAAAGGTCGGAGAGTAAGCACTTTCTCATTATCTCAGAGTTTGAAAGCATCTTGGAGAGATAATCCAACTTCATCATGTTCATCTGAGAAAACTTAGGAAATACACATTCCAGGACTCTAAACTTCCAGGTTCTGTTTCAGGAGATCCAGAGGGGATTTCCAGAATCTACATTTTTATGTAGTTCAAGAAGTAATTCTTATTTGTGGCCAGATTTGGGAATGACTATCAGGCAGTTTTCCCCAAAACATAGTTCCCAGACCAGCAACACCATTGTCTGGGAACTTATGAGGGATGAACATTTTCAGGCCCCATCCCAGAGCCACTGAGTTAGAAATTTTAGCAGTGAGGTCCAGTAATCTGCTGTTTAACAAGCCCTCTACATGATTCTGATACAGGTTAAAGGTTTAGAACCCTCCGAGGCAACCAACCAGCTCATGAGATGGCATCCCACATGATAACTGAATAGAGTAGACTGAATGGACTGTTTGTATAGATGTGGACAATTTTGGAAGGACCAGCAAGGGATCAAGCAGCTCAGGATTAGCAATGTTTGAAGGAGTTACCACCCATACCAGAAGGAGCACAGGGAATGAATGATGTTCTAAGGATCTGACCAGATTTGGAGTCGAAGAGTAAGACCTGCCCATGTCCGACGCTTATGCATGTAGGTGGGGCGGTGGTAGGGTTGGAATAAATACACGATGTACTGTCTTTTCTCACTCTTCAAATTTTTACCTGTATTTTCCACTTTGCAGCCCAATCTGAAGTCAAAAGGCAACTACGCCCATATCATAAAGTCTGGGATATCAATTTTCCAGGGCTCAGAATAGGGCAGAGAATGAAGAGAATGAGTTGGGCATAATAACAGAAGGCCAAGTATAACCAGCATATAACCCCAAGCTCTCAGATTCTCCTCTCCTCCAACTCAACTGCCAGCACTACCTTTCTAACATTTTTTTTTACCTTTCTAACATTTTAAATCACTTCTCCTGTATCAATCTCTAGTCTGCTCAGTCTGCACAAATGTCAGTGACTATGAACTCATAATTGCTGAAAATAGTCAAACCTCTTCCCTCCTGGTATTTGTATCCATTGTTTCATGTTCTAGATGGAAGATTGTCTACTCTTCTGCTGTTTGAATATGCCCATTCTTTTTCCACCAGTATCATTTGTTCTCTGGATTAAATGTCTGCTACTTCTTTTATTGTTCCTTCTTTGACAGGTTTAGAGTATCCTCAGATCTGGTTAACCTGTTCACAGTTCAACTTGCCATGTTCCATTAGTTACATATAGAATGGACCACTGTTCTTTTTATATCTCACAGAAATCTGCATAGGCCAATGTAATTCAATAAGCATCTGCTTCTCACCTACCACATGTCAGGATATATTCTCAAAGAAAAGAAGAAATTTCAAAGGCCATGATAAGGCATCTCATTGCAAAACCTGTGCATGTGAGATGTTTCTAAATTATAGCTTGCTTCTGAGGAACCATAAAAACTTTGACTTATATTATTTCATGTATATTCCTATTATTCTAGAGAGGTAGAAATCAGCAACTAATATGTTGCTAGGTTTGCCTGGGGATGGCAAGGTACAATAGGACCATCTTGCTAAGGTCATTAAGTAAATGGGAGAATAGCCCTGGGTTCTACGTCTGCTCATTCTCTATTTTTGTTGACTGTGGTTCCAAAACTTGAGTTGCAAAAAGAAACGATAAGTGCATTTTATTTGGGTGGGAAGAGAGATATTACACTATACTCATTCACATCTTCATTCCTATAGATTCAGGAAGCTTGTACCTCGATTTCTGTGCCATTAAAGTAGAGAATATTAACACTTACTTTCTTCACAGAACTTGAAAATTAACTAATATGTGTTTTGAAAAGCCCAAAATAACTTTTTCTTTTTTAAAAGATTTTACTTATTTATTTAAGAGAGACTGAGAGGGAGACAGCACAATCGGGGGGGGGGAGGGGAGAGGGAGAGAGATAAGCAGACTCCCTACTGAGCAGGGAGCCTGACATGGGGCTCCATCCTGGGACCCTGAGATCATGACCTGAGTTGAAGGCAGATGCTTAACCAACTGAGTTACCCAGATGCCCCGAGCCCAAAATAGTCTTAAAATTATCTGAAAAATGCAATTCATCATTTCAATAACCTGATAGATTCAGGATCTTAGCGATGGAAGGCCTTTAGAGAAGTTTTGTTCCAGTAGTCCTCCAATTTTAGCATGCACCAGAATCTCCTTCAAAATCTAGATTTCAGGCTCCATCCCTAGCATTTCTGATTTAGTTGGTAAAGAGCGAGGCCTGAGAATCCGCATTTCTAACAAGTTCCTAGGTGATGCTGAGTCTGCTGCCTTTAAGAATCATGCTTTGAGAACCACTGATCCTGTTCATCCCTTGATTTTAAAGATGAGGTCACTGAAGCACAGAGAAATAATCAAGAAACTTGCCTTAGGGGACAGAATTGTGACCAAAAGCTGAGTCTTGCATTTTTCATTTCAGGGCTCCCTCCATGATAAAACTGCTGTCCTGCCTTCCACCAAACCTACCCAAAAGAAACATGCAATCTACTTTAGACTAAGGTTTGCCCCACAAAAAAAAAAATGGCTTCAAGATATGTCCCATTTGAACCAGTTCTCAGCCAACAAGTCCCTCCTAAGAAAGGAAGCCTGGAACCAACACCATTCCCTTTTCTCAGCTTTAGTGAAGGGTGACTGTGACTTAGTTTACTCCTGTCCAATGCCAGATGTCTGAGAACTGCTTGAAACTTTGAGAAATTCATCTAGCCTCTCCATGTTTCTATTCTCTCCATCTGTAAAACGGGGTCAGCTGTATTGTGCCTCATGTGCAGATCTGTGTGCCGTGAGGTTTAGCGGGTAAGTGGCTGCAAAACATGCTGCAGATGGATGTGTTATGGAGGAATGCTTAATATCAAAGCGAGATGTCATTTTCTTTCACTCTGCATCTGTAGTTTGTAAAACAAATGCTTCTAAATTCACAGTATTTTTCTCACATGTACTATTTTTTCCAGAGTGATATTTTCCCAAAGACTCATGCTGACTTAAGCTTCTGGAACCTTGTGGGTGGATCTGCTAAATTAAAGACTTGTATTTAAATTTTCTGCATAACACTGGTGGGCCGAATGCATCACGGTGGCTGAGGAAAGTAGAAAAGATTTCTAGTCCTGAGGGGCATCAGTAGAACTCTGTGGGTCAAGGGTCTGGGAATCTAACCAAGTGTGAGGTGATTTCTTTACCAAAATGGATAAACAGGAGCATCGCTGGCATCCTGGGAAAACCTGAAACATGACAAAACAGAAAGCTAGCATCTAGATTATAGAGGGATTAAATAAATGATTGATAGATAAACAGCAGGATAGATAGATGATAGATAGATAGATAGATAGATAGATAGATAGATAGATAAAGATATAGGAATCAGGACCACAGTAACTTTTTAGAAAGGATTATGATAACAAGTATATACTGAATGTATGTTGTGATGATCTGGATTTCAGGCCAGTTGTTTTATCTTGTATATAATATTGAAGATGGATCTGAGCTTCCGTTAATTTATTATTTTTTAATAATTAATTTATTTATTCAGGAAAGACAGAGAGCGACAGAGAAAGAGAGAGAGTCAGAGACACAGGCAGAGGAAGAAGAAGGCTCCATGCAGGGAGCCCGATGCAGGACTCGATCCCAGGACTCCAGGATCACGTCCTGGGCCCAAGGCAGGGGCTAAACCGCTGAGCCCCCAGGGACCCCATCTATTTATGTTTAAAATGTTTTAGCAACATCTCTCTTACCTAGTAGTAAGCCTGTTAGAAGAATCCAATGAGGGATGCCTGAGTGGCTCAGCTGTTGAGCATCTGCCTTCAGCTTGGGGCATGTTCCCAGTCTGGGGCTCCAGTCGCACATCGGGCTCCCTGTGAGGAGCCTGCTTCTCTCTCAGCCTGTATCTCTGCCTCTCTCCCTCTGTGTCTCATGAACAAATAAATAAAATCTTAAAAAAAAAGAATCCAATGAAATCATGCAAATAAAAGCTCTTTGTAAAGTATGATCCATATGTAAGCTCTTCTTACCGAAATTCTATGTTCTTTACCCTACATCAATTTTCTACATAGAAAACTTGATAGTTGTAGCAAAGATGATTGAAACTAAGGGATGAACTATATTCTAATATGGATATATATGGACATGTATGTATATGGTACGTACATGTGTATATGTGTTTGTGTGTGTATATGTATATGTATAGTTGTAGTTCAAAGTCTCTAGCCATAGAAACATTTGTGGATATCCTATCTAAGGAAATTGAAAGAGGAAAAAAATAGTCTGTTAAGATAAGAAGTGGACCTGGTAAGTACATCTCCCTGGAGCACAAAACTGAGCTACTTAGGCCCTTTGTTGGTTTTATATAATTCAGGATTACAAGTTTAAAGAAGTTAACATTTTAAGTAATAGGGCATCTTTTGTGAAGGGTCTTAGAATATGTGGTTTTGATTCTCATGAACAAACATGGGCTCTCAAGTCATTGTCTCAAGGCAGCCTCAGTCATTTGTATAACCCAGTTACGACTATGGCTTTAGTTACCATTGACTTACATATGGTACGTTCCAGGAATTTCACCAGAAACATATTTTCACACAGAAATATACAGCTCTACACAAGATCTGAATTACATGAAGACAACCAAAAAGACTTGGTAGTATAGCTCTCTGGTAGTTGAGAAATTGCTGGTGATCTTGTCTGCATTTATATTTATTTACAACTGACTGTAACCCCTTCCTTCACATTTTAGGCAACAGTGGATAAAGACCTGAACAAATGGCAGTGGTCAATAGACAACCCTTGGCCTGGTAAATGACCTTAGATTCAAATTCCTCATCTACAGTCTGAGGATAATAATGTCCATTGCAAGTGTTATCAAGAGTTAAATGACCACAGCATCCGTAAGTCAACTGGCAAAAAATACATGCTGAGTGATAACATTTCTTCTGGCTTTGATGAATTTCATTAGAGACATTTCATTTCAAGCTGGCAGCTTCTTGTCACCAGAACAGTGAGATAGAAGGGGTAGTTAGATGGAAAACACATAATTTATCACATGCAGATGAATTCAAGTGGTCTGGGTGGTGAAAATGAAGCTGCAGATGAAGAAAGGCTCTGTTTTCTGTTAAGAGGATAGTAATGATATTGAATTTTGGCTCTCTTTTTTGTTTTTCTTCCCAGGAAGTTCTGGGTAACAAGATGGGAGAGCACATGCTTTTTAACAATGACCCCAGTATTCAAAACTACCAGACCTTTCACTTTGGTGTTGGAAGCTTTTCTGAGTTGAGTCAGGCATTAGTATAAGAATCTCCAAACACACTTGCATTAAGTAACTCTTCTGTATTCAGTATTCCCATCTTCATGGATAAATAATTATATCTCCCAGGGGACTGAGAATTTTGTAATGCATCTTAAGAAATCAAATTCTTTTTACAGACTGGGACCCATAAAATGATGTGACCGAGCCCTGCATTATCTCTGGCCCCCCCAAAGTGACAACTGTGTGACACACCTTTAATGTAGTGGTAGTAGTAGTAGTAGTAGTAGTAGTAGTAGTAGTAGTAATCAGAGTAGCCACAGTATTTGTCATAGGTCATGAAATCACAAGCTTGAAGTTGTATGGCATTCAGAATGCCTACAGCTCCACCTTAGTGCTATCATTGGTCTAAAAAGGCCATCTGTGGAACTCGGTCTAGCAGAAGAGAAGAAAGTAGAGCCAGGTTCCTGGTCTAAATTCTCCAGCCTACTTTCTTTGCATTTTCTTTCTGCATCTTCTTTGTGATCTTTGTGAGTCAAGAAATTAATTCACACTAAGTAACATTTTAGAACTGTAGTACTTACATTTTTTGAACTGTAGAATTCTTTTTATCAAATAAACCTTTGGAAAAATCAGAAT
Organism: Canis lupus baileyi; assembly: GCF_048164855.1. NCBI lineage: Eukaryota > Metazoa > Chordata > Mammalia > Carnivora > Canidae > Canis > Canis lupus. The sequence continues at coordinate 23,268,548 of NC_132868.1, forward strand.
ATATCAAAAAGTTGCAATGGGGATGATGAATTCTAAAGTGGAACCAGGTTCTACAGAGCAGACCTACAATAGCCGCTGAGGCTTCTTGATGGAGATACATATATGAAGACACAGGTTTAATGGGTGTAGCTAAAGATATTATAATCAAACAAAGTGACTCTGGGAACATCTCTATTTCTTCTTGAATTAGTTGAATCTATGGGTGGATTGAGGGAAATTTTGTTTTTAGGGACTTGGAGAAGGTTTTTGGGTTATGCTTTGGGTCCATTCCTTGATAGTGCTTTGACCTAGAAATCTCACATAAGACTTAATAAACCAATATGATACAAAGCATTTTGATCAAGACTGTATTTCTTCCCTTCACACCTGTTAACTGATTTTTTGGTCCAATTTACCTCTCCTTAAGGATCAACTTATTTCCCAGACTCTGTGTATAAGAACTTTCCTCTGCTCCAAGAGTCGGTAACAGTGAAAGAATAATCTGAAATTCCAAACGAAGTGCCTTTGTCAGTCTAGTGCCTTGCTCCTAGCTCTTTTTCTCCTTTCTCCTCTCTTCTCATCCTCCAATTTCGTTTTCTCAACCCTGGGTCTAGAAATGCATGTCTATCTATGTGGATTTTTCTTTCGGATAAAACTGTAGAACAACAGATAACCTTAGAAACCTTTCCATTCTTTTGGGTGCTTGTTTGGAAGTAGTTCAAAAATTTACCTTTAGGGTCAATAACAAAATGGTATCTTTTATTATGGGCTCTCCATTTGACAGACCTTTCCTCTTTGTCAAAGGTTAAATCATTCAGCCTTACGATTAACCCATTAGTCTTTTCCTCCACTTTTGCCTTTCCTGAATGTTATTAGTAATAATAATATCCAATAAATAATATTTAATTAACTTTTCAAAAATTAAATATAGTGCTTTCTTATGGTTTTAGATGTTTCACTCTCTAAGAACAGTGTATCTATTAACAGTGGTAGCATACTACTTATATATATACAATAAACTTAATGGATTCTTAAATCCGTTTTGTTGTAAAAAATCTTTATACCTATGCATGTATCTCTACCTATTTATCTACCTATCTATGTAGCTATCTATAATATTAAAAAAGTGAGTAAGATGGAATCTTATGATTTTTGTTTCAAGAGTCTAGGTCAATTATTTTAGAGTTTGTTTTCAGTAGTCTGGTGGGAGCTGTCATTTCTCCATAATTATTGAATAAGAAACTCAAGCTTGAAGACTAAAAGTTAATTTCTTGTAAGCCTTTTTGTAATCATTAGAGCTATTTTATGAATTTCTAGGCCCACAGCACAATTGTATTTCTTTATCCTCTTGAAATAAGATATACTTTTTTGACTAGCCTTGGCCAATGGAATATGATTATATTGATGTGTGACATATGTCACCTCCAGGCAAAAGCCTTTACAAATTGGCACCTGACTCATTGTGTTCCTTTCTGTTTGCTATGGTAACTGTGGATGTTCTGGGCAACAAAGGCTCTGTCAGCTTGCATAGAGTCAGAATGATGTAAAAAGCCTTCGATAAATTCACAGTAGACTTACATTATAAATGAGAGAGAACTTTTTGCTGTTTTCAGTCACTGATATTTGGAATTATTGGTACAGAAGCACAAACTAGTGGGGCACCTGGGTGGCTCAATGGTTGAGTGTCTACCCTTGGCTGAGGCGTGATATCTGGGTCCTGGGATCAAGTCCTGCATCAGGCTCATCACAGAGAGCCTGCTTCTCCCTCTGCCTATGTTTCTGCCTCTCTGCCTCTTTCTGGGTGTCTCTCATGAATGAATAAATCTTTTTTTTTTTTTTTTAAAGCGCAAAGTAGCTTATTTTGGTTACATAATCAGCAGAGTTATTTACTTGTTACCAAATTTGCTGAACTTCCCTGCAGTCCTTTTTAGTCTTCATTTGTGTTGGATGGTTAAAAATGAGTAGGACAAGAGGGAACAGAGAGAAAGGCAAACTGTAAGAGACTCTTAACCCTAAGAAATAAACTCAGGATAGGGAGATGGGTTAGTTGTGTGATGGGCATTAAGGTAATGTAATGAACACTGGGTGTTATACGTAACTGATGAATCACTGAATTCTACCCCTGAAAGTAATAATGTTAATGAAATTTAAGTTAAATAAAAAAATTTAAAAATGAATAAACAAATCCTATCCCCTAAGCCTTATAGAGAAAGTAAGACATGTACCAGAAGCTATGAAACAAGGCAGCATATATTAAGAGACCTAAGGCAGAAACAGGAGCTAGGAAATTTTAGGTAATGATTACTTTTGTTGGAATGATATAGAAGCTTCCAAGAGGATTTGACCATGAAGCAAGCCATAATGTATGAATGGGATTCTACTGTACAGAGACGATAGTGATGGAATCCCAAAGTACGATGGAGGATGAACAGTCCTAAAGCAGGCAGGGCATGCTCCAGATGGGTGAATGGCATTATGTAACCTGGTGAAATAATCTATCGATCTATTGATATCTGGGGCCTGGATTTCCTGGAGGATAGGAGCCAACCTCACATTTTGGATAAGGAAGGCTGCTTTTTGAAACAAATCAAGTTCTGCTGGATTCTGAGTGACAGAGTCACCCACATATGCAGGTCTGTCTTCCTCTTGTGAGTGGGCGAGACATTTCACCTAGTGTGACACAGAGCCAAGACAGTTTATTTCAAACCATATGGCTGCATACATCTATATTTTTTAAAGAACTGCAGTCAAGTGAGTTTCCTCTTCATCAGTTTAGGGTCTAAATAGTACTCTTATCACTCAGTATAAGTTCCCCATCATTTCTGTTTCCAAAGCCAGAACTGAGCACTTTTATTTGCCTTTCTTTCCTTCTTTCCATTTGTCATACATTTACTAATAGTCCACAAATGCCAGGTATCATTATTTATAAGATTTTCTCTATTTCTTGTTGCACTTATCAGTTTGTTGGATGCCTAGCCTAGAGGATAATATTCATGTCTTATTCATCTTTCTATTTCCTTTCCATTTACTACATCCACCCAATTTAGAAATTTTCTGAGTAAACTCAATATTTGCTGAATGACTGGGTTTTCCTCTTCTTTTCTTTGGCTATTCCTTTTTACTTAGGCACAGGCTGTCCTCACCCCTCGTTCCCATTCTATCTGTCTGAAGTTGGCTTTGGCCACTTTTGACCATAGTGGGAACCCATTCATTATAGATCTTTCCCTTTCCATGCTAACCAGGGGCCCCAGACATTGTATTTCAGCTGTGTAAACCAAGAGTCCGATCACAAGGCTGCCAGGATATTTGTGGTTAAACCACTCGACCACCTTGGGATTGTAACTCTGTGTTATGGTTTGAGGGAGTGTGTGTGGGTTGGGATTGATTTGATTTAGACCGCTTTTTTCTTTTCTTTTCCTTTTTTATTTTTTTAAGAGCTGTAATAGGATAGCATGCTTTGGGTTCACGTTGGTAAAATGAAGCCAGCAGCTCTGAGGAGTGGTTTTGTTTGCTTTCCACTACTGCTTGATATAAAACTGGTGCCCAAGCAAGGTGAGAGGCCATGGAAGCATTCGACTTGAAGAGGAGGTAACTTCCTTTCTGGCATCCAGGTTGAATGTAATATGAAGAGTCCTCTAAATAATGGTGAGAAGAAGGGGGAGTTGTCTTCTTTTAGATTCTGTGTTTGCCCCAGGATATGAAGATTTCCTGTTAGAAGCAGTTCTGGTATAAAGAGTATAGTGGCTCTGTAAAAGGTGTAGCTGGAGTCCAGCTGCAGTCAATAGGTTCTGATTTCTTAATAATGCTTTTCGTCTCTTGGGCTTAAATTTATTGACTCAGTCTTGTGAAACTGAACCCTGTCTCTTTCTGCCTTTGACGTTGTCTTCTTTTAATTGAGAAGTGGTTAAAGATATGTGTCTGCCATCCTTTAGATGGAAATCTGCTGATTTACCATTGATGGTAACTTCTGGTAGTATGAATAGATGTACATTTAAGTATTCATAAACTTATTTTGTAGGATGAATAACTGAATGTAGGCCATGAAATCATTCTAGTGGAACAGAATAAGCTTATGACAAATCCTTGAAATTCTAAGGCTGGGAAGGGCTTTAGAGGTCACCATGTTCAACTCTTTTACAAATGAAGAAAATATCATTCCAGGATAAATTACTCTTCTAAGACAACATAACTATTCAACAACAAAGCCAGAAAAGCCATGGATTGAAATGTGCTCTATTTTCAAAAGTGTCAAGATTAGGAGACTTAAAGACAGAGGAACTGTTCTAAATTGAAAGAAACTAAAAAAAGAAGAAAGAGAAGGAGAAGAAAACTAAAAGTAACATGTAATCCTAGATTGGATCTTTTTGCAATAAAGGACATTGCTGGAGTAGTTGGGTGGGAGGTGAATGGGGCTTGACGATTACATGTCACAATGAATAAATATTCATCTCCCAATTTTAATGATTGTGCCACGGTTATATGCTAAAGTATTCAGGGAGTAGTATGACCTTATATGAGCAACAACCTTAATTTTTTAAAGATTTTATTTATTAATTTGAGGGAGAGAGAGAGAGAGTACAAGCAGGAGGAGGGGCAGAGGAAGAGGGAGTAGCAGACTGCACAGAACAGGGAGTCTGACCTGGGGCTCAATCCCAGGACCCTGAGATCATGACCTGAGCTAAAACCAAGAGTCAGATGCTCAACTGTCTAAGCTACCAGGTGCCTCTATTTTTTTTTAAAATTATTTTATTTTTAAGGAATCTCTGCACTCAATATGGGGAGTGAACTCCTGACCCTGAGATCAAGAGTCTCATGCTCCACTGACTAAGCCAGCTAGGTGTCCCATAAAGTGCTTTTTAAAGATGATTTCCTCTTTATTTGAACAATAGAGAGAGACGTGTCAGAAGACACTTTGGGGTTACCCATTCTATCTGGGCCCTTTGAATTCCCCTACTTGCAACATTCCATCTACAGCAGTTAGAGAATCAGTGTGTTTCTTCAAGGTAATAATCTCACACGGGCATTTCCCCTTCTCGCTTTGGCATGTCTCATTCACAACGGAGTAACAATTGAAATATACCTTTACACAGATTGAAAACTATTTTATAAAGTTTAGTTTTATATAAAAACTATTAGTGTTATATAAAAGTATTTTATACCAATGCTATTGGTTTTATGGGTCTTATGTATCCTTCAATCTAGTGTAGTGTCTCCTTCACATATGCTATCTTTTTTAAGTTTTATGTAATTAAGTAATCCCTACACCCCACATGGGGCTCAAAGTCATGACCCTGAGATTAAGAGTCACATGGTCTTCCAAACAAACCAGCTAGGCACATCTCCCATATTCTGTTTTTATGCCATTTCTTTGGAATAAATCCAGGTCCATTCTTCTGCAGAACATCCCTCATTCTGGATTTGTTTGCCTTGTTTCAAGTGGGATCACTTAACATTTTCCTCTGTCTTGTTGCTTATGAAAATATGAGTGATGTGATACCCATCTCTTATGGTACAAAGCTTATTCAGTACCCCCAGCTTGGTTTGGTAATTCAGTGGCCAAGCATTTTCAAGTTCTATCCCAGTTCTAGCTCAGAACACCTGCCTTCCACAATATAATTTGATGTAACAGATAAGAATATTTCTTCAGAATTCTTTAAATTTCATAAACCACTTAAAATTAGTGCCTTAGTGGGATGATAGTAGCAAGTTTTTCAATCTTGTTACTCCTCTACACAAAAACATAGCACACAGAGAGCAAAAACAGAGCAAACATTTAAAACACAAAACACACACACACACACAAACACGAACAACATATAATTAAATCAGGTGACAAAGAAACCCTACAGATGCCAAAATTCACCAACAGCCAACCAACATATAAACCTCTGAGTGGGTGAAAATAGAGGGAATTGGACATATGTAAAAAGAAAAAAATCCCCCCAAAAGACTGAGTATTTACTATAAATCACTGCAGGCCATTGAAAACAGCACTGAAACTGGAAGGGGTTTGCCTAATTTAAAGTGGAATGAAGGCAAGGAGACCATACTAAGGAAGATGAAAAGGGGTTGGAGCAGTCTAGCCTCCTGTGAATTTGTGAACCAGCCAGGCATCCTTTCCAGGATGCCTTATTCTATCCTCCATAAGAGATGGGGAAAATGACAAAGAACAAACGACAGTCAAAACTGAGAAACACAGGGACAGGAGAGACATGGAATGGAAAGAAGTAGAAAAATGTGGGGAAGGAATCTGAATGTGGAAGTCCCAGGAGCATGCCAATAAGTTTTCAAACACTGCAAGAAAACAATAGAAAGTCTGACCAGCATCAAACTTTTTGACAGCAATGCTTTATGTCAAAAAGAAAATGGGATAGCATATTTATGATTCTCAAGAAAATGTAAACCAGTGATTTTGTCTAGTACAACTGACTTTAACTTAGAAAAGGCAAACAAAAAGTTACCAATACTTAAATACTCAGGAAGTATTTTTCCCATGGGCACCTTCTTGCTACAGAACAAGCTTCAGAAAGTCAAAATGATTAGAAACATTGTCATAAGGTCTGGGGTTGACTATTAAATAGTTACTAAGAGAACTAAGAATAAATGAGTTGAAGAGAGAGAATTTGGTAGGCAATGGCCATGTGTTCAGACAAAGTAGATACAGAAAAATCTTTAAAAATGGGAAGAGAATGGGGAAAAGCATAAGCAAAACATGTTTACCTGTACTCAGTAATTACATTGGTGGCACAGCATTAGTATTGTTATTCTGAAACTGTTATGTGTGTAATGAAGGAAGAAAAGATAAATAACTGTGGGATAAACTATTTCTATTAGCTCCTATATCACTGAGAACCAGGATTCTCCTTTTGGAAGAAAGGAGGTATAGACATAATACAAAAGAGAATAAGTAAAAACTTTATAATCCTGAATTTGAATTGCAAGTATCAGTATGATTTCATGAGGTCGTGTATTTTATTTTATTTTATTTTATTTTATTTTATTTTATTTATTTATTTTATTTAAGATTTGTTTATTTATTCACGAGAAACACAGAGAGACAGGCAGAGACATAGGCAGAGGGAGAAGCAGACTCCTTACAGGGAGCCCAACGTGGGATTCAATCCCAGATCCCGGGATCACGTCCTGAGCTGAAGGCAGATGCTCAACCACTGAGCCACCCAGGCGTCCCAGGTCATTTATTTTAAATACATATATGTTTCCTACTTCTTTCCATTGAAAAGGCCTAGAAACAATGCCCAGATGAAGTAGTATTGAACATAATTTTTACCCAGATTATGATGCTGAAATACAATTTCCCACTAAAAGAAACGGGAAATTTTTAGAGAAATTAGTAATTCCAAATCTGGGGCAAGAAATGAAGATGAGCTTAGGACATTCTGTCATAGTAAAAAAAGCCAGATCATGTCAAAATCAGGGTTAGAATTTGGGTCTAATAACTCCAGTCCTTTAAGCATCTTCTATGTACTGTATTTAGCTACTACATTGGGACCATGAATTTCCTTTCTAGGACTTGCCTCGATTACATACAAATCTTTGTTTAGAGGATCTTTCGGTTTCTAACCTATCTGGTTCGTAGTTATAGCTAATTTTATGGCAAGGACACCTGTTCCTTGGGATCTAGACTCTAATCCATTACAAGCTCCCTTCATATTAGCAGCAGTAATGTCAAGGCCCTATTTGCTTGGGATGGATCCAAACAGGTGTCTTAGAAGCAAAAGTCCCCTAATCACATTACAAAATGCTTTGCCATCTGGTAATGTCCATTAATGAAATCCTTCTTGACTTGGTGCATGATAGATGCCAAGGGAAGATCTCTTTCAATAGGAGATTTGAAAAGCTATTCTTGTTTCTTGTTTTGTTTTGTTTTCTTTATGCATTAATCAATAAACTAACTTAATAAACTTGATTTTCAACACCTACCATGAGCCAGAGCCTACCCTATGGGGCTCTGAACAGACAGTAAAAATCAAAACATATGTGACCTTACTCTGAAAAGTTGACGATCTCTTCATCTCAACCATCCAAGGGAACCTCGTAAGATGAGAAGAGTTCATTCAAGGCTGATGATATGCAGTGCAGGACAGATCTATTGTGAGTCTCTTAGGAATATAGCTCCAAAGTTGGAACTGCAGATTAGCAGCTTTCTCCTTGAAAAAGGCACGAAGATCTTATTTTCTAAAGGATCGTGACCCCCTCACTCATGTGAAGGCATGGAGTAAACAACATGGATGGAAAAGAACCAGTTGCTCATTGTGTGCATTTTTAATCCTTTCATTATATTTAAAGATACACTAGACAAAATCAGTATATTTAGCACATTGTAAGAGTGTCAAATTCCTGTAAATTGAGTCATATTTTAATAGACTTTTGAACAACTGCCGTGCTCATTCCACATTGATGCTTTTGTTCCTGTTGGATCCCTAGTGTATAGTCATTTGACCTTCTCTATCTGGCCCAATCTGAGTCCTCATAGAGTAAGCTCTGGCAGTTTCATGCTCCACTCAAATAGGTATTTTCTATATTTTAATTTTGTCTCTTCACTTAAAAGTAAGAACATGAAGTATGTATGTATCTATGGAGTTGGGCAGGTAATGACAAAAAATTGTTTAAATAATGGTCAGTGTGTTTAAGGAAGTCTTTTTAGAAATAATCTGACTTTAAGTCTTTCCATAAAATAAAAAAGTATAAGTATCTGCTTCAGCTAATATTTAATTTTATGTCATGTTTGCTTAAAATAAGGAGTACCAATTCCTTCATGCAAATTGTAAGCACAAAACTTATCACCTTTCTATATTTTGTTAAATCATGTAAAAATGCTTTAGTATCACTCACATAAAAACCTCTTTCCTATTTCCCTCTGTTTTTTTTCATGATAAAGGAAGGATATTCTTTGCTCTCTCTCTTTTGGCAGACAGCAATAAATTTTAAAAAATAATCATCTGAGGGCTGTATCTTTTCTTATATTTACTGGCTCTAGATCTTTTCACAAAGAAAGATTGTCTATATCTTTTAGAAATGGATGACCAAATGTCTTATTTTTGGTTGTCTCAGATTACCAATTATTTTAACATTTTTTGAATAAGTCAGCCTATATTTCAATACCTAGTAGCATATTTTCGATGATGATGATGATGATGATGATGATGATGAAATTTCTTTATTGAATAAGAACAACAATTGTATCAGTGAGGGTTTATAATAGCTTAAAGCCAGTAAGATGATGTTATCCTGTCCCATACCTGTGCTGAATTTAAGAAACCATATCAGTTTATAGAAATAAACAAGAACCTAAATACAATGGACATCTAGTGTTTGACCAACATTCCACCCACCACTTCTGAAAATGCTTCTGGGAATGGTTTCTATTAAGAGATATGATTACATTTCCTTTTTTCACCCCTCAGTGTAAATTTGAGGCTGGCTCAATTAAAAACCACTGTTATGGTTTCTTCAGATGTAATAGGATCTGTAATATAATATTCCTTAAGTACTAGGAAAGTATTACATTGTGTGATTAAAAGTTTACATACTTGGTGTCACATTTTCTGTGTCCGTTTGTAGCTTGTTCTTTTGCCCAGCATTATGATTGGTTATATTTTCAAAGTGAGTGCTTCCATATTGACTTAAGTCCCTTTCTCAACATTTGGAAGGAAGAGCACAGTATCAAAAGTTAGAGCACTAATGGAGTCCTGCTTCCTTTCCCCAGTTGATTAGTCCATGAGTTGAGTGACCAGTTGGAACCAGATGTTTTAATACGAGACCAGGGAAGGAGGCTCCATGCCTCTGTAGTGTTAGAGCAAGGAAATGTGACCTGGAATTTGCAGCACATTCTAACAAAGTAGAAGGGTGTTGTAATCTGAGCCAACAGAGCAGTGATTGAAAAGATGGAGAGAGTACTGGCAATGCTCAAGTCCTTAGTCCCAAGACCTCATGTTTGAGACTGTTTGCTTCTCCCACAGTTTGATGATGTGAACAATATGTGCTCTTTTTTATTCTCTTTGGTTTGTGTTGAGTTTCTGTCACTAGCAATCAAGTTTCTGGTTTTTGTTTTTTTTTAAAGATTTTATTTATTTATTCATGAGAGACACAGAGAGAGAGGCAGAGACATAGGCAGAGGGAGAAGCAGGTTCCCTGCCTCTCTGCATGGAGCTTGAAGTGGGACTCTATTCCAGGACCCCGGGATCACAACCTGAGCCAAAGGCAGACACTCAACCATTGAGCCATCCAGGTGCCCTGCAATCAAGTTTTTGACTCATGAATAAGATATTTTTTTCTTTCACTAGAGAGAGAGAAAGAACTAGTATTTGTTGAGAGCCTACTATGTACTGGTCTCAGTACAAAGCACTCTGTGCATTATTTTAAGTTATCCTTCAGCAGTGCTATGAGGTAAATATTTTTATTTAAAATTAAGGAATTTGTAGCTGAAAAGCTGAGACATAGAGAATGGAAAGAATTTTCTTAAGCCAAATAGTTAATACATGTCAGAGTGAGGATTCACATACAGGCTTTTCTGATTTTGGAATCTATGCTATTTTGCTATTATATCATGACAATTGGAAGGTAAGCCAATTATCAAATGCCAGTTGCTGAGGAAAGTAGTGTGATTTAGTGAAACTATGTCACTTGGCAAGGGAATTGCCTCCCCACTCTCTCCCTTACTGGCTATGCGACACTGGACAAGCAAAGCTCTTCTTAGATTGTCTTCCTTGACTGATAAAAGTTTATCTTCTGTGGGTAATGTACTATATGTTCACCATTTGATTCATATAAACTGATTTCCAGAGAGTTTTCCATAATCCCCGGCTCTGCATTCAGGGCCAAGTATTTATCACACAATGGGGAAGCGTTAATATTTTTATTTGTTTGTAGTCAAAGAACTACTAAATGACCTATTCAGGGATTCAGCCCCCAAATTAAACTCACAATTGATAGAGGATACAATTCTTAATCAATAAACATTTACCTAAAAAGCAGCTAGTGGTTAGCAGTGGGTTTTAAAAAGTTAATGTTTTCAAAAGTTCTTCTGGTGTCAATAGGTTAAATCCCAATAATCCTTTATTTATTGTATGTTAAAAGTAACATGGTAGTGCTCCATTATGAAATTATATATTGTTTGGTTATGTTATGGGTTAAAATAGACTTTACCAAAGATGTTTGGTAACTTCCTACAGTAAATTCTGAGGCAAAATTTAACTTTCAACTAGGTTCGGTACCATGCAACAATGCAAGAAATATCTCAATTTCAAGAGTATTTTTAACTCTTAAAAAGAAAATGAACTTACATGAACTGAAAAGAAGATTTTTTTTCAAAGAGTTGCCGTTTGAGTACTTTGTAGGTGTAGTCAGGTTTTCACACATCCCACATTCACCTAGAATTTAGGAGTGAATATTAATATTTATTCTTTTTTTCTACTATAAATACTGTGTTTTGAGAGTTTGGATTGGTTGAGCTTTTATATGTTCTCTTTTTAATCCATTTGAATATTTTGATCATGTCAGATTTTCTCCTGCTGACATGATTGTGTTGACATGTATAAGCCTCTGTGAAGGAGAAAAGCCTGAAGGTGGTTAAACTCAAGCAACTGGCTAGTTACTTATTATGAAAACTGGTGCATTGATTGAACTTTAAAGTTTAACTTCTGTCTCTTCCCAGATTTGTGACAAAAAGCAAGAAATGTTTTTAGATGCCTATCACTTTCTATAGGAAAACAATGTCTTAGGTCAAAATTGCTACTGCCGTCCCTTATGTGTAAAAAAATCAACAAAATCTTACACACTAGGAAACATCACTCTCTCCTTTAGGGCCACACAGAAAAATAAATCCATACTATTTTTAATTTACAAGGTTTTTTTTTTTTTTTTCCATATCTACTTGAATTCTCAAAGGTTTTCACTAGTGGGTATTATGCTATACCAGATTGTTACTACCTGGCTAGAAATTCTTACCAGTGCTATAGATAAAAACCTTTCAACTCTGTTCTCTCCTATCAGCACCTTTTTATTTATTCTGATTTTCCACTATAAATATTTGTCAAAAGAAAAATTGGGGCAGCTGGGTGAGTCAATGGTTAAGCGTTTGCCTTCAGCTCAGGTCATGATCCCAGGGTCCTGGGATTGAGTCCCGCATCAGGCTCCCTGTATGAAGCCTGTGTCTCCCTCTGCTTATGTCTCTGCCTTTCTCTGTGTGTCTTTCATGAATAAATAAAAAGAAATCTAAAAAGGGGGCGGGGGGGAGAGATCCAGAAGGGATGATAAGAGAATGGCATGGCTGATTAGAATCTGAGGAAACAGAACAAAATTAAAACCTGGGTTTCCCATCATTTTATTCTGTACCCCCAAGGATGACACTTCAAAGATTGCTCTCTGGATAATATTTCTGGAAAACAAACAGTGAGTTTTTTCACCTGTAGTATTTCTTATAAGACTTCAAAGGAAGGAGGCATTTCTGTAATGGAGGAATTTCTAGGCCATTGTTGCACGTCTATAAACCCTTCAGCCCTCACATGTTCTTTGTTCTTTAGCTTTTAGACTGTTCTCAGTTTCCCTGGATGTCTTTTGCCTCTTTCTCTACTTGCTTCTTAAAATATTCTAAAGGGTTCTGTCTATAGCGCTTTTCTCAGTCTGTACACAAATTCAAAATTCCTTATGATTTCAATATGCTGTTGGCTCCTATATCTTTATTTTTGGCACTGATTTTTCCTTTGCTCCCAACCCATGTAACCAAATGCCTCCTGAAAGTCTTCCCCGGAGGGACCTCAAACTTAACGTGTCTGAAAACTGAAAACTGAATTATCCTTTCTTGAAGCAGATGTAAATTAAAGTGACTGCCTGGCTCATGGCATGTCTTTTCACCTGAATGAACAAAGTTGATAGGTTGTGTTGGGCCAATCACATTCTGTTCTCCAGAGACTTGAAACCTGAATGGAGAAACTAGAATATATAAATGGTTGGAGCTTACTCATTTTGAGGCAGTTCCAAGAAAACAAACTCCTATTGCCAGGCAGAGAACCCAGAGCTATCCAAGTTCCTGCCAGAGTCTGTTTTTGTTTCTTATTAATATATTAGTAAAGCCTTCTCCTCTTCATGCATTCCTTACATTTAATAACTGCACCCAGCTGCCCAAGCTAGAACCTAGAAATCTCATGACTCACTTTTCTCTCCCCATTGTTATTTACTCAGGACAGAGATAGGGCATTTTAGGCAGAGGTTAAATTCTAACATCTGAAATCATCCATAGTCAAAACTATACTGAGAAGTCCTGAAAGATTGAAGGCTACCTTTCTGTCTTTCAGTAGATCCGGTGCACTCACTTTTTCATCTGGGGCTGGAAAAGATTGCTGTTTCTTTAATTAAATAGCAGATGAGTAGTTATTTTGCATTCAGGGACTAAATGTCTATAAACTTTAAAACTTAAGCCTCCTGTGCCGCCTGGTAAGATGATCAGAGAATCCAGGGCACTCAGGAACTGAAGCTGACCAAAGAAATAGCAGGAGCATGTCTCTTACCTCATGTCCATCATACAAACTCTCTCGTTCTTTCTATATGTCTCCTCGAATTCAACGAGCATGTTATGGGACCCTGCTAGGCCTCCTGCCTGTCTCAATCTCTCCATCCCCATATTAGTTATTTTGATCCAGCCTAACACTTTGTTATATAGGAATTATTTTCCCCAATTATATGTGAGATATTGGAGTCTCAAAGTTATCAAAGTTAACTCTTTGAAATTACACAGATAGGAAGAGGCAGAGCTGAGTTTCAAATCCAGAAATGGTGTACAGTTTACATAGTATGATACAGAAGTACCTGGAATACAGAGGGGAGTTTTTATGGCATGGATGATCGAAAGAGATTTGATAAAGAAAATGACATTTGAGCTTGCCCTTAAAGAATGAACACAATGTCTGACATGGATAAAGAGAATTTTAAGTTAAGGGAAGATCATGAGCAAAACCTGGATATGCGAGTTCAGAGCATATTTGGGGAAAGGCAAGATGAGTCCAGGACTTTGTAAGAAGCACACATGAAAAGAAGTAGGAAATAAAATAAGTCTGGAACATAAATTGAGAATGAGAATTGGATGTCATCAAAGAATAAATGAAAAAAAAATGGGTGGAGAGATGGAAGGAATGGAAGAAGGAGGGGAGGGAAGGAGGAAGGAAAGAAGAGAGAGATGAGATAAATGTACCTGTTCCGTAATGGGCAAAAGGATTGTCTATTGTATCTTGGGGATCTTGCAATGACATGGAACTATCAAGATCTGTTTTTGACTAGTGTCAATTTGTTCACATTCGAGCACATAAAACAATGCTGTGGATATGCACATTTAGTAAAAGGATACAGACTGAAAGGATATATACTAACTTCAGTACAGTAGTTTCTTCTGCAAGGAAAGAATAGAAGACTGATTTTAAGTGGACCCATATGATTTCATTTTTAAATAAAAATGAAAGAGAAAGAAGAGAGAGAGATTTGAAACAAATATGAGAAAATCTTAACATTTGAGAATTCTGGGTAGAAGGTACATGGATATATCATATATTACACCCCTGCTTTCATCATCACATATTTACCAATCACAATAGAAATAAAAATAGACCAACTACATTATCTCACTGTGAACAGAAGGAAGAATAGAAGAGAAAATTGCAGGAGAAAATCGGAGTGGGCAATGTTGAGTGGAACAAGATGAACAACTCCTTATTTGGAGATGAATGGTTGGTAATTCAGAAAAATACTGGGCCTTTTGGACTTTATTGTTAATAAGTGAAATCCTATGTGATGGGATAAGTTTCAAGAAATTAACTTAGGAAGAGATCAACATATACTTTCGCTGAAGGATTTTTCTAGGAGAGGAAATGAATAAAGACTTTCAGGCATACATTTACAAGGAGAGTGAAGACCACAGGGACAGATGGTGTAAATAATTCTAGAAATTTTTGATAATATACAGCCTATGACAAAATGGCTGAAAAGATGTGATTTATCAATTATATTATCCTCTAATATTCTCAGCTTAAATATTTAATACAAACCAAGGAATATAAATAATAGAAAAATAAATCAATGAGGCAACAAAAATTCCAAAACCAGATATTTCCATATGTCAGATCTTGGCATATGACTTTGTATAACAGGAAGGAAATTAGACTCCCTTCAATAGATGATAATGAACAAATGAGTTTATTTTGAGAGAAATATTAGTGTCAGCACTTAAAATTGGTAGAAAAAAAGAGGAAGAAATATTAAATAAGACAAACATACAAACTATGAAGAAAAATATTGATACATTTCATGACATTAAAATTAATATTTCACAGCTCTTGCCTTTTCCCAGAGTCTGAATTTCCTGTCTCATCTAAAACATCAGTAACCGACAATATTTATAAGATGGTGGCAATCAAGGCATTGGACACTAGGGAATGAAAGGCAGTGACCCCAGAAAGAGAAGAAATACATGAGGTGAGTCTTGTAAGTATCCCAGTTGACTGCCTTGAGAGTTTTCAAGCTAGTTGCAGTAAAGGGTATCCACACAGAGCTCAGAGATCTCCCGGAGTTGAGCAGATGGAGCTGGGAGTGTGAGGAAGCCAAGGAAGCTAGAGTTCACAGGGCAGAATGCCAGACAGGGGAGAGCTGCATGGAAAGAGGACTTTGGAGACATGCAGATGGCTCCCCTCAAGCTCTGATTAGCATATGCATGTAAAGAAACTTTTTGAAGCCATAGGGAAAAACTTCTGAAAGCATTACAGGGAAAAGTAATTAGAGTTTACAAGAGGGGTAGTGTCTGTTCCCAAAAGGCAGAATGCAAATCCTCATAATTCCAAGGGATATAAGACTACAAAGAAGGGTCTTGCCTAAGTAGTTGGGAAAAATTAACCCTAGACTAAATGCTGCCTTTGTCTCACCTGACACAGTTGAATAGATCCAAGAAGATGAAATTGTTTCTCAATAGCTTAACTGTGTACCAGAACAAAGCCAAAGTATATATTTTTTAGAATACAAAACTATCTAATACCCAAACAAGGTAACATTAGTAATAAATGACCAAAGAAGCAATAAAATACAACCCATAGAGAAGAGAAAATGAATCAAAATTCACCAAAAAGTAGCACACATGGTAGCATTATCACAGAAAAAAAGATTAAAATAGTTATCAATAGTTACTGCATTTCTCAGTAATTGATAAAAAGACAATAAGAATATGGGATATTTGAATAACACTGTCAGCCAACCTGACATAAATAACCTTTTTAGAACACTCCATGAAAGAACAGCAGAACACACTTTTTTCAAGTGTGATGGAGCATTTACCAAGATAGACTATTCTAAGCCATAAAATAAGGATCAATAAAGTTAAAGGATTCAAGTTGTATAAAGTATGTTCTCTGATCACACTAAATTAAATTATAGAACAATAACAGAAAGAACTCTGAAAAATCCCAAAATATGTAGAAACTAAATTACACACTTCTAAATAACCCATGAGTCAAAGAAGAAAACAAAAGGAAAACTGAAAAGTATTTTGAACTGAGTAAAATGAAATCACAACATATCAAAATTTGTGAGATATCACTATATTGTACTTGGCACACAAATGCCTATATATATATTACAAAGAAAAGGTCTCAAATTAGTGACCTCAGCATTAACCTTAAGAAACTAGAAAAAGAAGAGCAAATTATGGTTGAAGTAAGAAGGAGATAAAGATTATACAGAAATCAATGAATCAAATATCAGAATATGATAGAAAAATTAATGAAACTGAGAGAAATATATAACCTCTAGGCAGACTGATCAGGAAAAAAGGAAAGAAAATAAAAATTACCAACATCAGAAATGAGAGAGATAACATCACCACAGATCTGGAAGATATTAAAAGAGTGACAAGGATATATTGTAAACGACTTAGGCCAACAAATTCAACAACTTAGATGAAATGGACAAATTTCTTAAAAAATACAAACTATTGAAGCCTACTCAAGGAGAAATGCAAAACCTGAATACATGACATAACCTGAAAAAAAATCCAATATATAAATATATATATGTAATATATTCAATGAAAGAAATTCAATTTCTAGTGAAAAACATGACAACAAGAAAAAAATAGAAAATGCACTCTAGGCCCAGATGCCTTTACTGATGAATTTTTTTCAAACATGTAAGAAACATGAAATAATATGAATAGAAACAGAAATAATATGAATTTTATACAAACTAAAAATATTTTAAAAAAGGGATTGCTTCCTAACCTATTCAATGACAGGCATTATTCTGATAAAAAAAAAAAAAACAAACAAACAAGACTAAGAAGTTGTAAGAAAGAAAACTATAGACCAATATTCTCCTATGAAAATAAATGCAAAAATTCTAAGCTATATATATATATATATATATATATATATATATATATATATATATATGTGTGTGTGTGTGTGTGTGTTTGTGTGTGTGTGTGTGTATTGTTGTTGTTGTTGTTTACAAATCAATCCAATGCAACATAAAAAGGAAGATGCATGGGGGATCCCTGGATGGCTAGGTGATTTAGTGACTGCCTTTAGCCCAGGGCTTGGTCCTGGAGTCCCAGGATCAAGTCCCACATCAGGCTTCCTGCATGGAGCCTGCTTCTCCCTCTGCCTGTGTCTCTGCCTCTCTCTCTCTCTCTGTCTCTCGAGTAAAAAAATAAAATCTTTTTTTAAAAAAAGGAAGATGCTTGGTGACAGGGGGATTCATATTTGAGAAATGCAAGGCTGGTTTATCAGTCACATATCAATCAACATGACTCATCATTATTAACTAACCAAAAAGAGAAAAGCCAAGTGATCATCTTAATACATTAAGAGAAAGTAATGACAAAAGTCCGTGTCAACTTCTGATTACAAACTTGCAGCATTGGAGGAATTAAAAAATAACTTACTAAAGGGCATGTAGGGAAAACTTACAAGTAATATACTTAATGGTGAACAGTTGAATAGTTTCCCTCTAAGAGTAGGAATAGGGCAGCCCAGGTGGCTCAGTGGTTTAGCGCCGCCTTCAGCCCAGGGCGTGATCCAGGAGACCTGGGATCGAGTCCCATGTCGGGCTCCCTCACTGCATGCAGCCTGCTTCTCCTTCTGCCTGTGTCTCTGTCTCTCTCTGTCTCTGTCTCTCTCATGAATAAGTAAATTAAAAACCTTAAAAAAAAAAGAGTAGGAATAAAACAAGAACATCTGTTCTCACCATTTCTATTCAACATTGTTCTGGAAGTTTTGGTCAGTGCTATTGAGCAAGACAAAGCAGTAAGTCATCCAGATTAGAAAAAAAAAGTAAAACTGTCTTTAACCACAAAAACACTTGATAATTTACTTAGAATATTTTATGGAATCTACAAAAAGCTGCTACATGAGTTTAGCAACGTTGCAGGATACATGATAACATATAAAAATAATTTAGTGAATATATTCACTAATAATGGACAAACAAATTGAAATTAAGAAAATTATGATACCTTCAAAAATATTAAGTGCTTAAAGATAAGTCTGACAAAGAATATATATAACCCATACACTGAAAACCATAAAACCTTGCTGAAATAAATTTAAAAAGACTGAAATATGTGGAAAGGAATACTATGTTCATAGGTGATAAGCCTCTATATTGTTAAGATATCAATCTTGCCTAACATTATAGATTACAATCAGAATCCTAAAAGAGTTGTGTTTTTTTTAAGAAAATGGAAAATAGAATATAAAATTCATATGGAAATGCATAGGACATATAATATCCAAAAATATGTCCTATGGGTGACTATGAAAAAAGAAGAACATAAGTTGGAGGACTAACACTACCTGATATCCAGGGGTATTATAATGGTACAGCAAAGAAAAAGCTTGTGGTATTGCCATAAACATAGATAAATAGATTGTCAAGCTGCCAAATATCAAGGTGGTCAATTAGGACAGTGAGCCAAACTTAAAGAAACCATCAAGTTTGTATCCACTCTGTGCGACTGTGCATTGAGAGGGCAAAAGAGAAAAGAGCTGGCTCTTCTTCCCCACAGATGGCACTGGGCATGGGTCAGACAATAAGCAACACAAATGAGAAAAATCGGAATCACTGCCAAGGAGTTCTAAACAAGAAGTCCCTGCCTTCTGTATGGACCTGAAGTGCCTAGGGTTGGAAGGTGAGAAGGGCTGGAAAAAGGAAACACTGAGTCAGGGTGAGGAAAAGTCCCTCAGCCAAAACTCCCCACACCTCCACACACTCCTCCACAAATAGGTCTCCAGGGAAGTGGAGTGGAGTGGAGAGAGTGCCTCAGTCTGGGCTCTGATAAGGAGGCCTTGGAATGGAAGTGCCTGAGCTATCATGCAGATATGCATATGAGTGTGAGAGGGGAGGGAGATGGGACAGCTGAGTCCTTAACTGCAGTTCTTTCCAGAGACTATAATGAAGTGGCTGTACACCTAGCCTGAGGTGGGGAAGACAGTTTCCCCCATAAGGTCTGCTACATAGAGCCGTGTCATTGCCTGTGGTTGGGCCTGAAGGATCATGCTGGGAGCTAAACTCCTCCTACACCAATGGAATAAAATACAGTTTCCAGAAACAGACCCATAGGCATCCAGGCAATAGATTTTTGCCAAAAGTATAAAGGCAATTTAGTAGCAAAAGTATCATATTTTCAAGAGAATGTGTTGGAATAACTAGATACCATATGCAAAAAATAAACTTGGAGCCATAGCTCATACAAAACACAAAAATTAAGTGGATCTTAGATCTAAATGTAAAACGTAAACAATGTCTACAAATCAAAATGTATCTATATACAATCAATACACTAAAAATGACCAAATGAATTTTTACATAAAACCTAACCTTATAAAATTTATGAAAGAACTCATAGGAGAAAATATTTGTTATCTTGGATCAAGCAAAGATTTCTTAGTTCCCACCAAAGCACAATCCATTAAAAAAAAAAAACTGTAAAAATGAGGATCTTAGACTTAATTAGAATGAAAAGATTCTAGCCTCTGAAAAATACAGATAAGAGTAGAAAGACAAGAAATGGATTGTGAGAAAATAGTTCCGAGTCCCACCTATCTTTGGCAAAACATCTCTGGAAAATAGGTTAGCAATTTCTTAAAAGTTTAATGATTTAAATGTCCCCTGTAAAACAACCCAGCCATTCCACTACTAGGCATTTACTCACCTATGAGACGTGTAAGCATATGTTCGTACAAACACTTAGCACGAAACTTCAGGTCGACTTTATTTGTAATATTCAAAATTGGAAACAATGCAAATTGTTCTTCAGTATGTCAATGAAGAAAAGGTAAATTGTAATATAGCCATACAATGGATTACCGTTCAGAAAAAAAAAAACTATTGATATATTTGTATAACAATATTGATGAATCTCAAAAGAATTATGCTAAATGACAGAAATCAGATGAAAAGGAGTACTATTGTATGATTGAATCTAAGTAAGGGTCTAGAAAGTACAAACTCCACTATCAGAAAACAGATCAATAGTCGCCTAGGAATGGGGTTTGAAGGATGTGTAAAGTGGGCCATGAGGGAGGGATGACAAAGGAGAATGAGGAACTTTTGGGTCTGATAGAGATATTTGTTATATTGATTGTGGTGATAGTTTAACAGATGTGTATTTATGTCAAAACTTAAAAACTGTACACTTTAAACATAGTTTATTGTATGTCAATTATACCACAATAAAGATGTCTAAAAATTATTGATTTCTGGTCATGAAAATATGTCCTTCTTTATTGCAGATAATTATGGAAATGAGTCCTAAGCTTCACATGCTGTTGGATGGCAGAGAAATCAAGCTAATAATAGGTTATTCAGAGACTTACCTGGGAATGATGACCTGAACCATAAGTCTGGTCTTTACCCCTTCAGAGGGTCTTGCTCTAGAGTACTGCTTTCTTCTTCAGATCACCTCTCCATGTCTCAAAAGCAGCAACATTAGGCAATTATTGTTCACAATGTACCACTTACCTCCAAACGTGGTCATAGAAACTTCCCTCAATTTCCTTTGGTAAGAATATGACTTTTCTGAAGGTTTTGGTAAAATTGACACAAACTGTGAAAAAACTCAAAATCAACGATGCGATTGCTATCGGTGGAGTGCCAGAGATGGCTTCCACTGCCCCATGGAAAACAATTATTAAATGCTCAGCTATCTTACAAGCTAGTGGGTAAACACAGCTATCACTAAGATTAAATTATATACTTTTACAATGAAACTATATTAAAAACAAAGATAACAAATACTCAAAACTCATCACTTCCTACTTTACTACATCCACTATTATCTGTGCGTCTTGAGATTTACACATCTTCCTGACTCCACATTCAGTGACATCATGCTTATCCCTTGAAATCAGCCATGGTGGGAGTATTTGCAAATACCACAAATCAGGGCTTGATTTAGTGTTTAGCTGACAGTTGCAGAGATGACACAGAAAATGTTAATGAGGATTAAAATAAAATTGTAGCATGTTTATAGTTGTTATATCGTGAATAGTACAAAAACTTGAGGAAATATTATTCCATTATTTGAAACTATTCTCTGATTCAGCAAATAAATTGCTTTGGTTCACTGACAAACCAAAGTTGTGAGAAATGTTTTTGTTGTTTCACTTGTGTTTTACACATTAACATAAACAAAAATATCAACCTATATTCATACTGAAACTATATTCATTCATCAATTGCAAACATGAATTGACTTTATAGGAATTTAGCAAAAACCAATGAAAATATTCTGTTTTCTGTTCTATTATTATTTGTAAAGTTTGTGTTATGTAAACATATCAATAAAATGTATAAAACTTAAGTATGTGGAAATGTGCATTCATTTTTTTCCCTAGAGAGACAAACGCCAAACATTTAGCAGTATATCACTGGGCTACTTTCACAGTTCATAAACCCAGACCCAGCTCAGGGGTTTTTCTCATGAGTATCTTGGCATTGGCCCCTTGCAGTCATTTACTTGGAGATCCTAGTTCACTTCTCTCTAATGGGAGTTGTTTATCGATGAAATATGAACCATGGATAAAGGTATTTTAATCACATTTCAATAAGTAACTCCCCTGGAGTAATTTTCTCAAAACAAGGCAATATTTAACTCACAAATGGCAGTATTTTTTCCACGTTAATTTTTCAGCTTCAACAGGTATTCTGTTGTAAGTTAAACACCAAAGGCAGAAACTACATGAATAAGATGGATAGATTTGCTGCATTAAAATCAATGGGTTTTTTAGTATAAGAAATATCACTCACAAAAATAAAAATCTAAAGATAACTTAGGAAAAATAAATGCAATGAATATTTCAGAGAGTTGTTTGCTTTAATCTATAAATAATTTTTACACATATATAAGAAAAAGACGATGCTTCAGTGAGGGAAAAATAAACAGGTAAAAGTCATGAACAGAAATTTCACAATGTAATCCAAGTGGCCATAAAATACAATAATCATCTCGCCAATAAGAACAACAATTACACTTAAAATAAGATATCATATTCACTTTTAAATTTGAAAAAAAAATAAGGTTTTATTTACTTATTCATGAGACACAGGGAGAGACAGAGAGAGGCAGAGACACAGGCAGGGGGAGAGAAGCAGGCTCCATGCAGGGAGCCTGATGTGGGACTCGATCCCAGGACCCCAGGATCACGACCTGAGCTGGAGGCAGACGCTCTACCGCTGAGCCACCCAGCATCCCTAAATTTGAAAATTTTTAAATGATACTCTTGGAGAAGATGTAAATGGGGAAATAAAGGGACTCTCAAGTACTCTTGATGGGAGTGAATTGGCACTCACTTTCTGGAGGGCTCCTTGGCCATGTTCTCCATGTCTCTTGACCTCAGGGTTGCACTTCTAGTAATTCATATTAAGAAGCAGTTAAGGACATGTGGAAAGATGTAGCTAAGAGAATGTTTGTCACAACTTTGTTTATAATAATGATATATATGTAAATATTTAATAATTAAATATAAACATTTTTATGATAACAAATTACATGTCTAACAAGAATGAATTGGTTAAACTCTTCATATATATATACACATTCAGAATATTAAACAACCATAAAATTATATAACGAAATTTATTAATAATCATCATGGAATGATTTTTAATAATTTTGGTGTGAAAAAGTAGCATCTTAAAATTATATGCAATATTATCTCATTTTGGTGGGAATATGTATGAGTATATATAAACAGACACACAGTTGGTAAGATTGAAGAGTATACTCAAAAATGTTAGCTGAGCTTTTATTTCAGGTGTTACTTATTTTCTTCCTTTTTTTTCTTTTTTTGCTTATTTGTATTTGATTGTTCTGCATTGAGAATGTGCTACTTAGGGCAGCCTGGGTGGCTCAGTGGTTTAATGCTGCCTTCAACCCAGGGCATGATCCTGGAGACCCGAGATCGAGTCCCATGTGGGGCTTCCCTGCATGGAGCCTGCTTCTCCCTCTGCCTTTGTCTCTGCCTCTCTCTCTCTCTCTCTCTCTCATAAAAAAAAAAGAGAGAGAGAGAGAATGCACTACTTATATAATAGAATTACATCTTCACACTATTTCAGCACTTTAAGAATTTCATAATCAGGTGATTCAAGGACTTGTTAGTGCTCAGATTCTTGGGGATTGCAGCTGTTTTGCTTAGAGATGCATTTGGAAGCAGCTTAGTAGGGTGAGTATGACCTAAGAGGGCACTCCTGGAAGGAGGAGAATTCCTTGTGTTTGCACTTTTCCTGGCGATGCAGATGCTGTGCTGACTGGAGCAGCCCGCAGGTGGCTGCTCTCTTTGTGCTTCAGTGTGGAAATGCGGAGAGAGTGACTCATTTTACTGGTGATGTGACTCTGGGTTTGGTTACCCACAGGCATTTCTGTGCTGACTGGGTCCCCTGGGGGAAGTTTTATTTGAACATGTTAGCAGAGGCTTTTCCAGCCCAAGTGAAAGGTTGTGAATGACAGGGAGGGACCACACCCTTTCATTTATATCCATTTACAAGGATTGGGGCAGCCTGACCTCCTAGTTTGTGTGCTTCTTTGGCATCTCTGGGCAAAAAGCCTCAGGTTTCTGACTTCAGGGGCTTTTGACTACAGGATGGTGTCTCATATTTGACCCATTTCTATTCTTCTATCCTTTAAAATTATCCTAGAGAACTCCCTATACATCTACCATGCAAGACTCAGCAGAAAGGTTACTTTTGGAAAAATAAGGGCCTGTAGAGTTTGCTGTGTAAGACATTGAAAAGGCTTCTTCTGCACTTACAAGGGAAGTGACATTTAATAGGTTCTGTGTTCTCTACTAGGAACGATCTTCCTATCATTTCTCCTCTTTGATCTATTGACAAAGGCATCATTAAGAGCAATCAATTTACAATTCAACCTGACAACATATACTGAACTTTAAAACCAGACCAGGAGATGTGCAAGATACTGAGAATAGAGAATAGAAAAATGAATTAGACAAAGCTTAGAAGCCAGCTTTGAAAATATAGAATCCACAAGGGACTTTGTCTGAATGAATTTGGGATGTCCATAAAGTTTGGAGACATAGGTATATATGTATAATACTCTATGAATAACACCAAGAACTTCTCCAATATATAAAATAAGTAATGTAATACCACTTAGGTTTTCTTACCTGATACCTTGTTGAATATACTATGATAAGTATTGGGTGACAATATAGAGTTAGACCCTAGATGCCAGCAAATGAACAATTTCTTCTGATGGATATAAGTCAGAGAAAGAGACAGAAAGAAAGTTACATTAAATAAGACTTTGGAGGATGAGTCGATATTCATAAGGTGAAGGAGTTGAGGAGTAGTATTCCACGTAGAGGAAATAGCATGGACCAAGGTCCTGTTTGAGGATAGAGCTCACAAGAACTTTCCAAGAAGTGGAAATGCAGAGTATTGTTTATTTGATTGGGAGGCTGAGATATTGACAACTAACTGGAGAGATTATGAAGCCAGTTTCCTTTCATTCTCGATGCTTTTTCTGGCAGCCAGAGGTTTGACAATCGTTCAGATTGAAACTGGTAGGAAAAATAGCCAACAAACGTTTAGGGAGTAGGTTGGGCAGTTAATATTTAGAAATATTGGTGACAGCTTATATTTAGAAAGTGTTAAGTGTAGATCAGAGATGTGCATTTTTGAAAACCTGTAGTGGCCTCTGGTGCTACCATATTAATCATAAACCTCTCTGCTGGTGGAGTCTCACATACTGCCTGGAAGTCTTCTGTGGGGCTGGTGTCAGAAGGGAGAAATTCCATAGCTGATGTTCTTGCTCAGACTTGGAAAGTTGGTCTAGTCAAAGTGCATGTGAACCATTGAGGGTGAATAGGATCAAAGCCCAAGAACAGGGTCTACGGATAGAACCTTAGTGAGGAATCTCAGAGACTCACCTGCTGTCTTGTGGAAGCCTGTAAGAAATGCAGACTCTGCCCTGCCCCAGGCCTAATGAATCCAAGCTGCATTTTAACAAATCCTCAGATGATTTATATACTATTGGTCTGAAAATCACATTTTGAGTAGCCAGTGTCTGAGCTGCTGTTTCTCTCACTTGGATGCACATTGATGTTAACTGATGAGTTTTAAGGAATATTGATGTCCGATCTCTGGGACTTACCTAAGGATGTTCTGATTTAATTGATGGAGTCGGAACATCAAAAGACAGAAAATGGGAGAGGTAATCAGGAAAAATTGTTCCCAAGAAACAGTTTCTCAGGGTCAAAATCAAATGGAAATGTGAATTGGATGGATGAATGGATGGATGGATTGGATGGATTGGATAAGAAGAAGTTAGAGGACTGTAAGATAAAAATACCTACTTTAAGAGAACTTTATATCTATTAAAGTTTAGTAAGTGCTTGTCTAGATAGAGTTTTGGCTAACTGTAGAGAAGCAATCTAAATTGAAGTATTTCTCATTGGTATTTATTTAGACAGGACAATCTTTATTGTGCAATACTGACCCACTCATTGGCAAACATTTATAATCCCGGGCTCGGCTGAACACTAAGTGCTGGTAATATGCCCTAGTCATTGTGACAACCAAAATACCTTCTCTCACATTTCCAAATGGTTCCTCCAAGCTGCAAATTACCAGCTCAAACTCTCAAGTTCTCTGCCAGGATCATGTGAGGGATTGATAAAATGTACAGAGCATTGTCTGTGTTTAACACTTGACTATGTCAGATTGAGTTTGCACACATCAAATCACACCTCTTGAAGCTGTGAATACGTGCAAGTGAGGAAATGTAGAGTAGAGCGCAAAGAACACCAAACTTGTAATCAGAAGCTGGGGTCTGAGGCCACCCTCTAGCTATGTACCACCAGGTTACCACTTCTTTTGCCTGGGATTTTCCAATCTATAAAATAGGAATAAAAATACTTGGGTCATTTGTCTCACAGGACTTTTAAGAGATAATGAATACAGAGACCCTTTAGAGATCATACGATTTTATTTAAATTAAACTTAATATGATTCTAAATAATTACTATTTTTTCAATGATATGAGAAGTCTCTAAGGCAGGTGTCAACCTATATGCTAACAGCACTGCAATATTGATGTTTTAGAAGTTCTTCTGTAGCCCTGTCTGTGCCAGCCAGCAAGCCCTCCCATGGGTTGAAATATGTATATCAAGTTACTCAAATAAAAATAAACTGCAGCTGCAATTTTAAAGTTGTTTTTGACTCTAGCCCCTGAATCCTGAAGCCTCTTAGAATTTCCCCCATACACATTCAAGAGCAGGTGGTCAATGGGAAATTCCCATAAATCCCCTCCACAGCCTTTTTTAGCTTGCCTTCGATAGTTATGTTCTGCTCTATCAATTTCATTTTCCTCTTCCTGTATGTCTTTTTTCTTGTTCTTATATATGTTGCAAAATGATAACATGTGCCTTTGGGCCACATATCATTCATTTTCCTTTCCACATCTGCTCTCCACCTGCCCTTGGCTCCAGGAGCATGACCCCATGAACTACATCAACATGCTTCTACTTTTCTGTTGGCTGCAGAAGTGGATAGCCTCAGAAAGCAGAGGCGGGAGGAGAGTGAAGTGAGGCCCTTTATTTCTTCCTGTTCCTGCCACTTGTAAAATCTACTTGGGCTGGGGCTGGTTGTGCTCCTTCATAAAAGGTCACCTGCTCTTTTAAAGTCAGCTGCTCTGCAAGCCTTTTGTTTTCCAGGTGATTTCTCCCAATCCTTGGGTGTTGGGATGGGACACCACCCTTGCTACCAACTCTCAGTTTGGGTGCTATCCCTGTGTCTCCCCAAAACTCTACTTACCTGTTTGTATTTATTCTCATGGAAGATAAGCCAACTTTGAATTATCCTATTTTGAGTTGGACATCTGTGTCCTCTTCAGACCTTTACTGATGTAGATGCTCAATAAAAAGAGAATTGGACTTAGGATTGGGACCAAAACTAGCCATGTCTCTTTCTGTAATTATTAAGGAACTTTCCCTGTTAAGGCCTTGGTCTTTTCCATGTATAATGAAATGAAAGTTTAGGGCTGTGTTGATCGTAGAACGTACCTTTCCTAGGCACTGATCATAGAGTTTACAACAAGATAAAGCAAGAGGTAGGAAATTTTGCTATGATTATCATTCACTGGAATTTGCATACCTGTGTTCTCTTTAGTGTCATTTTGTCAACTAGGACTTGTGGCAACTGTGCAGGTGGAAAAGGAGCGTTCTGATGTTTGAGTTACTTTGACACTTATTAATGTATGTGATTCCTGGTAGGCGGTGGTTTTGATCGTTGTTTGCATATTTGGAAATGGTATGCATATTAAATTTAGAAATGTCTGCTTGTTGGCCTACGTTGTCCAAATTTGAATGGTTTCAAAAAGGAAACACAGCTTTCTGTTTTTTTAGACAACATTCATCATCGTCCATCAATCAATCAACTGTCTGGGAATACTTACTGTCACTCATGCTGATGCCAGCTTCCTAGTTACCATTGTTTTGACTCTTGCAAAGCAAAGAAAGGCATACTGAGAAAAAGAAATGACAAGGAGTGTTTGGCCATGGCAGCCTTTCATTTGGAGCTAGCAGTGACGCTGTTGGCTTCCTTCAAAGCAGTGGTGCTATTTTGTCATGTTATAATTCTTAGTAAGCCCCCCTTGAAGAAACCAAATGCAGAAAGCTTATAGTTTATTGCTCTTGGCTCTAAAGGGTCTATTGAGCTGACAGGGTGACCTGTCAAGACTCATTCAAAAATAAAGCCCACTTTCATTTCCGTCATTTCTAGTGAATCCTAGGGTTTTGTTGCTCATTTCTTTCTATTCTATCAAAGTCTATTGCCTTCTAGACTAAATACATACATACATGCACACATACACAAGAGTTCTAAAGATGAGTACTGCTTGTACAATACATGGCATCTTGCCCAGAGTTTTATTCTTCATTATCTTATTTCACACTCACCATCAGCTTGTGAAGTTCGGTTGAGTTGACATTTGATAAATCGTGACATTAAGACAAAAAGCTGAGTTTTCTGATACAGGACCAAAGCTGTATGGCACTGTGCTGCAGACGATGTTTCTATCCTCTGGGATGTGTTCCAATCTTAGAACATAAGCTCTAACTATTCCTCCCAGCATTGCAGGACAGGAGAAATGTACAAAGCTGCCTGAGTGATACAGAGGACAGAAATGACCAGTGGAAATCGCAAATATATGACCAACTCCTCAGTCCTCTGGCAAGAAGTAAAGCTCAGGCCAAGAAGCCAATTTTAAATCTTCTTCAGATTCAATGCAGTTGTCTCTACATATTCACATGGGACTATCCCACCTCCTCTCAATAACCAAGTCTGTGAATCCACCGATCCTCTTGGTGACATCCTATAATGTCATCTATAATCAGTTTCTTCTTCCCACAGATGCAGCATCTTCCACTACCTAGGCCTTTATCACCTTTCTCCTTGACCTTGCAATAATCTCTATCTTAAATGGTACCCATGTCTGTCCTCACACTGCCATTAGATGAGTCTTCTTGTAATCACAGTAGATGCTTCCCAAAAGTTTGCTTGAAGAATCTGATCTGTTTGTTTGGAGAAGCTGATTACAGAACATGATAAAGGCAACAAAGAAATATTACAGAAGTACTACAAGTTATCCCAATAATAAATCTTTCTGGATAAGATCTAAGGAAGCTCTTCAAAGACATCTCACATTGTAATAGATTGTGTTAATGCAATACTGCTACTCCATACTCTATTTAAGTTAAGATGCTGTCTTAGTTTGCTTGGGCTGCCACAACAACATGCCACAGAATGAATGGTTTAAACAATAGAAATTTAAAAATAATAATAAAAAATAAAATAAAAAATAAACAACAGAAATTTATTTTCTTATAGTTCTAGAGGCTGAAAGTCTGAGATCAGGGTGCCACCATGGTTGAGTTCTTTCCTTTTTTTTAAGATTTATTTGTTTATTTAACAGAGAGAGCATGAATGGGGACAGAGGAAGAGGGAGAAGCAGATTTCTCAATCAGGGAGACTAATGTGGGGCTTGATCTCAGGACACTGATATTATGACCTGAGCCGAAGGCAGACACTCAACTGACTGAGCCACCCAAGCACCCCATGATAAGAGGGGGGTTAGGTTCTGATAAGAGCTCTCCCTGGCTTATAGACAGCTGCCTTCTCACTGTGCAAATCCCTGTCTAAATCTGAAAGCCTAAGTTTCAGGAACCATAATGTCCAAGACAGGAGAAAATGAATATCCTGGCTCAAGTGAAGAGGAAAAAATCCCCTTTCCTCTGCTGTTTTTGTTTTATTCAGGCCCTCAGTGGATGGGGTGATACCCACAGGCCTTAGTGAGAGAGATCTCTCTCCATCTACCAATGCACATGCTAACCTTCCAGAAACATCCTCACAGACGCACTCAGAAATACATTATCTGGGTGTCCCTTAACCCAGTCAAATTGACACAGAAAATTAACTATCACAATGACTAAACCTTAAATTGGGGAAGGAGGAGATATTTGCACATGGAATATTCAAAGGATCAGATCAACACAAAGTCCATCAAAAGATGTATTTATAATTTCTAGTATTGACTATGAGGAGTGAATTAGCAATGACTTGTATACTACAGTCCCTATGCTGATTTCGGCACAGCACCTGTCTAATTAACTTAATCCTTATAGGAGTCTTGTGAGATAGATATTATTATTCCAGTATTCAGATAGTATCACTCTTCTGCTCAAAGCCTGTGTATGGATCCCACTTGAATTCAGAATGAGAGGAGAAATCTTTCCAATGATTGATAAAGCCTGATGTAATCTCATTCTCTCCTCCCCATTCCCAAGAGCATTTCTGCTCTTGGGTCCTTCCACACACTCTCTTGCCTCCTTGGGTTCCATCTAGCCACACATTCTTGTTCTTACAATGCTTCAGGAAGATTCCTGGCATAGATCCCTCGTACTACCATGCTTTGTGCCTGGAGTACTCAACCCAGATATCTACATGGCTTATTCCAACATCCTTTTCAGTCTTGGCCTAAATGTCACTTTCTCAATTAAGCCCAATTTAAGTGATTTAAAACTGTTACCTGCCCTATACCACAGCAATTTTTATCTTTTTTCCCCCTTCTATATTTTTCCATACCCCTTTTACCTTATAATATAGGATAAAACTTACTTATATATTTTGTTTACTAAACTAGTGTTTGTCTTTGGGCTCATTGCCCTATCCCTGCCCTTATTCCCTTAAATGGCAGAAGTCTAGAAACCTACAATCTGTATTTACCATATTTCGTTATCACCCAATTTCTGGATACATTTTGTCATTGAGAGAATGCATAAGGAAATTGGAGACAGAAGGATAAGAGAAGCCATTTTATTTTGTGTCTAGCCACACGTTGTGTAGGAACAGCAGCCATAGCAATTGTTGTAGTTCCAGTGTACCTGCACAGTTAGCGTGACTCCAACAGAGGCACAACAGTGGCAAGAGCAGCGTTGGTGGAGTAGCACTCTTGGAATTTATGTTAGGGGCAACAATGCTGGTGGATTTTGTGCTTGAGCACCTGCTGTGTTAGTAAGTGTAGAGGCCCTTAGCTTCTTGCAAAGCAGTAGTGGCAGAAGTTCCAACAAAAGTGGCAGCAACAGGGGGCTCGAGCAACCTTAATGTACAGCTACATGGTACATTTGCTGTGGGCAACAACAGCTTTCTTTTTGCTCTTGTATTTCCTGGGATGGTTGTTCCTCATCTCTGAGTAAATTCCCTCTTTCTCTTTTAATCACTGAAGTAATTCTCCAAACTTTTTACAACCAAATCCTTTTAATAATTTTTTTCTGTTGGAAATATATATATTAGTGGCTCCTATTTTCCTGAATGGGCCCTTGCTGACATGGGACATTCAAGACTGCTGCCTGAGCATGAGTCCAGAGATACTTGTTGCCATTGTTGTTGCTGCCACATGAGGCACTTCCATAGACAAGGTAAAGGGGCTTTTCTGCCCTCTGCCTTCCAATCCTCCACCAATGTCCCCCATTCATAGTACCTAGCCAGATGTCAGCTGACAACACAGTAAAGGAAATGCTGGATTCTAGTTAACTGTGTTTTTGAAAGGACAGAGATGGAGCAAAGACAATAACTTGCACATATATTCTTCCCAAAAGAAAAAGAAAATTCAATGATTAAAGTGATTTTGGCAGTTTTTCCCTATTGTTATTTTTAGCATTAGAACCGAATCTGACAATATTCATTCAGGACATTTTTGTCTAATCGATTATCATGAAGAAATTTTATATGAAGAAATTGATTCATCAAGGGCTTTAAAAATTACTTGAATAAGAAGACAAGAAGACAGAATTCAAATTTAGGTCCAGTTGACCTAAAATTGCACAAATTTTTATTTGTATAGAACTACTATCCTAAAGTTCTACTGCTGATAAGTCAGAGTGGTGGATTAGTAGATTTGAAAAAAGAGCCCTTGAACGAGAGTTAATAAATCTAGATTCTAGATTGTGCTCTTTTCTCCCTTGTTCACATGACCTCACTTTACCTTTCTGGATCTTGCTTGTTGAGTCAACAGATTTTTATTAAGTGCCTTGCTTGTGTCGTATTACAGAGGTTTGGTAATATATGGCATAAGTTCATCTTTTCTGATGGTACATTAAGCCCTGTTGATTCAAAATTTATTCCAGATTTCCCAGTAACTCCCTGCCATGATCCCATCCAAGCTACCAGTATCTTCCCTTGGGTTACCACAATAGCTTCCTAACTCATTACTCTGCTGCTAATCTCATTTCTTCCTAATAGGCTTCCACAAAGTAGCCAGAGTAGGAGATAATTTTTAATGCAAATGTGATAATAGTACTCTCATGCA
The DNA here is from genome assembly GCF_048164855.1 of Canis lupus baileyi. Lineage (NCBI taxonomy): Eukaryota > Metazoa > Chordata > Mammalia > Carnivora > Canidae > Canis > Canis lupus. The sequence goes on from NC_132868.1 coordinate 23,300,901, forward strand.
AAAAAAATACTTTTTTTCTCCTCCTAGCACACCATACATAGTTACTAGAAGGCAATCAATTTCTTTTTTTTTCTTCCCAAGACTTTTCAAGTACTATTTTTCCCTTCCACTTCACGTACTCTTACTCCCTGCCTTTGCCCAGGATAGCCATACTTGTAGTTTAAGTATCTGAATAAGATCCACCCAGTTACACAGTCCTCTTCATTTATAGCACTTCTCTGCATATTTACAGGTGTATTTTATAATGCTCTGTTTAATCTCTTTATCTCCTAACAGAATGGAAGTTTCATAAGAGAAGGAAAAGTATGTTTTGTGCATAACTAGATCTCCTATATATAGCCCAGATAGTAGATAAACATGTGAGTGAGTGAATGATTAGGAAGTCATCGAAGGATTTTAGGTAGATAAAGTGGCATGATCTGATGTTCAGTCTTTTTAGAATTTATCTCTGAATTTTAGTTTCTCCAATGTAAAATGAGGATTAGATTATATATCCCTGCCATTTCCACATTCTTTGATTTTGTTCCAAATCTGAAGCAGAATTCTTAAAATTCACTTACTATGCCTTGCCTATGGGTTAAAGATTGATATTAAAGCTATCTTATTACAAAAAACAAAAATGGACATGGACTTGCTTAGTACTTCATGGCAAATAAGCTAACATCTGTATCACTGAACATTGGATTATGGATGCAAAGTCACAGGCTAAATAAATATAATTTTGTTGATTTCCAAAATGGACTTTTTACCCCTTTGGGATTCCTTTGAGTCAGAATGATTGGCAAGCTTAGAGAGATATCCCAAACTCTTTAAAAATGCCCTTGAGTGTGGGCCCACACATACTTGATTTACATGACTAGAACCCTTTGCATTTTTGTTTAATCTCATTAGCATGAGGACATAAAAAATCCATGATTTGTACGGGTCTGGAGATAAATTTAACTACCTAGATTAGATAACATTTTCAAAGGATGTTAGATTTGGAAGAAAAGTGGAAACCATCCAGCCAAAGTCTATGCATTTGTTGACTAAGCAAACTATTGTCTATCATACATCAAACATTGTGGTAGGGCCTATGCACACAGGGGTATGCTACATAGGGAAACTGAGGGAAAAAATAACCTTTATAGGATGACATTTGGCTGATGAGGAGAGTTAAGAACACAAATTGTGAGAGTCAAATTTTAATCCTTTTCCCATCCTTGATAGCAAGGATGGGTGACCCATGGCCTATCACAAAAATCTGGCCAGCTTCCTCTTTGTAAAAAAAGGTTTTATTGGAATATGGCATGACTATTTGTGTATATATTGCCTGTAGGTGCATTCATGCTACAATGAAAGAGTTGTAATAGGGACATGGCCTGTGAAACCAAAAATATTCACTATCTTACCCTCTCTAGAAAGCTTGCTAACTCTTCTACTACAGCACTACTATACATGGACTATTTCTAGAAATGATTTTCAGGGGAGCTTGGGTGGCTCAGTTGGTTAAGTGTCTGAATCTTGACGTCAGCTCAGGTCATGATCTCAGGGTTTTGGGATTGGATCCTGTGTTGGGCTCCACACTCAGCGGGGAGTCTGCTAGAGATTCTCTTTCTCTCTCCCTCTGCCCTTCTCCTCAGTCATGTGCTCTCTCACACACACACACTCTCTCTCTCTTTCAAATAAATAAATAAATAAATCTTTAAAAACATTTTAAAAAATAAAAATGATTCTCAGGTGGTAAGCTTGGGAGTAGTGAGAAGTGTTACTTTTTCTTTTCAAACTGAAATTTCCATAAGTCATTTTCTTTATTGTCTACCAAAAGTGATTTTTTAAAAAACACTGTTGGAATTGAGATGGGTAAAGGGGTTGGTCAGAACAAGCTTAGGTAATTTAAGAGATTCCTTCCACAAATATAGGAACTATGCCTGTTTGAAGGATTACTCGACCTCATATCATGCTAATGTGACTTGGCATCTGCTTTTGATTTCAATTCCATTAGAATCATGTAATAATGAGGCAGGCTTTTTTTTTTAAAAGATTTTATTTATTTATTTGAGAGAAAGAGAGAACAAGTGATGGGGATGTGGAGAGAGAGAAAGAGGGAGAGAGAGAGAGAGAGAGGAGAAGCAGACTACCTGCTGAACAGGAAGCCCCATGTGGGACTCAATCCTAGGATCTGGAGATCATGAGCTGAACCAAAGGCAGATGCTTAACTGACTGAGCCACCCAGGTACCCCTGAAGGAGTTTTATTTCTAATTTCTGACTACAGAGCATAGATGACCTAAGCTTCACCTGTTGCATTCTGACATCATCACCACATTTCACTGAAACCATACTTCGCACAGCTGTTCTCCCAGCCTAGGACTGAACTCCATGGGGACACTGAGGCAGGGCTGGTCCTGGATGATGAGGGGTCTTTAATGGGCAATTTTTGCTCAAGGATTCCTGACAGCCTTGTTGAATTTTCCTTATAATTCATACTTCTACTTTTTTTTTCTGGCAGATTTATTGAAGTATAATTGACAAAAGTATAAGATATATAAAGTATATTGTGATGGTTTGATATAATATATGCATTATAAAAGAATTTCTCCCACTTAGTTAATCAACACATCCATCACTATGTATATTCAATGAGGACAATCAAGTTCTACTCTCAGCAAATCTTAATTATACAATATAATGCTATCAACTGTAGTCACCATGTTATACATTAGATCCTCAGACCCACCTAACCTTCCTTCCTTCCCTCTCCCTTTCATTTGGGGTGGTAAGAATTGTGCAGGATATCTCTTTCAAAATAAGAAAAAAAGTTACTGCATCTTATGTGCCATATGACAAAGAAGGAAGCACAACACATGGTAGGTCCCCTTGGATTCCAGGGACAAAATATAATGTTTGGAAATATGACTCTGGTCCATATACTAAATAATATATAATTTGCCCGCCTTGAGCCAGGCCTGGAGCAGAAAAAGGTTCTGCAGCAGATCTAGTCCACAGTACAGTCAGCCCTGCTACTTGTGCCAAATGACTCAGTAGACTCTCTGGTATTTGAAGTGTTAGTGGCAGAAAAACAAGGAGTGTGGAGCTTAGAGCCAATTCCAGTTAGAGAATTGCAGCACAGGCCCCTTGGATTCTGAAGCAAGACTACCCTAACAGCAGCAGAGAATTATAAACCCATTGAAAGAAAATAGTACTTAGTACGTTACTGGTTCCTGGTAGGGAAAGGATGTCTGTGTTACCAAGTTACCATGAATATGGACTAGGCATTATGAGCTGGGTTCTCAGGCATCCACCAAATAGAAGTCAGATGGTCCCAGCAGTAGTCATTATAAATTAGATATGGTATATCTGGAATTGAACCTGAGCAGGAACAGGGACATGATAAACTGCATACATATGTAGTCCAAACTTCTATGTCAGGCAACTCAGCTTTACCAGTGAGCCTTCTCTCACTTGCTTGTATGGATATATGGGGAATTCTGAATGGGAGGAAAACACTCAAGCTTGGATTACAGGTGAATTCTTTGTTTTGAGGTGCACAGCAAAAATAGAGGTGCCATATTATAGTCATATTCAGGGTACCCCTGAAAGATAATTGAGAAGAAAAATATTCCCAAAGCATGTTGCTGAGCAAAGAACCTGTTATACCTTTTATGTGGAAGTATGATCCAATGAATGACTGTATGTAGATCCCTGGGCCAATGACCTAGCTGTCTTGTCAAGAATACTGAAAAACAGAGATCTAGGGTATAGGAATGCATATAAAGGGGTGGACACAAAATGTAAATATTTTTTGCATGACTTGTTAACATCCAACAGCCAGCACTAAAGAAGCACTGAACAACCAAGTAGACAAAGTTACCTTGCCAACTGAATTAGTCCGCCTTTGTCATTGATCACCCCAGAGCTGGCACAGAGCGCACATGAACAAAGCGGCCTTGGTGGCAGAGATGAAGTCTACACATGGGCTTAATGGCATCAACCCCCAACTTATACTTACCAAGGCCGACCCAGCTATAACTGCCTCTGAAAATCCAATGTGTCAGCAAGAGACCAACGCCCATCCCTTCATATGGCACTCTTCCTAGGAAACCAAGTGGCCACCGATAGCAGGTTGACTTTATCGGACACCTTCCACATTAGAAGAAACAGCAGTTTGCCCTACAAGGAAAGATATCTATTTCAGGCATGGATGTATATTTTCTCTGTGTCACACCTCAGCTCACTCCGATGTCCCTGACAGCGTTATGTGGCCACATGCCCTCAGGGCAGTGGGTCTTCCTTATTGCTCCCACTGCTCCTTCCACATAGGCCAACTACACATAAGGTATTTTGAGATTATTTCCCCCAAACAATAATCATGTATCATTAATAATTGTGATATGCCTTGTTTCATTGAATCCACTAAGTAAATCTTTAAGCCAGGTCCTGATGGTATTCCTATTTCAGAGTGGAGGAAACCAAGGCTGTGAGAGTCTAACCATTTGCCCAAGATCATTGGCTGGAGAGTGCTATATAGCGATACTTTCCATCCCCATAGTCTGGCTCCAAAGTCCATGTGCTCAACCAATGTGACAATGGTCTCTATTATAAGTGTTAATGTATACATTTCTGTCCTATGTGAAGCTTTTAGCTCATTGTCGCTAGCTAGGACAGCATTCAGCACATGGTACTCCCAGCAGGGTTATTAAATTTATAGAGAGAGAGGGGAAAGTGAATTTGGGCAGTGGCAGGAGACGTCTGGACTTTTGGAGAAACTGAAAAAGTTATGATACCATGACATAAATTTTAGCTTTTAATTCACTGAAGAAACACACAACATATTACCTAGTATTATAATTCCCTTCTTTCCTACTTCTTTATAAGTTGGTGTTCCAGTTATCTATTGCTGACTAACAAATTACCCCCAACTAAGTGATTTTAAATACTTTATTAAATCTTCTATTTTGTGGCCCAGGAATTCTGGGGGCTTAGCTGAGCAGTATTTCTGTTCCACATGGCATTAACTGAGGTCATTTGATAGTATGTAACTGGCAAATGACTGGATTTGAGTTCCTTAGACAGCTTCATTCACATGCCTTGTACCTTGGTGGCAATGTCTGACAGGCTAGGAATTGTTGGGACAATTAATAAACGCAGCACATGTGGCCTTACCACCATGGTGATGTCTGGATGACTGATCTTCATGGTAACTCAGGGATCCCAGAGAAACATTCTAGGAAGCCGACTTGTAAGACTTCTTATAACCTAGACTTGCAAGTCCCAGAGTGACTCCCCCCTCCCACCAAATTTATTGGCCAGACAAGTCACTAAGGTCAATCTAGGTTCAAGGGGAAAGGTGGGGGAAGGAGATGTTGAGGGGTGGTCTAGATCTGTAAAGTCAGGCAAACCACTTAAACCCCTTGAGTTTTAATCTTCTTATCTGTAAATAAGGGACAATATACTTGCCCAAAGTTCAAAAATTCTTATAAGGCTCCAAAATTATTATTAATGCATGGGAAAATCTTATAAATTATAAACTAGCTTTTATAAAAGTAACCTTTATTGGCGTAGCTATTGAGTCAAGAAATTGCACAAAGTGGGATATAACATAATTATGCCAAATAATCTAATACATGATATTGTGACTGCCTTAAACTAGCATAAATCAAAGTCATGTTGTTTCAGAGGAGAGAAAGATTATATCTAGTTGCAATAGCAGGAAATACTTTTTATTATTCTTCAATTATTCCACTATCTCAACTATGCAGGGACTTAACAGGTGGTATTATACTAAAGTTCAGTGAAGTCAGAAAAATCTCTTTACCCCAGCCATAACTGGAATTTTCTGGAATGATGCTGCACTGGGCAATAATGATTTGGCTTCTGGAAATGCATCTGGGCAGTTCAGCACTGTTATTAGATTTTCTCTGTGTCTTTAATGCTAATAATAGGACCTGCAAAAAAATCTGATGAAGAAAGCTAAGGCATGCAAGATTTCATCATAGCGGGCTGCACCCATGGCCTCTGGAAATTTTCATCCTGTGGTTGGAGCCCTGGGTGCCTATCTAGAAATCAAGAGCCCCAGAGCCTCAGTCATCAACCCAGCTCCACATGGCAAAAGAGCATGTCTCCTGCATTAAATACACCTTGCTGCAGTGAATTGACTCAGATGTGGTATTTTAATTGGCATTAAACAGAATTATTATTTAATTAAAGCAGAGACTAATTAATTTTCTGAGTCATTGCTTGTGCAAAAGATGCTATATTCCAGTCAAAACCAATTTAATTGAACAACATCAAATACTCAATTTGGTGCCTTCGGGAGGTCTATTTTGTTCCTTTTATTTTTTTTATTTAAATGGATACTTTTATCAGGAGTAATTTAAGATACGATATTTAGATTCATTAAATGCCATACAGGAAAGGGAATTTACAGAACTTCTATAGCTTGGAAGATTTTTAGGTGATAAAACTGAAACCCAAAGAGTAAAAAGCAGTTATCCAAAATCACACGTCTAGTTAGGGCCAGGCCAGTGCTGGGATCAATGGCTCCTGACTCTCATTCTAGTACTCATTCTACTATATTTGGAACCATGAGCTTTCTGTGAGGGGACCTATGGCATGCTGGCACTAGAATCAACCTTACAGATTACCCTTCTACTACCCCATTTTATCCTGGGGGAAACTGAGGACCAGAGAAGGAAAAGACTTGCAAAGATGGTCTCCTTCCTTTGTTGAGCATCCTCTTGGCACTTAGGTGCATGCAACTTGTATCTTGCCACATAATCGGAACCTACCTATAAAATTGGCTTTTTGCATGCAGTTTTCCGTAATTAGTTTTGAAACCTCTCAAGAGGAAGGTCTTTGTTGTCTTCTACTCATATTGAATCAGTTTAAGCACTGAGTATGTGCCCACCTCTCAATACAGGCTGATTATAGGCTCAGTATGATGACTCCTGAAAGCCCCGAATACAACGGAATAGCAAGGAGTAGAGACCTAGAACATGATAGCTACTTATTCCGTCTGGAATAGTCAAAGAATCTCTTTAGTAAGAAGGAGAATTTGAATCCAGACTCTTGCAATCACTGACTTTCTGGCATTCTGAGCCTCAGTTTGCTCATCTGGAAATGGTCTTTTTAGTATCTCCTTCACACGTTGTTGCAAGAACAAAATGAGGCCGATAAATGAGCCACTTGCATTATGCCTCACAAATAGAAGGGGCCCAAACAATAAATCCTACTTTTCATATTTGCCCCCAGTGCGCCCACATCAAAATGCAACCTCTCTTATTATTACAGGGCAAGGACCCTGACACTCCCAATGAAGATGTCATTCTTTGCAACTTTGCTGAATATGCTGGACAAGTAGTAAGAGCCATGCTCGGTGCTTCTGTTCTGTCACCCTCGTTGCCTGAAATTTTCTCATCATTATGCAGTTTTCTGAGCTTTTTAAAGAGAGAATGGTTCCTGCAAAACTCCTGCTTGTCTCAATCCTAGTTCAGATTGCCATTTTCCCAACTAAACTAAGACAGGCAAGAAGCTAAGGGTGATCTGCTGCCGAAAGCTTGTGGGCATACTTCTACCTTTGGCACAGAGGAAGGAAGGGCAGTGTGCTCCTGGGAAGGCCAGGGTGGAGCTGGAAGTCTGATCTTATGTCATGAATTCAGCTGGAGTGAAGAAACCCATCCGCGCCTAAAATGGTTGCTGTCATGAGGTACACCCTCAGCGGTGAGTTATCTGTGCTGCACAATCCGCAGCCATGCCCTGGGGAAGGAAGGGTTGTTGCCAAGTTCCCCCTCCAGGAGCACGTGCTTGCTCTTCTGGACCATGTATCAGGGCCCGTGTGGGCGGCCGGGTGCATGATGAAGGAAGGTAGGTGAAATCTGTCAGCAGCTGTTGCATAAAGAGTTTTATGGGTTTTCCTATACCCAGACCTCCCAAATTTGGGGTTACTGAATTGCCTGGGCTTATTTCAGTGATCATTCTGGATCCTTTGGTGTAGGCCAAGGGCTTAGGGGACATCACAAGCCCCCCCAAGGGACAGAGCCCTTCATGGACTGTAGGGACAACTCCATAAGGAAACATGACTCTTCCTCAAAAGGCCTGAGGGTAATTGCACAATCCAGGGTATTGGGGGGTGGAGAGAGAGCTGTGGATCAATCTGGAAACAAGCAAGGGCAAAACTAGAACAAAGAAAGAACTCCCCTGGAGAAGAGTTTAACTCCTCAGACACCAGCTTTGAGAACAAGGGAGAAACCCAACTTATTCTTACAGGAGGGAACCATAAATCTTGATGTCTTGGAGCATCTGTACCAGGAAGGATTCCTACACATAAGGATTCCTGTTTCCTGTGAGGGTGAGGCAGCCCTGGCTGTTCTTTGGCCTCTCTGATCTAGAGTGAGACCTCATTCTTCTCCAACACCCACACTAAAGGGAAGCATTAAGACTTTCCCAAGAGCAGAAACCAAGAAAGGCCCACTTGTGCAGCAAAACAAAGTAGAAAACCTGGGGGTTTGGAAATAAGGAAGAATGACTTTTGCAAATCACTTCCTCTCTAACTAGCAAATGACTGAGGGAAGCAACAGTCTTTAGCCTCCATTTTCTCAGCTGTAAGTGGTAGAGACTAATGTCCACCACAGTGTGTTGTGAGGAGCAAAATAGACCAGACATATAAACATGCACTCTATAAAACATTGCTAATAAAAGAGGTCACTCTCTCCTCCTTAGTCAATATCTTTTTTACTTTACACAGTGTTTCTAAATATTGAATGATGATTGAGTCAAAGGAATGCAGAAGGAAGAGATATCTAACTCATGAAAAACAAACACAAAAACATCTTCCCCCAAGGAATGCTTAAATTCCCTTTCCTCTGGGGCAAAAGAAATGTTGAGTGGAAATAACAACATCAGGTTTTCCCTTTCGAGATACATACGTTCTGCATACATTATCTCATTTGATTCTCACAAAAAAACCCTTTTGAATGGGCGCACCCATTCCCATTTGACAGATGAAGAAACTGAACCTCAAAGAGGTTCAATGACGTCCCCAAGTTTGTAGTCAGCAAGTGATTCAGAAGCTCTGATGCCTAACCCCAAGCACTTGCCCTGTGCTGCCTTCAGCAGTCCATGGATCCTTTGAAATGACAAAGCAAACATATACAATGCAGTGTTCCAAGAAATTACAAAGGAGCAGAGAGAAGAGGATGGGTTTGAGCAGTCTTTCTTCAAGAAGTTTGAGGTGAGTTTTGAAGAGTATGTAAGATTGGGGCCAATGCAAAAAACTGGGACTATATTCCAGACCTGGAAAAAAAGAATAAACAAGGTCTCCAAAGCACTAAGATGCAGAGTACCTTCAATGGACTCTGTCTGAATGTGTGCTTACTATCTCAATTCCTGAAGGAACTTTCCTGATGGCTTTCGAAGCCTTCAGTCCTTTCCCTAGTTCTGTGAGGTAGGAAATGGTGCATCACACTGAGAACGGCAAACTATAGGTTCTCAGAGACCAGTGAGGAGATGGCTTATGATCAATCCATGCTACTTAGATGATCTAAGGACTTGTGAAGAGCCCCTGCAGAGGTCGCCTTGAGAAGCCTTGGGGAGAAGAGAGGCCCCATCCCTACTGCAGCTCAAATGCATTTAAAAATTTTAAACTTAATGATATATGTTTTAAATTTGAAAACCACTGAGCTAAGTATAAATCCATGTCTTTCGCTGAAGGAAAAACAAGCCCAGAGAAGGAAAGTCATTCGCCTCAAGTCACAAAACTCTTCGATGGAAAACGTAAATGAGGACTCTAGTCAAGGACACTTTCTCCTCCTCAGGTGAGCCATAAGACGACAGCACATCCAAAACTTAAGGTACCATCTTATTCTGAGGTCAAGTTTTATATTTTAAGGACCTACTGAATTGAATTGTTTGCCAGATGCCTGAACTGACCCAAAAGCCTCCCCAACAATAGACTCTAAGTTTCAAATTTTCCACTGTCTGAGATATCTTATTATATTGGTAGATAGCTCCTACCAATCATTAGGTGGTTTCTTATACTGAACTTTCCTTTTGGCTTCCTGAGACTTTCTCCTCTCTGTACTTGCTCTAATTCCTCTTTGCCAGAAGAGCCATTCACATTTCTTCATGCACTCTTTCGGATCCAACTTGAATATCTTCAAAAGCCTTCATTTCGTTTTCTTAAGGCATAACTTTGTTCTCTTACCAACTAATCAAATTTGTCCTGAGATTTTCCAGGATATTTACTTTCCTTGGAAGTCATGGTAGCCCGAACTGTATGTACCCTTTGTAGGATCTGACCACAGCACACTCTACTCTATTTGGACACATCCTGCCACAGATGGGGCCAGCATTTATACTATTTCTCATATAATCACATCATTCTGGTAAGGAAAAAAAGAAAAGCCCTAAACCTTTCACCTATGTCTGTGCTAATCACATTACTCTCCCTTTGTGCTTTTCCATTTCTACGTGTGACCTAAAGGCAGAAAGCAGTTCATTTGTCCCTTTTAATTTTCGAACTTTTCAAAAAAGATTTTATATATTTATTCATGAGAGGCAGAGATATAGGCAGAGGGGAAAGCAGGCTCTGCATGGGGAGCCCAATGTGAGAGACTCGATCCCAGGACCCTAGGATCACGCCGTGAGCCAAAGGCAGATGCTCAACTGCTGAGCCACCCCAGCGTCCCAGTTTTGAACTATTAGATGTGGCTTGTTTTCCTACCTAGAAGATGCTTTTTGTGCCCTGAATGTGTCATTCTGGATACCATCCTTTGTTTATCACTGAGTTTATCCTTAGTCACTTTGTGACTTTGCCAGTTTATCTCTTCTCTTTCGACTCATCAGTGAGCTTGCAGCAGGACTTTTATTTTGTGCTTTTTTTTTTTTTTTTTTAGACAATTGGCAACAAAAGGAATTTATGGAGATTGGAATAAAAAAGGGAAATGTGAAATCAAGATATCCCCCTGCCAAAATAGGGCACCTGCCAACTGCTGCTTGCTTTTTGATGTTTTTGCTGCATCAAACTAACTTACCAACTCATTTAAGATAGGAGGGCCTAAAGGTTTCTCTTCTTTCCTGTTACATTTAGTCCACCTGCAATAATAATAATAATAATAATGTTGTGACCCCTTTCTCATCCCTGTCAGTAACATTTCCTCTCTTAAACAGTTTTGTAGCTCAAGTTCCTTTCTTGGGAGAAAATTTCAAGGACCATCATTTTAGGAAATTCGTTTGCTGTCTTAAAATATTTTAAGGGATAGCAAGGGAAAGGATTAAAATATGGCCCTAAGAGGTAGGATCAAGGTTATTTCTGGGTAGAAATTGGAGTGATGCATATTTTTTTTTCTCTAACACAGAGAAAAGAACTCTGTTAGAGTCTAGAGTCAATGATACTACGTCTAAATAGAGCTGGTTGCCTGGGAAGAGGTGAGTTCCATATGAAACAGCAAACTCATGCAAGAGCTGGGTTTTACTTCAAAAGGGGTGTGGAGGATTCGGCATCAAAAAGAACACTTATAACATTTCTTATCAAGTCCTTGTCAATCTGGGATTCCAGAACTCTGTAAGGGCAGAACAGCTGAGAAGAAGAGAGAATACCTTTATGTATATTAGCATCAGTGAAAACATGCTTGCTAACCTTAAAGCCCCTACCTTGACAGTAGGAAAATTCGAAACTCCAGAACAGTGCCTGGTGTATTCTCTCTGAAGAGTTGCAGGCAAAATACCCAGTGTTGCAGTACCAGCAGGACTATTCCAGTAATAGCAAATAATGTACTTAGATTTCCTCTTTCCACCATTCCCAATGCCTGGGGCTGGTTGGAGGGCAGAGAAGCCAGAGCGGGAGAAAACTAGGCTTTACAGTTCACAACGCTTCATGTTGGCTTGCTCATTTTCCAATAGTTTAGGGCTACAGAATTTTTCTCTTACACATTATGTGAAATGAGTGGACAAGACAAGGTTATCACCAAAACTCAGGGACAAGGGCTGATGGAAGCTACATTTTGATACACGTTTCCATGATCACAGAGGCAAGGAAAAAAAGAGCATGGTGAATCATGTCCTGACTCTTGAAACCTCTATCCAGATTCTGGGAAGATAGCAGTAGTATCATGCTGCTTAGTTTTGTAATTCTCTCCTTTTCTTCCTGAAGGGATTACTAAACATCGCAGAGAGAACATCTTTTATATTTCAAGAGAAATATTATCAACAAAATCTGTTTTCTTTTGTGACTCAGAACCATAAGACAGCAACAGCCAGAATTTACGTTTTTAATGCTCACAACTCTTGGAGAGAGGCAGTTCATTTTCTCTGTACATTTTCAGTGATGGATTTTGACTACTAGAAAGTTTTATCTGGAAGGATTCTTAGAGATCATCAGTCTTATTTGCAAGTGTGGGATTTGAGGCTCAGCATAGGAAGAGCCTGGGAGTTAACACTGGAGCCTTTGTGACGTAGAACATGTGATGATGCCCTTTCTGGTGCTCTTTGTAAAACATTCATCATCCATGCCCAGCACTATTGGCAGGTGTAGTTATAGAAAGCATCCTACCTAATGTGAGATGGAACTGAGATCCATCAGGCAAGCCACAGGTATGAGTAGGTACTCACAGGACCTCCTTTTATCATTTGATATTATCGGTTGGGATAATCAGCTAAAGAACAGAAGGAGATATGAGTATTAAATGTGAAACAGAGATTGGAAAGAAAATAAAAAGCCAAAGAGGGAGGACGGGCTAAACAATACCACAGGACTACTGAGATCAATTCTATTGGCTGTGTGTGCCAGTGGTAGCTATGCACAACAATATTTTGCCATGTGCATACATGCAGCTTAATTGGAACATTGTCACTGAGCTGAATGACACATGGTAGCATGCTTTGCATGTTTATGAGCTTTTGCCAGTGCTGCCAACTTGATTATAAAGGAGCTTTGTTCCAAAGGCTTTGTTAATTGAGGTATCACTGTAATGTTACAGATGGCTTATAAAAGAATGTGATGAAATTGGAAAGCAGAATACTGAGATGCCTGGTTCATCACCCACGAAGCTCTCCAAATCCCACAGCTGGGGTCATTTAACTCCCATCTGTGAGGTGAGCACTGTCCTCAAGTGTGGGGCCAAAATCACTTTTTCATCTATTTATTTATTCATTCATGCATCCATTCATTCAACAAGGACAAATATACTTAAGTTAGAAACTCAGCTGCAGGGACGCCTGGGTGGCTCAGTGGTTGAGCCTCTGCCTTCGGCTCAGGGCATGGTCCCGGAGTTCCGGGATCGAGTCTACATTGGGCTCCCTGCATGGAGCCTGCTTCTCTTCCCACTACTTATGTCTCTGCCTCTGTGTCTCTCATGAATAAATAAATAAAATCTTAAAAAAAAAAAAACTCAGCTGCATCCACTAGTAGGACCATCTTACAATGCATTAGAATAAGTTTGACCAGCTCCCTTCTATATAATCTGTTAGCAATATGTTGATATCTTGATGTTAGTCTGGCTACATATTCATTTCTGAGTTTATCAGACTAGTGTGAGATGTCTATTTATCTCTATATCTATCTATCTGTCTGGTGAAATTTCCTCAATGCCTCAATACCCCAATGCCTTTAGATACTATTCTTAAAAATCAAATGCATAATGAAGTAAATATGGATTTCCATTCATTATTTATATTTTATTGGAATTTCTATAATTATAAGAAGGTAAATATACAAAAACAAGATAGCAGGAGCTTATATTATTCTTTAGGTTTTGGTAAACATTTGGCCATTGTCATCTGTTGTCGATGCAAATATATATTTATTCTGTTATTATGTAATGGCATCATGTTGGCTTTTAATGTAGAAACTATTTCAGCATTTTAGATAAAACATATGTAGAAAGTCTCACATAAAATATTTTATTTAAAATTTTCCATACTATGAAAAGATATATTTTCTGTGTAAGTAGCAGATGTAGCAAAGTAGCATACTTTTTCTGGTAATGAGATTTATATATTTCATAATGTTTTCTTTTTTGCTTAGGCTACCTAGAAACTCAGATCCAGATATGATAATCACAGAACTGTATCAACCCTTCTGTTTTATGTGTATTTACTTCATTTTTGCTCAATACTGAATTTTTCATTTATATCTAGTACACAAGTTTCACAAGGAGAGGGAGAAGTAGGCTCCTCACTGAGCAAGGAGCCTTATACAGGACTGTATCCCAGGACTCTGGGATCATGACCTCAGCTGGAGGCAGACACTTAAACTGAACCACTCAGGCTCCCCTCAAAATCTAATTAAAACTGAAAACAAATTAAATTATATATGGATTATGAAATAAACATCTGTTTACATTTTTAAGTTGCCTAGTAACTTTGGATTTCAGCCATGATAGAACAGTTTGTATTGTATTGAAAAATATACCTATCAAAAATATGTATATTTGATATTTATATATAAAAAAATATTAGAAGGAATTTAAGAGCAAATAATGCAGGTGTAACTTCACGGCTATGAATCCTGGAAGAAAAAGTGCAAAACTATTGATATAACATTTTCCCTGGGAGAAGTTTCCAGTTTACACTGCAGGACATCTGGGGATGGGTGGTAGAGAGCTCCAGTGGAAAGCACTAGTCTTAACCTGTAGAGAAGTCACAGGCTGGTGTTTGTCATTACTAAATGACTAAGATTTAAGGTAAAACAAAACAAAACCAAACACACACACACACACACAGAAGTGAAAGCCCTACAAGCAAACTCCAACATATAATATAAATATTTCATTGGAGTTATTAGCTAACTCTAAAACTGGGCATGAAATGCAAGACTAGAAATTCGGAAGAAAGAGTAGTGTGGAGATTGAAGATATGATCAGAGGTCTAAATAGCCATGAAGTGTTGGGAACACAGATATTGGTGCTCTAACCCTACCAAGATGGAGGAGCCTGGGTACTCAGGCTTTCAGTTGACTTGTCAGAGAGTACCACAGCTGAGAGAGATAATTAGGGACTAAGAGTAAGAGCTATCCCTTCAAAGTACGAGCAATCCTGAAACAGACCTGACCTAACAAAGTTCAAAACCAGTCATTGACAGGATGGAGATAATCTGCAGATATTATTGTCTACCTGCCTGAGGAATCTTAATCCTATATGGAGAAAGATAACTTTATTCAGGATCTCCAAAAGGTTTCCCTCAAAGCATCTAAAATTAAGTTAAAAATTATAAAACATGGTAAAAAGAGTATGAAATGACTAAAACCTTTGAGGAAAAGGTAGATAATTATATATGTTGTATACAAGCCATACTTTAGTTAACAGACAGTGACTTATAAATAACTAGGATTAATATAGAAGAAAATAGAAAAAATGATAAATAATTTCACCATAAATTTAAAATTCATAAGAAGTTAAATGGAATTTTAGAACTATAAAATTCTAGACTGAACTTATGAATTGAGTAGATGGAATTGGTAGCAGATTAGAAACAAATCGATAAAATACAATGAGCTGAATGACAGGTCAGCAGAGAATAACCAGATCTTAACACCAAAGGGAAAAAAAGAATGAAACATAAAGGCATCTAAGAAACAAATAAGACACAAGTTTTAAAAACTTAACATATAATTGGAATATAGAAGGAGGAGAGAGAGACTAGAGAGAGAGAGGAAATCATAAGCAATGATGGAAGAAATTCTGGCTATTTTTCAAAGCAAATGAAAGATATAAAATTACAGATCAATAAACTCCATGAACTTCACACCAGATAGGGTCAAAGAAGACTATCTAATTTATACAGAATGAAAAGCAACGGTCATGGTACATAAGCAACACTATGAAGCATTGCATAACATCTTGACACCAGGATATGAGACTGACTAATAAACAGCCGTGGCAATACCACCGGTAACCATGTCCAGGTAAATCTTGTCTGGTGAGGACCAGAGGGCTGGACCTAAACTAGAATTCCAGGGGCTGTGGTGGGTGTTGGTCCAGCCTGGCCTGTGGTGTGAGATGTATAAAGTCAAAAAAATCTGAAAGACCATATGTAGGCATAAGGCATCCATCTGAATAGTCTGGAAGAGGCAGAAACCAGACTCATAGAGCTTCTTGCATCTGTGGCAAGGAACCTGGAAGTCTCAAGCTGAGTTAACTCTTGGGAGACAACAAGTAGAAAGTAGATGTGGAAGAGAGTTCCCTATGTTTTGAGCCATAACTGCTAAGGTTTTGCATGAATTACCACGACCTGGACCGTATCAAAGCAGAAATGTAGAGCTCAAACAGGTTTGGATAATTCCCAAGCATACCTCTGAGTCCTTCTAGCTTTCTGACCTTCTTTTAGCTTTCTCATCTCCAAACTCTGAAATTATTTCAACATTATATTCACCTCCCCAGGTGACTTTTGACAATTTTGGGAGGGCCAATTTCCTGCTGCTACTAACCACATCACTGCCTCACCCTCACAACCTGTATCCATCTGGGCATGGAAAGGTAATCTATAACATTGGATTTCAGACTCTATGAACTCTCTGGACCCATCAGTTCCCATTATTTACCAGGGCATTGGACTTACAACCACAGCCTGATTCCTGTTCTGCTCCACCTCTATCCTGCTTTTGAAATTAGAGTACTCTGAGAAAATAATGAATTAATAATCTTTCTTTCAGAAGTTGAAGATCGCCCAAAGTGAATAATGATAGGAAATGAACATGTTTGATAGCAACAGCAGCAGGAGCAGTAGTAGTGACAGTAATGTTCAATGAAGTCAGGCAACTTCTTCTTTATGAGCTGTTTTTTGGGGCTGCAGATTAAGGAGTTTACCAAAACCAACCTATAAAGGTTCTGTGCTGTTAATCCATATTTTTATAGTTCCTTCAGGAGAATTTCCTTTCTCTTGAGGCACAGAGCAAGTCCCCATGTCAAACTCTTTGGTAGATGGCTTGGTCATTGTCTGTATTGAATCTGAAAATTGTTTATTCAATTTTGTACTTCATTTGTTCTTTCCTCTGTTTTTTGAATGCAACTCATTATTAAATCACTTTTACATCATTCCTATACATAAGCATTCTGATACCTTTTATGTTACTGTCATTGAATTTTTCCTACTTCACAAACAAATGAATGAGATATCATTTCATAACTGAGAAGTAGTAGCATATTGAAGAGTTGAAAACAATTCACCTGGAATTGTAAGATCCTGTTTGAGAATTACATTTGTTATTTACTTTTGCATTGGAGGAAGTGCTCAGAGAATCCCAACTCCTGGAAGAGTTTGACAATATTTGTTTAATTAAATAAATGTAAATAATCTATTTAGCACTACTGGAGAAGGTGGTAGAACAATGGTCCTGGGTTCTAATCCTAATTCTACCTCTAAATTGCCATGTGATTTCAAATAATGCATCTAACCTCTCTACACTTCAGTAATTTCATCTTGTAAAATGAGGAGGTTAAGTGGGTTAAAAGTCACTACATGTCAGATACTATTCTAAACACTTTATATGTATAATTCTTTAATTATTGCCATGATCCCAGGATGCAGGCAGTTCTGGGAAATATAGTACTGAGAACACCAAAGGACATAAAGTTTAACTAATTTGCTGAAAGTCTGACAGCTAGTAAGTAGAACAGATAGGGGGTAAATCAAGCAGTCCCTCTCCTAAATCCATTCTCTTAGTAATCACACTCTACTGCCTCTTTATACTGCTCCCCACTGCTCTGGATGTTCTCTAAAGCCTTTATTCTAATTAATATCAGATCTAGGACTAATAAAACTCCTGACTATCAGCATTGTACTAACTGAATAAACTTGCCTTTTAGGGACTCTCCGAAGGTAAATCCAATAATTGCTGAAAAAAACACATCTGCAGAATCTGGCAATTTCATATTAGTACTAAATCTTCCTATTGGCTTTGACTAAGTACTTTTGAGGTCACCACAAATAAATTTTGGAGATCAGCACATATATAAATTCAAATGTCCATTAGGAAGCATGCATACCATCTGATGCAGCTGTCTTTGCTATATAGAGAACCTAACTGAATCTCTAATCAGTATAACATGTGCTGAATTTTAGTGTTCTGCTTCTATTACTTTGTGAGTTGAGATTTGCACTAGATGTTTGGTAAAAAGCTTACACTTCATTTTCTGTCTAGAAAGTCGGTGCTTATTTTTGGTTTCATGGTTGATGTTTTAAACTCTTCTTCAGTTCAGGTTTGGGATGTGTGTGTGTGTGTTTTAATGACTTTGCTCTTGGATTTGAACTGCAGTCTTGTGAATATCTGCAATTTGTGCTTGGTGAGAGGGAAACAGGGAGTTTCTAAGTTGTTTCTTTTTAGCACCCTTGAAAAAGCCATTGTGCTCATTTCCTTTTCTTGAGAAATGCTCAAATCTAGCTTTCAGAAAGCATCTTCTCATATGCTTCACATATCCAGTTGGAGTGAACTTGGATGCCAAGGACCTATTACTTTCCTGGAACCCAGCTTTGGGACTATTGTATATCATGTTGAGCCTTGCTGGATACCCAAGCTCCTAACCTGATGATTGCTTTTAAAACCATGAAAACTCTTCAAAAATTCTGAGTTTACCACCTTGACCATACTGTTTTTAGAATATTGAAAGAGTCATAAGAGAAAGTTTAGTTGAACTTAGCTTTTCCTCATTCATGAGTAGTGTTCATATACACATTATTCAAATCCAATGATAAAGAGGTCATTGTGCTCCAAATTGTGTTATTTTTCTGAGACTGCATAGATCTATTTCCCATTTTCAGAGATTCTAGTGAGTGGTTAATACCTGACCTGAGAGAAGCAGGGGAAGCTCTGATTTGTAGTGTTTGCTGATTTTGTACTCCCACCATGGCCAATTTCAAGCTATGGTCGTGAGTGATTGGTCAGAAAGAGTCCTATACAATCTGCTCTTGTGATTCCCAGTGAGCTGGCTTCAGCACAATTCAGTCATCCCAGTGGGAATTTAAGTACCATTTTCAAATGATACATGATAGTGATGAGTGGGAAAGAGTGGTAAATGATACAGACAGATGTGATTTCAAGCCTTATTCAGCCACTGATAAACTGTGTTGCCTCAAAGAAAATCTTTAGGAGCATTTGGGTGGCATAGTTGGTTAAGGCTCTGACTCTTGATTTCAGCTCAGGTCATGATCTCAGGGTCATGAGATGGAGCCCCTCATCAGGCTCTGAGCTCTGCTCAGAGTCTGCTCATCCCTCCCCTCTGCTACTCCCCACCCCCTCTCTAATTAATTAATTAATTATTTTTTAAAAAACTCCCTCTTCCACTTCCCCCTTCCACTGCCCCTCCCCCTCAAATAAATAAATAAATCTTTAAAAACAACAACAACTACAACAACAAAACAGATAAACTCTTGAAATCTCTCCTCTCCATTGGAAAAAAAAAATGAGGACAACAGCTTTCTGGTAGGATTCTCCAAAGGAGTTTGAGATATTTGAAATGGTAGCATTGGAGATAAATAAAGTAAAAATAATAAAATAAGAAGACAAAGTTTTAAATTTTTTTTAGGGATGAGAGTGGATACCAAAAAGATATGTCAGATGTTAACTAGACTTATTGTGGTGATCATTTTGAAATATAAATAAATATCAAATTATTAGGTTGTACACCTGAAACTAATATAATGCTGTATGTCAGTTATACCCCAATAAAGAAAATGGTTAAAATAAAAAAAAAAGAAAGAAATGTGGGTAGGAAGTCACATATGACCATGGCATAAGAAGCTGGCCACAGTGTGTATAATAACAGTAGAAGAGAATAATTAATGAATGGAACACTCCAGACCTTCTGACATGATCAGCACATCAGAAACATTTTCCTGGTCTATTCAAGTGTACCGTTGAAGGGAGAGTCCACAGGCCAAGAAAGGAGGGAGGAGCTCAGAGCAAGTCTGCCATGAAATCCCTCAGATCTTTTTTTATGGGTGGGAGTTGTGAAATGCTTTTTGCATCTATAATTAGGGAATGAAGTAGAGCAGATGGCTAGAGCGCAGTTATAATTAAAGTATAATGCACAGTAAAATCACCTTGTGCAGCCAGTGAGGCATCCGCGCCAGAAAATATTAATTCTCTTTGACTGTGCTTTTGAGTCTCCTCTTTGAGCTGCAGGGAATGGCTGTTGCATCACAACACTGACTTCACACACTCTCTTTTTGTACTAGAATTTCTGTTCGCAAATTCTGGATTGCCCTATGTTCAATTATATAGCTCGTAGAGTCTGCTATTTAATAATGAACACTATGTTGTTAAAATAGAGGCGCAGGCTTCTCTTTAATAGCACAGAGCCAGTGTGCTGCAATAGATACCCTCCTGGGCTAAGAATTCATTTATGTACCTTTCAGCTGCATGAGTAAATAAGCTCTGAAGGATAAACATTTCATGCAAAAGGATAGAGTCTCTTTTACCAGGGCTCAGTTGCTAGGAATATAAGAAGGTTGAAAACCAGTTATATAGAGGGACAGGCACATGTGCTGATTCTTGAAATGCTGAATGTGTATTACTCTTCCCTTCTACATAAACGATAATGCAGCACTGGAACCAACATTGGACTAGAAGCAGATGGCTGCAGTGCTAATTCCAATTTGGCTTCTAAACCCCTGTGTGTTCCCAGGCCAGTCACTGCCCCTCTCTGGGCTTGTCTTTTCCCATCTAGAAGGTGAAGAAGTTGGGCTATATGTTCAGTGTGGGTCATTGAAGTTTTGTTATCTTCTTTTTAATCCAAGTTTAAGGTAAGACCTATCTCCTCTTTGATAAATATACTAATTCTAATTCTTCTTGAGTAAAGCATGGGAACGCAGAAGAGTTTATTCCCTTCAGAGTTTATTTTGTCTTGTTTTGTTTGCCAAAGGAGGTGAGAGATTAATGCTTCAAACTGATTTCTGCTGGGACACCTGGGTAGCTCAGCGGTTGAGCGTCTGCCTTCGACTCAGGGCGTGATCCCAGGATCCGGCATCGAGTCCCACATCAGGGTCCCTGTGAGGAGTCTGCTTCTCCCTCTGCCTGTGTCTCTGCCTCTCTGTTGGTGTCTCTCATCATATATAAATAAATCTTTAAAAAAAATACCTGATTTCTGCTTTTCCTTTGCTGGAAACTGTTGGACTCCTATGTAAATAAGAGGTAGTCACTTTTAAGAGATATATTCCTACCTAGTTGTGATTGCCTTCAACAGCAAAAGCAGCACAGTCCTGAAGTCCCAGTCTTCCTTCCCCTCCCTACTATTTTGCAACTTAGTCATTTCACTTACATAGCTTTTTCTTTATTTATTTTTAAAAATTCAATTTATTTATTCATGACAGACACAGAGAGAGAGGTAGACACAAAGACAGAGGGAGAAACAGGCTCCCAGGACCCCAGGATCACGCCCTGATCCAAAGGCAGATGCTCAACCACTGAAACACCCAGGTGTCCCCATAGCTCTTCCTTTAAACTACAGTGAAACAACATGAGGGTTAGAGGCACCAGTTCCCCACACAGTTGAAAATGCACGTATAACTTTTGACTCCTCAAAAAACTTAACTACCGGTAGCCTATTGTTGACCAGAAGAGTATCAACAACAACAACAATTGATTAACATATATTTGATGTGTTACATGCATTATATACTGTATTCCTACAATAAAGTAAGCTAGAGAAAAGAAAATGTTATTAAGAAAATCATAAGGAAGAGAAAATACATTATGGTACTGTATTTAACAACAACATCAAACCTGCACAAAGGTTTATCTGCACAGTTCAAACCCATATTGTTCAAGAAAATTTCTGTTAGGAAAAATATTCCAAAAGTGTGTGTATCACTCAATGACTCAGAATTTCAGCCTTCATCTGGAAAACAGCTTTTCCTTTCCGTTCTAATCAAAAAGAAGCCAGAGACAAAGCCAACAAAAATCCCTCTTTCTCTTTCTATGATCAACTCCAATGGTTAACTTTCTAACCAAGTCCCTACTGAGAATTTATCTTAAACTATACAATCAGCTACTGAGTAGATAGGTTAACAGAGCACTTGAAAAAATAATCCATAAGTAAAATTGATTAAAATGAACAGTCATAGTCAAAAATAACAAAACATGGGGCACCTGGGTGGCTCAGGCAGTGGAGCATCCAACTCTTGATCTCAAGGTTGTGAGTTCAAGCCCCACACTGGGTGTGCAACCTACATAAAATATGTATAATAATAATAATGACAAAACATACAAGGAAACAAGTCACCATGAGTGAGAAGAAGTAAAACCAACAGAGCAGAACTGGGCCTGAAAATGCTTCAGATACTGGAATTACTAGGTAAGGCCTATAAAATAGCTAATTAATTGTGACAGATTTCTAAAATGGCCCTTGATTCTTACATTTTAGTGTTCACACATTCACATAATTCTCTCCCCTTGAGTGGGAGAGCCGGTGCAAGGATGTGCTCCGACAAATAGAAAACATCAGAAGTGATGGAATGTCACTTCCATGGTTATGTGTGATTGTGACTTCTGCTTGGCCGGCTCCCTCTTATGCCTCCTTGACTTGCTTATTTTAAAGAAGCAAGTTCTGATGTGGCAAGGAGTTGAGTGTGACCTTCAGTCAACTGTCATTGACAAACCAAGACCCTTGATCCAACAGCCTGAAAGGAACTGAATCCAGCAAACAACCACATGAGTCAAGCCTTGAGATACAGATAAAGCCCTGACTGATATAGCTTGACTGAGATCCTGTGAGGATCCCTGAAGCAGGGGACCCAGTTAGGTTGTGTCCGGATTCTTAACCCATAGATACTGGGAATTGATAAATATGGGTTGTTTTAAGTTGCTAAGCTTAATTAGTTTTGCTACTTTGTCATGCAATAGATAACTAATACATTATATATTTAAATAAATGAAAGGCAACCATAAAAAATACATGTGGGAGTAAAAAAACTATAAAGAATCACCACATTTTTTGTTTGTTTCTAAAAGTTGATTCTCAAGTTTATTGCTTTTTAAAAAGATTTTAATTATTTATTTGAAAGAGAGAGAGAGCAAGAACAGGCGTGGAGGGACAGAGGAGGAAGAAATAGACTCCCTGAAGAGCTGGGAGCTTGATGTGGGGCTAGATTCCAGGACCCTGAGATCATGATCTGAGCTAAAGTCAGGTGCTTAACTGGCTGAGCCACCCAAGTACCCCCATTTTTTACAAAAGTATCAAAAAAGTTTTTGTAGAAGAAAAAAATACACTAATTTTTAAAAAAAGAAAAAGAGAAGAAAAACTTGGTATGAGCTTTGCAGCAGACTGACACAGAATATAAGATAACTAAAAATTAAAATTAAATAATTAAATGGCAAACATGAAGATCTGGGCTAAAATGCAACGTAGAAGGATAGATTTTTTTTTTTTAATTTTTTTATTTATTCATGATAGTCACAGAGAGAGAGAGAGAGGCAGAGACATAGGCAGAGGGAGAAGCAGGCTCCATGCATCGGGAGCCTGATGTGGGATTCGATCCCGGGTCTCCAGGATCGTGCCCTGGGCCAAAGGCAGGCGCCAAACCGCTACGCCACCCAGGGATCCCCAGATTTTTTTTTTTTTAATGTGAACAAGAAGTTAGAAGGAAGGGGCGATAGAGTAAAGGCTATATTTTAAAATACATTGACTGACAATCTTCTGGAATTGATGAAAGATATCAACCAAAAGTTTTAAGAGGGCATTAGTGGAAAAACTGGTGTAGCTCTCCAGAGTCTGTTGTTTAGTTAGTTTAGTTAATGTTGATTTTTTAAATCTTGACAAATGTACCACAGTTATGTAAGACATAACATTTGGGGAAGTTATGTGAAGGGTAAATGGGAACTTCTCTGCTATCTCTGCAAATTTTATGTAAATCAAAATTATTTCAAAATTGAAAGTTTATTTTAAAATGTTAACTCAATAGAAGAAAGGTTATTTGTGGAAAGGTATTTGTTGCAATTTTTTCCCAACTGTGAAAAATTGAAAAAAAAAGAATTTTTATTCTAGTACAATGGCTAAGTGGCAACATTTCATGTCAATAGACATAAAGCAATTTAAAATGATAATTATGACTATTATGAGTATATAAAAATTTATCCTATATAAAGTTAACTGAAAAAGCAGAATATATATAATACATCATATATATATATGTATATATATATACACACACACACATATTTTCAAAAGTACATACATAAATTTGTGTGCCTTAAACAAGGTCTGGAGGAAAATGCCAAAACATAAAATAGTAGGTAGTAGGATTGTGTTTTTCACATCTATGTATTTATATAGTTTTTAAGATGAGCATAAAATGTTTTTGAATATCACCTACAGTCTATCAAAACTCATCACTTTAATATTCTATTATTTTGTGGTAAAATTTAATGAAAGGCGAGAAAACATAAAATTTCAATGGACTACTCTTGAAAACCGCTGGAGAGTCTTGGGGAGAGACCATTACCAAGTACAACATCAGACCAAGAAAGAGGGTTTTATGCGGAATTAGAGCAGCAATAGAGCTCACCATATGAACCTTACTTCGTTAACTGTCATCCTCCCAGCTCATCTGTCATCAGAATTCTAGAAATGAGTTTTCTTGTGATTGGTCCGACAGCTCAGGGGCCTGAATTCTGGGACATGTGATAAACCGTGGTGGCTGAGGCCAGGATGTCTTTCACAGGAGAAACACAAGCAGACAAGGCAATGATTAAGGCGTTGGACTGTGACAGATCAAAATCCCAGAGTGCTGGTGATGTAAACACATTTTATATATTTCACTTTCTTGGGCTGTTTATTTAACTTGAGTTGGTTCATTTTGTACCTCATTTCCAAACAAATTTTAGGCAGTATGTGGTTTAAATATTTTATCAGCCATTTGCATAAATTTTCCCTGAAAGTATTTTATCCTACATTTTTTTTTCAACTTGAAGCTAGAGCTCCAATCAGCAATGGCATAATTTGTTACCTTAACACTGACCCGGGATTATTCTGTCAAGATTATAATTAAGAATATTTTAATATCTTTCCAAAGAACACACATTGATAGCATTTCAATATTAAAATCAAAAGAATACATTTTATTTAATTATTGATTTTTAAAAATTTATTTGAGAAAGAATGTGAGAAAGAAAACTTGCATGAGTGGGAGCAGGGGCAGAGGGTAGGGGAGAAGCAGACCCCTTACTGAGCAGGGAGCCCCATGTCAGGCTTGATCCCAGGACCCTGAGATCCTGACCTGAGCTGACGGCAGATGCTTAAATGACTGAGCCACCCCGGCACTTCAAAAGAGTACATTTTAAAAACTTCACAACTCCTTGCTTCCCAGTAACACACAATAGTCTTCCCCAAAAAACTTGGAATGCCAAGTATGGATTTAATGAATGGGGCAGCTTGTTTTAATCTTAGGATTCAGGGAAAAGATACCATGGTTTCATATAATGATTTTCGTTTCTTTGCCCTTCTCTTACTATTTAGTTGAGATACCACCAGCTTGATTGTGTCAATGTATTCTTGTATTTTCTAAATTCCAACCATTAAGTGCAGATGCATGAAAAATGTCCAAACGATAAACAAGAAATTATCTTAATATAAATCTTGATTACGTCTTTAAAACTCACTTTAGAGTTCTTTCTATACATGGATAACAGGTATGTTTTATGTAACACAGAACAAATTCTGAACCAGTTTATTCAAATGAATGCTTTTCCTTTTCCCCCTTGGAAAACTGTCATATTCAAACTATTAACATAATAGTAAACAAGAACTGAAGTAAAATGCTTTCACTGAAATGCATATGTTATTCTCACCCATTGATGTTTTTTCAAAAGAGTGATCCAATGGACTAGATGCAAGGTTAGGGAATGTTCTTGAGACAATGGACTAAATGCAAGGTTAGGGTATGTTCTTGAGACTTTTTTTTATTCTTTGGGGAAGTTTCATCCTGTATAGCTAGCAACCCAGGCAACCTTATTGGCTCAACAAGTTTAACTGGGAACTTTTTATTTTCCTTTATTTATTGCATTCAGCTCTTTGTAAGAAATTCCATATATACTGCTATATATACAGAGATTTAATTCTCTTCATCACTTTGGTTCTCTTATTTTAACCTGGAACTAGGGGCAGATATTCATATGGAATGCATTTAATTTGTAATTCAGTATAGGAGTTGACTTTCAAAAGGCAAGATATTGGGAGTGATATTTAAAAAGATATGGCACAGAGGGTAAGCTCTTAGTATTACATGTGGACATGTGTACTGATCCTGCCAAACTATATGGATACCATACCATGTATATTTTGGAAACTGAGTTGGTCAGAATGTCAGACACTGGAATGTGAGCTGTAGGAGAGAGGCTGTGTCATCCCCCTCCACAGCTACTTCCCACTCAAGGATGGACAATGTAACTCATTCACAGGGTAGGCCAAGGGCCTGTCTTGATTTGGGTTGCTATTAATCCACATGATTCCTAACTAATCTTCCTGGTCCATTCTTGCCCTATCTACAGAATATTCTCCACAAGCAGGACAAACCAATCTTTTAAAAACACTATTTGGATCATGTCACATCTCTGGGTAAAACCTTTCAAAATTTTTCCATTCCTCTTAGAATAAGACCCAATTCCTTTTCTGGCTTGGTATAACCTGGCTCCTGAATATGTGACTCTCCTCTTGTGCCATTTTTCCCCTCTCTCACTCTGGCCCAAATGCACTGTCTTCTTTCCATCTCTTGGATACTCCCTTCTCTTCCTTATTCAAAGTCATAGGTGGTTGTCTGTGGCTGAAGGCCATAGGCAGGCTTTTCCACCTCCTTCAGTTGGTCTTGGGTGCAAAGTATAGGAAGGCTTCTGGTACAACTATTGTAGGTGATGGCGGGAGGAAAAGAGAGAGGTTGCATGGATCTGAGTTACCTGTCATGCAGCTAATGGAGCTGTGCCTTGCTTGGGTGCAATCTGCATGTACCATTTTCATCTTCTGCTTGACAAATGCTAGACTGACTTTATGATACAGAAGAACTGAAATAATCCAGCTAATGATGTGTAGTTATAGACACATGGCCATTTAGTGCCCCATGACCAAGTATGCTGTTGCTACCAAGACCCAGTAACATAGAAGGAGCTGTTTTACCAAAAGACCTTTTTTGTCAGCTGTGAATGGTATGGACATATTCCAGAATATCAGGGTCTTTGTCTTGATTCTCCTCCTGGAAGAGCTTACCATAAATTCCATGCTACATATTTTCCCACCAGATCCCTGAAGTCTTCTCTGTCATCCAGCATATGGGCGAGAGCACCCAGTATGTGGGCCGGAGTGCTATTCTTAGGTGTGGGATGCGTTTTCTCCAGAACCCAAGAAGAATTATCAGAATCTCTGCTTCCTTTTTATGGTAGGATATGCAAGCACAGCAATTTTTCTTTTACTCTGGAAGACATATTCTGGCAAACTCCTAACAAGTCGATCCCTAAAGACTTTACTGAAGTATAGGACTCTGAATCTTTGTAGAGTTTATCTCGTATAGCTCTGGAGAACATGTATCTTATCAGGGCTTCCAACAAGGCCATCTGTTGTTTGTCCTGCCTCATCGACATGATGTTATTGATACCATACCATCAGTATGATGTTCTGTGGGTTGACCAGACAGCTCAGATACCTTCATTCTACACTATGACAAGAAGTGTGAGAGTTAACATAGCCCTGAGACAAAACTATAAATGAGTATTGTTGCATGTCCTTTGTGAATATGATCTGTTTATGATCCTTCTTTAATAATCAGAATTGACAAGAATGCATTTACCAAATTGATGATTGCATATCATGTACCTGAGACCTTGTTCATCTGCTCTGGCAAAGATTTGCTCTCTGGCATAGAAGTTGCAATCAGGGCTACTACTTAATTGAGCTTTCAAGAGTTTACACTTAGTCTCCAGCATAGATCTGAGTTCTGCAGGAGCCATATTGAGAAATTAAACAGAGATATGATTGGAATATTCTCTTCATTTCTGTTCTATATCCTTTAGCTCTTTAAAGATGGCACTAATCACCATCCTTCCTAGAATGTGACATTCCTTTTTATTTACTCCCCTGGCTGAATGAGCAGTTTCAGAGGTTTTCACTTAAACTGTCCCACTCTGATCACTCTTTCTCCAAAGGCCAAGAACCCAATGTGGGCATCAGTCTAATTCCAATTATTAATAATTCCAAATATTAATTTCAATTAAATACTTGATGGCTGGGAAAATAACCACTGGGTGGGTTTCCAAACATGGTGAATCCACTATGAGATGGATTTGAACCAAGACTCCACTTATTACCTACTCATGTGAGCTCCCACCCCAACAGGGGACCATGATTATACTTAAAGTTTCTGGGCATTGATGTCAACTCAGACCTTCTGTACCCAATGTATAGTCACCCAGACAATAGCTGTGGGTAAGAATGGCTAGATATGTGTGGGGTCCAATACAAATGAAAATGTGGGGCCACTTGTTTAAAATTAAGAATTTCAAGATGGCAGAACTCAGTGGTTGAGTGTCTGTCTTTGGCTCAGGTCATGATCCCAGATCCCCAAATCACGTTCTGAGAGAGCTTGCTGCTCCTTCTTCCTATGTCTCCGCCTCTCTCGGTGTTTCTCTCATGAATAAATAAGTAAAATCTTTAAAAAAAAAAAAAAGAATTTCAAGATGGTGACAGTACAACATGAAGCTGAATAAGGAGCCCTTCTAAGTACAGGGTTCAGTTCACACTCCTGAAGCTGGCTATAGCTGTAGGTCTCAGAGGGAAACAGAAGGAATTGCCATGGCATATACTTACCATAGTGTCAGATTTCTTTTTTCTAGGGATCCAGCTACCTTTTCAGTCAATGGATTTTAGATTTAATAATTGACTTAGATCAAGAAATCAAGCAAGGGATTGTCACTTTGTGTTGTGTGACTACCTTCAGCTCCCACTCTCACCTTCTTGCTTTTTTCCATCTGTATTTTTAAGAATAACTCTTGTTGGTTTCCCATTACTTTGCCTCTAGGTATGCCATAATCTAGTAAACATCTCTACAGCTTTTTATGGGTCTTCCTTTGGCTGCACCTCTGGCCTTGTTGATCATTATGATAATTATGACCTCCTAATATCTGACAGAAAAATGGCACCATCTGGCCTCTATTACCAGGGAGTAGATGGGCATCATTGCCATGGATATTAATGAGTCCAGCTATGTGGCAATCTTTCTTATCACCATCTCTGGCCTGCGGAGGAGAGCCTGAACTTCTTAGTGATGCTACTACTCTTTACTCCAGCACATTTTTGATGGCTTTGGAAAATCATGTGTTGTCTTGGCCTTCCTATCTAACATATTCTCCTGGAAGGTCTTCTGGCTTTACATTATTTATCCATTCTACCACGTCCAGTTCCCTTAGCTCTTTATTCTTTCTCTACCACCTGCCAGAGAAACGCAAGCAATTCCTCTTCACTCATCACTGTTCATCACTTTTTCTAGACTTTTAAGAGCCACTTCAGCAGTAAGCTTGCCCCATCCAAGCTGGTCCTTACCAGGGTGTCAAATTCTGTGTCAGGAAAAAGTACATAATGATATATTTCTTGTGTTGTGTCTTATATTCCAGTCTTCTCAATCAAGTACCTTCAAAATCCAATCCCAGGGATATTTCTCTGCGTTTTGCTGGTACATGCTAGATAATTCTGGCAACTTTGTGGGTGAATAATTAATTTTTTTCCTTTATCATTGACAGATAGGTTACCTTATCATGAACAAATGATAAGCCTTATTTTAGAGACTTGTAGCCAAGAGGGGAGGTAAGGGCATGCCTGAGGTGAAATACTTGTTGCTTTTCCAGGAAAGGCCTTGGTAGCATCTTCCAGCATAAAGAAAGTTCTGGTTCTTACTAGGACAGAGTGATCCATTTTTATAAGTTCTGAGGGCTTATGGGAGTGCTATGATCTACATATTTTTGCTCTCCCCCTAGATTCCTATTTGAAATCCTAATGTCCAATGTGCTGGCCTTAGGAGATGGGGCCATTGGGAGGTGATTAAGTCATGAGGCTGGAGTCCTTAAGAATGGGATTATGCTCATATAAAAGATGTCACCAAGCTGCCTAGCCCATCCCACTATGTGAGAACACAACAAGTCTACAACTGAGAAGAGGAACCTTTCTTGACCATGTTGAGACCCTGATCTCAGACTTCCAGTCTCCAGACTGTGAAAAATAAATTTCTGTTGCTTATAAATCATCCAGTCTGTGATACTTTGCTGTAATAGCCTCAACTGACTAAGATAGAGACTCTGCAAACAAGCTTATCAGAAGCAACCACTTAATGTTCCCATCCCACATTTCTGGGTCTCAGGTGTTTGCCTTGAATAATCATCCAAATGTCTCTGGAGCTCTGTGACTTCATCAGGTTGTATGCTGCTTAGCTTTGTTTGTTTTTGCAAAGAGATCCTCATCTCTTCGTAAGCTACTAAAGAGGCCACCTGGCTCTCACACTTAGCCTTTAACTGCTTGTTAAGTGCCCTCAATTTCTTAATATCCTTCTGCAGAGAGTTAGTGCAACCCAGCAGTAACCACACACTTTGACTTACTTGCAGGCATTATTACCCCCATAACTTCCTAAAAGCTTAAATCTTAGAACCTACAGGTCTACCGCTACAGTGGATGTTTTCCCAAGTCAACATTACCAAAATCTGTGTTAATTACACCCCAGCTTGCTCCAAAAACTACCCATGCTCCACATGGCTGTGGATGCCACCTTATTTACTTGTCAGGTGGCATGTGAGTCAGCCCCTAAATATCCAGTTTCTACGTGCATTCTTAGACAACTCTCAGGCTCACTTGTATCATTTTGCATTCTCTGAGGAGCAGACTTCAAGATAGAATTAGATGTGCAAAAGATGTACTAGGGGCTTTTGGAGGATAAGGGAGGAAGCAAAAGAATGCCAGGAAGGAGGGGTATTACTTCAAAGGGTAATAATTACTATCTCTGAAAACCAAGAGGAAGAGGGGACAAGAAGGAGGATTCAGGAGAAAGAGTTTCAGACTGGAGTATAGTTTCAAGAAAAGCTGGCCCGGCCAATAAGGCATTCTTGAATCAAAATTACCCATTAGAGATGTCTCATTTGTTGCCCAAATGGGCCTGGTTTAGTAGCCCCGCCAGGATCAGTCCTTGGCTGGAAGGAGCCTGGAGGTAGTGTGGCCTCTGTGATATAGCAATGTGGCTAGAAGGAAGAGTGCTGTGGCTGTCAGTTGGTTATGGGCCCCCATCCGGAGAGTTGAGCTGCGTATTTCCATGATTGCCACATCGCATCACAAATCTCTTATAAAAGCGATTTTTTTCTTCCTAATCCAATGGTTGTCAATGGAGAAAACTCTGTGTAAAACACTGCATCCTGTCCTAGTGACCATGGTTCACACAACTCCGTCCTCATCCAACCAGCCCATGCAAACTCTCTGAATTCAATTCAACCTCTAGAACTGCATTTCTGGGTGTATTTCAAATGAGGGTGACTCTCAATTTTTCCATTCCTTAGTAAAAATTCCCTGTGTAGTCCACACCCATCAGAGAATTGAGACACATTCTTTTAGATCCATGTATTCTGGCATAATTTGTGTCATCGCTCTATTAGACACACCTTCCAGGGACAAATACTGCGGGGAAGTATTTTTTGATAGTTGTTTCATATGTTATTTCAGAATATAAAAATTATGCATATTCACTGTATAAAATTTGAAAACTATAGAAAAGTATTAGCAAGAAAATGTTTTCTTCACTGACAAACCATCTACCCAGAAATAATTACTATTAACAGTTTATGAACTTTCTTCCCTTTATTTTACTTTTGTGATCATATCCATATAAGTTTTTTCACACCATGAGAATAAACTGCCTAGATTGTTTTATTTCTTCCATTAAAGGATTTTTAAATAACTTCGCCTTGCTTTTTAGGCTTTGATTACTGGGAGAAAATGAAGTAAATTAGAATGGAAGATTATCTAGTAAATATATAGATACTGTGTATGTATATTAATACATTCATTATAAACATGCATATACATGCACATATATACACATAGTATACATGATACATACATACACACGTACACACACATATATATACATCTCTATATAAATATCATTATACCTACTATCTCTCTTTCCCTCTCTTTCTTCTACCTCTTCAAACTCTTGTCCTTATATATTATGCTGAGGGTCTCATGATCTGAAAAGAAGATGATTTTTACTTTGAAAATACATTGATGCAGTCATTATCATAGCATAAATAGTTATTTAGGTCCATGGGGGAAATTATTTATTCTGTTCAGAAGTATAATATGGGAGATACGGATAGGAATCCAGATGGTTTAAATGGATCAGTGGCTGAGTGGCAGAGTAGTGTGTTACCTACCTAAAAGCAGCCAAGATGGGATGATCACTGGGTGTTATGCTATATGTTGGCAAATTGATCTCCAATTAAAAAAATAATGAATAAATAAATAAATAGAAAAAAAAAGCAGCCAAGAGTAGTTGTGTTTTCAGATTGGTGTTATTCCTCCAAGGTTGTACTTTAAATTTACCCCTTAGAAACTTGGGTGAGAGATGTTGCTGTAAACAAGACATATTCAAGGGTCATCCCATGTGGATTCCCCTGTGAGGGTGCCCTGAGAATCACTTCCATCCCACAGAAGCATTTTATCAGTACATCCACTCCCACATGCTTGAACAGTGTGCACAACCCAGATTTCAAAATAAGCAGAGTTAACATTCTTGACTCCTCGCCTAAATGTGGGTGCTTGTCATGAGCTCATGCCTTTCTTTAAGGGTTGGCATTTGTGGTGCTTATGTTATCATAGGCTAACTGGACCAGGAAAAATAACATTGAGAGACATGTGCTAGGGACCATGCCTGGGACTCCAAAACATAAAAATGCACCCAGTGTATTCTGAGTCTTTTAGGGGGTCAGAA
Organism: Canis lupus baileyi; assembly: GCF_048164855.1. Lineage (NCBI taxonomy): Eukaryota > Metazoa > Chordata > Mammalia > Carnivora > Canidae > Canis > Canis lupus. The sequence goes on from NC_132868.1 coordinate 23,333,812, forward strand.
GTGTGGCAATAATTTTAGGGAAACTAATTTGTTCAGATCATGGCTCTAACACTGTCTGGCCAACTGTCTCTTCCTCTGAAAAATGGAGATAATAAAATCTAACTCCTAGGGCTTCTAGGTTTTTATCTAAATAGATAATGGACATAAAACATTTAGTAAATGCAAACACTATAAAAATTCTGGATTTGCACAGGTACTATGGAGGAAAGAGACTGTATTTTACTTACTTTTATTTTTTCAGAGCCCTGCACAATACCAGGTATACCACAGGAGTTAATTAATGCTATCCTATTGAGCAAATGAGTTCAGAGCTGGAAGTAAGAGTTGGGTCTACTATAGGCTACTGCCACTGATAGTTATGTAATTGTGAGTTTATCCAAGTTGTCTGTGTCTTAGTTTCCTCATGCATGTGATACCACTTATTCTGGTCTTCACATGGCTTCTGGGAGTATCTGATGAGAGAATGTATGTGAAAGTGCTCAGTAAAATTTAAAGCACTATATGAAGGCTTGTTATTTTTCAACCATTCTGTTTGCTGGGACATGTTCTGAGTAAATTTTCTCTAAATTCCCTTTTAACTTTGAGTATAGGTGATTTTCAAAAATAAAAATTAACAAGCCTTTGCAAATGTCCTTAACCCCTCTTTTGGGGTCTGTGCTCCACAGACAAAGAGTGTATTTCAGGAATCTACACAGCAGAAAGCACTCACTGATTTAAGAAATAGGGGCACCTGGGTGGCTCAGTTGGTTAAATGTCAGACTCTTGATTTCGGCTCAGGTCATGATCTTTTTTTTTTTTTAATTTTTATTTATTTATGATAGTCACACAGAGAGAGAGAGAGACAGAGACAGAAGCAGGCTCCATGCACCGGGAGCCCGACATGGGATTCGATCCTGGGTCTCCAGGATATCGCCCTGGGCCAAAGGCAGGCGCCAAACCGCTGCGCCACCCAGGGATCCCTCAGGTCATGATCTTAGAGTCCTGAGATCCAGCTCCACATCACTCCATGCTGATTGTGATGCCTGTTTAAGATTCTCTCTCCCTCTCCCTTTGCCCTTCGCCACCCTGGTCCCCACACCCCACCCTTACACACACTCTCTAAGGAAGAGAGAGAGAGAGAGAGAGAGAGAGAGAGAGAAGGAAGGAAGGAAGGAGGAAAGAAAGAAAGGAGGAAAGAAAGAAAGAAAGAAAGAAAGAAAGAAAGAAAGAAAGAAAGAAAGAAAGAAAGAAAGAAAGAAAGAAAGAAGAAAGAGAGAGAGAGAAATCATCATGTCTTTGGGATATACAGATCAGACCTTGTTTTGTTTTCTTGGCTTACACCCACAGCCCTTTCTTCCACAAATGATAGCTTTTCTGACTTTCTGATGATCAGAACTCAAACAATAAGACACAAATTTGTGAATGAATGTGTGTCTGAGGGAGAGGTTCAGCTATAGCTGACTCTCTTGGGCTCAAACTACAAAAAAAATGAATAAGAATGCTGCATTATATTTCCCTACCTACATACATGTTTCATGAATTCTAGTAAATATATTCTTAACTCATCTGCATTAATCAGGCACCAAATACCCCAAACCAAAAGCTCAAGGGACAAATCGGTCATCAGTAACTCAAAGACACAACTATGTTATCATTATCCTTTTGTCTAGGAAGCTTAAAATACAAAAACAACAACAACAAAAAAGAAAGAAGAAGAAGGAGGAGGAGAAGGAGGAGGAGGAGGAGGAGGAGGAGGAGGAGGAGGAGGAGGGAAGAAAAGAAAAAAAATCATTTTCAACTTTACTGAGGGTTATTTGAATGCAAGGATTGAATCAAAGTGACTCACTTGCTACCCAGAGCCCCCGGTTCCCTGATGGGCACATGGAGGAAGCCTTCAAGGAATATACATATTGAATCTCTGAATTAATTGTCAAATCAGTAAGTGCCGTAGAGTCCTGTAAGAGAATTATACTGGAAGCCACTAGAAAGTCAGGTCTCATTACAAAATCATCCACTATTATAATAAGCAATCAAATAAATGCATTAGATTGACAGTCTAGAAGCCAAAGGTTAGTTTTTTGAAGACTCATATATGCCATAATTTCTCCCTTATTTTTTAACAGATATATTTTATACCTAGAATGTGCTATATATAACAAGTCTAAGCTATTATTGTGGATCAAAAACATGACATGTAAGTCTTCCTTCCATTAACTTCTTAGAAGTTTACAGATAAGTTCACTGCCCTTAAACACAAGTATAGAACTTGATGTACTATTTTGTGAACAAATACTGTTCTTGATTTTCTATTTTTCCTACCTTTGATGTTTTTACTGGTTATTGGTTTCCTCATTTACTGACATGCTGTTAAATTAAAATATTTTTAAGTTGTAGTAAAAAAAAAAGCCTAACGCTGAATTTACTGTCAATTTAAGTGTACTATTAGGTAGTGTTAGATATAATCACATTGCTGTGCAATAAACCTCCTGAACTTACTCATCTTGCAAAACTGAAACTCTATACCCATTCAACAACAACTCCCCATTTTATCCTATTTTTGGCCACTGATAATGCTGCATATGTATTCCTTAGTCTTCTTACAAACATATGTATTTTATAAATTACCTCAAATCATTTTGGAACAAAGTGATTTAATGTAGATAGATAAATAGATGGATCATATATAAATACAGCCTGCAAGTTTAGAGTCATAGAATCTTGGTCTCTTACATATATCACATATAAAGTCTTAACATCACATATATGACCTCATTCTAAGGCTGAGCAAACACACTTGCTGCCACACATTTGTGTTCCTACAAATACAAACATAAGGATAAATTCTATTTAATGCATCACTCGTAATAAATTACCAGATAATACATGGTTCACTTATAATTGTATATGCCACATAATAGATAGGAGAGAACCTGGGTCTTGCTAAATACTGATAAGTACTGATTCCACTGCTTATAATTCTAAACGTCTGATAAAAAAGAAGGAATAGTTTCCACAGTTTAGTTTCTGGCTCTGTATATTCTAGCCTATGTTTCTCCTCCACTATTCACACATTTCCAATAGTAGTTATTATAGGGGATATCTATATGACCTCCAGCCGCAGGCTCAGGTGACACTGTGCCTAGTGAGTCAATATACATGGGCAAAAGGAGTATTCTTGGAAGCCATTCCCACTACAGGATGAGTGGCAATAACTGAACCCTGCACAAAGATAACTACAAACCACATAAATGTATCCCTCTGAAACACAAACTATAAGAATCTCCTGTCTAACTTGCTCTTGGTTGGATCCTAAAACTCCCACTGCCCCTCTACAGCCACTCTGTGTGAAGCAAAAGGCAATGAAGGGGAAATTGGAGTAGAATGGTACAGTAACATTAGAAGATTATAGTTCAAATATTTTACATTCATCTATTTTACAGAAACACAATGGCAATGTAGAAATATTGCTAAGTAGTTCCCAGGACTGTGCAGACAAGAGGTCTTGGCATTTATCTCTATTAAATTTATGCTAAATCTAGTTCTGAGATGAACCCTGGGGAAAACTTTTTGGTGGGCTTCAAAAACTGAGCAATTCTTGAAATGATGCAATCTTATGGTCACAGTATCACTTTTGTGATGTATCTGCCAAAAGTGCATTACTGCCTCTAATCATGAGGAAACATTAGTCAAACCGAAAATAGGGGATGTTCTACAAAATAATTAGCCTACACCTTTCAAAAATATCTATGCCATGAGACATAAGGACATGAGTGAGTCAGGGTTTTCTCTTGCTATAAAGGACATTATTGGGATAATTGGAGAAATCTGAATAAGGTGTATACAGAAGACTAAATTTTATAAAGTTTATTGATCTGAAATTTCCTCATTTTCGAAAACGCACACCAAGACATTCAGAATAAGATGCATCATATCTGCACCTCAATGAATAGTTCAGGGGAAAAAAAATCTGGCGAGTGCCAAATAAGGACTTCCTGTGTCTTCTTATTTATCTCTCACTCACGTGGGCATTAAGCAAAGAAGGGGTGGGAGTGAGGAGCAGCCCTCACACAGCTGTTCAGGGATGTCTGGAAAAGAAGCCCACCCACATTGCTTTGGGACACTGGGTGTGACTTAGAGAGTATCAGGTTTGTCTGTTAGGGAAACTGCCAACCTCCTCCCTCCCCAGTGGGCCTCTGTGTTTCCTCCCATGTCCTCTGAATAGAGAAGTGTCCCTTTTCTCAGAGCCCCCCACCCCCAAAGCATCTTCTTTCTTCTCAGTAGACTCTGAGACATTAGCTTACCTATGTGTTTTTTTCTATTTGATGAATTCCAGTGACCTATGAAAGGTAAAGGTCAAATCTGAGGAAGCATGTTCCTAAGGCTGCAATGCATCTACTTTCTCATTGATATAAAAAAGCATTTGACCTTAATCCAGCACACTGAAGTTCTAGGTCCAGCCTTACTCCTATGAGATGCCCAACTTCAGCAAATATCATATTCATAGAGCACAAAGTTGGAAGGGTTAGTAGGATCCTCACCAAAGCAGAACTTGGTTTCCACTAAGATAGAAATTTTGGGGTTGATCTGAAGGAATGGTCTATAGAGTATTGTAGGACTCAAAAATCACCAAACTCCTCCGTCCCTCAGTCCCTCATCAACACTTGATGAGTTTACTCTATCACCTTGTGTGCTAAAAGGTTCTCTCCTAATTCCCGCATTATAAAAGAGGCACAGCCAGGATGACTTGGAGAGGATGGGACCTGAAGTTTAGTTACCCGAAATAAAGACATTCAGCTTCTCCAATCCCACAGCCACAGACAGCCAGAGCTCTAAGGAATGTGCGAGATCATCCACTTTAAGCCCCTCATAAGGCATCTGTTGTTTTCAATTGTCCTGTACTGACCCTTTCCTTGGGTAATAGAAACTCTATTTTCTCTTTGCTCCAGTCTTGGTGGGGCTATTGATCAGTGTGTTCAGACTTCTCCTGGCCAAACATGGCATCTTCCTTCGAAGAATTTGAACCTTAAGCTAAATGACTCAAGTTCAGAAAAACCTGTTGGGTCTGCTGTATTCTTGCTGTGGCATTATGAAGTGACTCTATTCATTCCTATTACTTACACCCCTGAAGCTATCCTGATTCTAGCCCTTTCCTGAATCTCATTTTTCAACTTTCTCTTCCACTCTGAATCTTCATGTTTTTTTAAACATATTTTCACATTTTTGGTTTCATTCAGCCAGAGTAACTTTTTATTGCTTATAATAAAAGAATCCTCTTAAAGATCAAAAATCTAAGGTTTAAACAAAGTAGGCTGCTTGCCTAAGGTCAGGGAGTAAGTTGGCACAAAAGAGCAGACAAAATCCAGGTTAGCCAGTTTCTTTACATATCTGCTGTCTCCTCTAGAGCTTTAGCAACCTTGGAAGAAAACAAGCTATTTCACATGGCTAAGGTATCCACTAGGATATATTATTATTGAACTCTTTAAAAGTCTAATGGACTTTTGCTTCTAGCCATAATTGAGTATCCAAGACCAGATTTGTTCTTCACAACAAGAAGGAAAAAAAAGGGAAGAATTCACACATTCAACAGCCATAAAAAAGAACCAGTTATTCATATATGGAGAACATCTTGAAGACAAGGAAAGAACCGAGACACAAAAGAATACATAAATACTACGTGCTCTCATTTATGTGATATTCTATATTTGCACTATCCGACATAGTAGCCACTAGCCATATGTGACTACGTTTAAGTTGATTAAAATTCAATAAAAATAAAATAAAAATGTATTCCCCCAATCACAATAGTCACATGTGCCTAGTGGCTGCCTTGTTGGGCAGGGGAAATATAGAACATTCCCTTCATCAGAGAAAATTCTCTAGGATAATGCTGTTCTGGAAAATATACATCTAAAATATAATGACAAAAAGTAAAACAGTGATTGTCTAAGGTCCATGGTGAGAGAATTAACTATGAAGGGGATGTGAGGGGACCTTTGGCGTAAGGGAATAGTCTGTATTTTGGATGTGGTGGAGGCTACATGGTATATAATGTGTCCAAATTCCTCAAATTGAACACTTAGGACTAATGAATTTCATTGTACGTAAATTACACATCAATAAAGTTGATTCTAAAAAGCCAAGTGTTTTATGGAAGATCTCTTTAAATCACTTGTATTACTTATGATTAGATAATTTTTGCAGAGATATAAATATGTTATTCATCCACTGAACTGTATTTTGCTAGTCTCTGGAGATGCAGCGACAAATCAGCTAGCAGGCTCACCCTCAACCTGTTCATAGTCCAGTGCATAAGTCCAGGGCTTATGCAAAACTTTCTCAGATCCACAAAGGACGTAGCAGGTGCCCTTACACAAGTGCCGATATGATTCAGGACATTAGAGGTAGAGGAGTTTCCTTTCACTTGGAGGGATGAGAAAGGCTTCCTGTTCTCTAAAGGATTTGTGAGATGTGGATATATACAGATAGGGTTTAAAAACATTCGGAGGGCAGGGGACACAAAATATGATCCGAGGCAGGAAAGCAACCGTGAAAATATGTAATCAGTGGATGGATGCACAAAGAAGAGCTGTAGTGAAATAATGCTCATGGATGTAAGTGAGAAAACTTTGTGCTTTGAATACCTGAGTTTGGCAGAGTGCATACTCTCAGCTGCTAGGAGCTGGGAAAGAGAAAAGTGTCCCTTTCACTTATGTCCAGAATTTCAGGTCATAAATCCTGCTGTTTCCCTAAGCCCTTAGCTTTCTCTTCCTCTACATGCACATTAAAAGTCGTCACATGCAACGTCATTCAGACTTGAAAGTCTCGATCAAAGAGGCAATTTTCTTCTCCTAGGCTTCTGTGTACCTCATTCTATGATAGTCTTTTGCCTAAGAGACTTAAGTTGCTGGAAAAGCATGTAACTTGCGCACCACAGAAATAATTTATGCATTTGTAACCTGAGATTCCAGGGGGAAGACAGATGTAATATTAATATAAGTGGCAATTATGGTAATTATAGTATAATTGCTACTTATTTTCCCAGGTTATAGATGGTTGTGTGCTACGGGTTGGTGTGCTGTTGAATCTTAGAGAGTTTGCCTTTCTTCCCTTGGGCAAGGTAGCTCTCTGCATTTATTTCTGCAATGCAACAGGACCCAATATATTTCATAATTATTTATGTAAATTTTTTTGTCATTTAATATCTATCCTTCTTAGCTAAGTAAGTTTAGGATTTTTTATAACAGCTATTGATGTCAAGATATGCATTTAAATGGTCTTTTTTATAAATTAGGCCATAAACCTTTTGAAATTAAAAACACACTAGAAATGTTTGCAAATTGATAACTTATTTGGGGGTCTGGAGCCTCTCCTGGTAATTTAAAATATTTAGATGAGTTCTGCTTATTTCCTAGAAGTAAACAAATATCACTAGGTCTTGCTATTTCAAATGTGATGCAAGCACCGGCAGCATCAGCATCACGTGGGAGCTTTTTAGAAATACAGAGTCTCAGGCCTTGCCACAGACCTACTGAACCAGCAGATGTGTTAACAAGATTTCTAGGTGACTCATAGATGCACTAACATTTGAGAAGCACTGCACTAGAGATCATTATTTCACCTCTCATTTCATAAATGGGAAAAAGAAGGCCCTGTGTGATGGTGTGGCTTGGGCATAGTCAAAGGAAATTGAGTGTTTCAATTTAAGAACTTTGTGTGGTCAGTCACCTGTATTCCAATAGCAGGAGTAAAGCCAAACACTCTGGCTCCAATTAACAAATCTATAATTAATTAGTAAAATGATCTTCCCTTCAAGTTTCACATTTTGTAGAACAAGCTGTTTGATTTGGCTGGGGCTCAGGCCCACATGTTTGTGAATTTCACAATTCACAGATGTTAGACACTCTGGTTAAGTAAGGGAAGAGAATGACAAGTTTTAAATAGCTTCTCCCTTCTATCCTGGCTGAAGCGACAAATGAAATATTTTTATGAAACACATTTTGAAAGAGGATTTCTTTTAAGGAAATGTCAAATTTCTCCGAAAGGAACCTTAGATTGTCTCACAACTTTGACTACGAATGTTACCCGTTTGCAGGTGACCTGTGATTAGCGGGGTGACTGGAGGATGTGAACTTGCCATATTAGTGACGCTTGAGCACACAAGCGTCACTTTTTTTTTTTTTCCTGCAGGAGTCTATTTTAATTTAGCTTCTGAATCATATTTCATTCAATTTCCAAATCCACAAAACCAGGATAGGTTTACAGCCTGTCTTCAGAAAGGAAGCAACTTAGGCTGTATGTAGACTTTTCTGATATTTTACCATTTTTTGGATATATGAAGAATTTAGTGATGTGACTCTAAAGTAAGTCAAGCCAAAGCAAAACCAAAACCAGCAAAAAGGATAAGACACAATACGAAAGCAAGACAGACTGATAGAGATGGAATAAACCAGAATGTTTTCAATAAGAGGCAATTTAAAATAATTTTGTAAGCTTCAAAATAGTCTGAAATAATATACTATTATTACTTTAAGAAAATGGTGTGTGTGTGTGTGTGTGTGTGTGTGTGTGTGTGTGTGTGTTGAGGTAAACTATTTTAAAAAAGAAACACAACTCGATGAAAGTTATTTTCTTTTATTTGGGGCAGGAAAAACTTCTCCGGGATGTGAATGGATATCTCTTTCTCTCAGTGGAGACGAAGAGTGAGTTCTAGGTTAAATATAATCAAGGAATTTCCCTGTCTTTGCTATTTGAGATTGTGACCACAACAGGCGGTTGGCTGAAAGGGAGAATGGGGGGGGCAGGGGGGAGGGAGATGAAAAAAAAAAAAAAAGCTCCAGAAGCAGTTGCAGAAGTCCTCAAATCAAATCAGTATGCAGATACAAGGAAACATTAATTAGCTGGAGCAGGATGGACACTCATCAGCTCAGTCCTGTTATAAAAGTCCAGGCTGCTGAAATTAAACTCTGATGCCATTCATGCCAGCCTCCAATCACCAGAGACCAGAAGTTCAGAGATGCCTCCAAGTTGCCAACAAGTGTGGCCACTCTACCTCCAGGACTCTAAAGCCTTGGTAGAGGGGAAAGGACAACTTTGGAGAGGATGCCGGGCTGGTAAGAATCAACTGTTTCTGATGTTTTCGTCACTTGCTGAATCTCATTGGCTAAAATCAAGAAACGCTCCGCCTCTTTGCAAATGTGTGTGAAGGGGGAAGTGTCTAAACTTCTATGTCTGATAGCATTTGACCCTATTGCTTCTAGCCTCCTGGCTTTATATCTGGATATACACAGGTATATGTGTATGTGTTCTAGAAGTGTTCTCCATCTGTTGATTGTCAAAGAGAGTTGAAGGAAATGAATTGTGGAACTTCCCGGTGTGCCACCCTTCAGTACTGTCCTGACCCATACATCCAGCGGTGAGTTGAAACGTGACGTAACTTCTATCAAAACTTAATTGGAGTGCCTGGTGTATTATGAGTGTTTCTGCTGTCTACAAAGAGCAACCCCTCCTTGTTTATGAGCACAGTGATATTATTGCGGACTTTTTGTGAACTTAAAGTGGTCTGTGGGCATCTTTCTAATTTCCTTTTTGATTTCATGTCTGGATCTACAAAGTGACAAAGTTGGAAGACAATCTTCCTATGATTTCTTTAAAAAAAAAATCACACCATTTGAAGATATTTAAAATCTGTTATTTGCCTTGCTCAGCGGTCACCCACCCAAGAAGAAGAAATTTCATTGGACAGGGATGTAATAATCTATGGACTGTCTTCAAGTCAAAATAAACACAGAATTATGTTGATTTATACATTAAAAATAGATGAATAGCCATTGTTATCCTAACAGATGGTGGCTTGTCATTTTGGCTCTAAGAAATATTTTCTTCTTGATTTGTTTCATAACAAACATCATCTTTTGACAAGTCTGAATTTTGAAATTTGTGATTATACTGAATTTTATGTTGATAGAAGGGAACATTTGCCTAGCCCTAAGAGGGAATATTAGTGAGTGTGCACGATATGTGTGTATGTGTTTCAAATTAGAGTTTGCTATTTTTAAACTGGTAAATGAAATCTGAACAGTGTTTTTCCAGTCATAAAGTTATGGGAGATATTTAAGTCATATGTAGCAGTGTGATGTTGTTAATTTAACAGCATGTGATTTGATGTTGGAATTTCATACTTTATTTTATAAGACTAATGAGAGAGGTCCTCTGAGTGTTGAAAATGGTGGGGTTCCAAAGGGGTTAACTTGTCATTCACCACCGATGCTTATTGGAACCTCACACCAGAAGTAGAGTGGGCTCTCTAAGCAGGGCTCAGTTACTGTCACATTGCCTAGGCAATTATGGAAGATGTGTGATCTTTCTTCATTAATATGACTTGTCACCATGTAGGCCACTAATGTGCACTATGTCGACTTTGTTCCTCTTCCTGTGAGGTCTCTGGTAGGCTGAGAAAGCAGAAGCAGAAAAGTGAGGCAGAAAGGTATATGGTGGAGAAAGATAAGAGAGGGACAAAAAGGAAAAAAAGAGAGAGAGAGGGAGCAAGAGAGCTAGAGGGAGCAAGTTTGTGTTCTTCCAGGTTGAAATGAGAAATGTGAATGGTGATCTGATTCCTGCCTTGCTGTCTGCCACAAATCACAATGTTAGCAAAAAATAAAGGGCTCTGGAGTTTATGTTCTCAGGTAACTTGCAAATTAGATTTCGTTGGAGTTGGGGATTGGGTCAATAAAGAGCAAAACACCGAACATTTTCTAGTTCTCAAAATTATTTCTCCAGACTCAAAATTTTCTATTCTACTAAAAATCTTTTGGAGTGGTATTCTAAGAGCATGGTTCTGATGAAATATTAGCTATATAATGCTTCCCTTACAGACATCTGTTTTAAAGTAGGTACTTGGATCTACCTCAGCTCTAGTAGAAACTTTCTTCTATTGACTAGCAACCCACACGTCAACCCTGTACACCCCTGTCTACAGGCATTTCAAGTGATTGATGAGAGAAGCGTGTAAATATAAATAAATAAGAAAACTGCTTCTCATATTGTCCCAACAACCTGTTAATTCCTGGAACAAAAGTCATCTGCTTTTGACATACTGTAAAATTCAAAATATTAATTGTACTTTAAAATAGTTTAATAAACTTTGTTAGCCAAGATTGTGTACTCTCCATTTATAATGAAAACTTGCAAATAAACTAAGGAGCCGAAAAATGCTTGTTGATGAGCATCTATTCTGTGCAAGGCACTGGAAATAGCAAAATGAGTAAGATCTGGCTGTAATATTCATTATTTAACTCTATGGTGCTTAATATATTTAATAACAGATATATTCTCCTCAAATATTTTAACTGTTTTACCACATATTTAAAGACTAATTATTACTATTTTCCTGTCTATACTATTTAGTGAATAAATGAGTAAGTGGATTATCACTGTAAGAAACCAACAATTCTGTGTATTGTCAAAGTAAGAATAAGTAATAGTCTCTTTAATGCCTAGTGAGTGAATGGGTTTTGAGCTGCTTTTTCTTAGCAGACAAACCTTGTAGTTCTCAGTTTACAAAATCTATTTTAAGAAAGACCAAATTTAATCATTCCATAATCATAGTCATCTACATAGTTAAATTTGTCTTTTTTCCTGACCTTGTCTTTAGAAAGAAGTCATGAAAGGGAATTTTCAAAAAGGGAAAGAACAGAATATCTTGTTATTTTTAACCCCAAGCTACCTTAATGCAGAGCTTCCTTTTATCACAGAATAGACTAAATGAGAGATGCTATTATCATTTATTACTGAATGTCAATGCCATTCCCCAAAAGCCAATGTTCTATGATAATCATTCTCTCAGCTAAAATTGAGATTTCACCCTCTGTTTTTATTTTTCCATTGCACCTAAACATATGGAAATAGTATACATTTAGTTGTGCTTTAGTGTTGATGCTAATTTACCTTAGTCTTTGCAAAAAGATTTTCTGATGATCAAAAGAGCATGAAAACTACAGAGCTAAGATTTCCCCTTTGATGATATTGACCATTACAAGGAAGAAGAAAAGGTGGGGAAAATCACAAGTTGAACCTTTTTATTGCTAACCAAATTTTAACAAAAATATCAAAGCATAGGTGAAATTACGCCAGATCAATAAATAAGAGCCAATGAGTAAGTTATCATTTCCTTAAAAATGAAAATTATAAACAATGAATCCTGTTTATTTTTGTATTAGGTGAAAATTCAAAATGAACCTAAAATCTAGCATTTTAGAATCTAAATCTCCATTAGTTTATTGTTGGGTAATGATTCGGGCCTTCTTTCATCCCCCAGTTTTTAGAATTGTGATCTAATTTTTTAAATAGATTTTTAAACCAACTCTAAAATATTAAATCTTTTCAAAATAGAATTTTGAAAATAAACCAAAGTGATAAAAATGAATCAAGATTAAATTTTGAAATATGATAGCTGAGAGCTACAGATAAAACAAGACCTTTTACAATTTGAACCACTTGCAAGATGATTTTGTATTATTTTTGCCAGTCACCCTCTATTCAAAAAAGCTCAGAATGCTAACATGTCATATGGCTGAGTAAGAAGCATTTCCCGTGTAAATTACAGATCGATTGTGAATTTTATGCTTTGCTAGGTAAAAGGTCAACTTTATTAAGTATGTTTTCTAAATATATCTGAAAAGGAAATGTGGTGACAGAGAACTTATAGTGGAACATCACTTCATTTATCAGAGAAAATCACATAAGGGCAGAGGTAGCTCTGTGTTGGGTATCCTCCGCTGGCCTCTCCACATGCTTCCTCCGTTCTTCTTCTTGTTCTGCACCTCTGAAAGCTGATTTTTATTTTTATTTTTTAAAAGATTTTATTTATTTATTAAAGAGAGAGAGAGAGAGCAAGGCGGAGACACAGGCAGAGGGAGAAGCGGGCTCCATGCAGGAGTCTGATCTGGGACTCGATCCCGGGACTCCAGGATCACACCCTGGGCCAAAGGCAGGCGCTAAACCACTGAGCCACCCAGGAATCCCCCTGGAAGCTGATTTTTAAAGACTGCACTGACAGTTCCTTTCTCCTCTGGTTTCCTCTTGGGTTAGAAGTACATAGAATTAGGGTATATGTTTCCCTGGCCACTTCTCTCTTGAGTTTTCTACTAAAGGTTGCAGGTCCTATCAGATGCCCTTGCTGTAGGTCCAGATGTTCTGAGTTCAAGTAACTGGTCCCTACCCTCCCTTTCCTTCAAGCTTAGAGATGGTAACTATTCCTGGCCACTACTAACTCTAACAAGCCATGTACTGTCCCTTACGCCTTGGAAAATAGTCCCTTCATTAAGCTCTCCACAATCACTCTTTTTTTCAAGTGCTCTTACTCCTGTCAGGATCATGGCAAGTACAGAAAGTCAATATGTGCCCATAGTGTTGTTTATGCACACACAAAGCCTTCCAAAATTGATATAACATATAATTATACAACTTCTGTTGTGACATAAAGGATGTATCCATTCACTGCAGTGAGCAAACCACTTTTTAGTAAGGCTAATCCATCCATTTCAGCCATCTCCATAATCACTGTTTCTCTAGAACAAGCCAATATGCAGCAGTCTGTATATGCCATTTCTATCAGTACTTGAAGCAAGGCAGAAGGCAGGAAGAATTGGCTCATAAAGAAATATGAAGGGACAATTTATCAACAGGGACTAATGTATCCATCAGCTGTAATCAAGAGAAAATAAAAAGCTACTTTAAACCCTTAAAATTTCACGAGAATAAGTTCTAAAAGACTTTTATGATCATTTGTGGTTAGTCCAAAGTATGATGTATCATAATTCTATATGCTACTCCTGGGCTGTAAGTGCATTTAAATGGCAGAGAGGTAGGGAAGTGTGTTAGCTGAATGCGCATGGAACTTGTCAAAAGATCTGAATAATAGTCTTAACTCCACCACTAACTGATTATATGACCTTCGTGAAACCATTTAAGCTATTTAAATAAAAGCTTCCTCATAAAGTAATTAGGGATTACAACCTCTGATCTACTCTGCACAGTTGGGACTTGGAGAATTATATATGAACCCAACAGAACTCTGAAAAGCATTCCCTTAGTGTACTCCTCAGACTTACTACTAAATCTGTAGCACACCAGGAAATGGGAGATTCCTTTCCAGTAATAATTGTGTCCTCACGTGGACATACCTTAAGTTCTATTTTGCTTGATATCATCTTTAAGAACAACAATTATGGGTCATAGTATGATGTTGGCTTATCTCTCTCAATGTCTATACTTCACAATTCAAATTGGGAAATCTGAATCCCAGAGGGGTTGAGTGATTTTTTTCCCCAAATCACAAAACAAAATAGTAGCAGAACCAGATCTAGAATTTAAGTTTTATGATCCAGTTCAATGTTATTTCTACCACAGCTCATAATATCCTTTTATTAGGACTGTATAGAATTTTAACAAAGTGTTTTCCAGTACCTTATGTATCTGATCCACCCGGGAGGTGGGCAGGTGTGGTAGGCAGAATAATGGACTCTAAAGATGACCAGATCCTAATCTCCAAAATCTGTGAGTATGTTCTATTACACTGCAAAGGGGGATTAAGGTTTCAGATGGAATTAAGACTACTAATCTGCTGACTTTAAAATAGATGATTTTGGATTACCCATGTGGGTTCAGTGTAATCATGAGAGTCCTTAAAAGTGGAAGTTGGAGGGAGAAAAAAGAGTCAACGATGTGGTGTGAGAACTCAACAGATTTTGAAGTTGAAAGGGGATCATGAGCCAAGGAAGGCTGGCACCTCCAGACACTGAAAAAGGCGAGATAACAGATTTTCCTCTACAGCCTCCAGAAGGAACGTAGCCCAGCCAACACCTTGATTTCAGTCCAGTGAGACTTGTGCCAGGCTTCTGACCTAAAGAACTGTAAGACAATGCATTTGTATTGGCTTAAACCACAAATTTGTGGTAACTTGTTATATCAACAATAAGAAACAAATTCACTGGGTAAATGATTTTTATCCCAAATTGTAGATATGATAATGGAAACTATCTTTTTGTTGTTGTTATTTGTTTGGATTTGTTTAACTAAAGGATGCCAGGAACTTATTGATTTTTTTCAATTTTTCAATTTCTTGGTGCTGGGTAGGGATAGTAGATTATATGTTAGTATAATCCTAGACTCAAGGAATCTAAAGTAGAATTACACACATGGAAGTAATACAATGAGGTTTGAGGAAGGGTAGCAAGCATGTGCCGAGAACTGCAAATGCAAAGCGCCCACCCCAGAGGCAGCAAGTTCAAAGGATGATTTTTATTTATAGCATCTGTTAAAAATCCTCAACATGCTTTCCACAGAGGTATATTTATATTCAAATTGTCGATGATAACTGATGCCCAAGGTTGTAATGCCCAACTTCAGATTTAGGAAAACATAGTAATAGGCATTTTCACTTCCAGTGTTGTCAGGAATCCAAAGAGATGTTACATCAGTAGCCTCAGACTATGATTTGATAAGTCTAGGTGGAGCCTTGGGATTGCACTGCAAATAAAAACAAACCATTTCATTTCATGTAATTCTCAGACCACTATTGAGAAAAACTGCTCTAGACCTTCTGATGCTGTAAGTTTCCCAGTTAATTTGAGGTTTACAATTACTTTGATACCTCTCTCTGGGAAATTGAGGGTGAGGAGAAAGAATGCAAAACTAAAGCTTTTTTTGTTTTATCAAGCACCACAGATGATTCATTTGTTTGCACACTCCATTTTGAGACCACTATAGTGAGGCAAACTTGCACCTAGGGTCCCAACAGAAGCTTATAGAAAGGTACCCAATGATATGGACAACAGACATATGCCTTCCTAAAGGAGACTTCATGTTCTCACTTTTCTTTAGAGCCAAATGGATTGTGAGATTAAAGTGGCAATTTTCAATCTGTTTCAAGTCAAGAGAGCCAAGTTTCTGATTAGCTGTTTTGCAGCTCAAATTTGTCCTGACAGAGTTCCTATCTCCTCTAAATAACTCACCAAGGAACAGTCCTCAAGCAACAAGTGATGGATGGATAAAGCACTATAATTATGATCAAAGTCCAAAGACTTCAGTCTATATAATTATGCACTTGCCAACCTCTGAAAGTCACTTTGTTCCATTTAAAATAGGATGAGAAATGGACATGAGGTGATGTGAACTTATTGGTTAGTCAAGGTTTTGGAAATGACAGTTATTACCATGTCGGTTTTACCTTAAGCCACAATATTTGGGGGATAATTTAAATGGAGAGAATTGTCACTCTGTTCTTATTGTTTGCCTTCTAGTCTCCCTTTATATATAAGTCTTTATTATGAATTAGCCTCTAAGTTCAGAAAGAGTTAAGGTAAAAGAAAAAAAATGGAAGGCTCAAAATCCCCTTGCCAATTTCAAATTTCTGGTACCTTTTTCTCTTTTTCAAATGAACAAGCTTATTTTGTCAAGTTGAACAGAAAACACCCTTTCTCACTTTCCATGAATTTTGTTAACTCTCTCATAATTGAGGGGAAAACCAGCATTACTATGTTGCTAAAACTGATAAAGCATTTTGACTCAAGAAGTACAAAATTGGATACTGGTTTGATTAATTTAATTAACCACATGGTTACCTAAGGTGGATTTTTTTCTTAAAGACTTTATTTATTCATTCATGAGACAGAGAGAGAGGCAGAGACACAGGCAGAGGGAGAAGCAGGCTTCACGCAGGGAGCCTGAAGTGGGACTTGATCCTGGGTCTCCAGGATCACACCCCCAGGCCGAAGGCAGTGCTAAACTGCTGAGCCACCTGGGCTGCCCCCTAAGGTGGATTTTTAATGTCAGCTTTGTTACAAATGGTAGTGTAGTTTGAAATAAATAATAGAAAATACACAAATTCACAAGGGTGATAACACTGAAATAGACTTGTTGACAGCATTTAACCTGCTTGCCCCATCATATCCTGACATTTTATCAAGGTGGGCAATTTTTAGACCTTTAAAAATACCAAGCTCTATGGGAGTGTCTGGATGGCTCAGTTGATTAAGCACCTGGCTCTTGATTTTGGCCCGGGTCGTGATCTCAGGACATCAGGCTCTGTACTGGGCATGAAGCCTGCTCAAGATTCTCCCTGTAACCCTCTCATTCTCTCTCTTAAAATAAAAAAAATAATATGCGCTGAGTGAAATAAGTCAATCGGAGAAGGACAAACATTATATGTTCTCATTCATTTGGGGAATATAAATAATAGTGAAGGGGAATATAAGGGAAGGGAGAAGAAATGTGTGGGAGGTGTCAGAGGGGAGACAGGACATGAAGATTCCTAACTCTGGGAAATGAACTAGGGGTGGTGGAAGGGGAGGAGGGCGGGGGGTGGGGGTGAGTGGTTGACGGGCACTGAGGGGGGCACTTGACGGGATGAGCACTGGGTGTTGTTCTGTATGTTGGCAAATTGAACACCAATAAAAAATAAATTTATTATAAAAAATAATAATAAAAATAAAACAAAACAAAAACAAGCTTTATGTATTTTATCTGAAATTCATCATAGGCTTTTCTTCTTTATTTTTTTCTGTTTCAGCCAAACTTCTATTTTTATACTTGAATTTGATAAAGTCATTTATTTCTTAACTATGCAAATACAATAAACATAGTATATTTATCAAAGCTTTCACTGAGAAAAATCTCCTCCAGCTTTTCCATAATATTGATAACTTTGTCCAAAGAGAAAGTGCTAATAAGATGTGTTTCCATCTTCTTTTTCTTTTTCACACTTTTGTTATCTCAGAGAATGAATTAAAACCTTCTGCTAGACTCAGTTTTCAAACTAAATTTTGAGCAATCTAAACACTTCTAGTCAAAATGAATTTTTTTCAGCATCTTAATTGATACTATCTGATGGGATAAAGATTTGCACCTGTGTCAATGATTTTTTTACTATTCTGTAGAGGCTGATGTGGATCTAATTGAGATTTCTTCACTAAAAGTTGGCATATTCATGAATCCCTTATCTTAAAGTTAGTACTGGCAAGTATAGGTCATCCTAGACGTTGCATGTGTACTGATGGGCTTTCTAACAGAATCTCATGTAGAATCAAGTCTCACGGAGCACAAGCCTTCAGGGTTGTCCTCTCTATTAATGCAATATCGGCCCTTCTATCTGCCATTCAAGGTACCACTTTATCTTCCTACATACAATCTATATTCAATTTTATCTCTAATTCTTGAATCCTTCAAAGCAATAAAGTAGAAAGCTTCTTATTTTGTTTTTTTTTTTCTCTCTCTCTCTCTACTTCTCTTTTTTTCTTTCACAGAAGCTCTGGTTTTCTTTGCTTCTTGGGAAGACAGAATGTATATGAAAAAGCTAAAAATATCACAAAGCACTTTTCTTTTTAACCAGTCCAAGCTTCGCTCTGCAAAAGTGAAATTGGGGCATTTTGTAAACAAAAAGTAAGAAATTGTGATTGTAACATATCCAAAATAAAAACACATAAAGCTGATGTACAATTTTGTTTTTGTTTTTTTAAAGAAACTGATTTTTTTAATATATAGTTTATCTGAATTGGTAAGCACTTTTTTTTTGGTAAGCACATTTTTAAAGAACATTTGTATTTACATTTTGTACATTAGCTCAGTAATGTATAAAAATAAATTGATAAATACTGCTGGTTTGGATAATCAGGAATAGAACGAGAAAGAATAATGTTTTAAGTCATTTAACATTGTAAACTACAAAACTATCCAATTATGTTCAGCAAATATTTAATAAATCCTGGATTTTGGATATATGATAGGAAATTTAAAAATTCAGAGATTTTTAGTACCATTTTTACTGTAACAAAACTAGTTCTAGAATCATTCCTCTGGAATCAAGGAAGATCATTGAAGCTCAGGAGGAAGCATAAATGCTAGAACACTTTCGGTATTCTCAGATGAAACATTCAGATAAAGGTACTCGTGACTTGATATTAATGATATCAAAAATGATTTACAAGACACATAACACATTCTCAATAATAATGGAAGCCAGCAAGGAAAAATGTAGCAAAACCGTTGTTTTGTAGCTCCATAATTTTTTATACGTGGAAGTCAAAATAATTAATGTTTTATTCATTATATAAATTATATAGTAATTTTTAATTTATCATATATTTTTGCATTTAACATAAACTACATAAGGATCTCATTATTAATGCAACTTAAAATATTTATTTCCTTTTTGAGCATTTAGGTTGATTATAGTTTTTATTAAAATTTTTTTTAAGATTTATTTACTTGAGATAAAGCATGGAGAAGAAGAGGGAGAGAGAATCCAAAGCAGACTTTATGCTGAGTGTGGAGCCCTACTCGGGGCTTGATCTCACAATTTCAAGATCATTACCTGAGCCAAAACCAAGAGTCAGCCAAGTTACCCTATAATTTAAATTTAAAAATTTTAAATATTATATAATCATCTTTCTTTTGAGTTATTTCCTTGGGATCATTCCATAAAACAAATATTTAAGGAAACCAAACTAATAATACATGTTCAATCCATACAAAGTGCCATGTAATTTAACTGCATCACTTTACATAATATATTTTTTGAAGTAAGTAATAACCCAATTTGCCGACAAGGAAAAATTGCTCAGGGAGATAACTAATTTGACCAATGTGACTAACTAGTAACTGCCATCTAAGAAGTGAGAGGGTTGACACATAAAAGGCAGTGTACTTTTTCAAGTTCCTGGAAAAAATTACTATTTTAAAGGACATGACAATGTATTTTGCCAGAGTCCTAGCTTTGGTTATTACTATTTTTAAATTTTGCTAATTCAATGGATGTAAAATTATGTGGTTTTAATGAGCACTTATTTATTAACTAGGGCAGTGACAGGAACTACAATTACTAATTTTTAAAATCTCAACTTTTGATACTGTATTTTTAGAAAATGATGGTGAGACATAAGGCAGTTGAGTAGCTAATATGTATTGAATTATTACTGTGTGCCAGAAACTACTCAGCATTTTGTATGTTTAATTTTACATATTTACTCCTCAAACCACCTTAAGATTTACTAGTATAATCAACTGCTAACCAATTGGGTAGTATAACATTTAAGAGACTGGATTTTGGGGCCAGGGTGCCTTGGTTCGGATTCTCTTTCTGCCAGTTGTTAGATCTCCTAACTTAATCTCTTTGTTTCCTCATGTATAGTAGCATCTACTTGACTGGAGTTGTTTGAGAATTAAGTGAATTAATTGTGTAAATGGCTTAAGATAGCATCTGGCCCATGGTAAACACTCTTTAGGTTGTAGCTCTTATTATTCAGATTCCATAGATGAAGAAATTGAGTCACAGAGTGACTTGTCCAGGTTAAAAATAGCTAGACACTGGTGGAGATGAGTAGGGTCCTGATTTCTACAACATTATCCTTTTATGATCAGTACTAAGTTAACACTCAATTTTATGGAGGAATGGTTTTGTCATGTCTTGTCTTTTTTATGCTTAGAGACCATAAAACTAAACATTTAACATTTTACAAAAACAGTCTAAAGAAGGGATATGTTACCAAGTATCTTTTGTACCATAAATACAACCCCAGAGAGCCACATTTGAGGACAAACTTTTCTACAAATGCATGGTGTGTGAGTGAATGAATGAGTGAGTGAATGAATGAAACCCTTGCTTATCACAAATAATGTGTTATGTTCCTCTGTGATATAACATAGAACTTTGTTTTTATCTGATGGCATTTATATTTGCTTAAGTAAGCTCCTAATTACTTCAACTACATTTAGTCCCATACATAGCGGGTATCAATAATTATTAAACTCCACTGAAATGTTTTTGCTGTATATTTGTATATTTGTATTCCCTCTCCTTCTGTCCTCCTTGGCCTTTCTCTATCTTGATACATGATTTTAGACCAAGTAAAAGACCATATAGAAGATATAGGTGGGTAGGAACCCAACCTATCGCAATTTTCCTCCTTGAAACAGAAGTAAATGTTGGCCAAAAAGCTGAAAAAATTAAGAAAGGCAAATGAATCTGGTTTGAGACTGGAGATGGTTCCTGGCCACACCTATCATTTACTCCCTGATAAAATGGTTTTGGTCATCATGTCAAACCACATGAGAATGTGTGTTGGGCAGATGCTGCTAGAAAGCAGAGGCAGCTTGAGTCTGAAACAGGCTTCACTAGTCACAAGGGAGGGGAGTGCCATAATTTTCATTGCTCAAGAATTCTGTTCAGTCTCCACCAATGGGAACCCCGAAATGAAACTGTCAGACTGGGTAACTAATGCTACTCTTGGTGGCAGCAGCCTATGGATCCTTTTCATTGGATGGAGACAGACTATAAATGTGTCTAGCACTTTGTCACTTCTAAGAACTCCAGAGGTCATAACAGACCCTAATGTTCCACCTCAGCCTGCAGGTGGTAGTTTTTCATGCACAAAGAGGAAGGTATTATAAACAGATACCAATCTAAATGCTAATGTGATTCTTCAGTTTCAGATTTTATTCTGGACTTTTTCTTAATTAGTAATGCCTTAAAATTAGGTCATTGCTGGGGCATAAAAATTTTCTAAAAATGGGAGTATCGGTGCTAAGACAGTGACTTGTTTTGTATGTCCATGTTCTGTGATGCGTAGTTAACCAAAGGTACTAAATATAACCTATAATTTCAACAACCTCTCTTAGAGGGCACAATTCAATAGGTCCTCCTCTGGTGGCCTCTTTAGGAACACAATGCAAACCAGAGGGCTGATGGAAAGAAATGATTCATTGTGTTTACCAAGAAAGCCATACTTGGCTTGCTCTCAGAAAACTGGCCTCCCTTTAACCATCGTCCTCTTATAAGGTACAGTGACCTGGGCAGCAGTGTGCATACAGCCCCCCTAGGAAGGTAGAAATCAAATTGTCTTAAAAAAAAAAAAAAAAAGAAAGGTCTCTATCCTTCCTCTATTCTTTTGCTATATAAGTTTCTAAGAATAAAAAAGTTAACACTAAAAATAATGAATTCCCAAATAAGTGGACTAAAGGATATGCAGAGTTTTGAAGATATTACTATTTATTTCATTTGCAATAAATATATTGCTTTTTTATTTTATAAATAAAAATAGCATATAGCATAATGTTTCAAGTGTATAGTGATCAACACTTCCATACATCACCAGATGCTCATCACACCAAGTGAGCTCCTTAATCCCCACACGTCTTTCACTCATCCCCTTACCCACCATCCCTCTGGTAACCATCAGTTTGTTCTCTATAGTTAAGAGTCTGTTTCTTGGTTTGCCTCCCTCTCTTTTTTCCCTTTGCTCATTTGCTTTGCTTTTTACATTCTGCTTATGAGAGAAATTATGAGTTATTTGTTTTTCTCTGACTGACTTATTTCACTTAGCATGATACACCAGCTCCATTCTTGTCATTTCAAATGGCAAGATTTCATTCTTGTTTGTGGCTGAGTAATATTCCACATCTTCATGGCTAAAAACAACAACACAAGAAACAACAGGTATTGGTGAGGATGCAGAGAATGGGGAACCCTCTCGCACTATGGGTGGGAATGCAACTAGGGCGGCCACTCTGGAAAACAGTATGGAGGTGCGCCATGTTAAAAATAAAACTATCTAATGACCCAGTAATTGTACTACTATTTACCCAAGGAATACAAAAATATAAAAAAAAAATTTTAAAAATACGAAAATATTAATTCAAAGGAATACGTGCACACTAATGCTTCTAGCAGCATTATCTGCAATAACCAGATTATGGAAACAGCCCAAGTGTCCATTCGCAGATGAATGGATACAAAATATTACTTCTTTTTTCAAAAAATTGATAGTAAGAGACCCAATGACATCATCTGCATGTCATAATTAAGATGCTAACAGATTTCTGCATGCAAAGATTAAATAATTTCAAAGTTCTTTTATAATAGTACTTCTTCAAAGGCATATTATTATGATATGCTACTCTGAGAATAATATTCTCTGAGCAGTGAGAATACGTAATTCTATAATTTTAAGTAAAATATATTTATAGTAAAGTTTCAATTTTTTATGCACCTCTATGTTCATTGCAGCATCATTCACAATACCTACAGTTTCAAATTTTTAAGGGGAAGAAAAAGGTGAGGATGGAGAAGAGAGTATGAAGAAGAAAAGACTTTCAAAAAGAAGTGTCATGGCCTCTTATTTAATTGTAACCTGACCCCCTTGCCTACATACATCCCTTTGACAGAGTGAGTCCTTCAGTTCCTTACTATGCTGTTTGGCCCATGTAACATCTTTCAAAATACTACTTTGTTTACTTGTTATATTTACAGTTTATCTGTCCATAGTGGAAGTTAAACTCTATAAAGGTGGAATATTTGTCTTGTTTCTGCCCTGATTTATCCCAGACACCTAGAATAGGGCTAGGCACATGTGGGTGTTCAGTAGATTACTGTTGGCTAATGAGTTACAGAGAAAGAGCTAATAAAAATTCCCTAGTCACTATTACTTATATTGTTTTTTCTGATACGATATAATTTCTTTAAAATGAGTGGACACAATTGTACTGGAAAAAAAGAGTTTCTCTTTCATTAGGAAAATAAGGCTTGAAAGAGTTGGATGAGTGAGCCAATGTCACAGAACAGGTCAGTGGAGAAATCAGGACTCAGTCACCATTGCTCACAGTACAGTGTTCTTCCCGCTAAACTTGGCCACCTCTCCTGTTTATAAACTTGGACATCTTGTTTGTCCAAATCCCTTATAGTTGTTCAGGGTTTTATCATGTTAAACCCTTTCACCTATAGGATTTGAGCCATAGAGCTATTATTTCCACTTTATAGGTAAAGAACCTGAAGGAGGAGAGCTAGTGACTTGACAAACATCACACAGATGCCTACTTGAGGGCAAAGGTAGGATTAGACTCCTGGAATCTAATCAATTGCCTTTTGTTATTAGATATTTTTCTCTTGCAACTGTTAATTTTGAAAAAATGTACTAAATACCATCCATGTGCCAAGCCCTATTCCACACTCTGGTGAGCAAAAAATTGTCACTGTTATCATGGAACTTATACCTTCAGCCCACAAATAAACACATCATATGTTGAGTGGTAGAAACTTTCCGTATAAAAATGAGACAAGGTAAGGGGTATATAGAGGGAATGACAGGTTTGGAAGAAGTACTATATTAAATACATGGCCATCTTTAAATTTTCCTAGATGAAGTGACTTTGAGTGGAGATCTGAAAGGAATAAGGACGGAATCTGGGAGAGAAAGAGAATCCCAGGCAGGGAGTGAGTGCAGAGAGATCAGAGTGACTAGAACAGTTAAAAGGTGAGACCAATTGTGAGACAGCAGGGCCACAGAAGGTGGATGTAAAGATTTTATTTTTCCTTATATGTTAAAGAATCACTCTGGCTGTGCTTGGTGGAGAAAAGACTATAGTCTTTAGAGTCTCTACAGTCTATAGAGCTCTATGGTTTCTTAGCATCTATGGAGAGTCTCTGGGCTTTTGTTCCAGATAAGGGCCGGTGGTGCTTTGTACCTAGGTGATAGTGGTGATATCAAGGACATATTTCAAAAGATGACCAATACAGTTGCTGAAGTTTATAGATGGACCCTATTTGGGACTTGGCTGTCATCTGTAAAAGGGCATCACATTTCCACAGGATGGCAATACCTGAGTGAGTGTATGTCCATTCAAAGATAGTTCTCAATCTTGAAAGCTTAGAAACCTGATGTTTCAGCATAAGATGAGTTTCTTGGTTAACCAAATACTCTGAGGTTGATATGTGAAAATGAGAAAGTCAGCGTGTTAATTCTTTTAATGAGAAATATGACCGTCTTGAATAAGCTTCTGTTGACTGATAAGCATATTCTTTTCCTATAGACATATTATAGGGGACAGTGGATTAGATTCGGAATGTTGCTAGATGAATATGGCATAGCAGAAAAAAATGGAGGAAAATGGATAATTTGTTAACTCGATCTATCCATCTCCATATAACTAACTCCATAAAAATAGACTACTTAAAGGAACATATAAACACTCATATTCTTGGGCCAGAATATACAGGTGTCAGGACGGACCTGGAGACCCAACAGAATGTACCTCTCTTCTTATTTTTCAGCCCTGAGCAAGGACTAAGAAATTCTCTACTCTACTCTGACCAGCACATTCTGCATTTAAATATGTTAATATGTCTGATCAGAGTTAACTCTAGTTTTGGCCTAAGATCATTTCTCTTTGGTGACTTTGCCAATGAAACCCACTATCTTTTTGCTTTACTAGGAAAAGACAATGAATCTTATATCTCAGTTCCTGAGTTGTCCCTAGGGTATGTAACTATTATGAACTATCTTACGTAATCATCCGGAAATTCTGCTCAATAGTGTTCTCCTAAATTTAGACTGATTGAATCAAAACAAGTACAGTTTTCTTTTTAAATCATGATATCTGCTGGTCATGCTGTTGCTGCAGTTACTTTTATAATAATAATACTCAAGTAACCTAATTTCCCAGATGTCTCAGTTGAGTCTACCTAAAACTAGACCTTTTTGGATATATGGTAGGCAAGCTTTCACGAGCTGTAATTACTAAGCAAAAATTCCTTTGGGTGTTTAATTTTCTTAAATCTTTTCCCCTAAACCATGTTTCATTTATAGCAAGATGCCTATCTAGTTGTCTATAACATTTATATTTTTTAAGGGATTAAATCTAAACGGATTCCTAGTCTTTGTTGTTTTAGCTCTGAAAGAGTGTGTTAGGGAGAAACATCTCAAGTCTTTCATGTGGTCCTTTGTGCTTAGGGGAGAAATGGTTGAATTTCAGCCCACCCTCCAGTAGGGCTGAAGAGATTAAAGAATCAAATGATGATTAGATCCTCTCTTTATGTGTGTTTATGTTATTCATAGTAAATGCTATATACCTAATCCCCCATTTATTTGTGAGACAACTCTGTGCTTATTAGCTAAAGCTGGGAAAGTATGAGACCCATTTGCCAGCAAATGTATTAAAGTATAAAACCAGTGGAAGTGGAACCTCACTAAACATATAAAATAAGTAAATATTTAAATAAAATAATGTTTTTTTATTTTAAAAATGTAATCATGCCAAAGAGACAGATGACAGGTTATCTCTTTGTGACAAAATGAAATACAGATTATTAAAACAGAAATGTATGTGAAAGGAAGATAAGTTGGATTTTCTTCTACGTGTTATATGGCAAGAAATCAGTTTGATCTTAGAATCAATTTGTGATTATTTGTTTACTGGCTTTTATACTTTTATATTAGAATCTAAAAGTATCTGAAGTTACTATTTAGGGAATTTACTAAGAAGTAAAAAGTATACAAATTTTTTATACATATATATATTTTTTTTAATTTAAGAAGTATTTTTCAGCTGATTTTTTTGGTGGGACATATATGATATTACTAATGTTTACCTTGTAAGTGACTAAAGTTCTAAGTTATTTTTTTGCTTATATTATGTTATTTCTTTTTTTTAATAATAAATTTATTTTTTATTGGTGTGCAATTTGCCAACATACAGAATAACACCCAGTGCTCATCCCGTCAAGTGCCCCCCTCAGTGCCTGTCACCCATTCACCCCCACCCCCCGCCCAAAGTTCTAAGTTATGCCAATGTTATAACACCTTCTTATAATAAATACCTAAATATCAAACAAAAAAAAAAGAAAAGAAAAGAAAGAAAAGCCTAAAGGAATAACCAATAGAACAAATTGAAAGACCCAGAAATTATGAAGCCCTTCCATATTTGTGTTAATGACCTAGTTATTTAGAAATCTCTCTTGTACTGGGATACCTCACACTCAGATTTCAACATAAAATTTCTTGGCCCGACTCTTTCATGCCGTGTCCTCTTATTTTCCATTGTCACATGCCCTTAATGTAATTTTTGTTCAGCTTGATGAGCTGGAAGGGATCTTAATTGGGTTGGTGGAGAAAAGCCAAATTCTAGCTTTTGCATTCCACTGAGAACACCTGAGTGGGAAGATCATGGGACAGCTCTTGAACTGTAACTCCCTGAAATGAATTTCATAGTGATTATAACCCTTGATCATCAGTTAGGAAAGAAATACCATAGCTTATCTACCCAGGGACTCACAGAATTTGCAGAAGTGAAAGGAACACTGGTAATATTTTTAAGAGCTACCTTTAGTCTATTGGAATGTAATTAAATGGAAATTGAGACATCTGCTTATGTGAAATCTTTAAAAATTAGTGACTCTTTGTTTAACTCCAACATGTAAGAAGCTTAGAGGTTGCCATCCTTTCTCTTACAACAAAGAAAAGCTGGATGCAACAAAAGTCTATTACTTTTCTTGGACCCATCAGTGAAGTGAAATTGCAGGACAAATGGCTACCATAAAACCTAAAACGATAGGTTCATCCAGAGAGACATACTAGAGATCTGCTTCATTGCTGCTGAAGCCATAAGATGGCAGGAACCCTTTAGTTGGTAATATTGTTTAATTGCTGGAGGTTGTGTCAACTAGCTCAGCAGTGAGAGACCCCTTGGAACTGCAGACTTAGGGGAGATCCACACTTTCCCAGGCTTCTCCCAGGAACCCCACCAGGTTCTCCATATGGAGATTGAATAAAATCCTCCATTGAAGGGAAGAGAAAGAGAAACCATTGTGAAATAAATGGTTTTCTCCATAACACCACAAAAGGACTATTATTTAAAGAAAAGACTTTGTTAGAAGCTCATCATTTGGGAATCTTCTGACTCAGGCCCCAGTTGGGCTTAATGTCTTAGTAAGGAGCAAAAGTAACAAACATTGTTGATGATGTCAGCGTCTGCCTTTCAAGGAAACAGACCAGGAATGATGCAATCTGAAAGGGAGTAGTAGTCAGGTGGAATAAAGCCACTTCAGGGAAGAAACACTTCTGAAGATTACATCCCCGTGATATAAACACAGTGAAAGACTGAGATTTAATTGTCTCTATAATGGAGCCTTTTCCTTTACAGCATCACACCACTGTATCAGCGGGACTTAAGTGTAAGAGGAGCGGATTGCAATGGAAAGACCTACAAGGCAGACTCTCGTAGAGGGAACCAGCCCTCCAAATCCCTCCCCCCGACACACAAAAGCACCAGAGGAATTTAAACCTGTGACACCTATACCTGTAGCAAACTTTAATTTAGCCTGGCTTCTAGCAGGATTGGCGTAAATTATTCCACTAAAAGCAAATTTATTTGTTTCTACCGTTGTATTACATACCAGTTTTCAAAAAAAATCCCAAGTGTGTAAAAGGTACAGTCACAGTATTAAAAACAAAACAATCATCGTAACCAGTCTCAGATATGATATAACCGTTGGAATTATCCAAAAGAAGATCAGTATGTTAAGGGCTCTCATAGAAAAAGTCAAAACATGCAAGAACTGATGAATCATATTAGAAGAGAAATAGTATATTTAAGAATCAAAAAGAAATGATAAAATCAAAAACACTGTAACAGTACAGTTTGTCCCGGGTATGCATTCAAAAATCAACTAATGTAATCTATCATATTAATAGGCTAAACAACAACAACAACAAAAATCACATGATCATATCAACAGATGTAGAGAAAGTATTTGATAGAACCTAACACCCATTCATGACACAAACTCTCAGCAAACTAGGAATGAATGGTATCTTCTCAAATTGATTTTTTTAAAAAAAAATCTACAAAAACACCTAACAGTATCAAAAAGTTTAACATCCTTGTAATTAGAATACCAGGAAAAGAGAGAAGATAGAAGAAATATTTAGAGTAATAATGGTTGAGGACCTTCTCAAACTAGTGGAACAAGAACTACAGATCTCAGAACCTCAGAAAACAAGAAGCAGAATAACCACAAACACCAAACATACACATACACCCCGCCTTGTAGGAATATCATATTTGAACCATATAAAACCGAAGACAGAGGAAATCTTGAGAGCAGCTAAGGGGGAAGGGATCATCTTACCCAAAGGGAAACAAGGATAAGAATTACAGCAGGCTTCTAAAAATTATTCAGACAAACAAGAAAAAAAAAGTAGAGTGAAATAATAAAAGTATTGCAGAGGGAAACCCCCCACAAATGTACAAGTCTACATCCAGTGAGATTATGCTTCAAAAGTGAAAGAGAAAAGACTTTTCAGACAAACAAAAACCAAGGGAATTTATTGTCATCAGACCTGACTTCAATAAATCTTACAAGAAGTCCTTATGGCAGAAGGAAAATAATATAGGTAAGATGCTTGAATCAAAAGATCTTTCCTATATGAGAGAAGGAAGAGGATTGAAGAAAGAATGAAATGAAAGTAAAATAAAATTTTTCTTATTTTTTTTTTCCTTAGAGATGGAGAGTGGGGAAAGGGAGAGAGAGAGAGAGAGAGAATCTTAAGCCGGCTCCATGCCTATTGCAGAGCCCCCACTGGGGAGCCCAACACAGGGCTCGATCCCCTGACCCCAAGATCATGATCTGAGCTGAAATCAAAAGTCAGATGCTTAACTGACTGAACCACCCAGGTGCCTAAGATTTTTCTTATTCTTAATTGATCTAAAAGAAAACCATTTAAAGAACAATAGTAACAATGTATTAAGTGATTAAAACATATAGCTAAGTGAAATAAATGACAGCAGTGTCCCAAGAGATGAGAAAGAGGAATCAGAAGGCTTTTTGTTATAAGGTGCCTACTGTATGAAGTCGTATAGTGTTATTTGAAGGCAGACTTAGGTTACTAAAAACCATAGGGCAGATGTTTAATTGTAAATTGATACACAGAGAGGATATAAAATTATATCATATAATATGCTCAATTAAAAACAAAGCATGCGTAAAAAGGCTTGATGGTGGTGCAATCAAATAACAAACACAGCGAATAAAAAACCGTTCCAAACATGATCAATATAAATCCATCTAAACCAATAATCACCTTAATGCAAACAGTCCAAATAAAACAACTAAAAGACAGAGATAGCCTAAATATATATTGTCTGCAAAAAACTCACTTTAAGTATAAACGCTAAGTATACTCAAAGTCATAGATTTTTTTAAAAACTCATAATGACAAAATTTCAAACTAGAGGAGACCTTCAAGACGATCTTGTATTGCCTCCCAATTTTCTAACAGAAAAATCACACCCCATGATGCACTCTGCCCTGACCAAGAACACACTGGAACCAGAGCCAGGCTGAGGAAACACTGACTCAGAATTTGAGACTTCTGGCCCTGTCATTTATTCAAGATGCCATTTTTCAGTTTTCTTTCCTTTTGATCAAATATTAGTAAAATGGGATGACTTTATTATTTAGGCCTTTCCACTTACTTTATAAAACATTTTAATGTTCTCAACCTGTGCCCAATTTTCTGCCTTGGATATTAACTATAACAAAGTTCATCTACTTTTATAAAGAATAAAATAAAAATTTTTGTGTAGAGTGTTTAAGAAACACCTTAACTGGGCAGCACCGGTGGCTCAGTGGTTTAGCGCCGCCTTCAGTCCAGAGCGTGATCCTGGAGACTTGGGATCGAGTCCCACGTCGGGCTCCCTGCATGGAGCCTGCTTCTCCCTCTGCCTGTGTCTCTGCCTCTCTCTGTGTCTCTTGTGAATAAATAAATAAAGTCTTAAAAAAAAAGAAAGAAAGAAACACCTTAACCTTTTATGTGTGTGCATGGTATAAGGCTATAATTTTCATAAAGACAGAAGGGAGATGACTGGCGGGGGACAGTGGTGTGCTGAAGCTAGCTCATACCCAGCTCAGAACAGCTGGTCATCATATTTCTAGGAATTCTGCAAGCCAGTTAAATATGGCCATTATTAAAATATAAAGTATATAAGCTTATAACTAAGTAAATCATATTAAAGGTAAATGCCATAAATAACCAAAAAATCATCACTTATTAATTATATACCACATTTTACAATTGTCCATGCTCCTCAGTGTTTATACTAATTGCATTTGTGTGACAAAACTACTCATCTTTAAGAGTGTGCTGCTACCCATGTCTTCTCAACTCTCCATTCGAAGATATCATTCTCATAGCTTAATATTGGCCACAATAGGAGTAGTTTCACTATGGAAATTAACATATGCTACAACTTAGGGATATTTTTTCTCCAGAAATCCAATTGTTAAGCATGTCCCAGATACCACTGTGAATAGGGGAATATCACAAATATTGATTGACTCCTGCTAGTCACATAGTCAAGCCTAGTTTGATATTACAATCTTGCACTTATTCCTGTTAAACTGCTTTTGCACAGGATCAGGTCCCAGTTTGGTGTGTTCTGTGTAAAAATTCCAAATAGTTTGGTGCCTATGCAGCTTAACAAATTTTACTTGAACAAGTAAATGATACTTGTAGCCCTTGAACTTGCTTGAAACTGTGAGGGTGCATGTCTGAGGGCATAGCCAATCAGCTGAGGATGGCAGAGTAGGGATAAGAGGATTCAGGTCCTTGATGATGCTATTGAACCACTGAATTAATTCTGGAATCATACTTCAGGCATCTTGTTATATGAAAAAATATATTATTTTAAAGTCACTTTTAATTGGGGTGTCTATTACTTGCAGCAGAAAGTAACCTACCTAATATACCAATTACCCTTTTTATAGATAAAAGTCAGCTAATTTATACAGCCAAGGCATGAAAGTTCACTTAAGGTCTTATTAGCACTTCTATTTTAAAAGCTTGTCTTTTTTATTTTTAATTTTAAGTTCAACTTTGACTTAATAATAGCCTCCAGTATATGAAAGTGTTATTTGAACCTAGGTTCTTTATGTGAAACATCACCAGAAAGAAACTTGAAGTGTGAACACTCCAAATATATATTCATATAATTATGAGTACTAATGACTATGATGAATAACTGATATCTAACTTGAAATAAGTATAGTTTTCCTTAGCAAAGGAAATAAAAACAGAGGCCCATTATTCAAATATTTAGTAGGGCTTTCTTATTTTTGGAAGTTGTTGATAGCCATGATATACTTATCAAATATATTTTCAGTAAGTCTGCATCCAGTTATAAACTGATAAGTATTATCTAATTAAACATCGTTTGTCCAATTCCTTGAGAATTCTAATAGTTATAAAAATAACACCTAGTTGGGGGCACCTGGGTGGCTCAGCAGTTAGTTGAGCATCTGTCTTCAGCTTATGATGTGATCCTGGAGTCCTGGGACTGAGTCCCACCTTGGGCTCCCTGCATGGAGCCTGCTTCTCTCTCTCCCTGTGTCTCTTCCTCTCTGTGTGTGTCTCTCATGAATAAATAAATAAAATCTTTAAAAAAAAGACATAGTGATCTGACTTTATGCTATTAAAATTGCAACCCTTTAACAGAGAAACTCCATTTTGGTTAAATTAGAAATAAGTATACACTCTATCATAACTCAAAACCCCTAAAGAGTGTTATACAGAAGTAGCACAGGATGTAATTCCTCTATGTAGTGTAGGGACAGAGAGTAATGAAATACATTTCTATGGTAAGCATGATGTTGCACACTCTAGCAAAAACAGTATAATTGGAAGTGTTCAAAGTCAACCTACAGCCTGAATTTCAACATTCTAGAGAAATAAGAATATTAATAAATGATTCAGAATAGGTAAACAAAGTAAAATAGTAATAGATTCTACAATATTGGTTAATCTGCTAGATTTGCCTTGTAGGATTTTAGGGGTCTTGAGGGCAGCTGAAGAAATTATTTGCAGCTTTTAAGGAGAATAGAATGATGCATTTTCCTAAATTCAAGCTTATTCCATATAGTTAGTACATATTTTACTATAATCCTATAACTGGCTCAGTGTATATTAACAGGAAAATGCTTTCATATGTTTTCTCAGTCACATGCATTTGTAAAAAAAAAAAAAGCCAATTTGGTATTTTAAAGTGACAATAAAATAACTTATACTTGTGATCATATATAAACACTATAACATTAAACAAGCATATAGGAAAGCTGTTTTAAAGCATTGAACAACAAATAGTGCAAGCTTGAAATCCTTGAAAGGAAAACTCACGAAGTGTGTTCCATGATTGTCCTGGCTCTCTGCCTGGGAACAATTTTCTAAACTATGATAGCAAACTATAGCCTGGGCAAAACACAGAGGTGCTATTGAAGCCAGAGCAAAGAGCAGAATTAAAATTTGCTGAAACAGTTGGAATCTGTAGAAGAACTCGCCAGGAGGGTTGAGCTGGGTAGGGATCCTAGAAATGGCTTCTATCAAGTCTCTAGCTGAGAACTGAACTTCCCAAGTGCAGGAAGAAGACTAGGGGAAGCTCACCAGCAAACAAATGCTACAGAGATGAGAGCAGAACAGAAAGACTGAAAGGTGTGCCCTTTTGGGAGACATGGATGTTCCATACCCAGCCAGCTTGAAGAAGTCGTGTTGATATCCTGAGCTGTCAGCTGAGACATCAGAATGATCATGCATTAAGAATATGGATCACGAGGGTGCCTGGCTGGTTCAGTTGGTAGAGCACGTGACTCTTGATCTCAGGGTTGTAAATTCAAGCTCACATTGGGTGTAGAGATTACTTAAAAATAAAATATTTTTAGAAAGAATATGGATCATGTCCTGCCTAGAACAAGCATCAGGACACTTTCTGTAAAGGGCCACAGAGTAAATATTTTAGGGTCCATAGGTTCTCTGTTGCTTTCATTGTACAAAGCATCTCTACACAATGCATAAATGAATGAATGTGTCTGTGGGCCAGTAAAGCTTTATTTACAAAAGATCCAAGTACTGGGCCATGCTTGACTCAGATAGTAGTTTCCTGACTCCTATCAGTCTTATATAAATTCTTTCAAAATATAGAGGAGAGAATTCTTCTCAGTTCATTTAAGAAATCACTGTATTCCTGATACTAACATGTGGTAAAGACATTACAAAAAAGAGAAAATTGCACATCAATATTTCTCATGAACACAGATGCAAACATCCTAACAAAAATATTAGCATATTGAATCTAGTGGTAGATAAACTAATAGCATATAATGACTAAGTTTTACCCTAGAAATGCAAGGTTTGTTTAATTATTTTTTTATCATTAGTTTCAGATGCACAGCTTAGAGATTTATCAGTTGCCTATAAAATCCAGTGCTCATTACATCAAGTACCCTCCTTAATGCCCATCATTTAGTTACTCCATCCTCCCACCCACCTACCCTCCCGCCAACCCTCAGTCTGTTTCCTAGAGTTAAGTCTCTTATGGTTTGTCTCCCTCTCTGATTTTGTCTTATTTGCCCCTGCCTTACCCTATATTCATCTGTTTTGTTTCTTAAATTCCACATATGAGTGAAATCATATAATTGTCTTTCTCTGACTGACTTATTTCGCTTAGCATAATACTCTACAGTTCCATCCACCCCGGGTTTGTTCAAAATTTGAAAGTAAATTTAATCCATCACATTATCAGAACAAAAGAAAAAACACATTATCTAAATAGATATAGAAAAAGTGTTTGGCAGAATTTAACATCCCTTTATAACTCTAGGAGCTAAGAAGGAAGGCATCTTCCTCAACCTGATAAAAAGCATCTACAAAAAACCATAACAAAACAAAACCCCAAAACCTACAGCTAACATTCTGCTGAATGATAAAACATTGAATCATTTCCTCCTTAAGTGAAGAATAAGGAAGGTTTGCTCTTGCCAATGAATATAATTAGTAATTTTTAAATATTACTCTGAAGGCTCTAGTCAAAGCAATAAATCTAAACAAACAAATAAGTAAAATAAATTATAAAGATTGGAAACCGGGACACCTGGGTGGCACAGCGGTTGAGCGTCTGCCGTTGGCTCAGGGCGTGATCCTGTAGTCCTGGGATTGGGTCCCACATCGGGCTTCCAGCATGGAGCCTGCTTCTCCCTCTGTGTATATCTCTGTTTCTTTCTGTGTCTCTCAGGAATAAATAAAATCTTTTAAAAAATAAATAAATAAATAAATAAAAAATAAAGATTAGAAACATATAAAGTACATCAAAGAAATCCCTAAGGGATTTACTAAAACAACTTATTAGACTTGATAATTTACCAAGGTCACATAGTGTAATTACAAAAAAATACTTATTTTATTTCTGTGCATCAATAATAAAAAGTTGGAAGACAAACAATATATTATTTATAATAGTGTAAAAATAAAACCACAAAATACTTAGTAATAAATTTGCAAAAGATGGACAAGACATCTATATTGAAACACTGATGAGAGAAATTTAATCATATGTTTTAGCATCTGACATTCCTGGGGTAAAAAGAACAGCAACAACACAATTCCATCACCCACAGTTGTTCCACTCCCACAGTTCTCTTAACTTAGCTTAAACTCAGCTTCATTACGAAGATCTACTTTGCAGGTGGGTTGTTAATGGAGTTAGAAATATAATATGTAAAATAACTGGTATAGACTCTGTATCCGATGTAAGTTCAGCAAATGGAAATAATTTTGTTATTGTGGCTATTATAAATAATAAATAAGATAGAAACTGAGATCCTTAGTGCTTGTGTTTCTTATATTAGTAGTAAAGAAGTCATAGGCAAGCCTTTGAATAAGCCAAAAAATATAATTGATGTCATGAGTGAAGATTAATTTTGCTAATGGTGAGAAAACGGTCTCTTTAGCCTTGTGTTTATTAATAAATTCTAAAGATGAGAAGCTAGAGAACAATATATGAATGGTGCATACACTAGGGTACCTATTTTATCCCAGATCTCTGCAGAAGTGCTTAGTGACCCAAGACTATGTCAATATGAGGGATTCTTTTCCTAGGAAAATGTTTCAGGACTTCTAAGCCAGACCCATTGGAACCTAGAACATGCCACTGAAAATCTGCATATATCTAAAAATCACAACTGCAATTATTGTTTGGAATGATGATCTGAAGTATCTTACGTAATTCACGCTCCTTGAAATGCAGAGACTGAGACAAGGACTTGACTGCTCATGGTTTATTTGGGTGACAATCCCATGGAACAAGAATGACTGTGCAGAGGAGAGAGGATAGGGAAAAAGTCCATATAAAGTGACTTATCAAGGTTACTACTGTGAGAACTGATGAACATCCAGAATGACTCCCAGAACTTTCTACTAAGAGAATAGAAATCAAGAATATTTATCCACAGCCTCCTTTAATTGAAGATAATTTTAGGGGCACTAAGTCCCTGACACTCTCCCGTGCCCTAACTAGGCTGAGCAGATTTTTGCAGCATCAGAGGACAATTTGAAGCAGAATAGAGACATGAAATGGGTTTGAGATGACACTCCATTAATATAATATGGATTAATATGTAATCCATTAATATGGATGACACTCCATAATATGGTAGTTCTAACTAGCATGGAAATGCTCTTTGTCACTAGGGCTGAAATCAGAAATAAGCTGAAGTGTTAATGACCTCCAAGTTGAAGCCCAATCTATGACACTGAGTTTGAAAACATAGGTTAGGTGTTGTTCACTCAACTAGGGCTGGAAAGTGGATCATATATTTTAGAAGTTTTTTCATCAAAGAAAAGTTACTCAATCAGAATATCTAATTGTTATGCTATATAGAAAAGATTGCCATGTCTATAGATTATTTTCAAAAGTTTGTCAACAATTCTTCCATTTAACCCATTTGCCAGTAAAATTTGATTCTAACATCCAGGGCAACAAGGCTGTGTCCTCCCTGGATCCCTCCCAGACCTGAGTCAGGTAGGCTGCATCAAAGGAAATGAAGCCAAATGCAGCCGTGAGATACAATGCTGCCTAAATCTGTCTTCTAATCTAAGTGTGACCTCATTTAAAAGCCTCAAGACAGAGGTTTAGTTCTTAAGTGAAAAGTTACTCTGGTTTGGTACTAGTTCTATGGTGTGGGAAGACATAGCTCTTTCTTCAATGGAGCTAGAACCCTTCCCCTGGCCATTGATACACTTACAGAGAAAAACTTCTGCACCCCTTGAAAATCATTAGTATACATTTTAAAGTTTGAAATTAGGTAAGTTAGGTTATAATACTGAAATATTAACTTATTAACATCTTCCTCATATACTAACAAAATCATGTTTAAATTTTAATGGAAAAAATATTTTATTCAGAAGAATAAAAGCAAAGGCATCAATTATTTGGATTTGACTTAACAAGAAAAATGCCAGATGTATAGGAGGAAGAACACAAAATAAACTTCAATGAGATATAGAGAAGACCTGAATAAGTATAGAAAATGCATAATCTTGATGGAAATACTCCATAATGTAAAGATGTCAGTTCTCCCCCAAATAAGGTACACGTGAGATGGAATTCCAATCACAATTCTTTTTTTTTTTTTTTAAAGATTTTATTTATTTATTCATGATAGTCACACAGAGAGAGACAGAGAGGCAGAGACACAGGCAGAGGGAGAAGCAGGCTCCATGCACCGGGAGCCCGACGTGGGATTCGATCCCGGGTCTCCAGGATCGCGCCCTGGGCCAAAGGCAGGCGCCAAACCGCTGCGCCACCCAGGGATCCCCTCCAGGGATCCCCTCCAATCACAATTCTAAGTGACTTTTGTTGTGTTGTTAGAAACTGACAAAACTATCTGGAGAAGTAAAGGGCAAGGGAACAGTGAAAAAAAAGTTAGATTTTTATTACAAGTTATTAAAACACGTTACAATTTCATAGTAACAAATTTGTAAGGTGAATAAAGGTGCAAGAGTAAACAAACAAGTCAATCAAACACAACAGAGATCTAAGGAGTGGATCCTGCTACTTACAGTTAAAAATCATTATTTGTGCTTATGCCAGTGAAAGAAATAGGAAAGTTTAACAGTTAAGTACCAAAACAACAAAAATGAGTCCCCAAAATTGTATATTTGTTAGAATTTGAAGAAGGCCTAAGTATAAAAGCAAAGGTAGAAACCATAAAGGAAAAGAAACAAAGGAAAACTGCCTTTGTTATAAAAATTCTAATTGTTTACATTGAAATAATACTACAACATATAAAATGAAAAGGCAAACAAGGAAAAATATTTCGATACATGGCACAGTGTTAATAGACTTAAGGTGTAGTATATTCACATATTGGGCAAAATAAAAGATCCATAGAAAATTTAAAGAGAAAGAATGCAAACGTCCAATGCATATATGAAAAATGCTCAACTTTGCCAGAAACTAAAGAAAGGCAAATTCAGGATGAGCTACCACTTTTATGCTGAATGATAAGTAGGCACATTCCTTTTCCTTTTAAAATTTAATACCCAGTGTTGTATGGGTTTCTGGGGAGTTGTACTTTCCTACATTGCTTAAAATTGTTACACCATTCTGGAAGAAAAGAAGACAATATTTTGCAAAAGCCTTAAGAATGTTTACCATTTGACCTGGCAATTTCATTTCTTGGAATTGACCATAGGGAAAAATTAGATATAGACTGTGTACAAAGTTTTTCATTGAATATTATTTATAATATATTATAATATATATTCAAAACAAATATTCAAAAACAAACTGAAGAAAATCAATATCGAAATGTCTTCTATGGCTTTACATTTTATTGATTTTGCCTAGAAAGCCTTTCACCCTTGTTCTGCATTGAAAATTTCTACTCAGAAGTAAGATGAGCATCACTTCTGCCTCTGTGACCTTATGGTCTTCTCTACATACTGCCAGGGTTCTTCTTCCCCCACTGCACCAAACCATCCATCCACTTCTTACACTAGCCTGAAATTTCTTTTTTTTTTTTTTTTTAAGATTTTATTTATTTATTCATGAGAGACATACAGAGAGAGGCAGAGACACAGGCAGAGGGATAAGCAGGCTCCCTGCAAGGAGCCCAATGCGGGACTCAATCCCGGGACCCCAGGATCACGCCCTGCGCCAAAGGCAAACGTTCAACCACTGAGCCACCCATGGCCTGGAATTCTTAAAGACAATGAATCTTTGACTCCCGGGAGCCTCAGTTACCAAATGGCACATAGAAGGTATTACAAATGATACTAATGAGCACTCAAATATGCTAGGAATCATGCTATGTGTATTGCACATGCTATTTCTTTTAATCTTCACACACATCTTATATAAATCTTAGATGATTTTATCATTTCCATCACACAGATGAGAAAACTCAGGATTAGCAGTTAATGAACTTGCATATCCATGCAGCTATTAAGTGATAAAGCTGAGATATAAGCCCAGGGTTATCTTATTCTATGGCTCAAATCCCCAGTGATTATGAAGACATTACCTAAAAATATAATAATATCTAACTGGTAGATAGCCATGTGCCAAGCATTGAATTAACTCCTTTATATCTATATATTCACTTAAGCTTAATGAAGATCGGTACTATTATTATCTCCATCTTACAGATGAGAAAATAGGCACAGAGCAATCAGATAAGTCACCCAAGGCCTTATGGCTAGTGAGTAGCAGTGCTAGAATGAAGCCACATCCATTACGCTTTGTTGCCTTGTGAAGCCCCCGCCATCTATGCTCTTATAACAATTTAGAACTCACGCTCAACCCCTTTACCTCCTCTAGGGACAAATCTTTCTGCAAAAATTCAATTGCTGACATACAAGATGCCAGAGCAACGGGAGGAATGCCATCTCTAAAATACAAAGGGCTACATTTCTTTGTCAGTATCCGGTGAATCAGTTCCATCCCCTATCACATTTAGCATATTGAATGTCCCACCATATAGTTGGACGACTTCAGTTCCTGAACACGGCCAAGATGATGACTTCATCCTCTGATCCTTCATTGGGAACGCGGGCTCCTCTTTATACTTGCACATGAAGTCATCGCAGTAGCCTGCCAGTCATACCCCCGGCTCACTACTTCTGAATTTACAGAATTTCTGTCTTGCATGACCTAGAATAACAACAGCTCAGCACCTGCTCGCAAAGTGTTAAAGCGCCCAATGTTCTCACCAGAAGGAAATCTGCAGAATTTAGACATGTCGCCTAAGATGACATGTAAGTTCAGTAAGGTTTTGTATTCAAAGTTTTGGGGACTAATGATATTTGATTACATCCTAGACATCTGCAGTTTCAACAACTGCAGAAGAGCAGTTGGTGGAATACTATTGTGACTAAATTGGTGTGTGAGTGGGTGAAAGACAACACACAGCATGATGTGGTCTTCTTGTAGAATTGTGACAATCTATCCTGAATACAGGGTCATATCACCCCAAATAAATGCTTTTCTTTCATTCTTTATTCTTCCAGCCAGTAATTCA
This sequence comes from Canis lupus baileyi, assembly GCF_048164855.1. Taxonomy (NCBI): domain Eukaryota; kingdom Metazoa; phylum Chordata; class Mammalia; order Carnivora; family Canidae; genus Canis; species Canis lupus. Next base: position 23,373,959 of record NC_132868.1, read on the forward strand.
ACATTGATTCGGTACCTATCGTGTGCCAGGTACTTTGTTAGGTGCCAGTAATGTAAAGGGGAGCATGACCCATTCTTTGTCTTCAAAAACCTAACATTTTGTAAGAAAGAGAGATAGTTAATCAAACAATTGCCATATGCATTACAAATGCTGTGGTGGATAGCTGGATGGAGAGTTTGGAGAGCAATATAAACAGAGTAACATATTCCACTTTAGGAAGTGGAAAAAAAAAAGGAGTAAAGGGAATTTCGGAAAGTGGGAACTGCATATGTATGTTCCATGGAAAAAAGAGGGAAGGATAGGAAAGAGAAAAAGAAGAAAGATCTTTTTATCTTAATTGGTTTTTCCATGGAATTGGTAATTTGATAATAATAGTTATTTATCGCCCTTGTCTCTTCCCATTGATCTTAACTTTAAAGGGTTAAAGGCTGAAACAGAAGTCATATATTACTCCTTCAAAAATAACCCTGAGGCAATATGAACTAAAAACAAAAAATGAGAGTGGCTAAAAAGCAAATTAACAGAAAGATCATGGAGCCGTAAGATGAGCCCTGCTTTGGGAATTGGAAACCCCATATTCTAGAGACCTCGCACCAAATGGCTCAAAAACCTTGAATACTGTGCTTCACATTTCTGAGTCACAATGTTTCCCCTATAAAATGAGGACTTTGGCTAGAGGGTCTTTAAATTATTTAATTTTAAAGTAAAAGGACAGGAAGAAAGGGTGCAAATCTGTGGGTAGTCATTCCAGGAGAGATAAGAAAGCAGGTGGGAATGCTCTGAATGTCCAGGTCTAGGTCCATCCTAGGCACTGACTTCTGCCTTTGTCTTCTGATATATTTTAGAATCAGTCATTTCAGCTTCTTCTCCTTAATACCGAACATGAGAATGAGTAGGAAGAGATGTAAACAGAACTCTCTCCAAGGCAGAGGGTAATGCCATACAGAGAACCTGAGATACAGCACAGTAGAATGTTCTCAGTTCTCTGGGACCATAGATCCTACATCTTAAGTTTCAGAGAATGAATGGCAGGTGGCCTTGCCTGTGGCTCTCTTGGATATATGGATTCATGGACAATTCCCAAGAATTATGAAGTTCACTAACTTGTCAGGTGAGGGAAGACAGTGAAACATTTCAGTGGGAAGTTTATTTAAGGGAAAGTCGGGGGTTTTTAATGTACTAGACAGAGGAGGTCCATGGGTATTGGACTAACAAAGGACTAAAAATTTGCACTCTGGATAAGAGAGATGGAGATTATAAGGCAAAATAAGTCCCATTGTTGCCTGGTCAGAAAAGAGTCTTCAGTTAGAGACTAGGGAACTAGAATCACTGAAATCCACGGTCCTTTTTTTTTTTAATTCACTCAGTTGTGATGAAACAACTGTTTTGATATTTCCTAGGCTAGTGTTCATGCAAATGCAAAGCTTTTCTTTTACACAATCCAACCCCATCATTCCAAAGATGGGAAAACCAGCACAAGAAATGGAAAAGCTGGTTTGAATGAGCCCCTCTCTGTGTTGGAATCAGTTTGCCTGTATTTACCCCTGATGGCAGACTCATACATGACTTTGATGCCCTCTCCCAGCAATCCCTTATATTTTTATGTCCTTTGTGTAATGGGAACCTGTTTTGTGCTCTTCTTACATAATTTCAAAGGAATATGAATTAGAAATGAAAAATGAAATGGGCTGACCCATGAAAGAATGGGACGCCTGATTATCTGAGTTGGCCAAAGACTAGCAAGACAACCACATGGTAGGGCCACTGTAAAGAAATGCCAAGCTTCAAATGGGTGGTTGTATTAGGAGTCCTTCAAGGAACCTTTAAATTCTAAAGCTATGGTAGAGGGACTGTGAGCATTGTGTTATTTTCCCAGTAATGTTTCCTCTACCATGAGCCTGTTCAAAGTGGAAGTGGTGTCTTATTCATAACATATTGGAATGTAGCAGGTGTCCAGAAAGTGCTTGCTAAAAAACCGAGTGAACACAAAATAACCGAGAGAAAGCAAAACAACTGGAGATCCCTTCCGGAAGGATGTCTATCAAGATTAGAGTGTGTTGTTGCCCTTTCTTTCCTTTTCATTTCAAAGAAACCCTCAACGCAGAGTGGTCTGAAAGGTTGCAACTTGCTTTATCTGTTATAGCTCTGCAATTGTATTAGAGGCAAAGTGAAGCAATGGTTGTATCAAGAAGTCCAGAAATAAGATTCAATGTCTGCTTCCTGAAAAAGAATTGGTGGTTGGGGGGATAGAGCGTAAAGAAAGATTTTGGTTTTGAGAAAAATATGCTAAAAATCTTCAGATGGTAAAACGCCTTCCAGTTGATCTTGTCTAACTCTCTCTTCACTCCTCACCCCAGCCCCCCAACAATTGCAAAGATGAGTAACTGGAGACCTACAAGGCGGTATGATTTAACTCAAGTCTCCAAATCTCAAAATTTTATAAATGCTATCAGTGAATGCTAGTATAGGGTGTGATCTTCCCTAAGATAAGATTTATTCTGATCCTTTTGTGTTTGAGGAAAGCTCTTTGATTTCAAACTGATACTTGATTGCTTAAGAGGGTGCAGTTTACACACTTCTGACCCTGAGAGTATTGGCTACAACGCCCCTCTGTCCAAAAAACAGCTGTTTAGTTTCCTCTAATTCTGAAGTTACTTCCTGGCCCATTCTCTCCCCAAAACCAAATGAGTCCTTATCAACTGTGCACTTTAGCAAGTGAAGATGTGGCTGCTGATAGGGTTCAGTCCTCCAGGGGTTTATGGTCACAAAGCTTGGCAAGGGAACTGATCAGAAAACTGATAGCCACTGCTCCAGCATCCCTACTCACCTGTCACCCCAGGACCTAGCCAGGAGCAAGCATGATGTCTTTATAAATGGTAGCTTGAGAGGTCCAGTCGTGTTCTGTTATAAGCAGGTGACTCGGGCTTTAAATGCTTCTTAAGCATATAAAACTGTTTCCTGCCGCCACATTATTCTTCCTTGAATTAGGAATCTCAGACCATTAGAGCTGAAAGGTACTTGACAGGTGATCTTTTATGAACTCCTCACTTCACAACTACAGAAAATAAGCCCCAGAAAGGAGAAATAAACCTCCTTGGACCACACATCTGTGATAGCAAATGGAGTTTTCTGACTTCTGGAATACCTTCCACCATACTCTGTTGCTTTCATCAGCTACATAGAATGACAAATCTAGAGCCCAAATCTGCCTTCTTAAATTGGAAAACTGAGACCCTGAGGTTCATTTATTTGTTCAAAGTCATACATCTACTTGGTGGCAGAGCTTATTCTAAAACAAAAATTCAGGCAGCTTGGGTGACTCAGAGGTTTAGCACCACCTTTGGCCCAGGGCGTGACCCTGGAGACCTGGGGTGGAGTCCCGTGGTAGGCTCCCTGCATGGAGCCTGCTTGTCTCTCTCTCTCTCTCTCTCTCTCTCATGAATAAATAAATAAAAATCTTTTTAAAAAAATAATAATAAAAAAAATTCTTCCCCTAAAGAATTTGAGGTCCACTGATGGGCTTCTGGTATTTCCACGAATTGTTTATATGTGAACATGCGTCTGAACTGTGTGCATTTTTTCTGAGAGAATTGGTAACTTTCATTAGATTGTCAAAAGGGTCATGACCCCCAAAAGAATAAGTATATCCTAGATTACCTGCTCCTTGAAGCAGTTGTGATTTTTTTTATGTCTTCTGGTCATACACAGAAAAATTTTCTGTCTCGAATTATTGAAAATCTCTTTCTGGTAGTTCATTGCCTTGTTACAGTAATATTTATCTGTTATGGGACAGAGAATTGATCTTATACATATTGTATCCTCATGTTGTTATCCGAAATCCTTGTGCTTTTCATCTCCAATATGATGGTAACCCTTGCCTCTTTTCCTCTACCTTGTTATTTTCCCTGGCACAGGGAGTAACCCAAACACTTCCCATATTTTGAATTTGGAATGAGATGACATTGGTTTAAATCCAGGTTCTGCCCCTTGCTAGCTTTGTGACCTTGGAAAAGTTGCTTTTTTTTCTTTTCAGACTTCCAATCTTCTGGAAAGTCTTTTCAGTAGAATGAAATATAGTGCTTCCCACTCTGTGGGCAGAAACAACCACATAAAGTTAGGACAACAAAGTTAGGACAGTTTAGGTAGAGTACATGTTTATTTAATTTGCTCTTCTATCACCCAATGAATGGGAGCCAGGCGTGGCTCTTCCGGAGAACAGGATTCTGGCTCTGACATTAAATTGTTATTTGACATGGGAGCAGTCATTCTCCTCCACCTCCCATCTCAGGACCTCTGTTTCCTGAGGTTAGGGTGATTACAGTAACCCCTCCCTTACTTCTCACTAGCATTCTGTGGTCTCTTTCGCTGTCACTGCAGTGTCATGTGGATCTTGGACATTATCATCATTCTTTGGGTTCCCCAGAGCTACACCTTGTAGAACTTCTTACGGACACATTCCTTCAAACTAATGCTGGGTGATACCTTCAGAGTCCAATAATTGAATTCCTCAGGAAGGAATCCAATCCAGGCTGAAATGAAGGGGGAGTGAGGAATAACGGCTGAGGCTTATTATTGACATGCGTAGCTGTTGTGTTATATTCTTTTTCTTTTGTCTAGGCCAACCCAATGTAGGTATTATTTACTTTTGTCAAATCCCTCTATTCATGCAGTTGCTGATAATTAACAGAACTATTTTTAGAGGCATACTTAATTCTTCTGTTTTATACCTTATGTTTTCAAAAGAGTTGGAATATGTTTCCACATCTTTGAAGTTTGTCCTGAGGATGTTTATTTGACCAGACTCTTTTTTTAAAAGGTTTTATTCATTTGAGAGAAAGAGAGAGAGATAGAGAATGCAAAAGTAGGGAGAAGGAGAAGCAGGCTCCCCACTGAGCAGGGAGCCTGACACGGGAGTCTATCCCAGGACCCTGTGATCATGACCTGAGAGCTGAAAGCAAATGCTTACTGACTGAGCCACCCAGGTGTCCCTTGACCAGACTCTTGAATCCAGTGTATTATGTAATAGAAAGTTAACAAGAGTTGGCACTCAAGAATTTTCAGTCTCTGCTCCATCATGATGAGCAAAATGCAATGATTTCAATGATCCACAGTATATTTAGTAATATAACCTTCTCCCTTACTCCTGGACACATAGAAAGGTAACTAGCTTACTTCATTGTGTGGCAACTCAGGGCTTCTTCACCTCCATACTGTAGACATTTGGGGCTGGATCATTCTTTGTTGGAGGAAGGGAAGGCTTGTCTGTGTAGGATGTCTCACAGCATCCCTGGCCCCTTTTCACTGGATGCCAAGAGGATGCCTATTCCTCAAGTTCTCTAAGAAACAAAACTGTCTCCAAGCATTTCCAAATATTCCCTGAGGGTCAAAATCACCTTTAATTGAGAAGTTCTTCTTTATATGATTCATTTGCCTGTTTAAACTTCACAGTTCTCATCTGTAAAAGGAAAGCAACTTTCCCATTCAAGGAGTCATGAGTCTATATCGCTGTCCTCTGTTGCCTACAGCACCAGATGTTCCTTTGTTTTTCTGCTCCTGTACTTTTGGAGTCTATTACGATTTACTCTATAAACAGGCCAGTTTTTTTTTTTTTTAACTGAGTGACCAACAGAAATGTAGAACACAGAGCTAAAAGAATTCAAGTAGATCCTCTTGCCCAAGACAAATTCTTTACCAGTATGAAAATTCTCTTACCTTTAGATTAGCACAAATTCAAAATAATTGTCCCTACTCACATTTCATTCAGTGACTCCTTTTTTGGCTTACGTAGTATTCCATGCTTTATAAAATAATTTGTTGGTTACTAATGCAAAGCCATATTTAGATTTAGGTATTATCATTCCCCAAATAAGCACTCATGTTTCGGGTATTTTACCAAGTTTAGTTCATACAGAAAAACTGTTATGCCTTATTGTCTACAACTACTGGTTTTAATTAATGTATATTTCCAAGAAAAGCATTTCCTTGGATAGCCACTCCTCAAAATCCAAAGTTTTTCTGAAGAAGGTAAATATATGAAAGAGTAACAAATCTATAATGGATAGTTCAAGTAATTTGAAGAGTTGGTTGAGTACTAGAATATATATGCTTTATATAGCCCTTTGTTTCCATTTATAGCCTTTATTAAAAATAGGCCAATAATAGGATCTTTCTTATGAAGTTTAAATACACTGACACATGTAAAGTTCTTAGAACAATAGAATCTTTATATAGTAGATTACAGTATCTACACATAGTAGATGATATAAATATTTTTTATTAATTTGCTTAACACTCACATGTTCAGCAGATTACTTTGTGCATTGTAAGTAAAGGTCTATTGATTTTACTTGAACCAAATTACATTTAAATTGCTGCCGAGATAATTTTTTAAACAATATTTGAATACTTGGTATCATGTTTTATTGTAGATAGAGGATTATAGTATTCTGGATGTGATGATGATAATAAGAAAAATAGTATCTACTATACTTGTCTCACACAAATGGAAAAGAGTTAAAATGAATAACAGACATCAATACAAGCAGTTTCAATTTAATCGTTATTGAATTATTCAACTTAACTGTTATTGAACCAACTGTGGACTATGGTTAAGTCCTAGGCACAAAATAACAAAATGGCCAACAAGATTCCTACTTTTACAGAGCTTATAGTATGATAGGAAAGAAAGACCATTTTTTCTGTTGTTGTTGTGTGTTTTTCTTAACTCATAAATTCTTCCCTTCAGAAAAAAATAGTAAGCCCCTCCTTTGTCCCAGGAGTTCCACCCTCACTGCCTCATTTTAATACTCAAAGCAACTCAGGTTGCTCTTAATACCCTGGTCTTCATCATGAAGAAACTAAGGCACAGAGAGGTGAAGATCAGCCTTGGGGCCCAAAACCAATACGTGGTTTTAGCTCACTCATTTCTCTTGACTTAAAGTCATTGCTCTTTTTGTGCAAGTCTCCACATACTACATGCTACCTTGGTGTTTGGAAAATATTTTATTTTTATTAACTTCATGCATGTGGCATTTGAACAATAAAAAAACCTAAATTCAAAGTTGTGACATATTCTTCTTATTTTGTTTTAGAGTAGGAAAGGACTCTGGAGACTACATTTCAATGATTCTAAAACACCGAGTTTGGATTCAAGTACCATCAATTAATCATCCAGTTTTCCATTGTTTTCTCCGCAGAATTGATGTAAAAAAAAAAAATCCAGAATGACTAAATGATTGGAAAATAGGACTTAGTTACACTTCATCAACATAAATGTGATATCTTTGAGTAAAAAAAAATGATTATATATATTAAACATTTCTAGAGTTTGTAAAACTATAAATCTGTATTCTGACATAGTTTTGGGCATACCAGCATTAGTTTGTTGAAAGCCACCTCTGTTATTATATAGAGAAGTTGAATCTTTTTTCAACCTGAAATAAAATGGGGGAAAAAAATGAATCCTCATATTTAAGATTTTAAAGTTAAGTAGTTATTACGCTTGAGTTGTGATACTTTATACCAATTTTTACCAACTAGCTACTAAAGGAATTTAAGTCATCCCAGTTTGGCAGGGCTTTTTCTAGAAAGAGAAGAGTTTTGTGTGCTGATGCTGTTTTGTGACTAGGAACCACTTGTCTGATTGCAGTACTGAGTGGATAAATCCCCTTGTACCTTTTAGAAGTCTTAGTAGCTTAATCTGCATGGACATGTGAAGTGTCTGGAGTGAGCCTTGATAAAAGGTGGATCAACAGGTTGTGCAATAACTTGAGGTTAAATGCTTGCCCAGAGGCTCCTCTTGGTTGACAATTCTTTTGGTTTTTCTAATTGAGGTTGTTAAACAACAGCAGTAGAAGCAACATTGTGGTGATCAGAAACACAAGCAGCAATAATTTTTGACAGGTCTCCATCTTAGTTAATATGGCCTTTATAAGAAAGTTGTGCCATCATTTACAGACTATTTTAACAAGCATTTATTGAACACCTCACTTTGGGTCAGGCACAGTGTATGGTGCTCCCCGTACTGTCTCTTTTGGTTATCACTAAATCACTGCTGCTTAAGCATTGTTATTATCCCAAAATTACAGATGAGAAAGGGAAGCCACATTTGGTTAAGACCAATAAATCTTCTAGTTGCAAATACAGGAACTCCAGTATAGGGCAGGTAGATAGGTATCGCAGCTTGGGTGCGGTATCACCATTGAGAATCAGATATTCATGAGAACTATTGACCAGGCAGCCAATATAATAGCCGTGACAACAACATGTCTTATGCCCCTAGATGTGATCAAAGTAAATCTTCCGTTTTCACCTCAATACTGACACATTGTAAGGAAAAGAGTTGACACACAAATAGCTAGAAACAGGGCCATCTAGTAGCACTGACTTCTCTACTTCTTGAAGTTAAGATAGTGAGCTCTCTTACGCCCTTTAAATATTCCATGGATAATTTTATGAATGAGTATGGTATGTTAATAATCACAGTATACCATTCTAGGAACGTAAAAAGCCTTGGGTCATATTAATATATTCCAAATTTTCTTGACAGTCAATATAACACACAAATGATGTTGATGAACCATGGTTAGGCAGATTATCAAAGTCTACCCAAAACAAAGGATCTATGATTTGTGATTTCTTAAAGGGTAGTTAAGATGGGTTTCCAAGCTTTCTCAAGAGAGAGAGAGGCTTTGATGAGCGCCTGGGTGGCTCAGTTCCTTAAGCATCTGCCTTCAGCTCAGGTCATGATCCCAGGGTCCTGGGATGGAGTTCTGCACCAGGTTCCCTGCTCCACAGGGAGCCTGCTTCTCCTTCTCCCTCTGCCTGCTACTCCCCCTACTTATGCTCTCTCTGTCAGATAAGTAAAAAAAAAAAAAAAAAAAAAAAAAAAAATCTTTAAAAAAAGAGAGACTTTGAAACTAGAGATGGACCTGTGCTTACATATAATATCAAGATAAAGCTTAAAGCTATTATCTTTCCATAGTTTATGATAAAAGAGATTGAATAAGAAAGGCTCTAGAGATTAGTTTAAAGCTACTGTGCTCTCTCCTGCTGCCAGTTTATCAGCTCCTTGGAGTCAGTTATTACACCTCTCTAGGACTCAGTTTCCTCAATTGTAAAAAGGAGAAAATAAATTTTACCTGTCTCATATGATTAGTATGAAGATTAAATGAGCAAATGTATATAAAAGTCTTTAAAGTCTAACACAGAGTAAGTCTCAGTAAATGATTATTATCATTGCTGTGAATATTATTGTATTGGTCCTCAAGAAAGCTTTTGTTTTGTTTTGTTTTTAAGATTTTAATTATTTATTTGAGAGAGAGAGAGAGAGCATGAGCAGGGGAGGGGCAGAGGGAGAAGCAGACCCCCCACTGAGCAGGGAGCCCCAACTTGGCACTTGATTCCAGGACTCCAGGATTATGACCTGAGTTGAAGGCAGATGTTTAACTGACTGAGCTACCCAGACTCCCCTCAAGAAAGCCTTTGTATAGCAGATGACAACTCCAATAATTGATCCTAAAGAGTTATGTATGACAAAAAGGAATTAAGAATGTGTCTGTTTTTGTGAGGATATAAAGACTATGAAAATTCCTCTCTGAATATTTCTAAAACTCCCAGTTAAAGAAAGAGATAAAACAGAAATTTAGGGACACCTGAGTGGCTCAGCGGTTGAGCATCTGCCTTGAGCTCAGGGCATGATCCCAGAGTCCCAGGATCAAGTCCCACATCGGGCTTTGTGCATGGAGCCTGCTTCTCCCTCTGCCTATGTCTCTGCCTCTCTCTCTGTCTCTCTGTCTCTCTGTCCTCTGTGTGTCTCTCATGAATAAATAAATAAATAAAATCTTAAAAAAAAAAAAAACAGAAATTTAAGTGAGGAATACCTGACTGAGAGATCATGGGAAAGTCCAACTGATTATGGGAAACTACTTCTCAGGACACCAGATAAAGGTGTGTGAGAACTGATGTATAGTAACATGAGGATTTATGTAATGTTTAAATTGAGCAGGAAATGTGAGAAGAATACAAAACAGTAATTTTTTGGATAATATTTACTTCTAAGGAGAGTAAAAATGGGGAAAAAAAATCACAAGTTCACAAGGCTCAGTGGAAAGAAGCTTAAACTTAAACTTCCCAATATGAAGCCAATCCACTTTCTGTCATTTTTCAGGATAAGTTTTTTTTTTCTTTTAGATAGTTTGCTCATTGTCTCTATACTCGTTTTTCACTTTTGCAAAGTGAGGATGATAATGCCTGACACACAGTCATGATTAATAATGTTAGTTGAATGAATTTTTTGAAACTAACCTCTCTTTTGATTTGACATGAGGTTTTTTTCCCCCTCTGTTTTTCTTTTCCCATACAGATGAACATAAATGCACAATTTACTCTTAATAAGTTGGATGGGTGGGTAATTCTTCTACAGATTTGAAATTCCTGAGTGTGAGCATGTTTTTTTTTTTTTTTTTTTTATGGGGCCTTAGAAATCCCTAATAGTGTATGGTTGTCCCAAGAACTTTCCTCATATGAGCACTGACAGACCTGTGCTTGTAGGTTAGTCCTGCTTAATTGGCCCTGGGGGCTCCTTGGTTCTGGAGCTGCCTAAGTGGGTTGATTACTAAGCTTCCAAAGGGCCTCTTGTTGTTTTAGTAGTTTCCCTGGGGGAATTAAAGGTTTTAAATGAATGTGAAACATCAGACAGAAACTGTAGGGAAGATTTATTGACAATGAATCTCAACTTTCCAAAAGTTCATTTTGAAACCAACTTCCTTCTCAGCCAAAATGATTCAGATTTGAAACCCTCCGGGGGCCTCTTTGGGACTTTAGAGCATTAGGGAGCTTTTTCCTTGCTGTCATAGATTATCTTTCCATTGTTTCTTGACTTGTTGAAGGGGAGATGTGATTGGTAAATCGTCTCTTCCCTTAGGGCCTCAAATTCTTTACTCATTCAGAAGATAAGTAGGACTCTACAATGCATTCCTCAAAGCTTTCTCCCCTGCATGGTCCTAGGCAACCAGCATGAGCCATGCCAAGGGTATACTGAGCAGGGTAGACGCCACAGGGAAAGAGCCAAAAGAGAAGGATGAGGTTGAGCCTTGCTGAGAGTTTCCATGACTGCTATTCTGTTTTTAACGAAGTAAAGAGTCAGGATTAAGTAGAGCAAAAAGCACAGACCTGAATTTGAGTTTTAACTCTGTTCTTTGAAATGTGTCTTGGGAAACTTAACAAACTTCTCTCATGTTCCTTTTCCTCTTCTGTAAAGTGTGCATTGAATAATTTTTGTCTCGGAGTGTTATTGATTGTATTGGAAATTACGTGTGTATAAAGAAGAGTAGGAAATTAATAAATCACACCATTAACAACAGGTGTTGAGACTGACTCGGGCAGTATGTGCCAAGCATTGTACTATGTACCCCATATGTATTTTCACATTAATCCTCTTGAAACCTGCACATGGGGTGCCTTGTCACTTTTATTTTGCAGATGAGAAACACCACATGGTGAGGCTAAATAACTTTCTGCCAGCCCATTGGTGAGTGGTACAGCCAGAACTGGAACCAAGGCTGACTCCAAATCCTGCCTTAGGTCCATAAACAACTTTCACTGTTCCTGCTTCCAGGGCTCCCAACTGAAGGTCTGCCTCTATGAAAAGGAAAAAATAAGGCCGGTGGCCACTGGTCTGAGTAGTTTATATATGACGGGATTGAAAGGAGAAGTAGAAGGGATGTGTACAGCTTTCATAAAAGTAAGTAGTTTTCAGAATCCAGCTCCTCAAATCCTAATGCAGAGAAGAGCCAGGAAGTATAACAAGGCTCCATATTTTGGTCACACAGTCGTCACTGATCCACAGGAGAATTTAGAGCTCTGTCACTTATATTTCTTTCTCAGAATAGAAGGAAACAGATGCTCAGAAAGTGGTCATGATTTATCTAGAGTTTCACAAGTCAGTTGTTAAGAGAGCTAAGGCCAGAACACAAGTCCCCAGCACGCTTTATGCAACCTCACCTCATCCTCTAACGGAAGGACCACAATTAATGACACAGCCTCAAGATATCTAACAAAAATTTTCTCACTGGAAAGAACCTGATAGCAACCACTCACACTTCAGTGTGAATTAAAGGTACTTTGTCGTTACCTATCTTGGAGACCATTTTTCTGGGTTCCTATTTGAACAGCCAAGCCACATGTATCTTCTGTCTTCTTACCAACCAGATTTTCCTTACACATTAGACTAGTCCTTTGCGATAGACTGGAGGAAGAAGAGCCTTTGTAGTGGCAAAATGGTCAGTATGCTGGAGTGCGTATATGTGTGGGTATGTGTTAGCCTGCATGTGTGAGGGGTTCTGTCCTGCTCTGACTTAAAAGGTTAAGTAGCGAGGTCATGTCGGCTCATGTTATTTTTCTTTCCATGGGGCTCTTTTTTTGGTTCCCTACTTGGCAATGTTGTATTAACTTTTCAAGCCTCAGTTCCCATCATTTCGCTTGTGAAGCCATCCACAGCTTATAAAGTAGTTTCTTCAGCCTTCTAGACAGCCTAATACTTAGATAACATCTACCCACTGTTCAAATCTCAGTGTAATTGTCACTCTCAGGGAAATACCTTGACATCAGGCGTGGGCCCCTCTAATGCATGCTTTCATTGTGCCCTGTCTTCTCTTCTTCATGCACTTGTCAGAGGTCTATGAGGGCAATTACTGTGTCTCACTGTTGGCTCTCTCCCTCACCATGCTCTAAGTTTAAGGAGGGACAGGTCTCTTTTGTCCCGATCTCCATTTCCTCGAGACATAGTAGAGTGCTTAGCATAGAAGAATCATTCAATCAATATGTCTAGATTGAATGAGTAGCATGTGTCACTTTGTACTATACATACATTTTTGCACTTCTGGCACTATTATTGTGTTTTGTTTCCTTAGAATTTAGTATAATGTTGGCAATTAACAAATGCTTTTAAAAATTAGAAAAAATAGTTTTTTAAATTCAAATTCCATTTAGTTAGCAAATAGTGTAATAATAGTTTTGGGTGTACAATATAGTGATTCAACGTTTCCACACAACACCCAGTGCTCATTATTACAAGTGCACCCCTTAATCCCCATCACCTATGTCACCCATCCCCTGACCCACCTCCCCCTACCACCAGTTTGTTCTCTATAGTTAAGAGTCTGTTTCTTGAGTTGCCTGTCTCTTTCTTCCTATGCTTTTTGTTTTTGCCTTGTTTCTTAAATCCTACATATGAGTGGAATCATACGGTATTTATCTTTCTCCTACTGACTTATTTCACTTAGCATAATACTCTCTAGCTCCATTCATGTCATTGCAGACGACAAGAGTTCATTCTCTTTTATGGCTGAATAGTATTCCATCACACACACACACACACATCTTCCAGATAGATAGATAGATAGATAGATAGATAGATAGATGATAGATAGATAGATATAGATATATATACACACACATATATATGGATAAACAGATATTCATACATGTATATACATATATACATACATTTATATGTATATTTTAATGGTTTCATGTCTCAAATGTAGGTCTTTCATCCATTTTGGATTTATCTTTGTGCATACCTTAAGAAAGTGGTCCTATTTCATTCTTCTGCATGTTGCTGTCCAGTTTTCCCAATACCATTTGTTAAGGAGACTGTCCTTTTCCCATTGGATATTCTTCTCTTTGTCAAAGATTAATTGACTATATAGTTGCAGGTTCATTTCTGGATTTTTCTATTCTGTTCCATCTATTTGTCTATATTTGCACCAGTATCATACTATTTTGATCACTTTAGCTTTGTAATGTAACTTGAATCCAGAATTGGGATGGCTCTAGATTTACTTTTCTTTTTCAAGTTTGCTTTGGCTATTTGGGGTCTTTTGTGGAAATTTTAGGATCCTTTGTAGAAAAAAATAATTTTGAATGAGTAAAATGAATAAAAGGCAAAAACTCGTTTCTGATGGAAGTTTTATAAATTTTGATAAATCCACACAGGTTAAAAAAACATTCGTAGAAGTGACATTTTTTTTCCTTTTAGAGGAAAAATACAAAAATTACAGAAATCTAGTGTTAAAAGTATTGTAATGTGCTATGATGTTTAGGTTTACATTTATTCAGTTGTATAACTGGGGAACTTCCCTCAAATGTTGTCCACATTGGTTTTTATATATAATATGTGGTCATTAAACATCTTCCTTAGTGATTGGCAGCCCAGGTTTTCCATGCCAAAGCTGCCTGGGAAGGAGTACATTGTAGGCTAATGAGCTTGAGCTTTGGTATCAAAGCTTTGGTTATGGTCTCAGCTCTGTCACTTTCTGGGAGTGTCCTTAGGACAAATTGCCTAACCACTCTGCATCTCAGTTTCCTCATATATAAAATAGGGATAATAATGAAACCTACTTCATAGGATTGGTATCTGGGTTCATTGGATAATAAAGATTAATTTGTAATAAGGGTTGATAAAGCACCATGTCTGGTATGTAGTAAGTGATAAAGGGGTTTGAGCTTAAAAAATAACAATATAGTTATCTCAGCTTTTCAAAAAAAAAGTTCTCATAACAGAATTTTTGCTATATAAAAGAATTTAAGTAACTAATTTTTAGGACTTTGAGACAGGAGAGAGAGGGCCAGAAAATCAAACAGATGTAAGTCACCTATCTCAGCAAGTGTTTGTTAAAGGCATTAGTTTTCATTAGTAAGTGATATATATATCTTCAAATAAGCAATATTACATCAAATAATAAGTCATTCACAAAATGATTCCATATGGTAACATCCTAATTTATAATAGGAATATTAATACCTAAGAGTGGTACTGGGATTGCTAAGTATTTGGGGGTATGAATTTCTGCTTATTTCTACTGAAGCAGAGGAGTAACATCAAGGCACTGCTGGGGAGTAGAAAAAAACCTATGCTCTGGAAATTTAAAAAGTAAAGGCTTAGCTCTTATCTAGAACATGGTATCCTTGAGAAAGGTAGAGTCCCTTATCTGGGGTCTCATGTCCTTATTGATATGAGGAGAAAGTTGTTGATTGGCCTAGGGTTTTCATCTTACTTCTGAAGTTTGTTTGTTTGTTTGTTTGTTTTTTCAAATAAAACTTTACTAAGAAACAGAGACAACTCAATGAATACAATTTGAACTGCTTTTCTCAATAAAAATGAAGAAATAAACACAGAGGGACAAGCATTGGACAAGATCATCTTCAGGACTCTTTCCCTCTAACATTCTGCAATCTGTTTACTTGAAAGGTTCCAACCCTGGCTATACCTTAGAATTGCCTGGGGAGTTTGTGAAAAAAAACTAATATCCTTACCCAATCCCTCCAGATTCTGATTTAATGAATCTGGAACCTGTGCACCAGATATATATTTATCTACCTATTATATAGATAAATATTTTATAGCTTTCCAGATCATTCTAATAGGCATCCAGGGAGTTTAAAAAAAAGTATTAATTATCAGACACACTCCTTCTGCACAACCTCTCCATATACATTTAAAGATCAAATGTTTAAGTGCCTGGCATAATTCAGTGAAATGATTAGACACATTTCAATGTTTGTATACTTTTGAAAGACATTCCTATAGAACAAGTGATTGTCTTGATCTCATAGAAACTTCTGCCAAATATGTATATACACACACACACACACACAGAGAGAGAGAGAGATACACACACACACACACAGATTTCAGTATTCTTTTTTTTTTAATTTTTTTTTATTTATTATTTATGATAGTCACACACACAGAGAGAGAGAGAGGCAGAGACACAGGCAGAGGGAGAAGCAGGCTCCATGCACCGGGAGCCCGACGTGGGATTCGATCCCGGGTCTCCAGGATCGCGCCCTGGGCCAAAGGCAGGCGCCAAACCGCTGCGCCACCCAGGGATCCCCAGATTTCAGTATTCTTTATTTTTAGCCTCTGGTTGTTGCTACCTAAGAGATGTCATCACTATACTTAAGTTGCACCTTAGCACAGAGCTGCTGCCTTTCTCACCTGAAGAGGTCCCGCCTCCCAAAACCTCTAGTGGGCTGGAGAGCAT
Organism: Canis lupus baileyi; assembly: GCF_048164855.1. Taxonomy (NCBI): domain Eukaryota; kingdom Metazoa; phylum Chordata; class Mammalia; order Carnivora; family Canidae; genus Canis; species Canis lupus. Next base: position 23,390,008 of record NC_132868.1, read on the forward strand.
GTAGAGTTTGTTTAAAAAAAAAAAATTTAATTTACAACATAATTTTATATTTGGAAAACTGAAAAGGAACCTATTATTTTCAAGACTCTCACTGAGGGAAAATCCTTTTAAGGGTACAATAGATTCTCCAGGTGTGCGAAAGATTTTTTAGATGTCAAAAAGTAGAGAGAAACACTGGTATAGACCTGAAAGGAGATCATCTGCCACTTTAAATTGCTCACACAAGGGGGGGAAATATCAGTTTGCTGTGGTTTAACAACGCCATCAATCCTTTAACAGTAGACGTGGCACTTCAGAGCCTAGAACGTCTGAAAAAAAAGGCCAACATTGACCTGACTTGCGAAACTAAAGAATTTATTGAGGAACCTGGGTGGCTCAAACAGTTAAGCACTGGACTCTTGATTTTGGCTCAGGTGATGATCTCAGGGTTCTGAGATCGAACCCTGAGTCAGACTTCACACTGGGCATGGAGCCTGCTTAAGATTTTCTCTCTCCCTCTGCCCCTCCCAAAAAGAAATCAAAACTAAAGAATTTATTAATTCCATATTACACAAACATGTCTACCAAGCCAAGGACTTCTCTCACCTTGCTCTTAAATGTGCTTTTTAAATATGGAGAAAATCTCTACAGAACATTGTAATATTTTCCAATCACTCTCTAGTCTCAGCATTACCATCACCCAATCCAAACAATTTAGCACGCAGGATGACAATTATAGTAAGCTTATTTTGGCAGGAAAATAGATCAGCTTGCCGCTGTGACCTTAGTCCTTAATTCAGGTTTTTGCCCTAGAGACTCTTCCTATCTTCTGCCTGTGGGCTCTCAGCATCTTGTGACACATCAAGCTATACATCTGATGATGGTGTACTTCTTCTCCATCTAACACCGATAAATCAGACCCAGAATTACCTAGATCCTCCTATCAGCCAGGCAAAAGGTAAATTTCTCAAAGACCAAGGAACACAGGTTATCAGCAGCTGTGTTTAATAGATAAGGTAGGGCCACAAAGAAGACTTGAAATGTTGCCTAACGTACGAGCAGTTCTGACTCCAGAACCAGGCTGTTTCATGGAAAACCCAAACACGGCCCCCAAACAATGCTCTACATCTTGCATAATTTCACGCATACTTTCACACACAAGAGAAGATCCCGAAGTGTATATAACAAGTCTTGCTTCATATTACTTCATTATGTTTCCTTGAAAGCACTCTTGCTAGCCCACTTTCCTGAGATTTTAGCAATATGTAGACAGGGAATTTTAACTTTGCTGATAATTGTTGTCAATATTGATTATATTTTAGAACCATACTAAGCTATGATAATTGTTTTCAAAGATTTATTTCTTTATTTGAGAGAGAGTGCATAAGCAGGAGGGTTTGGGGAGACGGAGAGAGAATCCCAAGCTGACTTCTTGCTGGACGTGAGCCCAACATGGGCTCAAGTCCCCGACCCTGCGATCATGACCCTAGTCAAAACCAAGAATCGGATGCTCAATGAACTGTGCTACCCAAGTGCCTTATGATATGATAATCTTTAATAGCACAGGTTTATGATAACATTGGCTAAAACCAGAATTTAAAAAACTACTTTTATGGCTCCAACAGTTTAAACATTTCTTCCTTCCAATATCTAGCTTAGATTCTTGCATAATATTTGAATAGCTATAATCACAGCGCAGATAAAGTTGGATTAATTAAATATATCATATACACACTTTTCTGAATTTAACAGAGTGATCTTTTAATGACTGTACATAATATTGTACTATGTATATTTGCTGGTAGATAATAAAAAACAGTTCTTTCATGTTGACTTTTAGGTGAGTTACATATTTTTTGTTATTATTAACAATTGTCATAATCTGTACATTCATATATTTTATTTGTCTAAACATTTTCCTTCGGAAATAACCCCAGGCATAGGTTTGCTGTCTCAGAAGGTAGGATATGTTTATGATTACAGCATATTAAAATGTTTGCTCTTTTAGGTATTTCATAGTAAAACTTTATTAAGCAGAATGCCCCAAATGTAAAATTTAGATTTTCCTGAAAATTATTATTTTAAAAATAATATAAATATCAATACATTATAAGCATTATAAATTAAAAATCAGAAGTGCAAATCAAAACCACTAGGTGATATCACTCCATACCTGTTTAGAATGGCTGTTATGAAAAAGACAAGAAATAACAAGTATTGTTGAAGATGTGGAGAAAAGGGAAAACTTGTCCACTGTTGGTGAGATGTAATTGGTGCAGCCATTATGGAAAACAGTATGGCTGTCTCTCAAAAAATTAAAAATAGAAGGACCATATAATCCAGCAATTCACTTTGGAGTATTTACCTTCATTTTCATACATATTAACTCAAGAAAATTTACATCTGTATGTTTATTGCAGCCTTATTTACAATAGCCAAGATACAGAGACTACCTGTATGTGTCGTTGGATAAATGGATAAAGAAGATGTGGAATAAATATATACAATTAAGATTATTCAGCCATTAAAAAAGAGTGAAATTGACATTTGTGACAACATGGCTGGGCTTTGAGGGCATTTTGCTAAGTGAAATAAGTCAGACAAAGAAAGAAATACTGTATGATTTCATTAAAGAGTAAATCTTTAAACTTCTTATTAAGGGAAAAAATTCTAAAGCTATATATGATGATGAATGTAAAGTGGACCTATTGTGGTGATCATTTTACAATCTCTACAAGTATCAAATCATTATGTTGTACACCTGAATTTAATAATATATAATATATATAATATATATATATAATATATATATATATAATATATATAGTCCTATGTAAAATATACCTCAATAAAAAAAAATTAAAAGTCAGTGAGACAGGATGCTTGGATGACTCAGTTGGTTAACCTGAGCCTTTGGCTCAGGTCATGATCCCAGGGTCCTGGGATGGAGCCCAGCTTCTCCTTCTCCCTCAGCTGCTCCCCCTGCTTGTGCTCTCTCTCTCTCTCTCTGAAATAAATAAAATAAATAAATAAATAAAATAAAATCTTTTGTAAAAAAGTCAGTAAGACAAATTTAAAGCCCACAAATATACTTTTTTTTATAAATTTATTTTTTATTGGTGTTCAGTTTGCCAACATATAGAATAACATCCAGTGCTCATCCCATCAAGTACCCCCCTCAGTGCCCGTCACCCAGTCACCCCCACCCCCCGCCCACCTCCCTTTCTACCACCCCTAGTTCGTTTCCCAGAGTTAGGTGTCTCTCATGTTCTGTCTCCCTTTCTGATATTTTTTCTCCTTTCCCCATTATTCCCTTTCATTATTTTTTATATTCCCCAAATGAATGAGACCATATAATGTTTGTCCTTCTCCGACTGACTTACTTCACTCAGCATAATACCCTCCAGGTCCATCCACGTTGAAGCAAATGGTGGGTATTTGTCATTTCTAATGGCTGAGGAATATTCCACTGTATACATAGACCACAGCTTCTTTACCCATTCGTCTTTCGATGGACACCAAGGCTCCTTCCACAGTTTGGCTATTGTGGACATTGCTGCTAGAAACATCGGGGTGCAGGTGTCTCGGCGTTTCACTGCATCTGTATCTTTGGGGTAAATCCCCAGCAGTGCAATTGCTGGGTCATAGGGCAGGTCTATTTTTAACTCTTTGAGGAACCTCCACACAGTTTTCCAGAGTGGCTGCACCAGTTCACATTCCCACCAACAGTGCAAGAGCGTTTCCCTTTCTCCACATCCTCCCCAACATTTGTTGTTTTCTGCCTTGTTAATTTTCCCCATTCTCACTGGTGTGAGGTGGTATCTCATTGTGGTTTTGATTTGTATTTCCCTGATGGCAAGTGATGCAGAGCATTTTCTCATGTGCTTGTTGGCCATGTCTATGTCTTCCTCTGTGAGATTTCTGTTCATGTCTTTTGCCCATTTCATGATTGGATCCACAAATATACTTTAAAAAAATTTTGCTACACTTAATTTAATTATAAACTTAATACTAATTCAAGACAGATCTTAGGGGTACCTGGCTGGCTCAGTTGGTAAAGCATGTGACTCTTCATCTTGGGGTTGTAAGTTCAAGTCCCACATAGGATGTAGAGATTACTTAAAAATAAAACCAAGAGAGAAAGAAAGAAAGAAAGAAAGAAAGAAAGAAAGAAAGAAAGAAAGAAAGAAAGAAAAGAAAGAAAGAAAGAAAGAAAGGCCATTCTATAGAATAGTCCTTCAATATTTTTGGTCACTAGTCATAATAAAAGTATGCTGTTTGTGTAGCATATGTGTACTGTGCACACACACATATATATACATAGACATGTAACTATAAATTGAATCACAAAATTTCATGAAACAATACTGTATGCAATGGGATCTGATGTATTCCAATTATTCCCTTGTGATTTATCCTATTCCAGTGTCATCCCTCACATTTACATGATTGATCATTTTCTCTTTTTCTTTTCTTAAGCTAGCTATAGCTCACTAAATTGATTTTATGATCTTGACCAGTAGATTAATAAACAGTCTTTAAAAGCAGCCTTGACAATATGTACAACTTAAGAAAATGATTTACTAACATTGCACTTCAATAACTATAGGCCCTATTTTTAACTATTTTAGCCAGTTTCAGCAAATAATTTTTCTGTCAGTGTTAGTAGTTATGATAGTTTCATTTAAAGAAACCAACTTGTTTTGTGAATGAAAGTCTAAAAGAAACCACAGTCTTTCAGCTTCCTCTTTTGCTCATTAGCCAGAATCTGATTTTTGGGTCTGTCATTTGTAAATTTTGTGTCAAAATCCACACTCTAACCAATGGCATATAAAAGCATTCAGTTTGGCTGTTCAATTTCTTCTCTGGCCTGAATACATCTAACCTTTGAGGAAAAATTCAAATGGATATACTTGCTGAGATACGGTATGTACAAGTGGCTGGGAGTGCCTGACACGGAGCAGACTTCTAGAGCATGTTTGCTGATCACAAACGAACAGATTACAAAAGGGAGCACATGCAGGAGTGTGGAGAATCAACAGGCCAGGGGCTTTTTTTTTTTGCGTGTAATGTTTTCCAACTTTTAATCTAAATAGCCTTTTTTTCCCCACAAAAGAGTTGATCTATGAGTTAGTTATCGCTTTATTTCACAAGCCTCTGGCTAACAGAAAGATTATATTTCTGTCTAACCTTTTCTTTGTTCCCTTGTATTTTTTTTCTTTTTTCTATTATGGGTATGAAAATCTAAAGCTGAAGTACAATGTTAAAAGATTAATTTGTCTTTGTTTTAATTCATCCACTGCATGTAGTGGAACATGTAGTAAATAGAACACTGGTTTGTTTTGGGTTTTGTTTTGTTTTGTTTTTTGTTTTTTGTTTTTTGTTTTTGTTTTGTTTTGTTTTGTTTTGCTTTATTTAAGAATTACAGTTGCTTTTTTATTTATGATGTCATTATAAACATTTCCTGGATAATTAGTCTTGTCTTTGATTTATCACTCCAAGGAGGATACTTTGAGATCATACAGGGAAAGCTATAATAAGAGATGATAGAACTCAAGGATTATAGTCCTGCTTTAAGGATTTGGTCATACAACTTAAACTTTGTCCCCATTTTCTCTATCCATAGGATGGATACTTATGACCTTATATTTTGTAAGAATACTTTGGAATTGAATAAATATATGTATTGATAAATGCTCTGAGTTATTAAAATAAAGACATCATTATCGTATTATTTACTTGGCAATAGCAAGAAAAATGTGTGACACCTCAGATACCAAGTACTTCCTTGGGTCTATTATGTTTCTTTTAAAGTTTTTATTTATTTATTTGAGAAAGAGAGAGAGAGCAAAGAGCACAAGGGGTGGGGAGAGGAGCAGAGGGAGAGGGAGAACCAGACTCCCCACTGAGCAGGGAGCCATACTCAGGGTTTGATCCCAGGACCCCTAGATCACGTCCTGAGCTGAAGGCAAACACTTAACCAACTGAGCCACCCAGGTGCCCGGAATCTATTATTTTAAAAAGAAGTCTATTTTATACTGGACTTACATGACACTATTGAGTCATGGAGGTTTATGGATGTGTTGGGGGAGTAGGATAAGGGAGGAAAGGAAAAGAGAAAACACACTGAGTGTCCCTAGGTGTCAGACCTTGTAAATATACTTTCTCAGGTTAACTCTCCTAACATCCCCAGTGGATATAACCTATTATCCTAGAGGAGGAAAACATAGCTCAAAGAGGTCACGTGAACTTGTCCTTACCTCACGATATGTAAGTTACTGAGCTAGAATTTGAACCCCACTACAAAATTCAGCTTCATAGGAAACCACGAGGTTTCTCAACTTCCAAATTGCTGCTTTGGAAACGTCTGTTTGCAGCTAAAATAGGAAAGGGCAGGGCTAATTTAATTAAAAGAAATAATTTATAATATTATCCAAAGAGATTTCATTTTTAGCTTCCCTCAATGTTTCCATTACAATTTTAGCTGAAGATTTGGATCATTTCTTATTTTATCTTGCAGGTTTGGCCACTCTAGTTCCTGGACTTATAAAAATACACTTGCTAAAGATGAGTTAAAGGGCAAGACTTATACTGAAATTTCTCTGCTTGGTTATTTGTGTAAATAAAATGGTCCTTTGGGAGAGTGACTGGAGGTTGAGTTGGAAGGGGGAAAGCTTGACTGAGTTAGGGAAATTCCAGATGACAGGATTGCCAGATCTCCTGCTGACCCTGTATTGCCAAACTCCACCTCCTGCTCTTGTGCAGGTGTGTGTTCCTTAAATAGTGATGTCTACAAATCAAGCAGTGTTAAAATGCAAAGCAGGGGGAATTCCTGTGCACTGGTTGCTGCCAAGTTCCTAGAGTTTTAACAGCGCACTCACCAAACTGCCTCCTTCCCCTCCAAAAATATAAATAAGTTCAATATCAAGAATGTATTCATCAATTAGAGTGCCTCTCTGTTCTCTTGGAGGGTGTGAAATTTCTGTAAACGCATCAGTAATGGTAGCCAAGTCTAAGGCAACTAACTCTGTGTGGGTCTTGTGTTGTCAGAGATAAGGCTTTTGACCTTGATGTTGCCACCAGTCTTCTAGTTGAGACAAGGACTATTACCTCATCATCTGAAACAGATTTTCCCGTCTATGATTTGGGTGTAGTGCTTTTCAGAAACCTGCCTTGTAGAATTTAGGGCCAAGAACCCGGTTGCTACTGCTCAGGAGAAGGATGAAAGATCTGGGTTTTAATTCAAGGGTATATACAGAGTCTATATGTGTGTCCAGCACTATGCTGAAGGAGATGGAGGATGACAACATAAGAAAGAGCTATTGTATCCTAATAGGACTAGTGTGAGGTATGCTCTAACCAGGGGTAGACAAGAGCTGTTACCATGTGAACAAGGGTAAAAAGTTAAAGAAAAAAAAAATTGCAAATTCTACCCGGAGGGCTTGGAGAAGATTCAAAGAGGGAAGTAACATTAGCTCCATGTCTTGAAGGATAGAGAAGATGGAGGCACTTCAGGTGGAGGGAAAAAAAAGCAAACAAAAGTACAGAGAATAGAGTTTAATTGGGGAGGGTGTGTTGCCTTGTGTTAAGGTGGTAGCATTATAACTGCATTATAATATACACGATATTGTCTGGCAACTAGAAAAATAATATGTGGACATACTGTCTCCATTTGGGTCCATCTCCTTATTTCATATCAGTTGGATTCTTGCACTGATGTTCTATGTCTTATGCTTATGGCCATTTGAATTTGTGACCCTGGGCTTGAATAAAGAATATGAGGGCAGGAGGTGGGTTGATGGAACTTCTAGAAGAGGAGGCTCTTGATCTGGGTGTTGGTGGATGGACAGGGAAAAAATAAAATATCCTTTATTTGAAGGATAAAGTGGAGAAGGTCTGGAGGCCCCGGGATAAAAGCAGTAGCTAGCTGGTAGGCAGAACTTGAGTTTCTTTTGGAGAGTTATAGGACCCAAGCTGGACAAGGAAAATACAGGGCAATTCAAATTACTGTACATTTATTGAGGTCATACCTTGCACCAACACTGCTAATAGGCACAGTGGTGGATATTGAGATACAGTAATACATTGCCCTTGTTCTCAATCATAAGGAATGGAGACAGACACATAAGCAAACTATTGCACAAGGCAGAGGGTAGTAATAGCTAGCAGTTTGCCGTGGAAGAATGGAAGACAGATTTATTGTGACTGGAGAAGGATAAGAAACATTTCTGAAGAATTATATTTGAGGTGCAAATATATTACAAATTAATTTGTAAACAAATATGACTGAAAGAAAGGAAAGGATGCAAAGAAAGAGGCCATCAAATGCAAGAACTATTTCAGAAGTTAAGACTAAGTTATGAATTATATTTTATTATAAGATGATATTAGATCATCAAGCATCTTCAAAGCTGTGCCATTGAATCTGGACTTCAAACTTGATAGGGAGCCATTGAAGATATCTGCCATAATCAAGTCAATTTATGAACTCCAGGGTGCTGGTGGACTCCATTACTGCCATATCTTATAGCTCTAAGAAAGAGCTAGATTCGTGTGGAATTTCCCCAGACCACCATACCATCAAAAGATAGGTCAGGATCAGAATTCCTTCTTATTTGGCTTAAAGATTAGATATGTATTGAGATGCACAAACCTAGCTCCTTAATATGGGCTGATGGCCCCTCCATCTCCACCTCCACCCTTGGGCTCTGAGAGCATTTGATTTATTCTCTGTATTTCTGGCACTTAACACACTGCCTGGCAAGTAATAGGTACTCAGTAAATGTTTGCTGAATGAATGGACAAACTACTAACTTGTTTTAACAAGTGGGGAAGAGCCTGGTTATCAGTGCTTGAGTAAACAATCTACACATGAGCATCTGGTTTTGAGCGGGCCTGAAAGCTAGCCTTTGATATTTCCTCTTTGGTCTTTGAGTTCTTGGACAAATAGCTGGTTTTCCTGAGGTGAGTCTCCTTCATTTGAAACAAATTTATCTTATCCCAAACCACCAGAAAGCAGTCTTAAACATGCTACACCAGCCTCAGGGGACTGATCCAGTTGCAATTTCACAAAGTCAAGCTTCCCATCTCTCTGACTTACTTCCTTTTTGAATTTTAAAAGGAGCGGAGATTAAAGGCTGCCATAAGATAACAAAGTATATTTCAAATCTTTCTCTTACAAATACTACAGATGAACAATTAAATTACATATGAATTGCAGTTTCATATGCAGGGTTAATTGAGCAAGTTATTAAATTTCTAATATTATATTAAATAATCTATTTCCTGGAAAAATTTTATATCCCTTTTTATAATTGCAACTGATGCTCTCTTTACAATTGCATATTATATTAATAAACATGCCAATGGTAATGAGTGCACATCAGTTTTTAAGTCTTTTAAGAGATTGTACAAATCACTAATTAGGAAATATTTGATCAAGTGAAAAGATTGCGTCCACCAGAGAAAGAGTGGTTAAGGCCTTGTCTTTCATTCTCTCTGAAGCGTATTTTTTAAAGTTTCCATTTTTTAAAAAACACATTTGAAATCTAAAAGCAATTTGGGGGAGAGTTGGTTTCCAACTCTCCAGTTTATGTGAGATACACATGGATACTCAGTGGTATGTTGTTGGTACCTGGAATTAAATTAAAGACACCACGTGGGCACCCTGGGTGGCTCAGCGGTTTAATGCTGCCTTCAGCCCAGGGCCTGATCCTGGAGACCCAGGATCGAGTCCCATGTCGGGCTCACTGCATGGAGCCTGCTTCTCTCTCTGCCTGTGTCTCTACCTCTCTCTCTCTCTCTCTCATGAATAAATAAATAAAATCTTAAAAAAAAAAGACACCACGTGAATGGAATTGTGTATGTGTGATCTATGGTAACACAGTATTCTTACAAGTTGGAATGCGGAAAAAGAACTATTTCTAAGTGTTTTCTCTTCAAGTTCTGGGCTCATTTCTTCCTTGTCATGACATTTTAAAAGGTGCTTCTGTTCCCAGTCTTCTCTCCTAACCCTGGTGTTCTGCTTGTCCTGAAAACCGGCTGAGACATATGCCAAGAGATTAGGTCTCAGTTTACATCCCTGGGGTCATCCTTTCACATAGTGCAGGCCCATTGCAGAGATATCAACATTCAAAGGACACATACAGAAAAACAAGAAAACAGAAATCTTGCTTTGGCAGTTTCATTAAGGTGTAGGCTTGTAAGTTAGGTGCTTGGAAATCTTGAGAAGTTTCCTTTATGTAAACTTTGGCACTGTGTGAGTGACTCCTTCTGTGTCTTCAAGATCTCTTTCAAGATTTCCTTATTGGTGTACATGACTGTCTTTGATAGATTTCCCTTGATTAGCAATCATCTTTGCATCTTTCCAAAGTCCTCTCAAAAATGAGAGGCCACTAGGTTCTTAAGAGGGAGTATGAAAAAAAAAAGTGGTAAATAGATGTCAAAGCTTTCATTCAGCATGCACCTTAGAACTGAGTCAATTTTACACACACACACACACACACACACACACACGAAAGTCACCTTTTTGAAAAAGCGTGACCCGAAAACCAAAACCAAAGTCCAAAGAAAGATTTGTTGGTGTGTATTTAGCAAACTGTTTTTATTTCCATGATTGACTATATTTTCCATCTTCCATTAAAGTTAGATGTGGCTATGTGATTTGGTTCCTATCAACGCAATATGGACAGGAGTGCTGCTTCCTATGTGCCCACTTCCTAAGATTACCATAAGATCCTTCTCACACCTTCAACCTTCCTCTCTTCTCTCCTCCCCTTCCCTCCCTTTCCCTCCCCTTCTCTCCTCTCTCTACTTATAGGCTGGATAGGGAGGACCCAGAGTAAGTTTTGGAGGCCCTAGAGGATAGTCTGGCATGGACAGAGGATTCTGGATCTTTGAGTCACTGCTAATAGGAAAGCTGCCTGAAAGGAAATGTCCTCCTAAGATTTTGTGTGAATGTGAAATAAAGTCTGGCTGTGGCATTTGTTTTGAGATTATGGCATTTATTTTCCACTGTAGTTAGCTTTTACTGTAAAACAAGGATCATATAGGATATTTTCTGATCATTGAGAAGATGAAGTTTTCAGGGAGGATACATTTGGTGTCTCTACGAATGTGCCTTGATCAGCATGAATACCTAATAGGTGTATGTCTGTCAGCCAAAGATTATTTCAATTACATACTGACGCTGATGGAAAATAACTGTACCTGTAATAAGGTCACAAGTGGATTCCTGGGTGGCTCAGTTGGTTAAGTATCTGCCTTCGGCTAAGTGTCATGGGATCAAGTCCCACATTGGGAGTCTGCTTCTCCCTCTACCTCTCCACCATATCTGTGCACTCACTCACTGTCTCTCAAATAAAGAAATAAAATCTTAAAAAAAAAAAAAAAAAGGTCACAAGTGCTGAGTCTGAGACCAGCCCTATGGTGGTTTTGGGTCCAGCCATCCTGGTATTATAAATCTGATGCTAAAAATCAAAGCAGTGAGCCGTGTATAGAATTTGGGCACTGTACATACACCACAATGAATCTTAATGTGGAATTGTGAAGATTGATCACTGTATAAATTTCTGTGCAGTGGTTTGGGTTGTTTTTCTTTTGTTTAAAAAAAATCAAGAGACCATAAAGCTGTCTGAGAAATAACTGTAAGTCTCTATGGAACCAAACTATGCTTCTCATTATAATTGCTGTGACTCATCATTCTTAGGGGATGGGAATTTCAGACCACAATTTAGGACAGTGATAGCCATTACCTACCTTTTATTGAGTAGCTACCAGGATCTGGACCAGATACTTTATTCTTACTGAAATGTACTGCATTAGATATTTGTATCTCTGTTTTCCAAATGAGGAAACTGAGGTTTAGAAAGCTTATATATAACTTGCTCAAGGTCAGGCATTTGTAGTGTGGCAAAATCAGGATTCCAAAGTTCATGTTCCCAATCAGTATGAAGGGTCACCCATCATAGACCCTTAGAATCTTTATCTTTAATTATATTAGATACTCCCCTTTCATGTATTACGCTCCCTTTGTGAAATCTATTTTTATTCTCTCTTCTTGAGTGAGGCCATACCCCAAGTGATAGCATATTTGTTCAAGACAATTTTGTTGTAATAAATTTACATCATAAGATTTTCTTAGATTCTCAGAAACTAGGCTTTAAATACATTGTGTAAATAATATGACGATTTACATATTTTTGTCAGCCTTTACTTACTTTGAATTCCAAAATATAATGGAACTCTTCCATGATCACCTCTCTATTAAAGAGATAGAACTTACCACACTTCCCCCCTCCCCAACTCTGTACCAATAGTGGATTGGTTTCATTAGAAGAAGAACTTTTCAGCTTTCATCTCACTCAACACGGTGGAGAAGCAAGAAACCTATAGCTTTTATTGCAATGGGTCTTAAGGATTTTATGGTAGCCTGAATTTTATAGCCGAATATTTGAAAGTTAGCCAAAATAAAAAGTTATCTTATTGGGGTACCTGGGTGGCTCAGTCAGTTAAGCATCTGACTCTTGGATTCAGCTCAGGTCATGATCTCAGGTTGTGGGATCAAGCCCCAAGAGAGGCTCTGTGCTCAGAGTTGGCTTGTGATTCTCTCCACCACCCTCTGCCCTCTCCTCACTCTCTCTCTCAAATAAATCAATTCAATCTTAAAAAAAAAAAAAAAAAAACAAACAACTTACCTTACCCACATTCCTTCCCCATAATGGCATTCATCTATTCTGAAATTTCTCTTTAGTCCATCTACAAATCATAGACCTCATCTCCTTTAAGAGTGAGTTACCAGAATCTCCAAGAATCTTTGCACCTAATTCATAATCATTTATTGCAATAACTTGCTAAAACATAGATGTACACATGTACAAAGTAAACACATGGATACACAGACACACAGTGTGTTCTGGCCTTAAACTGCTCCCATGTTCCGGCATCCCTAAAACTAAGTAGTTGTTGCTACTCCATTTAATAATCTGACGGACCCACAAACACATGCCCTTGTCTGGACCAATCACAGATCATCTCATAATAGATAATATCCTAAATATCATCTTTCCCATGGATCAAAGCACTTATTCGCTTGAGAGAGGTGTCAAGCCATACTTGCAACTTAATAACTTTGAAAAACAAACAAATGAATGAAGTTGTTTTGATAACTAAGATGCAGGAGACTTAGCTCCAGATGGCAGCCAACTGGTCCTAAGGCAAGGTGGGTAGAATGGCAAGTGAGAAGTTATACTGTTTTAAACAGCTGCACTATAGCTTTTTTTTCACACAACTAGGCTACATTTGATTTTTTCCTATGCTCAGTGTAGTCTTGTGACCTCACAAGCCTGCAGGTCACAGAGAATATCTGAAATTGGGATTATAAATATCCTTTGTAAATGAGGTTAGTCTCATTAATCAAAAGTAATCATGTTTGTCCAATCCCTATGTTGTTTATTGCTTCTGTAAAACCTGGGAATGAGGCCCGAGAAGATCTGTTCTGCACTGGATAAGCCCCGTCCTCTAGTGCAGTTTACTTTGCTTCCTCTTTCCTTTTAGCCTGAAATTGGATCCACTCTCCAAAAGTTGGTCTTCACACTGAACTTAGAAAGGGAAGACAAAATTCATAGTAATGAGGAACATATATATAAGGGATAGAACAGAGAAGTACATTTCTGTGGGAAAAGGAGAAAGCTTGCACTGTGATCCATTTTCCTCAGGCTCCGAGAACTAAAATTAAAAATTGATAAAGACAGATAACAGCACGATGGGCTGCCAATTGGAAAAACAGGAAGTGCTCATCTGTAACAGAATCAGCTATGAGGATGTGTCACAAGCATCAACTAGGGGTGGACTTAACACCATTGATTACCAAGGGTCTGGAGGGAAATCCCAGAGACGACATTGCAGTGATCAGAGAACCATAAGACCATTCTGCTCCTGGTATCCATAGTTTCCTTTCCTCCCTGCTCCTAGGGCACCTGGTTTAGCAGCAGTCTGTAGTGTTACGTGGCACAGCTCAGCAACTTCTTAGCCCTAAGCTTCTGAATGTGCTTCTGCAGCAGCCACCATGTCCCATTTGTCTCCCTGTTGCAGTGCCCAGACGTCACACTTCCATAGGTGCTCTTTTGGCATCTCATTTGTTAGAAATCTTTTTATACCCCAAACCATTTTTATAAACACTCCACTTGACCAACCCTGTGCCTCCTTTGTAATGTGAAATCTTCATGATTATGCAGTTACACTTTTATTTTTAAAGTCATGGTCAGCAAACTTTTCATATAAAGGGTCGAACAGTAAGAATTCCTAGCCTGACAGGCCACACAGTCTTTGTTGGAACTACTGGACTCTGCCCCTGTGATGTGAGAGCTGCCTTGGACCGTCCTGAGATGATGCACAAAGCTGTGCTCCAAAGAGCTGTCCAGAAACAGACAACAGTCATTTAGTGGGTGGTAGTTTGTAGACCTCTGTTTTACCAGAAAGTGTTACACTTTTTTTTCAGTCAGGTTTCCTTTGAGAGTCTTTCTCTATGGAATTATACCTCTCCTTTTCTCTTTGAATTCTTTGGAAATCTTCTCTGAAATGCAGATAAATGTCTTAAAGATCATGCTTCATTTATCTTTGGTCCTCTGACCAGTCTGGGTTGGCTAAGTGGTGTGGCATTTAAAAAGCATGGAGCAGGGCAGCCCCCATGGTGTAGCGGTTTAGTGCCGCCTTCAGCCCAGGGCCTGATCCTGGAGACCCGGGATCGAGTCCCATGTCGGGCTCCCTGCATGGAGTCTGCTTCTCCCTTTGCCTGTGTCTCTGACTCTCTCTCTCTCTCTCTCTCTCTCTCTCTCTGTGTCTCTATGAATAAATAAATAAAATCTAAAAAAAAAAAAAAAGCACGGAGCAATCAACTACACCTTAAAAGAATTTTCATTTTTCACATGTGTTTAATTCCATCTATTTTATTTTTTTATTATTTATTTATTTTTTGCTCTTTAGATGGATGTTAAAGAAGAGTCAGTTCACAGCCTTGAGGAACACATTTGTACCTTTCTTCTTTTCTCTTCAGGTTTCACAGGTTGCTCTATTAATCTTTTTCCACCCAACCTTGCCCCAAACCCACCTTCTCTAGCAAGCTCAATCTACAGATATCTCATCCCCTCCCCCAACCTCTGATTCAAAGCACTTTATTTTGCAGATTGACAAAAATACCCTTGCTAATTTTTTTTCTTCTTTCCTTTTCTCGTTTCTCCACTCCCAGATTCAAAAGCCAAAGAGCTAGGGCAAAGAGGGAGGATCGAGGCCACTGGAGGGAGTTCAGATCAAAATCCATGAACATTCCTCATTTTAATTTTTCATCTTGTCTAAATTTTCACATTTTTATTATCATTATTAGCTTAAGGATGTTCCAACTACGTGTGGAAAAAAAAAAACCCCTTGTACACAGTACCTAGAAAGAATATCAGTGAAAGTGGCCTCAGAGGCCATCCTCCCCAGCACACTTAGATGGTGTGTCTCCCAACATAAAGGGGATTGCAAGCCAGAGGGAGGGGACGAGAGAGACTGGCTACTGCTTCTCTGCCACACATTTATCAGTCAGCACCTCCTCACAGACTTAGCCATTTCCCACGAAGACAAAGTAAGCAAACAGAAGAAGGCTTCCAGGGCCAAGGGCCACAGTGCAGTCACCATATAACCAGCTCCTGCACGTCGCTGGACAACTTAGAGTGCTCATCACACTGCCTTCGTACAGGAGGTGGGAAGTCCAGAAATGTGGAGTGTCACTGCTACCAGATGGGGTTGCTATCAGAGGACACTGACAGGGAGGACCTTCATGAAGACCTAGAGGCCTGAATCGAAACTTGGGCAACAGTAGCTCTTGGTATGCTGAGAAAGTTTCCAAGAGCCTTGATAGTCCTGGTCTCGGCTTGCAGCGGGCAGTCTTTACCAGGGGTTATTTATAGGTTTGCCTAGGTGTGTTGTCTGGCACCAGCTGAATGTAGAAAGAACCAGGGCTGGTTGTGTAATAGTGAAGAACAGTAGGCTTGGGATCCTAAAACAGTAGAATAATAAAATAGGAAGGAAACTTAATGGGTATCTAATAATCCAATTACCTTCTTTGACACAGAGGGGGAAAATGAAGCTTTGACAGGAAAAGGGAATCACAGAAGTTACCTCGCCAGTTAGTCCAGACAGAGAAAAAGAATATGGATTTTACTGTCAAGTGCTTTTTCCTCTGCATTACTCTTCTTGATGAGAAATAATAACTTGGTGCAGGATGCAGGGAGAAGCCTTGGGATATCCCACTGAGGTGAGCCAGAGGAAGGTGTAGTGATCCATCTTGCTTTTAGAGGATCAGCTAGGACTTTGTTTCATAAAGGGCCTTCTCCAAACCACCTGGAAGGTGGCTCCTTGTTTGCCTCACATGCCCAGGCTTCTCTCCATGGATGTAAGGAAGAGCCGGCTGCTCAGGTGATTCCGATTTGCTTACCCCCCACTGGAGAATCACCAGCATGAGATGCCAATGGCGCTTAACAATGCCACAAATTAGAATCCCCTGTGGAACTTCTCAATTTTTTAAATAATCCTCCTTCCCAATTCCATTCTTTAATGTTCTGATTTAATTGGTTTGGGGTAGCACCCAGGCAATCTGGATTTTAACCCCCCCCTCCACTGACCCCCCCCCCCCCCAGGGATTCTAATGTGTAGTCAGACTGGAGAAAAGGGAGGCTGCAGGAAGCCTGGGAGTTGAAGCATGGAATGGGATGATAGCACAGAAGTACAGGCGTAAGGGGGACAGTCTGGAGAGAGGTGACTGAGGAGGAAATAGGTCTGAAGGCTGTGGCTCAAGAGAACAGGAAAGCAGAGACAAGGTGTCTCTTTCGGAGAGTAATGAGGTTCGAACAGGCTCAGGCGGAAGCACTTCGGAAGCCAGATTAAACAAAACAGCAAGACTGAGGAGGAAGTCTGTGGAGACCAGATCTACCTACCGGCTCTAGAGGGAAGGGCCTTTGGTTTTCTCACCGAGAAGAAAAGACTAAGGACAGGTGACTCACAGGAAACTTCTGAACTGGCAGGTAAAGAAGAAATAATGGGACAGTTCTAGAAGAGGGATGCAGCTTGCTGTCAGCAATTCTAGAATCTTCGACCTTCAAATAACAGGGTTAAAAGTCTCTTGTAAAATGAATGATAAGATCTTTGGACCAGAAGGCCTGAGAGGTCGCTAGGGGCAGCCCCCTCACTTCCTAGCAGAGGAACTTGAATCCCAGGGAGGAGCTGGGGCTTGACTAAGAGCACCTGTTACCTGGGGTTCTGACCTCTGCCTGTCTCTGGGAGAGTCAGCACAGTGTGAGAGTCGGGATTACAGACTCTGGAGCCAGCCTATTGAGTTTACTGCCCTCATGTACTGAGTGTGTACTTTGGGGAACTTACTGATATTCTCTGTGCCTCAGTTTCCTGGTCTATAAAATGAGGATTAATATAGTCAAAGGCTATCCTGGATCGTTGGATGGATGAAGTACATTAATATCCATAACGCATTTAGAACAATGCCTAGCATGTAGGATGTGTTATACAATATTAACTGTAATCATTACACCATACTGTTTTATTCAGGTGATAAAGAGATACTTTAGTGAGTAGGATTGTGGTAATCCCTTGCCCATGTGAGGATGGATATTTGGAGAAAATGCAGATTGGTCATAGTGCCCCATTTTTGATAAAAACTTCAAAGGGATTAGAATGTAGGTGAATCCCCAAGGCATATCTTTGCACACCCAATTTCTTTAAAGTGCAGATTTTGGAGCCTCATTCTAGATCATCACAAACAGAATCTTTGGGAGTTAGGGATAGGGAATTTGTGTTTTCCAAATGTGAGCCAGGTAGTTCTGTTGAACTTTAAAGTGTGACACTTACTGTCCCTAGCTGAGGAAGTGCAGCAGCCTTCCATGGTAAGATTCCAGGGCCTTCCCTCTTGTATGAGATAGGCACTATCCCCTTTTTCCACCATTACAGATCTGGAAATTGAGATTTATGGAGGCAGAATAACTTCCCCAGAGTCATTAGCTTTGTAATGAACAGACTAGAGACTGAAACCAAATCCTTTAGACTCCAGACTCACCATCCTCTCAGTTATCATGTGCTCTGGAGGAAGTAAATTGCCACTTGGCTTCGGTTTTCTTATCTGTAAAATGGGATAATTTTGGTATCTACATTGTAAGATGTTGTGAAAATTAATGCATATGAGGCATATTGCAGAGGACCTTGCCCATAGGAGCAATCAAATATTAACTGTTGTTTCTGTTCTAGATATTGGCATTGTTATGTGTACTCTACTTTCCAAATATTTCCTTCTACAGGCATCTGCTTGACACCCCCTTGGTGCCTGATACTGTGTCAGACTATTGAAATAAATAAATAAATGGTAATGTGAACTTTATCTCCAAGAACCAACTATTCCATGGGAAACTATAAATAAGAAACTGTACTATAAGATAAGATGCAATCCTGACCAGAAAGGAACAAAGAGTCATACTGTCTTAGTAAGAATAAAACTTATTTACCAGGAGCCCTTAGGAAATATGTCAGTCTGGGCAGTTCCATTTTCTAGATAAACATATACTCTTTAAATGGCATTTTTAAAAAAATATATTGGAAGGTAGATATTTCTGAAAATAAAGCATGCTTCTCTGTCTTTTAAACCAAGAATAGTATATACCATGTGAACTCCTCTTAATGATTCAGGATCACCATTGGGAGCCTTTTTTATTGGATTATCATCACATCAAAGTCCTCAGAAGCATCTGAGATGTATCTCTCTCATTAACCTTGTGCTTTTAAAAAAATTTTTCTTTCATTGTTGCAAAATATCCACTTCCCCACAGAAGTCATTGTGATCTGTCAGAAAGAATAGACTTGGAAAACAATTTGATCTTTATTTGTACACTAACTCTGCTAGTCTGTGTGAACAAAGGCCATTCGTCCTTCTGTTCATTCAACAAATATTTATGAATGTCCCATTATTATGTAAGGAATTCTGTTATTTACTGAGATGCAAAAATATATTCATGTAAGTTTTTGTCCTCAGGAGGCTGTAATGTGGACTTTCTTTATTCGTAGCTATAATTTCCTCACATCTTTAAGTGGAACTGAGGCAATAGCTAACATTGCAATGTTAGGAACTTGGGGTGGAGGGCAGTTGGAGAGGGAAATAGTAAATACAGATAGGATTCCAATTCAGGAAATCTCCTATGCTATATCATTCTTTATTAACAAGCATTATGGAGCATTTCAAAGCACTGTTCTGGACCTCAGCGAAGCAGCAGTGAACAAGGCAATCTGTTCGCATTGAGTTTACATTCCTGTGATGGGAAACTGACAATGTACAAGTAAATATATAATACAGTTTTAGATAAGTAATCTGAAATTATATATAGAAGAAGGCCATAGAGGATGAACCAGAGGTGGAAGGGTCTCTCTCTTTTTCTCCTGGTTCTTTGCACAATGATGTCCATAAGTGTATTGCTTAAGAAATAAATCCTTATGATCTGTTAATTCAATATCAGACATTATTGCTAGGTACTATCCTTTAACATGTATCATATCACATTCAAGAAAAAGATCTCTAAAAGTCATTGTTTCTTATTATATACAATTTATTTCCTCCCCTTAGCCAATTTCTATGTTTAATTTTCTTAGAATAAAATTTACCAGGACAAATTATTGAAGTAGTCATGGCATAAAAATTGTTATATCATATGTGAAGGAATTAGATAAACATGGTAATGTGAACTTTATACAGAAGATAGACCCTGTAAAACCCTTTCTGTAAAGTGGGTTAAGCAAGGTCAAAAGGAAGTAGAAAGAAGATAACAAGAAAGTGGAGGGGCTGTGAGGATCAGGAATACCAAGATAATTGATTTTTAATGTTTAAAAACTTCTATTTTTTATACCACAAAAATCTTATCTCCTGTTATGATAAAATAAAATACATATTAAAAATTTTAGGTTAAGCTGTTTCAGTACTAAGACTTAGAATGAATGGAGCCTGGGCAGGTGAAAATATATGGTGCTCTTACTTTGAAGGGAGCCAATAAGCTAATTTAGCAAATTGATGGGGGTGAGTACTCCAAAGAATTTGTTCTTGAGTTCTCAGCTTCCTGCCATAATTCATTTTATTTTATTTTATTTTATTTTATTTATTTTATTTTATTTTATTTTATTTATTTTATTTTATTATTTTGTTTTATTTTACTTATTCTTAATTCTTCAGCCCATCACATACAGCCAATAAAACATGTAAAAGTATTTTGCTATAATTTACAGATAATATTGAGACTAAAATATACAGATTAGGTAAATTTATCTTTTAAAAAACAGAATATCTCTTATTACTCAATACAAACATAGCTTACTATTACTCTATTGGTGAGCTGTTCATCTTATCACTCCTAAGAATGAGGCTCATGACTTGGAAGTACCACTGGCTCTTGGAATATATGACCTGAATAAGTCTTTTAATCAGTTATTCAGCTGTAGAATATTGACAGTAATATCCATTCTATGAATTTGAGCCATAAATCCCTGCTATGTCTCACCATTTTTACCTCCAAAATAATGATTTCATAGGGTTCATATGATACACATTTTAGAATATGGCTATCAAGTGAGATGTATGTGGGTATAATTTCATACTAAAGTATAATAAATGTGAATCATTATTTATGTAGTGATAAAATATTGACCACTATGTGTGTGAGCTATGCTCTATGAATTGAGTTACCATCCCATATTTAAAATACTGATATATTAATAGAGATGATTAGACAACTACATAATTATAATACAAAGTAAAGTATGCACTGGGGCAAGAAGAGAAAAGCTTTGACGGGATCTGATGATAATTTATCATCTTCCAGATGATAAATTCTAGATCTGATAGTAGTCTTTAAGCATCCAGGGTGAGGAGCATATCCTTTGGTCTTCTAGTTTTTTGTTTTTTGTTTTTTTTTTTTCTTTTTTCCTCATTGGTCCAAGATTACTTCTTATTTTTAGGTCCACCTCTGATATTCAAGTTGCTTGTCACTTCTTGAATTCTATGCTGAGCAAATTGTTGTTTCTTCCCTTTTTATACTCCCTAATATAATCGGCCATGAGGAAATTTTTCCAATTTCACACAGTATTAATCAATTTAAACTATAATTTGTCTTAAACTCTCAGAAGATCTTTCATACAGATCAGAGCTTGGCAAACATTTTTGTAAAGGGCCAGACAATAAACATATTAGGCTTTGTGGGCCACATGGTTGCTATTCCAGTTCTGTCAATTCTGCTGCTGTTGCTCAAAAGCAGCCATATATAGCACACAAATAAATTTAGCTCTGTCCAAAAAAAATTTTTCCCCCAAAACAGCCAGTGGGGCCTGATTTGGTTCATGGGTAGGAGTTTGTCCACAGCTGGTCTAGATGAAAGATTACACTGAAAGTTCTTGGCTTCTAGTTGGGGATTTTGGTTGGAAATGTGTAGGAAATTTATGGAATCTTTGAAAACCAAATACAATCATTTATGTATATGTCAGTATGTGCATTTCTTTCTTTTGTCTTTTTCTATGCATTTATTGTGTGAAGCTATTGCTATGATCAGATTCCCAAAATAGGTCTATAACTAAGAAAAGATTGAAGACCAATGTGAGTAAAGTATTTTCTGAATGAAATCAGATGAATTTCTGGAGGTTTTAGGGAAGTGAACTTTTCTTCAATTTCTAAAACAACTCACTTTGAGTTGTCTGACAACAAATGAAGAACCATCTGTGGTGGTGACATTTTCTTCAGCTGACATTGTAAAATCACTCTCACTGATAGATCTCTGTTGTTATCCACGGCTTCTATTCTCCAGAGACTAGGTAACCAGTAAGGTCCTCCAATCCTGAGATCTTCTGGTCTTCTATGTGTCTCAAAAAAAAGTTTACTTCTATTTTTCCCCATTTTCTTACAATTATTTTTTGTCTAAATTCAATTTGGCATATTCCTCAATTCTAAGAAAATCCTCTATGGATTTGTGTTTCCCCATAGTCCTTCCAGAGCTCTGTTTTCACATATCTGAGTCATGGATGCTACAGGAACTTCCTATCGGGTCTTCACATTGGTGGAAACCCTAACATATCCAAACCCTGATGCCATGGTGATTACAGCTATTCAAATGTCTCTATATTGTAACTTGGGAGCAGTTCATGGATAAGTTCCTTGTGTGTAAGCTCGTATGTATCTATATTTGCATGGTGTAATGGTAAAAATGGCATAAAAGTAAGATGGACTCAAGTCTCCCCTGTCATTATCTTCTACCAAATGCCAAATTCTAAACTGAAATGGATCAGACTGTATTAACTGATCAATCGATTTATAGAAAGTGATGTTGGATGTTAACTTTTTTTGTATGTTCATGGATTTAGAAAGACTGCTCAGTTTACAAAAAAAAAAAAATTTTAATTTTGTTTATTTGGAGAGAGAGAGCATGGGGAAGGGCAGAGAGAGAGAATAAGAGAGAATCCCAAGCAGCTCTGTGCATGGGCTTGATCTCATGATCCTGAGATCATGACCCAAACCAAAATCAAGAGTCAGACGCTTAACTGAATGAGCCACCCAGGTGTCCCACAAAAAGTTTTAATTGTCTACTTTCTTCAGAGCATTTGCAGAGGAATCCAGGATGCCCTGGGTTTAGTATTAGAACCCTGCGGGCTTTCCGTGGGACTGTGAATAAAATCCCTGGGAGTACTTATATGTAGAAAGAAAGTATAGAGGATGAGAAATAAAGCCCTTTTCAGGTTTTGTTGTTGTTGTTGTTCTGTAACTCTGTGCTATAAAAAAAACTAGGAAAATGGTAATATGACTTTTGACTCCCAATTCTTCATTTGTTAGAGGGCCTGTGTAAACAAAATGGAAACATCATTTCAATATATATATATATAGATTACAATAGAACTAACGAAGAACAAGAATGCTTAAGACATGCTGAACTGAGGAAGTAAACTCAAACAATAAAAATAATAATAATAATAATAATAATATAGATGTCTTAGTCTATTCAGGCTGCTACAATGAAATACCATAGATTGGTGGCTTATAGACAACAGAAATTTATTTTTCATAATTCTGAAGGCTAGGAAATCCAAGATCAAGTTGCTGGCAGAGTTGTTTCTTGTGAGGTTCTGCTTCCTAGTTCATAGATGGCAGTCTTCATTCTCTGTAACCTCACTTGGTAGAAGGGGGAGAGAGCTCTTTGGGTTCCCTTTTATAGGGGCATGAATCATTTATGGGGGTTTTACCATGATGACCTAATCATCTCCCAAAGACCCCATCTCCAAATACTATCAGGTTGGGGATTAAATTTCAAACTATGAAGTCTGGAGAGGACAGAAACATCTAGTACATTGCAGTACCCTTTCTAGGGGAGCTGAGCTTTGTATTGAATGATAGCAAAAGTAAAGATTATGACGTAGGAGAAGATGGTGGAGTACAAGAGGTCATAATTTGAAAAGACTCCTGGCTGAAAAGAAACAACCTGTAGGATATATCTGGCTGAATAATTTGGAAAAGAGCATCTGCCCAAAGGAATAAAAAGGATGAGGGATGAAGTCTGATTACATTTTGTCCAGGGCACAAAGATGAGTGATTGTGAATTCTGAGTCAGAAAGGAGTAGCCGGATAAAAATGCTGTTTGGGGAAGATTGATGATCACACATCAGTTAGGAGAGACTGCTGACAAATGAAATGAGGGGCGTGGGGAGCTTCAGTGGGCTGGAGGTGTGAGAGATGGGGGCTATAATCAGAGAAATCGTTACCTTTAAGGCAGTAATTGGTTAGGATGGAGAGTGAAACAAAAAATATGGATTTAGAGGATTTGGTACTTGAGAGAAGAAAAGATCACTCCCTCAGCGTTAACAACTTATGAGTTGACACTAGATATATAGACTTTGATGGGAGAATTGGGATTTTGTTATATACAATAAAGTATTATGGCAGAAGCAAGCTGTGGGCAATCCGATCTTCAGACAGGTGATAGTGGGAGGAGAAAAGTCTTCTGAATATGAAAGAGAAGTGAACTAATCATGGCAGAAAGGAAAATACAAGAGATTTTTCTTAAGAATTTAGTTTATTAGTTCAGTAATAAAATATATTATTTTATTGGTTATGACACTTTGTTGTTCAAGTTGATTATGACACTAAATGCATTTTATCCATGTAAGTTTTTCTTTGCCAGGACTGAAGGTGTCATATGGGTGTGATGATGGGGTGAATATGGAGATAAGGAACAGAGTGGTCATTTTTCAACATGAAGTTAAAAAGGAAAGAATTCTATTTAATGAAGACAAGATGTTAATAGACTTGATTTAGATTGTGTAAGAAGCTTTCTGGAGGTGGACATATCTCAAGCATATGAATAAATTTACTCCTCCAAGGCTCTTGGGCATTGTTGCATGAGATGATGAGACAATTTATTAAAGGGAATCAAGGTGCTCTTTGGCATGCCTAGAACTAAGTATAACAATTAATAATCATAACGGTTGTCATAATAGCAGAGTAAACTGAAAAGATAGGAGCGTTTCCAAACTAAAAATAAAAATGGAATTATGTGATTTGAATGCTCCTGAAGCTAACTGGAAGACTCGTTCTGGGGAAGATTTAGAGAGGTTGGTAGTAAAAGCTTAAGTAAAAATTTGATGGATTGATAGATTAGACAGATGGATAGATGGATATACAGAAGAAGTCAGGTTCAGAGTTTTAAACCACTTTTATCTGAGAAGTGGGGACACTCCCATAGTATTTTTTTTTTTTTTCACTCCCATAGTATTTGAGTGCTCAAGTCTCCTTGGAAAACAATAGGGACCTCAGCCGCCCTTACTTACACTACATTTGAGAGTCAGCTCCCATGAATATTGAGAATTTGCAGAAAGGACAGATATTCTGTTAATACCATGCATTGATCAGTACTTCATTTCCTGCTCATCTGAAGGAAAAAGGATAATTCTTGTGATGAGATAGAATTAGTAGGAAATTTTGTTCTTTCACAAATATCCTCCTATGAAAAAAACCTTCATATTGGTCAAATTCTATAGCGAATGAAAATAAGAACCACATATGTATAATATATATAGTTTAATAAATCATGAGCTCATACAATCTTAAATTTAAAGCCTTGCTCTATCATAAATAAATAAATAATAAATAAATAAATAAATAACAAGCCCAGCTCTCTTATTAACTAGCTGAGTGACCTTGAACAATTTCCTTATCCTCTCTGAGCCTAAAATTGTCATGTGGAAAACTGGAAAAGCAGGTCCAGTGAAGTAAAATCCTATCATAATCAATGGCAATCCTTTCCTGCCAATCACCAGGCAAATAGAACACAAACCCAAATGAATGGCCCATGCTGGCTTTTCTGCCCTTTAGAAGGTCACAGTCCAGTGGGAAATTAGGAGCACAGAAGGTTATGGCAGAAGGTAAAAATTAGACATTGAAGGTGTTCTATTTCTGGGATGGAAGTACAAAAACTTTCAAAGGAGCAACATGCATGTCTCACTTAATACTAAATCCCTCACATCGTCTTTCACATAATACTCAATATATTTATTGTCGAGCCCTTTGCACATAAACCTTTGACTAAAATACATTATTAGATGAGGGTAGCAATAAATTCACAGAGGGTTTTTTTTTTTTTTTTTAAATCTGAGCAATTTCACTGCGTTTTTTTCAATGGCTTTCAAGAACACAGATAATAGTACAACAATTAGAAAGTAATCAGTTTTGGGTATTTGCTTTTAACATAATTTAATTTTAAGTTTAATATTTTTAAATTTATAATAATGGCTGTGTTTAACAACTGGCTTGGAAAATTCTAGAATATTGAACATTCTGCTTTCATTAGCCAATATCCTAGCACATCAATGGATCTAGGCTAAATTCTTCAGGTCTCAGCCTCAGTTCCCTTGTGAAATAAGGTAGCAAGACTAGATGGTCTTTTATTTTTAAGATTTTATTTATTTATTCTTGAGAGACACAGAGAGGGAGGCAGAGACACAGGCAGAGAGAAAAGCAGGCTTTCCCCCAGGAAGCCTGATGTGGGACTCAATCCCAGGATCCTGGGATCATGACTGGGATCACGACCTGAGCCAAAGGCAGATGCCGAACCACTGAACCACCCAGGTGCCCCAGCTAGGCAGTCTTTAAGGGCACAACCAACCTTGACATTCTATGTGGTTCACAAAGGTTTAGATTCGCGTGTGATGCCATCTTTCCAAGTGTGGGCACAATTAGAAGGGAGAACTCCAGGTATGTTTTCCTGGAATTCCTTGTGCCACATTCTCTCTCTACCAGAGGAATGATATCCTGTCAAAGGAGCCTTTGAGTCAGGAAGCCTAGGAGCAGCCAGTGAGCTTCTGGTCTGCATCACTACTAAATCTTGTTTTATTTTGTTAAGTGGATTAGAAGATGTTTAATCAAATATACTTCTACTCTCATAGTATTAAGTTTGGTTCTAAAGGGGAGTAAGGAGGCTTTAAATACCCAGAAAATGATAAGGATGGGAACTGTTATAAGAGGTCAAGGGTTGGGTAATTCATGATGGTGGTTAGTGTCTCATGCATCAATTTATTCTTCCTGGGCTGTGGTTAAAGACTGATGCTGGGAAGAAAAAAAAAAAAAGACCGATGCTGAATACAATATAGCTAGGGTGAACTGGTTCTTTTTTAATTTTTAGCTTTTCCATCTATTAAATAAGAAAAAAGTAGGCTGAATGATCTCAGAGGTCTATTAATTCTAAAATCCATCTATAAAACTAAAGTTGTTTGGACTCTGAAATACTAGATTTGGAGATTTTTCAGGAGTGCCGAAAGAAAATGTGTGAGATTTGAGTGGTGACTTCTTGGGCAGAACAGGAATAGCAAGAGGAAATGAGACTGTTAGCAGATACCTCTTGGGGTTTTTAGGTCATTTCTACAGAGTAGGGTTTTGGGGGCGGGGTACATTTTGCTGAGTTAATGCAGAGAGTATAGGAGAGTTAATCCACAAAAAACAAGCTGAAAAGAAAAAAAATACGACTTGAGACTTCCTACTTTTGGGTGTGACTGGTTTGACAAAACCATTTGAACAGAGTGATTGTTCCATGAGTAAATTGATACTCAGATTCACCCAAAGGCAAAGCCTCTGAAGATAGGTAGGATTTACTTCACTCTTCCTGCCCTATGGCACTAGCTGATCTCCTTCCTTCCTTTCTCTCAATAATGTTTTACAACTTTATTCAGAGACTAAGAATCAATTCTGGGTTTGCTCAGGAAAGACCTTGAGGATTCTCTCACCTAGACTCCTGATTTTTAACTTTTTAACAGAACCTGTTTTTCAAATGAAATCTTGCTCAGAACACTAATATACTTAAGACAGGCAGAAGCCAAACTTCCTGGTGTTAAGGAGTGTCTGGAGTCCTACCAGTAGGGCCATTTCTTTATATCTGGTAAATACACTGAGGTACCAGAAACCCTAAAGTACCATGAAACCAATTTGAAAATCACTGATCTATTCCAAACCCCACTCCCATCTTTTGGAATAAAGTCCCCTTAAAGCTTGAGATCCTGGACTGAGGTACAGTAGGGGTAAGGGTGGGGAGGAGCTGTCGCCTAGTTCAGTGTAGCAAGCCTGAGATAAAGGTCAGCTAGGGGAAGATGAAAGGTAATGGGAGCATTGTTTTGGCCCAAGGACACAGAAAGAGAAAGAAAAATTTGAAATGGAGAGAAAGGAGGGTTAATTCAGGTTTAATAGAATTACTTTTGTGTGATACTTTTACAGCTTTAACAGGCCTTTCAAATATACTATTTAATTAATTCAATTCAGCAAGTATGTCCTGGATACAAATTATGTATTTGATCTAATCCAACCAATGTATTAACTACCAGGCACTGTATAGAAAGCGTGTAGCACATTATTTCGAGAGGGCCTTTCAACCACCCTGTGAAGCAAGCATAGTTGAAGAAAATACGGTGCAGAGGTGAAGTAACTTTACGATGTGTGAGTAGTAGACCTAAAATGTGAACCCAAGTCTGTCACACTTCAAAACCCATGTTCCTTCCACTCTACCGTCAAGGAAGTATAAAACTAAGAAATGCCAGGAGATATGGGCTTTGCCTTCAAGTTACTTAAAATCCTCTACACTTGGTTAATTGTCGAACAAACGAAATAGGATGAGTTAGCATTGATGAGATGTAACAAAAGGCCAACAAAGTTTGGAGAAAGACAACTACATTTCAAGTAAGGGACAAGGAAACGCTTTGTGGGGAGGAAATCACTGAGGACTGCGTAGGCATCTGTGAGGCAACAGAGCAGAGATGACTGTCCCTATGTCACAATCAAGGAAGCTGAAGTTCATGGAGCTGGGAGGCTTGTCCTTTGCAGCTGGTTAGTGGTGACATCAGAAATACAGGGAAGGTCTTTTAGGAGTTGGAGAGAAACTAGAGAGAAAATGTGAACATAACATAAAGTGTCTGACTTAACCTTTTTGCTGATAATTGACTTTGTCCCGGTTTTCTCTGTCCCTAATTCTGCTAGCATTTGATTGTCTTCCCTGGACTGGTATGACCACTTTGCCTATAAACTGATATACTTATAAATCTTTCCTCCACACAGCTTCCAGATTTATTAATATAAAATGTATTCTGTAAGTCTCATGCTTCAAATCCTTTAACACTGCAGAGGTGGATATGCCAACCTCCACGTGTGATCAAAAATTTGTGTAGAACTAAATACACAATATATGCATGTGTGCAAATAAGTACAAGTAAAACTGAGAATTTCTGAATAAGATAAATGGATTGTAGTGGTATCAATATCCTAGTTCTAATATTTTAAGGGTTTTGTAAGTTGTTCCTTACCATTGGGGAAGTTGCATAAAGGGTGTATGAACTCTGTGTATAATTCATTACAACTGCATGCAAATCTATACTGATCTCAAAAAGTTCATTTAAAAATCTTTTGCAAAAACTAGAAGTATCGAAATATTTAAGCTTCTATGAACATAGCATACAATTTTCTTCTTCTCTCTCTGGCTCTATTTTCTAGCATTCTCTGCCCCAGATCTTACACTATGCTAACATAGAATTGTTTGCAATTTTCTCACATACAACCGAAGTATTTTCCATTTTAGTATTTTGTTTATGTTGTTGCCATAGACTACTCACTCATATCATTATCCTTACCTGGCATAGCTAATTTCTTTGCACTGTTTAAGGCTCTTTCTTTGATCCCTCAGATGAGATGATATACTTTATCTTTGTAGTTTCATAGTGTTATACATACTCTTACTGTATTTATTAGAGGTTTGGTTTCTTGTCTTACCTTCAATACAGTGACCTTCTAGAGAGTGAGATAGTTTTACTTGCTTTTTATTTTCAGTGGCCTTTATTTTTGCTAGTAAATAATAGATACTGTCAATGTGTTAAACTTGAGTAAATGAATGTACTTCTTCATATAGTTTGGAAATTACCAACAATAAATCCAATGCTATTATCTTCTATTATGTAACCAGACCAGAGTATTCATTTGCAAATTTAAGGTGATTGACTATCTTAGTACACTATTTATTAACACTTTATGATATTAACAGTAATGATTAAGAGCTTAGTTAATTTCATCCTGGGGTAAAATTAGTCTACTGACAATCACAATGAATCATAGACTGAGATGATCTGTGTAGATAATATGCAGACTTGGAGACAGCTTCACCTGAGAAAGGTATTTTCCTTCATGTATACAGGGATCAAGGTTATTTTTTTTAAGTAAAGGCAAACTTGGGGACCCAGCAACAAAATGGGGCAAACAGAAATAGTATTCATTTGCATCTTATTGAGATGTTTACTTATCCTTTAGTTGAACACAGAATTTTACACTCCAATTAAAAACCACCCACACACACATCAAAGTAAGCTAACCGGTGATTCAAAAAAAAAAAAAAAAAATCTAGGTTCAGAGGTTTGAGTTTATTGTCCCTGGGCACAATGCTAAGATGGTAGTTATGAAAGGTAAACTTCTTACTGTTTTCTGACTCTCCTTTTAACCTGCTAGAGGCAGAATGGACAGATAATCAGTAGAGACATTTATACAACAGGTTTAATAATAGGTCACCCTGGCTGTCAGACTTAATGAAAGGAATGTTTGTTTTCTTTTTGAAATCTTCAGAACATAGATGCTGGGTAGTGGAAGCGTGGAGTTTAACAACATTATTAGATACAAAAGAATTTGTTCGAGGGTGTGATTATCTGACTTTATGGCAAAATGGGATCCATGACACTACCCAAAGGAACACCAATCACGCAACTTACAAACTTTGCTATGTATGCCTGGATGGTTCTGAAAATTCACCTGAGTTTTTCTTGATTGAATATGCTTTGGTTTAAATATTCAATATTGTAAATATGGGAACTATAATTCTAGTTTCATTTTTATTCTCTTAAGGTTCGTAGAAACCCCAGCTCATTTCTCTTGGAAAGAAAGTTATTACCGATCCACTATGTCCCAGAGCACACAGACAAATGAATTCCTTAGTCCAGAGGTCTTCCAGCATATCTGGGATTTTCTGGAACAGTAAGTATCAAATAAGCAAAAAATGTTGTACTTGATTTATTACAAATAGGAAAATGGGGTTTGTAAAAATATTGCTTACTAGGGCATGTTTCTAGAATCAATAAAAATCAGTCAATATTGTTGGAAAAATTTATTTCCTCTAATAGTATTTCTGTGTTCAAAATTCAGCAGAGATTTACTAAGTTTATATCACCAAAAAACCAGTATTCCAAGGTGGTATAATTTTGGAGCATCAGAAGGGCTCTCCTTAAACCATAAGAGACCATAATCATAGGAAACAAACTGAGGGTTGCTGGAGGGGAGCTGGGTGGGAGGATGGGGTAACTGGGTGATGGGCATTAAGGAGGGCATGTGATATAATGAACACTGGGGTGTTGTTTGCAACTGATGAATCATTGAACAATACCTCTGAAACTAATAATACAATATATGTTAATTAATTGAATTGAAATTTTAAAAAGGAAGTAGATGGGGATCCCTGGGGCTCAGTGGTTTAGTGCCTTCCTTTAGTTCAGGGAGTGATCCTGGAGTCCCGGGACTGAGTCCCACATCGGGCTCCCTGCATGGAGCCTGCTTCTCCCTCTGCCTGTGTCTCTGCCTCTCTCTCTTTCTCTCAATCTGTCTCTCATGAATAAATAGATAAATTTTTTTTTTTTAAAAAAAGGGAGGTAGCTTTCCTTCCTAACTCCAAATAACTTCCCTAATGACTCCCTTGATACCCAAAATCTCTTCCTTTGGCTTAAAGACTCTCATCTGCTATTACAATACAAATACCCCCGAGAAGGTAAAATACTAAATTTGGTTGGTCATTTACGCCTTACTCGGAAAATGATTATTGTCTCTATTATTAATATTGAACTTGGGTAAGTGAATAAATTCAGGGAAAGATAAAAGAAGAGTACTTGGCACACTAAAGGATAGGTTATAAAATAATACTTATAAATTGAGTATAAAAATACTCAATTCCTGATATGTCCTTTCTCTCCCATGTTCCACCCAGCAATTTTCTGACAAGGGCAGGGATCACCGATTCCCATGGTACCAATAGGACATAGATTTGAACTGTCTGAGAGGATACATTTGGCATGTGGTTGAGCTACAGTCCAAACCTAGAGTTTCTGAGTCCAATCAATGAGCTTTGGCAACTTTGAAACATATAGCTCATTGTTATCAACTGGGTACTTGTGTTTTAGTCCCATTCCCTGCCTAACATACCTTTGTTTGTCCTTGATGGTAGGCCCATATGTTCAGTTCAGCCTATTGACTTGAACTTTGCGGATGAGCCATCAGAAAATGGTGCAAGAAACAAGATTGAGATTAGCATGGACTGTATCCGGATGCAAGACTCGGACCTCAGTGACCCCATGTGGGTGAGTGGCAGGAGCTTTTCCTTTCATCTGTGGGCCGTGTCCATCTTGAATGGATAAGACCATTGGGCAGAGAGTCAATGTGGTCAGCAGAGAGAAAATTAGGTGTTTGTGGATTTTGTGTCTTCTTCAACTCTTCTTTACTATATATGTTTCCACTGGTGTGAGGAAGGTGGGTTGGGAATAATCCCTTACATTCTTTATCTAAATCGTTCCTTGTTTCTATTCCAACTTGGAGTGGATGATACCAGTCCACGGTTTTACAGGAGGTAGAGAGAGTCAGAACCAGAGTCTAGGTCTGAATTTTATCCAAATTCTATACTACGGCAGACCCTTCTCCCATGGAACTATCCTTCTTAAATAAAGGAGGAAGAAGTAAATTCAATGTGAACACACAGATTTAAGTACCTGGTAACAGAGTTAGAGGAAAGAAGGTAAGTAATGCATAAAATAGTATTTTTGGGGGGTGGAGCTTTGCCACTGAGTCACTCATGACTTCAGGCTTCAGTTTCTCATTATAAAGGAGACCAGGAGTGTAATGGGCTAGTAATAATAAAACACTTTTCTGAAATGTCTAGATGAAATTTTCTGTATTTATAGAATACGTAGTACTGGTGGGCTTTTTTTTTGTCTTGTCTTTTATTATTCTTTAGAAATTATTATTCATTCACCATACAAATCCTGCTGCTTTTTCTGTAAAAAAAAATATATATACACACACATACGCACACACACAATTCAAACAAATCCTTCTAGAAAAATAGAGGGAAGAAAGAGCTAGGAAAAAAAGGTGATTTCATAGATCACATGTGGACATGATTTTGAACATCGCTTTAAAAAGACCTTGCCTTTCTTGTCTGATAGAAGATTTTACTGGAATTTTCACCATCTATATATTTTTCTAATCTGGATTGTACTATTTTTTTTTAATATTGAGATAAAGTGTGTCAGGACAGGGAAGAGGAAATATCCAAAAATATAAAGTTGCAACTTTGCAAATGTACTTATGTTTTGTCACTAAATTGTTAAAAAAATATTCTTCAGTGGCCCCTTCCATTCTAATACCAATACAGTTCTCAATGATCTTTGAGCTAGTGAAAGGAAATGGATGGATAAATCCAAGGAGCAGGGCAGGTCACTTAAGGCCTTATAATGTATTACAATTAAACATAAGTAGTGGTAAATTCTGATTCGACAGTGACTTTGAAATTAGGATATTTCCAACTCACTTAATAATATCACCTTTGGATAGGTAGCACAAGCCTAGGCAAACCTATCTTTTTATATTCTCTCCAGGGATTTTCTGTTCTAATTCCTGACTTCATAAAAGCAAATTAATTTATATAAAGCTTACAATGGAGAATCAAGCCTTTTTATTTACAGTTTCTACTATAATTTCACATACTTTCACACACTGAAGCATATGGTTTCTTAATGTGCCATGCCCTGTTTTACCTTTTATATTATTAGAAATTTTCTCCTTAGGAACATCTTAGTTTTTTGTTTGTTTTTGGTTTTGTTCTCCCCCTCTAGCCAATTCCTATCTATCTCTCAACAACCAGTTTACCCTGTCTTCTCTGGGAAAATTTCCATATCACTATTCACCACCAGTTTGAGTTAGGTACCATCCTCTGAAGCAATCTAGGGTATCTTTTTAGTCCTATTACTTATTATGTTATCATAATATTATCATTGTTTATTTCTCTGTCTCTTGAGGGGACGGGGTCGTATCTTATTGTGCTTAGTATTTGTTACCACAGTGTCATACAATAGACCCTCAGGAAATTGTGCAGTCATATGAAATGAGACTTGGAAGTTATCTAAAAAAGTCAAAAAGCTCTCTTTAAAGCAGTCCTGTCCAAAAGAACTTTCTTTCAATGATGGAAATGTTCTAAATTCTGTACTGTTTAATGCAGTAGCAACTAGCCACATTTTTCCTATGGGCATTTGAAGTGTGGCAAGAGCAACTGAGAAACTTAATTTTAACTTTAGTCAATTCAAAGTTAAATGACCACATGTGGCTAGTTGGTAGAATATTGGGTAGCATGGTTCTAGAATATCTCCAGTCAGAGCACTCTTCTCTCCTTGAACATTCACAACAGCAAAGCTTCCTGTCCCATCCACCTCTTGGATTCCTTCCCTTGTGACTATGGTCTGTCAATGTAGAAAATGTTATGATTTTAGGTAATTTATTCTTTACTTTCACTGTTTTCTCAATTCTGTTAGAAAATACCCAGATTTGCTATCTGAGCAAAAGTTCAGTTATTTATTTATTTATTTATTTATTTATTTATTTATTTATTTTATTTTATTTTATTTTATTTTTAAACTTCAGTTATTTAAAGTCCATTTGGGTGTTTTTAGTCCATTTTTTAGCTTTGGAGAAATCCTAGTGGAGTATCTGAGTAAGAGTCATGGAAGCTATACAATGATGTTAGGGAAAAAGGAAGAATAAGAAGGGGAGAAAGCCAAGACAATACATTGATGAGATTGTCCTCATGGATAAGAGTCTAGCTGAGAATGCACTGCTGTATGGGTTAGAGGCTATTGTTATTTAAGAAATACTGATATTTAAGAGAATTATCCATTTGTACTCAACAATTTTTTCCTGTCAATTATTTATATATATGTACTTGATATTGGTTCTTTGAAATAGATGTTTAATAATGTTGCTAGGATGACTGACCTGATTGAAACTTAGAGTGTTCAATTTGAAATTGATCCAGATTTTCCTGTTATAATTATAAATTTTTGAAACTGCATTTTCTTAAGCATCAATGTTTGATAATTAACATATTTGATATTTCATTTAATATTTCCAATCACTTTGTGAATTTTATAAATTAATAAATCAAAGAAAAAAATAGTTCAATAACTTTCCTAGGATGACGTGTACATTCCACAGCAGTGTCAGTGTCCTATCCATGCTATCGGACTTAATCTTTTCTTTTCTCATTTTTACTACACAGTACTATATTTAAGAGGAATTTGAACTCTATTTCTATTTATGTATCTGTCTCTTCCATGAGCATTAGGATGACTGTGTGGAGAAACCACTTCTCCCCATGAGATGGTCCTATGGTAGAGTCTCCACACTTTTCCTTCTCTGAAGAGGCACAGGTCGCCATCAGTAATGATGGATAATAAAACAGTTGTCCCATTACTTGTTGGCACCTTCAAGCTTGAAATTGTTTACCAGATTAAACTGAGGGTAACACAAAATCAGGAAATAAGACCTAGGAACATTGCAAGGAATAAGGGATTGAAATAATTCAGGAAAAGCTGGAAAACAAAATGAAAATATGATTTTTCCAGTGATAATTCATTTAGGAACTTAGGAAAGAAATATACAAGTTAAGGGAGAAGAAACTTGATTACATAAGCTTGCTTCTCAATTGCTGTTCTGTTTTTAATCTCCAAAGAAGTGAAATATTGCTAATAAGTTATAGTTTTGTATGAATCCTTTGTTTTCCCTTGTCTTAAGACCATTCCAACACCCTTATCTATGTCCACACGTGGAGGATACATAGATGGGAATATGTAACAATGACAGTGCTCAGCAACGGGAATGGCAAAATGGTAGATGTGGTCAAGATCCTGTAACTAGTGTTCTGGTTTGTAAAGTATTCTAAAAGAATCCTGGTTCTTCAAACAGACAACTGCTGCTACTTGGTAGCATATTTTCACTTTCCTTATGTATATAGGTTAATAGCTAAATAGTTCTAAAACTCTGCACATAAATTACTTTCTCTTTGCATATGGTATTTTTAAAATACGGGATTTTCGCTAAGTGTATCCTCACCTTACTATGCAAGAAATATGAATCTGTGGACACAACATGAAACAGCATGTCAGATTATTAAGGACAGAAATCTTGAAATTGAGAATGGCATCCCATTTTCATTGAGATTTAATACAACTTTCACCTTAATAATTAGTCATGAAATGGAATCATGATGTTTTGCTCTGATTATTAAAAAAAAAGGAATTTGAATTAGAATGATTTTAATATCCCTACACAATGAACTACATTGAATAGCAAATGAAGGTTGAATGAGATTTCTCAAAAATTTTTCATAATTTAGCCTATGTTTCCAAGATCCTGTTGGCTTTAGATTCTAATATATTCCTTTGTATCTCACCCTTGCCTTATTTACAAACTGTCTAAACATGCCTGCCATGTCTTCAAGAGGGAGATAGTGACATCAACATTTACATGTTTTCCTGGAATGACTGATGGAAACTATGTAACTTTTATTTTTGCATTTATTGGTCCTTTGTGCTTGAAAGGAAGCCCTATTTAGTTGAATTGGGTTTTTCCCTAGTGATTTGAGTGGCAATTACCTAAAACCATCCATTTTTGTAAATTCTTATTGTAGCATCCCATATATACATGAAGAGTCATCAGTTCTTCAGCTCTGTATCTCAAAAGAGCGGAAATTGTGTTTGTGTTTTGGAAAGGCTTAGGCCACAGCACCAAGCATTTTGCCCTACATTTTAACTGATCCGAGATTTCTATAAGATTTCAAGTATATATACTAGATCTAGCCACAAGCATTTCCTTAGTACTTTACTGTAAGCTATGTTCTTTGTGATACAGATGAAAAAATCATGGTCTCTAGCTTTGAGAATACCATAATATATCAAATGAGCAAATGTGTACAAAATTACACATATGTATGCATTTTTTTAAAGACACACGCAAAAGGAATGATTTATTGTGCCTGAGAAAGACTAGCAATATGTACAGAGAAGGTTATTTTTATATAGGCCTTGAAATATGAGTCAAATTGATCAAAACAGAATGGAAAAGAGGTCCAAGTTTCAGTAACTTTTATGAAAATAATGTATTAAAAACTATAATATAATGCTCAGACATTTTAAAATACAAGACATAAGCGTTTGGCTAAGGAGAAATTTCTAAAGAAAAAAAGAACAAAATAAAAATTTGAAAAATCGATAGCACATGTCAAAGGTTTAATGGCCCTAATAAACTAAATGTTTAAAAATTAATAAGAGAAAGATGAAGTCCCTGCTTTCTGGCAAAGAGTCTAAGTAATTCACAAATATTTAGCAGATAAAATAGTTCAACCTCTCTAATAAAAAAAAATTGTGAATTCCAACAATTCATAGATGGTATCATAGATTATCATCTACCTGGTCAGCAAAGATTTAAATGATTGACGATATCCAGTGCTGATGATATTGTTGAGAAACAATCTTTTCACTTTGAGCAGGAATATAAATTGATATATTTGGAGGACAATTTTGCCCATTCTAATTTATTTAATTTTAAAGGTAATTACCCTTCATCCATAAGTGCCACTTGTAGGAATTTTTTTTTGCACAACAATTTAAAATATGTAAATAAGTCTACACACAAACATACATGGGTACATATGGACATATGTACAAACACACACATATACGCAGAAATGAAGGCTTCATTGCAGCATTGTTTAAAATATCTATGAAATGGTAAGACCAGATAGAATTTTTTAGGCTTGAAAGTTTTAGATGCAGATAGGAAAGAAACTAGAGTTTAAAGCAAATGAGGGTTAAGCTCACCATTGAGAGATGGTATTAGCAATTATGATGCATGGTCATTTTCATCTTGCCAGTTTTATTGTTCATGAACCCCAGTGTGATTTCTGTGTTTGTGCTTTGTGTGGGGTATCTTTATGTTCTGGGAAAGATTATGTAGAATTGATATTATTTCTTATGAAATGTTTAGAAGAATTTGCTAATGAAATCATCTGGGCCTGAATATTTCTTTTTGGAAAGCTCTTTAATTATAAGTTCAGTTCTGGTAATTGTTACAGAACTATTGAGATGATTTATTTTGTCTTGGGTAAGTTTTCATAAATAGTGGTTTGTAGGGGCACCTGGGTGGTGCAGTTGGTGAAGCAGGAGACTCTTGATTTCAGCTTGGGTTGTAATCTCATGGCCATGATCTTATGGTTGAGAGATCGAACTCCATGTAGGTCTCTGCGCTCAGCATGGACTTTCCTTGAATTTCTCTCTCCTCCCTCTGCCTCTCCCACCCATGTGTGCTCTCTCTTTCTCTGTCTCTCTAAAGTAAAAAAAAATAAATCTTTAAAAAACAGTGGTTTATAAGGAATTGGTTGATTGCATCAACATTTTGAAATTTTGTATGAAGAATTGTTGGGAGTATTCCCTTACTACTTTTAATGTTTGTGGGAACTGTAATATCTTCCTGTTTCATTTCTGATATTGGTAACGTGTGTCCCCTCTCTTTTTCTCTAACAGTCTCACTGAGGGTTATTAATTGTATTGATCTTCCAAAAAGCCAGCTCAGTTTCTTTGGTTTCACTGTTTTTCTCTACTATCTTTCCATTTTCAGCTTTATTATTTCTAGTCTTATTTTCTTCTGCTTCTTTGGGTTTATTTTGCTCTTCTTTTTCAGGTTTCTTAAACTGAAAGTTCTCATTATTGAGTTGAGATATTTCCTGTCTTCTAATGTTAGTATTTATGTTTATAAATTTCCCATGAAACACTATATTAGTGGCATCTCCTAAATGTTGATATGTTGTATTTTTATATTGTTCAGTTTAAAATATTTTCTGATATCCCTTGAGACTTTCCCTTTGACCTGTGTGTATTTATAAGCATGTTTAATTTCCAAGAATTTGGGTATTTTCTGTTATGTATCCATTTCAGACTTCTAGTTTAATTCCATGATGATCAGAAAACCTACTTTATATGATTTCAAAATTTTGAAATTTGTTAAGTTCATTCCATATATCAGTTTATGGTTTATCTTGGCAAATGTTCTGCGGGCACTTGAAAAGACTGAATTCTTTTCTTGGGCAGAGTGCTCTGGAAATGTCAATTAGGGCCTGTTGGTTTATGGTATTATGAAGTTTTTCTCCATCCTTGCTTATTTTCAGGCTACTGGTTCTATTGATTACTGAGAGAAGGATATTGAATTCTTCAACTCCAATTATGGATTTATCTCTTTCTTCTTTCACATCTGTCTGGTTTTGCTTCATGTATATTGAAGCTCTATTTTTAGGTGCATTATTTTTGAGTTTGTTACATCTTCCCGGTGAATTGATCTTTTTGTCATTATATATTTCTCTTTATTCCTGGTAACATACTTTTTTCTAAAATCTCCTTTGTTTTTATATTAATGTAGCCAATTTAACTTTTGAGTAATGTTTGCATGGTAAATGTTTTCTTCATCCTTTTACTTTTGACCCATATTTATCATTATATTTGAAGTGAGTTGCTTCTTGACAACATATAGTTGGTCACTTTTTACCCATTCTGGCCATCTCTATTAATTGGTGTACTTACATCATATATATATATATATACATACACACACATACAGTGTGTGTGTGTGTTTCTCTCCATTGCTCTTTTGTTTCCTTTTCTCTGACACTATTTAGATCAGTTGGC
Source organism: Canis lupus baileyi (assembly GCF_048164855.1). NCBI lineage: Eukaryota > Metazoa > Chordata > Mammalia > Carnivora > Canidae > Canis > Canis lupus. The sequence continues at coordinate 23,429,380 of NC_132868.1, forward strand.
CTATTTTTAGTATTTCCTTTTAATTATTCTATCTTGGTTTTGGCTATATTTCTTTGCATAATTTTAATTGATTCTTTAGGGGTTGTCACGCCCATAATTTCTCATAGTCTATTAAGAATCAATATTTTACCACTTCAAATGGAATGTAGAAAATTTGCCACAATATTGGTTTCATAACCCTCCCGCATGATGTTGTATTTGTCATATATCTATGTACATTGAACACTTCATCAGACAATGCTATAATTTTTTATTTTAACTATCAAGTGTATTTTTTAAAGATTTTATTTATTTATTCATGAGAGGCACAGAGAGAGAGGCAGAGACACAGGCAGAGGGAGCAGCAGGCTACCCGCAAGGAGCCTGATGTGGGACTCGATCATGGATCCCGGGATCACACCCTGAGTCAAAGGCAGAGACTCAACAACTGAGCCACCCAGGCATCCCTGTCAAATGTATTTTTAATGAACTCAAGAGAGTAAGTCTATTTTATTGAACAGGAGGCTATTTATCATTGATGTTGTTCTTTGTTCATACTAAAGTTACAATTCTCACTAAATATAAATCAGAAAGAATAGGAAATTCCATGAACAGTTTTATCAGAATGATTTTTTTCAGAGAACAATAGGTACTTATATGTTCTAAGCAGGACCATAAATCATGTCAGAACTCTAATTTGCTGAATTTTTATTGAATGTTTATAGTTTATAAACATTCCCTCCATACCTCCCTCAACCTTTTCTCTCTCCCTGACTATACACACATATGCGTGTACACAGACATACACACACTGACTCACTGTAACTCAATTTGAACCTCATCTCTAGATGATTTTTAAATTGCAGAATTGTGTCAAAGTTGTTTTTGATATGCCAATTGTTTGTCCTCATTTGACAGATTTCTTTCTTTCTATCATCTATCTATCTATCTATCTATCTATCTATCTATCTATCTATCTATCATCATCATCTATCTATCTGAAGAACATACACTGTGAACAAAGTATTCTTCAGTAAGTCTCTGTAGTGAGGCTACAAGGGACTAGTTAACAACATTGCTGAATGGGTCACTCAAAAATCCTAAATTTCCCTCCCTATGTGCCTCCTCCTGACTCAAAAGGTAGAAGAATCCTTGATATGTCATATAAACAGCAATTGCTTTCTGTATGTCTTGGTATCCCAGGCATCTGAGATGCATAATGTCTGCCAACTGTAAATCTGACACCAATATCAAGAGGTCACTTGAAGGAAAGTATCTCTGTTTTCCTTCTTCTCTCTTCCTACTTGATCTCCTTCAGGCTTCCAGGGCGACCCTCACATTGCTACTACCACTCTCTTTTTGCTTCTCCTACACATTCCCTTGTTCCTTTCTGAATGTCCTACTTCTTTCCCATCTCTACTTTCTCCTTGCCGGGTCTTCTAGAAAAATACTATGGTTTAGTGTAGGGAGACTCGATTAGAGGTTGTTTTTTGTTTTTGTTTTTACTTTGATGACTGCATTCTAATAGGATTTTACAGTTTATTACTTTAGAATTATGACATAAGATTTTTAGTCAGATACACTGTGGTTGGAATTCTGTCTATACCAGTTTTAGCCGTGTGAACCTCATAATCTCTATGAGCCTCTCTTTCCTCATTTTTATGGATAGACAATAACACCTATCATTGGCCTAAGAGAATTGCAATGATTTGTTTCATTATCTGATTTGTTTTCATTCAGAGTTCCTGGCATCTAAAAATATAGTCATTTAAAAATTATTATTTTTGTTATCACTTGTCTGTCTATCATAAGAACTCTGAAATAGGTGAATATATATTACCTTTCATAATAAAATACAGATTAGTAATTGCTCTGGTTATAAAAGCAATGCATACTAATGCAAAAGAACTTTAGAAGGAAGTATCAAAAGCATATGTAATCTCTATTTGGTGATAAAAGTTATAAAACTTTTAGGTTTTTTTTCCAGTTTTTTCCTTGAAGAAACAGATTCTATAAGAAGTATTTGGATCATGTCATATATAAATTTATAATCTACTTTTTTTCATTCAGTGGTGAACATATTTCTCTTATTCACTAATCTTTAAAACAACTTTAATTGCTATATTATGTCATTACATAGATGTACAATGATTTATTTAACTGTTCTCTTACTCATAGATTTTTAAGAGGAATATTTATATAGAAAATATTTTCTTGTGCTGGATCTTAGAAGTGTAATTATTAAGTAAGATTGTATGAACACCAGTGTTACTTACTTATTATCAAATTTCTTTTCATGAGTTTGTTTTCTTTTCAATTTATACTCCTACAACTGTGCAAAAGTGTCTATAAACTTTAAATTTTGGTTAAATAATCTCTTCTTTAAACAATGCAAATACTTCTAGGTAACTAAAGGAGACTCTAGGCATTTGCACATAGAAGGGAAAGAGTCCCTCTCAATATACCTTTGATTGCAATCTGTGGAAGGGATGGAGTTTTGACTGGAGATGAGTGAGACATTTTGGAGAATGGAGCATCTGTGAGTGGGGTGAGCAGGCCTCATTGGAATGGAAACAATATGAAGAAAGAGGTGGAGAAAGAAGAGTGCACAATGTATTTCCAAGCTGTCCCCTAGGATTAGCCCTGAACATGAGAATGCACATAACCTTTTCTCCTATCTGTGTAGCACTTCTTAACTCTTGCTCTTGGGATCTTTGCTACTCTTACTTCTTGGTTACCCATTAAAATAATCATTCAACCATAATTTGTACCAAATAAGCTTTTGTTTGTTAGTTCTATGAAAACAAATGAAACAAACAAAATATATTCCACATAGAAAAAGCCCTCCAATTTTTAAAAGGTGGGTTTGTAGTTACTTATTTGTTTATGAGATGGCCCAATATCCACTCAGATCAGACTGAGTTCAGGTGTCCCCAGAAGAGCAGACTGTTTTCCTGTTCTGTTCTTTGTGCAGTGTAGCCAATCAGATGGCACCACTTTGTTCAAGATTGCCAAGCCAGGGACTTTTACCTTAAACACAAGTATGCATTTCAAACCTTGAACAAACAGTCTGCTTAATAAAATAAGGGAAAGGGTTTTCTTTCTTTCTTTCTTTTTCTTCTCTAGAAATTCACAAACATCACTTGACAGGTGACAGCTCCTCCCTTACAAAAGGGGCTGTTTGCTTTTTGCTTTGGTGTTTGGGTAAACTGCAGCACGCACTGGCAGAGAATTTATTGCCTAAGGGAAGGTGTTTGCAGTCGCTGTGTTTAATCTGAAAAGAAACCCTTTTCCTTCAGTCCCCTCCCTCTTTTTTGGGGAGGGAGAGTTAGAAATGATAGCCCCAGGGAAATAGTTCCCCAACACCTGTCTTTGGTGTAACCTCAGCAATGTTACTTAAGACACTATGCTTAGTGTGTATGCATTCAAAATGACAAAGTTGAAGAGGGCAGATAAACAGAAAGGGATTTCAGCAGAAACACAGGAGCTAATTCTGACCTTGCATCCTCTTAAAAACTGATGAGTTTGAAATCTTAGCATGCTGGTTTAGAGAGAATCTGATTTATTTGAAGCAATATGCCGTGAGTCACCTGTTCTTTCTGTTAGCTACCAGTTTACTTAATATAGTTTAATCTGCAAAACTTGGAAAATTCTAGAATATTAGACATAGGAACTGTAAACATGATGTAATTCTACTCTAGCCTTCTTTAAGAGATGGGAAAAATAAGATCCAAGTTGATTAGGGTGAATTTCTCCAATGTTTCCACTAGGGTTTGTGGTTGACTGGATTAAACCTAACTTTCTGGATTTGTAGTTCTGCCTTTACATCTACTATTAGAGAGGGTTGCTGATGAGCTCAAGCTCTGGAGGTACCTTGCTGCCTGCATTTGAATCCAGATCTCTCATCTACTGCTTGAATGACCTTGGCTAAATTCTGGTATGTTTCTGAGCTTCCATTTATGCATTTGCAAAATGAAGATGATGGTATAGGTGACATACCAGAGAAAAGTTATTTAGAGTATTGAGATGAGACATGTAAAGCAGTTTACATAACATCTTGCATGAGGTCAGCTCTTAGTGGTGATGGTCATCACTGTTACTTCTTAGGATATGATAAATCTGGAAACAGGAAATTAGTAATCCCAAATAGAGCAATAACAGAATGCAGAAAAAAAAAGGTTATTTGCATGGATTTGTATTTTTGTATTGAAAAAGAAGAGGTAATATTTGGAGATAAACTAGTATGCTCTACAATGTGTTAAGCCCATTTTTTTTTCCCACTTGAAACTAGTTTCCTTCAAATTAAATTAAATTTTGAAGTAGATTTTTCTTAAAAGCTCATATACTGTGGTGTCCATTCAAGTCTCACTTTAATTACTAAATAGTATTTTGTTAAAAAAAATAGTATTTTATTTTAGTTAGTTGGGTATCATTCAATGTTAATATAATAACATTTTCTCTACTCCAGAGCACAAGCTTTGGGATTGGATATTGGATATCCCTGTGTTTGAATCTTATGTGATAAAGTCAGAGCTGCAAGGACTCCAAACAGTTTAGTCCAGTGGTTCTCAAAATGTGGTGCTGATGGCCAGCACCATCAGGAACTTTAAAAAATGTGAATATTTTGGGTTCCACTCCAGATCTGCTGAATCAGAAACAAGGAGAGGGAGGGCAACAATCTTTCAATAAGCCCTCTAGGTGATTCTGAGGGTGGAGAAACATTGGTGTAATCCAGTGTTTTAACCTATGTCTTTTTATAGGCCAAGAAACTCAGGCTCTGAGTGGAAAGTGACTTGTCCAAGGGTACAAAGCCATAATGACAGAGAAGAAACTTCAAGGCCAGTCTCTACTTTAAGATAGACATTTTTAGCTGTGGCTCATCTTAAAACATGTGGGAAGTTCTTCTGGGTAATGCCATTGAGAAAATAAAAAGGTAGAATGTCATAGTTTAGAAAAAGTAATAAGCATTATTTATTAAGTGGTTTGCTTTATGTCTTTATCAGTAAGATGTTGTTAAACAAATTCTCATACCTGGTTTTCTTAAATTTTAAGTTCATAAGAATCTTTTCCCTGGTAAAAAGACTAAAATTTCAAGCTTGTATTCTTGTCTATTCAACAAGAATTTGCTGATTATTTACTAAGTTCAAGGCACTCTGCTAAGGTTATAAAGTTTAAATAAAAGAGCTAAGTCTTTCACTGCCTATAACTTAAAATCAGTGGGGGAGACAGCTGTGAAGTTAATGAACTAGGTTATAACTGATCTAAGTGATCATATCAAAGAAAATATTATTGCTTACCTATTGAGAGATAAACAATAAATGGGTACCCATATTGGGTAACGGACCAGTTTAGTCATCAGCAATGACTGCTAGGCTTTGTAACTTTGGAGACAGTATTCACATCATACTCTATCAGAATCATAACTTTTAGGCATTAAGCAACTCAGTTGTCTGGCATCTAGCTAACATTTACTTCTTTCTATACATGAGACTATTTTTTAATAAATTTATTTTTTATTGGTGTTCAATTTGCCAACATATAGAATAACACCCAGTACATGAGACGTTTTCGGGAATGAATGAATAAATAGCATGTTCTACTCCCTAGGACCTCACAATTTATTATCAGACAGGAAACACATACAAACAATTCTTATCAAGATAGAAAGTGATAAGCACCAGAAGAGAATATAGACAAACTTCAACAGGAATTCTGATAATCATGTCTATATAAAAGCTCAGGAAACATACTGGCTATGTGAAAGAGGAGAAAGAGAAGTTATTTTAGACTATGAGAACTATCTAAGTTAGTTAGGGACCAGGCTTAAATGTGTGAAGCATTCTATGCAAGAGAATAAAAAATTTAGGTAAGAACTGGAGAATATTTGCCTCACTTTAGAATAACGCAAATTATTACTATTTTTTTAAGTTCTCTGGATCCACAAAACATGTATGTGGGCTACTAGGTTGAGACCCCTTGAGTTAAATGTATAAATTAATTTGGTAAATTATGTATTAGAAGGAAGGTCAGTTTGGTTTGGCTGGAACCCAACAGGCAAGAGAAGGAATAAGGAAATAGACAGAGTTGGGTTGGGATCAATTTAAGGAAAATAGGAATACATTCTAACCTGGTGGTCTTGCAGAATTGATTATTGGATACAGAGTATGAATAACTAAAGGATTGTGGCTGGAGATGTGGAGGTTCCTGCACATGCATATGACTCCAAACTCTACAATGTCATGGGCTTACTGTTAAGTAGAAGTAGGTGTATTGGGATTAAGATTGCATTTCTCTCTAGGACTATTCTTTTCAGAGAAGAACCTGTTCACTTTCTACTTTTTCTTCCCTAGCTCTTAAAGTAGAACAAAGATGAAAATGAGAATTCCTTTACTTTAGGGAATAGGTGAATAGGCTACTAACTAAAAAATAAGAACCATGTTGACAAAAAACTGGAATAGAAATGGAAAAAAAAAAGACACCCCCCCCCAAAAACAAAACAAAACAAAACAAAAAAAAGAACCCAAGGTTGATAAAACCAATAGCCAGATTGACTATTTCTGAGTAGAAGGGTTATGGGGATTTTCATCTAGTAAAAGGTAGCATCTAAATGTAGGTGGGGGGGGGGAGAGGAGAGAGGGAGAAAGCGAGACAGAGAAACAGAAAGACAGACTTCATTTGTGCAGTAAAAGCCTCTTACTTCATTTGTGGGCTATAGGTTACCTGAGTAAGGTGTCCGTCAGAACTATATTGTCTGCAGTGATTTGAACTTCATTTTTATCTCTTTTGTCTATCAAAGTTATTTTTTTAAAGATTTTATGTATTTATTTTGAGAGAGAGAGGGCACACATGAATGCATGAGTGGGAGGGGGTGGAGAAGGAGGAGCAGAGGGAGAGGGAGAGAGAAAATCTCAAGCAGACTCCCTGTTGAGCATAGAGCTCAAAGCTGGGCTCAATCTCACCACCCTGAGATCCTGACCCGAGAAGAAACCAAGAGTTGGCCACTTAACCAATTGAGACACCTAGGCGCTCCAAAGTTATTCTTTGTGTTTAGCAAAGACATACATATAATTCATCTATAGATTAATAAAAAAAAGTTCTTACTTCATTGTATTTATCATCCTCCCAAGAAGCTGAAGAGCTCTTAATGTACATTATTCAAAGCGTTTCTCACCACACCCTCTTAAAGAGATAGAAAGCAGGTGTTTTAATGTCTCAGCTGTGTACCTCCATGGCACAGAATAGTGAATCAGAAATTAGATATAAAATCCGCATGATTTGTCTTGGAATTGAGTGTGCTTTATTCCAGTGGATGTTACTACCTAATTAGAACTTAGATGGCCTTATAAAATATGGCTTTTAAAAATAGCCCTCTCCTTTAGACATCTGGGTTGGGTATCAAGATGACTTTTCTAAACCTGAACGTTAGTGGAGTGTTAAGGATATAATGATGTTGGCTGCTGTGGACAAAGGGAGGCAGCACAAACTCTCTAGTGAATTCAATAGATACAGCCCATTCCCCATTTAACCAAGGTATTTATGTGCCTTCCAGCAATAGTTTATTTTGAAAAAGTAGCAACTCAGCTGCTTGGAATGGATCAGATAGAAAATGAAGAAGGATATGGAGGAGGAAAAAAATCTATTTTGTGATCATCGATAATAGGAAACTGATGTGTTCTAGTATGTCATCTCTTTTTCTTGAGATTCAAGAATTAACACATCACATATAAAATTAAGATCTTGGGAGGTCTTTTGGCATAGGAAGATAACTTTACTATCTCTTCCATTTTGATAAACACTCAAACGTTAGCAGTCGTGAGGTTTAGTGAAAAGCCACCTAGGAGTCAGAGGTCCAGGCTACCAGTCCTCGTGCTGCTGTCACTAACTGGCTTTCTTCTGATGAACAAATAACCTCCCCGTCTGAGTCCTATTTTCCTAACTTGTAAAAGCATGGAATTGGACTGGTTGATATCTCAATCCCTTCATCCATATAATGGATAAATCACCAATCTTTGTTTCTGAGTTCAGTCTTCGGCTAAAACTCCTTTTGTGTCTTAATGTGACTTTGATGGGAACATAGTGCAGGCACACATATTTTCCTAAACCATTAGTGAAAAACATATAAACTAATGTGCCCTGTTTGGAACATAAAAACCTGTTCTAAATAATAGCAATGTGGCATGGAATCTAAAGGGTTAGTGACTGTCTTTCTTTTCCTTTAATTCTCTAGGTCAAGGGGAAGGGGGACTTGCAAAAATCAGTACACGAAAGCAACATTTTCATGTTTGAGAAAATGAGTACTTCCTAATCAGTGCTGCTGGTGGAGGCGAGGTGGGCGGTGAGGGATTGTACTCCTGAAGATTAGTCATGAATATGAATACTGTCTGGAGCTGGAGAAAGGAGAATGGCCTGAGTCCTGCTACTCCCCCACTCCTCCTCCACTGTGCTACCTCCATCTGCCTCATAAGCCCGGAGGCAGTGTTCCTTCCAAACAACTACTTGCCTAACCAGTTCATTGGAATGTCTTTCTACAGACTGTGTCCTCATTCAGATTTCTTCTGAAAATGAACCTCTCTAAAAGCATAAATCACATTTAAAAAACAAAACACAGTGGTAAATGTTACACACAAAAATCTCTTCTTTGGTTTAAAAAAAATGCACAAACAAGCCCGCCCATTTTTGTTGACACTACAACAAAAATAAGAGCAATTAGGAAAACAGTTGCCTTGCACCTTTTAAAGAGAAGGCTTTTTCTCTTGGTTGCATCTGTTCTTTGGGGTGACAGGTATTAAACTCACTTGATGTAATCTTTCCTGCTTACCACACAAACACACACCATGTCGATCCCTCGACTTGCAGTCTAGGAGTGATTTTATAAAAATATTAAATATATGTTCTCCTTGCTGGCATTTTAAAATAACAAATAATAAAGTGTGAAGGAAAAGATAAGAACTGTAGATGGACACAAATTTTACCCTGTAACAATCATGCCTTCAAACAAACATATGAAAGGTCTTTATCTATGAAAGAAGTTTAATAACTTGGAGTATGCACTGAGAAACCTTTCTTCATTGTATAATAGCATCTTAGACAAAAACTGAGGTGTCCATGGATTTTTTTTTACTTTCTTTTCTTCTTTTCTGACCCCATTGCTCATCTGCATCATACTAAAAAACCTTGAGTGGCAATGACTCACATGATATTTTCTTATTCTGGCTGCATACAGTTCCTAAATAAATAGGAATCATTTGTGATTTAAATTCATTGAAAAAAAAATAAAAGTGTGCTGATCTTTTATGTAGTGGTAGTGGGATGGTGTTCACAGTGTTATAGACCTTGAATTTCTTGCTTTTTCTGGTGAAATTCTGAATGGTGAAGGATAAAAATAAGCATTTGCTTTGCTGGTTTTATTTTTGAAGGAATTCCCATAATCGTTTGAGGTTTGGCAAATTTGAAGTTTGGTTTTAATTTCAATTATTCTTCTGTAAAGACAGAATGAAACTTGCCTTATTAATCTCTCAAGAGGTTCAGCTAAAGAATAGTTCATGGTTGGAAACCCATGAATCTCAACCTTACCATGCAGAGTCTAGGACACTAAATCGTCTGATGGGTGATAGAATCAAGCCATTATCTTATGACTGAATTACCAAGAGGAAAGAAACGCTTCGTTCACACATTTCAATAGACTGTACAGTCTATACAAAAATAGGCCATTGTACAGCGAGGAGGGTGTTGCCATAGAAGTTTGGGAACCTAAATTCTGGTCATGAATTCTACACCCTTTACCTGAGTGACCTGACACATGTAACTACCACTCGCTAGTTTCAGTTTCTTTACTTACAAAATAGGTAACTGATATTCAAATCTAGACATCTTGATATCTAGATTTTGATATCCAAGTTTTCCTAGAATAACCCATAAAAATGAAAACTCATGAATATGTCAACACACAAAACAAATGAAGTAGCATTTTATTATTAGAGATTTATTCCAAGAGCTAAGTACTGTGAACTCTGTGTTTAAATATCCTGGGTGTATGAATAACTAACTCATCCTAAGCATTAGGGTTGTTGTATTTTTTCTTTTATAAAATGGGATTAATATGATTATTGTGAAAGCTAAATGAGATAGTAAATAGAAAGAAATCACAATAGCATTGCTCAATATTTTTTTTAATATTAACTTTTTATTAGGCCAATCATGGAACACAATGAGTTGTTTTAAATAAACACAACTTAAGGGGTGGTTTTAATAAAAATTATGATTTAGGGCAGCCTGGGTGGCTCAGCGGCTTAGTGCCATCTTCAGCCCAGAGCACGATCCTGGAGACCCAGGATCAAGTCCCATGTCGGGCTCCCTGCATGGAGCCTGCTTCTCCCTCTGCCTGTGTCTCTGCCTCTCTCTCTCTCTCTCTCTCTCTCTCTCCCTCTCCCTCTCCCTCTCCCTCTCCTTCTCTGTTTGGATCTCATGAATAAATAAATAAAATCTTAAAAAAAAAAAGAAATTATGATTTATCACCTTTAAGATCCAGCCTTTTTTTGTTTGTTTTGTTAGCGGTGTTATTTTTATAATGTAATTCTTTTTCTTTTTAAAAAAAATCTTGAGTCACAAAGATTATAAGTGGTTGCAGATTATTTTTTAAACTTTCTTTACAATTTCTAGATAATTGTTCATCAAATTGTTCCAAATCTGGAAAGACCAATAGCAAATATATATATATATATGTATATATATTAAATTCAAAGCACTACAATCAAGCAATTATTTTCATTTTTATCATAAACAAAAAATTCTGACCCCAAATCTTGAATTTAGCATATGCATCAAAACTTGCTATGATACAATAGTACCAACTGCACAATGAGGGTTGACTTGCCATACAGTTGACTCAACTTTAGACTGTCACAAGACCATGTACTGAAAATGTATTTGGCAGTGGTGTATGGATGTCATAGTGAGAGTTCTTATAGATTCAAGTGCAGGTAATGGATAAAATACAGGCCTAAAAAACAAGCATGCACACAAACACGCACACACACACACACACCCCTTCCTAATCAGTGACATTGATGAAAAGTACAAGCAAGTGTGCAGAGATGGCCAGAGAAGCATCATGCCATGTTCAACACAAAAGCAAGTTAATGTAGCTGCAGAAAACTTGTTTAAAGCCCATAGCCCATATCTACTACTTAACCAGTTATGTGACTTACAACAAGTTATCTCACCACCCTGTGCATCTTCCCTCATTTGTAAAATGTGAATTATAATAACACCTCCCTAATAGGCCAATATGAATATAAAATCATAAATAAAAATCATGTAAATTAAAGCACTAAGAATCATACCCTAGTCTTAAGAAGTGCTGAACCAATGCTTGCTCCCTACTATTGTTGTTTTCTGACAACAGATAATTTATGTATAATCATGATATAGATGATTTATATTCCATGTTAGGGATGTATCAAAAGAGAAAGTTTTTAAAATGACTGTACCCGTTTAGACATCCAAACATGCTATGCTTCACAGTGGCCATCTTGGGCAGCATGGGCAGTTCCATGCTTGACCTTCTCCTTGTCACTCACCTTCAATGACAGCTTATCAGGTATATAAGAAAATATATGTCCTTGTTTCAAAACTACTCTTTTTTTCTCAGTTAGAACTGTCTTATCCAATTGGATCCCTCACTTTATACACTAAATTTGGCAGTGCTAAATACAGTTTTGGTTTTTGTTTTTTTTAAAGGCTGAAAATTTGTCACCATTAATTTTATTCCAATAATGAGTCACAAACTGATTTATAAATTATGACAGATTGTTCTTGAAGCTTGAAGCGCCATGAAAACAGGAATCATTACTTTCTTTTCTGTAAAACATATTAGAAAGCCTGGCCTAATCAAGTGCTCAGCAAATGTTTGTTGAATGGTTTGAAGGTCCAGTTGACTCATCTCTTTAACCAATTTCTTAGCTCCCTAAGGAAGTAACACAATGTGAGTCTTCTGAGTGCCGCACAGAACCTAATGGACACCACATAATCATTCTACTCTGCTATTGTCTTGATCTAAGTTTTGAAAAGTAGACACAATCCCTCCAAAAATTTCTTGTCCGTCCTCATTGGATTTTTTTTATCATTTCTATATGCCATCTATTGCTTCTTTTGTTCATCTAGAATATGTAAATATTAATTTAAAATGCTTCTTTGACATCTATTAAACAATTTGTAATAGAATCAAGGAACAGAAGTTTGGGCATTTGGGGAATTATCAAAAAGTATCGTGCCTAGAAGGCTGTTCTTTTTTCTTTGAAGAACATTTTTCTCTGAGTTTATGCAAATTTGAGGAGGCTAAACCAAATCTCTAAAGATTGTTAGGCAGGACAAAATGTTTAATGTTGCAAGTTTTCTCTTGAAATTAATCAGTCACTTCTGTATAAATCATGTTCTATGTCAGAGGTTTTCGTTTGAATGAATCAAAGCTAATTGCAGTAAGGATTTAGAAAATGATACCTATTCATCAAAAGCAAACAAATAAATAAAATAGCTTATGTTTGAATAACCTTCTGCAGTTTAAAAAAGTTATTTCATGTCCATTATCACTCTTGATCTTCACAACTACATGTAATATATATCTCATGCCATTAGAAGTACATTAACTCTTTGGATTTTTGATGTAATTAAATGTTATTAAAAGCAATTTGACTTCATTAGTGAACAGGTTAGTATGTATGTCCAAATAAAAGGCACCCATAACATTCTATATGTTAAACAATTGAAAATGTGACTCTTGTTCTGGAGTTCCAAGTTAAAGAATAGGATCTCAAAGATGCATATTCTTCTTTTTTTTTTTTTAATTTATTCATGATAGGCACACAGGGAGAGAGAGAGAGAGAGGCAGAGACACAGGCAGAGGGAGAAGCAGGCTCCATGCAACAGGAGCCCGACGTGGGATTCTATCCCGGGTCTCCAGGATCGCGCCCTGGGCCAAAGGCAGGCGCCAAACCGCTGCGCCACCCAGGGATCCCAAAGATGCATATTCTTTAACATTGCTTCACACCCTACTTGCAGGTCATATTTATAAAAAGCTAACCGTGAAAGATATTTTCAGCATTGATCACCTGATTGACCTTGAAGAAACCCTTACTTTCTTGAATTACTCATGATTGCCTTCTTTTTACTACAGATTCTTTTTTTAGACTTCCTGAGTTGAGTATTTGGGCATACTCAATGGTATCAGCACCACTTGGGACTGAATAAAGGATTGTTTGGTTGATTGCTTGGTTATCGGAGAGTGAGATCTTGGCTCTCATTCAACTAAAACAGAAAATGTCTGGGCAATGTCTGCTAATGTTGATCAGTAGGGTCAGTTCTCACCAACATTCAGCAAAATCATCAATTGATTCACTTATTAGAGTGTATTTGAAACCTTTTGCTGTATAAGACCCTGTTTAATATTTGTATGCCCAACCTAATAGTGTTAGTGGGGATATTATCCTCAGTAGGATGTGATAGTGTATCAGAAACTTTGTTTGCTGAGCACTGTGAAGTGATAAATTGTCCTTTGTTTGCATGGCTAATTGTAAGTGTTTGGAAACACTCCTTTTATGTACTAAGAGCAGCTAATGAAGACAGTTAAATGAACCTTTATAATGAATCTAGGAGTTCAAGTCAGCTAGGAGCTCTGCACAGTCTGCTAATTTGCTTCTTATCCCTCGCCAAATTTTTATGTATCACTTCCCAAGCAGGACGCCTATTCTGAATAGAATGGCAAGCCAACTTGTTTTTCTTTATAACTTAACACAGTATGCACTCTTTTAGAACGTTGGTGCTGGAACAAGTTTTAGAGATCATCTATTCAGTAAAGGAAATGAAGCTCAGAGAAGTAAAATGGCAAACCCTAGATTACATAGCCAGTTGGTGAAGAAACCAGCCTAGCATCTACACGTCCTGATTGTTTGCATTATACTGTGATGCACTCTTTAGAAAAATAAGTGCTGGGGTTGCCCAGGTGGCTTGGTGGTTGAACGTCTGCCTTTGGTTCAGGGTCATGATCCTGGGGTCCTGGAATCGAGTCCCGCATCGGGCTCCCCATGGGGAGTCTGCTTCTCCTTAAAAAGGAAGGAAAGAGAAAGAAAAGAAAAGAAAAGAAAAAAAGAAAAAAAAGAAAAGAAAAGAAAAGAAAAGAAAAGAAAAGAAAAGAAAAGAAAAGAAAAGAAAAGAAAGGGAAGGGAAAGGAAGGGAAGGGAGGGAGGGAGGGAGGGAGGGAGGGAGGGAGGGAGGGAAAGAAAAGTAAAGTGCCTGTATACTATCTCTTGGGGAAACTCTATTTCCCCAATCTATATATACCAACTTGAGACTGTCAATTTGTCTTGGATAATGTGAAATAGTTGCTCTCACATTATCATTTTGCCTAACCACAGCATATTCTCATTCGGAGAAATTATCAAGATTCTTCTAATGTGTTTTGGTGTTTACTCAATGCCAAGTTAGGTGCCTAGACTACCATGTTTGATGGAAAGGTAGATTGAATTTCTGCAGCATTTCCAAGACTTGTGCTCTAAGAACATAGCACGCCCACCCCCCACATAATCTTGTCCTGCAGCCTTGGTGGTGTAATGAATTAGTCTTGCACGAGTCTGCTGCTTCTGGAGAGCTAAGCAGGGGATCAAATCCTCCCTTTGTAGTGAGACAAGCTGCCGGAGAAGTGATTGATATTGCAGACAGAAGTAGGACTTCAAGGAAGAAATAAGCAGATAAGTGGGGTAATAAGTAGATAATACTACTACTTTGCACTTAGTGTCTTTTATCTGAGCATCTGAAGGCAGCTGTATCCTCAAACATCAAGGACTCTCAATGTAAAGAGAGAATGGGGTCTCTCCTTTTACTTGGTGGCCTACTCTACAATCCATAAATCAATGAAAAGATTTCCTAAGGAAGACCAGTGGTGAAGATTTTTTTTTCCTTCTTTTCTCTGGGAAGTTAAGCCACCAGGATATGAAGCAATCTCTCTAAAAGTTATCTTGATCTTGATGCAATGTTCTGTGTGCACTTTCCCCTACAATGTTTGAATCTGAAAAAAGAAACTTCTACTGTACCAACTAAGGCATTTACTGTATTTTTTTAAATCCCTTCTGATCATGTCAGACTCACTCCCTTTGAGTAATTCTCATGCTTGCATTTATATTACTCCTCAAAAATTTCCCTTGTAAATCTTATTTTAGGTCAAAGTCCTTAGACAGTAAATCTTTCAGACAGCTTCAGGCCATTATGGCTCCAAGAAACCATTGTGAAGCGAAGCTGTGTTTAATAAGGTTGATGGGCTCAGTTAGAGATCTGAGTATGCCTTCATTAATTTTGTACACATCTTGTTAATTCAGACAAAGAGTGTGAGTTGCCAAGCCAAAATTGTTTCCTTTAGCAGACCATGACTCAAAATTCAGAAGCCAGTTCCTAGCAGAGTTAGAGAACAATACTGGCTGCTGTGAGTTTTTGTATGTAAATTTGTTCCCTACTTAACAGAGACTAGAATCATTTTCTAGACATTGAACAACCAAACATAAATACTAAGTGGCATTAAAAGTACTGTTGAACACCCTCTCCATTTTTCTTGCTGGATTAACTCTGTTGTGGGCTCCCCACATTTTTATTTGTTTGTTACTCATAGAAATCTTATGGTTAGGAGAGATCTTCAGGGTCATCAGATCTCACCACACGCAAGCAGTCTGGCATTTTGCTCCCTAATTGTAATATGTAAGTAAGTGGCATAACCTTGGGAGGGAAAGAAGACACAGATTCATCCAGTCTGCGTTCCCTAAACATCAAAAAAAATTTCACTGGATATGCAAAAAAAAAAAAAAAAAAAAAACCCTCAATTCATGGCTGTTTCACATTTTATGGTTTGTCTAAAGACAAATTTGCTTTCTTTTAACAAAAACTATTTCCTTTAAAACAAATTTCATACTTGGCAGAGGATAAAAAAGAACTATGTATATTTAATAGTGCTCCACAGCCATCTTTCACTGTGACTGAATTCTTTCATGAGCTGATGGTTCTCAAGTCGAGATAGTTAAAGATAAAATGTAAAAGAGATTGTGAGTTTGTATCTGTGTGTGTTTGGGGAAGTAATATGATTAGAACACACAGATATTACATGTATCACTGTTTTGAGAATCTTAATACCTCTATTGGTAATTCTAATATCCTCTATTTTTCCCTTCCACTTTATAGATTGTAAAACACTTTCTTTTTCTTTCTTTTCTTTTTTTTTAAATTTTTTTTAAGTAGTCTCTATACACGGTTTGGGGCTCAAACTCACAACCCCGAGGTCAAGAATTGCGTGCTCACTGACTGGGCCAACTGGGCCAACTGTCCCAACACTTTTTCTTATTTGACAATCCTCACAGGTACCTTGTAAGTAAGGTAACGTACTAGTGATGTCCTCGTGTAATAAGTATGGAAACAGAGTTTTCAGTTTTCACCGAGCCCACAGACTTGGCAAGTACCAGAACCAGGACTCTACCCTGGTTCTCTACCCTGCGCACCTTTTGACTTGGAGCCATTGCTCTCTAATCCAAGTTCAAAGTGCTTTTAGGTATAGCATCAGATCCAGAGCATTAGTCTGCTATGATGAAGTGCTGTACAAAATCAGTAAATACCGTCATCAAATATAACCTCAAAACATCATTTCCTTAATTGATCGTTTTGAGTATAAATCTTTCTACAGAGAGGAAAGAGTTAACAACTATGTATAAATAAGTCATTAGCCATGAACTGAATCCACTTGATTTAGCTTAATATGTAGGTAAAGTTTTTATGACTCCAAATTCACTCTCCCCCAAATCAGTCTTATTTCTTTCTTTTTCCTTCTTTTTTTTTTTTTCATCCCAAACCCAGAGGATGCTGCTCTTCCTGCTAGATTCTACTTTCCTTTCAGAGAAGAGTAGAGACTACCTTCTGCACAATTACCTAGATCCTAATGTCACTTTTGTTTGTCTCCTTCTCTCCGTTTAGTTTTGTCTACTTGAGTACGCACTTTGCTTCCAAGCTTTTGTGAGGTGACAACCAATATACTCGGGCACCTCTTCCACTTCTCTACTTGTCTGACACATTTTGTCCTCAGTTTCTACTGTTATGTAACTTTTCCTTTCTCATTTAATCACATATTTCTTTTACCTTTTAAATGGCCTAAACTTAAATCTGAAAAAAAATGTGTTACCAGAGGGAAACAGAGATTAATATTTACTAATAGCTTTATGTATTTATTAGAAAAACTGTCAAAAAAAAAAAAAAAAAAACAAAAAAAAAAAAAAAAAAAAAAAAGAAAAACTGTCCTAGTGACCAAAACTTAACTGATTTCAAAGCAGAACTTGAGGGATGCCTGGGTGGCTCAGTGGTCAAGCATTTGCCTTCGGCTCAGTTCCTGATCCCAGGGTCCTGGGATCGAGTCCCACATTGGGCTCCCCACAGGGAACCTGCTTCTCCCTCTGCCTAGGTCTCTGCCTCTTTCTCTGGGTCTCTCAGGAATAAATATATAAAATCTTAAAAAATAAAAATAAAAAAAAAACAAAGCAGAACTTGAGGCAGCCAAATGGGTACATAAGATGCAATTCTAGTACCCTTAGAATATAAACCCTGGTGGCATACATAAACATGCATTTCTCTTTGTGTGTGTGTGTGTGTGTGTGTGTGTATTTCTCTTAGTTAAAAACAGTGTGTAATGTAATTCTTTCAAATAGAAATGTAAAACTGAGAATGATGAGACAATTTCATGTTCACAAACTTGTTGCCAAGTATTGGGACACTTAAGTTCCATTTGGGGGTTTTATATCGTCAGCCTCTAAAATGAAAAAGGTTTGGTTATATGATTTCTAGAGTCTTAATCAAGTCAGGGTTTTTAGTTCTGTTTTTATCAGTGCTTAGTACTGCTCATATCATCATCACTGTAAGCCAAGCATTCTCTTTCATCCCTTATCTTTGGAATACTGCATTTCCCTCCCAGATAAAATGGCAGAGAGCTTTCTCCCTTCCCTGCTCTTCTTGCTGAGGCATGAGAGAAAGTGGCACTCATTATGGGTATGCCCACTTATAGTTCTAGGAAATAATGTGAAAAGAATTTATGAGCAAATGCCTAATTGATTGCTAACTATGGAGACTCATAGACTTATATAGAAGAGTGTGATGGAAAAAAAAATGGGTCCTTGTGGTTGAATCCCTAAATAATCATGAAAACCGAGGCTAGTCCCTGCTAGGTTAGAGTCCTCCAAGGCTAGGGATCTATTAGGAGCACTGGTTTTGCTTTACAGTTCTGAGTGTAAATGTTAGCCCCAGATGGACGGAACATTGAACTCTCTAATTAGCCTCGCAGGTCTGTCTTTAAAGAAACAAGTGTGTAGCATCTAGCAGTTTAAAAAGCCATTCTCTGCATTGTTTGCTGAAGGTCAGAGGGCAAACGCTGTTGTGACAGTTGGGTGGACTTGGCAGGCACACTTCTCTGGAGAGGGTGAGAAAGAGGAGACCAGTTGATGTTAATCTTTGGTGATGGCAATGGCAGAAGACAGTTCCCTCTAATTCTAGAATCTTTTTGATATTTTTTCAATTCACGTGAAAATTTCTGATTTTTAACCCAAGGAGTTAGAAAAATAGAGTCATACGGAATAAGAGATGATCTAGCCCATACCTTTATTTCCAGGGAAGCTAACTCTTAAACCACAAGCCAGATGGTTTAGTTACCTTAAGCATAAGAAAGACAGAAATAATTCAAGCCCACCACAGTCTTATCCCAACAAATATTTCCTACTCCACCTTCCATCTTCCAAGTCCCCCCCATGCTCACCTAACTCCATTTTATTATTCTGAATACAGAATTCCATGTCTTTGTCTTTTGTCCCATGCTGTGGTTTTAGGAATATTTGATTTCTCTTGTCTTCCTTCCAAATCCTGCCCAACTGTAAGACTAAACTCCCTATTTCTTCACAGGGAACTAATCGTTCCTTCTCTCTTGTTTCCATATAATTGTTATTGGAACTTAACACTTAGCATTTGTTTTATTTAGCATCTATTTTATATATATTTAATCCTGACTTTATTGTTTTTTGTGGTTGTTTGGTTGTGTGTTTGTGTGTATTTTCAGAGATGTCTCTTCTATCTGAGGACAGATACTGACTCATATTCTTCTCTTTGAATCTTATTTTAAGACCATGGAGGGTCTCTAATATCCCTTCTAGCACTAACATTTATGACTTAATCAGGATAAAATGAAATCAACTAATGTTTATTAAAATTAACCCTGACTTTTATTATTCTGTTTATATTGCCCAGTTAGGAAGGAGGAGGAGGTAAAACTCAAATTTGACAATTTTCCCAGTAAGTGAACCAACAAGCATTTTTGACCCATTTCCTTCTAGAGTAACAGTGGAAACAAAGGAGAGGTGGTCTGATGATTGAGGACCACGCATGAGTTTTAGTCTATCTACACAGACTTCAAGCTGTTGACCATGACTAAAGAATTCACTATGGTTGCTAAATAAAAACTGAAAGAATGTGGACCATTTGGGGAATTAATTGGGAGAAATGATGCTGAATGTATCTTTTAAAGCGATGCTCAGACTGAAGCATCAGAGTCCGGGTTTGGTCATAATCTTACAGGTTTAGGACACAACACATACTGTCATCAACTCAGCCTTTCAGTACTGTAGCTCAAACATTTTACCCTGAAGAGAATCTATCCAAATTACAAAACCCAGTGAATAAAAAAGAATACTTAAAAGAAGAGAGCATAAGGAGTTCATTAAAATGGGGGTAGTATACCTATTTCATTCATTTGGCACCTGAATTACAAATAATTCCTCACCTTTATTTTTATTTTGTTGTGACTGCTCTGTAGCTTGTGTGTGTATGTGTGTGTGTGTGTGTGTTCAGATTATTTATAATGGAACCTGACATTGCCACATGTCTCTCCCTTTTTTTTTTTTTAAGATTTTATTTATTTGAGAGAGTGAGACAGAGCATGAGCAGGGGGTAGAGCAGAGGGAGAGGGAGAAGCAGGTGCCCCACTGAGCAGGGAGTCCGGGGCTGGTCTCCACCCCAGAACCCGGAGAGCATGACCTGAGCCAGAGGCAGATGCTCAACCAACTGAGCCAACCAGGCACCCCACCACATGTTTTTCTGTGATTTGAACACAATAATTTGAACTGTACTGGTTTCCATCTGAAGAAAGGATTTCTGCATTGTTATTAAGAGCTGTTAATACTTAGTTTCTCTTTACTTTCAAGCAACATCTATTTTAATCCTAAAATAAATTCCTGTCTTTGCTGGAAATTACCTATATTTTTTTAGATGCAGCACTCTTCCTGAGTCTTTTTTTTTTTTTTTTTCAATCTTTCTGTAACAAGTGTTGCAGAGTTGTCTAGGTAATGATCAATGCAAGTAATGTTTTCTCACAAAATCAAACCAGTGGCCTAGGGAGGCCAGAAGATCTGGCTCAACCACCTGGGTCACAAGGGGCACACCTACTTGGTTGCACCACTTTTTAATCGACTTGTGAATCAGGCTTGGGAAGCTGCAACTCAGTTTATTGTGTCTGTGACAGTAGGAAGCTCAGGAGATAAACAATAAGGGGGAAAAGCTGTTAAGTAGGAAAGTATCTTTGGGAGTCATTTGTGACAACAGGACCTCTCCTCTTTCCTGTGGAGCATGCAAACAAATTGATTTGCTCAGAGACCAGATTCCTCCCCCTTGTTGGGGCATGCATTGTGAGAGGGCAGGCTCTTTTCTGACTGGGCAACCTGTGTGGTGCGGGAGCACATGCAGCCTTAAGCAAAGCATATGTGTGAACTTGAATATAACATTTAACCCCTCTGCTACCTGGTTTCCTTATCTGAGATTTGGAGGTAATAAGGACTGCTTCACAGGTATATCTTAGGTATCACCAGAATGGTCATCCAAGAAATAGAATTTGAATGCCTATTATGTACACTCTCCAAGCTACAGGGATTACAGAACTAAACTGGGCATCATACTTGTCCCCAAGCTCATTTTTTAGTGTGAGATTCATGAAAATAGAACCAAAAAGTAATGAGATGAGATCTACAATCACGCAATATTGCTAGGACTGGGTAATTTAGAGCTGAAAGTAACTGGCTGCCTAGACAACATGATTCATAGATGCAAACACAATGCTGTGTACACAGCAGACACTCAAGTGTTGAATAAAACAGAGGAAACAAGGTATATGGGTGTTGAAGAACACATTTGAGTTTGCCCGTTGGAGAGAATAAAAGAACCAAGGGGCACAGAGCTGCAAAATTATGAAATATAAAATCTATATGCTCTTAAACTTCAAAGAATGCTAATACCCAATACTCTTACAGTATAGCTTCAAACTATTCCATCCTTCTTAGCCCATGAATAAGACTATTCAATAAAAGTACTCGACACTATGATAGGTAGAAATATAGACTATTTGAAAGCCAGAATTTATCATGCGGTTCTTACCACAACATTTTCAGGTACTCTTCAAGTTGGATTTGGTTTTCCAATTTGGTCATAAATCCCCAGAGTTCACCTCCAGGCCTTCTTGGCTAGGTACTGCCTTCTGATATTGTGAGTGCTTTACCTTCTTCTGTACTCAGTGTGCCTGGGACAATAATAATATCAGGAACAATTTTCAACTTTATCATTTTTACTTTTATTATTTTCATTTATTTAAATTTTTTAGAGGGGGGTGGAGAGAGAGAATCTTAAGCAGGCTCCATGCCCAGCATGGAGCCCCACACAAGGCTCAATCTCACAATCCTGAGATTATGACCAAGCTGAAATCAAGAGTCCAACACTCAACCAACCAAGCCAATCACGCACCCCTATTATTTTTATTTTTATGTCTTCCCTACTATTATTTTTGGATCAAGGCCTCCAATATCCTATACTTAGAATGAATGAAAATGGTTTTCAGAGACAGGTACTTTTGCCTGTTGTCATAGAGTGAAGATTACAGCAGCCTGGTAGCATTGCTGCCTAGGAGAGTGGCCAGGACATACTGCTTTGCCAGTTCAGAGAAACATGATGGCTTGTCAGACTTTAATAGCCTCCACCTCTCTGCTGGAAGTGACAGGCAGGGATAGTGATCTTGGGTCCAGCTAGGGCTTCAGTCTTTTTTTTTTTTTCCTTCTTTTGATCATTCTGACTTCTTTTTTTAAAGTGGTGTTCTTGTTTTATTTTGTGGTAAAGAGTTGTTTTCTGCCCAAGCAGACATTATCCAAATAGTTGCACAGTAAGAGAGTAATTAGTGTCCCTTAGACACCTATGGAGAATCTGAGAATGTCAGGCCAAGAAAGGACTTTAGAAATCCCATGGGAATTGACAAACACTTTATTGTAGTTCTGAGGGACTGAGAAACAGAGAGGCTTTAAGGTCATGCAGCAATTTGTAAGGTTAATATAGTAGAACTTTAAAAATGTATTTAAGTCACCTATACATACACTATTTTTTTATACTTAGGATGTGGACACAGTGCTCATGTGAATAGTGTAACAGAGAGGATGAGTGGAAAACAGGGCTTCAGGAATGGCTTGATCCATTCATCACAGGCCCTAAAGCAAAGATGGTGTACATACTTCAGAAGGATATTCACAGATGGGATCACTGATGTTTTCCCAAAGCAACAAACCAGTGACTTCTCCATCCTCTGAACACATATCCTGTAACTAATAATGAGTGCAGACCACTGAGTTGAAACCCTAAAAGGACATTGGAATTCTCTGAAAGTCTGAATTAAAATAGGCAAAATGTGATTTTTCCCTGGAGTTCATCCAGAATGCCAAAGTTAATGCACCTTCTTTTTATTTTGCCTAGGGTTTTTTTTTTTTTTTTTTTCCTGGAAAGGGTGGAGATAATTTACATAAGAAAGAAAGCTGAGTTGCCTCAAGTATGGCCTCCAAGGAGACTGAGACAGCCCCACCCCCTTCCCCTGCCACCCAACCTAATATTCTTGCTGAGGAGCAAAAAATAGAGGAACTAAAAGAAGCATAAAATCTCTAGGGATGAAAACGTCATAGAAATTAACTGGTCTATAATATTAACTGCCTCACAAGCTTTTTAGGAAGGAAATACCACAAGGAAAAGATGTGAGATATAAAGTTGATAGGGAAGGTGTCTGTCTTCAACAGTAGTAAAATCCAGATTATGGTTACATAGGCAAACACAAACTTCAAGGTGACTAGAGTTGTAATAATATAGGCTGCCAAATATATAGGAAAATTAAATCCAATGAACAGATTGGAAAACTGCAAAATGGACAGGGAACTGTCTTGTTTTGTATAATATATAAATTTACCCTCAGAGCCAGAGCTTAAGCCAAAATCCGTGACTCTTGGGAGAATACTCTTCATGCACGATTCTTAAAGACAAGATGGATCGCCTTTCTGTGGTTTTAGGTAGGGAAAATTATTTAAAAGCTAGTATTGTATTGAAATATATCTCAGCGTGGAACCAGAATGAAAGGGGATGTGTTGTGCAATTAGCTTGAATTAATATTTGTTCATGATCTATCCATTCAAAAAAAAAAAAAAAAGGAGACTCAGAGGTGAGACCTAAATCACAGTTTTCTGCTGGTGATACCAGAACTCTTTCCACTATTCCAAACTGACAGTTGGCGCAGACCACTTCCTCTGGCAGCAGCCATTTGGAGGCTATGGCAGGAGAAGGATGAAAGTTAGTGAAACACTAAAAAATCCAGTATTTATGGAAATAAGAATTTATAAAAGGTATCTAGTAGCCATGTCCAGAACTACAGATATGAATAAGTAAGAGGATGAAAAAGTAGTAAAATCTATTCAGAACTTACTATAAGCTAATTACTGCCATGGGATTGGTTAGGAAGTTAAATGTTATAATTTGGCATGGTATTTTGATTTTATCGATGAAGGTTCAAAAAATCTAAGTAAACACATCAGTATTCAAATACAACTTAGTTTGATTTGAAGACTTGCATTTCCCAAAGCAGAGCGATCAATGGGGATGGAAATGAATATGTTCATTTTAATGAATAATGTATAATAGCAATGGAAGGACGTTAATTTTGTTTGTGCATTTTTACTCTAAACTATGAAAAATATTTTAAGTAATAGTAGCTGCTAAAGATATCGTGGTAAGGTAAGCTCTGTTTTACATTGTTAGTCTAATGATAAACAGGTATAATATCCAGAAATCATTATAGTAGTATCTTTTGGCCCTTAAAACATTGAATGTCTTTTAATTGAATAATTCAACTCCTAATAATGTGCTTTTTGCTTTAAATTTATAGTGTTAAAGAGAAATAGAAGCAAATGAATGCCCAATTAGTATGAAGTGGCTAAATTAATTCAATAACAATATGTAGCAATTTAAAAACAGTGTTTAAAAAAATACATGTAAAGAGTTGAGTATACAGTCATATTAAAAGGTTAATTTTTGAAAAGAGGCGTATGCAGATATTTACACAGACCCATATACATACGTAACAAATATATCTTTAATGTATACTATCACAGTATAGAGTAGTATATATCTCTGGAAGAGAATCTACCAAAATTTTAAGTGTTTACCTCTAGATTCTGGGAAAAATGACATAGAAGTAATTTTTATGTAATAAAGTGATAAGAATTCTTATTTCAATATATATAATACTAAAAAAGCAAAGAAACTTGGAAAAGGTGACAAAAATGGGTGATATCTTATTAATATGGAAAACACTACTCCAGTGGGGTAGTGATTGGAAGGGAAAACAAAGGACATTAACACATCATTTAAAGAAGAAATGCAAAGAGCTAATTAAACATATTAAAATATATTTAATCTTGTTCATAATCTGGGGGATTCATGTTAAAATAAGGAAATAGTTCTTTTTATTTGTAAAATTGGGAAAGATAATCTTCAATATTGTGGTTCTTATCCTCCTATAAATGCAACCCTTTTGGAAAACAACTTGATTCTATGCCTGTCCAGAGACTTAAGTTCATAACCTCTGACCCAGTACTTTTAGTGGTAGAAATACTTAACATGGGAAAACGCTCATAATAGTATGAAAACTAAACATATCTATATATATATAATTTTAAAACTATACCTATATCTATATCTATACCTGTATCTATATCTATATCTATATATTTGATCCTACCTTTGGCTACAGAATACATACATAAACAGAGGAGGAAGATCGTGGAAACTTAACAGTAATTCTCTTTGAGAAGTTTGCTTATAGATGGTATGCAATTTTTTTTTCACCTTTTGCCTCTAAGTATCACAATTTTTGTAATCTAAAAATTTAAATGCATATTAAAGGCAGTGCTAGGAGAGGATCTTATCTGCATGCATTTGTGTATCTCTTTACCTGGACTGCTTTGGAGTCCTTCCAAAGGAAGGCACTATCTAAATTTGGAGAAGTGGTTAACAATACCGTTATTATTATAATCATGGAGTGAGGTGTCTGGTGAAGGAGCTATGAACATGGCATTGAAGGAGGGATAAATATTGGGGTGGGAGGAGGTATGAAGACATAATCTTCTTGAGCAGACACAATCTTCTTGTGTGGATTAGAGGGCCAAAATACAGAGGTTCTACTCTTGATTTCATCATTTAGTATTTGTCTGCATTTAGGTGTCTTCATCTTCATCTGCAAGATAGCTACAGTAACAGTACCTAAATGATAATTTTGTATGAGAATTAAACAAGTTTGATACATATATATAATACTTTGAAACATATATATAGTACTTTGAAGAGTGCCTGCTCCATTAAAAGTACAAAGAGAGAGAGAATCTAAATCCTGTCCCCATTTTACCTTCTACTTGACAGTTTACAAAGATAAAAAATGATAGCCTGAGTACATCTGTAAGATTTAGGAGGAATTCGGCTCCCTTTGTATGCCTTATAAGACTCATTTTTCAGTCTAGCTAGTGACCCTAAGATGGATATCATCTTGTATCTTGCTTTGGAACTTAGCCTTAGAATAAAGAGAACATTGCTTTGGTGAATTAATTAAGTGGCTTTCAATAGCTTCTATGAATGCTAATTCTCACCTATCCAGAGCAGGAGGGGAGAGAAATCACTTGGGAAGGATTCGAGCTCTGAAAGTTAACTACTGAGTGTGTTCTGTGTTGGCCATCTTTTATGGTAGCTGGCATTGAAATGATATAATTGATTTTGTTCTGCAGCAGCTTGGAAAGTCCCCACATTTGTCAGCTTTTACACATGCTCTATAAAACCCCAATCCCTTTTAACTATCACGTTTTGTTATTCTGACAATTTTCCTTTTGATGGATAATTATTAAGAACTTGAGGTAACTGTACTGAGATTGAAATCATCATTTTTTCCTCTTTTCTATTTTCATTACATACTGTGCATTGATGCCCAAGAAAAGGCATCTGTGTCATGATAGATTCCTGAGGGAAAAAAAATCTTCTAATTCTTTCTTACAGAATGAACTGCTTAATAGAACTTATATTCATCACATTTTTAGACATTTACTGTGATATGACGATCAAAAATGTACTCCAACCTCAAAGTGCATAGCCCACTGGGGAGACAGACAAGTATACAAAATTTGGCATTGTAAGGTAACATTTTATTACTGTTTTTTATATACATTCATATAAAATAAAAGAAGATTTAACTTCAACTAGGGATTTGGAGAATTCCTCATGAAGATGGCATGTAAGGAATATGAAAATGTTTTGATTAATCAGGTAAAGAGAAAGAACTGAGGAACTAGACTGAACAGAAGGGCAGAAATGGTCAGCTGGGGCCAGCATGTGGCAAGCAGAGTGGAATATGGAAAGTGTAGTTGAGAGCATAGCATGAGGCCAGACTGCTTGTTTACTTTAATAAATGTCTACCTAATCCTGGGCAAATTTACCCAAGCCCTCTTTAACTTCTCTTTTCTCTCATTCAGTAGAACTGAGGTCTTCATGAGGGAACCCACTAAAACACAGATCTCCAATCTGTGGCTTCATGAAACCTAAGCATTTCCCTACCCTCTACACCTACCTCCAACCATCGGAGGCAGACATAGATCTAGGAACACAAAATTGCTTCCATTTTTTGGGGTTTTTGTTTTTTACTTTTTAAAATGCTGTAGGTACAATGGTATTCCCTACCCACTTCACACAGCATGGATTAAGAAGTTCAAGCAAATGTTTTATGTGTACCAAGGACTTCTACACTTGCTTAGCTTTCTTACATAGAGATATAAAATGGAACTATTGATGTTTGGTATATTAAAGATAATATGGCAAGTCAGAGAGAAAAAAATGATAAAATGATAAAGGTAAATTATCTGTTTTGAGTGGAAGTGGATCTTCATTTGTTTCTCATACCAATATAAGTTCCAAAGAGTTAAAAGATTCACATGTGAAAAAAATGTTAAAAACTATAATAATATAAGGTGATATTATGGTTAAAGAATTTCATAATGGTGGGCTGGGAGAAGCCTTTCAAGCTGTTTGAAAAATAATACATCATAAGGGGAAAAATGATAAATTTGACTATAGAAAAATTAGGATTGTTCTACACCAGAAAAGCAACGTGTAAAACCATATATAAGTTTGAAGGACCAGACACACACATGCACACAGCAGAAAAATATTTCCAGTGCTTATAATAAAGGGTTAATATCTGCAAAACATAAAGAGCTCCTGCAGGATTAACTGTTAAAGGGGATAGGCAACAAAATGTTAATAGTATTATGTCTGGAAGTCAGAGATGTTGAACCCACATTTTAGATGACTACTCTTTCCGGTGTACTAGATTTACAACAGTGGCATTTTCACCCCTGCTTCTGAGGCCATGAAGCTTTGAGGAATCTAGAAGAAAGGGCTGAGAACAGAAAGTTGTGAGCTCTTGATAGAGTTGTTCTGACTCCTATTTGGGAAACTCACTTAAAATTTTTGAGTTTATTTATTTGCAAAATGGGGATAACAATACTGACATACATCACTAAGTCATTAGGGAAATTAATGCACATTGCTAAACTTTTCATATCCCAGGATAGGCATTATTAGTACAGAGTGTGTGTGGGAAGTAGCTTCTCTAGAACTTCCTGCTTAAGTAAATGTCTGTTATTTATATAGTATTTGTGCTAAATTCAAATTTAAATGAATTGGTAACTAGTAGCTTATTTTTTTTATCATGAGAATACTAAAAGCATAAAACACAGTTTTCCCCCACAATACTGTACCTGCTTCTTTAAGTCGTTTAAGCATCTTGATATCTGTACACCTTAATGGCTTAAATTGCGCAGTTTGGAGATGAGCAGATTGTTATATAAATATCCAAGTAAAATAGGAAGGATCCTCTAAATTGCTTCCATGGATTCTAGACAGAGAGTCTTACCTTTGTAATGCTCTTTAGAATCATTTAGCTCTGCCCCTCACTTCACAAAGAAGGAACTTGAATTCAGAGTGATTCAGTGACCTGCCCCAGAGGGGCAGAGCTAAATAAAGGCAGAGCTGGGATTAGAGCCTGCATTTCCTAGTTACTGCTGTAACCCCCAGTCCTGTGCTGTATCCCCTCAGCTATCCAAAGTACCTGAATAGCAGTGGCAGGCAGGCAGGCAGGCAGGCAGATAGGTAGATAGATAGATAGATAGATAGATAGATAGATAGATAGATAGATAGATAGATAAAGATTCATATGTCTTAGATTTTGTTCAGCATCTTAGTAGCTATGTTAGACACAGACCATCATCCTCAGACCTGACTGTGCTGAAGGCTGAGTTGCTCAATAGAATTTGGCATTTTAGTCTATTGAATCCTGCTGGGAATCTTCGACTTTGTAAAAGATGAAATTTGTTTACATTTGGATAGAACATCAACAACATTTGAGTCTGTGAACCCTAGATTTAGGATTCAAAAAGTTATGCTACCCCACTATTGTACAAAATCATCCAATATTGGCTTTCTGGGCAGTTGTCCTAATGGCATTTACTTTGCAGCATTGATTCCCATGCATTCAGATTCTGATACATTCAGAACTGCCTAATGGGCTGCACAAAAAACAACTGAGACCAGGTCTACACATCTGTTTTTAAAAAGCACCTTGGTTGATTCTCAGGGTCATACAAGTTTTTGAACCACTGGAATAGAACACAGATTAAGGAAGCAATAATCTTCACTGTTGACCTGAAAGTTGTCAGTGGGTATAGAATTTAAATACATGATACAAATGGTTATACTGCATTTTGTAAGTAATTTCTTTTCCTTTTTTTATTTTTTTGCCTTGTACCCAGAGCTCATTTGGTTAATCACGTGTAGTAAGAAGTCATCCTCCTAATATTTCAGAGAAAAAAATGCACATTACGTCTGATATAAATTTGTAATGTTACAAGATATTGTCATATTCTTGGACACTTGATCAAATGATGTTATTGAAATTTTTGCAAAAACAAAAAACAAAAAACAAAAAAACATTCCTACCAGTGACTCAGGCTTTAAAATAAATATGCCAATAATCACATCGTCCTTTATGTACATGCCTTTAATGGATGCAAAAATAGAAGTAAAAAGGAGGCAAATCTAAGGTCATGAATACATTTATAAACTCTGTTTCTAAAGTTTATATACTAACCTAGCCTGGCTTCTGATTCTCTTATCTTCTTACCTTTTAAATTTTAGAAAAAAATATCTAAGGATTTATTTCTAGCTGTCTTGGCTAGTGGTACCTTGAGGCAGGACAGAGGGACTTAGCTTTCTAAGCGGGGGTGGAGGTGAGGAGTCATGTTTTGACATAGTTCTGACTGAATTACATGGAATACTCAGCAGTAACAAGAATATTTTAGTGAATCTAACAATAACCATCAGGGTACCTCTCATCTTCACTAAATTATGGTAACCAGGACCAGGTTCTATAATAATGTTCTTCTGTATCTATGTATATATATATTTAAGGCAAAGGCTAACTGATTTCTCATACTTTAAGATTTATTCTATTTATACTTTATTAACTGTTTATAGTAAAAGATATTACCTTTGAGCATTAATTAAGAAACAATAAGTAAAGAAAATATTTAAATAGATAAACTTGTATCGATTCCTAGTCCTAAGAACTAATGATAGAAAGAAGTGGTGCTTTTTTTTTTTTTAAATGGGCTTAAAAAAATGGGCGCTTTTCCCAGGATTTCTATTTCCTGTACATAATGTGGATGTTTGTTTGTTTTTACAAGTTAACGGGACCAATGGTTTAAATTGTACTTTGATTATGTTCTGAAAAAAACTAAATGGCTTGTGTTGGCATAACTTTGTGTTAAACCACTGGCATTTCTCTGTGGAGAATAAATTGAAAACTTTTTAGCTATCATGCAGTGGATTTTAATTTTTATATTGAGAAAACATAACCATGGATTTGAGTATTTAGTAATGGATTTGAGTTTTTAGTAATTAGTTAGAAATTACTAACTTTATGTAGTCATTCTTAAAACTTGACATCTAGTTTAAAAAAAATAAAATAAAAGCCTTCCAAAAGCTTTCCCTGAAGTTTTACTTTTCAATTGCAAAGGGTAAAATAACCTTCTGAAATGCCTTCTCTAAGTCCTGGTGGTGGTACGGTCTGTGGTTTGTTTGGGGAGATTTTGTTTTGTTTTTAAGAGAGAGCACTTTCTTATGAAAGACAAGGGAAAGTTTTACCTGTCTCTCTCCTGCTTTTTTTTTTTTTTTCTTTCTTTCTTTTTCTTTTAAAGATTGGTGATAAGGAATTCTAACTACTTAATGAGATGGGAGAGGCCTCACTCCATTGGAGTGGAGGACTCCAGGTGGAAGTTGATGGATTGGACAGGTAAAGAGAAGAGTCCCGCCCCCTCATGCCTATAGTTGGGTATATATTAGGGAACCTAAAATTATGTACAGAGAGAGAAAGAGAGAGAGGGACTTGAGTTCTGTTATCTTCTTAGTAGATTCCTATTGTCAGGGTCTCAGAGGGGGTGGGGGGGTTGGAAAATCCTGGAGCCAGAAGAGAGGACAGCGGCATTGATCAATCTTACTGCTAACATGTTGTACCTGGAAAACAATGCCCAGACTCAATTTAGTGAGGTAAGGATTTTAGATTTTAGCCCTCCATTTAGAGATGCTTATTCAGTTTTATTTTTTAAATAAAAGCTTACATATTTGTGGTTCTTGGTCACCCAATGTAATGTTTTTGCAAATTGTGTATAGGAATCTCCTTTTCTTGGTTAATGTTTTCTGTGGTGACTGTAAGATTTTTTTTCCTTTAAGTAGGAGATGAAATTAATAGGAGAAGAGGGAGAAGAAAAATTTCTGGGTGACATTATGTATTTGAAGAAACCCAATATTCAGGAGTTTGTAAAATCATTTTTTGTAAGAACAGACTGGGAGATCAGCTCACATTCTGCTAGATACATGGAAATAACTTCTCTGTTGGGTATTCACAAACCAGTAAGACAAATTAGTTGACTGTCTTAACTCAGTTAAGTTCTCAGTTCTATCTCCAGACTTCATCCTAAAAGCAAATGAAGCTTTTTCAAAATAATCCAGGTGAGATTTTTTTTTTTTTTAAAGCCATCTTCATTTTGAATTCTATCAATCCAGAGACCCACCTAAATCCTCAGGGGACTTCATTCATGTCCCTATTGTCTGGTGATTGACTTAAGACTTTCACTGTGTAATGACAAAATTATTTGGGGGTGATGGATTATTAAATATTTATACATGTGTGCATGGCAATGTGTATCATAGCGTGTAAGATTTTATGTAAGGAACTGATGGTTTGCCTCTCAGATCGCTCCTCAAATTTGTCTCAGGGATTTAAATCACTGGGCAGAGGGATACGGAAACAAAACTCCTGAAGAGACTGCAAGGCTTTGAGGAAGTTTCCTAAGGTTGAGGGAGGTCTAACAACAATATTAGTTTACATTCCTCAGAATAGGGCAGCTGTGTTGACACTAATCAGATTGGGGGGGGGGGTGCGCGCGGGTGGTGAACGTGAGTTCAGTGTTTCGGATGAAAATGCTTGCAGGCGAATGCTTGGAAAAGTAGACTGGAGTGCTCAACCTGAGCTCCTTAAAAATCAAAACAAAGTGCATAGGACTCGGGTGCACACGGCAAAAGGAAGAGTCGCGCGAAGGGCACCAGAGTGGGGCCTGCCCTGTCATATTGACCATGCTATTGTCTAGACACCTGAACTGTGTAAATATAGCAGGGGAAATATCGAGTTATCTGCAGAAGGAAAAGGAAGTGCCTATTTTCCTTTAAAACATTCAAGCAGGCTTGCTTGTCCTCAGTGGAGAAACTTGAGTTTCTTGTTTTGCTTTACCATGGAAAGGTAGCTTAAAATGTTACCAAACGGTTAAAAAAAAAAAAAAAAAAATGGAGGTGACTTTAAAGATGATCTTGTGTCTATGTGATCCCGTGTTGGCCAGTCTGAATCACTAGAGACGTGGTCTGGCAGTCCTATCATATCTGACTTTGTGTTTGTTCACGAGCTTTTTCACACCTATATTTATAAGCAGGCTGGGATCTGCTTTTGTGTCTAAGTTGGAGGGGGTACATAGGGAAGGTGGTCTAGAGATGTCTGTAAGAAAAGTATGAAGTTGCTGCAACATGGAAAGTAATGACTATTTCTCAGGAAGGGAAAAACTATGTAAATGATTTGCTTTAGGAGATACCAGTAAGAATTCTTGCCTTTTATGGGGGCAAAAGAATCATGTCGTATGTGAGCGTATAGCAGACTTATGGTGAGAGAAAACACCTTTCCGTGGGTTTGCAGTTTCAAAACTTTGGGTAAATGTGTATAGTTGGGTGTCCAAGTTGTCTCTTTTCTCTTGGAATGCTGCTAACATGTATAAGAGCGTATCTCTAAAAAATATGGCTGAATTTCTCCAACTTCCTGCATCTTTTCGTATATTGCTGTGGTGAATTTTATATCTTTCTACTAATGTGTATATTATGAGTAATTTTATAGCTTGATTTTCATCCTGTTGCTTAAAAATGGCTTTCTTTGCTATGTAGTGTTACGTTTTAATATCTTGTCCTCCGTAAAAATGCAGCTCTCTATCTGACTAGACAAAATGTCTGGGACCGCATGGCCCTGAGAATCCGGAAATTTAATACAAAAGTTGTAGTGTTTTAGGATTCATCTTGAGATAACATTCGTTAGAAACCATTAATACAGAAACAGTGATCTATTATCGCACAAAAATATTTAAAAAATGGACAGATGAAGAATAAAGAAGCATGTAACTCCCATGAGAGTGAAAATCACTTTGAAACTAGAACCCAATTCTCTAACTTCAGTAATTTTTAAGTTTAATTTGTTAGTAACGTCTTTGGGCCGATAACTCCAAAACAATCTAAGAAGACCGTTCTTTCTCTACTCCCTGTTCCACAGATTTCCAATTCTTTCCCTCTGAGCAGAGGTAGATTTTGGGAAGCTGTTCGTGAACAGGCAGGGGCCCGGAAGGGAGGAGAACATGGGCAGGATGTAACAGGCTCGGCTGAAGGAGCCACCCTTGGGTTACAATGGAGAGAGTCTTCCAGTAAGCACCTCTCCACTGTGCCATGCTTGGAATGGTGCAGCCTCTGGGACTGTCTTAGCCTGAGAGGGAGACTCAAAAGAAGGGAAATTCTTCATAGATTAAGTTTTAGTTCAATTTTCTTGCTAAACAACAACAACAACAACCACAACCACAACCCTGGTCTCTGTGTGCGTCTACATGTGTGCGTGTGCACGTGTGTGTGTGTGTGTGTGTGTGTGTGTGAGAGAGAGAGAGACAGAGAGACAGAGAGACAGAGAAACAGATTCTCATATCTTTCTTAGAAGGACATTTGGGACATTTCTTATTAAAAGTCTATCTGGGTTTCTGTGTGAAGATGGAAAGGTACTCAGGTTAATGGGCTCCTGCATTCTAAAACTAAACAGGACATCAAGGCTCATATACTGAGACACGTCATTTTACAAATCAAGGTCAAGAATCCCTCTTTCTGTAGTTCAGAGAGCTATAGGTGTCTAAATCAGCCCCATTTACTTAATTTAACCTTTTTCATGTCAAGAGAGAGAGAATTCATTCTGAAAAGGGCTATTGTAATTCCTAGTAAATGCTCCAAAAATTAAAAAAAAAAAATTGTGTAAAGAACTGATGTGCAAATCTACTTGAGAGCGAGAAGAGTAATTGGAAGGCAGCAGTATAAGATCTCAGAGTTCAGGACCATGCCATTTCACTGACCTCTGGGCCTGCGTGGTCAAGGGAACCAGTCTTTTCTATCCTAATGCTGTCTCCAAGAGACATTTTTCCCATGGGAGTGATTTTTCTCTTAATAGTTAATAAATGTATTATCTCAAGCTTTCCCATCTCATCCATGTTTGAAATGTTTAGCGCCATAGGTAAAAGCATAGTAGGGAAGAAGCAGAAGCTGCAGATTTAATTTAGCTGTCAGCCAGCCTGTGTTCCTCACTCCATGCCATGGTCTTAGATTGCATTGCTTGTTTTACAATTGGTTGCTCTCAAGCCCAGAGGGGACTGGGAGAAAGAGATCTTAGATCACAGATCATAGATCATACTTTCTTTTGCTACTATTGGAAAAATGAGTGGTGATAATAAATCACTTATCCTTTACCTAGATAAGGAAAAAGCATGTTTGGTTTGTTTTGTTTTTTAGAAGAGCAGTGATCCTCGACTGGTATGGAGAGTACACTAAGAAACATGAATGAATGTCTGGTTAGCTATGGCAACCAAAAAAGAATTGGTTGGGTTTTCATCATACCTCATGCATCTCCTGAGTGCAAAGTTACTAAAAATTTTTTAGACAATGAGTATGTATGGAATTTGGATTCTATATTCTTCTTATTAAGGGAGCTAAGTCTGAGGTTAAGAGATTTTATATTTATCAAGGAAGGAGATGGGTCAAATGGATGAGAAGTATGTTGTCACAGATGTTCCTGAGCTTTCTTTGAGGTGCATAGGATTGCTTTGGGTGAGACCTCAGCTTGTAAGATAGAGGAATATAAGTAAAAGTCCTCCCTTCATAATAATATTTTGAAAGTAAACTCCCCCTCCGTTGAATACCCTAATTTATTCTTTTAAGTGGTTTATGTCAATAAACAAGGAAGAGTGAAGACAGATACCAAAAGATACCTTTGTGAAAAATAACTTGTTTATTCCATAAAAGCCTTACTATTCTGAAGATGAAGAGTTTTCCAAGTCCAGTGGACTCAGAATTTTCTTTTGAATGTATGATGAAAAAAAAAAGGTGAGATGACTGATAGACCATTATTGTTCAGTGCCAATTTAGTGGACGGAGTCACCTATGCAGGATATCCAGTATAGTAATAGATTTGGGTTCGGGAAGAAAATGGATTGAAGTGTGAAGGTCAAACAGTGAATCCAAGAGTGAAGCTATGGCCGTAATTCCTAATCTCTTAAGAACACAATTTGGAGGCATAAGAAAATAGTAAAATGTAGGTTATTGATGTGCTACCTCTCTATACATTTTTTAATTTTCACTGGTGCCTTTTCATTAAGTTGAATTTTGTCAATAGTCATGAATACCAAGTATTGAATGAGGAGATACTTAGAAGTCCAGAGGACCGACTTACTCTTTTTAAATAAGTGTGTACTGAGCATCCGTTATGTATAAGATGGTGTGTAGGATATGAAAATACACCAAGAAGATTAAAGTTCGCAGAGGAAATGACCATATACAGTTATAATACAGGGCAGATCTTCATTGTCATATGAGGAGTGTGAGCTAGATAATATAAAGAATCAAAGAGAAAGAGAGTACCTCGAAACAGGAGGGTCAAGAAAGTCTATATGTGTAAGTAGAATGCAGCTGCACTTGGAAGGCCAGTTAGAACTTTCTATGTCCTTGAAATATGAGAGGGAAGGAGGATTTTGGGTGAAGAAACAAGCATCAGCAGAGGCATGGAGTTGGGGTGAATGCTGGTGTACTCAGCAATGTCAAAGAGTTCAGATGGAATCGAAAGCATGAAAAAATTAGGAAATAAAGTTAGAAATGTCAGATAGAGTGACTCATGGAGGGCCATGTCGCATGTAATAATGTGGCGGTGATAAATCATGGAAGGGTTTTGAACAGAGGCTTGGTATAATTGGAGCTGTGGCAGGGCACACTTGGGGAGGATACATGACTCTGCTCAAGACCACCTACGGGTATAAAAATGGGTTTCTCCACATTGCACATTGGCTATCTGTCTTTGCAAGAATATTCACTGCTTCTCTGGAACCTTTGGAAGGGTAGAAATGGATTGCGTCTGAAGTCTTATACAAATTAGGTATTCTCCGTTTGTTGCTCTCTTTAATAGCTATGGTCTCTGCCATGGATAAGTTGGTTTTGGTTTGTCCTAATTTATGCTTGCTATTCAAATGTAATCACAAATAGAGCCACTTTCGCTTTCGAAAAGGGTTCCATTTAGAAGACAAAGCATATGATCACCCTACAAATAAAGACCTGCTCTTTCATTTCATATTTTCCCCAACCCCTACCCCAAAATGGAAAAGTTAAATAAATTTGTTTGTAAACAAACACAGTAGTGCTCCACAAACTTAGATTTATTTCGTCCACTTAGATTATTTCCCCCACAAAAGCAGCATTTCCCTACAACCCAATATTTACTGAGAGTTAATTAAGGATGGTCACAGTGCTAGGCACTGTAGGGAAAACAGAAGTGAATAGGTTGCAGCCACTGGTATCTGAGAACTCCCAATTCTCTAGTGCACATAAGGTATTAAAAATGACTTCAGTATGAAATAGAATGTGGTAGGAGACACTAAAGGCTTTCAAAGATAGTGAAATAGGTTCAAACTATTCATGATGAAGGTAACATTTCACTTCATTTAGGGACCAGATTTTTGCCAGGGTGGGGAAGGCAGGTCATTCTGGGTAGAGTAGAAAATTATTACAAATACAAGGAAAAACTTCACAGGACCAGATGAAAGAGCATGATATATTGACTGGGAAAGAGAATGTTGATTTAAATACAGATCTGTATTTAGTATGAATGTCAAAATGAAAAGCTGTTGTAGAAACAGCAACAAAATATGGTAGGGACTTCTATCTTACTAAGAACTAGAACCTATGAATATTTTGAGAGCATGGACAATGTTCAGATTTAGAGATTCAAAACACTGTCTACATGCTGCAGGCATGACAAGTATCATTCTGCAGGGAAGGAGAAAAATTAGCCCAAATGTTGGGGCTGGGTGAAGTCGAGGGTTTCCTGATCTCCCTCCTTAGACCTATGTAGGGATAGA
Source organism: Canis lupus baileyi (assembly GCF_048164855.1). NCBI lineage: Eukaryota > Metazoa > Chordata > Mammalia > Carnivora > Canidae > Canis > Canis lupus. The sequence continues at coordinate 23,466,597 of NC_132868.1, forward strand.
TATGATATCTTATCCCTAAAAGGACCCAGTAATTACATTCTTAAATTATCAACACCAAGAACAAAATCCAGACTGCTTCTTTATGTTAATTAGAATTAACTTTATTAAATAGTCATCTTAGAATCAGGATGAGAAGACCATTTCTCTGGTCACTGCTCTAAATGCAAATAGTAATGCTGCAGCTAAATGTGAGAGAATACACCAAGTATGATATTTGTTGAAGATGAGAATCACAATTGGGAAATAATAGAACAGAAGCAAATATGAATGTCCCATTTAAGAAACAAACACCCCTCCCCCAAATTAAACAAAAAAACAATAAAAAAATCAAGATTTTGGTATCTCAAGTGAAAAAATCTTTACCATATTTTTTTTCAAATTTCATTTTGGATGAGGATACACATTTGCGTTTAAGATTTGAACAGAAATATGAGGGGAGGACTTGTCTTCACCCATATTAATATCCTTTCCTTCTCCACTCTCCTTCATCACTTCCATCTCACCCAGGAAGAAAATGTAGACAATTAAGGAGATAATAGAGGGGTAGGTTGTTGGGGGAGGTAACTCAGTGACTTGATTTAAATGCAAAGAGGCGGGCAGGAGGGAGAATTGGCCCTTCAGATAAGTGGGGGGAAGTCCAAGCTTGTGTCTCATTCCTGTGTCTCCTTACACACCTAATCCTCCATTAACATAAAGTGGATTTTGAAAATATCCAATATTGAAAAATGATTGTCCTGCTTTCAACTCTGTACAGACATTCAGGGAAACAGTGCAGTTCCAGAAATTACCAAATTGCTTATAACCTCCTTTGCAGAACTAAATAGTTAAATAAAGTGCCTGTAAAGTCTTTTCAGAAACAGTATTTTATAGTTCCCCATATTGGGTTTTCTTACTGGTCTCATAATCTAGCACACCTATCCTATTCAAAAGGTATTCCTTTTTATATTCTGAAAAAAAAATTCTTGGGAAGTTCTCATTGCTAAATTTATTTCTTATTTGATAATGACTAAGTTTCTACACCCTGCTTAAGGTTGTTTTTCAAAGACAAAGTAAAATCAGGCTGTTGTGTAGATGGCAAGATGGCTTTACCAGGTGATATTTACCTGTCAATTTGAAATTCAGTAACTGGTGTTAAGGGAAAGCAGATATTGGTTCTAGGTAAGGGAATAACTGGCAACAATAAAACATTTTTGGAATGTTAGTGGATGAGGGTAGAGTGTAAATTGATATCTCATGCTAACCCTGTGATCTGAATTGCATCTTGTCTGTGTTTCTTCAATGTTAAAAAAAAAAAAAAAAAAAAAAAAAAGATTTCCTTATAAAAGCCGAAAGAGGGAATTTTGAGTCAAGCGGTGGTGTGTTGCCAGAGGCGGAAATTTATGAAACACTCTCGTCAGCTCTTCTGGAAACACTACAAAAGAAATAGTTCTACTTTCTTATTGGTGCTAAAGCCACTAATAGGTGCAGTTTAGTATAATACCCCGATGAGAATTACCACCCCCAAAGTCAGCTTGCCTTGGAAAGAACTCCATACAGGCATTTTCTTTTTCCTTTCAAGCTTGCGCAAAAACACCCAAAGGGGCCATTTCCAATCCAGGCAGTGAGCTTTCTCAAGTTTATTCTTTCTCAGATCACAGAGACAATGGAGAATATGCCCTGTTTACTCAAATCAGTCTGGATTAGTGTCACTCTATTGATGGAATCAGAATTAAAAGGAAAACCATTACCCTCTCAACGGGCAACATCAGATGTTTTGGGAATGGCTTGATTACTTTTAAATAGACCATGGGAGACTGTCACCAGACTAAGGCTGAGGACTCTACAGTTAGACACAGTGAGAAAGAGAGACCCTGGGTGAAGTCCAAAGCCCTTAATAAGCCTGAGGCTGGGAAATGATTTCCATAGCCAGTCCCAAAGTGCTTGAAAGGCTGAAAATCAGAATAGTAAATTTCCAGAGAAGGTACTTTTCCTGGCTTCTTTCTATAACTCCAACACCACCCCACAGATATTTCTCTTCAGGTCAAATGGTTTCTACTTTTTAAGGCCCTGCTGGGAGGCTATTTCACCTTTAAACATTTCTCACCCTCCCTGACCACACACACACACACACACACACACACACACTTCAGAATAACCCCCCTTCCCCTTGAACTCTCCTGCACATCTCTGTTCATCCCTCATTGGTCTCCCTATGGACCAGGGGCCTTCTCCCCAATTCTAGACTGAAGACTCTTGGTGCATAGGGATGCATGCTATGTATCTCCATATCCTCTCCAAGACCACCAAAGGAGGTCCCTGAATGTGACGGAGGCATGCATCTGCTGCTATTGCATGAAGGGGTATCTTCAGATAAAAATATGGCATGTTGTATGTACTTTTACAGAAATGGCTCTTTGTAACTGACCTGTGCAAAAAGCAAACTGATTGCATACATTGTACAAAGCCTTGTCTCCACCTGTATGTTCTGAATGGTGTGGTTTTCTTTGACATCTTACAAGTCTCTCTCAAGCTCTCTCTCTCTCTCTCTCTGTCTCTCTCCCTCTCTGTCTTTTTAAATGAGCCCTGGTATTTATTTCCATTATACTTCAAGTAGCAAGAAAGTTTTTAAAAGACAGGGAAGTTTCCTGAGTAAGAAATGGCTTGTATTCTAACAGAGGTAAACAGTGTAAAGTGTGTGCTGCTTTCATTTAATTGATTACCCATGAGAACAGAGAATGTGTTTGATTTAAAAAAAAAATAAAAAACGAAATAGATTTAGATTGTTATCTTGCTTTGCAGTCACTTTTTAAAAGTGTTTACTTGCTTCCACACTGATTCATTTTGTCCCCTGATTCATTTTGTCCCCTGTTTGTCTCTTGATCATCACCAGAGATCTGGGGTGGTTTGCTGTGGGTGAATAAGCTTGATGATTTGCAAACACTTTCCCGTTTCATTTTCTGTGGTGTTATTATTACTAAAGGATGTCTGAGAAATCTTTAAGTCATTTTGTTCTTAAACATGGTGTCCTAGTTTTTTGTTTGTTTGTTTTCTCGTGTTCAAATAAGACACCAAGGAGCTGTTGTAATTATTAAACTGATTGATTATTACTTTCAAAATGGGATAAAGAGGATGAAATGAATAGATGGCTGTCTTTTCAAAGTAAGGCATGTCTTCTGCATAGCTGGAAACTTTGGTTTTATTTTGTAGTTAAAAGTGACAGCTTAAAGGAATACTGCAATGTTACATAAGTCACCATGTCTAATTATAAAGCGTAGTAAATCACTGAAAATTTTAATCTCAAATACAATGGAAAATGGAGCAATCAGCAAAGAACCTGACAAGCAAAAGCAAATTAGAATGCATGAAAGTGTCTCTCATTTGAATATGTATAGAATAGTAAAACTGAGTAGTATACTCCTTGTTTCATGTTTTACTTTTCTATCTGCAAATCAAGGCTAATGTTTTAACCTCTGTGTGTGTATTATAAAGTCTGGGAAATGAAGTCATGAATTTAGACCATTTGCAGGAAAGGTTTGTAAGTCTGATAAAGTACAGTCTCAGTTCCACAAAACATACATTGTAAATCCTTAATTAGGGCATTATTCTAAACTGACTTCTAGCTAACTGGGCAGAAAATCATGGAAATTAGGGAGGGAGGGACAAATTTTGTGGCCTATCCACCAGAAACTAATGTCTTACTCCAAGCTTGTTTCTGGGTGGTTTCTTTCCCAAGAAATCTGCATTTGGCCACAAACACCATCCCTAGGAAGTGAATAATTATATAACCACAAAAATTTGGATTCTTACTGCTGACCTAGATGCATTAGAAACAAACTCTAGGCCATTAGGTAAAAAATATTGCCTTGGCACAAAAATGTGTATGTGTTTGTTTTAAGGAAGTAGAAGCTCATTAATAAACTTCCCAGCTAGGCGTGAGCTACCAAGTATTACTCATTGCCGTGTGAGTGACAGGACTGGCTATTCTGCTACTAGTTCCCATAAAAGCTGAAGCTAAAAGCCCAATTCTCACCTACCAAAACAAAGCAAAACACAGAGTAAAGGTCATAGAGATTATTTGGAGATGCACCATAACATTCATTTGGCAGTAGTATGTGCAGACATGAATCGGATTTGAAGGCAGACTTCTCTCAGCATAAAAATCAACACTTAGTTGTTTTAGAATTAAAAAAGACATCTTCTGGAAGTGATTTTTATTTTGAAATGATTTGCACTTATTCCTTCAATAAATATTTCTGGAACAGCTACCGTGCCTCAGACCCTGTTCCAGGTACGAGACTCCATTATAACAAGAAATAATCTCTCAGAGGGCTGTGGTCTAGCAGAAAAGACAAATATTTAAAAAATATATATTTGTACGGATAATCCACATCAATTACGTGATGCCAGGGGAAATTTCAAGCAGGATCCCCATCGTGGGGGAAGACATGGAACTAAAACGTACAAGATGAGCTAGGATGCATGTTGCCAGCATGAAGGCTGACAACTGAAAGAGTTTGCCTTTGAAAACCTGGAGGAGTGCCTATTTGCTGGTTCTTTAGTCAGCAAAGGAAAGAGTTTCAAATAGCGTGGCATAGACCACTTTAAAGATCTGGGGCCTTTATTCTATGACAGTTGGGACCTACTCAAAATCTTCAAGCTCAAGAGGGACGATGTGATGTCACCCGCACTGAGTTTCTGGTGGCCAAGCTCTAAGGGTCTCTCACTCTTTGCAATTACACGTATTCTAAGAATGGTTAGTTTTATCTCCTGTCTTTAATATGAAAAACTTTTTTTTAAAAGAAATATGTCATTTGTAGCGAAAGATTCCAGGCAGATATTTGAGCGACTCAGATTTACATGCAGTCAGAATGAGAGATCCGTAACAATACGGGTTCTCAAGCCAGATTTACTGGTTTCTCACTTGGACTCTGTCACTTGCTACCTTAAGGGAGTTACTTAATCTTGTGGAGCTTCAGTTTCCTCATCTATAAAATATGCATAAAACATAGGACAATAATGCCATTTAGCTCATGAGGATTAAGTGAATAAATAGAACTTAAAGACTATAAACATAAAACACATAGTTATGGACTCAGAAAGATGATCCGTAGTGGTAGTGGTGGTAGTAGTAGTAGTAATAGCTAATACTCTTTCTTTTTTCGTAGAGAGGATTGGATATTGATACTACTTGTGTTTCTGATTTTTTTTTTAAAATCCTGATGGTCACTATTTATTGAAATTGTTATCTTTCAATTTCGCAACGTGGTAAACAAAACTATCTTCTGTGATTCAGTGTTAATCACATTCAATCACCCCATTGATTTAGGTCATAATTTCTGATACGGCCTAGACAGATATATCCTATATATAATATAAGACAGATATATACATTATGTGGTCTGACAGATATATCTTTAAGTATTTTAAATTCACTTTGAAAACCAATGAGACATTATTGATGGGCCTCTAAAGTCACCATGGTATGCTTTCCATACAGGTGGCCTCATCGTCACTGAAAATTTTCATTGCTATGTACTCTCTTCTTTTCACATTACCAGTTCTGCTCAAGAAAGCTATAGAAATAGTGGCTGTTACAGATTGAAAATGTCCTCCCACATATTTTTGTTTCAACTTTGAAGAAATTGAAACTCTGTGTATTTTTCCTTCATATCTGCATCTAGAGTTACTGAATATTAGAATTATACCTTCCTGCTTTCTGCTCAGCCCCATGTTTCTTTGGTATATGATGATGACAGAAATTTCTTGCAGACTTCAGATGCTCGTGATTCTAATTTTGTTCACTTGGTCATTACTTCAAGGGAATACTGGCTTAAGGCAGAATGTGAAGTTTATTTTTTCTTAATTGAGCTCTCCACAGTGTAAAGTGGGAATATTTGGGTTGAGTTTCAACTTCAACACAATTCATTTCCTGGATTTGCAAATGCTATTGTCTAGTATTTGCCAACATTGCTGACCACCTGATCGCCCAACTTGTATTTTATTTGTCTCACCTGCGGTTGTCTGGCGTTGGTTGGGGCTTTTCGGGAGCTCTTTCCTGAGTTATGGAATCTCAGACCTCAAAGGAATCTCAGCACTTTGCGTCAGAACATAAAACCGTCTAGTAAACCCTCTGCCTGCTGTCAGAAGTCCCTGTGTGCTTAGGTGCTTTATTCTCACATGTTGTTTATTGGAAGGGATGAGTGTATTTTACCTCCAAATGTTCACTTTGGGGGATCATTTGGAAGATAAAAGAAGGGAAATATTTTACAACGAAAAAAAATCTGGTCTTGAGAATAACGTGATGCTAAATAAATTCTTAAGGTTGAAGGATTGTACTTAAACTTGACATTATAACACAAATATCTTCTTGGCTGCGGATGGAGCACTTTAAATTCTAGCATAAAAGAAGCCATCATTCCTTTAGGTGAGGCAGGTGATAGAAAACTAAAACACGACAAGTATTTCTCCCTAAGGCAGTGCTTGTTGAAAAGTCACTATCCTGCTGATATTTGGGGATGAAAATGTAGTACCGCCTGCTAGCACATATTTGAAATGAATGTTTTGTCAAGCCAGGGTCAGGAGGAAAACCGTTTTCTTTTCCCAAGAGGTAGCTTTAGAATCTTCACGAAAGTCCTGAGGTGAAAGGTCCCCTCAGCTGAGGAAAGCATGTGCATGCTGCCTGGAACATTGTTGATTTTTAAGCTTGGCCTGACCAATCTGTCTTAAAAAGTAATAATAATAATAATAAAACAGGTTATCTCATTTTTTGAAAGTAGCCTCGTGGCACCCTAAAATAGCTTTGTGGATGAGTGTGGTCCTTCACCGGAATGTTAGAATTGATGTGCCTTTTATGTTTGATCCTCAGAATCAATCTCCTTATAGGAAGCTAAGGACCAGGTGGTGCATGTGCCTTACACAGAGATTTTTCAGCACGTTAGTGGCACAGGGCTGGGGGTTAGACTCCACATCACCCAGTCTAAGTTTGGAGTTCTTTTGTGTTACTCAGATCTATTCAGGAATGTAAGTGCCAAAGAACATTTAATTCCTTAGCTTGGTCTTATAGTAAGTCAAAGATTATAGATATAATTTCTTGAAATAAAATTTGGGCAAGTGATTGTTTCCTGTGACAAGGGGACATTTAAATGGAAGTAAACAAGTTGTGATTTTACCTCTCAGCAGTAACATGTCCTATTCCTGATTTGGCTCTCATTTTTTTTTATTAACTTCTTGCTATAGACTGTGGCTCTTATTGCCATGTGGTCATAAACTATCTATTACAGATAGTAGTATCTGATGAATAGAACTTACACAATTTCTCTTATACAGATAAATTGGAGGAGAAAGAGTTGCAGGAGCACAAATTACATCTAAGTCTCTCTTTGCATTTCACTGGTCAAATGACTTAATGGGGATCCTTTTTTGATGTTAAATTCTTTTATAGGAAAGTGATGACAATGCCAACTTTAAGCATAACCCAAGTATTCAATACTGAGTTTTGTTTACAGTGCTACCTACTGGCACATTATTTCTGAGCAGATGAGAAGAAAATTTAGGCTCACATTACTTTCAGATTTAATGATAACTTATTAATGTAATCCAGGAAAGAAAAAGAGATGAAACTACAGGGATTGCATTTATAGGATACTCCTAAAGCAGTGCCCACTCAGGAAAAATCTAGTCTTCTATATTTTAATTCTAATCATCCAAATTGAAGTTCAGTGAAGAAATAAATCAGACCCTAGAGATGGCTATGAGAATGAAAAAGGTGGAAAAGAGGAGAAAAGCAGGAAAATACTCTTTTCTGTATTTGGAATAGTTCTTACCTATACTTACTCTTTCCTGATGGTAAAAGCAAACAGTTTGAGATTCAGCCCCTGAGTATCTCTTCACTTCATGACAGTTCCGTGTTTCAGAACACCCCCAAGGTATCCTGGGATTACCTGAAATATAAGTCTCAGGGAACAAGGTGCGTTTCATCCTTTCTGTGGTCAGATTGGCTAGTCTGTGATGAACCTGAATATATTCCAGTTATAGATGTTGCTAAAAAAAAGAACAACAACAACAAAAAAACAAAAAAAAAACAACAAACTAGGGTCCAGGGGGTGAGTCTTCTACTTCAAAGTTATTTTATAGGAAATGAGGCATCTGTCTGAAGCCAGAGGAAATCAATTGTTATACTTTATTCGGCATATTGTGTTCATTTTGCCTTTCAGGATTTGTGGAAAGATGACTGCCTCCTCTTCCAAATGTGTTAGGGTAGATAGATAACATTTCCATTCATTCATTCATTCACTCATTGTGTATCTTGAGAGTATGTGAAGTTTATTTCAAGATCAAGATACCTTGTGGCTAGAAAGGAACAATTCTTATTTCATTTCAAAAATTCTAATATTTTTTGTTGAATAAGAAATACATGGGACATAGGAGACCCCATAGAGTTCTACTGAGGGCAGTTTTTTTTTTTTTTTGACTAGCATGAAAATGTACAGTTCTAACTTCTGAAGCTCTTCTCCTGGTCATCATAAATAGGCATTACATTAGCATCCTAGCATAACACCCCTCCATGTTCATGGAATTATAGTAAAGAAGGGGCACAGGCATTACTTCCTTTACCCCACCAGCTTCACTTTGGTGGAAAATGAATTAATCCTCATTAACCTGGTACAGAGCTAACTCCATACATACATACAAAAGTGTGTAGTTGCAATGGGTTCTGGTTCTTTTTTTTTTTTTTTTTAATGTTTTGCTATCACCATTTTAAAACAATAATCTATGACCCAGAGGCCCTGCATTTTCATTTTGTAATGGGTCACACAAATTATTTTGCTGGTCCTGCCTACATAGCGCTTATCTTCTTGGCTACGTCAATCTGCCCTCAGCCTCCAATCCCACTTTGTGGACATGTCCACTCTCTTGTCAAATCAAAGAGGCAAATAAGAAACTGTTGCTGTTGTTAAGTGAATGCTCCTTAAATTAACCGCAAAAGTACTCTTTCTTATGGCAAATTTATGACACTGATTTTTAATAAAGCTCTGCAAAGTATCCAAGTAGATTCCCAATCATGCAATTCCTACTTTGTGTTCTAGGCAAATTAAAAGCAAGTAGTGTTGGTTTTATGCTTTTAAATGGTTTTGAAAGACAATTGAGGACACTACTTGACATATGTTTCCTTAAAGTAAAATTCGAGAAAAGTTTGAATTGAAATGCGTTTTCCCACTTTTGTCTTGGATAGTAAGCAGCCCTGTGTCTAAAGCTGAGAATTCCAATGCGTAAGTGGAGGCATTAGCATTGGAAGCACACTCTGTTGTTATTAAGTAAAATATTTCTCCTAAACTGTATAGAATTAAAAATGCTGGCATTTAAAAGCTTTGCCATCAGCACCTACGGTGCTATGAAATGACTGGGAATATGGTTTCTGCTTTTTTAGTACCACCTGATATGTTCAGTTCTACAGCTACACCAGGGGTCTCCTTTGTGCTTCCCAAGTAAATGCATTCTCTATTTCTCTTAAGACCTTCGAGAAGCACTGAGTGTTTGCTCACTGGCTTTTAAAACTGGACCCCAAACTTTTCTCTTTACATATATTGAAAAAAAAAAAATTCAAAGGGCTATGTTTCTTTGTTCTCATCCAAGCCCACAATTAGCCAAAGTTCCATTCTGTGTAGCTGGAAGGAGGAGGAAAGGGGTGGCTCAACAGGCATTTTACTGCCTGTGAGAAAGTGCTCGGCGGGTTTCTTTGTCCTTTCTGTCAGGGCCGACTGCTTCCCTAATTGTAGTGCTGTAGGGAAGCACGTGCCTCTATGAGCATTATCTGATTCCTACAGGACGTACAGGAGTGCTTTGCATGCTGACCCTTAACTTGAACACAAATAATATCTTTGCAATCCCATTCCTAGGCCCCTGCTGCTGGCCTGCATGCCTCCAGACTTGAGTTCAGCTGGGGTTGGGAGTGTGGCACTGGGGCAAGGGGTGGGGGCTCCTATGTTGTTCGCTTCTCCCCTAGTTGTATCACCTGCAGTTTTGGCCTCACCTGTTAGAAGAGTACAAATTGAAGCTGGACCAGAGGACAGGAGTAGGAGCTGCAGAAGTCAGAGGAGAGAGAAGGCAAGACAAACAGCTGCTCTTGTCAGCAGGGGGAGAAGTGTAAAGAGATTAATAGTTATTTGAAGAGCAAATGGGGACGTGGCATTCGGGCAGTGGAATGCGAATGTATAAATGTCCTGGGATGGGCATGCGGCCTGTAACATTTAGCCAGATGCTCTCTGGACTGAATGGAATGGCCGAGTTCGTCCTTTCGCCTCCCTGTGGGAAATACCTAAAGTTTAGTCGAATAATTCAATGTCGTTAAGATTTTCGTCCACCTTCTATTTCTTTGTGAGCTTGCTTGTTCTCCATCACTTGACTTGGTCGGGACTCTGCAAGTGCTACCTCAACCGAAGCACCTGACTCCTCATTTCCTTTATAAAATCTGTATCAACAAGACTGCTTTTTCTCTTTTTGCTTTTGCTTTGTTCCCCCTTCCTGGGCTTGAAGAGACAATGAGATTGACGTGGGTCAGAAGTGTTTACACGGGGAAAACTGGACCATACAGTGGGTGCCACTTCTGGAAACTATCCCATTTGCGTCCACTTTAGGAATGCTTCGAATTATCTCATCGGGCTGACAGGTGTGCTGGTGTTGGGCAGGGCCCTGGACTCCATCAGAGTCAGAAGATTTGGTTTCAGAATTCCCACTCTTTGCTTATTAGCTGGTACTTGAGTAAATCACTCCTGCTCTCTGATAGTAATACATTTGTGTGTGTGTGTGTGTGTGTGTGTGTGTGTGTGTGGATTAAATGACAAGTTAACTCATTCTTTCCATACACATCGTATCTAGTGCCTACTCTGTGCTTGTTGGCACAAAAGACATAAGAGCATCTGGCAGAGGAGCTACATGAGCTAATATACTTCTGAATTGTATCAAATATAGAATGTTAATCATAACGAGATGGGATTCCTCTTCCACATGTTCTATGCTGGCAAAGAATAAACTGCTACAAAGAAAATGAAAGAATGGATAAAAAATTAGGCTGTGTTTGGATGACATACTAGCATGCTACATTTAAAGATATCTAGATGGCTTTCCCTAACCTTGCTACCTGTGTGCTTCTCCAGTCTCGAAGAAGTGGGTCCTTGTGGGGTGGGGGTGGAAGCATTCTTGTTACCCTGGGGCAGAATTTAGAGTGTAAGACTACAAGGACATTTGGAGGACATCTGATTTTGCTTCATATACAACTATTTGATGCTTCAAATCCCCTTTAGAACATACCATCCAGTGGTCTTTCTCATTCTGAATACTATGGCAGGAGGTGGAAAATACAAAGAAATAGGAGGTGGTATTTATTTATTTTAAATACCTTTTTTTAAAGATTTTATTTATTCATGAGAGACACACAGAGAGAGGCAGAGACACAGGCAGAGGGAGAAGCAGACTCCCTGCGGGGAGCCGGGTGTGGGACTCCATCCCAGGACCCTGGGATCACGATTTGAGCCAAAGGCAGATGCCCAACCGCTCAGCCACCCAGGTGCCCCTTAAAGACCTTCTATAGAGCTACTGAGCCCTGAACATTGTTGCCCAGTTTACTAATAAATGCATTATTTTACTTTATCTTTAAATTTAAGTATAGTGGACATTCAATGTTACATCAGTTTCATGAGTAGTGATCCCAAGGCTCTGCCCTATGCTTTGCTCCCGTGCATGTGGCCACTGTCTGATACCATGCAACGCTTCCACAGCATCACTGTGCGCGTTCTCCTCTCAGTCGCTCCTCAGGGGACCACAGTCTCCAAAGGCCGCACAAAACCCGTGTGACCTGTGCCAGGTCCTGACGAAACACACACAGGCCTCAGACGTCCCTTGGTCCTCCTATGACGAAGCGGTCGTTTGGCTTGGGCTGTGAGGTCTCAGAGGCCCACGGTGCATTTCTGTAGAATGCACGCACCAAGCGACGCCTTTTTCGGAGCAATGGCCTGCCGCGTGCAAGAGCTAACACTGGGCTTTCTGGGCGTCCCGCAGCCACAGTACACGAACCTGGGGCTCCTGAACAGCATGGACCAGCAGATTCAGAACGGCTCCTCGTCCACCAGCCCCTACAACACAGACCACGCGCAGAACAGCGTCACGGCACCGTCGCCCTACGCGCAGCCCAGCTCCACCTTCGACGCGCTGTCCCCGTCCCCCGCCATCCCCTCCAACACCGACTACCCGGGCCCGCACAGCTTCGACGTGTCCTTCCAGCAGTCCAGCACCGCCAAGTCGGCCACCTGGACGGTAAGCGCCCCCCCCCCAGCCCACCCCCGAGGGCTAGGGCCGGCTTGGCCGCCCTGCGCAGGGACCACCTGCCACAGCTTAGAGACCCGCGCCGCGGCCGCCAGCGACCTTTCGTGGCTGGGTCTTTAACACCGAGCAGAGCGAGGAGAAGTGCCCCTGGGTGGTTAGAGCCCCGATGCGGGAGCCGAAGCCCAGGTTCTGGCGGGTTCCTAACAATGTCAGCAGATCTGTGCCTGCCTGCTTCACCCCGGGGGGTGGGGGGGTGGGGTTGGGGTGGGAGGAGGTCCGTCCTGCATGAGGGTGGGGGGATGAGGTAGGGGTGGGAGGGGGTCCGTCCTGCAAAAGCTTTTGGGAGACTCTAAAGCATTGTGCCAACAAAAAGTATCATGAGCATGGGATGCGTAATTGCATGTCCAAGAATGCAGGATAGTGATCAGTCTCATTACGCGGAAGAAGTAAAAGTCCTTTTTTTTTTTTTTTTAAGATTTTATTTATTTATTCATGAAGATTTTATTTATTTATTCATGAGAGACACACACAGAGAGAGAGAGAGAGAGAGAGAGAGAGAAAGAGAGGCAGAGACACAGGCAGTGGGAGAAGCAGGCCCGGTGCAGGGAACCCGACGTGGGACTCCATCCGGGCCTCCAGGATCACGCCCTGGGCCTAAGGCAGGTGCTAAACCATTGAGCCACCCAGGCTGCCCATAAACGTCCTGTTAATATGCGATTAAAAAAATGAAATCACCAAAACGGAGTAATAAGAAATTAAAATCTCACTTATTACCAAAGGGCTAAGTTTGCTTATACATGTAGACTCTGTAGCACGAGTCATGACTTAACTGATACTTAGGAATTTAATACATTTAGATTTTTTTTTCCTCAAAGAAGCCTCCAAAACTGTACATCAGAGTCATCAATTAGTCCAAAGAGACTCCGATTAAATAGTTGGAAAAAAAAAGGACTTTACGTATATAATGTTTCCAAGAAAACATAGAGATATATTCAAAAATTAGAAAGGTGTAAGAATGTTTATTCTCTTTCAGAGTTTGTTTTGTAATGTATTATAAATAAAATTCATATATAAGGGAGGAGACTTACAAGACCGGTTTTAATTACTTGATCAAAGAATGCCCAACACCAAAGTGGCATGCATGTTTTTCAAGCAACTTAAAATTTGCATGGATTATAAGTGCTTCCCAATATTATCACCTTATTGAGAAGTAGCTTTACAGTTGTTTTAACAGTTTTTTTCCCCCATCTTTGGCAAATAGGTTTCTTTGGAAAGTATTTTACTTTTTTATGTTACAGCGTCTAGCTCGCTATAGCATTAATCCAACTGTATATCCTTTATAAAACAATCTACATTTGTGACACTATGTCCCATGTAGTTTCACATGTGTTCCCTCATTTTGTCTTCACTTCTTAGTGAACTAGGTAGGACACAATTTATGATTCCCATTTTCCTAGCAAGAGAAGCTTAAGAATGTGGAGGTTAAATGACACCCCTCAAGGGACAGAGGCTTTTGTGTAGCTGGACCTATTTCTGATTGTCCCCTCCCCAACTAGATTGTGTTCTTTTTCTCCCATTCCACATCACGATGTTCAAAATGGTCTAAAATTTTATTTTTGTGCTTTTCTTTCATGGTTTGAGAAGCGGTTCTGTCACGGCTCATATTTCAAACATAAAGTCTAAGTATGAGCCTAAAATCTGATCTTCCTCCCATGTGTTATTTATCAATTGTGTCACAGTCTTGAGTGTCTTTTATATTAATAATCCTGGAGAATGGATCCTAAAGGTGAGTAAACTTAGAGTCCATTGGCCTTAAATAAATATTGGTTGATCCATCTAAGTAATATCTTGCTGAAAACCTGCTGGAATAGCCATTTTATAAATGGAGCATGATGTGCGTTAGAATAGAGGTCGCTGCTTGGGTGTTCACAATCCCTGATCTTCCTGGCTAACAGGTTCTTGTTTGCATACTCAGGCCAACCTCCACTATGTTAGGAATAAGCACGTCGGAAGGGCTAATGGGCCTACTGAGGCCACTAATGATTGAGCATTTCCCTTCTAAAATGCTTTAAGAACCATGGTTGTGGAACTTGCTACAAGTGGAACATTAAATCCCATCTCCCCTCACCTCCCTCATCACCTCCTCATACAGAAATCTTAAGGTTTTTCTCAGATTGAACATCATTCTGAACCATCAAAGAAAGCCCCATTCTCAGAGAAGTAAATTGTGTCACAGGAAAAAAAAAAAAAAAAAAAAAAAAAAAAAGCTGGGGAGACATACCTAAGTGGTAGGTTAAAAAAGAAAAAAAATATCTTACGGAGCATACTGGTAAAATTTCCTTATGAGGGACAGCAGTGAGATCAGTACCCGGCGTGAAGGGGTAGGCACTGCTGCAATGGGGAGGGCCCCTGTTTGGGGGCCAGAAAACCTGGATTCTAGACATGATCATCTTTGTGACTTTAGCCAAGTCACTTCGTCTTTCTCGAGATCAGTCGGTACCTTTGTGAGGATAGGGAAGAGTCCGGTGAAACCTACTTTCTTTTCTTTTATGGTGGAGTCCTATTAAATCATCATCATAGGACATTTGTAGAAGGACTTAAGTTCTTATTATGTATTTTGCCTGCCATGAATGAACAGCCTTGATTAAGCTGTGTTGCCTTTCTTGGCTTTCCTCCAGTCCACCCTACAAATTTCATGAGACAAGGTGATTAAGTTAGTTGTCCATTCTCTCCTACTAGAGTATCACATGGTGTTTAGAGTTTTAGTTTTAGTAAGTACGTTAGAAAACCATCAGTTTTCTTTTAGGCCCAAGTGCATTTCTCCTAAATTTAGGGCATCTGAGTAGCTGTTGAAATCACCTAAAAAAACCCCTAAGATCTTAGCCAAGGACACCAGAATCTTGTACACAACAGCATCTAACTCTCTGAACCAAATTATATATCTTCCCACATAGGCACAGAACCTCACTGTTTTTAAAAGTACACTCTCACCTGTTTATTTTGTTGGGCCTCACGACTATGGCTGTTAGCCCCACTTTTCTAAATGAGGAAAGTTAGAGAAGTAAAGGTGACAAGTCTGATCACCAGTCAAGGTGGGTGAGGAACCCAGGGCCCCTCACTCTCAGCTCAAGTCTCTCTGCCATCCTGTCTAGACGGCCTTTCCTCCTGATTGATAGAAGGAGACGTACAGGGACATCCAGGCCCTGTGTGGTATGGTGCTGAAGCCCAGCTGATGGAGAACTTTTTAAATATCAGATCATATAACACCTATTTATTTGACATCTGTGCATTTGAAAGCAACTTTCCAAAATAAAATACTATCATTTAAAACTGCCCACAAACAGAAAGCAGCAGAAGCAGCTGTCATTAGGAGGAGCCACACTTACTGCATCGTCTTCTGGTAATTTTTTAATAAAAATCTTTTTAGTACCATTTTATCACTTGTCATCATCCTCTCGTGTTTTCTCTTTTAATTCTCATTTTACTCAGACTTTTTGCCAAAATGTAATTAATATCTTTACAGCATGTATGCTTATTTGCTTTCTCTATTTTTTAAATAACAAATGTGTTTCCAGTTTCTTAAACACATGATATTTATTTTAAACTTCTTCCACCGAGATAAAATGAAGTGCGGTAACCTTTTTCCATATTCTCTATCTCACAGACATGCACACACATACGTTCAAACCCAAACCCAAACCCACCCGAATTTAGGACTTAGTTTTAGATTCCTTTCTTATTTCTATAATCTGATGGCTGCTATAATCAGAGAGGCCTCCCATGTAACATCACGAGGTGCCGGTCTACTATGGTAGCAAGGAATCATTAGCCAGGAGATAGTTGACAGAATGGTGGTTTAAAGATGGCAAGAAACTTAGGTGCAGATTTTGATTCTGCAAGTTGCTAGCAGCACATGGGAGCTGGCCAAATGGGGATGTTAATACATTTTTATTATGGGGATTGTATGACCAGTGTCATGCTCTCATGGGCACCTGGCTTGTCATAGGGATGGATATAAATGTTCACTGAATCTGAATTTTGATCCCTTCGTTTCATGAGTTTCCTAGTTTTGTGAGAGTTCAGTTGTGCAAGTAATAATTTGAAAGCAAAGCAAAATGTTTCTACTTTTTTTTTCATGCTTTTGGGCTATTCACATGCATGCTCTAGCCCCAAGAGACTGTGATACTATCCACTATCTAAATATATGAGTAAGATAATATGGAATGATAACAGGTTGTCCTATAGGCAGACGTCTGCAGGATGGCTGTTCTGTTTTCCTATGCCTGCCCAAGTGTTTTCCTCTTTGCCAGCGCAAGGAAGGGCCCTCTCCAGATTTGAATTAAAAAACAGTTGACTTCAGCATGTATTTCTCATTTTCAGTCCACCACTTCATTTATGGGGATGCCTTTTTTTTTTTTTTTTTTTTTTAGTCACCATGTTAAATAAAGGATAACAGTGGATTTCACTTATGGAAGAGTCGATATATTGATTTGTGGTGGCGGAGTACTGGAAAGAGCCTACGTACTCATCAGTGGGAACCATTTCAATATTTGGTGACATATCCAAATAATGCATTACTCTGTGGCCATTGAAAAGATTCATACGTACTGACCTGGAATGCTTTTGGACTGGTGGTTGAGTAAAAGATAAGCTTTCTACGGCACCTACTTGAGAATCGAGAGGTCTGGTGAGAACACCACTTTGGGCGGCAGAGTGTTCCCTCTCACTGGACTCTAGTGACCAGGCCTCTTTGTGAATATAAGTCAATCTGTCTTGATTACCAGCCTCACACACATTTGTCAGTTTGCGAACTCTTTTTCTCATAACCCATGACCCACAGTATTATCTGTGTGCAAACACTGAAAAGCCTCAAGTTAGTGTTTTTTGCTGTGCTTTGAGAAAAAGACCTGGCCTTTGGACATACAATCACTTTTTTTGGTATTATGATTTTTCCCTTCATAGATTTCAAGGTCTTGGAGGACAGGCCTCCTGACCCACTGCCCAGCACATTTTCCAGCATACAGTAGGCCCTTAATAAATATTAAGAAACTTTGTTTTCTCTTCATGGCTAAAGGAAGCAATTCTAGTTCCAAGCAGTGTTCCTCAATTCTGACTCTGATTGTTAACCATCCGTAAATTTGATGCTTTTCCCTCCACCCATGATTTATAGACAGCATTCTTCCTTTGCCTCTCCTGCTCATGCCAGCCTCGTGTCCTGCTCAGAGCTTTGAAGAATCTGACTTGAGCAAGTGGAGAGATTAGGGAGGTGGCATTTGAAAGGGGAACAGCCAGTTCCCCGGAGAGTTTCATTGATCCCAGCGTATCAGTCCTGCAAGCTCTCTTGCGTTGGCTTCACAGGCGAGCTGAGATGCATGCCTGTGGCCCACCCTCCCTGTCATCAGGTTACCTGTAATGTAAGACTTCCAGAATAAGGCTGCCAGCTTTGCAGAAATCTAATGCAAGCCAGCCCGTTGCGTGGCCCTCTGGAATCTTGGGACTCTTAAGAATAGCCCATCAAAGGACATGATGTACAGACAAACTTTTTCACGGCGAATATGATTTATCAACTTCTTTTCACAAAGGAAACACTTTTGTCCTCAAACTTTGAGCTGTAATTGGGGCTTGAGCTGATCTCATAATCGAGTGGCTGTTAGATTTTATTGCTGAGGGACAGGAGAGAAGTCGGCAGACTTGGCTCCTGCTGGTGATACATTTGTTATCCATAATGAGGTTATTTTCACTTCCTGACATAGCTGTCCTGTAAATCTCCTGAGATACATATAGGAGTCCCTTTTTTGTGCCCCTCTCATGATAAAGAAAATAATGATACTGAATGTCATTCAGTGAATGAGCACATTCACCTGTTATCTGAGCTATTTCTTAGTTCCACAGTATTGAGGAAGAATCTCCTAAAGAAAGGACTTGAAGATTCTTGGTGATGGTTCATGTTTAAATCCAACACTTGATTGGATTTATTTACTCATTTTTTTTTTTAGTATTTTATTTATTTATTTATTTATTTATTTATTTATTTATTTATTTATTTATTTATTTATTTATGAGAGACACAGAAAGAGAGGCAGAGACACAAGCAGAGGGAGAAGCAGGCTCCATTCAGGGAGCCCGATGTGGGACTCAATCTTGGGACCCCAGGATCATGCCCTGAGTCAAAGGCAGGTGCTCAACTGTTGAGCTACTCAGGCGTCCCCCTTGATTGGATTTAAAAGTGAATTTCCATTACAAGACATGCTGCAGAGGTATTGTCCCCAGGGCAGAGCAGAATAACTTCATCAGTATATTTGCCCTAATTTGTTTGGATTGACTCTAGGTCAATGTATTTGTGATAAGCCAGTTTCACCTAATGTTTATGACCCTCCCATACTGTCCTGAGTGATTCGTTGAATGCACTTTAGAGTTTTTATTTAAAGATAACTTTTTAAATATTTTATTTATTTATTCATGAGAAACCACAGAGAGAGAGAGAGAGAGAGAGAAAGAGAGAAAGGCAGAGACACAGGCAGAGGGAGAAGCAGGCTCCATGCAGGGAGCCCTAGGTGGGACTCGATCCCAGTTATCCAGGATCAGGCCCTGGGCTGAAGGCGGCACTAAACCGCTGAGCCACCCGGGCTGCCCTAAAGATAAAAATTTTGACACTGATCTCTTATATCTAATATAATGAGAACTGACCACTTATTTTTTTTTATATTTTATTTATTCATGAGAAACACACAGAGAGAGAGAGACAGAGACAGAGACAGAGACGGAGGCAGAAGGAAAAGCAGGCTCCATGCGGGGAGCCCAATGTGGGACTCCATCCTGTGACCGCGGGATCACAACCTGAGCCAAAGGCAGACACTCAACCACTGAGCCACCCAGGCATCCCAAGAACTGACCACTTATTAAAAAGAAATAAATAGCAAATTTAAATAAAGCTGGCATTTCTTTTTTCCCACTACAAAGTTTCCTTTTTTCCTCCTTGTTCTCTCTCCTGATCCTTTTTTTCCTTCCTCCTTCCCTCCCTTTTTCCCCTTCCTCCTCCTTTTATCTCCTTCACTCTGTTATTATTAGTAGTGGTCACTTTTTTTTGTTTTGATTTTAGTTTTATAAGTATTACCAGCCACTCAGTATCTTGTTTTTTTTTCACTGAAGCTTTGAGTTCTTGGAATGGTGGATTAATATTAGGAAGATCATGTTATAAATCAGTCACCATGGGCATTTTCATAAAAATAGGAATTGGATCATCAGGCCCTTTTGGTTTAACAAGGCATTTTGACTAGAAAAGGGCTACCTGAGAGGTGGCAAATCCAAATGTCAGTGGGAATCAAAGATGATAATGGGGATGGCGGCAAGATGAGATCATATACGCTGTCTGCAGGGGTATGTCTTTTGCACCCCAGCCTGTTGTCATGGGGGAAAGTAGACCTGGCATTAAAATAATATTTTTTCAGAAACAGCTAGAAATCTGGATTTGCATGTAATAGCTCTAGATCTTTAAATGACAGTAGTAATATTGCTTTTAAAAAATAAGTTATAGGGGCACGTGGGTGGTTCAGTGGTTGATCATCTGCCTTGGGCTCAGGGCATGATCTCAGGGTCCTGAGATTGAGTCCCACATCGGGCTCCCTGCAGGGAGCCTGCTTCTCCCTCTGCCTGTGTCTCTGCTTCTCTCTCTGTGTCTCTCATGAATAAATGAATAAAATCTTTTTTTTAAAGTTATAAAACTCTATAGACCAAACAAAACAATAGGCATGCTGAAAGAACAGTGACAAGGGAAGATTATGTGAAGTTTAAATACTGTAACTGGAAACTAGAACAAGCATCTAAGGGAAAGATTATCAGTAAATATATTTCATTCAGAAACAATAATTCTCCATCTCTTTAAAAACTTGTATAGATTAATCCCTTTCTTCAATAAATTGAGCTGGCATTTATTTTTTTCCCACTACGAAGTTTTCTTTTTTCTCCTTGTTCTCTTTCCTAATCCTTCTTTTCCTCCATTCTTCCCTCCTTTTTTCCCTTCCTCCTTTTCTCTCCTTCACTCTTTTGCAACACAGTTTCATTGAAGATTTTTTTTCTTGCAATAAATGACTTTCACCTTCTCATTCCTCATAAAAATTTTACTGTATAAAAAATATAATAGTGTGCATTGTTGGATCCATTGTCTAAGGAAAAGATCTCATTTATTTGTTTTTGTTTTTATCATTAGAGAATTTATAGGACTCTATAACTCACATCTCTAAAATTGGCCAAAACTGTAACCAGAAAAGGGCGGTGAGATTTAAAGAGCTTCCAAATCAGTTTTCTCCCCTCACTGATGGCTTATTTTTAATTGGCATGTACAAAGTGTGCTGGAACAAAAATCACCTGAAAATTGAGGTATAAACAGAGAATAGTGTCATAAGAAATTTTAATGACTCAAAAGAAATATAGTGTATCATTAAGCTTGACAAAGATCCCCTAAAATCAGCCCAGAATGATGTGAGCCATTTATGAGGAAATATTGCTATGAGTGCATATCTTTACCTGAGTTCTACACTTCTTCCACTTGCACTCCTGATATTAGCCATTTTCTTAGTACGACCAAGTCTTGCAGTGGTTCCTATCCCCTCTGATGGTGAAGGGCAGATGTATTTTTTTCATGAAAGGGGTTAGCAATCAGCTGTCATGTCATGAGTAAAGCAACTGTGTGTAAAATAAATCCTCATAATTTTATATCAGTAGCAATTACTATGTCTATTAGGTCACCATGACTGGAAGACGACTTGAGATAACATAGCTTTCTCCACAACCACTTCCAATTCTCTGAGATGAAAGGAGAGTTTATTGTAAGGGAAAATCTTAGACTCTTTGAAGCCCTGCAGATGTTCCATAGACGTGGAATGGCTTTTAGAACAAGGGGTCCTGTAATTAGACACATGGAGGTCTAAAGGTAATGATCTTAGCAGCAGTCTCTCCTGTGGTTTTTAATAATGATTATGGCCCCATCATCAGGTTACCCTCAGGTGAAATTTAAAAGAAAATTTGATAGTAGCCAGAGATCTCATTCATTGTAGGGTAAATTAGGGAAGGATTCTCACTTTACAAATAGACTGAAATTCTCATTTTAGTTTGAATCTAATGATGAAGCCTCATGATGTCTTAGTAGAAAAGAAAACAATATAATTTGCCACTTTGCTATTGTATTACTAAGGTCTGAAGACTCGGAATGTGACTTTTGAGTGTGTTATATGTGGAATAGAGAATTTTCAAGTTTGTCAGCCATACAGGTGTTTCTTCGTGGGTTATTAATTCAGTTTTTATTTTTTGCTTTTTATGCTGTTTAACCAGCACCATCTACTAAGTCTTGTGCAAGAGTAATGAAGATGAATACTCCATTTCAAAATACTTTTTTTTTTTGGCTGGAGAGGGAATCTTAAGCAGGCTCCCGGCTCAGCCAGTGAGCCTGATTGGGGGGCTTGATCTCACAAGACAATGACCTGAACCAACATCAAGAATCTGATAATCAACTGAGCCACCAAGGTGCCCCCAAATTACTTTTCTTTCTACTGGTTGGTTCCCATATTGTATTAGACAGGAAGAACACTATCACTAACACTTAAGCTAAGAACACTTAGCTGAAGGGTCCTCATTTGAATCTGAGAAGTCACCTGACAGGCTCATGAAGAGCGTGGCCCATAAAATAGAGCAAGGACTCAGAGGGCAACTTTTGGGTGCTATCAAGCTTTTGAGCTGGGGCAGGTTGTTCTGTTTCTGCCCACCATCTGTTCAATAGGTCTTACAGTATTTACTTGGCAGGATTGTTGTGAGGCCTAATTAAAGTTTATGAAGCTCTTTGGGAGCCTGAGAGATCAAATTCTAAAAACATGATATGTTATTATCTCATCCTGGATTTTTGCTTTTAGATTTACCTGCTTGAATGCTACATCAACCCACGCTTACAATTTAGTCAGTTTCCCGAGGTTTTCCATTTATAAGCAGAGATGAATAAAACAGTATCAATATATAAATCCCTAGAAATAAAAGTGGGATGAAAATATATGTTATGTGTGTGTATGTGTGTGTTTTTCTAATGTAAAATAATTTCTTTTTAAAGCATGTTTAATTGGATCCTGCAATTGTTAATCAGTTAACTTTTTTCTTAGTGTATTATCGATAACATTTCAGCAGAACCAATGATAAAGTTTTAAATTGTGATCATTTTTATGAGATCAGTAAAAGAAAAATACTTTTTCTTAAAAATACAAAAATAAATATTTATACTTATTTATTTATAAAGATACACATATGTTACTCTAGTTGAGTAACAAAGGCATTAATTTACAATAATTATGATTTGGGCTTGAAAGATATTTCTTTCTTCTCTCTCTCCTGCTTACTTACTTTTCCTTCTACCCTGTGTGTTAAGATTTTCACATTTGTGAATATAGAGCCCTGATGCTAAAGAATATCCATTGCTTCTACCTTTTCTTTTTTCTTTTCTTTTCTTTTCTTTCTTTTTTTTTTTTACTATTTTGTATTTTTGGAAAAGCAAATCTCATTTTCCCATAGGAACAACATACTTATTATGGATTATATTTCTGACCAAGGACTTGTCATCAAGGAAGTCATAGATATGATTAACTTTATGTCAAAAAACAAAAATCTGCTACTGTGAGCCACTATAATAGTTTAACATAGCAAAATAATTCTCATAATCCTATAAAACTTGCTTCAATATCTTGAATGTCTCAACATTATTAAGTTTACTTATAACTTAGAATTTTAAGTTATTTTTATGAAGTTGACTTATCTAAAACTGATATGCTGTAATAATAAACATTTTAATTAATATTTTGATATGCCAGAATTTTGATGCATTTGATGTGTAATGATCTGAGATGCCTATGTTTCTCTAAATTTTCCCTAGAAAATTAGAATGAATACTTATAAAACATCTTCCTGTTGCTAAGAATTCTTTTTTTTTTTTAAGATTTTATTTATTTATGCATGAGGGACACACAGAGAGAGAGAGAGAGAGAGAGAGAGAGGCAGAGACACAGGCAGAGGGAGAAGCAGGCTCCATGCAGGGAGCCCGATGTGGGACTTGATCCTGGGAATCCAGGATCACACCCTGAGCTAAAGGCAGACGCTCAACCACTGAGCCACCCAGGCGTCCCCTGTTGCTAAGAATTCTATTCAAAAAAGAATTCTATAGTGTTGCCCAGGCTTTATTTTAAAAATTTGAATAATTTTTAAGGTATTATTAAAGATTTTGCTTATAAGGAAAAAAAAGAAAAATCTCGATCCTATTGAATTTGAAATTCTAGTTTTTGTGTATGTCTACTACTCCTGACCGTCACTACTATTTCCAAAGCAGAACAGTCTTGAAAAGATAAAATGTTTCCAAAAGCAAGTATTTACAAGAAAGGCTGTTAGTACTCATGAAGTGAACTCTGTTCCTTTGCTTTAGTAATGGATCTTTGAGGATTCAAGTTGTATATTCGACCCAGGATTTGGTGCTTACCTTGAAATATTATCTATTCGAATTTATCACCTACCCTCACTCTTTTGACCTTCTGTACGAAAACATGGAATTTGTACATAAGGCTTTTGGGAAATGGTGTTTGATAGTTAGATGAAGTAGATTTATCAGTAAGTACATTACAAAGTATTTTCGTAATACAAATTTGGAGTAACTTTTTTTATACTTCCACAGTTAGAATAGATGTGCAGAGAATGTATCCTATTATGATCATTAATAATTTCTTCTTAAACTAACCCACATAGATAACTAACCTCTTTCTCCTTTGCTATACTTATGTAAGTATGAGTCAATGCACACTTGTTTAAAATGGCTTACCTTTATTCCCTTTGAGTTTAGAAAGGTACCTGACAAATAACCATTTTAATCAGCCTCTGAAAAATCTTATCCTCCACCTCTAAGAGTTACCATAGGTAACTCATTCTTTAGGCTTATATTGTTCTTTCATAGAATGAAATACACTGAAATACCAGTGAATACACTGGTAATGGACCATATTGACGTTTATCTTCGAAGACTATAGCTTACATTTTTATATTTAGGTGTAACAAAAGCATTTTTTTTTGCAGGTATGTTTATTTTATGCCTGAAGGTCATCACGTAATTTAATAAACAGTAACTCATCTATGCATTTTTTTGGTATAAAAGCTAGAATGGGAACTATTCTAGTGAGGGGGAACTGAGAACTGAGGGGTCTAGAGAAAAGAAGATGTCTCAGCTGCAGGACCTAAAGGAAATATAGACTCCTTCCAGGCTAGTTTCCTACTCAAGAAGCATTAAAAGGATAGCTATTTGTTTAAGTTCCCATAATGTATTCATATCTCAGCAGTGATTTCTTGCCTAGTGCCCCATGGTTTCAGCTATAATGCTTCTCTTTGCACAAATGTTGGAGGTGTAGGTAGAAGAATTGTCCTGAGAAGAGTCCCTTTGTTAAGTTTTTATAGAATCTTCTTTCAGCCTCTACCCAAGTATAATCATCATCTTGGATACTTGGGGATTAGGAACAGGGAGGGGGAAGGCCAATCAAAAGGAAGAGCAGAGAGTGAAGGAGAACATGGTTTTTTGAAAACATCAAGTGGATTCTTCTGGGAAAGTATCATGTGCACTCTTGGTTAGTTGGGTGTTACCTAAGATGTCTTAATAGAATATTTTCATAATATGGACTTTTTATTATTATTTTTTTAATATGGACTTAAAAAAAAGATTTTATTTATTTATTTATTTATTTATTTATTTATTTATTCATTCATTCATTCATTCATTCATTCATGAGAGACACAGAGAGAGAGGCAGAGACACAAGCAGAGGGAGAAGCAGGTTCCCTGTAGGGAGCCTGATTCAGGACTCTATCCCAGGACCCCAGGATCACTGCCCCAGTGAGCTGAAGGCAGACACTCAACCACTGAGCCACTGAGGCGTCCCTATAATATGGACTTCTAAAATGAGAAGAAGAGTCAAGCCAGTTGAAACTGAATGCTAAATTCCATCTCAAATCTTGACTTCCTTGATTAATGCATTCTGTAATCTACTAGATATTTTTGCTTCCAAGAGTGAGAACATGTATCTCTTATTTCCTTCAGTTTTCTTCTTAGGAGGGTTGACTAAGTTATTTCAGGAAAGGAGAAGAAAGGGGACTTCTTATTTTCTTTTACCTAGCAAGTCTTATTCTTTTTTGAGGAATCTGCATTTTATACCCAAAACTAGGTGATCTTAGTCAATACAGTAAGTATGTCATTCTATATACTTTTCTTTTAAATGCTTTGAAATTTCCAGGAAAGAGGGTCTCCATAATTGTCTGCTGGTATTGTAGTGAAATAAAGACAAGTAATACAATTTCCAGGTCTGTTTTCTGTGTGAAGTACTGATGGTTTGACTTTGGTAGGTGTGAGGCTTAGCTCTTCAGTTAGTGCCACAATGTAATTGAAGCAGTATTTTAAGATAGATGCATTTTTAAAATGTTTTATGTTCTTTTACCCATTAGCAATATTCTCTTATTATAATTACTTGTAAATCTAAGCTTTCCTTCCCGCTGTCTCAGAATACAACCTAGCTTTACAGAATTTCATAGAGTCTGCCTTTGAGGGTCATGTTGAGTATCTTACAAGGAAATGACCAGAGCTGCTTGGACATCTTTTGTCATTGATCTCAGTAGAGGGTCAGTTGTGCTCAGAATGTGGAGATTGTCAGGACAAAAAAAATTAAAAGTGTAAGGGGATAAAAAAAAAAGTGTAAGGGGATTAGAATGGATATATTTTGCCTGGGTACTGCCCACACTGTTGTATGAGCAGTGTGAGAGGTTACATCCTTCTAAACTTGCTTACAAGCATTCCCAAACTAGCAGATTTTCTTTTTAAAAATGACTTGACAATTTGTTTTGAAGTTGTCACTTGGGCATATGGTTGTGGGGCACAGATTAGCTCCTAATTTATTGCTCTCTAAATGTGTTTGACATCGGAATTTAGACTTTGGAAGCAAAAAAAAAAAAAAAGGAATACTTTGAAACATTTAAGCTATTAGAATAGGAGATTTATCTCTTTTCCATCAATTCCTGGTTTAAGATGGAAATGTTTTCTCGACTGCTAACTTTCAGTGAAATGTGATATTGGTACTTACAGTGTATCATTTTTAGTTATCTTACAGGGCTGACGGTTACATATACTGTGACCATCCTAATAGGTATCCAGCACATCTTTGCCTTTTCCTGAAAACAGGGACCATGGCTCTTTTCCTAAGATGAGGACAAGTAAAAGTGCCTAAGGAGGCAGGGTGATGAGTGGAAAGAATTCAGTCTTTGTGGATAGAATAGACCGGGGGTTGAATTCCTCCTCTCTCTATCTATGTGGCCTTGGGCAAAATACTCCCTAGGGCAGCTTCTTCATCCCTAAAATGGGAATAATACATCTTTAGGTAACACTTTATTGATAGGATTAAATATAATGGCTGTAAAGTGCCTAACACTGTACCTGGTCAATGGTGATTTTTAATTGGATGGGTCATAGATTTAGGATTAGAATTTAAACTAAAGCCACCACACTCATGGATTCCTTGGGAACTGTAGTAGGGAATCCTCTTTATGGGGTAACTCTAGTTTCTGGTGCCACCACTTTATGGTGGAGGTGAATACATTAGAAGAGTATTTTAAAACTTTTATCATGATTAGGAGCAGAGGAAAATGAATCTCTACCTTGGCATCCTGAGGGTATAATCTGAGTTGGTCCTGATCCTTAGAAGATATACACTTTCTAGGCTTTTGTTTTGTTCCTGTAAAACATTTCTTTTTTTTTTTTTCATTTTAATATCTTTAAATGTTAACTCCCGAAAGTTAAATAGCATTTATCTTGTGGCTTTGAGCTACATACTGCCATGTATATTTCTGATGTATAAGTACCTTAAACAATTGTTGAAGAAGAACAATTTTTGAGGTAAATTAATGTACTCTGGAAGACAGCACTGAGAAGTAATTATTTTTACAGCCTCAACCCTAACATGGCTAGGACCCATGCTATGAAAAGATAATATTGTTATTCCTTTATTGTCAGCTTTTCTGAAACTAGCCACATTCTAGACTCGTTTGGATGGCCTGAGAAGGCCCAGTCTCCACAAAAGAGAGGAAGTCACAGGGCAGCAGATTTAGCTCAATGTGAAGAACGGACTGGGTTCTACAGGGACGGAATGCACTGCCTCCAGTGGTCGTGAGCTCAGCCACCACGGTGTGTGAAAGCAGGTGGGACCCTTGACTCAAATTTTAGATGAGAGAATGAATCCAGTAGCCTCTGGAAGTTCCTTTGAATTAAAAAATCTGTGCATCCAGACGGGAAGTCCTTTGTGGCTGGAAAGAAAGAGAAGGCCAGCAATGGATGACCTGCTCCGTGCCAAGCAGTTGGTGAAATGGGGAAGAGAGCAGACTTTCCAGACAGGCCATGGGGTAGGAACACGAGGGCAAGCAAGCCTGCTTCTGCCCTCCCAGGACAGCAATCCCACTCTCTGCCTGAAGCTGTGGTGGTGTATGGGAGACTGCACAAGTTAAAACTCAGAAGGTAGGATGAGGCCAGCCTACGCAGATCAAGGCACTTGGACTGTGTCCCACGCGCAGTGTGCTGACATGGAAGACTTCTCGAGCACAGGGATTATCGTGCTCAGATCCGTACACAAAGCCCACTAATCCAGCAGTGTGTGGAGGACGGGTGAAGAGAGATGGGAATAAAGGAAGCAGCTTGGAAAATGCTAGATTGTGCAGGCACTCAGTGGTGGGCCTGAGTGCTCCCCCGTGATATGGGGCATGTGAGGTGGGAAGGGCAGACGTGAGGGAGCACCGGAGTCAGCTGTGGAAGTCCCTGCTCCCGGGGGCCGCGCAGGGAGGACGGAGGAGGAACAGAGAGCCGAGGAAGGCGCTGAAATGAGGAGCTCTCTCACTGGAGGGTATCTGTTAGTAAGGGGCTGGCAGCCATTTTTCGGCTGGAGCTTTTGCAGATCACGTAGCCTCCCTGCTGCCTCCATTTCCTCATCTTTCAAAGAAGGATCATGACACCGACCCCCAGGCTTGCTGTGAGGGTCAAGTGAGATGACAAGGTGCAAACCCTCGAGTTTGTAAACCCTGAAGTCCCTCCCCGTGCAAACCATGGCTGCTGTCCTGGGGTAGAAGCAGCAGGTAGGCCTGGTAGCTTCCTGTCTTGCAGAATTAACGTTCACGTCCTTTTACTGAAGTTCAAGCTGAAGGTGCTGCTTGAATGAGATGATTATTATCCAGCCTATTTCAAAACTTCCTGCCGTGTTCTCTCTCACCCCTGGTAACAAAAGCCAGAGGCCTACTAGCCTCCAGACACTTGACCCTCCTGCTTTTCCTCTCTCCCTGAGGAGAAAGCCAAGTAGCCTTTAGAATAGAATTCACACTCCTCTCCGGGCCGATGGAGACGGCTGGCTGTGGGAGATAAGGACCTTTTCGTAACTGGGGTGTGCTGGTTGCTTATGTCGCGTTTTCTCATTAGGATGACTGCTGTCACACAGGTCGCATTGCCCCTTCTCGCGGTGCTTGAGCACAGACACATTAACATGTGTGCCTAGGTCAGAAGCCATCCCTTCCAGGGACTGATTTCCCCTTGAAGCACTGGTGAGGGGAGAGGCCCTTGTCAGAATTCTCATGACTGAATCATTGCCATGAGCTAATGTCTCCAGCTTTATGAGTCACTGCTGGCCCAGGCATCAGTTTTGTAGGTCAGAGAAATGAAGACGCAAGTGAGACTCCCCTGTTGTCCTTAGCACGCATGGGGGAAGGCAGGCAATTGTCAGGTTGGAGGCCTTTTGGAAATCAGATGTTTGGTCTTCTCCGTAAGGACATAAATTAGTGGAAGCGTTTAAGAGTTAATAATAATATTTCAAAAATCCTCTAATTTTTGTGTGTGTTTTGTTTTGCTTTAGGCAAAGTAGGTGAAATGATGTGTTTGGGAGATGAATGTTCTTGTAATAGGCAAGATATAGCTTGCAGGAGAACATCTGTAACCAACCCATTCTGCATGAGACAGGGCCAAGGCTTGTTTGTGTTTTAGTGCCTGTTCGAACATGTCTAATTTTAAAAAGATTTATAAAGTTTTAGAGGATTCTCCTTAAAATATCATTTCTTCACATAGCAGGTATATGCATTAATAGCCTACTGGCTAAAATATATACCCTCATGGAGTGTACGCAGTGCCAACATTGAGCCATATGGTATAAAAATAGCTGCTGATCTGAAGTGGATGTAGAAAATATTAGGAATATCAGGAACGGTTCATGAATCTACCTGTTAATTTAGCAATAGGCACAAAGAAATTATGCTTTCCAGATTTTTTATGTTTCTGATATAGATTTTATAGAAAACATGAGAGATATACTTGGATATTTGCTCCCAAATATTCAGGGTTATTGCTCAAATATTGATCAAAAAGACAATAACAGAAGGGGGTACAGAAGTTAGTAAGGGGGAATAAGCTTAAGTGCCGTCAATATCAGTTAAACAACAGGATTTTTAATTGTCTTTGCCTGTCTCTGTGCTTTGTTTTTATTGTGTGTGTGTGTGTGTGTATATATATATATATATATGCAGACACATCATATACATATGATGTACATAATCATATATATACATCTATATATAATTTATGTACATATTCTTATATATGTGTATAATATATGTAGTACATATATACGTATACACATGTATATTATATATACATTATATATGTACATATGCATTCTGTATTGTATATGCATATATATGTGTATACACACACACACACACACACACACACACACACACACACATATAGGTAATACCCTGTGGTGGGGAGAGAAACTGGGAAACCTACTTGCTTTTTTGTTTTTCTGTTTTTTTGTTTTAAGATTTTATTTATTTATTCATGAGGGATACACACAGAGAGAGAGAGAGAGAGAGAGGCAGAGACACAGGCAGAGGGAGAGGCAGGCTCCATGCAGGGAGCCTGACGTGGAACTCGATCCCGGGTCTCCAGGATCACACCCCGGGTTGAAGGCAGCACTAAACCACTGAGCCACCCAGGCTGCCCTGTTTTTTGTTTTTTAATAGACATTATTACATACCTTCTTAAGTCTTTGTGCTTTAAAAAGTAATAACATTTTATGGCAGTGATCTGCTTCTTGACAAACCTTTTGAGAAGAAGGTTGGGTGTCTGTGCAGTAATTTATAACAAATACTCAGGGTTTACAAGAAAGACGGTTCTTCCCCCACGACTCCTGCAGCCCATCCTATTTTCCCTCACCTTCCTCCTTCTGGTTCCTTTTTTGTTCTGTCAAGGAAATAGGCTGCATGGATAAAAGGGCAGAGAAAGCAAGGAAAGGATAGGGAGTTGTAAGAAAAATAGTCAGGAAACTTCCCAAGCTTCACATGTAGTAGTTTGTTTCAGCAAAATGAATCTTTTCAGATTCTAAAAGGGAAATTGGTATCATGAAAGTTTCCCGACCCACAAAACTGAACTTTTTCATACTTTCTGAGGCATCAGTAAGCATTTCATGCATGAAGGACAGGTGTTGCCCTCTGTATTAGAAAATTCAGAAGCGTTT
Source organism: Canis lupus baileyi (assembly GCF_048164855.1). Taxonomy (NCBI): domain Eukaryota; kingdom Metazoa; phylum Chordata; class Mammalia; order Carnivora; family Canidae; genus Canis; species Canis lupus. The sequence goes on from NC_132868.1 coordinate 23,497,486, forward strand.
TGTCACTTAAATTTTGATTATATTTGATCAGTTTCTTGGAAAAGGCATTAGTTTGCATGTGGAAGCTTTTGTTAATAGATATTTTAAAGATTTTTTTGGACACCAAAATGTTAACAATGGATCTCTCTAAGAAACAAAACTATACATGTTGTTCGTTTTAACTATTTTTCCATTTTCAATTTTTAACTTTTTTGGTATATCAAGACACAATTTTAAAAATTTTTTTTTCTTTTATTTATTATTTATGATAGTCACAGAGAGAGAGAGAGAGAGGCAGAGACACAGGCAGAGGGAGAAGCAGGCTCCAAGCACCGGGAGCCCGATGTGGGATTCGATCCCGGGTCTCCAGGATCGCGTCCTGGGCCAAAGGCAGGCGCCAAACCGCTGCGCCACCCAGGGATCCCAAGACACAATTTTTTTAGGGGAATTATTCTTTTAAAAGATTTTACTTATTTATTTGAGAGAGAGAGAAAGAGAGAGAGAGAGAGCATGAGCCGGGGGCAGAGGCAAAGGGAGAGGGAGAAGCAAGGAGCTGGATGCGGGGCTGAGCAAGGAGCTGGATGCGGGGCTCATCCCAGGACCTTGGAATCCTGACCTGAACCAAAGGCAGACACTTAACTGACTGAATCACCTAGGTACCCCTTTTTGAGGGGAAATATTAATAAAATGCAGTATCAAGGAACTATATAGAGATAAGGATCTGAGTGAAATATCCCAATAAAAAGATAGAATATTTTATTTATTTTACCAGTAAGTTTTAAGAAATTTCAGCTATGTGGAGATCTCAGTAATTATGTGAAAAACAGCATTTTTTTTCTTGCAATATTCCAAATTTTACCTTTGCAGAAACTTTAGAATAATTACCCACCCAAAGTGGGATGACCAAGCATACACTTATCATTGTTGTCATAGTATTTCCCATCTGATGCTTCATGTGTTTTATATGCTGTGTCTATGCACTCATATCTCCAAGTACCTTTGTTGAAGCTAAGTCGGAGGCCCCAAATCAGTAGGGTCCTGATTGTTGTTGCAGTTTGCTAAACAACACCTTAGTGTCAAAACTCATTTCTTAACATCACAAGGTACAATTTGAAGAAAAACGTGCATAATCCATAGTTTACAAGTTGGGGTGATGAAACTAGTTACCAGAGCCCTATGGGACTCAATTTCCTCCTCTTTCAGATGTAAATGACCTTGCTTGCAGGATATTCAGAGTACAGTATGTGATGCCCATAGTCCAGTGCCTGCCACCGAGCAGGCCCTTGATCAATCAGCCTTGTGATTATTAGACCTAGTTGCTGTGGGGTAATCATATTAATAGACAGGTAAGCTTGCCTTCTTCAAAGAGCTCACAGTCTATCAGGCAAACTGATAAAGCTAGCTGTAATTCAGTGTGACAGGTGCTATAATCTGTCTGGAATGTCCCCCTACCCACCACCCTCCTCGTCAGCCAGACAGACTCCTACTCATCCTCTAAAACTCACTGAAAGCTGTAATTGTAGATGAAGCTTTTCCTTGGCATATCCCTCCCCCTGACATGCGTGTGCACACGTGCACATACACACACTCAGGAGTTCCTTCTCTATGTTCACTACGCTTGGTATACGTAATCGGAATCCCAGTGTATGGCATGTATGTCTCACGATTACCATGTGAACTCACAGGCTATAGCTTTTTCATCTTTATATCTGAGTGCTGGAACATATAATGGGTCTCAACAGATATTCGTTGGAGAATATTCCTTGTCTGAACAAGGTGTGATACAGCACAGAAAGCAGACCAATTTGCCCAGCCTCCCAGAGGAGTTAACATTTAAAGCTGGCTCTCCAGAGACGAGCAAGGTCTTGCAGCGTGGGAGAAGGAGAAAGGACATTCCAGATAGAGGATCCAGGTGAGTAACAGCATGGACATGGAAACATGCTGTGTTAAGTGTCAGAGGAGGAAATAGGTATACCTGGACCAGGCAATTTGGAGAGAACCAGAAAGGAGCAGGAAATGGGGCTGGGGAGAAGTTCACAGAGCCAGCCTGAGAGCGGCTCTGAATCATCTCTTGGAGTTTGCCTTCAGTCTTGCAAGCACTGAGGAGGCATGGAAGGACCGTGAATGGGGCAGCAGCGGTGTGGAGGCAGGAAGACTGAAGGCAGAGACGATGATTGGGTGGCTGTTGTAATAATCAGATCAGAGATAAGTGCTTGGGAAATGCAGGTCAGTGTGGGGTTTGGAGCGGATTCGGAGTATACGGTGCAGAGACAGAACTCACTCTCCCTGGTTGGGGTTGTTTTGACTACTAACATAGCATTTTCTGCAGAGTTGATTTAGAGCTGCTTTTAATCACGACTACGGTAACAAAGGCGTCGATGATATATTCCTGAAACATTAGGGGAGGTTTGGGTGCAAGGCTTTACTTTTTTTTCTCTTGAATTAGTCTTTGCTATTTATCCTATTGTTTTTTTGTGTGTGAGAAAGTACCCACATGTCTGTAGTGGCCAGATTTAAAAAAAAAAAAAACAAAACACTTCCTGTTCTCTCTGCTTCTGCCTTTCATTGGAAATGTCTGGGAGGAAGTTTTATTGATTGAAGAAGGAAGAGCTCTTGCCAGGGAGCCGGTGATTGCCTTGATGGTTTTGACCAGGCCATTCTGCTGCTTTGGGCCATGATTTTCTTATCTATGAAACAAACATTTTGAACTAAATATTTAAGCCTTATTCCTGTTTCTTATCCTAGATGTGAGAATTAACACTTCGGGCCTTTTACTGAGAAAAATAATATATTTAACAGTAGCTCAAAGAAAACAGAGGCATCTTTTACTACAGTTTGGGGCATAATGAAAAAAATCAATGCTATTTTATAGTCAACCATTAGAAAAATGTATTTGTGCTTTAACCCATGGTTGGCCCTCAACATTCAGTGAATTGAGTTATAAAGTCTCTTCATTCCCCTTTCTGACCATTAGGGTTCATGAATTTATTACAAGGGATATTTATTGTTAACAGACTACTTTTATTTTTACTGATACACAATAAAGGATTAAAAATTCTTTACAGGTACCATATTTCTAGGCCTTGCTGTAGGAATTGGACCAAAAGAGGATATTTTGTAAATCACCTGCCTAGAAACCCAAGCATCTGAAAAGAGGGATCAGGAAATCAATTTCATGCTTCTTCCTGCTTTAGTGCCTGAAACGTGCTGTTTCTGAGAAGCATGCTACCCAGATTGCTTTAATTGATACTAAATATAATACGATTAAGAGCTTTAAGCATTTATTTAGAAAGCTAGATCCATGTAAAGAAGTTAGAATCTACTGTCAATCTTTACAGAACCTGCTTCTCTTTCTTGTCTCCCTGATTATTTGACCCACATATGAAGGGAGGGAAAGGAACAGATAGAGAAAAGTGCGTGTATTATTTTAAAGGTATAACGAGACAGTCTTCGGAGCAACTTCTTTGAAAATTAGTTCATTTCATTTCTTAACTAAATTGCGTGTCAACGATTTCTACAACCTCTGACAGTTTTCTTCAAATATTTGCCCTTTTTTCCCCTTTAATTAACAAACCAAAATGTTACCTTCACTTTTTTTCAACCAAGTAAACTCTTTCTCCAGGGTAGATTTGTATTCATTGCACAGGCATACCTCACCTGACATACAGTCTCTCTTTGTACCATTCAAGAGTTGTTAGTACTGTGTTAAGTATGAGCTAAATGGTCAACCTTCATTTTCTTGGACTCTGGAAGGAAAGGCAAGTGGCTATTTAGTGGGATTAGAATAGGATGTGGGGATAGGGGGTTGATGAGAGAGTATCAAACTATTATTGAGGCAAAGACAGTCTGGCATATCTGAAGTTCAGATTTTAGATCTGACAAAGGGAATCTGGGTGGTGAAGAAAGCTAGACCTTTATAAATTATAGTTAAGAGCTACCCTTTTAACAGTCTGCCACAGTTCTTGATACAAAGGATTGATAACTTGTGGGTTTGCAAAACAAAACAAAAAGCTATCTACTTTTCAATTTGATTTATAGTCTCTCCCATTTTCATGGCAAGGGTTAGGGACAAAGTTCATTTTATCACACTAAAGAAATATTCTGAAGCCATCTGGAAATTGGATATCAGCATTTATTATTATTATTATTATTATTATTTTGGAGTAAAACCTTGCAGTTTAGAAATAGAGTTGAAAAATCATTAGCGTATTTCCTTTCCATAAGAGTGAGTTTGTGTCATGGACCTCAGTGATGTATTTATTCATTTCAAATATATTTTTATTTGTTTTACATGTGTCATTTCCCTTTACATAGCATGCAATTTTGTTCTTGTTTTGTTGTGCTTACCACTTGAGTGAAGGATGGACAAGGTAAGGTCTCTGTCTAGAAGTTCATAGCCTTCTGGCTGGGAAGACAAATGAACACCTATAATTATAATAAAGAAATTAATACGTTTCACAAGAAAAATAGAGATAAATACATTTTCTCTGGGCTTTGAAGGAATCAGAGAGTGTATAGACAATCGGTAAATACTGTTGGGATAAAAGAATGAGTGTGTAAAAGTAGAATGGACACCACTTACAAGGTCTGGTACAATTAAGACACAAAATGATCATATAGAACTCTGTAAGGGTAAAAATACTATATATGATTATTCTACTACACTACTAGGGAAACAGAAAAAACCCAAAAGTTTCTATACCTGCTTTTTCTGGAAGAGATGGGCCAGAAGTGCTCACTCAGAGGAGCAGGCTGTCCTTATGTTGTCTGTGTGGTTTCCTTTCTCAGTGCCAAAGCTGCCAACTCACCCTGAAATGAAAATGGATAGGGACTTCAGAGCTGAGATAGGTGAGAAGAGTCTTGTACCCTCTGTCACAACAACAACAAAAACCCTTGTGATTTCAAAGGGGGGAGGGATAGTTATTTAACTCTTCCATTTTGGGTTCCTTAGCTCCTGAATTCTTTCTATGTCCATTAAATATTTCAATTTGACTTGATTAGTCACCTTTATTATTAATTTTCCACCTAGTCATTGATTTCAATATAAATCTACCGCAGAGGATAGTTTACATAGGCAGAAAGTTCCACACTTTCTAGAAAGTTCTTTTTGAGGATATTTCTTAGTTTATTTTTTTAAGTAATGGTTTTACTGATACCTTTATTATATATGGAACATTATCATTTCCATGATATCACTTGAGCCTCACAACAGCATCAAAGTTCAGTGTTGTTATCCTCATCTTAATGTTAAGGATGAGGACACAGAAGTTCACAGGTGGAATGAGGAGCCTGTGTCTCCAGACCACCAGACTTTGGTTTTGGTCATACGTTCACTGTATAGTAGCAACTTTAGGACATTCTGCCCTAATCTGTCCTGTTTAAGCCCCCTCCCCATTCCTAATCTTATTTCTGTATTACAGGAGCACTGTCATTAAAGAAGTGGGCACTTGGCCTATAAGTGATAGGTTTTAATTTATAACATACAGGGTTGGCATTTTAATTTGGGGTCTAGAACTTGCTGTGTCATGAAAGTTATCATGCTCTCATTAGGGGAAATGAATCTTTAGACAATGTGAGCATTCATATTTCTTCTTGTTGCTGGGTTTTACTAAGTGACTAGCCAATTAAATAGTTATCTTTGACTTCTCTGAAAAGGACTTGACGGGCTAAACTATTCTTCTTAGAGTCAACCCCAAGGACTGGCAGATGGACAGCCAGTAGAGCCAAAGTCCTAAATCAAAGGAGATTGCTCAGGCCCAACTTTCCTGAGTGTAGAGCTCAGGTACTGAAGCTCTGGTCCAACTCAGGTACAATAACTAGAGCTAGAGAAAGCTTAACAGCTAAAGCCAAGAGTAATGACTTAGCAAGGAAGGGTAAAATAAAAAGCTCTTTGCTCCTTTCTTCATTTCCTCATAAAACAATGTTTGACTTACATTTTTACCTCTGGCAGTAGAGTTAATTATGCTCTTCTCCTGTATATAGTATTATGGTGTCAGAATTTGGCAACTGATGAGCAAATTCAAAATTTAGATGATGGGGTAAAATTAATAGTTACCATCTATTGAGCACCAGGCCAAGAATCCATAAGGCACCTCATATTATGGTAACTGATTCATACAACAATTCTTCAAGGTAAGTAATTAATACTCACATTTTACACATGCAGACTTACTTTCCTCTCGAGGCTTAAAGTCATCTAGCAAATCAATAGCAATGCTATCCTCATAAATTCAGGAATTAATGACCCTTGAGTGAAAGGCCCTTTCTACAGGTATCTTGACTTTCACACTTTTGTGGCTGTTACATTTTTGCCTGCTCAAATTTAGGTTCTTCTAAGGAGATCAAAAAAGCAAGGACAAAGGTGATTTTCCCTTTTTACCTTAAGGACCTTCCCTTATTCACTATTGACAAATGATAAATAGGATTAGATTTGCTGGGGCCCTCCCTCATTCCTGGTACATTTAGTCCCTGCCCCTAGGGTGGGGAAATAATATGAGCTTCCACTCAGTATAAGTTCTCTATCACTCATTATTTAATTTCCTTTTCATTTTCCTGTTCTACCTAAAGCAAAGTATGGTGGGGGAAGCAGAAGTGATGATAGTGATGGCCTCAGGAAGAAAACAGGGTAAATGAGCAGGAGCAAATAGGTACTTGAGATCAGTATGTAAATAAGTTCATCTCTATTGTAAAACAAACCATCATGATGCCTTTGGCTTGAAAACTGCCTTCCCAATTTGTGAGCATGTTTAGGATTATGTAAGTGCAGTGTCTTAATAACAAGCACAACACCTCTCACCCAAAGAATGCAAAGTGCTTTGCAAACAGTAGTACTCACAATACTCTGTGATCTAGGGAATTTTTTTTTTTTTTTTTTTTTTTTTTTTTTTTTTTTTTTTTATGCTCTGTTTTATAGACTGGGAAGTCAGCTCGGGAGGTGTACTGATCTGTTCATGTAAACAAAATAGATCTACGACTAAACGCAAAGTCCAGCTTCCTGTCTCCTTAGACCACGCTGAAAGGTTAATCTGATGTCAAAGATGGCAGTTTTCTCTGATTTCCTTTTTTGTGTCTTTTAAGAAGGGGAACATGAATTACACTGTTACTATAAAGTACTTATATTTGCATAGAGGGTAGATCTTAAAAACATTGTGTAATTAAGGCAGTAGTACTTGTTTCCCTGAGACAGCGAGAGAGAGAAACCAGATCTCTGCTCCAGTGCATTTTAAAACTCCAGCAATTTTATTTTAGCAATTAGAAAAGATTATTCTTTTGCATTTGACCATTGTCTGCACTTGAAGAGAATGCATGGATTCAAAGTAGAAGATATTTTATTTTGAAAGGTACACAGGAAAGAACAACTTGTTATAAGATTTGTTCCAAATGTATGTCTGTATATATTTAATTACAGGTAAAAGGAAGAAAACAAGTGGATGTGTGTGCACGTGTGTGTGTGTGTGTATGTGTGTGTGTGTGTGTATGTGTTGCAGATAAAACAGAATTTGAGGGCTAGGAGACATGACGATACTTGTAAGGTATGAGGAGACAAGACCAGAGGCGCCGGGAAGCTGGACTACTGTGGAGTGCTGGTTGAGGCTTGTCTTTGCCCCATGGCCTGCAGCGTTTATGTAGAAATTGGGGACGCTTTGACTCGTTCCAAAGCCTTACCTGATCAGACCTGCCCAGGTTCGAGTTTGGGAAAAAAAGTGTTTGAAGTAAACAGGAAAATTACTCACCTTAATGATGTGTTTTACTGGCACTGACAGTGCTTTGATAGTCTGACAGATTTTTTTTTTTTTTTTTTAAGTTTTGGAGAGGAGAGACTTGGGGGAATTTATTAATATTCTATTTGGAAAACATAGATTTTTAAGCTTTGGGGTAAAGGTGTGGGAGAGGTAAGCTTTCTGCCATTCAGATTTCATGAGCTTGCTCCTCCTCCTATGTTTAAATCAGGGATATTTCCATTAGGTATTTCTACTGAAAATCAACAAGAATCTGTGACCATTTATTCCACGTACTTTCTGTACATGTGTCTCCCCAGTCATTCTGCTGTTGTTCCCACAGAATAAATTCTGTCTAACACTTGGGCTGTGGGTTCCCAAACTTGCAGTTCACTTTCATCTATGGTGGTGATTAAGACCATAATCCAACTGGTTTGATGAGAGAGTTTGGTGCACCCAACAGTAGCACACCCTCCCTTTTCTTTTTTCATTGGGAATGCAGTTCCAAAATCTCTGCACCTAAATCTCTGCCCAGGATGGGCTGTTTTTGTTTTGGGTGGTTTTTTGAAGGAAAGTGTGTATTTTGCTATTTTGTTCAGAAATAATAGTTAGATGTTGATTTCATAAATTTATTTTTCATTCCTTGGGGTTCCCCCCCCCCAAACTATTAAAGGATACACGTTTCTCAACTTTGGGGACTGAGAACTGGATCATTCATTGCCAAATATTTTTATCTTGATTGAGATAGAGTTGGGTGGTCTGGTCCCATGAAAGGAGTCTTAATATATGTCCCTGATTCCCTGTGACGTTGGTGGAATCCAGACTTGCGCCCAGGTTGGGATCCCACACATATAGGGTTCGAGAATTAAATCCCTTTGAGCTTTCCTTTTAAGATTCTCTATAGCTTGTGAAGCTATCTACAGGGCAACTTGTATAGTCAAAAAGAATACAGATGGATGGTTAAAGTTCATTAAACTTCAACTCCTAAAGCTAACAGACTAAAAGTGGGAAGAATAAATTATAGGTTATGAAAGCCTTAAAATAGGAGACCTTTACCAGCTCTCTCCCCTTAGTTCTCTGACTGGGAATACTTTAATATCTTTTTTTCGTCTAAGTCCTAATTGGAAATGAATCAGTGGCCAGTCAGATAAATGAACGGAAATCTTGACTATGGTGTGTGTATACCACCCTGTGTCTCACCTATAATAAGCATAATGAAAGCATTGCAGTACATTCATACTGCATGCTTAATCCCTGTTCTGTTAGCAGCCATTTGTCTGTAACCAGAGCAAATCCAGGTTCAGACTATGAGGAGATGTTCTCTAGAAGTGGGTTAAGGAAGATTGGGCTTACTAGTCAGATGTTCCCATCAGCATGTCAGAATGCACATTCCTTTGGTTAAGTGGATAGTGGTTTATTTCCATGGGTATTTGCTGTTTTCAAGAGATTTTGCTCTTGCTTCTATCCATATTCTACATTTGAGAAAATGGCAATTTTGGAAGAAAAATTTTGTTTCTTTTTTTGGTTTATTTGTTTTACTTAGTTCTTCTAAGGAGTTAAATCAAATGCACATGTGCAACTTAGAATATAAAAAAATCCAGGGTGCCTGGGTGGCTCTGTCAGTTGAGTGCCCGACTCTGGATTTTGGCTCAGGTCATGATCTCAGGGTCATGGGATTGAGCCTCAAGTTGTGCTCTGCGCTCAGCTCAGAGTCTGCTTGAGATTCTCTCCCTCCCTCCCCTCTGCTCATCCCACTGCTTGCGCACTCTCCCTCTCTAAATAAGTACGTAAAATCTTAAAGAAAAAGAATGTCAAAGAATCCCTCTTTAAAGAGTAGATTTTGTTATTTCAGTTCGCAGATAATATGAAACTGAATGGTCCCAGAGTGGTGGAGATTTACAAGATCATCAACCTTTATTAGTGGCAACCTAACATAAGGACAATGAAATTCTTTAATAAAACACTTTCTAGCATTAGAACTAGTAGACAGTTGAAAAGCATACCTCTTCTAGGGCTAGATGAACCAAAAAGTTCTTGCTCTGTGACCTGCAGAAATAGACATTGATTAGTCAAATGATCTCTCATCTCATGCCCCCGAAAAACTAGAGTTGATGGCATCAAGATTATTCGGTTCTGGTAGTACCTCTCATCCCTATTTTCATTGTTCCTGTTCTAGAGTGAGCCCATATGCCTCTGGATCAACTGGTATACTTGTTTCCAACCCTGCCCCTCTCTCCCTTCCCTCTTCAGTGTCAGGCAGAGGCATCTCTCTAACACACCTCGCAGATCTAGGATCATTGATGCCCTTTGTTGATGACTGCACACTGACCTCTAAGCACATCATGCTCTGATCAAAGTATTCCTTTTTGGCCCAAACTCCCACTAATAACAATGATCTCTTTCTGTTTGTAAAATGTCTTATATTTTTCAACACACACACGTACATATTATCACATTTAATCCTTATAACCTGTCAAGTTGGCAGTTATTACCCTTACTTCTCAAATGAAGAGTTATGTAACTTTTCTGGAGATCTGACACCAATTTGATGCTAGGGAAATGAGCCTTCCGCCTCTGTGAGTATTGTGTTCCTCACAGCATGCTGTGATTCCAAAAATATACTCTGCCCCACTGCCAGCAGCGATATTTCACGGTCCTCAGAAGACGATATTTGTTTTGTTTTCCCACTCCCATGCCTCTGCTCCTGCTATCCCTTCTGTCTAAGATATTCCCCCTCTCTCCCCTCATTCCTATTTACCAGAATCTCCTCTATCCTGAAATAAGATTAGCAAAATGTTTAAAACTGTTAAAGATAGGTGATGGTTTTGGTAACTTTGAAAATGCCAAGAACAAAAATCTAAGATGTCTCTATGTCCTTCACAGTGAGGGTTATCAGATTTAAGGGGTGGGGGGGGTGTCCAAACATCCAGTTAAATATAAATTTCAGATAGACAACACAAATTTTAGCATAAGTACATCCCATGTGTTTATGGGATGTACTTATGCTAACAAAGGAATCATTGGTTTTAACTGGTGGATCTGGAAATGCTATTCCCTGCTCAAACAACAACTCTTTAAGCAGAAGTGAATTTTTTTATCCCTCCCACCACACTGAATTCAGCATTAGTGAGGTGACAAAAAGTCTGCACATGCATTTAAATACAAGCTGAACTAGCACACTTATCTTCCATAGTCTTTGGGACCTCCTTACCTCTCTTCCAGCCTTCTTTTTCCTTTGTGTCATATCTGTTTCCTTCCTCTTTCCCTTTCTGATACTGTTTCAGATTTGTTCACAAGGACTACTGCTCTTAACAGGTTTGTTTATTTTTCTTGTTAGTGCTAAAACATTTTAATAGATATACTCTATCTCCACAGCATAACTAAGACAGTTCTATTGCATTCTTTTCCCCGTTGGGGCTACTTAGAATATTAAGTTTATGAGGAATGCAAAAAAAAAAAAAAAAAAAAAAAAAAAGGAGCCTGCAAGATGAAGCATGTTTTCATCTTAAACAAGTGAACTATAGGGAAATAGGAAGTAACATTATGATAAGCTTTTAAGCGGTATTACAAGTAAGGAAAGGGTTTGTTTACATCTCTCCCTAACCTCCACCTCCTTCCCCCATCCCCAGTAAACACAGACACCTACATATTAGTTGGCCACACAGTCCCTAATTATCAACCATGGAAATAGACATCTTAAAATTATTTTAGTTCTTATGGATTTATTTAAAAAGAGGCAGGAGAACAAAAGTGTAAGACTTGGCTTAAAGGTATTAAGTAGCAAATCTGATCTAATTTTTGAGTTACACCATTCCTTGGCAGTATCCCATAGTTCCCCTAGGATCTCAGCGTTCCAGCACGGGGACTTCCTGTGCTTATCTGGAATTAAGAAACTCCACAATTTGCTTATATGATGATGTAGCCTTGAGAGAAATTCATCTTGTCATTGTTCCCTTGCAACCTTAGGGGCAGCTGTAGTTAAGGCATCCCGAAAGTCCCTTAAACTTTTCACACATTCATTGTAGCCCACTTACAAGCCCCTGGTACTTTAAGTGCAATTTAAAAATCCAGTAAATCAAAGGAGATCAGAGATCAGCAAGCATGGCCTCTGTTTATGTTTTGAAATCCGTTTGCTACTCATTTGCCTTCTTTTCCTTTTAAAGATTTATTTGTCATTTTAAAGGTAGAGGAAGGGGAAGAGAGAGAGGAAGAAACTGTCTTAAGCAGACTTCAAGCTGAGCGCAAAGCCTGATGCAGGGCTCGATCTCATGACTCCGAGATCAGGGCCTGAACCGAAACTCAACTGACCCTGAGTCAGATGCTTCACCAACTGTACCACCCAGGCACCCCTATTAATGAATATTTTTAAATTCCATTATATTTATACCTGGGCATCTATTCTCTGAGGTAAAAGGAAGGAAGGATATAAACTATCAGAATAATGATTATCAAAATTGTTGTTACTCTTTCGTGGACAGATTTAACCTCTTTGCTCATCTGACTTAGTTTCTGTCAGGAGGACGTGCATTAGGCTTACGGTTTAAATATCGTAGGTAGATAACACAAAGCAGAACAAGTACTGTGGCCTCCCCCCAACACACAGACGATCACAAAACATGATGTGTTATTAAGAAAGAGAATTAAGAATCCACTCGCCTAGATTTCAGTTACAGTGAGAAAACTAGATTTCCAATATATTTTTTCTTTTTTTCTGTCTCTACTCTTTCTTCTTTGTTTCCTGATTCACCCCAGAACATACCTTCCTATTCATGAGCTAGGTCTTGAGTCAAAGAGTCATCTTTAAAAGTTTGTCTTGAAACTACTTTGTGGCTCTGAAATAACTTTGCTGGTCTCTGGTCTAGCAATAAAGTTGCACAGTATAAATGACTAGTGGGACTTAACATGGTGGTACCATGAGGAGAGCTGCTGTTGGTCACACGCTCTTAGCTGGACCCATCGCTGGACTGGACACACGGCCTGGCTTCCACCATTCAGCCCTCACAACAAACCCGAAGAGGGTTGTGGTATTAGCTCTTTCTTGGAGATGAGTCTGCAGCTCCAGCAGGCTATGTCACCCTGATAATGTGGCATAAGGATTTGCAGAGTCAGACCACCTCATCCCTAGTGCCCTGAGCTGTGCCCTGAAAGGCGCTGCCATCAAGGGAACCTGGAGTTGAACTTGGCCCTGCTCCTTGGTAGCTGTGAAAGATTAGGAAACTTATTTAACCTTTCTGAGTCTCAATTCACTTTTCTGGCAAATGGAGAGTCATAATATCTACTTCACAGGTTACTGTGAAGACTATATTAAGACATAAGAATTTAGCAAAGTACTAGACTAAATCATGTTCAGTAAGTATTAGCTTATGGGTTTTTTTTTTAATATGCAGCAAACCCAGGTCCTACTTAGTACATATGTATCACCAGAATATTCAGATATTTGAATATTTGAGCATGCATTAGGAAATTAGGAAATGCATTAGGAAATGGCAAAGGCTGTGGTTCATTGAAAGATGCAGATCCTAAATTTTTCTTGTTCATGCAATAATCCTCCAAACTGTAGATATCTATTCATAATTCTACTAATTGAAACCTGAACTTGGAAGTTATGCAGTTATTTTAGGAATGAATTGAGTTGTCTATTTTTCCTTCTTAAAAAAAAAAAACCTGTGAAACTCTTGATGTTGTAAAACAGAGCTTAACTGAGTGTGTGTCTCTGTGTGTGTGTGTCTGTGTATGTGTGTGTTGGAGAAAGGGAGGGAAGGAGAGAAGGAGAAGTAGGGGATGGTAAGCACATGTATTAAAGGTTTGGAGAGTATTTGTTGCAATGTTTATAAACCTACATCCTTGCAAGGTGATGACAATTTTTCAGCGTCTCAATAACTTTCTGGGACTTTACAGCCAGAAAGCACTTTGGTATTCATGTGCCATTCATTATGTTTGTCTCTTCATTTTAAATTCCATTGTTTGTTAGCAATATTTATTTATACTTATCTTTTCTAAATGGTAAGTTTCCAGAGAGTGGGGACTTGGTCCCCAGCCCTTCCCGTCCTAACATGTAGTTGGGTAACCTGAATGCAGCAATGGCCCCATAAATGCACAGGGAGACATCCTACAATGTATCATATGATGTGTCTACATGCACAGTAGGTGCCCTCAATTTGAAAACCTAGATTAGAGGCTTGGCCTTGTCCTCTACCCCTGTTTTGTTGCAAGCAAAACTAGCTTACCTACTTGAGCCTCTGATTCTTCATGGACACAAAGTAGAGACAGATGATTCACTCGTACAGTTAGCTGAGAATTAGTAGTGTATATGGAAGTACTCTATAAACCGTTAATGACAACGCAGGTGGTGAGTGCCAGTGTCATTTCTGGAAATCAATAGATACTATTATGCTCCACACTGTCTAGACATAGTCCCCCGTCTCTTCTTGTAAGACTGGCCCACCAGCTTTGCAATAAAAAAGAGTATCCTTAAGATCCGAACAAATTACCATGCTTGGAATAGAGTTTACTTTTAAGGTTAATTTGCACATGAAATGTCAAAATAAGCCATGAATCTAATGCATGAGAACTCATAGGTTTAGTAGTACCTTGCACAGGGTACCTGGGCCACTATGTAGGTTTAGGCATATACATGTGTCCAGCAGTGACAAGTTTCTGAAGATGTTTCTGCTCACTGCACAGGTGCAGCTCCAGCAGGGACCAGAGGGTTAAGAATTGTATCCTGGGAGTCATTTTGAAGGAGAGCACAAGGGTCTATGTGCAAGTAGAGACAATGGCCTTCCACTCTAGCATCCAGGGGTTGAAGAGGAATAGCCACCAGGGAGGGACTCCTGCTGGTTTGAGAGCCACAGTGTGAGGCCTTGTCCTGGACCAGGGATAGGAAACATTCTTGGTGGGCAGTGACCTGAGTTCTGAACAGGACCAGTGCCTTTTTGACCTGAGGCTGCCTTTTCCATATGCCAATGTAAGGGCTAAGGAAGAACTAGGGGTGTCAGGTTTAGAACCTGAGGTTGAGAGAAAGGATAGGGATAGGATCCTAGGGCTCTGCTGGCTGTGAGGGATAGTGAGTAACCCTGAGGGGAAGGAAGACACTTTTCCTTAAGGGGAAATGAGGGCTAAACCCCAGAGAGTGCGCTGGTTAGCCACGGATGCTGCTGCTGGCCTTGGAAGGGAAGCATTGGTTGGCATAGAGTGTTTCTTGTCTAGAGTGTGCATGTGCTCCTAGGAAGCTCTCCGATATGCCCGCCAACCCCCAGATGACACCTTCTCAAAGAGAAGTGGTATAGGAATGTTTTACAGTGAAAAGATCACGGGTTGGCAATTAGGAGTTACGGGTCTAATCCTGTCTTATTGCTGATGCGCGGTGTGACCTTTCCCCTGAGTTTATTCTCTTTTCTTATAAATTGGACAGTTCAACTAGATATGTCCAACGGAGTGCCTTGTCCCCTGGAGCTTCAGTTCATGCTAGAAGAATTTTTACCCCACATACAGTTGTATCTTCATGTATGGCTGGGGAGTGTCCAGGTTTGTTTTACAAGGGGACAGGGAGTATGCACGCCACTCAGGAGGTTTGTTTGCAGCTGTGTGATCCGCACTGAGAAGACACGTTGCCCAAAGTTCCATGCTCAGTCCTAACATTTAGCAGAGTGGTGGTGCTTTAAACCTTTAAGCCCTGGTCTCTGCACACATAAAAGAGGAGAGTCACCTTACTACCTGAGTCTCCACAGGTTGTTGTGACTTCAGGAAACCTCAAAGGTAAGGCAACATTTATTGAGCACCTGCTGTATACCGGCCCCTCTGACAAATACCTTCCGGTGTCCACCTTGTGAAGGCAACCGCAAATGGTATTACTGGTCAAGCAGGGTTGGCAGGGATGGCCCTGACAAGAGACACGAAATGAAAGGTCATTTTACCCTCCTGGGGAGATACAGTTGCAAAATTACCAATCAGGTCTGTCAAATCTTTTTAAACCGGCTTTCCAAACTCATACCCTCAGGCAACTAGAACCAGGCTGGCGGGCTCCACCCCCCACCCCTTTCCAAGGTCTGTGCCAACACGCTGCCCTCCAGAAAGGAAGGCTGCAGCTGCCTCCCCAGCCAGGCCAGTGCCCAGGGCTAGCCGCAGAGCTGCCTGTGGCTTCCCCAAGAGAGGTCTCAGGGCACATCCCGCCCTGCCGCGGTTTATGGGTGCAGTCTGGATGTCCCACCCCCCTCCACCTGCCAGGCCCCCGGTGGGCTCCCGCCTGGGCTTCACGGGGAGCGGGTAACAGACAGCCCACCTGCTTGATGTCAACATCTGTGGGTGCGGCCCTGGGAAGAATGTGCCGCTCCCAGCCTGGGCTCAGGTAATTAATCCCCACAACTGACAGGTGGCAACAGGCGGCCCTTTGGCTGGGGCCATCAGGAAAAGTGCTTGGAGGAAGGATTTTTTTTTTAAACTATCAAGCGCACAATTCGTACATGTCTGGCAGCTAGACGACTGTGGCAGGAAGGGAGACAGGGAGGAGAAGTTGAATGCCTTGCCAGAGGACCATGGGGCCAATTTGGGGATCTCTTCCTGCCCAATCATGATGATAGATTCAATAGGACATGGTGGCCAGGGATCTGTTTGCAAGCTCGCTTTGCAGATTTTCCCTTCCTTTGAAGTAGATGCAGTCCTAAGTGGAATGCCTTAGTTGTGAATGAAGGAGGGGAAATGATTTGCATAATGTGAGGCAGGAAGTCAGTGGGCAAGTGGATAACTAGAATCCTGTCCTCCTGCCTTCCTATTAACAATTCTTTGGGCAATATTTACAGACCCATTATGCATGTGCAGCTTAGACATGGGGGATAAAACTGCGGTGTAGTCACTGGAAGGATAACCTTTTGGTTCTTGGCCGGTATTCTGGTTTTTCACCTACCCTTTTAAAGTTGGCTTCTCAAGAGAACACCCCAACCCTCCCCCAGACCATATATATGCATTCACTTCCTGTTTCTGTTTTTGGTATTTTCATACATCATCCATCAAAACCATGACAGAACAGTAACCTGATGTCTGTTTAAAGTATATTTACTTAACTAAAACCTTTAAAGGGGTCATTTTTCATTTATTAAAAATGAAAAAATAATCTTCCTAAAAATGACACTTACAGTGTTTCTCAAGTGAATTTATTTATAGATTTATTTATAGAATAGATTTATAGATTTATAGTTAATTGAATATGGTATATGATTAGCCTATACAATTATACAATTATATGTGAAAAGGTTGTTCAGCCTATTTCAAGCAGATCATACTGGGGCTGTATCTGGCTCTTTATAGCTAAGACTGTTTTTGTATTTTAGTGAATTAGATAGTTATAGTTAGTTGACCAAGCCTCTTGATCAAAAATTATGTTCTGACCTGAATATTTTTATTTTCAAGCATCTCATTTCTGCCCCTTAGTGATCTTTCCCTCTCCAAAGTCAATTGCCGGAACTTTATTTTGTCCTCTTTGAGTACCCCATCTGTTTTATATGATGTTTTTTCCTACCAATTTCAATTATTGCTTTTATCATCCTCTTACCCTCATAAAAGGGGCTTTTAATTTGGCAATTCCCAAGAATACAGTTTAGAAGACAAAAAATTGAAATCACTGAATGCTTTAGGATAACTCTGACTAAATTCAGATTGGCTTTGCACTTGATAATTGCTATATTTAGATGAATGGAGTTGTGACAGCTTTGGGGCTTGCCATTTTTTCTTAATTATTTTTAGGTTATTTGAAGTAGTAAAGACCCCACTTTCACCTCTTGTATTCTTTAAATTCTCCGCAAATACGAACTATAAATTAAAAGCACACCTAGCATTCCCTGTTAGTGAATGGTGGTTGTCTTTTAGATTATTTGTAATTCTCATTATTTTTTTCTTTTATCTCCCTTTCATCAACCCAAATTCATGGAGAAGGCCAGAGAAGTTGATGTATTTAAGCCTTGGCTTAGGTTTTCCTCTATTTTTAAGACCTGGCCATCCTCACAGTCGATAATTTGCCCTAAGTGTTAATGGAGCATGGCTGCATCTGGTTTTATATGCTAAGGTTTATTCTGTGGGCTAATGTTCAGTAGATCAAAATGTACATAGTTTTAAATTAGAAAAAAAATTAAGACATTTTCTTTTAGCATGATAGCATGCCAGATGTGGATTTATCTGCAAGCTGGCACTATGCTTCAGAAAAGCTTTGACACTATCCTGTGTATCCTACTGCTGCTTTCCTTGAGGATGGATTGAGTAGTGAGGTGAATTTTGTAATTATTGATCTATTTATTCCATGGAATTTTATTCCTTCCATGTTCTTGGAGATTTGCTGGTGAAGTTAGCCTTGCAATTTGGGATTCGCATAAGGTATGGCATTACTTCTGGGAGAAGTTGAGAGACTAAAGTGTTTTGTTTTGTTTTCTTCTTGATGGAGTGGGGAGGGAGGGTCTTTGTTGCACCTTTAGGAAAGGGAGCTGTTGAAAAATTATGCAGGTGTGTGCTAGCTGGCATCTCTGTGCATTGTGATACTGAATTACCAGTCTGGCAGCCAAGAGCATGTAATATAGTATGTCTACTGAGGCAGGTGGTGATGGTGGGGTCGTAGTTACTGGAATGCTTTTTTCCCCACTTCTCTTTGCAACATATTATTAGTAAAGGAGCTGAATTTACTCTTGTTTTCCAAAATCCCCTGGAGTTATTTTATTTGAACATGATATTTGGCTTTGTGCAGTTCACTCCTCAATATGCCAAACCTCCTCCCCTCCTTCCCAAAACAAAACAAAACTTAGGCAAAGCTTGCTTTTCCATTTTGTCAGGGATATTGTATAGCAAGAAAGAAGTTAGTTCATTTGTTTTGAGGCGCCTCTGTTCCATGACACTGTAGAAATACTTTGTTCATATGGATGCTCCAGACTGTGGAAGAGGACATTTGGTTGAGGCCCTACAAAAAATGTGGCTCTTTGTTTTAGCTCATAGCCTAGTAATTCCTAGGAATAAACACACCATTGAATGTGCATACATATACATCAGTACATACATCAATTCCCACTCTTTATATATTTCTGATCAGAATGATTATTAACACTCTGCTTTCTGCTTTCAAAATTCTTTTTAAGAGTTACCTTGCCAGGATAAACCTGGTAACTGGTTTCTCTAACAGATTTGCACCAGATCATAAAATATTCAAAATGGAAGAAACATAGATCATCTAACAGAGTTCCCTTGTTTTCCTCCTATAGGTGATTATTAGCTCAGTGTTTGGGGAGATCATGTAAGTTGCCTGAAATTCCTCAGTGACTGAGTGTCTGAAGTCCATGACTTTTTTTTTTTTTGAGAGATCAATATATTTTTTAAAGATTTTATTTATTTATTCATGAGAGATACAGAGAGAGAGAGAGAGAGAGAGAGAGAAAGAAGCAGCAGAGACACAGGCAGAGGGAGAAGCAGGTTCCATGCAGGGGGCCTGATGTGGGACTCGATCCTGGGTCTCCAGGATCATGCCCTGGTAGGTGCTAAACCGCTGAGCCACCCAGGGATCCCCGAGAGATCAATTATTTTATCTTTGAAAGTAAATTCTTTCATATATGCTTTCTTTTCTTTTCCCTTTTTTTTCCCTCTCACAATATTTCATTTTCTAATTTTACATTAAGATTTGCATGATTTTAAGAGCCACAGTTCATGTGGTATCTTGCCTAAATATATGAAAAGGTTACTATAATCCACAGCTGATTTATCAAATCTAGGACCTGCTGAAAAAAATTGGTTCTTAAAACAGCTGGTGGACATTTCATGTTATTCTTATGTTCAAGATCATTCTGGAAATATACTACAATTTAGGGAAGAAAATCTCAATTCCTGGACAAAGTTATTTACTAAACTAAAAAGCATGTGATATTAAGGCAAATAGCATTATGGAATATCCTTGTAATATTGTAGGGAAGTGGTGGTCATATTTTATTTTTTAGATGAGCTCTGAGCTCTGTACTTGTTTTTCTAATCATATTGCACATTTATGTAAATTCACTTTGGTACAAAGTACACCAGTTCCTCCTGGGCCATGTACTCAGAGTGTTAAGACTACAAGGTGCATGAAAAGGGAAATCAGCCTGTATATCAGGATGGTCCTTGTTGCTGAGTGAGTTTGAGCAAGTCTCATCCCTTCTTTAAAGTCTGGATCCTTCCTCTGTAACTGGATGGGTTGAACCAAATGATCTCTTGGCTTTTCCTGATCTAACTTTATAAGAAGAGCTTGGCCACTGTATCTTAAACTAAAACTGCCTTGAAACAAGGGAATCCATAATAGAAACAGAGAACCAAGTTCTTTGCTTACCATGTGAGTTTGGTTTTGTATAGAAACTCAGTCATCAGAGTATAATGTAATTGTAAAAGCATTAGCTTTCCAGAAATAAGGAAATCTGAGTTCGTCCCCGCATTGCCTAGATTTCATTGTGAAACCCTTAGGAATAATTTCTTCTGCCCTCCTGACCCTCCAAACTAAATAGAGCTTCACATTTTTCCCTTGTGTTCCTCTGCTTTTTCTTCAGAACAGATATTATACTCCTAGAAATAATTTATTTAATGTCATTGCTCCCTTTACACCAACTCCTTTTGCCTAAGAGATACTGCTAGTTCCCTGGAACTCAAAACAGAGCCTGCCATGAAGCAGGGGTTCAATAAATATTTGTTGAATTAATGAGCCAATTTCATTAGGTTTTATAACTGAAAATTATGGGGAGAATAAAGTTTGGACAAGACCTACTATAATGGTCCTTCAGGGTTCTACCATCTTATTTCTATATTCTTTGTCTTCTAAAATCATGAACCTGCAACAGTTTTACAGGTAATGCCTATATTAAATCTACAGATTAAAGTTTTTAATTAGGAAATATTTCAAGCCTACAAAAACAGATAAATTTGGATACCTGAGTTATATACCAAAATGCTAAAAAAATAATATTGTTTCAAATATATTTTTAATTTTTTACTGTATATATTTAATTATTTATTTTAAGATTTACTTATTTGAGAAAAAGAGAGCATGAGGGGCCAGGGAGGGCAGAGGGAGAGGAATAGAGAATCTTAAGCAGACTCTCCACTAAGTGTGGAGCCTGATGCAGGGCTCGACCTCATGACTCTGAGAGCATGACTTGAGCTGAAACCAAAAGTTAGATGTTTAACCTACTGAGCTATCCAGGCATCCTTTAAATATATATTTTAAATAAAATATGACAGGGACACTTGGGTAGCTCAGCGGCTTAACACCTGCCCTCGGCCCAGGGCATGATCCTGGAGTCCCCGGATCAAGTCCCACATCAGGCTCCCTACATGGAACCTGCTTCTCCCTCTGCCTGTGTCTCTGCCTCCCTCTCTCTCTCTCTCTCTCTCTCTGCCTCTTATAAATAAATAAATAAAATCTTTTTAAAAATAAATAAAATATGACAGATAAAGCAAAAGGTCTCCCTCCATTCTATCTCATTACCCTCTCTCCTTCCAACTATTAAAATGAATGAATACATCTACATATAAGAACATGGATAAATGTTGAAAATATGAGAAATGAAAATAGATTGTTGAGATTAAATTTTGAGCAGTGTAGCTTAAGTAAATTTTAAGGACACACAAAATTGTATTGCATTTACTTAAGAATTTATGCATATGTATTTTAAGAATATATGAAAGCAGATAAGCAAATCCATTCATTTTTTAAACAAATGAATCTAGTAACTTCACATCATTTAGAACTTAGTGATTACTAGCAGATAGATATGAACTGTGTGATTCATTATAAATGGTAATATTCAAACTTCAGGAGATTTTTATTATCTGACAACAACTACTTCCCGACCAGGTTGAAATAGTGTTTTCGCAATGCCCCCCAAATTATTTAAGCTACATTAAACAATTTATATAGAAGATCTTAGAAATATGAGGTTTCAGTAATAATCATAATACATGCTTTTATGTTGGTCTTTGCAGTTGACTAAAGCTTCCCATATCCATCCATGATTTTTCTCCTCTACTCTAAAAGATGCATACTATATGTTCCATATATGTTTTTTTCTATTTTCTGTTGGTGAGAAGTGAAGTGACTAATTAAAGACCCAGGCAGTGAATAGAAGACGCAGAATTTAAATCTTGTCTCTTGACCCCTAGCTCAGTAACTGTTGCTTACAATTGATGGTGTTGAGTAAGAGACCTCTAATGCTCTCAGCTTTGAGAACTAAGCCCTTTCCTCTTTCACAACAAAGTTGGCTTATTAATCCCAGTGTTACCTCATGTTATTTTATTTTCTTTGTTCAGAATTAAAACCAATTATCTTTTCTTTTTTCTATTTGTTGAAGAGTCCACTGACTAAGCCAGGTCTCATTTTATACTGACTGTTGGGAGCCCTAAACTAACTCTCATTCATCCTTTGATTTTAGAAAAGGCATAAGCAAATAACTGGTATTATTTTTGCAAGCATCTTTTGTTCCAGTGAAAAACAGTTCTCAGTCTGTTTTTATGCTTTCGTGATGAAAACGAGAGCACTGAATTTTAGTAAGTCCCCAAAATTCCCTCTATCTCTCTACCTTTTCGGTCTTTTGTATTGCCCTAGTTTGGGCCCTCCTTGTTTCTTGCCTGAACACCTCCTCCTGATCAGACTCCTTTCTCTTACTTTGTTCGAGTCTTGCTCCTACCAGCTTTGCTTTATTTAATACACAGAACTGGTTATGTCCTTCCCCTGCTTTGCAATCTTTAATGATTCTTCTTTCCCTGTTGGTAGAGTCCAGCTGTTTCTTATGACATCCAAGGCTCGTCAGAATCTGGGAGCTGCCTTCCTAGTTTAGCCTCATTGTTTTCTGCTCTGCCCCTCCCACTCCTGCCCTGCCCCCTTCCATCCTGCCCACACTTATATTTCAGTCATAGTTAAAATCTCTCTGCTTATATTCATGATGTTCCTGTCTGTGGAAAGCCTGCTCTCTGCCTCTTGACTCTCCCATCCTTGGGTTCTTGGGTACACCATGTAGCTGGTGAATAACTTGCCTTGTAAGGCCTAGTTTAATATCACTACTTTAATATCACTATGAAACTTTTCTTCTCTTGTGGAATACATTTGCTTTTGTCATTCTCTCTCATCTCCAACCAATCCATCAGTATATCTGGTTAAATTATATCCAGAAACCAATTGCTTCTTGCCAACTCTACTGCTGGCTAAGCCACTCTCATTCTTTACTTGGATCATTTGCAGTAGCTTCTGATCTCTCCATTTCCATCTTTGATCTATAAAGTCTGTTTTTCACATAATAGCCAAAATATTATTAAAGTGGAAATCAGATCACGTCACCTTCTCAAACCTCTCCAGTGTCTTCTTAGCTCACGCCATGGTAAGCTGAAGTCTTTCCCTGGCCTGTAAAGCCTTATATGATCTGGGCTTCATATGTTGTCTGATTCAGATCTTATCCCTTGCCACACTGTAGTCTTCACTCACTGGTCTCCTTGATAGACATACTCCTCCCAGGACCTTAGCACTTGCTGTCTCTAGTAATTGAAATGTTATTTCCCTAGGTGTATGCATGGCTAACTCTAGTGATTCCTTCAGATCTTTTCTTTAAATATCAATTCATCAAAGAATCCTCCCCTGATAACCCTTGATAAGATAATAAACCCCTCACACCACATTTCCCAACTTCTGGCTCTTTTACTCTATCTCCTTTAATTTTATCCTTTGTTTTCTTTATAATGTTTATCGTTATCTGATATAGTATGTAATTGTTTATTCTAGAATATTAACACCTGTAGAGCATGGACTTTGCTTTTGTTTATTGCTGAATTTCCAAACCTAAAACAGAGCCTTGCTCTATAAATGGCAAATTAACAGTTTATTGCTCTATCTTCTGTAATACCATAATACATTATACATACCTCTGCTATACACAGTGTATTTGTGTTGTTTGTGTTTTGTTCTGCCTCTTAACTGTGAGCAATTTGAAGGTAAGACTGAGTAAGCTTTTCTTTCAATTTATTTTATGTTTTAAAGACTGTGCTACACAGTAAGAATACATAAGGTCCTGCATTCCAAAATTTTTAATCTTATTTCTCTGTTCCTCATACAGAACCAAGTACCTACATTGTATAGCACATGCTTAGTAAACATTTGATTAGTAATTATTGAATGATGTACAAGTGGGGAAATAAATAGATCCATGCCTAGTTTAGAGTGGCAGCTGATTAGCAGATTCTAATATAGAATAGAATCATAAACACTATAAATTTGAGGAAGAAAATAATATATCTAGAACAGCAGACTCAGATGAAAAAGATGACTGGATAAGGTAAAAAGGGAGATTTAATGAGTTCAGGAGCATTTGAAATGCAATAGAAGAATTATGATTATTTGTAGTAGAACAGAACTGGGACACCTGGGTAGCTCAGCGGTTGAGCATCTGTCTTCAGCTCAGGGCGTGATCCTGGAGTTCCTGGATCAAGTCTCACATTGGTCTCCCTGCATGGAGCCTGCTTCTCCCTCTGCCTGTGTCCCTGCCTCTCTCTCTGTATCTCTAATGAATAAATAAAATCTTAAAAAAAAAAAGAAAAGAATACAAAGAACTCTAGAAAACCCTATATATGATTATGGAAAAGAACTTGTTGACAAGCTTTTTTAGAATGCAGACAAAAGGTAAAAATGCTAACAGTTTTTGAGTATATAAAATGTATGATAGAGAATGTGGATCCAAAGTAAGACTTAGATATTTTTGAAAATTAAGAGTAGAAGAAAAAAATAAGTAAAGAAAAATTATATTGAGATGAGCTCAAACATACAAGTTGAAAGAGCTCACCAATTCCCAAATAATCCTAAGAAAAATAATAGAAACATTCTCACTTCTTTAAAAAAAAAAAACAAATAAAAAATAAAAAATTAATAAGGAAACAAAATCCTGCAAGGATCTAGGGAGAAATAAGCATCTTAATATAAGGGAAGAAAATTCAAATTGACCGTGGGCTTCTCTATAACATTATAATATACATTGATTCAGTTATCCCATTTCACGGGATCCAACTAAAACTAACATATATAATAAGGATTTGTGAATTAAAATGTGCTTAATAGTGTTATTTTTAATATTAAAACTAGAGTAAAATACTCTATAAGAAAGGCGTGATTAAGTAAATCATGGTATGTTTCTTTAATATTATCATTGCAATCACTAAAATTTATATTTTTAAATTAGAACATATTCATGATATGTTAAATAAAAAAGATACCAAAATGTTTGTTATGTTCCAGCTTATATTAAGGTGTGTATGTATGTGTTTATATACATAGGAAAAAGTCTAAAATGTTTGTGGTGTGTTATCTCTGGGTAGGGGAAATACATCATATATTTCCTTTTTTTTTCAGAATTTCTATGTGCATGTTATAATTATGAAAAAACAGACAACTTTATGAAAAAAAAGAAATTGAGAAGAAGTTATAAGTTTTTAATCCTTCATAACTGCTTCTAATAGTGCAGCACTATAGGGAAAGAAATGTTTTACCTTCAAACACAAAGTTTGGAATGTTTAATGTCCACCCAAAAACTACTGGAAACTCAATGCAATGGACTTGCATCACCAAAGAAGTTCTTAGATATAGGAGATTCTCTTTTCAGATATAGAATCAACTGGCTTTCTTCCTTTGATACCTGTAAGTAGAAAAAAAACTAGCTGGGGATAAAAATAACCTTAGAACAGCAGTGAAAAAAAATCCATTTAGAATGATAAGAAAATGGTGCATAGAGGAAATAAGTTAAAGCCAGAAACAGAATCCATTAAATCAGTGTAAGTCTTAGAGAAAGAATTATTTTTCTCAGGAATGTTAAGTGTGGTCCCACATACTGGATATGAAGACTGAAGAAACCTCTAAAGGAAGTACTTCAGATGTTCCTCCATATTAAGAATATATTTAAAATGTTATAGATATAGCTAAAGGGGTGCCATAGAGGGATCTTTGTAGAATTAAATCTTTATATTAGAGGGACATAAAACTCTAAAATCAATGATCTAGGTTATCAAATTAAAAAATAAAAATAAAGCAATGGCAAATTGAACCATAGTTCAATTTTTGCATTTAGGCAAGAATAAAAGTTAAAAGTCATGCATATTGAAAAGGAAGGAATAAAACTTCTTTACTCACAGTTAACATAATCATCTATGTAGAAAATCAGAAGATATCTACAAAAAACTACTAGAACTAATAAGTTAAGCAAGGTCACAGGATGCATAGTCAATATACGAAGATCAATTATGTTTTTACATACGAGAAAAATAAAATTAGAAATTAAAAATTTAAAGTAGCATTTAAACATTTTTTTTTAATCATCAAGGTTGTGATGAGCACCGGGTGTTAAATGCAACTGATAAATTATTGAACACTACATCTGAAACTAATGATGTACTATATGCTGGATAACTGAACTTTAAAAAGTATTAAAGGAGCTATCTAACAAAATATGTGCAAGATTTCCAAACTAAAAACTATGAGACATTCCTGAGAAAAATTAAAAGTTCCTAATTGGAGATATATACCATGTTCATGGATTAAAATACATAATATTGCTAGTATATCAGTTCTTTTCATGATGACCTATACAAAACAATGTCATCCAAAATTCTACCAGGCATTTTTGTGGTAATTGACAAATAGCTTGTAAATTTTAAACGAAATTTCAGAGGATTGAAAATTGCCAAAACAATTTTGAAAAAGGACAAAATTGGAGGATGTATCTTCCCTGATTTTGAGACTTTCCATAAAGTTTGAGTAATCCAAACAGTGTGACACTGAGATATATGAATTAGATGTATAGATCAATAGTAGAGGGCAGTCTAGATAAAGATGTGAACACATGTGGTCAATTAATTTTCAAAAAAGATGCCAAGACAATTGAACAAAGGGAAAGATTGAGATAAACATTTCTACAAGTGTTGCTGGAACAATTGGATTACTGTTAAAAAGAGGACAAGGAGGAAAATTGACTGAATGTTGATATAGAACTAAATGCAAAAGCTAAGACTATAAATATCCTACATATAAACATACCAAATCCTTCTGACATTGGGATAGACCAGTATTTCTTAGGACACAAAAAACATAAGCCTTAAAGGCAAAATATTGATAATTCCTTAAAAGTAACTGTTTTGGAAAAGCGCACAATATAGGTTAAAAAAAAAAACAAGCTATAGACTGGGAGAAAATATATTTTAAAAATGTATATCTGCTAAAGGAATTTTATCCAAAGTATATAGAACTCTTTCAACTCAAATTAAGAACATAAGCAACCCAGTTTAAAAATTAAAATTTAAAAATTTTGAAAGATTTGAACAAACACTTCCAAAAAGAATAGTAAATAAATATATGAAATAGTATAAGTTGAATATAAATATATTTATTTTGATTTTATATTTTAATTTCTTTGTATAAAAATATAAACATTTATATTTTTCATATTTTATTATACAAAATATAATTGAAGTATATGAAAAGATACTGTGCATATGTTTAATCATCAGGAAACACTAATTTAAACCACAGTGAGAACCATTACATGCCTGCTAGAATGACATTAAAACTGACAATAGCAAGTGCTGACAAGGGTGTGAACCCTCATAAGTTGCTGGTGGCAACATAAATTGGCACAGCCTCTTTGTAGAACAATTTGACAGATGCTTATAAAGATAAGTATACACTTAGTGAGCAATCATACTTCTAGGTCCCTATCTGGGAAAATGAAAACATGTGTCCTCACTAAGATTTACATATGAATATTCATAAGAGTTTCATTCATAGTCAATACAAACTGGAAATAATCGATGAATAGATAAGTAATGGAATTCCACTAAATAATAAAATGGAATACTGAAACATGCAAAAACATGGATGAGCCTCAAAAGCATTCTGCTTAATGAAAGAACCCAGGCACATAGGATGATATACTCTATTGTTCCATTTCTATAAAATTCTAAAAGAGTGCAGTGAGAGAAAGAAGGTATATGGTTGCCTAGGAAGGGGTCAGGGAGATTAGCTGTAAAAGGGGCAAAAGATAATTTTGATGACCAGGGCTGGGGAGGTATTTATACAACTGTGTACATTTGTCAAAAGTCATCAACTCTTAAAAACTGGTATACTTTATAGTAAATTATACCCCAAAGTTGATTAAAACAAAAAAAGAAGAATACATACCCAAAAGCAATTAGACCTGAGAATCACAGAATCTCAAGTCAATGTTGGGAGCAGTCTAGACGTAGATTTTAGAAGTCTCAGAGAGGAAGAGAGAGACATTAAAAGGAGCTAGATGTGTTCCAGTTTTCACCATGTGCCAGCTTGAATCACCAGTGTATTTTAAAATCTTGCCATAAATCAGATTGTCTTTGCGTGTGTGTGTGACCATGCAGATGACTGGGAAATTGATGAAGGAGATAGTGGCCATTAGGTAGAAGAGAAGGGAAGTGGGGAAGTCTAAAGAACTATGAATACACCATAGGCCAGGGGACCTGAATTCAGTGCTGGAAAAATATACATCAGCACAGACTGAATTTGCCACCAGGAAGGAAAAAAATAGAAGAAGCGTGACTTTGTAAAGAACTGAGCACACCAGGCCTCTTCACCTCCTCTAGTTACTGAGCAGCAGGCCTGATAGTTTAACCAGAAGCAATAAGCAAGATGGATCTTGGCCCTGGTCAGATATTTAGACTTAGTCAATATGAAACCTTCATCATTAAAACTGGAAAATGTGGTCTACCGTACTGGATGCAGTCCTCGCTGAGGGGTGCTATCTAAGTTGTCCTAGCTTGGTGTGGAGAACAGAAGAACCTGAGTCACTCCCGGCAGGGAGTGGCATGATTGAATTGAATTGTGGGTGATGCACATACAGTGTGTTTGAGGCATTAAGAGGTTTGCATGGGTAGAACATGGGGTGGGAAATGAATATGTTTGGGGGGTGAGGGGAGCAAATGAGAGATAGATGGGGTCAGAACACAAAGGACCTTAACAAACCATGTGAAAGATTAGGGCCTCATTCATGATTTGCCCTGAGCTGTAATCGGAGTACCTACAGGCCACTGGTGCTGGACTCCAAGGTTGGTTTCCTCCTTGTCCAGGATTTTTTTCAGTTCTATCACACACTGCCTCTCTCTGCAATTAAACGAGCAAACATTATTACACTGAGAAATAAATAAAGAGGAATTGTTGATGGCGACGCAGCTGCTTTTGAGCTCATTTTAATGTTAAGGAAGATTGTACGCCTTTGAAGTTGATTCAGAATATGGCCGTGCTGGGGGAAATTAGAAAAAGGTAAAAGTGTACAAAATTGGACTGCCCAGCCAAGAGAAATCGATACCAGGGACTGTTGTTCCGGGGCTGGGGCCAGGACTCTCCTATACTGGTTGCTAACCAGCTCTTCTCTGTGACCTCAGGCAAGTCCTCTCTATGCCTCAGCTTTCATATCTATAAAATGGGGATAATAATGCTGATTCATTATCTGTTATCTATAATTCTGAGATCCAAAAAGCTCTGAAAACCAAAAGTTGGTTTCGTTTGGTTTGGTTTGAATTGCATTGCTTGTGACAGACTCATTTGGTGGCAAGTAAGGCCTGAACTTTGAAGCTCTCTAGTCATTTCCCAGTTGGTGTGAATAGTCAGGAATTCTGAAGAAATGGTAACATTTGATTATGGGGTGCTGAACTGTTTATGTGTCCCACCAGAGGTGTTTATAATATGTGATATATGAACTCTACTAGCTTTCTAAAATGAAAACAATTATGGATTCTAAAATATCTGGCCCCAAGAGTTTCAGATAAGAGACTGTACACCTGTAATACCTTCCTCGTAGGGTTGAGGATTCCATTTCTGACAGCAGAACTCGGGAAATGGTAGAGTCATTATTATTTGTCATTATTCAGACTCAGATATTAGATTCCCTTTCCCCATCCCTGAACATTAGTAAGGAAAACAGCTGATGATGCCTAGGTTTGTTTTTAGTACTTTTACACCTTAGTCTGTCAAATTTGATTAATAGTATATCAATTATTGAAATAGGATTTTTTTTAACTTTCCTACACTGAACACTTATCCTTCTTCTTTTCTTTTCTTTTTTTCTTTTTTGCAGTCTTTACATACTTGGGTAGATGCTTTATTTGCCTTCAGGTGACAAACTTATTTTTCAGTCATTTTTCCTGAGGTGAATCTTATGAAACTCATGCTTACGTTATGTATCTCCTAACTAAAACACAAAGGGCTATGCTTAATTTTCTGAGAGTTCTCAGTAAAAGTGAGTTCTTAATGTCTCCTAAGGAGGTGTCTTTGGAAGGTCATTGGTTAAAAACACTAGCACAAAAATACTCTTCTAGTTTTCATTCAATGTTTCCCGAGTAGAATTTTATTTTTGCGGTCGATTTTTGGCATGCTCCCTGTTTCCTCAAGCTATATAAAACCCTGTTGCTGTGTTAATCCTTGACCTGTAGGCATGGAGAGCTGATTATGCAACACACTTCTAGCATTAGGAAATTTTTAACTGAAAATTTCATCTACTAAAATGCTTGGGATGAAAGAAATATTTAATAAATAAAACATTTCCAAATAAGATATAAAGCAATTATTTCTAAATGCCTGTTTTTTTGTTTGTTTGTTTGTTTGTCTTTTTAAGTCAGACATTTACCTTCAGTCAAAGTTGGGTTGAAACATATCAATAATAAATATTTTTACCACTCTGGCACCTAGTCCCCAGTGTCTTTCCCCTGGAAGAATGTTGCTGCCAATTTAGGATTGCAACCTGTGTGTGTGTGTGTGTGTGTGTGTGTGTGTGTGTGTGTGTTTACCTTTGTTTTGTAAGTGTTACTAGGTGCCCCACTCTTGGCTGGCAATTCTGGTGCCTAGTGGTTTCACTGCAGCAGCAGAATGAGGAGGAATGCAGTAATGGGGTATTGACCTTCAGAACAGGGATGTTAAGGTTTAATAGAATGTAAGGATTAGAATGGAGACTTTCTACATTGGTTCAGAGATCAGGAGGGGAAGAAGAACAGGCTAAGACCTTTTTCTTCGATTTGGTTCTTGGGATCATCTTTTTCCCCCTATTTTGCCAGTTCTCCAACCAACCAGCCAACCAAGCAATGACTGAATTTCCTTTCTCTGAAAAGGAAATTTGGGGAGGAAAAGTTTCAGTCATTTATGAGTGAAGAGATCTGTATCTTGATGGCTTTTGTCATCATGATTTGTGCCATTATAACAGGCCAGTCCTTTTTGTGAGAGAATAAAACCAAATAGCCCCTTTCAGCTTTCTCATTGTCCTAAGCTATGGCATGAAAATATAAGTGCAATAGTTTGGGAGAATTTTTGCTTTGCATTTTTCTAGTTGGGTTTTACCTTGGGTAAAATCTCTTTACTCTCTGCCAGATAGTCCATCTTAATCTTTTCCCCATAAATCCTATTTCCTATGAGTCCCTCTATAGTATTATAAGGGCAGGATAAATTGTAATCTGTTTAATATCTCTCAGTACATGAGGACATTGTTTTTTTCCCACTTAACTTCTAGTACTCAATGAAGTTGTTTGTGGTATGAATTATTTAAACCCCTCTGAGACTCAATTTCTTCATCCTGAAAAGAAGATAATAGGAAATAATGACATAAGTGTGTTTTGATAAATGTGCACTCTTTTGTCAACATAGGATTTTATTTAAAGTAGGAAAAAAGATTAATTTGATTAGTGAATAGAACTCCTTCCAATAAGATTGCTAGCGGTCATCGTCAGGTGTGTAGTAGCCAGTCATGAATGTGTATCTATGGAAAATGAACCCGTTTTCCTTGTTCTGATTTGGAATGTAACAATATCCCCTGTTGGTTCTCTCCTCCCGCCACCACCGGCCTATCTCTAAGCAGTATTCCACTGAACTGAAGAAACTCTACTGCCAAATTGCAAAGACATGTCCCATCCAGATCAAGGTGATGACCCCACCTCCTCAGGGCGCTGTCATCCGTGCCATGCCTGTCTACAAGAAGGCTGAACATGTTACTGAAGTGGTGAAACGGTGCCCCAACCATGAGCTGAGCCGTGAATTCAATGAGGGTAAGAATTGGGATCTGGGGCTGTTTGGCTAAGCTTCTTGAAAATTGAGACCCTGTGGAGATTTTTTTTTGGGGGAGTCCATCGACCTGGTTCGAAACTCTGCACCCTGAAGGCAGCTCAGTCTACATCTTTGTCTAACAGAGTGTCTGAGAATAATGATATATGCATCTGTGGCTCTATAACAACTGGACTGTTTGATTTAATATTGGTGATTACTAGATGGCCTGGACTTACTTCTAAATACATGAGAAAAATAGAAGAGGAAAGTGGGGGAAAAGCAAAAGAAATGAAGATAAATAATGGATAAGAAGACTAAGGAGAAGATCTAGGACATAAACTAGGAGGGGGTACAGCAAAGTAATGGATTGGGGGTCAGGGAGCAGGTATCTTGGGGCCTCCTTTAAGTGCTGTGTCCATGGATAAGTCATGTCCCATGTTCTGAGCCTCTGATCCAAGAACAGCTTTACAGAGGAGGTCACTATTTCTGAGGGTTCTCTTACATTGGATATTCTAAGGTTCTATGAAGGGAGGCTAAGTGAGGAGCAGAGGAAAGTAGAAAGGAAGGACAAGAGAACATCTAAGTATTCATCAAAGAGTGATCTGGGTACAGGAGGCTTAGAAGTGAGGATACCAAAAAAAAAAAAAAAAAAGAAGTGAGGATACCTTATATAGAAAATATATT
The DNA here is from genome assembly GCF_048164855.1 of Canis lupus baileyi. NCBI lineage: Eukaryota > Metazoa > Chordata > Mammalia > Carnivora > Canidae > Canis > Canis lupus. Next base: position 23,529,934 of record NC_132868.1, read on the forward strand.
AAAAATAGAAATATTGGTAGGTAGCTAGTGTGAAAGTAGAAATAAATGGTAAGGAAAAATTAACAGAGGAAGAAAGAGAGTGGATAGAAATTTCAAAAGAGAAAGTTAAAATCATCCCATCTTAACACAACTACTTTTTTATACATTAATTTCCAATCCTAGTCTACACAGCTTCATTTTCAAAACCTTTCCATCTTACTTTTCACTTAATAATATGCCTTAAAGATTATTCCTTACAGCTAGTTTTCATTATAGGTTTCCATAACTATCCTTGATCCATCGAGATGGTATAACTCTATTTTGTTTTGCTTTCTCACTGTTTGACAAAACAGCTGTTTTTAGTTTTTGCCAAATAAATGAGTCTTCAGAGAGCATTTTCACACTTAACTTTTGACTTTTATAGAATGATAATATGTACCCAAAGGTTAAGAACATCTTTATGGCTCCTCCTCCCAATTCTTAGATTAGCTTCTTTCTTTTGTAGCTCTGTCAAGTATCCCAATTTTGCAAAATGTGGCCTGTGCTCTTTTAAAAGCATGCTTCCCTTTTCTGTTCCTCCAACCTGGAGCTCTTTCAGCACCAGAAAACCAGTAAGTTTCTCATCTTTAGGTACAAAACCAGGGGTCCCAGGCTGGTCGGTCAGTAGGATGTACAACTCTTGATCTCCATAGTTATGGGTTCAAGCCCCATGTTGGGTGTAGATCTTAAAAAAAAAATCAGGTGTAAAGATGGAGACTTTATAGCAGAGAAAGGAACAGGCAGTGGAGGTATATCCTTGCAATCTATTACATCATGTTAGTATTTTTGCTAGACAATTTTGAGGAAGCATCTTTTCACAAGCTGAGATTTGGGGGTTTTCTTGTTTGTTTGGTTTTTATGAACTTGTTCCTTTCCCTTCCATTTTCATGGAAGCTAAGAAAATCCGCTCCATAGATCAGGGCAGAGACATAATTAGAGTTGCTTGAAAGTTTGAATTGTTAACCTTCAACACCAGAAACAAAGGATTATTCCCTTAAATATAGATGAGCATTGCAGCCCTTTCTATTGCTAAAAAGGCATACCTGCATTTATTAGATGTCTGGCAATGAGATCTCTTCCTTTTCTTAAGGATGTATATTTCCTCTACTAAACAAATCACTTCTTTAGCCACCAATATATTGTATATGCAGTTTCATTTCCTTTTTTCTTTTTTTTTTTTTTTTTCCTTTTTGAAGGCAAGGAACTAACTGTTTTGTCTTTCTCTGTTCTGCAGGACAGATTGCCCCTCCTAGTCATTTGATTCGAGTAGAAGGGAACAGCCATGCCCAGTATGTAGAAGACCCCATCACAGGAAGACAGAGCGTGTTGGTACCTTATGAGCCACCCCAGGTAAAAATATGAGTAGTGGATTGACTTGGGAAAGCATTTGTTTTGGTGATAAAAAGTATTTGGAGGATCTCTTTCTGCCTTAGTGTTTGTCATCAAATATAAAACTTTTCGTATTTCTTCTCTCCCTCTTTACCATACTGCTTCTCTGTCCCCTTCAGAACTCCTAAATCTGTACTGGTTAATTTGGTAACATTGCTCTGTACCCATGTTCTCATTTTAAAGGCCAATAATAATTAAACTTGTGATTGGGTAAATACCTGACCTTTTCTTATCTAGAGAATTTAAATGGCAATTGAATGATAGTAGATGTGCACTGGACGCCAGTATGTTCCTAATTGGAATACAAATGAGAGACTCTAAGGGGGATCTCTTAGCTGAAGTATGGATGAACAGGTGGCAGATTAGGAAAACAGACTGGTTCTGTGGTGGGAACACTGGAGTAGTGAAACCAGAGTATTATGGTTTGCTGGCTTGCTGTGTAGACCTTTAGCTTGTGGCTCTCCCTCTCTAAGTTTCAGTTGCCTTGACCATAAATTACTACTTGGGAATAGATGATTTAATCTCGAGGACCTTTCCAGCTCCAGAGTGTTACTTATGGAAGTGTACACTTAAATCTGTGTTATCCTGTTTTGTCCACATGGGGGAATATCCCTGGGTGTTGCTGCTAGTTTGGGTAATTTTTTCATCTCTCCCCCTGCTTGAATTAGGTGATAGTTTTAGCTTGCAAATGAATAGGATCAACAGGATCAAGAAGTTTTACAATTTAGGGGCACCGGAGTGGCTCAGTTGGTTAAGAGACCAATCTTGATTTCTGCTCAAATCATGATCTCAGGGTCATGAGATGGAGCCCCAAGTCAGGCTCTACACTGAGTGGGGAGTCTGCTTCTCTCTCTCTCTCTCTCTCTCTCTCTGCCCCTCCCCCACTCTCCCTCTCTCTCTTTAAAATAAATAAATAAAAATTAAAAAAAAAAAAAAACAACCATTATGTTTGAAAGCCTTTTTCACCTAGCATCCAGTGCTGCAAACATGGTTTTAAGCTTCCCAAGAGACAAGGCATAGGGGAATCTACGATGGGTTGTAGAGCTTGTCTTGCTAGAGGAAAGTCTATCACCTCATCAGAAGTGAGTTGATTAACTAGAGGAGAAAACTGAGAGGAAGAACATCAGTTCAAACCATTGTTAAACCAGACTCTTTCTCCTCCTCCACCCCCCACCCCCCGTGTTCAGGTCGGCACTGAATTCACGACAGTCCTGTACAATTTCATGTGCAACAGCAGTTGTGTTGGAGGGATGAACCGCCGTCCAATTTTAATCATCGTTACTCTGGAAACCAGAGAGTAAGTGGCTTATGCAGAATTGTCATTCTGCAAAACACCGTGGGCAGAGGGCAGCGTGAAATTGTGTTTGCTCTGTCATTAACTTCCCATGTACAGCGGAGAGCTCCCCTTGAGTTTGTCCTTTGTGCTTTAAATCCTGGCGGCAAACACGGACATAAAAGATCTAAGAAGGTGGAGACAGAATAGGGTAGAGGGAAGAAAAGAACTGGGAAGGCATGCAAGTCACTTCATACCTGAATTCTTGACATTTGACTGCAGGAGTTTCTGATTAGACAGTGTTTGTTTTCATGTGGCTCCCCAAGGCAGTTAACAGTTTCTTTGAGTAAGTCTGGGCTGCCTAAGGGGGTTTTATCCAGAAACATCCACTGGCTTAACTCAACTTTCCTTCAAAATCTGTAGCTAAATACAGCTGTTCAGTCAATGGCTTGGAGCTTCTTCGCAGAACAAATGGAATGTTATTTACTAATATTGTTTGTGGCGTGTGGTAAGCACTTTTGTGCTCTGCCAAGTGCTTCTGGGTCCATCCTCAAAGCCTCCATGAGTGAGCTGGTAGTGATGGTGGATGGGTGATGGCTGGCATTGGATCTGGAAAGGAGGGAATCCCAGGGACTTGTAAAGTTCTTTCCAATTTTACCCTTTGGCTCCCTCCTCTCTGCTTCCTAGTGGGCAAGTCCTGGGCCGACGCTGCTTTGAGGCCCGGATCTGTGCTTGCCCAGGGAGAGACCGGAAGGCGGATGAGGACAGCATCAGGAAGCAGCAGGTGTCGGACAGCGCAAAGAACGGTGACGGTACGAAGCGCCGTAAGTAGCTGTAGTAGCCAAACGGGGTAGGGCTACACCTGCTGCAGGTGGGGGCGCAGGAGCCATGCTGGGGAAGCCGCATAGAAAGACCTCAGGCTGTTAGGGGCAAGTCCCACCTGAGGTGCCCCAGCCAAGTGGCACTTCAGGTGTGCACGACACAGCTTTGCAAAAGCATTGAGGACTGCTTGGCCCGGCCTGCCTCATACTGCGACTCCCAGACCAGAAGTGTCAGCATCATCTTGAAAGTGGGTAGAGATGCAAATTCTTAGTTCCCAGACCTGCCGAATCAGAAACTCTGGGTATGAGCTCTTGGTATCAGTTTGACTTTCTGTAATTGTAATGAGGGCTGAAAATATGATCTGCCTACCTTGTGAATTCCTGGAAACAGGGAGATTGACAACGTATTTCAGGAAGCACGGTCTGGGGAAGATGCAGATCTGGGTCTCATTGAGTTTTGACTTGTAGGGCCCTCTGGGTGCCTCAGTTACCTCATTTATAGTGAGGCTAATGACTTAGGTCTGTTGTTTTGAGACTACTTTTGTTGAGCAGTAAAAGCTTTTTATAAAAAAAAATGAAGTATTAAAAATAAACAAACAAAAACCCCTACAATGCATGTAGACTAAATCAGAGCAGCTCTAATTGAAGGGGTCAGGAGTTGGGGGTGGTCTGGATCCCAGGTTCTGCGCACAGCCACCCATTGCCTGTGTGGTGGAGAGGCTTAGACCTCCAGGTAACCAAGGGTAAAAACCACAGATCCACATGTGCATCTAACTTGTGAGAAGGTGATTCTAGAAGGTGCTTTGCATAAGCCTGTTATCACTACAAGTATTTTAAAGTATACCACACTACGACTTATTTCATGAAAACATGTTTTAATCTTATTACTGATTAGTGTCCAGAAGAAATATAAATTGTATTGCGTTTTACAGAACAACAGAATCTTATAACAGCTGCTCATCATCAACTTCTAACTGTTCAGTATGATTTGCCCTTCCTGTTAGGCTCCTTCTCTCCTTGATTGTTCCTTAAAAAAGTATATATGGGGATCCCTGGGTGGCTCAGTGGTTTAACGCCTGCCTTTGGCCCAGGGCACGATCCTGGAGTCCCAGGATTGAGTCCCACATCGGGCTCCCGGCATGGAGCCTTCTTCTCCCTCCTCCTGTGTCTCTGCCTCTCAATCTCTCTATGTCTATCATAAATAAATAAATTAATTAATTAATTAATTAATTAAAAAGTATATATGTATGTGTATATATACACATACGTACACACACTGCGTACATATATGTATAAATCTATCTCTACCCTAATTTTGCTCTTGAGTCTGTCTGGTGGCATAGTTTCTATATGCTTCCCTGACCACCTCAGTTACCTATAAATTAATAACTTTTAATAACAATAGATTATCTGAACTTTGGCAAAACAGGATCATTTCTATCTCCTGGACCCTGGGTGTGGTTCCTAATGTTGGAAACCCTTAGGATTTATGAGCTGCATCCACTCACTTTACCAAAGGGTCCTGGAAGTTATGTGATGCATGCTCCACCATGGGAGGGCTGAACACACAAGCTGGATGCATGGGCAAGACAACTTCTACGACACACATTCACCTCCTTGGAAGATAAATGATCTGAAAAATAAAACACCAAACCAATTTATCTTCCTTTCCTTAACAGCTGTTCACAGACACACGCCAGCAAGATGCTGGATTCCTGCAGCACCACTTAGGCCAAAGGCTGTTTTCCAGCTTTCCGGATGTCTTCCTTCTACTTACTCCTCCTCCTCTCTTCCCCCCTCCCGCCTCATTATTGTTAGGCGTAATGTAAATGCAGTTATCACCAAGTAAATGGATGCTTAGGACTGGAAACTCTAATCTCATGGGTTTGCTGAGGCTACTGTCTGTTTAATAAATGTATTAGTGCTTCAGAATTGTTCCCAGGATGAAACTTGCATTTTTCCTCCACCAGCTTTTCGTCAGAACACACATGGCATCCAGATGACATCCATTAAGAAACGGAGGTCCCCAGATGATGAGCTGTTATACTTACCAGTGAGTCTCCCTTGAGTATTCACAATTGCTTCATTTTTGCCTTCTCTGAATGAGCTTCTCCTCTGTTGTCATCTTATTATCTGTGACAATGAGAAAGGGACGAGGGTGATTAGGGAGGTAAAAGAGGGAGAATGTATTGTTTGAAAAATCAGGAAATGATCCCTCTCTTCCCCTGTCTTGACGTGTGTCAGTAGCATAGGCTCCTCTACCTATTCACCCAGTCAAAGCTATTCTTCTGATATAATTTTCTTACCCAAATATTTAAAATTAATTTGCAGTTCATTATTTAAGAATGATAGGATTACCCTAGACAGTGTGGCCATACCATACTATGGCCAAGACTGAGATTTTGTCAGAAGGAACTCACAGATTTGACAGTATGGCAATTTTAGACTTGACTGTGATTTCTTTGAGGAAATGGTATAAAGAAAGCCATGCGAGACAGACTCCTCAGTTATATGTGAATGGCCAGAAGACTCAGCCCAGTTGTTGTATAAGAGCACTGTTCATTCCTACAAGGAACGAGTCCTCTGAAGGTGATTAAGGTTCCCTTTTTAGACTATGATTGGATTCTTATCACCTTAGGTTTTGGCATCTAGAGTGGCAGCAAAGTCTTGGTAACCAGCAAAACCCTAGACACCATCTTAACTTACCTGAGACCCAGGAAAGCAGGACCAGGAGATTTGCCTGGGAGGTGCCACCTTTGTATTGAAGTTAAAGCAACTCAACAGGTTTGGGTGTGCCACACCTGCTTCCCTACCTTCCTTGGGCCCTGACCTTCAGGGCAATAGGCTGCTTGCTAGTAAAACAACAACGAGACAGTGAGTTAGCCAAGATTCTCAGTGTCCTTTTTTCTCAGGCTACATATGGAAATGGACTTGTGAACTTTGTTGGACATTATCCTAAAATACTAAGTATTCCAAAAGACTTAAATATGTTTTCAGCTGCTGAGATAGGAACCCCTGGAAAAGCTCTTTCTAACGAAATTTCAATTTGTCCTAAGGAAGGAGGTAGCTTGTGATCAGCTACATTTTATGTTTAGTGAAGAATTGCCAAACTGGAATGTATGAATTAAAAAAAAACCTTTTAATCGAGCATGATTTTAGTTGGTGTCTGTTAGGTGGCAAATATGCTAGGGCCTGAGTAGTTAGAGATCAGTGGGATATAATTTTTACCTTCAAAGAGCTTGCCTCCTAGCAAGGAGACAGAATGTAATGAAATAAATACCTCAGCAGAGCTGGGCATGATGCCATAGGAAGACATAGAAAAAGGACAGACGCTCACCGAAAGACAGAGGTCAGGGAAGCTTTGCAGAGGTGACCACAGAGCTGGGATAAGTAGGAATCAACCTGACATACGGTAGAGAAAACCTTTCCATTTCTAAATTCTGACTAATCCTGCCTCTCTGCGGGGGGCAGGGGTGAGCAAGCAAAATGCCTAGGGTGCAGAAATTAAATAGGCACTCGCTCTCGGGACCCTGCAAGTGCTCATGTGCCCTACTTGCCTCACTGCAGTCCTAGTCCTGCTCATATAAAACCTTCTATATGAGGTTTTTAAAAACCTTCTTAAAAATCTTTAAGACTCTCTTAAAGAGAGAAACATATTTTACCTTAGCTGAAAACTTCTGTCTTTCCAGAGATAGTTAATAGCAGTTACTTCTCCTTACTTTTGGTAGTTACTTCTTATAAAATCACCGCAAATGCTGTTCTAACCAGTATAGAATCATTGCTCCTGAGGAAATCCGGGATTAAGTTTATGTGAGCCTCTGCTCACAACATCTTCAGCCACCAATCAGTACATAACCTTGCTTGATGTCTGTTTCTGTTTAGGGACACTTTATGTAATATATACTATTGATTCATTAACACTGAACTCATGACCAACAGCACTGTAACTCCTGCCCTAAGTGAGGCTATTACTATACATTTTCTCCATAAGGTACATCACAGCCTTCTAGAATCCTAGACAGCATTTCAGCACTACTGTTGGGGACCAGTTTAAAGAGCAGGTTCCCCCCCAAAAAGAGAGAGAGAGAGAGAGAAAGAGGAAAGAAAAAAAGGAAGGAAGGAAGGAAGGAAGGAAGGAAGGAAGGAAGGAAGGAAGGAAGGAAGGAAGGAAGAAAATGTGGAAAATGTGGCACTAAATAGACCATGGAAAGGACACTTATTTGCAACATGAAAGCTGGAACAAGACAGCAGAGCATGGCCTTCTTCACTGGAGCTGGGAACATGCCTGCGAGGCTGCGGCGGTCACTCCGTGGGTCTGTGAATGATCACAGAGCAATGCCAGTATTGGTTTTCACCTTACAGATGAATGTTAGTAAACAGGTGAATGCGTCAGCATGGAGTCCACAGATAAGGAGGACTGACTGTACTGCCGGCTGTTCTAGAGTTCTTCATTTCCCCTTTCTCTTTCCTTATGGTCTGCACGTAGGTGAGGGGCCGCGAGACCTATGAGATGCTGCTGAAGATCAAGGAGTCCCTGGAGCTCATGCAGTATCTGCCTCAGCACACGATCGAGACATACAGGCAGCAGCAGCAGCAGCAGCACCAGCATTTGCTGCAGAAACAGTGAGTGTGTCGATGTGTCCTCTTAGGAGGCGTGAGTAAGCGTGACCGTTCATTTGCATCAGAAGTGGGGTGCTGGGTGGGGGATGTAGAAGGTGAGGCTGTGAGACAGCAGAACATCATAGGTTCACATGAGCTCGTTGTTCAGTTTTAACAGCCTTCTAGGTTTCTTTCCATAGCCTTGAGAAGGTCCACCCAGCTTCTGAAATTGATGCTAAACCATTTTGGATGAATTACAGAGACTTGCAAAGAGTTTGTTCTCTCAACCCCTCATCCACACACACCTATCAATAGAAGAGTTTTGAGCACCCACTCTATTCTAGCCATAATGTGTATATTTAACAACATGTGATCTTCCCTCCTCCCAATGGATTGGCCTGTACCTTGCCTGAGATACGCACAATCCACTTCTGGGAAAACCACTGTAGACTGGGAATAACACATAGGTTTTGCGATATGTGGCTTCTGTGAGAGCTCTGTGGAGGATTCTGAGACCTAACACACGCTCATTAGAAAGCTGTGTGGATGCAAAAGGTCAAAGCAGAATCTAATTGCCATGATTTAGCATCTCTGTTCTTGGTTATCTTCCAGCAATACATTTTTACATAAATTGGGCCACATTTGGCAACCATTTTAGAATATACATGCGATGTATATATTTATATGTTAATTTTTACCTTGAGTCTTGAGCATCTTTGATGATACTAATTTGTGAATAATCAGAATAGAATAGTTCTTATGGGAGAAAGGAAAGTTATCAAATTAAGTCTGTTGATACTTAACCCTTCTGTGGTTAAGAATAATCACTTGTTAGCTCAAGTAAGTGTCTATATTGGAAATATTGGCAAAGTCTCTGTAGATAATGTAAAATGTATACATTTTGGGCCCATTTAAGTATTCCAAACATTGGGGCTCTACTCCTCAGACAAGAGGGAATAAAGCTCAAATCATCTTGCCGAAGGCAAAGATTGTCTTTTATAATAGAAATGTAAATGAACAGTAAATAATGGTTATTTTCTGATATATTATTAGCTGCTATAGAGAGCCATGGAAAATGTAAGAAAGAGGGCTCCTCATTCTCTTTTTAATCAACATAAGTGCAACTGAGGAGTTGGACTGCATATGTGATAGTCAAGAAGCATCTCTGAGCACCTGTTGGCTATGGGGTACAGGGTGGGCAGCAGAGGGGCAGAAAACAAGTGTGCTCTCCCTTAAATGACTTCAGGCTCATTGAACATTTAAGACCTTTTTTGCCTGGAAGGGATCTCACCATTTACTTTGAGCATGAAAGTTTTGCAAATCATAATTAGAAGGTTTTATGGTAAGGCTGAGTGGGAAGTTTAATCAGGAGGTTTCTTGGGGAGACAGAGTATTCCAAAAGAATGAGACTCGGGGTTGCAGACAAAATTCCCATTGCCAATCCTATATATTATTTAGGATATATTCAAGTGTAAAACTGATTTAGTTCTTGAACAATCTTACAGCAGGGATCAAAGAAACAGACCTGTAACATCATTTACATTTACATTTACATTTAAAGAGAGAGGATAAGTGCCTCTCTCTTTTTTTTTTTTTTTTTTTTTAAGTGCCTCTCTCTTAAGAGGGAAATATGCAAGTGATGGTATTAAGAAACACTCCCAAATTGCCTCTAGTTCTCTCTGGAAATGTTTGGCTCACCAAAATGACCTCAGAAGCATTATATAGTAGCATATCATGCAGAACTCGTTACTCCATGATAATCTTTTTCCAACTAACAGGAACAGTACTGTCAGGTCAGGCCAAATTGATACTTATTGAGTGGTGTGGTTTAGAAAATCTGACCATTTAGCACAAGAGTTGACAAACTTTTTTTTTTTTTTTCTGTGAAACACCAGTAGTAAACATCTTCAGCTCTCTGGTCCGTATGGTCTCTTGCAACTAGCTACCTAGTTCTGCCTCAAGCACAAAAGCAACCACAATATGTTAAATCAGTGAGAGGGGCTGGTACTTTTTATGGACACTGAAACTTTAATTCCATATAACTTCATATCATGAACTAATTCTTCCTCTAAATTTTCATACATTTTAAAAATGTAAAAACCATTCTTAGCCTATGGGCCAGGTTTGGCCCATTGACTATAGTTTGCCAGTTCTTGTTCTAGGTAAATGAGTGGATCTTCCTTCATTGCCTCTGAAGGCTTAGTTTTTATTTGTTTGTTTATGAGAGAGAGACAGGGACAGAGATAGCGAGAGGGAGCATGAGCAGGGAGACTGGGGCAGAAGGGAGGGGGAGAAGCAGGCTCCTCGGTGAGCAGGAAGACTGAGGTAGACTCGATGCTAAGACCCTGAGACCATGACCTGAGCCAAAGGCAGATGGTTAACCTACTCAACCACCCAGGCCCCCTGAAAGCTTAGATTTTTTTTTTAAGATTTTATTTATTTATTCATGAGACAGAGAGAGAGAGAGGCAGAGACACAGGCAGAGGGAGGAGCAGGCTCCATGCAGGGAACCTGCTGCAGGACTTGACCCCAGGACCCCAGAATCACAACCTGAGCCAAAGGCAGATGCTCCCCCGCTGAGCCACCCAGGAGTCCCTAGGCTTAGAATTTTTTTTAAAGCTGTATTTATTTGGAATGCCTGATAAAATGTAAATAGATATATCTTATATCCCGTATCATCTACTTTTAGAGAGGTATGAAAATGTTTAAGAAAGCCTACAGTGATTTTTAAAGTGCTATTTCGGTATCTGACAAAACGACACCCTTTAACAGAGCTCTCTTTTGTCTGAGAAAGTTAGGCATGCCCATCCAGACACAAAATAGGGTTAAGACTGGAATAGTTTATTCATGTAACAAACTTTTTATTAAATATCTGTTACGGGGAAGCATTAAGGATAAAGATGGGAAAGAGGAAGTTCCTACCTTCCCATAGTTTACAAATTCATGGTGAATTCCTAACCAGACCACTTTTTGAATCTTAAGAAAGCTCTGCAAATTCATTCTGAGCATTGTGTAAGTTAATAAGACAATTTGAAACAACTCCTCTAGATCACGCCATAAAAGGAATCATTTAGTGACACGCTTCTAGAGATTTTATAAGCAAGAAGATCTGCCTTAGTCAGTCGGGGGCTTGGGAAATTTGTGTTTGTTTGCATGGTGTACATGAACATACAGAACCCTATGTTCACATGTGATGAGTTATCCAGTGCTTAGTCTGGATGGCTGGCACTGCTCTGAAGGCAAATTATCTTATAATTCATATTTCATAAAGCAGTCTATTTCATCAAAGAAGAAAATGCATATTAAAATTGTGTTACTTTCAAAAGCCCAAAAGATATTAGAAACATATTGTCCCTTTTCTGCAAGTGTAGCAACAGATAAATAGTGAGGGAGCAGAGCCTCATAGTTCCCTGGGGTATCCGTTTAAAAGCATTATTGCATGTTTTTGAGTTGTTATCTCCCAGTGTACAAGAGCTAACTTCAGTGTGATGATTTGTGCATGGAAATGTGGCAGACTGCAAAATGAAATCTTTGCAAAATACAGACATTTGGTCTAATTTTGCCTTTGTTATGTCATATATACACGGCCTCCAATGATTGATACACATCTCTATAAATTCTCCAGTTGCTGTGTTCTTCTCCTGGGTTTTTTTTTTTTTTTCCAGCTCTCTTTATTTTCATGCAAATCTCCAAAAAAGAGCATGAATGACTAGACAAAGAAAAATGGAAATCTAATTCCCTGGCAATCATTTGAAAAGAATAAATCAGCTTGGAAAATGCCTATAATAGCCTGTGATTTCCTTTCCAAAAATATAGACCAATTTTATGCTGGTAAGGGATCAATTTTGTGCTTTTCTTTTTAGTAGAGGAAAAATTAGTGGGAAGGAAATACACAGTTTCTACTAAGCGGCAATAAAATATTTTCAGTTGAATTACTTCTATTAGTTTCTTGCTGTGTGTTTTCTCTCTGCTTGCTTTTTATTTGTGCATGGTTTTCCTTTTGCAAAAATCCCTTCAGCTACCTTCATGATCATAGGCTTTATGGAGGATAAGTTGCACATTGAGTTTTCGTGAATCAAATTGTTATAGATGTAAGGAGGCTTTATACCATTTACCAAGAAATTTGAGTTTAGTTGATTTGCTCACATTGGAATAAACATCTGGAGTTATGTTTCTGGAGTCAGAATCTAGTGAGAGGACAAACTAGACCCACTCTTAACATTAGACTCCTTGCCTTCACATTTTCAAGGGACATTGGCTCTTAAGACAATTTTACAGAAGCTGCTTGAGACCTTTTTAGCAATCTTTTGATGTGCGCACTTTGGACCAAGAGTATTACTTTTTCATTTTCTCCTGTAGTTTATCCTCCTTCTTGGCTTCCATTCTAATCTCAGGCCAATATCCTTTTGTTAAAATTTTACTTAGTCTAACTCTTATTTTCCCCTGGAAAATTATTTTTTTAGTTTCTACCGGATGGATTTATTTGAATCGTAACACAAATATGTGACATCCTAAGAGTCCCCTAATGTTTCCTAAGGGTGTCCTTGATTATCCCTTGACGATTGTAGATGATCAGTAATGCAGGTCAGAGAATACTGGAGTAGAATGGGATCTTCAGGGTCATAGTTCTAATCTCATCATACCATAGCTAGGGAAATGGAGACCCAGTGAATAACACCTGTGATTTCATGGTCAGCTCATAATAAAGCTACGATGACAGTCAGATTTGGAAGACACAGCTCTTTGCAATGCTTTGTCTGCTTCATTAGTTAAGAAACTTATAGTAGTAAAACTAAAGCAAGCATCTGTGGTCACTTTTAGGTCTCTTGTATCAGTTGGTATTTATCCTTTCAGTATGAAGTCTTATCTCTTTAAGCTCTTTTGGCTATGACTTTCTCCAAGAATATCGATAACATTCCCTCAGATTGCATAGCTGAGGGGGAAGCTAGCAGTATTTTTGGCTTTATCAATATGGGAGAGAGAGAGAGAGAGAATACACAAATCTCTATCTCATCAATAGGTGTAGTTTAGACCATATTTCTAAGTTTGATTTAGAAATCATTCACATGTCCAGAGTATTAGTTTGAAATTGCCAGTCTCATAGATGAAAATAGGTGGATATTGACAATTTCATTTGGTTCAACCTTATAGGTCAAGGGACCTGCACAGCTTTTATAGTTTACACAGCGTTACTTTCTGAATTTCACAGCTGTGTTAGACAGTTGTTAGGGCAGAGAGTTATTAGCTTTGAATTGGTAATGAGGAAAAAACTCAGACTAATTAAATTCAGGTAGATTAAATCACTTTTCTAGGTTGTCATATCTCATTGCACTACAAATCTCACCTCTAGGTCTCAGTGTTTGAACCCCTATGGTCCATATACTCTTATCATAACGAAAACATGATTTCTGCATGTTGTCTCATTCAGCCCCTTGCTCCAGGAGAGGCCTCAAAGTATAACATCCAAACAAGAAGTCCAAGCTATAGTTTTTTACCTGAGAATAAATTGCTTCCCTGCTAATTTGTATGCTGGCACATTCTTTAAGATGATCTCAGTCCTTGCTGGTGAGGATGGTTGACTGAATTCCAGCCCTAAGCAGGTAAAAATGGCTTTGTTCCTTTGCAAGGAATAACCAAATGTGACTCAAAAGCCATCTGGGAAATAATTCCCAAACAGATCATGGGGTTGTGCAATCTTTAGCAAAATAAAAGGATTTGTTCCTGGCATCCTTGTGGCATAATTGATTTCTTAATTATGTAAAAGTTGCTTTCATGAGTTTGATATGTGCATTTGTAGGCCAAGTTTGTGACTGAAAGGATTAAGGTATTTATCCATCTCATTCTGGGCACATACAAAATGCTCATTAAAGGTTCTTTACAAGTGGGTGATGATGCAGCCCCCAGATTGATAAGATCATATTTCTTCATGCTTCATAGTTAGGCTAGACAGGAACAATAATGAGGTGTCATAATTGGGCCGATGACATTTTCCCAAAGATTAAAATTAATTCTTGTCTCTGCATTATTTTTCAATTCATTGAGTCCAATGTGCCAAACACTTTACTAAGTACCATGACCTACCCTGACACAGCAGTCCTCAACTGAATCACTTGTGGAACTGGTTAAAACTATATCTGCTTGGGCCCCAGCCTGGTCTCTGAGGGATCTAGGATTTTTTCAAAGTTACACAGGTGATTCTGATTTTCTGGTTAACTACCACTGCCTTCTCTCATTTCATAAAAATCTTGAGAAGTCCTCTCTGAGAAATTTTAAAGGAGGATGATGAGGAAGAAGCAGAAACAGCTTTCTAGGCATTCTCTTCTGTCTTTCTGTGATCATGAAGGTAGGAGGGCGTTTCTGTATTCAGTTGATGTGGATATATGAAGTCCAAAGCCTTCACCTCTCCTTTTTCTCTGGTTCCTCTCTGCAGTCTCCTTTCAGCCTGCTTCAGGAATGAGCTTCTGGAGTCCCGGAGAGAAACCCCGAAACAGTCTGACGTCTTCTTTAGACATTCCAGCCCTCCAAACCGATCAGTGTACCCGTAGAGCCCCGTATCTGTATTTTGAGTGTGTGTTTCTTATGTTCCCATGTACGTATGTGTGCGCGCGTGTGCGTGTGTGTCGAGCCCTCGTAAGCAGGACTTGAAGACACTTTGGCTCAGAGACCCCACTGCTTGAAGGCACACAGCCACTAGTAAGAAAATCTTTTGAAGGGACTCAAAACTTACAAGAAAGGACATTTTCTGCAGATTCTGCATCCTTAGATCTAGCACTGGGCAGTCAGGAACCCCTGTGTTTGTCCGTGAGCTTTTGTGTTTTTTCTTAGAAGGGAGGGGCTCAGGTTGGAAAGAGGGGCATTACGATGGTTAGTGGAACCCTTTTCTGTTACTTTCTGTTGTGTTTCTAAAACTCATAAAGAAGCTTTTTGAGCAGGTCTCAAACTTAAAATGTCTTTTTAAGAAAAGGAAAAAAAAGTTGTTATTGTCTGTGCATAAGAAAATTGTAGGCGATTAAGAGCCTCAGGCCATTTTAATGCTGGTCATGCAATAATATTGCAAATAGTAACACACTAAGGTGTCAAGTATACTGCTGGGCAGAGAGACGATAATTACTGTAAGTAGCCAATGTGGGGAGATGGTTCTTTTCTTCTTTTTGAGAATTTGCATTATCAGTCTCCTCCCCTCATATGTAGATAGAAAGTTCATGAACACTGTGTCAGATCCTACCACTGCCACCTTGTTGGCATCTGATATGATGGTCTTCCTTGCTTACAGAAACCCTGGAGCCCTACCCCCAAAGCTGTTGTCTAGACCCCAAGGCAGATAAACCTATTTTGTCATTTTAATAGAAGGGTAAAACCACCCCTGTAATATTGTTCCAGGCAGTTATAGACCATTTTTCAATGGCCAAAATGGAGTTCAAAGTCCTTTCCACCAAATCTATGACTAATTTGTTTATTGGGGCCCCTATATCTCAGTCCTTACATATAACTAGCTATATTGCTGGCACTGTTCACACTCCTTTGTCCACGACACTTACATTTGATTTAAGTGGTTTCCAAGCAGACACGTTAAAATCAACACTGCTGGTCTGAAACTTAAAGATGGAAAGAGTAGCTGATTTTTTTTTTCCTCAAAGAGTTTAGAGAATCTATTTCTTTCCATTTTAAAAATGTATTTAAAAGTCATTGTATGAAGACTTTAAAAATCTTCCCCTATGTCTCCCCACACCAGATCACCGGCCCTTTATTCTGTGTTATCACAGCAATGATTTCTTGTTTTTGAGGCTGTTGCTTTATGGATGTGTGATTTTAATTTTCAATAAACTTTTGCATCTTGGTTCATCTTGCAGTTTTTCTTTTCTGTCTCTCTTCCTTTTTTTTTTAATTCCTTAAATACTAGAATATTTACATTTGAGTGCTTGCTGTACCACGTGGAAGTCTAAAGAACAAGAATAATGAATAGTCACTGGTTCTGTCTCCACTTCTGTCAGTATTTGGTGTTTTTACTTAAGATGCTCTGAATTAAGGTCATCAGTCCTAAAAATACATTTCAGTGCCTACACCAACTTGAAATATATTTTAGCCCCATGGGTGTTTGATTTCATCATAAGGAGTCAGGCACTATGGTATCATTTGTCCACGTCTCTGAACAAGTCTCAAGCTATAACTTAGGTTGCCAAACTTAAATCAAATCCAGGTTTACTAAATTATTTGGCTTCTGTGATGTAGGCATTAGCAAATATTCATCCAGAAATATGTAATGGAACCAATTGTCCATTTTTTAAAAAATTACACTATGTTCTGATCTTTGAGTAACTGTTTTTAAATGCTTCAAAAACCATTGTTTCTGAATAAAAATAATTAATGTAATAGCTTTAAAAATACTTAATAAAAATATTTTTATATTTGAGATAAAAGCATATTAGTAAAATCAGATAAGCTTGTTATATTGGCAAGGTATTTTCAATAAGGGTAACAACTTTCTAATCGTCTTTCAAGGGGTTCACAAATCCCTAAAAGGGTTAGTGAATATGTTTAGTTTTTTTAACATTTGCCTTTTCTGTCACAAGTTTTTTTCTTTCACCCCATTTTTATGTAAGTTTTTAATAGTGACATATAAATTAATATATTTGAACTAATGGAAAATATTTTATAATTATAGTTGATCTATCTAGAGAATCAATGATGCCTTTTTATTTAAAAAGCAAGATTACCCAGCTAGAGAGTAAGGTTACAGGCAGGACAGTAGTGGACAAAATTTTGAGGAGGAACACCACCTTTTCTGAAGTTACACGGCTTCCCTTTTTTTGACCTTTCTCATATAGGTGTTTTGCTTTATCTACAGTATCACTTTAGCTCCTCAGATTCTGCACTCCAGAAATAGTTTACTGAGATAGATTTACCCTGGGGTATCACCAGTTCTACTAAAGAGTTACTTTTTAACTAGCAATGGGAGACTTAAGGAAAAAATAAAATAAAAGAAGAAGAATCCTTTTCTTGAATTATAGGTATCATCAGCAAGTCAGAGAAGATGACTTTGAATTTGTGTCTTTTCAAGCATTTGGACTCTCTGTCACATAAATAGTCACTAGGCTTGGATTCAGGAAAACTATTTTTTAATCCTGGATGATCTAAATGTCACTTATAGCTCTGAGATACTGAATTTTATTCTAAGCAATCTACACAGAAGACTGAGTCATTAGAATTAAGAATTGGGACTTGACTTTTTCAGGATTTCTCTTCAAAACTAGAAATACATGAAGTATACCTTTCTATATTTCTGTTATGTTGGATTCCTGGAAAAATCTAGTACTCCTCTAGAGAAAACAGTCTGAACTGACACCTGGTTGTTTTTCTGAGGATAGTTATATTCTCACTTTTTTCAGTTTTGGGGTGTGTGTGTGTGTTGGGGAATAGTGGGTAAAAAACTCATAGTGCTACAGGTCCTGTTGTCCTTGAACACTTTTTCCTTCTCTTCAAATTCCCCAGTAATCTTTAGGATTGTACATTCAAGAACTATAACATAACATTATATGTGTAAAGAGGGAAAAAAGGTGGTTTTTCAAGGCCTTTAAATTGGTCACAGATTTATTCAGCTTCGCTCCTTTTTCTGTGGTACATAGAGCTTATCAGAATGCTCTTTGTATTTCAGACATTGCAAGCTGAATAATAAACAGACTGGCCTGACCATGCTCCCTGTGTCTTTAACCCTCTCTTCCACATTAAATGAGAGGCATTCAGAATTTTTTACTTGTTTGCACTCTCTTGTCCCCTTTCATCCACTCAACCTAAATCCTGGATTTGTTCAAGTGAGAATCCTTGCCACTTCCTTCTGTTAATTGTTTAACTGATGCCTCTCATCCCCTTGACCAAACACTAGAGTATGAAACATTTGATCCTGCAGGGTAAAAGTTAAATGAACCATTGTTTCTTGAGCATCTATAAATTATACGACAACGTCCAGGGCTCTTACGTAATCTAATTTAATCATTTTTTTCCATAAAGAATGAAATATCATTTAAGTTTTTATTTTTAAATTATTTTTACAAATCCATTATTTTTTAAATTGAAGTATAGTTCACATACAATATTATATTATTCCAGGTGTACAATACAGTGATTTGACATTTATATACACTACAGAATGCTCACCGTGTTAAGTGTGGTCACCATCTGTCACCATACAGAGTTATTACTGTATTATTGACTCTATTCCCTATGCTGTACTTTACATCCCTGAGACATTTATTTTATAACTGGAAGCTTGTAACTTTTAATCTCCTTCACCTACTTAGCTCATCCCTTCAACCTTCCTCCCCTCTGACAGCCACCAGGTGGTTCTCTGTATTTATGGACTTATTTTTGTTTTGTTTCATTTGTTCATTAATTTTACTTTTAGGTTCCACATATAGGTAAAATCATGCAATATTTTTTTTTTCTATCTGACCTATTTCACCCTACATAATACCCTCTAGGTCCATTCATTTTGTCACAAATGGCAAGATCTCATTCTTTTTATGGCTGAGTAATATTCTATTATATAGATAAATAGATAGAGTTATCTATACATACATCACATCTTTATCCATTCACATTTCAGTGGACACTTCAGTTGTTTCTGTATCATTTCCATATTATTTCATGCTAGTCTTCATAGCACCTTTTCTAGAATAAGTATAATATCTGATCTACAGATTAAGGAAATGAGACTCCAGAGACTGTACATAACATCCGAAGTCAATTATTTTATGCCAGATCAATTAATTTGTGTAAGTTAGAACCTAAACATCTAAACCTGGATGTTTTGGTTGACTCCAGAATTCATGTTCCTTCTTTGTTCATCTGTGGTTTTTGAGCTAACTTCCTAAACTAGTTAAAGCTGCTCATAATAGTGACCTAATAAAATGGTAAAAAATAAAGACCCACAAAAACAAAACAGAGAAGGGATGTTTAGGATTTGGAAGAAGGAGGGCAGCCCCAGTGGCTCAGCGGTTTGGTGCCGCCTTCAGCCCAGGGTGGGATCCTGGAGACCTAAGATTGAGTCCCATGTCGGGCTCCCTGCATGGAGCCTGCTTCTCCCTCTACCTGTGTCTCTGCCTCTTTCTCTCACTCTATGTCTCTCATGAATGAATAAATAAAACCTTAAAAAATATTAAAAATGATTTGGAAGAAGGAATGTATTATAATAAAGAGTCCGGGAAAATGCAAAGCTTTCAAACATATTTTTATTTTCCTAATGATGGACATCAGTGGTTCAAGCAGTGCTTCCATTAGCTCTTGATTGCATTTGACTGATTTTGGGGAATGAGAGAGAAAGAGGTCCCTTTAGGTTATAGAAGACCAACCTGTCTCTGGTGTCTGAATACCCTGGCATCTTAGGTACTTTGTTGTGGGCAAAGAGAAGAAGTACCTGGCAAAGCAACTCTTGGCTGCCTTATCCCGTGCTTTTCCGTACTTCTCTAAGACCATTTGGATTTACAAATGTTCCTCAGTATATCCAAAGTGCTGACTCTTAATGCAAGGCTTCCATGCAGGGATGGAGTGGATTCGATGATAGTTGGGGAGACTGCCTTCGCTATAGCCCTTGCCCCAACTATACATTGGTCATCTACATTCCTCTTACCACTTCACCCATTTGTTAAAAAAAATTATTTATTTATTCACGAGAGACACAGAAAGAGAGGCAGAGACACAGGCAGAGAGGGAGGAGAAGCAGGCTCCATGCAAGGAGCCTGATGCGGGACTTGATCCCAGGAATACAGGATCATGCCCTGAGCCAAAGGCAGACGCTCAACCGCTGAACCACCCAGGTGTCCCATGTCTCGATTCTGTAACTCACTGCACACTACTGTCTTATTTCTGGGAAGTTGCCATAGAATAAAAGAAAGAAAGTCTTGGACTAGGAGCCAAGAGACCTTTCAACTCATCATTTACTAGTATGGATTTATGTACATTTGTTTTTAGGACCTTATGTTTTACACCTATGTAAAACAGACGTAATAATTGCTGTTCATCTCTGCCCGCCACACTATGTTCTCCTCCATAGGGATGTGGCAATCACTCAGAAAATGGATAAAGGAGAACTTAGTAATCTGAAGTGTCTTGAACTGGGAGGACTTACTATATAAACACCTGTTTATATGATATGGACCTATAATTTTGTGAGTTCTTAAAAAAAGTCTAAAGAGAAAAATCAATGCCCTCCTACCTTAAAATCAGTAATTGTAAAATGCAGCTGAATTGTTAATTGTACATCAACTGTCATACTTATTTATGCAAATGTGTACGCAGCATATTGTTTGAATTCCTCTAGCTGTGGCTCTCCAGTGATAAGGAATGGAGCCTTCCCTGTTTTGTGTAATTATGGAGAATGCAGAGCGGCAGCTTCAAAGCCCAAGTGTAGTCCTATTGTAGCCTTCAAATGCTAGAGCCACCTTTTATTATTCTTTCAGACATTACTATATTATGTTTGTCTGGAACCTGGGTCCATTTAAACAGCCCTCAAAATTTTGTATTTTATAGATCTGTAATAAAACTCAGAAAACTTTATTTTTCCTCTGTCCACTACTACAAATATGGCTGCAGAGAGGAAAGATACAGAAAATAATGCATTTTATTGGACGATTGTAAAAGGGGGGAATGTTTCTCACCATGAGTTAGAAACAGGCTCAAGCCCAGTCTTCATTCTGTGGTCACAGCAATTATTCACTACAAATTCCATATAGTCTATAAAGTTCTTCATCTTCTCCTTTCCAGTTCTCTCGATACCCTACAAGGTAGGTTGGATTGTTATCCCCATGTACCCACTAGTCTATGAACATCTCACAGATGGGACTGTTTCCTACCAGCTTTTCTACCTCTAACATCCAGCTCTATATGTATTTAGTTCATATGGCTTTCCTGTGAGAAAACAAATGCAAAGATGTTTCGTGGCCCACCCAGGGAACAATGGTTTCTAATATCTGCTAGAGAGAGTCTTAAACTTTGATTTTCTAATGCTCTCTCCTACTATGATTATAGTAGAAATTACTGGTTCTACAATCAGAGGAAAAGTGAGGGATAGAAGTTGAGTAGGGAATATTGTATGTAATATAATGCATCATATGACCAACCAATCCCAGTAAATTTCCAAATTGAAGTTATGCTGAACAGATTTTTTTTTTTCCCTTTGTCTCCCAGGAGACTTGTCAAAAGTCAATAGAATAGTTGTCTGGGCTCCAGGCTTCTCCTGTGTGGAGAGGCTGTTGGCCTCCCCGTGGGTTCTCTCGTGGCCTGTGAACATCTAAGCTGAGAAAGCACGTTTCTGCAATGGGGCCCTCCGTGTGACAGCTGGTTGTGCTGCCAAAATTCCTCGTGTGATTGGCTTTGCCCTTATTTTTTGCCTCTTCCAAATGGCCCAGGAGGCTGCAAATGAAAGGGCCTCAGCTGCAGTTTGAAATTGGCATCTGCATGTCTTTCATAAGCCTGTGGGTCTTCACCAAGTTCTTTTCCCTTATTGATTTTCAAGCTTGTTTGACTTGCAGGGCAAGAGAGGAGAAAGGGATGGAGGAAAAAAAATAGAGAGGCAGAAACAAGATGCAATTACACCCCCCCCTCCAAAAAAAAAAAAAAAAACAGAGATTCTTTAGGAAAACATTCAACTTTGTACTCCATACATGCAGGAAAAAAAAAAAATATGATTTGATGATAGCCTTGCAATCCCTTCCTCATTAAAAAGAAAAAATAAATACGTTCTCAGGTGGAGACACAAATAACTTCTTGTGGTAGGGCTCTGAGGAGTATTTTTGCAAGCGTATAGAGTTCAAGGCCCAGCTTCATCTGAGGCCTGTGGAGTCTGACCAGTCCCACCTCATCAGTGTCACACGCTCACCATCCTTCCCGTGTCTGTGTTCCTAGGACCTCGATGCAGTCTCAGTCTACGTACGGCAACAGCTCCCCACCTCTGAACAAAATGAACAGCATGAACAAGCTGCCGTCCGTGAGCCAGCTGATCAACCCGCAGCAGCGCAACGCGCTCACTCCCACCACCATCCCCGACGGCATGGGAGCCAACAGTAAGAGCGCCTCCCTTTTGCTGCTCCTTGGGGGTCCTGGGGGCTGGCGCCGGGGAAGACCCTGCTCCGGGTTGGGGGACAGGCTTGCTCCTGGGCCCAGGAGGGGCGCAGTGGGACAGAGCAGATCACAGCCAAGGGGCGTGAGTTTCTCACGAGGAACATTCTGTTACTTTTGAAGTGTGCAATTCGTGACAAAGCACAGAGGTAGAGGTAGAGGAGGGAAGAGGATCCGTGTGACAGCCACGGTCCACTTTCTGTCAACCTGGACAGGGGCCCACCGGCTCCCTCCTTTGAGAAAGCAAAAAGGGGGTATACCCAGCAGGTGGGAGGCTGCATGGTGTGGTAGGCCTCAGAGTCCAGAGCCATAGACGGCAGTCTGGACTCCGTGGCAGTATGAGCTGTGCGATGGTGGGCAGTGGGCAGTGGGCAGGTCCCCTCTGTGCTCTCCTGCTCCGTTTCCCTTCACAAGATTACCGCGCTGCACGTTGAACATCTTACGGTTCTGTGTCCCTGTGATCTTGGCCTTCTCAGCTTGTCTGCTCCGCCCGCATACAGTCAGTTAGGAGCTGGCCTAGAGAAGGGCGTCCCCCTTTCACTTATTCACGCGCAGATTCCTCGCATCAACTAAGCATAAGAGGCTACTGTGAGAATCGGGCCTCCAGATGGATGACGATTGCTGTATAGCTTTGCTGTAAATAGAATTAGCTTATCTGCTGGAACAAAATCTAGCAGAGTGGCTGCCCAAACTAGAGAAAGACAAAAGGAGGTAAAAGTGCAGGAGGATGTCGAAAACCCTCAGGGATGCAGAACCCAAGCACTGCCCTCAGAAAACAAGGCCTCGGTCTTGTCCTTTGAAATCCTTGATTATTCTGATCAAGCCTTTTAACGTGCATTTCAGTATTGTCTCGAAGAGACTAAGGGGTCTTGTTTTTGTTTTAAGAAGTTAGGGAAGCAGGATTGTGACACTATGGTCTGATGGCAAACATTCAGATTCACATGAGATAGAGTGTATGCGGTACAGTTGCCTGGTCTGGCAACAAAGACTTGAGAGCCAGACTGCTCTCTGACTAGTGATCAATGCATCCTAAGGCTCAAATCCTCACCCTTTGACAGGCCTGTTGCTTTGATAGTAAAAGGAAAAAGCACCATGTGTGTTTTTACTTTATTTTCTTCCTTGTGACATCTTAGAGTCCTCTTGTTCCTTCACATTTGTGTAACTTACAGTTTGCCTGCTTCTCCTCATTGACACTTCACAATTTGTCTTTGATATCCTCCAGCAAAGTCAGAGGGAAAACTGATGAGATGCGATAATCCCATGCTCCCAACAGGCTGGCCTATTAGTGGCAGAGGCCTTTCCTCTTTGGCATATGAGTATTTGCTAAAATAAAAGCAAATTGCATTAACCTTTTTGTAGATATGTACCTTTGCTCTTTTGTTGACCCAAAGACAAAATTTGTTTTGTAAATATTATCAGTAGTAAGCTTTTCTTCTCGATAGGTAAATGTTTCCAGTTCGTAGTTTAGTAAAAAATCAATCCATGTTGCTGTGTCCCTGACTACAATTCAGAAATGGGCCATAAGAAAGAGCTGGAATCTTTCATTTCATCCCTCCTTATTAGGCCTATGGTTCTTGAATATTGCAAAAAATCCTCCTGTCCCCAGACAAATATTCTAGATGTCACTCTCTCATTCACAGATCTCCACGTGCGTTCACTGCACCTCAGTTTACCGAGCATATGATCTGTGCCAGGCACTGTGCTAGAGTTTGTGGGGATCGGAGAAGTGTACAAGGTTTAATCTCCGTGCTTGAGGAATTAGCCCAATGAGAGAGACAGAGATATAGCCCATGAAGGCAAATGCAAAGAGGAATATGTTAACATCAGGAGTAATGAGCAGTTAGAGCAATAGAAGCAGGGAGAGAAGCAGGGGGAGATTGTCCCAAGAGAACATGCAAAGGTCGCAAAGTGTGGAATTAGTCTGGAGTTTGGTGACTGTTCTGTTGGATGAGAGGTAGGGTGAGTGACGGGGTGCAATGAGAGAGAAGGCGGAACAGGAAGGCTGGTGAATGAGGCCCTTGGTAACGTTAAACCAGGCAAGATGGACCACTGGGAAGCTGGTGCTGATGACGGCAGTAACCCTCTCTGTTCCTCCTGCTTCTGTTCAGTTCCTATGATGGGCACCCACATGCCAATGGCTGGAGACATGAATGGACTCAGCCCCACCCAGGCCCTCCCTCCCCCACTCTCCATGCCATCCACCTCCCACTGCACTCCCCCACCTCCGTACCCCACAGATTGCAGCCTTGTCAGGTGAGTCCACGACATGTGCCCTTGGGGGCCTGGCCTAAGCAACTCTGGGTGGCGGAGGGTGGACACTGTCAGAGCTCATGATGCAGTTGGGAGAAAAGAAAACAGCCCTTCCCATGGTGGAAGTTCAGCACTGCTACCTCTGATCTGTGGAGCGGTCAGCGGTGTTTGAGGAAAACACTGTGATCCTCATGGGAAAAAAAGTGAAAATGCGAGTTGATAGGCATATCATTTTTCATGCCTGTTTCCCCCATCTTCACTTACCCCGTCCTCCTCCCTCAGAGTGTTACATGGTCAGTATGGCCTTCAAATTGGTGCTCAGGGCTGGGGTTCCCAGAAGGGCAGTAAACTTGCTATCTTGCTCCCTTTCCCGTTCTCCAGGACTCATAGCTCTCAGCCACCGTGGCCTCGTGACATGGGAAGGGGATGTGCATAAACAAGTTCTAGTGTTTGCAAAAACCACGGGGACTTTCAAGAACCTGATGGCCGCTGCTGCTTTGCCATAGGCCAAGTAGGCACGCTCCAGGCAGGGGGGTTCACACAGCCAGAAGAAAGAAATACAGGAAGCCTGGGAGATCTTTTCCCACAGAGGCAAGAGCGGGTGCCACATCTCACGCCTAGTGTGCATCGCCTGCCCCTGCTTCGTGTGCAGAATGATCCTTTCATTGGGCTGCTGGAACAATGTGTGTTGATCCCCGTGTGACTGATGCGCCGTACACGGCAGCATCAGTCAGAGAGATGGCAAAGCGCATGGCTTGTGCCGCCCAGCCTGGGGCTCTGTGATGGTGCCAGCTCCTAAAAGGAGGGGTCTGGATTCTGCGTAGGACCTAAATCAGAAAGCACTAACGACTTCATACCATAGTGGCCTCCAGTGTTTCTTAGCCATGTGGACCATTCTCAGGAACCCCCAATGCAAAGCAATTCAAGTACAGGTGCTCTTTTGGAAGTGAAGAGGCAGGAGGCAAGAGCGCTGGGAACCTGACCACTGGACTCCTTCCTTTCACCCCCTGCAATGGCTCCTAAGGCACTTACCCGTTTAAACCCCTAAAATTCCACCAATCACTATTTATTTGGAAATCGCTGCTCTGCACGAATCCTTGTAGTTGATTTTGATATCTATAGACCTCAAGTTCAAGCCACTAACCATCCCCAAACCTCCAATCCAAGGCCCACATAAGATTTATCTCATCTGCCCCTAGTCTCTCCTGTAGGGCATCCCAGGGCAAAATGTTGGGTTTTTCCTTTATCTCGCCAATGCAGTTGGGGTGAACTTTCTTTTTCTGTTTCCTCCTTCCTCTTCCCTCCTCCCTCTGCAGTTTCTTAGCGAGGTTGGGCTGTTCATCATGTCTGGACTATTTCACGACCCAGGGGCTGACCACCATCTATCAGATTGAGCATTACTCCATGGATGTAAGTAATTGTTAGACTTTTCTCTTGAGTTTTATTTCTTCCTTTTCTCCCTCTGGTGACATCCACCCAGTAGTTCAGTTCCCCCTGGTTTTAACATTTGTTTTTAATCATACCCTCAATCTTCAATTTTGGTGGAAACCATGACCAGATTAGAAAGATTCCCAGGCCTCAACCTACATACATGAGGAGCATAGCAACCAGTCCCTCTGCTCGGCAGGTCAGCCAACACTTGTCTGTTGCATGAATGCTCTATTCAGAGTGGGAAAGAGGAAATCCAGTTCCCGCCTCCATGAAATTTATAACCTCTGAAGAACTCAGAGAACTTTTTAGATGGTTCTCATTAATCTGTGTGAGACTAGAAGGAAGCAAGTGATAGTATTCTCACTTTAAAACATGGAGAGACCACAGCAGAATTATTCACATGATGAGTTGAGGACAGAACCGGAATAGAGCCCTGAAGTGGAAGCTTCTGGTCTTTAACTCTATTAACTGGCTTCTTCTACCTTTCTTTAAAGTCAGACCTTAAGGAGGATTCAGCTATTCCTCTCAGAACCATGTGTTCATTTATTTTCAATTCTATCAGAAGAGGGCCAAGTCATCCCTGACCATTGAGCAAGATCACTGGTCGTGGTTCAAGTCCCATCCATGCTTTTTAGTAATAATGAGACCTTGGGGTTATCCTTTTGCCTGACTCAGCCTCAGTTTATCAAATTGGGCTCAGTATCACTCCCTCTGGCTTTGATGTGCTTGGTCTTTTGGAGCAAGCTGGAGAGAAGGGAACTTTTTCTTCCTTCCTTCACCGCTTCTTGAACTGCTCACATGGGAGCTTGTATTGTTCTGGTTTATAGCAATCTGATTTTCCTTCCAGGCTGCTCTTCATGCTGCTCTCTTTGGGGTTTACTATCCTCTTTTCCAGCTTCCAGAGGGCCCTTTGGACTGGTGGAAGAAGATACTGTCTGCCTCTGCTGCTGCTTCTCTAGTTGGGATCTCTTCTTTCCCCTCCTTGAGCACCGATGCTAGAGATGCCCCTGCAGCATGAGAATGCCCCAGCCCCATGATGACAAGTATATGCCATACTGCCCCTATGCCCTCCTCCCCCCGCCCCCAAAATCACCCTGGCTGCTGCTCCTGATGGAATAAATTATAAGTGAAAACTATAGAGAAAACCTTAAGAGTAAGTTTCAGGAGGTTTCAGTTTACAATAATTTCCATCCATTGAATAGAACAGAGTTGCCCTGTGCTTGACAGTCCTACATGATAGAACAGGGAATTTATCCCTTCCCTATATTTTTAGAATTATGCCTTCCATTTGCTGACTGTCCCCACTGGGGGTATGTCAGGATGCTCCCTTGGCTATTAGGATCTGGAGATGTCCTCCATAAGTCCCCCTCTGCTGGTGTTGGCTAGGTCTTGTGCCAGGGTCTGGGCCACAGCTTCCTCACCTGTCAGTTATAAGTTCAGATCTATCCAGAGAATCATGCAGCTAGATGAAGGGCAGTTTACAGAGTTCTGGACTTATTGAGAGTTTCAGAAGCATAGTTATGCTTCCTTATCTATGTGGGGATTGCCTTCTTTATAGTGTATTCTTCTCCTAGCATGGAAATCGGAGGACCCAAACTACGGACATCCAAACTGGGAAATAACTGGGAGGCTGTCTTATTTCTGCATCCTTGCCTCAGCTTCTTCCCTCTCATTACTGGAAATAGAAACCTCTTTTCCAGCTTGTCTCTCAACACCTGTCTGAGTTATTTGGCATCCCTTCCTGGAAAAAAAGAATGTGGTTAAATTGGGGAGTTTTCATGAGTATCCCCTCTAGGATGCTGGGATGGGTTAATAACAATTTAATATAGTAATGCAAGTGGTTAAGCTTTTGATCATGTGCTTTATAATATGCAAAATACTTTCACATCCGTATTTACATCCAAGCCCATAATATGCGTTGACCATAGAAGAAATTCCCTTTTACCAAGGAAGAAACTGAAGCCAGAAGGGAAAAATGACAGGAAGAAAGTCTGAGCCAGTCAGTGATAGAATTAGGACCTCTGTCAAGGTTTTCTTCCTGCAAGCACAGTGTTCTTTCTGCCCACCATGCTGCTTCATAAAAGACGTGAGCCATTGCCCAAGCAAGTTCATGAAGAGAAAGCAGATAAATGTGACCAATGTCACCAAGTTAGTTAAGATCAAGCATATTTGTAATGCCTTCTACTCCCATTCCTAGAATGTGGACACATACCTGCATTTGGATGCTCTGATTTATACAAACACCAAGCGGCCTTCTGGCCGTTAGGGCAGTGGTAGGCTCAGAGGCTGTCCTGAATCCCCAAATTGTTTACTTTAATCGTGTAACTTTAGACTTGGTCGACCGCTCTGACCTTCAGCTTTTGGATCTATAAAACAGGTGCAAGGGTATCTGCCACTAATCTGAGCGTTAAATGAGATCATGAATGTCAAATAATTAGTTAAGTGCCTGGCATTTAGAAAGTGTTCATTACCTGTTAGAGATCCATTTTTTAAAGATTTTATTTATTCATGAGAGACATGGGGGGTGGGGGAGGGAGAGAGGCAGAGACACAGGCAGAGGGAGAAGCAGGCTGCATGCAGGGACCCCAATGTGGGACTCGATCCCGGGTCTCCAGGATCACGCCCTGGGCTGAAGGCGGCACTAAACTGCTGAGCCACCCGAGCTGCTCCCTGTTAGAAATCTTTCATTCTCATCTACTCATTGAGTGGTGGCAATGATCCGTTAACATCCCTTCTAGTGATTAGAGCCAGGTAGATTTTTTTAAACATTTTATTTATTTATTCATGAGAGACAGAGAGAGAGAGGGAGAGAGAGAGAGAGAGAGGCAGAGACCCAGGCAGAGGGAGAAGCAGGCTCCATGCAGGGAGCCGGACGTGGAACTCGATCCCAGGTCTCCAGGATCATGCCCTAAGCTGAAGGTGCCACTAAGCCACCAGGGTTGCCCCAGAGCCAGGTAGATTTAAGAGTCAGAAGGTACTCTTATTTTATGTTTTCGTTTTAGGATTTTTGCCCTCTGATCTAACTACTAACCCTGATTTACCAGCAAAGAACCTGAGACCAGGGGAGAGTAAGTGGAGTGTTATCCACAGACAGAGATGGCACCTGAAGGCTGTACCTTTTGCTTAGTTATATATAACGCCAAAGACTATTGAGAACCAGTTACATTTTCCAAAGTAGAATCAATAAATCCAGGTCAATTCGATCTGACACTGGGAATGACAAAATGATGTGGACTCAGTGTCCGCTTGTCCCTTTGTCCTAATCCTCCCCGATTCCCTTCCCTATTGCACAGGATTTGGCAAGCCTAAAAATCCCTGAGCAATTTCGCCACGCCATCTGGAAGGGCATCCTGGACCACAGGCAGCTCCACGACTTCTCCTCCCCTCCCCACCTCCTGCGGACCCCGAGTGGCGCCTCTACAGTCAGCGTGGGCTCCAGTGAGACCCGGGGCGAGCGCGTTATAGACGCCGTGCGCTTCACCCTGCGCCAGACCATCTCCTTCCCACCCCGTGATGAGTGGAACGACTTCAACTTTGACATGGATGCTCGTCGCAACAAGCAACAGCGCATCAAGGAAGAGGGAGAGTGAGCACCAGGGTGTGAACTCTTCCCATCCTCTCCCCATCTGTCTGCCTCCCTACAGGGCGCTAGTACTTGACCTTCGAAGCATTTTCCCTAGCTCCTCTTCTTCCTCTTCTCAGTCTGCCTCCTTAAGGGAGGAAGAAGTAAGAGGCTCTCTTTGATCTAATGTCCAGCCTGGCATCTGATTCTGGTTCTGGCTTTAAGCCTTCAAATCTATTGCTTGCAGGACTGAAGTTGTCATGTGTAGGTGGAAGTGAGCAAAAGAGCAGTGGGTGTCTCCTTAAGCTGCAAAGATTCCTCATTGACTTTTATAAAGCATTTTCACCCTTATAGTCTAAGACTATATATATAAATATATAAATATACAGTATATATTTTTGGGTGGGGGCATTGAGTATTGTTTAAATGTAATTTAAAGGAAAGGAAATGGAGTTGCACTTATCAACTTATTTTTTTTTTTAATGTACTTGTTTGGATGGCTTATCTATACCCTTTCTTTCACGGGGTATCATGTATGTAATAGGTATCTACAGCTTGATGGCACACATGACTCATAAAAATGTCCCTTCTGTTCGTTTGATGCTACACAATAGCCACATCAAACTTTTGGGTTGATCAAGTAGTTTTTACATTGCGTATTTTATGGGTGAGACTGTATACATATGTATATGGTTCTCTATGCTGGCGTTTTTTTTTTATTTTACTGGTATTGCTACTAGTGATGGTAGTTCACTTTGGGGTTATTAAAATACCTTTTGAAGCACAGCTAATATTATTTGATAAATGCTTCTTTTGAAAACCCTCCTATTATATAACATTCTGCAAGTAGAGGCTTGCTTATCTTTCTCTCTTCAAGGTTTAAAACAAGAGTAGTGAAATTCTAAAATTATTAGACCAGTTTTCCTGTGGCATCAGTTGGATCACTCTATCATTTTTCATTTTTGATCAATAAGAGTTTGACTTTGTTGGAAAATAACTGTGAGAATCGAGTTTCCCGTCCATCTCTCTTCTGGACTGTCATAGACATAAAAATGTCCCCACAGATCAGGGAATAAGCCTTCCAATGGAGGTGATGCTTGAACCACATAAATGGAGAGTTATCTTCAGACTTTGGGAAAATGTGTGACAATATTCCTATAGATCTTTCAGAAAGATGCTTTTTTTCCCCCAAAACTCTAAAACAAATATTTTGTACATATACCAATGAAATCTAAAATCCTTCTGTGCATTCTGGTAAAGGGCTATGATTGCACATAAGCTTCCACTTTTGTTTTAAAGTGCAAAGGGGCTAACATTGCTCAAAAGGATAATGTATGAGTTTCATCTGAAAAGTGTATATATATTTTGTGTGTGAAATTGCATACTTTGTGTTTCAGTTTTAATTTTCTTCTTGGGATAGTGGGTTTTCCAGAACCACAGCTGAAACTTTTTTTTTATTATTATTATTGTTTTTATATTTTCAGGGAAACACCATTTGGTAAGACTATGATGTCAAATAAAAAAAAAAGGCTATAAACTGTAAGATAGGGGGAAGGAAAGTTGTTTTTTATTATTATTTTTATTTTGTATGTTAAAGAGAGTAAGTCCTTGATTTCAAAGTTTTATTGTGCTTAAATGGTAAGGGGCACTGTTAATTTGTAGAAAAAAATATGCAACTTTGAAAACCTACTAAGAGGGGGAATGAAAACTGTGCCTTGGCAATACGTGGGGGGTCAGATGGCTTCCCCTACTGTCTTGAGGGTTTGAACAAACCTAGGACTTCTTCTGAGATATTTCAGCACTGTTCAAGTAGCACTAGGGACTCAGAAGTTCCTGTACTGTATCTTATGTGTTTGGCACTAGCCAAAGCTAAGCACAACTACTGGCCTCATGTCCTGGTGGCAACTTCTGCTCTTTGAGTATAGGAGTAGCTAGGAAAAGAAGAGTAGACAAGTGGAGAGTGAGCTTAGTAGAATTCTACAGGCAGAGGGCCTCAGCTCAGTGCACTCTGCTGACAAGTGGATGGGTTTTTGGTTTGAGGTGATTGGAAACTGGGAGAATAGAACTTTCTTCATTAAATCCATTTGCCTTTTGTTTTCTTGATATTCTCCTAAAATACAATATGTGGGATGTTGAATGTCAAAGGTTGTGTTTTTTTATTATTTTTATAATTGTACAAAAGTCAAATGTCAAATGTTTTATATGCTTTATTAATGTTTTGAAAATTTCTTTCTTATAGATGTGATACTTTTTTTTAAGCTTCTGTTGCTTGTCTTTTGGTATTTTGTGTAATGGCCTTTTGGTGAGCCAGAGGCAAATTATAAGCCATTTATGTTTGCCAGGACATGCAATAAAATTTAAAAATAAATAAAAATGCATTGAGAAAATGGTGTTGATGGTGTGTGTGTGGGGGGGTGTGGGGGTGTGGGTGTGTATCTGCATCTGTCAGTCCATCTGTCTGTTCCTTGGTTTTGTTTTTATCATTGAGAAAGAGGAAAAGGCAGTGAAAGAAACATTACAGAGATTCAAATGTTGATGTTTCTCACTCAGACCAAATAATCATTATTTTCTTATTTTGAAAATGCCAGTCTATGAGGCAGGAAAGACTAGGAAGCAAGCTATCCTCATTTGATACATGAGATACTCCCAAATGTGATACTTTATTTCATTGGAATCAGAATCAGTTTGCTCTGGAACAGGGACTAGACTACAGATATTCCTATCATGTACTTTTAGTGACCTTCACATGGCAATGACCTCAGCAGTGTGGGGAGGGGTGCAGATTACCTGGTTGTATGTGAAAACAACACTACAGATGGTAGGCTCAGGGCACGTTCCCCTTTAAACTCAGTGTTAATATCACCTTTCAATCATATACATTCATTCAGCCAATAAAATGTCTACTATCAAAATGGTTTAATAATTTTTACTAAAGAAATGAAAAAGTTGTTCTTTTATGGGCTATAACATTAGATGGCAGGAAAACAGTTTAATACCTTAGATTTATTAAATAATATTACAGAATAGCATTGTATATAATATACAACTTAAAAATATCCATTTTTGTTTTCCTGTTTAGATGTAGAATCATATTATGAATGTATACATTCCTATAGGCAAAGCAGGTTCAGCTTAAATTAGGGGTACCAAAGGTTTCAAAATTCTTATTCCTTAAAATTTAGGTGATCCCCCAAAATGAAATGATGGATGCCATGTTTCTAGGGAAAGAAAAATAAAATGCAAAGAAAATGGTTAATTCTTGTTGTACTATTAAGGCACTTTGAACTCAATTGCAGTTTATTTTTTGAGCAGTTCTAGCCATTTATATAGATTGCCACTTCTTGGCTTTTACTGTCTCTTGAAGGTCTTCTGAAGCACAAAGAAAAAACTTTAAAAAAACATTTTAAGACTTTTTAGTGTAGTTTTTGTTTCATAGCAAAATTGAGAGGATAGTACAGAGAGATATCCCATGTGGCCTCTGACTCCACACATGCACAGCCACCCTCATTATTAGCATCCCCCACCAGAGCGGTACAATTGAGGAATCTGCATTGACCCATCATTATCACCCAAAGTCCATGGGTGACATTAGGGTTCATTCTTGGTGCTGAACACTCAATGGGTTTGGACAAATATACAGTGACATGTACCCACCCTTATAGTATCACACAGAGTGGTTTCACTGCCCTGAAATTGCCCTGTACTCCGCCTATGCATCCCTCCTACCCTAAAACTCTGGCGATCCTCTTACTATCTCCATGGTTTTGTCTCTTCCAGAGTGTTCTATAGGTAGAACCACACAGCATGGAGTTTTTTCAGATGAACTTCTTTCACTTCTTCACATGCATTTAAGCTTCCTCTATGCGTTTTCATGGCTTAATAGTTCATTTCTTTTTAGTGCTGATAAAATATTTCACTGTGTGAATATACCAGTTTTTTTTTATCCTTTTACTTACTGAAAGACACCCTGGTTGCTTCCAAGTTTTGACAATTATAAATAAAGTCTCTATAAAGTCTCTACATCATCCATTTTTTCCCAATTACCTCTGATACACACCTACCTTCAGCATCTGTCCACTCGTGAAACATCTGGGGTAAATTTTGGTGCTTGGGAATGATTAAAGAATATGGTCTTGTGTCATTTTAGAAAAACAGGATGGTCAAGTTCTTGTCCCCAAAATTTACATTTAGCAAAATTCTACTTGCTGAATAATTAACTGTCACGCTAATAGTGCAAAATAAATTCTCAACTCCTTTGGGTAATTCCAAAGAGTGAGATTGGTGGATTGCATGGTAAGAATTTGCTTAGCTTTGTAAGAAACTGCCAAACTGTCTTCTAAAGTGATTGGACCTTTTTGACTTCCCATCAGCAATGAATGAGAGTTCCTGTTGCTTCATATCCTTGCCAGCCTTTGGGTGTGTTGGTGTTCTGGATTTTGACCATTCCAATAGATATGCAGTGGTATCTCATTGTTTTAATATGCATTTTCCTGAGGATGTATGTGGAGCATTTTTTCATATGCTTTTTTTCATAAGTATATCTCTTTCAGTGAGATGTCTGTTTTGTCTTTGGCCCTATTCTTTTTCACATTTGTTCTCTTATTGTTTTAACAATTCCAAAACTAGTTAAAAAATGAAATTTATGTCTTGCAATTATCATAGGGCCTGTGAGACTCTATAAATCTAAAATACAATATGAAAATCTAGTGATTTTGCTTTTTCATATCTTGAGACATTTTCTCTACCATTGTAGGAATTACTCTATTATTACTTCTCAATTCCAATGAACCAAGAAACAAAAGACTAAAATTTTTAAAAAGGGAAGAATGATGGAATTGTTCAAAATTGTGCTAATACATGGTATCCACTTGCTACATATGACTCTGATCACTTGAAATGTGGCTATATAAAATTGAGATGTGCTTTAAGTGCAAAATACACATTAGATTTCAGAGACTTAGAATAAAAATAAAGAATATAAAATCGCTCACTGATAATTTTTATGTTGATTCCATGTTAAAATGTAACCCCATGGATTAAGTAAAACATATTAGTATTCATTTTATCTGTTCCCTTTTATATCTTATAAAAGATCTTATATAAGATAAGATATCTTTCCTTATATCCTTTACATTGCCCACTAGGCAATGTAAAATTATACAAATGACTTTCACTACAGCCCTATTGGACAACTGGCCTAGATCAATGATAGTAAGAAAACTAGAACAGTGGTGAGATGAATCTACTATTGCACAATTACCTAGTCGTCTTCTGTGTTGCCCAAGAGTAACACATCTTCTTTTAAGGAGGTATAGGAGTCTTTGTAATCTTCATCTTTGTAATCCACTTTTAGTTTTTCATAAGAATTCCTAATTTTTCATTTTTTCTTCATAATGGCAAAGAGATTAAAATTGACAGAGGAAGATGTTTCAAAATTGTTAATTCAGAAGATAAATATAAAGAGACTGTGCCACTTTGGACCCTGTGAAGATGGTGAAACAGATAGTCTGTGTTCAATTTCAGATTGAGTTTTCATGTGATGATCTCCTAGATGAAATTTTTCAAGCAAAAGGCTCAATGGTTGAGAAATACAGTTCTAGGGATACAAAGGATATGTGGTGCTCATATCGCTAACTATTCAGCTAGGAACATTTTGCCATGTGAATTTTGGACAAGAACTTGACCATCCCATCTTTCTAAAACGACATGAGATAATATTCTTTAAAAATTCCTGTGTGCCAAAATTTACCCCAGATGCTTCGCCAGTGGACAGATGCTTAAGGTAGGTGTGTATCAGAGGTAATTTGGAAAAAAAAAATAGAAGATGTAGAAATAGTAACTCATCGAATTGGTCATTCCAGCTAGTGTTTATAAATGTAAAAATTTAAAAAAAATTTGCAATTCTAGAGCAAGCAACATGGTCATCCTCTCTGCCTCAAAGTCATGAGTCAGCAAATGATCCAAAAGTTTTTCAGGTATTGCATTTTGATGATGCAAATACAAGATAAATAATCAGAAGCAATAATAATAAGCTAGAACATATCAGAGCCGTATTTGAAATCAGTACTTACAAAACAGCTATGTCCCAGGTTGCATGATAGTTCATGAGTAATTAATTGCACTCAGAGGATATTTCCCATTTTGTGTATATGTACTTCTAAAATCACGAAAACAAAGAACAAAATTTTAGGTTTACTATACTAAAACTCTTATGAAAATTTCTGATGATGTTTTTCACTGTCTTTATTTTTCTATATTTCATTCATAAAATTAGTAAAATGCTTTAAAAGAATTAGACAATAGTGAGCAATGACATTTTTTCCTGCTATGATATTAAATAGCTTCCCCGATATTATAGCTACAGAACACCGAAGACTTAATGTCAGCTAAACATTCTTTTTTTTAAACATTCTTGATTTATCTAAAAATTGCAAAAATAAATAAATAAATAAATAAATAAATAAATAAATAAATAAAAATTGCATAGGACTTCCTTTTTTTTCTGAATTTACAGAATTGTATTTTATTATTATTTTTTAATTTATTTTTTATTGGTGTTCAATTTGCCAACATATAGAATAACACCCAGTTGCATAGGACTTCTGAGTCCCAGGGACCATCTCTCTGCTTTTGGGTTCATTGTCTGGATTATCTAAGAAGGTAATCCAGGGATCCTAGTTGGTATACAGGCAGTCTTTTGATAGCAAAATAAAAGTGGGAATAAACAACTGTACATGAGTGATAGGTACACAATGGAGCCTTCTTGACTCAGGAAAAACACCCTTAATCATGAATCAGGGCACCCACAGACTGACATTCTCCTTTCCGTGATTCTTTCTCTTTCATATCCTATAGTTCTCTTACTAGATAAACTAGAACGAAGGATACCTCTAGCCTTGAGTCTAGATTTCCCATTCTCTTAGTACCTTTAAAACCCTTAGAGTCCATTATTATTTTTTCTGAACTTGACTAACTTTGTCATTTCTCCTGGTGCTTTGGGCTTATTTCAAAAATGGTAATGTGGACATGTAGATTTTCATGGAAATACTAAAAGACAGAATGGAAAGAATGTATCACTGAAGTCTGGATTTTGGGGCCAGATGCTTAACTCCCTGTATCTCAGTTTCAGAATCTGTCATGTGAGAGATGCTGAACTCCTACTACATAAGTATTTCAGTTGTGTCCTCTAAAAGAGAGCTGAAGGATGTCATAAAACAACTCTGCCAAAGGAGATACGAGGTTATAGCTTTAAGACAAATTACAACCTTAAAGTTCAAATATATATATATATATATTAGATAAGAATGGTTCATTAGTTTAAAGTATAGTTTTTAGAGTCAATATTGGGTGTGCTCTTGCAATTTATGAGATTTGTAATTCCACACACTAATTCTGAATCCATGTGCCAAGTGGGTGGCAAGTACTGACTGGTAGATTTCTCCTTGGCAATTCTGATCAGAATTCTAGGCCTAGGACCTTGGAGGTAGAGTATTTTGTAATTCGAGTAAAAGTTACATGCTGAGGGCCAAGAGACAGGAAGAGATTTCTAGCAAAGAAGGCTTTGCATAAGGCACAGCAAGATAGTATATTAAGAATTTCATGGCACTTTAACTCATCTGACATTTGTTCTATAATATGAGGAATACCACAATTTTGTCTGCAAAAGAAATTATAATGATTCATGATAATGGTTTTATACTTCTAAACTCTAGGTACTACCTTTTATA
Source organism: Canis lupus baileyi (assembly GCF_048164855.1). Lineage (NCBI taxonomy): Eukaryota > Metazoa > Chordata > Mammalia > Carnivora > Canidae > Canis > Canis lupus. Next base: position 23,567,113 of record NC_132868.1, read on the forward strand.
AGTTGATTATTCAGCCCTACTGTTTTTCAGCTAGGTCCACATCAAGCTGTCTCTAATTTTTCTTCAACTAACAAATACCTCCCTAAATGTTAGAGAAAGCACTTGAAAGCACTCACAATACCCAGTTTCAGAAAAGCCTAGATTTTAAGGGAGAGTGAAAGGAGAAAGAATACAATGATCAACCCATTGTCAGATTCCGGGCTGTGAAAAAAATAGAAATTCTGCTGTGTCATTTCACAGGGCCTCCTGCCAAATGCATTTCGGATGTGTTCAGAACGTCTGTTCTCAAGGATTTTGGAATTAGAGTGGCATCAAGGTACCAGCGTGTTTGGTATATTAGAATGAATCCTGGTATTCGTAAATATCCAATATTCTTTTAAAAGGATATGCTAGGAAATTCAATTTTGTGAGAATCACCCAGGCAGGAGAAGCCCTAAGAAATATATTTCTAACATCTGCTGTTCAAAGGGATTCTTAGGCCACTGGGAAGTGTGTGTGTGTGTGTGTGTATTTTTTCTGTTACTAACTTTTGTAACAGGTGCATTTCAATGTCCCTTCCTATTGCCTTTTGCTTTCACCCTGATTTATTCATAGAACATTCCCATTTCTTTGCCTGTCTCCCTCTCTTCTCTACCAAAGACACCCACGTGGTATTTCATTCTCCACACACACGATGTTCCCGGGAGAGTGGTGATTCCCTCTACGGTGGTTGGGGTCCAGGGCTATTTGCACCTTGCCAGGAGTTTCAAGCCATTGCTTGGAGGCAGTTGCCTGCTACCTCATTCTAACTGACCGCCACCATCAGACCTGGGATAACTTCAAGAGTCACACGCAGGCCAGGAAGTTCTATCTAAGTGTAGTCTCACCAGGGCTCGGCAGAAGGCATCATGTTGTCCCACGGCTGGCTAGTGCTCAATCAGGATTCAGCAATCAATGGGAGTTCTGTCTTCCTGTAGACTGCCCTTCTTCTCTCCTCATATAATATCCTATTCATGAGAACGTAGCTTGGCTGCCTCTCCCCTCCGTCTTTCATCTCCTCAGCCTCATTACTTTTTGTCCTGGGGTACAATACCACAGTCTTTGCTCATCATCACAGCCTCTATAACACTTTGACCTCCCTCGGTGAGGGTGGCAGGAGTGGTGAATGTCTGCCTCTCTCTCGTGGTTGTAACGCATTCTTTCCTTTCCTGAGGAAAAGAGCTCTCCTGTCTCTTGGCTGAAAGACTGTTTTCTTATGAACTCCATCCCAATTATATCCAAGGTACTCTTGTGTAACACCAGGCTCTCCTCTTGTTGAATGGGTCTTGTGCATCCGTGCGGAGGGGGTCACAGGTGGTAAACTTTGTTAAGAGAATCAGACACAACATGCTGAACTCATCAAAGATCTCCACAGAGGGGGCACATGGGCTTTGGTGCTTCCCATCAAAAGCGTTGCTCAGTTTCCCTTGATACTTTCTGGTCTCTTGCAAAGCCCTGTGGAAAACTCAGGACTGAGAAAGGCACAGCACTGTGATTCTTAGAGGAGCTTGGGCATCATCTCGTCTAACTTTCTTGGGTTCTGGCATGGGGAACTGAGGTCCAGGCATGAAACAGGACTATCCAGCTCTCAGAGCAAAGCTGCATCCAACTAGCCAATAACAAGGAAGAACTGTTGGTCCCAACCTTCCTTCCCACCTGTAGTGCAACACAACACAACCTTCGCTGAGAAGAAGTCTCTTTTCTTTGCCCTTTTTCTTGTTCTTTTTGATTCTCTTTCTCTGCAGAACCTGGCTTTGAGCACTTTTGGGTGCTGCCTACAATCTCCTGAAGCCAGAAAATTCCTGAGCTTAACCAGCTGTATCACCACTCCCACACTACAGGCAAATCAGTGTCAGCATTGAAAGGAGTCTGGAGGAAATGAAGGAGAGCTTAGCTCTGCATTCAGACCTCTAGGTTCCCACCACCAGCTGGTGACTTTGGAAAATCTACTTAACTTCTCTTGCCTAGTAGACCTCATGTGTAAAATGGGGGAAGTGTGGCACCTTGTAACTTTTTTTGTGAGAACTAGAGGTGTTCATACCTGACAAGCATTTTTTTTTTAAAGCAGAAAGTATAGTTAATGGTCTCTAGGTGTCAATTTTATTTATTTGTTTTTTACTTATTAATGAAAAGAATTCCACATGTCTGTCACAGATGAGTTCTGGGAACTTATCAGATTAAAGCCAGTAGTCTGAGTTTCAAAGCTTTGCAGAAGGCCTTTCTATGAGGAAGATCCTCCCACACTTTGAAAGGAAAACATTAGTTTTCCTTTTCCACTTCGTGTTCAGAGGCATCAGGAATCCAAAGCTGGGATCATGAGGACATGACAGGGATAGAAATGAGGGTTACAGAACTACACGGGTTCTAGAGTACAGAGCTCAGTTCTAGTTGTCCCTCTGCTATGAGCACATGTGAATCTTTGGACTAGACAAGTAGGTCTTGGTCTTTTCTATCCCAAAGAGAGAAAGAGAGCTCTGAGTTTTCTTCTAGCATGAGTATTCTAGAAGCGTGTAGTTCTACATGAGGCAGCCCACCACTTGAAGAAGACAACAGGACTGCATACTGACATTACATAGCTACAATTAAGAGGCCGCAAGAATTAATACCATGTAGGGGAAAGCTGTGGGAGTTACTGACAGGAATTGCTGGGGTAAAAGCGAAGGTTTGTGCAACAGCTATAGGTATTTTCCACAACAATATACCTCCAGCACATGCCTTTCCCAGCAGAGACATCCTTGTATAGTCTCTCAGGAAATTATATATATAATCATACATACATATATATATATATAAATATATACAAATTATGTATATATATATACATATACACACACCTTTATAAAATCAAGAAAAACCTAGAGAAAATCTAGTAAAAGACCTTATGACTTTGATTGCACAAATAAGTTTTAAATTTGTTCTGTTCTTCACAAATACGGACTCAGAGTTCTCTTAGAAATTTCATATAAGCTATCTCTTTTGACTTGTACAGTCTTGTGTAATAGGCAAAGCAAATATTATCGGCTGTAGTTTCAGATAAGAAGGCTGAGGCTCCGAGAGGTCATGTGCATGCCCAAGTTCACAAAGTGAGGTAGGGGTACAATGAAGGGTCACACAAAGTCATTCATCTACTACAGGGCTCTTTTCCATGGCACTACTATCTCCAAGTTAGCAAGTAATCATTCAGGGGGCCACTCGCCGTGGGTGGAACATAAACACACACCCAGAAAGCAGATGGCTACTGTCTTGTGCTAGACAGTTCCAGAATCTGTCACCCCCAGATTATATCCAATACACCCAGACCCTTTAGTGGAGGGAGAGTCCTTCAACTGCTGGTCATTACTAAAAAAAATAAAGCCCATCTACAGTCTGCCACTGGCTTACTCTTTAAGTCTCATGGCACCCAACCAATTCTGACTACTCAACATTCTCTGCTAGAATGCAATTTCACTAAGCAGGATTCTTTATGTTGTTCATCAACAAATCTCAATACGGCTGTCACTTGATGACTATAAAATGAACAGACAATCGTGAACTATCACACTTCTGCGCATTGCCACACTATTCTTTCCAACACAATGCCTTGACCTTACTCTCACCCATCTCTTTATGATTACCCATCTTTCAAAATGAACTCAAACATCACTTCCAAAACCAAGCTTCCTTGATTATCCAGCATAGGTATGACTCTACAGCACTTGCTTGTATTCCGTGTTTCTGTAACACAGTATAGATGACCTCTGCTACTCACTTTGATTTTTGGCAGGGGGCTCTTTCTCAGTGCTAAAAAGCATTTTAATTGTCGTGATGTAGAAAATAACACTTCTTTTACCCTCTGGGAGAAAAAAAAAGTGAAAAAGAAAACACAATAATTAGAATACTTCCAATTACACTATCTTTCAAAAATACCTTCTAAAATCCAGGCACTTCTTGTTATAAGAATGATCATTCTTGCCTCAGAACAGTAAATGTTAACTTTTTAGAGCAGGTACCCAATTCTCACTGGTCAGTGAGTACATCCTGAGAGGTCTGTTCCTCTTCTGTATAGGTAGTTAAATGGTTTGACTATCATCCCCACTTTTATAGAGGTCACCACAATGTGCTTTTGTTGCTGTTATTGTGTTTGGCTTTTGGTGGCTGTATAGCTCTTGGAAGTTTTTCCCACACAGTGGTCACTTACTATTCAATATTTTATCTCAACTTCCACATAAAGTGTTCAAAACATACTTAAGTATTTAGTAGGGTTTTGAGGTTTGTTTTTTTTTTACTTATAATAAACAGGAAAAACAGGCAATATGTTTTTTTTCTCTAAATAGTTTTCAGTGTAAGGAAAAAGGTGAAGAGACATGAAACTAGATGGCATATCCAAAGCTTCTCTTCATGCACCTGTACAGTCTGTTCTTGAAGACTTTCTTATATGAAGCATCAGCTGTGGTTCGGCTCCTGTCTATTATAGAAAGGAAAGAGCTGTGACGATGGGGAGCGCCCCATTCCAAGCTGCGAAATAACGTTTGGATTAGAGATCTGACCTGTTCTTTCTATCTTCCTCTGGATTCCTTCCCAGAGTCAGAAGCGCCACTGACATATACTCTGGCTTCTGCTTGATTGGCCATTGGGTTGCCAGAGATATGCATTGTATTAGGGGAAAAAGATTTAGTATCAACAGAAAATACCTTAAGCCCTGTGGTGTGAACGGAAGTGTTTTCCTAGCATACATAGCATTTGTACTTTAAAGAGTATGGACAGGTTTTTTAAATAATGTGATACATGTCACAGAAATATGCCCCAGAAATTAGGATTAACATTTTTTTCATAATCGCTACCACCCTCTGTGTGTGTGTGTGTGTGTGTGTGTGTGTGTGTGTGTGTTTATAAATCAGACATTCCGGCAAAGTTAAGGCCCCCTTATTTACCTCCCATCTATAAGCCTACACATCTTTCCCTATGACTTCCTCCCATTACCTTGGACGAGAAAAAAAAATCTCTCTCACAAATTTAGATCCAATCTATTTTTATGTCATTTTCCATAGTACAGATAAATACATTTCATAGAGACAAACAATAATCATAAACATAATCATAGCATCTGCTACTATTTATTGAGGTTTATTTTTACATCAGATTTTCTACCTCTTACAGTCCTGTAAGGTTAGTAATGATATTGCCACGTTTACAGATTGAATTTGGATTTGTCATGGAGCTTTGAATATTTGAAATAATTTGAACAAGGCCACATGGAGAGTAAATAGAAGGACTAGGAGGGAAACACCACTTTTTTTTTACTTTAAAATCTTCATTCTTTCCTCTGATTCTTGTTGCCTCTTCTAAAATGGTTGAAGAAAATGTGCCAATGCTACTGAACTTGAAAGCCCATACTTTCTAAAGTGTTCCAGGTGCTGGGAGGTATCTTTAGGAACAAGATAGGGTGAGTAAGACTTGGCCCTTGTCATTTAGGTGCATATAGTCTAGGGTTGGGAAGAAGGTAGTAGAAGATACAGAAACATAAATATCTGTAAGGCTTTTCAGAGAGAGATTATAGTATGAAATACATGGGAGAATCTAGAGGAAGGAGAGCTGCTTTCAATTAGAGAGATCTAAGACACTGCTGGAGAAGCAGCATTTGGACGCTCTTGTGTGGTAGGTGCCACAAGCAAAGCCGTAACAGAATGATCATAGAGTGAGCCAGTCTTTACATGGCTTTCATTAAGTTAGGGACATGAATGGGTCCCTGCAGTGTCATATTTGTATATGACCAAGAAAGAGAAGCCACTGCACCTACTTCAGGGAACTTTTGCCTCTGAAAGGATTATGGAATTTTAGAAAAAGTCTATTCTCCTGGTGCTCTACAGCTCAGCTGAATGTTTAAAAATTGCTGATGAGAGGGGCATGGGGACCTGGCTGGCTCAGTCAACAGAGCGTGGGACTCCTAATCTCAGGGTCATGAGTTCAAGCCCCACATTTAGCATAGAGCTTACTTTTTAAGAAATGCTAATGGAGCTAGACACCCTTCAGAACATTTGGACAATTGCTCAGTTACTCTTGGATCAACCAGCAGATTTTACTCTTTCCAATATATGGGGCGAGGAGCAGGAAAACTCTAATTCCCTGGGGAGAATGCCACATGAGGAATGGCTCAGTGTTCTGTGCTGAGGCTAGCTGATAAAGGAACCACCAATGTCCATAAAAACACTAGTAACCGCTGAAAAAAAAATCATAGAAAACTGAAAATGGTGAGCTGATAGGCCACTTCATTCTACAGGTAGGGAGACCGAAGCCGAGGTAATTGGAGTCAGTCTCCCAAGGTCACATAATCAGTCAGTGATCAACCTAGACAACTTCCCAGGTGTCTTCTTCATGTCCACTGCAGTACTCTTCCCATCATTTCACAGTGATAGCTTTCCTAATCACTTCTCTGAGTTTCTTGGGCAAAGCATGCCCCAGTTTGGCTTAAGCCAAACAATAGCACACCAGCAAAATCCTGAGAGTGAAGATGACTCCCCAGGATGTTAGGTGAGGGCAATCTGCCCTCAGTGTTTAGATCTTCTATGGTAAAGAGGCAAGTCTGTTCTTCTCTGAACCTCCCTGATGTCTGAGAACCCCACCTGAGCCTCAAGGGACAGGGCCTGGCTGAGTTATCTGATGAAGTTAGCTTCTGTCACTGCACCCATATACTGCTATTCCTAAATTTCAGTTAAATGCACAGAGACAACATGGTCCGGGGCAGGGGGAGTGATTTCCGTTGGCGCAACTGGAGAGACGGTCCCATCAGAGCTCAAAAACACCTGCATTGTCCAAAGGCTTCAAGTACTCATGCTGTTCCAAAACAGCTGAAGGCCTGCCTTGAAATGAGACCCAGAATGCGTTTTTGGGTTTTTTTTTTTTTTTTTTTTTTTTTTGTAGCAAAGTTAATCCTACTGAATGCTTCTTCAATTAAAGAAGCAAGCTCGAGGGGCAAAGAAATAGACAAATGAATTAAGCCTTGGTGACTCAGCTCTTCTTTCTTCCCTGCGCTTGTCGACCAGCCAGGAATGTGGGGAGGAAATGAGTTAGGCCAAATCTAGGCTTGAGCTCCAGGAAGCAAAGAACTAGGATCTATACACACCCAAGGTGATTCTCCTACAAGATGTTGTTTCTTTACAGTCACTCTTCCCTAGCACTTGGCTCCAGTGAGTGAGAATCTCACATTTACAAGTCTGGGAAGAACGTGAGTGGTGAGAAAGGTATGGGTGCCTAGGGAAAGGCACTTTAGGTGTGGCTAAAGAAGTCTCATTTCCACTAGGAGGGAACTAGGTGATTTACTCTCTTAGGTTAGATTCCCTACTATTAGACCCAGAAACAAAAATTCGTAATATACAAGTGATTTGTTGACAAAGTGCTCCAAGGGAAAACAGTAAGAGTAGGGGAAGCAGGACAGGGAAGGGAACAATGCCAACCAGGCAGGAGTTAGGTATTAGGCAAAGTCCTAGGCAGAGCAGCTTGAACTTGGAGGTGAACTCTGGAATGTCATGTTGCCTCAAAGAGGTCTCAACCTGAGGCCATGGAGTTTGAGTTTCATAACCTTGTACCTATCAGTTCTGGTAAATGGCAGTGCGAGGAGTATGTAAACTCACAGGCACTGCTAGCCATCTAGGTTTTCCAAAAAGGGCCCCTGTAACCAGGAGCAGTAGTCCTCCAAAAACAGCCACGATTTCAGACTATCGGAAGTAAAATACGCCAAAGCCCAGGGCACATATTCAAGAGCAGAAGTATTCCTTTTTAAGTCTGCAAACAAATAAACAACACCTGAAACCAGTTACACTCTATGTTGACTAAAGAGAATTTAAATAAAAACTTGAAAAAAAAACTTGAAATACAAAAAATTAAAAATAAAAAAAGTACCATTGGTGATGCCAAGTATCAATACCAATAACAATAGCAACAACAAAAACCATTGTTCTGAGGGCATCTAGACCTTGAACCAATGGCAGACTTTCAGATATACTCCCTGAAGTTTTCTTTTGACTTGGGGATCCATGTTCAAGAGAATTAGTGACCTTGATTTACTAATTTGCAGGCAATGTGCACACACTCCCGTGATATGCTATCACTGATATGTACAGTGAGGTGGTTCCAACTTATACTCTATGGTAAAGCAAAACCACTGGGGCTTAGTAGTGTTTAACTCTTGACTCATCCTTTTGCTACCTGAGTAACTTTATGAAAGTTACTTTACCTCTAAGTGACTCAGAGAGCAGGGAAGTTGTCATGAAGAATAAATGAAAGAAGCAAGGGCAGCCTTTAGTGACACAGTCATGGCACATGGGTAAACTCTGAATCAATACTGATTATTACAAATGATGACACTAGTGCAGAATTATTGAATCAGTGTATTATATACCTAAAGCTAATATAACACCCTATGTTAACTCTACAGGAATTGAAATTTTAAAAAGAATGATGATGGCAGCTATAATGATATATTTTTCATTTATTTATTCATGTAAGTATTCAACAAATACTTGTCAAGCACCTGCTAGGTGTCAGAGCCTCTTCCAGGCCATGACTTACAGAAATATTAGGCAAAGGCCTCACAGAGATTCCATTCTAGTAAGAGAAATAAATAATAAGCATATAAATAAGTAACTACTACAGTGTTAGTTGCACTAAGAAATGAAATTAAAAGTACTGAAGCTAGTAAAAAATAAAAAAGAGTGGTGGGCTTGAGGATGGAGGTGATTATTCCATACCATGGCCAAGGAACACCTCTTGGGGAAGAACAATTGAGCAGAGAGCTGGATGGGCCAATGGCCTGAGCCACAGAACGATCTGAGGAGGAGTGTTTCAGGAAGAGATCACAGTTAGAGCAAAGGCCTTGGATGGAATGTACTTGGTTGCTAAAGACATAGGAAGAATCCATTGTGACTAAAGTGGAGTGAAGCGGGCCAGGAGTATGAGGAAATCAAGTCAGGGACAGTGGTAAGGACCAAGCCAGACCGAGCAAAGTAACCTATGGTAAGAAGCATGACTTTAATTTAATGTGAATGTGATAGGAAATCAGTGCAGGGTCACAGTGACATGGAAAGTGACAAATTGGAGTTACATTTTTGAAAGTGTACAATTTTCCCCATATGTCCATGTAGGGCACAAGAGCAACTATGCAAAATCACTTCCCAGGAACACCCCTGGATCTCACATAATTCCCAAGATCAGTGAGCAAACTAAACTCTAATAGTAGACACGGGTTACTAATTCATTCACATTGCTATATTGTCTTCCAGACAGTAATAGTAATGATCTGTAATATTTGCAAAGTGAGTCTACAGAGACAACCTCTAATATCAACGTAAGGCTGCAGAGATACCATCAGAGTATCTTTAATCTTTAGTTTCTCTTATTTTGCTGGTTTCCAGTTTGGATCTTTAGTTTTTCAGTCTTTATGGAGTATGGTCTGTCTCATGCAACTGCTGTAGGTTGTCTTATGTAACAAGGCTGCCTGGTTTGCTAGAAGCAAGACTGCCCACTGTGGGAAATTAATTTTTTGATGCGTTCCATGGGAGAGAAATTCCTTCTATTCAGACACCTCTGATGGCTCCTCACTGACTACAGATCGAAGTTCAATCTTCAACTGAGTGCTCCACACATCTTCTTCCCTGGACCAGACAGCCTCTTCCAATGTGCTTTAGCTAGCTATGTTCTGTTTGGTTTTTTTAAAGATTTTTTTTTTTTTTTAATTCACGAGAGACACAGAGAGAGAGAGAGGCAGACAAAGGGAGAAGCAGGCTCCATACAGGGAGCCCGATGATGGACTCGATCCTGCGATTCCAGGATCACTCCCTGGGCCAAAGGCGGCGCTAAACTGCTGAGCCACCCAGGTGTCCCTAGCTAGCTGTGTTCTAACACACCTGCCAAAATACAACTCTACTCCACAGCCTCTCAACCACAACACACACAGTTTTACTGCCACATCATCGTTCGTCTCTTTTATTTGTTTCAGTGTTTTATGCCTCCCTTACAGCCAAGCTGAAGCCCCACCTGTGTGGTACGGCCTTTCCTGACAACCAAACTTCCCAGGTTATTCTCTCCTCTGAACTTCTGCAGTTGTTACATTGAGCATATGACATGATCCTTTGAATTATCCTGATCTTGTAAAGGACACATTTATCTCTGCGAGCCATCTGTGATCTTCCTGAAGGTCAGGATCACATTTTACATGTCTTGGTATGCCAGGCCCTCTGGATATATATATCACTTGAGCTCCCCACCAAATTCAGCATTTCTCAGTCATGCTAATTTCACACCTCTTCCCACCAGTCAACACGTTCCTTTTGTGGAATACATATATCTCAGCCCACAACCCTACATGTGCAAGAAATTCCTTTACCTGGTGCTTAGTCTAAATTGTATTGGTAGGTGGGTGGGTGGGTAGGGTATTTAGGTACATCCAATCATCTGTCCAGCCAGCTATTCACTAAGGATTCCATGATCCTGTTTGGGCCCTACTCGACCATTCATGAGTGTTACTATGAGAGATTTCTTTCTGCCATGCCAGTGTCCCCATCCCTGGTCTGCAGCTCTCTCCATACCAGGCTTAGAAACCTGGTAATATTTCCGGCTCCACCTGCCACGACTCACACAGTATTTATACTGAATTCTTACTACCTTCTCAGGCCTCTGTTCTTAAAACAGGAGGTACGTCTTCTTCCTTCAGTACCCAATACCTATATTCTCATCTCTTTCACATCACTAGGTATAGTCAAGGAAAGCTTCTCGAAGAAGAACATTAGAATAGATCCCTGATTGAGGTGAAGTGCTGAGCCACAGAAAGACCTGAGCAGTAGTGTCCTGGGCAGAAGCCATAGTAGGAGTGAAGGGTCTGGATGGGAATATACTCTTGCTCTCTCAGTGAGGAAAACCTCTATGGTCTGAAGGAAGCCAAATCTCATTGTTTTTCAAGTATTTTGTCTCTGCCCAAATTCTCTTAGTTACCCTTAGAGATTTTACAACCAAATTCAGGAAAAACACTAGCACATCGTTATCTAATTCTACCTTGAAACTTCTCTATCTTAAGTCAACAAGATTAGAATAACTATTGTTTTGATTAGGAAGATATATGAGCATATAGAAAAACTGCCAGGCAAAAATAACGATCAGGGGCATAAAATGTCTTGTTATCGCAATTATTTTAGTAAGTAGCACAAACTCCTTTTCTCTTCCACTTAACCCACATCAATCTGGGAGATAATTTAGACTTTTTCTTCTTACCCATCAACATTGGCCTTGCTGTACATAAAACCGATACCAAAGATAGCTTTGTGGCATAAACACTAAGCCCCAGAAGAAGATTCTGCTTGAGAGAAATACATGAATGAACTAATTCAAAAAGTAAAAGTAGATGGAGATAGACCATAAACATAGAAGAGATAGTGTGATCTAGACATTCATATAAGGAGAAATAAATTGCATCATATGGTCTCTTGTCTTCCCTGAAACTGACACAACTGCCTACATATTCGAGACATTCAGCAGGCATTTGTTGTTGATGATGATAATGACCTTAGTGTCCATTTGAAGATCACCTTGTAATTTTCTGATTTTTCTTAAAGCTGGAATCTGTTGTTTCTATTACAGAGCATATTATCTTTCCAAAAGCCCACTGCATACAGTTATGCAGTTTGAGCACTGAACATACAGGCACAACATCCACAGTTGTAACCTTGACTATAAACATCATATACTCATATATACTTTTTAAGATTTTATTTATTTATTTGAGACAGAGAAAGCATGAGGAGGATGAGTGACAGAGGGAGGCAGAGAAGCAGGCTCCTCACTGAGCATGGAGCCCTACGCACAGGGTCCCAGGACCCTGAGATCATGATGTGAGACCAAGGTAAACGCTTACCTGACTGAGCCACCCAGTTGCCCCCACCTGTGTATTTTTGACAACAATTATAGATAGATAGAAAAAGAAAGTGCTTTGTTTTAACAAAACCCACATATAATGGCAAATTCCCAACAGGTAGAAGTAAAGGGTCTTGAGAAAAGGGCAGCATTTTATAATTTACACTGTTGCCATATGGTCTGAGGTCTAAGTATCAAAGAACTCTCTCATTTGGCCCTCAGAATTACACTTTCAAGAACCACCTGAATGCTTGATTTTATTCACACCAGCAGATATTAGGAGTACACCCCGGACCATCATTTAGTTATAAATTAAAAACAAACCAACAAAACAGACATCAGGGACCACTCAACTTTTCTCTCCTTCCACAAGCATATATTAGTCTATACAAAACATGGTATTAGTATCCACCTAAAAGAAGCCAAAGTAAAATTATAGGCCATTAGACCTTGTATTCACCCTAAGAAAGTTCACGATCTGATTTATGAAATAACCCAAAGACAAATGGTTACAGCACAATGTGAGGAGAGGAATAACTGGTACAAAGCGCTGAGGAAGCACCAAGAAGTGACTAGATCTGCCTTAGGGGGTAGGAGGAGGCTTTAGTAAGGAAATCACAGTTGCCCAGGATATTGTGGAATGAGTGGGGACTTTCCAGGCAAAAAAAAGGAGGGAATGCTTCCCAGAAAAAGAAAGCAGAGCATGCCTATCTCAGGGAAGTGAACATTGCTGCTATAAAATACTCACTGAGGCTGGACCTTGAGGTGCGTGGGTGTGGACAAGAGCGATGAAAGGCAAAGCTGGTAAAGCTGGTTGAAGGCTGCTAGGATCACAGAGGGGCCTGTCTGCCAGGACCTCGAATTTGATATGAATAGGGAGTAGAAGAATGTAACCCTGTAAAGGAGAAGCTTCTTCAGAAGCTGCTGGGGGGGAGGGAGGCACTCTGGGAGCTGAGTTTTAGAAATGTCTCCGACAGCCTTGTGGAGATGGAGTAGAGGAATAGAGAAGTGCCAGTGGAGGTGCTAGTCTAGTCTAGATGGGAGAGGGACAAATATAACTTCAGGAGCCTCCTGGGAACCTCTGGCTTTGCAGGACACAGTGGAAAAGCCCTCACTTTCTTGAGAACAAGAATCCAACTCTGACTCCTATTCTGTCCACAGCATCAAGCAGCTCAGGGTATCCATTTCTGATATACTATCTACTCCTGATGCCCACAAATAGCAGTGATATTTATTGACCATCTCTTTGTTATTGGCTTTTATAGAATTGTGCTTTCTTTCCCACAGCACTTTCCTCATATTTGGAAATTTTCTTTTATATGTGTGTTTATTTGACAATTGTCTAATGATCCTCACTAGACTCAAATCTCTGAAAGATCAGGAATTGTGCAGGTCTTTGGTCATCCCAGCCTGTGGAGGCAAGCACAGAGCCTGGCATGGAGTAGATGTTCAATAAATGTTTGTTGAAGGAATATTTACTGAAATATTGAGAAACAGAGTGACAGCATTCAGCTTGGTAAAATGCTTGGTTTTCCGTGTTTCTCAAAGTGTCAAATTATTCAGTCTGTGATTTAATTATGGTTGAATCAAGTGTCCCCTTTCAGATCTCAAATTTCCCTTCAACACTGCATGTGAGCACTAGCTCTGTGCATTAAATTTCAGACTTGAAGCTCACTTTAAATGAGAAGTAAATTTGACCAAATTATTTGATTCTCTGGACTTAAAATTCCCAAATAAAATACTACCAATGACTTAACTTGGCTTTGATTATTAGTATTTCCTTTCCTTTCTATTCTTTCTTATTTTATTTTATTTTCTTCTATAACTAAAGAGGACTTTTTTAACCTAGGGCAAGCAATTTTTCAATCATGACTTTAAATTTGATGAGGTTCCATTAAGAAACTCTGTGCATCTCCTACATCTAACAGGCATACACATAAAGAGACAGTCAAAGCACTTCATTAAAGGCAGAAAGATTAAGGCAAAAGATTACACAACAAAACCACCCACATTCAGTTTTGCAAGGCTAACAGTCAGCTTGAATCATCACCCTACAGCGGCCTGCATTCCGTTCCAACTCCTGGCTTCAGCTTAACACTCAAGACTCAAGAAAGTAAAATATTAGTATTGGTGACCAAAAAGGCAGGTGTGTTTCTCTTTCCTTGGTTACTCTTAGCCCTGGAGGCACCAATTGTTTCTTGTTTTTGATTTAGTGAACACAGCTCTTGGGAGGTAATTAAAGAACTAGCACAAATCTTAAGATCACCAAAGAATAACACTTGATCTTATTTCAAGCAATGGAATCACTGGCTTAAGAATCTCAGAAACTAGTGTTTAAATCAGTCTTACCCATCCCTGCTGACTCCCATTAACAACATCTTCCACGTTATTCACCCAATCCTTTACCAGATTCTTCTCTCAAATACCAAATTTTTCTTTTCTACCTTTACTTGTGTTGTTACCTTGGTAATGCCCCTTTCCTGGTAATCCAACTCGTTCTTCACATGCTCACTTAAATGCCACTTTCACATTCCCCATCATCATTCCAGGCAAACTGCATTATTCCTTTCCCTTCTTTCCTATAGCACATAGTTTATGTACTGTTAGCTAGTCTTTCTACCCTCAAACATTCCACTCACCTGTTTGTTATTTTCCTGCTATTAGATTACAAGCCCCTTTAAGTCAGAAACTGTGAAATTCATATGCACGGGCCTACGTAGAGCCCAGTTTATGCCTCAGTAGTGTAGACAGGTGATACCAAATGATGAGTAAATAAAAGTATTAGAGAATCTTTACATTAATAGATAACGGTACAATAAGAGAAATAATTAAAAATACAAGAAATATTTGTTTCGGGACACCTGAGTGGCTCAGTTGGTTAAGCATCTCCCTTCAGCTCAGGTCATGATCCCAGGATCCTAAGGTTAAGCCCCGTATCAGGTTCCCTGCTCAGTGAGGAGTCTGCTTCTCACTTTCCTTCTCCTCTCAGCTGCTTGTGCGCTTGCTCTATCATAAATAAATAAATAAATAAATAAATAAATAAATAAATAAATTCTTTAAAAAATATTCATCTATAAGAATGAGAGATAAAATACAGAGCAAGGTCAACATAATTATTGTACTTGAGCATTAAACTGAACATGAGTTTCCTGGTAACCAATTGGAAAAGGAAAACTAAAGATTACATTACTCACATGATCTCTCTATCATCTGTCTATGAGCTAAAAGAAAGTAAATACCTGTCAGGAGAAAAAATATACAGAGTTGCAATAATTTGAATACACAATGGCAAATGATCAATTCAAAATTACTGGTTAGGCCAGGAATATGATAAATTAATGACAAGAAATGAGGGATCCCTGGGTAGCTCAGATGTTTAGTTCCTGCCTTCAGCCCAGGGCATGATCCTGGAGTTCCAGGGTTGAGTTCCACATTGGGCTCCCTGCATGAAGCCTGCTCCTCCCTCTGCCTGTGTTTTTGCCTCTCTCTCTCTCACTCTCTCTCTCTCTCTCTCTGTCTCATGAATAAATAAATAACATATTTTTTAAATGATGACAAGAGGAACAAAAACACAATAAAAATTTATCAATAGGTGAATCACATTTTTTTAAAAAGTATTTTCCAAAACTGACAAAAGAAATTAACCACAAATTCAAAAAGCTCTATGTTTCTTAATCAGGATAAGTACAAAACAAACAAATACCCTCAAATGCATCAGAGGAAAACTACTAAAAAAAAAAAACAAATAAAAAACAGAAAGAAGATTTTAAGAGCATCCAGAAAAATAGACACATTTCTTTCAAAGATGTAAAGAACTGATAAGGTAGCTCTTCAAAAGAAGTGACAAAAGCCAGAAGACAAAAGAATGGTATTGTAAAAGTAATAAAAACAAAACTCACAATCTAAAATTTTATACCAAACAAAAATAGCTTGCAAAAATATATTAAAATTAGAGAAAACTTCAAATAAATAGTACAAAAATTCTTTGGCAATAGAGACACACTAAAATATATACTAACAGGTGTCCTTTGGGCAAAAGCAAACAATCCGAAACTGAAATTCAGGAAGGAAATTATTCTAGACAGAAATGTAAATAGGAAAAATAATGGAATGAATACCAATAATATAAAACCATGCTGGCAATATTTTTTTTTTCCATGCTGGCAATATAAGGCAGGGTTTGAAATACATCAAAATATTTGACAATAATATTTTAAAAGGCTATGTGAGGAAAATAGAATTTAAGTGCTCCCAATTTCTCACATTTTCTGGAAATGGACAAAACACAAATTTTGATTATGCACTAATAATTCAAAAAAATTCATGTTGTAATTCCTAATGCAACATGAATTCATGTTGTATTCATGTTGTAAAAGAATAGAAAAATAATTTATAACTCATAAGTTAATAGCTGGGAAAATGGAATGATAACTTTAAAAATGATTACTCAAAAAGAAGACAACTAAAGAGAAGAAAAGAACAGATGGGGCAAACAAAAAAAAAAACAAATAGCAAGATGGTAGATTTAAACTTAAAAATATCAGTGATAAATTGTCTGTAAACAAACTACATATTTCAGATCTGATAAAAATAAAAATGCACATTCAATTTATGAGTCACACCTTAAACATAAATATGTAGAGAGGTTAAAAATAAAAAGAGTGGAAAAAGATATAGTATGCAAATAGTAACCAATATTTACCTGCTCTTATTCTATTACTATCAGAAAAAGCAGGCTTTAAGGCAAAAAGCCTTAAAGTCTTTGTTAGAAATAATAAGAAATAAAATTTGTAACAATTATACATCTCTCTGTACCCAGTAAGACTATAAACTACAAACTACCAAACTATAGTCAATGTGAAAGATTTAAAACTTTCCCTCAATAACTGATAAAATAAGCAGAGAAAAGTCAGTGCAAATGGAGCAGTTTTGAACCATATTTAACAAACTTGATCTTAGTACATCAAAGTATTAAAAATTATAAAGTATGTTCACTAGAAAAATATACTACATAGTATCCTAACCAAAAAAAAGTAAAAATCCCAAATATCTTCATATTAATTGATATTCTCAAGAACTAAATATATAAATCACGATGTAAAGTACAAAATACTTTAATGGCATGCAAAAATGTGGTATATTAAAATTTGTAGTATTCAGCTAAAAGTGACATAAAAGAAAGACTTTTGGCTTTACAGGCATGTACTAGAAAAGAAAGAAAGCTGTACATCATGATTTAATTTTCATCTTAGGACACTAGGAAAATAACAATGAAAGGGATTTTCCCAGGAAAGCAAGATTAAACGTTTAGTCAATGCGATTCATATTATACAGAGAATAAATGAGAAAAGATAATCATTTAAACAGATGCAAAGATAGCATTCGATAAATCCTACACCTATTCATGATTTTAAAAAACCCTCCTATAGGGCAGCCTGGGTGGCTCAGTGGTTTAGCGCCGCCTTCAGCCCAGGGCATGATCCTGGAGACCTGGGATCAAGTCCCACGTCAGGCTCCCTGCATGGAGTCTGCTTCTCCCTCTGCCTGTGTCTCTGCCTCTCTCTCTCTCTCTCTCTCTCTCTCTCTCTCTCTCTCTGTCTCTCTCTCTCCCTCTGTCTCTCATGAATAAGTAAATAAATTTTAAAAAGCTCTCCTCATATTAGCAATAGAAGACAATTTCCTTAATTTGATGAAGGGCATCCAATGGAAATAGAAGATAACTTTATGGTAAGGGAGAAACTGACAAAACTGTACTGATTATAAAAGATTTGAAGAAAACTGTTGTGCATATGTGCATGAGTGCATGTGTGTGTGTGTGTGTGTGTGTGTGTGTGTTTAAGGCCAACTGCGTACTTTATTCACTTCAATAGGAATATAAACTGGTGTAATCTTTCAGGAAATCAGCAGAGCAACATGTTCAAGGAGATTTAAAATGATCATACCCTTTGACCGAGAATTTTCACATCCTAGAATCTACTAGAGAATCTTATCATAGATATAGGTAAATATTTATGTGTAAGAAAGTTCACTGAATAATTTGTTTTTATTCATAGAACCATATATTGAACTTTAAAACCATGGTAATTAATGTTCCTTACCTTTTCTTTTAGAGAACACAATTTACC
Source organism: Canis lupus baileyi (assembly GCF_048164855.1). Lineage (NCBI taxonomy): Eukaryota > Metazoa > Chordata > Mammalia > Carnivora > Canidae > Canis > Canis lupus. The sequence goes on from NC_132868.1 coordinate 23,585,133, forward strand.
GCCAAAATTATTTAAAGATTCAATTATTTCCTCCTCTTCCTACAAAGAGAAAGGAAAAGTGTACAACAATTCTTTTACCTGTCTTTAAACTGTCAAAGTTCCATACAGGTGGCAAGACTGGTTGAGGGAGGTTCACAGCTCACAGGCAGATGGAAATCTACAGCAAAAATATCTATGCTTCCAAAGAGTTTCAAAGAGGACCATCTTCTATGACAGTAGAAGTAGCTTGGAGTAATTAGATCAAAGTTTTTGTCTATTCGGTTCAGTAAAGCATTGATGTGACATGTGCTAACCAGAAGCTAAGCTCTAGATTTTACCAGTTGGACTTTCTCTGTTAACGTTAGGGTCCTTTTCTCTCTACATGCTCTTATGATCTCTTTGTCCCTCTACTTTAGATTCTAGGCACTATCTCAACATAGTGACTTACATTTCAACTAATGCTTTTTTTTTTCCATCACCTTAGGTTGTTTACAGATATGGATAGTCCATTAACTAAAATAACGTTATGATTTCATAATATCAAATTTGTGACATGTCACACACACACACACACACACACACAAACACACAAATCTTTTATAGCATTGTTAATTGCTTAATGTTAGGTGTTGGCACAAAGGACCCAGAGAAGATCCTCTGAAGTGTGAGGATTTTTCTTGAGATCTTACTCAAAAATAATAGCAACAACAAATGCTACCAATCAAAATAATCATTAAAGAGAGATTGGTCAAATTCAGTATTACTATGTAATAGAATATTTTTTGTCCAATAGTTGTTTTTACAAGAAAAGACCAGGGGAAATTTCACTATTATGTATAGTAGATGCTCAAAAAAATTTGTCGATTTGTATTTCATGTAGCTTATAATATCACATAGCTTATAATAGCAATAATATTGATATAATATATATCAATATAATACTATATATACAACTTATATGCTACTTCTCCCCCTTCGCCCATTAATCACCTTAAGCGTATCTGTGAACATTTTTTGAAAACACGACTGTTGGGGCCCCTGGGTGGCTCAGGGGTTGAGCGGCTGCCTTCAGCTCAGGGAGTGATCCCGGGATCCTGGGTTTAAGTCTCGCATCGGGCTCCTTGCAGGGAGCCTGCTTCTCTTTCTGCCTGTGTCTCTGCCTCTTTCTGTCTCTCATGAACAAATAAGTAAAATCTTTTAAAAAAAAACATGGCTATTAAGTGATTACATGATATTTCATTATATGTTAGTAAATAAATTAGGACTATTATAAAATATATCATTCTGGATCCAGGATAAAAGTATAGGTAACATTTTTCCGGATTCTATCATACTGAGAAATATTTTTTTAAAGATTTTATTTATTTATTCAGGAAATACACAGAAAGAGAAGAGGGGCAGAGACACAGGCAGAGGGAGAAGCAGGCTCCATGCAGGGAGCCCGACGTGGACTCGATTCCGGGTCTCCAGGATCATGCCCTGAGCTGAAGGCGGCGCTAAACCGCTGAGCCACCAGGGCTGCCCCATACTGAGAAATATTATCAAAGGAATTTTCTCTCAAGACTCACACATCCACCTCTCTAGAAAAATAGAACAGGAGGAAGAAGAAGAAGAAGAAGAAGAAGAAGAAGAAGAAGAAGAAGAAGAAGAAGAAGAAGAAGAAGAAGAAGAAGAAGAAGAAGAAGAAAAAGAAGAAGAAGAAGAGAGAAGGAGAAGAAGGGAGAAGGAGAAAGAGAAGGAGAAGAAAGAAGAAGAAGAAAATGAAGGAGGAGGGGGAAGGAGGAGGAGGAGGAGGAATTGGATGAAGAGAGAAAGAAGGGAGGAAGGAGGCAGGGAGGAAGGAAGGAAGGAAGGAAGGAAGGAAGGAAGGAAGGAAGGAAGGAAGGAAGGAAGGAAATCTCTAATTCTCCAAAGCCACCAAAGAAGACTACTATGCTTACTATAAAATAATCATATTTGCACAGAATTAATTGTACAGAGTTAATTAGTTCACAGCCCCCTTTTCTACTGAGTGTATCATTTGAGATTTACTGTAACCTTCTTACATTGGTAGGGCAGGAATCAATCCCATTTTAGAAATGCAAATACTGAGATCAAAGAAGTTAAGTGACCTACCCCAAAATCATAGGGATGGTTAGTGGTAAACATGGAAACATGGCTCAATTCCTCTGAAAACAAATTCAAACAGTGTTCTTTTCACTTTGTCTTGTGATGTGCCATGGCATTGTTCAGCAATAAATAAACATCAATAATGGTTTTGCATAAGAAGCATAGAGTGTATTTTGACAATATATAACCAGTACTTGTGTATCAATAGGAAGACTTATTTTGGTTTTGCTGCAGTTCTGATTTTTACCAGGTTTCTCTATCTGATCCTTAGACATACTGAAATTCTAGGGGGAATATTTCTAATGCCTCAACTGCCAGATTTTGAGGAGTGTTCTAGGTTCTTGCTTTCCAACAGAATGGGTAGAAAAGCCTTAACAGATTGCTAAAACTTATTCTAAATCCCACTGCAAGGAGTCACTAGATTGCCATTGGGACAATGGGCAGCTCTGCTTGAAAATGACACTGTGCAAAGTTTCTCTAGTTTCCATGGGTGTAAGAATCACTGTAAAGAGATTTACAAGGCAGATTCAAATGTACCATCTCTGATTGATCATATCAGATTCTCTTGGGTTTGGGTTTAGAATCTATATTTTTAACAAGATCTCCAGATGGATATAACACAGGTAATCATTAGAAACAGTTCTCTGCTAGATTTTTTTTTTAAATATGAGATGTTTGACAAACAGTAAAAAGGCTTCAGAGTTTAAGTATTCCCCCACAAAGAATAATTTCCATACAATTATGTCCTTTTAAGTATGAACACCTCTGTCTAACTGTTGTCCATCATTCTTACCCAGGAGAGCATTAGCTATTAAATAGAAGAGGGTGTTGGCTGCTGACTAGCTGTGTGACCTTGATACCCTCGGTAAAATGAAAGGAATAATCTCCCTGGACCAGTGCACACAGTCGTTATAACAATGAAATTGAATAATGGAAGTGAGAAAGCTTTGAAAACCAATTCCCACAATGAAAGGTATTCATTAGATGAGTTCTCTTAATCTACTTCATATTAGAACCTGGGGAATCTTTCAGTTTCTGATGCCCAGGCATTAGCAATTTTTTAAAACTCCGCAGTTGATTTCAAAGTGCAGCCAAATTCAAGGAGAGTGGATTAGCCCAATCTACGCATTTTCACTTTCTTGAATGGTTCAAATTCATTAGAAATTACCAAGCATTCATAAATTACTGCTATAAAACCAACTCATTGGATTCTTGGGATCAACTCTGCTCTCACCACAAATCAGCAATGTATAAAACACTGGGCATGAGCACAACTGCCTAACAGGCCATTTTCTTATTGTCCTTTATCATAATTTTAGGTACTGACTGAAGTTGGATTAAGGAAATTGGCAACCAAGTCAGTAGAATCTGAGGATAACAGCTGCCATACTGTATCTTGCCACAGGGGAAAAGATCAACCCTTCATTTCTGGGAATGCTTAGTCACAAGCCACATGTCATCAGCCTTACCAACTGCTCCGTTCCATTTCCCTTCAGGTGAGACTGAGTCACTTTTCTAGAACGATGACAGCAGAAGATGGCGGAAAGAAGAAATGTGTTACCAACACGGGGATAAGGATAGCTTATCTCACTTAATTTATTCAATGTTCATGCCTCTGGGTACAATTAGTTCAGAAAACCATTAAATTATTCAGGCACCAGCCTAGATAAGGTCCTTTACCTCATAAAATATTCGTTTAAGTTTAAAGGAGGCAATGGTTTGTTTCTGATAGAGATCAACACATAATCCCCAACCCTATCTCAAAATTAAGAAGAAGTGCCATGTGACTGAGGAAGCATGTCGAACCAGAATGACCTGGCAAGAGAAGTGATCACTCTCAGCCTCCTGATAGTTTCAAAGAATTAGGATTTACAGCATTGCTCCAAACTTTCTCCATATTTACCGGCACCAGGCCCTCAACTTCACAATCCACTTCCCTCATTGGAAGCTTGGAACCATCCCCAAACCCTTCCTCCTCCTCCTCCTCCTCCACCACCACTACCACTACCACCACCACCACCACCATTAACTCTCATTGCAACATCACAAAATGGCTGTTTTCTTTTCCATATTCTCTTAAAATTTCATTCCAACTAGAAATGTGAAAAACTACAGTGGAATGCCCTCTTAATCCAGCCATACAACTGTTAGTAGTTTATATATTGTTTCTGAGTCTCATTTTCCCCATCTGTAAAATGGAGCTAGTAATTCTGATTCAATAAGGAGTTGGGAGCCTTCAATGACACATTAAAGTGAAAGGGCCACTTTCTACACTATAAACCTGTTACAAATGAGATGATTATTCACTAAGACACCCAGATGGATGCCCAAGGAGTTTCTCTCTTCATTTGGAATACGATCCTTTCATCCTGTTTCCTGAAGAGGTCCCAGTGTGTCAGGATATGAAACAGAGTGCCTCCAATGTTTGAAAGTCTATGGCCCCTTTCATGCAAAGGGAAGTTACTATGACGTAGAACAAGAACACTGGATAATGTCAGAAGATCTGTGGTTTAGTCTTGGTTGTTACTAGTAATTTAGGTTTTCTGGCTTTCTGTTTTCTCACCTGTGAAAATGGAGAATAAAAGATCTATCTGGAAGACTTGGGAAAATGTACATGAGAGTGTACAAATATACAAATAATTTTTGAAAACTATGTGAATATCAGATATTGATACAGGGTCATGGTTCTTTTTTTCTTTCCTTTTTTTTTTTTTTCAGGGTCATGGTTCTTAAACATTCTGATGCTGGTTGAGAATGCCCAGACAAATCTCTGAGATAATCATTTCAACTATTTGGGTTTGGGTGATTATAATATTGAAGTTTAGGACCCAAATATGGAGTGGTGTACAGTCAGAGTGAATGATCCTTGAATAGTCCCAAACCCACCTTCACAGATTCACACTCATGCCTTTTACTTCACCAAGAATCTGGTTTTCTGCTTCCCCCGCTTCCAAGACACACTCATCATTCTCCAACATAATCCCTGCTTCCCTGACATTACTTCTTTTTTGCTCCCTGAGAGTACCTTTTAGCACAGCTTTTGCCTTTAACCCTTTTTTCTTCTCTTTCCACATTTTTTTTTTATTAGAGATGCTTGCTTAGTGTCATAGTTTTGACTAACATGCATTTATTTGGAATATACCAGCTACCCCTTGTGCTTTACACAGGCAACTTCTACATCTCTATCCTTAGTATTTTAATTTCTCCTCATTTATATCATCACTACCTTCTCCCCAGATTACTGCCATAGGTTCAGTTAGATCTCCCTGGTTTCAGAATCTTTTGATCTTATTCATCCTACTCAGATGCTGTCAGAGCACTGTCCTCAGCAAACTAGGGGTTTAAGGGCAATGATTTGATTTGCTGATATATTCTTGAAAATTTTTGCACCTGTGTTCGTGAATGTTAATTGCCTTTTGATATCTAGATTCAAAACTGCAGGTGTAACTATATCATGAAATTATTTCAAGTAGTTTGCAACTCATTGTGGATGTATTTATTCATTAGCCTATGAACAATTCAGGAGCACTAACTCGCATGTTCATTTTTGTATTATTCCAGAATGCAGGCAAACTATGTGACAGATAAATACATTAATAAATGTTCATTTAGTCAGTTGACCAACTGAATGATTAATAGTATTATAAGTAAGTACATTTAGACCTCATGTACTTTATGCCTGGAACTGGGTTAGCTAATGGAGACTAAAGGTAAATAAACATGGACTCTGTCCTAATGGGCATCACCTGATATTATATGAGTTACAATAATTTAGAATAGTTATAAATATAAGTACCCTAATTTCAGAGTATTAGTAAATGTAAAAAGGAGCCGATCAGTGAAATTCTTGTTTGAAAGCTGGTTGTCTATAATGAAAAACAGATTTTCCAGTAGACATTGAGGGTATTCAAATAGCACAAATTATAAGTGTAATATTTATCTAGCACACAAATAAGAGAGTTAAAAAGAACAGCTGGTGGGGGCATTGATTGTGGGATTTTTCTTTACTTCCATAATCACTCATTTTAATTTATATCTTTCCCAACTCAGGCACCCTGGTGTCTCAGTGGTTGACCATCTGCTTTTGGCTCAGGTCATGATCCCAGGATCCTGGGATTGAGTGCCGCATCAGGCTCCAGGAGGAGAGCCTGCTTCCCTCTCTCTCTATGTGTCTGCCTCTTACTCTGTGTCTCTCATGAGTAAATAAGTAAAATCTTTAAAAAAAAATATATTTCCCAATCTTCCCATTTCGCCACTGACATTCATCTATACTCCCTAGCAAACAATGACATGGATGTTCACAATATGACTAAAGGTCTGGTAAGAAGTGTTTGTGGTAACAAAGGTACAACAAATGTTTGTTGTGGCTTCTCTGTTCAAGGGAAAAAAAAAACACCTTATCACAAGAATCTGAAGCATAGAGGCAGAAAGAAAGTAGTTATTTAAGAATTAAAAAGATATTGGGTGGGGTTAGTTGTTTATAAAGATATTCCTTCATTCAGGATGTCATTTACTGAACAAATGTTTACCAACTTCTTGATATGTGCTAGGCCCAATGCTAAGTACATCAGAGATGAATAAACCATGGTTTTAATGAGTTCAAGGAGCACACAATCAATGGAAAAAGGCAGGTATGCACATAGATAACTAGCAGTGTCTAGCATAACATACGTGCTCTTTTGGGCACCTTATTTATTGAGCATCCATCACTTGCCAGACACTGTTCTAGGTGCTTGGGATATAGCATTGAACCAAAGAGTAAAAAATCCCTGCTTCCAAATTACTGCTATTCTAATAGGAGAAAACTTTAACTGTGCTGAGAGAGAAATTCTAATACAAATAAAATGAGAAATACAGATAAATGTTACTAGCATCCTAGGAATGAGAGAACCATTACAGGATTCGGGAGAGTCAAGGAATGTGAACCATAAGTTACAGTCTCAATTCGTGTATTCCTCTCTTCTTTTTTGGAGGTTCAAAAGAAATGCAATTCAAGCAGAAAAGAACAGGTGAGTCAGTCTCCAGTGAGGAAGGCGGGTGCATGTGTACTGCACCGTCAAGCCCTTATTGTGGCTAGATGGGTTGGGTATGTGGCTGGAAATATGGAGACATGAAGTTGGAGAGTTACATGAAAGTCTAGGGACTTTAAGTGCATGACTGTGTGCCATGGATTTTGTCTTAAAGTCAGAAGAAAGCTAGTGGAGACTTTAAGACAGAGGGATGCTGTTATCAGGGTGTTGTTTTCAGAAAGATGGATATGGTAATGTCACTGAGGACAAGAGAAAGGAATCAGAAGCCAAGACATATTTCTGTGAATTTAAAATAGTGACTAAATGTTCATGTGGACCTATTTTAGTCTAAGAACTGAAGCTGATGCTTGTCTCCATGGGCTATGCATCAAAGTCTGTGATCTCGGAGAAGGCACCAGAAACTGGAGAATATTCTGGAAAGGCATCACTGCCTCCTGTGACATTTGTTAAGCTCCTAAGGAGGCTCTACTTTCTCTAGGGAATGAAATAACAGTCATTTAGTAGGATGACTTCAAAGTCCCCACCATCTGCTGAGTCATGGGTGGCAATGGGTCCATGCTCAGAACAGTGTATGAAAATGATGACTGTAGGTTTTTGCTACTATCTGCCTCCACAAAAAGGGAGGGCATTTTGGTCTCCCAAGAATCTAGCTCCTTTTCATCTCAGCAGTTATTCCTGTCCCTTGTTTTTTTTTTTTTTTTTTTTTTTTCTCTTAAAGCTGACAAAAAATAAGAAGCATGGGGAATGAGTAGAAGATAACCACGGCTTTGCTGGTGATGGTTATGGTCAGGAGAGGAAGAGAAAGGGAATGGAAGCAGTACAGACAAGATAGTGACAGGCATATAACTGTCTCCCAAAGGTGCCAGACAGGAAAGTTGACACCTCCTTACATACCCAAGCCAGGGTAAGTTGGGAAATTAGAAAAATAAAAACAAAACAAAAGATAAAACACAAGGAATAAAAACATTAAAAAATACACAAACACACAGATGGCTGTTGAGTTGTTCCCAGCCAGCCTACTGCAAAACTCTATCAAATAATTGAGTTGGCAGATGGAGTGGAAAAATCACCCCAAGCCAGCTTAGGCTAGACCTCTGACAACGTTGAAGATAGAGCATTCGGGAGCCTTGAGTGAAAGTTCATGGACTTTTTTTTTTTTTAGAGTGACTTACATTGTTCAACTCTTATCCCCCCCCCCCCTTCTCTCTCTCAATTCACTGGGCCACTTTGGGAGTATCAATCTTCCTGTGGATTTTAGGTACAGAGAAACTTTTGTGACAGTTTTAGAGGATGACATAGCTATAGAGAGCTATGGAGTATTTAGGAAATGATATTAATTTTCAAAAGCTGGATCATTTACTCTGCCTTCTTTGTTCCTATTTGCTTATGTACATTTGTCTCTCTGGAATACTTTTCACTGTGTGGTGAACTCCTAATCATTCTTCAAGACCCAGTGGAGATTTAACTCCCATGTGAAGTTTTCATTTTCCTTCTCAGCCTAAAGCTATTCCTGCTTTTGTAATTCCATGGCTTTTGTATATATTTTCATTTCTAGAAATTGTAAAGCACTTAATATTCAATATCTATTTTTCCCTCTAACTAGACCAGAGGGCGAGGGCTATCGGATTCATCTTTGTTTACCCCATAGCAAATAACACAGTGCTTGATACACTGGGGCAGACAATATGCACTAATAAAATAAACAAATGCGTAAATGAGTCGTTGATCTCTTCCCTTCTCTTTCTGTCATTCTACGTGTAACCAGTACTTTCTTGAGTACTTTGAGGACCTGCCACTCCCGTGCACCATCTTTGTGGCTCGTCCCGTGGGAATTTGCCTGGCCTTTGCCATGTAGGTCTCCCCCCCCCAACCTACTTTTTTTAAGCTGGAGAGTGATCAGACCCGGGTGTTGGAAGTCAGCTTTACCACTGAGTCACAGTGCCTCTGGGCACTGTGGTTCTACTCCGTGTGAAAGATCTTTCTGCAGCATTCTTGCGAGGTGAGCTTTCTAATTAGCTTTCCCTTATAAGGTGCCAGAGGGGACGATTGGTCAGCATTGGGGCCCACAGATGGAGAAACAGTGGCCAGTGGCCAAGAGACTTTGCCTAAGGCTCTTGGGTGGGCTGAAGCCTCACAGTTAACATGTGGTAAGAATGCAATGACTCAGTGCCCTATTTCCCACCCTGGGTGTCCTCACCCATCAGCTCTCTTCATTCCGCCAGGCCTCAACCTCAAGAACATGGAACAGAGTGACCTGAGTCTCTTACTGAGCTACTGGCTACATTCTGCATTGGTACAGGGTTGCACAGGTTAAATGACTTTGTCTTTAAGTGGCTAGAAGAGTATAGGATGCTTCACAGAATCCCCTAGATTCTTTGCTTGGGACTCCTCCCCCAGACAAAGGGCACCACGAGGCCTAAGAATGCATAAACAATAGAGAAATGGAGTAATAACTGAATAGCAATAACACTCTTGTGCATTATGCCTTTTGACTATTTAAAAGACTTGTATTCCACTGTATACAGCCTTATGAAATGTGAAGTTGAAATATCTCTTTAGGATAAAAGTAATAAGTACTTTTGTGTTAAAAATAGGAAAATATGAAAAGAAAAAAGTTTACTCATAATCCCACCATTTAAAAAAAATAACTACTGTTGGTTTTAGGGATTTCTACTTTACATATTTTTAGCCTAGTTCTTCATAGCAGAAGAAAAGGATAATTATATCCTCAACTTATGGGTGAGGAACTAAGGCTGTAAGGTGCCTGGAAGAGTAGTTTAAGAATGGAAAGATTAAGTCATCTGATTCACAATGCGATACCAGCTACATCTTTAAAGTTTTCTATTGATCCTCAGTTGTTCCCCCCAAAGAAGGTAAAATAATTCAAAGCTGAAGTCAGCACTAGCTCAAAGCTCTGAGATGAAAGCTGATCTTTAAATTCCAAGTATTAGTGTGATGGAAAATTCAAGTACATTTAATGGTCAAAGATACCAGCTAAATTAACCTTTAACGTCAGACATGCTGCCAGGATTCCTATGAATTAAGGCACTGTTTTATGAATTATTTACCGATCCATATTCTTTTCCATTTGGCCCCAGATTTCGAGATCTAAGAAGGGAAACAGTGTGTGTGTGTGCATGTGTGTGTGGGGGGGTAGGTAGCTCAAAAGACAGTGAAACGAGGGGGTCAGTTATAATTTCTGATCCAGGAAATAGCCAATGAATGGATGATGGTGACATAACCAGCCATGCAGTGATAGCTAGCTATAGTGGAAAAGGTAGCTTTCTGCTTTCCAATGACCTCACATCTCATGATTTGACCACCCATATTCTGTGGGGCTCACACCCTCTCCTCTGATGCCCAGACGTCATGACAAGGGACAGAGCTGTAAGGATGGGAAGGTGTCCACTCTTGGTCAGAGGAACGGCACCCACCTCAGCATGTGCACCCCCAGTGGCTGAGGCAGGAAAAGGAAAGGATTCTGGGTTCTCATCTTTTCATTGCTGGTCTGTGATCTCTTGAGATTTCTTCTCCTCCCTCCTCTTCCTCCTCCTCCTCCTCCTTCTTTATTCCATGCACTCTATTATGGTTAGAAGTTTCCTCGGGTTTAGAAAGGATCTTTCATTCTACCCAGGGCAGAGGAACCAAGGTAGGATTTGGGAGAAAAGATCCAGGGCATTGGCTTAGTCCTGGGCTCTGGACTCAGGGAAAGACAAAACCTTTTTACCTATTGCTTGGTGCATAACCGATTTTAAGGGGGAAAACAACAGGCTCCCAGGGCAGAAGTTCCATCCAGGGATAAAGATGGGGCGTTGGCTGGGGCATTCTTCATATTGTATCATATTGTGGATTGGCAGCAAGTGGCAGAGAACACGTCAGGTCTAAATCTACAAAAAAACCCAAACACTGTTATTTAAACTGAACTCTGTGGAGGAACGGCGATGACGATGATGGGGGTGAGTGATCATAATTACTACCATCCCGTGTGTTCTGTGTGCCACCTGCCATGCACTAGCCTCTCTGCAACCCCGTAAGACCAGTCTTACATATTCAGTTGCCCAGATGGGAAAGATGATGTTCGTATAGAAGATGAGCAGCAACTCTTCTGAGATCACCGAGCTCATTTAGGAAACTGGGCCTGAAAATGGGGTTATTACAGCCTGTGAACTTTCTTTCATTACTTGCTGTTCTGGTTTTGTGGGAGGGCCTTGCATCTGGTCCGTTGTCACTGCTGCAGCCCCTTAGCAGAGAGTGTGGGGTGCAAAACCTGGGGTCCCTGGAGATTTCTGCATCTAAAGTGTCGGGGCTACGGGCCTGCCAAGCCCTCAGGAACGGATCCAGTTTCATGGGGTGGTGGCTGGCAAGGTGCCGCACGGCCTGAAGGAGAGCGTGTGCCCTCATCAGTGGCCAATTACTTCCTGAGGAGTCCTGGGAGGGGGGTGTCAGACTGGCAGGCCTGCAGGAGCGGGGGCTCCAGAGTGGGTGGGGGGAGGCAGGAGGCCTGCAGCTATTTCCTGTATGTGTCAGGGCAGATCAGAGCTCACTTATCTTCCTTCAGCCCAAAACAAGTACTTGTTTTATTATTATTTAGAAAAGAGATTATCTTTAGACAAAAGTGGCACCAATATCCTGCCACCCTGATTAAAAGCAGGATGAAGATGAAATGATTTCTCGATCCCTCCTGTCCCGCGAAGCCGCCACCCCCAGGGGAATGGCCCTGTCCCAGCCTCAGTCCAGCTCCAGCTTGCCACTTTTGAAGCTGCCTCTCAACCTGTTTGCTTTCAGAGCTGCAGCAAGAGGCGTGCATGTGCCTGTGCGTGTGCCTGTGTGCCTGTGTGCCTGTGTGCGTGTGCGTGTGCGTGTGCGTGTGTGTGTGTGTGCATGTGTGCTGGCTCCAGCTGAAAGCGTGGCGGGCCTCTGGGGCGGGTGGGAGGCACAACCACAACAGTTAATTACATCAACCCAATTAGCGGCAGCACCCACCTTGTGCAAGCCGGGCGCACCTGCCATCGTGCCCCTGTCTGGCGAATGCCCCCCGGCCCGGGGCCCTGGTGGGGAAGCTGGTGGTTTGAGAGGTAAATGTTCAGCAGGGACCTGCTCTCCAAGCCCTCTTGTGTTGGAGATAAGCAGGGAGTTGGAGACAGACCAGTCTCTGACAGCACAGCCTGCCCAGCCTAATGGTTTTCAGGTCATTCCACCGGGTAGGAACACAGCCTTCCCTGAGCACCTAGTGGATGATCAGAGGTGGGGCTTTATCAGATCCTGTCTTGGGTAATGAGGCTGTGTGTGCCCTGCCTCCGTGGAAGCCGGACCAGGACAAGGTGGAGGTGGGAGGTGGGCCAGGGAACCGAACACCTGTTTTCCTTGGCTTCACACTCTCACTTTCTACCATCACAGGGAATCTGATGTCTGGGCTCAAAGGCAAAATCTGATGGCCCACTAGCCGTTTACCTTGAGCGAGTTACTTAAATTCTCTGAGCTTTGGCTTTGTATTTGTCTAAAAAAAAAATGTGCTTATGCAAACTATAGTGATGGAGAACACCCCGTGCTTGGCAGGGCGCTGGTGGGGAGCGGGGCATGCATGGCTCCATGGGGCAGCCCGTGGAGGGCGGTGGATCCCTCTGTGTTGCAATGGCAGTGGAAGCTGCACGACCTGACACATTTGCCAAAACCCACAGAACTGTACATGGAAAAGGGGTATGTACATTTACAACATAAATTTTAAAATAATAAATAAATAAATAAATAAATAAGATAAATTTTATCATAATAAGAGTAACTTTTCACAGGTCAGCCACGAGGATAAAGAGGATAAAAGTTTTGAGAGTACTTGCAACAATGAATAACCCGTGTGTGTCTGAAATGTATAGCCTGGGTGGTTTCTTTTCCCCTTTCTTTGAGAGGCTTTTTTCTTCATCCATAAAGTGGGGATTAAAACATTACTTCTTATAAACCTAAGAAGTCTCTTCTTCTTCATAAGCCTGGTGCAATGAGATTATGAAGACAAATACCAGATCAGGGCTCAAGAGGTAGCAATTCATTCATTCATCCATTCATTCATTCCATTTTTTAGTGCCTCTGTTGTCAGGTCCTGGTGGAGGCCCTGCTGGATCAGCATGATACAGCCTGTCGCTGCCCTAATACAGCTCACAGTCCAGGGAGGGGGACAGGGATGAAAGCCGCATAGTAAATGCTGCATAGGTGAAGTCCCAGCAGCTGTAGGAACATTTCTCAGGACATCTACTGTAGCCCTTTACCTAAATATTTTCTGAAATGAGATTTGGAAGACAAGAAGGAGACGGGCCCAAGAAGCAGCAGAGGAAGAGGAAAGGAATTGTAGGCTGAGGAAACTATAAGTGGAAAGATCTGGAAGTGAGGGGGCCCAAGGCTCATTTGGAAACAGAGCCTCTTTCAGTCTGGTTGGGGTCAGAGATGGTTCATTTTGAAGATTCAAGCCTTGGCTGCGGGTGGACTAACTGACGACTATAAAGACGCACGCCTTCTAATCCCATGAGCATGTATTTCCATGACCACCCTGACTCCCTCTCTGCACCCACTTGTAGGCAACTGGGGCCCTGGTCCTCTTTTCCCCTGAGGGATCTGGGCCAGAACCTAAGAGAAGGACTCTCCCTTGAGAAGTGTGATGTTGTAGTTCCCTTGCATTTGCTTTTGCTTATCACCCAGCTTCCAGCCTGAGGTTTTCCCCACCAGGTGGGAGGTGGCAAGAGTCATGGAAGGGATTCAAATCTCTAAGGCTGTCAGATGATGTCAACCCGATTACCAGAGAACAGCACTATCTGCCTGGTGATGGCCCTCACCTATCTGCACCTGTGGGGATCTGGGTGGAATTTGCTGACGGGACACTCGGCTGGCAAAAGTTCAGTTCCTCTACCTCTTCTTTCGTCTCCTGGAAAGGAAGCAGCATTAGCACTGGGATGAAGCCCCAGTGACCTTAAGAAAGTTGCAGCAATTACAAGGAAATCCTGCAAGTTTGGGTATTCTGCTGAACTTATGCTTAAAGCTGAGGACTGCTACTCTACTCTGATGCACCACGGTGGATTGACTGGTTACTAACCGGTTCTGGGCTGTTCATAAATAGCCATCTCCCCCGGCCCAGCCCCTGGACCAGCCCAAGGCCTGCCACCCTCAGCACTTCAATCCCTTTTCTAGAACACCTGGGACGGCCCCATAATCCAGCTGATGGGGTGAAGCCAGCTGAGGGGCCTTCCTCAGATCCTGACCCAGCACTTTATTTAATCTGAGGGGGTAAAGGACACTAGTTGGTATATTTGCAAACATCCCCTCTCTAAAAGAGAGAGAGGATAATTGAACAGCTGACTTCCCTGTGTAAATCATTTCTTCTCTCTGGACTTCTATTAGTCAATAAAAATAAACATTATTATCATTTTATTAGGTGTGTGGGGTTTTTAGACTTGTTGATTTCTCAGGTCTTTTCCACCTTTCACATTCTAAGATTTTGTAAACTTACATAAACATATAAACTTATGAAGGAATTCAGGATCTCCTCTCTGCAATCTTGCTGATTCCAGAACGCATCCAGGGGGAGGTGTTGACAGCCTGCAACTGATAGAAGCAGGAACTTCTCAGAATCACAGATTCATAATACTTCAAGCTGGGGGCAACCTGGAGTCCACCCATCGGGCTATTTGGAATGTTCTAGGGAGATCACAGAGGCAGATGAGGGGGGGTGTGTGTGGACAGGGCTACAAAGTCCAGACTCCTGCCTCTACCCAAGCAGCCTGATTTTTCCTGTTTTATACAGTGGTATTCTTCCTAAGATTTTATTTTTAAAAAAAATTTCCATGTCTAGGGAACTCATCTGAAAATGCTTAAATGCTGGCTTGGCAAGTGGCTCTCACTATGGTTTTGACTAGATGATTTAACGTCTTTGAGCGTCAATTTCCTTACCTATAAAATGGAACCTATGGTACTCAGCCTAAAAGGTCTGAGAGCACAACAGCACTCAGCACAAGGTCTGGCACGCACTAGGGGTTTGCTATCGATGAGGTGGATCTAAATCCAATCCATGCTTACTTACTTCCTTGAGGTGGAATCCAAGTTCCCAGAGCTGCTCTGGGAAGACTCGGAAGGATGGCAAACACACAGACACACACGCACACACACACATAGAGGTACACCACCAGGACCTGCCAAGAGGGCACTTCCAAAGTAACAATTACCCTTGCAACACTTGCTATTGCTGTTACCAAACAAGATGACAACAGCAAAATCTTATTCAACCACAACTGCAGAGGCCGATGGTGCTGATAAGCACCGCAACACCACGGATTCGGTTACTGCAGGATACCTGGCTGACCTTCCTGGGCTCGGGTTTGTATCCACACAGGAGCTGTGCAGGAGAAGCTGAATAACCGGTCCTCCCCCCTGCCCCCCTTCCAGGGTGTGGTGGCTGTAGCACCTTAAATGTCTCCTTTACATGGACTAACCCAGCCCCTTCTACCTCTTTCCAAGCACCATGTCTACACTGGTGGCTGACTTGCTTCCCCCACCTGAGACAGCAGGGCAGTCGGCAGAAAAATGTGCGCATCTTGAGCTGTTTTCCCATTTCTGAAGGGCTGATACATTTCCAAATGGAAGAGCCTAGAACCTCCTAGAATCTCCCTTCTGTTAAATCCTCCGTTCTCATATGACTAATTTGAGAATCCACCCACTCTGGGGGCCATTTGGTGGGTGTGAGGAAAGATTTGCAAGCACTGTTCTAATCACAAATTGTATCAGTGCAGGGCTCTGTAATCTGATGGGGATTGGCCCGCCCTTGGTGGCATTTTCCAGGCTGCTAGGACAATTTATCCCTGGGCTGAGGTTCAATGCTAGCCCTGTGATGAATTGTCTGTGTCAGCCCGGCTCAGTCGTTGGCCCTCTTTGCACCTCCTCACGTATGGGATCCTCATGTCTCTTGTATGTTTTTTTTTTTTTTTCTCAGTTGTAACTTGCACAGTGCTTCTCTTTGCCTGTCGATGTTTTCTGGCTTTCAAGCCCAGTTTAATCACAACTTTGGATTCCGCTTCCTCCCCAGCATTGACTGGTGGACTTGGAGAACACCACTCCCTGCAGCCTCCCTAAGGAACACCAAGGCCAGAGCCTTCACTCCACAGTTGGAGAAAATAAAAGCTAGAAGGAGAAAGTACCCAAAGCCAGAGTGGCTAACCTAAAACTCTGTGCTCAGTCAGGAGCCCGCTCCACTGTGTTCATTTGCCCCTTCACTGAATCATGTACATCTGCTTTCCATAAATATTTCTTGAGTTCTGCTCTGTGCCCTGCACGATTTTAAAGTCTGGAGATGCAGTAATGAATAAAATTCCTGCCCTAGAAACTACATTCGGAGTGAAGGGAGACAGGCAAAATAATTTAGGTGAGTTGTAAAGAGGTGGTAAGTGCTGTGAAAAACTAAGGGAATGTCAGCTTCAGGAGTCCAAGCATAATGAGAGGTCACTGAAGAAAGGGGAGCTTTGATCCTGATTGCTGGAGAGGAGGGATGAGCCGTGCAAACACCCGAGGGGAGGTACAGGCATAAACAGCAGTGCGTACAAAACAGTAGCATGTACAAAACACTACATGCAAAGGCCCTGAGGCCAGAACACGCTGGGCAGGTTCTGGGAGCAGTAAGGAGGCCAGTGCCACTGGAACTGAGGAAGGAATTTAAAGGAGGTGAGGGCAGGGCGATAACTGGCTCAGTCCCGGGGGCCATTGTAGTGGCTCAGCCAGTGGGATGGAAAACCAGTGAAAGATTTTGAGCCGACGAGTGACATGACCCGGTTTATGTTTTGAATGCATGACCAGCTTTTGTGTTAAGTACACTGACCAGGGGGCAACAGTGAAAGTGGGGAGGGAAGTCAGGAGGCTGCTGCATTCATTCAGCAGAGAGACTAAGGTTGCATGGACCGGGGTGGGGAGAGAGGAGGTGGTGCTAAGACCGCTACTGTGGGGAGCAGGGAAGATGGGCTTGAACTCAGTAATGGGGAAATTGAGAAGGGTCCTGGAAGGAAACAAAGGCTGGAGCCCGGCTACTCGGCAGGGAGACTGAACTTGGCTTAGGGCTATAGCAAGTTAGAGGAGGCTTCCTGGAGGAAGAAGCATCCGAGACAGAGAGGACATGCGGTGTAGGGTGACCAACTGTCTCCAGTCCCTCTACCTGCCCCAGGAACTGGGAGAGTTGGCCACGCTGCCTGCCTCCGTGAGATTTTCCTGGTGAAGCCTGGGGAGGTGGGAGCCTGAGAGCTGAGAGTGCCCGGGGTGGAGAGAACAGATGGTAAAGATCTGTGGGGAAAGAGAGGCCAGTGCTTAGGGTGATAATCAGGGGGAGAGGCTGTAGACAGGGGCCCTCATGTGCCTGGCTCTGTAAGCCCTAACAATAGAAGAGCCATAGAATTTGTTTTGATGTCAGTGGAAGGGTTTTAAGCAAAGGAGTGGTAACACTAATAACTTGGTAGTTCTTTCATTTTCTTACTTGTAAAAGAGCTATATATATCTAAAAAAAAAAAAAACCCATCATTTATAAGTTTTTAATCAAAAGTGAAAAGCAAGAAATCAATCAACCGAGTAGCAAATAAGTTGATGTTCCAACTGAGTGTTCAGTAGCTACAGGAGTCCTCATGGCCAATCAGGTCATGTTCTCTATGGAACCAGTTAATCCCCCCCACCCCGCCACCGCCCCATTTCTCTATTTGCATCAATGACATCCTTTTCCTAGGCTCAAAATCTCCAGCTCGTGATTTTAATCTTTCCCTGGTGACTCTGTCAGCCACCAAGTCCTTATTTCTTTTTGTTCGGCATGTCTCTCCTTAGTCTGAAGCCTGCCAGCCTGATTCAGGTTGTCCTCATGTTGGGTCTTGGCAGCAATGGACTAAGGGGTGTGTGTGTGTGTTGTGGAGAATAGTGGGTGTGGGTGTGGTGGAAGGTAGTGAGATTAGACCTCTCCGGGTGCAAGAAATAAGGGGACGTGTTGTCTACTTGGAATTTATTTATTTAAAGACTTTATCTATTTGAGAAAGAGAGAGCAGCCGAGTGGAGGAGGAGGCACAGGGGGAGAAGCAGACTCCCCACTGATGCAGGCTTAGATCTCTGGGTCCTGGGATCCTGACCTGAGCCAAAGGCAGACGCTTCACTGCCCGAGCCACCCAGGCGACCTGTCTGTAGGGAATTTAAAGCCAGTCATTTTAAAAGTCAGTCTGCTCTGTTTCATTTCTACATGCCAGACATTAATGACAATTAATGACAATCCTAAAACCTCCTCCCAACAGGAGCAGAGCACTCCGTTTGCTCCCCACCCCGGCCTTGAGTTTTGTAACATTTTCTTCATTGGTCTCCCCGTTTCCTGCCCCCTTTCTTCCAGTCCCTCGTAGGCAGCTGCAGCTTCTAACACCCATCTCTAGCTCCCCCAAACCTCAGCATCCTCCCTGAGGTTTACAGGATCACCCCAATGCCACTGTCTAGTCGAGCTCTTGGTCGGGCCCCGGGGAACCCGAAGCCAGCCTGAAAGCTGACACTGACCCTATTACTCTGCATCCCAAGCTCTCTGCATCCCAACAGTCTGTGTCACAAGGGCCTTGGTTTCCTGCTGCATGAGCTGGGATGGGATCTAGTTTTGGGGTCCCAGCACTGCCAGAGATTGCCTGCGTGACCTTAAGTAAGTCACTCTCCCACTGAGACCCTCAATCTTTTTATTAATCAAATTAGGATCATAATGGGGGTAAAGCTGAAGTGACAGGAGAGCAGGAGGGGCCAAATGAGCTCATGGTCCTGAGAGCAGCCACCCACGTGAGCCATGAGGGACCCTGGGAGCATTGAGGGCAGGCCTGTTGGAGGGGGGCCACAGCAGTACGGTGCTCATGGCCAGACAGAGGATGACTCTTTGCTGTTACGGTCCATTTCATGTTTCTGCTTTTCATTTTCGCCATCCCATATTCCACATATCTTTTAAGGGAAAAGCTCTCGACCAATTCCTTCAAAAATCCTTCCTTGGCTGCTTACGCCTGGCCTGATCCTGCTCTCCTCAAAAATCCCCAGAACACACATCCTCTGTGTTTACACAGGTCCCCTGCGGATCCCCTCATATCGTGCCTCTTCCCACCTGGACTTTATATGCCACCTCTTCTGTGTGTTGAGCAACTCTCTCAATGTTGAACACACATTCGATATGAAATTGAGATTTGTCAAAATGAGTGAATGAATGAATGAATGAATGAACGAACGATGAATGAATGAATGAAGACATCCTTTTTTTTTCTTACCCCTTAGTGCAAAGTATGCTGATAGTGCCATCTGCTGCTAAGCTTTGATTCTATGTTTTCTATATCATGGAAAAGAGAGAGAATGCTTAAATATTAAAAAAAAAAAAAAAAGTGCCTTCCAAAGTGCTGGCACAGTGAGGACTTGGAAAAGCCACTGAAATGACCCAGTGCAGGGAGGCTAGGAAATCAGAAGGGCCCGGTGAGGTGGCTGCAGGAAAGCCAAGATCTCCTCCTAGACCGGTGATTGGGAACCAATTTGAAATTAAAAAACCTTTTCAACTTTGTATAGTGAGTTTCTCTTCCGCTCCCCTGCCCCATAAAGAAGTATGTTATTTATGGCCAGAGATTATTTTTAAATCTAACTGTATGAAAATTAACTTTGAAGATTTCAAGATGCTTCCTAGGAGAATGCATTTTAAAAAGTCATGAGAGCTGAAAAAGCATTACTGAAGAAATCACAGTCCTGTTCATTTTTCTTTTTTTAAAATATGTTCTCATGTAGTAAAAATAGCAATTGTCTTTTAATGATTGCCTGCTAGGTGTCTGACATTTTCTATCTATTGTCTCAATTAAATTTAATAACTCAACAGAAAAGTATCACTTGCTCTTTTACGGACAGAGATACCGATTATGAGGGGATAAGAAATATGTCCATAATCAGAGAGCTGGTAAAAGGCTGCAAATATTCCAAGTCTGCATGGCACAAAGCCTGCACTTTTCCTTGCTGTTGTACCCTGACTCCGTGATGGTGCTCTGGCCCAGGAGTCAGGTGACCTGAGTTTAAGTCTGAATGATACCAGTAACTTTTGTAGAAAGTTGGATAAATAAATTTCTTCTCTGGGCCTCAGTTTCCCCGACTCCAAAATATATAAGGGGTGTAAGGCCAGATGTTCTCCAGACCCCCTCTAACTTGAGGTCTGTTGCTTGCAGTGGCCTTTATTTGTTGAGTTATAAATAGAGAATTTTATTGTGTCTGTGATTCTCCCCTGAGCTTCCACCACTGGCTTCATCTTTCCAGTCTAAACAGCTCTGGACGGTTCATTGTAGACTTCAGGTAAGCAATGACCAAAAGCACTCTATGCTGAGCTCTGAAGGCCACTCGGATCTCTTTTTAGTTCATTTGTAAATCATTCTGCATGTAAATCAGGCATTTTTTCCCCCATGGAGCTCAAAGCATGATGTATATCCTATGCTGATTCTGATGGCTATGTGGTTTGAAGCTTTCAGTATGCCAATTTGTCACTTTTGACATATTTGACAACTGGTCTTGAGCTGTGAGTGCTGTGGTAGGCAATGTGTCCCAGGTTGATGGGCACACTTCGGCAGAGCTAAGTCCCCAGAAACAGAATCTCCACATGGTGCCGAGCCTTTGAAGCGGCTCACTGGTGCTTCAAAGCAAAGTTCATGGTACAGGGAGCAACATCTGATGTACTTTTATTACCCTTAGAGACAAAAATCATTACACAAATGCCAAATGTCTGGAAGAAAAATCTGTACCCTGTGCTCAGCCCTGGGGCCTGAAAGTTCAGAAGAGGCTCAAAGTGCTCCCTGGGAGGAAACCAGAGCGTGTTTGAACAGAGCTGTAATCACACCTGGCACACTCAGAGGAGTGGTAGCAACCATCTTGCTGAAGCCAGTAGTCTCCTTCTAGATTTCCACTGGGGTGTGGGGAGTGGGGAGTCCTGGGGTCAGATAAGCCCATATGAATACCTCCCGCCTCCTAGCTACTCATGAAAGAAGGGTCAGAACTGCAAAATGTCCTTAGAGACTCCAGCCACTTAGTTTTCACTCGGAAAACTGGCATCTGCTGTGACTTTGACTTGAGGCAAAGCATTCATCTACTGTGGGCTTCTTTTTCCCTGTACGTGAATCACGACCTTGCCTACTGGAAGGTTGTAAAACACTCAGTGACCACGATGCTATAACAATGAAGGAAAGTGGAAATTCTTCCGGGAATCTTGAGACTGCCAAGTCAAGGGAGGGCCAACCATGCCTTCATGCCTGTCCTTCACTTGTACTATCTAAAAGCAGAACAAATGTCAATTTGTGACTATTCAGGACCCAATTTGCTAAAAGCAAAACAAAACAAAACTTTGTTATAGCTGTATTTGGGGTGCTGAGGGGAGAGAAAACTAAACAGGTCTGATTTACTTACCAATATCAACTTCAGAGAAGTGTAGTTCTAATTCCTATCTATGAGCTTGTGAGAATAACAGGTCTTGAAACTCTGAACTTCAAATCGAATAGAAATACTGCTGTCCGTCCAGTCAACGTTGCTGAACAGTGGAATATCAGGAGAGCCCAGGATATTACTCTGGTGACCAGAAGCCTTGAAATTGGCTTCTAAGCCTCAGGGCTCTATAATTTATTCTAAATCTAAGCAGTGTAATTGCCTAAGACCTTCAAAGGCATTTAAAAAGTTGAACAAACCAAAGACAGGTACAGAGAACAAGCAGAGTAAGTGTGATTGCACACTTACTGCGTGACATCCTATTCAGCCCTGTGGTTTGAAATGAGGCAAACGGGCCCCATTAACTCCTGTTGGAGATGGTCTGCTTCCAAGGATTCCCAAAGCCTCTGAGACCCTGTTCCCTGTTTTTTGACACTGGAAAAGATGTCCTCACTCGAGGACAGCATAGCTTTCTGGTTTTGCTAAAAACTTGACTAATTTTGCCAAACGCTTTAGGCTTTTTCGACAATGCACCTGACTATCCTCAGGTGGGCTGGGATATGCTCATTATTCCCATTTCTGAGAGGAAAGGTTAAGAATTTGAGAGGGTGGACTGACTCCAGGGCATGTGAGATAAGAAGTTTCTTGGACTTGTGGGCAGAGCGCAAGGTCACCGGAAGAGCTCACTGAAGGACCTGGTTCAGTTCTGTTTCCCCTGACGATTGCCGCTCCTCTGCTTTTTAGTAAGAATCCAAGTCCTTGGTGGCTTCCCCCCCCCCCCCCCACTTAAATATACCTCCTCACAAGGAAATAAAACTTCCTTTTAAACTGGTATTTATTTGGATTTTCACAGCATTCATTAAAGTGCTTTCCCAGGCAGATCCACAGTTAAGATCCCCTTCTGCCCCCCTCCAGAACAACCTTTATATGAATTCTCTTTCTGACTGCTTAACGTTTCAGAACCCAAGAAACCATCCAGGTTAAATCTCATACTTTTTTTTTTTCTTTAAGATTTTATTTATTCATGAGAGACAGAGAGAGGCAGAGACACAGGCAGAGGGAGAAGCAGGCTCCATGCAGGGAGCCCGATGTGGGACTCGATCCGGGACCCCCAGATCACAACCCGAATCACAAACGCAGATGCTCAACCACTGAGCCATCCAGGTGCCCCTCAAATCCCGTACTTTTTCAGTGGAGGACACTGTGGTCAAATGAGATGTCACATGCTCCTTTCTGCTTGGGGAGCAGAGCTAGCACTCAAGACCCAGCTTAACCTTTTCTTGTGAAGCTTTCTCTCTTTGCAACCACTCCCTTCCCTCTCCCTTCACACGGCTTTTTTTTTTTTTAATTGTTTCATTAGTTCACATCTATCTTTTTTCCTACTTTACTTTGAATTCTTCAAAGGAAGGGATGAAACCTTAGTAATTTTTGAATACCTCCTTAAACCCACTGTGGAGTAGCCACTCAAAAACTGATTAATGAATTCATGAGTGACCAGAGCTCTACCAGAACCCTCTGCTGCGAGTGCTCATTTTCCCTGCTTACAAAAGGAAGATTGCACTGATGTGTCTCTCAAGATAATTGTGTAGTTACATAGGATTGCCAAGTGCTTCAAGACCATAAAAAAAAGCTTTATAAATGCCAACCATGATTACAACCCTTTGAACAATGGGATGGATGATTTACAAGTGGAAAAAGATGAGACATAGCAGGTAATACCTCTTCCCTGGTTCTCATTTCTACTCCCGCCTACCATCAGGTAGTAATTCGGAGGTAGAAACGTCAACTTGGAAGAAGAGAGGGTTTAACTTGGAGCTGGGTAGGGTTTCCGAAGCCTATGCCATCACACTGCCATCAAGAGGGAAGTCCTCTAAGTCTGATGAGAGGGGCCAAGGGCAAGAGTTCCCAGATAGATGGAGAACACCCAGTTCACTGTTGAAATGGGAGACTGGAATGAAGAAAGCAGGTGGGTGGCCTTTCCAGAACAGATGACTGATGAGAATGACCCATAAAGTGGAAAGGCTCTCAAACTCCCAAACTCTGCTTTTGTCACCTCTTGATCCCCCTCCTCTCAGGGACACCCAATCAAGTGGCTAGAAAAGGTGTGTTGTATATTGAATGAAAGGAGCATTCAGCTTCTCCTCCTAGCAATGCGTGGCAGGAAAATAGAGGGCAAGAACATCTCGTTTGGTTATTTTTCTTGTGAGCCCTTAGTAAGATTTTTGAAGGCAGAGGTGATTCACCACGCCAATTTTTTATGTGGTTGATGCCATCCAACGCAGAGCAAGCATTGGGACTTGATGTTGTTTGGCTTCAGAGGTCAGCAAGGGGTACAGAGAACACGGTGATTTTTCCAGGGACCAGAGGTGAAGGGGAAGGTCTGACAGCATGAGTCTGCAGCTCCAACCCTGCAGTGAGCTCCAAGGGTGGTTGATGTTACAGGTCTCAGTATGTCTGAAGAAATCAACCAGGTCCCCCCACACCAAAAAAAAAAAAAAAAAACAAAAAAAAAAAACAGCCTATGTCTCATGGTAGAAACATCAGATTATCTGAAGAGCAGGGGATCTGCGGGTGGGCTGTGGCACTAGGTGGGGGGTCATTTCACATCGTAGGCTTCTTGGCAGGAGGAAGAGAGGGATCGCAACCAGGGGCCCGAATCTAACTTGTGGTTTGGAGTTTTTGCCAAATGGCTCCTGTCTCCCTGAGGAGTTCTGGATGTGGGAACAGTTCAACTTTTCCCCACTTCTCAGCCATAGCACTGCCAGTCACCTCAGAATGTTTCATTATTTGGCATAAGGAATCGGTGAGGTGGCCCCCATTACCTCCACCCTTGACGTCAGTGAGGGAGTTGTTGCCTGTGGCTGTCTTAGGTGAAATAATTCAGCATTTGTACTTCAATTAAAATTCACAGGTCTGTATTATTAAATGGTAGTGACTCATTCCATGGCTTCTCCTCAGCTGAATAAGTGCCAAAACACGCTATGTGCACAGTAATGATGAAGGCTGCATTAAAACTAAGATTTCTTGTCAAACAATCTATATCCAGGGCTCTAAAGAAAGTACCTTGCACACCCAAGAATATCACTCTGTCCCATGGCAGTGTCTCCTCAAGAAGAAATTTATGTTCACGATTCTCTCTGGGTTGAAGAAAGAGGAAAAAGGGACACCTGACTAAAACTCTCTTTCCTTTTGTGAGCTCCATGAAGGCAGTGCCTGGGACACAGTTATTTTTCTGAAAATGGGGTTCATCTTTTCTTTTTTTTAAGATTTTATGTATTTATTCATGAGAGACACACAGAGGGAGGCAGAGACACAGGCAGAGGGAGAAGCAGGCTCCTCACAGAGAGCTCGATGTGGGACTTGATCCCAGGACCCCAGGATCAGGACCTGGGCCAAAGGCGGCTGCTCAACCACGGAGCCACCCAGGCACCCAAAGTGGGGCTGATCTAACTGAACTACACAACCTGCATTCGCTACATCTCTGAGGAGAGAAGGGGAACTACGCCTTCACATATCACTCAGCAAGAAAGGAACAGAGGAGCAAACGTTCAAATTTTATAAAAATCTGACTTTTCTCTTCACGTTAATGTATTACTTTAAATTTAATATGCCTGGAAGCATGGCCTAGGGAGCAAATCACCCTTGTACCTGTTTCTACCCGCCCCCTACCCTGCTCCTGGGACACAGACATTCCAAGCTGAGTGATCGCAGGCTCCAATTTCCCTTCACTGCTGTCCGTTCCCTCATCTGGAAAGTGGGCATCGGGGTCTGTGACACCTCCAGGAGGACTGGTGTGCGAGCAGGCTCCGTGTCCTCAGCATCCAGTGCCAGGAGAGGGTGAAACAAAAGCTTTGTAAAAGTGCAGGCTTTTCATCCAAGGGAGGGATGGTCACCAGGTAAGTGGTCGTTCCCCAGGTGGTGGAGCTGAAGAGGCCTGGACGTGAGGTCAGAAAAAGTGGGCCTTTCAGCCTGGGCCGTCTCCAGCACATACGGCACTGCTGAGTGATCAGAGAAAGCCACCCGGTCGCACAGACACAGCCCTCCAGGCCCATAGATCGGGAGCAAACACCTTCTCTGGCCACATCGAAACAGGCACCCCTTCCCGGACGCCGCCCTGTGCCAGGATCCAGCACCCACAGGCCCCTGGCCAGGCATTCGCACAGAACGCGACTCGGCCGCCCTGGCTCAGATTTGCTTCAAGTCATCGGATGACACTCCCTAACTATCGGAATAAACATTATGTATGGTTTGATGTGGAGCAGATTTAAAAAAAAATAAATAAATGCTTTAGTGGATACACAATGTTCCAGGTGTAAAACAACACGGGCAACCTGAAAAACAGGAATCACTACCCTGTGCAGTCAGCAAATGGCATAAGATGTGAATCCACACACCATGGATGGAGGCTGTCCCCCACTTTCTGTGGGGCGGAAACTCGACCTGTGTGCGGGAGTCCCTGCCTCTCCTGGAGCTCGCACAGCACCCAGGAAGCGGGAACCACAAGGCACCAAAGACGGTTTTCTTTGTTGACGCCCTGTTGCCAGAAAACAGAAATTAGATCTTGCCCAGCTTCCCCTACCAGCACATCGGAGTGCCAGCAAACACCTCTCGGTGAGAAGGCAAACAAACAGAAACCTACCTTTTCAAAGCTCAGGAAGCTTTAGCCCAAAAATTGGGTTTAGAGTTTTCAAATCACAGATACACGTTAATGAACCCATTCACAAATGCTCCCAATGTTTGTAGAAGTAACTTTGGTTACCTCTGTGAACCTTTCTAAAGTCAGCTTGGTTTTTGTCTTTTATTTGCTTGGTTTTGTATTTAGAGCAAGAGGCGGGAGGGCCTTTTGGAAACAATCATAACCAATGACATCGTTTTCAGAAAAAGGAAGCCGAAGCCCAGAAAGGGAAAGACGGTGGCTGCAGGTCACACAGCAGGGCATCGTCGATCCAGCTGGGATTATAAATCTGATGCTCCTTCCACTCTTCCAGCTGAAGGCTGGGTGGAGAAGAGATGGCACATAAGTCACGATGACTCAGTTTTCCAGTCTCAAAGGATGAATGAGCTTACCATTAACCAAGATCATTAATGGAAAAAAATAAATGAGATTTTTCAGAAAATGTTGTGATCTGATGGTTTTCTTAGGAATGACTATCCCTACCCGTGCCCATGACCAAGGCAGGTGATCTCCCACTGGCTCGTGGCACCGGCTTCCCTGGGCTAGAACCACCCCAGCCCCACTGCAAACAGTGTCTTTGCAGGGTTTCCGCAGAATTCCGGCCAAGGGCCAGACGTCCTCTGGACCGACACCTCTGCAAACCATTTCTGTTCCTTCAACAGCACTGCTTCCACTTTCCTTGTGGTCCTGAAGCCCCTGCCAGCAGACTAGTCATGGCCCAGTGTTGTCCCTGGGCTGCACCCCCCGCCGCCACCACCACACACCCATTACCTGAAGCCACACCAAACATTCGGGAGAAGAAACCATAAATGCTAGATGTTAGAGTAAGGCTCCCTGTATTAAACAATCAGACACAAGCACGAATCTGTGAACTGGATAGCAGCGAGATGAGGAGACCCCAAAACACACGCAGTGGAAGGCTGGAATCAGTCAGAAATCCATTTTTCATACATTTCACCCCACTGGGCCCCACACTCGGGCTTGCGGCGCTGGTGCCCTGCTCCAGGCGGGGCTGGGGATGTTCTTCCCAAGGCACAGGGGTGAAGGGTCACTCTCCTTCCACCCCCTGACCCATTCTTTTCAAAGACCCAAGGCTCAGGGCAGTCCTGTCCGGAGCACTGTGGACGATGAATCAGAGCTTCCCATGTAGGTGAGGTGTGTTCTCAGGTGAGGGCACCAGAGCCAGTCCCCACGCCAGGGCCCTGTAGAGGTGGGGCTCCCATCTCCTGCAGCGCTCCCCACCCCGGGGGGCAGTGCGGACCCCGCTGCGGACTCCAGCTCGGCCGCCAGCCCTGCGAGGCGGTGTCACCCAAGGGGCCAGGAAGGCCTCTGGGTCCACACCACACGCTGCCTTTATAGCTGGAGCCGCACGAGACGTGTAGTTTTGCCAACAACTGATTCTTTCTGCTTGAGCTTTCAGATCTGCAGCAAATGCAGGGCCCGAGTGCGTGTGTGTGTGTGTGTGTGTGCATGTGTGCATGCACGTGCATGTGTGTGTGTGCGTGGACCTGACGAGAAACCAAGACGGACAGCCCGAGTGGGGCAAAGCGAGCATCCTCAGGAAGAGAAGGGGGATCAGAAGAGTCAGCTTAACCTGTTAACTTATACCACGGCTCTGTACAAAAATAAAAAGGTTCTCATAAGATTAACAATTTAAATAAATATCTGATAGAACTTTTCTTTCCCTCATGTTCATAGCTCGTCTTTGGGGTTGATAGGCGGCTCGTGCTTCCCCTGCTGCTCCTGATCTAGGATGGCGATCACCTCGTCGGCCTGTATTCGCTCCTGCAAAACAGGTAAGTGACACATTTGTTACATGACGTCCTCACCAGCCCCAGCGGCAGGTGCTTCCCGGACGCCGCGAGGCGTCCATCGTGCACAGGCTGGCGCTAGATCCCGAGGCCTGACGCTCATCTCCGTCCCTCCACTGCTGCCTTCTCCTGGCTGCCTCGTGTCCTAAGCAGTTTCCAAGCTTTCTCTTTTGCCCAGAAGTCTTGTGCCTTCATACCCTTTCTACTGTGTGGTTCCAGAAGCATCTCCAACTCAGTGCTTCCCTCCCACCATCCCCCCCAACACCTATTCTGGTCCTCCCCACCAATCCTCTCTCTCAGGAAGGACCGCCTCTGCTCCCCCATTTGCCCTCAAAGCTCAGCCATGGTTCCTTGGATCTGATAAATCACCTAGTCCTGTCTCTTCCACCTCCTATAACCACCCATTTTCAGTGTCCACTACTGTTGCCTTACTTTAGAGCAGGCTTCCTCAACCTCGGCGCTTCTGACATTCTGGACCAGATAATTTTGTGTTTTGGGGGGCAGTCCTGCACCTAACAGAATGTTTAGCAGAAGCTCCGGCCTCTACCCTCTCCAGGGACCCAGTAGCATGTCTCTCCAAGTTTTGACAACCAAAACACATCTCTAGCCATTGCCAAATGTTCCCCAGGAGGCAAAATAGCTCCCCCTGGAGAACCACAGATTTAGGCTTTCGTCGTCGCTTAGCTCAATCGGTGCAGTTTCCAAATTGTACCCCATTTCTCACCCCACTCGCACATGCTTCTGGTGGGCCCTCTGCACTTCAGTCTCGACCATGTCACTGTCCAGTTCACAGCTCATGACCCGTGCATGGGTTCCTGTTGCTTGAGGTTCTAGAACCAATATTCTTGGTATGCTTATAAGGAGTTGCCTGATTTAGACTTTTCTCTCTTCTTTGATTCTCCCGGTCTTCTCTTCTCACCTCACCTTATACTGTGATTTCTTGACTTACCTCAAGTTCCCTGAAATCGCTCAAAGAAATCCCTAGCCCCCATCTAGGTTAAAGGTCCTCTGGATGCTTCCATTACATCTTATGCCTTCCCCTCCCCCTACATCAAACCATCAGCAGGCCCAGTTGGTCTATCTCCAAATGGCATCTCCAACCTTCCATGTTCTTTCACCTTCCCCATCACTCCTCTAGTCCACAATATGTAGATTAGCTGTAGCTTCCTGTCTTGTATGTACTAGAGGTACCGTGTTGTTCTTCCCCAGAAGGGGAAGCCAGAAGGGCACATGGATTTCCTACCCTATTTAGAATAGAATTCATGTTTCTTTCTTTAAAAAAAAAAATTATTTATTTATTTGAGAGAGAGAGAGCGCGCGTGCGCATGCATGGGCGAAGGAAGGGGCAGAGGGAGAAGGAGAAGCCGACTACTCATTGAGTAGGATTGAGTAGGAAGCCTGACATGGGGCTCAACCCCAGGACCCTGGGACCATGACCGGAGCCAAATGCAGCTGCTTACCTGACTGAGCCACCCAGGCATCCCAAGAATTCATATTTCTTAGCTAGTTCGTTGCATCTGATCCCCCTCCTCCTCTGTGCCCTCCTTTCAGAGCACTGTCCATTTTGCATTTGCTTACCATGTTCTGGCCACTTGGGATTTCTTGGTGTATTAATCTCTGGGCCTTTGCAACCTGTCCTCTGCCTCAAATATTCTTCCCAAGATATTTATCACAGTTGGCTGCTTCTTGTCACTCAAGTGCCAACTTACATGTCCCTTGTTGGGAAAGCTCTCACAGGCTGTCACCTCCCCTTTACTCTCGAATCACTGATCTTATTCCCCTTCCCACACATCATTTCTCACTATCTGAAAATCTCTCAAGGATTTGCTTTTACTTATTTGTTGTCTTTTTCCACTAGAAGGAAAGCACCACGAAAGCAGGGAATCTTGTCAATTTTGATCACTGTTGTATTTGCAATGCCCAGAACAAAAACTGACACATGGCAAGGGCTCGATTACATCCAATGAATAAATATGCAAGTGCATGAAGGGTCCTCTCTCTGTTTCAAATGTCTCTCCCTAAGGTGCAGGCCAACTGCCATCTCCTCAATGAAGCCTTTCTGATTTCCTCTTTGTATCTGCTAACACATACATCTGCCCCGAATAATTCTTACTGAACTTTGCCTGGTGTTTGAATTACCTCAGCCCTCCCTGTGTGTCTCCATTTTATCTCAAGCTCCTTGAAAACAGGGGTATGTCTTATGTAGTCCGTGTCCCCTATCACTAGTCCCTAGCACAACGCCCCACACAGCAAGTTATGGCAAAACTATTTTATGACTTGAAAACAAAGCTCCTCCATTCAAGACCTCATAGTTGAAAATGATGCTTCCAGAAAGGCAACCATAAGGACCAAATATACTAAATCACAGAAAGCTAAACTGATGTCATGCTAAGTAAGATGCCTGAGCACTACTTTCTGAACATGGGAACCACAACTTTCTCCTTAACAAACAGGCATACAAAACTGATACAAATGCTCAGATGTGCTTCCCCCAAGAGACTGTTGCAACCACGTCTCTCCTGAAAGGGAGAAGTTCATGAGCTGGAACTCCAGGTACAAAAGAACTCAAGCTTTTTTTTTTTTTTTTTTAATTTGGTTTATTTATTCATGAGACACACAGAGAGAGAGAGAGAGAGAGAGAGGCAGAGACACAAGCAGAGGGAGAAGCAGGCTCCATGCAGGGAGCCCGACATGGGACTCGATCCTGGGTCTCCAGGATCAGGCCCTGGGTTGAAGGCGCTAAACCACTGAGCCACCTGGGCTGCCCCAGAACTCAAGCTTCTGATGTTGTGCCTCCTTAAGAGTTTACAACACTAGCTCTTTTCTCTCTGAGAACTGATACCTTGAAAACAATCTAGAACAAGCAGGGAAATCTGCCTACCCTTTTGACTCCTTCATAGGCTTTCCTTGCTCAGGGATTCAATCTGAGAAGAGGCGCCTTGCTCAGGACTCCCGAATGTTCCTGCACATTCCAATCGCCTGGGGAGCTTTTAAAGCTCTCTATACCCAGGTCACACTTCCCATCAATACATCCAGGATGGTTGAGGATGAAAGCCCGGTGTCAGCAGTCTGCAAAACTGCACAGGTGATTGAGACGTGGGAGCAAAGTGTGGGAATCCCACAGGCTACATTTCTGAATTTCCCAGTAGTTGCTGAAGAGGCTCTGGTCATTCTCTCGTGTGGCCACTAGATGCCGCTACTGCCCGGACTCTTTGGGAGGTTTCCCAACACCCTGGGGATCCAGAAGGAGCCCAGAGGCTTGCTTCACTTTGTGCTCCTTCATTTGATAGAAAATACCTTGGAAGAGAAGGTTGGGATACTGAGTAATGAAACGGACTCAGTGTTTGCTGAGCTGAACACTAAAGAGACAAAGGCGTGTGGGGATGTTCCAGGAATGTGCTCCCTTCCTGTCGGTCCAGGGCCTGCCTGGATTGCCTGGTGCAGGAGTGCCCTGCGGGGAGGGTGGGGAGGGAGTGCTGGCCTCTTGGAGTGAGGAGCACAAAGAAAGGAAGGAACCATAGCTGAAGGACACTGTTCAGGGCCCCCTGAACTCTTCAGAACTGTGTGCTCTGCTCCCCCAGCCCCCCAGGACCAGGATCCCTCTTGCCCCTTTCAGGGCCTGGCTATCATCTCCTCAGGGAGAGGGAACCTCAATCCATCTACAAAATGCACACTGCTGTCGCACATCTACTTCCCTGTGGATCTCTCCAAGCTCCTCCCCCACCCCCCAAATCCCCCCACCTCTGGTCAGGGACTGTGTGTTGTCACCCCCCACCCCCCAGGGCCTACCCAGCCCGGTTGCCCAGGTACAGAGATCTTCCATAAACATCTATGAGGTACATGAAAAAATGCTTATGGAATGTGGCCTAGCAGCCTCGAAATCCGTGTTAGATCCCATGGCAAGAAGTATGAGACGGAGGCAGGAATTTTAAACAGTTTCTGACTAGATTGGATTCAATTTACGTATTTTAAGAGAAAACTGGATTGAATGCCATATTAAAGACTAGAATTTCTGGATGCCTGCGTGGCTCAGGGGTTGAGTGTCTGCTTTTGGCTCAGGACATGATCTCGGGGTCCTGGGATGGAGTCCCACATCAGGCTCACCACAGGAAGCCTGCTTCTCTCTCTGCCTGCGGCTCTGCCTCGGTGTGTGTGTGTGTGTGTGTGTGTGTGTGTCTCATGAATAAATAAATAAAATCTTAAAAAAAAAAGACTAGAATTCACAGCTTGTCAATACTCAGGGCTGGAGGAGACTGAAGACCCCCAGTGTACCCCTTGCTGTGAAGTTTCAGTTTCAATATAGCATCCCAAGTGGAGCTGTTGACTGGAGCCAGTTAGTGACAATGAACTTGCTACTTTCGAAGCGGACAACTCCACCAAGCGGTGGTGACAATTTGAAAGTCAATATTTTCCTTCAATGGTCTTAAGTCATCCTTCTGCAGCCTCACAGATAGTGACCATAAGCTCTGGCTGGGGAACCCAGAAGGATGGGATCCGGGCTAAGTATCTACTTCCAATATAATAATA
The DNA here is from genome assembly GCF_048164855.1 of Canis lupus baileyi. Classification (NCBI taxonomy): domain Eukaryota; kingdom Metazoa; phylum Chordata; class Mammalia; order Carnivora; family Canidae; genus Canis; species Canis lupus. The sequence continues at coordinate 23,617,706 of NC_132868.1, forward strand.
ACAATATATTAATATGCTACATTTAAGCTAATAATAGTAAATAATGACAAACTTTCAGGTTTACTCACTGTCCTCTACATGCATCTCATCCATTATTCAGTGCGCTTTTAATGATTTCTTGAGAAAACAAATGAGTCTTCCTGGTGCCCTGGAGAAAGTGGTTCCTGTCTCCTGATACCACAGTCTGTTAACAAGCTCCAAACTATCTAGAAACTGTCAGGCGTCATTTCAATTCGTATTTTCCACAAACATTCATTTATTGGAACCCTTCTGATCAAGAACTGCCTCCCTAGCCCCTCCTCTCCCTCTCAAACTCACATTACAGACAGCAGATGTGTAATTGCTTCATTTTGAGTCTCAACAGGAAAATCTATTCTTGCTTAGAAAGGACAGCCAGTTGGGACACCTGGGTGGCTCAGTGGTTGAGCATCTGCCTTCGGCTCAGGTCCTAATTCTAGAGTCCTGGGTTTGAGTCCTGCATCGGGCTCCCCACAGGGAGCCTGCTTCTCCCTCTGCCTATGTCTCTGCGTCTCTGTCTTTCTCATGAATAAATAATTTTTTTTTTTTAAAGAAAACACAGCCAGTGTTGGAAACTAGAAAGAAAGGACTTTGTAGTAGTTTGATTTTTATGATCTCTAAGATCCCTAAACGGTTATGGATCAATCAGAGGACTTTTCAGATAAATCAGTTCATGAAGCAGATCTTTGGGACATCTAATTGGCCTTCTGTGTGGATCACACACTCACCAATTCTCTATAAAGTGGGTCCAAGGTAAACCACAGAGCCACAGCACACCTCTGGCCCTTGGTGACTGCCTTCACTCCATGAGGGTTCTCTCCTCCAGATGAGAAACTGATCATACGCCCACACTTTGGTTTGATAGAGGCCTGAGAAAGAACATGACAATCAGACTCTCATTTCCGTATCACGAGCATTTCGACGACCCTTTTCTCTATCCTTCTACAGGATTATTGAGGTCAAGTTTTGAATCAAAGAATAAGGAAATCCTGGGGTTGAAGCAGACACAGATAAGTTCAATTTCCTCATCTGTAAAACAAAGAAGTTCAGAATCATGTCTGATTCAGACATTAAATTATTCACGACTGGCACCATTGGTGGCACCGAGTAACGGCTCAATACATGCTGAGCTATGGCTGCCAAACTCCATGAAGACAAAGCCTCTTTTTCACTTCCCTTCCCTGCCTTTAGCCCTAGTGCAGTATCTGGCATAAGGCAGATGTCCATTTAACATTTGTGGAATGACAAAAACAAACCAAGGGGACCTCTAGAGTGCTGGTGAATTCTTATTAGTGATCTACGGGGTGCTCCATGGTGCACCCTTTCTCATGCCTTAATTGTACATTTATGGTTTGTGAGCCTTTCCTTTCATAATACAAAGATTTTTAAAAGTCTAATTTCATATGATACTTTAATTGCTACTACAGTATTCCTGCCCAATGGTCCTCAGCAAATGCTTTAATACCTCCAGTGATGAGGCCATGCTGCTCCTTGGGGAGACCTATTCCAAGGCCTTCAGAGCTCTGACATGATTAACACAGTCCTTTTAAGCCTGTGCCCTGCTCAGTGAAACTGTTCACTAGCGTTTATGTAGAAGAGAGTGGAGAGAAAAGAGGCATTGCCAAGGGAGCCTGGGTGTTAGATCAAGTGAGCGGGCTCTCCAAATTGAGTGAACCCAAGCCACGGAATAGAAGGGGGCCTCCCATCTGTATTTTAAGAAGTGTCTGATGTCAGTAGGGTTCATTTTTCTTTCTTGAGAAACACAGAAACATCACTCACTCCATAGTAGAGCTTAGAAAGGGAAAGTACAAGAAAAAAAATGTGGTGCCCTTCTACCTTGTGATCAGATGTACCCATTTTAAACTAATTATTTTCTGAACTGACTTGGATTAAGACATGCCCATTAGAAAAACCTTCGGTTTCCTTCACCATAAAATGGGATGGCTCTGTTTTTTCCCCTGCCAGCTTCGGAGCAATATTTGGAAACTTTCCTGAGGTCTTTGGATGCTACCCAACATAGGTACCCCTAGACTGTAACCTACATGTGGAAGGCCCGAAGGAGATAGAGGAATCAAAATGTCTGAAACCTGTGTGTTAATGTGTGTGCGTATTAAAGGGAAGAGCAAGGAAAAGCAGTTTCTGGTTACTCTTCTATTCACAGAAATTGAGAAGTGACTCGTCTTTGCTGGAGAGAGTTCATTTTCTTCTGCAGCTTTGTCAAGGTGGCTTTTCTGACAAAAATCCAGAGAGTTCAGTACTTACGGGTGTCATTGGTATCAATCCTATTTCATTTTCCTGTAGAAGGAATTTGTTGTATGTTTCCCCACAGAAACAACAAAATAAATTATACTTGAAACATATGAAGTAGGATAGGAAAGCCTTCGTCTACACACAGCTTTCAGATCTCTTTTCTAGTTTTCTGAGCATCCCATTCCCTGGTCAGGGCTCACTCAACCACATTTGGTCACCATTGCTTCAACGTGATGATCAAGTGTCAGCAATAATACTTTACAATATTAAAGACAGGGTGTGGGGTCAATTTGATGCTTTATCTCTGATGGAACTGGATGAATTGCAAGTATTTTTTTTACACGTGAAGAAATTGGGAAAGTCTAGGAAAAGCAGCTATCAGCTCCCCAAAGCATTTGGAATCGATTATAGGTATATATAGGTTCACAGAAGTCTAGATGACTAATCTTATCAAAAGAAGAACGTCAACCTGTTACACACATCAGCCATGTAAAGGAATGAACAGACTTCATTTAGGACATTACTTCTACTGGAAACTATGTCCTGAAGTTTAGATGATTGTAAACATACTTTTGGAACACAGCCGTAGTTGAATTTAATGTTTCATGAAGCAAATAGAACTTATTAAATTTCATCTCTTTCAAACTTGCACGGAGAAACCCAAATCCCAAAATACTCATGTTTCACAAATATGCCGTTGAAAATAATCCATGTATCTTCCAAGTACCATAAAAGAAAAGCCCTTTTGCTTTTCATCTAAGCAATGACTAAAAGTCAGAGAAGCCTTTGTGCTGTACTTGTTTTGAATAAATGTAAATTTTTAGCTACCATTTAGTTGTGTGTAATTCCCAGAATTTTGCAAAGTAAAGAACTTGGAAGACTTTTCTTCTTTGTGAAGGCCCCAGGTTGGACCATTTCTCTGCCTTCATTTGTCCCTTCAGAGTCAAAGAGAGGAAAGCTTGAAAAGGAAAACTATTCATTTCTCTTTTTGCTCTTAGGACTGATTACCTAGGAATTTTAATCATTTACAAGTGCCCTAAAAACTCCATCACATGTACTAATCTGAAGTAGAACTAGTCTGGAAAAATGAATTTGTCAACGTGGCGCTTTTGAATCAGAACATTGTGTAAATCATTTATTTATTTATTTATTTATTTATTTATTTATTTATTTATTTATTTATTTAGCTTTTTTGAGGGTGGCGGTGTGGTGGTTAGACTCAGTACTTTTTAAAATAATTCAACCTTCATATAGTTAAATGAAAGAGCGGTACTATCTGCTTTCACATCTTGAAGCAGCAGAATTACAGTTAACTTGCATTCAACAATGAATGAATCACTGATTCTTACATCGGATCCCAGGCATCACTTGCTTTGAAACACTGAGCGTTTCCAAATCTGGCCACTAGATGGAGTAGAAGCAAAGGAATCTTTTCAATCACCTGTCGGGACTTTCTTTCCAACTCTGGGAAGCGCAGGCATTTAAAAATCTGTTTTGGTGTTAGCAGAGCTCAGAAATCAAATGCTTTCTGCACTGAGGCTTTTTTTTTTTTTTTTAAAAATGGTAATTTTGTGTAGGATTATAAACAACTGGGATCATTGATCTTGATTTAATTTTCCAGATCAGGAAGCGTTAAAATACTCTGTTGATACTTAAGCTTTTACAACAAAGTGTGAAGTATCATAACCTTTTAGATACACATTATTGCATGAAATTGTATGAAATATCTTTTCTTAATTATTCCAATGTTTCTGGGTGATTTTAACAAGAATCTCCATAGGGTTCCCTTATAAATCAGGTAGTACAGAATATTTGATATCATGGGCTTACACCCCAGCACTATCCCATGAATGATAATATGGGTGTTTCACTATTAAGAAAAGGATACAAAGTAGGAGAGGGTTAACATAATACAAAAAAGTTGTGGAGATAGAGTGTTTAATGCAAAATCCTTGACGCTTGTCAGATACATGCCTCAACTATTTAGATTGTGTACAGAGGAAAGATGTATTTCATAATCTTTTTTTTTTTTTTTTTTTTTTTTTATTTCATAATCTATTTACAATTCAATTATCCTCTCAACTGGAAAACATATTTTTCTACCATGGTGTACGCTCTTTGGCTTAATGTCCACAGAACGCTGGCTATATAGTTGATAACTCAGTAGACTGGTTTTCCAAAGGCACTCATTGCCTAGGAAGATGGTAGTTGAAATTAACTTGATTTTTTTTTACCTATGAAAGTGTATTTAAAGTCTCATCTAAAATGTGTGTGTAATGTGTATATTTTAATCTTTCAGGTGTAAGTTTACTTATAGTCACAATTATATATACGCATACACATATATGGTAATTCTGGTAACTAGGCCTAGAGTGCAATGCTCAATCCAAGCATGCAGAACACCAAGTTGCTTGGAGCTATTCTGTAGAATCTATTTGTCTAGTCCTAGGCATGGATGACTTAGAAATACATGTTTTTGTATTTCCATCAGACCTTCAGAAGACCTAAGTTCTGGTTCCAAGTCTAACACTAACTACCTATGTAACCATGAGCAAATCCTTTATATACCTATTCCTTAAATTACCCACTTGTAAAACAGATTGGAAGATTTTTATTGATGAGCCCTTCTCTAACATTTTTGATGTATACATCTGCTGGGCCCCTCTGCACCTCTTGAATTGTCAAGCTCAGATATTTGGAATCCAATAGTCTGTGAGTCCTTGGAAAAGGGCAAGATTGAGATGAAGCAATGCTACAAAAACTTGCCTGCAAAGGCTTACTTACGGTCACAGTCTTGGCATCCATCTCAGTGAAAATGAATTCTCCTCCTTCGAAGTCATCATTCATATACAGGAGAGCACTATAAGAAAAGAGAAAACCATCTGTAATGTCACAAGCTTACAAAATCATCTTCAGAGAATACTGAAGACGTGACAAACTGACCAGCCTGACTGGTAAGTTTCCTCTGAACCAGACATTGACAGAACTGACCTTCCTAACCCTGAAGAGTAAGATCAGAAGTAGTTTGGGTCATATCCCTGAAGTATTTATTCGTTTCACTTATGCTAACATTTTAACAAATCTTTTTTTAATATTTTATTTATTTATGAGACACACACACACACACACACAGAGGGAGAGAGAGAGAGAGAGAGAGAGGCAGAGACACAGGCAGAGGGAGAAGCAGGCTCCACCCAGAGAGCCAGACGTGGGACTTGATCCCCAGGTCTCCAGGATCACGCCCTGAGCTGAAGGCGGCGCTAAACCACTGAGCCACTCAGGCTGCCCTAACATTTTAATTATATTTCAAACTTCATTTCACTTTTTCCCAAGAAAACCTAACTAGATTTAATCTACCCCTTTTGAGCCTGCTCACACTACTTATAACTCTCTTCTTCCCTCTAATGCTTGTATATCTAAAGCATGTATTTTTCCCTGGAAGTAGCCAGAGAGCTTCAAGAGGTGTGGTCTTGCCTTGCACAGAGAAGGGGTGCTCAATAAATGTTTTTGTCTGGAGCATGCTGCTGTAGTAATTAACCACTATTATATACCTGGTGACTTCTCTTTAGACACTAAAGTATCATCCAATTTTTTTTCCTGAGTTTCTAGTTTCATATTTATAGAAGGCAGACATAGTTGAGTGATATTGTAAAACCCCTATGTGCATTGAGACAGCATATCCTGTGTTCTCAGGCTGAGATATGCATCCCACAAGGAATACATTTCAGTGAAGGCTAAACAAATTAAAAAAAAAACACTTTTCATATTAAAACAAAATGGGCATTTTTGTGGATTAAGATGAACTAAATGTTGTTGGATTCTTAAGATAAAAATATCAGATAATCAGGGTGACTGGGTGGGCTCAGTTGATTAAGCGTCTGTCTTCGGCTCAGGTCATGATCCCAGGGTCTTGGGATGGAGCCCCATGTTCGGCTGCAGGCTCAGCAGAGAGCCTGCTTCACCCTCTCCTTCTGCCTGCTGCTCCCCCTACTTATGCTCTCTATCAAATAAATAGATATAACCTTTAAAAAAATATGAGATGATCAAGTCACTTCCTGGTTGTGGCAGCTGCTTCAGGAGGTTATCTGAGAATCTCTGCTTCACAGAGATTACTCTGACGACAAGCAAAGATCCGTTTTCTAGTTTCCTCGATTTTCTAGGTATTTGGTAACTATTGGGCAAAAGCTTGGTTTTAAGGTTGGTGCTGGTTGTACCTATAGTCCCGGAACGTGTAAGCGGGAGGCTCCTTCCAGCACTCATTGGCCTCAGGATCCAACAGGCAGTTGTCAGCATGGATGGGGTGACTGAGGTCAGTTCTTCTATCCTGCTGACCTGCCGAAAAAGGGAACAGGTGAGAATGACAGGACAGCAGGAGCGTCCAACAGCAAAGCTGATGCCACACTGTCTTTGCCCATCATGGGTACCCTATGCAAATCTGAGACGCAAGGCAGACCCACGTAGATGAAAGAAAGAACTGACTAAGCAGTCAGGAGACCGGTCCTGCTTTGGTGAGATACTTGTAAAATCAAGGGCAAATCCCATCTGTCTGTTCTGCCATAAAAGTTTCTTGATATAAATACACATAATAGAAATTCCATGCATTCACCTGGGGCAGTCCAAGGAGAGGGGCGAAATGAAAATGTAAAAAGAAAGAACTGATTCAGCTGAAACCTCACGTGCCAAACTCTACTCTCAAGAACTTCTCCTTCCCCTCCTACTCAACAGGGTGTGGAAGAGAAGATCTAGGGAAAAAAATCAATCATAAAGGCCTGGAGCAAGGGTCTCTGCCCTTTTTAAAAAAATATAAAAATATAAAAGACACAGAGAGAGAGAGAGAGAGAGAGAGAGAGAGACAGGCAGAGGGTGAAGCAGTCTCCCTGCAGGGAGCCCGATGTGGGACTCGATCCTGGACCCTGGGGATCAGGTCCTGAGCCAAAGGCAGATGCTCAACCACTGAGCCACCCAGGCATCCCAGGTCTCTGCCTTTTTAAGATTTCTTTCAACAATCCCTTCATTTTCTATGCATCCACTTAATGCTTTTGGGCATGATGGGGACTGTAATTTCCAGGTTCCTGGTTCCCTGCAAAGGAAAGCCCAAAACAGGGAAGCATTTCTCTGTGTGACTTACAGCAAGTAGGAGAAATGGATCTGAAAGGAAGACAGGCAGAGCAATGGGCTTCTGGAACAAGAGGAGGCCGAAAAGGAGAAAGACAGGGAAGGAAGAAATCCATACAAGGTTCTTCTGTTTGGGGGGACTGAGTACTTGGCTAACCCATTAGTCTAAAATGTATCAGAACTGTTTTGCATTGTTTTCTTTCTACTTTCACTGTGGGTGTAGGAGGGAGCAAGTTCAAACTCTGGAATCTTACCAGACAGGGCGGTGCGGCAGACCATGTGTGTATAGGAAAAATACAGGGTTGAGTTCAGCATGAAATAGGATTCTACAATCTTTCGAGCCTTCTCGCTGATGTCATAAAACAGACGGGCACTCTTCAGTGGGACTCGGCCTTCATAACCAAACTGAAGACAAAGAGGAATGTGAGACAGCACTGGGTTGGTCAGAAGGCTTGAGAAAAACAGACAGTAGGGCTCAGTCCAGCAATATAAGGATGGCCCTGTCTACCCTGGCCAGTGGGAACACTGTTACATGCTCGTGGATTCTGGTTAGGAAAAGGAGCCACCGAAATTCATCCTTCCTAATCACAGAGGGAACCCTGAAAGCTAATCTCTCCCTCTTCTCTCCTCTCAAATAACTTTCTCTTCCTCCAAACAGCACTTGGTGTGGTACGGAAGAGCCATGTGTTTTGGGATACTTTCACCATTGCACCAGGAGCTCCTTGAGGACAGGGCTGGAGTGGGTATTATTTGTCAAATCGGAATTTAGGAGATGTAAAGTCTGATAAGTTGGTGCCTAGTGAAGGAATCGAGGAATGATTTAAAACAATGCAGATATCATTTCAGACTTGCTCCTTTCATCTACCCTGAGGGGTTTACATTTTCATCTCTCCTCTTTCCTGTATCTGCCATTCACAGAAGGTCTTGGGTTGATGCTTAGGAACCCAAACCCAAAAGAAGCTACGACTTTACTTTGAGTGCTTTCAGGACAGTTGCACCTTCAAACTTTTCATTGGGTGTATGGGGTGAAGTCTTTCCTCTATATCCATCACCAACAAGCATGATTCCCTGGAAGCAAAATACAAGAAGATGCTTTATTAATGACCACTATGACTTCATCAGGGCTCCCCTCTTGCCTTGACTGCCAGGAAGCTAAGGACCAAAGTCCATAGTCAGAACCATCCCTATTTTGTACCAGGATCCTGGTACCATTAATTCTTCTGATCAAAGAGAGATCTTTATTTAACCTTCACTCTACATTTTTATATAAAATACTACTTTTTGTAGAAATAGGATATAATTAATATATTGGTTAATTACTGATTAAGATAAAGAGATTCTCCCAGTGACTTTATACAGTAGGCAGGGCACATGCTGAATGCTCTTAAGCCACTAACTATTCTGGATCCACTAGCTGTGTCCAGATCTAGACAAAAAGTCTTCCCAAACCAGGCTATGAAAATGCCTCCACATTGATGTCCTGGTCCTAAAGAAAGTGACATTTCAGGCCTGTTTCTCTGACTCCAAGCGAGACCAGGACCAGAGCTCCAGAGCTCACACCAGGCCAGTACTCAGGATCCCCTCCCGCTTCCGTCCTCACACTGGCCACGCTGTGGAGCTCCCGGCACTGTTCTTCTGACAGGACGTTATCCAGGAGAACCCGCTGAGTCCCGTTCAGCTGCTCCGAGTTATAGACAAATGTGATGTTCTCATAGAGTAGAGGGCCACCTAAAGGGACAGAACACATGGTCTTCTCTGTTGCTTCTATTCCCAAGGGGGGGTGGACCACAGAACACTCAACAGTCTTCAATGTGAAATGCATGAGAATCAGTTTGCTCATGAATACTTAAGAATGCAAAGACAAATTGGAAGCTTGCTAAGTACAATATGGATTCAGAAAACAGACGTCTGACCACCAGGTTTCTCCGTAACATCACAATAATGGTATCACATTTGCATAGGATTTGGGGTTTGATAGGAACTCTCTTTTCATTTGATTCCAGTGATGATCTTGCAAAGCAGACTGGGAATCTCCCAGGACACTGCTCTGATAATTTCTAGAATTCTCTTGGCAACTGCACACACTCTTCTCCACAACTCTTGGCTCCTAACTCTGTTACAACATCACATTATGTGATCACGTGTTTGTGCACCCACACACGACCCACATACCCCAGTCTTACTGGTAGGTAGAGAAATACCATCACTAGAAAGCTCAGCTGGTAAATGTACCATCAGGATGGTCACCCCAAGCCACCAACTCCTTCCCAGTCTTCTTCCCACCAAACTGACTTTAGATGGTCTTAATTGGGGAATATTTATTTTTCTCTGTTCTCTAGGCAAATCTGTATATCATTTTTTTTCACACAGGAAGGTTTCCTATAGATATCTGCTCTCTCCCTGGATAGAGCCCACAACTTAATGAAATAGCCCGTATAGGCTTTCGAGAAGGAGATGCTCTGGGGTCATGCTTTAGGTGTTAAATTACAAAATCTAGACCTGACAAGGCTCTCTCCTCACAGAGGGCAGGACTGAGGGCAAAGCCTCTGCTGACAAGGAAATCTTCAGATGTAACACAGTGGAATCAGCTTGAAGTAAAACACTGAACTGAAAGGAAAAAGACTTTCTGCTCTTTATAATACTCCTAAGACACTGGACACGAACCTCTCGAACAACAGTTCACCCTGGAGGGAGGCATGGGGAGGGCTCGGCTTCTCCCTTCTTGCCCCTGTCAAGCAAGGGTCACCAACACACTGTCTAAAAAACACATCAGTTGAAGAAGGAAGAAACCAATTGAAATCAATGTTCCCTCTATTTCTTTAAAACAAATTTGTAAAACTAAAAAGTAGCACCAAGTTTATTCATCTAGTTAGGATGAAAGAGTCACAACAGCTCACAATTAGTGGAATATTCAGAAAGACAGACAGTGTTTCCCAATCTTTAGTAACACATGGTTATCTGAGAAGGGAAAAGTTCCCAAAGGAGCGGCAGTGCTGACACACTATTTATTACAATTTTACTTCTATACTTGTAATTACAAAACCACGAACACTGTACTTATTTATCTGCAGAGTTTCATATAACTTAACACCAAAAGCAAGTTACAAGTTACAAGATTAAATAAAAGCAAGACTGTGAAACCAAGTAAATTCAAGATAGCAATATTAATGAAATGGTTAATGCTATTTTCTAGAAACCAAAAAGCCTCATTCCACATGAATATTCTACTAACTGATCTGGCCCAGATTCTTTTGAGCCAGAATTCTTTGTAGTATTTTTGGTGTGTAATGACTCATTGCACTGCAACTTTTCTCTACTGAAATTACTATGAAATTGTAATATACCATGACTGACTTTGGGCCTTTATCTGGTCCTGATGCATTATTTATAAGTTTATTCGACTTCATTTCTTGTTAGTCTTCAACCACTGAAGTATCACTAACTGGTGCCAGTGTGATGTAGTAGCTGCACCCACTGCAGTGTGAAATCTCACAGCTGGACTTGGCTATTAAGTTGTTATTTAGATGACCTACTAGTTGCCCCATTAACTTTTTTTAGGTTGTTATCAAAATCCATAAACACAGAATTTCTTAGATTTCATGAATATAACCACAAGTTGTAGTTGAGTATCAATCTTTTGGATGAATAGAAAAAGAAAATACACACACACATACATAATTCAATGTTTCTCAGCCTTTGTTCCACAGAAAAGTTTTTGATGAAAAAAGAGTTTCTTGATCAAAGTGTTTGGGAAGTATTAGGTTACACAAAATTTAAGAGGACTTCTTAGAACTTTAAATATATAAATAGGCATCATGACTCTCTGGAGTATCAATACAATATGAAGCAGTTCTTACCTTTAATTGAGCACAAGAACTATCCTTCCTTCCTTCCTTCCTTCCTTCCTTCCTTCCTTCCTTCCTTCCTTCCTTCTTTCCTTCCTATGGCAGAGAGATTCTAAGATGCCCCCCTAATCATCACTGCCTCCTAGGATTCATGGGCTTGCATAATTTGCTTTCCTCAAGTGCAGGTGGGGACTGGAACTTGCTTCTATCAACAGAATATGCCTAAGTGATGGGATATCACTTCCGTGATTAGATTACATAAGGTTGCAACTTCCGTCTTGCTAGTAGACTCAGTCTATTGCCTTCTCAGCTTGCAGTTGGATGAAGCATGTAACTGCATTAGACAGACGCACACGGCAGGGAATGAGGCGTCCTCCAGCCAGCAATCAACTAGGAGTTGAGGACCACTGTCCACTAAGACTCTAGGAACCGAATTCTCTCATCTGAACTTGGGAGAAGGTAGATGGAAGTCTGTCACAGACCCTGAAGCAAGGGACCATGCCAAGTTACCCCCCAAATTCCTGACCCCCAGAAACTGTGGGATAGTAAATGTATGTTATTGTGAGCCACTACATTGGTGCTTTTTTTTTTTTTTTTTGTGGTTGAGGATAAAAACCTAGTAGACGACCCTCTCCCCAACAGGACTTAATGTAAAACACAGGTTATTTGGAAAGGGTGCTCGAATCCATATAGCTGATTAAGATCCATAGCCAAATTGAGGCACTTTCTCAAATATTTGGAAAAGTAAACTGCATATTCCATTCCCACTTAGAAATTTAAAAGAGAAGTTCCTTCCAGAAGAAAGACAAGATACTTGTAGGTTCACTGAAAAGCATTTTCTAATATAAAACTCAAACAGAAATGGATGACAGACCATGGGTTTAATGAACCAGGTTGGTTTGTACTATGTCATATTTCTTCCTTTTCTATCTGGAGAGTACATTAACTTTAAATATAATTACCTTATTTTCAAAAAATGACTTTAACAGTTACTACAACCAAAACGTTTAGAAAAATCCCTACCATTCTTAAGTTTTATATAAGTATTTGCTATTACTATGCTGATTACTTAGTATTATAGTAAAATATGCCTGGTATATATCCTGCTGAGTTCTGGCTGAGGCTTCTTAATAAGCATAAAGGAGTTTACTTTAAAAAGAGCTCCAGGGATATTGACAACTCCCCCAGTCATGCCACATGGAATACACAAAGATCAGGTGAAGGGATGGAGTGCAACACAGTCTTACCTAATAATGTTAACTAACACTAACAGAGTCAGACAGAATCTGTCCTAGAAACTTGCCTTTCATGTAGTTAACACAACCACCCCCGAGAATAAGAGTTTTATACAGAGGTTTCCCACACATGCATTTCACCAAAAACAACCAACTACCCACCCACTAACCAAAAGGAAGAAAAGAAAAAAAGGAAAAACAAATCTTGCCGTTCAAATATGCACGTCGACCAGCCTGCAAATGACTAGTAGCACACCAGACAGAGGAAAACATTAAAATAAAAATAAAAATGTAGTCCAATAAGTTGCGGTTCCTGGGGCCTGATGTGATGGCTTTAGCCAACTCTTAACCACAGCTCAAGGAGATTTAGTTAAACAACTTAATTCTTCTCTCATTCATAAAGTATGTGCCTGGCTCTGACTCTCCAGTTGCAATAAAGAGGGATCGTCTAGGAAAATACTGCTCTGTGCTCACCGCCTGTGGTTCACATGGCAAGAAGGAGCGTTTCACCATAAATATTACGACGTCATACAAGTCATAACAGGGATGTGCTAAGTAACAAGCCCTAATGTGAGCACAGCCCTTTCCCGGCTACAAAAGACTTTTCACACTGATCCTCTGCAAAAAATTGCTATCCTTCTTTTACAGCTGAGGATCACAGAGCCCAGAGACATCAAGGGTCCAGTGATCCATCACACCACAGCACATCAGACTAACGAATCCTGGAAACTAGCATTCCTGATTCCAAGGTCAATGTTATTTCTACTATACTGACGGGGATGATTATGGAACAGGACCTTTGGAAACTAGTGGGGGAAAGGAGAATGGATAACTGATGGATGTTTTTAGCTTGATGATATGCATATCCCATGAACTGGAGTCACTCTGGGATGCAGTCCTGGGTCACTCCCACAGAGCTTCTGAGCCATCCAGTACGAATACCACTAAATACTGTTAGGTAACCAGAGTAGATGACAGCCCTTTTGTGAGAGAGGAGAAAAGCTGAGATAGATTCTACTCCGTGAAGCATGCATCCTTTCTTACCTCCTCAACATCTGCTTTCAGCCAGACTAAGATATAAAAGTGTTTTCTGGTTGGGAACTTTGCCTCTGTCTACCACTGTTCTTAATTTAGAAACTATTTAGATCTCTAGTGACTACACAGAAGGCTATCTAGCGGTTTCCCAGAGAACATCCTAAGATGCAGTAGCCCAATCAACTAAGCAAATTCTATAGAAAGAAACGATAGATTTTGGTAGCCCAGCCAACCACGGTCTCTCCCCATCCTACATAGTTTCCTGTTCTATTCTCTGTATTAGCCTTCCTAGCCAGCTGCTGTATCTCAGAGTCTTGGGTAGCCAGTGTGTGTGTGTGTGGGGAGGGGGGGGTAGCTTTGAAGCTTGGCAACTATCCTGGAGTTTCCCAAACCCTTACAGCAAAGTGCTGGCTTACTGGCACATACTTCCTGGGTGATTTCTCAGCTTAAAAAGCAACAAGAACTCTGGCTGACCATGAAATTCTCTGGCATTTGTAAAACAGCTTGGGCTTTGTGGCTACAAACCGAGGTCCAGGTCAGATTAGATGAGCATTTTATCCTGTTTACTGCCTCAAACGGACTTGGAAGCTACGGAAGGAAAGGGCTGGGAAATGTGAGAGTTGTAGAGAGCCAGAAGTTTTCAAATCAGCTAGAGGAATGTGCTGACACACTCTCTTGTTGGGGGAAAGGAATACTGTACTTCTTCTCAACACAGGTTTTTAAAACCTTCTTATCTTGCAGTTATTTAATCAATAAAAGGTACATTTTGGATATCTAGAATCTTCTATGTTCCATCTCCAGGTGAGTAAAAGAAAATGGGATTTGGATTCAACATCCTGGGTTCAAATGCCTACTCAACCCATTATGAGCTGTGAGATACAGGCCAGGTCATTATATCTCTGGGAGCCTCAGTTTTCTTGCCCGTGAACTGAGGTTATCTCATGTCTCACATGAGATGCTTCCAGTATTCATATGAATTGTGTCTAAATTTGCCTGAGAAATTATAAAATATACAGATATCGTCATAGTTATTAAGGACTACTACTGAGTTAAACCACTACAGCTAATAATTTATTATAACAATGTTTAGCTCTATTTAAAACCTACTTTTGACAATACTCTACATACATTTCCATGAATTCTGATCTGACATAAGTATATAATGTTGGGCTCTCTCCACCTCTGTGCCTTTGTTCCATTGTTTTATCCACTAAAATAGCTCCCTCCACACCTTTGCCAATTCAACTAAATTCTATTTATCCCTCAAAGTCCTGCTTAGAAATACATGCCTCAAGCACCTTGGATTAACTCATCTACTATCCATATGACCTGTCTCTTTAAGTCCTCTGCTGCACAGTTTATTCCACACTACGTAGCACACCCTCATGGCTTGACAGAAACCCCCGTGACCTCTCCAAGCCTCCAGTACTCAACTGGGGGTGGCAGTGATCATCTGGTCCCTGCCTAGTTCACAGGATTCCTACGGGATGCAGATAAGGGTGTGAATTCGGAAGCACTTTGGATGGAAACCAAAGGCAATGATATACAAATCTGAGACATGGTTCTTAAGCCTTGCTTTCAGAATGTCATAAAATGTAGCAGCCTAGTCAGATTCTGTATTTTCCAGAGAAAATGGGATCTTCTTTCACTGAAATAATAACTAGCTAAGTCGCGCCTCCTCCTTTCCTTCCTATAAGTAGAACTGCACAGATACTTACCCTCTCTTAAGTCTCGATCTATCTTGGGTGATGACTTTTTCCCCACTGACAATCCATGAACTTCTGGCCCCTCCACGTTCACTCCTGAAGGGACCCTGCTCATTAAAAACAGTTAAATTTCCCACTGAATAAAGATGTTCAGAGACAGAGGAAAGGGCAACTTAGTCAGGTAGTCAGTCTATGACTTCATATTGTAAGTTTTTGTTTTACACAAGCCCACCTATGTTTCGAGATCAAACTAACTGCCTGTCACTGCCTCCATGAAGCTCTCTAATTCCTCAAAGTGTGTGCTCTATTTCACTTCTCTAAATATTCTTAGCATCTTTTTTTTTATAGTTAATTGTATCCATAATTTCACCCCCTTGAGATTAGGCATTAAGCCTCAAAAGAACTGAAAAAAATATCATGTACCTCTTTAAAAGGCTCAGAATGTTATATTTTTGTCTTGAGCGTAGATGGCATCACTGAACTATGGCTTAACTGAAATAAACCATGACCTCATGCATGGTTCTCTACCATTCCAAGAAAGAATATTCAAGTTTCAAACTTGGCAAATATACAAATCACAGCATGATATCCCTTCAGTATACACATACTGAACAAATCCAAATGTGCACGTCCACTCTTGGATCCCCTGTAATAATTTTAGGCCACCCAGGGTTGAGGCCTTGATATCTAGTGAAAGACTGTAAGATTTTGAATAGGAAAATCCTGATCCACCAGTCCCTTATGGTAACACTCTAAAAGAGTCCTTTGCCTTGTCAGAATCTCCATTTCTGAATTTGAAAATGAATAGGCTAGACCATGTCAGCTCAAACCTGTAACTCCAACATTCTATGATTCCTCGAACTGCTTATTAACGTGTAAATTGATTTTTTACTTTTATAGTTTTTCTGTTAAATGGGGTCTACTCATTTCTGATTGAGTTAATGACACCTAATATTTTAGCTTGCAGTGAAACTTTCTGAGCTTCCTGCTTTCAAATGCAGTAAGGGAATTCAGCATGAACAAGAAAAATTTAAGCTCTATTTTATTAATAAATCCAACAGCATCCAATTTTCTCTGATTTAGAATCACAGAATGTGTAGCCTTCAGAGATTACCTGATCCAACTCCTTACTTGGAGGAAAAACGTAAGATTAGAAAGGAAGACAAACTACTCAAAATCACACAGAAGTATGGGAAGAGCTGGGGCTAGAAGGTAGAGCTCCTAATTCCCAGTGTGGAACTCATTTAATTATATTTTTTGCCTATTTCATAGAGTTAAGGTCCTTATGATGGGTATGACTCTTAAGTATTTCTTCTCATTAAAAGTAAACAGACTGTATTCTGAATGAAGAACTCACCGATTCTCATCATGTCGTCCTCCGTATCGGATCCAATAATTCTGTTTTGAATTAAAAAAGAACAAAACTGCTCAGTAGCTTTGTCACTAAAACATAACTTACAGAAAGAAAATATACATTTCAAATACTCAAAAAACCTAAAACGTTAGGACACTTGCATGCTGCATAAAGATACAATATTTTTTAAATTAATAAATAGAAAAGCTAAAGTCAATGCAATTTTGGCAAAGACAAATGATGTACAAATGGGTTTTTAAAAATAGCCTGGAATTAGCTTAAGAGTTTATAATTTTTGTTCAAGAAGTGATTTGGAATTTGGTGTCAGGAAGACACTTAAAAGATCATTCAGTCCAACTCCCTTATGTCTTGAGAATAAAGCAAACAAAGGAAAAAATTCAGCTTCATTAATCATCTGTGCAGAATCATAAAGTGACTTTTTCTGAAGTCTCTTGGGAAGATGCAATTTAAAAAAATAAGAAGTGGGAGCTGGATATAAGCATACTAGAAATGTCATTTAGAATTAGTATACTTAAAATTACCCTAATTTTTAAAATGTGCCAATAAAAATATGACATAACTAAAACAGAGATGAAAAAATGTTACAAATAGGATGTATTACAAATAGTGCTTTTTATAAACATTATGACAGGGACATTATATAAAGAACTTATATAGCTAATCAACAGGTAAATGAAAAAAGGGTATGTCCAGATAATTCATATCATAGGAAAAGTAATAACAATATGTGGAAAGTTTGTTTTGGCTGTCAAAGGAGTACAAATTAAAACAACAATAACATACCATTTTGTAGATAAGAAATACAAGTGATTTTTAAACGTTATCTCTCACTGCTGAGATATTTATAGTAAGCTGGTACTTCTAATGCTTTGCTAGAACTACTGAAGGTATCAAAAAACTCTTAGAAAAGCAATTTCAAGAACTTTAAAACTTCTCATATCCTTTGATGCCAGAATAATCCCATTCCTGGGAATTTATTCAAAGGGCACAGTTCAATACAGAGGAAAATGCTTCATGCATTAAATACAGTAGGAAAAAAATAAAAAACAAAAAATTCAGTGTTAGGAAAAGAGTTTATTTATTGCGTGTTCTATACATGTAGCTAAAAATCATTCTAAAAGCTGTAAAAATGTAGAAATGGCTTATGACACCTTAACTAAAATCAGAATAGAAATCTATCCATACCATAGTAGTAGCTGGGCAAAAGGTGTGTCTTCATATGAAGACCAAAAGTCAACACAGACAAGTGGAGTCAGCATGATGAAGAGTACAATTGAGGTGGGCTCTGTTCTTTATGAAGTCTTTTTAATGTTTAAAATGTGTAAGTGAAATACAAAATGTCACATCCAGAATCTGAGGCATAAAACAGTCCTGAGGCAAATGCATCAGGTACAAAACACTTCTCTTCCCCCCACATATATTTGCTCTTGACTTTGGATCTCAGCGATATGGAGATCTATTAAAGTCTTTTAATATTTATCACATATTCTGAGTAAACACCCACCTCCCACCTCCCCAGGTTTTGTTAATACAAAGCAGATTAGAATCTTCAGTAAATCAAGTTGGGAAATAAAATCATAAATCAGTAGTCCATTGAGTGTGCTTTTAAAAAATATTTCTTGGGGCACCTCAGTGGCTCAGTGGTTGAGCGTCTGCCTTCGAATCAGTTTGTGATCCCGGGATCCTGGGATCAAGTCCCTCATCAGGCTCCCTGCAGGGGGAGCCTGCTTCTCCTTCTGCATAAGTCTCTGCGCTTCTTGGTCTGTGTCTCTCATGAATAAATAAGTAAAATCTTTAAAAAAAAGAACCAAACATTTCCTCTTCCCTCTTTGCTCTTACCGGTTCAGTGTATGAAAATCCCAGACCCTCTGCAGCTGATTTTATTAGTTCTGATTCCAATTTATGACGCTTCACGAACATTGCCAAATCCTAGAGGAAAAAAAAATGAATGAAAAGTTTATATTTAAATAACAGTTAAGAAATATGATAAATGCTCAAGTGGAAATATTTTTCAATAGACAGTGACAAATGAGCTAAGAAAATATTCACAGCTGCAAAAAAAGTCTCCATCTCAACAGACTTTCACAAGCTATCATGTATGAGAAAAATATGCTTCTGGCATTAATAATTAAAGTACAAAAGAATAGCATTCTAGAACCTTGACTAAACTGCTAGGGATCCCTGGGTGGCGCAGTGGTTTAGCGCCTGCCTTTGGCCCAGGGCGCGATCCTGGAGACCCGGGATCGAATCCCACATCGGGCTCCCGGTGCATGGAGCCTGCTTCTCCCTCTGCCTGTGTCTCTGCCTCTCTCTCTCTCTCTCTCTGTGTGTGTGACTATCATAAATAAAAATTAAAAAAAAATAAACTGCTAGATATCTGTAAGAGCAGTGCTACACTTTTACCAGTTCTGCCTAGAGCATCTAGCAGAATGCAGTTTCTTCTCAGGATGTTGGTCTCACCTCTCGGGCCTCAATGGATGCTGGGTCACTGCTGTCATCCAGCAGACCCTCGTAGTAATCCACATTGTCTAGGACATCCTCATCATCTGGATGGAGGAGAAGATAGGCCTTGGCACACTCCAAGGCTTTCACATATTCACCAACTGAAAGACCAAGGAGTTGTAGCATTAGAGTTAGGCTAGGTCGAGCCAGAGGATTTTCAAGAAATACTTCAACATGTTCTAGGTGAGGTCAGCATTAAACACAAGTGAGAGGGAAGATAAGGTGAAGCCAAACAGCCGACACAGAAATAGTCACAGATAAAACCAGATTCTCAAATATGGAGAACAAACTGATGGTTGCCACAGGGGAGGGAGGTGGCTGAGGGGATGGGGGAAATATAGGGGATTAAGAAGTGCAAACTTCCAGTTATAAAATAAGTAAATCACAGAGCTGAAATAACAGCATAGGGAATGCAGACAATAAGATTGTAATAACATTGGTGACAGATGGTGACTATACTTATCATGATGAGCCCTGAGTAATGTACAGGATTGTTGATTCATTATATTGTACACATGAAACTAATATAACACTCTGTGTTAATTATACTTCAATCCTATGTCTCTGCCTCTCTCTCTCATTAATAAATAAAATAAAACATCTTAAAAAATAAAAAATATACTTCAAAAAAATAGCCACAGACAAAAGGAAGGACATGATTACATGATTTCAGTATTTAAAAGGTACTAATTTTGGTCTGCTTTGGCACTTAGATGTGTTTTGTATCAATTATTAAAAGTTTCTACCTGAAGATGTTGTTGACAACTTATATTATTGAATACAAATAAGCAGAGCAGAATCTGGGGAGCTAATTCTGTTTTGGGGCTGAGTTTGACATCGTGTTTTCTAAAACCAATTTCAGTGATCCCAATTCTATTCATTGCTTTTAAAAAATTACTAACAGCACAATGTCCATGAGTAAGGAGACACATAAAATAAATTCTAGTACAGTATATGTGGATTGTATATGTGGATGTAAAGAAAAATTAATGAGGAAGATCTCCATGTACCGATAAAATTAGGTTAAACCATATAAAATTGCCAAAATTTGACCTTTTTTGAACTAAGCAAATGGTAATTTCATAGGTCCAACCTACTAAGGAAATGCTTTTCATGATTTTATTTTTAAATAATCTTTACATCCAACATGGGGCTCAAACCTACAACCCCAAGATCAAGAGTCACATGCTTTACTGACTAAGCCAGGTATCCCCTGATATATTATTATTATTATTATTATTATTATTATTATTATTATTATGAGAGAAAGGGAGACTGGAGGTTGGGGGCAGAGGGAGAGAGAGAATATTAAGCAGGCTCCACACCCAGTACAGAACCCCAATGTGGGGCTCTATTCCATGACCCTGAGAGCATGACCTGAGCCAAAATCAAGAGATTGATGCTTAACCAACTGTGCCACCCAGATGACTCCTCCCTACTGATATATACTATTACATGAAGAAAGCAGTGTAAAGAACAGTGTAAATAATACATTATCTTCTATGTATAAAAGGGGGAAATAAGTTGGGTTTTGTGTAGGGGTGTGTGTGTGTGTGTGTGTGTGTGTGTGTTGAAGAGACAAATCGAAAACTAGTTATAGGGCATGAAACTGGGTTGCAGAAAAAAGTAAGAAAGGGAGGCTTTTATGACATTTGGTCTTTGAATTTGTGAATATATCATCTATTAAAATTAAGTTGAAAAATTAAATGTAAAAATCCTGAAAAATGTCAGTCTAGTGTAATTGTCAGGACATTATCACAGCATTTTCCCACTTGTGGCTTCACCTGTTCTCCTTATCCTGAGTTTGCCGTGATGTGAGATGAGAGAGAAAAAAACAACAACAGGTAAATCCTCATTGCCTCAATGGTAAACTGGGAAATGCAGAGGACAATTTGATGTCTGTAATGATGAACAACAGCTCTCCTTCAAAAGGTCTTCTGGAATGATCCACACCTTACCTCGATAGTAGGCGAACTGTAGG
Organism: Canis lupus baileyi; assembly: GCF_048164855.1. NCBI lineage: Eukaryota > Metazoa > Chordata > Mammalia > Carnivora > Canidae > Canis > Canis lupus. Next base: position 23,638,768 of record NC_132868.1, read on the forward strand.
TAGTCATAATGCAGGGGAAGAAAGTTCTCGATTGGAGACAGGCGGCCGGGGCGAGTGGCAAGTTCCCTCACGCACTCGTGCTGACAAACCAGCACCTGCATGTAGTGATCTGGAAGGCAACAGTGAGGGAGGTGGGTCGCTCCAGTCCGCTGGAGGGTCCAGACTTCAAGGTGGGAGCCACAGTTAGACAGGGCATGCCCCACCTCACCACACTGTGAGGGCCACCTCGTTATCATCTTCACTTCATGAGCAGGAACTTCTCACAAAGGAAGGAAATGACTTGCCAAAGGCCTCCTGGTCAATGATCCCTAGAGTAATGAACAGTGGATTCCAAACCTTGTGTCCTCTAGTCTTTTCTCCAGACTGCACTTTCCACTTCTTACCCTTTTTCTACATCTCCTGAAAAGTGACACAGGCCATGTCAGCCCACCCGTGCCCATGTGAACAAACGCCTTTCCCATTTAAGACCTCTGGGGCCTCCCTTTGGATACTTTGGGTACATGTCCTGGGTCAGGGTTGGAAGTTCAGATCCCAGTTATGCTAAGGAGCAGTTGAGAGAAAGGACAGCCGTGCATATGAGGAGCTCTTTCTCCTTGTTAACATTTTCAAGAACTTTTCCTAAAGGGGAAATAAAAACAATATATATAATTTTTTTACATCTATCGATCAGGAACCTATTCTACTCAGTTACCAAATAGTCCATCACCTGAACATTGGAAATCCTAATACTGTAGGGACTGGTAAAATAGGAGGAGGAGGAAAGCTAAAGCATTTAGATACACATTTTGTCTCTTTCTCTGTTTCCCTTTCTCTATCACCATTCTTGTCATTTCTAAACAGGCGAGGATTCTCAAGTGTAGGGGTCATCTTGCTTCCGTTAGCTCTGGGCTCTCTCCTATCCAAGCATGAGCTGAGGAAATGACAGTCGCTAATGTTCCAGAAAACAAACACTTCCTACATTTTTTCCCAACTTTGATTTTCACAATGAAGATAGAAATAGTCTTCTCCAAAAAGAGAAGATTTTATTCATGTCTGTGTAGAGCAGGCTTTCTTGAGAATGACGATACAACTGTCTGACTTCATGACTTTACATTTTAATTTAACACAACTGCCTCCTTTCAAAGGTTCTCTGTTAGGCAGAGTTTGGCTCATCTCTTAATGACTTGAAGAGAGACCCCAGAGCACAACAGAAAGGGCGTGTGCATTTTCTGGTGTGTAGGCAAATGGGCCAGTTCTTGCGCAACCTGGCAAACTCAACCCAACATAGCACAGCTAACAGAATCCCTACAGTCTATTGGTTCTTATTTTTTTTAAAGATTTTATTTATTTATTTATGAGAGACACAGAGAGAGAGATGCAGAGACACAGGCAGAGGGAGAAGCAGGCACCACGCAGGAAGCCCAATGGCCCAATGTGGGACTCAATTCCCGGACTCCAGAATTACAACCTGAGCCGAAGTCAGACGCTCAATCACTGAGCCACCCAGACATCCCCAGTCTATTGGTTCTTAATTGCAGCTGGAGGATGGGAGGAGAAAAATGAGTTCTGTTTATTTGTTTAGCATGTTAGAAATAAACAGCTATATAAATAGCCAATAGATAGCTGTTTTATTTCTTACAAAAACGACAAACAACCTTCAACTGTTTCTCTTAGTTAGCTGGCCATTGGCATTCCTCTTTACCTTCTAACACACATTCCTCCTAATTCCAAATGACACGCAAAAGGAAGAGGTAGAAAATACACCCAACAAGACCCAAAATCTGAATCAAATTATTTTTCGACACAAGACACAAAGAGCAAACAAAATGAGTGATAAAGTGATCTTCTTTAGGGCCTCAACAAGCATAGTTGATAATAAATGGCATTGAGAAGCCATTTGTATTTTTCTCCTATTTTTAGTGTTGTTCTATCTCAAAAATCCAAATATTCTGGCTTTCTAAATATATTCTGTATTTTAAAAGCCACTTTCACTTTTAATTTAGAACAGTTTTGAACCACACAAGAATTTACAGCGTTATAACACATTTTATTGGTTGTATTTCTTGTCTCCTTTCTAAATCAAATGTTATTGCGCAATTACTATGTTTTAATAAGTTTGAGATACAAGACCCTTGTGTGGGAATATTTTTAAAATTTTTCTTCTCATAATAAATTGGAAATGCATCAAATTCTCAAGAAGACTTACCATATTTTTGTAATATATGATCTTTGATTGAGCTTCAGGAACCATGACATTTTTTTAAATCACTTTTCTTTACTGGAAATAGGGGTAATGGTGATAGTTGTATTAAGTATTAAGAGCCTGAGTTAGGAGATGTCTATTCTTTCCCAGCAATGAAGATGCTATGGTGACCTCGAGCAAATCATTAAATGTTATTCTGTGGGAATCTGTCAGTTTTCCGAAATCAGACATAAGACATTCGCCAAAGCTGTTTAGTGGCCATTGGTAGAGGCAGATGTAGAGATGATTGGTGGCGGGGGGTAGAGACAGGACACATATCCTTACACAACTACAAGATAATAAACCATAATAAAGGAGAAGCATTCCTGAATAAAAGATTACGTGTAAAGAATACTTAACAATTGAAATGTGAAACACACATAAAACTGATATTCAAATGAGCGGTGCGCAAAAAAATGTATGGAAATGACTGCAGGAAGCCTAGCAAAATAAAATCTTTGGGGAGAAAAATCCTCAATAATTCAGATATTGGTACTGATATTAGGTGAACTGAGTTGGTTTTGGGTAACTGAATATGTGGCAGATAGGTCATCCAACAAATTGAATTTCAATCTACCTCATAAGATAAATTTTGAAAGATGTTTCCTAATCATCCCTCTCAAAGACCTTAACAATTTATGATCTATATTTTCAAAACATAGAGTATTATTGATCCTTTTAATCTGAAATGTGATTGATGGATATGTCATTTTCTTCTCCCCTCCCTCCCTTCCTTCCTTCCCTTTTTTTCTTCCCACTCATTCATTGAATAAATATTTACTAAGCACCAATCTTTGTCAGTCAGTATACTTAGGGGCTTAATCTTCAGCCCCTAAGAAGATAGGACATTAGGCAAGTGATAGAGGAAAGCAACAATTTTCAAAGTCTGTGAGTGGAAATGAACATGGTATTTCCAGGAAATGCCACAGGAGGGGATCTAAGAGACAGAAAGAGAGGGGATGAAAATATATACAAATGCACAATCATGAAAGTCCTTATTAAAGGTTTTGGGTTTTATTCTAAGTGCAGTGGGAGCCTTTGGTGGGGGGGAGGGTGTTCCATGAATATACTCTCTCTTTTTTTTTTTTTTTTTGGAAGAGTATTCTGACTGCTTACATAGCAAAACGTCATTAGGACATGAGGACCAGCAAGGAGGCTATCACCATGGCTTTGTTAAAATATACTGTTGATCTGAACCAGGGTGGTAGCAAAAGGGGTGGAGTGAACCAGGGACTCTTACATGCTATTAGGAGGTAGCACCTACCAGAGCTTGGTAACAAATCAGAGGAGAATAGGAATTAAGGGAAATGTTGGATTGAAAAATAATGTTTTGGGATTTGTTTAGAACTACTAGTGAGGGGTGCTTTTCATAGAGACAGAAAACATTGGCATTTGGGGAAAGCGTGAGGCATCAGCCTCAGCCTAGGGTGTGATCCTGCGGACCCGGGATCGAGTCCCGTGTCGGGCTCCCTGCATGGAGCCTGCTTCTCCTTTCTCTCTCTCATGAATAAATAAATAAAAGTCTTTAAAAATAAAAAAAGAACAACAACAACAACAAAAAAGAACATCACACAACCATTCAATACAATAAGGTAGACTATGTGTACTACTTACATGAGAAGTCCACACTGTATTGTTAAGCATAAAATAAAAAAAATATGCTCAAAATAAGTATTCACAGTATTGTCTCATTTTTATAAAAAATAATTATAAATAAGTACGTAAACATTTACATATGCATCTGAAAAGGTTTGGGAGCACAGTCACCAAATTTAAGCTAGGTAGATTTATTTATAGGACATAAGATGATTAAATAGATGTTTCATTTTTCACAATTTATACTTTTGTGTTGTTGGAATAATTTTACAGATTGCATGTAGTAATTCTATAATCAGGAAATAAATAAAGGAAAAAATAAGCTTTACCTGCAATGGCTTCATAGAGACCAGCTTTGTACCCTAAGTACTCATACTCTTCAAATCTCTGAGGCCCCTCACACAGGGCTCTGCACTCCATATCTTCATTGAAATATTCTCTTAAAGCTTGCTCAAAGTACTTGATAGCCAGCTCAAAGTCATCAGCCTCATAATATTTAACTCCTGCACTGTAACTCTCCTGCAAAGAAGAGGAAGAAAAAAAAGTGTGTGTGTGTGTGTGTGTGTGTGTGTGTGTAGATAGATAGATGGATTTCTATCTATCTATCTATCTATCTATCTATCTATCTATCTATCTATCTTTTTTCCCCAAAGAGCACCTCTGAAGCACTTGAATAGCAGTATTTAGGCAGACTCAGGATCATTTGGGGAGTGGGGCACTGGGCTCCTGTACTGTCGAAGAAAAATGAACGGTTTTACTGGGAGATAAAGACTAACTTCCCTGGCTTCACGGAATTATAAATAAGAATGGAGTTATCAAGCAAGCTGAATGCTGTGGCATCAGTCAATTTCATATTCTTCTTGAGCACAGACATGTAGAACAGTATTTTCTAACCTCATCTGAATGTAGGTATGCCATGCAACAAAGCCCAGCCAGGTAGACTGATGTGGGTGGCCATGACACATTCATTTTCCAGACCTGCCTGACCCAATTTAATAATGATGATGGTGATGATGATGATGATAAAAGGCTTATATTGAAAATCTTCTCGTATCTTGTTCTTCAATCATCTTGGAAGTCACGTGTCAGGAATGGTGACCTCTCCGATTGAAAAAAAAAGCCCTTCCAACTTATTGTGATTTCAAGTAAGCTTTCATTTAAAGTCAGTAATATGTAGCTTTAAAATATCAGAATTTGTAAAGTAGAAGGACAGTGGAAAAGCAATGGACTGGGAGCTAGGAACCACAGTGTGACCTGAGCAATTCATATTGGCTTCAACTCCCATATGTAAAGTTTGAAGGGGGCACTGAGGTTCAGAGAGGGTGACAGATCTTTATATCATGTTCTACTTTTCACCATATCATATAGCTTTTCTAAGGGAATTTTAACCTTCTTTCACCTTTTTTTAACTCTAATAATTACAATATATCATCTGAGAACTCTGGCAGTATAAAACTATTACTGTATTAGAAATCAAGAATCAACCTGATATACCCATTCCAGGCATCTGCTTTGAGTCCAGTGAAACTTAGGAATACCTATCTCCTTCTGCTTAGGGCAAGGATCCTCTGCTCACCAGATGTGGTTTGGCTTCTCGATCTACCAATTGGAGCACTTCAACGCCGGCCATTGTTCTGTAATTCTCGATGTTCTGCTGCATTTCCATATGCTCAGGGTTGGCCATGAAAAATGTGTGGGCTGCTTCCACTGCCTTTTCCAGCTGGTTAAGCTATGGAGAAAAAAAAAAAAGAGGCCCAAATGAAGGCAAACATTTCTAACCTGGCTCAGTACTAGTCCAAGGGCTAACAGCTAAAGTGGCAGGGACAGCTTCCAGGTTACATTCACTATACTCAATCTCTGTACTACAAAGTGGAAGGTTAATAAACAGAGATCCTAAAATGATACATGGATATTCAGGCTTTAGTGAAAATAGCTAAATGTGGTCTATTCCAAATTTATTCTTTTCCCACTCTTTTCTGAACCATCTGCATTTCTGGGAAGCTGAATCTTTCTGCTTCTGTTTGTTTCATGATTGATCAAAATAAAAAGCTGCCAATGCTGTGCCACCTCTAATTCATATTTTTAACATTTTTATCTTTTATTTTCTCTTTTCTTTTTGTTCCTTTTGTCTTTAATCCTTACAAAGGGAGTATAAACAAACCTATGACTTTCCAAAGGATGAGAATGAGTATACCTCCCACTCCACCAAATTTATCAGGCTTTAGAATGTGAATAATACAAAAACCAAAAGAATACAAAATAACATTCCAATGCATAACAAATGCTGAATGCAGTACATAAAATGCTTTATCACACTCCTTTGATTGAAATATTTGATTCCAGATCTACAATTTAGATTCTAATTAATACAAAAGGAAGAACTTCTAATAATCACTACATAGGCACTACAAAGACTTCTCCTATGCCACACAGATTCTCCATGAAATGCAATTTTAACAAAATAGAATTAAATTTACTCAATTTAAGACATTTTGCTTTGTGCTTTAGACATAGAGAACATTTATAGACAGATCCGTTTGCCCATATCAGAAAAATGAATATTCACAGTAATAACTTTTTCATGGTAAAATCCAAATACGTTTTTTTTAATCCAAATACGTTTGATCTATTTTAGAATATGAAGGCATGAAAACTCATTGTTATTAAAAAGTAAATGTAAAATCATGGAACAGCATAAAAGATTCAACTTAGTCTTGCCTGAGTCTTACCACTCAGGTATTAGTAAGAAATATAAGTACTGAATTCCCAAGTCCCCAGCTACTGCCATTTTGTAATAATGGCAAATAATCTTAGCCCTCACCACAGAAAACATAAATTGCCCTATCTTAAGATCTGAGATCCTTACTTTGTCTAATCATAGTAAAGCCTTCCCTTTTCCTGTTGAATTTGCATGCTCTTAGCTACTGGCCTTCTTTCCATTAAATCTTGCCTTATTAGTTTCCCTGCCACTTTTACCTTTGTCCTCAATTCTGTGCTCCCAGAATAATATTGGCTGTCAAAATCACTAATTTTGGATGTGGTTTCTTTTTTAATTTACAATTTCTCAACTTCTCACTCACTAAATATGAATTGTATGGACATCTACACAGTAATGAGTATACAGATATAGAGGAAAAACAGTAGGTTCTAAGTTCGGTGTCTGTCTACACTTATTGATCAAGTAAACCTGGAAGAAGTTATCAAAAAGAATGTAATCTTGCCATTTGCAATGATGTGGAGGGAACTAGAGACTATTACGCTAAGTGAAATAAGTCATTCAGAGAAAGAAAAATACCATATGATTTTACTCATACACGGAATTTAAGAAACAAAACAGATGAACATAGGGAAAGTGAAGGAAAATATACAATAAGATGAAAATTGATAGGGTAGCAAACCATAAAAGATACTGAACTCCAGGAAAAAAACTGAGGGCTGCTGGGGGGGGGGGGGGTGTGGGCAGATGGGGTAATTGGGTGATGGGCAGTAAGGAGGGCACTTGATATAATGAACACTGGGTGTTATATGCAAGTGATGAATCACTAAATTCTACTTCTGCAACTAATTATTTTTTTTAAAGATTTTATTTATTTATTCATGAGAGACACAGAGAGAGGTAGAGACAGAGGGAGAAGCAGGCTCCATGCAGGGAGCCCAACGTGGGACTCAATCCCGGGTCTCCAGGATCACGCCCTGGGCTGAAGGTGGTGCTAAACTGCTGAGCCACCCAGGCTGCCCCAATTCTGCAACTAATTAAAAAAAAATGATAATCTATAACTCCTGTGGACACATAATTTATGAGGATATAATAAAGTCTTTGCAGTTGGTAGAGACAGTCTACAGCTAAGAGTAAAACTATAAATTATGAACAAAACAGATTAGCACTGACATACTCTGGTTCTATAGCACAATCCATTAAAAATTGATAGAACATACATAAATACTTCTGTTTTTCACTTTTCCACCTTCATCGTTTCTTCAGGCTGTTCTAATGATCTAGAGAGCCTCTATCTCTTGGTCTTTTCTTGTTGAAATCTAACCTATCCCATAAAGTTAAGCCTAATTCCTGACTCTCTAAGAGATCCTTTTTCAACACTATCGCTACAGTCAAGTACAGCAATATCATCTTCTCCCTATTTCTCTATGAGCACCTATCATACTCTGCTGTACATTGCACCTCCCTGAGTATATTCATTTCTTCTAGTAGAGCTCTCTGAGACTAGAGGCCATAAGAGTTCTTTTTTGTTTGTCTTCACCTACTTGACATGTAGATGAAGTCTATGATATGGCTTAGGAGAAAAAAAGAACTTCTAACAAGTAAATCTCTTACACAAATCAAAAAGTGTATTACATGTGAGTATGCTTCTTAAGCTCTACTGGACTAAAAGGACGTCAGTTTAATAACATCTCTGAAGTCATCATTCATACTGAGAGCTTCCAATACTGATTATTAGCAAAGTATATGATTCAATAGCTCTTGAAAATTGTCAGTCACTGTTGACAAGTTGGTTCCTTTACTGAGATCTTACCACACCTGCTGTTGGATTTTTTTTGCACAGTTGATGTTTTCCCCATTTATAATCCAGTACTGAGCATATCATCTTCCCCAATATAAATATTAAGAAGATTCCATGACTTAAAGTTAAATCATAAAATTTTTTCATGAACTGGCCATGGCTTTTAAATCATTGTGAACCAGTTCAGGAAACTCAAACTGGCTGCCAAAGTCTATAAAACAAGCCATTATTTTAACTAGAATCTTGATATCTTTGTATTCTATTTTAGAAATTAGATATATACATGTGAAGTGGTAGGAAAACTCCAGGTGAACATGCGTATGCTGCATATAATGCCATATTATGCGATGGGGATTATTATAAGGCTTTGTAAGTACTAGTTTCAGCTAAGGAAGGATCGACCCACTACTTCACTGAAACAAACAAACAGCCAACTGCCCTGAAAGGCTCCACACTGGACTTCCTTTAAGACCAAAGCAAATTAAATTTAAATTAAAAAAAAAAAAAAAGACCAAACTAAAATAAACCACAAGAGAGGGTAAATCTATACATCAAAAAAATAAATTGCAAAATAAAGAGCAACTGAGGAAAGGGAAAGGATTTGACGACAAGATGGTATCAAATTTAGAAAGGAGCCAACCGCTCCCCCTGAGATATGAGAAATACCGGCCAGAAATGCCTTTAAGATGCATTGGATCATTTCATCTCAGGCTGTGAAGAACTAAGGCGAACATTTTCTCCTGCCAGCCTAAAAGCAGGACTGTACGTGGCAGTCATACTGCATGGAAAAAAAGAAATGAATGCTGATTAAATCAACACCCTGCTGACATTCTAAGTTACTCTGTCCACTGGTGAGTGAATGAAATTCTTTTGATGCACTAATGGTTTTCCATAGCGAGTAATAAAGAAGCATTTCAAAAGGACACGTTGACTATTTAGAAACCCTCAGTAGCTATCCATTGACCACAAAAGAGATTCCAAAAACTATGTATGTGACATTCAAAACCTCCAGGATTTGGCCTCAACTCACTTTCTAGCCAAACATCTTCATCTCTGCCATTATGCAAACTTTTCCCAGAAAAGTTCTAGAAGAACTGCTCTTTTTCAAAAGATTTTATTTATTTGAGAGAGAGAAAGAGAAAGAGAATGGGGGATGGAGAGTGGAGGGAAAGGGACAAGCTGACTCCATGCTGAGCACGGAGCCAGATGCAGGGCTCACTCCCATGACCCTGAGATCATGACCTGAGCCAAAATCAAAAGTCAGACATTTAACCCAATGAGCCACCCACACGTCCCTAGAACTTCTAGATGTTTTATAATTTACCACCTTCCTATTTAAGAAAATACACAAAGGCCCAGTGTTCCAGTCATACCCAAATTCATTTCACTCATTCATTTATTCAGCAGGTATTTATTGTGCACTGAATTAGTGCCAGACACTGTCATAGCTGATGAGAATAACTACATGTCCAAAGCCAACAAAGACCTTACTTTCTAGGTACTTATAGCCCCGTTGAAGGGGTCAAGTCTAAAGTAAATAAATCATTAATGAAATTAGTTTCAGATTGTGCTGAATGCTATGGAGAAATAAATGAACAAACGACACTGTTAAGAGCTGGCTGGGGTGGGAATGGAAGCAGGACTCTATTAGATAAATTAGTCAAAAAAGGTCCCTCAGCAATGATAGTTTTCAGCTGAGACCTAAATGTTAAGAAGCCAGTCATGAGCAGAATGGGAGGAAGAACATTCCAGGCAAAAGAAAGTGAAGTGAAAGGGCCCTTTCCTGGCAAAAGAAAGTCAAGTGGAAAAAGTCTTGACATGTTTTTAATGCGGAGCAGAGACTAAAGAGAGATATTTGAAGAGCTGGAGAAAGACAGATCACTCATAGGCTATGATAGAGTTTATTCTAAGTGCAAGGGGAAACTTTTAAAGAATTTTAAACAATATCTGATACACATTTAAAAATGACAGTTCTGGGGTGCCTGGGTGGCTCAGTTGGTTAAGCATCCAGCTTTTGATTTCAGCTCAGGTCGTGGTCTTGGGGTTGTGGGACTAGACAATATGGGGCTCCACGCTAGCCTGTAGCCTGCTTGGGATTCTGTCCCTCTCTCTCACTCAGTCCTGCCCCCTGCTCACATATACTCTCTCTCTCTCTCTCTTTAAAATAAAATAAAATAAATTTAAATAAAACAAATTTTTTAAAAATAAATAAAATGACAATTCACACTGCTATGTGGAGAACAGATGTTTGGTAGCAGGCAAGAGAACATGGCAGTAACTCAGGTGAGAGAGAATGCTTTTACTTTCAAAATAAAAACCATTTCAAAAAAAAAAAAAAAAAAAGGGTCAGTAACCCTGCCTTTTCTCCCTCTCTCTTCCATTCCTTTCTCTTCGTCTCCATTTTTCCTATTCTTGCTTCTTTCTCAATTCAGACACACGGTACAAAAGAAAACAGTTCTACAATTTCCAAACATAGTTTACAGAAAATATACAAGTTCCCTGTCTTCTAAATTAAGAGAAATACAAAGCTCAAATATTCTGAATATGAAATTTAGGACAGCTTGTCAGACATATGCAAGAAAGGAAATTCTAAAGCACATTTAAAAATATAAAGAACAGTGCACTTCTGAGAGAGAACAGTTAGGATCACTTTCTGGCTTCTGAAGCCTTTTTATACAATCAGAGTAAAAACGTCAAGCCCAAAATAAGTGATTTCCATTCTCTTCTATTGAAACATCCACATTTTCAATAAAGAAGGGAATTCTTTCTCTGCTTTCACCCTCCCCCCCCAACATAGGGAATTCATCCAATATCTTGCATTACATTTTGATGAAGTGCTGTATTTTTTGCCTTAGCTTTTTACTTAAATTTCATAATATAACAACTTTAGAGAATTTTTAACCCCATATAAGGTTTCTTACCACAGGATAAGCAAGCAAGTAGATACAGAACACATCCTGTTTCTAGGCCACAGCAGAATTTTTAAGTTTTAGTTAGCATTAACATACTAGCTGCAGGGAAAGGAAGGCACTAGATTATAACATGTGCATCAAACTAAAAACTGAAAAATTCATGGGCTATCAACCATAAATATTCTTTTATGGAGCAGTAATGATTTTTGTCTTTTGGCATTTGTTTGTTTGTTTATTTATTTAATAATGGTGACACTAGACATTTTTGTAGCATCTGCTCTTTTCTCCAAATTTACCTCAAATGTTTGCCAACTCAAGTTATTTTTTCTTTACAAAACCAAATAAATAAATAACTTTTAAAAATTGAACAACATATTGGGACGCCTGGGTGGCTCAGTGGTTGAGTGTCTGCCTTGAGCTCAGGGTGTGACCCCAGGGTCCTGGAATGGAGTCTGGCATCGAGCTCCCTACAAGGAGCCTGTTTCTCCCTCTGCCTATGTCTCTGCCTCTCTCTTTGTGTCTCTCTGAATAAATAAAATAAAAATCTTTAAAAAAAATTGAATAACATATTAACAGAATATCCTTTTTTAAAAAATTATTTATTTACTCATGAGAGACACAGAGAGAGAGAGGCAGAGACACAGGCAGAGTGAGAAGCAGGCTGGGACTTGACCCTGGGACCCCAGGATCATGCCCTGGGCCGAAAGCAGGCGCTAAACCGCTGAGCCACCCAGGGATCCCAACAGAATATCCTTAAAACAAAGATCTATTAAGTTTCAAAACAAAATTTGAAAGCATTTTTTAAACTACTGGATTAAGCTAATCCTATGAATTACAGTAAAGACCAGGCTGTTTACTGAGAATTCGGTTTTATTTTAGAAAATTCATACATATTTCCAAATAATGTAGTCAAATTTTGAGAGCCAAAAATAGCTATATGAAAAACAATTTCGCATTCTTATTTCACAATTTCTGGTGATATTACTATCCTTTAATGTTATCGACAAAACTAATAAAAAGATTCATACGTGGAATTATTTTTATAATTCAGTTATAGGAATTAAGTGCTTCTTTCTCTTGACAAATTTATAAAGTTAATTTTACCAGACACTGAGGACTGCAAAATATAGTGCATTGCTGTTTTTGTCTTGGCTACCAAGAAGCTCAGAGCTAAATTTTATTCTCATAGACAGTAACTAAATTACGCTGGGTTTCTAGTATAGCAAGCTGAAGCTGGCATACTTCCCTTTTTTCTTTGACTTTGTTTTTATTCCATTTCAAAAATCTAAGATATAAATAATTACTTTAGGTAATTCAAAAGATAAATCCCTAGGATGGCCTGGCAGCTCAGTGGTTGAGTGTCTGCCTTTGGCTCAGGGCGTGATCCCGGGGTCCTGGGATCGAGTCCCACATCGGGCTCCCAACAGGGAGCCTCCTTCTCCCTCTGCCTGTGTCTCTGCCTCTCTCTCTCTGTGTCTCTCTTGAATAAATAAAGGAAATATTTAAGGAAAAAAAGATAAACCCCTGTAAGTAAGGGGCATTTCTAGTAATTAAATTTTTTCCTACATCCTGATATAGAGAATTTAGAAATTTCTAGCTTTACAGAATGCATATTAATTCACAAGTTAGGTGTCCATGCTATGTAGAAAATGAACTTATCTTTGAATTTATGGAATATTAGTCTAAAATGTAGTCATGGATATAATGAAATATTTATAGCTTTCAAAATGCTATTTTTTAAGAATTAGATGGGAAATGATATATCTAAAGAGTAATATTTTCTCTGTGGAGTAAGTTGGAAAGAAAGAATATGTATTTTAAAAGCATTTTATTTATTTATTTATTTATTTAGTTAGTTAGTTAGTTATTTTTGCCAAACTCCTTACACTCTTTCCTTCATTTACTTATAGTCCTGGACTTGATTAACAGTCTCCTGCTCTTTCTAAATACTGCTAAGTTTCAAGTTGATGTTTACAACTTAACGTTCAACACTAATGGTGAGTAGCCACTGTCAAATTAGGTTAACCTCATGAGCTCAGTGCAACAATAGATCCTATCAGCTAAGATGGCTAGAAGGTTTTCTTATCTAAATAAAAACCATCTTTCAGGATAAGGAAAACATTAAAGTGAAGAAGCAGAACTTTTAAACATACCATGTCAGATTAGAGACTGTTAAAAACAACAACTCCTTGAAGTTTCTGAAAAAAGAAGAAAACCTCAAAATATTAGCCAAAAAAATACGTGTGTGCTTAATTGGACAAAATCCCTTGAGCCATCTGTGGACTGTATTGTCTAACTTCCTAACAAGAGGACAGCCAAGACTTGGATGCTCACTGGCAAGGAGAGAGTACTGTCTTAGTGATGGAATGTGGGCAAGTCGTCTCTGCCACGGAGCCAAAGAAACTAGCGTGTGTGGCTTATTGGTATGTTACTGTTGTTTTTGGTTCTAAACATTAGGACAGGGGAAGGTTGAATAACTGGGCAGGCATCTTAACCTCTGCAGTATTGTCCAGAAGTCTCCCTTGAGGTGTCAGAGGATGACTAATGGTTACCGAAAAGAAGGTTTGGGCCAAGATCCTCTGACATTTGCTTCCTGCTACTGTTTTTGGAAACACAGCTGTAATCCTCCTCAGAAATTTCTTTGAAAGGCAGATGTCACTCATTTCACATTCCAGTTTTGCCAGCAAACTTTGACTACTGTAGTAGCCATCCCTTTAACCGGTTAAGCATCTTAGTTGTATCTGATTATAAGAAATAAACAGAAATCCAATGTCCCCCTTGGTGAGCCCAGAACTGGTTTCCTCTCCTTTGTGACTTCCACATTGATGAGCATGATCTTATTCATGAAGTTATTATTCAGAATTTACCATTCAGAATGTATATTGTTGTATAGTTTGCAACGCGCTTCACAATAGTACTAATAATAAAAGTGAAAGTAATAAAAAATGATCACGTATTGAGGGACTACTCATTTCCTATTTTGAAATTCTTCAAAGAACTAGAAGATGAATCCCCTACCTCACCTCGGGCCCAGTGCAGAGGTACTTGATCATTATTTACAAGGGCACATTATGATCCAAACAATGAGCAGTGGCACCATGCAGAAGCAAGTGCTGGATAGCCTGAGTGGCCTTTAATGAACTTCCCAGTATGAAAACAAATTTGTTGTCCTAACAGTTCACTCATGCTTTGCTTCTGCCTGGTTTTCATCATGATAAATGGGGATGAATGTTGTCTTTCCCTAGTGACCCATTAAAAAAGTTCTAGCTGGCCATCACTTCCCTGGAGCCAACAGCCAGCTCCCTAATTGCTCACTACCAGAGTCCTATCTTTGCGGTCAGCAGCAGCCAGAGCACATTCCCCCTTCCCGAACTGTACAAAGTTGCAATCGTTTGACGTAATTTGTCAAATATGATTGCAAAATGGCAATTAACTATGGATTTGGGCTTTCCGCTTCTAAGATGTCCTTTAAAAATCAACAGTGAAAAAAAAAATCAACAGTGAAATAGCTTAAGATAGACTTGGCACTGATTTTTCTGCTCTTGAGAATATGGGAAAAAAGAAATAAAGAATTTCCAAGGCTTTCTGAGTGCCTGCAACACTGTTTTGTGAAATAACAAAGCGATGGGCATTAAATACTTGTCATGGGCAAAAAAGGGATGGGAACCCCCAGGGTTGAGAATCAAAGTGCAGGTTTACTTCCTGTTTCTCTCATAAGTGCCCTTGTTTCCTGAGTGGTTCTGGGGGGAGGCACACAGGGAAAAGAAGTAATAAATATGGCCTTGCCTTGTTAAAAGTGCTAGGATAACATTGGACATAGCCTGACAAAACTGATGATTTGGGGAGAGCTTCGGAGTTTAGTGACCCTGTAGAAAAATGCCATCATTCTAATTTCCAACGTCTCCTTTCTACTTTGTGTTTTTGAAAGAAATTTAACATTCCACCCAAACCACTCCACTGTGAGAAATATAAGAAAAGCAAACAAGCAAATCAAAAGCTTTTCCACTTGTACCTTTTTGGTATAAATATGCCACATTCCTCTTTGAAATACAAACTCTCTCTAGCCCCAAGAAGGGTGGGGAGATTTACTTCAAAATGTATTTCAAAACATTTACTTGATCTCAAATAAAGGAATGTACCATGGCTGCAAGCCAGAGGGAGTTTCACTCCAAAGACCCCTCTTGGAGGGGACTTCAAGGAGAGACTACAGTCCCTTCAGGTTTTCAACCTATCAAGCTGACTAATGGGTGTTCCTAACCTGACAGGCCACATATTCTTATTAAAGGGGTGGTTTTGATGATGGAGTTCTTTCAGTGTTCCATAAGCTCCTCTGGCATCACACCTGCACTTTTTAAAACATTCAGCCACAGCAATAACCTTCAGGCCGTATTGTAAATTAAATATCCCTGCCATATACGCAAGTTAAATATAAACACAAGATTTTTCTCTGTACCTCAGCCAACAGACGGTACTGGAAAGAAGTTCCAGTCCATCTGAATGTCTGAGGAGGTTAAAGCTTAGAGAAAATTCACTTATTTACAGAACTCATCAGGGAGCATCAATTCTTGGGTTACTTTTGTGGCACTTGCATCGTCTGTGAATACTAATTCCCATTAGCCATAGATAACCAGGGCTGGAAATTATTTAGTACCACTGCCTCAAGTGGAAAAAGGAAGTGTGCAGAAAACTAATGACAGGGCTGTGGTTAAAATCAAAGTCTTTTATTAAAATGTTCACAAACACACATTTGGGATTTTAATACCTGTTATTTCAAAGTCAAGGTGAATTCATGCATATATGGTCCATGTGACAAGTGTTTGCTGATCACCTCTCCCTTGGAAAGAACTATGATAGATGTCCTGAGAGGATGTAAAATATTTGCAGTATGGTCCCTGATCATCTATTAAATACAGCCCAGTAGGTCAAGGATACATACACGAACTATTAATATCAAGAACTAAGTGTCTACAGGATTAGAGAGCAGGGTAAGTGGGTAACAGGCAATGCAATGCTATAGAAATTGAGAGAAATTTGAAGTCACGGTAACCTGGAAGGCTCAGGGCAGGCCTCTCTGAAATGTGGGACTGAGACTGGGTCATGAAGAATGAAAACCATGTGGATGTCTCATCTCAGATGCAGATGGAGCAAGCAGGGAAATGAGAATGATTCATGTTTCTATAGAAGAGTCATTTGGCTAATGCAGATCATATGCAAGATCTAGATTACAGAGTAATGGGGAAGAAGGATGAACAGGGCTGTGCGGTGGGGGAGGGGGCGGTCTTTGAACACCAAGCCAAGGTGTCTCAACTTGGTATTCTAGGAAAAGATGTGTTGTGGTGGTGTTTAAATTTCCATTTCCCTGACGACAGATGATGTGGAAGATTCTTTTCAGATATGTATTTAGCATCTGTGTGATATGCCTGTTAGGGTTTTGGCCCATTTTTTAATTTGGTTGCTTTCTTATTTTTGAATTTTTATAGTTCCTTTACATATTGGATAACAACTCTTTATCTCAAATGTGCCTTTTGTAAATATTTTTTCCTAGACTGTTGTCTTCTAATCTTCTTGACATCATCTTTTGCAGAACAGAAATTTTCAATTTTCATGAAGTCCGGCCTTCAATTATTTCTTTCATGGATGGTTCCTTTGATGTGTCCAAAACATACTGTCATATCCAAATTCATCTACATTATATTCTACAAGTTTTACAGTTTTGCATTTTACATTTAGGTCTGTGATCAACTTTGAGTTAGTTTTTGTGAAGGACATAAGTTCTGCATGTGGCTCATTTTTTGCATGTGAATGTCATTTTTCCTGCACTACTTGTTGGAGACATTTACATTGTTCCATTGTATTGCCTTTGGTCCTTTGTCAAAGATCCGTGGACTGTGGTTATATGGGTCTATTTCTGGGCTCCTTATTCTGCTCTATTAATCTATGTGTCAATCCCCTTGCCATACCACACTGTCTTGAATACTGTAACTTTTTAGTAGGTCTTGAAGTTGGGTAATGTTAGTCTTCCATTTTGTTCTTCTTCACCAATATCGTATCGGCTCTTCTGAATCTTTTCCCCCTCCACATAAAGAGCAGAATCAGTTTGTGTGCATCTGTGAAATAAACTGTTAGGATTTTGATTGGGATCATACTGAATCTATAGAACTGACATTTTCCCAACTCACTACCAGTACTGAGTCTTCTTTTCCTAGGAACATGGAATCTCTACTTATTTAGTTGTTCTTCGATTTCACTCATCAAAATTTTGTAGTTCTCATCTGTATCTTATACATGTTTTGTTATAATCATACCAAAGTATTTCATTTTGTAGGGTGCTAATGTAAATGTTGTGTTTTTTAATTTCAAATATCACTTTTTCATTGCTGGTATCGAGGGAAGTGATTGACTTCTGTATATTAATTTTGTATCCTGCAACCTTGCTGTAATCATTTATCAGTTCCAGGAAATTTTTTGCCAGTTCTTTCTTATTTTCTAAATAGATGATCATGGCATCTGTGAACAGTTTTATCTCTTCCCTCCCAATCACATACCTTTTATTTCCTTGCCTTGCTTTATTGCTTTAGCAACGACTTCCAGTAAGAAGTTAAATATACGTAGTGAGAGGAGGCATCCTTACATGTACCTGAGCTTAGTGAGGAAGCTTCAATTTTCTATTAAGAACGATGTCAGCTGTAGGTTTTTGAAAGATATATTTTATCAAATTGCAGAAGTTTCTCTCTCTTCCTAATTTACTGAGAATTTTTATAATGAATGGGTGCTGAATTTTATCAAATGCTTCATATGATCATGTAATTTGTCTTTTTTAGCCTGTTAATGTGATAGATTACAATAACTGATTTTTTATTGTTGAGCCATTGTTGCATACCTGAAATAAATCCTGCTTGGTTAAATGATAAAGGTATCTTTTATGTCCCAGAGTGATCTATCTATCTATCTATCTTGGTGAATCTTCCACAGAAGTTGAGAAGAATGTATTCTGCTAGTGTTAGATGAAGTAGTCTATAGATTCCCATTATATCTAGTTCACTGATAGTGGTATTGAGTTCCACTATGCTCTCACTGGGATTTCTCTATCTGCTGCATGTCTATCTCTGGTAGAGGGATATTGAGGTCTCCAACTATAATAGTGGAAAAATCTATTTCTCTTTGCAGTTCTATCACTTTTTGATGAATGAGATGATGAATGAGATGGCGTGCATACATGTTAAGGACTATTATGTCTTCTTAGAGAATTAACCCCTTTAGCATTATGTGAAGTCTTTTTTTTTTTTTTTTTTTTTTTTTTAATCCCTGGTAACTTTTCTTGCTCTGAAGTCTGCTCTGCTTGAAACTAATATGGCTACTCCTACTTTATTTTTTTGAAACTAATATGGCTACTCCTATTTTATTTTAGCATGATATACTTTTCTCCAGCCATTTACTTTTAATCTACATATGTCTCTAAATTTAAAGTGGATTTCTTCTAGACAACATATAATTGGTTCCTGCTTTTTTATTCACTCTGTCTATCTCTATCTTTTAATTGGTGCATTTGGATCATTAAAATTGGAAGTGACTACTGATACGGGTTGATGAATGTCCACCACCTCTGTTGTTTTTGGTCCTTTGTTCCTAAGTTTGTCTTCCATTCTTTTTTCTGCCTTTTGTGGCTTTGAGTATTTTATATTATTAAACTTTCTCTCTTTCCTTAACATACCGGTTGAGATATGTTTTTAGTGGTTGCCCTAAAGTTTACAATATACATCTATAAAAAATTTAAGTCCAGTTTCAAAAACACTCTATTACTGACAACAAATGCTGGTACCTTATAATAACAAAATAATCCCAATTCTTTCCTCCTATACCTTGTATTGTCACTGTCATCATTTCACTTATATATAAGCAGACCTAAGCACACACATATATGTATAACATATACATAAGCATACCTAAGCAGATGTATCGTCACTATTACTATCATGAACACAATGTTATTTGGTCAAACAATTATGAAGAAAAAGAAAAGCTTTTAGTTTACCTTCACTTATTTCTTCTTTGGCTATCTTCCTTGCTTTATGTAGACCCTAGTTTCAGACTTTTATGATATTCCTTCTCTTTAAAGAACTTTTTTTTTAGCATCTCTTGCAGGGCAGGTTTACTGGCAACAAATACTTTCAAATTTTGGTTTTTTGGTAAAGTATTTCTTCTCATTTTTGAAGACTAATTTTGTAAAGTACAGAATCTTAGGTTTTTATTTCTCAACACTTTAAATATTTCACTTCATTCTCTTCTTACTTACCTAGTTTCCGAGGAGATGTTGGATGTGATGTTCATCTTTATTCCTCTATAAGTAAGGTGTTTTTCCTCTTTTCAAGATTTGTTCTTTACCTTTAATTTTCTGTAATTTGGAAATGATATCCCCAGATATAGTTTGTTTTACTGTTGTATTGTCTGAATTTATCCTATTCATTGTTCTCTGTACTTCCAGGATCTGTGCTTTGTGTTTCATTTATTTGGGGGAAATTCTCACTCATTAATGTTTCAAATATTTGTCCTTTCCTCTCTTTATTCTTTTGGTGTTCTGAATATGTGTGTTATACCTTTTGTAGCGTATCACGGTTCTTGGCCATTTGTCTTTTTTTTCTCAGTCTTTTTTCTTCTTTATTTTCAAATTAGAGGGTTCCTTCTGAGATAATGTCAAACTCAGCTATTCTTTCCTCGACCATTTCCAGTCTACTAATATTCTTAAAGTCACTTTTCATGGTCTCATCTAAACCTAATTATATCCCAAAGGCCCTATCTCCAAATGCCATCACATTGAGAGTTAAGGGCTCAACATATTAATTTTGGGGATACAATTCAGTCTACAGCATCAGTCCAGAAAATGTAAAAGCTACAGATATCTTTATTTTTTTAAAAACATGATAGAAATAGCAATGGAATTCATTAGTTTTTAAAAGCAGTTCTGAAAGTTGGTTATGGGATAGAGAAAACAATAATTTAATTTTGAACTAGGTAACATTTGATACAATGGGAAGGCATGCAAAAGAGTACATCTTTTTATCAGTGAAGAACCTTGACTGGAGAGCTAATGAATTTGAGTGTTGGGCAAAGTCTACAGCTGAGGCACACCTGAGGTCTTTAGCCCACAGAAAGTGAGACTTCCAGTCTTTCCAGAGTGAGAGCATGAACAATTAATATACTTGGCTTAGAATAACCCAGAATGACAGAAAAAAATGTATTTGGGTTTGTAAGTAACCCTTGCTAAGAAGTGTATTTTCTCGGAATGTCATAAGACTTAATAAAAGAAACAAAAAAAGTTTTTATAGTGAACTAAGTGTAAAATAAACTGTGTTAAAAGTTAAACATTTCTATTTAGGGTAAGAGTTTTTAGACTTTCTTTTTTTTTATTTTTTTTTAATTTATTTTTTATTGGTGTTCAATTTACTAACATACAGAATAACCCCCAGTGCCCGTCACCCATTCACTCCCACCCCCCACCCTCCTCCCCTTCTATCACCCCTAGTTCGTTTCCCAGAGTTAGCAGTCTTTACGTTCTGTCTCCCTTTCTGATATTTCCCACACATTTCTTCTCCCTTCCCTTATATTCCCTTTCACTATTATTTATATTCCCCAAATGAATGAGAACATATAATGTTTGTCCTTCTCCGACTGACTTACTTCACTCAGCATAATACCCTCCAGTTCCATCCACGTTGAAGCAAATGGTGGGTATTTGTCATTTCTAACAGCTGAGTAATATTCCATTGTATACATAAACCACATCTTCTTTATCCATTCATCTTTCGTTGGACACCGAGGCTCCTTCCACAGTTTGGCTATTGTGGACATTGCTGCTAGAAACATCGGGGTGCAGGTGTCCCGGCGTTTCACCGCATCTGTATCTTTGGGGTAAATCCCCAACAGTGCAATTGCTGGGTCGTAGGGCAGGTCTATTTTTAACTGTTTGAGGAACCTCCACACAGTTTTCCAGAGTGGCTGCACCAGTTCACATTCCCACCAACAGTGTAAGAGGGTTCCCTTTTCTCCGCATCCCCTCCAACATTTGTTGTTTCCTGCCTTGTTAATTTTCCCCATTCTCACCGGTGTGAGGTGGTATCTCATTGTGGTTTTGATTTGTATTTCCCTGATGGCAAGTGATGCAGAGCATTTTCTCATACGCATGTTGGCCATGTCTATGTCTTCCTCTGTGAGATTTCTGTTCATGTCTTTTGCCCATTTCATGATTGGATTGTTTGTTTCTTTGGTGTTGAGTTTAATAAGTTCTTTATAGATCTTGGAAACTAGCCCTTTATCTGATATGTCATTTGCAAATATCTTCTCCCATTCTGTAGGTTGTCTTTGTAGACTTTCAATTACTATGACTGTTAATTCCCATGAATTTGGATACTGTATTCTACATTTTTCAAATTTTTTTGATCAAAGAACCATCCCTCTGCCTCAGAGTGGCTCAAAAGACTAATAACTTCTCTGAGACTCTACTTTCTTGTATATATACACACATACACCCCCACACACACTCTGGGTAAACTTCATTAACTTTGATGAAAGAATGGCTTTAGTTGTAAAATCATCACCAAAGTGATCCCAGAATCCCAAAATGCTAATAAGACTGAAATTGTCCTTAGACACAATTTGGTATAAGGCTCCCTCCTCTGTTATACTTATGTAAATAAGACAACTAAAATACAAATTGAGAAATTTTTTTTAGGACCACATGGATTCTAAGAGAAGTGTTGGACTTCATAACCTAGTCTTCTAATTCCAAAGTTACTGATTTTTCTAGGAAACTTCATTGTGTCTGAGAGTAAGTGGCCAATTCTCCTCATTCAGCAGGAGAATAAAGAACATACCATTTTGAACCAGTGCATATAAAAAACTCACACCCATAACATATCCCTCTCAAAGTCATAAAAGAATACCTTTCTCCATGCCACCCAGAATAAGACAAATTAATGCTGAAAAGTGGCTAATGAGTATAGAAGAGAACTGTGAGACTGTTCAAATGAAGAGACTGGTTTGAATTGAAACACAGCCTAGAAAAATCATATCGAATAGACTGTAAAATTATATTCAGTGGTTTAAAAAACTCAGGCTTTCTGATTTTGACTTAACACATACTGTGAATTTACATTGGCTTCCTTCCCCTGGAAATTATATTGTAGTTTAGCAGCTGGATGTTTGGTCTGTACTAAGAAAAGAGTGCCACTATGATCTTCTGTAAATGGAGTCCAATGTTCCCACTTTGTCTGCAGAGGGTACTGTAAGCTTTGTTTTTCTAGGAATTTTGAGGCTTCAGGCTATTCTTTGTCTTTCAGTTCAACCTGACCAACATTCAATGAGGGGCCTGTGCTGGGTATTGGGTAGATAGGAATGGTGGAGAGAAAACTGAGATAATTCTTGCTTTTTTGTAGCTAATTTGGGGAAAGGGTGTGAAACCAGAAAAAATACCTATAATTCAGGGTGGAGTAAGGGACCACAAAAGAAGTAAAAACAGTTTAAAGATTCAAAGTAGGAAAAAGCACTTCTAAATAAGTGGTTTGGGATCTAGAAAACCTTTATGGAGATCTTACAAATATGGCATTTATTAAAACGGGATTTCAACAGACATAGGTGCCAGGAATGGTGTATCAAAAAAAGTGTAATTCGTATAAAAGGATTAGTTTGTGGGGAGTGTTTAGAGTGAAGTTTAGAGTAGCCGAGAATGCTTAAAAAGCAAGCTGGTGCCAAACTCATGTGGGCTTGGAGCTAATAAGCACATATTGTCTTATGTGAAAATTTCAGAGCACTGAAGTAATCGGAATCTTTGGAAACTACCTTCCAGAAACATCACGATGTCACTCCACTGTAGAGGAGTAAGTCTACATTGCTAAATTACACTAGTAACACAGGACGGCCTATGAGACAGATAAATTTAATCAATCCTACCGAGCAGCAGATGCCAGAACAACCTACTCTCTACAATTCAATTTCCAACTGGTCTTGAATCCCAAGCGTTAACGGAACCAGGCCACATACTCACATGCCTAGAGTAGTTGGTTAGGCATGCCAGTAAAATGCTAAACTGCCACATATCCGATTTCTGGAAGACCCACTTTCTGTTCATCTAAAGCCTTTTATGTTTTACAGACTCCATGGCAAGTCCAGTTTGCAACCAGAAAGAAATCTCAGCCAAGTCATTAAAATGAACATAGCCTTCCATATGGGAGTTGCCACCTCTACTCTTCCTACCCAGAGGAACACGTGGTCCTATTACAAAATAATCTAAGCAGCTTTCACTCTTTTCATTTGAAAACACCCATGAGGCACTAGAAGAACTCCCTTGCCTCTATCTGTAGACAGCAAGGCAGAGAGTCTGTTGTATTTCCATTGATCTTTGCCCCTTCCCTCACGTGAGCAGAAGTCTCTATGAGAATGATTATATAAATTGGCAATTATTAACCATGTGTTTTCTTATTCAAGAACTAAGGATGCTGAGACCTGCAAGAATAAAAGGGAGGCCAAAGGGAGGCTAAATCCTACTATTCTTACTCCCTGCTCTTATGGAAAAGAAGCTAAGAGCAAATGCCTGGGTGCAATGTGCATATTCTTCAAAGGGAAGAAAGTAAGTATGTATGTGTATACCTAAAATAAACAAGAGTCCTCTACCGGTTATTTTACAAAGAAAGTCAACATAAATTATCTCAGGTCATCATCATATATACACATTGGGCAAGTAACAATATCCCAATTTTATCATGACAAAAAGGAAGCTCAGAGAAGCTAAATACTAATAGTCGGTACCATATTGAGCATATAGTGTGCCGGAGACCTGAAATAAATGCCTTACATATGTCATCACATGTTGTGGGCTGAACTGTGTTCCCTAAAATTCATGTGCTGAAACCCTAACCCCAAGTACCTCTGAATGTGACTGTATTTGGGGATAGGACCTTTAAAAAGATAATTAAGTTAATATGAGACCTTGAGTGTAGGACCTAATCCAATCTAATGTCTTTATAAGAAAAGGAGATTAGGACATAAGGACACCAGGTTCACTAAGCACACAGAGGAAAAGACCATGTGAGGACACAGCCAGGACACAACCATCTGCAAGCCAAGGAGAGAAAAAAATAATCCTGCAGACACGTTGATCTTGAACTTCTAGCCTCTAGAACTGTGAAAAAATAAATGCCTGTTGTTTAAGCCACCCAGTCTGTGGTTTTGTTTTGTTTTGTTTTGTTTTTTATAGCAGCCTTAGCAAACTAATCCAGCACATTTTAAAAATAAAAATAACAGTGAGGTAGAAGTCAGTAACTTCATTTACAATTGAGAAAACTAAAAACCGTAAGTAATTGAATCTGACTCCAAACCCAATGATGTCTTACACCAGAACTCAGGCCCTTACTCTCCCTTATATTCTCTCGAGTGAGAGAGACAGAGCTAGTAACTTAACCAGGGCACTCTAACTTTTAATTCAGGTTTGCTCCATGAAGGTATCATGACATTACCTCAGTACACCCTTTGACATTAAAATAGAATGGGAAATAAGATTAAAAATAATAATAAAATTATTGATTATTGATTATGTAATATTAATTATTATTAATATTTAATAATATTAATAATAATTGATTATTATTTAATTATTATTAAAATACCTGCTTTCTCTTATTATTTCTTAGGATATGACCAAAAATTTCAGGGCAAATGAATCTTCTCTTGTAGGCATTCTGGAGTGGCACATCTGTTTTTATTTATGGTACTTAAACCTCCTATTTTGGTTTATTCCGAAAAGGAGTTTGACCAAGACTCTCTTCCTCTAAGTATCTCCTTTCCTTTTATCATAAATAAAAAAGTTTTTGTCACTCAGAAACTACCAAAGAGAACATACTATCCTGGTATTATTTTAATTAGCTGGTAAAGTTCCTGAAAAATGCTAAAACCCCGTAATACCAGAGAAGTCTGCCTGGGAAATGTCATCTTAATCTTGTGAAGCAGAATTTCTAAGATTCCATATAAATTGATCTGATCAAATTAAAAGTGACGTTTCTAACAACAGGGGTGGACTAAATTATAGCACGATCATATGGTAGGATATTATACGCCCACTGAGAATAATAAAACATGCAAAGATGTTCATAATAAAGTCTTGAAAGAAAAAAGCAGACTGCATAACATTATGTATGGTATGAATCCACTTATGCAACAGGAATTCACGAGAAAAATTTTAATGTACAAAATGTTCATATTAGGGGTGTTCAGACACAGGGGACTTAGTTTAAGATTTAATAATTGTTATTTTTTATCTTGTTTTCTAACTTTCAAAAACAAACATGGTATGCATGTGTTTTGAAGAAACAGAAATGGAAGCAGAATGAGAAAGTAAGCAAAAGTCTAGGTTTATCACAATTTTCTGAATAAAGAAATATTTCCATCAAAGAAGGGCTTAATCATGGAAGAAGGTCTGTTAATGACACCAGTGAATTTGATTTATATAATTTAAATAAGTGAAATTCTGAGAGAGCTCTGTATATATGTGTCCCTGCATGCGTGCAAGCACACAATGTGCATGAAGGGCATAATGTCTAAATGCACAAAGAAAATAATTGTGGGGAACTTCCTTGTGAACTCCTGCTCCCCTTAATCTACTTATCACACTGAAGCCAGAATGATCTTTCTAAAATACAAACCTGATCTTCTCCCTCTCTGATTTAAACTTTCAAAAGCTCCCACTTTGGTATGAGGAAAAAGTTCAAATTCCTTAAATGACTCACCAACTCCTGCCTGACTGGTCCCAGTTTACCTGCCCAGACTCCCTTCTCATCATTCTGTAACTTTCTAAAGGTGGTCTGGTTGCATTTTGCCTCAGTTCTATTCACTCTCTACTCTTTGAGTTTATAGTGTTCCTTTTCTTGGGAAATTATCCTTCCAAATCTTTGCCTGATTGTTTCTTCTTTATCTTTAGTAGTTTGCTTCAGCATTGTTTCCTCTGCTGTGTTTGCCATGAACAACCAAATTTCACATGCCAGATAGATCCCTGGACTTCTCATAGTACTTCTCCCACATGATTACAATCACCCATTGACACCCATTGAGTTCTCCATTGGTTCTCTGGACATAGAATTCTGAATTTTTTTAAAGATTTTTTTAAAATTTATTTATGAGAGATACAGAGAGAGAGAAGCAAAGACACAGGCAGAGGGAGAAGCAGGCTCCATGCAAAGAGCCCAATGTGGGACTCGATCCCGGGTCTCCAGGATCACGCCCTGGGTGGAAGGCACATGCTAAACGCTGATCTACCCAGGGATACCCTGAAGTATGCTGTTTTTTAACAGCATACAGAAGACTAAGAGGTTTTGAGAAAGAAAAAAAGGAAGGAAGGAAGGAAGGAAGGAAGGAAGGAAGGAAGGAAGGAAAGAAAGAAAGAAAGAAAGAAAGAAAGAAAGAAAGAAAGAAAGAAAGAAAGAAAGAAAGAAAGAAAGAAAGAAGAAAGAAAGAAAGAAAGAAAGAAGAAAGAGAAAGGGAAAGAAAGTAAGGAAAGAAAGGAGAGGAGGGGGATCCCTGGGTGGCGCAGCGGTTTGGCGCCTGCCTTTGGCCCGGGGCACGATCCTGGAGACCCGGGATCGAATCCCACGTCGGGCTCCCGGTGCATGGAGCCTGCTTCTCCCTCTGCCTGTGTCTCTGCCTCTCTGTCTCTCTCTGTGTGACTATCATGAATAAATAAATAAAATCTTAAAAAAAAAAAAGAAAGGAGAGGAGGAGGGAGGGAGGGAGGAACGGAGGAAGGAAAGACAAGAATTCATTTGTAGAATAACAAAAGAGAACCAACCATCTTCTCTTCTTTAATTTCAAGGTATACTCAACTCACAAAAAGCTGTGTTTCTGTCTCTCTGACTGGTTATTGTATTCTGGTGATTAAGCCTCCTGGGCACATTTTAGGTTCTCAATAAGAACTCCATGAAAAGCTGTCATGTAGTTGTCCACTCATGGAACACTGACTGTCACTATGGGCTAGCCACAGATTGTACATGAGAGGCACACAGGGCCTGAGTGTGTCTCTCAATATGCATCAGTATAATAAGAGATTATAGCAGTGTGAGAGCTACAACAAGTAAATAAGCATACAATGGGACACCTGGGTGGCTCAGTGGTTGAGCATCTGCCTTTGGCTCAAGGCGTGATCCCTGGATCCAGGATTGAGTCCCACATCAAGCTCCCTGCATTGAGCCTGCTTCTCCCTCTGCCTATGTCTCTGCTTTTCTCTGTGTCTCTCACAAATAAACAAATAAAACCTTAAAAAAAAAAAAAGCAGATAATAATCAGACAGTGAGTTAAGTGCCTAAGAGAGTGATGTGGTAATGCACAGAAAGAACACTTAATTCAAAATGGGTGGTATTTATTAGGTCACTGAGTTGTTAAAAATTATGGTAGCTTGTTAAAAAATATAGCACTCTCCAGATAACTATGTTTCAAAGAGTTTGATTAAATTGGAACTTATAGGTTACTCTAAAGCATTTAAAAACAAAAATAAACTAATGACAATGTTGAGAATCTGTTAGCAAACTCTGATTAACTGAAAAACATCTACTTAAATAGGCACAGACTTAGTCAGCTACTGAACGATGGATTCAACAGTGGAAAGACAAGCAGATCTGTCTTCTAGCCACGTGGGATGGGGCAAGGGTGAGACATGTAAAAGAGAAAAATAAATAAAATCTATAAATTCCAAAAGAAAACAGATTCTCCCTGTAAATATTTCCCCTTAGGATTTCTGATATCCCTTAGGGAAATGATGGTTTTAACAACCCTGGCTTTGCATGCTGCTGTGTTTTCAAATATCTTTTCCAGAACCAGAGGGTAAATGGAATGGTCCTGGCTGCCAAATGCTGATGGCTTGAAATCCTTCATGAGGAAAAAAAAAAGTAAGAGTCAATTAAATCATCACCTCATAATTTTTGCATATGAAATTTTATACTGAGACTAAGAATTTGGTGTAAGATACCAGTAAATCTGATTTCATCCCATTTAAAAATGGCAAAGAATTATGTGTTCTCCTTTCTTCCTATTTTTCTCTGAAAAATACTACTCTGGGAATCCACTCTCTCCTGGGGGGGATGCTTGGTGGCAAAATATAGACAATAAATAGCTGCTTTATGAGAAGCATTTATTACTTACAGGTGAGGAATTAGGGAGGGATTTACAAAGGACAGAATAGTTGTGCTGGTCTTTGAAAAAGAGATGTGATTTGGGTATGAGGAGTGGGTGCTCACTCAGCAAAGATTTGTCAAACTGAAAGAATGAATGAGTGAATAAACAAATACCTATTTCACGTCTTCATGAAGTCTGACAGTTCCTTGTACATTGTCATTGAAATTACTTTTTCTAATTTTTATCCAAATAATTTTTATTCTTCCTGAGAGAACAGTTGACAGGGGACCAATAGGTATGGCTATGTGAGAAAGCATATCATTGAGGAAAGAGAAGTAAGACCCCATAAAGGAGTGGACATTTGGTATCAACCTTGACAGATGAATAGGGATTAATAGCTAAAGGTGGATAGAAACAGATATTCTAGGTGAAGTCACTATAACTAAAAATGTCATGCTATGTATCAGGAAAGGAGTTTCAATTGGCTGTAGTTGTAGCTGATGATGGAAAAGTGGAAGTTGGGTTAGAAGAGAGATTTAGTGATCATAGTTAAAACACCAACCCTGACCCACAACATCCTCCGTGGCTTGACTCAAAATAAGGGACTCCCTGTCTGTCATTTCTTGGAGTCTTGAGGCATTTCCAAGGCCTTGGCCATAGTAGGGGGACCTTCTTTATCTATCATTCTGAACTATACCACTCTTTCCAATAGACAACATCATGCTCTCAAGTTTATGTCTTCAGAGCTGGAGAAAATTCTTTTATTTTTTTTTAAGATTTATTTATTTATTTGAGAGAGAGAGCATGAGTGGAGGGGAGGGGCAGAGGGAGAAGCAGACCCCATGCTAAGCAGGAAAACCCAAAGACTTGGGCTCAATACCAGGACCCTGGAATCATGACCTGAGCCAAAGGCAGATACTTAACCAATTGAACCACCCAGGTGCCCCAAGAGCTGCAGAAAATCCTTTACTAACCATATGAAGAAGGAGTCACTCATGTAATGAGGGAAATGTGAGGTGAAAAACAAGGACCCTAGTTCTGGCTCTGTTGGCAGTGTGCTGAGTAACCTCAAGCAAGCCAATCAGAATCTTTGAATCTGCTACCTCTTTTGCTGGACAAGATAATCTTTAAGGTGACTTCTAGCTTGCTATGGTTACATATCTAGGTTACCAAATTCTAAGAATGAAAAACATAAATAGTATCATCAAGTTAACCCATTTTAGATGCTAAATTTAAATTTTTTTCAAGGGTGCTTTAGTATATAACAAGCCTTACCCAGAGACCATTTGGTTGGCCCTATTTCACCTCACTCATTGAAGAATAATTCATTCCCATTCCAGGATCTTCCTCCCATTCCAATAAGAGATTGTGTTCTACATCAGAAATAGCAGTGATCTAGAAGTCAAGATCTTCAGTCTTTTGGGTACTCCTGGAATGAGCTGGGGTTCAATCAGTACTTTTGGAAAACCCTTTGGGCAAGATTATGATTGGTAATTCTTGCCTGGCCTGAAACTCTGCCCCAAGGATAGGGCTAGAGATAAAATGTCCACTCAAAGTAATCAATCAGAAAAATGTGGATAGAGAAGTTTGTGGTTATGTATGTGTGGTGAGGGCAGGAGAGGTATCTGCAGTCTGCTGTTTAACCGTGTATTTTCCCTTAGAGTTCAGGTGTGATGGTAGGTCTCTATGAAATGTTCCCTCTCTTTAGTTTGCTGCTCTTTCAATCCTCCTCCTCAATCACTGCTAACTACATCTATGGCTCATTTATCCTGAGAGGAGAAGAAACCCACAACAGGTCATTGGTGGGATTTCCTATTTTACCACTGCCTTGGGTGTGTGATAAATCCTAATCTGTCTTAATTTAACTGCCTTACGTGTACAATAGGAATGATAATGGGGGATCCCTGGGTGGCGCAGCGGTTTGGCACCTGCCTTTGGCCCAGGGCGCGATCCTGGAGACCTGGGATCGAATCCCACGTGGGGCTCCCGGTGCATGGAGCCTGCTTCTCCCTCTGCCTGTGTCTCTGCCTCTCTCTCTCTCTCTGTGACTATCATAAATAAATAAAGAAAAAAATATTTTTTTAAAAAAGGAATGATAATGGTTACTATTTACATTTTATTTTATTTTTTTAATCTGGAATGTAATTTGTGCAAAGAATGACACGTTTGTAACACATATTTACTATATTCCCATTGCTTTTTCTATTGAATCTCAGAGACCAAAAAGACCTTAAGAGTCATGGGGCCAAACCTCTCTTCTGGTGCTATAATCCTTTTCAAAGTTCCATCAATGGTCATATGACTTCTTAATGACTACCTCAGCAGCAGGAAATTCACTATCTTCCAGAACAGCTCATCCTACTTTGGGCAGTTTTAGTCTTTCCAATGCCCTTTCTTAGGCCTGACTAGAATGTGTCTTAGAATTTCTAGCAACTGGTCTTTAATCCACTGGTTGTGACTATTCCGAATAGGTCTAAGGTAGCCCTTCCAACAGAGGTGCACTGAATCAATGAGTCCTTCCAACAGAAAATGTTCCTTTAAGAAGAGTTTTATCATGGGCCACAGTTATCTTAGATCCGAAGGCAGATAAGGTGGCAGCATTTTCTCTCTCACGGAATCTGCCTCATCTTCTCTCTCTGTGTTCCTTTGCATTTTGCTCTTTAGATCCTTTCCAGCTGTCCTGTCAGTCAGGAATGGTCTCTTCATAGTCTAAAGGATTTTGTTCAAGGAAGCAGTGTATCACATGGCAATGTCATTTCTTGTTCCTTCATAAATCAAACAGCCATGACTGTAGAAGTGAAATTCTACTTAGTAGTATAAATTTAAGCCACCTCAGCTGCTCTCTCAGGAAAGAAAAAAAAAATTTTACTGTTGGTTCTTTAGTTACAAAATCTTGGGGATCATCCCAAAAAATATTTCAAAGAGGCATTATTTCCAGAGGCTAAATAGCACACACATGGGATGCGAAAGATTTGTTGACTCTCTGGAGCCAGCAGCCGCATGGTAAATATATCTGACACCTGACAATAACCAAAACAAGTCCCTAAGACAGCTTGGATAATGGGAAATAGATTTTAAAAGAAATTATCCTCTGGATTTCTCCTTAGCACATTCACTGCCAGCAGTACACAGTTATGTGTTTGTCATGGGGCCACGCCTCTAAACCATGATGCATTGTGCAGGTGGGGTGTGAGATGTCGAGTCCTGCGGGTGCTATGGCTCCTGTTGGTCTTGGACAGAAGGTGAGTTTTGTTTGTGGATTCACAAGCAAACAATTGAACATTATATCTCTCAACAGCCTATTTCCTGAAAGATTTCTCTCTTTGACTTGAATGATCTTGTCTCTGTGATTAAAGCCAAATTACTCAGGACATTGGAATGGTGCAGATTGGCATGGAGAGCAGAAAAACGCTTTAATGCCAGAGAAAACTTCCTAATGCCATAGGCACATGCACCCCCATATACACACATACACACAAATCTAAGTAAAACAGATTTAAACAAGTCTGTGAAATTAAATGCCTTAAGCTTATCTATGCCATGAATTGTCAGATGTATGAAAATACAGTGGTCAACTCTACAGCTATTTATGAATTTATCCTCTAATTATGGAAGCCTTTACAGGTAGCTGTTCAAGAATTATATGAAACTCACGAGGAAGTATTCTACTCGGAAAAAAATAATTTCTAATACAAGGGCAGCTACTTGTATTAGAAATCCTACAGTCTGGGGCAGCCTGGGTGGCTCAGCGTTTAGCGCCACCGTCAGCCAAGGGCGTGATCCTGGAGACCCAGGATCAAGTCCCAAGTCAGGCTCCCTGCATGGAGCCTGCTTCTCCCTCTGCCTGTGTCTCTGCCTCTCTCTTTCTCTCTGTGTCTCTCATGAATAAATAAATAAAATATTAAAAAAAAAGAAATCCTACAGTCTGTCTTACTGAACCCAACTATTCCCGCTTTCTCAGTTCAAGATCACCTACATCTAGATGCACATTTCTGCAAAGTAACAATGATAATAACAGTGGTCACCATGTACTGTAAGTCTGTGCTCAACACTTTAAATACATGTCCTATTTAGTCTTCTCAACATCACTCCAAGGCAGGTGCTAATAATCTCATTTTGGATGAGAAAACCAAAGCTTCGTATTTCAGGGCTTTCTAACCCTATTCCTTCCCACTGCTAGTTTATTTTCACATAAGCATAAGGAGGGAATAAACTATAAGTGGTTATGGGTATATGTCTGCTTGTATCTCTTGGGATTATTGCATTCCTTTCTCTCAATTGTTCATTATTTCAGGGCATAGTAAATATTTCTACCTTTCCCTCTAATACAGACAGCTGCAAACCTCTTATGTGGTAATGGACCAGACTTATAAAAATAGATGCATAAACCTTAGTGCTGCTGTAACTTATGTAGGAAGAAACTGCTGGATTCTATACCACTCATCCCAATTCAAAACACACATGGGAGATTTTAAATCCAGTTTGACCAAGGCCTCCCTTAAGAGAGCCAAGATAGGGCAACCTGGGTGGTTCAGTGGTTTAGTGCCGCCTTCAGCCGGGGTGTGATCCTGAAGACCTGGGATCGAATCCCACGTCGGGCTCCCTGCATGGAGCCTGCTTCTCCCTCTACCTGTGTCTCTGCCTCTCTCTGTCTCTCCTCTCTGTGTATTCTTATGAATAAATAAATAAATAAAATCTTTAAAAAAAAGCCAAGATAACTACCATTCATTTCAATAACTGGGAGGATTCCCTACAGTCACTTCTTTGACCTGGCATTTAAGGAAAGATTAGTTAGACAAACAGAGGAGAGGAAAACCCAAGGGGGACTGGGCCTCCCAGTGTCTATGAACACAGACTCCTCTCAGGCAACAGAGATGAATGATATTAATGTTACTTCTGACCAAATTTTCCCCCAGAAGAAATTTTTATGCTAAAACACAAGGTATTTCTTTCTAGTCCAGAAGTACACTGTGAGGATTTCATATTCAGAATACTTGGTAAACTAAACTAAACTAAAATTTAGTTTCCAGAACTGAAAAATTGTCAAAAAATACTCATTGGTATTGGTTCAACGGCTTCTTGATTTATTCTTAAATGAGAACGTCCTTCAGTCCTCACATCCATACATGTCAGGATGCTTACAGTCATTTCCAATACTTTCAATTTGGTATTTTGCAACAGGAAGCAGACAAATGACCATTTGCAGAACTTCAGCCAATTGGCTGAGCTGGCCTCTTAAGTTTTAATAATCCCATTAATGAAAGAGCAATGATGACCCCTGCATGGTCTATCTCAAGGAGTCGCTGTGAGGAACACATGGAAAAGTCTATGTGATATCATTTAGAATGTGTGCATGCGTGCATGCACACACGCATACACACACATATATATACTGCCCACAAACACACACCTGATGTTGCTATGATTATTTCTATTTAAGTCTATCTTCTCCATGTGATGACCAGCACCTATCATATCTTTCTCGTTATCTTGAGTATTTAGGAAGAGTAGATACTCAGTGGATGTCAAGGACAATGATGAGAATGGCATTTAACATGCCTTGTGTGTGGACACAACTCTTCCACTACTCACAATCAGTGGGAGCAGGAGGTGGCACAAGCCTGAGGACTGTGATTAGAAAGGGTGGCAGCTGGTCTCCTTCTGCAACAAAGTAGGAAGCTACCAAATCAGTTCCAAGTCTTTTCCATCAGCGCTGGTGGCTGCCACCTTCAGAAAGGCTATGACCTTCAATACAAGGTTTCTGGTGAAAACAAAGGGAGTGATTTAAGAAACCTGAATCAGGTATCCTGACAGCACTGGACATGAAATCAGTACACAAATGTGTCATCTTCATAATGTGAAAGCCAAAGAGACTTAGGAAACAGTAAAATCAATTAAAATATTCTTTGGGGAGAAGACCTGGAAAACTATCCTAGATTTGCCTTTTCTTCTCTATCTTAATCCAACCCTTTTTAAAAAGCAGCTTACTGGATTCCCAAATATAGTATCCGGTAACTCCAAAGAAGCCACGATGAGTCCTTCAAGGACTTTCCCTCATAAGCATCGTTTTTATGGTTGAATAGGCCTGACCAAAGGTCTCATCTTAAAAGTCAGAGTTTTCCCCTTTCATGAAAGCCTGCTATGTCTGATCAGTCTCCGATACATAGCAAAGATAAATAAGGTCACAGTTAAGTATGGGTCTGTAGTGTGAAGCCCATCCAGGGGTGGAGTGATTTTTCCTGTGCGTGGTCTGGCTGGGCGGCTACCACAGACACATGCTGATTATTTTAAGCTTGCTGAAGTGCCTGAAGCCTAGCTGGCCTTTCTGAAAAGCTTTCTAAGGAGTCATTTTCCAAGGAGGAGCAGACTGTGTCAAAAATGCAAAACAAAAGGAAGTAATGTCTACAAAATCCCAGTTAAAATGCTGGAGTGAAAATTGGCTGGTTATAAAGCTACAAGGATTTTATGGACATCATTCAGTCCAAATCCCTCAATTTTATAAAGAAGAAACTGAGACCCAGAAAGGGAGAATGATTTTCCTAAAGTCTCTTGGGATATGTCAGGCCCCAAGGCCCTAACCAGTGATCTTTGCCTTACACTAGACTGGAGTCCTCCAGATGGTTAGCCTAAATAATGCCAAACTATGGGCATCTGGAAACCCATGCTTGCACAACACCCACCACGAAATATTTCCAAATAATCAGAAATTTGAATTAAAAAGTTAGCATAACAACAACAATCATTTGGGTGATTTCAGAGATTTCACACCATTTTTGTAAATGCTTTAATCTGGTAGAGAAACGATCAGAAAATACAAAAGTGAATTCCTTTTTTATGCATCTTTGAAGCTTATGAAATAATAATTTGCCTCTATCTCTGTTTATTTTTTGGCATTTCTTAAACCCGCAAAAGTAGAATTAAACTGGCCTCTTTCACTTTGTTTTTAAAGTCTTCCTTTTTTATTTTGTTGTTTAACAATTAGATTTCCAACACTGTTATAATGTGTAAATCCAAATAAAATACATTTTTTTATTTTGTAATGTCGTTTAAAAAAAATAGCTTTCTCTTCTCTGTAAGTACATTATCCCTGGATCATGTAAACTCTTTTCCATCCAGTTTTTAAAAATAAAGTCCATACTTAAACCACAAATTGTACAAATCTGCAATATTCATTCCAACAAATGCCTATCCACCTGTCTGCCCATCTGTCTGCCCATCCATCTATCCACCCATGCATCCATTCATAGATCCAACTGTTCATTGACTTCCTTTCTCTTAGCCTGCTTAACCATGAGATTCTTGAGAATTCTTACAATTCTTTCCTCATAGAAATGAGAAGAACTTTGTAAACTGAATGGATCATATACACATTAATGATTCTATTATCTGGGTCTAGTTTTTTAATCAGTGAAATGCATGTCCTTATCAGGAGCTGAACGAATGAATATCCGCTGAGTATTTGGAGCAGAAAAATGAAAAAGTCTAGGTAAGAGAGAATCTCTAAATCTTTATTTCAAACATCAATACCTCCTACATGCCAAGCAGAGTTTTAGGTGATTTACAAGCACTCACTCATTTAATCCACATAATAATCTTATAAAGGAGGTACTATTGTCAGCAGGTAATATTGCCAATATATGGTCATATCTATTTGGGGAAACTGAGGTGCTAAGTGCTAACAAGAAATTGTCCAAACTAATGGGGTTAGAAATAACAAAATATTACTCAAAGGCCGGCAGTCTGGCTTAGAGGCATGTGATTTTTAAACTATGATGCCTAACTAAATTCTTGTTACTTAGAGACAAGAAACTTCCAAATAAATAATACCTTACTGTAAGGTAGGGATGAAATAAACATGCCTCATGGTATTATCCTTTTGTATTCTTCCATAAGGGCAACCAGGAAAAGGGTATCACAACCAGCTAATTCCACCTCTATGTAAAATATTGTAATCCTGGGTACCTAGGAAAATATTAGAATAAAATAATTCATTCTGACCTCATAATTTAACATTAGATTACAGGGAAGGAGGTCATTAGTCAGCCCATAAAAGTGCTTATAAATTTTAATGATAGTTTCACTAAAATAAAATAGATCTCTAAATACAGTAGATATTGTTAATATTTAGTGAATCTTATATACCTAACAGACTATTAATTCCATTCATGATTCCTCTCAGGATTTCACTCTGTTGCTCCTCCCCCTCCCAGTCTGATCCCCATCCCCATGCTGGTACATGTGTTTTGCACACAGGATGTTCTCTGTGCCGGGTCTGGGCATCCACACTCCTCTCTGCCATCATAGAAAGCAGTTCTAAGACCAGGCTTCTGCCACCCCCTCTGCCACATTGTTCCCTGAGCCCTCTGTACTCTATTGTTTGGCCTTTCATATGAGGTGGTTTTCCTATTCCTGTCAACAACTTCTATCTTATTTGCACATATTTCTAGAAGTGCGACTCCTAATTCTCACAATTTCCATGATCTGGAACCCAAATTTATAATACCATGCCTAATAAGAGACAAATGATAAATGTTGAGACAAATGATAAATGTTATCCTTATCCTCAAAGGGATAATTATCATATTTAGCAAGAGGAATTGGAAAGCCAGCTCACCTAGGAATTGGAAAGCCAGCTCACCTAGGAATTGGAAAGCCAGCTCACCAAAGTAAAAGCAGGTGATTGGTATTTGCTTCGATTCCTATTCTTACAGAATGAAAAGTCAGGGTGAAGGACTTAATGCAAAGTCAAGATTTGGAAGAACAAGGGACATATTTGAAGAGCTTTTCCAGCAAAGCTCTGAAATCCAGAAATCCTCCATTTCTTCTTTCCCGTTGACACACTTGAAGAGGAAATGTTCTCTGCTACATGTTTCCTCACTGAGATGTTCTCACAGCGGTACACCCAGATAAGCAGCCACAGCTCAGACCAATGGTCTTTTCGATCCAATCTTTCTAGGTGTTTTGGCTTAATCTTCATAGGGCCCTGCCTAGGATTTGGTACTCAGTGATTACCACCAGAATTAACTGAAATTCTATGATTCTTAGAATGGGGACCTTGTGTTCTATTGTGATTTTATTGGTTTTTTTATTGTTTTTTTTGTTTTTGTTTTTTTTTTTTTTTTTTTTTAGTTTTTGTTTGGTTTTCTTTTAGTTTCCTTACAAAGTCTATTCTTTAAAAGCTCAACTATATCTCTGCTGATATGAGAGAAGAAAATGATGATGTATCTGGACTTTGGCTAAAACTGTCAAAGGGAGAGAAGGGGGATGGAAGCAAGGGAGAGACTTCCAGGAAACCAAGACGGAGGTAGAAAGCTGAAAATTACCACTGACTCATAGTCATTTACAGGTCTTCTTAATTTTTTAGGTTCTTGCCAACTCCTAAAGTGCTGCCCTGTGTTTCTTAAGTAAATATTTGATTATCTCTTAAGAGCTGGACTGGGGGGACGCCTAGGTGGCTCACGGTTGAGTGTCTGCCTTCGGCTCAGGGAAAGATCCCAGAGTCCTGGGATCGAGTCCCACATCGGGCTTACAGGGAGCCTGCTGCTCCGTCTGCCTATGTCTCTGCCTCTGTGTGTGTGTGTGTGTATGTGTGTGTCCCAAATAAATAAATAAATAAATACATAAATAAATCTACCTTTTTTAAAAAAGAGCTGGAGTGGGAGTAGTTAATGTCTAGAGTAAATGTGGCATATTACAGGTAGACGCTTAACAGACTTAGCCACCCGGTGCCTGTGACAAACAGATTTTAAAAGTTCAACTAGAAGTAACTAACCATAACTGACCATTATTATTCATTACAAATGCCAAGATCATTAAAGACAAGTGTTGTCTGAGAAACTATCACAGAATTGAGGAGGCTGAGGGGGCACAACTAAACCCAATGTGAGGTCCTAGAGCAGAAAAAAAGGACAATAGTGGAAAAACGTGAAACTGGAATAAGTTTTGCCATTAGGTAGAAGTATGGCACCACATATTAATTTCTTGGTTTTTACCACTGTACCAGGGTTATGTAAGTTAGTAACAGAAGAGAAACTGGGCAAAAAGAATCCTATTTTTGTTAGATATATGTCCTATTTTTGTAAGATTTCTGTAAGTCTAATATTTTTTCACAAAAAGTTAAAAAAAATGAAATCACCATGTGACCAAAGAAAGAAAAAAGCATAATGATATTGTTATATTATATACTATCAATAAAGATAAACTGCAAGATTTTTCCTGGAAATAAAAACTAGCTCAATTACATCAGAACAAAGCCTTTCAAGCAAACTGCATATGAATGCCTCAGAAGCAGGAAGGAAAGTAAATCTATCACAAAAACTGTGAGCAGGGATTATCTGTTTTTTCACTTTTTTTTCCAACAAAGGCATATTATGTCAGTACGTTTTTAAGAGAAGAAAGAAGTTGCAAACAATTTTTTAAACTCTTAGAAGTACTAATGCAAACTTATTACTTTTCTAGAACAACATATGAGGCTCTATCAACAATGTGCCATCATTTTATGGGTCAAGAAGAGGACATCATTTAGTTGAACGGGAGAAGTGTAGTCAATCAAAGAGATCAAATATTAAAATGAAATGCTATGTTATCAAAAATATAAAAATTTACCAAAACATTGAAGAAATATTTTTTTATAAAAATCTTTTTTCAGATACATTAACTTAAATTCAGTGATGATATACGGAATTGCAGAGGAAGTTAGTATGACTAGACAGGAACTGAAATATCTTGCATTAACATGCTGTTATATATTACTTATCATACTTCCCCTTTCCTTTTCTTTTTTTCCACCTCTATGCTTTGTTTTTCTCTGCCTTCTTTTGATTTGTTCAAAAACATTCACAGAGTGCCTATTAAAGGCCAGACCTACTTCTACTTTTGGAGATCCAAGAATGGTTACAAGTTCCCCATCCTTGAGGAAGTATAAAAAGTTGGTGAATGGACTTTAGCTGATGTCCCAGACACCTATGCCCAGAGTGACGGAGGATGTACTTCTTTCCCATATTCTGTTCTGAAGCAGATTTGTATAAAGTACATTCTAGAAATGTTTATGCTAGAACTCCCTGGTCCACATTGTCTATTCTTTTTTTTTTTTTAAGATTTTATTTATTCATGACAGAGAGAGAGAGAGAAAGAGAGAGAGAGAGAGGCAGAGACACAGGCAGAGGGAGAAGCAGGCTCCATGTGGGGAACCCTACACGGACTCGATCTGGGGACTCCAGGATCACACCCCCAGCCAAACAAAGGCGGCACTAAACCACTGAGCCACTGGGGCTGCCCCACACTGTCTATTCTTAAGAATAAAATAATTCTTCTGAGTCACTATAATTCTGTGGTCTGGTGTCAAAATGCTGACTTATCTGCTCAAGTACCTAATGAAATGCATGCATTGCCTTAAAATTCTGAGGGGATTCTAAATTCTTTGTCCTCAAGAAACATGTGAAGATTCCAGTTCCATAATTTCTGTGATTTAGCTTCAAGAAGTTCAGAATAAAAGTTCAGTATTAAATTTTTAGTACAATGCAAAACAAAACAAAAAAAAAAAAGGGAAGGGAGGGAGGGAGGGAGGGAGGGAGGGAGGGAGGAAGGAAGGAAGGAAGGAAGGAAGGAAGGAAGGAAGGAAGGAAGGAAGGAAGGAAGGAAGGAAGGAAGAAAAAAGGTAGGTAGGAAGAAGGGAAGAGCACTGGCTTAAACACAGAGAGCAGACGTTGGATACTGACTCAGAAGCCATGGGAAAAGGAGTAGCATAACATCAACATTTACATGGTACCTTTGGAGCTTTGGATTTGCAATATCAAAATTGTAGGCTTTATTTCCTCCTAGAAATATTATCTACAATTAGATTGTCACTAGATTACAGAGGGTACCTAATTATCAAGACAGACTATTAAGTTTTGGCTTTTTTGTAAATATGACTTAACCGAGCTAGGAATATTGCAGTGTTTGCCTTTTATTAATTAAAACACCAAAATATATCTTTATTAAAGATTAATATTAGATTTAGAAAGGCATACAGAGGAATCCATTAAAGACAGTAAATATCTAGTCCAATTTGGTACTTTTCTCATACTCCTTGACGGTAAATCATCTGTTGCTTGTTTTTAAACCTTTTTGCTATTTATGACAACAAAGAGAAAAATCTCAGATGCTTTATCTTACTAGTTGTTGGGGTGCTTTTAGTGTAGGTTTACTACATTACCTGCATCCATTCTGTCTTGTTCTGGAAGGAACATTTCCATTTTCTTTTTTTTTTTTAAGATTTGTGTGTGTATGTGTGTGTGTGTGTGCGAGAGAGAGAGAGAGAGAGAGAGAGAGAGAGAGAGAGAGAATGAGAGGCAAAGAGAGAGAGATAAAGAGAGCATGAAGAGGGAAGGTCAGAGGGAGAAGCAGACTCCCCACTGAGCAGGGAGGGAGCCTGATGCAGGGCTCTCTCCCAGGACCCCACAATCATTACCTGGGCTGAAGGCAGATGCTTAGCCAACTGAGCCACTCAGGTACCCAGAACATTTAAATTTTCATCTGCAAACCATCCCTTTCTCAGTCCATGCTATTTGGATGTGGCACTTGGCTAGAGTTCTGAAAGTTCCCCAGAAGAAAAACTATTCTTATACAGTTACCTGCACCTGGTTTTCCTGCTTTTTAAGCCCCATGGTTTAAACAATTTACCAAATACTGCAGAAGCCATCTAGCCTGAAAGCCCATGATTTTATTATTGTTCCAAGCAGAGGGGAGCAATATTTATATTCTAACACTCAAGATGAAGAGGTTTTCTTCTCCTCAACAGTTTTTTTAGTTTAGAGTCACTCAATAAACAGAAATTTGCATACTATGCCTTGGCCACCAGGGAAGCTCCTATTTTCTGCTTTTGGATATATATTTACTTCCTGACATAAGTGTCCCTACAATTTCAAGTTCATGTTCCAAAACACTTTCTACAACAATATTCAAACTGAATGCAACATGCTGTTCACATGATTAATGTGGTCTCCATGTTCAGTTAATTCGGTCTCCTATCAAGTGGTTATAAGACTCAGCATGATGTAAGCTCATCTAAAAAAGATTACATGGGACTCTTTTATAAATAAAATTGTGCAGAAGGCTGATTAAAGAGGGAGGTGATATACCAAATCACATATCAATAATTATCCTCATAATCTCAATTGAAAGTCAGATTTGGTAATAATGGAGACACTCAAAAGAAAGTGAAAATCAAACCAGCATTCTCAATGCCGATATTCCTTTAGGTGTGTTGGGGACAGCCTTTAAGTGGTATAGTTTGAATAATCATTTGCCTCAGAATTTGGACAAGTTTCACAATAAACCTAGGAATTCAGCAGTTTCTATGAGATTGCCCAGTTCCAAATATAAATTTTTTAAAATAGGGAAATAATCACATTTTCTCCATGTGATTCTAATCACTCACACAAAATATTTGAAAACAGAAAGAAACCAGGCTCAAAAAAATCTCTTACTGATTGAGTCTATGTATAGACATTCTGGAATTGGCAAAACTTGAGGAACAAAGGAGAGTTCACTGGTTATCAAGGGCTAGGAGCAAGAGAGGTGCTCATTGCAAAAGGGCGGTATGAGGAAGTTTTGTGGGGGTGATGGAACTGCTCTGTATCTTAATTTTGGTGGTGATCACATAACTCCTTGCCTTTCTCAAAAGTAACAACTCTACACCACAAGGTGCATATTTACTGCGTGCAAATTAAAAATAAATATATTTTAAATATTTTAAAATATCTGTCAGAATGACTATTTTTTTCCCCTTGTTTCTAATGTGGTTCTTTGGCAATTAAGAATGATTGGTGAAATAAAGGACTTGGCATTAGAAGACCAGAGTTTGAGCCTTGTCTCCCACTATTATTTGTGCATGACTAAGAAAACATTTTAGGGACACCTGGGTGGTGCAGTCGGCTAAATGTCCAATTCTCAGTGTTAGCTCAGGTTGTGATCTCAGAGTCCTGAGATCGAGCCTCATGTTGGGCTCTGCGCTGAGTGCGGAGTCCACTTGAGACTCTCCATTTGCCCCTCTGCCCCTCCCCCACCTTACTCTCTTTCTCTCTCAAATAAATAAATTTAAAAAAAAAGAAAACCTTTTAAATTTTCTAGATCATTATACATAAAATAGGTATGAGGATAATTGACACTCTACTTACCCCACTATATTTGGGAATTGACTGAATTAATGTATATAACATCGAATCATATTAAAATTATCAAATTTTATCAAGTTTGTTAAAGAGATAAAAAAATTTTAACTCTCTAAAGACTATAGTCTCTTAAATCCTTAAAGAACTTGTTTTCTGTTTGGAATACTTGATTCAATTTGCAGGATATCCTATTTATTGTTCCCTTTTGATCCACCAGCTATGATATATATCAATTCTCCATTACCCATCAAGGATCCTATTGATTTCCCTTTCACTTCTGCTATTTTACCAATACTATTATCATGTCCTTTGCCTTTTTTACACTAAAAGACAGCAGGGTGGGAGTATTGAGCTATCGATAACTCAAAGTTATTCCCATTTGAACAAAAGGCAAATGACCAAGAACCATCTGTTGAGCTTGAGGGGATTTGGGGAATTGAAGCAAACCCAGATCTCACGTTGGAATGCCTTATTGGACTTTTTCCCTTAACATGTGCTGCTAATTAGCAGTGGGATTTGGAGTGGGGGGCAGGTAAAGAGAGGTACAATCAGGATATGTGCCCAATCGTTTGGTAGTTTCGTTTAAGTCCTATATAGGAAGCTGTAGTAAAGAATCCCTGAATCTATCAGTTGCATGAATATTTCCTGTTCATTATTTTGTTCTATTGCAATCACTATGCACTGTTCTACTTCTCAATCTGTCGGCTTCCCATTTTCCCACGTTCAGAACAAAAGTCACTTCTGGAATTTCTGATTGCTGCCACCACCTCCCCTCTGCTGTTCTCTGACATTCCCCAGTAGTTTGTATCTTTTCACCACAGGACTCTCCCTTTCTTTCCAAATTCTTTTCCACTTTTTATTTTGTCTCTGATTTCTCATTTGAGAAGTTTGCTCTCACCTAATATGCTACATATTTCTTGGGTCCCCAAACACACACACACATACACACACACACACATATTTGAATAAATAAAATATTAGTGAAATCCCAACAAAACAAACTCCAAGGGAGTGATCCAATTATTTTGCACTTTGGAGTTGTGTTGAAATAATTATTCTTTAGTGACTAATAATACTTAAAAGTGGTACATTACTATGTAGTTGACAAGCTGCATCTTACATATATAATACTTATATATATGTAATTTCATGCTTAATAGAATCTTATGAGAATATTCTTTTTATCTCTGGTTATAAAACAGTAATATTG
Organism: Canis lupus baileyi; assembly: GCF_048164855.1. Taxonomy (NCBI): domain Eukaryota; kingdom Metazoa; phylum Chordata; class Mammalia; order Carnivora; family Canidae; genus Canis; species Canis lupus. The sequence continues at coordinate 23,682,522 of NC_132868.1, forward strand.
AATCGTAGAAAGAAAATCTACATGGTTGCATGGAGACAAGACAGGGAATTCACCTCATAATCTAATGTCAAATCACATTCATTTCTGCTCTTTCTTACTTCTTCCTCAATCTCATCCTCTAAATCTACATACATTTAACCTTTATTCAAAGAAAACAGGGGATCCCTGGGTGGCTCAGCAATTTAGCACCTGCCTTTGGCCCAGGGAGTGATACTGGCGTCCCAGGATCGAGTCCCACATCAGGCTCCCTGCATGACCCATTTTAGTGTCACATGTTACAGACACTCAATGTTTGTTGAATTAAATCATGACTTTTCTTAAAAATTAAGACAATTACTCCCATAGCAGTGTGAGCATCAATATATAAGTTCAGGGCACCTGGGTGGCTCAGTGGTTGAGCATCTGCCTTCAGTCAGGACATGATCCCAGGATCCTAGGATAAAGTCCTGCATCAGGCTCCCCATAGGGAGCCTGCTTCTCCCTCTCCCTATGTCTCTGCTTATCTCTCTGTGTCTCTCATGAATAATCTTTTAAAAATATATATAGGTTCAAATAATATGATCTGTAAGTTGTTACCATTTATTTTCCATAACAAAGCCATTTTCCAGCCTCTGCTAAATTTATACTTCTCCACTGATTTCAAAGACCTCCAATCTAAGAATATGCCTGAGAATATGTAAACTAGCTATTCACACTGATGATGGACACTATCCTTTTGGGAAATAAGAAAAATAAAACTGAATTAAAGTTGGTATTGAGATATGTCTAAATCCAAGAGCAAATTAGAGCCAACCTTTGCTGACAAACACTCCATATAATGAATTTTAAAACTTCATGTTTTCCTAAATAAAATAAGATGAAAACAGAGAAGGAGACAAAACATTAGAGACTCTTAACTCTAGGAAACAAACTGAGGGTTGCTGGAGGAGGGATGGGGTAACTGAGTGACGGGTACTGAAGAGGATACTTGATGCCAGGAGCACTGGGTGTTATATGCAACTGATCAATCACTAAATTCTACCTCTGAAACTAATAATACACTATATATTAATTAAATTGAATTTAAAAAAAAAAAAAACTTTGTGTTTTCCTGCTGCTTCAACAACTCCACAAAGAGGATGTGAACACCTGCCTAACTGGCTCAGTGTTCCAGTGTGATAAGACTGCCATTGCCACAAATTCCCCTTCATGCCCTCCCCTGATTATGATATAGTGACATTCAAATACACCAATGAAATCCTTTCCTGCCTTCTGTTTATGTACTCCACCCTGTCTCCCAATACAGACATTTGCCCATGGGTCCTTGCTCTCTCCCTCTCCTCTCCCCAACTGCTCAGTTAAGCCAGCTCCCTTGCTGCTTCCCACTAACAGCCCTTTCATTACATATGGTGACTTTCTCTCTTTAGAAATTGTAAATATAACATTTTTTCCCGAACCTCTCTCTTGTCCCCTCTTGTGGCCACACCTATCTCATGCAAAAATACAAAACACAAAAATTTCATTAAGGTGCTCATCCCCCATATCTAATGACAAGACTTGGCACTAACATGGAATCTTGACTGGTTCCTAGCCTCTCAGAAGCAAGGATGAGCAACATGATAAGACACCCAGAACTTGCTGGTACTAGAGGTGTGGAGGTCTCTCCTGGCCTCGTGACCATCCACTCCATCCTCAAATCCTAGGCATGACCCTACAATATTTCAAACATCTCGGTATCTTCTGGATAAAAACCTGGATATAAACAAGAACTCACTCCAGAATGGGAGGGGGAGGGGAGAAAGAAAGAAAAAAAGAAAAATGTAAAAGATACAAGCAGGAATAGAAGGGAAAAAAAGTCATCTAAAGTAAAAGCTAGGGATCCCTGGGTGGTGCAGCGGTTTGGCGCCTGCCTTTGGGCCAGGGTGCGATCCTGGTGACCCAGGATCGAATTCCACGTCGGGCTCCCGGTGCATGGAGCCTGCTTGTCTCTCTGCCTGTGTCTCGGCCTCTCTCTCTCTCTTTCTGTGTGACTATCATAAATAAATTTAAAAAAATAATAAATAATAAAAAAATAAAAATAAAGTAAAAGCTAAATGTTTTTCAGTTTACATTCCATCTGAAACTCCAGAGATGAAATAAGGATAGTAATTGGCACAGTAGCCTAAGGGAAGCTGTTCCTATAGGATACGTTAATCACTGAAACCAGAAATGGAAATAACTGAATAGACCATTTATTTTTTTCCTCAAGACAAGCCAGGAGCATACCTTATAGTTTCCTTCCCAAAGTACACACAGGGTATGAATAGAACCATATGCCACAATAATTTACACTTTATAGACAAGTCAGAGGTTAAAAATTTTGAAAATAAAGTACTTATTGTGCCTCATTAGAATCTATTTTTTTAAATGAATAAGCATTTTAAGGAAGGAAAATTTTATGGGACATATTGTGGTTGAGTCTTCCACTAATAACAAGGCCTCTCAGATTCCTTCAAACATCACTCATCAATTGTAGTTCAGTGGTAACTCACAGATAAATGAAAGCACATACTCATTTTAATTAAAAGTGATTTTGCATATTGGTAATAGTGCTTCACAGTTTGCATAATTTGATGCATCTAATTCTCATTTCTAACTTTATGAGATGTAGCATACATTGTCCTCACAGGTGAGGAAGCAGGGCCTCAGACATACTAGATTACTAACTAAAAATCTTACAGATTTTAGTGGCAAAACCATTGGATATGGTTAAGCTCCTAGTAAGTACTAAGAACTACAGTGGGAATAGGAATACAAAGATAAGGAAGACACAATCTTTGCCTTCTTGTTGTTCTAAATCTACCAAAGAACATAAAAGTAACACACAAAATACTCTCATATAAGGTAGACTGCTTTAATTTCCCCAAAATTTCCAAAATAACATGGAATTATAGGAGAGAGGAATTTATATAAGAAATTATTTAAGTTGATTTTCTATGTATAGGGAACTCGTCAAAGAGTCAAAGATAGAAAATGGGACTTATTCACTCTTTTTTTAAAGAAAATATTTTATTTATTTGAGAGAGAAAGAGAGAGAACAGAAGGAGAGGGAGAAGCAGGCTCCCCACTGAGCAGGGAGCCCAATGTGAGGCTTGATCTCAGAATTCTGGGATCATGACCTGAGCTGAAGGCAGATGCTTAACCAAGTGAGCAAATCAAGGCACTGGAACTTATTCATTCTATTCCCTTCAGAGCCTAGAACACTCTATAGGTATTCAGTACATGCTGGTTGGAAGAAGTAAATAAAGTGAAGGCATTAAGTTGTCTGCTCCCTATATTTCATCTATAGGATGTAGCTAAAATGATTAACATATACTCTAGGAATAAGGAACAGGAATGAAAACGCACTGAACGTTCAAGAAATGAGAACAGTGACTACAGTTGCATTAGATATTTCTTAAAAGATACTCAGCCTTTTAATTCTCTCTACATAATGATTCAACATGTGTATCTTAAGGTCCATTGTAATTGGCACTGAAGAAATTTCTCTTACACTTTATGTGTAAAAAGACCACTAGTTACAGGACAGCTGCACATTTGGCAGCATAGATTTCAGGAGAGATTTGAAAGATCTGGGATGGGGCTGTTTGCAAAGCACTGCCAGACCTTTAAATAGTTTTTATTGGGTGTATTAATGATTATTTTGCTCAAACTTGTATGCATAAAGGAGTTACTTTGGGTTTGTAAAAGAAAATGTCAACTAATGGTTACTGAATCTGCCTCTTGCCAAATAATTTTGGAAAATCAGAGTTAAGACAGGATGTGGACCATGGTTTCATAAGACATTGGTAAAGATTCTGATTACAGATCCACTGTGTGTAGTGGGGGGCGGGGGGAGTGAAGGGATTTCCTTACACCAACAAGCAATGCTGTGACACCAGCTGGGTGTCCTATAATTCAAATGAATCCCACAGGTTAAAGGCTGACTCTCACAAGTATGTCCTCACTGTACCTTATTTCAGATGTCAATCACAAGTCCAGATTCTCACCTGTGCTTCTGACCTACTGGCTACAGAACAGAGGTTCCAAAGACCCCCTCTCCTCAGGTTCAATTAATTTGCTACAGTGGCTCACAGAACTCAGAAAAAAATTACTTACTAGATTACCAGTTTATTAGAAAACAACATAACTCAGAAACAGCCAGATGGAAGAGAGGCACAGGGTAAGGGTTGGAGCTTCCAAGCTCTCTTGGACTGCTCCACTCTCTCCAAATCTCCATGTGCTCATCAACCCAGAAGATCTCCAAATTCCATCCTTTGGGTTTTTATGGAGGCTTTATTACACAGGCATGACTAATTAAGTTACTGGCTGCTGCTGATTCAACCTCTAGCCCCCTCTCCCCAGAAATCAGGGAACAGGACTAAAAGTTCCAACCCTTTAATCAAGGTTGATTCTCCTGGCAACTGGCCCCTGTCCTTCAGAGCTTTCCAAAAGTCATTTCATTAACATAAACTCAGTTTTGGTAGAAAAAGGCTTGTTATGAAAAACAAGACACCCATCTCACCTTATGGCTCTGAAGTGATATGGATCTGAAGTGAGAGGAACTGAGGACCACAAACCAAATATTGTAACCAAAGATGCCCCCATTGTTCTTAGGGAAGTCCAAGGGTTTTGGGAGCTGTGAGACAAGAACCATAAACTAAGACCAAATCTGAATGGTCATCAATGTATGAACTAAAAAAATTCAGACATTGTCTATGAAGAGTCAATGCTTTCACCTTCCTGATTATTAATTGCAAAGTAGTATTTTTCTAGGAGTGGTGATGGTTTTGACCTAAGTCATCCACAACCTTTATTTATTTATTTATTTATTTATTTATTTATTTATTTTAAAGATTTTATTTATTCATGAGAGACACAGAGAGAGAGGCAGTGACATAGGCAGAGGGAGAAGCAGGCTTCTCGCAGGGAGCCCAATGTGGGACTCTATCCCGGATCCCGGGATCTGCCCTGAGCCGAAGACAGATGCTCAACCACTAGGCCACCCAGGCATCCCTATCCTTTAGTTTATTGTCCTTACATAAAGTGGTCTTGATTTAGGACAAACTGAATTATTATCTGCAGAAAGCTACTGGTCTTATAGATAGATTAGGTGTGTTTCTATAGAAACGCGTCCAATCATTTCTATTACGTTCTGCACCAAAAATCAGGCTGGCCAACATGTGATCCATTCAACAAGTATTTAGTGAGCATCCACTACAAAGCTAACATGTTAATAGTCATAAATTAAGTTCCCTATGGTGGGTTGGGTGACCTTTAGGTAAGCACTAAAATCTGTGCTCAACACGAGTTCTTCATTTCTTATTTTCATATCCTGTTTCCTTTAAGCTTTTTAAGAGTACATTTTCACAGAGAGGGTGGGAGTGAAGAGAAGAAATTTTACTGCCTAATCAGCAAAATGTTTAAAATCTCAGTCCAATAAGGGGGTCCTGAGAGGCTCACAGCTGGCTTCAACTTAGTGCAATTACAGAATTAAAACCAGTACTTTTGTCAGAGCCTGCTTAAAAGTTTCCATGCCTGACTTGCAAATGCTGAAAGCCAGTAATAGCGATCCTGCAACCTGGAAGGCCCCAAAGACCCAGGTCAACAGCTCAACATCTGGTCTGGACATTGTTTGCCCTCCATTAACATTTTAAAACTTAAATAATTTCTCCCAATTGCTTTTGTATGGCTTTAGATGTCCCCAAGGACAGGGAGAGGGACAAACTGCCTTTATGGGCCACAAGGAAAATTTGTAATTGTTAAGTGGAAAGCAGTACTGTAAACAGAACTTAAATTCATGGTCATGGAAAGTTCAACTTTTTGATATTCCCCAACATATAAGAAAGTAATTACTTCATTTTTCATAATTAGTTTGGAATCACACACACAGAAACACACACATGCAGGCACACAAATACATTCCCCAGAGGGAAATAGCTTAACGATTAAAGTCTGTAATCGCCTGGATGTTATCTGGCTATTAGCTGTTTTAAATTCCCTAAACTAGCCTTATTGTCTGAATGCAACAGTGGAGGAGTAGAAAGGGGTAGGAAGCAATGTATTTATTTTGTGGAAGAGCTGTCTGTAGTGGGATCCCCTGGTTTACTACTAACCTGATAGATAGGAATAGGAATCAGATTCTACACTGTGTTGGTGGCTGAGGGTCACTGGCATATTTGACGCTTTTTTTTTTTTTTAACTGATCCAGTCTATAGTCCGTTGAGAGTTTCCATGGGATTGCAGTGGGCAGCAGAAGAGGATAGTATTTGAAAAAATCAGATATGATTACAAAAGTTTTTCTTATTCACTCTGTATGTCTTTGGTTGGGAAATCCTGCAAATGTCATTGTCTTATAATGTAAAAATAAATTAGTTATGTGGGTGTGTGAATATATACATATATCTGTATATTATATATGTATTAAGTTATAAATTATAAGTGTGCTGGCCATCTATATCATAGGTCTATTGTGGGATATATCAAAGTATATCAAAGTAGTCTACCAACTTCAAAGTTACTAGCAATGTAAGAGATTATTCGATTTGGGAGAGAAAATTTTAAAAATTAACACCTTCCTTCAGAGCAATACTATGGATTTAAATGCTCTATTTTCTATTTTGCACCATTTGCAGTCCCTGCACTAAATCTTCTGGCCCAAATTCAAAGGAGTGGTTCTTATTTTACACTGGTGCAGTTACTGTTCCCTTTTAAGGGTAAGTGGGATTCCAGCAAGCTGACTGTCTTAGTAACAAGAAGCTGTGAAAAATGTGTCCCCAGAGCTCCACATTCTGGAGAAAATTGGTGAACCTTGTGTTTGTTTTTCACTCAAATAAAATAATACTTTGGTAGGAAGCCAGAGTAGGAAAGAAGGCTGATCCACTGTAACAGTGAAAATGAAGGCAGATAGGTATTTTCATTTGAAATGTCATTTTATTTTTCTTCCTAAAATAATCTCTAGTAGTAGAACAGAGCTGGATACTTGGCCTATGAGCGAAAGGTTATGGGAAAGTAAGCAAAGGAAAATGCTTGGAAATATAAAGAATGAAACAGAATTCCAAAACATTTATTTATTTATTTGTTTGTTTGTTTGTTTATTTATTTATGAGAAAGAGAGAGCACACAGTGGAGGGGAGGGGCAGAGGGGGAGAGAAAGAGAAAGAGAAAATCTCAAGCAAACTCTGCAAGCCAGATGTAGGGCTCAATCTCAGGACCCTGAGATCATGACCTGAGCTGAAGTCAAGAGTTGGATGCTTAACCAACTGAGCCACTCAAGTGCCCCTCCAAATCCATTCTCATATCATCACTGTGATAGAATATGTGTGTGTGTATGTAGGCATATGTGTGTGTGTGTTAAGACGCAGCATTACATTTATCACATTTTTTATTATGGATAGTAAAATCGTATCCGAGGCTTCTTGCAAGCCTTCATGGAAATACAGGCAGTGTCATTCTCTAAGAACCAAAGGAGCAAATCAAAAATTAAGGAAGCAGCCTCTCTACCATCCAGAAGGTCACATGGAACACACTGATGAATGGAGAGGATGAGAGCGTGCTTATGAGTGAAGGGGTACTGACTTGTTATGGGTGATTTCCAGCTCTCAGCATCTTCTTACTCTCCCTGACAGTTAGTACTTGACATTGGTAGAAGGGAAGAGGACAGGGTGCAGGAAGCCTGCGAGAGTTTGGTGCAATTTCATTATGCAGGAATTTCCTATTGATTTTTATTAGGAAAATACTATGCTTCTATCCTGTTCTTGATATCAAGCAGGTGTGCATATACCATGATTCAGAATGATGATGAGAATAATGATAATCACTGTGGACAGGCTTCCACAAATCCTCAGCCACCACGTGTCCCTGAGTCAGGTGGAGGCTCCTGGAGCTGCAGGAGGCCCAGTGCCTAGGGTGAAAGGCAGCAGAGAGGCCACAGAAGCGCAGCCTTCCCCCAGGGGACAGTGCAGCTCAGGGGTGAACGGCATGAGGCTGGGAAGTCTGTTCAGGGTTCCTGAGGAAAGGTAGCAGAATCTAGCTAAAACTCAGGTATAGACGTTTGGTAACACATTCTTTCTGCTGCTCTCACAGTCCTCCCTTTAGATCTCCAGCAACTGCGGAAAAGGAAGGAGTTCAGGAAACCTAATTAATTAGACTACTAACTCAGCAAGTTCATTTTGAAGGAAGAGGAAACAACAAAAACAAATTAAAACAAACGAAATAAACTTTGAAGCCAGTAAGAGCTCGCACTGAATGCCAGTTCTCTCAACTACTGAGCAAAATAACAAGACTTTACAATCCTTACTTGCTTATCTAAAGTTCAGCTAAAATATAACAGATATATCTGTTCTGTTCCTAGTTTCTTGGACATTTTGCTTTTGGTAAATACTTATGGAATGGTGGTGCCTAGGGAAGACGTGAAGCCTTAAATCTGTGGCAACAATTTCCTCATGTCTGTTTGTATCTCTACTGCCACTGGACTTTCCAGGCTCCACTGGACTCCTCCAGGAATGAGGGGCTCCTGGAGAAGATCTGACTGTGTTGGACTACAACCCTGTGAAATTGTCTCATTTATACTGGTTCTGACTCCCTCATGAGATGGGAATGAGAAATCCCATCTCATTTCTACCTTACAGTCATTCCAGAACTCAAAGACAGTTCTCAAACCACATCATCATCTTCCGAGTTAAACTTTCCCATTCTTTATGGCAAAATGGATTCCATCTTATGATCCATGCTTAGTGTAGGGTGTAGGTCGAGGACCTGCCACTAATGACAAAAAGCCAATTCAGCATCCCATCTAACCACTGAGATGGGACACTTGGGAGGGTAGATATTAGATGACAATTTTTTATCCTGCCCAAAGGTAAACCAAAAATCTGTATAAATAACATGCTTGAGTTTGGACCTCCATTTACAACATTCTTCTTCACTATTTTAGGTTTTGACTTACTAAACCAACTTCAGCTAGAGAAGGCATTCCTTTTGTAATTTATGAGCATTAGCAAAGCTACCAACTGTGGGTCAAGGTCAACCACTCAAGTAGTAAACATATGTAAATAAATATGAGTTGCCTGCCTTTATCTATGCTGGTGAAAATATCCAGAAAGAAATAAAACACAGTCAACTGAATTGTTTCATAATTCAAATACTGACAATGTAGGTGGTCTTATTGCATTGAGATATAAACAGAAAATTATATTCTTAACAAGAGTGACTTCATAAAAGCAAATGACATTTGAGGAAACTTTCTCCTCTGAAACTAGAACACTCACATCTGCAGAAAAGAAATCATAAATCACAAGCATTATTTTTTGATAATCATGGGAAATATGATGAGTCTTTTTTTTTTTCCTTTTGAGTTCCACTGTGCTTCGTATCCACTGCCTGACTGGTTGTACATCTTTTTATATCTATCAGCATAAGAGTTGGTAGAGTCTTATGTGGTACATTTCCAATTCACACATATCTCAGAAAGGACATAATCATTAATCCTTTATCAAAAACTGCCCAAATGCAAAAAAAACAAAAACAAAAACAAAAAACCCTGCCCTAATGATATCCTGATAATCCACATAAGTCCATGTTCCTCTTGTTCCTTCTACTAGAGAACAATATAGGCAATAGAGAAAAGAAAACACAGTGCAAAATTTTTCACAAAGTATCTGCTGACTATGACATTCAGATTCTGACATTATTATCTGCCCATAGAACAGTGTTACATTTTGAATACACACACAGTGGAGTAAATAACATACCTTAATTTTTTTCTAGCAAATATGCCTTAAAATCAGAACTTTGTTACTAAAATAGGACTTTTGGAATGTTATCTGGATGAATTCCAGGGAGAAATCAAATTAGAACAACAGGAATATCTTGCTTTACTGGACTTCCCAGTTAATAGTAAACACTTAGAAATAAGGATACAATCAAAAAATGTTTATATTTTATTTTATTTTTAGTTAGCACTTGCACATCTGTTAAAAGATATGCAGGGTCAAACAAGTGTTTACAAAATACAAGCAGAACAAAAGTACCAACAAAGGAATGATTAGGTGTCCAATGCCATTCTCAAGATTTTGAAATTATCAGCTAATACTTCTTCAGAATTAGGCAGAAGTAAAAACTACTCCCCAGATACTCACTGCTTTCTCACCACACTTCATAATCCTAACGTCTGACATATTAGTTTCGGCTGAACCAGAAGCCAAAAGGGAGAAATTTTAACAGTACAGAAAAGTCAGTGTGGTGGAATGATACAGAAAATTTCAGCCAAGGCACATTCTCTCAACTCCCAATTCCCTTACAGCTGCCACCCCTCTTCTTAGAACTCATCACACACAGGACACAGCTCTGACATTTGTCTCCCCTGCGGTCCCTATAAGAATTCTAAAGGATTGACAGATTATCTTCTACTCAGGACTGAAGCATGAGACATCTCACCAGGGACACTTGATTAATTCCGCAAAATTACACATTTATCAACAGAACATATACATACGATTTCCAAAAATAATATAATGCAGCTTAAAATAAAAACATACATAATGAGAAAATTCAGTATTAGACAGAAGGACAAAAGAAAAGAATATACAGGGATGAGGGAATAATTGTATCTGAAAAGTATATTGGGATGCATCCATTCATTCTGTACGTATGGTGTAAAGCCCAACTAAATGTCAGATGAAGCCCCGTCCCTGTGATTTAGTGGAAAACAAAAAGAAAGTCTGTTTGCAAAAAGATGCAGATAGAGTAGTTACATAATAACTAAGAAAACTGTGAGGTCACTAAGATTATTATAGCTATTAACTCTTCAAAATAAAAATTAAAACTGGATAGTGAGATAGACTAATTTGGGGAAGAGGGGACTCCTTAGGGTGTCCATAAAGACCTCTCTGAGGAGCAAATATTTGAGGTGGGACCTCAATAACAAGGCCTAGAGAAAGAAGACTTGGAGAAAGTATTCAAAGCAAAAGGAAAATGAGCCCTTGGACATCCTCAAGGAAGAAAAAAAAAAAAACTATGCTTGGTTTTTCTGGAACCCGATGATATATGGTAAGCCTGGGTAAGCAAGCAGGACCCAGATCAGCAAAGGCATGTAGGTCAAGGTAAGAAACTGGATTTATTTCTAAGTGATGAGAAAATTAATGCAACAAGGCTTCACAATTAGATCTGAGCCTCCTGGAAGCCAAATCTCTAAACTTGCTTCTTCTTCAACAAGGAAAAATAAGGCTGTCATTGTAACAAAAGGCATCTGGAGGAGAAAAAAAAAATCAACTCAAATTTTCTTCTTCCCATTATCTTGCTTTCCTGTTTACTGGATCTTATCCTCCCCTCACCCGGCCCCCAAATTCCTTCAAACATTCTAGTTCTAATTACAGTGGAGAAAAAGAGACACAGAGACAGAGAGATCATGAAAACTAAATGCAGAGGTGTGATGGTCAGTTTCACATGTCAACTTAGCAAGGCCACTGTCCCCAAACAGTCACCTGCATGTCACTGTGAAGGTATTTTGTAGATGCGATTGAAGTTCATAACATTTTAAGTAGATTATCCTAGATTATCCCACGGGGCCTCATTCAATCATTCGAAAGGCCATAAGAAGATAATTTCTCTTCCTTAAGGAAAAAAAAATCTTTCTAGACAGCAGCTTCAGCTCATGGCCAAGAGTTCAAGTCTGTCCTTCCTGATGGGCTATCCCAAGGATTTCAGGCTTGTGATTGGGGACAGCCCCCAATCATGTAAGCTGTTTATTTGCAATAAAAATTTCTTTATATGTATCAGTTGTATTTTTTAATCTGACTGTACAAGATGTCACACTTATTTTGTAGTAATTATCTTAAAGATAATCTGCTAAACACCAAAGAGGTAATGAGGTAATGATAAACATAACTCCTTTCACTTCTACGACCACAATATGGGTATAATTATGTGGAAGATGGAGAAAGAAAGGACAGTTAAATGAGGTATAATGCAGCCAAATAGCCATTGTTCTGGACAAGTGAACCCATAGTAGATGATGATGGAAACAGTACCAGAACACCAAAGCCCTCATCCCCTTTAGATGAATGGACCACTCTAATCTGATACTACTCCTAGAATAGCTTACCACAATCACCACTAAAGGCAAGTAATTCAAAATAAACATTTCAACATAATAACCGCACAGATGAGAATTTACAGAAATAGTCAAGTATTAATATAAAAATGGATATATGGGGATTTTCTTCAATAAATTTTGTAATTAAATAAAAAGAGAATTAAACTAATTAAATACCCAGCATTAGGGTGAATTAAAGAAATATTTGGTAATTTATAACATGGAACCATATTAAGCTGTTCTAATTAGTAATATAGAAAAATACGTAGGAATATTGAAAAACTTTATCATACATTGAAGATATAAAACATAGGTTACAGGGATGCCTGGGTGGCTCAGGGGTTGAGCCTCTGCCTTCAGCCCAGGGCATGATCCTGGAGTCCCAGGATCGAGTCCCTCATCGGGCTCTCTGCATGGGGCCTGCTTCTCCCTCTGCCTCCTTCTCTCTGTGTGTCTGTCTCTCATGAATAAATAAATAAAATCTTAAAAAAAAAACATAGGCTACAAACAGTAGTAGGAAAGTGATACCAGTTTTGAAACAAAAGCTCATAAGCATAGAAAAAAAAGACTGAAAAGATACCTCACCATATTATCAAATATTATCCTTGAGCTTGAAATTATCTACTGATTTCACTTTTTTCATTTTACTTATCTCTATGTTCTAGTTTTTTTCTTTGATCACAAATGCATATTATTCCTTAGAAAAGTAAAAACTGTTCAAGGTATTTTAAGAACCGACTAGTCAAAAAATATATCTTTCATTTTATAGCAAATATGCAGTCTTTGAAGTTAAAAACTATTGTGGCTAAGGATAAGTAGTTATGTCTTTATCACACATCCAGCCATGTTCTGGCCCATCAGAACCATCAGGCCAAGCCCATGCCTACCATACATTTTCTCACATCCACAGCATCTTCAGTCTTCCCCACCTGCCACAGCGTCACCCACTCAGTGTCAGTTGAGTGTGCTCATCTCAGCTGTGTTTACTCTTCATGAGTTCCCAGACTCTTTCAACATGAATACAAACCTTCCTATCAGGTCTAACATAGCCACATTCCATTCATGTTGTTTGCTTATAGGTACACCCTCATTCCCAAATGTTTACCATCTCCACATGGTGCTTTTGCCCGACGCTTTCAAGAAGAATCCAAACTTGACCACTTGGCCCTCATTCTTAAGGATCTTGTCTGCTTCTTCTTTGACTTGAGCTACATCAGCCTACTCATTACCCTCCTAGCATGCTATGAACCTCTATCCATATTCATTATGTTTCCTCTGCTTTAGACTCCTTTCTATGTACACCCCCTTTGACACAGCAAAGAAATCTTCTCATACTCCAAGGAAGGACTCATCTATCCTTTACCTCATGTTCCTGTAATACTTCTAGACATAGTCCACCCCATTGAGTTCTCATACAATTGTGTTTTCACTTTACTGTGGTACTAAAGATAGCCTGCTTTTTGTACTATAGAGAGGAATACATCTTCCACTTTAGAGCAAGATTTGCCTGATTCATTAATCCGTTAAGTATTTTTTCTTTTTTTTTTTTTTAATTTTTTATTGGTGTTCAATTTACTAACATACAGAATAACCCCCAGTGCCCGTCACCCATTCACTCCCACCCCCCGCCCTCCTCCCCTTCCACCACCCCTAGTTCGTTTCCCAGAGTTAGCAGTCTTTACGTTCTGTCTCCCTTTCTGATATTAAGTATTTTTTCTTATAGTTGATATAAGCAGTGGACAGAAATGACATGATCTAGAACATGAAAAAAGTTATAGACATTAGGGATAAAATGACAGGCTAGGCCTTCAATGTTTATTCTCTAATATGGACATCATGCTGGCAATCAAAAGTACTATTTCAGACTAAAGATCCAGTGACTATGCAATTCTATCTTTTGGTGGAGAGGGGAAAAAAAGTAACCTAGAGCAGTAGTTTCTAAACCTACAAAAGACTAATTTACATAGGCTTTATTAGTTAATATATTTTAATTCTTTGGATATTGATGACAAACCCCCCTTAGAATGTACCAATTCAGAGCCTCTGGGACTGTGAACCAAAAACCTGTGTTTTAAAAAGCATTAGATAATCCTGAGGCATAGTACTACTTGGAAAATCTACTCTAGGAATATGCTTTTATGTTTCACTGGTTTAAGCTTCAATAACATGGAGAAAAAAATATGTGGTAGGCCATATTATTAAAAAAACAAGAGGCAATCGTTTTGGTTCTTGATCTAGATTTGCCTTATACTCCATCAGACAGAGCTCATTCCATCCTTCCTAATGGACATGGGCCTTCTGATTTCCTGTATTCTAGAGCAGTAGTTGCCACACTGAGTTCCTAGAGGTACCTCAAAGGTGAATCCAGGACTGTAAACCCAGAAGAGACATAGTTTTACCCCCACAGCTCTCTCCATTTATTCCTCACTTTCTCTTTCCTTCCTTCCTTCCCTCCCTTTGTCTTTTTTAAAATCAAAATCATTCCTCTCTCTCAAATAAATAAATATTTTTTTAAAAATTGGCGTGGGGAGGCAGCTGGGTGGCATAGTCAGGTAAGCATCAGATGCTTGATTTCGGCTCAGGTTGCGATCACTGATGGAGCCCCACATCAGACTCCTTGATCAGCACAGAGTCTTCCTAAGTTTCTCTCTCTCTCCCCCTCTGCCCCTCCAGCCACACAACTGTGTTCTTTCTCTTCTCTCTAAAATAAATAAATGAATCTTTAAAATCACAATCATTAGAAAGATTTCATTTGAAAAATGGAGCATTAATTTAAGAAAAATGGTTTGACAGTAACACTAGATTTTGTTTCATTTTATTAGAGATCCTGGTAGATTTCTGATAGAATCTCATATTAATAGCTATATACATTAACAAGACAGACAGTGACAGGAAAAGCTAAAAATTTAGGCTTGATACCATGTCTTTGGCCTATTGCAAAGCTATTAACTTTCATCTCTTTGGCTAACTGTATTGAGGTATGTATATGTAATATTCACCTAAAATTTCACACAAATATTCTCCTGGAGCAGCTTATCAGATTTGAAGACTCATAGTGTCCAGTGGACTATAAGGATAAGAGCTGGAGACCAGTTGCAATGTATTCTATAGTCTAGAAACAATGTTTCTTCTTTTTTTTTAAATTTTATTTATTTTATGATAGTCACAGAGAGAGAGAGAGAGGAAGAGACACAGGCAGAGGGAGAAGCAGGCTCCATGCACCTGGAGCCCGATGTGGGATTCGATCCTGGGTCTCCAGGATCGCGCCCTAGGCCAAAGGCAGGCGCCAAACCGCTGCGCCACCCAGGGATCCCAACAATGTTTCTTCTTGATCAACATCATATCATTCACAAGTTAGAGCAAACAAACAAACAAAAATATTCTATAGGGCAGGAAGGGGATTCTCCTTGCTGCTTCTTATCTACATGTCCTCCCAGTCCTAGAAGCTTCCAGAAAAATACGAAAAATAGCTTTGCAGGTGTGTGTGTATGTGTGTGGATAGCATTTCAAGAGGCGAACGGCAGCCTGTCAGAGCTGTACTGGAATTTGCTTCAGATTCTGGCTTCAAATTACAGAAGACGTGAGTAAGGGCACGTCCATGACTCAGTTCTCAACCCTTGCCAAAGTAGTAGTTTCTAGAAAGAAAACTACAGGAAAAGAAAAACAGAAGATCAGAAAAGAGAAGAGGAAAGGAAAGTGCTATGCACACTCATAACTCCTGCTCTTAGCTAAAATCTGACAGGGAGATAAGGAGCACAGGGTCAGAGTGCTTCGGGAAGAGACGCCCACATACCAAGGTCTACCTAATGTTTCAACAGACACACAGTTATTTCAGTCACGTTAATTAAGTTCTGTGCATGGTGCTTGCACAAAAATAAAACCAGATGTTTAAGAAGTGATTCAACCCTGTATTCTCTTGCATCCATTCCTGCCCTCCCTCACCACTTTCAAGAAATTGGCTTTTTGCCTAAACAGCAGGGGAGGGAAGGAGAGAAGGAAAAAAAAATAGTTTTGGGGTTATGGCCTTACTTTTCTGTTGATGAGCAGTTGATGATGTGTGGTGAATATATTTGGCTTTCACGACCTCTCCGAGGGAAAGTTAAGAATTTGCAGTCTTCTTGAGACAGTTGGGATCCTTGAAAGATGTATTTATTCATCATGCCATTGATTTATCCACTCTGATGAAAACTATGTTTCAAAACTGTCAGTTATATATAAACATGCCTTAAAATCCACCCTCTGATACATGGACACACACACACACACAGGTATATTAATCAACATATGAATGTGTTAGTAAACATGAAGAAAATGATTTCATGAAATCAAAGCCATCAGATTCACCTCCTTTAATTGTATTCCTCAGTGTGTTTTCTGAAGTATACTCGTTCCACAATATGTGGACATTTTTAGGACTTAAATAAATTTGAGACATGCTGGATTATGCAAAGTTAAATAGGTGTCTTTATTGTGAGACTTTCAGAATCTGCTGACCTACATTGTAAATATTTGTGTGAGCAATAGTCTGTGCAGTATCTCTCAAAGCTAGTTGACTCTGTCTTCTGGAATAGCTCATGAGGTTAATGATCTGCAGGACATGCTGTGAGAAATGCTAATCTGAATGAACCCAAAGTGTTTGTACGCCTCTGGTTGAATTTTCCTTGTGTGAAGAAAATCACTACTTTCCAAAAAAGTCTATTCTGTCCTATAAAAGATCTAAGTCAAAACATAATTTTTCCAAAATTGAACCATAATCTCCTTCTCCATCACTACCACCATGGTTTCTGATTCTGTACTTTGGAAGAATAAAAAAAGAAAAATGTAATCCCTTCTTCAGATAGTTGAAGGCAACAATTATATCCCCACACAGTCTTCTATTTTGCAGGAAAATATTTTTTTTTAAACTCCAGTTCTTAAATGAATGTATCAAATTGCATGTTCTAGTCTTCTCTATTTGTATATCTTCTTTAAGAGCAGGTATCCAGGAGGGTGCCTGGCTGGCTCAGTCTGTAGAGCATGTGACTCTTGATCTCCGGGTTGTAAGTTTGAGCCCCATGTTGGGTGTAGAGATTACTTAGTGTAGAGATTACTTAAAAATAACATTTGCTTGTTCTTAAAGAATGTATTCAGAAATGAACACAGAAATTCTGGTATGATTCTTCAAATGCAGTCCTAGATCTCATTAGTTTTTGTTTGGAAGACATGTCTTATCACTGATTCCCATTACTTTACCAAAACTTTTGAGTCCTTCTCCTAAATTGTGTATGTGTGAGTTTTTTGAGAAGTGTTAGAACAAGTCCACTGAGTTCCATTTGCCCTCCATCATAGAGACTCCTTTGTACAGTAAGTTGGCTCTCTTTTCTCTATTATCTTGCAAAGTTATCTCAGTCTTTTTGCAAATGTTGTCACCTTAGGCTACCCCAAAGCTCACTACTGGAGTTCTTCTTCTGGTTTAGTACTGATTCATTATTTGACTTCTTTCTAGCAGTTACAAACCCACAAAACACCAATCAGAAACCATTTCTCTAGTTGGCCACGAATATAATGAAAAACACTGTCAAATGTCTTCTGAAATTAAGATATTATTCGGCAGTAATTTCCTGACCTGCAAACCCAAGTAGGAAGTCTCATAGTTGTGGATAACACCATTTATATTAATGCACCATCTATGGCATCAGTAACAGCACCATCATGTGATGTGATATATTATGAATGCTGCAGGTACGGTACAAGATGATGTTAATCAAAACTGATGCAGGTGTAGTTTGGGATCTGAAGGAAGTAGGCTGTCAGTAGCTGAGGTCACTTTGAATGACAGAAGAGCAAGGACTGAACCAAAGAAAACAATCAGCAGTCTCAATGATAGGCAACCAGTACATAGCAAGGGTTTTGTTTTCATTCTCTATTAAAAAAAATGGGAATGGGGGAAAAAATGACATAGAATTTTTATGGCATTAAAATAAACAATGCCATTTCAGTCTTTGCTCAAATAATGCAAAACTTAATTTAAATGGGTTAAATAATTTGCTGAACCTTCTGTACCACTAGACACAGTTAAAAGAAATAAATACAAACCCTGAGCATTAGGTAGCTGCAGTAATAATAAGACGTTACTTCAAGAAGAGCTGATTTTGAAAACTTATAGCTTAGTCTATTTTCTTTCAAAAAATTAAAAGAAGTAAAAGCAATCCGCTATTTTGCAAATCCAAGTGTCTAATTGTCACCGATAGGCAAAATCCCCAACGATTTAACCAGAACATAGAAAATAATAAAAATGTGTAATGTTTGTTTATCATCTTAAGAACAAATATTACTTTCAAATCACTTTTCCTTCCCCAAGATTTAAGCTGCCAGGTTTCAGCCCACATTGAATTCTTACAGCTGGATTAGGATCCCTCAAAAGAAAGGGTGTTCAAAACAGAAATGCTGAGGGAAGCATGTCACCCACGGGAGGCATTTCAGCTGTGGAGGAGGATGGAAAGTTTCTGAGCACAAGGTTTTCCCTTCTCAGGCTTGTAAATGGCATTTGAAAGGCTTCTTCACCCATCTGTTCTATTCAGGCTTCCTAAGAGTCAGATTTTGCAATCGACCAAACAAATACCAAAACAAACAAACAAAAAACTCCAGAAAATAGTTCTCAAGCACTCTTTTGTTCCTGGTAATTTTTGAGAGCATCAAAATAAAGTAAAATCAGAGGAGCATCTGGGTGGCTCAGTTGGTTAAGCAGCTGCCTTGCCCAGGTCATGGTCCTGGGATCCAGTTCTGCACCAGGCTCCCTGCTCAGCATGGAGCCTGCTTCTCCCTCCTCCTCTACTCCTCCCCTGTGCTCCTGTTGTCTCTCTCTTGCTCTCGCTCTCTCTCGAATAAATAAATAAAATATTTTTTAAAAAAGTAAAACCAGAGAGGCAGGATAAAATCAATTGGCTTAAAATGACCACCACAGGGTAGTACTTTTAGCTAATGTTTATTGAGCTCTTGCTCTGTGCTCAGCACTGCTGTTCTCTGTGAGGAAAGTAATATATCACCATTTTACACAAAAATCAAACTGAGGGTAGAGAGGTTATTAACTTGACTAAGAACATATGGTTGTGCATGTGTCATGTCTGAGCGTATGTAAGTAAAGGTATGTGTGAATCCACAGGTATGTGTGAATGTATCTATATATGTGTGTGCATGTGTGCATATGCATGCATACATATAAATCTTTTTACTAATATATAACTAATGACCAATAAACTACACAAAATAAAGAATACAATTTGATGAGTTTTGACGTATGTATTCATTTATGAAAGCATACCACAATCAAGATAATGAATCAATCAAGATGATGAATCCATTACCACTAATAGTTGCCTTACACCTCTTTATAATCCATCTTTTTCTCTTTGTTCATTCATAAGCAACCACTGACCTGCTTTCTATCTTTTTGTTTGAATATTTATTTGAAGATATTATTTATTTGAGAGAGAGGGAGGGTGCATGTGCATATGAGTGGGAGGAGGGGCAGAGGGAGAGAGAGAAGCAGACTTCCCACTGAGCAGGGAGCCTGAACCAGGACTGGATCCCAAGACCCTGAGATCATGACCTGAGCAAGGCAGCCACTTAACTGACTGAGCCACCCAGGCGCCCCTTGTTTGAATTTTTTTTTAATTATATAAAATGAATTAAACAGCATACACTTTTTATCTGTCTTCTTTCACTCAGCAAAAGAGTTAGGAATTCACTCATGTTGTTGCACATATCAGTAGTTTATTCCTTTGTATTGCTGAGCAGTATTCTGTTGTATGTCAATATTATCATTTGTTTTGCCATATTCTTATCAATGAACATTTGTTTCTAATTTTTAGCAATTACAAATAAAGCTGCTAAAAACTTTCAGATGAAAGACTAATTTCTCTGATGACAGTAAGCATCTTTTCATGTACTTGTCATGTGAACATCTTTGGTAAGGGTCAGTTCAAAACTTTTCCTGTTTTTTTATATTGGGTTGTCTTTTTACTGAGTCATGAGGGTTCTTAATATGTCATAGATACTTGTCCTTTATCAAATAGTATTTTGCAAATACCTTCTCCAGTCCGTGCTCCCTTTTCACTTTTATAAGTGTCTTTTGAAGAGAAATCCTTCTAAATTTTGATGGGGGGTCCAATCTTTTATTTTTTCTTTTATAGTTTGTGCTTTTCATTCCCTATTTAAGAAATAATCACCAAATTCAAAATTACTAGGATTTTGCCTCTATAATTTCTTTTTTTTTAAGATTTCATTTATTCATGAGAGACACAGAGAGAGAGGCAGAGACATAGGCAGAGGGAGAAGCAGGCTCCATGCAGGGAGTCCGAAGTGTGACCCTGAGCAGAAGGGACATGCCCAACCACTGAGCCCACCTAGGCATCCCACTTCTATAATTTCTTATAGAAATTTTACACTTGCAGTTCTTATACTTTGGTCTGTAATCCATTTGAATTAATTTTTGTATATGATATAAATATTGAGTCTCATTTTTTTTACATATGGCTATCTATCACCATTTCCTGAAAATATTATCCTTTCTCCATTGAATTGCCACGATATCTTAATTGAAAATCAATTAACTGTGTATGTAGAAGGCTGGAAGTGGACTTTATTCTATTATGATACTACATGATACTATTAGGATACTACTAACCACTGATACTACATTACACTCTAAAGCCACAAGTGTTACTGTGAGGTCACTGAAAAAACACCTAATCAGAGTTCCTCATCCCCCTCCATACTTTAGTTTCTAAATGCCTAACTTATTATCAATAAAGCTATTTAGGCAATGAAAGAATCTGGCTTATGTAATTCTGGTAGTCTACAGAAGATCATAGTCAGAGGAACCCACATTATGAATAACCTAAAAATAGGCTGGCCTGGTCTCTGAGGATCTGGTGAAATCATCACCTGATACTCAGACTGACCTGAGACCTCATCTCAGAGGGGACATCTGGTTGGCTTTGTCTTATTTTTGGGGTGTGTGTTTAAGGGTGGAGGAAAAAATCACAGAATCTCAGCACTGAGAAAGATACTACTAACTCGTAGTTCAGCTGTTTGCACTAGGATCTTCTTTATCATGTGTAATATCTTCACTCCTTATCACTCCCCATCAACAAAGGATCCCCTTTGATTGGGGCCCCTAGAGAGAGGCCAACATCACTCCCTCCTCTACCCAAAACTGTCGATTCATCTAGGAACAGTCCTCACTGCTTCAAAGCTCCTTGTCTCATTATGCAATTTCTATGATCCTGAAATTTTCACCTATTAATCCAAGTTTTGCATCTCACACAGATTCTATTAGGCCATCAGGCATATGGAGACACTCTCAGGTCCTGCTCTGATTTTCCTATCCCACTCAGCATTATAGGTAAGAACCAAGAGAATTAAGCTTAATAGTCTCCCTTCTTCACATTATAGAGTTGTATGCTCTGTTTCTATTTCATTCTCCATCTTGAATCGTTCTTCAGTATCTACCTTAAATGTTTATCCAAAAACTGAACACCATTCACTACGAGTGGTCTCATGAAAAGTACAGTAAGAAATTCAAATCTTTAAAAAAAAAAAAAAAGAAAGAAATTCAAATCTTATGTTCTTGAGGCTTCCTCAAGCTGTCTTCCCTTCCTCAGCAGTGGGGGTAGGATATATACCCTCCTTGTTCTCTGAAAGAGGGGCCTCAATCATTCAGGGGACTCCCCACGTTCCCCATCAGAAACAGGATGTATGACATGAGCATTGCATGGTAAAAAGAACACTGACCTCTGTGCTTGTAAACAAGCCTTAACAGTGCATTTTAGAGTTAGGAATAATAACAAGGTGCACATAATATACAGTCTTAGGTGCAGTAGTCTCCTTCTTACTCATCCAAGTTTGTTTTGGTTTGTATAAAAACTAGAAATTTCTCAAGTTGATTTTTCTTCAGCCAAAGAGTGATGCTATATTTAATTTTTGTAAAACTAAGTCTGAAAAATTGAAATTCATATTAATGTGTTTTTAATTACATCTTTTTGCCAGAATAACAACCATGATAACAAAACAGTTTTCAATTCACATAACCAGGACCTTTGGGTGCTAAATAAAATGTAAGCAAAATTTTGGGATAAGAACTCTTGCTAGATATGAAATAGTTTTCCCTTTCCCTAGTTTCATTATATACCTAATGCCCAGTACTTGGATATGTAAGGCATCTATTTTTTTTTTTTTTTGTAAGGCATCTATTAATTACATTTCAAGAGTCAGGCAATGGTCACAGTTTTATTTCACAAAATAATCATATTATCTTGAAGGAAGCCAGAAGTTATTATGTGGACACTGAAGCACTTATGAATAAAACAGACTTAGGTTTCCAAAAATGAATACAAAATATTCCACCATTCTCAATTTTATCCTCCTAGTTTTACTGATTTATATTTTAGTGGATAAAAGTAATCTTTATAAAGCAATTCCATGGAATACAGCTCTAAAAGGAGGCTCTTTTTCCTCCTTGGCATATACCATAGTTTGCAATTGTTTGTGTGTTTATACTGTAGACTAAATGTGTACTCCCCAAAATTCGTATGTTGAAGCCCTAACCTCAGTTTGGTGGCTGATTTTAGAGACAGGGCCTCTAATAAAGTAATTATAGTTAAATGAGATCATGAAGATGGGGCCCTGATCCATAGGATTAGTGTCCTTATAAGAGGAGACATCAGAAAGTGTTCTCTTTCTCTCTCCTCCTCCTTCTCCCCTTTCTCCTTCTCTCACTTTCTTTCTTTCCTATCTCTATCTTTACCTCTATCTTTATTTCTCTCTCCTTTTGTGCATGCATTGAGGAAAGGTCATATGAGAACCCAGAGAAAGTAGCTATTTGTAAACCAGAAAGAGAGTTCTCACTGAAATAAGAAATAAGTTCTCACTGAAACTGAATAAGATGAAACCTTGATCTTTGACTTCAACATCCAGAACTATGAGAAAGCAAATGTCTGTTGTGTAAGCCACCAGTCTGTGGTATTTTGTTATGATAGCCTCCCTTACCCCAACAGACTAATATCAATTGTTAGTTGGCTGTCTCCCCAACTAAATTGTAGGCAGTCCCATGAGAGCAGCTACCACTTCCATTTGGTGTACAACTGTATTCCCGAGTGCTCAACATAGACTCCACATAGCAATTGCTCAATAAATATCTATAAAAAATATGTAATTTTAACTAGATTCTTCTCAAATCAACTTTGGGAAATTTTTAAATATGCTCATTGTATTGAGAATATTTGATATTGGAACTCAAGTTGCTCTATTGGTTCTGAGACCAATTCTGATGTTGGGATGGGGGAGGTAGCTCTGCTGTAACAACAAGCAATTCTTTGGACACCAAATTGGTGTCCTGCAATTCAACACAATTCAGACAGTATCTGCCTAAAGACAGCATCAGAGTACACAGGTTAAGGGCTGAGTCCCACAAGACCCCATCACCACCACATCCCTCCCACTTAAGACACTAATCTCTAAACCAGGCTCACCTGTGCTTCTGACCTCCTGGCTATGGAATAGAGGTTCCAACAATCCCCTCTTGAGTATGATTAACTTGCTAGAGTGGCTCACAGAACTCAGGAAACTTGTTTACTGTCTAGATTGCCAATTTATTATAAAAAGATACAAGTTAAGTATAACCAGATAGAAGAGAGGCATAGAGCAAGGTATGTGGGAATAGGCACAGAGCTTTTATGCTCTCCCCAGGCATGCCGCTCACCCCGCATATCCATGTGTTCATCAACTCAGAAGCTCTAGAAACGTGGTCCTTTTTGGGTTTTTATGGAGGCTTCATTACACAAGCATGACTGATTAAATCAATGGCCTTGGCAAATGAACTCAGTCTCCAGTCCCTCTGGAGGGAAGATTGAAAGTTCCAACCCTCTAATCACTTGGTGGATTCTCCTGGCACCCAGCCCCCATCCTTAGGTTACCTAAGGGCTTCCAAAAGTCATCTTATTAACATCACAGAATACCTTGTTGGCTCTTATCACAGGAAATTACAAGGGTTTAGATGCTGGGAGCCAGGAACCTTAGACAAAGGCCAAATATATATATGAGAAATATATTCTGGCCATCCGAATGACCGACTATGTATTTCTTGTAAGTCACAATACTGTACTCTGAAAGGCCATATCTATGGGGTGCATAATTTCAAGGTGTGGATGAAACTCTAGGTAATATTCATCCCTCTTTAAGAAACTTCAGTTCTAAGCTCGTAGATACCAATGAAATGATGGAGACTTCTCTAGCTGCAGGTCCCAGGGATGCCTGAAAGAGGCCAACACAGTCTTTTTCCACAAGCCCAGGAGTCTGGATTAGAAAAGCCTATGCAGCTGTTCACGCCCCCCATTTTCTCTGCCTGGGTAATGTCCTCAAATCCAAGCTCAGCCCAGACTCTGCTCTGCCTTACACAGCCTACACTTCCCAGGCCTCAACTACTCAGACAGACCCCCCCACTCACCCTTCACCACAGACTAGAAACATGTCTTTGGAAAATGTGACCTCATCTCAGGGTAACTCGGGTTCATTTATAGCAGAGAGGCCTGATGGAGCTGCTGCCAACCTTCAGACAAGGGAGGAGGGGGAGAGGGGAACTGGAGCAGAAAGAGATGGAATTCAGCACCACCTATAAATCAATTTGAAAAAGTTCAGAGGGTTTGACTTCAAGTATCTTCTTCTCCTGCTTCCTTTTACATACTGATGGGTAGGTCCCGGTCTTGCTACTCAAAGACTATGAAGTGATCCTCAGACCAGAAGCAAAAGCATCACCTGGGAAGGTGTCAGAAACTATGTGTCAGGCTCCACCCCAGAGCTCCTGAATTGAAACTGCATTTGAACACAACTGCCCAGATGATTTGCATGTATGGGAAAGTGCAAGAAACACTGGTTTTCAGGGTTCAGAGAGAACTAGAGGCTGCGTCCCTGGGGACATATCCCAAGGCCTCTAGTCAGGCCCTGCAGAGGCCCCTGGTCCCTCTCACAGCTCTCTCCTCAGGTCCTGTGCCTGAGAGCGGTCCCTTCCCTCTTCCCTGGGAACAGAAGCTGCTGCATCCTCCTCTGTCTCCATTGGCAATTGTTCCCTTAGGAGTTTCCCATAGGTGTCCATCTACATTAATGAGGAGGAGGAAGAAAGAAGTTGCCACACTTGATCTCACAGGTCTCCCCTGCAGGAGACAAAATTCAAAGTTGCTGAAAGGGGGGCCAACTAGAGATAGTGTGGTGTGAGGTCTCTGTTTTAGGCAGAATTTTTAATTCACCTATACTCAAAAAACCCCCAAACTTTGGCTATTAAGAGCATTTTCCCCTTAGAAACATGGGGATGAAGAGGAAAATGAGCTGGGAAAGTATGGGGTGGTACAGACGTAGTTTCAGAGTGTGAAGAAGATGGCAAGGGTCGCCGGCAGGGGCGGCTCTCCCCAGCCCCCCTTCTCTTCCTCAGTCATTCCCTGCACTAAGGCACAGCTGACCTTCACCCTGAAATAGTCACAAATGAGAGAAGAATTCAGGATTTGGCTGTGGAGGACGGGGGTAATAGAGATAGAGAAGCAGCTGGGGCAGATCAAGAACAGGATTGAAGGCCCTTCCCTCAGCCTCCTCACCCCCTCAAAAAAGGATACACAGGAGAACACAGAAATTTCCACAATCACCCCAGCAGTTCCTGACTTAATACCATTTCAGGGGCACCTGGGTGGCTCAGTGGTTGGCTCAGGTCATGATCCCAGGGTCCTGGGATCCAGTCCCGCAGCAGGCTCCCTGCATGAAGCCTGCTTCTGCCTCTGCCTGTATCTCTGCCTCTCTGTGAGTCTCTCATGAATAAATAAATAAAATCTTTAAGAAATATATCATTTCTGAGAATGTATTCTTCTATGTGTATTCTTCTATATGTACCCTTAAGGTCATAATGCCTTGGACCTAAGAGATTTTAGCCCATGTCTATCAATCAACTTGTTGAAGATGGTGGTGAGCAATATTCTTCTGTGCACAAGTTAAGTAGCATGTATCAAGTTTCTTAGGGATTTTTTTTTAACTTCACAGTGAAGATCATGGGTCCTGATGACCCCCTAGAAGGTAAAAGTTTGCCCTGAACAGGGGAAAAACTGCAGGCATCCACAGGAGCTGTAAGAGACAGACTTTTGAAGTTTCACAAACGGGTCAAAGTTCTGAGATGGAATGGGGAGGAAATGACCCCAAGAATACTAGAAACAATTTGGCAACATAGTAGGAATGAGGGGAAGAAGGGGAATGGCCGGGAATGGAAAGGGTGATATATTTACATGAACTTAAAAGAGCAAAAGAGACTTGAATTGCCTGGACTTCCATAGCATGCTGGAAGCTGGGAGTAGCACCCACACCTTCCCCTCCCCATACCCCCGCTTTGTTGACACAGACAGCGAGTTATAGGGAGGATGTGACAAGGTCAGCAAAATGCAGCCTTCATTTGAGCTACTTCTGTTATTTTAACCCTGTGCAAAGGGTCACAGCGTTCTTCCCTGATAATAAAAGGATGTTGGGAAAAGACCAGAGAAGGCACACACACAAAGGAAACTCACCAAACAAAGGCAAGATTTCGTTCAGGGAGAAATCAATGGGCTTTTGCCAAACAGTGTTTGTAGCGACATAACTGTGGCTTTCTTCTTCCACTGTGTTATTGGCCTGGGAAACTGGATTGGGGAACCAGGGCATTCTTCTTAGCTCCCAATAATGCACATCCAGTTGTGGAAGTTCTGTTTTGATGACCACCTTTCTGGATTGCCTCCTGGGATCCACCTCTTCCCTGGGACAAAGGCAGGTAGCATCTGCTTCCCGGCAGCTGGTGAGGCTGTGGTGGCTTCCTACCCTGTGCTTCTATAGGCCTGCCTCTATTACCTCCCCCATGCACCACAGTAGCCTAATTCCCAGTCTTCCTATCTGCCCTCCCCACTCACTGAGTGTCCTTTAAGCAGCAAGTCTGTGTCCTCTACGCTTTTATAAAGCTGGTACACATTGAAAGTGCTCAGCACTTTGCGCAAATGTATCACATAAGGATGATCTCCGCCCATAAGGGACTCCCAACACAGCTACACCAGGCAGCACCAAAGCACATGCTGTCATCCAACATGGGAGAATGGAAAATTGGGAAGGTCACTGTTCTCAGTCATGGAGGCTGTTTCCTCCCCTGTATCTCCGGCCATGGTGTCATCATGAAAGAAGCAAAGACCAAGGGAATGAGAAAGCCATGAATTGCCAGAACTGGAAAAAATGACATTTTCTTACTCATCATTACATCCTTACTTCCTGCCCCAGGGCACTCCCAGGACAGCTCACCTACACTGTATCACACCCTCCAACAACTACACTGTAGCACACATGTCAGTTCTGCTGGCTTCCTCATCCTGCTAGCACTTTAGAATATGAAAGACAACTGAATGCCAACTGAGAAACCAGGACAAATATAGTCTTGGGCTTCCTTTAATATCCTGCAGGAGCCCTAACCAAGCTCTCTTCATCGCAATCGCTTGTTTACATATTTCTTGTTTTTCACAATCAGAGTCTGTAAGGCCAAGGAGTACCATCATGATTCTAAGTAAGTCATACTGGGAAACCCTAAGAGGCATGGCTCCATTTTTTTATTTTTTAACATTTATTTATTTATTTGAAAGAGGGAAAGGAGGAGGAGGGTCAGAGGGAGAGACTCTTTAAGCAGACTCCCTGCTGGGTGCAGAGCCTAAGGCAATGTTCTGATCTCAAGACCTTGAGATCATGACCTCATGACCTTGAGATCTTGACTTGATCTGAAACCATGAATCAGATACTCAACCAACAGCTACCCAGGGACGTTAGCATGGTTCCATTTTTAAGAGCAGAGATAAAAATGTTTTTACCAGTTATGACAGATCAATGAAGAAAAAATTCAAGGTAATAATCTTGGACTACTCAGATTTTTTTAAAGATTTTATTTATTCATTCATGAGAGACACAAAGAGAGAGGCAGAGACATAGGCAGATAGAAAAGCAGAACTCCCGCGGGGAGCCCGATGCGGGACTTGATCCCAGGACCCTGTGATGACCTGCGCCAAGGGCAGATGCTCAACCAGTGACCCATCCAGGCACCCCTGGACTACTCAGATATTAAGGCTTTGGCCAAAATCAAGAATTTTCTTTTAAAAACTGGCTATATATAATGTGTTTAACTTAAGAGTTTGATGAGACTGTTTTGCTTAAATATAATCCAATGCCTGAGAAATACCTGGGTTTTGTAACAAATAGCTGGAAATGTTTGCCCTTAAGCAGCCTTTGGAGGGAGGTATCAAATTCACTGATTCACAGGTTCCTAAAATGCCTGGAGGTTAAGGGAAAAAGAAACTATTTTTAAAAATATAGTAACTACCACCACTAATAAACTATATAGCTAAATCCTAACCTAAGGCATCTATTTTTACATTAGGCTTAAGATGTGTAAGGAAGTTCATATCTAACTTGTAAGTCATTCAATAGCCAACGCTGCCAAGTTTCTGAAAGTTACAAGTGAACACAAAATCTATTCAAGCTCACATATTAATTTTGTGGGAATCAGAAGTACCATGAATGCCAAATCAGACTTCACAGAAAAGTTTCCTGGATATTTTAAACAGTCAGTGAGTCATGGAAGTATTTCCCTCTTACTTGTTCTAATTCCAGCTCGTATTTCTTTTTTTCAGTACTTGTGCGTGCTTTTGGTCAAGTCATCATTTCTCTGCTGTTAAGTAACTGAATGATCTACTGTACCTTAGTCACAATAGCCTGATTTAGGCTATGATCTCTACTTCCTGAGATGAAGTATAACCCCAAGGGGCAAAGCAGAGATTTCACATCGAACTATAATTTGTGCTATTTTGTTGTTCCACTGTCTCAAAAATGGATGCATCTCATTATAAACGCCTTAGAGATTTTTCAGAATGTATCATAAACCAAAATCCACCTATTAACATGCTCCCAATGTAGGAAAGGGGAGAGTAGAGATGGCAGGAATGGTTGCCCAGCTTGCTTTATCTTGATTACCCTATGCTACGATGAGAGCCGGCCTCATTCCTGATGGTAGGACTCAGCACATCCAGTGCTATTGTTTCTGACCATGGGGCCTTCATAAAAGAACTAAGCTAGAATCACAAACAAAACTAAAACATCATCCTTCCCTATTCTCCTTCCTTCTTAATTCCCCCACAAATGCCTGACAATCCCTTGCCAGTTTCTTTTCCCTGGGCCTCAGGACAACATTCATGTAGTCCACACACAGTATTTACTGGGTACTAATTTCAATGGAGGGAGAACTAATAAAAGAACTAATGCCCCATAAGAACACATATTCCTTCCATTGAAAGGTGGATGCAGGGACCTTATGGGAAGATTTTATTTAGTGCATTGAAACACTCCAGTGATAAGGTGGAAGGGCAGGCCATGGCTCAAGGAAAGGTCAGGAATTACAAAGAGCAGCAGCAAGATGGTAAGAATGTAGATTTAACCGCAAAAATCAGGGAAAGAAACAGATCACCCAGTTTATGTTTACCAACCTCTCCTACTGTATCTAACAATACTAAGTCTTGCAGAGTCTATAATGTCCTGCAGAGCATTTCTTATTCTCCATTTTAATACTTGAGGCCACCAGGACCTCTTAGTTTTGTCTCCTTCTTGATCATTAGGTAAAATTAGTGGCTAAGGAGTAAATATACTTGTGTATTCTTCTTTTAAGAAATCTTTAAGGGATTCCTCATCGCCTTTGGAGGAAACAGAGTACGATGGAATGAAACTGACATGATTCATGATTCATGCAAGCCTGGATTTGAATCCCAGCACGTTACCAACTGACCTTGGGCAAGATTCTTAGTCTCTCTAGGCTTCAATTTTTTTCCTTGGCAGAACACAGAAAACAACAACCATTTGTGGTTGTTGTGGGGATTATGTGACAAAAAAAAAAAACAAAACATGTAAAATGTCTGGCGTACATTACGTACTCAATAAATGGAAGATGGACTTTCTTTTTCGGCAAGGTCCTCCATGATATGCCAGTTTACTTTTCCAGTCTTACCATACTTTTACTTCTCGACGTGCATAGTCAAACAAAAGGATGCTCCTTCCCTCAATATGCTCTCCCAGCTGCCTGGAGTGCCCTTCATCCCTCATCACAGACATCCTGTATCAAACTTATTCAAATACTGCCCGCCCATCCTTCAAAATTCAACTGAATTACTACTTTTTATTCCAGAATCCTTCCTTATTTCCTTGAGTCCTAATCTTTCCCTATGAATCTCATAATTTCTTTTGTCTGTCTTTTGGCACTTCCTAATTCTGCACCCTCTCCCATATAAACATATGTAGATGACATATCATATCCCCTCCTGCCCAATCCTTGATACATCACTTTATTTAACTCCCTAGTCTCAAAATGTTTTGCATGCAATAACCCATTTAGCAAATTTGATGAATACATAAAATGATTTCTCACTCTCAAGAACTAGTTCTAATAACTGAAATCCTACAAGCCATACATCACCCATTGCTCTATCACTCTATGTGGGAAATCCATACTTGTATGTCATGGACTTAATAGGCTTCCAATCAATACTTATTAATAATAACCGTGGTCCTAGTATCACATGTAAGCATTACATTTTAAAGCAAGCTAGAGACAATCTGTTCTGAAATCCCAGCTCTTCTGCTTACTAGCTATGTGACCTTGGACAAGCTACTTAATTACTCTGTACCTTGGTTTTATAATTTGTAAAACGAGGCTAATAATAGTATCTTGCTTCCAAGTAAGTCCTTATCTCAATTACCAATACGGATATCTCTTCTATCTGTAATCCCACCCTCTACCACAACCATCACCAATAACTCCAGTAGGTAGCAAGACCCACAGAATGAACTGGTGAAAAGAGAACACCAGCATGAAACAATACTAGAATTAGGAGCAAAAATAGGAGTGTGAAGGCAGGCAGTGGTTGGAAGCCATGTGCAAATCCTATTGTACAATTTTATGTTTAGTTCTGAGCTTCCATTACCAAGATCTTCATTAGTTTAAAGAAATTATGTCAAGCTATTCTATTAAGATAATGTATTGGGACCCAACTGCATCCTCCAATAGAGGAGTCCTGAGATGCCTTATTTTAAAGTTAAGAGCACTACCTTTACAAATTGCTTCATCACCTAAGAAAAATGTGCCATGTATGGAATGCAGCTACTGGTAAAGGACAGGCTGCTTCTAGTTAGTGACTGGTAGTCTGCAGATAGCGTGAGCTGTGAATTATTAAAATGTTAAACAGTAATTCTGACATGAGAAAGTCAGAATTAATCATTTCCATGTCTGATCCCACAATCCGACTTCCCAGGATGCCAAAGGCAAAAGCATATGTTTTGAGGACAAAGACATTTTGCTAAATGGTTGCTCTGGTCAATGCATTTAGCTATTATATTAAGGACAGACTGTAGTACTAACAGCTCTCTTTAAATAGGACAACTGTACCGGATACTGCTGGGCAAAAATAAGTTATTTTTAGAATTCATATCTGCAGTTGTTTCTAGACTTCTATTTTACATTTTTAGGCTTGAAAGGCTCTGATCGCAAATTTAATGTTCCATTAAATACCAGGTATATTTTATTAGAGAGTCAAATAATAATGTTCTATTAAAGTTTCCAGCTTTGATGTTCAGTGACATATAAATGTGTTCCAGTCTCCTCTCACCTATTGTCATGATTGCTTTTACTGTTAATATCATCCTTGGAGTGAATGAATGAAGCTTGCGTGGTGACCAGCAGAAACTGTCTGAGCTGCCTCTAAACTCAAGGTACTACCAGGGAAAGTATTGGGGAGAGAACAGCAGAGGTCTTAGGGAAGCCTTAATTATTTTTTGCAAGGAAGGAAACTGAGAAGCCTCCATACATTTTTTGTGATGAGTTAGATTTGAGACTTGCTTATATTCAAAAACCTATCTATTTAAACATTTAAGCTTAAACCAAACACTTTAAAAATTATTTTATTTTTAAAATTTATTCTTTTTAGAAATTTTATTTATTTACTTGAGAGAGAGAGCGCAAGAGAGCGCGCACACAGCAGTGGGAGCAGGAGAGGGAAAAGCAGGCTCCCTACTGAGCAGGGACCCACCCCCGATGTGTGGGGCTTGATCCCAGAACACTGGGATCATGACCTGAGCCGAAGGCAGATGCTTAACCAACTGAGCCACCCAGGCGCCCAGAACAAAATAATTTTAGAATAAACATTCTCAGTTAACAAAACTCTGGAACACAATTAGATCATCTTGTTTTTGATCCTTTCTGAGGAGAGAGTCCCAAGACAAGGCAATACTGGACAGGCAAATGAATCACATCAGGATATGGATATTCATACACTGGCATAGACAGTTTCAAGCAGGGACATATTTTATAGCTTGACAGAAATACAATCAACAGCTCATGTGTATGTCTAGGCTTTGTGCATTCACATGTGTATCTACTTGGCCTCTTTTTGAGATTCAGAGTGTGTGAGGCACTCTGATAAGCACTGGGAAAAAGTGAGGAGGAAAAACTGGCACAGCCTCAGGCTTCACTGAGGTGACCATCAGAATGTGTAGATTTTTAAAACACAAATATTATCCACATTTTAAAAAGTAAAATTCTGTACAGTTTTGTAAATCTATGTGCCCACACGCCCCCTCCCTCCCATATCAAATGGTATCTTGAGCATGTTCCTGGCAGGAGGAAATAACAGGATGCACATGCCTAAAAACCCTTTGCCCAAGAATGCCAGACAACCAGGGTCGCCACAAGAGTTTTATGGTCTCCATTATGGAAGCCAACTTCTCCCACGGTCAGCACAGGCAATGTCAGTATTTCTGAGATTACCCAGTTGTTCACTAAACTTGCTTCCTTTTTATTTGGGCACACAGCTAGAGTGTATTTCTCAGCCCTTGTCTATTAAGTGTGGCCGTAAGACTGAGTCAGACAATGATATATGGATGCAGGTGTTCTCTGCCATTTCCAGGCCTGACCCAGAAAAGCTTCCCATGTAATCCTATACTCCTTCTCCTCTCTTTTCTACCAACTGGCTGACAGATGTCAACACCCAAAATGACCTGGAAAGCCATTTGTTGAAGACACCAGAGGAGCAGTACTCCCCACCACCACCGCCACCACCACTTGGACTTTATATGAGAAAAACTCTTGTGGTTTTAAACCACTGAGGTTCAGGAATTTCTCTTTCACAGCAGTCAGAGTTTTAGTAATAAAGACATGGAGATTATATTTTCTGTACCTACGTCATTCTAACTGATGGCTTACTAGTTCTTGCACTCTATCTCTCTTTCTCTCTCTTCAGCCAAAACCTTGGTCAACATAACACTTGATGTGTGCCTGGGTGGCTCAGTGGGCTACCTGTCTACTTAGGCTCAGGTCATGATCACAGCGTCCTGGGATCGAATCCCAAGTTCGGCTCCCTGCTCAGCAGATAGTCTGCTTTTCTCTCTGCCTCTGCCCCACTCCCATCTTTTTTTTTTTTTTTAAGATTTTTATTTACTTATTTATGAGAGACATAGAAAGAGGCAGAGACATAAGCAGAGGGAGAAGCAGGCTCCCTACAGGGAGCTTGATGTGGAACTTGTTCCAAGGACCACAGGATCATGATCTGAGCCAAAGGCAGACACTCAATCCCTGAGCTCCCAGGTGCTCCTGCCTCAAAGTTGTGAGCAAGCATTCACACTCTCTTTCTGTGTCAAATAAATAAATAAATAAAATTTTAAAAAAATATAGCATTTGAAAAGAAATACTAAGTTTAGTTTATATGCCATTTCCTTAATTTTATATAATGTGCAATATTTGATTGTCATATCTGCCTTCATCACCATGATATGAGAAAGCCTTTCTGGGCTATTGTGACAGCCACTCTCGATCTTCCATCAGCTTGTCCTCCTGCAATATGTTGTCTGCATAATTTTATGAAACAAATCCGACAATGAGATTCCTCTGCTTAAAATTGTTTAAGACTAAAAAAAAAATTGTTTAAGACTTACCATCTACAGTATAAATTTCTTAATATGCCACTCAAGCTCATTCCCAATCTGGCTCCTACCTATATCTCTGGCTTTGTCTATTCAGAGCTTCCTTGGAAAAAGATAAAAAGCCAGACAGCCCCTCATCTGTGCTTTTGTTCACAGTATTCCTCCTATCTAGAATGTCTTTTCAATGCTTTCCCCTTCTTACCTTTCAAGATTCAGATTACATGTCACTTTCTGGATAAAGCTTTCTCTGACAGTGACTAACTGAATAGTAATTCTCTCCACTATATCTGCAAGTGGTTTATCTTTACATGTAACTATAATTGTGTGTGTGTGTGTGTGTGTTGATAGATACATCCAGTATCAGATTCTTAGCTCTTAGCAGACATGATTAGACTCTGATCCATCTTTTTAACCCAGTACAATGCCTAACATATGGCATTCAAGAAATATTTATTGAAGAGAAAATAAAGGAAAAGAGAGGACGAAGAAATACAAATTATTGTGAGATTCTCTTCTACACTCTGGAAATTTCAGCTCCATGTCTCTTCCACAGAAGCAAAGGCACAAATCCTTGTGTGACTTCCATTTCCCTTTCACTAATTATTTCCCTCACTTACACAAGTAAATAAAAAAAAAAATAGTGACACAAAAATTCCCAATGACAAATCCTCGGGCACTTTCCACCATTCTATTCTATGTCATCTCAATTTCTCTAGGGTTTTTCTTTTGGATAAGTAATGGTTTTGTGTTACTCACCAGTACTTAATGTTAGGTTACATGTGGGGCTGACACATTTACTTACCATACGCATATACTTATGATTCTTCCCACCTGTAAATATCTGATAGAAAGGTTTTTTAAAATTATTTATGAAAGCTAAGATAAATTTTATAAGTGACTTATAAAATCCTCTCTTAGAACTTTAAAGAGCATATACTGTCAGCAAACATTCTGAAAGTACTTTAAGAAGGAAATTAACCCAGTTGAACTGCAACAAACAATTAAAACCAAAGCAACAGCTTAATAACAAGAACTGGAAAGAAGTAGACAACCATGTCCCATCCTTGAAACTTTATATAAAACTCCCAGATACCACAACCAACCCCACTGGTCACTCTGTATGTCCCCCAGTGGGTGGTCTGGCCACACTGGGGTGGTCTGGCCACACTGGGGTAGTCTGGCCCTGCTGGACACACATAGATGTTGGTGGAAAGTTAGTCCCATCTTTTTCTCTCACAAAAGCTGTTGGGTTTTAGAAATGTCAGATTTGGTAAACTGAGCTTACTCTAAACCCAAACTGATGTCAAAACTGAACTATTTCCTCTTTTTTTTTTTTTTAACATTTCTCAAGACCTGGCAAGGCCACATAGAGTCATACTATGTAGGAGATTAGTTTTCTTTGGAAAACTATTGCTTGATCGATGCAATATTCCTAAAAGATGATGCAGACACAGACGGGGCAGTTTCAAAAAAAACAAAGTTGCAATTTCCTGAATGAGAGGGCTTATCACTTAAAAGGATCACCTATTTTGCCAGTAGGATGACTGATATTTGCTGATCTGAATAAGGTACATTTTTTTTCTTTAACAATAATTTTCAGTTCTCTTACTTATTGATGCTTTCACTCCAAAAATTGAAATTAAAGTATGCTTTCTAAGACTTTTGTCAAAAAATAAGTGGCGAATATTTTTTAAAAAATCAATCGATTTAATCTCTTTTTATAACTTCTAAATTCTTGCTATATATACCCATCCCACGCCCAGTGGTATCCTGACTAAGCATGGAAAAAGGTACTTCATAGTAGAGGTCAGGACTTTCATAGGTGGCTCTTTAATTAGTTCAAACATAAGTTCTATTGGCCAGTATATTTATTGAAGACAGCCTCACCCATCAGTACCTTCCACATAACAGAAGCTCAATAAATATTAGGGGAATTAAGGAATGAATATCAGCTGCCACGTGGTCTGGCCCCAGACCCTGGAGTAGTACCCTCTGGAAAAAGTATACCAAGAAGAACAAGGAAGTCTATAGTGACACACTCTTGGCTTCTCTTCTGGGACACTGCTATGACTTTGGTTTCCAATAAATGGAAATTGCCACCTTCAATGTGGGGCTGAATTAGCTCACCAAACTCACTGAGTTAGCACCCTTTGTCTTTTCACCACTGGCAAGGCTAGAAAAAATTGAGGGTTCACAATCCTTACAATCTGTCCCTAATTTCAACATGGATATTATACACTTGATGGGACATTTTGAGCTCTTTCCATAAATACATCTCCTCTTCCCCTACCCTGAGGTCCAACCAGACACAATTTCTTCACTGTAAAATTTACAACCAGTTCCCCTTTCTCTCTTTCTTAGTCTTCCTCCCTCTGTGTTAAAATTCTGCCTCTCTCTTCAAGGACTGAAATGGCATGGCACTGCACTCAGAGGTCTACTAAAAAACAAAAAGCTCACAAAGGAGGTGGAGAACAGCCTGCTAAAAGAAGGAAATCTAGCAGGAGTAAAGAGAAAGAAAGCCTAGAGAAGGGGTTCCAGATGCAATTTCTGGAGAATGAAGTACCACTCAGAGGTCAAGAAAGCTGGAGGCATATAATTGACCATCGGCTCTAGCAAGCTGTGGACCACGCAGGACATTTGTGACCACCACTGCCATGTGGTGGTGTAGACCCTTAGCATGAGTTGTGCAGAAAATGGGGGAAGAGGTGGAAGAGCAGCAAGTTTGGACAAGTTTTTGGAGAAAAATAAGGTCAAAGGAGGTGTATTTGTTTTAAGATAGTTTTTTAAAGATTTTATTTATTTATTCATGAGAGACACACACACAGAGAGAGAGGCAGAGACACAGGCAGAGGGAGAAGCAGGCTCCATCAGGCAGGCTCCATCAGGCAGGGAGCCTGATGTGGGACTCGACCCCAGGACCACAGGATCATGTGCTGGGCTGAAGGTGGCGCTAAACCGCTGAGCCACTCAGGCTGCCCAGAAAGGTGCTTTAACATAGGTTTGTGAGCTGATGGCAATCATCCAGTAGCTACAGAGACACTGATGATACAGGAGTGTTAGAAAAAAGAAAGAAAGAAAGAAAGAAAGAAGAAAGAAAGAAAGAAAGAAAGAAAGAAAGAAAGAAAGAAAGAAAGAAAGAAAGAAAGAAGAAAAGAAAGAAAAGAAAAGAAAAGAAAAAAGAAAGAAAAGAAAAGAAAAAAGAAAA
Organism: Canis lupus baileyi; assembly: GCF_048164855.1. NCBI lineage: Eukaryota > Metazoa > Chordata > Mammalia > Carnivora > Canidae > Canis > Canis lupus. Next base: position 23,719,844 of record NC_132868.1, read on the forward strand.
GAAAAGAAAAGAAAAAAGAAAGAAAAGAAAAAAGAAAAGAAAAGAAAAGAAAGAAAAGAAAAGAAAAGAAAAGAAAAGAAAAGAAAAGAAAAGAAAAGAAAAGAAAGGAGGAGGAGGAGAATTGCAAGCATGAACTCCTCTGGAAAGGAAATAAGCTAGACCCACCCAAAGTACTAGTCAAAAATTTAAAAATCATAAATCTTTATACAGACTTACTTAATTTTACTGTATTTATTTCACATTATTATTGTTGTTGAGATAGAAGGGAAACAGCAGCATGTCTATGTATCTTCAGAAGTTGGTGGGCTGGAGGAATTGATGGTGATAATCTGAGATTGTTCTCATCTCATGACATCTATCTCACTTTCTTAGAAGTCCTAATACATTACAAGGTGGAGAAGGGGATCTAGAAATTATCTGGTTCAACTTTTTGTCTTACATTTGGGATAATTAAGTTCTAAGAATGTCAAGGAGTTCCTGAAGGCACAAAAATTGAATGTGTCCTCTGAAGGAGCATGCAGGACTTGCCTTGGTCATGCTGCCTCCCCTTTTCTCTCCAGCATAATCAAGAACTGTAACCAAGGAGGAAGTACTCACAGTTACAGCAAGGAGGCAAGATTTTATAGGACATTAAATCTTGATTATATACACAGCCATTTCTCCTTCCCACACTAAACACTCTTATTTCTAACAAACCAAATTTAACAGGCAGAGTTCTCAAAAGGTTATCTTTAGTAAAAACACATGGTCTGCCTGAAGGAGGGATTTCCATTACCTCAAATTTGCCTCAAATTTTACCCTTTTGCTATAGCTTTATGCTTCATGCTTATACGTTGTCCTCACTTCTTTAACTTCTCTTAATTAAGTCTAAAGTGCTCATTTGTTAAGCTGGCCAGAGTAGAACATCACAATCAAATTATGTATAGACTGCATGAGGTCTTTTTAAAAATAATTTAGAAGCAGAATAAATTAAATCAGGGAAAAATTTATTAGAGAAATTTTAGAAAGTAAGATCATCTTGGCTTTAATTCTGCATTCTAGAATATTTTTTTCACCGGCTTCCAAGAGATACATCAAATCTAAGTACCTAATTTCCTCAGTAAATTTCGGCATGTTCCAAAATGACATATTTGCACTGAAATTCATGAACTAATAAGCAAAATCCCATGACATTGACTTTAGCTATCATGATCTGTTTTAGACATCCAGACAGAATCCAGATGTTTACTAGGTAAATGCTGAAATAAATGTCCTTTGAAAGGCTTATATTAATTTTGAAGTCTCTTTTTATAAACCACAATAAGCAGGCTTTTTTAGTACCAGTCCCTAAAAGGAATATAACACCTAGAAATACTGAATTAAACTTAAAATATTCAATAAGTTTTTTTCCTGGCAAATCAGTTAAATCTGCTTCCAGTTCTAGGGACATGTAAATCCAGTCTACTTTTATAACTCCTAACCAACCCTGCATTACATTAATCAATGGGCAAATGTTGGTTGATAGCCACTATGAATTTTTATTAGAAAAGTCAATTATAAAATAATTTAATTTATTCCAAATTATCCCAGTGAGAATTTTAAAAGCACTATTAGGCTATTTCACTACTTTCCATTCCAGGAAATATTATAGTCATTATCTTCTTGTAGTATTCATGGGTCTTTCTAGGCACACACATGTTGAAACAAACAAAAATTTGCAAACTTGAAAAGGCCATCTGAGAGTAATTAAAAAGGTAGCTTGCTTTTCTAGCATTTTAAGATTTATTTCAAATTAGTTCTGGGTAAATCTGATCTCAGGTCTGAGTTTGGGTAATAATTCGAGGAACAATGATGAATTAGGAAAAATATGTGCAAAGTAAATATTCTTAGCCATAAAATAAATCCTATAAAGCTATGAGAAAAATAATCAATATCTCAATAGAATGGACAAAAGACATGAACAACGATCAATAAACATACTTTTAAAGATTTTTCATACTGATAATCAAAAGATGTATATTAAGACAAGCTGAATTTTGTATCCATCAAATTATCATAGTTTCCTTTACTTAAGTATAATCTAGAAAGCTGGCAATGGTTCTAGGAAACATGTTTGATTATCAGCTGCCTCTCTTTAGAGTATTAAGTGGTGCCAACTTTCTAAGAATGATTTGGCATTATACTTCAGATGTCTTCAAGTGTGCATACTATTTGATTCAGGAAATCTATTCTTAGGAATGTACTTTAAGGAAATGATGTGAAATGAGTATTTCAGTAAAGTGATAGCATCATGCAATCTTGGTAAGAGCACAAAACTGTACACAGCTCAAGTAAGTAGAGCAATGTGTGTTAAATAAATTATAATGCATTCATCTTATAGTTACACTACAGTCATTTAAAAATGTAAAATATTTCATTTTATACACTTAATTAATAAAAGTCACAGAACAATATGCACCACGAGTCGAATTTTATTTAAATATATATGTATATCTAGCTGGGGTGTATCTGAAATGGTAGGCATAAAGTGGTATGAATGATTAGGTCTGGGAGATGATGTTGAGTGAGCACTAATAGTTTAATTTCTTATTTGTACTCTGCTTCTTTGTATTTGGTAAATTGTCTGCAATGAACGTGTATTATTTCAGAAAAAGTAAGTATTATTACTAAACCACTATTGTAACAGTCTCCTATCAGAGTTAGTCATCCTGTACTATTTTTTTCATCCTGTACTATTTTTTTTTAATTTTTTTTTCTTGTACTATTTTTAAACTGTACTTCTATCACTCTTCAAATAACAAAAACAAAACCACATCAAAAACATGGAGATAATATAAACAGTGGCTTGTAATCAACTCTGTAAAAAGCACTGATTATCACCTAGGCACTAATGCGCCAAGATCTAATCTAGAGTCCTGAACGGACTGTGGGTGATGGTAAATGGTCTTTGTTAAATGGACACATACATTGTGACTTCGGAGCTGTGAGCTTCTTTGCGTATATGCTGTGCTTTGATGAAAAAGATAAAAAATAACTCCATCCACTGAATGCTGGCTTTCTCAGTGTGGCCTTGCAGCAGAGCTAGAAGGAAGCCTACGAAGTCATTCACTTTAACCCCTCTGGCCACTTCTTCAGGGCTACAGAGAACAGAGGCCACAATGACTTGGATGCTATCCCACTGTTACACAGTTTCTGATAAAACCTTATTTTTCAAAACGAACCACAATCTGCCTTTATTCAATTTCCAGGAGAGTCTGAGCTAATCAACTACAGGCATGCACGAGTGTAGATGGTAAGGGGATCATGAAACACAGAGAGCCAGCATGCACTCCTTCATCTGGCCTGGGAGTCACAGCTCTGCCAGCCACAACTGAAGGACCATGATGGCAGTGTGTCCTGAAACTATAGTGCGGTCGGTGGAAGTAGGACAAATGCAAAGAACAGGGCTAGAATGTCTGCAGCTGGGCTGATGGCAAACTGATTTTGTTTCAAAGCCAGTGGTGCAGTGTTGTATGGATGCCCCACAAACGTGAGCTGAAGGAAGAGATGCTTGTGATACTGGAAACAGATCGTTTATATGTAACCAAACACTTTTGCTCTTTTTGAACTAAGCCATACCTCACATCAGCTACAAATTAAGACGATTTGATGAATCACGTCTGCAGCACTATGAACCTTGCCTGCATTTTTAACATGACAAATGGAACTTACAAAGAATATTTTTGAACACAGTTTACTCTTTGTGCATGAATCAGCTATCGAAACAGACTATAAGATGAATGATTTATCACTAAATTAAGAAACACTACTGCACAAATAAAAGACAGGACACTTAACCTACAAGTCAGGACACTTGGGTTTACTCTTGAGTCTCCATTAAAAAAAAGCTATATGACCTCTAACTAAAACATTCCATCTTGTACTTTTTCAATTTATTCACTAAAGTGTAATTAGACCACTTAATCGCAAAACCTAATTTATTCTAGTAAGTCAAAAACTAAATCTGAGCATTATGATTCTAAATTTATAATCTCATAGTTAAGGCTTCTCTGTAAAGAGAAGGAGAGGTCTCACTTTTCCAAACTCCCATATTCACAAAACTGTGTTTGTATGAGTATTATAGAACTGATCCTGTCTACTTACAACCACAGGGGAAAGATAAAGACAGAGAGAGGGTGGGGCACCAGGAAGAAGGCAAGCTGGTGTCTCCTTAACCAGCACTTCTTTCTTTCTTTCTTTTTTTTTCTTTTTTTAAGATTTTATTCATTTATTCAGAGAGACACAGAGAGAGAGGCAGAGACATAGGCAGAGGGAGAAGCAGGCTCCCTGCAAGGAGCCCGATGTGGGACTGGATCTCAGGACCCCAGGACCACGACCTGAACCAAAGGCAGACACTCAACCACTGAGCCATCTCTTTCTTTAAAATATATATATATATATTTCTTTAAAAATATTTCTTAATATACATATATATTTCTTAAAAAATATTTCTTTAATATTTGACACAGAGAAAGAGAGAGATAGAGAATAAGCAGGAAAGTGCCAGAAGCAGATTCTCCACTGAGCAGAGAGCCCTACACTGGGCTCAATCCTAGGACCCCAGGATCATGACTTAAGCCAAAGGCAGACACCTAACCAAGTGAGCCACCCAGGCACCTCCACCAGCATCTCTTTCGATTATCAACTCTCGTTTCATGTCTTTTTCTCTCCCTACCTCACGCATCCTCCTAGGACTCCTCTAAAATTAAGGAAAGACCTGCAAGCACAAGAGAGAGAGGAACATACACACAGAGACGACAACTCTTGGACAATCAGAACGGCTCTGAATACAATCACTTCTTTATAAGACTCCTCTCCTCCACTTTGCACAAGCTGTTCTCCACTCACCTTGAATGAGGATACTTGACAAACAGCACTTCCTCCAGATATTGCTCATCCGCTCCACTACCACTTTTTTATACCTAATGTGGGTGATCCTTTGACCAATACAAAGGTGAAACAGAGAGGGTCTCTGTTCTCAAGGAGCTCATGCCCTAGTAGTGATGATCAGAACATGAAACAAGTTACGGCCCTAAAGAGTAGGAAAGAGTAAGTGGACTGAGGAATACACAAAGGGAAAGCAATCTTCCAAACTGCAGGGGTCTGAAAAAGCTTCCTGAAGGGCTCTGAACAAAAGGTGGCATCCGCATGAGGGGATCAAAGGGAGAGGTAGCAAGGAAAAGACAAGTGGGAGAGAGTCTGGGTCGGTACTTAGGGTACCCGGAAAGGAGCAGTAGAAGGTCGGACTGAATGAGATAACTGGTCAGACCAACCGTCCAGAGCCTTGGATTCCAGGCTAAGGCAGGCTCACTCTTCATTCTGTAGAGGGATCATCACAGCTTTTATATCAGAGGAACAATATGACTGATTCTGTAAACGATTCATAGTTAAACTTCTCAAAACTGAAGTATTTCTTAAATTGTGTTGGCTCTGTTTCAGAGAAAATCCCTCAGGCATATTTAATCCCAGCTTGGTCTTGTACTGCTCATGGTAACATAAACTGTTGCTCTGTGTGGTATTAGACGTGAATTGAGCAGATTTTATTTCATCTATTCATTTCATATTTCTTGGACAACTTTGGGTTTTTTTCTTCTTGGGCTTATTAACCTTCAATGCCAGCAGTGGTGGCATCCGGCCATTTTAAGATGTGATATCATATATATGCACTAAAACTGAAGTAATTAAGGACAACTGTCCTTAATTTCAAGATATTTATGTGCTTTGGCAGGAACACACTCTGGACTTCAGGAGCCAAGCGCTCCCTGCTTCCTGGAATCTTGACAAGAAAGAAGATGTGTTTGACCATAAACTATCAAAAGCTGGAACATTCCCTAGAGTTCTTTCCTGGCTGTAGGAAATGGAATGCTGGGCAATTCTAAAATACAGTGACGTTCTACCTTAATTGTGCAAAAATGAGGCAGCTATCCTAGCTCCAGCAACATAAACTAGAACAGGAAAGAAGCTACTGCCATGCAAGGTAGAAAAGAATAAATGCACTAAGACAGGAAGACTCTTACAAAGTAAGTGTCGCTTATGGATCCACACATCTTCCCGTTCCAAGTTGACCCTGTGACCCAGGTACATAGGACAAACCTAAGTTGTTCCAAGTTGCTGACACCTATCTATGGTCCTGGCACCAAATGAGGCTAAATATTTCATAAGGTGCACCGCACAATTCTGTCCTCCTGCATGTGACGAGAAAGGAAAGCCACAGAGAAAAGAGGGCAAGCTCTAGGTTACACTGGGTGCTTGGTGTAAGCACAGATGACAGCAACAAGAAGGTCTTTCAGGTGAGTCAGTTCTTCTCTTGTAAACAGTGGGAGGAGTCCTGACTTGAACTCGGCAGGGATGATTCACTTGATCAATAATTTCAACTACCTCAAAGGAACTCCAAAGGCAAGCAAGCTAAAACTCCCATTGAGCTTACTATTTTGGGAGAAAATGTCCTCATTCTGAATGACCATTCAAAACACAGCACCACCTACCTCAGAGAGTCACAAAAATTGCCTAAGTATCCCACAGCCACTGTGGAATCTTTAACCAGGAGTCTGTATCTGAAAAAAATACGAATGTAGAAAAAAAGATAAAAAAACAAAAAAAAAAAGGTAGGAAAACTTTCTTGACTGTTTTTAGCTCTGGTTGATTCTGACTCAGTCCCACTGGCATGCGTGATTGAACGTTTTGTGTATAACACGAATTCCAGCCCAGTGCCCTCCATCGGACATGTTCTCATTCCTGAGCCTGACAGCACAACTGGTCTCCTAGCAACTCTCAACATTTTCTCTGCCTAGTCATCTGTAGCAATTGGCTCTGTTTCATGGTTGTCCTTCTCTCATCCCCTGTCCAGACAGAGGAAAAGCCTTTTATGCCAGCAAAGGGGTCTGAGGTCTGGATCCAGATCTGGAAAATCAGTTGAGATTGAATTTCTCCTCTCCCATCCTTGGTCTCAATCTCTCTCCCCCTTTCTCTCTCTCTCTCTCTCTCTCTCACATACACACCCCAGCAGACAGAATGGTCTTGAAATCTGTCCTGAGTGATGGCAATATTGTCTCATACAAAAAAAACATGGAATATTCCTTGCCTAGAGGTGAATTTAGGAATACTGTGTCACCTCTTTGGATACCTCATCATGTAAATGGAAATGGCAAATATCCACCTTACATGGCTATTGTGCAGCTCAAAAGACGTAATGAATTATAAAGTGTTTTGAAATGATAAGGATTTTGGTTATTATATCAACAGCATTAATTTTATCAGAAAATAGAGGAAATACCCTTGAGACATACATTTAGAAAGAAAAACAAAGAGGAAACCTGGAAAAACCAGTAATTATTCACCTAAGTTCAGACTCCAGTCATAACATGATTAGAATTTATCCTCTCTTCATCCAAATTTCAAGTCCCGACTGCAATTTATGGAAATATGAGATGAGAAAAAGCAATACGTCACTACATCTAACAATTTTCAGATGACTCAAAACTGCTTCTGTTTGCCCAGGACAAATCAGTCTCAAGGGCCCTTCCAACTGCCTCCGACATGGCTAAAAACATCATGTAAGAATGGACAGGGAGCTATTCTAAACTCTTCCAATCCTCTTCCTCAAGACATAATGAAGTATAACTGGAGTTTGGAGGTAGGCAGAGTGGAGAAGCACCTAATGGGGAGAAGAATGTAGCTCTCAAAGTCCCTGGACAGTAAGCCAGCTCCATGAATCCAGAGATCACAGGTTCTTCTGTTTTTTGGTGTTTTTTTTTTTTTTTCCATTTTTTTAGTTATCATTTTGGCTTCTTTGCCTAGAACAGGCTCTTGTATTTGGTAGCCTTTCAACAAACATTTGTTGAAAGATGGAAAAAGTCTGTAGTCAGAGCTATTAAACTGCTCTTTTTGACAGTTTTGATTACATTTTTGTCTGGTTAAAACTAATATGATTGCTACTAATACAAAAACCAGAAAATATGTGTCAATCATTTGGCACTTGCGAGATCTCAAGAAATGGAAGATGTTGTTTGCTCTTCTATTCAATGCAACCATCCTTCATTATCAGCTATTAAAGACAAGAGGTTACGGGGAATCAGGAGCTTTATAAACTAGCAGAGGAGAGGGACGAACAATAATAGCCCCATTGACAGAGAAACGTAGGACCAAGAGACATAGGTTTTCACAAACTAGAAAGGGCTTTAGCAATTTCAATTGTTACTCTCCTCACTGAGTAATTACGCAGAAAAGAAAAAAAAAATAAGCTCAATTCTTTCTGCTCTGAATGCATGCTCAAACTCGTCATTTGTTTATTTTTATTTATTCTCTAAGATCATCATTTTCTTCCTGCAAACCAAGACTCTGCTCTTCCAGGCAAGCTGCAAAGAAACCAGTAGGTACACGTTTTGTTGGTTTTTGTTTTTTTTAGTCAAAAGTTGCAAGAGTGGTCAGACAGCTCCCATGGGCCCTTTGCTGGGAGGTGCAGGGCTACGGTAGGAGGCTGTTCACATGGACAATATATGCACTGTGGTGGGGGTCATGGGCTCTGGAGCCTGAATGTCTACCATGCTCCAGTCCTGCTCAGTCATTCACTATCTACGTAACCATGGACATCAGCATAACCCCTTTGTGCCTCAATAACCTAGATCCGTAAAATGGGACATTACAGTATCTACTACAAGAGATTATTTTGAAAATTAGCACATAAATAATGAACCATAAATTTATGAATAAACAAGCAACTAATGACCAATACATACATTTAAATTTTATTTTTATTTTTTTAATGTTTAGTAGAATACAATTTGACAGCATAGGTCCACAGACCATAATACCTTATTTCCTTAATAACTGATGTTCCAGAGATTAAGAATCCAGTAATATTCCAAAGACCCAGAAAGACTCAGGCACCTGGGTGGTTCAGTTGGTTAAGCGTCTGACTGTTGATTTCAGCTCAGGTCAAGATCTCAGGGCCATGAGACTGAGCCCCACGTCAGGCTCCATGCCTAGCTTAAGATTCTCTCTCTCTCCCTCTGCCTCTCCCTGCTCTCGCACTCTCTCTCTCTCTCAAAAAATAAATAAATAAATAAATAAATAAATAAATAAACAAACAAACATACATACAAATAAATAAATAAATAGATACAGAAAGACACTCCCCCGAGTTTGCATCACACTTTCCACCTGCTTAACTGACCATCCACCAACACCATATATGGGGCTAGGAACTGGTTCACAGAAGTAAATACGATATTAAACTTTTTAAATTCACTGACTTGAGGCTGTATGTTTTAATGGTAAAAAGCCTTGGCTTTAAAGGAGACAGATCCAAATTCAAAATACTGTCTGTCATTTACTAACTGTGTGACCTAGGGAATCAAAGCTGCCAGTGCCCAGTTTTCTCATCTATGGGGAGAGGGTGTTAATAGCAATTTCAGAGGTATATTATAGGCCATTAAATAATACAAAAAAGTAATTAGGACAGTGCTTAGACTATAAAACTATTCAGTAAACAACTTTGCAGTTATTGCAACACAGTAGGGAAAGGCAGTTTATATATTATGCTTATAAGTAAAGGCAGACAAAACAAATAGTAAGAGAATTCACAGGCATGGATGAGTTAGGGAAGTGACTACACAGTCTGGAAAATCAGTTCAGGGGGTGGCATTAGGACCTGGCAGGCAAAAAAAAAAAAAAAAAAAAAAAAAAGCATAAATAAAATCACAGATACATAAGTGAGCAGAATGAATCAGGCAATGCCAATATTTTTATTAAAGCTAGAGAAGATGAAACTGGGTGTAAGCAGTGGGCAATGTGGCTATAAGTGAGCAAGGCTGTGTTGCATAAAAGACCCTGGGTATCACCGTAAGAGTTTTAGTCTTTATTTCACTGTCTCCAGATGATCTTGTTGGCAAAAAAAACTGAAAGCGAATGAGATTTGGGCAATTTTCTAACCTTGCTCTAGGTGGTCTCTGTAAAACTTAAGGGAAAAGTCATTTAAAAAAAAAAGAAGAAGAAGAAGAGCAGTTATCCAGGCCACTTCTGTGATGGAAAAAAAAAAAGAGAGAATGGGATAAAAAGAATGGTCTTCCCATCTGCTGAATTCATAGACACCTTCCAGAACCTCTTAATTAACTAAAAAGAAACATGCTGATGTTTCATCCCCACACAAACAATAATTTGCTTCAAAAGAAGTTTAGGGTTTAGATTACCAAGCTTACAGCTATGGCTAAGATTCACACCCAGTTCGACTATCTAATGCTTACAGTGTTTCCAAACACACAACTGGCACTTCTCTGCCTCAGTCTCTTCACCTCCATAACAGGAAAAGTGTTAAGTATTCCTACCTTTTTCATAAAGCTATAGAAATTATCAAATAATATGATGAATAAGAATCAATCAGTAAATTATAAAACCTTTGTATGTTTTATGTCATCATTTATTTTTTTTAAGATTTTATTTACTCATCAGAGACACAGAGGAAGAAACATGGGCAGAACAAGAAGCAGGCTCCCTGCAGGAAACCCAATATGGGACTCAATCCCAAGACCCCGAGATCATGACCTGAGCCGAAGGCTGGCACTCAACCACTGAGACACCCAGGTGCCCAGATGCATCATTTATTATTGTTAAGTTCATGTCTGTAAAATACTTTAAAAGACTAAAATTAGAGATTATAGTAATATACATTTATTTTTTTTGTAATATACATTTAAATAGAAGTCTTTAAGACTTTATCTCATCTACTTTTCTTACTTTAGCATATAATTAATATGAAAAAATATATATATAGCTTCATGTTACCATTGACCCCAAAATAAGTGGCTATAATACAAAAGCTTCCTACATTAAGTTGTATGATATATCTTTACAAAACTGAAATTGAATACAAATGAAATAAAAACTGGTGATTTGAAGCAAGGGAAAAGGCCTCAAATTTTTTTAGGGAAATGAGTCTGATTGCTGAAGTACACTACCACCTGGTTTGATTATTTTCTTCTCTTCGGGCTCCAGAAAACAAGGGACCTTTCCTCAGCCCACCAGTCTGGTCTGGAGGAGAGACACTATGAAACATCAGCCATATGCCTGCCCTAGGTACCAACACTGTTCACTGAGCTGTTTGCATCAAAATTGCAAAATGACAAATTTTCTTTAAGCCAACTGTATTTTAGATCATAAAGTAAGTTATATGATGAAACAGAAAAACTGAAGTCACTCAAAGAGTCAATGACATGACCAAGACAGTAGCAAGAATAACATGACAATACTCGGCTACTAGCTTATTCTAACAAAATTACAATTCATGGGGTACAGAAATGTTCTGAATTGCTACGGCTTTCGGGACATCCAATTTAAGGCGTTCAGCTAAAGGCTAAACAAATTAATGGCCGAAACACACTGACCTTGTGTGATGAACCTGGACACAAATGTTGAATTTGCCTTCCCCTACTATATGAATATGAAGAAGGTAGCCTTGGTTTCTTCATCTAAAAAAAGATGATAATAAGAATAATAAAAAGAAATAAGAATAATAATGCCAACATCAGGATTCTTATGAGGAATAAATGAGTTTATACAGGAGATGTGCTTGGCAAAGTGTTGTGTATAGAATAAATGCTCAAGAACAATCAATTGCCACTGCTAATGTCAACACATCATTAGCATAAAGGGAGAATCACTCTCGAGCCAAGATTACATGCACACACATTTTACCAAAAATGGAGGTTTTACTGTCATCATATTTTGTAAGGAACATAATATTCCAAGTTTAAATAAGTTAATATGTATATATGACTAGAATCCCATAGTGCAGAGAATTGTGGAACTTACTTGCAATCACCTTAAGTCATAAAAACCAACTAGTGAATGAGGACGTCCAGGTCTTCCTCTTATGATAAAACTGATTTTCTAAAAATGTGAAAACTCAATTATGAAAATAACATTTTAGCCTTGCTTCTTCAGCCTAACGTACCCAAGATCATATTTGCCATGAGTTGTACAAAAACATCTTATGTATTTTAAGGGGAAGACAGGGAGAAAAGATGCTCAGGGTAAAGTTCCAACAGCAGGAAACATTAAAATCATCAGAAGTGTTAGGGAAGAGGTGTGCCTCACCCACATCAAAGGAAAAAAAAAATCCACGCCCTTTCTACTTTGGATAAGGAAAGGATTCAACTCCCTGGCGTGTCCTTTTCGACTAAACATTACAGCCTACATAAATCCCCTCAAGACTGAAAAAGAAAATTCTGCTTTTGCAAAAATGATCAAACCATTTTTCAAAGGATTTTTAAATGGTAATCTTTCAACTGGAGAGAAATGAGGGGGTAGAAATTATATCTGTCATCAAAGGATCCACCCTTCTAAAAATGTGTAATTGTGGTGTGGCCTTCCCCATCACAGGCATAAAAGCAGCTCTAAATAAAAGTTCTTTCTAAAATTAACTGAGTATAAAAATTCCCTAGGCATCCATAGAGAGCTAATCCATTTGCAAATCATGTATAGCCTTTGAGAAACATTCTGGATTAACATCAAACCTTTCTTCCCCTTTGCCAATTGCACCCAAGAGCAACCCTGAGCTCCACACAAGAGAACTCTGCCTTGTGGCTCCCACTGGGCCTGTAGCAATGCGCAGACAAAATAGCTAACTAGCTTGTTTAAAAATGAACAAATAAACAATAACCACAGACTTGGCTGGGCTTTTACAATGAGAATGTGCATGTTTTTGTCATAGTAACAATTGATAGGTTAAGGGCCTGTTTAATGTGCTCCATGCTCCCATTATTTTGAAAAAGGAATTTGTCTCAAATTCAATAGGTATTTGTCAAAGCAACTTGAGTTGTTAATGAAAAGGAGATTTAAAGAGTGTTGTATCCCCTCAATGACTTAGCCCAGGTCAAACAGCTCTTAAAGAGCAGAGCTGGCATTTGAATCAACCCATGACGAGGTCAGGGCTCAAATGAGCTGATTGTGTATACTATGCATACCGTGTATATGGCTAGAATTCCTGAATAATCCCTCACCACTCACCTCCTTCATCCTGCGCCAAGACCTCCGCCTGTGTGTTTGCAGCCAACAAGCTTCAGAATAGGAAGAGGACATAAATAAGAAGTCTCTGCTACCAAAAGGGACTATGGATGGCAATTAATCTCAGGAGTTTTTAACCAAACTTCCCCATCATTTAAAACAGCGTTTAAACTACATTGTACATATTTTGTGTCTAAATTACTGTGTCTAAGTTATTTTACATCTAAATTATTCAGGAAGGGGTCTTAATTTTCTCCATCCCTTGGCCAGAAGACACACCTCTAGTGCTAGTCACATGATTTACAAGTCCTAAAAGCATACTGGAAAGGGAGAGAAGCCCCATTGGGAAGACTCTATAAAATCCAAGTATCAATTGAATAAATGAATAGTTATAGACGCTAAAAGTAAAACTGCTATTCTGCAGTGGTCTTGCAGCTTCAACATCTCGTTATATGTTAAAAAATATTGACATATAAAAATATGCCAACTCCACGAAATGCCTTGATTCTGTTTCTTGATTTTTCTTTCCATGAGACAATATGAAACAATGAGAAGCACACAAGCTTTGGGATCAGACGACCTCAGCTCTAATCTTTTCTCAATTGAACTTTCTGAGTCACGGTCTCCTCAAACCTAGAACAGAAGTAGGATTTCTCACAATAATATGCAATTTAAATTTCTAGGGTCATACTTTACACTGGACAGGCAAAGAGAGAAGATAATGTTCTGTTAAGTATAGGAAAACACACTGAAAAGATTTAAATAAAATTTATTATCCATTGCTTATTCTGAATGTTTGTGCTCCTTCCTGCCAAAAAAAAAAAAAAAAAAAAAAACCTATAGTGAAACCTAATTCCCAACATGATGGTATTTGGAGGTGGGGTCTTTGGAAGGTGAGTAGGTCATGAAAGTGGAGTCCCTCATCAACAGGATTAGTGACTTATAAAAGAGACCCCAGAAAGATCTCTTGTTGCTTTTACCACATGAGGACACAGCAAGAAGATGTCCATCGAAGAACGAGGACATTGGCTCTCACCCATAATATGTTGGTGCCTTGACCTTGGACTTTCCCACCCTCATCAAATTGAGTTGTTTATAAGCCACTCAATCTATTGTATTCTGTTAGAGCACCCCAAAGAGATTAAGACAATTACCAAAACTAGCCTCACTAAATTAACTCCCCAACTCATCACAGTATATTGTTTATTTTGACCAATGGCAACACTAACTACACCATCACCCAAGCAACAAACGTTGAGCTCATCTTGAACTACTTACTAAAGCCCCAAATTCAAACAAAATCTGCTTGACTCTGACTTTAATGCATCTTGAACTCATTGTTTCCAGTCATTCCTCAAAATCACGTTCTTACTTGAGTACTTTATTATCTCTGACATAGTGTTGCTGAATAGTCTCTTCCTGGAAGAGCAAAGAAGCTGGATAACTCAGTGAAACTTCTGGAGAAAGAACCAGATATCTATGAAAAAATCTAAGTACCATAATGTGAGGCGTTCGTTTCCCTGGGTGTCACTGGGGTACACTGCTGACCTCCAGATACCCAGCTCTCCTTCTACCTCCTAACCTGCAACAGTATTCTTGGTTGCCTCCGCCTGTATACAGCCTGAAAAGGATCTAGTAGTCCTGTTTGTACAGAAGAAAACTTCAGAATTGACACATTCATGGTTTTACAGAGCTGTGAGGTCATGGAACAAGATTGCAGTGGGCAAACATTCCACAGATTCATAAATGTTAGGACAAGGAAAATCATGAACCCAAACTCTTCTCTGCACAAAGTCAAGTGGGACCAATGGTACCTCAATGAACTCCTGTCCAGGGGCAGATCTAGAAGACTCCGTGAGAATCTAGACAAATCTTCTCCCTGCTATCAAGAAGTCACAAAAACTCTCCCAAACATCCAGAAAGAAATTCTACCTACCGTCATGGATAAGAGCATGGGGGAAGAGAGACGAAAGCTGAAAGAGAATTTCCCAAAGAGATTGAGCCATTCACAACAGAAAAAACAGAAGGCGGTGAAATGGAATTAACTGACAAGTTAAAGTCCTGCTCCACAGTCCAGCCCGTGGCTCACTGTTCAGTAGGATGGATGTTTATGAGGAAGGTGAGATTTGTGAACCTAAGCTTTAACTGATCCATGCATATGAGCAGAGTAAGTAAATTTGCAACCCCTATATGATAACCCATGCTGACTCTCTTGAAAACTCTGCAAGCTCTTACCCAACTGCCCAGATCCAGTTAAAGTCACCTCTTTTTTTTTTTTAAGTTACCTCTTATGAGGTCACAGCCTTTAAAATGCCACCACGTAGAACAAATTCCTTCCTATGCATATTCTACAACACTTTTTATTTACCTCTGTACAAATACTTTTCAAATTCGATAACTGCTGTTTAAATATTTGTATCACCTGCTACAATGCAAGATCCTTCAGGGAAGGTCAATGTTTTACCAGTCTACACTATTCTTTAAAAGAAATTAAAGGCTTTAGTACACTGAAGGAACTCAATATTTGATGAAAAATAGATTAGTAATTCTAAATTCAGATCTATGAATTTCCATAACACTTCCAATTTTTGTTAGCTTTTTTTTTTCATGATGATTCATGGGTAGGAAGGAAATAGGAAGGAAGTAGGAAGAAAGGGCAGGTGGGTAAAAGGAAATAGACAAAAGTTGTCTGGATTATCATAAATTAAAGACAGAGTTGCCCACCCCACAGTTGCACAGATAACTAACCTGAGAGATGCTTTATTATATTTCACAGATTTAACAAATATTAGAAATAAAGACATCAGTCCAACTTTTTAATAAGTCCTTAAAGTGAATGCCTTCTGACTCCTCAACACATGAATTATACTGTGAAAGTTTTTCTTATCGAAACTTACATGCTAGGTTTTCAATCTAACTTTATTCAAGGTAAGTTTAACACAGACCAAACATAAAATTTCCCATGGAACACATGGAAATAATCTCCACTTCAATAGATCTATAGTCTATTATGTGATGAACATAAAATTTAATGCCATTTTTTAAAAAGTGCTTTCATAGGTCCTTAAAAAGAATATTTCCTCCAAAAATTTTTGGAATCACAAAAAAAATGCTGTTTCCTTAGAATATAAATATACTTAATATTACATCTGGATAATTATGCTGTGGGGTAAAATCCTTCAGCAATATGCAGTGAAATAACGGTCTTGGACCACACTGAAAACTTCTGAGCTGTCTTGGGAGGAAGGGAGAGAAAGCAGATTATTCACTAAGCTCAAAAGATCCATATTTCTTTGTTGATTTGAAAAGTGGTGTGAACTAAGTCTGTGCTTCTTTGTACACTGCTGATGTCTAAAAAAAAAAAAAAACATGTGGGTCTCCCTTGTGACTGGATCATAAACAGAATGAGTCAGCGTTGGAGATGGAAGGATGAAAATTATGCCTAATAACATATCTTTATCTTGGCTCATACTTGATAACTGTAGTGTGGGGTAAAAATCAACACAGCGTAAGAGACCAGATCAGAATAGAGGTAAAGGGAAGTTGGGTTTTCTTCCCTAACAGCTATAGATCTGTGAGAACATCAAATACTGATCCAAAGAAAAATCCCTGGGCTTGGGTATTTTCTTACTTAAAAAAAGTAAGACGCTAAATATATATATGTTCATTTTTATTAAAATGAAAAAATTTACATAGCATTTTTACATATATGACTGTAATACTTGCGAATGTTTGGGAATGAACCTCCTTCCACCCATGGAATGTGCAATATTTGACTCACCCACACTTCAGCTCTTCTACATACACCATCCTGAATACTCAGCATATACAAGAGCCAGAGGGAGCAAGAATCAGATCTGTTTTAGTTAGAATTCTTCCCCACAGGACCTAGTGTTCCTAGGCAGAGGGTGGGAGCCTCACAATCACACCCCATGCTCTTCCAGGACCCCTGCCACCAGCAGTCATACAAAGTGACCACGTAAGTTTCCAACAATGAATCAGATGTTAAAGTTAATTAAAAATTCCAGAGGAGCCATTTGAAACAAGAGCAATACAAGATGGGCCTCCAAGTTCTGAGACCAGATTATTAAGAACTGCCTAATCTCTCCTTCCTTGTGACCTTCTGCTTCTAAACCAGAGGCAGGACAAGGTGGATGGTCTCTCCCAACTTTGGAAGGCCGTCACGAATGCTCATGTTAGCCCCCATCCTCTACCTGCCTTCTTTCTGTATCTCATCAGTACAGGGATGCGGTATTTATAGCGATAAAGCCATGGAGGCTTTGAGACACGTGAGGGACAGCATGTCATAAGCTGGGAGACAAGTGCTGGTTGTCATGCTGGGCCTTCCCAGCCCATGGAGTCATAATCATCTGGGCAGAACAAGATGTGTGTCCAATTTGTGAGGTCTGTTAAAAAAGACTTGGAAACCACAAAGCTACCACCCTAGTGCAATTTGGGTTTTCGATCCCATATTTAGCTCTAGTATTGCCTGATACCACATCACATTTCAATCACAGAGTGAAGAAATGATGAATGGGGGCCTTTGTGGGGAAGGCTGTCTGGGCCTGGCAGGGTCTGAGTGGTTGGTGAGGTAAAGCTTGTGGTCTGGTGTCTGTGCCATAAAGTGGAAAGAATGTGAAGTCCATGAATCCTCTCTGTAGGTAGATGATCTGAGACCCTGTGCTAAATCCTGAGAACTGCTCCCCCCTCGGTGCCCAACAGCATCTTTTCATTTCTCATCATGCATCAGATCAAACAAGTTTCTTGATTAAATAAACATAGCTACATCCTCAAATAATTGGGTATTTCTTTAGAAGATAGACTTTATTTGTTTTTCCCTTATAGGGTCTACTAGATAATAGGCACTAAAAACATATGTTGAGTAAAGGGGCACCCGGGTTGCTCAGATGATTAAGCTTCCAGCTTAATTTTGTTCTTGTTTTGTTTTGTTTTGTTTTGTTTCAACTCTTGATTTTGGCTCAGGTCATTATCTCAGGATCGTAGGATTGAACCCCATGTCCATCTCACAGATCAGCAATCAGCTAGGTGCAGAGTCTGCTGGAGATTATCTCCCACTCTCTCCCCCACTTGCCTCTTCCCCTTACTTGTACCCTCTCTCTCTCTAAACTAAACCTATAAAATCCTTAAAAAAATATGTGTTGAACCAAATTCTTACTGAAAACAAAAAGAACAAAATTCTTACTGGTAAATAGGGCAAACATTTTATTATAGATCTATTTCTACAATTCACTGAGCAGATTATAGACTCAAAATATCTTTTATTACCTTAGAAAATGGACTATACACCCAGAATTCCTCACCAAGCACTTCACCACCACCACGTCTTTAACCAGGTTTCTCCTCCAATTTGGAAGACCCAACCCCATTTCCTCCGTCTGGGGGACTCCCGTTCATTCGAAAGGCACAACTTCAATGTCAAGAAGTTTTCCTTGACTCGCCCTGGGTTGTCCTCAGTCTTTTTCACAGACTATTTTTAAACCTTGACAGATGTGTCTCCCTACCCTCTCCCCAAACTGTGAACCTTGAATACAGGGATTCGGTGACGTTTAGCATATGATGTTTGTTCTATAAATGAATTAAATATTGAAGCAAGTCTTCATAGAGCAAATGAAGAGGAATACTGAACACAAACAGGTAATCCAAAAATTATGCCTTTTGGCTTTCACATTAATTCTAATTTGAAGACACAAATTTACTTTCTAGGTAAACGAGAGACAACATAAAGCCCAAATCTGCTGAATGCCTTCTGGTCTGAAATAAAGTTTTCAGGCTAATGGAAGTAGTTCTAGGAGTCACATCTGCCATGTGGAAACACAAAGAGAACATAACAGTGATTTAATCTAAGAAACATATACTCTCTATTGCATGTTTCTCCCTACTTCACAGTCAGTGAAATAATATATGTCCCAGGCTAATTCCTAGTTCAAGAAAGGAAAGGAAATGTGATTATAACATGTGTGCATCTCCACGGACAACTTGGTTAGGAAAGATGCACATCACACAGGTATCTGGTTCTAGTATATGTACCATATGTTCCACATGCCAGAAAGTTTGTTTGTTTGTTTGTTTTTAAATATCAATCTATAAAAGTTTTTTAAAAAGATTTTATTTATTTATTCATGAGCGACACAGAGAGAGACTGAGAGGCAGAAACACAGGCAGAGGGAGAAGCAGGCTCCATGCAGGGAGCCCAACGTGGGACTCGATCCCAGGTCTCTAAGATCACACCCTGGGCTGAAGGCGGTGCTAAACCGCTGAGCCACCCGGGCTGCCCTCAATCTATAAAAGTTTAAAGGGAACAATGGCAGAAGCCAGACCCCTAACAAATAGACTACCTGGATAATACTGAAAACAATGATGCCAAATGAAGTTTTGAGAAAATCTACAGGCTGGCAGAGGAAACCAGCATTCTGACAGTATGAGAGCAAAGAGATGTTGGAAACTCAGTATCTACTTCTTATGTTTTAGCATTCTCTGTGAAGTGGGGAAGCTGAGATACAAAGAGGCTGGAATATTAAGGAAAACACTAGAGAAAGGGAAGAGAGAATTGAACCTGAGCTTTAAGGTAGGAACCACCTGGATCCCTCATGCTCCTCATGTATCATTAAGGACATGCAGTCACATTTTCCAGGAGGTCTTTGTCAAACTGTATTTCTATCAAAGAGGAAATGTTTCAGCTGAAATCATATACAAGGGCCATGTAGATATTCTGGCCAAGTTGCTATGAAAATAACCTCAGTGCCATGTGTCACTTCCTCACCAACTCTGTCAATCTTTGACTTACTAAAAAACAAAACCCTCAGAGGAGACAGTCAGTTTAGCAAAACAGCTAGTGCTTAAGGCAAGATATAAAATCTAGAAAGTAGTCCCATTAAGAGCTGCATCTCACATGTTTTTTCTTTCTTTCTTTTTCTTTTCTTTTTCTCTTTTTTTTTAGGAAGGGCCAAGGACTTCTGGCATTTTTCCAAAGGCAGGATACTGTCCTAGTTATCTAACATTAGAGGCCTTACACCTGACTTAATTAAGAGGATTACTCTTTCTGGAAGCCAGAGCCTGCACTCTATTTAGTCGCTGGTATGTGCCCTTTTATTTTAAAAGCTCATTCATTTCGAGCAATTTTTTTTTTCTGATTTAAGGTAATTAAACACAAATAATTAGACTTTTAAAAGGGCAAAGAGGAACAGAAATGGCATCCTTCCCCTCACTCTACTTTCTTTTCTATATTTCTTATTTTTGTTCATGGATCACAATCCATCCAATTTTGTTCATGAATCACAATCCATCACAATTTCTTATCTGTAAAAAAAGATACAAATGCCTATTAATCTCACCTTTTTAGGGACTCATTTACGTGCTTTCTCTTCTCTCTTTCCCAACATACTATCCTAAATTCTGTCCTTTATTAAAACTTGCCTTAATAATGTAGGAAACAAAGTCATGCAGGGAATGAAGAATTGCAGATTTGAGGACTCTAGATGATTCTAAACATCAACTCTGAGAAAAAAAAAAACACTGAGACAGCAGAAAGCTCCCAAACAACACTGAAACTCTAGCTGTGGGTACATGGTGACAATAAATGGTAGATCCCAAAGGCATAGCTGTGTGACACTCCTCTGCAATGTTCAGGGCTTAACTACTTCAAAGCTTGACAAGAGAGCGGATTAAGGAAAAGAGACAATCTTCACTGTAATGCAAATGACCATCTCTGCCCCTATACCAGTGAATAAAGAGACTGACCATGGAGATGGTTTGGACAGAATGGTAAATAAAGATAGGAAGGGAAGTTCTGAAATACTAGATAACCAGTAAGGGCAAATCAGATAAAGGAATTTGAGCAGATTGAAGGAAACCTATTAAAGTAATGTCCTTATAGTTGCTGAATTCATAGAGGCTGGTAGTTGGGAGAATGGATGAAAAGCAGGACCATGCTGAAGTCTTCCAGGAAGATGTCCAGGGGCCGGGAGTGGGGGTCAGTAGCAGCACTGGGGAGAATGTGATAGGGTATGGGAGTTAAAGTGGCCATACAAAAAAGTGTGTGTCTGCTTTGTTTTCTCAGTTTGGTTTAATATCAAAGTCATCAGGATTAACAGTAAATACATTGGAAATGATTGAAAACCTCGTGGCTTTTGTTTAAGTCTGGCAAAACTCACCATAATAATCCTTAATGAAAATTCCAGGAAAATTGAAGATCAAATGTTGTAAGTTTATATATTGTTTACTGAAAGATTCCAATGAAGTTATTTATGCTTCCTTTTACATGACAAAAAACTCACATCTTTTCTCCATTTTCATTTCTACTTCCAAGAAGAAAAATGGTACTGTGTAGCATAAGCCAAAATAATTTCAGAGAATTCCACAAACATTGATACACAGCAACAGCTAACAATCTTTTTTATTTTTTTTAAATTTATTTTTATTTATTCATGAGAGACACAGAGAGAGAGGTGCAGAGACACAGGCAGAGGGAGAAGCAGGCTCCATGGAGGGAGCCTGATGCGGGACTCGATCCCAGGACTCCAGGATTACGCCCTGGGCTGAAGGCAGGCACTAAACCGCAGAGCCACCCAGGGATCCCCGGCTAACAATCTGGTATACTTTATAACCAGACTTGAGAATGAGCTGATCGGGAAAATTAATCTCTGTTTTACTGTCTGCAAGTGTGGGGCTATATACATTGCAAAAAAATGCTAATCAGCAACCTAATACCGAAGCTATTCCTTCCACCCAGGAAGGGAAATCATGGACCACATCCTCAGGTCTGTTTCCACATCCGTTTTGAGTTACAAGCAGGAAATCTCAAGCCTCGGGCTCCATTTCCTATTTAGCTCTCCTTAGCACTACAACCAACCTTGGGATTCTTACAGAAAGCATTGCTTTGGGAAGTTATTTTCCATTTCTCTTGCATATCTGATGTCCTTCAATTCTATGACCCTGGTTGCTGGTGGCAACAAGAACCATTCTAGACAGATATGTCCTAATTTATGAAACAGTAAACCAAATTTAGCAGCCAAGCAAAACAACCCACTGATTCACATTTTCCCTGCAATATCCATGGGACCCAGGCACAGTTCCATACTCATTGGGACAATGGTGGCCTTGGAAAGGCTGACTCAAGGTCACCAGCCCTATTGTAACAAACAGTTCAGTTGCACTTGAGCACACCACACACACCACGATTGCCTGGTTATATCAGAACAACTCTATCAGCTGGCCCAAACCTAACTGACACCACAAGTTTGAAAACTTACTAAGAGAATAGAATCAGTATTTCCCAAAGTGTGATCCATTAGTTTTAACAGAAAAGTTAACATGTGCTTCATGCTTATGACTTGCTGGACATATCTAAGTACTTTACATGAATTAGCTCACTTAATATTCACAATACTTCTAGAACTGCTCATTTTACAGACAAAACAACCCAGATTTATTATTATGCTCATCTGTCGGATGATAAGACAGATTCACAAATGTTTAAATAACTTGCCCAGAGCTATAAAGATATACGCAGGAGCTTGAAGTTGAACTGTGTCTCAGGGCAGGCACCTGGCTGGTTTGGTTGATAGAGCACGCAACTCTTGATCTTGGGGTCCTGAGTTCAAACCCTACACTCAGGCTACAGATGACTTAAAAAATAATAAATAAAAAATAATAATGAATTGTGTCTCAAAGCCAAACATTCTCAAAGTCCATAAAATATGAAGAATTATTCCTCAGATTGATACAGTGTTTGACATTTTGCTCCTAATTCCAGAACATAAAAGAACAAATCCCATCCAAAAGCTTAAGAGCAGAAATTTCAATTGAGATTTCTCTGGAACCACATAGTAGCAACAACAAGAAAGGGCTAAGTCCATGAAGATATGTCAACTTAGGGGAAAACTAAAAAACTAAAACAAATTGTAATTTTAACTGCAAGTCAAGGGAAAGACGGGTAAATAGAGAACAAAGGGCAAAGTGAAAACAAAATAATAACAAAAACATGTATAATTGTAAACCATCTCATTCAAAGTACTATCTTAGATTCCCAAATCCTATAGCTCTTCAGCTTATCAGAGAATGAGATCTAGCACTGTCCATCAGTGCTTACACCAAGCACAAATAGAATGTTTAGTTCCATTCTGGACATGAAACACAAACATACCCCAAGAACTGGCCACATAATCTAGGTCTATGTAACTGTCATTTCATTTATGTGAAATGGACAATTGGGAGTATTACCCAGAGGGCTCAAGAAAGAAGGAAGGTGGTATGGATTCCACCTCCCATGGGAAAGACTTTTGGAGATCCCCACATTCATTTGTGCCACCATGCTAGCTGCTGGCTGGAAACAGCATTCTCACACCCAGCCCCTCTCATGCTGTCACAGGTCAGGGAGCACAGACAACCAACAGGGCCAAAAGCTCCCACATATTCAGGAAGGAGACAAATGACGGAATTATATAGTCTCTTTAGCTTGGAAATACCACATATCAAAAAAGATAAAGACACGGAAAAGAATGTAATGGAAACTTATGAGAGTTTACAGCTTTGTGGCTATGAAGAATGCTTCAAATCTGAGCAGAGAGCAGCTGTGATATGTTGGCAGGAACACTGGTGTTAGAGCGAGACAACCTCCACTGAGTCACACTGCCATTCTCTCAGTGTCTGACTGGACAAACCCGAGAATCTCAGCTTTCTAGCTTTCTCACACGGCTCCCACGAGGAAGTGAAGATGTGTGTGAACGTACTTTACACATTTCCAGGCATGATGCAAACATGAGACATGATTCTCTTCATTTCCATGGTAATTCACACCACTCAAAAGCAATGACAACTAGTGCAGGAAGCTAAGTGCTGGGACCTATCGGGCATGTCCTGACTCACAGAGATGCTGCATGCCTTCAAGAAAGAAACTGCTCTACTAATGGTGCTGGTTTCCCATGTACAGTTCGATAAAGTCAATAAGGGAATGACTCATAAAATAAACGTGATTGATAAAAAACCGGAAGTAAACAAAAAACCCTAAGAAGGCACAGCACTGACATAATTTCAGCTCTAGGATCATGCCAGTTGACTTGAAAATTGAGACACCCCTCCACCCCACCACACACACTAAAATATGGGACCAACTAGACCACCCTCACAAGTTCACATTCTTTCATTTCTTTCTATCTCATGTATCATATTTAGAAGTCTTACTCGAAGGGCCATTTTTATTGCTGCTAGATCTCCCACAAATTGCCAGATAATCTTTAGGAGCTGATGTTATCATAGGAATTCAAAACAAGAAGCTTCAAATATTCTAACCACTGGCCTTATCAAACAATTCCTGCTCCAAGTATTGTTTTAAGCAACAGCGTCCATTCCCCACTCCCCACCCCCCAGGGATAAAGGCATGCATGGGTCTGGAATGTATTAAAGAAAGTCAGAGATCTTAAAAATTTCAAGGACAAAAAGAAATCTCTACATATGCTCTCATATGTCTGCACTATCCATATTTGATTTATACAGGCTTGAAAGCATTTGGAAAAATACTTTTAGGACATATTATTGAGCTTTATGGCCAGGATGGATATTGCCACAGTCCAAGTAAAAATGAGCAATTCAGTGTGATAAAAAACAAAACAAAATCTTATTAACAGAGCAATAGCAATTTTACAAGGTAAAGCCATTTTATAAACTGTACATATTCTTTTATGAATAAAAAATAACCTTTCTTGTACATTTGTACAGAACTTGAACATTTTCAAAACACTTTCCTCAACCCTAACAGTAGATCTGTTCCACAGACAGAGTAATAGTAGTAGTATCTCCATACTCTCCTCAGAAAGGGGAACTGAGTTTCAAAGAAGTTAAAGTCTTTTTCAGGGATCTATGAAATTATTGTTTATAATCAAACAGTGTGCCATTTAAGGTTTTAAATGATATCAGAGTTGAGTTAATCTCAGGCTCCTAATCAATTGAAATTTTAAATAAAACTGAATTTTAACTATTAACAAAATTTCAGAGGGACGTCTATAGAACTGTGTAGCAAATACAATATTGTTTTCTAACACTGGAGTTAAAAAAGAGAGATAGTTTTTGAACTGAGTAATAGGGTCAAAATATTTCTTCTGGATTCTGATTCTACTACAAAGGCCTAGTTCTATGATTTCAAAGGGCTTTCCCATTTGACTTTCCTCTCTAATATACTCAGTATTTATGTTGCCTAAACCTACCATTTTAGTGACTAAATATCGAAGTTTTTCACGTTGAGAGTAATATGCTAGGATTTATTAAGACCAAATCAAGGAGCAAACAACTCGATTGCTGGAAGTTTCACAATTCAGTAGCATTTAGTGACTTTGTTTATCAGAGGAAATATCCTGCCAAACATTAAAATATACTTAAGCTGGTAGAGATTTCAAGGTTATACATTTCAATCACCTCATTTTATACATGAAGAAACGAACACCAAGAAAGAGGAAGTTCCTCATCATACAGCCACACAGAGGTAACGGCATCTAATAATTAGAGCCACAGTACTCTAAATCCTTCCTCTAGTACTGTTTCCAAAGTATCACACCCAGCTTCATGTTACTAATCTTTTTTTTCATGTTGTTAATCTTAAACTGACATATAAAAGTTGGATCAAGTACAAAGAATCAAGCAGTGATATCAGCTATGCATCAATAATCTAGGTCAAAGGCTCACATGTCACAATCTGTAGAACGAGGGAGGTATTAATTATGATAATGTAATATTTACTCTGGGACAATGGGAGAGAGAGAAGGGAATCATCGCTTAGGAGCATTTTTTTCTTATCTTAAGTCCTATGTAAATTGGTTTCTCATTTATAACACAGTAGGCAAATCTGTATAATATATCCTATTGGGAATATAGACCAGGGTGACCAAATATTTACATATCTGTGAAGAGTTAAATCATGGTGTTCCTGAGGGCTCTCCTCTATGGACCCATAAACAAGTGAAAGGGCAGGCTAGTGGTAACTCACCAAAAAGTGCTGAGACTTCTTTATAAGCAGGACTTTTTAAAGCAGGAGTAGAAAAGAATACTCAACAATAAACAGTGACACAGTCCAGTTGATTTACTTAGATTTCATGCAGTGTTGATGAAAGAAGGTTGACTAAAGACTTTTGTCAGAGATCAGAAAGATTTTTCCATAGATTCTTGCAGTAAAGCACTGGTAACAGCTCTGTCAGAGTCTTGAAATCAGGCCCACTCCAAACTGCATTCATCATCATCCTGGTAATTTAAAGATCACTTAAAGAGTCTGCCTGGAGACTTATGGTTCTGAACAAGATGGAATAAACTCATTTCTCCTTAGATGTCTCATTAATTACACCTAAAAACTCTGGACATACTGTAACGGACCAAAAAGTGGCATGAATAAGGTGGACTGGCTCGGGACCCAGCACTTGAACATAACAGCGAATTTTCTGGATTTTCTTTTTGTCTCCCAAATATCCCAGATGGAACTTTGGAGAAGCCTACAAACTGGAAATGCCTATGGGGACTGACAAAACAAAAACAAACAAACAAAAAAAACCCCAAAAAAACAAAAAACCAAAAAACAAACCCAGAAGCATGTTTTCTCTAACTAAAGGACCAGAAAGGTTAGGCATTAACAGAATAGAAATGCTGGTGACAATAAGTGTCCTACTTCAGCCAAACACAAAGGGAAAACCATGCTCACCCTCCCTGCCCCTGCTTGGCCAGCTGGTTGAGCACAGAGCCTGGACTTCCACGGCCCTCTTCCCCAAGAGTAGCAGGCATGACTTCCCCTCCCATTTAGAGGGTAAGAGAGCCATTTCAGAGAGGAGGGAGACAGATAAGGGATTCTATAAATATTTACAAATGATTTAACATCCTTTAAGTATTCTTTACCAGGCAGTCCCAGGCAGACCCCTAGAAACCCATATAGGAAACCGATGAGAAGTAACTTTGGCCAAGGCTTGAGAACTCAAAGTACAGTGTGGAATATGGCCAGGTTTTGGACAGGCCTCTGGATAGCATGCAAGTAAGGCAAATTAGAAGAGCTCTGCAAAGGCTCTGTAAACAAAACTGGGTTTTCCAAGTACACTATGATGTGCTTGCTAAGACAGGGGTACCCACCGTCAGCTCCTAAGCATGGATATTTTGATCCATTGTTATAAATCCAATTTAAAAATTTTCAGTAGTACTCTTTTTTTCTAATTTTTTTAAGATTTTATTTATTTATTCATGAGAGACACAGAGAGAGGCAAAAACATAGGCAGACAGAGAAGCAGGCTCTGTTCAGGGAGCCCTATGTGGGACTCGATCCCGGATCCCAGGATCAGGACCTGAGCCGAAGGCAGACGCTCAACCGCTGAGCCATCCAGGCGTCCCTCAGTGGTACTCTGTAATTGAAACTCAATTCTCTTTAGTTGTTACCTCAGAAGACACCTGAGCCAGATATCCGAGGACTGATGTGATTTATACATGTGGCTATTGTTACTGCTAAATATTCCATGAGTGTGTGCTGTTTTATTTTTTCCTTTTTCCTCTTTCACACCCTGTAAGTAAGTTATTTATACGGCAGGTGCTGGTGACCCTGGTCTCAGATTACATAAGCCAGCATGGAGAAGCAGGACAGAGAAAGAGATGGAGGACTTTCCCCATGAAAAAGTATTTCAGGGCAGCCCAGGTGGCTCAGCGGTTTAGTGCCTACTTCAGCCCAGGGCATGATCCTGGAGTCCCGGTATCGAGTCCCACATCAGGCTCTCTGCATGGAGCCTGCTTCTCTCTCTCTCTCTCTCTCTCTGTGTGTGTGTGTGTGTGTGTCATAAATAAATAAAATACTTTAAAAAGAAAAAGTATTTAATGATAGCCCATCTGTGGGTGTAAGAGAAATCTTCATTTCATAAGAATGTAGAGTCTTATTAAGTCTATATTGGAAAAAAAAAAAAACGTTAAATCTTATCCATCTCACAGTATCACTTCAGTGCGTGAACCTTAAATGCAGCCTCCCTATTAAACATTTGTCAGACTCATGTTCAAACACCTTCTCCTGGGGTTCCTGATAATATCTAAAAAGCTCTCGGTGTTAGGAAAATCTTCTATGTTTGAGCCAAGATCTTGTTCTCTTTAACTTGTGCTACGTGCATGGGCCTGGCTCTTCAGTCCAAACTTCTACAACTTTTTTCTTTAGTCTTTTCATCCCTATTTCAACTTTTCTCTTATAAAACATAGCTTTGAGTCTTTTATCTATCTTTTTGTCCTTCCTGAACATAACCCATATTTATCTAATAACCTCTTAAAAGTACCACTGAGTTAATACTAGTGTGACCTCCTTTCAGGTTCTGCTAGTCTGATGCCAGTCCACTGATGGACTGGCATCAGACATAATGAAAGGACATCCTTTCTTGTGACCTTTCAAATTCCTGGTATCTCGTTCTACTTTGTATTCCATTAGATTCTCATCACATTCTTCTTTTCCACAGGCAGACAGCTGAATCTCTGTACCAGTCCACTCAAGTATCATAGAATCTCTGGTTGGCAGAGAGAAACCAGCTCTTAGGCCATCAGGTCCAATGTTGCCCTTGTCCAAAAGGACACCTGAAGGGCTAGAGAGAAACATCAGTGATAAAAGTAGAGATAAAGCCCATATTGCTTGATCCTAGACTGATTACCTTCCCATTGTTACTTGAGCTACTCACCCAATAACCTGTTATATAAGAAGTAGTCACATTTTTGGTGTCTGTGATAAAGAGATATTTTTTGGATTCCCAAACCTAGGCCATCCCCAAAGGGGTACTCAAGATGAGGGTGGGGAAGAGGCTCAAGGGACTTAAAATTCCCAAGACTTGTTGGTCTGAGGGAAGAGATTTTATCTAATAATAGGAAACAGAGAAGGTTTGGAATGTGTTTGAAGAGAGTCAACTTTTTTTGGAAAAATACAAAGAAGAGGCCACAATCTCAAGGAAATTGTGAAATCAAAAGGACCAAAAATATAGTGGAGAAGAGAGCAAAAGGACTTTTTACAACACAGTCCCAAGTGCCCGGGCAGAAGATGATTTTTGTTTTAGCCCAGTGGTGCAAGAAGGCAGAGCTCCATTGTAGAGAGAATTGAACTCGAAGCCAGTAGCTCGAACTGAGCAGGTCAAGTTTGGGGTTTTTGTGTCTCTGAGTTTTCTGTATCTACTGCATGTGTAATCATCCTCTCAGTTTATCAGGGTATACTGGCTTAACTTCTTTTTTGTCTTTCACCTTTCCTCACAATTTGCCCTCGACCCAGATGCCAAGAGGCAAAGAATATGCATTTTTGTGTCAATGCCAACCTAGGTGAGCCCACAGTTTTCATTAATAACTTCTCACAAGAACCCAGGAAAGTAGGTGTAACTACCACCCATTTTCCAGATAAGAAACTTGGGCTCATATAGGTGAGTTTTCCCAGGTCACATGATGCTTAAAAGGCAGGACTTTTTGAATATAGGTCTGTTTGATGCCAAAACACCAGCCAAGAGAAGCACATGAGAACTCAGGTTTTGTCATCAGAAAAACCTGGGTTCAGGTTCTGACTCTGTTACATCGTACTAATTGTATGACACCAGACATATTAACCTTTTAAGCTTCCGTGTCCCTATAGCAAAATGACAATTATGCACTGACCACCGAACGGCATAGGTTTGAACTGCGCAGGTTCACTTACAGATTTTTTTCAGTAAACATAGCATGGTGCTGTAAATGTATTTTCACCTTATCTTCTTTCTGCTTTTAAAGATTTACTTATTTTAGAGAAAGAGCAAGTGCACTAGCACGTGCAAGTGGGTGGAGGGGCAGAGAGAGAGGGAGAGAGGAGGAATCCTGAGCAGACTCTGCACAGAGTAGGAAGCTCCACACTGGGCTCCATCTCGGGACCCTGAGATCATGACCTGAGTGGAAACTAGGAGTGGGGATGCTTAACCGACTGAGCCACTCAAGTACCCCTTCTTCTTACGATTTTCTTAATAACATTTTCTCTAGCTTACTTCTTGTAAGAATACAGTATATAATACATGTAACACATAAAATACCTCTGAACTGGCTATCGAGGCTACTGGTAAAGGCTTCAGGACAACTGTAAACCATTAGTAGTTAAGTTGTTGGGGGATCAAAACTTGTATGAGGATTTTCAACTGTGTGGGGGTTGGTGCATTTAACCCCTGTGTTGTTCAAGGGTCAACTGTGCTAAGATCTATATTAGGGTGATTAAGAAAATTTGATGGGAAAAGTTGGTAAAGCTTTTAATGTAATACCTGAAACACAGTAACAGCAAACAAATAATATCTATCATTACTAAGAATTATGGTATATAAAATATACTGTCTCAAAGCTAAGTCTGAATGTTTTTTTTTAATTGTAAAAATTTATTTATTTATTTATTTATTTATTTATTTATTTATTTATTTATAGAGCTAGCAACAGAGATAGTGAGAGAGAGCATGAGTGAGGAGGAGAGGAAGAAGCAGGCTCCCCAATGGGCAGGGATCCGGACTCCCAGCCCCATCCCAGGACCCCAGGTCATGACCCGAGCCAAAGGCAGACGCTTAACCAACTGAGCTACCCAGGCACCCCCATGGTCGGTTCTTTTAAGGTAACTTAATTATCTTTTTACAGGGTTAGACACGGAATCATAAAGACAGTGAGTAACTTGGCACACCGTAAAATGGAAGGTTGAGCTGCTCCTAGAATTTCAAAGAAACCAGAAGTGGCAAAATGGCATTTCCCTTAACAAACTTAAAAAGTCACTGAAACCACAATTCACTTGGACTTCGCTTTTGAGGCACTGCATTTATAACTGTAATTATTGGTGAAATTTCCTTAAAAGTAGCATTTCATATATCACCATATATTGATTTTTTTTTCAAGCCTCAGACTAAGACACATTCTTTTAACACCTATGATCAATTAAATGTACTCTTTAAACACACATGTACTGTGGATTCAGTTAATTCTCCAGCTTTCCCACCATCTCTGCTATGACACTGCAGGACCAACATCTGCTTCGGAACGACTGATTTTAGGACAGACGTGGAAGTCAGCGTGTGACACCCACCTGCTGCTTCCCGCCACTTCCTTTCATGTGTGGGACCCTGCCTGAACTTTTGATTTCATTGCTCTTGTTTTCCTATTTTTTTAAAAAAGATTTTATTTATTTATTCATGAGAGACACAGAGAGAGGCAGAGACACAGGCAGAGGGAGAAGCAGGCTCCCTGTGGGGAGCCCGCTGTGGGACTCAATCCCAGGACCCGGGGATCATGACCTGAGCTGAAGGCAGGCGCTTGACCACTGAGCCACCTGGGCGCCCCTGCTCTTGTTTTCCTTGTTTCTATCAACTCTCCATCTTTCTCCCTTTATTTCTCTCCCTTTGGTGGGGTCTGAATGTCTGTGTCCTCTTGAAATTCGTATGTTGAAACCTAGTCCCCCAGGTATCAGGAGATGGGTATTTGGGCAGTTATTAGGTTGTGAAGGTGGAGTCCTCACTTATGGGATTAGTGACCTTTATTATAATCATGACTCTAGAAAGCTCCCTGGCCCCTTCAGCCATGTGAGGTTACAGCAAAGCAGGTCTCCCACCAGACACTGCATCTACATGCCATGATCTTGGCCTCACAGCCTCCAGAACTGGGAGAGAGATTTCTCCTGTCAATAAGCCACCCAGCTTGTGGTGTAACAGACTGGGAACCACTCTGACTCTCTCTTTCTCTAAATCTGTGTCATTTCTTCTTGCCCCTGATGCCCTCTTATTTATATTCCCCGCTTTTCAGACTTCCTCTGTTTAGGGTTTGAGTCCAGCTGTTTCCTAAGATTACATGTAACACAGAGCTAACTGCAAGAAAATGAAGAGTTGCAGTAAATTACTTTTAAATGATTGGGTTTGGGTATACTCCGAGTAGGAAGTGATGTAAGTTAATCCTGGAGTCTGGAGTTTAGAACTAAGGAGTGTTAGCTTGTATTGCTAAAGCAACCTGTCCTATCACATTCAGTTGATAAGTATAAGTAGAGAGAAACCAGAGCCTCTGCTCTCTCATACCAGCTGAATTAGTGTACCCACGGGGGAGGACCGTGGCTCATAGGAGATAAGCCCAGTGGTTTGCATCTTGGAGAAATAGCTCTATTTCCAATGGGTTTCCCCCCATAAAGGGTGTCAAATTATAGCCAAACATTCTCATTTTCATTAATATCATGATCAGTGAGCATACTGCCCTCCAGCATATATCGTCAAAAACTTGCTTTATACTTGCCTAACCTTAATGCTCAGTTATATTAAATATGGCTAAATATTTAAGTCAGTGGTTCCTGGTGTGAAGTGATTTTGACTCCCAAGAGACTTTCTGCAATGTATGAAGTTTTTGTTGTCATAGCTGGGAGGCGGATTGAAAGTGTTGCTACTGCTATCTAGTAGCTAAAGCCCAGGGATGCTGCTAACTGTCCTAAAATGTACAGGACAGCCCATCACAACAAAGAATTATTCATCCCAAAATATCAATAGGCCAAGATTTGGAAACTCCAGCTTAAATGCCTACTGACCTGAAATCCTGCAGACTCCACTGCGTAAATGAGCCTTTGGCGATCCTGTAGAAACAATGATTGACTGTACACTCTGTCCCTGGTGGCATTTCTAAATGCCATATGCTAGAATCAAATGCTGATTATTGATCCTGGATTCAATCTAAAAAATATTAAGAAATAGCTCTTGCTTCAGGGGGAAAATAATTAGTATGGTCTTCTGGATTAGTCTTTGATACCATAATTCGAGGTCATTCTTCTAAAAACAGCCAAATCTGGTTTTAGAGTAATTCACTGTGTCTGGAGTCCTAATTATGTGTTGATTTCTTCATGCAAGCCTATTGATCTTGGCAGAGCAAGAGCTAAAAATTTAACATGCAAGGAGGAAAAATAAATCAAAACGGGTTCACTTAACGTTTTGGTGATTGAAGGTTTATTAACAGTTTCTCTGTTTTGCTTTGGATTTATTTATTTCACTATATCTCCTGCTTTTCTCTGGTCCTTTCCTGAGTTCCAGTCTAATTACACTGTGATCCTCAGCAGTATCCCATTACTTGCACAAAAAATTGAATCCACTCTTTGCAGATAAATGGATTCCAGGAGGATCATTCTGATACTTTTGAACTCCTGGAAAATCTGACATCTTGGGTCTCCCTCGCTCTGGCTTTATTTCTTCATTCCCCTTCCAAAGAGAGTCTCCGCCTCACTCATTTTTGTTAGGCTTACTGGGGAAGAGCAACAACCTAGATTCCTATTCCTGAGTTTTTCTCAGAAGTGAGTAGAATTTCAGCATTTATTCCATTTAGCAAATAATGTGTTTCACTTTAATTTGGTTGAGTCTGTGTTTTCAGATGGGAAAATAAAGCCTCCAGGCTTTATGGGAAAATAAAGGAGGCTTTATTTTCCCATCTGTAAAATGGGATGGTTGTTAACACCGATGTTCCATGGATGTGGCAATTGAGCAGCTGCAGAAACATGGGAAGCCAGGAGGGGAGGGGAACATCTTCCCAGCATATGCCCAAGTCTTGCACAAAGCATACGGGGGAAAGCAACATAAATAAAGTTTCATGGAAGTAGACACCAGTGTCTGTGTATCCAGTTAAATAAGAGGCTCTGTGGCCTTCATTTCAGTAGAACCAGAAACCTGATATTGCCTCTACCACTACCTGCTTTTCTCTCTCCTCCATCAACCCCTTCCGCCTTCTCCTTTTTAGATGTGATTGCACTGTGTGGATCGCTGATAGGACAAGGAATCAGGGAGGAGAGGTAGAAACAGAGAAGTTAGGTACTAATAGTAAAATAAAGCAGAGAGGGGTGCGGCCAAGTGAAACCAGCTTCTTCTGACAATAGTCTGCATCCCCCTTCAGTCCTGAAAACCAAATATCATACTCAGCACTCAAGCATAGCAAATCATTTTTTAAAGAGGCGTTTAGGCCATTTGGCAAATGAGGGTTAGGCCTCATGGAATTACACAGCTAGGAAGTCAGACAGCAGGAAAAGGAGGGATGCATAAAAGGACAGAAAAAGAATTATAGAGAACAGCTGAATGGAAAACAAGACAGGAGACATTATTTTTCCTAATGAGAAATGCAAACTGTTCCACCAGACAACGATGACTCTTGGCTGAGTGGCCTATGCATCATGTGAATGAAAATGCAGGGTGGGCAGGGCAGTCCAGGAAGCTATGTCTTGTGGTTGCTTTGTCTCTGAAGGCCATCGGCCCACCATAGGTCTCTGTTGTACCCCTGATTCAGCAGACGCTACCCTTCAAGAGGGAGCCATGCCCACAGCGTAGAGCCTGGAAAAAGCACTGGCCATACATTAGAACACCTACCTTCTGCATGCACCTCCACCTACTGACTCTCCTTTTTTTTTTTTTTTTTTTTTTTTAAGGTTTTATTCATTCACTCATGAGAGACCCAGAGAGAGAGGCAGAGACACAGGCAGAAGGAGAAGCAGGCTCCCTGCAGGGAGCCTGATGCAGGACTCGATCCCAGGACCCTGGGATCACAACCTGAGCCAAAGGCAGACACTCAACCCCTGAGCCACCCGGGCGCCCCAATTCTTCTTGATCTGTCATGGAAAGTCTGAGATCATCAGCTATTAAGTAACAGTGTTGCACCCACCCTCTGTGGTCATGAAGTCCATGCCTGTCTAATATTACCACCTGTCACCCTTGCTAAACCACATTTCTGGAGCAAAAACACTTGTCCCTCTCTCCCAGCTCGAAGATCTGGGTGTGATTCTAAGAAATCCAGTTTACTCAATTCCTTGGCAAAGGAAACCACTACTATAGTGGATTTTCATTTTAGGTGAACTTACCCCCCCCCCTTTCAGAACGTTATCATGCTCCCCCCGTGAAGCAAGCTGACATTTTATTAAACATTCCCAAAGGATGTCCATGCAGCTTTCCCTTTGGAGTTTATCCATGAGCAAATGGTATTAGCAACAGAATACATTCGATTCTCAGACAGGGGATCTGTGAAGAGAGACCAGCAGTTTATTGCTTTCCTTGATTAAAACCTGTAAAGGAATCCCTGATTCCCCAGACTGAGGAGAAAACTTGTAAGCAGTTGCTACTCTGATCAAACTGAATTTGAAAGCCTCTGTGGCAGGACACCTGGGTG